>NW_027269271.1:16157500-19019166 GCF_023055355.1 Agelaius tricolor | reverse complement strand
ATTTCTGTGCACAGCATCTTTCTCATGTTCTTGAATGGTCTGGTAAGGAATAAAAAAAAAGGAACCCTTAAGAAATTCAGATTAGAATTGGTTCAAATAAATTAGATTTTTCTTCTGCTGAAAGCACAAATATTGAGATAGATATGCATATATGCAAAGTTGATTGATTTCTTTCTTTACTTCTGTAACAATCAAGATCCTTCAATTGCAAAACACCTGGATCCAAACTTGCTTGGGGCTCTGCCAGCACAGGTATGTGTGAGGAATTGAGGGGGCATTTTGACACATTTCTGCAGCTTTTGGAGGGGTAAAGGTAATTGACTCTGAGGTCAATTTGCACAACTTGGCTTCAGGACTTTTTTCCATCTAGTTGAAGTTTTCCCCAGAAGATGGAGAAACCTGATTTCCATTTTCTAAGGGAACCTGTGCAGAGGAAGGAGGAATCAATGACCCTGCTTAGGGCAGCAGCCACATCTGACACCCCTTGGGTATTGGGGAGCTTGTTGTGAATGGGCTGTGCTGCTGGGCTTTGTGTCTTGGCCAGGAGAGTCAAGGCAAGAGTCTGAGCCCCCTTTCTGACCACATCAACAGGATTATTAATTTCCTTCTGCTTTTTCACTGCACTGGAAGGGTGGCAGCACGTGAGTACTTCACCCACTTGTTCTTTTCAATTTCTGAGAGCATTTGTAGTAAGTGTTGAGCACACAAAATTATAGCTCTGTAGTGGGTGAGAAAGCTGCTTGCTGCAATCAAAGTGAGACAGACTCTTGACAGCAGACTTTGGTGCTTGCACAGAAGAACAGAATAAATGAGAAATGTTAGGAATGATTCCGACGACATCCCCAAAGCTTTGGGTGAATCTTGCCCGACCTCAGACCAGATGTTTAACCCTCCCATCTTCTTATGACATTGCCTCTTGTTAAGAAAGTGTACCCACATAAAAAAAATACAGGGTTTTTCCATCTGGGACTGTGCTGAGACATTTCGGTGCTTGGTCTGTTCTTTGTAGTTGCATTTCCTTCCTCCTTGTAGGGAATAATTGCCCCTTTGCAAAAAAATACAGCTGAACATCTCTGTACTACTATATTCTACATCCTCTAATGAAAGCCTCAGAATATTTTCATATTAATAGTAAAGAACAACAAGCATGGACATGTTCCTTAGTATTGAAATGTTAGCAAAATTAGGAAAAATTAACACAGTCCAACTCATGAATGAGGCCTCATCAAATTAATTGCTGAAATCTGGTTAACACAGATTGATATTTTTGATTGTGCCACAGCTGGCTCATATTTTACATAAGGATATTGTTCAGAAAGGGTTAGTGCAACTTATTAATTATTAATAGTTACTTTTGCAAAAGCAGACCATAATGTTATTTATTACAAATAACATACAGGCAAGCAAATCACTATTAGCAGTGTATATCTGTACCTGGTGTTTTATATTGGTTTGCTTTTAGCTCTCTGGAACTCAAGAGTATTCATGTGTAAAACCTGCTCTTGATATTTTAATTAATTAGT
The DNA here is from genome assembly GCF_023055355.1 of Agelaius tricolor. Lineage (NCBI taxonomy): Eukaryota > Metazoa > Chordata > Aves > Passeriformes > Icteridae > Agelaius > Agelaius tricolor. The sequence continues at coordinate 19,017,643 of NW_027269271.1, read as the reverse complement.
TTATCTAAACCAGTAATAGAAAGTGGAACCCGTGGCTTTGGTGCTGTCTGGTTTATTATTATCCTGCTACCTTTTTGGCAAACAATGCACAAATTTCATGCTGTAATAACTCCCCTTGGATTAGCTAAGGAGCAGAAGGAGGGGAAATGAGAAAGGATATAGAATGAGTGCTATGTTTGCAACTTGTGTTCACTTTTTTGTCCCCTGTGACAGTATAGATTTGATGTAATATTTAAATACAAGCAAAGCAAAGTCATTGATACAATTTCTTTCTTGTGCCATGATCTATTTAGGCTGAATTCTGTTGACAGCTGAGTAACACTGTTACCTGCCAGTGTGATTACAGCAGTGTCCGCCTTCATTTTCAAATCCAATTTGCATTTAATAAAATGAAAGATGAAAGCAACCTGGCTGAAAGTGCATCATCAGCACCAGCTTGCTGAATAATGGATTTGAAAGACTGGAAAGAAGTCACCAAACTAGTTACAACGTTGGAGCGAATCTAGGTCAGAGAAACTTCAGCATGACTTATTGCAAGCCCATGACATAAATCATCCAGGAGAGGCCAGGGAAGACCAGCTCCTGAGCTTATTTATTGTAGAAAAGATTGGCATTAATGAGCTGGAGGAGCAGGACGCATCCATCTGGCCTCAAAACACCAACATGTCCTTCAAGGGAGTGTTGGCTGTCCAGAAAACACTATAGCCAGTGTGAGCTCCAAACCAAGGGGGAGTTTCCTGCTGGCTGCAGTGCCATCCCAAGGTAGCCCTGTCTGTCCTGTGCAGCCCTGGGGAGCCCCATGGAGCTGAGGGGGCTGAGCCGTGGCTGCAGGGCTCAGCTGCTGCCCTGGCTGGGGCTGGGTGCTGCAGCTGCTGTCACAGCCGGGCTCCTCTGGCTTCAGCTGCCTTCACCCATCCTGTCCTGGCTCTGATGGTGTTGCTGTGGTGCTGTGAGGGTGGTGGGGCTGCAGCTTACTGCTTGTGGCAGTGTCACACATTGTGGTGAACCAAAAATCAGCCCTTTGTGAAAATCAGCCCATTCTTGTACTGTGGTTCTTCCTAGGCACCGGCAGAAAAAATGTTTCAGCTTTGGTTTGTGTGGGTTGAATTATTGCTGTTTGCTGCCTTTGAGCAGAGAGGATTGAAAGTTTGTGGGCTTAGGACTAGCCTTGATTAAGGACTTTTTTCTCCTCTGGGGTATAAATATTTAGTGCTCAGTTGGACAGGAATGTTTTCCAGCACAGCTCTGTTTTCAGCATGATTTCCATTTCAGCTTCCATTTCTAAATCACAAAATTTTGCACTAATGATTCTGGATGCACAAGAATGGAATCAGTTGGATTGTGGGAGATTGGATATCATGACAACGTACATATGTTATTTTCTTTCCTTTATCTGCTTTGCTTGTAAGGGCTGTTATCTAACTGTCATTTTCCTGGCTGGATTTCCTGTTTTATACTTCTTGTCCCAGAGTATTTATTTCTCTTTTGTCTGCACCCAGTACTTGTAAGTGTCTTAATTTTGTTTTTTCTTGACATGCTCCTGTGATGCTTTATTTCATAAAAAAGTACACCTGGCAGGGAAGCTTTTTTTAGCCCATCAGTTCTCAAGAGTGTGTATAGAATAAAAAACTTCCTGATGTTTCTGAAGGCGTAAATGTGTTCAGCCACACCTAACATTCACAATTGCAAGTTATTTTAGTTTTTTTTTCCAGGAAATGATAATTATACAACAGTAAGTTCTTTCAAGTTTTGCTATTACATGTATTGCAAGGCATGGAGGAAGCTCTTTGCTTTCAAAAATTTATGTATCTTAAAAGGGCTATGACTTTGCTTGGTTATTATTGCTGGCACAGTCTCTATAATGCTTGTAATTTTAATAAGATTTTAAAAGTTAAGCCATATAAAACATGCTTCTAAAGCAAGGAGAGAGGACTTGAATATACCTAAGCAGTGAAGATGGCAGAAAACCTGCGTAAATCTTGCTGGGGAGCTGATGTAACTGGAACCAGGATGTCAAAACTTTCAAGGGCCTGACAGCTATCAGCAGGACCTTAAGTGGGGGGAAGCTTTTGTTCAGTAGAGCTGATGAACAGCTCACTGATGTTAATAGGAGGCTTTTCAAGCAGTTCGAATTTTTGGACTTTGAATCAGGTCTAACATTCTCATTGAAAGTGTGATATTGCAATCCTTCTGTTGTCATCAGAATGACACCTTCTTCAGAGGAGATTATTTTCTTTTGGAAAGGGAGGGAGCCATGAAGGAAATAATTGATAGTCTTAAATGCTGTACTTTGAAAATTCAGGTTCTCTTTATAATCCTTACAGAATGAGAGAAATTACTAGCAACTGCACAATACTTACAGCAGACCTGATAATGGAGTAATTATTTTACAGAAGAGCACATTCTTTATTGCAAAGATGAGCATTTAATTCTACCTATACACAGCTTTGCAATAAAGGCAATAATTTCCAACAGAACATGTATGATTAAATGAGCAACTCGGTATAGAGTTGTCAATCTTGAATGTTCTGGTAGCGAGGAAAGAACAAGGACACCTTGTCTGTGATTATTGTTATTGGGGTGGGGGTGGACAGCAAGATCTTAAAAACAGTGTCTCAACTCACCTTAGGTGTATCCTTTAGATCCACAAAAGAGAATGGGGGATGAGGGGAATAAAAAAGCTAAAATGACTGCCTGCTTGCTGCTCAACAAACCAGTCCCTAGAAAAATGAAGTAGAAGCATAAGATGGGCAAAATGCATTATCTGTGCCTGAGGAGAATAATATGGAAGTAGTGAGAAAAAAATTAGTACAACTTAAAGTTTAGGAGAATAACATTATCTAAATTTACAGTGCCTTGAAGGAAATAAAGATATTTTAATATCTTTATTTTCCCCATTTTTAATCTGTGGGATTTTTTTAAATTAGTAAGAATTGGAAAAGTGAAGTTCTAATTAATTTTTTTAAATATGCAGGAAATTATATTGTTATTTCTAAAGGTACATATGCGTGGATTAGTAACTTAAAAATGATTTTATTTTTTGCTTAAACTGATAATTGCATTAGTGGTTCATAATCTATTAATGAGAATGTAACTTTCATGTACTTTGGTTAAAAGACATGCTGCAAAGCAGAAAAAAAGCATTAGAGACGTACAGTACAACCCTCAGTGTGCTTGCAAAATACATGAATGTAATGCTGTGGAAGTGAAAGCAAATTTTTAGGAACAAGCATTTGAACTTCACAATTTATATCAATGCTGTGTCTCTGGAGAGCTGTGGGTCACAGCAGCAGGAACTGCTGTGCCTGCTCAAACTGCAGACCTGGGAACATCGGGAAGGTGACCAGGGCAGTGTTTCAGGGTAAGCAGCGTTTGCGTGCCCAGCACTGCACCCATCACCACACTACAGAAGGGAAAGCAAGCTCATTTTCTCATCCTTTAGATTTTACAGTGTGTGGCATGAATTCTGATGAGCTCTTGCCTGTAAGTTGTGTAACCAGTGGAACTATCTGACGCGTTTCAGTTTGTTGATGTCCTGTGGCATTGAATTCCTTGAATTCCACAGACTGCATTTGCATGAGTTTTTGGCTTCTAACTTTCCTGTTATTTCTCACCTTGAACATTGTTTTGGGAAGACAAAGGAGTGTGATCTCTGTTTTCTGAGCCCTGTTGCAGCAAGAGTTGTTTTATGGCAACAAAGCACCTGCAGAGGACTAGGACAGGAATGCATTTGTTGGTGAGCACACAACTGTAGCAAAACACCAGGGGCTGTGAGCACTTTGAATTTGCTCGTTTGTTATCTGCTGTTGCTTGTGTGCTGTCCTCTTTGCTGAGAGAGGTGGGATCTGAATGGATGGGGCTCTTCATCCTCCTGAGGGTCCCTTGACTTTTGAGGTGTTTGTACTTTGCTGCTTATGCTTACCCAGCTACTTGTAAGTGAGGTGCCAATGAACACGTGAAGGGACTCTGTGTTCTGTATATACTGAGTAAGAAGAGGTTTCTTAGTATCAGGTGTTTTTATGTAAGGTTTTCTTGTACAACCTGAGAACATTTGCTATGGGACATATTTTATTATAAAATGACTGTACAGATAATACTGATCTCTATTTAAAAGAACCCAAGCTATGCAATAGCATTGGGCTGGACTGGGCTGTATGTAAATACATTATCTCCCAGCTACCAAACTGGTGAATCCAGGTAATGGATACCTTTTTTCTTTCTTTGCAACTGGTAACAATGAAAACCACCTCATTTTGGCATCCTGCTATTAATTCTGTTATTTTCTGCCCCTTAAAGCTGCTGGTGTTTTCATTTCTGTATTGAAACTTACAGACCACAGGGAAGTTCAGGATAGAGCCCAGCCCTCTCTGACTCCCTCCTGTTCATAGAAATGTAGAGATAAATGCTATAGAGCTGTGGATTTGAGGTTTAAGGAATCTAAGCCTCCACAGTAGGAAAAAGTAGCCCGTAACAAGAATATTCACCCCAAATCAGAGTCCAAAGCTGCAGACCAGATTGAGAGTGTTCACCCTTAGATGTGTAAATTTTTTTTCAACACAGATATGAAAGAAAACAAGTGGCATCCAGAGGAACTTCTCAATCCTCTTTTTAATGGGGACTACAAGGTATGTAGGAGAGGAAGGCAAGGGAGTCTCAGCGAACCTGATGTCTTTAAAAACAAAATGGGTGAACCAAGTCTATATAGATATTATATAGATGTGGAAAGGCTTGCATTTAAATTTCATACTGGTTAAATGCTGTAATAAATACACAAGAATGGGCTATGAACCCTTGAATTTTGTTAGTTCAGAATCTACTTACATGTTTCAGTGTGTATATATGCAAAGAATTGGTGATTGGGTCATTAATGTTACTGCTAGACATTTTCAGCCATCTCAGCTTTTCTGCGTCCCATTCTCTGATTGGCTAAAATTGTAGTGAAAATTCATCCTTTCTCCAGTGATAGTTTTAAGAAGTGATGGGACATAAAGAAACTGACATGTCCCAGTTTGTGCAGAGTGGATGAAGACACTTCTTTAGAAGCAAATATTGCATGAAGAAATACAATTTTCCAAAGAAGTAACCCCTATAAGAAACATTTTCAAGAAACACACAATGAGGTCTATCACTGAACAGCTGAACCCAGTGCTTGTGTTTATGAAATCATGCTTTATTTGTGAGAACCACAGTGATGAGTTTCAGACAGAGAGCAGGCACAAATCTCCATGGGGAACACTGGTGAGAGTGTAACCCCAGCCCTTTCTCTCCATCTGTAGGCTAGGGGACACTCTTTCAAGTGACAGTAACACAAGAAATTAAAACATTCCCTTGACATCAGAGACAATAATTCAGTCTTTGTTTCCAGATGAAAGCACAGGCACTTGCTTGTCACTGCGACAGAAGTAATTTCAAAACAACAAGTGTTAGGGAGCACTCTGTGGGCTATGATGAACTACAGGTTTATTGCCCTTTATATATTTTGTATCATTTTTATTCTGCCTGGATTTATGTTACTCAGGGAATATTGGAAAGATTCTTTTAAACTATCTGGGCCTGAGAGGAGATAATGTTGTATATATTTGATATAAAGTATAAGGATCCCACCACATGAAGATTTATTTTTAGCATACCGGTAGGTGTATTCAAAGAGACATTTTGATAATACAGAATAAGAGATGTGAAAACAGCCTGACCCTCTAGTCAGGATTTAGCAATCTGGGCTATGCATACCTGGCCAATAAAGAGCAATAACCTTGTTTGTGGGATGTTTTCTTGCATGGCTGAACAGCAGAGATTTATTCTGGCAAAGCTGTCAGTATGGAAAGAGCAAAGGGCAAAAGCAGGGTGTGATAGAAAAATAATTCAAACAAGAAAACCAACACCTGGTTTGAGTTGGGTCAACCCATATTCTAGTTTTGACACCCATGCACAAAGAGGAAAAGGCAACTTGGCTCGAAAAATGCACAGATAAAACTGATGAGCTCCCTAAGGGATGAGGTTTGCTGAAATTCCACAATTCAAGAGGTTTTTGTAGACATAAAAATGTCAGTACAACAGTCTGCTGTATGATCAGTCTTTACAGAAACTGTTACTTAAAACATGTCTATAAAATTTTATAAATAATGCAAAATATTAGTAAGGATGTAGATATGATTTTACTCATTCAGGGCTGACTAGTCTAGCAGTTTTTGATGCCTTTTTAATGCTTAATAGATGCAGAAAAAATCATTCCAAAGATAAAAAAGTCCTTGAGACTAGCTAAAGATTTGTCTTGTGTTTCTTTTCTTTAATCAGAAAAACAGAGATAAAACCAGTTTCTTTTACTCATTTGCCTTGTTTTTTCCAACTCTGGGCCTTGAATTTCAAGAACCAAGGTTTCTTCTCAGGCATCTCCCTGACCTCAGTAGCCCTGACCTCAGGCTGGTGTTTCCAAGCACTGCAGCTAAAATGATAACAATATTAATGTTACCAGTAACAGGCATGGCATATGATGTGGGAATAGATCTGTAAATTTTTTTTTTCACTTTCATTCACGTTCAAGAGAAAAGAAGTATTTCTGAATTACTGGAATGTAATTTTTTATCTCTTCTTAATAAGAAGAGTGTCCATGGTTACCTCTCTGCTGCCAATAAAGTCAAGTGTTGTTATCAAGGTCTGACTGTTAGCAGTCATACATAATAAAACTGATGGTGTTTATAGATGTTTTATTAGTCAAAATTATATTCCAGCTGAAAGGTTTGCTAAAGATGAAATTCCATTTCATTTTACATTAAACAGGAAAGAGTGCAAAGGAAAAAATATCTTATTAGAGACAATGCACTGTATGCAAGTTTATAAATTTGACCCTCATTTTGGAAACGAGTCTCTAATCTTGCTGCGCAAGCAGCACATGCTGCACAATAATAGCACAGCCATAACATCAGGTTTTAAAGCCTGCACATTCAGTGTGACAGACTTCCTTGGAAATGATCTAAATCTTGTGGAATGTGAGTCAAAGGCAGGTTAATGTTGAAAACCTCTGGTGACCCACTTTGAATGTTGCACTGCTCTATCTCCTGGCAAGTGTCTGACATGGACACAAATTGTGTGGCAGAGAGTCCTTGCAGCAGCTACTCTGGACTGTGGCTGGGAAAGTGGCTTCTCTTGGGAACTAACTAAAGTAGATCCATGTTCTCTTAGGAGGTAATTTAGTTGTCTTTGATGCTGGAATTTTAGGTTCTTCCCCATTCCTAAGAAGTTCCAAGTTCCTCGAAGGCCAGATGCATCTATGCCCAAACTGCTTCAGTCAGATGGGATTTTCCATCAGGTAGATGGGATATTGCACAGGCTGAAATGGGGGCTAATTCTCCAAGGACATACAAGATGTTTTGTGCTTCCAGTCAAGGCATGTAACTCTTGGTTGTCCTGATAGCCCAGAGGATCAGTAGGGCTCAGGGATGGGACTCCTGGAAGCTGCTGTGCCCAGAGCTGCTTCAGAAAGCCAGGGGGAAATGTCCTTTCCCCCAGACAGGCACTTTGGGTGGGAGGCAGAAAGCTTTGCATGCCTCAAGCTGCTCCCAGGGAGGAAGAATGAAGCAGTGCCTCTTGCATACTCCCTGATCTTGTGTTGCTGACCTGCAAATGCAGCTGTCCAGAAAATCTCATCCCTGTTGCAGAAAGGGTAAGCGTGTTAGAAAAGACAAGGGCACATGAATTATAGCATACTATCAATTTTCAAATAATCTTTAGTCAAAAATCCTCGAGGATATTTATTCTAAAATCCTTTCGGTTATTCATTCCTGGATAGGGGATTCTCAATTTTGCTTTCTTTTTACTACAACTGAATTAAATATCACTTGAAACAGGGGGTATGATGCCCCAATTAAATGGATGACTGCTGTAATCATAGAACACATTTGAAATTAAATGGAAAGGTTTCCTGTTCCAGGTGCAGGCAGTGCCATGGGTACCAAGGATGTGTACAGTCCCAAGGACTAATGCATAAGGGCAGTGCAGCTGCAGTAGTTACATCAATATTACTATTACACATAACTTCTCTCTGACCCAGGGAATACAATAGCTTGTACTTCAGTGAAATGAAGAAAGCATGTCTGCACTGTGCCATGGAGGGGCAATGCAGAGACATTCAAGCTGCTGCAGAACTGAAATAATATCATTGCACTAGCACGTTGCAAATAACGTCTGCCAAGAGGACTGGCATCATTATCTAACCTAGTGATTATGGAGCTTGGCCAAGAGTGATGTATTCCTGGTCCCAGTCTCACTGTCCTTGATTATTTCTGGCTTGTATTTGTTTTTTAATCCAGATGCCATCTGACATTGGATATTTGAACATCCCAGGGAGCAGAAGCTGAGTCCCACGTCTCTTCTACTCAAATCCAGGTTTGTCCTCCTTTGCAGGCTCTGCATTTTCCCCCAGGAAGTAGAGGCCATAGTTTCAGCCCTCCTCAGCAGGGAAAAGCCTGGAATTCAGGTCCACCACTTCCTGAGCAAATACTCTATTCGGGTATTATGCAAAAGGCCATGTCTGTGAATAAAAACTTGGCATACATTAAGATTACTCAAAGCATACCAAATAAATCAGGCTCTTCAGGAGGCACAGCTAGTTTGTAAATCCCAAGCAGCCTTTGTTGACAGAGAAGTGCTTAGATTGTCAGCTCAGCTTGGATTTTTCAGAAATCTAGTGCAAAATCCCTTTGTGTCTTCAGTTTTCATTACCCCCTGAGCTGTGAGGCTCAGGGTTCGTGTTTGGCATTCAGGATGAGGTGCTTTGCCTGTCCTGTGCACCTCTAGCAGCTGCACCCAGAGCTCCTTTCCTGTAAAAGGATTTGTGGCCAAAGAGCAGCAGTGCAGTGAGAGCAGGAGCAGAGCTGTTAGAGGGGAAGGCACCCAGTGAATCAAAATTCAGAACAGGAGACTGGTGAATGTATCAAGAGGGAAAGCACAAACAGATCCCCAGTCAGCTTACATGTTCAAAAGCTGCTTCTTTAAAAAAAAGGAGAAAAAGGTTATAGATGGAACAAAGAGGTTAATTTAAAAAGAATTGTATAAGCCCAAATTTTAATTCAGTTTTGAAAGGAAGCAGCCTTTTACTGCACACTTGAGCAGTTAAAGTCTCACCCTTGTTAGCTTCCCAAAAAGTGATGCTTATTGCTTTCAAACAGCACTCAGAACAACTGTCCAGAGGCTGTGGCCCATACCTAAGCAGCCAGATAGCTTAATAACAAGAGACAGCAAGTTCTTTTGTGCAGCTATACTGCACTTGGCTAACTGCTCAGGATGTCCTGAAAGATGATGTCTAATGTCAACAACATTTGTGTCTTGGTTCTTGTCTCAGACGTGTGAAATTAGAAAGCCTGAAATGTCTGTCCTGGGTGCTCAGAAACTTCTTACTACTCTGGCATCTTTTCCCAGACAGTATTCATTCTCCAACTGAGTTACACATTGGTTTATACATACTAAATCTATTTATGTGCTCATAGGATAAGGAGTGCCAGGGCTTATTTGCATTTGTGGTTTATAAAACCTGAACATGATTTCCTGAATGTGTGACAGTGCCCTGTATCGTCTCCTGATATGCTCTGAAAAACAACTTTTAGCCTATTCCTAAGACTGCTTACATTATTGTAAAGTTGTTGAGTTACCTCTAACAGAGCCAGCAGCTCAGTACTGATTTTTCATTCCCTTGTGAGATGGTAAAGCCACTCTTTTTCTCAGCTGCATTAGTTGTCTCACTGCAGATAACTCGGCCCAGATTTACATAGGTGGTGGATGTCACAGCTGCACGTCCCAGTGGCAGCAAAAGGCACCCAGGAGTGCTCAGTGCTTGCTGAAAAATGACACTATTCAGATTTCAAATTTACCACTGCAAATTAGAGGAGTGGAAAGTATGAGGCAATGAAGGATGGGATTTATTTGCATTCTCCTGATTCCTGTATGCTGGTGTGACTAATAAATATATTTTGAGATCCCCTGAGTCTTAGTGAGAATGTAATTTTTTTTCCTTGGTCTTAACAAGGAAAGGAAGAAAATGATGGATGAAATTGGATGTCACAAATTTTATTTAAACACGCTGTCATTGATTTGCATTTTATTTCTTGGTCCAACTGGAGTAGGAAAATCCTGCTTTTTCAGCTCTCCAAGTTCTCCAGGAGTACCCCCTAAAGAGCTGATAAAACAAGTATGACAACTCAAGATAAATAATTGCTCCTGGCTAATTGTTTCCAAACTACAAATGCAGTCACATAGTCAAAAATCATCGTGGCCAGTTCATGGAACAGCTGTTTCATATAGAAATGCTGTGATTCATTTTGTATTCCTGTCCATTATGTGCTCTTGGTGAATTTAGTGCAATTATGTGTAGCAAAAGGTTATTACTTTTTTTGAGGAAGGCACTGTAAGCTGCCATTTTCCAGAGCTGTATTTCTGTGCTGTTTTATTCCTCTCTATGAGAAGCAGCCAGAAGGTGTGTCAGAAAGACATTATCTTCAAAAACACATGAAAGGTGTCAGTCTGATTTTAACACAGTTTTGTGCAATTTATATTTGTTTTCTGTCACATTAACTGTTAACTGCCCTGTTTGGTAAAGATGCATGCTGATAGGAAAAAAATCCAAATGAGAAATGGCATGATTTTCTAAAGAAAATTGCTTGAGAGAAATTTTGCTGGGCTGTTCCTTCTGTTGCAACAAATAAACAAACTGCCATACCAATAGAAGGGATTCTGCCCAAATTTGGCTCTCCACCCATGGGAATGGATGTGGAACTGAAGCCACAGTGATCCTGACTGCTAATTTTCTTGGGTGTTTGCTCTGTTATCTCACTTTCCTTCCTATAAAATGGGATATTAATCCTTCTTTCGTTCAGAGAATTAGTTGGGGTTTTGTGCAGTCCTTTGGTACTATTAATGAAGGATTTCCTCTGCAATTTAACTCATCTCTCCCTCTTTGCACAGACAATCCTCACTGCACCAGGAACCTTTCTTTGCAGAGTCAGATTTGCTGTTTTTCATTAGGAACTGATGAATGTAAAGCTGAAATTTTCCCTGAGAATCTGGAAGTGAAGCTGAAATCACCTCAGTGAAAAGTGAGCCAGCATGGTGAGTTTTATATTCCTAAATTAGCACTGAAGAGAAGGGGAAAACTTAAGAAGTAATTTCACAGAAAAGCCTCAGTGTGCTGGTGAGTAGGAAAATAAAGTATTCTTCACCCATGAATCATGCTCACTCCTGGGGAGGAGAGATAGATACTTACTGCTCTTGCCATTTACCCTCTAGCCAGCTGTCTGAAGAAGAGTCATGCACCCATAGCCACATGTTGAAAATATCTTCTCTGCTCTCTTGAGTTGTTATAATGGTTAGAACAGGGAAGAATTGTGAAGGACTTCATTATTCTTCCCATTTAATTTTGCAGGATGCCCTTTGGTGCTTCTGCTCTGCGGTAGAGCAGAGTCATTCTGATTGATGTATACACCTGGTGGACACCAAAATAAGGCTACCATTACTAAGAAATACTGACTTTGAAGTCATGAATTACAAAAAGAAGAAAGAAAGCAGCAAGAACATTTTGAAAATATGAAGTAGCAACGCTTACTAATTTAGCAGACAGAGCACAGAAGGAGAGCACCAAAAAGCAAATAACGCCCCCTTAAAGTATGGGACTCTAGTGCTGGCAAGCACCAGTTCAGCCCTATCTCCCATGGATACAGTTGGATGCAGCAGCAGGAGTGTTATTTTCTCCCTGCATGATATGAGTCACTTCCACAGGAGACAATATGCAATCCTAAGAGCCAAGCACTAGGTGTTTCATATTTGCTGAATCTCTTGCTTTGAGTCATTGATTTCTTCACATCGAATCTCATCTCTGGCCCAGTTAGTGAGCCATTAAGTGAGGACTCTACTGTGTTGATGAAATAATAATTCTGTTTACAGAGTGCCTTCTCACCAAGGCACTGTAGGTGCAGCACACTGTCTGCTTAATTCACACTCTTTTAATAATTAAAGCTTTTCTACCTAATGCCTTTGTGAAAAACTGAATTCTTGTGTGAGCTTCAACCAGAAGCAATTGCAGAGAGACTTCCTGGGGAGCAGTTCCTAGAAGGTTGCCCATTTGTTTGGTGCCAGAGCAGACTTTCCTCTAGAATGAGGAAAACATTTCCTTCTTTTGAGGAAGGTGCTCAGGCCTCGTACTCAAGCACATCAGCTGAGGAGAACACAGTTCTACTCCATTTCTGCCATGCTTTTGTCCCATTAGGGATCACCATACTCTGAATGCATAAGTTGTGTGACAATTCAAAGTCTTTTTTCACCTTCTAAAAAGTTAAGATATGCTGAAATGATATTCATATTCTCAAAGAATAAATTGTCTTCTGTTAGCAGAGAAAAAAGACAAACTTGGGAAAAGTAAGAGCTAGCGTGACTTGCTGCATCCAGCCCAATCCAGAACAGCAGGAGTTTACCCACCCAGCTGAGGAGAAGGAAAAAAACCAATCCTGCTCATATGTTTCTACAAAACTCCCTCTATTTTATTTTTCTTTAATTCTCATGCATAATTAGAGAAAGAAGAAGACAGGAGTGAGGTATGCTGGCTGCTAGTGATGTGCTGTCTCATCCCCTAACACCTGCACGCCGCTGGCTCAGATGTGAGCAGTTCCTCATGATCCACTTAAGATTCCATGGGGGCACTTGCAAAACCTGTCCAGAGCTTTTCTTTCCTGGGCCACAAAAGCACATCTTTGTATGCTTGGTGCATCTAATCCAGAAGGGAATAAGGTTTAGTTACAAAGGCAAAAATTTTGCTTTACCCTTAAGGGCTTGTGTCTCCTTTTTTTCCCTTCTGTGGACATTCATGAAGTTTTTGTGAAAAGAGACACTAGGGCTCTGTACCTACTTTGCGTGGGTGTAAAAATGGCACACAAAAAGAAGGATGTAAAGGATCACAGGTCAAAATCCTGAAGTGACATTATTTGTGATTTGCATTTGTAGGCCTGCTCTTGGGCTAATACTGGGTGATTAATTAGATGCAGTGGCTGGATATAGCTCTGAAGTGACTATCTACAGGGGGATAGCTGAGAAACCAGTATGAAACATGGTGACTCACACCTGGCTGACATGACTTCCCTTAACCTGTGGGAAGGGCTCCCAGAAGCTGAAGCTCTTGTAGCAAAATTTAGACTTCAGGTCACATTACTGCTTGTTTTTGAAGTATGCTTTGAACAGGAAGAAAACCTAGCAGGGAACAGATGATAGTCCATGTTGGCAGGAATAAATTAATTTGTTTCTTACACTTGTGTGAACATTGGCTTCAGGAAGCAGTGTCTGTTCCACTGCCATGGCGTGTCCTTGGTGGCCATGGGAGGGGACCACTGACATGCTCAATAGGTTAAGCTCATTAAGATGAAACATCTTGAAAGTGCCCAGCTTTTTTTTTTTTTTAATGTTCTTGCATTTCTGTTCTCTCTCCCTATATTTGGAAGGTCTCTGGCTTAGGGATGGTGCAGAAAGAGTAATTTCAATTCCCATTGTGTTGTCCTAAACAGTTTCTCTGAAGGCAATAGGCTGCAGTAGTGGATGAATTGTTCTGGTGGCATTAGCACACCCGTGAACTGTTTCCTTAAAGCTACTGGGTGTCCTGGTGTGTGGCTGCTGCCAGAGGGCTGGAGCTCATGTGGGAAGGCTCACCAGACCCTCAGGAAAGGTGTTGGTTGAAAGCAAATGTCATCAGCCATACTGCAACCATGTGGCCCCATTGCTGGTGTGAAGGCAGGGGAGCAGCCAACACTTACAGTCTCCTCAAAAAATGCCTTTGAAAATATTTTCCTAAGATTTTTATTTTACTTCTATCACAAAAACCAAGGCTAGAAGATAGTTTGAAAGCTCTTTAAGAGAAATCCTTTTGTGCCTTTCCTACAGATGCAGGTAATTGCAGAGAGATTTGGGATCTGTCTAAGTCAGATCCTGCCCATTAAAAAATAGATCTCAGTGCTGGATTTGACATGCAGTGTTGACATCCTTCTTTTATAGTAAGTCAGATGATATGTTTAGCAGACAGCTACTTTGACAACTTTCCTTCTGAGGAGCTAAAGGAAGAAAATGCTGAAAATTTCCTGTAGCTTTTGACATTTTATGTGCTTGCTGAGCTAATCTTTGTAAAATCTTGATGTTGGGAGGTCACTTACTGATACCAGAGGCAAATGCAACTCCAGAGACTTCATTTCATTGCAGTTAGGGAGCTGGACCTCCTGTTAACAAAAAATATTGCCTTGCTTACGTTAAAGGGAAAACAGACTCACCAATTCTGCAGGATCTTTCTAAACCTTCAATTTCTTTCCATTAGAAAAATTACCCGCACAAATCTTTCAAGAAATTATCAAATGAATACTATTTCCTCTTCACAGTTTAAATGACATCTTGAATGATTTCCTACACAGTTTTCTTTACTTTTTCCTCTCACTTTGCTGCATTACCTTCTCTATCCTGAATAGTTGAATAGCTAAACACCCATATTATGTGATAATGACTAACTCCACCTACAGACCCTGAAGCCATTATGAAGAGTTATCGAACAAGAATTGAGCTGCCTCTGTGCTCATTCAGAATGAGATGAAAGCCAGGCAAGAGCCTTGTAGAGGAAGTCAGTCTGGATGTCTCATTGTATCACCTTCTGCATTAATAGGAAACACCTAGAGTGGGATCTCTAAAAGTTTTCTGGAAGCCTTTTCACTGGTTACTGTTAATATATTTTTTCAAAATAATTCTTTTCCACAGGGTGTAAAATATCTAGATTGTTTTCGTTTGTATTGGTTTGAAGAACAACAATGCATATACCATATTTTTATTTGAATATATGAGGAGAGTGTTTTGCTTGCTTGCAGTTATAAATATTTTAGGGACATGCGTAGTAAAGTGTCCATGTGTTTTGGGTGAGTTCCAGCCATGAATATTTTTAGTGTATCTGACATCCGTGTCTCTGGTAGAAGATACCATCACAGTATCCTTGCTGAAGGTACAGTGGGCAAAGAGGCTTCTTCTCACAAAATCAGCCATAATGAAGACTGATTATATATTAATGTAAGGGATTTCTTTTGTTAAATGGCTTGGCCATGTTTGCCCTCTAGTGGCAGTGAGTTTGCAGCTGATGGACCCCCAGAAGTGGCCAAGAGGAGCAGAGAACATCACTGATGGATTTTATTTAACTCTGTTGTTTGTTTTGCGGTTCTATTTATCAGCTTCTGCTGTGAGCACACAAGTGTACAGGGAAGGCTTCCTCTCACCTAGAGGTCAGGGTGAAGTGTGAGTAAACCTATTTCCTGCTGCTCCATTCCCTCAAGGGTAAAGCCTTTGAGAGGATCCCCAGGTCTCTTATCAAGGAGGTAAATGCAGCAGCAGCTGGTAGGAGCAGAGGGGGCTGCAGTTTGCTTTCCTGAGGGTTTGCTATAGGAATCTGTTCAGCATGTTGAGAAACACTTGGTTATGTAGTGCTTTCCTGACAACCCTGCTTACTGACTAACAAGGGAAAAATAAGCCCTATAAATAGCATAATGCAGAACTCAGGCAAAGAGAAGAACTTAAAGTAGGAAAGGTCTTTTCATAGAAAAAAATCTTCTGTGGATGGAAGAGGGTAATGAAACCCAGTAGCTGTGAAATTGCTGTGTGATCACCAAGCAAGAAAAGCGCTTGGTTTGTCATTCAGAAAAATTATTGCAGTTTTCAGTCTTGAGACATTAGAATAGCAAGGCAGATTCTGGCACAGATTTCCTTTCTAATATACTGTTTTAAAAGATCTATCAACATTTTTGCAGCAGAAGAAACTTTTTTTCCTTTCTTCCTTCAGTGCATATTGATGGAGGAAAACAGCAAGGCTCATGTTTTCAGTCTTAGTGCAACTATAGAGGAAATGGTTGACATTTAAGGATGCTGTAATGAGGAAATTACCAGGTATTCTCCTGAGGGGCTGACTCTGGGTGATCCCACTCCATCTGTATTCCTTGCACCTAAGACTCAGGGCCATTGGGTTTTAAAAAGCACTATTTATTACGTCTTGATTGCCTTAGGATGAAGTGCTTGTAGAATGGTGGAAGTGTAATGAGAGCCTTATTGGATGAGAGACTTCCCAAGCTAAAATATGAGTTTTGGCAGCTTGGCTAAACAAACACATTTCCAGCTAGCAGTTGTGAAAATCTCACACTGTCTCCAGCCCAGAGGTTATGCAAATGTAAGCTGTTGTGGCACTGCTTGTCTCTTCTGCTCCATATGGAGCTGCAGTTAAAAGGGAACTTGATGACTGGAACGATGGTGAAGAGATGGACACAATCACAGGAAATATTTCTATTGCTGTTATGGGGCTATTCAGGCATAGAGTCCTGATCACTGATTTCAGAACAAATCTGATGCATATATAAATAATTTAAAAAACTCCTTTAAAGTGAGATTTTTAGGGAGAGACAAGCTCAGGAAGAGCAAAAACTTACACATTTCAACTACTCTTTGGTACCATGCTGAAAACATGCAGCAGATGAATGAAGGTGACATTCAAATGTTTGTACTATAAAGGAGTTACCCCTAGAATTGATAATAGAAGCTGTGTAAGAAATGAGAAATACTTCTTAATTATTTTTATATTTGTATTGACATGATATAGAACCATACCATACTCTGAGCTCTGATTCTGCTTGGCCAGGACAGGGTTTACTCTGTAGGTGTTTATGTAAAGCTGCAGATTTGGTAGGACACGGAGCACAGAGCTTTGCCTGTGCCTATAACCTAAACCATGACCTTTAATTCAGCCAGTTTGTGCCTAATCATTAAGAGCAAGCTGAAACGGGACACCAAATGATGTGCAAAAATGTAGTGCTTTGAGCTTCAGATCCTTTGAGAAATATAAATGAAATAAATTCATCCCAGCACCTCTGAAAAGGCCCTTTGTCCCCTGCCTGAGTGAAGGAGGTGAGGCAGGGAGCAGCCTGCAGGTGCTGCATGAAGAAGCCGCTCCCAGGGCACTTTGGGGCTGTCCCTCCGCGCCTCGCTCTGCGCAGGGGCGATTTCAGCATCCCAGAATTTCTCATGAGTGGAGCAATCCATTTTGTCGATCCACCAGCTGGCCAAGAGGTGTGGGCAGTGCCAGCTTCCCTGTCTGCCTGGTGCTAAGCAGCTGGCCCTGGGCATGCGGAGGAGCCTGCAGAGCCAAGCTGCAGGCAGGAGGCAGCGCAGGGGAGCCGCTGCTGGCTGCGCTCGGAGCTGGCAGCCCTGCCCGGCCGGGAAGCAGTGAAATCCGTACGGCTGCAGCTGGGGAGCTGAGCACTTGGCAAAGGGGACAGCCTGCCTGCCAGATTTATTTTGGTCCGTCAGGCAAGGTCACCAATTAATTCCTCTGGAGCATTTCAGTTTGGTTGCATTAGGATTTTCCAATGTGAAGCTGTAGTGCTGTAGAGACTGATGCCCAGCTTCACAGAGGAAAGAAAAAGATACAATGCAGGTGCTTATACTCAAGACTGAAATCCTTAATACTTCCCTTCTATACCTTTAAATAGTGAAGTCTTTCACTGCCTAATTTTCACAAGCTGTAGAGCTCTCCAGCATCCTCAAAAGCAACCTTGCCTTTGCTCAGAAATGGTGGAAAATGCGCATGGCTCAGCCCTTTCTCACACGTATGAAATGGAAAGTGTCACACAACTTGCTCTTCCCTCTGTATTCCACCTGTGATTATGCTCATGCCTATTTTCATTCCCTGATTTAACAGGTTGAGCAATCATCAGAGATGTGAGCCTCCTTCCCTGGCCCACCCTCCCCAGCTGCGTTCCAGAGCAGGCAATGCATGTGCCAAAACCTAGAAGGTGATTTCAGGTATGGAAACTGTTCCCAGGGAGCCCAGGGCCCCATGAAATGGGGTGTGTATGGTGACATCTTCAGAATTTCCTGTTCAAGTCTTGGTAGGGATTGGGCTGGAGGGAAAGATGCCTCAGATTCCACCTGAAGTGCTTTATCTCCTTAATAAGGGAAGTGAGTACATTGCTCTGGGATGAACACTGTGCTCTGGCTCAGACACAGGAAAGTCACAGAGACTCAGAATGCCAGAGGAAACGGGGGCACCGTGACTCATGGTGTAGATCAAAAGGAAGTGGTGTTATTTCTCAAAGGTGAAATAGTCAGAGATGTGTCTGCATTGAGGCTGCAGTAATGTAGGCAGGTTAATGCCACTGTGAGACAAGCACTTCTCTGCCAGTTCTAGCCCCACCCTGAGGCCCTGTTAATCTCTTATGCCCACAGTGAATCTAATCTGTATATCATCCCCCAAATCATGAACAGATCTTGAATAGTACTAGTTTTGTTTTGACAGAAGCACACAGAAGCAGGAATCTGAGTAGAATTCTAGCATGTTAGCTTGTTCAGCCCAAATTCTTGGCTCTCTTTTTTTTTTTTCTTTTTTTTTCCTGTAATTATCTTTTTTATCAGCTGGCAAAAAACAAAGTGTCAAAGCAGCTCTAATTAGAGTAAATTCTCAACCACGTAAGAGACAGATATGACCACAGTTACACTGGGCATTTAAATATTGTTTCTTATAATGTCTGTAAGGAATGTTGGGTTTCTTTTTCTGTGTATGTTAAGAAGATACATGAAGGTTAGGAGCCTGTATGTGTCCTGACCAGACCAGTGGACTCATAAATAGGGAAGGGAAGCTGGGACTGCAGGAAGAGACAGGCTACAGATAATGAAGGGAAAGCTCTGTGATAGATCTGTCAACATAGATAATTCCTGCTTGTCAAATCCCATCTGAAAGGCAACTTAAAATTATTAGGCCATAGAAGTGTTTCCTGTGAATTACAGCTAAGTGATCTGCAAGTGAAAGAAAAAGGGATAACCAGATTTTTTTTCTGTACATTAAGCATTTTCAGGTACCAAAATAACAGCCTTCTTACACTGATTCAGGATGAACTGTAAGTACTATTTTTGAGCAGCCTTGGATTTTCTAAGTAAACTGTTCTTCCAGTACTGCTTACAGTATAATTATTACCTATCCAGCAATACCAGAAATAAGAATGTCTTATGCAATGCCTTTTTCCTCTGGGGACAATGTAAAATGGTATTCAGAATAGTATCAAACTGTAATGTACTTACAGGAAAAAAAGATCATATAGTAAGCAAGTGTGGAGATAATAGGGAAAAAACACCCCACCCCAAACCTTAAATGGAATTTATGTAAAACTACCTGGAATATATCAGACCTATAAAAAAAAACCTCAAGGAAAAACATTTAAGCCATTGTAACTAAATTTAAAAAAAGCCAGTAGATGGCATGAGAGACCTTGAGATTCAACATAAAACTCAGACGGTCACTAAAAGCTACCCCTGCAACCTTCTGAGCTGTCTCTGGTTTTAGCCCTAACTACTGTATTTGCTGGATTCCTGAGGTTTCTTATTCATCAGCTGCACTTAGATCTGCACACTACATTTATTTTTAGGGACAACTGAAGTTCATTTAATAACTCATTCAAACATGCTGAGTAAAAGCCTGGCTCTGTTGAGTTTAACCATTGGTTTCAGTGGGGTTAGAATTGAGGATGTTTTTTTTAATGCTCACACTGCGGAGCTGGCATTTCATTTCCAGGAAGGGTCTGGTATTAGTGGTTTTGTCCTTTCCTATCACTGCTGCTCCTTTCTCTGGAGCAGAATGATCCTGCTTTCCTGAGATTCACTGTGTCATTTAAAATTAGTGAATCAAAAGAGCCAGGTCTGGTGGACAAAAGGTTTGTTGTCTTTGTCTAGGACACAAAAGTCTGTGTCTCCAATAGCCTTTTTGCCTGTCTGTCTGTAATAGTATCATCCAATTCTAGGCTTTTAGGAATAATCCACTAAGGTATAACCAAAACTGACCATGAACAAATTAAGTGTATTGTTTTGATTTTTTCCAAATGTATAGTTATTTTACAGTTGGATGAATCTGAAAATGAAAACCTTCAACTTAGCAATAAAATATACTCATGTGGTTAGGAGATCTAGTGGAAAAATTTACTTTTCATTTCTAGAATCACTGAAGAACTTGCAAAAGACATATGGGACTATAAATTCATAAGCATTTCTGACTCCATCAAGTAGGTAAGTAGTCATATCTTTCTGATGCAGAAAATGAGACACAGAAGTCCCCAGCCTCATGCAAAACCACATTACAGAGCTGCAAGGGCAGGATTAGGATGCAGGCCTGGCTTATGCTTAAGTCTGCATCTTTTTTCTGACACTTAAAAAAAAAGCAATACTAGAGTACCATAATTGCAAGATTATATTACTTGGTTACTGCAGTAAAGTCCAGAATTCATTAATACATCCAGTTGAGGAGCACTAGGAATGAAAAGTGGAATGCATGAAAGCTCAGCCTGTGTAGTATGCATTTTAATACTCAGTTGGGTACATAGTTTTGGCTTGCTTTATAAGATAGGACAGGCATGATTTCCAAATGAGGTTTAAATCTGGACTGCAGATATTCTCCCAGATGGGTTGGAAATGTCTGTGTGGTGCATTAGAAATTCCAGAAGGGCCTTTTCACACTTGTACTGCTAATGTTCTTAATTCCTTTGGCAAAATGAGCTGGTTCTCAGTCCTGCTTTGCTGTGCACACTACCAACCTCATGCTTTTCTAACGTTCATTACATTGTGATTTTACAGCTGCAGTGAAGCCTTCCAGGCAGCCAAAGGCATTCAGCTGTCCCAGCAAGAGGGCACTAAGGAACAGGAGCTGGCCAGAAAGGAAAGCTGCCCCTTGGAAGTGGAAATGGGAGCTGTGTCCCACCCATGCCCTGTGCAGAGCAGAGGAAGGTCTGCGCCTGGGCTTTACCTGCTTTCCCCCAGGTTCAGCCTGCACCCCAGCCCAGGCTGCAGTACTGGTGGGGTGATGGTGAGTGAATTCCCAGGAGCAGAATTTCTTCTCTTACTAATGGCTCTTTGCTGTTACTAAGCCCCTGTTTTTAGTAGTTGAGCATGAAACTTCATTTTTCTTCTCCCCCTACTACCTTTGTCTTATCTGAAGTGGTTGACAGGCAAAAGTTTCTTTTTTGTAAACAAGAGGATTAAAGAGAGAGGTGTTGGATTAAAGATGACAGTCTGATCCTGTGAAAGTCAATGTCAAATCTCCCATAAGCCACAGTGAAAACAATACCAGCAAGAAAAGAGCTCTCCAGGTGTAAGACTAGTGTGATTTTAAGGGAAAGTGGAATGCAATATTCTTCATCTCCCCTCTTGTTTGAGGTATCTGTTTTGCAATCTAGCTCTTCTGATGAGTTAGGAAAACACAGCTTTTCTACAATTTGTGAATGCTTTATTAAAAATAAAAACACAGGGCAAGGATTCATGTTACTGGTCTTAGTTTGGATATCCATGCATGAAGAAAAGCTGTTGAATAGAGCACTGGGTATTTGCATATATTCTCAAACACAATGCACAGACAAAGGCTGGGGGAGGAGAAAGAGGCAGGTAACTGCCTTTTGCCTTTGTAGGTTGTCCCCAGGAGAGAGGCTTGGGGCAGAGGCAAATAGCCTTTCCCCAGAGTATGCATCAGGCATCTGCTTTGAACAAACTTGTAATGGCTTACTCTGGAAGTAATGATGTTATGGCTGTATATGGAGAAAAACTGGGCCTTTTCTGAGAGTTGGTGACAAGCTGCAACTCTAGAGAGAGTAAAAGGAGTACCTCCTTACATTACTCATGCTTCTGCTCTTGAAAGAAAAGCACTGTGAAGTGTTATGCTGTAATTGTTCAACTATTTAGCCTTCAATAATTTTTCTGATAGATCAGTTTTTAGTTAGAAAGAAAAGCCTTTTCTTTAATGACACTTTCCTGCCAGGGTTTGGGTTCAGCTGTACCTTGCCCATGCTAAGGCTTCTCTTGGAAGAGCGTGCTGGCTGCTATTGACTGCTGTGGAAAACACGGCATGGTTCAGTGCACGGCTGATTTGTGACACAGGGTGAAGAGATGCCATTGCTTGGGGGTTTGAAGGTGCCTCCTATTCCTGGTCCCCTGGGGTGGGAGGGAATTACCTTTCTGCACAGTGAAAGCTAGCAGATTGACTCTTCACTGGTTAAACAGAGTCTGGCTGTCCTGCTTGTATTTTATTTTAGCTTTATGGCGCTATTGATCTTACATATCTTTCTATATATTGCTTTCCGGAGTATTTGGAATGCTACTTGATGTATTATTGTTCCCTGAAGTTTTTGAAGCCATCATTTTCATAAATATACAATAGGAGATGGTAAAGCAAAAAAAAAAGTTCCTATTCACACTTTTAGTTAGTTCATGAAGCAACAGCACATCCATTGAAATTTAAATGAAAATGGGGACTGTGTCACACACTATAGCTCTCTGGAAAGCTACAGTGGGAGTCTAGCAGTCCAATTCATTCCTTTGTAGAATGTACTAAGGCTAATGGTCTTGCTGGGAGTAAAATATATTTTTTTGCAGAGCGGTTCCAGGAACAGACGTTGCTCTTTACCAGAACACATAAAAGAAAACAAATGCTTACTGTGTCTTTAGTATGCTAAATATGAAATTCTTTGCACAATGGAATGTTAGCAGTAGCCATAATCATGTTTTCCTTTCATCACCTAGTGAACATAATTTTATGAGCGGACTGCTGTAATTATATCTCAGATAAAAGGGAGCAGAATTTCTGTATAATATTATAGTTGGCCTGATTGTTTTGTTGATAGGGAAAAATAAAGAGAGACCACATGAATACTTATTTAATGAACATATTTATTAAGCAGTGCAGACTGTACATAATGCATTTGACTTTGCAGTAGACTTACTTCCTCCAAACACCTTTCTTAATATTTTACTACAGCTATTATGTTCCCTTCTTATCTGTCCAGCTATTCAATTATTTGTGTAGTATGTCTATAGCACAATGCCAAAACGTTTAGCTTAACTACAGCTGCCAGTGCAGGTACAATCAATGTCAGCATCCACAGACTCCACAACATCCTCAGACGCAGATTTCTTATCGCTGCTTTTCTGCCATTCCAACAGGCTTACAGCAGTTTCTGTCAGAAGAGTGAAGCCATTGTTAACTAACATCAAGCAAATTAACACATTTCAAAGAAATACTGTTTTGATGGCTGTCAACTCCCTCATCAAGTAAAGAATGAAATCCTGCCCTCGCGACTGACATCTAACTGAGTCATTGACTTGGAACAGGATTTTCACCCATGATATAATTACTGTAATACTTCCCTAAAACCAAAATGAATTACATTTCACGAAACACAAAGGCAAAAGGAGGCTGTGAAAGTGCTGGAGGTAGCCCCTGTCAGTGTAAGACCACCACGTACCAATCCACATCAGCAATCACTTCTGTTAGTGCTGCATATCACTGGGTATTTCTGCTGACTATTTGTTGAAGTTCATTTCTGAAGGGTAAGCCCTTTGGAGAATTTTCAGAGGTTCATAAACTTCTAATTAAAGTTTCCCATATACTGTGAAATCTGGCAGAGCATTCTCAGTTGCAGTATTAACCTTACCACACTGCTTTATCAACAGCAGCTTGAATAAGCCATATTCCTTAATGCTGAAATAATCTAAATGGAATAATGATATTCATCCTCCCAATAAATATTCCTAGCTAGTTGGAGGTTTATCATTGCATTGGAAGAATATTAGGATATCCATTTAGATTAAGTTTGTATAATGAGAATGGATAAAGCTTTCATAATTTCACTTCCATTTGTTTTATTCCTTAGTTGGACAGTACATTTATTAAATGCCATTCCTCATCACAGGGAAATATGGACACTGCTGTATGAGTTCGGGTTGCATCAGTCACTTATCTTCTGAAAGGTTAACACTCCCCATGGCTAAATTACTGTCCAACATTAAGAGCAGGTTTTGCATAATAAACTGGATAATAAATATTTCCCAGAAAGATGCTGGAGATGCTTTTAAAAATGTATATTATATTTTCAGGCTGTGAAATGAGAAATGCTGTGAAATGTCTGAATTCTGGTTTTTATATACATTATGTCTCTTACTCTTGGCCCACTGTGGGTCTGAGCACATTCTTATCCATGTAGGAAATGGTTTCCTTGCAAACTGGATTGTGGGTGAGTAACTGATCCCCATGTAACTGATCCCCTTGTGGCATGTTTGAAATATAAACCAATATGTGGATTTAAACTTGGAGTGATGCCTGCCTCGGTCAAGTTCCTAGGGCCACAGTCTTGCTGATTTGAGGGCAACAGGAGAAATTCTGCATTCTTGTACTTCATTTTATCCTTGCTCCACTGCAAGTGGGGTCCTTGACAGTGATGGGGCCCTTGAATTTTGAAAGAGCAAACTATCATGTCTGAATTGTCATATAAAGAGTCGAGAAAAGTTCTTTGTCCTGTGCATGTGTGTTCCTAGATTGAGAAAGATGAAGATTTCTACTGCTTCTACTGCTTCTCCAAGTCATTCAACAAAGAAAGAAAGAAAGAGTAGTTTTTAAGTCCTGGCCTTGTATTCCTATTGATCTTTAGTCTAAGAAAAAGCAATAAATTTAGCAAGCTAAAGAATGATAAATGGAATCTTTTTCTTCCTCCTCTTTTTCTGCTTCCTCTTCAGGAAAATAAATAAGCATACAAATAAATAAATAAATAAATAAACAAACAAGGTCTTGATTAGAAGTATTGCTAGCAGACTCCCCACTCTCTGCTTCAGTAAATGAACAAGAGAAGCCTGCAGTTGCTCTGAAAGCAGCACTGGCTGCAACAACTAACATTTTTTTTTCTGATTTTCCTCTTTTCTCAAACTGTTTTGTGAGAGAATGAGACAGCTTTATTATAGCCTAATATTCTAAGGCAGTGAGTGGTCTGGGGTTGTGACACTTCAGAGATACAGACTTGGATACACAGTAGAAATCTATGAAACATGGATATAACAAGATTTTGGAAGGATTTTTTGTAGAGGGTGGGTTTTTCTATTTATGAAAGAATGCATCCATTCTCATCTCAGGGTGCCACCAAAACTATTAACACTCTCTCTGTGCTACTTGTTGAATAGGCTGTGGCAGATATTTGGCTATTGTAGAGAGACATCCTCTCTGCTTTTCTGGGCTGATTCAGCACATTGCTGATATAATAACACAACCAAAGTGCAAAGTTCTACACAGTTCTACATTTAAATTCAGACATAAAATACCCTGCCCTTTCCAGCCCTACTCAACACAGGGGTGCATTGGCTCCAGTGAAACTACACTGGATTATCACAGCTAACCATGGATTTGGCCAGCAATGGTTAAGAGAACAAACCACTTCAATAGATACTTCCTAATGTTAGGGTTCCCTGTAAGCTATATAGGTAATTAATTTTTAATTAATTAAAAAGATTTAGGAAAGAATGCTCCAGAAACATCTGTGGGTTCCAGGTTGGATTTTCCTTTCATGATTACATAACTTCAGTGTGAAACTGTATTAGAAAGTGCCTTATATCCTGATATAAATGAAATGAGAAAAAGGAAAAGGCTTGCAGTTTTTTGTTTCTCTTTTTTCTTTTTCTTTTTTTTTTCTTTATCTGGGGCATGACTATGTGTGTATAAAATACCTTAAAAACCAAACCATTTTCTGTAACAATTCCAGCAATGTGGTTTTGCTGATGAATTGCACAGTGGCATAGCATGGCAGTCTAACTACAGCACTCATGTCACACTACCTGACTGACTTTCAATTGCCTTGCCTGCCCTGGTCTACACAAAATTGCAGGCTGTAATGCACATAAAAGGACTCAGTGTTGCTTATCTCAACTTTATGGAGATCCTGAAGACATGACAAATTTTATTTTGTGATTTTATTGATCGCTGCTGCCCCTTTTACCTCCTCAAATGTTTTTCTCAGATGATGCTGCCTGCCATCACCTAACCTAGCTTTTAGCTGGCCAGCACTGTCAGAAGCTATAGCAAATACTAATGGGATTTAAAACAGCAGCTGAGAGAGGAGCCGGAGCAGTACAGGTCTGTGCATGGCTGTGCTGTGTTTTGTTCTTTCGAGTGCTCTGACAGCTCCTGCAGTACGTGACACACAGAGGGAGAAAAACACTGTACCTTTTGGGAAGCAGTGGAAGCCAACCTTTACTGAAGCCTTTTCACTTGGAGTACAGTCTTTCATACATTTCAGTACTGGGTCAACAGAGTAGCAGGTAGATTCCTCACCATCAATAGTAGGGTTTTGATTCAGCTTCACATAACTGCGCTGCAGCTTGCACCCTAAGAGGAAAAGGAAAGGTAGTTAAAATTGTAGAAATAAATCCCAATCGATCCTTGCAATAATAAAGGTCCATATTTTCTCTTCAGCTTTTATTAAAACACAGGTATCTGACAAACCATTTTTACAGTACCGAGGTTATCAAGATAGGACAATAATAAGTTGAGGAAAGAGTCTGAAAGGGGAGCTATTTTTAAAATCTAATTGCACAATAGAACCCAAATGGAATCATGTATACTCAGTTTTTTAGAACTACATAATACACAGAAAATAACCTCTCATGTCTGAAAGCTATTAAGAATAGATACTGCAAGCACAATGGCTACTTCATTGCATTAGGAAAAATGTCAACCGTAGTGAATAGATAAAAAAGGGCAGCATTTATTTAATAACAACAAGGATAATTTTTGTATTGGATGATTTTTATAATGCAGCAATTATCTCACTAGAAAGGTATAATGTAACTTAACAGGATGCCAGCTACGACTCTGTTTTCTGACACACAGATAAGAATAATTCTGCTGCCACTGAAGTCAAGGAGAAAGCAACCATTAACTTCAATAAAATTATTTCAGGTCCAAGGTAAATGGAGACCTACCAAACAAAACTGTATTGATATTTTGGGAGTCTAACATTGTTTTTCCAGCTGCGTGTGAGATGAAGCTCTTTACTGTAGGAGTAGTTCTAAATATTTTCCTGAGATTGCACCCTCACATGGTGCAGAACAATAATGAATTTTTTTTGCACTTTGGAAATTTACATGAGTGTAGGATCTGACACTCTATTCATAGTCTGCACCTTGTGTGGTGAAATTAAGTCTGCAGACAACAGCTGAAACTGTTTTGATACAATGGTGAAAATCACACAATTTTTTTTCCTGTAGGAGCAAGATTAGGGCTGATTTTGCCTCTCAAGAAAAAAAGCTACTCAGTGTAAGAAATAAAACCCAATTATTTAACATTGAATTGCACATGAGACAAAGACTTTTGCTGGAGTATATATTCTCTATATTCACAAGCAGTGTTTTAAACAGTCAGTAGTTAATAAAGTTAAAATGGATGCATATGACTATTGAAATTTCTAAGTAAAAAGTACCTACTGCTTTAAAAAAAATATTTTCTAGCTCCTGGCAGAGGAAAAGTGAAATCATAATCTATCCAAGCATAGAGTTTTTCCAGATTCACTCACCACCAGAGCAGGTTTCTTCTAGCAGTACCCATGAATGAACAAACGCAGAACAGCTGTGTGCCAGCCTACGGTTTGGCATGAGCAGCTCATTTTCCTTTTCTCTGTCATTGTTACCACAAACTCCACAGGTCTTTCCTCTCATCCACGAAGCAACTGTAACCTGCAAAGCAGCACATCTTTGTAGTGAATGCTGAAGTGTTGGTATGTCACACTGGCAAGGCGCTAGGCAGAAAGAAAGCAGTAACCTTGAAAGTAAGTGCAGTACCTTAAGATTTACACCATCAAAAGTCACCTTCTTCAGTCCGAGTTCTGGAACTTCCACGGTAACTGTTTTTCCATTTTTGTAAATTTTAACATTGCCTGTAGAAAGATGGTGAATCATAGAGTGATCATCTTAAATGAATGGAGGAACTGTGTAACACAGAAGACACCACAATGCATTTTCCTTCACAATGCTCATTTTGCTGCTACAGTTAAATATGTATATTTAAGTGGAGAGGAAAAACAAAAATAGAAGAAATAATATATTTTCAAAAATATTCTACTGCTGTTACAGTCAGTGGGAACTGACTTCTGTAGGTAGTATGCTAAATTTTGAAATTATAATGACAGTCGTGGTGCTCCAGCTAAATGTCTGAATTAAAGCATCTCTCTGTGACTATAACATGAACTTTTTTTCTGAACAATCACCAAGCTGGGTATATGATAAGAAAGCGCTTTATTCACCTGTTATTTATGCTGGAGGAGTAGAAGTAAGAGTATATATACTATAGGAATCATGAACATAAGTCACTACAAAACTTAAGAAAGTAGTCCTTAGTTTTCTCTTTGAATTAATTCCACTTATGTTTTCATTACACTGAGATTTTTCTGTAAAATTTATAAAATCTTGATATTTAGCTCCCAGGTCAGCCATGGAAAACTGGGTTTTCCTTTCACAGCTTACCTTTTGCATACTCAGAACCTCCACTGTGTGATAAAACTCGTTCTTCATTGTATGCCACAAGGAGAGATGAATTTGAGGCAGGACAGATTGTGATGTTCCTTAAGAAAAAGCAAAAATAAAAGAGAATAAATTAGTGGTTAAATATGAAAAGTATAGATATTTGTGACTATCTGAATTTGAATTAATGAACAAGCAGTTTTCTTTCCAAAGTGCAAAATTCATTGAGACTGTGGGCTTTAATAGTCAACCTTTAAAGAAAAGACAGTATGGGCACTTAGTGAGCAATTTATCAGATATTGGTGGTTGTGGAATTCAAGACAAGAGTAACTACACCATAGAGCCTCAGACAAGGATTCCTTCTAGAAATTCTTTCCTTCCCATATGTCTTATTGAGAACCAGTTTCAGCTAGAAACTAGATATCTCTTACTCCTAGAGTGACTCCCTGAGAAACTTTGTACCTAATTTCTAAGCCTCAGTATAAATCACACTTACGCTGATGTTGTATTTATGTGAACCTCTCTTGAGAAAGATTGAGGATCAACCTTTCTTGTAGAAATGATGAACTTTGGGTATTCAGTACAGTCTTGAACCACCACCAGGTTGCAGCTTTTATTGAAAGAATATGAATGGCTTACACGATCAAATGTTTTGAAATCTCTCTCCCTGATTTCACACGTGGCTGCAAGAAAAAACCATAAATAAATGGCAGATGTGACCACTGTAAGCGTTGCTGTGAAGTACTGAAAGACACCTCTATGAGATTGAACTACCCAGCAAACATGAAGAAAACTTCACCTCCTTGGCAGAAGCCAGAGTCTGTAAGGACATGAGAACACTACAAAATAGCTACCTGCTGTAGATTATACCAGTATCGATTTTGATTACGTGCCAAACACAAAACTCGAGCTAACAGGGAATAAAATGTACAAAATTCTTGAGGAACTGGATTCCATAACAAACTGTGATAAAAACTCCCCATTTCCCACAGAAGTGCTAGACACCAACCAGGAGGAACTTATGTGGCTCCTTTTTGAATAAAATAAACTGGACAGAAAATAATGTGGACTCTCCAGTGCCCATCACCTGACGCCTCTCAATGCAGACCTGGCACCTTCTTAGGAGGGGCAAAAGACAACCTCTAGTCCTTGAAGACACAAGTGATTCCCAAACTCTGAATGTTTACAGTAGTTTGAAGCCTCTTCATTCACCTGCCAAAAAGCCTGCTTCTCTGTGAGGGAACAAGCTGCTGGAAGCAGGGCTACAGATACATGCTATGCTTCCCTGTAAGACCTTTAGAAGGAAAGGCAAGGCCCAGCCATGGCAGAGTATGACCTACACACATTGCTTATTCATGAGACAAACATATAAGTAACATTTACATTGATCTTCTTGTGCTATTTGTGAAGCTATTTCAGGCAATAAATTCCAGGCAGTGATATCTCGAGTCTCGTAAGCTGGAGATGGGCCTAAGGGCAGAGTGAATGGCAATCGGAATCCCTGACAATAAAGTGTTACCTGAAAAATCAGAAATGAAAATACATTAAGATAAATTGAACCATATGCTCAAGATATGACTGCAAAAACCCCCCACTCTTATCTTGGAAAAAAAAAAAACCCCTTGAAGATGCATTTCTACAATTGCAATTGTGTTAGTCTCGACAGCTTCAGCTTTTGTGAGAAATCATTATCATCTCTTCTAGTCATACTTGACTTTTTGAGAAAATTTTAAGAACACTGAAAAGTAACTGATAGAGATGAGTTTAAATGATATTTGAATTACTTAAAAAATAAGCTAACAAGTTGAGTAACTGAGATGATGGATGTGTTTGGAAAAATGAATCTCATCTATTAAGAGTTGAAAACTGGCATGTTCAGTATTGGGGTAAGATCCTCCACTGTAGCTACAAATTATATTTGCCAAGAAAATCAAATGAATGCCTAATGCACTGACTTCCTCATGATCACATAGTAAAGATCCTGCAGTACTGAAGCTCTGTGGTGGGTTAAAGACACACAAGTTTCTGTGTATGAACAGCTAGCTGTTATTAAGTAGCCAGAGATCCATAGGGGAAATTATAAAGAGGTGCATAGGAACTTAGTGGACAAGGACCAATTAATTAGTGGGACTCTGCAGACCAGGCCTGTGCAGGCTCCTGTAAGAGGGTGGGTGACTGCTCCAGTTTGGTTAGAGCAGAGTTGCATTTGTGGCTGCTCAGACCGGTCAAGCATAGCTACTGCAGGTGTGGGGCTGCAGTGCCAACACACACAGGTGCTGTTTGTGGCTGCAGCAGAGTGCAAAGTGCTCTCAAGGCCTCCTCCATCTGTGACCCTTGTTCAAGAACTAGTCAAACTGGGTAAAAATGCAAAAAGGTGTGAGTGCAGAGCAGTCATCCCTGAGACAATTTGGTCTCACTGCTGTTCTCAGAATGCAATTGGACTACAGAGCCTGATTTTGCAATTTTTGACTACAGAGCTTACTCTGCACTGGGCCAAAGCAGCACAAAATCAAGGGAGCTGTTGTATGTATTTGAACACCCACCTCCTATAGTCAGGTATATAGCAGATTCTCTAAAAGGGAATATTTTGCTTTTTGTTTCTTTATGTTGAGTGTCAAAACATTCTAAGTTGAAAATCATTCAATGTAAGGAAAATGAAAATAAAAATTTAACGTACCTCGGGAGCTTTAATTACTGTATCAATTGTTCGTGGAGATGTTGCAGCTGCTCTAACTATAAATTCATGAGATGGATTTCTCTGATGTATTTCTGAGAAGCCCAACACGAGTGCTGCACCAGGAATGTATTGCATGAATCTAGAGATAAACAAGATGTGACAAACTCAGGTGCAGGAACAAAAGCACACATGGGATGGTGAGGGCTACTGGCAGATCCAAAAACTCAGGAAAAAATGGAAGAACTGAAAAGTTGAGGAAATATTACTTTGGGTCAAATTATATGGTTGATTTTATTGAGAAGAAATACACTAGTTTTATTTTGCCTATTTAAAATGGTTATTTTTTGAGACTGAATAGAAGAATATTTTAAAACAAAAAGGCATTTTGAACTGAAATAGAAAATAATTTAATATGGAAAATGAAATCAAGCATACTTTTTAAATATTTGGAGGTTATAATTTAATATGAAATATATGGAAAAACTAGAACACATCCATAAAATATTTGTGTACCACTGAACTTGTGGTTACCATCCAAGCACTGCCCAGACAAGTATTTTTGGGTTGAAAAATTTCATCCAGTTCTTTCAGTGTTTTTCAAAAGCCAAGTAGGGTAAAAAAGTCAAATAAAAATTTAGGAAATAATGAATTACATACTCTGTGCTTGTCTTTTTTATCCAGGATGGAAGCTTTCCCCATTGCACCTTCAGCTGTGCAGCTGGCTTCCTTGCCAGTTGTCCAGTGGTAGTCACTGCTTCTATCCTGTAATCCTGGCACTCCTTGCCCCATCTCAGTCTGGCCTTTGTAAACAGGGAAACAGTCACCCAAAGTTCAGAAAAGAATCCCAGAATGAACCTTGACCATTTCAAAATGCAAAATTTTCTTTCACCAATTTGTGCATCGATCCTTCATATTTCCAATCTTTTACTCTAAACAGGCTCACAGAGAAATTTTGATTTGTTCATGCAAAATCTGAGGCATGGTAGGAAAAACATTTTCTGGTCTGTGCAAAACTACATACACATGTTCATGTCTCAAAGAAGCTGCAAAAAGCATGTTGAGATTTCCTCAGATGTGGTAACTTCTTAATCAATATGTATTTTTTCCTAGAAGAGGGCGGCACTATAATTTCTCTTTTCTTTCCCCAAGACCTCTTGATTTGAACCCACCCCACTTTCTTCAATAGTGAATATCATGCTGAATTTGTTAATTGCAGCTGCAAAAAGCAGAGATTTATAAATTGTTGCACAAACATCTAGTTCTAAAAAACTCTTGGGAAGCACAGCACAGGGATATGCAAAAAAAGTAAGGAAAGGACCTTTTCCTTCACTTATGATGCTCTCTTTGGCATCAACCCGTTACCCAACTTTGCTTTTTCCATCTTTTCATATAAATCCTAGGAAATACAATGTAAATATATTTGAGTTATGAGTCTTTTGAAATCACAGAACAGTCTGACTTGGAAGGGACCAATAAGGATCATCCAGCTCCATCCAGAAAGGGTTCAGCTCCTGAGTGAATGGCCCATACAGGGATCAAATCCAGTGTCCCGTCCTTAGCGTTAACAACACCCTGCTCTAAACAGCTGAGTTAAACTTGGGGTCAATAAATTATATACCCCAGGCAAATTCCCAGTCAAGAAAACTCATAGTAGAACAGATAATAAATAGTGATGAAGAAGTCAATTTTTCAATTTTTTAAAATACTTCTACTGGTTATATTTTGATTTATCTTGAAAATCAATATTTTTTGCCAGAGTTTGAAGTGTGCATTTTTTTTTACTATCGTCTATTTTAATGGTGAAATATTTTCTGAAACTTCCTCAACTTGATGAAACATTTCAAAATAAGTATGCCTTTCCTGTTTAATACTCTTCATCAGCAGATTCTCTGTGCCTGCTCTGGGCTTTGTGGGTGTCTCTCTGTGGAAAGCTGCCTGAGCACTTACCTGTGCTTTCAGAGGCAGTATCACAGCATCAGCACATGCTTTCCAATTGGTTTCAGCCAGCTGAACCACAACCAGTTGCACATCAACTTTGGCAGCATCAGAACGAACATATGCTGTGGCTTGATAACCTTGATTTCTGCTGTCACTCCTCACTGCCTGCGCCACAATCGTGATGCCAGGTGGAATTACGTCTCCCAGGAAGTTGCGCTGAAAAAGAGCCCCCGACCATCTGTGTTTAAGGATTCCTGTGTGCTCACCAGAGAGCCTGCAGGCCAGTTAATGTGCACTGATAGCAGGCAGCAGCCCTTGTCCTTCATCACTTTAGTTTGCAGGACATACTTCTATATCCACAATAGTTAAGGATGAATTTGGTTGGAAACCTTATTGTTCAAAGACGTGATTATTTTGATGAGGGATCCAAGATGCTTCCAAGCTGTCTTTGTGCATATAGCAAGGTTTTGTTCACTATGGTAATGTTTCAAATTGTTGCCTACAATGTGTGCTAGAGACATTCAGAGTAATATACACATTCACAACTTATTTTACTATACTACAGTTTCTTCAAGCCAATCAAATATTTTGAAATCCTGCTTAGTAGCAGAGTTTCCCATGACATTGCCTGCATTTGCAGAGCTATTTGTTCTATTATTATGTAGATACCTTTATGCAGTACAATTATAGAATACTGTGTGCATAATAAAGGTAAAAGCAATCTGTGCTTAATGGGCCTTCACATTTACCAATCAGTAATGTCCATGGAAAGTCTGATTTTAGTTATACTCTGCCTGCACTCATGACCTCCAGTCCTCATTTAAAAATAATTAGGCAGACTTATTTATTTCTTCCTCATTTTTACCTAAAGCAACTGATTTTGTATTCTGGGCTTTCACAGGAAAAAGAAAATTATTTCCTCTTTAACTCACAGCTACATTCCCTTCAACATGTATAATTTCCAAATCTAGGTTTCACATACTGCAAACACCTTCAGAAATGAAGGAAAGGAAACAGACAAACCTGAACACAAGGGGATTTGGAAAAAAAAAAAAAAAAGAGTTTTTTTTTGCAGGGGGAAATATCTCAATGAACTTTGGCTTTCCATTTACAGATTTTACTTTTAGTGTCCCTCCTGAGCCTAATACCTGGTTAGTGCCTCCTCATCTACAGCTCCAGCTCAGCAGCCAGCTAAGCCTGGCTGCTCTGGGTACCACACACAGTTGTACCTCACGTGTCAGGCTGGAGCCATGGCTGTGGTGATGGATGCTGACTCTTTTGCTCCTCCTGGAGTTGTGGGCAGAATTTTCTCCATGGTGGTGGTGGTGGCTGCTGCTGCTGCTGTCACTGCTGCTGCTGCTGTTTCTGTGGCTGCTTCCCAGCTCAGAGGAAGATGATGATGAGCTGCTTGATCCTTTATGATCTGGATGCTATGAAATAAAAATAGGTTAAAAATCTATGAGGCAGCCTCCAGTTTTACAGTGTAAATATCATAATCAGAGCTATCAGACTCTCTTTATAGGTAACGGACTTGGACATATCTAGAGTGTTATTTTTATTTCCATGTATAAACATGAATTTTGTTGGGTTGGAATGTGCCTTGTATCCACCTTGACATCTATTGAAAAAAAGACTGCATAGATACTGATTGCAAATAGCAACATCACACTGTTTGGGTCTAATGCTAGGGAAAATGAAAAGTGGCATTTCATAAGTGGTCTAATACATCCATATCCAGAAAAAAAACCATAATACAATTTTATGAATAATACTATAAATCATCTTCCTTTTTCACATGCAAGATATATAATAGCTGTACAGGTAACACCTACAAAAGCCACTCCATTATCACCCTTCTAATATATGCTAAAAATACCTCTGTGCCATAATGTGTACTGAACCTGGTTTCTGAAAAAAATCTGTGTAATGGTTTTGCCATGGCTTCCTAAGAACTGTGAACATAACTATTCCCATTGGAAGGTCCCATTGTTTTACTATTCCCCCATGGTCTTTGTTAACCTAGTTTTGGCTGCATTTGTGTGTCCTGACCCAAATTTGAGAATTGCAAGTGCTGCAACACCAAAAAAGATGACGTGTAATAGCATATTAGTAATAAATCTGCTTTTTTTGTTCATCATAAATATTGTTATTGGGGGTTATGGAATGGTCAAGGGAAATGGCCCAAATAAAGCCCTTCAGTAACAGGTTTGATCACATCAGCTGCAGCTACCATGGCAATGTGCACTTGAATTAGGCACCTACCCAATGGATGTGAGCAGACCTGAAGCGGAGACTGTATACTTTTGGAAGGTAATATTCCTGCAAAATTCACAAAGAAGTTATTACCTACAGGTCAGTCAAGGTCACTTCCTAGCAGAAGCCAAAGTATTAGACATTTTACCCATTCTGTGGAAGTGTGACCACTGCCACTGTGAACTCGGGACTTGGCATGGTTTGTCTCAGCTCCTTGGTCAGATTTGCTGCGCCGACGGGAAGCACCAGTGCTCTCACTGCTGCTGCTGCTGCTGCTACTCTGTGGTTTAGGCTTCTGCTCACGGGCACTTCTCTCTCCTTCAGCAGCACTGGCAAGTGGAAATGGTGTGGTCTTGGACTGCTTCTTAGCCTTCTGCTTTATACCAGATGCTTTGCTACTGCTGCTGCTACCTGCGCTGCCTCCGGTACTGCCTTTGCTGCTGCTCTGGCTGCTGCTACCACTGCTTCTGCTACTCCTACTGCTGTCCTTGCTGCTCTTACTACTACTGCTTTTGCTACTGCTAATATTGCTCTTGCTACTGCTACTACTACTCTTATTACTACTGCTGCTCTTGCTGCTCCTACTGCTGCTGCTCTTGCTGCTGCTACTACTACTGCTGCTCTTACTGCTACTACTACTGCTGCTGCTCTTACTACCACTACTACTACTACTACTGCTGCTGCTCTTGCTGCTATGACCACTGCTCTTACTGCTACTACTGCTGCTTTTGCTACTGCTACTACTGCTCTTACTGCTACTGCTGCTGCTCTTGCTGCTACTACTGCTGCTGCTGCTCTTACTACTACTACTACTACTGCTCTTGCTGCTACTACTGCTGCTCTTGCTGCTACTACTATCACTGCTACTGCTGTCACTACTACTGCCACTGCTGCTACTACTGCTGCTACTGCCACTGCCCCCAAATGGGTAGAACTTCTTTCCTTTGGCTTTGAACTGCCCTGTTTTCAGATTTATCTGGGTGCCTCCCTGTGGTGCTCTGTCATCAGAGTCGCTGCTGGAGGGGCTGCTTGTTGTACTCTCGGCACTTCCACTGGCGCTGCTGGCGCTGGATGATGAGCTCCTGTATTTTCTTGTCCCCTAGTCAAGGGTAACATTGGAAAAAAATTATTTTTCTGCGTTCCTGCAGAATGGCATAAGTAAAATCAGATGCAGACATCTCTGAATCTCTGCTGCCTTAGAAGACAAGGTGTACGCTCGATAACATCTTTGCAACACATCACAATAATTCAAAGGCAATTTCATAATAATGTGTTAAACCCACACATAAGCAGAATACCCCAAACACTTCTGTGATAAGGAGCGTGTGCAGCAGTTGTTGGCCTCACAATGACATGTAACTGGTATCAGTAATGACAATGCTGTAGCTGTCACTGTCTCTGGGCAGGTTGTGTAGTTGGTGTCAGAGCATTTTGCTGCAGTTGCAGTAGCTGTAAATAACAGACTACTTTTTTGGCCACACAACAGCTATTTTATCTCTTACAAGAGATTTTCAGAAAAGCATGCAAAACCAACCTGCTCCTTCTAATGTCTTTCACTTGCAGAAAGGATGAGTGCAAACAAAAGACCTGCCGAAAGACTTGTGTATCCAAAAGTCTGTCTTTATTTTCCACTTTGGCATAATATCTAAACAAAGGAAGCTACTTAGTAGAAGGAATAAAAATAACCTTTGTGTAATGTCTCCCACAAATTCTGAAGTGTAATTTCGCAGCAGTACCTGATCATCAGTGTCAGCAAGGATTTTCTTCACTTTTTTAATTGCTTCTTTTCTGGAAGATGCTTGTGCCTCTGGATCTTCAAATGTTACTAGACGTATCATTTTTGTAGGAGCTTGGTCTCCTGCTTGAATTGTGACTTGTATTTTTTCAATAGGTGCCTCAGTGGAAACTGAAATTGCATGGCAATTAGTATTATTGTTACTATTAGCAACTGAATGAGAGAATAAGCCATAATTTATTTAGCCATTTTTTCTCAAATATAAATGTTCAGTGATTATTATTGGTATTGAGCGATTTTGTTAAATTTTTTTCCTAATAGCTAAAGCATTTATTAATGGCAAATAAATTTTAAAATATTACCATGGTACTAGATTCTTTCAGGTCAATAAACAGAATATCAGCAGATTTAAGTCAAGTGAATTGGATTGTTTAAAGAGATAAACCATGGGTTAGAGAATTAAATGTCAGACAGGAATTGAGGCTTAATTCTTGAATGCTAAAGAATGGCCTAATGGTTAGGCCATTAGTTTGATACTTAGAAAACCTAGATTCAGTGGCCTGCTGTGCTTTTATTTCTTCTGATCATGGATTAAGACATTAAGGACTAGATCCTGGCAGGGTTAATCCATAATTCCCTTTTAGAGTCTGGGTTTTAGAATGTAGCTACAGGACACTGCATCAGATCTGTTGCCCATGTCCAATTGCTTCGTGCTTGCATCCCAAATCCAATGATTCAGGATGCATCAGACACACTCTGCAGGCACAGATCAGCTCTGCTTGACGCTGGCCACGCTGAGCGACATTGCTGGGAGAGCTGGGAAATTGCTGCTCAGGCGATGGGGGAGAAATGGATTCCTGCTGTGAGCATAGACTGTTGCCAGTACTGACTGGCCTGGTTCTTCTAATTGTAGACTTAGTGGTATTTAAGATGCAAAAAATACATATGCACATATACGTCTGTATCTGTCTATATGTGTGAGTGTGTGTATATACACACCTCCACCCACTATTTTCTCTTCTGTGCCCACTTATATTTACCTGGCTTGAAGCTGATTCTCAGGGCATGCTCTCCAACCAGGTAATAAAGAGGCAGGTTTTTGATAAATGCTGCGTGCACGCTTTTCTTCTCAATGCACACTTGAACTCCAAATGTGCTCGCATTGAAGCACACGGACTGAACAAATGGCTCTTTTTGGGAAGAGGAGCGTCCAGGAGAAAAGGGATTTCCAGATGAAACATCCTCTGCAGACCGCCTACCCTATTAGATAGCATACACATCAAATGAACTCAGACAAAAATGAGAGTAATTACCTGCACATTATGCATCATATTTTGGTAGCAGTACCTGTACTCTGCAGGGGGAATTAACCAGTTTATTTTAGATACCAAGGCAGTGACATAGAACAACTTAGTTCTAAAGTGGACAAAATTATCATCTGAATGGGTTGATTAGGCTACCTACTGTAAAAAGAGCTTCAGGTTGTAAGAATGGGAAATTATATCAAAATTAATTTTAAATATTTAATTTTGTTTCCCTGGAATATTAGACAGTGTTTACAGGTTCTTGATAAAACTGACTGTACTTTAGACTGACTGGAGTTTTTTCCTTTGATTTTTGATATGTCAGACAATAGAACTTTCAACTATGTCCACAAAAATTCTGAGTCAGATGAGGTCTAACATGAATGTGACACTATATCTTTAAATGGTCAAAACATATAATGTATTAGAAATGTCCACTAAAAACCATGTAATTTACATGTGATAAGCAATGCTTAGAGAAGAACAAATTAAAATTAAATAAAATTGGAATCAAATCCATGAAATGAAAACAATGATTTCCTGAAGCAATGAAGCAAATACCTAAAGACACAATAATCACAAGATTTCTTTGCACATATAATTCATGTTTGCAATTATTTTTTTTATGCAGTTTATCATATCTCACAAGATTCCAGCCTTGCATGAACCCTACCAAAAAACCTGGAATTTCTGGTGATACTGAGAAATGCTCCACTCGGTGCCATTTTTCAGTTGCTGTTCATTTAAGAATAACTGCGGAGTGCCGAGTTTTCAGGAAGGGCAGCACAGAGGCACAAAGCAGAAGAAAGCTTGTTCCAGGATATTGGAAAGTGCTCTCACTGAAAGCACGTTTGTCTATTGACTTCTCCATAGGAAAGTGCTGCTCTTGTCCTCCGTTCATCTCTTATTTTATCTGAAAACCCTTCAGAGTTGGA
Organism: Agelaius tricolor; assembly: GCF_023055355.1. NCBI lineage: Eukaryota > Metazoa > Chordata > Aves > Passeriformes > Icteridae > Agelaius > Agelaius tricolor. The sequence continues at coordinate 18,978,460 of NW_027269271.1, read as the reverse complement.
GGATAACAATGAAACCAGAACAGGACAGTGTATTCCTGCCTCTGTTGGCCTGAGTGAATCGTCACAGCGATGCCTTCACAGCACTGCCCAGCTTAGAAAGCCTATCCTGGCTTTTAAGGAAACCTGGCTCAGGAAGTCATGACACAAACTGCACTCTATCCTCGAATCAGGATGCTTATAAGCATTATATTTGGCTCTCTAAGTCAAGCAGTGGAGCATCTTGTGGAACATTTGTGACTGCCCCAGGAATGTGGGGCTTCCATAACGGTTGTGAAGTATTTTAAAGATCGTGGGCCTGTAGATGGCAGTGCAAAATTAATTACCAAAGAAAACGCTTTTGCTTTAGACAAAGTGTTGCAAGTTTGATGTATGACACTCTAGATTTTAAAATAATGTTACTATAGGGCTATTTGTGTTATTAGATTGAACCTGACTTATTTGAGTGAATCAGCATTGGTCAGAGATGAATTGTAGCCTTTCCTATAGAGAAAATAAATGGTTCCCTACTGTTTAAAAGCCCAAAAAAGAATAGTCAGACAGTACATCATTTACCCCAATGTTATCAGTCTCTCCTGATGCAGAATCTGAATTGAAGGACGTCTTCATTATGTCAGGTACTGCTTCAGGTAAAAGAACTGGAGTCATCTTACTAGCAGCCAAATCCCCAATATTTCGTGTAACAGCAAATGTCTTAGACCTGCAGAATAAACATTAGAGGAAACCTGTATTGATAAAGCACTGCTGAGGAACAGACCTGAATAATGCCTTGTAGCCTGCACTCAACAACAAGTATCATACCTTGCAAATTGCTTTACAGATATTTACGGCATCCTTCCTGTTGTGTTTTCAAGGACTGCTAAGAGTCGATAAAGACAATCTCAGGGGCAGATAGCCCTGTTAGAATTTTAGAATCATGTGTACAGGTTAAAAACCTTTCAGTTGATTGGATCTTCATACTCTAATACCATGAAAAACAGCACTCTTAGAAGCCTGGCTGTGGATTACATTATTAAATTTCTGAGTCTCCTATTTTGAGCTCCTGGACTTTTAAATTTTTAAATTCATCTTCTGTGTGTTCACTGCAGTAGTCTTAGTTCTAACTTCTTTTGACATTGTATTTGGAAAAATACTGCCATAACTTCAAAAAACAGCCTGGGGACTGGTGGCTACTGAATGCTGTTTCCTGTGCAATTTTTATTAGAGCAGAATTGAAGAAAGGAGCGTGAAATCATGAAACTAAGTGTCTCCAGCTTGATTTAAATTCACTAATACTCATGGCTTGGTGGCCATGGCTTGGCAAGAGGTCAAGAGAGTTGGGCAGGAGGGTTAAGAGCCTATTTATGTAAATCTGTCTGGTACATTGTTTCCAGTGTTGTCAATTCTAAGTGTAGTAGTCAGGATCCCAGATAAGTTATAGAAGGTGCAGCATCAGACTGAGGCTCTCATGGCAAAATATCCTGAACCCCTGGCTTCATACCCACATTTTTTGTGGAACTTGTTATGGTGTTGTGAACTATGAGTTTTGTTTTGGGTCACAGCAACATCTCGAGTGCTGAAACGCTTTTGAGAGACAAAATCCTACTTCCCTCAGCTATTAACACTGTGCTAGCTCTACCTTATTAGCCATTTATCAGCTAACATCCACCTCAAAATTCCCCATGTGCTCTTTCTCAAGGATGAAGCTGATCTCTTTGCCCTGGGACTTTTGTGGTCTGCCAATGGAGGTGGCTGCTGTGACAGTGAATGGAGATGGTCTCAAAATGGTCTCTATTTTAATACGGCCCACACTGTACTAGCCTGAGCAATTCCAATCTAACCTGTTTGAAAGATGAATTTGTATTCATTTGATAGCCCTCTCTTCCTCTTGAAGGCTCCTACCGTGCTGTGTGCAATGTAAAGCACACAATTGCTCTTCATGTGGAACACCTCAATAAAACGTGTGTCACCTGTGGGCTTTGTTTTCTTTTCCATCTCTCTCTTTTTTTAGATAAGGACATGACAGCAACGCTCCACGCTGGGTGATAGGAGAACCTTGAAGAATGGAATCTGAAATAAAATATTCTCCCTAACAAGCTGAGGGGATAAAAGAAAATACAAATCAACTTGCATTTCAGATAGCTCATCTGGGTAAAGAGACAAAAAGGGAAATGGTTTTATTTTAATCCCATTCAATAATTCAAATGACCACTGAACTGCAGGCTGGATCTCCAAGCAGAAAGCCCTGGGGTTTCTTTTCCAATTTTTTAAGTATTTTTATGCCAATAGTCTACTCCTGCCACCTAATGAAAGCGAAGGATCGATTCCTCCCTGTTGAGCACAGAGAGCCGACAAATGTAGCTGCATCACAGGTGACACATGTCAATGTCTGCAGAATCACACGGCACAGTAAAAATAGGCTACAAGAGCCAGCTCTGGTGCTTTAACAAGAAAAAACAGTCACAAAGAAGGCCTAAAGCTATGGTATGAAAGAATCTGTTCTCTCTGATCCCACACAAGGGAGAAAAAATAAAAAGGAGATTTTCCAATATGTATTAGTGCATTTTTTTGGATGAGAGAAGAAGCTGTGCTATAATATAAGCCAAACTCACTGCATGGGTAGGGGACAAGCAACTCAGCTGTGTTGGACACACTGATGATTGAGAGAGTGTGGCCTTTGAGCTCTCCTGTCCCCCCTAGCATGGGGACAGGAGAGCTCAAATGTCTGTTTAAAACAAAAAACAATCAACAAGAGACTATTTTTCCAGGTTTTAAAACAAAGTGTGACATCACATGTAAATAAATGAGCAGTGCTCCCCAAACACACCTTGCTGCCTCAACAAGATCACTCTCTGCATTCTCTGCTATACATGGTGTAGCCATGTTGGACAAAGAGATTTATAATTACCTGGCTCATCTTACAAATAAGATGCCTATGTGAAGCAATTTCTGCTTATCCTACAGCTAAAATAAGCAAAAAACCTTGTGATACAAGCTCTATTCATGATTATGCATATACTTCAGTAGGCTGTCGTTATGAATATGTGTTATATTAGCAAAGTGCATTCTCTGGCAGCTCTCCATATTTATACTTTAATCACAGGGCTCTAATTTCCCCTGAAATTTATTTGATTTTTACTTCTTGTAAATTTTGTTTAAAAGTATGTTGAAGTAGCCATCTGTAGTATACTAAATAATTATGTTAAAAGAGCCTTAAAAATAACCATTATTTTAATTAAATTTTGATAGGATTGAATTGAAACACATGCTATATATTCTCTCCATAGTACGATTAATTACTGTGCTCTGACTTTTTCTATAGAGAGTTGAGCCCATAATGTGCTGATTTGTCTTGGGAATGCAACATCTCTATCACCAAAGTTTTCTATTTTTTTTTCTTCTTTTGAGCCTATGATTACTAACCTGAATTTCTCTTTGGCTCTTGAAAATTTATATAAATCCCACTGCTGTGACAGGTTATAACCTTTATAGTGTGTAGGATATAAATGAATCTAATGCTATTGAAAACTGTTTGCTTCCTGTGTCTGAATGTGAGAGATGATGGGGAAAATAATACCACATCCTGTCTAACTTTAATGCCATGGGACTGTAGAAAGTAACCTGCTGACCATCAAGACAGTGCCCAATACGAAAATATTTTGAACAAAGCTTACAAACATATGAAAGATCAATAGCTTCCTAGAACTATTTCTTTAAATGGGGTATTTAAAGCTAGCAAGGGAAGGTGTCACAATATCTCTAAAACATTGACTTCAATTGGATCTTTATTATTTGGTAGATCTATGTAAAAGGAAGAAAAAGACGATGTTGAATTAAATTTTTTAACTCAGTCTACATAGCTATATATATCTATATATTTATATATCTATATATCTATCTCCTTTCTGTCTACCGTGCCTGCTTGTTTTTCTTCATGCCTCTAAGATTTTACTTTGCTTGGTCTTTGACCTCCTCAGTGATGTGGTTCAATGTTACATTCTCTAGTTATTGCTTTGCCTTCACTTGCACTCATTGCTGTTTCATTGCTCCATGTGGTTTCCACTGGCCATTTGTTTTGTAACAGTGAATGGGAATGCTTTTTGGAGAGAAATTGATGGTGCTAGAAGTCATCTAGTGAGTATTAGCTTTCTCATATACTTGGCATTATGGAGCTATTTCCAAGTGACTACTTCACTTTATAAATGGTAATGCTGCAGGGTCTAGATCAGGGCTTGTGCTGGAACTCATGGGCTTCTCTGCTGTAATACCTTGTTTCTGATACTGACTTGCTTTCTGCTTAATGGCAATGCATTTAACCCTTTTTGTGTCTCATTTGATCTCCCCTTAGGTCAAAGGAGGAAAATATTTTTTTATCTATTTGCAGGGAGGATCCTTCTGCTAATATTTCTCTCTGCTTGAGGCTCTAAACTCCCCATCAGTATTCAATATTCTCATTTCAGTTCAGTGTGCTTATTGAGTTCATTAATACCTGCCTCCCTCTCTCTAACAGTGGGAACTAGTGAGAGTTGCTGCCTGCTGTCCCTGATGACCTTAGGAGCAGACTGTCCTGGACTCCATAAGAAACTGAAACAAAAAATCCCCATGCAGCTAACTTTTCATCTCTGAAATGCTGAGACCCTCCCTACCTCTGCATTGAGAAAACCTTATTACAACCAACACTTGATGGAGTGGAGGAATTGTCTAAGGGAGGAGGATGAGATGTCAAATGCACATCAAATGGTCTGTGACTATTGAAGGACAAGGGAAAAGAATGATTAGCCTAACTGGTGGCTAAATGGAGGAAACCTGCAGAGCATCTCTGGGCCAGCAGCCATGAATGCTAATTGCAGCTGGATCAAGCTACTGATCTCTTTTGTTACGGCTGTATTCCTAGAGCAGAAACTTGTTAACATTTCAGTGGTTTGTATAATCGCCGATTTCTGTTGTCAGTGAAGCTTTTTCCTTTGTGAAGAATTTTCAGCTTCTCTTTCTCAGGTTCTTTTTTCATGTGTGTGCGTGAGAAGGTTTTCTAAGTTTGGTCTACTGCTTTGATTCCTTGGACATATTCTTTCTGTTTCCTCCTGCTCTTTGCATTTGTATTTCCATCTGTTTTCATTTGTTTGGCATCTGGCTACAACAGCTTTCCAGAGTGTATTGTAATTGCATGCACTGATAATAAATCAAGGGGACCTAACAGGTAAGAAAACCAAATGGCAGCCACAGGGGAACAAAGTAAAAACATAAGAAACACCGAACACTATGCTTCAAGGCATCTAATGCAAATATAGATGGGTTAACTGTTCTAACTGATAGGACTCATCTGGCTTATATCTTACCTAGTGTTTCCAGTTCAAATATTTGTATCAAGATAGAAATTTTATGTAATTTGTGTTTCAGATAGCTTATGGATCTCAACAACTGAGATAGAGTCCTAAGGAGGATTTTCAGGTGAAGACCACAGAAAGTAACACGTTTTCAAGCAAAGCTTTAGTGCGTGTCACTTCATTTAAAATAAACATTAACTATACCAATCACCACCAATTATCGAAGCTGTAAGTCAGAGACAAGATTCCTAGATGTATTTGGGTGACTCTGCTTTGCTACATAGAAAGATACTAAGTGCTGTGTCTTACCTTATGGTAACTACGTTGGTCTCATCTTTACATGGCGGGATTTCAATTTTGATATTTTTTTCCTTCATCTGGATAGTGGCAACGACATTCACAGGTACATGAGCAGTCATTTTGGTGCGTGCTTCTAGCCCTGCCTGGACTGTGTGTGTGTTAATTCCCATTACAAAGGTCACCTCCTTGGCCATGCTGAAAAGGTAGAAGGAGGGTATAATTATGTTCATGCAGCAATCAGCTGTTGAATATTTATGGTCTCTGTCACTTGGAAATATTTTTCTTTTATTTTATACTAAATACTTACCTTAGACTTGCTTTGGATCTCAGCCTAATGTTGGCATTTAGCAACTCAGTCAATCTGAAATCAGACTTTGGAGAAGGTGTAATCTGTGCTTGAACTATTAAAAAGAAAGCAAATAAAGGGTTAAAAACACCCTCCAGTCTTAGCAAAAATGTTTGTATTGCTAAAGCAATGAGCTATGTTACCGTTTCCTGCCACTTTTGTGATAGAAGAGTAATAGAAGCTGGTCTCTGTCGGGAAGCCAGTGCAGGTGGGCACAATGCGGCGGATCTCAGAGGACAGGAGAGCTTTGGTCCACTGCCTCCCTACACCACTTTGAAGGCTACTGATTATTCTCCTTAATGAAGGGATTTTTTCATCAGATCCATACCATGCCTGCAATTACAGAGTTCAACATGTCTAAATAAGCAGAACTTGAGTATCATGATCCGTGTCATTAACTATGCCTCAGGGGAAATTCTGTCAGCAATGATTATAAATAATCCTGATCAAAGCTTGACCTTATTTGCCTTGATTAATACTAGTGACAAAAAACCCAACCATGGATTTATAGAAGGGAGAGAATGTATGAAAGTAACAGTATTTTAGAGATTTTGATGCTTGGGTAGTTGTGCTTTAAAAATGATACCTGCAGTGCATTTTGGATGGCATTTTTATCAAGTCCACCAAAAAACAGCTCTTGGCCAAACATCTTCAAGTAGCCTGATGCAAAAGGTTTGTCGCTGGAGAATGCCTTCCAGTCAGAGAGCTGTGTGAGAAGATGAAAAAATCCTGATTCTTCATAACATCTGAGAAAGCAATATCAGAGATTTTCTTGTCCCCCAGAATTTACCGTTTTCAGGATTTTCTTGAAGTCATAGTCAGCCTCCCAGTCCCTGTCAGGAGCGTAACCTTTGGCAAACACCTCCTGCAGTCCTTCAGCTGTTATTCCTACCTGTGGGAAGAAAAAGTGCAGGTGCAAGTGGATGATGGTTGTAAGAAGGGTTTAGAGGGCAAACTGTGGGTAGACCCAATTACCTCCAAGGGATCAGCCACTCTTCCAAGGAAATGTGCCCGTAGCTGGGATATTGCTACAGTTGGAATTAAGCTACCTGCATCATTCAATACCAAATATTTAGCTGCCAGCCCACTCATAAGGAACTCTGCAGAGAAATAGGCAGTAAGACACAGCACAGTTAGTTCTTAGGTCAGAGTGTGCAGATTATATCTATTTACTAATTTAGTAAGGAATATAATATAAGCAAGGTCAGAAAACTTAGCTATAGAACTGATGCTCTAAAACAGTTATAAACAGAATATTCTGAATTTTTAAAGTAATGGGCAAAGCTACAAGCTCACTGGTCACTGCATGGTGGTTATGCCATTTTTCCAATTGCTTTTCCTGTATTGTAGAATCATAGTATGGTTTGGGTTGAAGGCAATCTCAAGGATCATCCAGTTCCAACCTCTTGCCATGGGCACGGGCACCCTCCAGTAGACCAGTTTGCTGAAATCTGCATCCAGCCTGGCCTTGAACACTTCCAGAATTGGGGCATTCACACCTTCTCTGAGCAAGGTGTGCCAGTGTCTCATCACCCTCACAGTAATGAATTTCTTTGTGATATCTAATATAAACTGATTCTCTTTCAGTTTGAATACATTCCCCCTTATCCTGTCACTCCATGCCTTGAGTAAAGCTGGTCTCCAGGTCTTTTGTACGCTCCCTTCAGCTGCTGGAAGGCCACAACTGGGTCAGCCCAGAGCCACCTCTTTTCCAGACTGAACAGTCCCAATTCTCTTAGCTTTTCCTCATGGGAGAGGTGTTCAACCCATCTGATCATCTTGCTGGTCCTCCTTAATACTTGCTCCAACAGGTCCAAGTCTTTCCTTTGTCCCAGAGCTGGATGCAGCTTTGCAGGTGGGGCTCACAAGAACAGAGGAGAGGTGCAGAATTTTCCCCTTGTCCTGCTGGTCTGGCTTCTTTTGCTGCAGCCCGGGACACAATTGGCTTTCTGGGCTGCAAGTGCACATGGCTGGCTCAGGTCCAGGCTCTCCTTCTGCAGCACCCTGAGTCCTTCTTGGCAGGGCTTCTTTTGATCTGTTCATTCCCCAGCCTGGATTGATATGGAGGGTTACCCTGACCCACGTGCAGCATCTGGCACTTGATCTTGTTAAACCTCCTGAAATTCCTATGGGCCCACCTCGTGAATTTCTCCAAGTATGGAAAATATGCCTGTCCATATCATTTACATCCAGTCACACTCTGTAAAATCAGCTTATGAAATGCTTTTACGAGACGTCATTTAGGGCACCTTGACTAAGGAGATGAGAAATGAAAACAGATTTGCCATCCTTTGCTAATAGTTCAGTGAAAGTGATACAGATGTCCTGTAAGGACAGATGGTGAGCTATAGATTTGTCTCTCAAATGACTCAAAAACTATTTAATAAATCTAGTCCCAAATGCTGTAACCCTCACATGAAATGCACCAGTTGTTAAATTATTGGTAACTACTGAGTGAACTTTGTGGAAACAATTTGTTTCTATTTGTTTCTCTATTTAGATATATCATCCATAATGGTCTTAGGTACAGATAATCAGTGCAGAGCACAGTCAGGAATTCTTCACAGTTCTGGGACAGTTAGATCCTGTCCTGTTTTATGAGTTAAAGTAATCCCTCTGCTTTTCTACATTTCCTTAGGTTTCAAGAGAAACGAGGCTGACAGGATTTGTAGTCATCCTTGTGCTTCCTTCTAGCCCTCCTCTCCTGTTCCTACACCTTCTGGAGAATAGGGAAATATGTATGAACTGTAATTTTGTCTAATTGCCTTCATTGTTTTGCTGTATGAATCTACTGTGCTATCCAAAGTGCTGGGCACTATCTACCTACAGCATATGAGAGTCAGAAACAGCTCCTGGAATCAAGATACAGGTATTTATGCCACCCCACTTTTGACAGAGGAATAAGTGGAGAACATTCAGTAGATAGTAATGATGATCCTATTAAAAAAAACCAAACAAACAACCAAGTGGTGCCACACTGGGACATTACTAGTGAGTTGACAGAAAACTTAAAAATGTGAAGACTAGTTTTCCTCTGCATGAGCTTAGCCAAGGCAATGCCAGGTGTTTTCTGGACAGGACACTAAAACTGAGGCACTGTACTTTAAGTGAATTTGTTAATTTTTTTATGCTCTTACCACAAAACCTATTAAAAAAATCCATAGTAATTCCTGATACTTAATAAGAAGTATTCCTTAGAAATGATTAAATGATTATATAGAATTCATTGACTTGAAGAGAGCAGGAATATTTTCCATACCTCAGGCATTACATAGTGCTAATGCTCCAAGAATATATTTGCCATTTCACCCTGAGTTTGATGACACCTGCATATATTTGATTAATGTCTTACCCCAAAGATGGGGGAAAGAAAACTTAGTGAGGAAAGAAAGCAGTCTGTGGTACATATAAACATCAGTACACAGTTAATTATATGAATCTGTGCATATTGAGAGTCAGATTCTCACAGTCCTCACACTGAGCAGAACCTGAGTCACCCCTTTGATTTCAGCAGCAATGGGTAGAGCATGAAGCACTATTTGTGGTGGTCATGTGTGACAAATTCCAGAGTAGAGATAGATTCAGCTGACATTATTTCCTGTCATTAAAAATTCAGCATCTAGCACCACAAAGATCTGTGATGCTGGGGGCAGATTTTTGTTTTTATCAAGGAAATAGGTACTGCATTACAGCCGTCACTATGGTAACTCTTCCAGAATGGACTCACAGAAAAATATTTTACCTGTGGCTAGTGGAGACAAATCAAATTAGAAATCCTCTTCCCATGTTAGTGTAGTAGGAGATTGACTTAATTTAGCTGAGTTATGCAAGTCTAAGATTAGCATGTGTGAGAAAAAGATCTCGTTTTTTATTTTTCAGGATGAGGACCTACCTATCCATGGTAGCCAAATTAATGACAATGGTCTTCACTGGGAAGTAACAGCAATTCCCTGATGTACTTCATTTCCAGGCTACAGTCAAAATAAAGTATTCCATTTCACATAGCCTCCCTCATACATATTGCACCCTTCTTTCTCACTGTGCGAAAATTTAGATGGCTTAATTTTAAAAGCAAAAATTAGAAGACAAAATGAAGGCCTAAACACAGAAACACATATCTTCATATTAACAGAAAACGTATCTATCCCTGAATGTATTTTAAGTAGTATAAATGTTCATGTGGTGTATATTAGTGACTGTGTTTCTTTGGGCACTTGCTGTCTCCATCATTGAGGCAGCAATCACATGTATAGTATATAACTGTGATTCTTACAGAATGTATTATATTTATTTCTATTATAGCACACATTAAATGGTCACGTAAAACCCAAAAACTGGGGCAAGGCAAGAATAATATTTGCAAAAGTCTTTCAAACCACACCCCTGTTTCCAAAAAGGAAGCAGCAGTACTTGTGCACTCAGCACTGTGAATTTCAGATGTTTCAGAGTGTCTTAATATTGATTATTTTGAGAAGAATCTCAACACATACCAGTGAATGACAAAAGTTCTAAACACATCTGGCTCCTGATAGATAAACAGCATGTGTAAAGAGACTGTGTTTGGAGCTATAATCTCCTAAGTCTACCAGCTACATATACCAAATCACTGAGGCTGTCATGGTCATTTACATAGAGGAGTTGCTTAAAAAATCTACTGAGGAAAAATAACATACATGGAAAATAGCAAAAGCTACAATGTGGACCAGCAAAACCTCTCCTCTAATCTGGTCCTTCCCTACTTTAACTGCATTTTCATGTGTAACTCTGATGTAACTGGCCAGTCTCCAATACCATACATGGATCTGCTCATTCTAGTAAAGAACCCTGGTAGAAAGATGCAAGAAAAATCTTTAGACAATAAACCTGATATAGCTGCACATGGGTGCAATGAATTGTCACATCTGAATGTTTTCAGAGTTTTCTGTTTCACTGGGCACAATTGTTGGGGTGAACAGTATTTAGCATCACATTTGGATGCAGCAGGAGTTGTAGGTGTTCAACACTGGTAGAAATTAATCCACTTCAGCAGCAATTTAGGTCCCTTCTGTTTGTTTGGTGCTGAACAATGGTATGAAATTGTTAAGCACCACTGAGAATACAGCATTTCATACAGGAGCATGTGCCTCCCTGACTAATGAAAATGGAGGGTTAGAGCCCCACAAGCCCTCTGGTAATTTCATTCTGGCAGTGTACAATGCAAAACACACAGGGACATAAAAACTCTTCAAATGGAGAGCCTGAGATTCTCATATTTTTTTCACTGAAGATAGGAAAACATGGAGGAACAACATGCAGCCTAACAGCTGGCTAGGAGAATTGGGCTTTCATACTGTACAATTATTTTCCCCCACATATTCACCATTGTATGTTTTCTACAAAACCTTCTGGATCTTACCTTTAAAGATGCTGAAGCGGAAAACCTTGCTGAACTGATATCCAGACCTGTCAAATTTGGGACTTAGTGCTCTGACAGCCATTCTGCAGGCAGAACCCCTGGAAAAGTTTGGTGAGCACGTTAATATTTCAATTAGCTTGCAACAAGTGCTTCTCCTAGGAAGGGAATTTTCCTTACAGCACTTGAAGATCTGGATCTGTGCTTCTACCCAGGGCCCTCAAGTGGGAGTAGATGAAACTTGCCACTTGCATGCTGGGCTCCTTCAGCACAGCATCAGCTAATGTCATCACGATTGGAAGACCTGGCTTGGTTTCCAGTAAAACCGCTGCAGCCAACATTCGGATTCGAGGATGAATTTTTTGATTCAGGAAAATCTCAAGGGTAATAGCCTGGACCTGATAATAATAGATATATCCAGTTTTACTGTCAGTTTGAACATTTTGGTAATAATCACCCAATACCTGTGAATGGTCTGTTTCATCAATAGCACAGTAGAAATTTGGATTATTTAATTATTATGGCAACACTGTAGTTTCATAGTCCAAGGGCTGGAAGAAGCATTATGGTAATGTAGTCTGACTTCCTCCACAATCAAAGCCAAGGAACTTCACTGGATAACTTCTACATCAAATCTTTCATACTTTTTGAGCTATCCCACTCTAGGTAAAAGAGATTTCATGAATCCATTACATACCTGAGAAGTGATTTCAGTAATCATTTATCCCTCTACATAAAAGTACAACTTGTTTCTAATAATGTGATCTTCTGGGGTACCTTCTGCTAACTAATAGAATAAAAATGAAACAAATAAAACCCAATTTATTACCAGAAATGTCTATGCCATATAGGCAGCTTAAACCAAAATTCAATGCAATAAATGTAATTTCCTTGTGGTTGACATGTTTGCCCTCAGCAATATTCACTACCAAGAACAATTTTATACTGGAACTTTTGCAGTTTGCAGGGGGGCACAGGAGCCTTTGGCCCTAACTTTGAAATGGATGTGGATGATGTGCCACTGTTCTGGCAGCCCTTCTGCACAGCCCTGTGCTGCCTGGGAGAGAGCACATCCATGAGCTGTAATGAAGAATGACCCTGGAAACGTCAGCAAACTTTGGAAAAACCCTGACTGGTTTTATGAATTTGAATATGTTGATTATCAAATGCCAATGTAGATGAGGTGATAAAGTTGCAATAGGCCTAAAATTAAATTTTCAAATTAAACAATAAAAAAGGCCATGAATTATGTACATTTAGTGCAAATATGGGTGTGTACCTAGCTGCAAGCCAGGAATTGAACTGTTTTTTGAACAAAAAACCAAAAAAGTGGCCACAATCATTAACTTGTTCCAGATCACTTCTCCCCAAACAAAATGCATAGAAAATGAAACTGAGTGGTCTGGGGCACCTGTGGAAAGCCAGGCCAAAGAGCAATCAGAGATGCAGTGTTGGTCTCAAACATCACATTGGCTTTTTTTCTTCCCCAGAAAATACTTTAACTTCTACCCTTGCAATTCTCTCCCATCCCTCCCCTGCATTTCCCCATCCAGCTCCTGCACTCCACTAAATTGTTTCTTTATTCTTTTGGTTAAAAGCATACCCTGGCTCACTATTGTCTGTGGATCAATACATGCACTCAAACTGGGAGGCACATGCAAAAATGAATATAATGGAAACACTGATACTGATTAGTAGGTGAATAGTTAATGAAAGCTTTTATTTTACTTTTTATATTAAGAATTTACTTATATGAAACAAGAAATTTCAACATTAGGAAAAAGATCTTGAAAGGCTTGAAAAGGTTTCCATTTAAAAGCAGATTGCTTCACAATGAAAACGATTGTAAAGCGATGTCTGTGGTACACAAGAGTGTGCTGGTGTAGGCTTTGTATGTGAGATCTAATAATTATCTCAGTCAGGGACAAAAGTCACATTTAGTAAATGCGCTGTTTATGACTTAAGCCCACACAATGTCTGTAAATTTGTAATTAGGATGCAAACCCCTGGTATCTATTTACAATAAAATCTGGTCTTGAATTACGATTAGATGTGACACTCAGTATTAAATGTCAATTCTCTGAAAACCTTGTTTTGTGGTTCTCTCACATACCAAAGGTGAAGTAGTACTAAACACATTTGGGTCAATAATTTAGTTTTCTGTCTAATGTCCTTGGAAATGAAATGTTTGCAATGGAAATACTGATTTGTCTTCAACAACAATGAATGTATCCTTTTAATGGGATTTTTTTGTTGCAGTCTGAAATACTGGAGGTTAATGTCAAAAGAAATAAGACATGCCTACCGAGGAATGGCTAAGTATTTTTTTTTTTAAATAATGTTATCTTTAAAAAAAATAAATCTGCTTTTCCCTCACCACCCATTATCTGTTAGCAGCTTTGCAAGTGAAAGTCAGAAGGGCAAAGGAGGCAGCTTTGTTTTCTTACCATTTTGGGGTCTTTCAGGCCTATGTTTTTCAGGGCCATCACAGCAGTCACATGGACCCTGAGTGGCAAATCCAAGGCACCAGCTGCATATCCTGGCAAAAACTTCTTGATGTGCTTGATGCTGGCTGGATGTCCTACATTCCCAAGGGCTTTCAAAGCCAGGGAAATTTCTTCTGTGCTAGACTTGCTCAATGCCTCTCCTGCAAAGCCATGAAGAAGCTGAAAAATGAAAACAAATCTGTTGAGTTCAATTCCAGCTCTTATCTATATTCCATTCACCAGCCTGTTCTGGGGTTTGACTTCCATAATTTCAGTTTGTTCAATTCATTTATTTTAAATATTTTCAAATTCTTATTTTTCCTCATGAATAGAACATTTTATTCATAGAACAAGTGTAGCTTGCACTGAGCAGCTTCTTCTCACTATACCTTAAAGTTATCAAGTAAGATTTTTAAAGGAAAAATAACAGCTTGGACCTAGTGTCCACTGCCTTTCAAGGTAAGTTGGGAACCCTGAAATAATGCTGCTTGAGCATCTCTCTCTCGTGGTTGAAGATAGGTGCAAAAATACAGATACAGTTAAACCTTCAGAGCCTTAAAAAAGATTCCTGAAGATATGGCTAGTGTTGGTTCCCTTAACCAGCTATGAAAGCCTTTTTCAGTGTTGATTAATAGATGGAAAATGAGATCACTGCCAACAAATAGGTAATTTTACAGCCTTCATTGTAAGCAACTGCATCACACTTCCATTAGTATGGCAAGATTAGAAGTAGTTGTCTGAAGGCTGAATAAGAGCAAAGAACTAAATACTAACAGATAACAGTTTTAAATGAAAACAAATGGCTCTAAAAAAGGAAGTGAGATGTAAGAGAATAATTTCAATACAGATTGTGTAGTTTAAAATAACACATTTGAGATCCCTTGATGGTGCAGAAACAGTCTACTTCATATTACTGATCAAATGAAGGGACACTGGAAATGCATTGAATAAGCCTAAACAATCATTTGCTTTGGGAAAGAATTTTCATTCTTTGACACAGGGTTTCTCAGATTTAATTAGCTCAAGAGCATTGGTGGCAATTGTAACACAGGAGACCAATGTAGGAATGTTGGCCATGCCTGTGTACTACAGGAAAAACATCAAGTCAGGCACGCAGTGTAATTGGAGCACCCTGCTCTCACTGGGGATGGTGGATTGACGGGTGCCAAAGACTAAACACATATTTCTCTTTCCTTCACTGTTACTGGCTGAGTGGTTGGCTCCAAAAAACTTGACATGCATTTTTAGAACTGGGAAATGCTATTTAATGACTGCTCAAATTGTTTTGAGGCCTGCTGATTAAAAGCAGCGTAGAACAGGCAGGGTATTACTGCTGTTATAACAACCTTATAGCCTATATTGATGACTGGGCTCTGCTTCTGGCTAGGATACATTAATTCTTACAAAAACCTGGGCTTTTGTATCACTTAGTTTATAAATATACATAATACCTATATTTAAAGTATTTTTGAGCAATGTCACGGGACTTCATTAATAATTGGCAACAAAGCACTCAGAGACACTCAGATAGAAAGTGTTATGAATTGTTTGCTTCTTCCTCTCACTCTCTTTAGTGTGCTAATCTAAAGATAAAAATGCTGTATTTAACCAACTGGGGTTCCTTTCCCCAAAGGAAGCACTGTAGTGAAGCAAGCTACGGCTTTCTGAATAATGAAGAAAGAACTCAAGGCTTAATTTTTCTTTTAAATGATAAATAACCCTGTGGTTACCTGGAGACACTCGGAGCAGGAGTCTGAGGAGGAGCACTGCTTGTGGCACAGGGACGCGTAGCTGAGGTGACAAACCTTCCCAAGCACGGAGCTCGAGCGTGGGCAGTGCTTCTTCACTATGAGCTGGGGAGAAGGCAGCTGGTTGTTACTACCATTAATGAAGAGAAACATTATTGAAAAATATGTTTCTGCACAATGAAAGACAAAACTGGGCTTTTGATATTTTTTTTTTGTTGATGGATTTTCAGTTAATCTGTGGATAGTGCTGTATTTGACAGCGTAATTGTAAAGTAATACCAAGTAACATCTGGAAGGCAGATCTGTTTCTTTTACAGTGTTTCACATTTAAATTTGGCATAGCCTATAATCCAAAGGGAAGAAATCACCCAGTCATGGAATGGAAAAATGCACATTATTGAAGAAACATTCATCATGTTTTGTGATTGCCTCAGCTATAGGTACAATGAATTTGAGATTTGTTGTGAATGGACCTCATTGCTTGGGCAGACAGGAATATCTTTTATAAATGCAGGAGCTGACAGGAGGCACCAGCCCACTGGTTTCTTGTGTGGGAAGCAGAGCACCAGCACACAGTAACAGTTGGGCTGTCAGGGCTTTCACTGGGGGAAAAAATCTAGTCTGGGGTTCATCATCTGTACTTAGGGTAGGCAGAGATAAATTCTTGCATCTGAGACTGGATTAAAGCCTGTGTATACAGAAAAAATTGCAAAAATAATTAGTCTTCCTCCTACATGGCCTACACATTGACATAATTCCCTTGGTTTTGACAGATCTTCTCAAATTCATAGCCATCCTTCTAGGACAATTAGGACAAACACGTGGATATAACAAATATGTATTTCTTGCTCCCTTGTCTTTGTAGACAGTCAGAGAACTAATCTGATGTAACTTTAAAGTACATTTGGAAAAAGAGAAACTAGAAGCCACTGTTTGCAGCAATAACCTCTGTCCCTGAGGGGTATTTTAGTCTTTATTTCCTGTTTCATTCCGGACTCATTTTTGCCCTTTTGATTTGCATTCTCCTCCCCTTAAGACATGCAGGAAACAAAGCCCTTTCAACCTCGCTAGAGGATATAAAACCTTTATCATTTCAAAGCCTTTGCTATCTTGTCAAAGGAATAAATACAACAGATGCTAGAATCAGCAGAGTGGTTTGAAAGTGTTTAGAGAATCCCACCGTTGCTTCCTCCATCACATCCTGAGTTGGAGTGCTGGAGTGCAGAGCCACAAGCACTGTTTGAGTCACTTCCCAGCTGGTGAGCTCCTGCCTTTCCATTTTGTGCCGCAGGAACCGGAGTGCTCGGTGACTGGCCACTGCGGGAATTATATCCAAAATGTGGCGCCTGCAATGGGAAAGGCAAGCAGCATTTTCCAAGTCTGCCTCTGAACACAGGGATCCCAGAGGGTGTCCAGCAGCAGCAGTACCACCTTTGCTGCCTGTACCTGTAGGCTGGCCGACTGGAGAATCGCTTCCACACTGATTCGTAATTCTCCTCGTTTGCTGCGCGGAAGAGGTGCAGGAGCTTGAGAGCCTTTGCTGGTGCATCATTGGGAAGCTGGTCAGAGGTGGCCTCTACTAATTCTTGGAGGCTTTCCTCTATCTGCAGAAAGATGAAAATGCAGGAAGACCACATGCAGTGTTGCATTGTTTCCCACATGCAGGGATTTAAAACTCCAACAAAGAATCTGTCCAGTTGCTGGGCTTTACCTCATTTTCCACATCTTTTATTTTAAATAAGTGGACAGGAAGCTGAAGCAGCTCACTGCCAAACTGATACTGAAGAGATCCACGATTCTGGTACTCTTTTGATGGGACCTCTGCCCTCTCCTTCTGCACATCAGTCAAAACAAGTTTTTGCCTGGAATGGAGAACCCCAGGAAGAAAACATCACAAGATGCAGGGTACAACTAAAAAAAACACCAAACAAACAGTAATTCTGCTTCCCCATACTGCAATGCAGATACAAAAGGTTTTGCTATTGAGGGCACTTGTACATGCTGCTCAGAACCATACTCTGAGAAGGTGTGCACTTGTCCAACAGGGCTCAGAGCAGAGCCAGCCTTTGCCTTCCTTTGGGAAAAACTGGGCTTGAGAATTTATGGAAGAAGAGGGAGGTGAGAGGCTGTGGCCTGAAGAATATCACAGGAAGTACTTGCTGTGTCTTAAGGAGTAAACTATGGACTCTAGAAAAACACAGATGGGAAACTTGCTCAGAAATTACAATTTAATTTAAACATTTTAAGAAGTTCATAAAAGCTGTTATGTGTCTGTGTCTCTCCTGGAAGCTTCAAACGGAATTGAAAGTTTTTAGATACAATAAGAAATGCTACAATCTTTTTACTTGAACTATTACAATTCCCTCCCCATTTTGTTTGGTAAGCTGAATATCCTGGGGACTACAGAAGAAGGTTCTCATGAAGCTTTAAATTGGATTTTAAAAGAAAAGGACCACATAAATTCAGGATTAGTCTTTGGAAAAGTGCTCGACCTTTTGAAAACTTTTTAAGAATCAACAAACCTTCGTCATTTGTTATTAAGAATAATTCCAATGAGAGACTGTCTTTGTAAATATTTGCTATCTTTTACAATTTCAGCTAAAGAGATGCAGCCTATCCCACCAATTATGTTTAAAATGGGTCATTTAGGACACTATAATAAAGTTAGGTATTTGTACTGAACAACTGAAAACATTCCAAAAGCAATATTGCTGTACTACAGAGTCTCTCGAAATCTCTGTAGAAAATTGGTGCGTTTATTTCGGAATCTCTATGATCTTCTGTATCATTTCTATTCACTCCTTCCATATGGATTGCAGAGAACTGCTGCAGAAAAATAGCATATAACTGCTTTACAGACAAGCCACTGGAATTTGAATAGAAACTGCTACAGAATCAGTAGAGATTTTTTTCTCTCTTGAAATTTTATACAATATTATTGAAAGGGCATTTGGGTCACAAAGTATAACATCAGGTACACTCAGGCACATTTAACTCCCCCTTTCAAATCCTGATGCATCTATTATGTCTTATTTTCATTGTTTTGGGAAGAGATATATCTGCCTAGAATAGATGAGAAAATGCTGTATTCTGAAGAGAAGAGCAAATGAATGCTAAAGATATTGTTAAAATGGCGAGACAGTAGTGAAACCTCTCTTGGCCTTGAAAGGTGCTGCAAGAGTCTTATGCTGAGCAGGTCTGAAAGCTCAGCTCCAAGTGCCTTGATAGATTACTTTTTTTTTAACAGAGAATGCATTGTGGAAATAACTTCTGAAGACTTGAGTGAGATAGTCACATCTTCCCAACTATCTTATATTTGTCCCCGTCAGCTGGGTAATGATAAAAATGCAGAGAAAATGGGAAAAGTAAAGGTACTACCCTTCTGAGAGCTGAGAAAGACCTTACTGAAGACAATCTCTACAGGCTGCACAAGGAGAGTGTAATGCATCATAAATCCATTGTCTCCAGACTAATGCCAACTCACAAAACCCTATAATTTAGTAAGAACATTGAAGTTGTGTCTATCTACATCTTGATAGCATAGATATTAAAGCCACTTTCACTTTTTGTTTTGGTTTAGTTTTGTTTGGTTAGCCAAATTGAACAGGTTCATTATATATATGGAGTTAATCAGTCAATTACTGACACAAACTTTCTGATGTTGCTGTTTCCAAGAGATCCTTGCAGAAGCTAATGGAGCAATGCAGATTACAGCAGCTGTAGAGTGGGATTGAAGAACACCTTCTGCACTGTGACATTTATACAAAAAAGCCTCTCCCTTCACTAGGGCACTCCTATTTACAGAGTCCATAATTCAATAAGGAGCTGAAAATTTTTTCAATAAATGAATTTGATAGATGAAAAAAAATTAAAATACTGAAAGTTTGAGTGCTTCAGCTAGGGATACAATTTCATAGACAAACATATTCGTGTTTTACCCTAAATTTCTTTAAGAAATACGCGAAACTTGCTGTGAAAAAGTAAATGCATTTAACATGTCTTGTGCCCAATTGTTTTGCAATAAAACCCAATTTCCTATCAAAAACCAGTTTTGGTGGGAGATTTGCAAGCTGCCCATGGTATTTAGGAATCCAAAGTCCTATCTAGGTTTCTTGTGAACTAGTCTCCAAGGATCTCTTACTGCATTATTATTTTCCATGGAACTCTCTTTCCTGAGTAACTGTCTTTCAAAGTATTTTGCTTCAAATATATTAGTTCACAATTTCTCAGATGGAATTATATTTGTTTTGGCTTTTATGGCATAAATCAAATATCCCTGAGAAATAAAATAGTCAAGTCCTGCCAAGTTTAGCTAACAAAATTTGGATAGAGATGTGCATGTTTCAGATTTACAACTAACAGTGACGGTTGTTTTTATGAGCTGTTTGGGATTTTATGTAATTAAATACTGGCAAACAATAGGCTGTGGAGGTAAAGGATTTATTTCACTTACAGACCTTCACTCAGATTACTGGATTGCTGAATTAAAGCAATATGTACAGTACCTTGCTTCTACAATAGCATTTCCTCCTGTTATCTCGTTGAAGGGTGCAAACTGGTGGATTTCCTCAACATCAGCTTGTGTAATTACAGCTTCACTACGTGTATATTTAATTTTGTAATTGTAAGTAGCAGTTGCACGAGAATTCTTGTTCCTCTTTATAGTATATAAAAAAAAATGAAACAAAGAAAATAAAAAGTCATTGAACTTTGAAATTCTGTGACTAGAGGCTATTACATCACCCACTTAACTCATTTGTTTTCCAGGGCTGTTTTGTTCATTGGCCATAAGAGCAATCAGTGTGAATTCTGTGCACTCACTTGCATGGGAGAGGTCAGGCACGCTGCCTGTCTCCATTACTTTTACTGCTAAGAAGTGTTAGCTGCTTTTTCCTTTTCCCAAATCTAAGTAATTGGTCATTCCCTCGAGAAGCAGACACATTTTTCTGAGGAGAGCAGCTGCATAAACCACTCTATTTCAAAGACAGGATTATAATAAAATTCAGCAGTACCTGTCTTGAATAGCAGAAAATGGACATCGTGACTATTTTTTTTACTCAACAGAGCAGGTGAACTAACTCATGCTGATAATTAATGGTTTCCAAGCCAGCTAGCTTGAGCTAGCTCAAGTGTGCTTGCAGTACATTACAGGGGGCAGCCCAGACCTCTGCTTCTCTGTAGGATCGTTTTCATACAGAAAGAAAATATTGACAACTAGATACAGCAGATCTGATTTTCCTCTCATTCTTAGTATTTCAAATTAAGAGATTGTGTGGATATCAAATGGTGTTCTGTGTAAGAATTTAAAATACTTTTACATAATACCACTCTGATTTACCTGCTGGCAGATCTTGCATGGATGAGTGTATGCTGATCCTGTGACAATTTGAACTTTCTCTTCACAGCTGTCCAGGTCCTTGGATTTGGTCACATAGACTAGGTTTGCTCTCTTGTTTTCCTGGATTGCGTATGTTGTGTTACAAATACCTCCAATCCCAGCCTGGCAAAAATGAGAACAGGATCAGGATCACTATTATAAAAAGCTTTACTTCAGCTGTTTAATTCTGCATTTTAAAAATTACTAATGGAAGTGAATTCTTTATTTTTTCCTTATATTCTTCAGAAGCAAAATTGCAATGATCATTACTTTCTTCTCTTTTTTACAAGTATCATTTCCAGTAAGCCAAATCAGAGTTACACTGAGAGAACTAAATCTCCCCAAAGTTTCACTCAGAGCCTCAGGAAAGGGGAGTAATATTGTCACTTAGAGCTGTTGATTATGAAATATGTTTTGAGAAAATATTAATGAAAAAAGTGTCAAAATAATTTGATCAGTCAGAATGAAATCTTAACAGCAAAGTATTTCAAGGTTGGAGATGACATTCTGCCCTCAAAACTTGCTTTTACAGAGAGCTTATCAATACCTATGGAACAGGCCTTGCAATATCAGGTGATCTGTCACAATATGACCAACAATAATTAAAAAAAATTCAGTATAACAGAGTTTTGATTATGGGTCATCTTGAGTTCACAGTTTTAGCTGAGCTCTTCAATAATATTTTGAGCATATACATTTATAAGAGCTTTTAAGTCTCCACAGTCAGTGAGATTTTTGTAGAGGAAAAATGCTTGATTGCATTTGAGAAGGAAGAGTTATTTTCCTGATTTTTTTATTATTGTTATTTATAGCATAGCTATTGCAGAGACCAGCTCTGGGCTATGTGAGAGCAGAGAAATGGTCACGCGGTGTTTAGGAAGGAAGATGTACCCACTACATCTTCAGCCTAACAGAACTCCCTGAGACACTGTGTCTTTGGCAAAGGCTAGAAATAGGAATTGTCCAAGATTTCTGGAAGCATTGCACTCTGCAAATACAGGTGTGGGTCTCTGCTCACTGCAGGGTACGGCAGAGACATCCAGACTTTAAATGGGAGTGTCTGGCCCAGAGAGTTCAGTGGGATGGAGCAGACTCCTGCCCAGCTGAACTGCACAGCTGTGTGCAGTTTATGGCCAGCCCAGACACCCTGAACCCACAGGATGGGATGTACACCTTCCCAGGTTAGTCCTTTAAACCTCTCTGCAACTCAGATTTTGGGACTAATAGTGTTTAGCTTCCTTTGTAGAGTGACTCAAGATTGTCAAGCATGGGTGCCAAAGCTCATTAATCAGTTGCTGTCTGAGAGAAGCAAAGAAAACTTGGAAATTATTCCAGAAGGTGAAGCCACATCTATTGCCTAGTGGTGAGAGTAGAACATATTGCTAACTGAATTAGAATTAAGATGTGAAACTAGATATGAGAAAACAGTGTTGCAGAACATCCAACACCACCACATGGATTTTTATGTGCAGAAAACAGTGTGCAAAAAATTAAATCATCTAGCTCCTTTCCCAGAAACAATTCTACTTATGGAAAAATTAATTTTTAAAAAAATAGAGTTACTCTAGTTTAGAGTTCCAATAAAAATAACATGAAAGTATAATAATTTAAAAGTTTTTGCCAATCTCTGAATTGAATGTAGTCTAATCAATGTAAATATGGTTTCAAAAACTAAACACATTGCAATTTCTGTGGTGAATAGTAATATCAGATGATTGACCTTGACTAATATATTACAACCTGATAAACAGTGGAAATTTCAACAGAGCATCAACTGCAACTGTCAAAGCTGTTATGGTAATGTTATGACATACATACCATTTTCTTCCTAAAAGAGAAGCTAGAAGAGATTAAAGTATCTATGATTGGTAGAAAAAGTCAAATTACTGTTATTTTGACTTTAATATTAGACTGTATTTTCAAGCATATTCTATACAGTGTTCCCATTTTATGTAGGCTTCATCTTTCACAGTTTACTTTCTCTGTAATCACAAGCCTGATTTTCCAAGGGTTTAATTCTGCAAATGTATTTTCTGAAATGCTTTCATCAACCAGTTTAAAACTATGCTCTTCTGTTGTCCTGTGCAAGTACATCTCCACCAAATGTTGTCCCATATGAAACTTAATCATGATCTCCCAAGCTTAGGTCTTTCTTATAAGTGAATTTTATGACAGGGATGAATACAGGAAACGCGGTAGAAGACTCTGAAGTGAAAGTTTATTTATTTACAAAGGCACCACAATGGCCAAACCCAAAACTCACCTCCTGCAGACTGTATGAATTCTGCGCCTTCTTTATGCTCAGCTCCAGCACGTTCATAATCCCTCTGTAGATGTTCAGACCATCATCTGACACAGAATCAGGAGCCATAATGTTCCCAACGTGGCCATTGCTGTACTCAAACTTGATGGGGTTACTGAGCTGCCCGGTGAGGACCTGGGTCAGTTTCAGGGATCGCGAGAACGAGCTCGCGGGCCAGGCACCGTTGTACTCTGCGGCTTCAATCGAGTGAATCTAGAACAAAGGGGGAATAAAACTCCTCTTTCAGTTTTTTTCCCCCCAGTTAACTTTTTTTCAATACACACAAGCATCTAGATCTTCAATCACATCAAAAATAAACTTTTAAATAACACAAAGCTTCTTCAAACGGGAAACTTAGAAGTTTTCACTTAGCATAACTAGTGTCAATACACACATTTCTGTATATAAAATGAAAGAGAGCAATGCAAATGGCTGATATTTCCACAGCCACTGCACTCTGCTCTGTTTCACAGAAAATCCATATTGACAAAGGTTGACTTGTGCAAAGAAATGAGCCAGAGAAGAGCCACATGCAGCAGGTTGCTACCCAAAAGTAGTGTGGAAGAACTGCAGGAAATTACAGGAGAAAGTTAATGTTGCATAAAGCATCATTAACTCCTGTTGTGAACTCTGTCATTTCCCTCACTGGGGTCACAGAGCGCAGGCAGCAATCTGAAACTAATAAACACATGGCCTCTAGGCCAGCCAGACATGCAGAATTAGTTTGAGCAGTGGACAGCAGGTTACAGAAATTGTCCTTCCCTACGCGTTTTGCTGTGGAACCAAAGGCTGAGGCACTGGCTCCAGCCCCACTCTGCACTTCACGCTCCAGCCTCAACACAGGGCACATCCAAACAAGTAGAAACTTGTGCTAAACTATGCATAACTTGAAAAATTCCTACCCCAGAGAATAGGCATGTTTAGCTTAGTTTCTCAGAGGACCCTTCCCTTCTATATATTTTGACAATTTAAAGAGACTTTTCTCTGACACCTCAGGCTGGCGATGTGGTGCAAGACACGGATTAATTTCTCAAAAAGCCACACAAACTAAATCCTCATACAGCAAACCACTGGAGACTGCACTTTCATATTTATTTTTGTTATTGTTGGTGGAGATCACTGCCAACCCCAGTAACTGAAGCTTACAGGGAAGGCTGTTAGAGAGTAAATCCCTCATGCTGCCTCTTGGACATGCTTCTGGCATATTGCATACAGGCAGGTTTGGGACTGCTCTGCAGGGTCAGGGTGAGGTAGTTTTCCCCAGCCCTTGGGGCCCAGGCAGGTCTTAGGCTGTCTGCTTGGTTTTGAACACAGCTGGCAATTCTTACTTGTTGGTTTGTGATGAAAAAATTGTCAGCTGGAAACTGCCCAGGGACCGCAGCTTTTTGTTTAGGCTGAATGTGAACTAGCAGGCTGCAGATGAAAGTTTAATTCCCTGAACCATCCCTCCAAACTGTCTAATTTAAATATAACAGCAGCAAAATAAACTTTTCCCAGAGAAGAAGGGAATAAATGTACTATTACCTTTAGCTTAGAACTTGCCCAAAAAGTTATGGTTTTTTTTTTCCTTTTCTCCTTTCCTTGCCTGAAATTATTTCTGAAATGGAAACTTTTCAAAAATGCAGTAACACCAGTAAAATGATGTTGGAAAGTTTTAGAGAACAGGAGTCAATTTTTGGTGAAGACTCACCCTGGCACACCAAGAGCCATTTAGGCAGGAATGAAGGAGGATCTGGGATAAGGACAAGACTTCTTCTGCCTCTTTTTGGCAGGGAAGCTTTCTACTCACCACTCCAGATGTGTGACTCTTATTTCCTTGACTTTTTCTGTTTTGAAATCCATCCCCTTAAATATGTCATGGAAAAGCAATATTTCCCATCTAAATCTATTATAATTTGAATTCACAAAAATACCTAATAACAGCAGGCTAATTCAGGGTGGAAGGCTACAACATTTACAAGCATTTACTAGACTGCCACCAGTCTTTTTAACCTACAGTTTTCATTATGCCAAATTAAAGCTTTTAAAAGTAACATTTTTCTTCCCTGCATACACAAGGCTAAGTGAAGTTTGTGTAAAGCAATTGAGGTGTGCATTTCTCTACAATCATTATAAGCACATATAGGCTTCTGTTAAAGACAAAAGTGTATTTCACATAATCAAAACCCTCAGAAATTACTTAGCAAGCAGTAAAAACATACAATTGAGGATGACAAAGAATGTCACTCAGGACCCTTCAGAAAAAAGAAGGATGACATTAATTATGCTAAATATTGAATCACATGCAACTACTGTTGCATGTTTTATTGCCTTTTGTCTGCTGGTTATGAAATCAGTTGATTAAATAATCCTAGGTTGTACAGTTTGAAACAATTGGATTGATCTACTAATAAATAATTGTGCATTTCAAATTACGTTCCATTTTTTCCCTGACCACAAAGCAGAAGAAATCCTTAAAGCCCAAGGTTGGCTTGAGCTGAGAATTACCTTGCAAAGTGCAAATAGAATTTAGGGCACTGTATAAAAAATAACAGAGTTAGTTACATTATCCCTGAGTAAGCACAACACATGATGAAACCTAATAACTTCACAAAAGCTTAAAAAAGAAGCTAAGTATGATGAGAATTTTACCTTTCAAATTGAATATATTTTCTTACCCTAATAAGACAAAGTTTTGGCCCAATGCCACTAATTTCCACTTTACTTTTTATTCTTATTCCAGCTCTTGCAAGTCCTTTTTCTGGAAGTCCACTGAGAAGCGTGGTTTCATAATCAAATGTATAAACCTTGTTTTCGCTGAAATCGGGTTCTGCAAAGAAATGGTTTCCATAAAATATTATACACAATGTACAGAACATACTAAAGTACCTGCATTAGAACGTATGGAACAAAAAAAGACAAATTTGTTCATTTTGCACTGCACCTGAACTAAATTAGCTGTTGTAAAGCTATATTAAACATTGATACACTTTTCAGATTCTATTTTTAATTTCACTCATTATAATTATATTAGTTGATAGGAAAATTACTTACGGTAATTAAGATGCTGGCTCCCTGAAAGAGAAGAAAAAATAGAGGAATGAAATGACAAAGAAAAAAAAAACAACCTTAAAATGTGAATGTACTGTAGTATAAAAGGCTATATCTCATCTTGTACATATAGCATAACCCTTTCTAATTAACTTTGCTTCTATTTCAGCACCAGCCAAATACCCTTTTTTCTTTAAACAACAAAAGAAGTAATGAAATATTTTTTCTACAACATGTTAAAGTTCACATCTGCCAGTGAACTATATTTAGGTTCTGAAACCTTTTCCTGAATATACAATTTTAAATTGATCAAAGCACATAAGTTAGATACTTACCCACCAGGGTTAAAACCAGGGCTAATATCAAGCCCCTCATGATGGGAATAAAGTAAAGGTGGATGTGATGGGTTTCTCTTTTATAAAGGCATGTGATATCACATGTTTCTTTTGGCACATTAGTTTGACAAATAAGTGCATTCTAGAATGCATATTGATCAATCCCAAAATAAACATTTCTGAGGTCATGAATGCTGACAACTTCAAATCACCTCATGAGTTCAGCTACCTTACTTTCTATGTAGTTCACCATGTTTGTGAGCCCTTTGAAATTCAGCAGAACACCTTGGCAGGTATATGCTGGAAAAGAGATTTAATTTTAAAAATATCCTGCTTTCTATTTTCCTCCATTTCTCTACATTTTATTTATAAAAAACCACCAAAGTTTAAATTATCCAAATATAGTTCCTCCATCATAACTGAAATAATTTAGATTTCTTCCAGTCATGTCTTCAATCTCTTGATATTTTATTCGTCATAAGGGTCACTGCTTTGGAGACAAAACTTGTCACATTGAAACTCTACTTTTAGAGGAGAATTTGTGGTTGATTTTACAGATTTAGGCTTGAGACACCTTACAGCTCATAGGCATGCAATGAGAAACTGCCTTTCCATGGTGCCTACCATATCTTGCTACCCACACCTGGAAAGACAAAACTTGTCAGTATGACCATCACATTAACTTTTGGTTAACAGTGAAAGTTCATACTAAGAAAACAGGAGGGAAATTATTCTCTTTGTTTATAAGAAGAATCTAACAAGAAGTGAGTTAAATTTCCAGAGGACCTCAGTGATTTGGGACCATTGGGAACTTCTCAATCGGTTCTCATGGGGCTTTTTCTGCTGTCCCACTTGGGGAAATATAACCAGAATTTCCCACTTGCAGCAATAACATTTAGATCAATCCTTAGTAAAACCACGTCAGGAGGGAGTTTGCTCCCTAACTTCAATTATATGTATTTTTTCGCAAGTGTTTAACATTTACTTTGAATTTAAACTTGTCTTTTGTTCAAATGATAAATTAAATATCATGTAAAAAACCACCTGCATACAAAGGTTACTGAGGGGGCAGGAAGGAGAGCTCAGGAATGTCTACCTGGTATTTCCATGAGGCTGTGGGAGGTGCAACACCGCAAACACTAAGTTCAGGCAGCCAGGCTTTATCCTCCAGGAGGGGAACAAGGATGTCCCTGCTGGTGCTGTCCATCAGGGAGGAGAAGGGTGAAACCTAAACCCAGGTCCTGAGGTCCACCTTCAGGCCTGAAGACACATTTATTGCAGGCCCCATCAAAGAGTCCTTTACATTATTGCTTCATTTACTTGGAGTGATGCCACCTGACTGAGGAATAATGAAGATCATTATTGTGGTGCCAGGGCACCTGGGCTGGAGTCAGGGATGCAGTTTCCTGGTCCCTCTACCCCATCATTGCTCCACCAGGAGTCAAAGGAGGGCTCCTTCACTACCAAGACCTCCTGAAATTTTGAGGATTTTAATATCTCAGCTTTCCTTCATGAAAGGAGTGATACAGAATTGTATGGGTAGTCAGATCTTCCCTGGAATGAAATCTGTCTAGCAAAATATTTAAGTGTATCACAGACATATGAACCATTAAAAGGGATTAATAATTGTGTTATGGTTCAGTGTGAGCTCAAGAGGTGAAAAATTAAGTGCACACAGATTTTCCTGTGAGCTATGACAAGATACACCATGTTTGTGAGCCCTGTGAAATTCAACAGCATACCTTGGTGCTGTGAGTTGTAGTCAGAAACATCCTTACAAACAGCTACATGTTTTGCAGCCAGCATGGAAGTAAATGCACAGCAGCAAAGTAATACTGTAAGTGATAACATGCAAAACTCCTGCCTCTCTCACCCTGCTCATCATTGCCACAGCTTGACCTCTGCAGTAATATTGTGCTATCATATTGAGCTCAACTAGCTCCATTCCACAGGGCAGAATGTATAAGATGAAGTACAGAACTGCATGAGAAAGAATATTTATTTAGACGTTGTTACTAATAGCTCATTGAAATACTGTGTGAGGGACACATACATATTAAAACAGAACTACAGCATTTTTCAAGTTTAACAAAAGGTTTTATAATTAAGGTGTAACATGAATAAATTTGTTCTAAATGGGTAGTGAATATACTGCATTTCTTTTTTCTGATGAAGCACACTGAATCTAAACTTACAATCACCATGTGGATACCTGATTGCAAAAATAACAACGATAATAATTAAGATGGTGCAGGCTGCCATTTTCTCTTCATTTGCAGCATGTACTCTCTCTTTTTAATAACTCCTCTCTACCCAGGCTTGTTTCCTTGGGGGAGAAAAGAAAGTGATTTCAGAATTGCTGTACCCATTATTACTTTAAAAGAACTACAGAATAAATGCAGTAAGTAGAGAGGAGACACAGCTAGAGTTTGAGGGTCACAGCACTGAGCTCTAATCCTTTCTTCAAAGTAGACACACCATTCCAGCTAGTTCTGAGGGAATAAACAGGAGATCCATCACTTAAGGGAAATGGATAAAAGGAGGAAAGGTAAGAGGTACACTTTTTAAAGGCAATACAATTTTTCTTAAACATTCAACAGGTCATGTTAGTGAGCAAGAAAACACATGAAAAATAAATAATCCACAATCAAACAGGTCCTCCACAAGTATCCAAGTGCCTAATTTAGTTGCAGAGGAAGGAAATTTAATGTGGGCAGAGGCTTTATACACAACCTCTATCTTTTCCTTTATTTCTTCTTTTAGGCATAAACAATGAAGAAAAGGGATTGTTAAAAAGCAATGGGAAATATCTTGGGATTTTTTTTTCTTTTAAAGAAGAAAATATATGGTGTTGAGTGTTACAGAGAACGTGATGGCTGTATTAGGAGTGCAATAATAGGAGGTAGACTGCTTTGATTTTACAGGGCACTTGCACCATAAATGAAACACGAATACAGCCTAATTAACCTGATTAGAGCTATTGCTTCTACACAGCAATTGTCTTTACATAACACATTCTGCTTGAGTAACAGAGTCTTATTATCTGCTGTTGTACTGCCATGGATAGCTCTGCACTCTCCTTGTTCTGTATTCACATTGCTGAATTATGGTGCAGTGATGCCATTTCCATCCTGCTAATGTATAGCCTAATGACAAAGCAGAGATTAGCCAAACAGCTCCCAAGCACCCAGAGCAGGTTAAAACAGATATAACCAGTTGCCTAGGAGAAGAGATTTTTAGCCTTCAGTTTTCCTCATTTCAAAAGATTTTTAAAAGGAAGCTTCACACCTATTTCATATTTAACATTCCCTCCTTGAATTTTTTGCTCAAAACATTCAGCATTTGTAAGAGTGGCACAGCCTCCAAGATAATGTTTGATACTCTCTCCGGAGACATCATCTAATGAATGACAATGTGTTCAAGGTTGGGCTAAATTGCCATATGCTTATTCTAGTACATTCACAAAGGCATTTTTTTTCCATTAGATTGCTTTAAAAGGAGTTGTTGTTTTTTTTTTTTTTTTTTTGACTGTTTTTCCAGTTTGATGCTGGCACACCACCACTGGAGTGATAACTGTGGGAATTGGATACAAAGTTTAAAAATTAAAACAGGAAGAAATGCTATTTATATGTTGTCTAGCTTCTGATGTATGCATGGTTGGAAAGATACTGTTGGTCTAGATTAATAGAATAGCTGTAGAATTTTATTTTGATAATTTTTCTTTTTGCTAATATATGCTGCTAAGACAAAGACACATTTTGGTGCATTTTATGAAGTAGTTGTTGGGACTGTTCCTAAGGCCAAGTGTGCATTGCCTGTCATTTCCAGATAAAAGAATGAAAGTACAAAGAGGAGTGGGGAATCTGACTCTGACATCCTCAATCTGAAAACAGATTGTTTTGATACGACTTAGTTTTACTAAGAAGCTCAAAGGTGTTTATTTGTATTCAAATATGGAAAACACATTCTGAAGCCTGACAGTCCACCACCGTGGCTACCATCATTGGCTCATCAGCCAGCATACAGATTCAGTGCCTTCAGGCTTTCCCCTCCCCTTTCAGGATATACTATTTCCCAAGTCATTCAGCAGGGTTAAATGTTAGCTTGCATCTGAGGTTTGAGTCACAGCATGTTTGAGGACTGGTGTTTGCTGTGTAATTCCATTGCACTAGAAGATAACTAATAAGTTTATCTTAACCCTTAGGCTTCATGGTCATGGGGTGATTGGCTCCTGTGGGGTTGGTGCTGACAGGAAAGCAGGTAGCCCTGAAGTTTAGCCATGTCAGGAGTCCAGCTCAGTCACTTTGGGGATGAAATGGTGATGGCACCGACAGCACACAGAGCTCTGTGCCCTGCACTGCCCTGGTCAGCAGGCTGAGGTGCTGCTTGGGACTGCGTGCCTGGCTCCAAGTGTCACGGCTGGTACCTCACCCGAAGGGAGGGATACTCGGGTCAGGTTTACTGTGGTGAGCTATGACTGGGAAAAGTGTGAGCACTGCTGCAGGGAGATGAGGAGAGCCCACACCACCCTGTGTGCCTCAGGATGAAAGCAGGAAGAGGGAGAAACACCCTGTTAAGCCGACTCAGCATCACAACCCTTTTTCAGGAGGCACTGTGAACACACAAACAGCTGCTGCCACTTCAGAAAACAACCCATGACCCTCTGCTGCACTGCATGACATGCCTTTCTATCTCTGGAAGAGCAATGCCCAAGTCAGTGGTGGAAGAATTTTAAAAAGAAGGAAATTCTCAAGGCTTTATTTTTCTTTACAACAGTCCAAGTGTATTACACTGCAAAACTTCAGATTTGCCTAAGAAAGGAATTTGGCTTATTTTTTAATTTATTTTCAAAGTGTGGGGTGGTAAAAATATAAAATGATTTCTCAAAATTGTTACTTATTGTGGTCCTACCCAAAATGTGCAAAATTTTTTAACAATGAAGGGGAAAGCACTGATTTTTTTTTCTTAGAAATCAATATTCTAAGGTATAATGATGATTTTTTTTTTGTTGTTTCATGGACCTTCATCTTAGTTACATATTCCTTTATATCACAGTACCACTGCAAGAACAGGATGGGTCTGGATCATCCCTTTCTAGTGCCAGAGTAATAGACAGGTTCATGGTGTCAGGAGGAAGCTCACCATTAATTTGCTCTCAGTACAGAATATGTGAGGTGAGTGATACCTTAGTTTCACAGCACTGGGTCACTGTGACATTGGGTCATGGGTCAGATAAGATAAGCTGTGTATTATTCCTAAGGAAGGAGCAGATAATACCCAGCCAGTTCAAACAACAGGCATTGACTTTACCCTCACAAAATAGGTAAAAAAGGCAACATCACCCACCAGTATTTAATGAATGACTATGACTTCCAAACTATAAAAGGCCTAATCACATACAAATAAGAACACATTTTTTTTTAAGTTAGTATGAAAGTTCGTTCAGTAATAAATTGAGCACCATGTCTCACCAGTTTAAAGGAAAATTGCTACAAGGTTATTCCCACAACAGTATGTATTAATCATCATAATATTTTCTGAATAAGACAGATAAATGGAGCACTGATATTCATACCTGCTTATCAAGGACTTCAGCACTGGGGTTCAGCATTGCCCATAAAAATCAGAGAGCAAACTAACTCTTGAACACACTTGTGGCTAAGACCATGAAGATTTAATTTAATCCCCGTAGTATAAAGAATTAAGGCTGAACACATTTGTATATCCAGGAGAGGTTGGATCTGGATGCAGATTCAGGCCCACTGTCTTGCACACTTACACAACTGCATTTTCTCCCACCTTGCAGAAAATCTCTTTAGCTTTTGACTGGGACCAATTCTAATACTTATGATAAAGACTGTCTTTTCCTGCAAGAAGAGCATATATCACTAAAATTCTGTTCTCCAGTGTGGTATGTGCAGCCTTGATGTGTAACTGCTCAAATTCTATTTTCAAGACTTTTAAATATAAATATAGGAAAAAGTTAAAGGCAGGCCCCTGCTCTCTACTCTCTGTACCCGGCACTGAAGTTAATGGTATCTGTTCATGGAGTCTAACTGGAGCTATATCTAGGTTATGCTGACACTAATTTGCTCTTTGAGAATTCACTGTAACTTCAGTGCAAACATTCAAGGAATAAAATAGTTCTCAGTATGAATAGAGTTTGAAAATCTGCTCTAGCATGGATACTTCTCAGAACAGTAAAAATGCTATATGAGAACTCTTTCAGAAGCCGTCCATTTTTTTAAATATTCAATTTTTTAAAAAATAATACCTAAATTAATTTACTTTTGCTCACCATTGGAGAAAACAATAGTAAGATTGTTATTTTTTTAGTTTTCAAAGGCAAATAACTGGAAAAGCAATTTCTAAATTTAATTTTTAATAAATGCCTGCACCTATCAACAAATAATGTCAATCTTGAAACTTAAATTGGACATAATCATCCATTTTTTAATTCTTCAGAGAAGGCAATGGAATGAAGACAGAGAGATTCCATGGATATTTTCTGCAGTTTCATCTTGTTGGCTTTCCTTTCCCCTCTGAAAATTTATTTGTAATTCATTCACTGGCTGAACATCTTCTGGAATAAACTGATGCAGCTCCAATTAAATGGAATTGGATCACTTTACTCCAGCTGTGTATTTAGTATTTTACAGTTTTTAACATAGGGAGGTGTTGGTTGATGCTAACTTAGTTGCCTGTTAGAAAATCTCTAGAAAAACAAGTTCCCTTGAACTGATTATTAGTAAACCCTCTAATTGAGGACTTCTACTACAAACCACAAAGAACCATAAGTACAAACTAGTAAATAATTCAAGCACTCCTATTCATTTTCCCAGACTTTCTGGACACTGTGACACAAGTAAATGAAAATTTGTATTCCTCTTGATTTAAAGATTGATTTAAGATCTTTCCTACAGCAAATAAAGCTACTTAAATTCATATATCTGTGAGTTTTCTGAAGTGAATGTTAACTTTACCACTCCATTCTTTACTTGTGCACTCCTAAATATATGCAGCATATACCACAACCAGGTGTAATAAATATGTGCATTTAAGCATATATATATTTTAACTCCTAATTAATTATACAAACATTTTATACCACTTGTATTCTTGGTCCAGCTATCACAGGCAGTGATCTCTTCAATGCAGGTGCCAGTGGCTGCCACACCCCACAGAGTCACAGCAGAAGAGCCTATTAACACAGCCAAGACTCTTAAAACAAGATTTTCACATTTATAAAGCTCAACTATCTTTCTTAGTGTAATTATTATTTATAGGCATTAAAGATTTTTTTCAAATCTGCCTATGTTTAGCCTCTCCAGACAGCTTCTGGGCTTTCTGTAGCAGCAGAGTGCTTGAGCAGATCATGGCAGTGCCACTGTTGAACTTGGACTTCAATGATGCTATCATTTTAGGTAGAAGTGGTGATACTAAATAATTCAGTGTCTTTCTGGAAGGTAGCAGCCCTGTAACCTTTCAGCTCTCCTCACCAACCAATCTACAAAGAAATGTTGCTAGGAAAAACTATGGAGGAGTGTGGGAACAGCTCATCTTCCAGGCATAAAAGTAACTGCTGGTATCAGCAAAGGAAAATTAAAATATGAGACATACCACTGTAAAAGAAAATATGCTCTACATGAAAGCACATCAGCAGTTCCATCTGTAAGTTTCTACTCACTCAACATGTTGGAAAAAGTATAGAAAAAGATAAAAATGCATGTACAAAGACTTAGGCAATGTCTGAAGAGAGGGTAACAAATGTTCTCTCTTAATGAAGCATGGAAAAGAAACCAATCTCACAGTAAGTTTGAAAAGCCAGGCCAGTCACCTGGGAAACAAGAAAAAGAGGCAAACCAAGAAAATAGGCTATCAGCCTGAGCCTCACGAAGCATTCACAAAATATAAGTACCATAGACTTGTAAGTTGGTGGTTAATGGGCTCTAAAATTATAGAACTGCCTATAGCACACGTGGAACCACAGGTATGTGAGCCAGCCTTGTGACTGAAGATTACTGGGGCAGCAGGTTCAAAGCACATTGAAATGAAGACCATTACAGGAGTTTCTAGATACCTTTCTCTGACTCCAAGGAGCAGTTTAGCCATGAGTTTGAAACAGCCTTTCCATCCTGAAGTTACAACAAGTAAGATTTCATTGCCGTTTAATGGGTAGAATTCCTCATGCAGGAACAGTTAGACCTGTGGACAGTTCTTTAAAATGGACCTGGACTGAGATGATGAGCCTCCAGCTATAAACAATAAGGTGCAAGGACCACAACTGAAGGCAAGAGGAGGATTGTGAACCAAGGAGTGTGATTCCTCAGAAACAGTGGGAAGAATATCCCTGAATCAGGCTTGGGCTGCCTGCCACAAAAGGTGGCAGAAGGTGTGAGGAGAAGATTTGTGCCAGCTGTATGGAAGAGTGGGTTCAGAGAAGCAGCCAGGTTTTTCATGAGGGTATTCCCTTACCCTAAGAGTTCAGGGGAGTCTATTTTGCTAAAAAGCAAGAGACACACAAGATGCTGACAACAGCTTCAGATTGATCTGGAGAGTGGGAAGGGATGATGGACTTCTCAGGGAAGGAGTTGTTCGATTTCTCATCAGAGCACTTTGCCCTCACTGCCACTCATTTCGCTCTAGAGCCTTGTAAGATCTTTAACCCAAAACAGGTGGTTTTGTCCTACTAATGAGACTTAATTGGAAACCCATTGTTTTTACAGGGAGACTCTTAGGTCTTCTCAATAGGCAGATCGAAATAACATGAGGGAAAAAGGGATTTAAACTGAAAGACACGAGTGACATTTTGTCCATGTTATTACCTCAGTATTAAGTAGTTTATTTTTGTCTCTCTGTCTTGGGGAAAAATGGTTTGGATTTGCCTTTGACTATGAAAGGCGATAGAGAGGTTTTAAACAGTTTAGATAAATAAATGGCAAAAAATTACTCTGGAAAGAAATGAGAATAATTTGAAGCCACACAATAAAAAAAGATAGAGATATATAGAAAATTCTACTTTTCCATTTTGAAGTCCATTTAATATAGTTCAGATTAGAAGGCTGGAAAAAGGTTTCTACTTCAGTCTCTTATCTGAAGCCAGGAGCAAGTGTACAATGCAGAAAAAAAGGAACCAAGAAAACTTTTTATTTTTCTCTTTGATGCCTTCACAGATCCTTCAGAATAGAAGAGAGCTTCAGATGCTTTATTTTTTTAGTCTTGAAGAACTTCTGGAATAACTCTGAATTTTATATATTCTGTTTTTTCCTGTTAGCTTTTCTTTTTTATCTAGAAAATTTATTTTAACATCTCCCACCATCTTTAGCTTGTCTCTTGCTTTGTCACATTGTAGACACAGTGACTGTCTCAATGTCAAATGAGGGCAACAATATTCCTCAGATGGCTATTTACTCTCTGAAAAAGCCCATGCTGCAGTTCTCTAAACCTTTCATTAATATACATTACTTTATAGGGGTTTCAGTCATCCTTTGGGTGCTGCTGCCTCCTCCTGTGGTACTCTGACTATTCCACTGTGACAGAGATTTGGACACTGGCCTTGCTCTTCCCCCCTCCCTCATTTGGGACCTCACACAAGATGTGGGAGGCTCTGTCTTCCCAGGCTGCTCACAAAACTGGTCTTGTGTTCACCACAGGCATCGCTAACAAACGAATAAGCAAAAAAACCCAACCAAAGAACTCCAGAAAGACCAAAGCAGAGTTGCCTCCTGTGAGTGTGTGCTGTGTTTGTCACCAGGGATGTAAATAGCTGCCACAGAGATGCCAAAAGGCAAAAAAACCCCAACCTCACCTCAGCCTTATAGCACAAGGGATAAATGGAAAGTGAGTAATAACAAATATATGAGAAGAGAGTGCAAAGCCCTGATTTATATGCTGGTGGTAATTCCTGTGCTGTGGTGGGAGGAAGGTGCTCTAAGCAGGGGTGTGAGGAGAGTAGAATGCTGACTTATGAGCTCCACTCCTACAAATAGATTACTGCTGGACTGTAAAGTGCCAGAGACAGCACTGCTTGAGGTGTATCTGCTTGAAGGAGGTTAACAGGAATGCCACCTCTCCTCACATTTCTGTTTCTCCTTCTATTTCATCAGGTAAGATCTCTCTAGCAACAATTTATCATAATCTCATTAGCAATCTCCGACAACTGCGTTCTCTCCAGCTTTGTTTTCTCTCAGTTCTTATGATCAAGAAATACACAGTTTTCTCTTCCCTGATTTCCTTCAGTTTTTTTTTTTTTTTAATGAAAGCCTGCAGTATGTAATGAACGATTGCTGCCAGGAGCACATTGCACAGTGTCTATGTGATGATTATGTGAGTGGTTCACAGTCTTTCACGTTCCATAGTATAGAAGTGAGCCTTTGGGGCAACTCAAAAAGTTTTAAAACACTTGATTTCATTCAGGGAAGAATCAAAGAGTTTCACTAGAAGAAATTGTCTTTACACATATAAAAATTGAAGGTTTCTAAAGGGATCTTTTGGTTAGATGACAGAAAACCTGCATTTTGTAATACCGCAGGGGTTCTTTTAATAAGTCACTGAAAAGTTCCATTTGACAAGTCAAACCTTGAATTTTTTTTTCATACTTATTATAGCCAAGGAGGTGCTAACCTAATACAATGGGCAAAGGAGTGTCATCACAATACAATAGACCAGACAGAGTTAGTACAATGCTGGGCAATAAGGGATCTCACTATAATGAGTTGGAGAAGCAGTGTCTGCAGCATAAGAAGCATGCTTCAGAAAAGAGAAAAAAATGTGTTTGGTTTGTTACTGGTGATTTTATAGCTGCAATTGTAACCCAATGCAATGACCTCTAGATGCTTAAGAGTCTTTAAAAAGCAGAATGATCATTTCAAAGGTTCACAGGCCAAAAGAAACCATTATGGTACCTAACTGGGGACCTCAGTAACACAGGCTTGTAGATTTCTGCACAATGTTGTCTCTATCTGACTTGATAATTCAGAGTTACATCAGTGGTGGTAGGCTGAGGCTCAGTTTGGCCCTCTTTATTGCTCTCATTGATGCACTGTGAGAGCTACAGAAGTATTAGAGGATGAGATGACAGTGTTTTCTCTTGACTTCCATTTAATAAAAAAAAAAAAACTTTGCATAAATTAAGTCAGAAATCTCTTATTTTCCTGTACTTTTCTGGTATCGGTTTCCAAAATCTTTATTATATTTTTGGCCCTTAAATCACTTTATTCCATTTATACTCACTTCCCAGATCATGTTCAAATTTCAAGGTGCACTAGCTCTGGCATCAGGACAATCCTACAGCAAGTATGAAGGGTCTTTGGCTAGAAAAACATTCCCACTCACTACATCTTTCTAAAGCACAACATGGGCAAAGGATGCTCAGAACAAATCCATACAATATGCTATATGTAAATCTCCACAGGTTTTCAGCAAACTACACTCTGCAAATTTATGTGACCTACTTTTTCAGATTGCTTGGTGCATAATAGCATCCTTGCTGTCAATCACATGGCAACTGCAAGTATAATATATGCCCTTGATGTGGAAAGAAGAGAATGAGGCATAACTTGAATAAAACTTGGGCAAGATGTAGAATAAAATGACGTAGGTATGAGTTCAAATTTACAGCACAACAATACAAATGCTTGGTGGGAGAAAAAGTGCTGCTCATTCTCTGGAGAGCAGAATGAAATATATGGGGTAGAATGGAGTAATTGTACTATACAGAGACACAGTTTGGATCACTTGGATATGCATGTGACAGACATCTGAAAGTCCAAGCAGCACCTTTCCTGATTACCCAGAAGCTCCAATGCAAAGCTTCATAAAAAAGAGTGACATTACAGAATCACAGAATAAGCTGAGTTGGAAGTGTGCCCAGGAGTGTTGCCCAAAAGCTCCTTGTACTCTGTCAGGCTGGTGCTGGGACCACTTCCCTGGGGAGCTTGCTCCAGTGCCCAACCACCCTCTGGGTGAGGAACCTTTCCCTGATATCCAGTCTAAACTTTTCTGATGCAGATTTGAAGAGGGAGAACTCCAACAATATATTGGAGTTACTTGGTGCAGAACAGTTTAAAGAGGAGTGCATTTCTGGACCTAGTTTTTAAAACATTTTTTAATAGTTTAGTACTAATGAAAAATGGCATTCTTATTTAGCACAGAAAAGCTGAAGTGGTGTATAAGCTTTAATTCAAACATGGCAAAACACAGCTACCTGCAAACATCACTAGAACATTTTTGACTTCAGTAAGACCCAATTTACAGCTACTAAGAAAAAGAAACTATGAAATATTTCTGAGTTCCAATTGCTAAATGGCCTTCAGGAGTCAGAAAACTTGGTTTTGTGGTTTAGGCAGTAGATAAAGCCTGAGGAGAACTGGTTTCAATTTATGGATCCATGTTGGTCTTGGAGCAAATCACACTTAATACAAAATGTGGATAGTATGTCATGCCTGTTGCACTATAAACATTTTAAGGCAGGGAAAATCTCTCACTAGGTGAAGACTCTGCATCTACCTCAAAGAAATATCTATCTTGACTAAGAGGATGAGGTATTCCTATATTAGAAATACTGATCAATAACAAAAACAACTATTGCTGTCTTTTCCCAACCTCCCCTGGTTGCTGAAGCTTATCTCAGATGTGAGATTGGGTACACAGATTTTCTTCTGCACTGAGCTTTGTTGGGGGCAGACAGTTCCTGCCTGCTGATAAAGATCAAGAAGTCTGGCAAAGAAGAAAATGAACAAGAATTGTGAGGGAAAACAGAAAGAAGGAGGACCTGATGGAGGAAAATATACTGGTGGAGATATTCTGGTCTGCAGATGGTGAAGGACTTATCCCAAGTGCTTTCCACTTCACCATCTGGCACTAGCTAGAATAGAACGTTCTCAGAGAATTTGAAAAGGTTGCTTTCACCTAAAAAATAATCCAAATATAGGGCTAATGATTAAGGGGAAAAAAAATGGTTATGTAGCCAAGTATCCAGAGTTCAGAAAGTGGGGGGAAAGCATAAGCAAGCCCAGATGAGAGCTCTAAACCTAATTTTTTTTTTTCCCTAGCCAACATTCAGGGCAAAAACTAACCCTTGCTCTGAATTCTCTTCACCTTGTTCCTGTGTTTGATGTTTCGTGCAGTCCTCACCATCCTACTTCTCTCATCCTTTCCTTTCAAAAATCCCTGCATCTGCAATATCACTGTGACTTGCTTCTAGGCCATAACCTGGCATGTGGGATGAGGGTTAATGGTTTCAGTAGATATATATGCTTTTTGTTCTCAAGGGAGATGGCATAGGTTAGAAAATGAACTGCCCCTTTTCTATCAGTGCTATATTCTTGCTTCTCTAAGGGACATTTGGGGTATAATGTGGTGGGAAGACATGTTACAGATGGATAAAATGTGGTGAGAAGTTGGTTTTATCTGCCTCCAATTAGACATGGAGACAGAAAGGACAGCAGTTTCTGGACATTAGGAGGAAAGTTTGTTTGGCAGGGTTTTTGAAACTCGGTCACATATTTTTTGTTTAACAGCTTACAAGATAGTGTATTATAAGACTGAGTGAGTGTTTATGATCTGTGTTAGAAAAGGACTATGGGATGTAAGTTGCTGGTGAATGGTTTCAGCTTATGTCTGAAAGGCTGGCAAGGATGAAGGAGGCACTGTTTAGGGCCCTGAACCCTGGAGAAATGGAAGCTGACCACCCCACATCTGCTCCAAGGCTCCTCCTGGGGAAGAACAGCAGTTGCTACCATTCCATGGGGGGATTTCAGCACACAGTGATTGCTTCACTCTGGTGTTTTTGGAGGAGGATAGCAAGTTTATACTAAAGTGTAGGTATAAACATCCTTCAGTTTACACCTACACTTGCATTTATTGCTAAGGGAATCTAATTTCCCATTAAGTGCCTCTGAACTCAAATAGCTCCAAATTGGGCCTTTGTTTTTGTGAAAGTATGTAAGGAAAGACCTATACTACCAAAGACATCTCTGCTTCTTATTCTTTAAAGGCTTTGCCAAATGTTCTTATTTAATAACAGTTATCTTTATGTAGTAGCTGTATCTTTTCATAAGCTAATAGTTGTAAAGCACTGTCTACTTTGCTTAATGATACTACTTTCCCAATATAAAACAGGTCTAATGGGTGTCAAATGTGAAAGCATTATTCCTGCAATTTATCACTTAAGCCTTCTTTCACTCTTTTGGGGTGAATTGTTGTATTTTTAAAAGGAAATTGATTGCCTTGAGTGAATTCTTTTGTTCTTCTACATTAACAATTCATGAATGAAGCCAATAGCTGCAACACAATCTTCGGTTCCTTGTCCCACCAATAACCCCAGCTGTATCCTGGAGGGTAAACTCACACTGCATCAATCAGCTGTCCCCGTGCTCTGCAGCACAGCCATGTGAACTGTGCCTTACTCTATGTTCTCGTTTGCTCCATTGACTTTTGGCAGTAGGGAACTCCACAAAAATGAATTAACTGCTACAAAGTTTTCTGGTGTGCTGTATTTTACATGATTGGAAAGTTACCTTACTAGGAAGAATACAGACATTTACTCTGAAGTTCAGAACCAAATGCCAATGGTCAAATGATCCTGTGCACCTTTCTTCTCTGCCCTGCTCTTTTCACTATCATTGTTAAGAACTGGGCCAGTCCAGTTAAAAAGATTTGGGAGATTAGAGAAGTTTCGGTTAGGGAACATTTTGGACTACTTTTTTTTTTTTAAATAACCCAATGACAGAAAAATAACCCCAAACCAGCCCTATAAAAATGAGCTGGGAAAGGCAAAGAGGGTAGCAGTTTAAGAATACATTAAGATTGCACCTGCAAATGAGTTCATTCAGTTCTTTCCATGAGCAAACCCTGTGCTTCTATTCTCAAATGAGAAATAAACACCCAGGGCTGGTCAGGCAGACATCCAAATGCCCAGACTCAGTGTAGCTGTGTGCCCACAAAACTCATATGGAGAAAATGGAAGCTGTGAATGTGGACTTCTGCCTAACTTGCAAAGCTGGAGCTCTTGTGCAGGAAAACTCATCAAAGTCTGCTGTCCTGGCTGGCCTTCAGTAGCTAATAAAGTTTCTCTCCTGTGTGTCCCTTTTCTTACTGCTGCTGACTCCTCCCTTGAA
Source organism: Agelaius tricolor (assembly GCF_023055355.1). Lineage (NCBI taxonomy): Eukaryota > Metazoa > Chordata > Aves > Passeriformes > Icteridae > Agelaius > Agelaius tricolor. Next base: position 18,936,725 of record NW_027269271.1, on the reverse strand, counting down.
AGACACCTGCTCTTAAGCACATTTTCCTCCTTTACCTCCTCCTTATTTTGGCTCGGAGTCTCCACATAAGCATGGGTATGCATGTGCCCTTTGCTGTTTTAGCTCCTCTCCAGCCACGTTTGCCTTCTCTATGCAGCAACCTGTACCCACCCACAGCTCTGCACACCCCAGGTTTCACCCAGGAGTAACACCTTGGGTTCCCTGGACACACTCAGTCCCATCTCAGTTTCATCATGGTACTTGGTACCAAAAAACCACTGCTGGTTTACAAAAACCCAACCGACCAACCAACCAACCAACCAACCAACCAAAACTATATTGACAAAAGCCATATTTTGTGACCAAAACCCAATGAAACCTAGCAAACAGTTACTTTATTTCCTCAGGAAAACAATAAATTGAGATGAAAATAAGTAGATCCCCCTTTGTAATTGAAACTATATTTAAGAGAAGCTCCTCTGGCCTAGTTGCTTCAGCATGTGACATCAGTGAGATAGAGGAGATACAAAAGATTATTTGTTTGCAGATTGCAAGGTAACAAGCAAGTACATCTGAAAATGTAAACCTAAGATAACTCTTCTTACAGATGATCCTGGGAGAAGATGAACAGATACAAGAAAGAAAAAAAAAAGAGGCAGAGAAAGGAATGACAGACCTGCTGTAGGTAATATGAATAAAGATTTAAGAAAAGACCAGTGAAAAGAATTAATTTTTCTGATTCACCACTTAAATTTCTTGAAAGTCCCCAAGAAATCTGATGTCAACCTGAACCTAATTTTTTTTTTCCTATAATTATCCACATTTGAAACAAATATTGCCTGGGATTAAATAAAAATATTTATTTTAGCTGATTTTTTTTTAAACTTTGATTTGATATCTTCTCAGAGAATTTAGAAAATAAAATAAGTACTTGAAAATAAAGGGATTGACTCATAGAGATCATTGCTAAAATAGAAGAAAGAGAAGAACAAGTAATGATGGCACATTTCACAAAATGGAGCAGAAACAAAATCTGGGTTGTGGAAAACCCAGGATTAGATTTCACCTCCACCAAAGCTGCAGTGCAGACAGGAGCCCACCTTTCCTCTCCTATGCTCATGCCATTCATTCAGACAAACATTCAATAAGAGTTTATTTATGTGTTCATTATTCAATATGATATAAAATTATACCTATAGACCCAAGTTCCAGTTGTGATCCCATGCACACGAGGAAGAATTAATGAGGTGACCTCACAGAGTGGAGAGAGAACATCTGCATCCTGATCATAAGCTGTGGCAAGACACACAAAGGCTACAGTTTTCTTGTTGTCCAAAGCAATCTTGGGAAAATGGGATCAGAAATTCCAAGTCCTGGTACAGTGATTTTTCTGAAAAGTGTTCCACAAGACACACTATAAAGACTGTCTCTAATGTCCCTCCACCTCTGTGCTCCCTGAACTGGTTGGGCTGAGACTCCAGGAGAGCTCTGACCAGATAACCTTGGTCAACAAAATATTTTACAAAGACAAGGGCAAGGTAAACTTCCCTGGACTAGTCTGCAGTGTCATAAATGTTTGCAGAATTGACTGTTCCCTCCAGAGGCAGCCCCATGCTTCACTGTCCTTGCTGCATACAAATGAAGTCACTGCACAGCACAACCAAGTGCATATGCTGTGGTGTGACCTTCTGTTTGGTGACATCCATCAGTGAATTGCTCTGTGCTAGTGGCTGTCTGAAAATCAGCTGGTACATGAATTTCTCCTCTGATTTCACTAAAACCCAATCAATAAGGGCACATGGCTTTAGTGTCCTCATATACCTGCTCTGTGAATAAAGTAAATGAAATATTTGCACAGACTTTTGGGATTCTTTTTAAAGGGCCTGACCACAAATTGGAAGATGTCAGGAGCTCTGAGGAGGGGACTACAGACAAGCAGCATTGTATGCACAGGAACTGCAAAGTCCTCTCTTCTAGGTGGAGGAAAAAGAAAATCAAACCAAACATCAATGAACACTTATGCTAAATTAATCTTTCAGGATTTTTTATAAGTTTGTATTGCTAACTCTCTGATGCTGGACCCTTGTGAGCAAGTAATCCTGATGCAACTAAAGAAGCATTATAGATAACTGCTCAAATGCAAGCACATATCCCAGCTATATCTATATTTGCATAGAAATTTGTAAAATAAAGTTCTCTTGGCATGATAATTGTAAGGACATTTTGGGGGAATTTTGTTTTTCTGGTAAAAAAACCTCCAAACATTAACCAACCCAATTATTTTGTAATTATGGAAAGATTAGGTAGGAAGTAGAAACAATGGCTCACCTTGTATTCTATTAAGAAAACTGGGGCAAAACAAACAAAAGTGCAAACAGCAGTTTCAGAACAAAAGGAGATTCCTCTGTTCTGAGTGTGCCACTAAGCACAACATGCCCCAGCTATTGAAAAATATCCATGACTAATTGGAAATCTTCTGAAACAAATTGCAGCTAAGGCTCATACAGAGCTATCCCACTTGGACCAAAAAAGACTCAATGCCCCTGGTGGCAACACTGAGAAAATATAAATACTTGTTATTTTCTGAAGTTCATTCTTAGGTATTGTCTTTTGGTTGCAGACAGTACGTGTGGCTCTGTGAGTGAGAACAGCAGAGCCAGCGTGAGACAAGGGGGTTATTATTCCTAAATGTTATGCTATTGTTCTTAAAACATTCTTCTGCTAAGAAACAGTGCAGCAAGATAAAAACAATGGTATTATACTCAGGAGAAAAAAACCAATGGCTTTGGAAAAAAACCAACTCTGGGAAATGGAGAGGAGGTTTTGCAAAAGAGCTCTTGTTTTGCTTTTCAAGGCTTTACATGGGACTGAGCACACATAATGGCTAAGAGCAGAGACCAGAGCATTTAAATGAGCTTTTCAGAAGTTTACTTAATAGATACATGTTTTACATCAGGGACAGATGATAGCAACTTTTCTTGCTCTGGGTTTTTGATTCTGATAAAGGTGTGGAAAAGAGATAAACATATCTGCTCATGTTACTGTTCTGGTGAGCGAAAGAAATTTGATTAAAACTGTAATTTACTTTACAGCTACAGAAGTTATAGGCTAGTCTTTGGTGTTCAATAAGTGTTTGTTATGTCATCTCAAGCATTTAAACTGGTTGGTGCCCTGTCTTAAAATCCTTCCCCTTCTTGCCAGTCCTCTTAGTTTTTGTTCTTATTCCCTAACCCCTTTTCCAGCTGTCCACAATTATAAAAGTAAATGATTTCAATATGATGCAAAAGAGTAAACAAACCCTTACCCTGCAATTGTTCTAGGCACTGTGAAAGAACAAATAATCATTTTGACAGGTAGACAAGAGACAGGTCAAAGTGATCTGCTGAAAGTCTGCCTTCAAGAAAGGGCAGCAATGCAAAGCTTCTTTCCTTTTCTTCTGTCTTTGTTTTCTTTCCTTCTCCTCACTCTCCTAAATTTCAGGGTGACCCAACAGCATTCATAGATAATGATAGTGACTTTGTTCACAGCAAACTACAAGGCAGACACAGCAGAAATATGTGATCTTTTCTGCATTTTTAAAGTAGTAGTACAAGATCCCTTTGCTTTTGCATAATGATATAGAGCCATTGCCATTTTCTCAATCTATTACAATAAAATACACTCTGAATATTCACTACTTTGAGATATGGTAATGAGAAACTTTCTTTCAAGAGGAAAAGTTTGGACACAGGAATGGGAAGGGTACAGCTCAGAAACTTTTAATTTCTACTTGTCACTGCAAGAAGAAGAATTCCCATCCAGTTAAAACAAGCCAGGTTTGAAATAATAATTTGGAGCCCTGAATTATGGACCTTCAAAAAATCATGCAAATTCTGCAAAATATTTCTAGAGACATCTATATATATATATTGCACATCTATCTTTATGTGAGTAATACATTTTAAAACTCTTTTTAAGGACCTCCAGTGTCTTTTTCTGAAAATCCATTCATGTTCTCAAGCTTTGGCCATCCCCCAGGCTATGGAGCTTAGATTTTTCTCCCCCTAATGGCAGCTAGCACCAATCATCACTTTCCAGCAGCTACCCTGGCAGGATGTGGGCAGCCTTATCCTGATCTGAGGACAAAGGGCAGCTGGGACACCTGTCCTGGCACTGTGGCCTGCAGCTGGAGCTGGGGAGGAGGCAGACCCTGGCCACGGTGTGCTGGCAGCAGGGTGGGGGCTGGAGGTGCTGGTGGCCCTGTGAGCGGGGCAGCCCCTGTGGAGGTGACAGGGTGCAGTGTGGCCCAGGGCTGGTGACAGACCTGGGCTGCTCCTGCCTGTGCAGGGACACGGGCTCCAGGAGGCACCGCCAGCCCACACTGGAGGCCTTTGTATCCTGGTAGCTCTCCACTACACATTTGCTTGTGTTATTACTTCTCATGCTGGCAGGCTTAAACCACCAAGGGTAATCCTGGGACAAGCTACAATTACAACTCCTTTCTGTTGTGGAGACATGACCTTTGACTGTTTGATTGCAGCTGGCTTTGGCTCAGGGCCTGCAGCCAAAGCTGTGTCGCTAGCATAACATGCAACACTCTCTGCAGAGCCCCTGAGTGTAAGCCATCACTTCTCTGATCTAAAATACACATAATTGCAATGAGCTGTGAGATCCTCCAGCATTTCACAGCATATATAAGAGATTTATTAACAAAGATTTTCTGGTTCCAGATAGAGAATTATGCAGAAAGCCAAATTTTTAGCTTTCATGAAAAAATGAAGCCCAGAGTGTGAAGAAGGGGTGAATTCTGGGGGATGTATGTGTCCCCATGGAAAAAGGGACACACCTTTTCCATGTGCCACTTGGTACTTCTATGAGAACAGATCTTCAAAGGAGACAGAAAAATGTGACAAAATTGTCGCAGCTTTACAGTGTTTAGGTTAAAGCACAATACTAAAATAATTCGGGTCATGCCATTTACATACAGTGATGGTAAATTCTTATTAGTAATCCATATACACAGCAGAATTATACTCATGAAAGAACTGTGGTTAAGACTAGTTCAGCAGTCGGACTGCTGCCAAGGTTATGTGACCATCCCAGCTTTAGGCACAAGACAGGGCTGTCTGGACCAGGGGGACTCTGCCTGCAGCTCCTCTATGCTGTGCAGGCTGGCACCAGCCTACTCTGACTCTGACAGCAAAGCAGGCCTCTGAGAGGAGCACTGCAGCTACCAGTGCACTGAATTCCACTGAAGCTTCCAGCATCAAAAAACAGCCCTAAAAAACTCCCTCAAAAGCAACTGCCCCGTCAACCTCTACATAATCCAGTTTATCTGTCACACATGCTTTGTAAAAGCATCAGCCTATTAAATTCAACAGAGTCGACTTCAAACTTGCTAAAAAGAGAACAGAACACCATGGATATATTTTGGTCAGGCACAGTACAATATTTGTGGCCTTTCTTCCCCACTACAGTTATGCTACAGACACATTTTATGTGAGTAGACCTTGTTAGACAAGCAGGCGTTTCCAAAGCATTACAAATGCAACGAACTATAATGAGTACACACATAACAAGAGGATATTCTGCTGTGCTGCTGGCCTTGATTGGGCAGCTTGTTTAAACATCAGGTTAAATCCTTTTTAAAGTGAAGTGCCTTGCAGAGGTTTTGCAGCAGTGCTCTTAATGACTGCAAAAAAAAAAAAAAAAAGAAAAAAACAGGAAAAGAAAAAAAATAGAAAAAGCAAAAAAAAAATAGAAAAAAAAAGAAACAAAAAGAAAAAAGGAAGAAAAATAGGAAAAAAAGAAGAAAAAATAGGAAAAAAAAGAAAAAAAAGAAAAAAAGAAAAAATGAAAAAGAAGTAAAAAAAAGAAAAAAAAGAAAAAATAAGTCAGAATAAGGTCAGGTCACATTTTCTTTCAGCTAACTACTCCAACAAACCTATCCCTAATTTTTTCCACACACATGAATTCTGCATGGAATTGGAAGGAATATGCGTTTTCTTCTTCCTCCCAAGCCAAGCATCGTCCCGATGCCACCCCACCTCCCTTGCTCCGGCCCTAAGCCTCTCGCCCCTCGTTCTCGGGCTGTGTTTTGCGCCGGGCGGTGCCAGCGGTTCCAGCTGTGCGGTTCCAGCTGTGCGGTCCCGGCAGGTGGCACTCGGGCTCCGCGCCTCGGGGCTGCGGCCGCTCTCGGCTGCGCGGCCCCGGCCGGAGCGGAGCGGCGCTTTCTGGCCTCAAATCGCGACAGCAGCGTCTGTCGGGAGTGTGCCCCGGTTTCCCGGGGACACGATGTCCCGCGGGTGAGGCGGCCGTGTCGCGGGGAGGTCGCTCCGCGCTGCGGGACAGCCCGCGGCGGGTGCGCCCTTGGTGCGGGGAGCGGCGGCTCGCGGTGAGCATCGCTGCAAACCATCGTGGAAGGAGAATTTAAAGCGCAGTTATTATCCCCAAGGGAAATGCCGGCATCGAGAGGGGAATGTATGTATGCATACTGTAACTCCTACTAGTGTTAATGGGAATTATGCGTGTAAATCCCCGAATTCCAGCGCACAAAGATGAGAGTGTCCCTGTAAGGGTCTGAATTTATGTATTTGAATTAAATCTGGCTGTTGGGAAACTCATAATGCTGTGGCTCTTATTATAAATTTATACTTAGTAGGACTAAATTTCACCTGAAACAACAGAGCCTGAAGTGTTATTTGTTCCAGCACATTATTTTGTTAGATGTGATAATCAGCTCACAGCAGGACTGTGAGAGGCTACTCAGCTTGTTGACAATTCTGGGTCCCATCCAGCTTCAAGCAGCTTCTGAAGCAGCTCTGAAGGCTCCAGAGGGGGATCCCAAACCTGGCTCTTCAGCAAGACATGGCCTGGGCATTGCTGACTATCCACAATCCCTTCCCAGGACATCCTTTTCCCTGGTGCAGTTACCTGTTCTGCTTTGTGTGCACTCCCACCCCAGAGCAAAGACTACAGGTGAGACTCAGCAGAGCTGCTGCTGTTTCCAGCCCCCTGTATTTTGCCAGGTGGATGAGATTTTTTTCTTATGAGCTAAGTGCCTAAAAAAGCAGTCTGAGGTGGAGGAAGAGCTTCAAATCAGTTCTTCTTGATTTACTGGGCTACTTTGTAGATTATTTCAGGAATTATGTGACCTAAGGGTATGACTTCCATTGGCATTACCTTTGAATTAGGAAGGTGCCTTTCACAGGAGCTTTTGTCCCACATTTATCATCTCAGCCTTAGATGTCTTTTAATCCCAAGGCATCCCTTCTCTCAAGGCTGCACGTTTTCTGTCTGGTCTGAAAGGAAGGAAATCCTGTTCTGACCCTCATGTGTCAGCAGCTGGATTTGATGAGTAGCCATGGTGCTGCAGGAGGGATGCCATGGAGTTGGGGGAGTTCCTAATAGGGAAACATGCCTAAAGAAGCCATGTCCTTCAGCCTGCCCTGTCTTACCTTCATCACCTTATTATATGGGCCAGCACCTACAGGGAGGAAAACAGAGAAACACACAGGACAGCTGTGGAGGGCCTGAGACAGCAGTGCATGTGTGGAGGGCCTGAGACAGCAGTGCATGTGTGGCAGGGAGGGTCCCCTTTCCAGGGCTGTGCAGCTTGTCTGCCTCAGGGATGCAGCAGTGCTGGGTGCCAGCATGAGCTCCAGGGCCACTGCATACAGGGATGGCCACAACCATGGTGCAAAACAGCTGCCAAACTGCCCCTCACCCCCTCCCATGTGGTCATATTTTCTCCTCCTGCCTGTATCTTTTTGTTCAGTGCTCACACACTTCATTCCTCTCAGCTACCCCATGCGAGAGCAGCCGTGTGTGACCTCTAATCCTGTGCAGTCCCAAGCTTAGGCTGCAGCAAACCAGCACTTAATGCCACCCTAGATTTAAATACCAATCATAGAGGCAAGGAATTGCTTTATTGTGAATGAATCCTTAATCTATCAAGTTATTTGGAACAGCACAGTTAATTATTTTTAAACCTTCCTCTCCTACCTTAAGCCTGGGTGTGTCTCCAACAAATTCACTTTCAAATCTTGTAATGGAATAGAGGCATTGCCAGTCCTCATTAGAAACACCACAAAAGCCTCAACAGCAGTGCTGTGTTCCTTGTAATTGTTTGTTTTACTGATAGATCAAGCAGCCTGTTGACAATGGTTGACTGCAACTGACAGCCTCTTCTAATAAGATAAAGAAGATGTACATTTTATTGATTATAAAACAAATTGGGTTTTTGCCTCTTTAAATTTTTTATTGGATAAAATTGGAGAACTTCGGCCTTTGAAAGTGCAGCTTGCCATGGCATTACAATGAATTATAATCCTAACCTATTCATGCTTCCTCAAAGGCCTGACCCGTTTGCCTGCCTTGCAAGCATGTTGTAAAATGCCCCACATTTACATACATATTTTCAGGAGCTTTCTATTCAAGAACTGCGGCAGACTGGAGAAAGAGAAAGAAGCTGAATGGGCAAGAGTTCTCAAGATCCTGGAATTTTAAGACTCTTGCAATATTTTGTCACAAGCTGAGAGCTCAAGGCAGACATTTTTGGATATGGTTCTTAGTTTTTCATTACATAGGAGTGGAAATTTTTAATCCTTTCTGGCTCTGAAGATCTATGTTCCTGAACATCCTGGGGATGGAGCCCCTATTGCTGAAATAAATCTAACATTTTCTAGAACAATTTTTAGGGTCAGATCTTACCAAAGCTTAAAGGTAAATCAAGACTTTTAAAGACCAACTCCCAACATCGGGGCCCCCAAATCTGCTCTCAGCACTTTCTTGCAACCCCAGATGTCTCCCTGCCTGAATCCAGGCTGTGCAGGCACCTTCAGCTCTGCCTGTGCATTTGCTCAGAGAGGAGCAGGTAGGTGGGGATGTGTTACTGAGTGGCACCCAAGTCCCCTGCCTGGCACAGTTTGAGGGGGGAGGCCAGTGAACACCTGTGACCATCAGCACAGAGTGCCTCAAAAACATCACAGTGTCAACTTCACTCTTCTAGCAGAAAGAGAAAGGGAGGGAGAAGAATTGCTTGTGCCTTCCCTGACACATCTTTGTGGGTAAGAAGGCTGGAGCACCTGGCTGTCAGTAAAGCTGCACAGCTGGGACAGCAGCAAGAAGCAGCCCTGACTCCTGGTCTCCAGTCTCAGGGCTGTCTTTGTTCTGTCGCTCTTCCTGCTCTTTTCCTGCTCACCCGTAGCAGTGATAAATGAGGAGGTGGGGGTGGCGTGGGGGAAGTTTTGGAAGAAGCTGTCAGAGCACAGGCTTCCACCTACTGTCTCAGGCACTTCCAAAGGGAGAGACATTTGGGCATCTCTTGGGCCCATGGTTTCTTGCTTCAGCAGCTGAGATTTGTCAGGAAAGCACACCCCTACTGTGCTGAGTAGCAGCTCATGGGCAGGTTTCTGGCAAACACTCCCAAAAAGTCAGAGATTTAGATTTGAATCCTTCCAGGAGCTGGAGCACATGCCACCTGGACCCACTGCTCTGGGTTAGGAGGCACTTCAGGATAAGTGGATCAGTGTCACCATTGCAGTGTGCTATGAATCAAGAGGGCAAAAAACAACCCTTGCTCTGTTATTATGCAACTGGATGTAGGTTACCTCTCTCAGAAATGCTGAATCTGACACACAATGATAGCAATTGCCTTCCTCATCACATCTTTTTCAAAGGACTGACTATTCCTGTGCTCCTCTTTTTCTAAACCAGTTCATATATATGAGAAAAAAATACAACATGTCAGGTACCATACCACCCTAAAAAACATCACTCTGGACTGAGCATTTTGACCATATGACCCTTTCCATGTTCTCAGCCTCAACCTCTTTCAGTAAGGAGGAATCAGACAGACAGACAGACAGAGACACACACAGGGTCCACAGCAAGCAACAAGGGAAAAGTGAAACTCAGTTTCCATTTGCTTTATGGTGGGCAACTTTGTGGTGCTGCCCACAAAGTGATGAGGCACCTCAAACCCCTGCTAGTGGTCTGCAACCAGCGTGGCACTTTCACCTCTGCTGGAGCTCTGCCTCTGTGTAAGGACCAGCTCCTAGGTCTGCACACCTGCTCTGCCAGCCTGGAAACTGGATCTGAACTGCAGCTCTTCCAGCTGGCAGTGCATCCACAAATGGTGACCTACTGATTACACCCACACTTTGGCGCTTTTTTTTTTTTTTTAATTATTATCTGAAGTGACTCCATCATAGATTTCAGTGGGGTGCTTGGGCTTAGGAGACTGGTTTGAAAATTTTGACCCAAGTGTATGGGTTACTTCCAGGTAACATCCATTCACTCACAAGGAGGACCAGTTAAAAGCAGCTTGCAGTGCAGCAGTTTGTGCTACTTCTGTCCTACAGGGATGAAAAGTACTTTGGTTTCCTGTTTGTTGATCGGGTGCTTTCTCCAGTGCTCAAGTCAGTCAAAGGAAGAAAAAAAAAATTAACAGAGCTTTATAAAAATATTACATTCTTTCCTGGAGTGGAGGCAAAACAAACAGAAGTTTAAAGTAAACAATCTCTACCAGCAGATCTTTTCCCCTTTTATTGCATGAATTACAATGCCCTTCAGCCAGCAGAAGGCAGAGAAAGTTCTGCCAGGAAAAAGAGTTATTTGAAAAAGTTTACTTTAAACTTTTGTTTTCTTTGCTGCACACGCACACACACACACACACATAAAAAAAAAAAAAGAAGAAAAGAAAAGAGAACCTTTCTTTTTCCACTTTAGTGCTAGGTAGAAAGAAAATGGATTTCTCTTTATCGACTGGCATGTGATTGGCAGAAGTAAAGGCAAGTTTCCTCATGGTCATGCCTCTGTGCTCAACCATGACCTGGAAGAACACTGTGAGAGATAAAGCAGGACTGTCCTGTTCAACAAGGAGATGCAGAGCAGTGGAAAAAACAAAATATGAGTGTCTCTGATCAATCCACTGATATAAACAAGCACAAAGCTACAAAGCCAAACAGCACAATTTTATTCTAATGTAACTGCTCAATGAATCTTTTTCTTCTAAATCTCTGTCCCTTTTGTAATGAGGACAAAAACTGCAGTCTGTTTTCATTCCCACTATTGTAAATCTGGAGTAACTGGGAAAAAGATAAAAAAGCTCTTTGTTGGCTAGGACAAAAATTCTGACTAAAAAGTAAAGTGTTCTCAAAACAAAAACCATCACCTTTTGTGAAAAACGTTCCATTTCTGATCGGTTCTAATATTTTCATTTGAAACAGACTTCTTGACCAGAAGTTAATAAAACTGTGTTGTGAAATACTCAGAGCATTTTATAAAATGTACAAAAAAAAAAAATAGGTGGTTTCGTGAAGACTTTATAATAGACAGAATAAGAAAAAGAGACTAAGATAAAAGGAGATTTCTAGCAATATATAAGCAGAGGGGGATAAAGCTGAATAGCAGTTGGATTAGTGCAGCATGAGTTTGTTTTTAAAGTACATCCCTTTTCTGCACTTCCACCCTCTCCTGTTTGCCCCACAACCCTGACCTTGTTCCTCCCCATTTCAAAAGAGCCGTCCCTTCTTATTTCCCTTCTGACCTGCATTCCTCCCTGCTGGCTGTAATGTGGCGATAAAGGCACCAGTAAACCCCGCCAGCTTGCCTAAGATCAGAAGATATGGAGGGTGATGTTAGCAAATTAACTGATTGGTATAAAACAAAGGGGGGAAAAAAAGTCGTCAGGAAGCCGAGAACTTTTGAACCCATTTAAACAAATACGTGGCAGAGGAGCAGGCTTGTCTGTTACAGGAATAGCGTCTGCAAGAGCCAAGCCAGAGCTCAGACACCACAATCAGATGCAGCTCAGAGAGCAGCCCCTGGTAGGGGAACAAAGGTGTTTAAGAAAGGGGAGTTGCTGCCTTGCAGAAGGCGGGACACAATGGGATGCTCCTTTCTGTCCTTGCAGACCTGTGCTCCAGCCCCTCCGCTCTGCAGCACCTGCAGAGACAGCCCAGCCTCTTGGTGCACTCCCCTGTGACTGTATGTTCAGGGGCCTGGGCTGGCAAAGAAAGCATGCTGAGCTAAAAAGAATTGCAGTTAAGGCTTTGAGACACACAGAGGCTCATTTATTTAGTACTTTGGGCTTTCCTGCTTGTCCACCAGCACTAAGAGGGTTAATACCTTCCTCCTGGGCTGGCCTCCAGAGATACTGCTCTCTGTGGCTCCAGTTGCCTTTCAGAGGTTCTTGAGATGATAGCTCTCAACTATCTCTTTTGTAGCAGAATTTATTAATTTATCTTCCCCCCCCCTTTAAAAATGTTACATATTCGGGTTAGGAGGCATTCATGCCTCTGTTTTTCTACTCACCAAGTATAACTGTTTCTACCTTTGTTTCCCTGTTGCAGCACTGCTATCCCTTGCTCACTCCAAAGCCAAATGTTGCACTCCAGCCTTCTCCACTTTACTGGGGGCTGGAAGATCTCAACTCTCAGCTGTACTGGGAACTGCAGGTCAGCTGTGGGAGCTGGGTGCACACAGAGGGAGGGTCTCTGGGCAGGTGTGTGCTCAGCAGTACCTGCCAGGGACGGGTGGACACCTGGTCCTGCCCCATCCACTGAGAGAGGGAGTAAATGCAGTACTGCTGCTGAGAGCAAGGAATCAAACCCCAGAGTCTTTAGGAGTTGTATTATAGGTATTAAGTGTCAATCATAATGAAGACAAAGCAGAGCTGAGCATCAGAAGGGAGATTATCCTTCAGTAGGACATGCACTGTAATTTCAGTGAGGATATACTTTACTTTTTTCTGCTTCAATGCGACCCACCTGCCAGAGAGGAGTACAAGCTGCCTCTCCCTTAGCTGGCATCTGCACTAAATGGGTTACAGCTGCTACTCACTTCATTTAGGGCCTAACCCCTTGACGACAGAAGCCATGACTTGTGCACAGGATTTTGATGAGTCCTAGCTGGGTATTTGCAATTGGTATTTCTGCAGATCTCTTACACAGCATGGAGCATATTTTCAGCTTAAGAAGTGTGACCTGATCTTGAGCAAAAATGAGCTCATACTAACATGGTTAAGGTGGGCTTCTTGGAAATGGAGGGAAAACCCCCACGTATGTTAAGTGACAGGGACAAAATCAAAAATGGCTGAGGACTGGTAATCAAAACAACTTGAAGTTCACAAAATAAAAAAAAGAAAAGGTTCATAAACATAATGGAATGAAAAACAGCTAAATTAATTCCACTACTGATAATGAGCAGGAAGCCCAGTGCTTGGGATCATGAGTTTATGCAAATCTGTTATTACTGCAAATTGGCATCCTAAGACCCTGATCATACAACACTTGCACATATGCTTAACTTTATGCACATGAGCAGCCTCATTAACGCCAAAGACTTAGTCGTGCATAAAACTGAGCAAATACATGAGTGTTTGTAAGATTGGGATTTAAACACAAGGGAGAGAAAACAAATTTACTGTATCATCAACAATTATTTCTGAAACCCAGCAGAAGCCAAGGTGATGCCAAGAAGTCTGCATAGTGCAGAAACATTCAAAGAGAGAGAGGAATGGGATTTTGAAGATTGTTGCCTTTAACTCACTCCATTAGACCAAATAATGGTGGGCCAGACACAGGAGGAAAACATCTCTGCCGAGATTAAAATATAACTTATTTTAACAAAGTAAACTGGATTGTCTCTTAGAAACATAGATTTCAAACTTAGTTATTATAAAGAAGAACAGTCTATAATCAACTTGGATTTGACTAAGTTAGCACTGTCTCACAAAAGTCTTACAAAATTAATATTTTGTTTATGTGGATACAGAGCTGACTGCAGCATTTATATAAATAGTTACAATAAATACAAAGGTTTACATTGCAGGGAGGTGCCTATTGCAGTGCAGTGAAGGCTGATGGTCAGTCTTGGAGCTAGTTTTAATTAGAATAATCAGCAATGCTTTGGGAAACAGAGGAGCTTCCCCTATGTTTGATGAAAATACACTTTTTCCTTGGAAATCCAGAGGAAAAAATATAACAAAATATGAGCACTTACCAGCAATGCAAGAAAAAACCCAAGGACCTGCAAAACAACAGCTGTAGAAGTAAAGCTTCTGCCAAATTTAAAGGCATAGTTCTGGAAAAGGAATTCTGGGAAAAATGCAACCCTGCATTAGGAAGATTTAAAAAAAGGCCTCTACAAAACATAATTGTTATTATAAATAGAATCAGTAACAATTTACATTTCAGGGTAACTTCAGTGTGCTTTTTAAGCATTTTTTGTTCCACTTGGAAAAACAAAAGTACATTCTCAAAAGTCAGTTTTACTGTTACTTTTTGGTGTGTATGGAATTTTTTTCATACTTTCTGTTCTTCCGAGCCAGTAGGACTGCTGCTGTCAATATGGCAGTGCAGCAGTAAAGTTGGTGGAATTGCTGTATCTCATATTAGTCACATCTTGCAGCGCGTTCTGAAGCCGCAGTTCCAGGGCCTCCCGGTTCCATGCCTGGCCATGGACCTGACTCGTGGCAAAGTCTGGACGTGCCAAGGGCTCTTGGTTCTCCACAAGGCTGGCTCAGGAGCGTTGTCATGGAGCTGCAGAGCCTGAAGGCAGCAGTCCTGTCCTTCTGTGACTGCGGCTCCGTGGACAGACTGCCCACAGCGCCGGCCGGCCGTGGGGGCTGAGCTGGCAGGGAGCCAGGCAACTCGTGAAAATGCTTCAGCACATTCGCACTTGACAGTTTGGTTGTTTTCAAGTGGACTGTCAGTGCATTGCTGATCAGTTGTTTTCAAGTCTGCATCCATCTTAAAGGCTTAATTTTATATAAAAAATTGCATGGAGGATGACTTTAGTGAGGTGGCACAGTCCCTTCCATAGTCTCAGAGCGCTCAGCGCTGGATGTATGAGAACCAAGGGAAAAGAGTAGCACAGGCTGCAGGAAGCTGCTGGCCAGTGGCCCTCCTCCCACCATCTCTTTTTCCAGAGGAAAGAAAATTTTAACTTCATGGGTTTTGACTTTTTTTTCTAATCTATACAGATTTCAAAGAAGGAGGTAGAGCTTCTCCTGGGGTTAATTGGCACATGGCAAGAGCGTGATTATGAACAGGCCTTTAAGGAACTATGATGAAAAAGATATAAAAAGTGAAATTATTGATGAGAAAAGTGACACTGGAAGTGTAGCAGCTGGAGGAATCAGCCCTGAAAATGTTTGTTTTGCTTCACATAATCATGTGCAGCATTGCTTTATCTGTGTGGTCAACAAGGGGCCCAAGTCCTGGCTTCAGAGCATCCCCATGTTCTGAGCTGAAGGTCTGTGACAGCTGGGGAGTGGAGAAAAGTCTGAAATAAATTTGCACTGTATTTATCTTGTTTTGAATGACTACCTGCTTCATTGCAATAGGTAAAGAGCACAGAAGTTCTGTTTATTAGCACAGCTCCAGCAGACTGAATCTCCCAATGGCTATGGTGATAATATTGCAGTTTCTTTGAAATACTATTCTAATTCTTTGAGGGAATATTTATTTCAGAATAGATGAGTCTTTACCTTATTCATTGTGTTCTGAAGCATACCTTAAAATGCAACACTGAACACAAATTTCTCTTTGGTTTAAGGGAAAAAATTTCTTCATCAAGCATTTATTTTCAGAGTGAAACCTTAACATTTTATTTTTTATATATCTGGTCAATCACTGATTTGTTTTTACTTTTTTATTTTTCCTGTTCGTCCCACAGGACATATCACAGGCCTCTAAAAAGTGTGCAATCTTATAAAGTGTTAAACAGAATTCTTAGTTTTCAAACCAGTCAGCTAGTTGATCTGATAAATAGATTACATGAATTAACTTCTGGAAAAACAGTTTGCTTAGCACTTGAGTGCCAGTTTGCATAACAAAATTGTAACTAATGCCTGATTATTATTTTTCTGATTTGATACCATAGACTAATAGAACAATCCAGGCTGAAAGGGATCTCAGAGGGTCATCTCACCCACCCTCCTGCTCAGAGCAGGGTCAGGTTGGGATCAGGTTGCTGGAACTTTATGCAGTCTTAAAAACCTCCAAAGATTTTAACACAATTGTATGAATTCTATGGGCAATCCTTTCCAACACTTGACTGTCCTCATGGTGAAAAGAATTTTCCTCATATCTTGTTGAAACCTCTCTTTTTTCAGTTTATGTCCAATGTCAGCCCTCCTCTCTCTGCTGGATTGGGGTTCATGTAACCAAGGGCTGTGACAAATAAACCTTTTAATTGGCAGTACATCAGCAATGCATGTGCTAGGAAGGACAACTGCAATATCCTTCAGGGTCTGAGGCAGGGAATCTAAAAAAATGTATTTGCTCTTTATGTGCTGTATTAAAAGATGAAAACTCATCCTTGTATGTAAGGAAAACAGAGTTTCAATGAAGATCTGACCCAGAGACAGGAGAGCAGTTTTCCTATAAAAGATGTTCTTTCATTACAAAGACTATTGTAAGCTAAACATTTATGATATATTTTCTTTCCAAGGAACTTTTTCAATCTCCCTGAGCATGCTGAAGTCATTATATAGTTACTAGAGATGCTTTGTACAGATCAGCTTACTACAGGTTACAGTTCTGCAGGAGATTAAAAATGATGGGCTGGTAGATATCCTTCTAAAAATACTCTTTTAAGTAATATGTATCTGCATTTCCCAACCTTAGAAGAACATAGACAACAGCAAAGGAAGTACAGCAAATAATTGAGGGCAAATGATATGTAACAATGTGAACTTTTACCACTGTATTTATTTAAATGAATGGAAATGTCAAAATGTGAAAGCAAAGCACTCCAGTTTATTCACATATTTTACATTCAAAGGACCAGGAGATTTCTTTAGGTTTTTTTTTGAAAAATAGACTACTCTTTTTTCAAAAACTTGACACAGGCATGGAACATACCTAATGAAGCCTATCACTGCAGTGCATAAAATGAAAACCTTGTGCATAAGGAAAAAAGATAAAAACCAAAGCTGACCACTAATAAAAAAAGATTTCCTTTAATATAAATAAAATTCAGACTAGTGCTTTATTTTAACAGACAACACAACAGTGGGATTTATTAACAACTACATATTTACAGTGCCTCACTGGCAAAAATACTGGGCTTCATCTGAGATCCTAGGACACTTCCTGAGAAGGCAATGTGGACAGGAAATTGCTCAGCACTTCACATAATTTGGGTGCTAAAAGGGTGAAATTAAAGCATATTTTTCAAGATGGAAGAATGGTTGATGCATTGTGTTTATGCTCTGATCTGCCAAACTTGTGCCTTGGTACTCCCTTTGATTTTAGTGGTTCTATTCATACTCTTAAGGTTAAGTGCAGGATTGATTCAAACCCGGGAGTCTCAGAGGAAGACAACTGCTTGACTCAAAGATGCTGTGAGAAAACTGCTGTAGTTGGAATTTTACATGGTACAGAGCCACATTACCTTGAATTTAAATCCGTCTTCTTCTGCATGGGTGATTTCTACCACTTTAATTTGATCCTACAAAGTCTGGGTTCCAACCATCTATGAAGTGACAAACCTGTGAAAGCATCTTCTTCCCACAGCCTCCAAAATCATAGTGCCAGTTAAGCAGATCTCAGTCTTTTTGGCAATTAAATAAAATGAGAACCAGACCTTTTTCAAAGTATTCACAAAATAATCTTTCAGTTATAAAATGACTGTCCCACCATTCTTGTATCAGATCTGACCTCAGCTCTTTAGATCTAAACAGTTCTTTAGAAGTTATAAAAATAAAGGATTGATTAATATACAAATATATATTTCAGAGTGATAAGAGAATAATATTAAACAAATTCCTTTTTTAATCTACTTTAAATTAAAAGAAATGTTTTCAAAAGTCTTGGCTGAAACAGATCTTTATCTATTGACTCTTTAATGGAACCCATTCCCCACAGATGGTCACATACAACTTAATCTATGAAGTTTTTTACTACAAAAGAATGGTGAATATGTTTCCACTAGCAAAGCACTTCATAAAATCTGCTGTGCCAGTTGGTTTTTGGTATCTTGCTTTCAAGAACTGCAGATATTTTTAATATTAGAAACAAAACCTCAGTCATGAGGTCTTGAGATTCTTTAGAAATTTCTTTCCCTTTTCTTTATTAATATTTGTTTTGCAATGATCCAGTTTGTTTTGTATACTGTTAGTATACAGAATAATATAGATGTTCTGCACGAATGCATATGTATGTACAAAACCAGTAATTCAGTTAAGAGATATGCCTGCTCCCTGGGTCATTTCAAACTTTCAAAATACCATATTTTGCAGTAATATCCATAACACCATGTAAGTTTCTTCTTTCTTCTGCTGAGATGCTTTTGGGTGTTTTCCTTCCCTTTATCTCAAACAGCCGAAACAGCAAGGAACATTTTTGAACAATCTATAATACTCCTCCTGGATCTGAAATAAAAATATTGAATTCAATTATGAAATAGATTTATTAATAGGTCTATATGTCTTTGAACTCATTGTACTGCTCCTGCCACTAGATATTTTAAGGTGGGGCTGACATTTACTTTTGGACAGACTACTGAAGAAAGTATCATCCCAGGCTAGTGTGGGTGTATCTTGCTGCTAATTGAAAATACTGGAAGTTTTATTGCACACATTATTATTTCATCAGGTTAATGACACTGTAACCAGTTTTACAGTTAAAATCCCTATTTCCCCATGTTTCATACTTCAGTTTTAAAACTGGACAAAATGTGTGAGAACATAAAAACTGGACAGAGGTTCTGCCTCCACTGAAGGCAGAAGCTCAGCTTCAGGGAGGTGGACAGTGCAGGGACATGGGACTGAGTCACTTCCCACAAGGAGTACAATACTTACCTTCCTAGACAGCACACAAAGAAATATGAAGATGAACATCCCCTGGAATGCATTGAAGATTGTAAAGAGATAGGCAGTAACCACAGACCCTTGGACCACATGGAGGACCCCAAAAATCCAGGTAGCCCCAAGGAGGAACAGGAGAGCAAGGGCACCACGGGCACAGGATCTGGACAGGAGGAAAACATTGTGAACAACACACAGGCACATGCTACTGTCCTTTCCCTCCACTTTGGGTGGGGAGTGCTGCCTTGGAAATTCTTTCACAGCTGCCAAGGCCTGAGAAGTGCAAGTGCAGGGGCTGCTCTTCAGGGTGTGCTGTAGCACTGTAGCATGAACAAAGTCACACAATCACTTCGGAAGAGCAAAGGAGTAAAACTAGAGGGCCTCAAAACACTGGCTTCTTTAATCTTCAGCTATGTTTTCTCTGGTGTACTGCAGCACCATATGATTTGATTTAAATCTACTGTTAGTGTAATTCCCCAAGGAAAAACATATGTCTGTTATGAAGCATTCCCCCACTTTTCCTCCTCCCCCCTATCTTCCTCAAAAAAATAACCCAGAAAAATGTTCAGTATGCTCTTAGGTCAGTGCATGTGCATGACATCAAAGGATTCCCAGGCTGCCTCTCAGGTTCACTGCAGAGGACGGTGCCAGTTATAAAACCAGGCTCTTTTAAAAATTCTGTCTCTTAAAAATGAAAAAAAAAAGGAAATTGTTTTTAGAACACAAGTATTCTCAAATAGTTCCTGGGTCAGCATATTGATGCCTTAAAATTGTAGGAATGATTTGCTACAATTTTTTTCCAAGATGCTGTAGAGCCCCGCTCACAGACTTGCACAAATTACAGCATGTTGTCTTGGAAATGAAACCACTGATTACTTTCTTATTCATTCTCAGCTCAGTCATTGCAGGACTTCCTTTGAACAGCAGAAATTTTTAGCACTGCTCCCCTGAAAATTAATAAGTTTCAACTTCATTAGAAACAGGTCACCACATGAAGCTATGAAAGGTGAGGAATAAGAGAAAGTAATCAATAAAACAATTGCTAAATCTTAACTATAAATCTAGTGCAATGCATTGAAACTGCAGGAGTGTTCCTAAGCAACACAAACAGTAAGTTGTTTTCAATGTTCCCTGTAGTACACTTCAGCTTTTCCTGCACAAACGGTTTTCAAGGTCCCTATAAATCAGTTTTAAAGAGAGTGAGTTGACGGAAAAATCATAGCAGCATGCAAAGTAACGAATCTGCTCCATCCCCCCAGTGCCACAGAAGCACAATGTCCTACTGCAGACTTTTCCCAAGTAATGGGAATGGCTCCAATCTCTTATCACTTGCTACTTCAAGGCAAATATTTTGGTCCCATTTCAGACATAGATTTGAATTCTGTTTTGGCTTGCATAGAAGCTGTGGAAAATACTTAAGAAAAAAGGACAATTACATTAACTTTGCCATCAGCCTTTACCCTCTGGTTGATATGGGCCACTTGTTTTCTTTGTGCATCTTTCATACACACCCTATCAAACAAGGTATGACTCAGTGGGAATAATGACTGCAAAACTGATGCCCAAATATATATATAAGGGTAATGACAGAAAAAAAATATTTCTTTTTCTACAAATCTCAGGATATTAAACTGTTACTTTTGAATGCTAATTATCATCTCTGTCTGTATTTAAACCTACAGAAAGAAGGTAGAATTTGTACTGAATGGCAAACTTACCTTATATTTTCATAACAGCTGACTTCTGGCTTTAACATTGCAGTGTGTCGAAATACTTTATAAATAATCACTCCAAAAGCCAACAAATTAACCTGGGGGGAGCGAAGAACAAAACTTTTAGTTCAAACCAGGATACCTTTAAATGCCAATAACTGTTAAATGTTTAAATGAAACAAGTCAGATAAAATTTTTGTGTATCTGAAATCTACAGAATCCCATGCCAGGAAGGGAAAAAACCCACCCAGTTCTGATTCACTTCTATTAAAAAAATATTAGCCCTGAAATAAATATTGATCAAACAGGGATGTAACCCTACCTTATCTCAACAGTATCACTACCAACAGTCTGCAAATGTTTATTGATTCTATTGGAAAATCTCTTCGATTTCCTGCTGAGATTATTTTTCCTGAGTAGAGATGAAGGAAAGGAAAGGAAAGGAAAGGAAAGGAAAGGAAAGGAAAGGAAAGGAAAGGAAAGGAAAGGAAAGGAAAGGAAAGGAAAGGAAAGGAAAGGAAAGGAAAGGAAAAGAAAGGAAAGGAATTTAAAAAAAGGAAAGAGAAATTTAGAAACTCCTAAAAACTCTCTCCCCTATGGGTTTTCTATTGTTCTGTATCATATTGATCTCAAAATGTGTGTCTTTTGCTGCTAAATAACATTAATAGCATCATACATTTTGAGGTCTTTGGGATGTGAAAACTTTCAAGTGAGAGAAAAGTCTTAGAGGCTTACACAAATAATTTTAAAAATCTAGCTTTTACTGAAAGGCATCTTGCTGTATATCTTTTATGGTTTTTTTCATAGATGAATCATTTTGGTATTTTTTCCTTGATTTTTTACAATGGCATCGCTTGATTTGAGTTTGAAACAAAAAAAACCAACTAAAATAAGCAATTTTGCAAATGATGCTCAGTTGTGATTCGGATGCTTTCTTGCCTTGGCTAGGCTTCACTGATCTTTCAGTTAAATTTATACTGCATTCCTTTAAAAAGGTGGAAGGTTGCCTTCTTAATTTGCAGCATTTAACATCAGAATATATTAAAAATATTAGTAAATAAACCAAATTTTAGCTGTGTTTTATTCAGGTACTATCTGTAAGTCTTTGGTTGCAATCCCTTGGTCAGTTCCTGTGGGCTTCCAGCTGTAGAATGAATAGAATTAATGCCTTCCCCAAGCTGTTTCTCCAGAAAGACTGGATGGTTTTTCCCTGCTTCTTATTCTTTAAAAGAAAAAAACAAACCAAACCAAAAACCCAACCCTCCCCAAAAAAAGTCTCTGGAATAAAAACAAAAAGCTGTTGGAGCACAGCTCCACTTGAAAAGGAATCACTTTCATTTGTTAACACTCATAAGGTATGTCTTTAGAACATTTTTCTTGTGTCAAGGCAGGAATATCTAATATTAAAACAGTCTCTGCTTTAATTAGCTGCATGCTCATAGTTTAATGCAGCATAATATATTTACAATTTGATAAGACAGGAGATAGAGCTGATGAGCAGTTTTGGGAATTAATCCTTCATTGAATACCTTGTACTAGTGCTGATCATGAGAGATATTCTGAAGCTCCTTATATTTAAAATTGTAATCTATGATATCTCCTAAACCAGCAATTTTTCAAAGTTAATTATGAGTCAGTCAGCAGTTGTGGATAATTATATGCAGACTTACTTTTTATTTTATATTTGTTGGTGAATAATATATCAAATAACTTCATGCATACACTGTAATCTGCATAACTCACCTAATGTACTTATTAATTTGAAAAAAGTAGCGGGAAATGTGATCAAAGTACCAGAAGTATGGAGAACACACTGCAACTTCTTTAGAAACTGCCAGAAATAGTTTCTGTGAGAAGCTCCATGGGCCAACCCCCCTTTCTCCCAAAAGCAGCTGCAGAAGTGGCAGGGTTTTGCTGAGCAAGGATGGGGTGGGCAGCAGGCTCCGTTTCTCCTTGTCCCAGTGGGGCTCCTTTGCACAAATACTATTTGCACTGTCCGTTTCACAGGATAATAGGATTTGGCCTCCTGCATTAAAGTAATACCCATTAACTGTGATCTTTTCATTCACCAACCCATTCGAATGGGAATAATCTGTTTGTATCAGGGGAACAGGAGAGGTTAACACCAGCTTCTTGGAGTCAGCTGCCAGAACACAATTATTGTACAATATGTCTCAGGTAGCCTCACAGGAGGTAGTGTTACAGGGTAATGAGGGTGAACTTAACTTCTGAAACACTTGGTCGTTTCCAAGATTTATTAAAGTCTTAAGTCGGTCTTTGCCCCATTTTTAAGCACTCCATTAATAAAAAATTTCTGTAGCAAAGTGAAAGCACATAGACTGGCTATATACAATGCTTCAACCTAAGTTAGAAACCTCTGGAACTGCATTTTGTCCTTTGAGGGGGGATGAAATGGATAACAGCAAAGTTGTAGCAACTACTCTGTGACACAGAAATGAAGCAAAACAAGAGGGAGAACAATAGCATGAACTCATGGGTAAATCCAGGAGGAAAAAAACTAGCTAATGTAAACAATGTGTCAAGTGTGGCCTTTGGAGAAAACTGGTAATCCAATAGATATCCCAAAAGGTATCCTAAACTTAATGCATCCTGCTTCAATCTGATACTCTGCATGTTCTTTGCTATGAACATACCAATGGCCTCTATTTCTGGGAAATGTAAAGTAAAAAGTTCATATTGGATGGCAGGACTGAGTATGAACACTAATAAGTTGAACTTATTAGGACTAAAGGGGAAATAGAACTGATATCCCCAAAGAGCCTTATGTGCTCCAACAAATGGAATGAGAAGTCAAATACCTTAAAATGCCTAGCCAAAGGTACAAGCGCTTAAGACATTTGAATTTGTATCCAAAACTGAGTTTCAAACAAGTAGAAATTGAAGCAGTAGGCTGCAGAAGTAATCTAAAATACAGATGTACACAAGAAGTCCTATGTACATCTCAAATTTTCTGTCTGAGAGAGAGGGGCTTCTGGATGAGAGACACTAAAACATCTAAAAAGTTTCGATTGCTCCTTACAGCCAAATATTGTTTTATACTTACTTTGGTTGTAATCATGTGTTTTCATTTTTGTAATTAAACCACAGTGTTAAGATCTTGTTGACTAGAGCTTCACTGGCACTATAATTAAGGCTGCCTTGAGGTGCCAGGCAAGGTGAATGAGAAGGAAGCGGCAAACATAAGGCATGCTGTCCCCGGAGAGGGAGCGGCTGCAGCGGAGCAGGATGTGCAGGCAGCTGTGACACCGAGCTCAGGACAGGCTCTGCACAGGGCCAGCCTGGGGACAGGTTCCCTGAATAATGAGCACAGTCAGCCTGCAGCTCGGGGCAGACCCAGGGCGTGAGGGGCTGCGGCACGGCCGCAGCTTTATCGAGTGAATAACGATGTTACAGCGTGACACGGCGGCTCTGGTGCCTTTGTTTGCAGCGCTATTACATGGCTGAGCAGGCACAGAAACTGCTGTGTCCTGAGAGGGGCTGCTCGGCAAGTCTAATAGACTAGAGGGGAATTGCATTGATTCCAAGCCCTGAACTGAATAATTTTTTTGTATTTTATTTATTTAACAAACCACCCCAGACTGCTATTGGGCAAACAGTGCACTCAGCCCTTATCATTTTACAAAGGAAACCTCTGACTTTCTCCCTACCAGGGCAATTCTCTGAAGTGCTGAGCATCCTCAGCTCTGCCTCCTCTGCAATTCAGTGAGAATCATCATTCACTCATCATTGCTCAGGTGCACTACAGGACTAATTTTAATAATTAATCTATTCCTTTTTTTTTTTTTAAGTGGTTAATCAAAGTCAAGGACTGATACAGAAAAAGCCTCCACTCACAGCATCTTCAGGGAATCAAGTCTCCCTAAAGATATTTGTATTTTTAGCATTCTTAAATTCTAGAAATGTTGTGGTATATTTATGAACAAATGAAAAACTTAAAATATATTTGTGAGAAATAGACAATGAACAAGAGCTATTACTAGGATGTCCGTGAAATCAGGATTCTGTAGATATAGGCAGCTACATTTATGTAGCTGTATAACCCTGGATAATCTCGAAGGAGACACAAACCCAGGAGCTGGGTTGTATTGTACACCTGAGATGGAGTTTAAAGGAAGGATGGTAAGTGTTATATCTCTCTGGGACATCACATAAGAAAAGGGTCAGAAGGATTTAGGGTTTTGGAGTGAATTCTGGCCCCATTAAGCTAATATGCAGAATGCCAGTTAAATAGTAAAACTCCTATTGCCACCAGCATTGTCAAGGCTTTCTCACTGCACACCACAGAGAATGGCAGCCCCAAGACATTCACAGGCAACAGTGGACACTGCTGCAGGTTTTAGCACTTAATGTGTCATGGATGCACGCTGTGGTAAAGAGCAGGACAGTGATATTTTCCTGCTGCTGTTTTGGGATCTCCATGTTACAGTTCCCATGTTCAGAACTGTGATGTTGCTGGGTTAGGTCCAACAGGCACACAAGGGAGAGTTCAGAGCAATCTGGAGTGGTACAACTCCTAGGATCAGATCTGACCCACAGCACTGATCTGGATAATGTCCTCTTGCAGGAGAGAAAAAGCAATTTAGAATTCAAAGAAATTTACTGGTGCTCTCCTAATCATCTGGTCAACAACAGGGAGGCCTTGCCAAAGGAATTAGCCCAGGGAGCTCTGTTCAATCAATCATGTGTATTTTAGAATAGGATGGGAAAAGCAGTGTATGGAGCTAACCTACCTCCACCTCCATCTAGGATATTCCTGAAAGTCTGCTTGCAGATTAGCATCCCTCCCTCTCTCTCCTTGCTACCTGAGCAGGTGCTTCTGCAAGGAAGGAAAGCTGGGCATGGACAGAGCAAGATGCTGCTGCTCTGGCTGCTACTCCTATCAGGTCTGGGACTGCCCCAGCAGAGGGAACTGAGGAACAATCTCATCTATTGTCTAAGCAAATTACCAGCTTCTCTGTGGATAGCTAGTATTTTAGAAACTAAATAATAATAGAAGAACGAGCATGTAGGTCCTAAAATCCTAAATGTTCCAGGCTGCTGGAGTTCTGCTAATAGCACATTGCCTAGCAACAGCTACATTTAAAATAGGTCCTTAATTCCACTCTGAAATGTAGCTATTTTACATATTGGAAGAGTATTGTTGTGTTCTGTCCTCAAGTAAATATGATATTAGTGCATCACACTGCATGAGACGCTCCCTGTGTAGATACAGAATGGTATTTATTGTTAGTTGAACACTGAATAGGATGAGCTACACAAAATTTAATAAAACTTGCAAATAAAAATATTTGCACTCATGTTGAAGAGCTGTAATTTCTTTCATAATTAATTACAATTAAATTGTAAGAAACTGAGTGAAGTGATCTATCATCATTTTGCCCCATCAAGGTAGCTGAAAGCTGTCAAATTTGACAACTAAGACATCTTTTTTCCTTCTTCCCCCCCCTTCCTTTTTTAAAGGAAGACAAAGAGCGCTTGAAAGCTCAGAGGGGAATGGTCTGTCTTTCATGGCAGTAGCTCAGTTAGCACCTGGACTTGTGGAGAAATTAAATGGATCAGGACAGGGCATTCAAAAAAATTTCATCCAATACTTCTTTTCTTGAAAAATGTCAGTTCATTAGCACTAAAAGACATTTACTGTTTTAGACTGTGTTTTCACCAGGAAACGCTTCCTGACTAGGACAGCTTTTCTGAATAAAACCAGAAAGGACACTCCTGAACAATGAAAATCCCTGTGGACAGCATATTTATACAGGATGTTGGAGACATGGGGCACAATTTTCTGTTTTACTTAATATTCAGACTTGGCTATGACCCTTGGTTTCTTCAGCTCTGTATAGTTATTCACTGCTACTGCTACTGCTGGATCTATTCCATGCCATATAAATAATTAAATATTCACTGGAGCAGAAAGACCTGGATTTCCCTCACCCCCCAGTTCCTTGTCCAGGATTATCTAAAGACAGTTTTGTTTTTTAAACACTGCTGCAATTGTTTAATATGAGGCTGAGGGTTTGAGAGTATTTCCAATGCACATTATTTATAGAATGAAAAAGGAATTAGTAATTTCATGTATGATATCTTTGTATAAAAGGATACACCCCAGCCTTTCAAAAGTTATTAAAACATTTCAAATACCAGCCTTTAAAGGCTCTCTAGTGTTACAAAGAAGAGAAGGTATAAGAAAGAAGCAGCTAATTCTAAAGACTCAGACATACTAGTTCTGATTCAGTCTGAGCACTTTACATTCAAACTTCAAAAATGAAACCCCCAAATCATTCCCTTTTCCTTTCTTAGTCTCTGTCTCAATAATTGATGAAACCATCTATATGCTGATGTCAGATCTCACAAAAAAGAATGAGAAAATTTCTCCTGCTGCTCTCTTAGGCATATACTTGAATTTTTTACATATATCATATTGAATTTGGCTCTTTCAAAAAATGTCTGAAGTTCAGAGCAGCTGTATCTGTATCAGTCTGTACAATGACCCTCATTACGAGTGTTTGAATTAATGAGCTTGTGATGGTCTGGGTTCTGCCAGGGAGAGCAATCCCTTTCTGCCTCTCTGGCTGGATGGCTGATGGCTGGGTGAAAGCGGCGGCGTTCAGTGGGTCATCGTTACTGCAGCCCGCGAGAACGGAATTAAGTTATTAACAATACAACCGTTTAAGCTTCAAAATGAAAATGTATGCTGTATTAATTGCATAAAATTGGACACAAGCTGGCAGTCAAACAGTCAGGGCTTGTCTCCTGACTGATTTATCTCATTACCATGTCCCCAGTGAATATATCTTCTCGAAAGCTTTAAGTATACAACAGCAGTCTTATCTGGGAGTAGGAAATGGAACAAAAACATTAATGAACCTCCTTTAGGCTGTATTTTTGGGAAATATTTTCAATTATTCAGGGGTAGAATTTTATGCTTCTAAGATTTTAATGATTTCACTTGTTTTAAAAGTTAAAACATAGCCAAATGACTTTATTACAAATCCTGACTTGGGGAAAAAAAAAAAGTTCACATAGGATTGCTTTTTATTTATGAATACTTCAAAGTTTTCTTTTACATACTTCAAGCTATAGATTTAGACTCAATTAGCTGTTTCCTTTATATTTTTAGAACACTTAAAAGAAGACATAAATAAATAAATAAATGGGGTTTCCATGCTTTTCATCAGTGTAAACAGCTTTGCAGACTTGTGGATTCAATGTTATTTCTTATTGGATTGCAAAACCAAACACATTATTTACTGTCAGCTCTGCAGTCAAGGGCAGGAGGGATGGACCAACAGAGTTGTACCTGACCTCAGCCATAAATGTTACCCCAGTTAGATCCAGTGGTAGGACTGGGGTCTATTTTGCTCACAGTGTAAATAATCCCTAGGTTTACTCTTCTTTTCCAAGAAGCTTTTGCGAAGGTGTATTGTCTTCTGAGTTGGGAGTGACATAAATCAGGCTGTTTAATGAACTGATTCAAGGTGCATCAAAAAACTCAGACTACACATTGCTCCTATCCCTATGGTTTCCTTGCATACACAGAAACCTTTCCTAGGCTGCATCTGGAGCCTCGTGCAGGAACCCTGCAGGAGTTTTACACAGCAAAGAGGAGTGAAATAGTTGTACATCATCTTTTAGTACAACTAGCTTCAGTGACTAGATGAGCTACCAGGAAGGAGAAAGCATCAGGAGCATGACTGAGATGTGAAGTCTGAGAAAAAGCTGTATTTTCAGTTTTGGAGGTGTGAATATTTGTCAGAAAGCTATCCATACTTTCCACAATTTGCCAAATCCTCTTGAGGATTCGGCCTTTTGCTCTTTCAGAACTATCTGTGATTCTGTTGTGGATATGGTCCCAAAATCCCATGGTGGGATTTATTCAAAACCACAAAAACTTATTTTAGTGTCCAAGTGAGATTTCCAAGCATAGTGCTCCTATGCAATTACTGTTGTGAATTAAATTCAGCTCTCTAAATGCCTGTCAGGGTTGAATCAAAGGGGCAGTAGGATAGTGGAAGAAAATCTGATTCAAGTGAGATGTCATGTGGATGAAGTCGTTATGTAATTGCTAAGAAAGTCCAAAAAACATCATCAGTCTATGGTAACCATCTAAAGCAAACCAATGGTGTCCTTTCAGTGAACAATTTAGGGTAAGCATATATGTTTATAGTAATTGTGCTTAGAACAAGGCATATAACAGAACCACCAAGAAGATATGAAAGAACTAAAAAACCCTAAAATACAAAACAACAAAACCAAGCTATTTCAGTCAGTTGTGTGGCTTTCCTGAAAAAAAAAACCCACAAAAGCTGATTATACATGGATCCATTAAAACAGTGGTCACAGTATGTCTTTCTAGAACTGAAGGAGGATGTGTGCGACATTAATCTGCTCTGAGCTGTGGAACATCTCAGGAAATCTGCAGCCAGCTGGCACATGCAGGTGCTCTTCCCCTTTCCCTTGACATCCACCTGTGCTCCCTCCCCTGCTGTGTCTGCTTGGCTCACTCTGGGTGACAGAGGACACGCCTGAGTTTCGAGTCTAGTGTCCTTCCAGGGACTGCAAGGGAGAACTTCATATACTTTTTTCTTATAGAGCTACTAAGTTGATTAAAAAAAAAAAACAAACACTTTTGTTTGGAGCATCCTTCAAGGACCCTTCAGCCTTATGTAATGAATTTGTTACTATGCAATAACATAGGATCAAGTAATTTTTCTAATTACATTACTATAAAATGACTAATGGACATACCCTCTTTTTTCTAAGTATTTCCAGGGACCATAGAATTGGGGCTTTAATGGCAGAGAGAAGGAAGATAAAACCTTGATTCATGAGAAAGCTCTGGTCTTGCTGAGAAATTGCATCCATTGGGTTTGGCAATATGAATGCTGTTGATCCTGTCCACTGAACAGGGCAAGTATTTTCTGACTCGGTTGTTATTTAGCACAGCAGGTATTGTTGCTGAACAGCACTGTGGTTTAAACTAATCTGTTTCAAGCAAAGTTGCAGACTCGGTCTTTAATGCCACTATATAATTAATTCTCTCCACTTTATCCACAATGGCATAAGAAATGCCATGGAGACACCTTTAACTGAAGCCACTGAGAGGCTAATGAAAAGGGGACTATTACTCTTTAAAAAAGAATAATAAAGGCATTGCTAGTCCCAGTAGGAATTTATTTCCACTAAAAAGGCAGACTGAGAAATAACAGTAGATATAAAAAAATGTTTTAAACAGCTATTTTCTGAAAAAACACACAGTTAACAGTGGAGTATATCTTTCACATCTATCTAAGAAACATAACTAAGCATTTATCACAAAAAAACCCATTGAATTTTTCAGAGCATAAATATTCACTGAAAAATGTGAGATGGTGCTATGTTTTGTTGTGGTGGAAGTCAGAGGTCAAGCAACATTTTTGATAATAATTCTTAGAATATCAAGAAATGTCAGGAATACTTATTGTGCAATGTTTCACTAAAGAACAGGGATAATAAAGTGAGGACACCGAAAGAGAGAGCGGACTTGACATCACTGTGATGTGACTCACCTCAGAAGGGCTGCTTTTTTCTTTTCTTTTCTTTTTTTTTTTTAATGGTAACAATGGTCTGTCAGACCATGTTCTTTATTGAAGCTTGGGAAAATGTAATATCTATTATTCTTTGAATATTTATTTTTTAGAAAAAATATGTTCAGTTTGAATAGTCTAGATTAAGTACATGAAATTTGTGAGTATATGGGAAAACAGCACAGTAATGGATTTGCCAGGAATTCTTCTGCATTGATTGCAGCAGTACTACTAATCCTGAATCAACCTAAGTGTACAGAACTGAATAAGTATTAGAGCTGTCCTTTAAGATTTGATAAATGCACTAATCCATTAATTTTACCTTTTTTTGTTGAATAAATTATTTGACAAATAATGGTAAAATTCATCAAATAAATTATCTGATGAATGTATTTTTTAAGTAATCGACTAGCTCTAATGAATATGCAGGCAGTTCCTTAATGAAAAGCATTACTCTACTGCTAGCCTGCTTTCATCACTCATATGTCACTTTTTTGCATTTTGCAACTGCAATCTGTATATTTTATTCATTTACCCATTCATTTATATAGGGAAGGTTCAAACCAGTATGGTTAATCAATCACTGAAGTTCTTAGAATATTTTTGCTTTACAGTTGATTATTCATTATATTTATTAAAAAAGGGCTTGGATTTTCTGGGGACACCACTCCCAAGAATTATTCTTGGCTTGTACGTTCTAAGTCAAGTGCACAAGAATGCTCTGAAAATTGCAGGGTTCATGTATAAGCCATTTTTATAGTTGTAAACACTACAATTACCAATTGTTTCAAGAACCTGGAACTTGAAGCCAAGCCAGACCCTTCAAAGTCCCTAAAAACAATCATTAGAGGGGTAAAACAAGGAATAGCGTGCAGGAGCTACCTCCTCACTGCACAGCACTGGGATGTTTGGATAAAAGCCACAGAGAGGATTATTTGGATGATGTTCAATTTTGGAAATGTTCCCACCTCAAAGAGCAAGTCTGTATTTTTTATTACAGAGGTGATCTCAACAAATGATAGTGATAGATTTATACTGTCAAATGGCAAATTGTACCTATTAATGTTACAACACGTCACACTTCTGAGTCCTGGTTCCTCACAGAGGTGTGCCAATTTATTGTGACAGTGACAGTAGGTACAACAGTCAAGTCTGCATGACTCTGTCGATACTGTAAAGGCACAAATCATGTTTTCATGGGTGACTTTGAACTTGCTGCACAAAGCTCAGATGAACATATTTGATGGGAGAACATTGTGGGAGACAGGTATATTAGAAGGGTTGGCTAGAGCTGCACTTGGAATAGCAGCGATTCTTTTCCAAATTTTCCTTTTCATGTCTCATAGACTTTCATAACTGCAGTGTTAATAGCCCTTGGCCAACCCTTCCAGACATCATTTCTACTCCCAAATGGATAACTAATATATAACTGAACCTCAAAATAGGTACAAGTGGAAGAACTTATGCTGTGTCTATAGAGTTTAAAAGATGGAGATTCCAAAACCACCAGGGGTAAAGAATAAAGCCCTTACACAGGTCTACTTCCACTCAAAAAGCTATGATGCCAGAGGTGGGGAAAGCCACCTTGAAATGCTCCAAAATGGGAAGGAGTTTGTTGCTGGCAGAAATTACATGCTAATCAAAACTGCAGCCACGTCACCCTGGCGACAAATACTCATTTCCATTCTACACATTTATTACAGGGAGATTATTACTGTAAGAGTGTATTACAATAGAAAAGAAAGTCTTCTAGGGCTTCTTTTTATTCTCTGGGTTTTTTCCCTCCCCCATTTTCATATCTTTTATCTCTGGGGTTTATATTTGTCTTTGCCTCAATCAGTCTTTGGCTGCCATGTGTGTGAATGTTTGTCCCTTAAAGCTTGAGATAAACTCACGTTCCTATTAAAAAGTTTAAATACTTGTTATAAATAATTTCTCCATACTTGTATGCTTTGATCTAATCTACTGCATAGTTTTAGTTAAAATGGTTGTGGTTCTAAAGATTACAAATATTAGGAGGAAGGAATAAATTGTAGAAATTATCTTCAGTTTGCAGCTTGTTTTCTAAAGGTTTAAAATGCTCTTTCTTTGCTAAGTCCATCTAAAGAGTTTCTGACCCACTTCTTTTCATGTACAGTCACCAATCTAATAATAATAATAATTTTTAGATGGGATCAATAAGGCCATTACTTTGCACTTAGGACTTCTAATAGAACCTTAGTATTAATAAGCAAACACCTTCAGAAGTAGTGTTTCTGCTTAGGCAATCAGAGAAGAACTTAATTTGTACTCCTGATAAACACTTGAGCTCCCTATGCTTCATTTTTACTACAGATTTACAGCCCAAGGACATGTCTGAAACAAGGTGCCCTGAGACAGCTAACCATTGGTACAGGAGGGGTTCTGTTCATCATTTACATGCTGTCTCAGAAGCGTATTACACTATAATCCAAACCACAAATCTCCTGGGTCCCACTCACAGAAAGGGAAACCACCATTTGGGTACATGGGCATTTGTCCTGACAATGATTTTAATGGTTTTTTGCAATACTTTTGTGGTGAGTAGCCCTCCAGAGAATTGGTATCCATGGTCTCCTAACTGTCTTGGAAAATCTGCACGTTCAATGCTATCAGTAGATGAAGTTTAGGATTAAAGGTAAACTTGAAGCTGCTAGATTTTTCAGCTTTGAATATGATGGTTGTAGTGCCCTATCTGGTTATTCTAGAACAAAAATGATATTTTCTTGTCAGACTTCTTAATTAATATTTTTAAAATTCTTTCTCTTTAGTTAGCTGTGGGCAGAATGGAAATATTGGGAAAAGATTGGCTCCTGCAATTTAAAGGACTGCTTGAGTGGCACTACTTTGGAAAGAGTAATCTTTGTCATGTTGAAGCCCATGCAGTGTTCTCAATAGGAAGGCTGGACAATGGAAACAGAATTGCTACCAAAAATGTGCTTTCCACGGAGAAGACATCTGACACCAACTTCTTCTTCCAGTGTCAATGCCTATTTTCATAGGGTTTTCCATATTTTCGTTTACTACCTGGATAGAGCATGAGCGAAATACCTAGGTACCTACACCCTTAGAAAATATCCCTCTTGAAGTTCAGGCTTCATTTTGCTGTCAAAACAAGCTGTCAAAACCCTCAAAAAAACCCTAGAGCTGCTGAAGCACCTTGCTGAAAGCAGATTGCCTTTCCCCCCATGATCTAGGAGCATATTGTTATGAAGAGACGCTAAATGAAAGTATGCAAATGCTGTGAAACAAATTAGCACAAAATACTTCTATAACACACAAAAAGTATCTGAACAACCACAGGGCTCTTTGCTGTTCAGCTACAGGTCTTAGGCAAAGGAGTGAGAGAAAAAGCAACTATCTGGCTGCTCTCCTCATCCATAGGAGGGCTGCACTGGCACACAGGCCTGGATCAGCTTCTAACACCTCCCTTTTTCCTTTTAATTTGCAGGGACTGCTGGAAGATCTGGAGTGCTCAAAGAATGTCTACAGGCCTCAGAGTCCAGCTTGCAGGATTTGCTTCTGCAGCCAGCCAGATTTACAGCAAAGCCACTGCAGACCTGCTCTGCCTCTGTGCTGTGTACCTGAGATCCCCACTGGGCACAGCTCAGCTGGAGCTGAAAACAAGGTTACAGATGCCTGCTCTTGGGGCATTTTGTATGTTTTGATAATGCGATTTTCGTGTGCTAACCCTACAGAGATACATCACTGTGCATAAATCTTTACTTGAAGGCAGATGAGGAACAGCAATGAGAAAAATAACAAAACCCCAGCCCTGCTGCCTCCATGGAAGAAAAGATAAGGTCCAAAGAGGAAATAGGAAATTGTAAACATAAATCTAAGAATTGTAAGAATTTCCTAGCAAAGGATGATGTCTTGCCATGATTTTATTCATCTTATTAACCTGCTGGATGCCAGGACTATCTGACCCAGAAGCCCTGACCCAAGGGAGGTCAGGGTGCTTTGCCTCTCAAAATCTGATGTGCTCACCAGAAGGGTGAGATGGGGAGGCACAACCTTGCAGCTATATTGGCAGGTTGTTTCCAGCTGTATCCAATATGCAGTGGGAATTTGGTGTGAAATTTGACCAGAATTATACCTTATATTTTATTAAGCTTTGAAATGGATAATGCCTTGAAATAAAACTGTTTCACTGCCAAGTTACACGTGTTAGGATCTTCCACTTCTTCTTTTTAACAAATCCTCACATTATACCAAATAGCTTAAAAAGGAACACAGCTGTAACTGACTTGACCGTAGGTGCTGTGAGGCCTCGCTATTGCACCTTCTCCTTCTGTTAGCTCAGCTATCACTGTCAACACAGTCATACAGAATAAAGCCCCATTACAGCCAGAATGGTTCCTTAAACTTTATAGCACTTAGGAATGCTCCTGAGACACCAAAAACATCTCGATTCAGAATTGAACATGTAATACCTGCCAAATTTGCGGGTTTGAAACCACTTCCAATAGGAATTAAAAAGGCCCTCTTCACAGCTGAAATAGGGCTATCAATACTTGACTTGTCTGCCCATGTGAAATAGCAGGTTCTTTTCTCTGACGTCGCAATTTAGTTTAAAATGGCTTTGATGATGACAGGGTACATGCGGATGATAAAACCACAAAGATGACAGTCTAATCTTACAAAGATGACCGATCACTGATAAGAGATTAAGTCACACAACGTTTGAAAAACCAGATTATCTGTCTGCTAGGATGGTGTCTGTGTAACACCTCCTGCTGAGCCATGCTGAGATGCCAGTGACACACAAAGATGCTTCTCTGTAAAAACCAGAAATGCTTCACAGAATTTCACAAATCATTGGGATAAAAGAATGAGAGTAAGAAAAAACTCCTCTGATATTATATTGAACTTTTTTTGTCAAACATTCATTTTTCAGACTAGTAAAGTATTTAGATGTACAGCATATAAATAATTTAGAGGTACTATAAAAAGGTCTAAATTAGTCAATTCTGCCCTATAATTAGCACTCACAGCTATGCTGGCAGTGGGTGGGTGATTATTAAACACCTTTTATTATTGGCTTTATGTACTACTATAAAAAATTAAAATTATACTTACAAGAATTATTAGACATGCTGGTCCTATAAAACTCCATATAAAGTTATTCTTAGTGCTGAGCCAACATCTGAAAATTAAACAGCAGAAAATGCCTTGAAATGTGCTTTTGTGATTATTGTCTCCGTCTGTACCATGATTTGGACACAGAAACAGTGACTTACACTTCTGTGGTGCCATAGTACTTGTACCCCAGTGCAGCAGAGATTCCAACGACCACGGCTGGGCTGACATAGCCAAAGACATAGAAATTCTTGTGCAAGAAACCCTTGTTGTAGATGACTCCCACAACTATAAGGTAGAGGTGAATACCTTCAATGCACATCCATGCAAAAGCAGCCAAAAGGAAATAATGGAGTAGTCCAGCAGTAATTGAACAGAAGAGCTAGAAATTCAATCAGAGAAAGCAGGAGTCACAATCCTATTAACAGGCTTTCATCAATATATATTATAATACAAGAGTACATGCACAGCAACTGAGTGACCTTAAAGTGGGGATTCAGCCCAGTTGTAATGCTGGTTAACAAGAACTTGGCCTACACCCATTTGTACATTTGCTCATTAGTGTTTTCTGTAGCAAATGGTAAAATAGACTAATTCCACTTTTAAGATTAGTTTCTGTCTTCCCATAGGTGGTTTGACTAGGTTGATCCTATTGTTATAGCTGAGTAGTCTATTGGCTTGTTCTAAAGAAAGTTAATTTTTATTATTTTGATAACATTGTAATTAGGCATCACAAGGAATTATTTCTGAAATAACTTTTGTTATACAAAGTGTTTGTAAAATGATATTTTTCAATCCATCAATACTGGAGTGCTATCTCAGGAATAGCAGCTCATATTTTTTCAAGTGATTTTAAATCCTATTCAGCTACTTATAGTAGGATATTTTGATAATTTATGCATAATTTTATTTCTTAAAACTAATCCGAGTTGCAAAAATTAACGCCCTAGCTTTCTGAAAAGCAAAAGGGACAGGTCAAGACCTCACGTGTGGTCCTCCAGCCTACAGCTCAATATCTCAGAAGTCAGCTTGGGATTGCAGCTCTGGCCTGATTTTAGAGAAAACTGTTAACCTGGGGGCCACCAATGTGGCTTTATACAGCATCCCAAGTGAAGTGAAAATGCTAAACACATTGAGATCACAGTCTCAGTAAAGGTGACAAATTTTAAGTGAAATCCATGGAGCAAAGTCAATACACACCAGCTACACATCAGACGAAGGCCCTGCCTCTTTAAATGACCATTTTGTATTTCCTGTTACTGTAATGGGAAGGCAGGGTCACTATTGTAGGTAGGAAGTGTGGGGAGTAGAAGGAAGATCATATCTTATACTGTATATTTATTTTGCAATACAAAATCAAGGCACAAGTGAAAACTACCCACCTTATTATTGTTCATATTAATTCCAATCAGAAAAATAAGTTCTGCCAGGAAAAGGCTGCAGCAGAGGTTTTTGTGAATTGTCGTTCTAGTGCTTTGAATTTCACTGAAGAACCAGAAGGTGAAAATGCACATGGAGAGGCAAATCAACGAAATAATTATTCCTAGCTGAGTGATTCTTGTAAGAATGCTATAATTTGTAACACCCTGGGGGAAAATTATAATATAGTATTTAAAAGAACAGCTTTGTAACATCTCAAGAAAGACCTCATTCTATAATACAGCTCTTTTCTTCTTTTCTACAAAATATTAATCAAAACTGTTTGTAGAGTTTCACTGGAAATGTACACTTTGGATAATCTAAAAAGTATTGGGTTTTTGTGAGACAGATATAATTCTAGGGGAAATTAGTAATAAACTGTATATATTCCTGCTCTTGCATTTTCTGATATTTCTTAAGGAAACTTTTTATTAACATCAGTATCTCCTAATAAGATTTTCAAAATCAGATCATTTCAGTGAATGACAAATACACTGGCAGTAGGACATCTATTAATATGACACAAATATTTTCTAATATAAAAGGACTTATCACAGCAGTGACTTAGATAAGCAAAACTGAATAACTGTCTTACTGAATTTGCAACATGATCAAAACAAGACTCTGAAATAACAATCACTTCAAGCAAATGCTATTCCAGATATTTAACATGAACTTTCTCCTGAGAAACACAAGATACTTCAACACTGGACGTGAATATTTTCTGTATAAGAATACAATTTCTTTTGCTGTTTGCTATTTGAACAAAGAAACTCTGAAATACATGACTGTACATCAGCAAAAGGCTGGTATTCAGCTGACCATAAAATGTATCCCAGTATTTTTTTACTAAATAAAGGATGAGAGATTCTTCACCTCCCAGCCTTTCTTTTCAAAATAACTATATAGGTACCTGCAAAGGTTTTAAATTTCAACTGAAGACTTAGGATGCTATTTAGCAACCAGGAAACAGCCTCTATCAGCATGAAATTCACAGTGTGAGAGAACTGTCTCAATACAGTATATTCATGCTAATATTCTGCTTGCTGTCAGTTCTGATACCTTATAAAGCTGCCTCCTGAGGCAGGACCTGAGCTCCTGCAGATCCCCACTGAGACCCTGGAAATCTATGGAGCTTCTTAATAAAAGAAAGACATAAATTGAATGGCCATCCTCCCAATTTTGTGCTGGTCGGGAGTGCCCATGTTTAATAGCCATAACCTTCAGAATGATTATGCTGCTGCAAACTCTCCAGAGAGAATTTAAAGCAGATTTTTAGATGCCAAAGTTAGACAAATGGGTGGCAAAGTTTTGAGAGATAGAAATTCAGGGCCATATGGTTACTGACCACCAATGAATGGCAGATAAATCCCACAGCAGTATTAAAGTGAGATGTAAAATGAAATGCAATGCTCCAAAAATAAGCACAACAGACTGTGTTTTTGGAACAAGATACTTTGCTGCATCACTGCTCTGTAATACTGCAGAAAGGACATAAGGAAATTCAAACACATATGGGAGGAATTTTGTTTGCTTTGTGCACAATAAATTGTGTGTTTGCTGAACAAAACCGAGAGACAACCTAAAGGGGGGGTGAGTATTCAGGTTGCACTAAAATAAAAACATAAGGAATAAAACCAGAAGAAAGTATCAGGTAAAACACTAAATTAAAATAGCACTTACAACGGAGCCACCTGAGGACATCAAAACAGCAAAATGAGTCAGATGATTACATTTGCATGAGATATGAGTGGAGTTGGAATGTGTCAGCTCACAGCCTTCTGTAGCCCAGTTGCCATTCATTGTGTCTGAGTAGTTCCAAAATGCACATTTAATGTCTTTATCTGCAGTCTGGAACAGAAACAAGATGTTCTGCTGATGGCAAAAGGCAGGATATTTCCCATCAAGAGACCTTTCTTACGCTAGACCGCACAATTCATTAAAAAATGCTTGTTATCATTGGAAGGTTGGGAAACAAAAAACACATTCTGCAAGGCCTATTCCAAGCAATTAAAATGTGGCTGGGGATGGAAGCAATTTATTCACACAGCTAAAACCCCACCAACATGTAGTCTAATCAGATTACTGAACCCTGCTGGCACCTGCAAAGATGTTGGAATTTTTACCTATTGAAAACATTGTTATATATACACTTGCACCTGCTGAACATGGAGTAGACTCCAAGGTTACAGCCACATTGCTTACCCATTCCAAATGAGCAGTTCAAAAACTGAGACTTATTCCATGCATTTTACAAAGCAACCTGGGATAAAGCCAGGGTCATATCACACCTGGTATATCACCTGCTACACAACAGTGATGAGTAAGACCATTAGTATTATTTAGTACAGTGAGTGCTTACTAAATCTAGTCAAAGACTAAGTCTCCACTGTAATATAGGCTTTCTAAATATATGCAAATTTATATAAAGGTGATTTCTAACTCAGAAGGGAAGTAACAAATTTAAAAGCTGTGTAACCAAGGTTAGCACCTTGTTCCATTGCTCACCTCTCTACAGAATTGCTTTCTTGTTATGTTTCTGATGATTCTTTGTGTTGTGTAAGGTGATTTTTCACATATGATTCAAGCCAGCAAAAATCTGTATTTGCTGGAAGTAAACCTCTCAGTTTTAAATAAAGGTGTTCAGATTTCAGAAATAACAAAGCTCCAAAACTATAGGTTCTGCTATTACCCCCTAATTCCAGGTTACCTTTTTTGCATTAACCTTGAAGCATTACTTTCCTTTTTTTAGTATACATGGTTAACTGTCTGATAAACTTTCAGAAAGAAAACCCACCTAAATACAGAACAATCAAGATCCTGTAATATTCTCTGGTTCAGACATCTACATTTTATTCATTCTACAACCCAGCAAAGATGGCATCATTGCCCTTGCTTAAGTCCCATAGCACTTTTAGTACCATATTTAGTATATTGCACTTAGGATGTCACATTTGACATTAATCTTATTAGAGTAATAAACTGTAACTTCACAACAGCAAACAACAGAATTATGTCTTAGTTCATCATATGCTGCAGGTATGCTTACACCACATAAAATGATTAGCTAATGCTTTGTTTTACTTGAAGCTGATAATAAAAAACCCCCTTACCTTGGCATACTTTAAGGTAAATGTTATTTTCTCGAGCTCATAGAGTGTGGGTGGATTTGAGCTAATTGCAACAGCTATAACTGCAGAGCTTACTGTCTGTCTCTGCTCGGAAGGGTCCTTGGAGGAGAGGTTTTTGGGTGAGGAAAGCAGAGAGCCGATGTTGCTGTACCGTAGAAAGACAACTGCTACAGTGCCTATCAATCAAACACACCATGGTTAGGAGTTTGTGGGGTTTTATGGAAGAACAAAATTGAAGGCATTAAGGAAACAATAAACAATAGACATTATTGCTGCTATTGCATAAAATATGCAAAGCAGATGGAGTCTTTGTGGAATACTTATAAAAATGTTTTAGAGACAATGAAATATAGCTTTATTTAAAACAATGTAACTGGCATTGGAAATAAAAATGTGTGTTCGCACTGGCAATACTAATTAGATATATGCATATGTATTTTTCCTAGAGTAATGTATACTTGCTGCTGTTCTGCAACTGGTTACACATGTGGTGTCAACTCTTATAAACTGAAATGTCTCTGACCTAAAGTAATTACTGGACTTTACTGAAATACCTGGCTTGCTTTGACTTCCATTGGACCCAGGATGGGAAAAAAAAAGGTATTTTAGGATTCAGGGATGATCTTAAAAAAATGTAGAGATTTTCTCCCTCTCCATATTTTTAGATACTGATATGAGTCAAGATACAGATTAGATGGAAGATGAAGGTTTAAAAAATTTTTTCCATGTTTATTAAATTATGTGGTATAAGTCCAGAGCTGTTTAAACACATGTATTTATATTTAGTGGCATTTATTTATATTTAGTGACTACAGTAGTTGTAAGCCCTTTCTGTAACACTCTGAGGTACAAGCCAGATCTGGGTCCTGCTGGTTTTGGTACTAAAGATTACACATTCTTGCCCAGTGAGCTACTCTCTGAATAGAAAAATGCACCAAATTTTGAAGGAGGAGTAGTACAGAGAGTTGAAGGAGCCAGTCCAAATTCACACAGTAGATCTATGCAGAGAAAAGGATAAGCTCAGGTCTGTAGTACCAATGCCCAGGGTGAAAACTCATTGGACACTCACTGGGCCACTGGATATATTAGAAATATCAGTCTTGAGACAATCAAGGAGAAAGGATGATAAAAATCCCTTATCTTCTTTGTAATTAGCAGTGAGGAAGTTCAGCCTTGGTAAACGGCACATTTGGCTGTTTTCTAGTGGGTAAAAATCTATCTAAGGTGTTTATTAACCCACCTACTCTCCAAGCTTTGTTTCTTACCATTTGGATGAGGTTCCTTTCTCTTCTTTGGAGAGATCTTTATGTAATCTCCTCCTGTGTATACATGAGGGTGGATGTGTTTCATGTGGTGTGAATCAAAAGCAAAAACCTTGAGTGCTGTAAAACGAGAAAAATACTGTACAAATCATGACTCCATTATGGCCTGCCATAATTTAGAGTTGGGTTAGTAAGTGTGCTACTGGATTGCATAATTACTATGAATTTTAAGACTCTATCATTGTGCAAAATATTTCAAGAAAAATGTCATTAATATAACATGTTTGTTTAAACATCTATTTTTTTTTTATTTTCATGCATACATTTTGCTTGCATACTTTTTACTTTTTCTATGAAAAATATAGTCTCTTATTTACCTTGCCTTAAATTAGGTACTGGAAAAAACAATGTAGGTTACTTTAGGAAGAGCTATTGCTTTATTAAAAATGTATTTCTGAAAGGGGCTACAAATCACAATTATAAAAAGGAAAGCACAAAATTCTCCACTGAATAATAACGTTTGATAAAAGCCAACTTTTGAAAAGTATATATTTTATGGTTATCTATCCATGCTACCAAATACACATTGCACCATGAACTAATGATGTGTCTTGTCAAAAAGCAAACAAACAAGCATCACCCCTTAGGACAAAAACTACATTAGAGACTATTGAGCTCTTTACTTGCTTCATTACGGTGCTGAGTTTCAATCACCCAGGATGGGAAAAAAAATAAGTCAATAGGGCTTCTTTTAAAAACAAAACAAAACAAAACAAAGCAAAACAAAATGAAACAAAACAAATCTAAAACTTGACTGATGGAGGAATACCACTAAGCTAGACCATCTGCATTGCTTATAGCACAGCACACAAAAATAATAGGAGCTATTCAATAGACCAGCTGTCAGAAAATGTTTGTAAGGGCATAAGAAATTGTTTTCTTTGGCTGGAGTTTTGTAAAACTCATAGTTCAAGAGCTTGCACCAAAAGAGCAGTGGAAAGAGAGGGGTCATGTTGTAGCTCTTAACCTAAAATAGTTGTGTCTGGCACATATGAGACCTGTGAAAATTTTATTCATGCTGAAAAACAATAACAAAAAATTTTTGTGTTTAGGTCCAGTTTGGAAATGGGCTCATTCAGCTTACCATTTTAGAACAAAACCAAGGAATACAATCATTAACCTTTCAACACGGGAATTCCTCTCCATTCTCTTTATCAGCTTTTTCTGTCACCTTGGTGACTGATACCTACAGTTCCACTGGAGACTGCACCTGAATCCTCTCTTGCTGACTTTCATGGCCGCAGTCCTGTGGTCATGAGAGCCTCTGCTTTCAAGCAAAGGAGGTGTGGGGAGGGGGGCACAGGGGCTTTAGAGCCAGCACCTGGCACTGCCCTGCACCTGCTGCAGGCCCAGAGGTGCTCTGCAATGACATGAGTCTCATTCTACAGAGTCTATGTCGAGGAACAAATCCCTCCCTTCTTTTTCATCACTCTAATTGATTTTTGGAAAGGTGAGGGAAGAACAGGTGGTTTGACCTGCCTTGAGACCACAGTAGGAATCTTACTCATCAAGTCATCATATAAAACAGCAAGCTGGTGAGAGACAGTGAAGGACTGTACTAAATCTAAAATAAGAAATCAGATCACATACAGTTTGGGGGACATTCAGAAAAATAAAGATGAAGGAGTGGCAAAGGAATCAGTCATGCTTTATAAGGATTGGCAAAGTGGCTGGTCAGCCTTACTCTGCTCTCAGTGGAAGGAATGGTAAAACTATTATTACCACAGCAAAATCAGCAGGTATTGGTGGGAAGGCAGCAGCACACAGGGAGAAGGGAGGTGAACATAATGGTGCAGTTGAGACTAACCAATTCTCCTCCTGGGGAATTTCTCTTAAAATGAGAAATTCCTGTTGAGATTAGGTCACTCAAGATTAAACTCACTAGGTAAAATCTTTATTCCAAGTTCATTTATGAGAACTGCACTGAACAAGAAAGAGTAAAAAAAAAATCTGTAGAAAGTAAGTCCAAATTTTGTTCCACTGGCATTTTATATACACATAAGATGCATAGGATAATTTTGTGCTTATAAAATGAATCTAGACTGTGTGAA
Organism: Agelaius tricolor; assembly: GCF_023055355.1. Lineage (NCBI taxonomy): Eukaryota > Metazoa > Chordata > Aves > Passeriformes > Icteridae > Agelaius > Agelaius tricolor. The sequence goes on along the minus strand of NW_027269271.1, from coordinate 18,893,628 downwards.
TGTGGCCATAATGAGAGATGTAAGGAGAATATCAAAACAAGTTCCTACAGACTCAATTTATTTTTTTGCTCTGGACTCAAAGGTTTGGTCTTTGAAAATTATGATACCTACACTGAAAGTCAGGTGTTAGTTACAAAATTAACACCTGTTTCTTTCACATAACACCATTTCTAATCTTTATAATTGTGCTGAAAAACTCCTCAGTTTAATCCACATCTAAAGTATACCTTACAATAATTTTCTTTATCTTACCTATGTCACTTGCATTAGCATCCAGCTGGGCTGTCCTTTTGAAGCTCTGTGACATGACAAGTGTGGCCTGCTCTGCAGTGTGCAGCAGCTTAGTCAGGCTCCTCCTTTGCTTATCTACAGGCAGAGCTTCCCAGGCTGTAATTTTGTCTTTTTGTAAAAAATTGTTCACTGTGTTGACCAAAACCTGTAAGTAAAAGCACGTGTTTGAGAAGAGTCATAGGCTGCCTTTGGAATAAGGACAAACCCCACAGCTCCAAGGCTTGATCCACTCACGGTAATGGTGGTGTTCTGGAGGGCTTCATTGTCAGAGACAGGGTCACTCATGGTGTTCCACGGTGAATAGGACAGTGCTTCAACATATGAAATCACTTCTACAGGTAAAAGGGGTCCTAAAGTATTTTTATTAATTTCTTGCAGCTTCTCCAGAGGTGTTTTTAAATGGCTAATCTGAAAAATGCCAGAATTCATATCTTAATGAAACAATTAAAGCCATATTTTTGTATGTGAAAAGGAACCCAATAGACTGATTTCTCTTAATTAACATACTGGTTTATAAGACACTTGTGAATAAACACTCCTACCCAACCAACAGGTTGTCCTATAAATTATTGATATTACACATCTAGTATAACCCTCACAAACAGCCACAATTAAAAAAATGGTGTGCTATCATTACATATTTTTTTTCTCGACAGCAGCTAAGTTTTATTTATCCTGATGATCCAAAGTGAACTAGTAAATGTTCTGCAAAAAAATAAATTAAATATCAATTATATGATTATTCTGCTTCTGTATTAATCTATTGACTTTTCTTTTAAATTTAGCTGAAGAGGTGGGAACAGATGGGAAGTATTTGTATTTTTTAGTTGTTTTTTATCAAATGCAAATTATTAGTTGAGTGAACTGTACTGCCTATTTCTCCTTCAGTGCTTCAGCTTATAAACTGCTAAATGCACTTACATAAAACAGCTAGTTTAAAATATAGGCAGGAGAGTGTGAGATGAAGATTAACCTTCCACATTTCGGTCTCATGGCTGAATAAGAGAAGAATTCTTACTTCACAATACTGGAATCTAATTAATAAAACACCCAACATCTGATTTTGTATAATCTCCACTCTCTGTTGTTGAACATCTTTTACAGGGCTTGCTTTGTCTTTGACTGTAACTCAACAGAACTAGAAAAACAGGCTAAAAATCTGACAGTTATTTACAAGAAAGGATTTTTAATTATTAATTTAAGTTTAGTTTGAGTATATCTTTAAAAAAAATCTCACTCTAAGATTCTGCTGTAACATTTACCATGCCTTTGCACCTAAGGTATTATATTTGATATGATGCATTACATTGCAGGTAAAGATAAAAACTATATTAATACTACATATGTAATACTAGGTTAATAAAATCCTTTAAAATAATATCTTTTTGAATCCAGTAACTGAATCAAATTGCTTAATATCAAATGCAAACATATACAATTGCTTTAAATTTATTTATGCTTATGCGTCATTTATCCTTTAAAATTAGACATTACTGTAGCTGTAGAATAATGGATAGTGCATTCATTAATATATTTTTAATTTGCTTTAGGAATCTCTTTTTCTGGTGAAAAAAAATATTTTCTGGTGAAAAATACTCTGGCCACAGAGTATTTGTTTTTATAAATCCTGTATCACTTTACACACTTGTCTTTGAGGAGTAAATAAAGCAGCATACCAAGATGCTATGGCTCCCTTTTCTATTTAGTCACTTGTTGACATTACTTTTGTAAGCTATCTTGCCTTCCTTCTGAACAAGCAAATAATTGCACATCAGTAAATGCAGCAGTGTGTAACTCCAGAAATTACAGAAACAGCTGAGTGATTACCACACTTCTGAATTTTTCATGCATCATGACTCACTTTGCTGGAAAGAGAACACGCAGATTCCCAGCAAGTTATTATCATGACTAGAACATACAACCCAGTTCAAATAATTTGAAATTATTAAAAAGCCTTCTGTCAACATGCTTAAGTTCAATTGTATGCTTCAAGCCTTTGTTAAAAACTGTTTAAGAACTATTATATTTGAAACAGCAGTTTCAAACAGAAACAATTAAAGGATTTGAAAATTAATCCACAAACCACTGCTACTTACTCTGGCTAAAGTTCTATTAATATGTTCAGCTATACAGTCTTTGAATAACTCACACTTGGCCTTTGGATTTTCTGTGAAAACAAAAGGGGAAACTAATTATACACTGCAGTTCAGTCAATATTCAATACATACTAATTGCAAAAGCTCTTGTCTAGGTCATTCCCCAAACCACCAGCATTCTGAATTTATGCACATAAAACACAGCATTCCATTCTCAAACTACAATTACAGACTTTATCTTGGCTAAAATTATAGCACTGGATTGGAATAAGCTGTTTTATTCAGGTGGAGAATTTGGTCCCTTTTATGGGACTTCCACAGGTGGGGCAGAGAGGGCTCAAATTTACAGAGAGCAGTCCAGATCTGACAACTGTGAGGAGGTAACCATTATTTCAGATGGATCTCATCACACTGTTTAGCAAAAATACATTTACAAAATTATTCTATTCTCCGGAATTGTAGATGCCACAGCCTTGCCTCTTTTTCATGTCTTGCTGATTAATCTAACTGAAGATAAATAGGCACTGGTGGGTTTCTCAGAAGATGTATCTCTATAATAACACATAAACCTTTATAATATCATGTACCTTGGCAGGAAGTGCCATCATTTGGCTTAAACTGCAATTTTCCTGTGGATGGTTGATAACCTTCCTTACAGGAGCAGCTAAACCCTCCATCCATGTTTTCACATTTTGCATGATCTCCACAGGCAACACTTCCTTCATTGCTGCACTCATCTACATCTGCAAATATTGTGAGAAATTGAATTTTTATTAAGTATGTACAGAATAACACCTTGCTGCTTTGTTGATAATAGCCCTGCACACTACAAGCAGTTTCATAATAAAATTTCATGTAATAAAAAAAAGCAACAACTAAACCCACAATCTCAGTGGCAAAACCCCTGCCAATTATGATAGTTAAGGATTAGAAGGATAAATCATAATTGATCATATTTTTATACCACCACTTTTATTGCTCTATAATACTACACTGCTCGTGTTTTAAAACCATATTAATTCTATCATAACAAAATGGTTGGCATGATGCAAATCATCTGAAATCCATTTTTCAGAGATTAGACTAAATAGATTTTCTCTGCTCAGTTAGAAGAAGAAAAAAAGCCCTACAGACTTGTCTTTTAAGTTGCAGCTTTAAAAAGACACTGCAAAAGCTCACTCTGTCCATCTTGTTAATCTAAGAATTAAACTCTGTGCCCTTCAAAGTGCTTGGCATATCCTTTTCTTTCTTTTTTTTTTTTAATCCACATTTAAATTACATTTGCCTAAAATGTCTTTTTTTGCTTCTAAATAAATTGCCATTAGGTAGACAAGTTCAGTAACTGGGTGGGGCATAGTCCAAGAGTAAAACCAATGAATTCCAGTAAGGGAATCCATGAATTGATCAGTTTAGGAGAGCTGGGTACTAAATCCCTGGCTGGAGTACTGATTATTTTGCATTATTTGGCTGGCTAAGGATAAAGATCAAATAACTCAATGGAGAAAGCAAACTGGGAACTATACCAAATAATTCTGGAGAATGAAGTAATGGACTGTGAAGTGCTGTGCTGGAAAGGAGAAAAACATGAAGAGCTTTGGGACAGGTATATCTGAAAGATGAAGTGGTACATGAGTGGGTTTAAAGTAACAGCCTGAGAACTGAACTGAAGGAAAGGGAGGCAGTGCAGGGAATGGAGGAGAGAGGATGGGAGCTCCAGTCAAGAACTGGTATGATGCTTAGTTTTGGGAAGAAATTGCTGAAAAAGGAGAAGTGGTTAATTGATCAGTGGAGGAGAAGAGCTGTCTGAACTGATAGGCAGCCTCTGCTGAACCAGAGGGTGTTTTAAAAACAGACAAGAAGAAAGCAGATTATGGGGTGGCTGGAAATACACTATTAGCATATAGAAACTAGGTTCACACTCTGCTTTTGATACAAGAATCTTGGTGGTTGTCAAAAAGGAGCACAAAATAGAGCAACAATGCATGTAAAATTAGGTTATTATTGAAAAATGGAAAGATATACTGCATGCATATGGATATATAGAGGGAATGCAAAAAAATACATGAAGAATACTTGAGGGCCATCTGTCTATTTGGACAGAGGTCTCCCTGTGATTTAAGGTTGATGTCCCACTTCACTTTCATATATCTCTTTTTCTCACTGAGCCAATGCTCTGTTTTGAACCTGAAATGCTGTGTTTTAAGCCTGAAGCTCAGAAGCTGCCATGGAAAAGCCATTCAGACTCCTGCACAGACAGGAAGGAGATGTGGGACTGGAGGTGCATTTGCCCTCCCCAGCACAGCCACCACTGCTCTGCAGGGAGAGCCACCAAGAAAACTATGTGCTTCAATGGCTTGCTGCCAGCATGGAAGTTTAAAGCAGGAAGTTAAATTATGATTTTCTGCATTAGGGCAATAGTTTAGTTCCATATTTAATGTCCCAAACTGCTAATGTTTCTCTTTAAGGAGATGAGTTTTGCATTATTCGTATCTGTATGGTTTCTGTGACTTCAGTATTCATAGTTATGGAGCTAACCACATTTTACATGAACCAATCTGGCAAAAGGGAAGGAAAATAACATGATGTAGTGCTACACACAGGGTACCTCATAATTAAATGCTGTCATTTAAAGACACAAGGCTAAAGTTCTTACTCTTGGCATTTAAATAACCTCTCACATCAGTAAATTATAAAGCTCTGCTTGAAACAAGTGAGTGTCTGTCAGTGCCTTGTTGTGTGACTCTGTAAGACAGAGAGACTTTGAATGAAGTGGCAGGGGTGAAAATCATGACAAAGCCAGTTAGTCTAACTAGAAAACACCATCACCCTCACACCAAAGATTTCTTTGGCCTTGTCAGCTACATGGAGGGCATGTACATCTGAACTAGCCATTCATCATGTAATGCAGTGCTAAAACACCAGCAATTGGCAACAATCTTTGCCAAAAGTTACAATAAAAAAAGCAATATTTTAATGCTTTTGAGAATACTAAGGATCAGGTTTCCATATGATTTACTGATACAAATGTTTTAAAATTGTCATGACACTTCTTTTTATAAACTTTTAGATCAGTAAATAATTGATTTCTTATTATAGGGCAGTCATGCAAATTCTTTTTGTAATTATATAGGATATAAAGTGTAATGGAGATTTTAATGAGAAGAGAGGATTATCAAAAAAAAGCAGGAATTCAAGTATTTTGGCACATCTCTGGCAACAGGGCTGCTATTTAAAATCTAATAGAGACACCCTGTTGAGTATATGCAAATAGACTTTCTGCAGTTGAGTTGTCCATATGGAATGGGTCCATATCATGCCTATTTAATTTACTGTTTTCAGAAGAAAAAACAGCTCCTGGATGACAAAATTAAAAGGCAATATGTCTGAACTTGCAAGGTACTAATCAGCTTCATATCCCTTTTAAATCAATGAGATTGTCAGGAGCAGCCAACAGTTTGTGGCAGTTGCAAGAATGCAGCTTTTAAGTTCCTGCTTTGAAATGCTGTGTGCAGTAGCTGTAGGCTTTTGTTTCTTTATAGTTTGTAGTTATGCCTTTTTAACCAAATATGCAACGGTTGGACCACACATGGACAACAGCTTGTCAGTGCTTTCAGCAATCCAGTTTTAGTGGGGCTTTGGGGTGAGGATCCCAAACTCTCCTCCTTGATGTGCTGTGGGAGCAGTAGTGGGCTGCCAAGGCTGCATGAGCATTCCTCACAGACAGCATTCCTGAGCAAAGGTTGAAGAACAACAGCTTTTTAAACAGAAGAACATTTGCCATAGATCTGTAAAAAGCCCTGGCCTTTCAGTAAATATTCAAAACAAATCCTGCAGCTGAACTTTGAAGCTTTTATAGCTGCGATCAGAAAAATAATATCACCCACACCACTTAGGCTAGTGTGAAAATAGATTTATAACCTTTTATTTTATTTCTTTGCTTTGTCACTCCTCATCTATTGCAGCAGGCAAGGAAATTCCAATTAAATTAAAAGTACGGAGAACAGTTATTATGTTCAGTCTTGCCAATTACAGGATTGTACCTACAACGCTTTGATTCCTCACCAGCCAGTCAAGACAGCTTGATGTCTACATTATACCTTCTGCTTATTAGTAGCTTGCAAGTGATTGAAAACTCCAATTGCAAAGGACTAGATGTTCCCTCCCCGTGTCTCCACACTGTGGAAGGCAGCAGCACACACAAAGTAGAAATGTAAAAGGCTATGAATGGCAAAGCTAAAAGAAAAGTTAGCAACGCGGCCCAACGCCAGACTCCGTCCACTGTACAGTTCCCTTGTCACAGCAAAGGATGGGATGGAGAATGGGTGCCTTCCCAGTGCTCTCAGAAATACCTGAAGGGAGCTAATAGCATGTTCCCAGAAAAGGCAGAGTGGCGTGGATGTCACTTTCATCTCACAGATGGCCATTTTCATGTTTTTACTCTGTTGAGTGGGGTGAAAAAAGTAGGTTTCTATTTCACTTTTTTATCTGCACCTGAACATTCAATAAATTGTGAAGTCTAAGAAAAGTATGGCTTTTGCACAAATCAAAAAATAGATTTTAATAGCTCACTTTCAGGACAGCAGAAAAATGTCTTCAGAAATGTCACATCCCTGCATTCTTAGTTTTTTCTTCTCCATTTCCTTTATCCTTTTCTTCTCCTCTCTTTCCCTTCCTACTGTCCAGTTTTTCCTCTCTCTGTATCTTTCTTTGTCATCTCTTCAGCAATTCTACCTGATAAAATGGGTGAAATACTTTTGACCCTCAACTCAAAACCCAGCATTCTGACTGGATTAAGGGTGAACCAACATTTCTCAAAGCCATTTTCCCAAGATTTCTTTTGATCTACTACCCTGGGGAACATTATCACTTTTTACTTGGAAGCTTACTGTGGTTTCCAAAGAGGGAACACACAGGTATGTGCATGGACTTTGAAAGTGACTTGCACACACAAGGTTATGTGCCACACTTGCACTACTGGAAACTCAGGTAGGTTTGAGGGCATAAACAAATAGGGTTCATAATGTCATACTCTCCAAAATTCAAAAACTTTAAAACAAGTTTTAAAGTTACTGCCATGTACATATATACATATATTAAAAAGAAGATTTAAGACTTTGCAGAATCTAAAAATATATTGTGGGGCCCCATAAACTTGTGTAGGATGGATACCTGGTAGTTCTGTTCTGTGATTTGTACTAAATAACTTGCACTCTATTTAGAATGAAATGTTGGTATTTGCTTCAGCTGTCACCCTGAATACACAAATGTCAGCTGCCTGTGTGCAAATCATATCTGCTACCTGTAGCAGCAGAACCATTGGGTACAAAATATCCTATTATGGTTTCCATGATGGATAAGGAAAAAAATTAATTGTGGATCAAAAGGTTGTGTTTAGGACTCACATCTTGGTAAAGTAATTGGTACACTTGTTTAATGAAAAAAGGTGCCCACAGGTAATTTTTTTTCATTTCAGTGTGCATTTTAAAAGCTCTTGGCTCCTCCATGTGGATATTTAAAAAGAAGAAGTACTCTAGTAGAGGATAAAAAAACCATCAATCTGCCCAGTAAAGAGGGAAAAAAAGGAAGAAATTATCAAGCTAAGGGTAAGAAGTTAAAGTGACACAAAGTCAGAGAAATAAGTTTGAAGACAAACTCCCAAAACTGAGGAAATATCATAATGTAAAAATCAAAACCTGGAGCAGAAATGGTGAGAATATTTACAGCTCAATGTGCTAACTGTCTCCATCCCAGCTAATTTAAGAATGATTCATAGCAGCTGGATAAAGCAGAGCACTTTTAGATGGATGTGAGCAATGGGCAAGAAATGTCGATTAGATCACTTTCTGGCTTAATATGCAACCACTCTGCTGATATTAAGAGCAGTGAGAAGAGAGGTTGTCAGCACTCACAAGCTCACAGGAGACATACCTAGAATGAGACACAGTCAGCATAAAGGTGTAAAGGGCAATAGATTTATTTCTCATTTTCCCATTCCCTGAGGACTTTTGCAACATACAGAGAAAATTACCAGGAGTTTGAAAAAGAGAAATAGTTGCAGTTCTTTCATTCAGAGGAAATCCTAAAGGATTGCATGGTTGTTCAGAAATAACATTTTTCCAGAGAACTTTTCCTCCCCTGTAATCTTGAACATGTTCCATTCAACTGCTACAGAACCAGAGGCTAATGAATGGCACAGGAGGTAGGATAACCACTGATCTTGCTTGTTGCTTTTGATTAGACTTGAAAAATAACAAAAGTATCGTAACCAAGTTTCCAAATAAAAGATATTTGAGGTATACTAGTTCAAACTTATAGAGAATTTTGTTGATCCAGATCTGAAGGCAGAATATTTTGTCACTTTTTCTCCTGAGAATGTGACCACCTTGCTCACAGATCAGTGAAACAGTGGCATAAATGGGTGAATTGGTGATTTCTGGGTAGCCTTAACTATATATTTATTGTATAAATCTGTGACATGTGGATTTAAATATATTGCAAGCAGAGTCAAGGTGCAAGTGTCACTGAAAGCAATGGCAGATGCTCTGTTGTCAGGGAGAAGTGTGGGCCTGAGCTGGAATATTGAGCAAACATGTTCCAGTCCAAAATATAGGAATTTTATATGCAAACTCCAAACTTCACAAACATGAGAGCATGTTGCTAGATTTTTATAATTAAGAGAAGCAATAAGAGAAGAGTGACAGTGTAAAGCTCTCTGGCAGACGGTAATAACTTACCCACACAGGAGGTTCCATCATTAGGAACAAAAATTTGTTGACCATTGCTGGGTTTGAAACCAGACATACATGTGCAGTAATAACTTCCCTCTGTGTTTGTGCAATTGGCATGCTCTCCACACGGCTGAGTAGCATTTTCACACTCATTATCATCTGCAAGACAAATGATGGGAAAATATATTTACATTTGATGATTGAAGAAAGCAGTATTCTATAAGCTTAATTTGGCTCTGGTAATTCACTTGCATAAGCCTTGAATGCTGAGCTGGCAATCTTGGTATCTGTCTATAGAGTTTTCCCATTGCCAAGGAAGTAATCAGGTGTTCAGCAGCATTCATCTGCCCTCATCATGTGTGAATCTACAAGTGAGAGATCAGTGGGATGCTGAAATGAATGGTTTAATTGGATGTACACTTGGAATAAAGGATTGAGACAAGTGCGCGTTCTGCCATGGTTGTAATTGATAACATTTTTTTCCTATCCAAAACTCTACAGGTAGAAGCTCACTCTGAGGATGTGTCTGGGAATTCTGAATCATAAAAAACAGAGGTCAAAAGGCTATAAAGAAATCACCCCCTTGATTCTCTGACATCAAAGCAAAACCACTATAGTTAAATGCACATTTTTAATGGCCTGTTTTAAAAGACTTTCTACGGTATTTCTCAGCATTACTGTAAAAACAGACTTACAAATTCATCCTGCTGACTGGCCTGAGTCTTCAAGTATATTGTTTTTTCTTAGCTCTCCCAAGTGTCTCAACAAAGGGATCAGCAAGATCCATGTCTTGAGCCTTACCTCTTAGCAATTGCTCTGCAAGTCATAATTTTTGTACCTGAAAATTCACATGAACGATTTTACAGGGCTAACCCCAGGCCTCCAATGACACAGTGAAAAAAAGGAGTGATATACACAAGTTTGAGACTGTCATTATGAGCATGGGGATCCAGCAATCCTAATCAAAGGTCAAAAAAAATCATAAACTCATGCTTTGAACTGCATAGTTGATCTCCTGCAATGACTCAATAAAACCATTTCCTATCCAAAATCTTCCAAGGTTTCTGTTGTCTATTGAATAATTTTCAGACCAAACTTGAAAAAAATTTCAAAAGCTTTCTTATTCAGGCCCACTATTTATCAAACTGAGAAAAACACTCTCAATACTGATAAATCCATCTTTCCAACAACCCATTTTTTTAAGTACCCCAAAGCTTTGAAAAAAAAAATCAATTAAAGTCTCCCAAAGAAGGTGGCACTCTTGAGTGGAATTTTCTATTTTCTACACCATGAGAAAGGAAAAGAGTTAAAGACTTCCTGAAATGTACTGGGATTTTGTTCCTGTTCTCAAGCAAAAGGTACTCATAACATGATGAATGACAGGAAAGAATTCTAACAGGGAGAGAAATAACAATTTATTGCAGAAGAGAAATGATTTAGGAGCATGACAGGGAGAAGAAATATGATTTCAGAAAAGACACCCAAGGATGAGCTTTAGAAAGGTGCTCCTGCTTCCTGATGGTCAGTGTTCTCATAAGCTGTTTACAGAGATAGGATGCAGATAAGGAAAGTGGCATGCAAGCTGGGGCAGTGACAAGATTAAAGTACAGCAAGAGCCACAAAGCCTTGCAGGAATATATTTCTGGAATAAAACTTCGTCACGACCCCCAGCATAACTCAAACAGGACACATTTTGATATTTGAAGTCTGACAAGATTTTCAGTGTGACTCAGTTGACTCAGACATGCAAATATCAATTCAGAGCTGCAGTTTTCCTCAGGGGAATTTGGGTCAACAGTATCAAATGGATTATGCTCATTAAAACCAAAATGTAATGTAATTTAATGAGGAATCCAAGTATAAAAGCACTGTGCCAACACACGTCAACAATATTTATTCCACAGCCTTGGTATTCATGAGAATACAGCAGAGGATGTGTATCATTTGGATCTTAAAGAATGCCAAAATAAAACCTAATTAGTATAAGTGGAATTATGATAGGGAGGAAAAAGTGTGATGTTGATCCCAGTTAAAAAAAAAAAGCACGAGAATATGAAAAAATCTGGTTTGTCATGTAGCATTGCAGAGACTAGGTCCCAGAAAACTTTGCAAACCTTAATTGCAGGGTCCAATTCTAATGTATTTTGTGTGTGTCTGACTCCTTTGCAACTCAAATTTGCCTAGCATTTAGTGACAACAAAAAAAGAGTGGACTGCCCTATTCCAGTTAGTTGTAAAATTAATTTGGTCTTGGGAAAATATTACAGATTCTAGAAAAGAGTATGTGTTGACTTAGCAAAGCTCATGGGATTGTAGTCTTGGAAAATGAGAAGTAGAAGGTCACTGATAGCGGCAGGACTAGATTTAAAGTAGAGGAACAACAGAGCTGAGGAGTCTAAGGGCTACATGCAAGAACATTTATTTTTGATTTTTTTACTAGGAGATCAACTGCAGTCCTTGATATCCAGCAATATTGCCTTTTTTTGGTGGTCCAAAGGATTTATAAGCAATATTAAAATGACTCATACAGTGGTTATCAACAAATTCTCTAGAATTATACCTAAATAACTTCACTGGATTATTGGTGTTTTTCCTCAATATTTATGATGTCTGCAAGGGATTTAATGGTGACTCTATGGCCTTGGTAAGCTTTCTTATTGAGAGATCTTTCAGATCATTACAGAAACATTTTGAACATTGAAGAACAGCAGTAACTTACATTGCAAACACAAGAATGAATATTTTAAAGAGTTAAATTCACATGGAGCTTTCATTTCACTATTCCCATGGTCTAAAGTAATACTGAGCAGACTGTGCAGGGGGATAATTTACTGGACCACATCCTGCTTGCATTGAAATTAATGACATAAAAGTTACTGATGGAAGTAGGCTATGGAAAACTACTAGGTTAATGAGGAAGGCAAGAGAAGAAGTTTGAAAAAAAAAAGAAAGGATTTTCATATACAGTCTATCTAAGCATTTCTTTTTACACAAAATATTCTACAAGATAAAAAATGATGGCAAAAATAATATCGAGTTCTCTGTGTAAACAACCTGAATTTTTTATTCAGACAGCACTCCAATGAGGAGCCCAGGGGCTTAAAGTAATATTGCAAATTTTACATGATTTATAATGTCATTGGATTTGTGATTTAAAGGATGTCAGGAAAAAACAATGGGATTTATAGATGAAAAAAATGTTTTCCTAACAAAATTTCCTGCCTACGCAGAAAGGATACTATAAGTGACAGCACTCATAGAGTCCACCTGCTTTGTTGTTACCTAATTTAATTACAGCACATGCATTTAATGCTGCACAGCTACTCACTGAACACTGCAGGCAGTATTTCGGGAAATATACATTGCTTTAAAGATTTTTTGTCTCCAGTAAATTATGAAAAATTTGGAGACTTAAGAGGCACGACCAGCCAAATGACAAGGTTAATTATCATGGCTAAATGGTAATGCTACATTCAAGTCTGTTAGATACAGAAGGCATTTCCTGAATAGCTGCACTTGAGAAATGACAGTGGGGGCATGGACCTGGTTGTTGGGATTGGTTGGTTTTTTTAGGTTGCTTTCCATTTTTGGCTAGTTATTTTTTTACATGGCAGTTCTATGATTTGGATTGCTCTAAAATCTCATCATTACCAATGAAAATGTAAGGAAGATTATAAATAATTTCCAAGGGAATTTGTGTTGAGTAACTCAAAGATATGTGGGAATGTGGGAGATAAAGCAACGTGTACCTGAATACTGGTAGGATGTTTACATGGTAGAGTTGTATAATAAAATCCATTTTCCATTTTTACCTTAAAATTACAGCAAGCATGTATTTTACTGTACATAAATGTCATAGTTAGATAGAATCAACTACTGTTATAGTAATCAATGTAATGTAATCATACCTCTGCTAGTCTCTTGAGAATGTATTATAGATTTTTAAAAGCAAAAAACAAAGCAAAAAAAAAAAGAAAAACTGATACACCCCTCTAGACCTCCATTTTGATTTGAGCTAGTACTTCTGTTGTCAAACACTTGTGCTCATTAATATGAGTACATTTTTGCATAGAGAGAGCATTAAATTATTTTAGAAACTTTAAAGCATACCAATACAAAAAAGAAGAATGATTTATGGATTTTAGGGGCATGATGCACTTGGAAGCTAGAGGAATCTGCTAAGATTTTAGGAGGAGAAAAACGAACCTGGAACATTTCCTTTGTTGGATTCCATGTCCCTTTTAAAGTGCAAGATTTACCATGTCATATATGGTAAATATATGGTATTTTAATAATGCGTGGTTATGAAATGATAACCTACAATTGGAAAGCAGCGACAAAAGTACATAATCTGCTTTTTTTTTGTGACAAGCATTGGAAAATTCTTTGAGTTATCAATTTTGGATAGACGATTTTTGTAATACCGCTTGTGTATTTACATGAAAAATGTCATGAGGAAAAATCTTTTAGTAATGGATTTATCAAACAGCTATGAAGGATTTTCATTGCACTGGGCACATCTCTGTGATAGACTTTTTGATGATATGATGACATATAATATGAAGAGTTAGTTGTGGGGTGAAACTTGTCATATTGATTCACAATCACACAGAAGTTTTTCTTGTTTTACTTTTTATAGATTTCTAAATAAATTGTTCCTCCCTTCAAGTAACAAGCAAGGTGGAAATCCAAAGTTATACAGAACGATTTGTGCATTTTCAGTCCTCCCCAATCCATGCAAAACGAGATTTTTGTAGAAATGAAGAGAATATTAAAGACACCTGACCAGAGCTTGAGTTTGTTAACCTGAGCCTCACTGGAACAAGCATAGGCCCAGGGCTGTGATTTTCAGGAGTTTAGTGAGGCCTGATGTTACTGTGGACTACAAGCAGCTCTTACACCACAATATGTGCGCCTCCTATTTAGTGCGTTCCCCGCGTGACAAAGTTAATGCAATTAAAACATCAACAATTAATTTTCCCCTAATCCACGCAAACCTATCTGTGGAAAGCAAGGCTGTAGGCCTCTGGGGCACACCCATCCATCAAGATGGACCCAGTATCTCTGGGACACAGCAGTGTGAGCGCTGGACAGCAGTGGGAAGGAAGGAAATGCAGCCAGGCTGGCTGGGGAATACATTGATTCATTGCATCCGCTGCTTTCTGACAGTAGCCTCCGCTGCCAGAGCTGCTATGGAGCCCCTGGGGGAAACGAAAACTACCCTTCCCTAGTGTAACCCTCATGGGAGAACAGGGCTTGAAGTGCCTCACTTAACCCCTCAAAAGCAAGGAAATGAAAGGCTTCCTGTAAAACAAATTCCAGTGCTACTCCCCCCGCTGTGCTCAGCCTGTCTGGAGGTCTCAGAACAGTGGGTGATTTTACATACATTACTTCTGTGCTGCAGGACTGCATCTACTGCCATCAAAGCCCGAGTTAAGAACAGCAATACCATTAACAACCTTGCCTTTCCTTTTTGTGATTTGTTTCCATTAATGGCAATTTAACACAATTTGTTTATGATTCTCCAAAGATTCAGCATTCGAGCTTGGTCTAAATCAGCATGAAAGAGCAGATGCTTAGAATAACCACTAGAGACTGTAGAAACTGGGCTGGAAATCTCATTTAAATATGAATTGCTTTCATAATGGGCCTGATTCATCTTTGTCCTACACCTGGGCAGGGAAGCATGCAGTTGCTGCATAGGAAATCTTACTGCTGCAAGCTCTGCCTAGTTCAGATTTCACATTTCTCTGCCACCTTCAAGAGCTTTTCACAATGCCTTCTTGGGATGTTTTTGTAGCTTGTTGGGAGTTTTTCACCAGTTTTGACTTGATGGCTCTAAAACTAGCTCCTATAAGGTCTTAGTGCAGCAAACAAATATTTTCTCTCACACAGGCTATGTGTGTATGAAGGGATGATTTCAGATCAGCAGTTCTTTCATGTCTGGATGAACTAAAGGGCCTCACAACAGAAAATTTGCTTAGTCCCAGTTTAAGGAACAGAACAGAACAGTCTAAAAGAAGGAGGAAAGAAAAGTTTCCTACATATCAAAGTCACACTCAGGTTGAGTTTCAGAGAATGGACAAGGTTTGGAGGGGTTAATATATTATCCAAACTGTTTCCCTCATCTCTTGCTGATATTTCCAGACATTATAAATTAAACATGAACAGCATTTATTATCAGGTAAATGCCAGAAATGAAATTGTCATTTTGTTTAGCCACACAGAACATCCTGCCTTTTCAACACTTGTGAAATACCAGAAAAAGGCAATGTATAATTTGTGGTCACTCCTATGTGAAGCATGGGGTTGTGCTGGGGTATATATCATTAAAGGTACTAGTCCTTGACTGGAAACAAACCATTTGCTCAGAGAGGCATCTGCAAGAATTTGAGAAGGAACAACGTGCTTAAATTAGTGAAACTGAAGTAAAAAATTAAATAATTGAAGGAGGGAATAAATATTGCATGGTGCTGTCACAGTTTTTCCCCAACACTTCCTCCCCTGCACCTCTGGAGAGCAGAGGCCCACATGGAGTGTATCAACACCCTCTCATCACTCTCCCAGGAGAGACCTCATTGCTGTACTGACCAACAGAGATTCAGCAAGAAAATTCAGAGCTGCAAGTGCAGAGCATCAGTTTGGGTGTCCAAACCACAAATTAGTTATTTATTGTCTGACTGACACCCCTTCCCTGACTGGGTCGTGAGGGTAAGACCCGCAGTGCTGTGACGATTTTCTCCCACAGGCAAAACTTGGAGCTGGTCAAGCATCCCCTGCTTGTGGAGAACAGGGTCTCAGGAGCCTGTCAGGGGTGTGGGTGTTGAGCACAGCCCAAGAGGCAGCTCAGGCACAAGGGACAAGGAGCTGCCACTCACTCGTCAGGGTAGCAGAGCACGACCTCCTTGTATCTGGAGTACTCCAGGATCCCCTTCTGTCTTTCTCCCAAGACAAGAACACAGCATTAATTTACCAGCTAAGAAGCTGGTCTGATGGTTAAAATGCAATGCTAAAGAAGGAGAGAGATTTTAGCAGAGTAATGTCAGAGACAGTACAGTGGGAAAAAGCCCCTGAACAGGCTGAAGATGGTCTGCTGGCGTTCCAAGGCTGGTTTTTGAGGTGAGAAGTTGTGACTAGGTGAATTATTTGGAAAACTGGTTAATAGATAATGAATAGGAGTGGATAAAAAATTATCCCAATTCGAGTTCCAGTCACATGCAGCTCCTGGTTGGTTATACTGTGAACTCAAACAACACAATGCTCCCATCTGACAGGATGTGAATAAGTGAGATGTCACTCAAATCCAAACATTTTGGTCCCACGCAAGAGATTAGACAGAAGGAAAACAGCTTAGGAAACAGTCTGATTAAGGGGGAATAAAAACATCCAGGCAACACTGTCCTAAATTTCAAAACAAAAAAGTATATTTAGTCAGAAAACACAGCCAGGAAATGCATCAGCACTTTAGACTTGTAGATGAAATCCAGAGTGGGGCCATCATGGTGTGGGTGAGCAAGATGTGAAGAAGGTGTAACTGAGAGAAAACACAGCTTGACTGAGGCAGTGGAACATTGAGCATTATCTGATGAGCTTTATCAGACTTGCTACAAACATGCAGCAAAGGCTATGGGAAGAAATGGTGCTGTTCTACGTCAGGATATGGGCTTATCCTTCAGTCACTCAGGACTGCATCCTGGGGTCTGGAATGTCACATGGCAACAGCAGCACTGTGTTCCCACTGTGCCAGGCATCTGGGGCTGGAAGCACACAAAAGCACCTGTGCTGTTCCGGGAGCCTCTGCAAAGCACAAAGGGCAGTATCAAATATTTAACATCAGTGACACTGTGAGGTGTGTGAGCTCGTGGCACAGGTGGCACACAGTGATGGGCACAAATGAGCAAATACATGGGGCTCTGCAATGATTCATAAAATAACTGCTCAGGCACAGAGCTACCTGGTAAGGGTAGTTTTAATTGGAGTTGATGGGATCCATTTGTTTGGGGTGGTTCATATTATACATTTGGGAGCCAGAAATTACTACCAGGCTGCTGAGTTCCTCCCTGGAGTGGGCAGACAGGTGTGTTTGAGCTAAAGGACGAGCTCAGGTTCATATCTAATTCTGAAGCACGCTTTCCCCTAGCTGACTTGCTCCATTGCTCCTTGTGGCAGGCTCAGAAATACCAGGACTGTTTTTGCATTTCTTTCCAAGTGAATATGCTCATGTTTGGTTTAAGTGTGTGAAAAGTCTGTTTCCATAAAGAGCCTGACCTCAAAGTCACAAATGCCCAAGGAGTGGCTCCCATTAACCTACACCATTGCTACTACAGGAGCAAAGGGGCAAAACCTGCCAAGAGCAGAAGTCAAGAATCAAGATCACATTGCTCTTCATCACCCACACTGATTTAATTACAAAACCCAACCTCAGTATCCTGGCAGACACCCACAAATGTCAAGCTTGCTACTCCAGGATTAGACAGAATGCAATTGAGACATATCATTAGTTTCTTGGTTCACCTCCTTCAAAAACAAGGAATTAACACAAAGTGGAGTGCAGCTGAATGGGGATATGCTGGATTTGAACTGCTGGCAGTGTGCAGGTATCAGGGTTTTTCTGAATGCTACCAGCAGAAATGTTTTAGAAACTTTGCTTATTAAATTACCAAATTTCCCATTTAGCTTTCGTTTTTGTTGCTAACTTCCTTGTTTTCACTGAAAAACATCCTTTAACTGAAAAGTAAAACAGGACATGCACAATCAGAGTATTTTTGTTTAAAGGAAAGTAAGCAGCACAGCAGTCCCCTACTGAAAGGGATTGCCAGTAGATAACCATGCCCCCTCCTGCAGAACTGAATGGGAACCCAAGTAGTTCTGTTTCAGCACTGCAAATACAACTGCATTAAAAAAAAAAAAAACCAACAAAGAAAACCAGAAATACAACCAAACCCAAACCAAACTATAGAAATACAATATTGGCATTCTAATTTCTTGCAGATTTCCCAATGCATTTTCCATCATTCTGGTATAGAATCAGCACCATCCATGAAAGTAGATTTATCACAATGTGAGAGTGAAGTCTTGATTACATTAACTCTTTTTTCAGAGTATTTACTTATTTTGTGTCCAATACTCCAATAGCCACTGTATAATAATATAAAGGAAAATATGACTCAAAGTTTTTCAATTATCAATGCACCTGGTTCTTGTTATTTCCAGCACTAATTTCTCAAAACTCTGCTTGCAGAACACATAAACTCAGTATGACGGAATTTTTTGCATGTTACATCAGAACCAAAAACACTCTTGTAGAGGACAAATTCTTCAGTAGCTGCAAAGAGGTTGTACATTACCATGCACCAAATCTTGTGATCTATCTGATCTGCGTGCAACAGATGCTAAATGCATCTAAAGAAAGACAGTAGAACCACAGCAGGATTACTCTGTTAACAACTAAATCCCAAAAGCTACCAGGTGGATGTCTCCTACAGGCAGTTCCAGAGGGTATCACTCAGAGGCAGTGATCTCTCTGGCTCCCCCAACAATGACCCATCAAACAGCAAGTGAAACACTAAGCTAGAGGTCATGGTGAACATGAATTCCTACATCTCACATTTCCAGGCTGCCTTCCTGGTCCATGAGAGGTAAACTCTGTCTGTTTACATTTCCCATTTTACCAGTGTTTTTGCAAGAGAAAAGAGAAACTGAATTTTACTTAGAAAGTTTTTGCTAAATCCTAAATTTAGAATCATAGCATTAAGACTTTCTTTGGGCAGCAAGGACAGCTAGACATGTAGAAATGACAACTGTGCTTCTCAGTGTTCAGCATTTGAATCTGCTGCTTAATAACAGGTTGCACCTTATGAAGCCCAGGTATCACTGTGTTACATTTTTTTTCCAAAGGACAAATTTATTGCAAATAATTTCCTGTAACATATCTGAAACAGTATTAAGAACATTTTTTGCTTTTGAGATGTGTATTATGTTCCATTTTGGATTTAAAAAGCAGAATACAATAAAAGATGTGGTAAAATTTCATTGAGAGAAGTAGTAACTCAAATAACATGGAAGTCACATATAAAACAGTGACTACAAAAGCTATTTTTTTCCTGTTGTGGAAGAGTGCTCATTGATTTCTGAAAGCACAGGCTAATTATGCTCTGAGTGGATGGAGTACCTTAAGGAGTCTGGTCTGGCCATCACTAGAGATCACTATTTGCTTTTGTCAAACCCAACTTGCAGTACTAAAGGCAGGAGTATCTTGACAAAATTTGATTGCCATCTAACATTTGGGAGGTTAGATGAGGTGACCTAATCCTGCTCTATGAAACACTTGGACCCATATTGCTCTAAGCTAATATTAGGGTTTGGCCATTATAAGAAGATTTTACAATAGTGAATAATGGTTTTATTTATTTTATTTTTAAAGTAAAAAATTACATGTGAAATAGTCATCTTCTACAGTGGCCCACAAAGCTTTCATGTGGCTTGATGACTGTCCTTTTTATATTAGTCCTATTTGTGAGTTATCCCATTTAAATGTTCTGGAATTCAATAGCTTCACTTCTGGATAATAGACTAAATCACAAAAGGAAATAATTTCAATCTATAACTGAGAAAGGCCATTAATTGCTGGAATCCATCCAGTCTCCAAACCTGAAGATATCAAATATGGTCTGGCAAGGAGGAGACAATTAGGCTGAGGAATTCTACCCAGAGGGAAAACATGCCAGCATTATTTCAGCTGGACTAATGACTACAACAATAACCACTGAAGTATTTCCAGCTACTGTCAATGCTGCAAGTATTTAACTCCATGGTCAAAACATCTTAACTACTGACAGTGATATTCTCAGAGACTGACCCTAGTGGATGATTTTGGGGAAAAAAAATCACTATAAAATCATGCAGGTTTTGGTGATGTGTACTCCCCACAGCCTCCCCCCTTTTTTTTTCTTGTGATGTGAATTAAAGCTAAATGTAATGATAGAAGTGGAACTGGAGATTATAAAACTTAAGAGGAGTTAGGTCTGTGGTACTGCTTGGCTCAGTTAAAAGGTTGCAGGTATTTGGATGATTATAATCATTTTCCCATATAACAGCCAAATATCATCTTAGTGGAATTTGCTCCTTTGAAAGCATCTAGCTCTCCTCCTTTCTGTAGCAACCTCTTCCAAAAACCAGACTTGGTCTTAAGGCCAAATTTCCTCTTTCATCTCTCCCTCCTGAAACATACAGTCTTGAAGTGATGGAACTCATGGTCTCCTCATGCTAAATGGTCTGGGTAGCTCTTTCTGGACCTTTTTTCTAAGGCATAAAATCTGGAAAATTTTAGCTTCATGTCAAACAGCAGAATGAGTTAACCTGCTCAGATCTCTTAATGAATTTTGAGTGTGAGGGGAGTACATGGCATCCTAAATCAATCTAAAGAGACTTTTCCCTTGCTGACTACACTAACTTTACTCTTCATCAGTTAATACATCCTATGTTGAAATAGTCTGTTTATTCATAATCACTGTTGTCTACATGAATTTGTAATTTTCTAGTGAAGGTTTTTATTCTTAGAAACAGGGGCTAAGGACTCTATTATCCCAATGATACAAAACACTTAGTAGGCAAAAAACAAAAGTCCATTAAAAGCATATCTCAGTTTGGACAGAAGTAATACTTATACCATCGGTATTAAAGTTGAAATGCCATAAGGAATAAAGTTGAAATGTGGCACGAGTCAGAGATAAAAACACTTTTAAGTTTGTTCACCATAATACAGCCTTCCACACAAAGTGTTATTATGTCCATTTTATCCTGGGAGTCTGTCAGGAGGAGGGTGTGGATATGTTGTAAAATTGCTGTGTATCTTTTGGCAGTGGGAGCCAGGCTGTGTGCCACCCTGTGGGGCTGCATGGGCTCAGAGGTGTGTCCCATCACAGGCAGTGGTGCTGCAGCAGTGCAGCTCTCAGGCCAGGGTAATTTGCCCTTTAAATCCAGTCTCCATTAGCCTGGCCCTGGCAGCACAGCACAGCTCTGCTCACTGTGCCTGCCCTGGCTCACCCAGCACTGCCCTCCCTCGGCTCAGCAGACACCTGGAGGAAAAGTCCCAGTGACACAGCACAGAGAAAACACTGCTGCCACTGGTTAAATTTACATACTGAGATGAGAGAAAAGGAGGATTGTCATAAGGTACCGAATAAATGCACATAAAACACAACAGATTTCCACAGACAGCCATGCTGAGGTTCCATCCCTGAGGGGGAGGCACTGCAGAAACTTTCACCAGTATTGTTCCCTGAGTATTACTCAGCTTCAAAGTTCTCAGTTGGAAAGGCTGAAAACTTGCTTCCCAAGAAAATCACTCAAAAATATAAAAAGAACCTTCCCTTCATATATTGAAATAAACCCCTCAAAGTAAGTGCCTAGACCTAAGTTCAAGCAAAAATAATCAAGATAAATATTACGATTACTGAATCAACTGAACACGTAGAAGACTTGGGTAGATTTCTGCAGCATGTTAAGTATCCCTGAAAATTGAGCTGTTTAATTGGAAATGTGGTGAAGTGCTGCAAGTTGCAGTAAAGATGGTTACTTTGTTTTCAATCTAGGAAAACCATTATATCATGTATCATATGTTTTATTCATCAAAAGAAGTCATTGCCTTTTGTCCTCTGCACCTGCCTGTGAATGCATCACTACAGGCAGTTCTATAGAACAGTCTCAATTTTGCTCCAAAAGTCCTAACACAATCAACATACTGAAAATCCCAGTTTCAGTTTGTTGGGAAATGTTCTCTGTGCTTGAAATTGTTGCAAATTTTATATTATTCTAAGCATAAAACATTTCACTTAGAGTAGGTTTATACCTCAAATCTAAATTCCAACTATGGACACAAAAATAGTGTTTAAAAAGACATTTATTTTCAAATGGTCAAGCTGTTATATACGAAAATAATATATAAGAGCTCAAATTCTTACACCAGCTGCCTTGGCTCCAGATCAGGCACTGTAAAGTTAACCTCCAGGACCTCCTCCAGAGACTCACTGAAAGATCTGGGATACAGCACAGCTGGAGCCAGGGAAAAGGGCATGCTGGGGATGGGACAGCATGCCATGCTTTGGGAAGGCTGATATTTTACAGAGGGCTGACTGTCATTCAGAGGAGTGTTTTACCAGTCCTAAAATCTACACAGGGATTTGAGTAAAGAAAGGGCATGCCTTTCCTCTTAGCTGGTGACATCCATGTTACAGCTGCTAGAGACAACTGGCAGAGTCACCCTGTGACTTAAGGCTCAGGCAAGAAGGAAAAATTGTTTTCTAAGCAGGCTTCACTTTTAGGCCATTAAACTGAAAGATAATGATCAGTTTTTTGAGGAGCAAGAAATTCTTTAGAACTTCATTTGGTGCCTGTTCTAGCCAAAGGCTGCTGTGCTGTGATATTTTATGTTTAAACGTACCCTACTCTGACAAGCCACCAAAGTCTTTAAAGTCTTCTCATCTTTATTGCAGACAGTGCTTTGATCTCAATGCCAGAAAAGGTCAACACAAGAACTTCAGAATTAGACTTGTTTACATCCAACGTAAAACACAAATAAATGAATGTGGCAAGGACATCTCAGGCAGATTAAATAAGGCCACATTTTCCTAGTTCCACTCAAAATGTTTTTGTTTTTGCCAACCATTGTGCAAGCAATATCTTCATCAAATCCAATGAAATTCACTTATTGAGGCACTTTCCCCCTCAAAATGTTTCATCAATCATAGCCCAGAAGGGCTCTGTCATAGGATAATTGCAACTTGGCATACCAACAAAGAGCATCCCAACATCCTCAGCTTCCTTATCTATACAATAGGCAGGGATGACAGCCATTTTATTAGCTGAGATATTGTTACCCCCATCAGATAAAATAGCATGTTTTGTTGCTTTGATGTTTTCTGTCAGCAGAGCAGAGCTGTTGTTTCCAACTGCATGTTTAGAGAATGGCTGTGGTAGCAGCTTATGTTCCCCCACAACACCCCTGCCCAAAACACCTCACAGAGTGAGTCAAGGGATGTACTAATTGCACTTTATCAGAAAGGAATGGGAAGACCAAACAGAGCTTCTGCCACAGTAATTTCTAGCCAAGACATAATTGTGGAGTCATTTCTTGTCCGAATACTTTTCTTTGAGGGAGAAAAAAAATCACCAGAGAGTGAATTCCCTCTGAAAGCAGCCAGCTGAGAGGCCACACAGAAATGATTTCAGCCATTCCCATTCCCCTGTCTCCATATACAGTATTATTAATCCACAGAATATTTAGTGAATTAAAATAACATTTGGGGTAACTACTTACCTTTAACAATTTTCCACAATAACAAAAATTATAGCATTCAAAATTATAGCACTAAAAATTTGTATCTTGCTTCCACATGCTTGGTTAGATCATGCAGACTTTGAAGGCTAACAAAAAATCTGTCATGCAGAGCAATATGCAAACCCATTTAATTTTCTATTTAAATTCTTCCTGAGAGAGTGGACTTTTCTTGAATTTCAAAATAGCAAGCCTGTTAACCAAACTCCAAAGGTGGAAAATTCTGCTTGTCGACACCAGGCTTATCTCGCTGCACCATCACTTGGGCAATAATTATATGAAGTGCTGTAGACATAATTTAATAATTCAACATTTGCCTACTGCTACTGAAGACTTCCCATCTATACTAAGCACAGGGAAGTGCTCTGGACTGTCCAGTGGACTGCATGACAAATACTGTCCACATCTTTTATGACAGCAGGGCTATAGCACGCCACTTTGTGATGAGGGTGTTGTTGGAATGATTACAGGAACAGCACAATTAAAAGTCATTAACCCAGCAGGAAATTTCATCTTTGGTGGATTCTCAGCAAGGGGTTGCCCCTGATAACAAAGAGCAAAGTAAGCAAGTGTAAACTGTTCTGACAAATACCAGCATCTCTGTTGACCTTCACAGTTGCACACATGCCATGTGCCTCTAGAGAGTCAGGCATTTCCATTGATGCTCTATCCAACAGCCCTGACATAATGACACCTCTCTCTGCCACATCTCCACCCACCCAGCCCCCAGCTCCTAAGTAATTCCCAAATGCAAAAGGTGTGTTGCTTCCTTTACACAGCAGTCTCCTTTCCCGATTTTCCATCTCCACACATGCTCCTGAAGCCACCTCCACTACCAAAGGTTGTGAGCTGGATGCACCCTTGATTATATGACCTTGAGAGACTCACAGATTTCATTTTCTTTTATTGACTGTCCTATAGACTCTGGGTGGAAGCCTGTGGAATCGCTTAGCCTGCCTTTGTCTCAGTTCCCCATCTACCAAATCCTTTCATTTACCTTGTCTGTTTTGATTTAAACAAAATGAGCTCAAACCCTTAAAGGTCACATTTGCTTTGATAGCAATATGAACTCATTTGGTACCTTGATCTTGTTTGGGTAAGCTTAAACCACATAATGAATCTTAAGAAATGAAACAAACTGAAACTTCCTTTCAAACACTGCTCTTCAGAATGTTTTTACTTCGAGCGAAGGACGGTGCAAGATTAAGTTGCACAGTTAGAAAGGTACCTTATTACCCCATTAAAAAGCAGAGCTAAAAAGGAAATTCTGCCATAGATTTGAGTGGTTGGGAGGTTTAACCCTGAATACCCTTTTGGTATTACAGAGAAGTTACAAGTTCCTCATGCTTGTCTTTAAGCCCTGTGAGCTCATTCAACAGATGCCCTCCTTGCAGCAACCTTCTCAAGCAGACTAAACCATGCTCTAAATAAAAGTTCCTTCTATTGGAAAAAAGTGTTCTAATGTAGAATCTAAGGTCAAATTTGCAGACAAAAAGAGGGTTGTGATAGTCTATTTTGAGCAGAATTACTTGTTATTACTCGTTATTTTTATGCATCAATGGGCACCTAAATGTTCAAGTGCTCAGTCTTTAGAAATGCCCCCAGTATATGAAATGAATACTTCTACAACATTCAGTATTTTTTCTGCTTAAAGCTTTAGCTCCTGAAATCACATTAACAACTCCAAAACTGAAAACTTAAACAAAACCCCCCAAAACCCAAGTACCAGCAGCTCCTAGCAACAGAAATTTTAATCTATTTTAAATGAAAGAAAGTCAAATATTTTCACGGTTCCACTTTCCTGGTTTGTAGGACAATGTATACATGAAGTCTGATCCACAGATACATAACTTGGCAAAAAGGTTCTACAAATCCAGTGATCCTACTATTCATTATATGAAATTCTTTGTTTTTTCAACTTTTCAGACACACCCTGGGCAAAATGCCTATTAAATCTCTTGAAAATTTATAAAATATCGAGTTACATAATTGTGCCTCCTTGTTTTGTTGATGCATTTCTGAAAACCTCTTCACAAGAATGTGACAGATGATAAACTAACAATAAAGAAGAAAGAGACCAGCAAATAATCAAGGCAAAGTCAACGACAGGGAATCACTCATTTCATTACCAGTACATATTTCTTCAAACAGAAGCTTCTGACACACTTCAGTCTTGCAGCTCTGACTAACACCTGCTGACAGACTTAGCTCATATCTGTCTACCTGCTTCACAGAGAAAATAACTGTATAAGGATCCCACTTTGCTTTCAATATGTTTCATTTGTTCTCCTGCCAATTGCTGATCTCTTGTCAATTTACTTTCAGACTTGGAAGAAAATTAAATGGTTTGATGACATATTGGTATTTTATCTTTGAAATGCAAAATATGTATTTCAATGATCTTAGAAATGTTTCACTTCTTTGAAATGTTTGCAATTGTATGATGTTGGACTTGATCTCCGTCTGGAACAAAAGAGTATAACTCCATCTAACTAATTGAATCTAGGCAGTTTATCACAGCTGGTGATCTTGTCTGTGTTTTTTTCATTGATTAACAAAGAATATATCATATACTTATTTAGAAATATGCAGTGTGAAAGGTGATGACACCCTATATCCTTTAGGCATGCTTGAAAATACCTGTTCTAGATGATTATCCAAAAATGCTTCCTAATAGCCTTAAATAGTCAAAATGAAATGACAGAACTGTCATCACAGCAAATCACATAGGGAAAGAAAAATGATGCCAGCATTAACTGCATCAGCCACCTGCTCTATATAGGTTATTAAAATGATGGAAACAGTATGTTGGCTGTTCCATATATGCAGGCTAAAACCCCCCGTAGGTCCAATGTTTCATAATACTAGCTGTAATTTACATGCCTGTAATTTATACAGCATTTCTCAAAATGCTGGCTGGAAAAGACTGGCTACTGACTGGGGTACTCTATTTCCTTTCTCTGTGATTACTTCCTTCTTTAATCACAACTCAAAAAAAGGATTTTGGCACCAAAAGCACTTTGACAAATGCCGCGTTGTGATTCCTGATATCAGGACTGTCTTGACCCTGTCAACAATAAGTGGGGCAGTCTTTATTTTGTAATGATGCCTCAATTCCACTGAAAACTCATTTCCAAAGGGTTGGGGTCCTATAAACACCTATGGGAGCTTGTGCTACGATCAGCACAGTAGCAGTCACTTTTATTCAAACACAGGAAGAAGAAAAGGAGAAAGACATGAAGGTAATGGCAATGTCCTCTTCATTAGCAGTGTTTTAGCAGGAAGGAGTTTGGCGGGAGTCTTAAACAAACCTGCCCTCCCCTCGTCCTGAAAAACACACCAATCACCCAGCTGCAGGCAGAGCTTCACCCCGTCCCTCCTACCGAGGCTGCTGCAGGTGGCAAGAGCAGCTCAATCTCCCCTGCAACAGGGCAGGTAATGCCTCATGTGCCAGTCTTGATTTCAGGTTCCTGCCCTAGGGACACCTAATATATTTTATCCAAGAATTGTTTAAAGTAAAATAATCTGTCATATAAATGAGTGGAAAGAGGCTCATTTTAGGAGCCACTGCCACTGTGACTGACCAATATAGATGAAAGTGCTCACATTTAGGCTTTCTTAACCCAAAGCAGTGGCTTTCCTCTCTTTATGCTAAGTTTACCCATCTGTAAAGCAGACACATTACAGTTTACCTAACTCAGAGAAATGAGATAATACAACTTTGGCAAAAGAAAGGCTCCATCACATTGCTTTACTAGACATAAAATGGTAATATGAATATATGATTTTAAATCAACATTAAGATAGTGTAGACTGTGGGACATTTCTGATATTGCTTTTGCTGGATAATGTAATTTATTTTAAAACAGGTTTCTAGAAGTGCTTGATATTCCACAAAGTCAGCCTGTGTTACAAGATGTACATAGCTAATCTGCTGAGAAAAGAAATCATAAACAACACTTTATTCCATATTATTTTATTCATGAGAGCATTTTCCAATTGGTGCAATCTTGAAGTATAGATTGGATCTTGGGATCACATAGCTATGCCAACACACCCCTAAGTTAGTCTGCTTTAAACATTCTTAATTTCCAGAGGAGGAAGGTGGTGCAAAATATTTAAGGCTGGCATATCTGGTTTAAAACACCCATATATTTTCTTTTCTTTCTTCTTTTGTTTTTGCATATTTTCATAAGGGAAAAAAAAATCTCATTACACTATTACCCATACTTTCCTATGTGAGTATTCTGTGCAGGGTATTAACTGTATTAGCAGTTAGTTTCCAGGGTGGAAATGACAGCATTTGCCTCTGATTGTCCCAGCACAGGAAGTATGACTCTTGGGAGCTCTCAGAGCAGGCACCCACCACTGCCAGAAACAGAGCAAGATTATATTGCTTCTTGCAAGAGGAAGAGCTTCTTGCTCTTGAGTGAGATTATATTGCTTCTTTTTCTTCTTTTTGTTTCCCCAGGAGCTGGACTAAAATTTTTGTAATATGCATTAAGTGCCCGCACATAACTTACAAATTAGCCATCACATATTTTCAGTAGTATTGTTTTCACAGAATAATCCTTGGTGATGTTCACAACTAAGTCTGTTATCTCTTTGATGAATGCATTTTAAAGTCTAAGGAAGAACATGGGTAAGTGACACAAAGAAGAGAGTGAAGATTTGCAAGCAGTGACAAGAGTAGACAGGAAGGCAAACTAGTATGTTTATAAGTGGCTTCTCAGAAGTCATCTCCCTCAAAAATGTAACTCTTCTTATCCACACTTGTGCAATACATACAAATTAATACAAAAGCTTCATTAGATATTATCCCTATAAATTATTTAAGAGAGGTAGATCCTAAGGTCTTGAGGACATTGGCCAGAAGATCCTGCTAGATTGGATGCTGAGAGCTGTCTCCCATGACAGTCCTGGATACTAAGCCACTGTTAAACGTCTGTCTTGACGGAGATTTATTTTGTATGTGCTTGAAACTGAACCATGTCACATATTTGGCAGGAAATGTAATCCCTTCAGAAAGAGGATTTGATCCTCAGTGTGATCTTGCCATTCTCAGGCAGGAATAGCTCTTGGTGAAGCCAGTGCAAGATCTATCCATGTATTTCTGTTTTGAGTAAGGGACAAGTCCCAAACATGAGAGCAAAAGCTCCTGTCCCCACCAATCCACATGGCCCTGATGGCATGAGAAGAGATGTCCTATGGATACAAACTGCACAGGGCACACACAAAATGCCTCCATCTGAATTAATCCAGAGAATTGCTGAATATTTTTGAAATTGTTTCCTAAACCTCCAAGTAGCATGTGATGCAAACAGCAAGGGCTGAAAATACAAGGTATCTGGGATGTAGCATAGCATTTGATACAGTGGCTCACAAAATCTTATTAAAAATATCTTATGATGTCTTGGGTAAGAGTGCTGTCATGGGGATTGTAAACTGGCTGCAGGAATGTAAACAAAGGACAATGGGTGACGACAAACAGCTCTGCACTGAGCTGTAAAGGGCTACCCAGTGGGCTTCCCCAGGAGCTGGTGTTAAGCCCAGGCTCATTTTACATATTTCTTAATGCTCTGGAAAAAGAGATGAACATTCTGAGAAATAAATTCATGGATGATACTAAATTGCTAGATGCTTTTAATATCAATCAGGACAGAGTTATTCTATAGAGGGAAAGCAGAGAGGATGGGAATGGGAAGAGTCTGTGACCACACTCAGCTATACAAATACGTGAGGAAAGGTTTTATGTCCCAGCTGATAATAATGGGAGGCCACTGAAAGTCCAGCCAAAAGCAGCTTACATCTGGTCTGTCAAAGGCAGGAGCAGAGAAATAACAATGAAATCAGCTCGGAGGCAATTATTAGTTATAACAATTCTCCCAAAGATGCCAGATATTAATTCTCATTTTCTAGTCTCAATAAATTTCAATGTTTGCAGTTTTCTAAGATTTTGTGTGGATTAGCATGTAGCAATGTAATACAGAGCCATGTGTCTTCATATAACATCTAACACATATATATATATATAACATATAACATCTCTTTTCTGAGGAGAAACCAGTGGTAAAAATCTTACCATTTTCTTTGTATGACTTCTTTGCATATACTATCAACATGATGAGAACAGAAGTAGTGAAAATTGACACAGAGGCCTTTTTAGGAATTTCACTCTCCACAAGCAAAACAATGCACCCAAATGGAATCTGCCAAGAGGTGTAAAAAAATTAATTCTGCATGTTCCAATAGGTCCTATGTTACAGAATCATAGAATCACCAGAGAATGGTTTGTGTTGGAAGGGACCATAAAGACCTAGTTCTAACCCCTCAGCTATGAGCAGGCTTTCACTAGACCAGAGTCCTCATGAAAAATAAGATTTTTTCCAAGCACTGTTCTCTGTGTGCTATGGAAACACCCATGAAAAGATGCCACTGTCCTTATCTATCTTAGTGACAATATGTGCAGAGTGCTTAACTATATGACACTATTGCTCAACAGATTGTGTCATGCTCAGCATGCATAGCTGGAGGAAGAAGGTGGAAGGGGGGCACATTCAGAGGGATGGCTTTTGTTTTTCTGTGTTACAGATGAAGGAGCCCTGCTGTCCTGGAATGACTGAACACCTGCCTGCTCATGGGAGTGGTGAATGAAAGCCCTCTTTGGCTTTTCTTGTGTGCACGACTCTTGCTTGTAAAACTGTCTTTTTTTCAACCCACAAGTCTTCTTGCTTTTATTTTGCTGATTCTCCCCCCTGCCCCACTGGGGAAAGCAAAGCAGCTGCTCCGTGGGGCTGAGTCGCTGGCTGGAGTTAGACCATGACACACCAAAAACCTGAACATGTCAGCTAAAACAAAGGTATCCATCAAAGATTATACTATTCCCTACTTTCCTTCCTGACTGGTGAACACTGATATGGAAAACTAGAGCAAAATCAACCAAAGAAAGTGTATGTAACACACACAAAAGTCTCTTCAGGCTGCTTTAAGTCATGGCAGAGGACGACTTCAGCAGAGGAACGAAAACCATGCCTGGCTCCAAGCACAAATCCCAAATGTTTGAGGAGCTGATAAGAGATGATTTTAATCCACCTTTTGAAATATCTATCACTGCTAGTGGCTTCTATTTTTTTCATCTAAGTATTGCCAAAGAGACTACTTAGGGAGCAAAGTTAAAAATTTCCAGAAGGAGTTTAGTTGTAGTACTTTCCAAGTAAATATAAATTATGCTTTTATACAGTGCAATTATTTGCATGACATAAAACACTAATGTGTGGATGCTTTATTTTTAAGCAAATGTTACACCTAAAAATTCTTAGGACTGGTAAGGACCTGGGTCTGAATCTCATTTGATGAAAACTTGTATAGTGACTAAATTTAGAGAATGCCTTTCAAATATGATAAAAAGTGTTTTTAATGGGTTATCTTATAATTTTCTCTCTTTTCTCAAGAATTTAACACATCTTTTTAGTCGAGTATTTGTAGAGACTCTTCCTTTCTCCAAAGTTTCTGCAGAACTTAAACACAAATTTGCCTAGAAAAGTTATGTTGAGCTAGTTTCTGGCAGCAATCTGGCAGAATCTTTATGTCTGCACAGAATTGTGATTATCTCACAAATTCACAATACTTTAATTCTGAACCCTACTATTTTCCATAGAGGCAATATCTTCAGTGCTAGTCTGAATGCTCTGAATGTTAAGTGTCTGGCTCTGGCTGGATTCCCTACATTTTTTGTCTGTGAACACGTAGCACATGGCTCTTGATTACTACTTTTAAATTGATCTGTGTCTGCCATGAAAATATATTGCTTCATAAAAGTCTTTCAGGGTATCAGCTTCCAAATTAATGATTTTTCTCTCAAGCTCTGACTTTGAGAGCTTACAGTACAGAATCATGCAGTCCAGCTACTTGAATCAAATTGAAATCCGTCCATCTGCAATTCAGATCCAAATTCTTTCAGTGCTCTTGGCTCATCTCTAGGTAAAGAGCAGCTGTTGTCCTGTTAAAGTGACTGTAAATAATTCTAACTTCAAGCTTCAGCAGTGAAATGCCCTGGGGACCACTTCACTCCCAGGCTGTTCCTGGGTTTGGTCTCCAGCTGGTGGAAGCTGCACCCTGGTACTGCAGAGGTGCTGCTCTGCAGGGTCTGGCCGGGGCAGAGGCAGTGCCCAGCAGTGCCAGGAGCTGTGGCAGCCCTGCAGGGCCGTGTCCCCTCCCTGGGACACAATGCTGAGCCAGAAACCCTGACCTGGGCTAATGTCACAGGGTGCTTGCGCCCATACAACACAGGTGAGGAGGGGACAAAAGCCAGGGTTTCTTTCTCTTGCTGCTTTCTCCTTTTCATGCCAAAAAGCCTGTCACCATGCTTTTTAGGGGCTACATGTGTTTTGCAGCACAAACAGTACAGCACCAGAGAAAGAAAGGCTTGTTTACAGCAGAGGTTCAGTAAAGTGTTTAAAGGAAAAATTTTCCAGTAAAAAGAGATGGGCCCTAACCAAGAAGGAAGGTGCTTGTTAAAGCAACTCTATCAGAATAGCAGATGAATCACAATGTGATATAGCACTATTTGAAAGGATGTTTTGAATGGAGCTGTCAGTAAGTATTTTAATAGCAAGTCTTCAATTTCTGCTTTATGGGGTTTTTAACCACCAAGAAGAAAACATAAGTAACAAGGAGGGATTTAGGAATTGTTTAGTGTTTGGCTGTTCAAAGAAAGAAAAGAGCCCTCCACATGCATTGCAGCTAATGAAAATTGCCATTATGGGGCTTTTTACTCCATTTGTGAATGCTAAACACTGTAATAATGCAAAGTCCTTATGATTTTCTAAATCTCCTCAATAAGGAGGATATTATCTACTTATTTAATGACCCAATCTCTAATGGCAAGGAGCTGCTACCACCAGCAGCTCCAGCTCATTCACATAGTTCCTCTCCCTAATTAAAAGGTCTTTACAGTTAAAAATAAAGAAATAAATCAATCAAAAACCCAAACTGCCATCAGATGGTAGGAAAATAAAAGGCACTTCAGGGACAGATTTTCAATTGCTTGGCATCCACAACTGGGAGTATTCTTTTGAAACAACTCAGTCCTCCTTTAGGCACCTCAGGTAGAGCCAGGCAGTTCAAAAATCCTGAACATATCTTTCTTTGGAAAATCCATCCCTAACTGTGGCTTTGTGTCCAAGAGCCATTGTGGCTAGCGAGACTCAATCATAAGCCACCTACCTCCCTGCTGGAGGAATGTCACCAGCGTCACCCCTTCTGCAGGAAACCCTGATAAAACACCTGACTGTACTCATCCGTGCTCCTGCCACTGCTTGCTGCTGCAGGAACAGAGGCAGCAGGTCTATTTTTACCACACTGCAGTGAAGGCAGCAACAGCCCTGCTCTAGGATTTCCCTCACAGCTCTCAAAGCCAGGTGTCCACATTGCAGCACAGACTCCTTACTGGCATGAATATCAAGCTCAGAATGGGATGTGGCTGTCTGCATGGCATTCCTTGAGGGTAATGTGCCATTGCCAGGTTAAAAGTTTCCTGTAGGGTGATCAGTCTAATGCCCAAACTTGAGTAATAATTCAAGAGCTGTTTACAGGTAATGAAAGCTGCAGTAGCTTTCGCTAAGAACAGAGAATAAAGCTCAGAGGTTTTATAGCACATTCCTCTGCTCAAACAAAAAACATTTGGTGGTATTAACATACTACCTGTTTATTCAATAGGAAATACAAAAAGTTAGTTAACAGTTCTTTTTTTCTTCAGCCTACAGCTGTCTAAATATTATCCCAGCCTCTCCTTTGACATCCACCTGAACCCCAGACCTTGTGTGTGCAAAGTGATATAAATGGAGCTCCACACTTGTGTAACACACTGCTGTGTCCCAACACACCTGGGATTGAGTATTTGACTTCTGGGAGACCAGTGGTGCTGTATGATGCATCCCTGAAGCGGCCTCATTTTCTAAAGGCAACTTTACTATGAGTTTCCAAGGTTTTAACCATAAAGCTGAGTATGATGAAAGAGTTGTGGAATCACCATAGCAAGATTTGCATGACAACACTGAAAAAGAAGCCAAATTGTAGTTCTGCATAGTTTACAACTGCTGCCCTGCACAGTTTCTATTTTGATCTGCTCAGATGAAAAGCTGTGTAAAGTTTTAGAAACTTCTCCCCATCTATGCTTTTGAGTCACTTTTGAAGGCTGTTTGCCTTTCCCATTTTCTCTGTGGTAGCTAAGGAGATGAAAGTCTTTCTGTATGCACCAGATATCCCTGACACAATGGGAGAGAAATATTGATATTTTTTATATTGCACAGTGGGTCATATTTATGAATTGATGCATGCTTCATTGTAGCTCTAAATAATGGAACATTTTGGATAGGAACAAAGGGCCTGAAACTGTCTGTCTGAGTACCTCCAGTTTCCTCTCCCTTCTGAACTCCTTACAGGCTGATTTTGGAAAGGTAGAGCTTCCTCAGGATCAATGTTCCCCATGAAAATGATTTATTCAAGAGAAAAAGTAAGGCAAAACCTTCATTGTAATACAATTTTTCACCTACTCCTTTCTCATCACCACAAGCTAAAAATGCAGGACTCAGAGCTCCTATTCAGGCCTGCAGAGCTTAACTGAATTTCTCTTTCAGACCATGGCAACACCCTGAAGCTTCTCTGGAGTTTCTTTAGGGCCTCTGGTGTTACAGGGATCAGTGATGAAGACTGTCATGGGATGCAGAGATTACTGCTGCAATATCTCCCTGCCTGCCATCACTCTCTGATGCAAACTGTGAGCCAAGGCTGGGTTACCCTCAGCCCCTTTGAGCTTTGGGGACACCCAAAACTCACTAGAACGTCAGGAGGGCAGTGAAGATGGCTGTGCTCTGTCCCAGCTGGGACTGAGCAGGACAAGACAGGACAATGGCTGTGGGAACAGACCCACAGCTCATGTGCACAGATGGGGCAGAGAGAAGCACTGGTCTCCCAGCATAGAATGAATTCACCTCTTCTTTCATCTCCCACTGGTAAAATTCTGGGGATAAAATCTGCAATACCTCAGGTTAATTTCACATTTTTTAAAAATTGAGATTCAGGCACTTTGCAACAAATAGAAAGTAAATATATAAACATGCAAGTCACCATCCAAGCTCATGTTCTCCCTCAATGTAACTTATGTAGATTGCTGCCTATGTGCCTAGCTTTCATTACAAATAAAACATAAAAGCCAGTGCATATCCTGCAGAACTGTTTTTCTTTATTGCAACACCATTACATGAAGCCTAGTAACATAAACAAAGATTAGACTTGGCTGTTTTGAACAAATAACCATTTATTGTCAAGGCTTTTCAGGAGCTTTCATTTTCCTTTTTGAAAAACAAGATCCTGTGCCAACCTAGCAAATGTGTAACATTAAATAATAAGCGAAATAATGGGACACCCTACCACACCGTTTTTTAGACAATCTCAGAGTGTCCCAGTTGTACGTGTCCAAGCTAAGGCAGAAACCCAGTTAAATTAAGCATATTCAACCAAAACCCCACCAGCAGTCCCTTGTGACATGGCTGCTGTTCCTCAGTGCTGCAACCAGCCTTTAGAGCAGGAGGAGCCATCCAGGGGCAGAGTGCTCCATGGCCCTGGAACAGCACACACAGAACACAGCCAGAGAACCTTTTCCCTGCTTCCTGTCCCAGCACAGTCCCAGAGAGCACAGGACAGAGGTGTCTCACCCCAAAGGAGCAGCCAGGTTTGGGGTGGGCAGGTGCAAGGAGACCCCCCTGCACCTCACTGTGTCTGCTCCAGCTGTGGCACCACCGCTGCTGAGGCTCTGGCCTCTGGCGCTCCCTGGACGTTAATTGCACCAGAATTCTCCATTTTAAAGTAATTGTGAACCTCCTAAGCCCAGCCAGAGGTAATCACACAAGCAGCTATCCCTTAGACAATGAGCAGAGATTATTCAGCTTCCTTGTACCCCAGTGAAACAGCAGCTTCCTTCCTGCCCCTGATTGGGGCTGTGATTAACCACGCAGTTCAAGGTGAAAGGAGAATGCGGCTCCAGGCATATATGGCTTCCTTTAACCTCAGCAAAACACCGTGCCAGATATTTCAATTAGTGTGCACCAAGGTCACAAAATCAATTTCTTATCGCCGAAAAACACACATACTGTAAATTTCATTTTCAAGCCATAATCTCTAAATTAAATCTGTGTACCTAAAAAATATACAGTGCAAAATTGCAGTCCTTCAGCCCCCTCCCTCTCCTGCAGCCCAGCAGCATTTTCACAAACATCACCTGGCTTTGTGCTCTATATTTAGAGCACAATGTTTGGTTAGATTCTAATCTTCTTGGAGAACGTCATTATCTCTTTCTTTGGCAAATAGAGGTCCAAAGTGTCAATTACCTTCTTAAACTCTTTCATACACACAGGGCTGAGCTGGGTTTGATATTCGCTCTGCCAACAGCTCAGTCGGCAATTTTTCACAGTCATACACAGAAAAATTGTGCACCAGCATATCATCCTAGATAAATTACACATTTCAAATGTGGTTACATACAACTTCACCACTCCTGGCCAGCATGTTTTGGCAGAAAAAAATAAAAAGCAACAATTAAAAAAAAGGCAAAAAAAAAATCCCAAAGAAAACACTTTTCTGTAATTGAACTCTATGAGTTCAATATAGAGCTACAGAGAGAAAAGTAAAATGAGTATAGGAGATTAGTGGGCTATTATTATATGTAAATCAGTGGAGCTGTGCAGAACTGACATCATCTCATGTGTGTAATTCCCGATGATGCATCCCTTGTTCTGTGGGTGACACTGACTTCACAGCCCAAAGGCAGCAGCACAGTCTGATGGCTGCAGCAGCCTCTACCATGGGCAAGTCTAAGCTGAGAAGTCTCAAGGAAGTGGAATTTATGGAAGAAATTTCTTTGCAATAAATCCTGTTCTTTCCTAAACAAAAATTAATTTTGACTACACAGTCACAGAATGAGTAAAACACAATTTTGAGATACCTTGCCTTTTATTTTCATAGAAAATTCTACTTTTTTTCACATGCCTACTTATATACAGGTTCCTGTGTACATGGTTGTGTGCATTTAATATACATGTATGAGTATACATGTTAAGGAAATGCTTTTCATCCTTTTACTTGAAAACAGCAAGTGAGAAGAACATATTGTTACTGTTGGACCTCCTGGGACTACTTCAGATGTTAGAGACACAGGAAGGGAATCATATCTCTGGTAAACACAAAGTAAGCAAACTCTGAAATAACAAGTTTATAGCTCCTTAAATGAATTTTCCCACATTCTCTGAACATGTAACATATTGATTCTTAGTACCATAAAGCAGGATGAAAGGAGCATTTTCTCAAGAAAGGAAATTAGCATTATTTGGCAAGGGTTAAAACACATTTTGAATTAAACAAGTAAGAAACCATCCAAGTGCAGATAATCAGCCTAAAAGTTTGGGTAAATTTTTGAGAGAGACAAATAACTCTTTTCTACCTCATCATCTACACACATTTTAAAAACTTCTTTTAGATGCAAACAGGACTAATTTAAAAGAGAGTCTGGTTATGATTAAAGATATAACAAGAGGAAGTTTTGTTTCTTTCTGGTTCTTTCAAAAATGCATTACTGTATTTTAGTCATGCTCAAAGTACCATTTCAAGAAATGTAAACATAACACATAAAAAAAATAGAGAGGTCTTTTTTTCCTTTTTTGGCTCAAATCTGAGAATGTAATGAATCTATCTAAAAAGTCCCTAAAATGGACTTTGTCCAAGGCTTCTAAAAGTTAGCATCAATCTTAAAAATAGTTATTGTGGGCTGTGTCTTTGGCCCAGGTGAACTGTGTTTTCTGGCAGTAGGAAGAAGAGCTAACTCTCTGAAGATCTTCTGTCTCTCATTTGGGTGGGAAACAGGGAGTGATTTCTTCATCTTTGGATTTGGCATTTTGGATGTATAAAATGCTTTGTGTCAAAATTTTATAGGCTCAGCTATCACCAAAGGGGTATCAGGGAGAGCCAAAGGTGATACAGGGACTCCATCATGAGAAGGCATGAAAAGACACTTTATTATTAGAAATCTACAGTTCTTATACAAACAATGGTGGACCTAAGGCCTGATTGGCCTTTAGGAATATTCTCTCACCTATTGGTGAACTATGAACAGCACACTCTGCAGAACCATAGCTATAAACAATGGTTACAGAAAGACAGATAATAATTGTTTGAATTCTTTCCTCTAAGTTTCGCACAGCTTCTACACAGCTTCACAGGATTTTCCTAGGAGAGCCACGTCTTTCTCTGTGATTCCCCACTCAGCCATTTACAGAGGTAAGACAACTGGAGCAAGACAGCCTCCACCATGCCTTATTCAGCAGGGCTGTTTGTTACTCCAGACATCCTGCACTGCTTTCTTCCTGACTCACGTTCTCATGCATCACCAGGCACTGCTGTAACACATGCTCCCCTTTCAAATTCCTGACCTACTCTTAAAAAATTCAACTAAAACATAATTTGAATATAGCTATAAAAAATAAATTCAAGGCTTCAGAAGCTGTTTTGACTAATACTGTTAGCCAAGGGTATGGCTATTTTCAGGAACATAAACATAACTCCTTCCTTTGTGGCTGGAAGGCAACCATACAGCAGCTGGTTAGTCCCCAGCAGCCGATGGACATCACAGCCATGAAAGCCTTCCCAAATTCACAGAAAGTGTGACATCTTGCACATGAAAAGGCAAAAGACACACATAAAACCATAGGTCCCCAAATGGCCAGGAGCCTGCTATGTTAACATTAACACCAGCGCTTTCCTAGGCAATTGGACTGTTATGCACCAGAAAATCAAATCCTCCCAGTTAATTTATCCAGACTTTTCAATTCCATGATCTGCCTACAGGTTTAATCTGGAATGTGAAACCAAGATACCTCAGCTGGGTAACATCTCACAGCTCAGCAGTCAATCTCTGCACTTCATGAAAAGTAAAAAACCATTCAGCTGTATCATTACCAAAGAGGACACAAGGGAAGAAAACTTTCTGTCCCCTGAAGAGGTACCCTGAAGCCATGGGCTAAGTTAAATATTATCCCTAAATATTTATATAAATAATATCCCTAAATGTAACAAACAGAATGGTGCTTCCCAACAAGTCTTGGGATCACCAAAATGCCCAACACCTAAATCTGCAGTAGGAATTCTGAATTAGAAGGTGACTCCTGCTTCTTCCCTGAAACCACATAAAAGCTCCAGCAGAATATAGAGGCAAAGAAGAAGAGATTGGGAGGTGCAGGAAGAGAAGGGTAAAGGGAAAAGGGTAAGGAGCATGTCAAAAGGGCTGGGAATTCGTGATCCTCTTTGGCCCCCTGTATAGCACATCCCAAGTTTTCCAAGCTGTCACATGCTGAGTTGAGCCCTGTTAGTGTTTGGCTAAGGCATATCTTTGTCCTGCTGTGCTATGTTAGAGCAGCTGCAATTTGCCTTTTTATAGCTTGTGGTAACTGATAGCAGTGAAATGAATTTAGGAAATGTGTGGATTGGATCTTCCATATCAGTGATTTCAGACTATTTGGTAAACACAGAAGTGACATCCAGTGATGTATGCCTGCTGTTAAAAAAAAAAAAATCTCCTTTGGTGAATCAACATTCGAATTAAATAATTTTCTATTGAAGAACAATTTTGGATAGAATAAAATGATTATACACAGTGGTTTTACAGGGTCATTTTAATTTGAAAGCAAAAATTCCCTCCATAAAAAACATACAAAAATTGGGTGCTGCAGAATGTTAACAATGACACCAGTGAATCCAAATAAATTCAGCTATTGCAATAAAAGTCAATGGTGGGACTCAGCAGCATCATGGTAGAACAAGGAACTGAGGTCTCCCAGGAAAACTTCTTTTTATAGACAGCAAAAGCCAGAGAGTTGGTATTTTGACTCTCCATAAAGCAAGAAAATATATTTCTGCTCAGATATTGAGCATGCTTTCAATTTGATTCAGCTGGATTTACACAAATTGCCCCGTGTTCTAACAGGGATTCTGTATTTTGATACAAAATATCACTTTGCACTGATGAACTTTTTACCTCTGTAAAATGATAAATCCTCCTACAGTACACTTCAGAAACAGAGTTACTGCCTTACCCCAATAGAAAGTTCCTCCGACAGCCTAAGTCCTTGCTCAATATTTCTGGAAGAGCTGTAACTATTTTACAAGTAACACTGATTAATCTTGCAGTATAATTTGCAAGTGACATTTACAAGGGAATATTGTGTAG
Source organism: Agelaius tricolor (assembly GCF_023055355.1). Lineage (NCBI taxonomy): Eukaryota > Metazoa > Chordata > Aves > Passeriformes > Icteridae > Agelaius > Agelaius tricolor. The sequence goes on along the minus strand of NW_027269271.1, from coordinate 18,853,906 downwards.
GGATATCTGGGAGGGATATTGTGTTCAGGCTTTTCCTGCTTGCCTGCCTACCCTCCTGGAACAAACAGCACTGCTTCATTTTCCTTCCGTATTTTACAAAGTTAAAGTAAACACTGTGATCACACTGTTTACTTTAATTTCCTGCAGTGTGCCAGCAAAGCAGCAAATTGGCAGTCAGCAATCAAGAAGCAGCCAGCATTTGAAACAGCAGAGCTGCTTAGGAAAGCATCACTGATGCCAACTCATTTTCCCCTTTGTTTTAAAAATAAAATATTGGCTTCTATGAAGTTTTACTTCTACCCTTATCTTTTCAAAAGGATCAAAAATTTTGTTAGTTTCCTTTAATTTTCTTTCAGAAGAAAGCTGGAATTATGAACAACACCTAATTTATATGTCCAACTCTTCTTACATAAATGGCAAATATGTACTATTTATCTGTAAAAAATCCGTGGCATTTTTGCATGAGAGGAAGTTAACTTGTCTATAAATCAGTTGTTTCTGGGTATATCTTTATTTTTTTTTTTTGCCAAGAGCTTTAGCCCATGTTATTTCAATTATGTGTATGATATTGTGAAGCTAAAGCCTTGTGCATTACAAGCAGAATACACATCTGCCCAAGAACAGTCCTAAAAAGCAAATAGATGTACTATCAGAGGTCATTCTCTCTTATTTAATACTACATAAAGCAAGGAATATAAATACAAAAGAAAAGGTAAGGAGACTGGGATAGTATTTTGTACCTCAGAGGTGTAAAACTTGACAAGGTGACTCATTTATGGCTTTCTGGAAGATACTGTACAGAGGGAATTTATTGCTCTGTAAGTTATAATTCTGATACATAAAAGAGGCCAGATACCACAATCAGTTATTCTCCTGACTATGTACATTCCTGCATATATTCTTGCTGAAGACAATGAGATTATGAAGAGGATTAGCTTTTTGTTAGAGTGGCCAAAGTATGCCTTCAGAAAGTCCAAAACATGACCTAATTTAAAGTGGTTGAAACCTTATGGGAAAGATTGTAAAAGGATAATTATTTTAAAAGCCATGACTTTGACACCAGGAAATTAAATTCATATCTATGTGTCTTTATCTATACACAGCAAATCCAATAATCTTGAGCTCTCTGCAGTCACTTAGCCAGCTGGCAAAGGGAGCAAAGTCAAAACTAACAAACCCCATTCCTAAGGTATGTTGACATCAGTGATTCATGATTCATCAATAATGGTGCTAGGAAATAAATGTAAGAGGACATTATTGCCTTTTGCAGCACAGAAAACTCAAGGGAAAATGTCTAAGTGTGTCACAGTGAAAAGACAGGGCCAGCAAAGAAATAACTTTTACAAGTATTTAAGAGGTGTTACAAGCAAGTAGAGGTAGAGAAACAAATGTAAACCTTTCACTGTAAGAATGTACCTATAAATAAAAATGAAGAGTTTCTCAGCCATGAAAGCTTAAGAGGACTAACCTGAAAACTAAGATTTTCTGTTCAACATGTTTATAAGGAGGAAGAATTTGAATTGCTTGTTTCAGAATAAAGTCTCAAAACAATGACTGATCTGGTTTAATTGACTACCAAGAAAACCACAATGAAGAAGTTGGTTCTACATTATGCAAAATTACTAATGTTGTTGACAGTAATTATGACTCTCACAGCCTATCTAAATAACAAAAAGGGCAAATATATAAACATAATGTACTACATAGGCTCTTTTGAAAATGCCTGTATTAGCACATAATTGATGATCTCCTTTGAAGGTGACTGCACTATCATTGTGAAAGCCTAAGATTATTAACTGAATAAAAATGGGTAGCTTTCTCTAGAACAGCACACACACCTGCTGCTTTTGCCACACAGAGCAGCAAGATCTCATACATCATTTAACAACTGAGGCTTTGCTTTACGTCTTCACAGCTTTAAACTATTCATGATAGGGTGTAGCCTACATTTCTAGTCCTTTATAGAACCTACCCAATTAAAATTCTGGTTAATTTTTTATGCTATTAGAGGACTACTGCACAATATTAGTAATGCACTGTGTTTCATACTGCCCTAGAGAAAAGTTGTTTCTCTTTCAGGGCCAGCAGCCACACCGTTCTGATATAAGCTTTGCTGGAGGGTAAGTGGCTTTGGTGGCTGTTGAGGTATTTTACCAGAGAAAATGTTGGTCTCCAGACATGAGACTTGCTTCAAACCATTGCCACTTGACTGCAATGCACCACAAGTACATCTAGTATCTTGTTTGCCTGGACCGACTTTGGAAATTTTATTTAAAAGACCGAGTTTTCAAACACTGAGTATAATTCTTAATAAACAATTAATGGATTTACAAGATTTGTGAATGCATATTTCATTACAATGAATTTTCTTTAAGTACTCAATGTTTTTTATGAAATTTGAATGTAGATTTCTCTAAGAAAATGCAGGTAAAAGGGAAAGTAATAAAAAGGTATTTTATGAGAAAAAAAAAGCATGGAAAGCAAGATAAATCTGTCCTCACAAATTTAGATTTAATAACATTATAATAGGTGCATATATAATGGATGGGTTTAAGAACATCAATCATGGCAGTGAGAACAACAGGTACCCTTACTGCAAATTTAATTGATTATTCATAATTGCAGACTTTCTAGAGCAGTACAGACAATGTAGTGGGTACCAGATGATGCCAGGTAAGTAAATACTAGCTTGATTTATAACAGGCAGTATTGTTAAAATTGACTTGTTTTTCTTCTTTCTCTGCATTATTCACAAGTTTAGGCCCTTGACTCTGCAAACATGATGTGCACTTATTATTCAAACCAGCTGACTTTCATGGTGCTACAAGTGAACTAGTGCAAGAACAAAACCAGTTTTGTGAAGGCCATTTCTTACTTTCCTTTGTCCGGCTTGATAGACAAATAATGATTTACCTATCACAGCAAGGTTAGCATTAAATTAAAGCAATTTATTTAGAAACTACATGAAACTTGATGCAAAAGAGACTGACAGAACAGTGTTTGTTCAGACTTTAGAAGGGAAGGCAAAGGGCAAATAATAATGCTGCCTACTCTACTCTGCCATGGGAGGTCATGAGGGCTTATGGAGGAGATGAAGCTAAACTATTATTAGACATGTACAGTGGTAAGTGCACATGGGAAGGAAAACTTACAAGCTGCAACCAGAGAAACCTCAACCAGTTATCAGAAAAAAACATTTCCACAATTGGTCAGACACTGAAACAAGGGCCCAGAGAGGTGCAGGTTTCATCCTTGGAGATACTCAAAACTCAGCTGGCTGAAGCCCTAAACTACCTGGTCTAACCTGCTCTGAGTGGGGAGCTGGACCAGATGACCTACAGAAGTCTCTTCCAAACTAAATTATTCTATGATTTTGTGATTCCTCATTTTTTGTTATTTTATACATCTATATTTCTCTTTAAACGTTCCCACCTTATAAACAAAAAAAGAAGGCCTTAGAAAAAAGGCTTTTGCATTCTAAATCTTCTTAAACAAACATACTTCCAAGCACAGCACGGCAAATAAGCTACAAAACTCCAAAATACCCATGGGCTGCTTTCCTACACATACCAAACCAAAGAGTTACTGCTAAGTAGTAACTGCTAAATTTCCCAAGATGCTTGAAACACAAAAAGTGACCTGGTAAATGGCAACTTCTCCTAACTACTTCTCAGGATACTGAAAACTGACAAGATTCATTTCAGCCTGTCTGCAGCTGGACATAGTGATACCTAACAGTGAAAATAAATATTAGAGCTATTCATAGTGGAAGAAAACTCAAATATGAAGGTGGAAGGGAAAATATCCTTTTCTTTAGATGAAAGACAGAGTCATCCTAAAGTAGATTGCTTAATAAGATTTCTGGCATATTTCTCCATAGCAGAGAAACCAGCACTGTCGTGCCTCTGTGGCATGCACACCTCCCTGTTTTCCCAGAGCAGCCCAGGGGCTGTTACCTGATGGTGATCAGCTGCTGGGAGGAGTGGGCAAGTGCTGTGTGTGTGAGGCAGGGAGCTGAGGGCTGTGCAGTAGCCACCACACCAGCCTTAACTTCAGAAATCCTGAGCCACAAGGGAAATTACCGAAGGTAAAGCAGCAAAGATTAGTTAGCAGCTCCCATGGAAAAGAAAAGCTGGAAAACAGGTTCATACTCAACTGAGACACATGGCAAGCTATATCAAAACACCAAGCTGAGCATAATTTGTACAATTTCTCAGAAAATATTAAAATTTTTGGCTTTGAAGACATCTTAGTGTAGGATACTGCTGTGACATAAAGTTTAATCCGTGAGCTAGTGGGCTCTTGAGTAAGTTTTTCAAGTGAGCACATAAAGAAATGTATAGGTAAAATCTGTTTACCTTTACAGACTGTTATGCCATTTCCTGTGTATCCTTGGGAGCAGTAGCAGCCTGTTGTCCCACCCTGAACTTCACACCTGGCATCTTTGTGGCATGTCATGTTGCAGCTTGGAGAGGTGCAGCCATAGTCCAGCAGACTGGAAATCAAAACTGGAGCAAAGGAAAATCAGATTTGTTTCATTATCTAAAACCTTTATTCTGAGCACTAAAATGAGATCTGGGCCAAAGGTTTCCACAAAATGGGTGTATTCTAGTAAACATCATCACAGACTCTGTTGTACTGCAGGATAGGGCAAGGGCCACCGGCTACAGGGGCATTTTTGGTAGAACAGCAGACACCACAGATAAACAACTCAAATGTGTTCTCAACCAGTATAAAATTGGTAAATAGCACAGAAGTCACTCAGTGATAGGGGGAAAACATTTCAAAGCTCTCTAGTAGTTTCCAGTAAAGCCCAGACATTTATTTGCTCTCTGAATTATGTATGGAGTGAAATCCAAACTGCCCTACATGTCTGAGAGAAAAATACCAAAGAGGGTTCCCCTGATCACACCTTTTATTCTTATAAGCACTCCCATACTTCTGAAGCTAACACATAGGCATGGTTTGGTAGATTAAGATGAAATATCACATATTTACGTCATTATGCTAGCAGGGTTTAAAAGTTATTTACGGTGTGTCAAATTATTTAACTTTAATCTCTCAGAACGCCATAACTACTTTCCCATTGTATGAATGCATATGGTTTTCAACATAAAGAAAAAAAGGAATCTCTTCTTTTGAGAAAACTTACAGATCACTATCACACACACCCTACAATAGGTAGATATAAGGCATTTAGCTCAGAAAGGAAAGGAAGTTTTTTTACTTTATAGTTTACAAATTATTAGCGGGACATAGTGAAAGTTGCAGAACACAAAGATCCTTCTGGGTGCTGTCTTTCCCTGTAGTTCTGCTTTTTCCTACCTAAATGTCCTTCTGGATATTTGCTAGCCTAGTGTCACAGTTGCATTGCTGGATGAAATCTCACGGAGATGCTGTTTTCTTGGAAAAATTAAGACTTCACAAAAAATTCAAAAGATTTAAAATTACACACAATATTTAAATATTTATATATATAATCCAAGTCAATTTAGATATCAACAAATTTCACATTTTCTCTGTGTTTCTGAGAGGAGAGACTGTCTTTCACAGGGATTAAAACAGAAACCTGTTGATTCTGTTGTCATTTTACTGTTTTCAGCATGTGAAATCTAAAAATTTCCCAAGCAGATGGAGAGAGAGAGAAGGAAAAAAATGTACAAAAAATGCACAGAAACTCACAATATTTATGGTTTTTTTTTCAGTACCAAAACCACAGTGAGATAAGGACTGGTGTTTTGGGTTTGGTTGTGGGATGATCCTAACCATGCAATTACCAAATCCAACAGCAGCACTGACCAAAGCTACAGGGATTTCCAGTCCTGTGCACCCAGCAGGTTTCAACCATCCCCAGTATAATAATTTCTCCTTGTCAGATCCCACTCCCTTCTCGCCTGGCACACACTCCCCAGAGACAGAGCTTTCACCTACCTAGGAATGGAAGCAGTTTCATTGGTGATGCTGTTGCTGTGCAGTGCCTGTTGCAGAGCCCCTGTGTCAGAGAAGAAAACTCCCTGCTTTAAAATATATGACCATGTGCAAAATACGCACATATGACTGAGGGGAGAGCGATGTCCCAGTACAGGCACAGCCCTGGCTCTGCCCTTTGTCCCAACCTCACGCTTCCAAAAGTTCCTGAGGCTCTCAGACAGGACAGGAAGGGTCAGGAGGGGCTGAGGAGCTGGTCTTCTGGCAAGTAGGAAAGCAGTGAGAAAGCAAAAGGGAAACAAGAGGCTGCGTCTGGCAGAGGATATCAGAGAGGATTCCGGGGTGAGGAGGTTAGAGGAGCATGGAGCTGTTTGGGAGAGTGGCAGGGGCAGGGTGAAGCTGGCAGGGGTGACTGCAGCCTGCTGGCAGTACAGGAGCAGCAGGTGGAGCAGATGAGGGAGGGTGAGGAAGAGGTGGGGGAGAATGGTGACTGCTTGGTGTTTACGAGCTCAGAGGTAACGGTCTACATGCTTCCTTCCACCTTTTCCTGCTGACACGAGTACATGTGAGCCCTGAGATTCTTTCTGTTTGGAATCAATCTTAGCTGACTGCTGTGGTTCTTACTGCTTTCTTCAGTTTTGAGATGGATCTTCACTGCAGTCAAGCAATGTTGCTTTAAGGGTAATGGGATGTAAGGGAGGTACAGGAAATCGCTGAACTCCGCTTTGTGAGGAAAACAAAGACATAGGCAGGGAGGAAAGAGGCAGGAAACTCAGGAACTGAAGGAGACCAAATTTCTAAGAGTTCATGGGTTGTGTAATAAGATATGTTCAATACAGCATTTGGCATGTCTTTGTGTTTAACTCCAGAGCAGCTCTATTCTCATTACAGCATCCTGAAGAGACTTCAGCATGTACTTGTATCAGGCATTGATATGCCAATATTTTCTCTAATCTTGCCAGGGACAATGTGCCTACAGTAATTTCCCAGCTTTCTGGAGATGATGACTCTCATGTTGAAGCACTGTAAAACTGAAGCAATGACGTGTGCCTGTCCTTATAGATGCAACCTGAGGGATGTGCACCAACAGCCATGCTGCTGGGAGAATGGAGAATCTCTCAGAGGTAAATAAAACACGAGAGGCTGGGGAAGGTCACTGTGACAAAATACATCCTGTCTGACTAGAGGCTGGCACTTTGGTAGGTACCTGATGGGAGAGCATCAGTCTGCTCTTGGGAATTATCTCTAGATCTGGCAACATTTTTTTCAAAAATTTTGGGAACTATTTGCTCACCCCCATTTTCCAGCCTCATGATCACTGCTGGCTGGAGTTCAGTGGGTAAAGCTCTACTCAGGCCAGGGAGGTGTGAGGCATGTAGGAATAGCACGTCGGTGTCTGCTTGGCACAAAATACTTCTGGAGCACCTTGGTAAATAGAGAGGAAGCTCCAGGAACCGGATGTTAATTTCTGATGAACTGCAGAATAATGAACAAAGGGTCCAGGTGTAGGAAGACATTTTCCCTCCTGTTTGACTTTGTGATGGGGGAAGGACTTAAAGGGCATGAGAGGAAGGGACTAGGAATTTGTTTGTTTTCTTAAGGTTTTCCCATAATCTAATGCATAGAGCCACAGAGGAACACAAAATCAGATGACCTGAGGATAGCTTTGATCTGCACGTCCTGTCCTGTTCCTTGTGCTGGCATGTACTGTAAGCTCAGCTGGTCTGTACTAACTTACAATTATAAACCTATAATGCAGAAAATAAATGTTATTGTTCTGTGTCTTATTACCCCCCAAAATCAAGCTAAAAGATTTTGACAGGAAGTGAGAGAACAAGAAGTTACAACCTAAGATTCAGGCCTTAAGAGCTGGAAACACATTTTTACCACTCAGGGATGTACATTTCAATTTTGTCTAGACACCAGCATTCTGCAAGGAGTGTCCAGATGGACTGTTTGGAGAGCAATATCATAACCCCAGTGATAGTAAATTTATAGTAAAAAACTTTAACTCCTTTTCTAATTAAAGGTCTAAGGATACAGGAGAAATTGTGGATGACTCAGAAAGATACCCCATAATCTTACTACTGGGAGATGAATGCCTCCTTTTCTTCTTGCTAAAAAGGCACGTGATGGCACCTTTTCACTGGTCAGTGATTCAGCCCTGCAAGGGGGACTGTGCCAAGCAGGTGAGGATGTTTCCATCAGGAATGGGGCTGCTGAGCAGCTCAGTGCACTCACAGGTACCTGGGTGACGTGGAAGAAGGGCACAGGTCCAGCTGGCCAGGGCTGACGCTGTGGCTGGCACTGGGTGAGCAGGCAGCTCATAAAGAAGAAAGATGAGGAAGAACAGAGCAAGGACAGGAGAAGGTAGGCTAGGTCAAGAGCAACTCGGTGATAAAAGGAGCTTCGATCAGATTTAGAAGGCAATAGGGAGACAGTGAAGAAGAGGGATTTAGGAATATCTTAATGAGATCTCAATACTGGGAGCAGTGGATTACTTTTGCATTACACTGCTTTAAAAACTGGCTAATGTGAGTGTCATTTAGAGGCTGAAGACAGCAAGGTCACAATAGGAATGGATGTGGAGAAGGATGGACTTGACAAAGATTTTATGGGGAGAACGAGGAGGAAAGAAGAGATTTCTGAGACATTTTGGAGATTAAACCAGAAGGATTTACTGATAATATCTATTGGCATACAGGGACAGGAGTTAAACAAGTGGAGATGAGCAAGTGAACACATGAAAAGGAGACACTTTCAAATTTGTGCTGTCAAAAATTTCAAAAAATGCTGAGAAAAAAATATTGAGGTGTCACAAATCTGAAGTATTGATGGGTACCTGTCTTTATAGGCAGGGAAGAGGGACATGCACAAATGTGCACATTCCTGAAAGAGTGGAGAATAGGTCTAAGCTAAATAAAACGGGTACAAGAATGTGGAATGCCAGTAGTGCAGAATCCATCATTAAGAAACATTAGAAATAAATGGTTTGTGGAAATATTTCACAAGTAAGTCTTTCCATTCTTATCCGTGGAGAGCAAAGCCCCAGTTCTATACTTAACTGTGTTACTCATTTTATAAATGGGCTCATTTATCTTTGCAAGACTGAGTTAGGAAGGCATAAGTAAATGAATATACACAGGTTAACATGCTTGACTTTAAACCACACATTTCTGATTACTGATCACTGTGTTTGTACTGATCTACATGCGACTGTAGAATTCTCAAGCTGTTGTTTTTTTGCTGGTGAACTGATGGGAAGACATCAGCCTGCTTTTATAAATTATTGGGTACTTTCCAAGCTTTGTATCATGAAAAAAACCTATTTATTCTTATCCTTGTTTTAAAGGTAATTGGAATGCTGATTTTGCAGACAATGCTGTGAAAATAACAGGCACAGCTGATGGCTTTCTAGAGCTCAATCGTATGTAGCTTTCAAAAGATAAATGTAGATAAATACAGACCACTGCCTTCATTCCAGAAACTGCCTATAGTGCCAACAAAGGAGCAAAAACTGAACAGAGCTAGCATTAGGTGTGGCTTTTAAAATGAGCAGAAGCATGATCTGCTGTATTAAAGATTTTGTTTGGTGTGATCAAATTTGGACTACTAGCTGAATATACAAGAAAGAATCTCACCAAACTTGCAGTTTGCCATAGGTTGTAGATCCCACTTTCAGACCACAACAGGTCATGCTCAAAGGAGATGGTGAGAGGGTGTATCAGATTGAGAGATCCTGAATGCCCCAGGTATTGTTTATAAATCCTCACCCTCCTTGGTGTTGAGATCTGTGCATTTTCAGCACCCTCAAATGCCAGTACCTAACCCATCACAGTCTGCTCCATCATAACCCACCCTGTATGTGCAGAACAGCCAAAGGCATGTGCATGCAACACAAGCATTTATCTCTATCACATAAGTACATGCGTGTATCAGTTAATGAATTGGTATAATAAATATTTAAAGCAAATAATAAAATTATGATAATTATGATCGTGATCTTTCATGCTTTGCTTTTTATTTTTTGACTAATGACTGTTGAGTCACCCTGTTTCCTGCCAAAAAGAAAATATGATGTAAACAGACAGAGGATGAACAAATGCACTGTATAAAGCTTTTTCTCTGATGCTTACTGTGGTTTTTTTTTATATCAAATTTATTTATTGGTTTCAAATCACTATCCTATCACTTCAAAAATTTAGATGGTCTTTATAATACTTCAGAAATGTTTCATTTATCTTTGTCACTAGGACAATTATAGGGTTTTTTCTTCTAGTCACGGAAATCTGGATACAATTGAAAATGTACTTAAATGTCAGATAAAAATAATGAATTTCCATTATTGGTTAAAATTATTTTCAAATAAAAAAATCCATGGAAAGTATTTTTCAAACACAGGCCACTCAATCACAGGGCAGCCTGTCTCAGAGGGCTCTAGCTGAAAAGTAGTGTCAGCATCTGTTTTATAACTGTCTCACCTCACCTTCCTGTCTGAGTGCTTTACAAATCCTTATCATTTTATGTGCAAACATCATATTCCATCTGAGCATACAGGGCTGAATAGATCTCTTGGGATGATGTAACTCTAGGCAATTCTGAAGCAATAAACACACAAACTCACATAAACATATGCATGCACACATCCTCCTAAATCTGCGTAGCTATGTCCATCTGAAGGAAATGGCACATTTCAGTGCTCAGAGCCAGTTCCTTTCTTCTCTTTGTTTTACCTTGGATGAAGTCATGAAATAAAGGAATTTAAAGTGAATGCAATGTTTCTGAAAGCCAGATTAACTGCCCTGAAATTGGGCTCTGTTTCTGCATCTGCTATAATACAGCGGAGATGTACAGATTGAGTATAAAGTTCCCCACAGCTAAAAGGGATAAAGTAATTCAGTTTCCATGTCTGTTTGTGTTCTCCTGGTCATGCTACAGTGAAATTGTAACAATAGTCTCATTTCTGCAGGAGAAATAGAGTGAACTCCATGAATAATTACACCAATGAAATGCCAGACTACCAGTTTCTTTTAATACACTCATTTTATCCCAGAGCAGCAGAAGCAAAGAGCTCTCACATGTGAACCACCAGGTGACCAGACTGGGTCCTACAGGCCCATGATTCCTTCTTTGTGTTTTTCACATGGGAGAAGAGTTCTGGCACTTCTTGTTTGCCTGCCACAGAGTCCCAGAGTGGCAGTCCCTGTCCTGGCCTGTCTGGGTGTTTATCCTCCCAGTGCTACAGTCAATCTATCAGCAGAGCAATATCCCACAAAAGCCATCTTTAATTTTTTGTCTTCAGGTAGCACTCTGAAAACTGGTTAAATTATGACGTAGGTTTGGGGTCTTACCAATTAACTTCAATGTCTATTGAAGAATGACATGATCCTAAGCAAGGATATTGGGATTTGGTCCTGCATTCCCAGGAACCTTGATGTGCCATGGGGGTGTATCTTGCAGAAATGAAGGTCAAACAATTTGTGGAGGAGGTGTGACCAGCTACATATGGCCACAGGAATGGACAGAACTGTGGGAAGAATGAAATATGCACAATACTGGAAAAGAAGATGCTCTTTTCCATCCTCTCAGTCCCTCACAAATCCAGATGCCCTGGATAACAGTTCATAAAAGTTCTGGCTCTCTGCTGCTGCCGTGTTCTGCCTCACTTCTCACAGTCCTGCCAAGGCCAGAGCCCTCTTCCCCCTGCCCTCTTTCCTTCCTTACCCCTTCATCCTTTCTCCCAGTGACTCCTCAAGAATTTGTGCATTTCCTATCTGAGAACTCTAGCAGAAGGAAAAATACTTGAGGGCCATGACAGGAAACAAAATAATACTCAGAGGAGGAAAATAATGAATGATCATTTAAGATCGAGAGTGGAAAGTTCATCGTATGAACTGCCAAGAGTGCTTTAAGTCAAACCCAAACATCTGCATTACAAACAACAATCATATAATCACTGATTTCTTGCATTATCCCTTCCCAGGCAGAGAGTACTCTGTGGTGAATGGGCCAACAAACAATTATTCTGTAATATTCCTTCTCTGTGATATCATCTCCTTCCTTGAAGATTTCAGGAACATGAGAATTTGCTGGGACGTTGAAATGTTTGGAGAAAAGTTGGCTGTAGCACACAGAGTGTAAGTGAAGCCCCTCCATTCAATGACAGATGCATAATGCTTTGAGAGAGGGCACGGACAGGAGGGACAGGACCTCAGGCAACCCTGCTGTTATCCAATATTATCCCATTGCTTTTCTACCACACCAGCCACTTGGTAAAGCATGTTCTTCATGTGCACTGACTCCAGAAAGAGCTTTCTCTGGACCCCAGTACTACAAAGAAGAGAGTTCATAGCAACTACAGAAAAATTGAGATTTTTTTTGTTTGGGCCAGTGACTTAGAGCCATATTCTCCCTCACTCATGCTACAGGCTGTTTCTCTGGTGTTGGGGCACTAGTGGCAGAGTGCTGACAAGTTCTGTTGGAGCAGTTTAAAATTAAAACCTGAAGTTTGCTGAAATGGTTAGCATCCTTATACAAGCCTATGAACTCATTGCTAAAACTTTCTGTCTGTTCTCTCATGCTAAGCATTGGATTGTGGTGTGTCTTGAAGAAACTCAAAATATGCCCCTCACAGAGTTACATATTTTGTATGGTGCTGGTGCTTTTGACGATCTCTTGATTTTGGAAGTAAACTTGCAAGTTTAACTTGCATCCTTCAGACACCTTCTCACATGTACTGGCTATTTCACCTGAAATTGTTTGACTCTGTCCTTTCAGAGTTGCCTTTTAGCTTAAATTAATGTAATTTTGTCCCCCAAAAGAGAAATTAATTAATTATAAATAAATAAATAGCTCTAGTAATTTTTGTTTCCCAGCTTGGACTCCTTATGGGTCTAGGGGTCACTATTTCTATCTTACTTTAGCCCTGCTCATGGCTGGAGTAGGACTGAAAAGATATTTCTGGTGTCGGCTCACCCTCCCCCCTGGCTTACAGCACTTTTCCTTCCTCTCTGCTGCTGGATAGTACATCCATCCTAACCCAGAGGTTAGGGCTAATTCACACCCCATCAATAGGCACAAGAAGTTTAAATGATTTCTTACAGTGTTCATTATCTTGTACCTGTCTGCAGTGAGCTTCATCTGGTATCTTGTTAGTCACTCAGGTTTTATTAGCTTCTCCTGAAATTCCTTGCTTTGCTCCTTGGTTTATATTAACTTAAATAATTGTGTATTGTCAGCAAATTTCAGCACCTTGTTATTCATTCCATTTCCCATATCATTAAATATGAGTGGTGAGCAAATAGCGGAGGAAATTATTCATGAATATTCATTTAAAGTTAAAAGCAAATTCCATTTTCACAGCATTCGTGACCAGCCCTTGTTCACTTTCTGAAAACAACTGAGTGCTAAAGATTTACTCGTGTAAGTGCATGCAGAAGATTCACATTTTGTTCCCGTATACAAATAATCCCTCCAAAAATTTCCTCCTGCATGTTTCTAGACAAAGTTCACATTTTGTGAGTAGAGGAGATATCTCTAGAAAGGGGACAGAATCCCAGAAGCTAAGAGCATATTTGAAAGGCCTACTCCTTTCTCATGCAGAGACAATGTGACACAAGACAAGTGAGGAGAGAACTGCATTTCTGACACATCCCATTCAACATCTGCACCTGCATTCACCCAACGCCAAGCAGAGACCTGCAGCCTTCTGTTGCCATCTGCATGGGCTCCTGACCATATTTCCAGCTGGTCTGGCTTATGGATTGGCTATTCCATGCATCCTGGCACTCTGGTCCAAGCCTGTCTGGCATCATGGGCTCCCTGCCAGCGTTGGTACAGCCTGGCTGTGGTCAGCTGAGCCATTCACAGGCTGCTGGCCCTGGCCCTGTTCTGCAGCTGCACACCCAGACCAAGCTTTGTCCAGGTCCCTGCACCTCGTGGGTCCCTGGCCACCTTCACCATCCCCAGAAGCAAGAGCCTCCCTCACCTGTACAGCAGAGCTTGCACTGCTTGGTACACCAAGCACAGCTCCTTTTTAAACATCACCCTGTGCATTTCTGAAACAACGTAATGAGATGTGTCATAAATGAAGACCATAAAAGAATGAGCTGTTTTTATAATAGCAGTTAAGAACCCATCCAGTCTGTTAGCAATTGTGTTATGAGTTGCACAGCAGTGCTAACCTAAATGAAGGTTATCTTTGGAATCCATGAAAATGCTGAAAAGAGAGAAAGAGAAGCAGGGCTTGAGAATGAGGCGAGCAATCTGCAATACTGTGACACTGTGCATGAGAAACATCATTGTAGCCCAGTGACTAAATTGATTTGTCTTCCAAATGGCAAGAAGAGGTTGAATGGAGGTGGCTGGTGAGCAGTTTAATTTGATTGCCCCCAACCTTTATTCCTTATTTTTTTAAAATGGTATCAATACTCTGTTAAGTGTGCATGTAAGGAAAAGAACCCCTTCAGTTGCTTCAGTAAATTCAAATCTGTGCTCCACATTTAGCTCCACGTGAACACAATGTCACACACACATACTCAGAGTGGACAATTTGGCCTTTTGGGTGATTAGCCAAAATTGTTTTAAGGTCTGCTCCATGCATTAGTCTAATGACAAAAACAGGTCAGAATGGTTTGCAGAACTTACAAAGCAGCAAGAAATATGTGCTTGCCTCGGTTGTAGGTAGTTCTGTCTGTGAACACCCAGGTGTGGCAGGCATTTCCTGAAGAAACTCCTGCCTGCAAACTGAATTTAGTGGAAATTTTGCTCATGCATAGCTATAGGACTTGTTCTTTAAAAGAACTGGCATACAATAAGTCTGTTCATGAGCTGCTTTCACTAGTACACTGAAGTCTTCACTTACTAAATCAGATATTTTCAGATTAAATATTTAAAACATTTTCAAAACACACTGCTGCCGTATTTATGTGGTCCAGTGAGTGCTGATTATAGCATATGATACAGCTTTTTTCATAAGATTGCAGGAAAGGTGACGTGCAGATAGTCATATGCAACTTCCTTCACAGAAATGCCTGTATTTAAAGTGGAAAAAGAAAGGAAATTAAAATGAGATTCCATTGTTTAGATGAAAAAGTGCAAAGGTTCACAACTAAATTAATGTAATTCTGACTTTGACCTCTGGACAAAGCATTTAAGAGCTTTCCAATAATGACATAATATTTACTTGGTGCCTATGCCTTAGTTTGCAGTTTAACTACTTAAAGAATAAACCAACTACAGATTTATAGTATATGCATTATATAGTAGATATGTTATAACTCTTACACTCATCACAGTTGCTTTAATTAATTCAAGTGATGATATGCTGGATTTCAGCTCACAAAGCCCTTCCCTACAGCCTCATTGCCATGATCCTAGAAACATCTGGGTGCACAAATGGATGCTTGTGAGAAACTCCACTGTGTTTCAGGGAACTACAGGGATGCAGAAGATGAATGTATACATTTGCTATTCTATATTTCACACTGTTTGTCAATCTTCATTTTTAAAAATTCTCCCCTAGGTATCTTGAATTATTTTTTATTTCCATATTTTTGAACCTCCCTATCAAGAAGAAGGTTTCCTTGGAGATTTTGAGATTCTGAGTTCACTGAAGTCAAGGGAACTATGCTGCTTTATGCAAGCTGGGGATTTAGTCTGATAGTCTCATCTTAGTGAATACAGAGCAGATTGAGTTTATCCAAACTTAAGAAAGCCACATGAATAAGTTTGTTTGAACAATTCTGTTGTATCCCCTCTGTATTTACAGTGCAATTTAGCAGGCTGAAATTAATTTTTCCTCTGATTATGTTTTCTACAGACACTGGAAAGGTTGATGAGTACAATATAGTTCTAAATGATGTGCCTTATTCATGCTTTTTTCTTTATGTTCCATTACTGTAGGATTTGAGTGGAACCATATGATTATAGTCTTAAGCTGTCATGCAAATGGACTAATTTTGTTCCATTTCCCATTCCCCTCACTGTCCTTGTCAATGCAACGGATAAATCTTGCTCTGTGTTCTGTTCCTCATAGACTTGCAGGGCTGTCATCAGAGTGGATTAATCTACTGCCTGTGTTATCACAAAATTCTCTGTCCTAACAATGACTTATCACCGAATTTAAAGCTTGATATACTTTATATTCAATCTGTAGACTTAGTCTTGCAACAAAAATTGTAATGAGAGCTAAAAATGGTACAAAAATAATCCATTCTTATCACAGTCTTTGAATTGTAATTTCATGGATTTCCTTGAATACAGTATTTTACTGAACAATAGCAAGAGAGAACATGACAGAATAACATACTTGAAATTTCAATTTTAAATGTCACCTAAATTAAGCTTCCAAATTGTTTAATTAAGTGACCATAGCTCCATTAGAAGTTATTGTCAGCACAATCTCTGTGCAAGCAGTTCCTTCGATAAAAGCCAGGGTGTGGTCAAACTATTACTCAACAGCATATAAAAACACCACTAAAAACAATTACAATGGCGGGACTTAAACATAAAATAATACAAATTTTAGACTTATTTCTTCCACATATAATCCTTTAACTCCCTCCTTCATGCTTGGCTATTGCATGGTTTTTAAACTGACATGTGGTTGTTATACATGCTTGTTATTTATTCTTTTCTCAGGGTTCTCACTCTGGTCTAAATTACAAGAAAAATGTTTTAAGCATTTCTTTAAAATATGTATTTATCTGTGTGCTCAAGATACTAGATGAAATAACAATTTTTTATTATTCTTCCCTCTGATGTTAGGTATGAAAGGCCAAAAGAAACTGACTTAAGATACTCTACAGAAAAATAATGCCTTCTAAACTTTAAGCTATCTTGTTAATTTTTTTTAGCATATTAGGTTTGTCTACGTGGGAATTTTAGAATGAGGCAAAGAAGTCAGTCCTAGATTATGTTAAATAGAAGAAGGAGCTTCCACTCCACTACCTAGAGCCGATTTACAGAAATTCCTATGTTAACCATTTCATCTACAGATTCTGAGTTTTTTACTTCATAGTTGGCAATTTTGGCAAGGAACCCAGTGCAAACTTTTGCGTGTCAGCTTTGTGATTTTTCCCACCATGCTTTATGAGATGCCTCCTACAACTGGCAGTAGGCCTGAGACTGGCTGTGTTAAACTGCCACGATGCTTTTCCCATAACTCAGCTGTGTTTTGCCAGCTCCATTTCTAAACTGCCATGAGAGCAGCCTGGAAGACACACTGCTCACTTCCAGCAGTCTTTAAAATAAACAGGATAATGCCTTGCATTGGCACTCATGCAGTCAGATGGATTTTCCCATGTAGCTTTGGAGGAGCAACATTATGATTTCAGAAGAAAGAAATCTGGAGGATGAAGTAAAAAGCAGTGTGTGGTTTGTAGTGTTTTTGGTAATTTTGATTTTGTGTGTTTTTTTTTGTTTGTTTTGTTTTGTTTTTCTTTGAAGGCCTCTCTTTGCAAATGCATTCAGAAAGCGCAACATTGATGCTTTCCTTGGCAAGCTGTCAATGTCTGGTAGGAGGAATTCCTGGGAGGAAAAGCACTGCTGAAGAATTTTATACCAGAGAAGGTGATGATCCTACCAAGATTTTTGGTGCTCATTTGAAGGTGCAGAATATCCATATGAAAACCTTTTTCTCCCTATAATTTAATACCCTTCATGCCTTAAATACTGAAGAAGTAAAAGCTTGAAAAGCTGCAGCAACAAGTGGGGAATGTACTGGGTATTATGGATGTCCCCTACAGGCATTAAGGACATTTGGCTAGGTCTGTAACATACTGTGCTGCCCCTGGGTGAGAAATGACTGCCTCAGAAATGGAAGAAGACCTGGACAATTCACAAGATAAAGCTTGTCTTGAAATGAGCATACTAAAACAGACTGTCTGCTTTACCATGAGCTGTCCTTTATCACACCCACTCCCACATATCTTGCTTTGCATCCACAGTATAAAGAATGCTTTAAAATTATTAAAATTTATTAAAAAGTGCTCATACTTTGAACATTAGCCCATCAATGCAGCATTTCAGATCCATTGCTCTCTGTCTGCACTATAGCACAGATGCACAGGTCAGTCTTGGGAGTGAAATTCCAGCCCTGACTTTTACAAATTCCACAACACACACACACAGAAATGATGTGCACAGAAATGATTTTCATGAAGAGCTCTCATTGTCTGCAAGGTCATATAGTTTATGAGCACTGTTAAAAGTCTCCTTCTGGTAAGATCTCAGCATTTATGTAGAAAGGTTGTTTTTCTCTCATTATGGTATCATGGGAATTTTTCACCTTTTCTTGGGTTCCTGTTTGGCTTCAACAATTTTTGAGAAACTTCCCAGCATGTTGGTAAGCATACTGGAAGTGTGCAGTGATAGAACGTCTTGCCAAAGTGCTCTCTGTTTTCCAAGAAAACAGGAAGGTATTGGGAGCACTGACTGAGGCTTGATCCTCTCTTGTCTTCAGCCACTACCACAGAATATTTTTTCCCTTGACTTGGCATAGGGAGTAGGAGCAGGAATTACCATCTCAGTTTTATTTATTCCAACAACATCTTGCAGACATTTGCTTTTGTGACACCCTTCCAGATGGGACTGAGCATGCAGCTATTTGAGTCCCAGAGCTCCACAGATGTCCAGATGGAAGACTAGAGTGCACAGCAATCAGTGAGTAATTGGTTAAGTGATAGACCTGCTGCAAAGCAGCATTACCTCAGCCTTAAGGAGGATTAATTACAAAAGACCTATGATGCCAATGGATTCTCTTTAAAAAGTTGTGTGTGGATTCAAGGCACTTTAAGTCAAAGAAGCTGTACTTAATTCAACATAATATGCCTACATAAATAAGCAAGTGTTGAAAGATATTAAGCACTTTATATAGCACACTAGCAAAAGTATCTGAGTTTTTTGGGGTTTTTTTTGTAAAAGTATTCTGGAAACAGTAATAAACTGATCCCCCTGTCACCAGAGGTGGTCTTCCTAAAGCATAGTGTAACCTCTAGTTTTGTCTCACACATAGCACCCAGTACTGAATACTGAACATGAAGTTTGATCCCAAAGTGCTGATAAAATACAGCTGATTTCTCAGCTTAGGCTGACAAGATTTGTTCATGCTTAAAAAAATAATGCCTCAAGTGACAAGCCCTCAAGATTTCAAAGGAATCCTAAGAGAGCTTTGTTCAATCAGAAGGTAACAGAGATGCTCTTCCTGACACATCGCTGCAGTCTCAATGGAATAAGACAGACACCAAGGAGGGGCAAATACTACAGATCAGGTTAACATGAAAACTTTTTTGCAAGCACTAATTGGAATGCAAATCTTTGTACCATAAAAAACCCGAGCTATGAATAGAGCATTGGAGTTTAATTGATTAAATCTGTCAGTTTCTAAAAAAGCCAGAGATACACGTTCTGATGTACTTGACTCCCAACAGTTTTATTAATAGCTATATGGTTCTTCAGCTTGCATAGAGATGCAGGTATAAAACACTGTATATTTTTACACTTTGGCAGATTTCCTATGGAAGGCACACAACAGAGTGTGACTCACAAGGTGAGCAGGAGTGTGCCTGTCAGTGGGGCTGGCTCTGCTGGCACAGCTGAACTGCCGAGGCTGCAGAGCTCTGCAGCAGCAGGAGTGAGGCTGACAGTCACTGAACACCAGGCACAGGTTTGCCATTGCTCTATGAAAGAAATTACAATAAATTGTAACAAACACAGGCTGTAAAATACCAGGAAATCAAAGAGAAAGAATAAGAGAAAAAAAATTAAGTCCGGCAAATTGCTGTTTAAATTTCATTGCCATTTTTTCCAAATTTCTGCTCAAGCTAACAAATTTATGAATCCTGCAGTGAGAGATGTGCTCCTCTTTAGATAAGTATGACAGAGTTCATGGGTGCATTTGTGTGAGGAGGGTATCAGCCCCTCTGCTTATCAGTATGCTCAAGCTTAATGCTTAACGTGACAACTTCCCCCACAGCTGCTTTCTCATTATAACTCAAGTAGGTTAGTTTCAAAATTGTATATCCAGTAAATCACTCTACAGATGTTCACTGTCACCCTATGAATCCTCTGTCTTATTTCCTCAATGTGAATTATATTTTCTCAAATCCTGGACCAATATTTATCAGAACATATATCAGAACTTTTCAAAATTACTGTAATTAATTGAGAGTCTGTGAATTCCTTACCTGTCCAAGGGCAAGGATAAGACCCTAAAATTAAATGCCACTAAAAATTATGGTATAAATTAAAGCCAAAATAGAATGCTTTTGTTGATCTTCCATCCTGCCCCCAAACTTTAAGAAATAAAAAAGTCTTCATGATCCTATGATCCAAAATAACAATACCCATATATACAGCATGACACATAGTATCATGCTGTTTCATTAGTAAGACTGCTATATATGGCTTGTGTTTTATTACTGCAATAGTATTTAATAGATAGTTCTTGCACTTTGCATTGCATACCTGGTCTCACATTGTGGCTCAAATATTTAGTCTTTAAAGAAGAGAATATGAAAAGAGAAAATAAAAAAAATAATTCAATAGGCTTATATTTCTACTCTGTGTAGAACCACATGAACCTTTTTTGATTTTCCAGCAATTCCAAAAAGTCTGAACCAGTTCCAAACCACCTGAGTAAGAATGACAAAGCATGAACTACCTGAAAACATAAGATAGCAGTTTAAAAATTAAAATAGTAAAGAAAAAAGACCTTCAAGTAGAAAAATCCTTTCAATTTGGAATACTGGAATATCAAGATATTGAATCAGAGCAAAGCACTTTGACTTCTATTTCAGTTTTTATTAAATTTCCATCAATCTCTTCTTGACCCAAATAATTCAGAAAAATTGAAATGGAGACAAGGAAAAATTCATTACCACCACCCAATCAGTGTTTTCCAACAAATTTGACCTACCCCTACTTTCTCCTGATACTGGGCAAGGAGATTATTTATGAATTTTTCAACTTTACTTTTTATGCTTTTCTATAGAGAAAAATAAACACAACTGGGGAAGAGATTCCAGCATAAATATGTTTGACAGCTCATGGAGAGATAACTTGCTGCTTTTAATCCTGCTGGCTAATAACAACATAAACAAACCCTGCACAGAGTCCTCCTTCTGAGGTATGAGCACTGCAGTTGGGAGGTATTAAATGAGCAGTGAGTGACTTGTCAGGGTGCATTGGGGCTGGCTGGGTGTGGGCTGGCTGTGGCAGCAGCACAGGGGCAAATCCCAAAGCCATGGTGGGGCTGTGGCACCTGGGGCTGGGCATGTGGAGAGGCTCCAGCCAAGGCTTCATGGCTGGAGCAACTGCAGCAAGAGAAATTTGGCATGGCCACACCCCCAAGAGCCCATCAATGACCTGACCCAAACAAGCCCTGAGGGGCTGGGGAAAAGGAGACCCCGGGGAGGTGGAGGGCAGCAAACAGGGCAGTCACCTGTCCTTGCTCAGTGCAGCAGAGCAGACACAGGATGTGCAAACCTCTCCTCCCATGCAGAGGAGCTGGGCCAGAGACCTGCAGAGTGTGGCTTTGGTCAAGATGTCCTAACAGCCAGTTTCAGGGCTCAGGGTATTTCAGTGGAGAAGCAGAGATCACAAATAGTGTCCTTTAATTAACACTGAACAATGTGTTTCCTATACAGGCCAACATAATTGCCTGTATTTCAAGTGGTAGGTTTATACAGGAATGGTTGGAAATGAGCAGATTTACTGCAAATACCGCCATAAATAAACTTTCCTGAACCAACATCGGTAACACAAACAAATGATTATGTGTGTTTTCTGAAATGCAGCAAAAAGCAAAATTGTGGCAGGTGTGACACCTGATAGCTAAATTGAAATTTATAGAATGCATATGGCAGAACTTCATTTTTCTTTTTCATTTAGTGATCAAAAACTAGATGACAGACAGTGCAAAATGAAAACAGATGAAATGAATTTCCAAATGGATCCTGCCAAGTTTCATTTTCTCCACAAGTTCCTGGAAAGCCCAGAACCTATTCCCATGTGCACAGCCAGAATTTGCAGATTCTGCTCTTTACCTCTTCATCCTGCCATCTGACAGTTTGCCAAGTCCTGTGTGCTGCAGAATGATTGTGAAGAGAGGTCTGTTTGTTATGGTACCAAGATCATTCTGTCAGACTTGATAGCCTAATTTTTATATGGAGCATAAATAAAATATAATAATATATAAATATATATGTACACATGCACACATTAATTATAAAAGTTTTCAAAGTCACAGTCTTTATAATGCTTCCTCTGATGAAAGTAGAAAGACTGGATAATAAATGAAGTGTAATGGAAATTTGATATGAGTTTTTAAATGTGGGCTAAGGTAAAAGGTGAACATAAGCAACAGATCCTTTTACTCCTGATATGAAACAAGATTCTCTGTGGAATAAGTTTCAGACAGGCATGGAGAATTTATTTTTAATCAGCTTTAAAGTACAGTCTATAATAAGCATGCCCTTAGGCAGTTATACTGTGCATGCCATCATAAAAGAAGAAAAAAAAGAAGAAATCTTACAATGAGGCTTAAGAAAAATGGTCAACTGGATGCTGGATTTTTTAATCTATGATTGTCTTTGCCCCTGCTGAGGATTCCTATATCATCTTTTCATCAGGAGAGTTTGGCAAAGCCACTCAGCGGGTGCTGTATGTTGGGAGCCACAAAAATCAATATAGGGAATATGAAGGCAATTTTTAAAAGCTAATGTGTGAAACATTAAAAATCCATGCAGTATAAACCATGTATAAACTTAGCTACTCCCTGGCTCAAATGGATCAAACAGCAGAAATTGTGCTATATTGCACACTAAAGTGAAATAACCTTTAAGGCTGAAGATTGATTCTTTTGGGAAAGTATTTACAATATGGTATATTAAGCACTTTGGATAGAAATAACATGCCTTCTCATAACAGGGATATACACTTGTGAAAGAAAACAACTGGACAGTGATCTCATGAGCTAAAGGAAAGGATCCCAGCTTACAGGGGAAAAGCTCAAAATTTATGCCTTTTCATAAGAAAATTATTGGATAGTTTTCATTTCAGAGCGTAACATCATTCAATTACAGCTTTTAATTAGGACATACTAGTTGCAAATTTACGTAATGTTTTCTTGGAGACAACATATGTCATATTGCACTAAAATTATTTTGGCTAAAGCTTTAAAAACGTCTTAAGCATCTAATGAGGTCCAGTGCTAGAAAAAAAAAAAAAATGGCCTTTGGCAGAGTTTCCATGTATCAAAGGTATCCCACTAAAATCAAAGTGATTGTTCTGGGGAAAAAATTGTGCAAAACACCAAAGCATGCTACAGTCTGCCCCAAAGAGATGAGAGATGGGGAGTATTTCTGTCTTGGCTGGGTAGCTGCAAACATGAAGAACAGAGAGATGAGGGGACATGCCAAGGTTATGTACAAAGTCTTTGTCAAGGCAGGATCTAAATATACATCTTGAGAGTCCTAGAGGGCACAATATTGTCTCATTTTGAATCGAAGTACTCTTTCTAATTCAGTGCAATCTTCCAAAACAATTATAGCCTACAGCATATGCACAATATCATTGAAAAAAATTTGCATGTGTTTTGTATAAAATTCCCAGCACAATTATCGTCCTAGCACACTAGTATGAAATCAAGAGTAAAGAGGTAGGTAAAAGAAAACAGCAATATACAGAAAACATTGAGAAATGGAAAAAATGGAAAATCTCCACCAAAACCCCAAACAGAGAGCTGAAGCAGACATTTTTACCCTAAAACCTACTTGTCCCTATACTGGCTGACCAGATTAAGAGGGCAAAGGAATCAACACGTGAACCTGATTGGAAATTGTCTCAATTTCTGTGCAAATACCTACAAAATGTCTCCAAAGAGCTGTACTTTGCTACTTTGCCATAGGAATAACATATTCCGTGGCTCCTTAATTATTTCATTGAGACCTATGGAAGTCCCTTGTTAAAACTTTTGCTGTGATGCAAAGTTACACTTTTTATTATTTAACATTTTTGTATTGTGAGTTTTGTATTTGAAGAATTTTGACTGGAACATTAAAAACCTTCTTCAGAACAGAAGCGTATTAAGTACAGAACAGATTTGCATAAGGCTTCTTAAGAGAGAGAGCGTGATTAAAAATGCCCCTACAACATCTAAAATACCTGCTAGCAGTCAAGAACTGAAGGAGAAAAATGAAATTCTTCAAAATATTATCAACTTCTGTGCTGTAATATTAAAGAAAAAAGAACAGAATTTTCAAAAATGTCCAGGGGAAAGAAAAACAAAAGACTGAGTAAAGTTTTTGAATAACATAGAAGGAGAAACAATCACCAAGGACTTAGGCATGGCAAAACTACTGTGTAAACACTTCTCTTCATACTTACAGTAGGAATTTATCAGTAGCAAAAATGTATTGGATACAAAATCCAAGAAACAAAGGGAAGATGTTGAACTGATCTTCAGTGAAGGGAATGTAAACATGTACTTAAGTTAACAAAGAATACTTCAGGATCTGAAGGGTTTTGCTACTTGGGGACAAGGAATTAGCAGACAAGGAACTAGCAGGGGGCATCTGACTAATTTTGCAGATCAGTCTCCACCACCCAAATATTAAACAAAATGTAGTGCTCGAGTTTAAACAGAGAGGAAAGAACGAGTGACCAGGATATGTAAACTTTTAACCTGGCTTTTGTTCCAGGTGAAGAACCTGAAAGGATCACAGAGGAATTAATTTATGAGAACTGATGGAGTGGAAAGCATCTCAGCAGAGTCAGCTTGCGTTTGCTGAACTCAGGCTAACATCACCGATCGACTTTTTCCACATACTGAACTGGGCAAAAAGGGATGAGGTAAAATTAATCTGGACTGCAGCAAGATGTTTTGATCTAGTTGCAATCAGAAGAGCCACTGAGATAATGGAGATGAATTGCTGGCTCAAGATGATGATATGGAGGGTGGTGATTAGTTTTCAGATAGAGTATTATCAGGCTGAGTCATGGTTCAGCTCAGCCAGCACTGTACTACATAATCTCTAGTGATTTTAAGGCAGTGATTAATTCAGTCTTGGCCAGATCTATTGTTGGAATTGGGAGCAGCAATAAATATTTTCTTAGAGTTACTGTTATATACATTAAAAGCATCTGAGGGGGACTCTGGGTATTGATGGAGCAGCAGTTATGAGCTCTTATGTCAAGGAATGGAAGAGATAGTGAGTCACAATTTATAAAACAATTTTTAAGTGTTAGAAAATGATTACAAATATAGTGATAGGGGAACAGTAGTGAGTAAAGAAGGGGAAGAATACACATAAAATGGCCATTGAAAAGGCAGTTTTCTCCTGGGATGAATAGAGGGGGACATAAGCTATGCTTATTGCATAGTAATGAGTAGTCAGCTTGAGCTGAGTACAAAGGACCACCAAGCAGAAGCACTTGCAGTTTCTCACTGCTTCCAGGAGTGTGACAGGCTGTGTGTGGCGCTGAGTGGAGAATTCAGGTCAGCAGCATTCTCAGTTCAGAGAGAAGCTTCAAAGCAATGCTAAATGCCTAAATTACATTTAGAACACCACAAAATATGCATTTTATGTCCAGCGGATTTTTTGTAAATGACATCACAAAGGGAAAAGTGGTTCCTGAAATGGAAATTTAGCATGAAATGCAGATTTCCCTAGTCAAGATGCCATTGAGCCTCCATCTCCACAACAGTCTTACAAAGGCTCTACTTTCCCTGCCAGCAGCCCCATTCCACATAGACCTATTCTTTGTCCTCCACTTTAATGCCCAGAAATCCCATGCTCATGGGATTTAGAGAGAAGCAAAGTACATTATTTTGGCGATTGAAATAATTAATTTGCACTTGGGTAGGGGAAACATTCAACAGCCCTGACATTTTTACTTCTGCACTGAGCCTCAGCTGCTTCTCCCCAGGTAGGGAACAACCTCTGGACTCTTTGTCTTACTATTTCCCATGCTGGCCACCATTCTGGCGTTCAGGATCCTTGTAGAAGGACAGATACCAGCTCATAAGAGAACTGACCACCTTATGAATACTCTGTACCAGCCCTACTTCCTTACAACTGGATTGGTTTGAGGGGGGAAGAAAGATTTCAAAGCGAGAAATGCTGGCAGTAGCAAAGCTATGCTGATTTGCCAAAGCATGTTCATTCAGAAATCAGTCACTCGAGTTCCAGTCCAGATCTGCTGGGACTGGAATAACAGTCTTTGTTGTTCAATGTTTTCTTGATTTTTCCTTTCTACATACAAAATTTTGTATTCCCATACCTCTAACAGGATGTGTTTTTACTTTTTCCTGGCTCCTCTTCCTGGCAGGAAACTGGATCAGCCTCTTTGTATTTAGGGTAAAAAGAGATAAAAGAGTCAAGACGGTGACTTTGGACAATATTTTGCCATTATTTATTTCACAGAATTTTCTTCTCAACAGTAGGTACTATATCCAGAGTATTTCCCCTGCTTTTCTAGTGTCTATTCTCTGGGAAAATGAATGAAAAGAATAACATTTTTTGGGGGGATGTCAGCCATCCTGACAAAAAAAGACAAAGAAACCAAGTTGGCTTTATTTTAGCAAATTAACCATATGCCTTATATCAGTGGGAGATGTGCCCCACGGAGCACACCCACAATAATCACCCCTGATTTTATGGAGATCAATGCCAGGTTGTGGGCTTGGCTTCTGGTCTGCACACACAACATTTCTTGATGCTTACAGGTTTGTTGGAATTGTTCCTCTATGCTTATGCTGATAGAGACCAAAGTAGATGGGAAAAAGAAGAAATATTGGTTTAGCCTTACTTCAACAGAAGTGACTTATAGCATAGCATACCACAATGTGAATGCAATAATATAAACAAGGAATTACAAGACTGGGGTCCAAACACAATGGTGTTGATGCATCTTGATAAGTTTAAAGAGAAACTTCTCCTTTTCCTACCCATTGGACTAGAGAGCACAAAGATTCTGACCGATCAAAATTTGTGCAAAGGTTCAATTTTTATTACTAATAGTAATCAAACCTTCCCACTGGCCTCATCACATATTTAAAGTTGAGTATAGAACTAAGAACTCACAGGGACAGAAATATGAGTCAGGGTTTACATGGAGAGAATTGAGGTCCAGAGGGATGCAGTTGCCAGGAAGTGACAATATATGAAAAGAAAAATTGAATTCAGACCTCTGAGATCCAACTAAATCACAAGAGCACATTTCCTCTATTTAATCATTAGATAAAAAGTGAGGTTGAAGAAAAACTTCAATTTGTTTGGAAACATTTTTCCTCCATTTTGGGACCAGATTTCAAAAACAGTGCCTTTATCAAATTCAGAAGGGTAAGTGCCCACAGAAAGTGCCAGTAGGAGATTGCGATTTCCCATTTGCTTGTTGTTTTTTTTTTTTTCTCCCCTAACAAGAATTCCTAAAATAATCTAAAATATCTGGTTTTTATATCTGAAGAAGACAACAGTTTAAAATATGCATACCTGTTTCTAGTGAGTTGAAAGCACAATGCAACTACGATTTTATTGCCATATTTTTTGTTCGCTGGGTTTCTCTTTCAAGGGTTTGATCAAAATTAATGTGGTCTCTCTACCCAATGGCATTTATTTTGGTTATAAGATTAGAAATGTAAATTTGCAATAAAAGAAGAAAATAGGAAGCTGTTTTTAATGAATATTTTACACATGACTAATTAACAGAATCCCCTACAGGAATTTGGAAGTAATAAGGAATTGACTGAAAATAAATTAAAAATTAATAAAGGGGTCTCCAAACAACTTTGTTTATGAGCATTACCAGTTGCATTCTTAGTTATGAATATTTCAAGCTGCTTTACTATTCAGGATGCTTTATTCTTGGAGTGTTCATAATTTTAGAGGTGATTAGGCAAAAAAAGAAGAACAACACAAAACAAAATGTCTGGAAATGATAAAGCCTACCTGGGGAAAACTTGCTAATGCACAAATAATGGCTTAATATCCATTGTTTTTGCCTGATAATACCTGTGGTATGATGCTCCCCTTAATCCTCATCTTCTAAATGGACGGAACAGAACTGCTCACTAATTCATTGAGAAAAATGAGAATCTTCTCCCAGATATTGTCTTAAGAGCTGCAGTGCTGCAGCTGTGCACAGTCATTAATGAATGTTGGCTGAGCCTGGAGAGGGCTTTGCCCTGGGCTTGGGCTGCTGCAGCGCTTGGAGCTGTGGTGGGGATGGGGCTGGGTGTCAGGCAGAGTGTGACCTGCTCAGAAGGACTCTGCTCATGGCAGAAACATGAGCACCACCCAGCAATTCTGCTCCCATTTTCTCTGCTAAACCCACGCGTTAAAGCACATTGCAAGATAATGGTGCAAAAAATATACCTTTATATGTTTACAGTGTGTCTTCACTTGTATCGGTATGACAGAACTATTACCTGGGGAGGGTGGAGGGGAGGGAGAAACACACAAATGCCATGTGTTCTCATATGCCTACTGTAATGTTTTAGCTAGGTTAAAAATCTTTGAAATAAAAGTGATTTAAATTCTCCGGCCTTGTCTTTGATACAGACACTGATATAAAAAATTCCTCAGAGGACTTATGCTAAACCATCCAACACCATTAGCCGAGGAAGGTCAGAACATAAACCTGAAGAATAGAAAAGGAAATAAATGACCACTTCAAAATAAATAAATAGATTCCGTTCCCTGTTAGATGATCTGAGATGATCCAATCAATCTAGGTATCCTAATATCAAAGATAAATTACAGCAAAATGAGAACAAAACAGTAAACACTGACTGACTGACTGAGGGTTTCTGGGTGGTTTTTTTTTTTTGGTTTTTTTTTTTTTTTAAACAAATGAAACCATGGCAGATTTTACTCCGTTTACTTCATTTTCTTCTCTCTGAACTTTAAGGACTGAAGCCTCTTCTTGGGTCATGTACATCAGGAACAGAGTTCCAAAAATGTGACACAGTGGATTTTTTTTTTTTAGCAGTAGTGCTTCCTGCTGATACCAAATATTCACAGAGAAGACACTTGGTATGCATGTTCAGCAGTAAAGAACCAGTACATTCAGTGTAATCAGTGAAGACTGTTTGATGGTTCCCTCAACAAGAGCTTGATGCCCAGAATGAAGTGAACAGCACAATATTTTTGTAAACTTGTCCTGTACAAATAAGAACATAATACTGCTGCTACTACTAGTTATAAAAAATAATACATTTGGTCACATATGGAAAGAGAAGTCACACACATTAATATAGGAAATTCTAACTCTTCACTTCAGTGGCACAATTTCTCTGTCCAACAGAGTAAAAAGCTCTTTCCTAGCTGAGTGTTTGGGCAAGTATCATTCCCATTTTGCTTCAGTTTCAAGGAATATATGTCTGACAGAGGGCGCATGTCACCAGTGTTCGATGGCTCTCTTCAAAGGCTGCATCAGACAAGATGTACGTGTCTTATTCTTCTCCCCCTTGCCCAGGGAGACAGAAGAATAACAAGAGAGTTTTGCTACCTCCCATGATAAAATTACTCATAGAAAAATGAGATTAAAAAAATATGAAAATGCAATCCCACCTTTTAATTTATTAATTGCTTTTACACTGTCACTGCCACCTGAGAAGTTTAAGGTATCTTAAATAATGAACTAACATTTAGGGTGCAACTTCTTCCCTTGGAAAAAATCTGCAGATCTCTAGGGAATAAAGAAAATGATTACTCCACCATCATCAAACACAAAATCCCTTAAAGTAGAAGTAAGTACCCATTACACTTCAGGCCTGGCAGTTCTCATCATAAAATTACAAGTTTCTGTTCTAATGCATGGAGAAACCAGAACTTCTCCATCACATAGAGGAAGATCACAGGAAGGCCACATATTTCTCTGATCAACAGCACAGACTAATTAATTTTGTTTAAGTTTTCTTAAACAGAAATACTCCCCTGTGTCTTGCAGGGCCCTAAAAAATTAATGGTCAGATTTGATCTTAGGCAGACTCCAATGAGATCTAGAAAAGCACCTAAGTCTCTGAATTCCTGTCTGAACATGACAGTCTTCACATATCCTGTGCTAGTAATTTAAAACAACAATAGGTACTCTTGAAAAGTCAAGGAATTCTCTCTGAGTGTGAAGTCACTCCCACATTTTCAACTCTGATCATTTTTTCCATTGCCCTTGTCTAACAATGAACCAACTAAATAAAGCTTCAAACAGTTTTTACCAATTTGTAAATGTGATGTGTTTCTTAAAAATAAGTAACTGATTACTATGATTTAGTTATCAGTAAAAGCTTTTAAATAAAACCTAAAATATATCCACATTGTAAAAAGAAATTGTAACTTCTGAGTTTTATTGATAAGGCCATTTGTTAAGGACTTTGGAGCTGATTTGCTCATTTGAAGATAAGCTTCGAACAATATTTGTTGGATATTCATTCAATTATCCACAGCCTTTGTTCATTCCCCTCTTCCTAATGGAAACACTTTTTTTTTTCTTTTTCTTCTTCTTTTTTTTTTAAGGTAGAAAATCACCTTGTGTGCTTCAGAGTGGCCTGCAAAGACTACACTGAGACAATGGCTGACACTGAAACACCAACAGCTGCCAGCAGACACTGGTAAGGAGCCAAACCATGGGCAGGAGTTTTTCTGGGAGCAATGAGACTGTCCTTCCCATTGGGAGGGATTGGAGCCGTGCCTGGGAGCGCTCCAGGAGCGCCACGGCAGAGCCGGAGCGGCCGCGGGTGCGCGACCAACACCTGGGAACAGCTGGGCTCACAGGTGCTCCAGGGCTGCTAGAAAGGCTTGTGGTGAAATTCGTGGGTGTTTTACAAATAACAAACCCACAGCTATTCCAGCTGTGAATAGGCAAGCTGTAAATAACAGCGTGAGGTTTCAGGCCCATTCTCCCCAGCGCGACAAGGCAGGGTGGGGGATTGCTGAGTGACTGCGGCGCTTCTTGCCCACAGGAGTGGTGGAAGGAAGGAGGTGCAGCCTCTCCTCCCCTCCCTGTAGCACTACAGACCATGCACAAAATTCAGCACCAAATTCAGCTGTGTCTTTACACAACCAGCTGGCAGACTGTAAAAATTTTGAACATCAAACCTTTCAAACCATTCTACCAAAGAAGAAAACCGTGCCTTCAGAAAAATAGAAAGATCAAATACAGACCCTGATTGACACTCTGCAAGAGTTTTGCTACAAAACGAGCCTCAGAAACCAAAAGAGCAATTTGCATATATTTTTTAAGGTTTTGTTGTGCTAAATCTTTAGAAAACTCTGGCAAATCTTACTCACAAGACACATGTAACAAGTAGACATAAACCAGACTTCTCAGGTCATACTGCTTAGTTCAAGAAAACTGGGAACAAAGAGAACAAGAAGTGAAAAGTGAATGAAAATTTTGAAGTCTCTTATGTGTAATTTCTTTAGGTTCTCATCTTAAAATGAGTCTTCAGAGCAACTATTACAGGGTCTAACTCTATAATTCATATTTATAATACAGTAGCAAGCAAGTGAGCAGTAGAGGTAGAAGTAATTTTCACTAGCCATCGTGGAAATACTTACAAATGATGGCTCTAATGGACACATATGATTAATAAAAAGAAATTATCCAATGCTGGAAAACAACATGCAAAAGAATCTTGTGAGGGCATACTAATTGTGTATAAACTGAGTCATGCTCCATGGCAGAAACAAAATTCCTTTACTTAAAAAATGAAAATAAAATTGAAAAGACTAGTAATGATTTGAAAGCAGAAGTCTGTCCATGTATAAAGAGCTAAAACTATAAAAAACAGATTGAAAAATGTGTTTAACTGACATTTCTAGCATCTGTTTAATTTTCATCTTCAATAAGAAGCCAAATCCAAAGACAAGGAGTGTTTTGGCTCTGAGTCAAGTTAAATTTTTCTGGATTTTGTTAATTTTTCTCAAGTGCAGTTTCAATGCCTTTTATTTATTTATCTTTTTTAATGGCTCAGTCTTTTGTGGCACATCTTGCATATGTGGATGAGTTTTAGATCAGGAATAAAACAACATACATTGACATCTCCATAAAAGCTATAGAAATCTTATGCAACTGACATGCCTTCCTATCCTCCTCACTTCTCCCTTCCACAAACAACAGTAATTTCCAGCAGTTATTTGGACCCATTGTCTCTCCAATGCATGAAGAATTTTGAGTTCTGGGAAAAGCAATGATCAGATATACTTTCGTCTTTATTTCAGTCTCCCAGCAGAACTCTTCCTACAACAAATTGAACATAATTTCCGTTCCTATAATGAACCTAAACCAAGGTGAGTTTATGTCTTTGCAGACACCACCCTGGCTTCTGTCCTTTCCCCAGATTTCCTACTTGCATGCTGTCAAGACCAACAACTCAGGCTATTTTTGACCTGGTGGATGCTTTGCCTTCTTGTCTCCTTCTCTGAAATCTGGTCACTCTTGTGGACTCAAAATTTCTGGGAGTGCAGGTGGTGCACTGTCTCTGACCATTGCTGTTGTATATCATATATCCCATTGGAATTATTCCAAACTCTCATGGAGCCCTACATGTCAAAATTCACACCCAAAACAAATTGGGGGGCCCATAAGAAACCACTACCTGTAATCTACTTGCTACCTGAAAGCCTTGCTAATAAATCTTTAAATAAGATTTAGCTAAGATGCAGCTTTGTAGGATCCTTACTTGAAAAGAAAAGGTTGTAAGATGTGAGCAAGTCCCAAGAAACTTTTGTCTCTAATGACAGTACCCTGACAGGGACAGAGCTTTTTAAACCAAACCCAACTATTGGCTGTAGCTGTGAGCTTGAATAATGTGTATTTTATTGCTTGTTTTCCTTGTTGCATTACCCAGGGACTGTAATGTAATTTGCTGGTGCCACCTGCCCTATTCAAATACATTAAAATAAGGATTCTTTGCTGTATTCTGAAGAACATAGCCACTTTGTCCTTTGATCTCAAGCTTGTATTAAAAATCATGTTTGGATGTTTGATTTGTTTTTACAATGAGTAAGCAGGCAGTGTTTTGCAGTGGGTTTCCATAATCAGATATTCACTTCTGTCAGGCACTTTTAAATAAAGTATAAAGTGTTGGCATGGAGGAAAAGTACAAAGCTATTCTAAAAGGAAGCACACTGATTAAAAATGAATAAATAAGTTCAAATAATGAAAGACTATAAAAAAAGCCCAAATCCACATTCCAATGCAGGCAATGTATGAAGATGACAACATGTTTACCTTAAGTTTCTATTTAACTCTACTGACAGCTATTCCCAGTAACACTGAGTAACACACCTTTCATTCTCTTCCCCTTACATATGTGCATATTTAAATATATGTATGTGTGTGTTATGACACATAGATACTAGTACTAGCATTCCTTCTAGAAATTTAACTTGGATTAAGGCCTCAGCCCTGCAGCCTGGGAGATTGAATTACATCATCCCAGAGTTTTCAATGAATGGTATTTCTGTGCTCACAAGGGCTGAATCCCAGGTATTAAACTGAGAGAGAGGTTAAGTGCTTACATCTGTCTTGCCTGAGACCCTCCTGCTTTGATACCATTTTTATCTCCTTGTAAGAGATAATTAAGCCCCAAAAACACTTTCATGGAAGACCTTTGAGCATTCATGTACATCAGATCAGGGCTGGAATCTGTAGATTGCTGATCAAGACCCTTTCTCTTAGAACATCAAAGTATTTCTTTTTTATTTCATGAACAGTCCTTGAAACTGCTCCTCTATCCACTAAAAACCATACTAGAGCCAATTAAGGTGTCATATGAAATTGATTGGGCATTAAACTGAAAAATCTATGTTTAAAGCCTTGCCTTCATGCAAGCTGGCTTTATAACTGGACTGACCTATAGCAAATAGTCAAGGCCATCAGAAATGGCATGAGGGACCATTGTATAAATGGAAACTTGCAGTCAGTGAGAAGAGTTTGCACTTCATTGATCAGCTAAGACGAGAAAAAAGATCTGTAAGTGAAAGTCTGAAAGCAAGGGGACTTCTAACAGACCTTATTTACCTGGACCAGAAACTAAAATGTCTGGATTCTTCAATACCGTGGAGCTGAATTTAAAGGTTCAGCTAAACAAAATACTACCCTAAACAATCTCCAGCCAAAACCTCAGACAAAAGAAAGGGCTCAGCATCTGTCATGAGCATTGCTGAATTAATATGTTGTAACAAACCTGTTGCATATTTCTCACACACACTCAAAATTGAATTACTTTTTGCTTGAATATCAGCCATTCCAAAGGTACACAAGTGGTATAAATGTTACACACTTTTGAACATAAATTATGTTATCAGTCCTATATAGCAGTTACAAATGTATCTGGAAAAAACAGGAGAATTGAATGTAAAACCTTTACAAACAGGAGGGTTGGATTTTGGCCAGTAACATCTCTTATCCAATGCCTTATCAGGTAGAAAACTCTCCTTCCTGGTGAATGATACCCTGAGGGAGGGAGGATGGCATGAAAACTGAACACTGTAAATACACTGAATGATTTCTTTTATAATAGTGTATTACTAATGACTCCCTAGTTAAGATGGGGTTGAGATTTGCATTTAAATCAAGGCTGAAACAGTCTTATTTCACACTTTAATGGTTGAGTAGTCTCTAAATTTGGCACAGTAAACTTCAGAGTAGAATTTTGCTAGTTACTTTCTTTAATAAATATTTACTACGCACTTATTAAATATTTGCAAATGAAAGTTGCAAAGGAAACAACTTTCTTTTTTTGTCTCATTTTCTTGGATTTAACAGTCCTCAAGTCCAGCAAACTTCACAAACACCTAAGTGCATATATGTGTTTATATACACCTTACAGTCCTTCAGGTATTTTTTACTTGGTGAATTACTGCCAACACAGACACTCTGGAAATTCTGAATGAAGCACAAACTGCTGTTTTGCCAGGGCAGCCAACCAGCCTACTGGGGCTGCATGTAGAGGAGACCCTTCATCCAGGCTCTTGTTTTGTTTAAAATAAGTCTTTTGTCTTTGAGTAAGTCTATGAATTCCTTGAGTTCATTCGTCCTTCTTTCCTGTGTGGAGCTTGGCAGTTCATCACATATATAATATCATCATTACTGTATTAATGCTTGTTACAATCATGGACCTTTATGATTGTATACTTTGATCCATAAAAAGGACACAATCATAACTGTAAGGGGAAAATAACACTGTTTTTTTACAGAGATGAATAACACGGCGATAGAATTAGAGAACTTACCCAAAGCTAATAATAAGGACTGGAAAAGTGGGTTGTGAAATTGGATAGGATCTGAGTGAATAATATAGTTCTTCACTCCTGCTTTGAATCTTTTAGTTGCAAGCCTCCTGTTAGCCACATAACTCCTCCACTTCTGCACCTTTTTTATTCCAACAGCTAAAATCCCCTCTGCAGGACAACCTCGACCCAAGGTGCTTCACCACTCGGATATGAGATGTTTCTTTTGTACTAAGCCAGAAGAAATTCACCAGACTGAAGACAGGCAAGAGGTGAGGGTTTGAATTAGGCTAAGTTTAAGGTGGGTAGGGTTAAGGAAGAGGCCAAGGAGAGAAATAATAAATCAAATGCCAGCAGAATATCAGGTAACTTCAGAGCTTATTTGCCTTTCATAGCTGGTATTACTGGGATGTACAATCCAGTAACCCCATCCATGGAAAAGAAAGCAAACAACAAACCTGTATGGACTTCATACTGTGTAGCAAATATCAGGTTTAATGTATAATATTACAATTGGGTTATGAATAATGGGTTGAATTTCTCTTTGATTAAGTAGTGCTGGATTAGGAAACGAATAGCCTCAGATCAAACAGCTTGTGGAAAGAATTAGCACAGTGCTTGAGAAGCCTAGCAACTAGCAAAAAAGGAAAAAAGAGAGAGAGAAGAATGTTAAAAGAGTGCAACAAAAAGTTCCCAGCTTCAGAAGGGCAGTGAGCCTAAAGAGCAGTGAACCCTGGGTGCAAGTGAGAGGTTGCCACATCCCGCCCCATGAGAAGCACTGAAAAGCTGCCACAGGGATTTTCTCCTCTGTCCATCGTGTTTCCTCCAGTTCTTCTGCTGTTTGTCTGTGTGAAAGACCCCTTTTTTTTCAATTACATAAAAGGACAAGAAGAGATAAAAGATGGGTCCGGGAAGTTATGCTGCCCAGATAATGACCCTTTCTTTGTTAAAATTCCTAAATGTGAAATCCCAAAGAGAACAAATTCAGCCTCTCATCTTCTATTTCCCTTCCTCCTTTTGTCCATGTTGCTGTCAGTCTCTTTGACACATTATTCTTCAAACACTCCCTATCAACTCTAATATTTCCCGAGAAGGAGACTCTTTTATGTTCTTCATCATCATGAAGACACCATACATTTCTTTGGGTCAATGAACAACTTTCTCTCTGACCATTCAACCTGACAAGTAAATTACACTCAGACTTCAGAAGAAAATAATACATCTATGACCAAGATCAAACAAAACCCATACTAACAGTGTGTGATTCACTATGGGTCCTCTACTCATTTCAGTGTTACTGGAAATATAGCTTATCAATGTTTACTAACCTTAATATTTTCATGCTTTTAAAAGCAAATGGAAATTTTAAGATTTCCGTTATCCCTTATGTAGAAAGCCTTTGATTATTTCTTCCAGCTTCCACTGACACAGCAGCATTTAAAGAGAAAAGCTGCCAGGCCAAGCGTAGACCAAAGAAACACATAAATTATCTATTCAGAAGCCCTAACTGGCTGCAAAAGAGACACCACTGGTGCACTTTAAGTGAGTGCAAATGACAATAAAGTGCTGCAGGTCATGGAAGGGAAAGCAAGTGACTGTCAGAAAGAAGCCTGGTGATGCAGTATAGGCAAAGTAGGAGACAATTGAAGTGAAGAATATTTAGATAGAGGACTGAAAACAAAGATTTCCATGGTAGCTTAATTGAAATTTTTTTTTTTGGTGAAAAAAGTTGAAATTTATTATGGCTGCAACAGAAATTGAACTATAGGATTTTCTTGAAGCCTTTATTTAGGCTGGGGTTCACAATTTAATTCCTGTCCAGCATCATATACCAAAGAGACAGCTAAAATGAGTAAATATTGCATGGTTGTCTTAATATTTGAAGAATTAGGGACATAAAGGGTGTGGCATACACAAGTGTGTACATACACAAGTAGGTGAGTGATACAAATCTAAGATGTCAAGGTGCTGTCTGTGGGATTTTAAGTTTGAAGTACATTTCCCTGAGATAGGCATGGCTTCTACTGCATAGTATATACAGCAAAAAAGCAGAAGGAAATAGAAAATTTCCTATGAAAAACAGGATTGTCAATGACTTTTCTAAATTACTTAAAAACTTATCAATTTTTTAGACATTGTTTATTGTAGTTTTATACAATATTACTGATAAATACATTTTTATTTGTTTTATGAGAACAACTGTGCTATTCTGTAAGCTGAAAAACTTAGAATTAAACATTCTGTTACTGCATTATACAATTCCTTAGTTGAATTAAAATAACAGCTCAGTACAGGCATTTCACACAGCTAAAAACAGGTAACTGGAACACAAAAATAATAGAAAGGTCTTATCATCAGATACTGTGTGTTCCTGCTATAAGAACAATTACAACAGCGATTCATAGTTGTTCAGAGAGATACTTAGCTGCTGAAACATCCTTTACTGGTATTTTTGGTCCCATAAAGATTTTGAAGATGTAAGTCTCCATTAAATTTTTTAACTATTGGAGATCTTTGAGTAATTTGTACTTTAGGGAGATTTTTTTTCATTTTTAAAGATTTTTCAGATTCTGGAATTTCTATTTTTTTATTTTCTGTACACAGAAATAATAGCATGGTTTACAATCTGTGAGCAGGAATAGTATACAGAATACACATCCCTTTTCTGGGCAAACTTTGAAATACTGAGGTATGGAAATTCAAACTCTTCAGAGTTTGTAACCTGCCAGAGTATGTAAGATGCTTTCTGCTCATACTTTAATAATCAAGTCATTCTGTTGGTCCATCTCATCTCTCAGGTCATTTTCTTTTTCACATCAAGCTTTCTTCCTTAGTGTAGAGTGTGATAGTTTACTTTTCCTTAACTAAAACAATATTTTCCATATTAAAAAACTGTACACATGGAATCAAGGGTGGAGCTGAAAAGAAAATTATGAATAACAAATTTGCTGAAAAACTCAGCAAAATAAACAATCCCCCCTTCCTTTTAAAATGGGAGGAGAAGACTTATTACCAAATTCAAGCTGAAAACATTTTTACTCAAAAAGGAAACAATGTGTTTCGACATCTTTTGAAATTGAAATATTCCTTTATGGAAATACCAAAAATCTTCAACATTTTCTAAGAGAACCTTTCTGAATTTTTATTTTGAAATTAATTTTTCATCTGAAACAGGCTCAAAAAATTTAAATCTGCTTTAAATGAGGAAGATACTCTGCTCAAGGTAAAAGCAAAAAAAAATCCTTATCTTGAAGAAAACACATAAAAGGAACAATTTCCAGTTTTCATTATTTGTGACCTATATTTTTTCTCTAATTTTTGGTTTGTTTAAATCTATTGCTTTTAATCAGAACCTATAACAAATACTATGGTTCATTCACTTTCATTAGTCTCTAATACTTGACTTCAGCTTGATCACAGTGTTTATCAAATGAACAAAATTTTATATTCTCCATTTAGAAAGGAGAAGACCACAGGAAGAGAAAGGGATTGCTGTCATCAGCAGTGTGCCTGTGTGTCCCTGACTGTCCATTCCTCCCTCCCTCTCTCACAGCTGATTCCCCATTTTCCATCTGTTTAATTTGCTTAAGCAGTTAATTAATTTATAGGCAACTTGTGTCAATATGTTTAGTTAGCAAGTAGCTGCCACAGGAGTATCCCATCTCACTAGTGGGAAGATGATTTTAGTTGTCATATGAGAATTTAATGAGGTAAATGTTGGTATTTTGTCAAAAATCCTGCTTTACATCAGGGGAATAGACACAACATCTTATCTATCTTTTGTTTATAGTGGAAGGTTACAGCCCTGTCCTCATGGGAGCTGCCCACCAGGGAGGGAAGGCCAGTTTACCCCAGCATTTACAGGACCAGCTCAAAACAGGCATACCAGGGCAGGATTTTTGTTGTTTATACTTTTTAGAGAAAAGCTCTAGAAACTGTCAGGGCCCCTCTGAACTATGAGCTGTTTTCTTTATGTTTTTACAGGCAGAGAAGAAATTCCCTCACTGATTCTCTTAAGATCTTTCCCCTCCCTGAACTCTGCTTCCATTTCATATTCGGTCATTTCCTATTTCACAGGTACTCTGGGCTCTCTCACTGGAGTGGGCCATTCACGCATGGACACGTTTCTTGTCAAATCAGGCTTGAAATGCCACTGCACTTTTGCTTTTATTAACCACCTTTACATGATAATCATCACCTTGCTTGCTGTGACTCAGCACTGAGCATTAGTGATCTATGTGCAGCAGATCACAGCAGCTGGTGAAAAAAGTGGGTTTTTCCTTCTCCTCCCTGATAATTGAGGCTTCGCTTAGATGGCGGGAGTGAAAATATTAACACCTGGAAATGAGGGAAAAACAAACAGCATTGTTGAGCTTCATTATAGCTAAGAGCTTTACTAAAAGGAACATCAGTGCAATTAGAGTGTAATCTAAAGCCCATTAAAGTCGTTGGGAATCAGTCCACTGAATTAAACAGGCTTTAGATCAGGCCCACACCGCATATCAGAAGGCAGTGCTATCTGAAGGAGATTGCATTTCTAAGTGTGAATAACACTGCTGCACACACAGCTTTGCTAGCAGAAATTCCAGCTCTGTCACATTTTCTGTTGCTGGCATCCTCTTTTCATCAACATTTGTCTTGCAGCAGATTGTGGTTATTATTCCAAATCCAAAGTGCTTTTTGAAAAAGCATCATCATCATCTGGGCAGATCTGCTGAATAGTTCTATAACATAGTGGGCATGGCTATGGCCTACACAGAGCAATAATAAAAAAGACACCTTGGAAACATGTAATTTTAATGTCCTATCAATTTTATAGCCATTTTAAATGTTTTGTAGTTATGACCAAAACTGTCTCAGTAAGTGGAAAAAAAGCATGATCGGGGTCAGTTGCTCAGAATGCTTGAATGTCTTACAGATCCCTATGTCAAAAGGCCTTGAAATAACCATGCATTTCTCCCTGTGATGCTGCCAAGAGAGAGGAGGTGGCAGAAAGTATTCTAATCATTAGTAACAACTTTGTCTCTAAATTCATTGCTGGAATCCATTGCTGGCCCAGCTAATTTTGGTGAGTCAGGACAGGACAGATTGTTGCATTTACTGAATTTAAATTGAAGAAAAGGATGTGCTAAGGGAACTGCCATTAAACAAAATCCCTTCACCAACATGTAGCACACACCAGAGTACTGGCTCTCCTCTTCCTCTTGCATGGATGAACTTTTCTGTAGGGGTCATGCATCATCTCTACCAGCTACACCTCTGATCACCCACGGGCAGGGGATTTGTGCAGAACCATCAGACGCAGGAGAAGCTCAAGGCACCCCTGCCTTGCTGTGCTCAAGAACTCTGCCTCCAACCTCTATGGCTAATCCTGCTTTCAACATGGGAGCCATTGTGGGAAAGAAAACACAAGTCTAGATAGGCTAGAAGGAAGGGATTTTCTGACTAGGCCCATTTTTCTCACTAGACACATTTCCAGGACTTTTACAGAAGCTGTGTTTCTAGAAGTGCCAGGAAGGTGAAACAGTGATGTTTACTGTGTGCATTACCATGGGTGGGGGGATGAAGGGGAAAAGTTATGAAGGAGATGCAAAACACTCAAGTAAAAGAGTTAATTAACTTGATGTTGGAAAGTGAGACCACATGTCTGCTCTGTATCACTCAGTCTGACAGGCAAGAGAGAAAGTGGGGGCTCTCTGGGGTTGAAGGAGGCAATGAGTGGAAGAGCCCATCCATCTCTAACCCAAAGGCAAATGGTGCAGCTCACAAGAGGACAATTCTTTCATGGGGGAGATTGTAAAAAGCGTTGAACAAAATTCTTTTTATATCTCAGGCCAAATGAGGCAGTATTAATACTGTCAACTAATTTTTAGTGTTGTCTTTTTCCATTAGTAGCCTTCAAAGAGATTTAAAAGTGAATTCTGTGTCAATATCTGACATAGAGATATTGCAAAGAAACAGTACATGAACTACACTTGAAGAGCCAGGCAGGGAGAACAGATAGAAATAATGGGGAAGAGAAGCCACATTTCTTTTTCACTCATCTATGACAAAATTCAAGACAGAGATTAAATTAATTAATAAAAGCAGAAGAATATTCCTTTATCAAACTCTGGGATGGAACTATTAATTCTTAGATATGAGAGTTTACAAAACCCCTAAAGAAGCTACTAGAAATGCCATTGCTGAGAGCATTGAAGATTTGCTACCGGTGGCAAGTAATAAAATATGGGAAACCAAGATGTAGAGTTTGCTATTCCTGTTATAAATATGCATCCTCCTTCACCCAGAAGAGAAGAGAAATTTAAATTTTCACTTCTTCAATTCAGCTGCATCATTTGGAATTAATTTCCCTAAAGAAAAAGCAAGGGATCAAACAAGGTTGATCTCTGTTACAGTCACCAAATAAAATTGAACTTGACACCAGATATTAATAATCCTTGGGCATAACCAGTGGTAGAAACAGAAAATTTCTGACTGAAGGCGGAATAAGTTAGCTCTAATAAAAAAGGCTTAGATTAAATTTATCATTTGCAGATGAAGCATCTAACACAATTATATTCTGATAAACTCACATGTCAGAAACAGGCTAGAATATTTTGTCATGATGCCCAGTGTCTGTCTTGGATGAGGTAAGTAAGAGTTTGTACTTCTGTAGCTGCTTTTCCTGAAGAAACCAGAATGACTTACAACCATCACTTCACTTATGCAAACAGTAGAGAATGGATAATTACAAACTGAAATAAAGCTGCCCTGGTGTGAAACTCAAAAACAATCCACAAAAGTTTAATCAGGTGGGAAGACTATTAAGACTATTCCCCCCTGGAAGCACCAACAGCATGCCAGAGGTGCAGTATGGACATTTATGCAACGTGGTCAAGACCTCAATTTCACATTTTGCATTTTCACATTCAGTAGCTTATTACCCCATATACTTTTCTTCATCTTTAATTTAATTACAACTGGATGCTGAAATGATGTGCATTGAAGAACTGGTGCCCCTTCCTACAGCCTATTGTTCTGCACATTTAAAAAGCTTGATAGACTTACAGTAGAAAGTGGTGCAACAAAGCGTTATCATATTGTGAAGTGAAGGAAATAAAATCAAATTAATACTAATTTAATTTTGAATACAAGTGTCCACAATAAGGTCTTAAAGTGATTTAGCTCCACTATTTAAATGGCCAATTCAGATTAATTTTCTGGTAGTGATGCAGATAAGGTTTTATTCAATAGTGACTGACTTTTCACTTCTGGGGAACCATTTCATTGACAGTGTAAAAACCAGGAAAGGTGCTCATTACAAAAGTGATACAGGAAGAAACCTATTAGCTATTGACTGGATAATTTAACCAGGAAGTGACAGCAAGAGAATTAATCCAGCTTACATAAAACCAATACTAAGTTCAACAGTCATTGGCAATATAAGAGGAAGTGAATGAATTATCACAAAATTCTTGAACTTTGAATAAATATAAAGGCAGGGACTAAATGTATCAACATGCAAAACTTTGATACATGGTCAAATCAGAGTGCAATCATTTTGCTATTTTAAGCAATTTTGATTTCCATTAAAGGCAACTTTCATCTTCTGTTTTATCCACTCTGAAATAAGGTGCTTGTACCATGGTGTCAGGCCTTGCCCTTTTAGAAATAAAATTTTGTCTGTCACATATTAGTGGAATATTAGTGGAGTATGTGCCCACATTCTCACACACGAGCATCTTAAAATGATTTTGTGAAGAAGATATTTTAAGTCATGCTTAAACAGAACAAAACAAAATCAGCTCATATATATTCTCTGTATAACAGAAATTGATTTTAATATTACTTTGAAGCACATACATCACTTCTGCACATTGCTTCCTTTGTATTTTCTGCAAACTCCATCTCCCCTCCAGCAAAATCAACAAATATAAAATATTGCTGCTTAAAAGCACATCATAAAATGTGTCTGATGGACATAAGTATCATGTGCTGAATAGACATTCAGGAAGTATGTGCTGAATTGCCATACTTCCAGATGCTGGTTTGGGAAGATCTTTTCATTCACTGTGCTTTGCTATTAGCATCTTTGAGTTTTCTGTTTTTCAAGCATTTTGCTTTTAATTTTAAGAAATTGTACTCATGCTTATCTACACAAAGGCATTGCAAAGGGACTAAGATGGAGGTAGAGAAAACAAACAAAGCAGAAACCTTTTATTTTCTGTTCACCAACATTTCTATGTGAGAGGTCTTTGCTGCATTTCCAAAAAGCAGTACACTTGCAAAAACATAGAGAGACAACTTCATCTCTCTGCTTTCCTAAAATGTTTTCCTGAGGCAGCCCAAGGAAAGCAGTAAAGATACACATATAATTGTTTTGATTTCAATAAAAGCAACCAGTTTCACCTCTCAGGTCAGGTGTTGTGGCTTGATAACACCG
This sequence comes from Agelaius tricolor, assembly GCF_023055355.1. Classification (NCBI taxonomy): domain Eukaryota; kingdom Metazoa; phylum Chordata; class Aves; order Passeriformes; family Icteridae; genus Agelaius; species Agelaius tricolor. The sequence continues at coordinate 18,810,316 of NW_027269271.1, read as the reverse complement.
TTTAGATGCAGAGTCATTTCTAGAGCAACAAGCATTTGCACAGCCCAAGGAACAGTGGCCCAGCTCTTTAGCTGGCATAAATCAGCACAGTTGCACTGAACTAAATGGAGCGACTCTGATTTACATAAACCAAAAACATGGTCCTCTGTTTCTAGAACCACATTTTGTAATATCCTGAGGATATGTTTTGAAATAAATAAATAATTCAGGGCTGTGTTATTCACCTGGCAAGCTTGACTTGCTGTGCTGAGCCAAGACTGGAGCACAGCCCTTGCGGCTGACAGGCGCCGTTAGCTCACAGCTTCACAGCAATATCCACAAATACCCAGTTGGACTCAAGAATATTATGGAAACCACTTTCCCACCCAGACCTCTGTCATGAAGGAATATCAAATTGCTATTTAGCACAAGAGTTTCTTCTGAAGAAATTGGCCATAGATAGACTTCTGATCCTTGCAGAGAGCATGAGACTCAAAATCCTACTTTAATTAGGGTTTGATGAAGATGGAACAGCCAAAGCAGGGCACAAGGAAAATAGAAGAGCAGTGTTATAAATAAAACTGGTTTATGTTGGTTATCAAGTGATGTAATTTAACAATATGAGAATTTTCTATACTGAACATCAGGAAGTATGTGGGAGCCCTTGGTAATTCCCCTCAGGCCCACCTGTATCCCATACTTTAAATTAAGGAGAGAGAAAAATACACTGGTTTAAATTTTGCAACAATTTTGGCCTGAAGCAAACCTCACATTTTCCCCAACACAAATCAGCTGCATTTAATTCCCCAGACAGCTGGCATGAACACAGCCTCTCCACAGGACACCTGAATTACAAAATTAGCACATTCAGAACTCTAAATCACATTCCATTACATTAAGCCCTAAGGTCCAACGTTATGGAGAAGGAGAATAAATTGCAGAACTTCTCCTGAATTAACCCTCTTAGCACACTCTCAAAGTTAAATTGCCCTTTCCTCCCCTTTATGGAGTCATGGAAACTTAAACACTCCCTCCTGCCCTTTCTCATCTGTTTCTCTTCTTGCCTAATGGCACAGCTTATGGGACAGACATTGAATACCTTGTCAAAAACTCACATTTGTAAATTAGCACATCACAAGCTATTTTTTCTCACTTAGGAAACGTGTGGGTTAATTTCTATGCCTGGTCCTTCAAGACAGTACTGACCCATCCAATTCTCCTCAGCAGCACACTGTTGAAGCATGATGGCACAGCTGCTTAAAACAAGCACACAACCAGCAGGTTTTCTTGTATGCAAGTTGCTGCAAACAAAGTAGTAATTCCTAGGAGAGGAGATGCAAGTTTTTGAAACACTGTTGTGTGCAGCTATGCAGAACTGACTTGATTTGATTGTTGCAAATTTACTGCTTCTTACTATGATATGATTATATTATTTTTCTGTTGCAATTAGTATGAATTTTCATGTTAGGTATGGCACACTAAAGACCAGTGTTTTACAGGCTCAGCTTTTGACTCAATAGATGAAGACAATTAAAAAAGTAATGAAAAAGTAACACAGACCTTCAAGGAGGAAGAATAGGATCAGAGAAAATGACAGCCATGTGCTTAAGAAAAAGAAGTATTATGTTTAAAAAAGCACCCTGTTCCCAAATTTTAGATTCTCGTTAATATTAAGTACAGAATATCAATGTAATGTTAAGATATCTCAAATCAGTATAAAAATTTTTACATTAATAGAGTGCCAAGATGTGTGGGATTTAGTCCTTCCCCCATCCATGTCACAGAAGCTCCTGGGCATTAGTTCTGCATGTGTCTGCTGCAAGGACTTGCTCCATTCACAGGTTCAGCTGTGCTATGAGATGAAAGTGCAATCAAGGTTCACTGGTGTTTGCAGGGAAGTTCTGTCATTTGCTCATTCCTTGTCACATTTTTTTCACTGTGATAGGAAAAGGACTGGGTTGAATCATTACAAGCATACCCAGGACCTGTTGCTTGATATTACCTCTCATCAAAACATTAGTAATTTCTGCCTCTAAATGCCTCTCTGCTGCTGAATCTGCTCTCTTCTCTCTTTTCTTTTGTACTTTGTTGACTGTCACAGAAAATAATTTTTTAACAGTGACATTCATTATTTATATACCTGAGATGACTTGTGCTGTGCTAAGCCCAGCCAGTCAATATTGCCTCTGCTCTAAAGCCAGGTAAAGCTATGCACTTCTATTGTACACTTTCAACTTCTTTAATCACTTGAATCAATTATTTCTAAGGTGTTTTTGACTACATGTTCATTCAGTGCATCTCTGCCTCTTATTTCTTGTTACAGATATTAAATTACTATTGTATGGGATACCAGAAATCCATGACAAATGTGGCAGTCAGTTTTGTACTTTACAGAAAATTTCAGTGCTTGGAGAATGAGAATAAGCAATGATTCAGTATTTATCTCCAAAACCTTACTGGATCCATCTTTGCAAAATGTATTTTATAAGCAAATAACCTATGTAGTTAAAATTCTCTTGTAAATAGTAGATGTAGAACTTGTGATAAAACAGACTGAAACAAATTGATTGTGCTGAGAAAAAACCCTGCCAGCTAAGCTAGGAATCTTGATCTTTTATAAGATGTGCAAGGGAGTTGCACAGAGCTAGCAGAGAAATTTGTGTACAGATACTTGATTTCAGGAACTGATTCTCATGTGAATGCAGCCTGGTCTGGAGAGACTCCTCCTTGGGCTGTGAGTTATGCCTGCATCCCACAATGCAGGGGATTCAGCACCCTTGTCCTGAAATAGTTCAACAAGGTGGGACACCAGGCCCTGGAAATCAAAGTTTGCTGGGACAGAGACCTCCAGGAGCAGCTGGAGGCTGCAGAGGCAGAGCCACTGGGCTGCCAGAGCTCAGAATGCAGTCACCCCCGGGAGGAGGAGGAGGACAGTCACCCCCGGGAGGAGGAGGAGGACAGTCGCAACAGCCACGGAGGTTTGTGTATCTCACACACCTGGGAAAAGGTGGAATATCAATGGCTTTTTTACATTTTTTGTTGGACATGCCATGTGGTGTGCTCAGAAGGGGTGTTACTTTGCTTGAGGGTCCTCTGCTGCCTTTCTGTTGCCTTTGGCTGAGCCTCACATGTACTTTTCCCTGCTGGGAAAACCAAATAAATATCCTGTGGGTCACTCCACATTGTAAGAAGGAGATAGGTAATACCTACATAAACTTTGCACCAGGAGGTTGAAAGGGAAGACATCTCCTCCAATACTGAGAAATCCTGTTGTAGCAGAGGAGAAGAAAAAAATAATTATGGTGGAACAGTTCCATGAGGAAGGAAAGTGACTCTCTGCCCCCAGGGATACTGGGGGTTAGATTTTAGAATAGAGGAGTTAGACCATATTGCGATTTGGTTTCTGGATTTTTTGCAGTGAAAACTAAAAGCATAAAATAACTTCTGAAAACAGATTTAGATTAAATATGTGTGTTGCTGGGTGTTTCAAGAAAGGATTTGAAGAATTCAAAGAACTTAATGAAAAATAATAACAGCCAAAGAGAACAATTTGCAGTAAGTGGAACAAATAGAAAATAATGAAAGCAAACTGATTCAGTCTAATTTACTGAAACTAAACTCTTAGCTGAGTACATGATAATGGAAATAATTAAAATTACTGATTGGATGGGGGACAAGAAAATAGCAATAAAGAATATTGAGCTAAAGTATGGGAGAAACAGATGTTTTTGCAAATATTGTGCATGGTAGGCTTAGTGAGAGTACAAAAGTGGTTGCATATTTGAATATAAATAAAATATTTCTCATAAACAATGTTTCCAGCTTCTTTTGTCCCATGGCTTTTGCTATCCTTTAGTCAATTTAGTAAGAAATTTATCCTTGGGCATACTTTTTGCCTTCTCTGTCACAATGCATCAATTATACTTCACACCATACAGTTACATTGCCTTGCAACATTGTTTTATGCTCTATTCTGTTATTATTTATGAAAAAAATCCTATAAAAGCTATTTTAGAGAAAAAAAGCTTCAACACATTCAACCATGCATTCTCATCCATGGTGAATTTTAATGTCCTATATTAGTCCCTGCTAAAGAGAATGTTAGGTTATAGAATTCAAATGTCTTTTCCCTCCACTCTGCACAGATTCAATCATTGCATCTTCAAAGTCCATGGTGTGTGTCAGCTCATGCTCAAGAAGCCAGCAGTGACAGAGAATTGAGATGCGCTGCCTTTTTGCATTCTTCATCATCCTTGCCTGGGAGAAAGAATATTCTTTCCTGCAGTCCAGTAGCAGTGAAAACACACTTGAGTATTCAGTAAGCATCTACCTAACATTATTTATGAAAAAATAACTCAAAGAATGTTTACAAGAGGACAGTGTCCATCTGGAAGACTAAGGGTCAGAAAACTTGGGCTGTGTAAGTGATTCTGTCACCTCCTGTTCTACTCATACCTTCTCTTTCTGAGTTAGGTTCTGACATCTGAATGAGTAGGGGGAAAATGACTGTGAAGATATATGTTTTGACAGATCGTTATTGCCATCAGTATATGATTTAGATAGGAACACTGCAAACCAACTCTTTTGTCAGCTGAATCATATTTTATCCCAGCAAGCTGACTTTACCACCCATCTCTTATTCTTAGAGTGTTTGGAGGAAAAACTATTTATGCTTTTCTAAAGCACAATCAAATAAGGTACTCATAAAAATACTACCTAAAGAGGCCCAGGCTTGCTCTGAGGAAAACACAGGTAAATTAATTTATCAGGTTATAGACCATAGTTTTCTAAGAATAGCATTTACATGGAAGTTTCTAGGAGAAAAAACTTACCTATTCCAATTTAGAAATTACATCCTGTGCAATGTAAAAAGCTCCAGGGATACCCCTTTCTCTCCAGAGAAGACATGAGCTTGTCTGGGATGTGATCTTAACTGGTATCTAATTTGTTGTCACATAGATCCCTAACAATAATAAATATTAGCAAGGAGCCATGAAGATGACAGATGAAATGGAGCATCCACAATGTAAAGAGACACTTGAAATCTTCAGCCTGGAGAACAAATGGCTCAAGGGGATCTCACCAGTGTGGAAAAATACCTGATGGGAGGGAGTAAAGGAGGGGTAGTCAGAGTCTTCTTCACTGTGCCCACAGGACAAATGAGCTAAAATACTGGAAATTCCTTTCAAATATAAGAAAAAATATTATTTTTTCCTGTGCAGATGATCAAAAGTAGGAGCAGGTCAAACAGAGAAGGTTAAGAGTGTCTATCTGTGCAGATATTTAAAATCCCCCTGACCATGACCAGAGCAACATGCTCTCCCTGACCCTGCTTTGGGCAGGTATCTGCAGTAGATGATCTCCAGAGGGGCATCTCTGCCCACCTCAGCTATTCTGTGGTCAAGGAGCCAGAGCTTACCATGCATTTTAAAAACCTCACAAAAATTTCTTAGGTGACAAAAAAAAGAAAAGATTTATTGCAGCTCTGGTGTTTGATGATCTTTACCCTTATCAGGTTCTCAGCTTCATAATGAGTGACAAAGACAGCACATTAATATCTTTTCTAAGAGATAATACCATCTACTAAAAGAACAGACCTATCAAATACTATTTGGAAATAGCAGCTGTGTTCAGTGAAAAGACACACAAAGTCTGGATGAAGTCAATGAATTTTGCTGATTATTTACAAATAGATGTATTTTCTCCTTTTAATATTAGGCCAGGAAAAAAAAAAATCCACATGAATTCATTCTTTCTTTGTCAGAGAACTCATGAGCTGTCTGGAGGGAATCACTCGGAGATCTGCTCTGATCTGTGAAGAGACACTGGATGGAAAGTTTCTTCTTCATTCCCAAAAGGCAAGAAAGGATGAGTGAGAGAGAGAAGCTGAAAGACAAGGTGTCAAAATCCTGCAAAATTTGCTATCACAAGAGCAGGAGATAAGGGAAGAGCCTGAAACCTGACACCCTAATGTGTCAGCTTGGATGGGATGTGTTACAGACTCAGCTTGCAGAAAGCTGTGCATTCTGTTAAATTAAAATTGCAATGGTAGCAGCAAGGCTAATTTGTTACATTTACATAAGGCATCCAAAGAGTAATGGTGCTGGGAGAATGATTATATTAGTCCAGAGTATTGGTAGGACAGTGGCTATTTGGAGCAGTCACCATGCTCTGTGCAAGAGCACAGGTTCCCTGGCAAAAGCAGACATAAGATCCCTTTGGGAGCTTGAGCTGGAGCAGAGCCTATCTGCATCAGATGGAGTCGAGATCTGCAAATAGAACAGTTTGTTTCACTCTAGATTTGCAAAATAATCTAAGGTCCCCAGGTGAATCTGCTGTAGCTGCATAAACTGAGCATCACTGTGAGAATATTCTGCAGTGAAGTGTCGAGGTTTGACCCTACTGTCTCCTTTGTACTCTGCCATAAGTGCCAAGAGAATGAAGAGCTATTTTAACAGGACAGCAGGAGATTTCTTTGATGTAGGCAGTGCTGTGTTCACAGTCATTGGGAGCATTGCAGGGTGGGCCCAAAAGAAAGATTCTGGCTGGGTGCAGAGTGAGCTGTGCTGGTAGAGCACAGCAGACTCGAAGGATCTCTCCCATTCAGCAGACTTAAAAAGAGCTCTTAACTTCCCTATGTATTTTAGGGATCACCTTCATTCGAAGGAAAGTTCTCAGGGAAAGTCAGCATGAAGCCCACCTTTTATCTGTTTTGACCATGCTCTTAGTTCATTAAGACAAGATCTTTGTCATCCATTCACATGAGCTTCCTGTGCAGGTACTGTGCAAGATAAATGATGACAATACTAATTTTTTTGTTAGAAAGCCTAGAGTGCCCCAGGTGTTTGAAGAGATCATTTACATAATTTGATGACATATTCAGGTGAAGTAATATTTTTGTCTTATTTTATAAAGGTAAAGCAGAACAAATGATTGTTTTGTAACACCTTTGCTTGCCACCTTAGCCACAAAAAACGCTGCAAATAGCTAGTGGTACAGCTCTCCTCCTCCAAACTTTTTTGTCTCTGCTAAACTTCAAGACAGGAGCCCAGCTCTTTCTTTTTCAGCAAATGAATTCCATAAGTCTGTTGGGTAAAGCAGTTCAACCAGAGTGATGCAATATGCAGGATGTTTGCAGGCATAGGTTTAATACAACTACATTGTTCCATATTTATAAATGTGTCACTTTTTACTGGCACAGCTTCACACATTTTTTATGAGAGCTGCTCTTTTCTTGGCAAAGCAACACATTCATTACACCAACATCAAGACTTCAATGAATAGAACCATCTTTGCATGACTCAGAGGTCTCACTCAGAGGTAGGGCAGATTGAAGAGATAAAGCAAGGAAAAACATTCCTGAAATACAGGAAACCAACTGGGAATGACATGGGTTTAGGAGGGAATGGCAAATGTATATATTCTGTGGTGTATTGTCTTATTTTGGAGAGAGTCAGAATTCTCTTGTGGTTTGTCTCTGATCCCTTCAAACTATTTTGATGTATACTTGTATGCTTAAAATTATTTTTCCTTCCTTTTATTGTGCTGTCATGTTAATGGATTCATGTGTCACTTTTTATTTTCATTACAATTTCTGTAAGGAACATGAAAACTCAAATGCCTTAGTAACTTGTAAACTACCACAATGTACTTTGCCCTGACCTTGTCATTATTGTATAACTTAATTGCCCAACTATTCCACTTCTTTTCTTTTTCATAGCCTTATTACAGTAGAAAATGAAAAGAGACTTGTCATTGACTAGTCAATCAAAAATACACGCCATTCATAGATGAAAATAACAACCTCTCAATTAATTTAATAGAATTAACACTAATGATGATAAAAGTCTCCTGAGATAAAGATTGAGATCAGGACTAATGAGCAGACATTTAGCCATTCCTCTGACAAAGCCTGTAATAAAATTAGGAATGGGAACAGTTGAATTCAATCACAAAATTGCAGTTCCAAAATTTCTACCTCAGACTAGCAGATATTTAGAGAGGCCTCAATTTTTCTCTGTATAAAGAGTCAGAGTACATCTCAATTTGCTTGTTCTGTTGGCTGAAGTGTAGATCTGGCTGTAATTTCAAAAAATGTCTTTCCCAAGATACTTGATGACATTTTCACATTTTGGACCACCTCTCTGATGGGAAGCATAATCATTTCACTATTATGCTGTTATTTCTTGCAATAGCTTTAGTTTTTCTCACACAGTTTCTATCTTCAGATGGAGTAATTTTAAACTTGATAAGGAAAGGGAACTCTTCTATTTTTTCAACCAGTGCCCATAGGGTTTGCAACAAGATACTCTGTGCTCTATCACAACAGGAACAATAATTTAAAAGAAATAAAATAAGCAATAGACATGACAGAAACTGGTGCTCCAGAGCTGGCCATAAATCAGTGAGGTCTGGGAGAAGGAAGCCACTGGGGGAGGCTGCTTTATTATTACTATGGGAAAATCAGACACTAGTCATTTAGTACCTGATTTAAGGTAACACAGGCTTCAAAATGAAAAACTGTTCAAGACAGAAGCTTTTCATTTCTATGAAAACAAGCATTGTTATCACAGAATCAGTGGTTATCACAAAAAGTATAGCCAGCTATAGTTATGAATATTTGTTGGTCCAGTTTCTTGGGCAAATACTTAAGAGGATATATTCTGGTTCACTGTATTAAGATTACATCTCTAATTTAATGCTAATTAAAAATGATTATGCATTAATTTTATTTAGTAAATTTTTTTCCTCTTTCTCTCCTGCCTTGTAAAAAACTATCCAGAGGTCCTGCCCAAGATATTCGCCTGCACTTCACCTTTTTCTCTCTGCTCTTCAGAGGCTACCTCTGGTAGCTCGTGGCAAAAACCCCAAAGCAAGACAGAGAAAATGGATGAAGTTTTGAAAGAAGTCATCTGATCAGGCTGATGGACATGCATTACATGATGGACACCAGTTTAGAGGGCCCAGAATAGGGAAACACTGATCAGATAGAAATTACCTTTCTTTCCCCTTCTTTTTTATTTCAGATCAAAGAGCACTGATTTAAAATGAGAGCATGGCCTTTGGAAAATAAGCACCTAAACCTTTCTGTCATATCCTACAGTAGTTCAGGATTATTAGGTTGCACATTATTCTCTTTCTCTCTTTAACAAATCAATTTACTGCTTGACAAATAACCATGTAATGCAAAATGCCAACTTACAGATTGGTATCATTCAAGAGGGAGCATGGTTTTATTGGCAGAGGACCACATTTTGCCTACATTGCAGATCTCTGGGCAGAAAGCTTTGTTTATGGGGGATATGTGACCTGTTACATCTGTACACTGTAAAGAAAATATAGATATGGTGAAATAGGACTAAAAGTGTATTTGGATTGTCATGCCCCTACCACAAACAAAACTTTCTGATTCTTCACAGACCTGTCAGAATTGTGAATTAATTTGTTATAATTGATGAAAAAAAAAGTTTTAAAAAATTACATAGAAAGGGTTTAATATCTTGCAATGCAAAATTCTCCAGTGGTCTATATCTAAAAGTTTAAATAATTATCCAATTTTCATGATATTGCTGAGGTCACATACAAAAGTTAAAATCTCATTGATTAAAATTATTAAGGCTGCATTCCAATAATCTAACAATAATTTAACAGGAAGATAGGGGGAAATCTGCCTTTAATAGAGGTTCTGTAGCAGTTTTGAAGATTGTAATCAAAGTCTGGGAGGAAGAGGATTAAGTTAAGCTGTCTCAAGTGTTGTCTCTTCTGTTGTATTGGTATAGTATGGTTCTAATATAGAAAATGCAGTCTCCATTTAAATTATTCATGCTCTTTTTTCAATAGACAATTTAAAAACTTGGTAAAATTTTTATGAAAGCCAGAGCCCCACAATAACTTTGACTCTCTGTTCCAAGGTAACAAACTTTTCCTCATAATTTCTTTTCTCAATAAAAGCAAATTTTAAAATTTACATCTTTTAGGAGTGGTGAGGCCCTGTAAACAAATATAAATATGCATAGCTCTGTTCCAGGTTGGACGTCTGTCACTCAAATCACTGTCTTGCCACAAGCCACCCCGATACAATCAGGAGGGAAACTAGATATAGTTAGATAGGTGTACAGGATGATGTCTGCATGAGTGACAGATGTTTGTGTTCTACCAATATTATTGCTTCTAATAGCTTTCGCTTTTATGTTCAACGTGTTGCAAATTTACCTCCACATCTGCAAAGAAAAAAAAAGAAAAGAGCAGAGGAATATTACGAATTCCTTCTCCCCCTCCCCCCAAATTAAAGCTTTTTTTCAATAGAAAGTAATTTGGGCAGCTGGTGAACTGTGGAGCTCACCAATCTATGAGATCTCAAACACACACAAGCTGTGTCTTCATGGTTCAAGGAAGAACTGACATTATGCCTGGAAGGATTATCAATCACCAGCTGCACAATATCATCTGTTGTAAATTGGGAGCCTGATTAATAACAGGGATTCGAGCATGGTCCTTGAAAATTCTGATCTTTATTGACTAACTGGACTGGTGACTTTCTTTTTTCATGTTGTTTGCACTCAATTTGTGCTGCTTTCTGTTACTGCTGGTGTATATTACTATTTCTGTTATGATTGTTTTCCGCATTATGTAAAGTCAACAGTGAAGTGTTGGGTGAAGCAGGTACATTTTTATCAATTGTGTATGAGACTTCTTGCCCTACTTTTTGTTTTCTTTCTCATTCATCAATGATGGTAGTGCACCTCTGTTTTCTACTCTTTTCATTGTGGGAATATCTAGAAAATAAGGGGAATACTAACCCCTTTGGTTAAAACAGCCTGTGAACATGTTCAGCTTTTCAGAATTCCATATTTTCCCTTAAGTATTGAATCAATATTTTGGACTAGTTTGCTTTTGAAAAAGAACAATTTCAGAAAGTTTGGTTTTCTATCAGCACACCCACATTAACTGTTTTAAACCCAACTCTGATAACACTGAACTTCATGTATTTTTGAAGTGATAGAGTCAACCTCTTGTTGAATAAAGGGACTTGGATTTTCTATCCTTCTGTCACTCATTAGATTTTAGAAGCTTTATGAAACAGAATAGGTTCAACAAACTCTTTTGGGGTTTTGTTTTTTTTAATTCGGTAAATTCTGTTTTTAATTTCTTCATCTTCATCCTATTTCCTTAGTGTAGTCTGAGGAGTGTACCACCAAATATTTTCTCTTGGCATGGATGGACTAGAGCTTGTGTGCACAGGATTCCCAGCCAATGCCTCTCAGAGAACTGGCAGAGCTGACCCTTTTCTCCTGAGGAACGCATTCAAACTCTGTAACTGCCAAAGAAGTCACACGCTCTGCAGAACCTCCAGGAATCAGAGACATCTGTAGGTCAATTCCATGGGTAACTTTTCTCTCCAGATCAGCTTCAGAATAGACCAACTGTAGAAGCTTAATTTCTTAATGTGCTTCCTATCTTAAAAAAGGGATGTAAGTTGGAACCTTTACCTGACACCATAGGCACTACCACACTTTATTTAAATTAGTAAATGTGCCAGCTAAACCTTGCAGTGCAAAAAAACTGCAACCTCAACTCTCAAGCAAAAAAGCCCCAAACTAAACCTTAGCATGATAGGAAATAAAAGAATGTTGACACAGTCAGTATATTTTTGCAACCAGACTCTGTGAAGGACAATCAGCACAAGCCCCTGAAAGCTTTTAAAACTCATGACCTTGAGACATGGTGTGTACCCCAAGAAATAAAGCAGGAGCCAAAAGCCCATGCTGTTTTTTGCTGGAAGTTTAAAAATGAGGATCCATTAATGGCTTTTATGAACATAAAATTGATTTAGCATAGATTACCTTTGTTATGTTCAATTGCTATATATTTTTTTACTTGTAACAACTGAAAGTCTCAAACTTCATTACAATTATTTGCAAAGATCTTCCTTTTCTTTCCTTTTTAAAGATCTGAGGTTAGCATTATGAATTAACTGTGATTGTAAGTTCCGTTCTTTATCAAAATAGAAAAAATCCCCACCTAAATGTGTTTGATTTCTCTATTGCCATCCTCCTCTAACCTAATCACAACAAACTCATCAGACCAAAGTTTTAGAAACATGTCACTGTACTAAAATACTTGTCAGTTTTCAGATGATGATTTGTGAGTGTTAAACCTCTACTAAATCCTCATTAGAAGACAAATATTGATGCTCCTCTAATTAGAGTGGAAAGGATTTCACAAGAAGGTCATTGCAAATGTGCCCATGGTATAACATTGCGTAACCAAATCCCGTAACTATGAAATGATGTTAAGGGACCACAGCTTGCTGGGGACTCAGCCATGGGCAGGCTCTCACAGTATCTCAAGCTTCTCTGTGAAGTAGTGAATTAAAGAGGATGGAGTTACAAATGCTGAGTGTCTCACTATATGTGCAATCTACTGAGAGGACAGAGAGGAATCCCAGGGAAACTCCGGAGACTCTCAAAAGGTGCAGCAGAGAAATTTGCTCTTTCAAAAATTCAGCTCCATTCTCAAGATACTAATGGGAGAATGTCTGCCTTGAAAGAACAATTTCTTCAGCAGGGAGAAACCTTTTTCACTGGTTAAATGGAATGAAATGCAGACCAGGGCACTTTAGGAGGGGGAATTTTCTTCAGACTGAAATTACTAAAGATACATTCTCAAGAGTGGCTCTTAAGAAGAGGTGAGGCCTAGAAGCACAAATGCTAAGAAGCCTCAATAAGGGAGCAGGGACATTTCCAAAAGAATATAATTTGCTAGAAACTATTCTCAGATGTGCACTATTTTGAGCAAAGAGCTAAACTTCATGATGAACCCTGTAGCATCAGTGATTTGGAATATGATTAGTGTCCCATTGAAGTCAGCGGGAGATTTCTTCTGCATTCAACTGGCTTTCCATTGCACCCTTGTGGGATGGAAAATTCAGAGTATAATTTGTAGCCTAAGGTATGCAGTCAGGGGAGAAAAAACACTGCATGCAACAAATCAACCCACAACCAGGCCAGCTGCCACAGATGAAAAAATAAAAGCTACAGCCAGAGTGACAGCAGGCGGAATATCAGCCATCTCTGGACAGACGAGCAGGTGGCAACATCCAGGCAGAGCCTCTGCCAGTGGCCGCCCAAGGAGCAGCAGCCAACAGCCCAGACCTCCAGAAGCAGAGCAGCAGAGGTGTGGGTACATGAACAAACTGATGCACTTCAGTGCAAGCAGCCACACATTAGCCAGCGTGACAAATCAAGGGAGTCGGGGACTCTTCTGGACAGATCCAGGCTGAGGATGAGTGGATGGCTCCTGCTTCAAGCAGCATCCCAGGCAGTACACTCAAAGCCCATTTTCAGTCCTTTAGCAGAGTGTCTGAACAAGCCACCCCTTCCACCCCTTTCTGAAGTGTTAGTGGTTAGGCTGGCACTGCACAGGAGCCTCCATCCCTGTATTGGCACTGGGGGCTCACTTTTAACTCAAGGCAGCTGTTTATATCTGCTGCTCAAAGGAAAACAGAGTCCCTGTTGTGACCTGGAAAAGGATGTCTGGAGGCTGCAGGGTGCCTCGACTGGACAGGCTGCAGCAGGAGCTTAGCACAGCTTTCTCACTCTCCAGTATATTCAGGGATGTCTCTCCCTTCCTGTCATTCCTTCAGGAAGCTGTGACCTCCCTGCTGAGCTCTCATCTCCTACCAGTCCCACACCACTACCACCTGATGGCATCAGCACTGGATCTGGGGAGGAATATACAGAAGGAGCTGTACTTGTACTGAAAGAAATTCACCGCTATGTAGACAATACCAGCAGCATTAAGAAATACCTGTGGGCCCATTTACATCTGGCCACAGGCTTCACTTACAGTGACAAGCTTAAATAGGAGTGAAGCAACACCTCACCTGAGCATTCAGAGCTTTACCGGAGCACACACACACACTTTCATTTCTATTGTTATTTGTGCCATGTGGGGAGATATCATTGCCCACATTTCTGTGCAGGTCTAATTTATTTAAGACCTGCAGTAGGAAATAGTCAGTTTGGCAATTCTAATATACAGCTCCCCACAGTCCATAGGATTCACTTTTTTCTAACTGGCTGCTGTTGCCCTCCTGCTGTATTAGCCTGATACTGCCCTCCTGCTGCTCTGTCCACCTGCTTAGAATTTATTTCCAAAATGCATTGCTACTGTAGGATCTTCTCCCTGAAGGTGAACAAGTTAATAGGTTTGCTCTACTTGATGTACTCATAGATTCCTTCTGCACTGGGATTTGACCACTGATTATGCATTTTTTCATCCTCTATTTCTAAGCTGAAGATAAAAATCCCCTAGGCAAAGGAAGATACCTTAATGCAAGTTACTATAATCCAAACCCTGAAATGGGCTCATATGAACATGAGTCATGTGCTATTACCAGTTATGTTGTAGTTGTTTCTTTTCAAAACAAGAAGAAATGGAAAAAATATAAAAAGTAATGTTTTGAAGTAGATCCAAAAGCAGACTAACATTTAGGACTCATGAAGTTATTTCCCCTGCTCCCCTTCTGGAGAAGACCTGTAAATGTAACACAATGATAATCTCCCTACAAAATATTTAAACAATGAAAGAGAATAATACTGCTACTATAGAATTCCACCCAATGGCTTAGTAATTTGTAGACAGAATTACATTTTTATTAAACCTTACACATAAATTTCTATACAGCCTTATTGGTTTCAGCCTTGTTAAATTGTATGCCACTCTTCAATATGAGACTGTAAGAGCTCCAACTGTGCAAATATTCTTTCATATATTACAGAAGTAAATTTGTTGCTACCTTCTCTTTTTTCCTTCTCACCTAAATTATTATATAACATTTTGCAAACACTTATGGATTTGCTGAGAAAAAAAAATCCTTACTGTGTCAAAATGACCATCTTTCCTTGTAACATATCTGTGTGTACACAGATGATGGAGGGAAAGTTTCTTATTTTCAAATGTAGTTTGAATGAGCTCTTACTGGAAAATTAAGAATTTCTGGAGAGAATTTGGCAGAACAGATGTATGCTTTCCCCAAATGAGAAACATGCATCTGTTTCCTAGAAATCTAAACAACAACAGCAAAGCACTCACACAAACAAGTTGTGTGGGTTTTTATTTTTTCTTCCTACAGATGGTTCTTATTTTTATACAAAGAAATAAGGGGGGGAAAGCCACAGTGGAAGTTTCTAAATGAAGCAATGAAGTGCATTCTTATCAATGAAATTTAAATGGTCTGCAGGATGAAATTTTGTTTCATACAAATCTGTCCAATTGTACCTGAAAACCATACAAAAGCCTTCCTTATTAAAATGCTGCCTTTCAGCCTCCCTGCTTCCATTTAGTCACAGTCTGATCTCCCTATCAATTCATTTTTTCCATTTCTGTTACCTGTAGATCATTTTGTCTTGCTCCTACAATGTGGATTTAGAGTTTGCAGTCAGAAACTGATATGATCCAGTGCAAGCCCTTTTGATTAGATATTCCTGTTCCATGCTCAGAGCTGACAGGAAGGATATGCTTTTTAATGTCATGAACACCATTTCCCCCCATCCCCATAATCATGTTTTACAGCCACTAAAGAGTGAATTGATAGAGGAGCTACCCAGACTATCAAAAATCCCCCATCCAGAATGGCAAAATAGCTTATTGCAATTAAGCATTAGGATTAATTTCCTAGTTCTTAAATTTTTCAATTGTCCATTTGAGAGATGGGTCTCTAATTAAATTTTACTTTGGTCACTGAAATGAAAACAATATCATCTAGAACTCCAGCCTCAGTCAGCCTGTGTGGATAACAGTGATAAGGCTGGATAATTGCAGGGTTAATAACTGGCCTTTTATTGTGTCTGAAAGCAATGTAACAATATATAGACTTTCTGAGTAACTTTAAAACATAGCCACATTGGACAATATTGCTACCCTGATCACTTTTTCCTTTCACTTTTCTTTTTTTCTTTTTTTTTTTTTAAGCATGGGAACAATTGGACTACAAAGGTGTGATTGTTCCTAGCTCATATTCTCCTCTAGGATTTCCAAAAAGCAAGCAATGCTTCTCAGGCAGCTCCAGCAGTTCTGTGACAAAGTAGAGCAACTTTCAATAACCTCTGTTATTCCTCTTCATTTACAGTGCAGGCCACAGGGTAACGATTTAATGTGGTAGCCAGTTCCCTGCACCTCTTGTACATTTGCTGAAACGTGAAGCATGTTCCTAACACTTTGAATTTCTTGAATGAGTGCAGGATTTCAAAGTTTATTAAAAAATAACAATGCAGGGAGTAATACTCTACTGAATAATCTGGCTCTGGAGACAGAGCCCCTGCACAGTAGCATCCTTCCTTTGTGGCCAGGACACTTCACCCTCAGAAAAAGGGGCCTTTTACAGACTCATTCCCCTTTATGTCTACATGGTGATCTGAGAAAGTGTAGGAAGTGGGAGTCAGGCAACAGCATGCTCTGTTAGGCTGCTATGGATCTTAATTAATGTTCAGAACAGCATGTAGGCCTGGACAGTTTATCCATGTTGTCTGGATACAACATGAATGCAAGTGAAACTTGAACCTAATCTAATAAGTTGCATGAAAAGAGCTGGTAAAAATCCTATGTAAAGCAATCTTTTGTTAAATGGGCAGCTTGTGGAAGAGGTTGCAAAAATTGCCCAGGCTGCTCTGGAATCCCCTTGCACTGCCATGGGGCCTTTGGGAAGTTGGGCACTGACTGCAGAACATCCCATCCCTGCCTGCAACTCTGCTCCCCACCCCACCTTCTACTGGGCACCATTCCCACATAAGATTTGTTTTCATAACTTCTGCAGAAAACATTACCTTCATCCCACTTTCCTCAGGAAATCATATCTGTTTTCTCTCTCCCGCAAGAGATTTTCAGTGGCTATGCCACAACAGGTTGCCCAACACAAAAAATGTCATCATAATTTATACCCCAATGCATTTTTCTACCAATCCACCCAGGACTCCTCTAAATGTGTCAGTCTTAGGATCTGGCTTAACCACCCTGAATAAAAAAAAAAACCCCAAACAAGAAAAAACCCAACAGAAAGTACCTCAGTAGTACCATTTTGGTTGAACAGACTCAGTTTTCATCAATGCTGCAAATTCATTAATCCTCAGGAATTCTAAAAAGCATGTTCTGTAGAATTATAAATATATTTAAAAATCACTGTTTGGCATCTGTTGAACTCATTCACCCTTCCACATCATTATTAACCTCCTTCTCATCTGCCTGTCCAACCATTACCTGCATTAGGAGACTTTCTATATCCTTCTCACAGAATTTTAGGGTCAGTCAGAGAAATTAACAGCATCGCTTTTCATTTAACCTTTGAGCTGTATTTTTACTCTTATTTCTCTCTATGAGCACTTTAGTGTACATATTCCCAACATGAATATATACCTAAATCTGACCAGATCCAGAAACTCTGCCTCCCACTCCGTATCTTGAGTTTAACTGACTACAGATATTTACATCTCTTCAGAACATGATTTCTTTGACATTTTTGATTGGCAATTGAATATTTCAGAAATATTGGCCAACATAAAAGCCTCTGGGCCTTTACATGTTATACAATTTTAGATGTGGAGAAGCATAGCCTTTTCTTCCATATGCATTAGCCCTGTGCATTTACTGGAGTCTAAATTGAGTTCAAACAGACTGATTTCTTTGAAGGTGGATATTTGCTAAATCCTGAACGGAATTAATTACAGCATTCAGAGACACAAGCTGAGTACTAGTATTATGACTTTTCAATGGGGCTTTTTGCACTTTTTTAATAAAAGCAAAGCTATTAGATACAAAACTCTGAACCATGTCATAAGGAATGGTTTAAGACAATGTTTAAAATAATTTTTCCACTTTACAAGTTTTGCATTTTCATGGGGGGGAAAAAAAGCACATCTGAATTTTAGTAAAACAGTCTCTTCTTCATAACAAAAAATCAAAACTGCCAACTTTTTTCTTCATTTCTTTGCACATTCTAAGGCATCACTGCTCTTCTGAATGAAAATAGACAGATATTGAAAGACTATTGAAGTATCATCTGGTAATTTGAGAGTGAAACATTTTAATTGTTGAGTATATTACTGGTTGGCAAGTGTAAGAGAGAGAAGCGTGTTTGTGTGCAAGCCCATACATACAAGTCATAGAGGGAAAGAGGAGTCTTCTGTACTCAAGTAACACCAAATCCAAAGGCTTTAGTGAGACATATTACTTGGAAAACAGTGCTTAGTCTGAAATCTCCTGAAAAAATATACTGATATGTCTCTTCTAGAGTTTGCATATCTCCATCACTTAGAGCTGTGCAGCTGGTAATGCTCATCATCCTGCCTTGGGAAAAACAACAAGGGAGTCTTCTCTCTTGGAGAATGGAAAGGGCTGCTCTATGAGAACACTGAAAGTTTAACTAATTTCTACTGATAATTTCTGTCCCAACATCATACACAGTTGTTCCACCCCACATCCATCTGCAGTGAAGTAGGATTAGAAAAAAAATTGGAAAAGACATGTGAGAACCAAGACCTGAAACTGTTGCCCAGTTATGAAAAGTTCTTCCATGCTTATTAATCTTTAAACCCTTAAGCAGTTTTTTTTATTTTTCCCCTTTAAATACTCCCAAGTCAGTCTAAATGCACAGCAGCAAAGTTGTGTGCTAGCAGAAAAAACTCATCCAAAATTCTTTTGTAATCCAAACACATACTCATGCATGCTGCAGCACACTGCATTTTTGTGGTTTCATTTTTTAAAGCTGAAGCTCAGAAATACTGTATATGACATGCATTGATTAGAAAAAGTACTGCAGCATCTCAGCCTCTCTAGGCAGCGAGAGGAACATCTTTTCTCCACTTCTGCAAGAGTGACATGGTAGCTTGCTTATGTTTCCTACCTTGGTGATCCAGCTATGAGATTCATAAAGCAACCATTGAACCTCTTGCCTCTTTAGGAGTGTCACAATGTGCAGCTTCCTTTGTGTTGCCCATATGCCAGCAGTCTTTTTAAAGCCACTCTTGCTCTTCTGCTGATCATTGCAACAGACAGGAAGGTGATTTCAGGAGAGCTGCTCTGATTCCCACTGCTTTCAGTGAGAGACAAAACATCTTCTCTCTCCTCTCTGAAAGAAGTACTTGGCAGAAGCAGCAGACAAGTTCTTAATCTGTGCTTCTTGGAACTGATACTAGTACAGATCACATTCTCCCAATTAAAAACTGACAGAGTGAAAAATTCTAACATTTTTCTGCAAAGGTATTTGGTAAAAAAAGGATATTAGATGGGGAAATATTAAACAGCGAGTACAATATCTCCAGCAAGTCTATCAGAATTGCATCATTTGCCTTTAGCTGGTGCAGGATTTTTACTTTGCTCTGTGTTCAGCATCATACACAGTAAAGGACATGAGTGCTCTGGATCCTTATTTTTTTCTATAACCACTATTCAGAGTGGGAGTTGTGCACATGTCCTTGACAAGACTTGAAATTTAGAATAGTTTCACTTGTTATCATTATTTTCTCAAGTTATTTCATGGACACTAATTAATATTCCAGCTACTTAAGCAATCCTGGTCCATCCCACTGCAAGGAAGTCTGTCTCCAAATTACCAGATGAACTGAAAACCCTTGTTCTTCCTGTTCAGCATCATTACAAGTGACACTGAATACTGAAGTGTTCCTGTATCATTGTGTCTCCTGGCCATCATGCACAGAAGAATCTGCAGTTGTTAAGTCCTTTTGTGCCCAAAGGGGAAGGAGCAGGATTCCAGGATGCATTAATACCTCCACAAGGGAAAGGTGTTACATACTTGGACTCAGCCTCAGGCCAAAGGAGGAGCCCTTAACAAACATCACTCAGGGGTGCTAAGTAGGCAAACAAAGTAAAAGAGACTAGGACTGCTACACTCGAGTCAGATGGAGCTGTGTACATCTGTCACAGGTGCCTCTGTGACAATGACTGCAGCAAAAGTTGGCTCCAGACAAGGGCTACGTGCTCATACCTGCACAGCCCTTTTCACTGCAGTGGCATGGACCTGGCAGGAAGCATCCTAAGCAAAAGAAATAAGCACCAGAGAGAAGAACAAAAGCACAGTCACAAGCACCCCAGATATTCTGAGGTTAGGATGAATTTACAGGGCAGGACATCAAGTGAGAAGGGAGACTGTGACCAGCCTGTGAGACAAAGGCATCTGTGAGAAGGGCTGGGGCAGAGGGCAGTGGTGCCTCTAATTTGTGTCACCACTTTAGGGGAAGTATGTAGGAAGGGGAAAACTGGTGCCAAAAGCACAAGTAGCACTGTCTGTCCTGTGACTAGATCAATTAACAGCTCAGAAGCCAAAGCTCCTTTTGCTGTACCCCTCTTCTTGGAGGTGCATGAGGCTACAGCCCACATCAAAGAAGAAAGTGCATTGCAGAAGTGAGTTTTGAAATGTGGAGGACCCAGACAGAATTAATAATAAATGAAGTACACCTCAGAGGAAAAACTTTGAGTTTCTCCTCCAAGTTACACGCAGCTGTCTGAAGTCAGTAGGAGTTGTCTGTTTATAGCTGTGAGCAGAAAGCAGCCCTGTGTGCCCAGGCATTATCAGTCTTTTATTCAAGAACACAATATCTGCTTGATAATGCAGACACTGTTTTGTTGTTTGTTGTCAGTGCACCTCCCAAAACAAGCTGTCCCCCTGTGGTTTTATAATCATGGGAATATTCTTGATGGCCCTGTTAGACGGGTTTTATTCGGGCTCCAGACATCTTTGGAAAATAACCTATTGAATCTCATCGGAAACCAGGGCAGAGTTGACTTCCTGGTGGACTCCAAACAATCCAAAGGCTCTCCTTGGAAAGCACAGCCTGTGCTCTGCTGTTTGTGCAATGCCACACTGCCCTGCAGCTGGGCTAATCAGCTCCATCTCAGCAGCTCCACCCCCACCAAAACAGGAGAGAAAATAATGATCCATTGTTCTAGCGGTTTATGGAAGAATTTTTTTTTTAAAATTTATTTTAGCCACTCCTTTTAAGAGATAGCAGTGAGCTGCTTGCTGAAATGCTTCCTTATTTCTGTGTTTACCTCTTGTTAGCTAGAATGCCAAATCACTGCTGTGATTACCTGGCAAGTAAATGTAGAAAAAAATATCTGTTTGGGACAGTTTTTACTACTCTGAGGTGTGTCCTTGATGTCACATCCAAAACAAATAAAAGCAAACATAAAACAAAAACAAAGAAACCCAATAAAATCTCTCCTTTTCCTACTATCAGAAGAAGAAAAAAACATTTTCAACTATAAGGCAGTGCCAAATGGTTCAGCAGATTTCAGAGACTTCGAGACCCTGACAGACTGCATCTCCTGCTGTTTACCAGAGGGATTTAAGAGTTTCTGTCTCTTAAAATAGCCATATTTTTCTCTTCCTGAGGGTCAAAACTTGCCACTTCTACACCATTTTCAGTAGGTTTTTTTCACTGTGCCAGGCTCTGCCATGTCAAGAGACTCTGAAAAGGCTCTTGAGATTCCTCTTAGGGTAAATGGGAAAGATTGGTTGGATTCCTGCAAACATTGCCACCTGAAACAGTAAAATGCAAGGGGAAAACACTTTGTGTGGTTTATTTCACTGCATAAAAACCCTTCAGCATATTCTAATGGCAATGTATCAAAATGTATCAAACTGGATTACATGAGTCACATTTACATTATATGATGTGACATTGTGACATATGACAGAGTACCTAAAAAGTCATTACTCCTCAAGAGCTTATAACCCAGAAGGAATTTTAAGGCATATTATTCAGCCATGCCCACCCACACCCTGCTATTATCTGCAACAGCAGGGGACTAACTAGATGAATCAGATCTAAAAGAGACTCTTTCCATGTGCACAGGAAGCACTGATTAATTGGAACAGTGACAAAAAAGTCTCTTTACCAGGTAAACAGAATTCAGCAGTGGGATTTTACTTAATGAATAGTATACAGTTAAATACTCTGATCCGTGGAGGTGAGAGGTGGAGAAAGCAGCTCATATCCAATTGCTTTTTCATCTGCTGGAAGCTTGATATTATTAGCAGTTTCCTCCTTCAGCAGTCACCACAAATGTCAAATTTCGTGTCATGCGGTATTGCAGCGAGAGACCTCCCCAGATTAAGAGAGAAGCAGGATAGGAATAGAGATCCTTACTCCATCTGGTTTGTCCATAAATATTCCATTTCCTCACCCTGGACACCTCCCTGCTCCCAGCCCCTCACTGGTTCCCACTGTCCCACCCCAGCTCTCCCTGCACTGGGAGATCCTCGTGGGGCTGGCACCTCTGGCATGCACCCAGCAAAGGCCCCCGGGTCTTTGGGGCACAGCTGCACCACAAAACATACTGGATTGAAACTGGTCATCTATCTAAGCCTCAATTTATGATCTCTACAAATGCCTTTCTAGTGACAGAACCTTTTATTTGTACCATCTTTGTTTGAGAAACAGGGAAAGATTGTCAAGGGCACAAAACGCTTCTGGCACCAGCTAGTCCTGCTGAAAGGCAAAGGGGCTTGGGCACAGAAGTCTTGTTTATGCCTTTGAAAAATCTCTTCCATAATCTCATCAACACTAAAAAACTACAAAATAAACTCTGAATTCAAACACTGGCATCAAAGAAAAAAGAATTTATAGAATATGTGATGGCAGAAGACTTGATTTGACTGCAGGGGCAGCCAGCAGCTGCAGCTGACTGGCCTGTTTGACCTCATAATAATGTTTAAAACTCAAAAAACCACCTAAAAAACACCCTAAAAAAAAAAAAAATCTGACTATAGACTTGAAAAGAGGAAAAAAAGGGATGAAATAGACCTGAGGGAAGAAGGCAGCCTCAGAGTACACTGGTGAGATTCAGAGAGAAAAATCCATCATTGGTATTTATTCCATGCTTTAAGGAAACAAGGCCACTTCATGTTGTCCCAGGTGGTGATGCAGGAAGATGATAAAGGTGTCAGAGGCAGACCATTGCCTGAGGGCAGGAAAACAAGCAAGAGGCTCCTTGGCAAATTCCCTCTAACCTTTAAGGGTTAAGGGAATATCAAAATATAGAACCTATTCAAAAAACATCTAAAAGGCAGCTGAGGAGAGCAGACATATGACCATTTATGAGGAAGGGGACTGGTCCTCTACTGAATAAATCTAGAGCAGCTTCCCTGATATTTCATTCATTAGAGAAAGAAAACATTTTCATCAAGGAATTGATGCAATTTTATTTTAAAAACACACCAGTAAAAGACTTGAAAAAAAACCAACCTCACCCTCATTTTTTCAGAACTTAAATTTTCATTCTACAAGAGAACAGTGTGTGTGGGTGACTAATAACAATCCAGCCATCTGGACTTCTCTCAGACAAACTCATGTTAATTCAAACTACACAGGCAAAAAAATAAAATATATATTGCCTGCCTCAGAGCATTTGGGAAAGTGTTATGGTCTGCAGAACTGTCATGCACTGTCAGCAAGCAGCAAACTTTAGAGCACCTTTAATGTTACACCACAGTGCTGTTGTAGTTGACAATTAAAATAGTTAATGTGCAAGCTGGCCTTTTAGTGCTACACTAATCAAAATAATGGATTGCTTTTGTATGATGACCCCATAGCTGGATCAGTCAGTGATCACTGGACAAAAAGGAATTTTTTAATAGTGCCCAGTTGTGGCACTTGTAATTGTGTGTTTCTGTGGTGGTAATGAGGAAGGATGGGACTTTTACCAGCTCATAGAGGGCTCGAGCACATGGGATCTGGGCAGATATTACCTGGCTATTGTGACTCCCACACCATCATATCCAACCTCATGGCCTTCCAAACCCAGGGGCAGCAAGAGGGATTTGGTCCTTTAGCATTTCCTCATTGCACCCACAGGCACACAGTGTTTCCAAACCCTCTTGCTGGAGATATTTCTTGGCTGTTTAGAGAAAGAGCTTTCCCCTGTGCCTACGTTTGTGTGGATTTATGGGGCATAAGGAATGATAGGGCTGAACTTTACCAGTTTTTCAAGGGCAAGTAGGAATTCCTGTTTTTCTCTCACTTACTTCTCTCCCACCTACATTCAGCAGCAAAAATAAATTCAGTGCATTCTCCTTGCCAAGAAAGATTAGTACACCTAAGAGTTGAAACCAGGGCAGATTGCATTTCAAGTAATTTCCTCTGCCCCCATTCTCCCCCTCACTCCAGCTTTTTTTTTTTTTTAATTATTCAGATTAAAAATGAAATGCAGTTGTTACATTATGATAATATCAAACTCATTAACATTAGTCAGAAAAAATACAGGAGGTAGCCAGCCAAAAGCTAAGCCTTCACTTTTGCATTCATTCAAGTAAAGTTCATTGAAATGGGAATTCATCCCTTTATTCTGGATTAGAATTGAACTCCTGGTGTATTCAAAGAGCTGTACAAGCCATACTGGCACAGAAGATACTTGTAGAAAAGTAGTATTTAACATAACTGCTTTATTACAATTTTAGTTCTGTGACAATATACAGAAAATTCCTTGTTCAAGCTCAAGAACACCTAAGCAGGAACTTTGTCATGTTTATCAGAGGGTGGGCAGGTATGCCCCAGCTGCCAGTGTCTAGCACTAGAGACCATAAACTTAAGAAATATGTTGAAATATCTTATTACCATTTAGTACAGCTGGACTACATGTACAAAATCATAGATTGGTTGCTCATTTCCAATTCCCTTTCCAAGACAAATCCCACAGTTCCCCTTGCCTGCATCTTGCATTTTGTCTGAAAATAAGGCTCATCCCATTATAAATCAGAGAAAAGGAGCCTTTTTAGACAAAAATACAATAACCTTCTAAAGTTTTTTTTCATACAAGTTTCTATTTCTAGAGTTTAGGATTAATTTTTGCAGAACTTAAAACAACCAAGCAGGATGTAGCTCACAATCCCAGCATTTAATTACAGGGATAAACACTTCCATAAATTATTAATTCTTTCCTACGAACAATTTTTGACCCCATGGATGACAATACCATAATTCTAGTTATTTCATTATATCTGTCTATATCATCACCACATATTATTTCCCTTCCAAAATGTTTATATAAAATTTATAATGTGATGAAAAGATCTTCCCCCTAATTTTTGTATGTAAATGTAAAATCTTGTCCATTTCCTCACAGTATTTGTTCTGTTTAATTGCATTTTAAATGAACATAAAGTAACTACCCCAAAGACATCAGCATGCTCCTGCCAGGACTCTGCAGATGATTCTGCTGGCAGGTGTTGAGAAGCTGCTGCCTCTCAGATGTGAGCTGATCTTCACAGATAGCCTGTCCTGAGGCTGGGAGCAGAGCAGTCCTACAGGAAAGCTTCGGGGAGCTTGCCTCCCCTCCTCTTTCTGATCTGTTTCCAGCATCAGAAAATGTAAAGCCCAGCAATGGCTTGGAGAAAAAGGGGTTTTTTCTGCCATCACTGGTTCCTCCTTCAGCCAAAACAACTTCAAACCACACTGAAGACAGAGTCAGACAGAGCTGGTTTGCTACAGCGACTGTGGGTTCCAAGAGCAGTAATACAGAGAGCCTGGCAGTCATTCAATTGAAATAAATCTCATAAGGAGAGAGAATAGAAGACAACACAAGTCTGAATTGATGTTCAGAGGTGTCATGTGTGCAGCAGTGCTCCAAGCCCTCACCTGTGTGGGTTTCCCCCAGGATTTGTCCAGGCTGTCTGTGGTGAGCAGGGAGTGCCAGCAGTTCCTGCAGTCTGGCTGCAATGAGGGCACCAAATCCTCCCTCCTTTGCCCTTCAATGATCATTGAGAAAATCCTTACATTTTCCATTTGTAAGAGCTTTATGTCATGCCATAATTTCAGGAAAATAACTCAATGGTCCTCATTTAGATATTTACAGAACTGTAAAAGATTCTTAGTTTATACACAAATATATAGGGATTATAAACCTCAGGGAAGGAGGACAGTTAAAGCAAAAATCACCTTGCCCTGAGCAGATAGGTGTTTTGAGGTTGAAGGTGAATTTATTGGTTAAACAAGACCCCTAAATCTGTCAAAAACCCAAGTAGTTCTCTGTAATTTTGTAAAAGACTAAACATTTGGAGTGCTTAAATAAATGCTGGTAAGAAGAAAACTCCACACTTTCGAAGTTGGGTTCTATATCAAATGTATCCAGTGCTATTTAAATAAGAGATAAATCTTTTTTAGTAAAAGAGATGAATAAGAAAAGTACTGAGAAGAATAGAAAAGTATCAAGGAGATTTTCCAGTGACTTCTTATCCTGAAAGGGACATTTCTAGTTCTAGTCAAGAAATTAATTTGATCTATAGAACCTTTAAAACTAATTTTAATTCTTCAGAACTTGAAATATATTAAATTATTTAAAGTATTAATATATGTTCACTTTTAGAAACATTTGAGATGGTTATCAGCTCCTCTTCTTCAAACTTTCTGTTTTTTTTTCTTTGAACAGTATAAAAGGTTTCAGGCTGGACGTAGCAGCCAGCTTAGAGGCAGAGGGATAGGAAGTATATTCTATAATGCACACCCTATAGGACAGAGTCTGGGTGGCCCAAAAAAAGAGCATACTACAATATTATCTCCTCCAGAGTAACAACCCTTTAAAATTTGATTCAGTCCTTCACAGTTTAAAGGGTTAGAAATGTCAAATATCCTTATTTTATGCCAGAGTACCTTCCCCAACACACAATACCGAGAAAAACCAGACTGAGCAAAATATCCAATAAGTTAACACTGACTCCACTAAGTAAAAGCAATGCCAATATTTATCCACTGTGTTATCTGGCAAGAAGGGGATCTCGACTCATGCTGCTCAAAGACAAATATTAATAAAGATCTGAATTTCAGGCTCATGGGAAATTTCTGACTTTTCTCCCTGAATAATGATGAAAAGTTTTTTTCCTTCTTAAAGCATATTTATACTTAAAATGGAAAAAAGAAATTCAGAAATAATGGTTTTTGGTTTGTTTTTTTTTTTCCAAAAAACCAAATATCACATTCCAGCATCAAAATGTTAGGAATCAATTAAGCTAAGCAAAATGGGGCTGTTTCAGTATGAATCTGTGTCACTGAAGTGCTATGCACATCATTAACACACAAATGGTTTATTACTCCATTTTCCTTTTTCAGGATGAAACACCAAAAACCAATATACAAAAAATGGTAGCATTAAAATATTGCAATTTAGCTTATGTAAGATATTGTCGTAGCTCAAACTGACAGCTGTGTCAGCTTGATGAAAACCAAATGTTACTGGGTTTTGGTTCCTTTTTTCTCCCTTTGTTTTGATCTGTTGGACTAATTATTTTGAAATAATGCATCAATTTTTCTACTAATAAACTAAAAATTCTGTAAAATCCCATTTTACTCAAAGAAATGTAGTTCCCCTGAATTACAGAGGAAAATAAATTCAATTAAAAAAATCCTTGGTGACTTCTTTGCATTCACTGCACTTCAGCCCCAATTCTCCTTTCCGCCTCTGACTGTATTTGCCTTGCCATGCTAGCACCAAAATTGTGTTGTTCAGCCCCAATTCTGCACAACTTGGAGGCAAAACTGTTAGGCAATACATGGATCAGCTTCACATCTACATACTGGATTTACATTTGAGATGCTGCTTCTCCTGGGATCACTCCTATGTTTCTTTAAACATCTGGTGACATTTTGCATCTCTTTCCTAGAGAAGGCTTCTCCCTTGGCTCCCTGTCCAGAGGATGGGCCAGTTCCTGCAGGTGTGGGCAGGCCCTGAAGAGTGAGCCTGGGTGTGGAACACTCAGGACACACTGACTTTCACAGCAGAGGAGTTTCCAAAAGGGATTTGCACTTGGCAGCAGCATCACACGAGGTTTAGACAACCATGTGATAAATCAAGTGTATCAATTTCAACAACTAAATCCAGCAGGTCACTCTGATGATATTTGTTTTTACTGTGTTACAGACATCAATATCACACCCTCAACAGAGCCCAGCTGGCATGCAAAGGTAAGTGTCAGATTGCTCAGGTTAAATGGACATATTTTCATCAGTTTGTTTTCATAATGAAAGCCCCTCTCCTCTGCACAAAGGGAAATTATAGATGACTACCTACAAAAGTAGTGGTAAAGTCAGAGTGGACTGAAAGCTAACCACCCTCTGAATCTAAGATCCTCAAAATTTGTGACCTAAATCTCAGCTGATGGGTTAGGAAAGTGTCTGATACTGTTTCCAGAGCTGATGGCAGTTTCTGATTGCTCAAGAGAGAAGCAAACAAAAGGCAGCCAGACAAAATATTTGCTGAATGAAGGACAGAAATGCTAAGAAAGAAATTGCATTTCCTAGCTCAAGACAAGCTTTGTAAATGTGTAAGGGGGACATAAAAACTAAAGTAGCTCTATCACTTGGTTCTTTTATTTGCTGTCATGACAGCACCCCTCTTTTCTCTTTCAGATCCCTACTTTCTATACCCATGGACATGGCCCCTTCTTGTCCTTCAGAGTGAAGTTCTTGACTCCAGAGCTGCCAGGCCACTGCCTATTTACAAATATTCCCCTCTTGACTTTCCCTTTGACTATTTTATTTCACACACACACACTTTTTCATTGTTTCCTTTGCTGACACTTATAAAACATGAATATGTTCAAAAGCATAAGAAAGGTGAAAAAGAAGTGGCTAACATAAAAACCGCAGGAAATGAACTGGATGGGAACAGGCTGAGCTTTTTGCAGGGATTGTAAGACTGTAAACTTTGTCCATACAAAGGATCTGAAATAAAGCTTACAAACATCTTGAAAGTGCACAAATATCCTTCCCTGACAGATAAAAATTAGTACAGTGGTTAAACAGTATCTTGCTGTTAAACATAGCCTTCTATGTCTGAAATATTTACCTAGAGCTCATTGTAGTCAAAGCACAGAAATTAGAAGTTCAACAGCTGTCTCAAAATTGACCTAACTTACCCTCAAGAAAAGCTAATTTTTATCTTAGAAATACTCATTTATTCTTTCTAGTTTTGAGTAGAGTCTGGTTAGCAAACTCAAAGATATCATTCCAGAACTGAAAATTAGACAACGTGATATCTTCAGGAGAGGATTTCTCCAGCCACAGATGTAGCAAAACCAAGGTAGTTTGACAAGGTGTTTTGAGAAGGAGAGGAGGGACAAGCAGGCCCTTCCAAAGAGCACTCAAAATACCTGCAATGCAATAAACACAGGGGAGAGATATGCAGTGGGAGGGAAAACATAAAGGTGTTGGAATGGCAGATTCATGCTGACTTCTCCTTAATAGTCTATTGAGCATCTGGCTTTCAGTATCTGATTTTAAAATAGAACTTGGCTTCCTCTGTCCACAGGTCAGCACACGTGGAGGAATTAACAGTCAGACTGGTATGAAAATGATAAGGTCTGAAATTATTTCTTTCTTCTCATGATCTTTTCACAAGATGTAGGAGGTAAGCTGACAGAAATGTCTGCCCCACAGATCATTTGGAGAACCTATCCAAGCACACAGGCTCCAAGACAGGAGACACAGCAGGAGCCTTCCCGGGGCTTCAAACAGATTTCTGTGCAAGACATTACTACAAGAGTACATCCAAAAGAAATGTAACTAAAACCTACAGGATAACCCAGCTTAAATGATTGGAAATATCAATAAATTCCTAGTAGCATATTACACATCTACTGAGTATTTATATCAAGTCATAGTGGTTTCTCTCATCAGGAAGATTTATTTCTCTCAGAGTTTATTATAACTATTGTCAAAAGAACACTTTACAAGAAACACAAATCCTGACTTTATATGGAAAAGGTCTTTTAATTTGGGTTTTTCATTGGTTTTTCTTTATTTTTTTTCTGCCCCCTCCCCCAACCCTCTCTGCAGCCTCCCGAACTGAGCAACACTGAGCAGTGCAGTGAACCTGAACAATCAGCACTAGAATCTTGTCCAGGTTAAATATGAAAATTCAAAACAATTAGGTGGCATCTGGGAAAGATAGAGGGATGGGAAGTGAATATGTGGAATCAGCTGTGATGCTCAAGCGCCCTTTAACTCATTCTACAGCATGTCTTGCATGACTGTCAATGAAACTGTAGTTTGTTTTACAGTCCATCTTGAAGCACAAGCTAGGTTAGTATTTGTGGAGCCAACAGTGCATATATGTATACATGCCATGAATCCAAGCATATAAATTAGGTTTTTATTGTAATTCTCCACTGAAATGTAAGATACTACATATTGTATTATTTACCACATTTTTCACTTCAAGTGTACTAAGTGGATGTGGTCCTTACAATTTTATGATGTCTAGCAGCACATCAAGACTGGCATAAAAATGTTCAGTGTGAAGGTTATCACACCAAATAGCAAATCATAATATGTGTACATAGCAAGTGCTTTATTCATCTGTGTGTTGGAGAACCAAATGTATATGCTTTTCTGAAGAATTAAGACAACATTTTTAATTCCTCATGCCTATTGAAACCTTTTCATGTCTTCTGAGCAGACAATTAGGAGCTCTCATATCTTTAAAAAGGCAATTAATTTGAGAAAATATAGTTCCCTCTTCAACCACATCGAGATTTCTTACTCCTGGGGACATCAGACAGTTCTCACATACAGTGCCTGACCTCCAGGAGGTATTTCTCTGCAGTTGCTACCATTTGAAAGACTTTGTCCTGGAGCTTGATTTGGGACTGGTGCTTATCCTTCGGGCCATTTTTTTATGCTTTCCACTACTTGCAGTAACAGCCTTGAGGTTTTTGGTCCTGGTCTAACTGCTGATCCATAGCTTCACAGGACTTGGCATCTTAGACACATCACCCCCCTTAATTCATCCCCAGTCTCAGACTACTTGCCTTCTTTCCTCTTGATAAATAGCACTATTACATGAAAAATTATCCTGACAAACTGTCAAGTGATATACACTCAAGAGCTTCTTCCATCCTACATTACAGCTAGGAGGAAGCCCCTGAGAAATCCATGTTGTCTCTATTTCCCTGCAGTACACCCCATAACCCAAAGCCAGACTCCTCTTCAGCAGGTCTGTATTTACTGGTAGGGATTTCAGTTTTTTCTTTTCAGCCTCCTCAGAGGTTGGTGGGGCTTGTATGGCACACTGCCCCCTGGTCTCAGTGCTTTCCAGTTGCTCCCAGTTCTTTGGGACAATGAAATGGTGCCAGGTCTGAATAAGGGTCCTGAGGCAGCCTGGCTTTCCAGATCAGCTTTTTTGAGCCTGACCCTTGACCTCTCCTAAAGCAGCTGGACCTTGCAAGTGAGCCTTCTTCCTTGCTGGGAGGAAGATCTGCTCTGTATGAGTCTCTCCTGCACATAATTGCTTTGGGCAAGGCCTTCCACATCACAGAGGGGCTGCAGAGACCCTCTCTCCCTGAATTTCAGCTGCTCATCTACAGAAAATGATGTGTAACAAATAAAAAAAATCAGAGGTAAAGAATGAAATTAAAGCCCCTCTCCAGGAATATGCAGACCTAAACCTAGAGCTTATGACATCCACAGGATAAATGTACCACTCTCTTTAATGGTGTTTTTTTCTGTCAGCCCATGGAAGGACCTTCTGAAATTTGAGCTTTTCTCTACTTCTGCCAGTTTTGGTTTGTTGTTGTTGTTTTTTTTTTTCTTCCCAGAAGAAAAGAACCATTTCTAAAATAAATTTTAATGTTCAGTGGAATAACCACTTTTTCTGGAAAAAAGTAATATAAATTAATGCATATTTTAAGAATAATTTGAGGAGAAAATTCAACAAAACTGCTGCATTTAAAAACCTACCATTCCTCGACAGATATGTAGAAAAATCAATGGAACAATTAACCACTAAGATTGTTAACTACTTTTGTTCCTTACTAAAAGTCAAAAATAAAGGAGGCAAGCAGGCACTTGGCAAACCAACAGACAAACCTCTACCAGTAACATTGTGATTAAGCTATTAATTCACTATAAAGTCTGAACATCAATAAACACTTCACATGTATAAAAACTCCAAATGTTAGGTACTATTTAATAATGATCTATTTATCCATTCAATTTACTGGGTTTTTCTCCCCTCCTAAATTCTAAGACAGTCTGTTTCCCCCAATTTATTCAAGTTATTTTCCCTCTTTTTACAGTCTAATAGCAAACGACTCAAAAATATGATAATATATATTGAATCTCAAAGGCACTGGTTATTTGTGGTCACTCAGCTGTATGAGGGGAGCCTGTTCTGTGCAGTGAGGCAGGGAATGAATCTGCACTCTCCCTGTGAGCACCTTCCCATGCAATACATAAACATTTGGTCTTAAAACTTCCCCTTCCCGTGGGATAACGCAAAGAAAGGCATCAGCCCAAAGCGGCTTCGTGCGCAGCTGAAACAGATACCCATAGCTTTCTTATTTTGGAGTATTCTCTTGTGTTAGGAAAGAACACTTCTATTGACTAGATACACTGAAAAAGTAGAAGAGTGCATTGCAAAAACCATAGGAGGTAGAAGCATTCATCAAAAGAATATAAAATGGCAGGAGAGATACTCTTGCTGAGCTATTGGACTGTATAATTGTCCAGGGATTTCTGTACTGAAGCTTGCTGAAGTTTTTCCAGTGAAACAGTTTTTCCACCAGAAAATGATAATTTGATACATTTGAAACTATTCACAGCTGTACATCGATTTCTTGTAAATTCCAGATGGATCATGATTGAGACAACTTGCTGAGCTAGTATTTCCACTTGTTTTAATGTAACAAGAGTTGATACCAAGTGTTTCAAATTTTTATTTCTTGAAGTTTTGTAAGGAACCTAAACATTAAAATTTCAACATCCTTTCTTTCTGAGGGTGAAAGAAAACTTTTTATTGTGTCAGCAGCTCGTGTGGAAGGACCATTTCCCCCTGCCTTGAGGCCTCCTGGTGCTCTTGCAATCTGCTGAGGCCAACAGAGAGTTTCCTCAGCAGCTCTCAGCCCTTCTGCAGTGCTTCCAACTATTCACTTTATACCAAATCAGGGGGCACTGTGTATGTGTGTGCACATGTGTGAGTGCACACACTGTGAAACACTCTGAAGCTTGGATATTTTTTTGATCTTGCCTATGCCAGAAAAACCCACTTGAGTTATTCTGTTGCCCCACATACCTCCAAGTTTGGGAAAAATTCAAAACTTTGAGACTTCGGAATGTTGTAAACAGGTAGCTACCTTTTAATTCCTTCTCCTACACTTATCCACAAGCACTGATACTGCCCATGTCCTGTAGCCTCTTAAAGAAAAAAGTATTATTGACCTTTCTGTAGGACAAATTCTCTAGATTCTTTGTTCCTCTCTTTTCTCTCACAGGTTTTCTGGCTTTTGGATTTGGCAAGTAGCTTACCAAAACAAACACTTGCGTGAATGCTGAGAGAACTGCATCTGATTAAATGCTCGATGTTAATTGTAATCCTATTTCATTTCTATTTTTAAACAGCAGAACAGAATAATCTCCATTAAAAGCTGACCTTTGAAAGCCACAATGCTTGACTTATCTCGAGATAAAACTTTCTCTGTAGCTAGGCCTCTTTGCTGGTACATGACGCAGCTGGCTCTGAGTGACAAGAATGATTTAAGTTCAAGTAAGGTATGCTAAGAACCATGGGTTAAATAAACTCAGGGTTTGTTAATCTTCATTTTTTGGCTTTATAGTATCTGCTTTTTTCCAAAACTGAAATACTGAGCAACTGTCTGCATGCACAACACCTCCACAGCCTGCTCCAAAACCACAAGCATTCTCTCATGAAATTTCAGGCTTGCTCCACATATTTCTGCAGGTTTTGATACCTACATGGTCTATAACTAATTTATACTTATTATACTTCCACTGTCAGCTTACCTGAGCAGTGTTAAGGGAAATAGCATGCTGTATCACTGCACAGGTCTTGTCAATTAAATGCAGAGAGCACTTATACTGAATCTGTATTCACAACCATATGGCAGAATTGAAAGTACACAGAAACTCTTAGGAATATGCCATGCTGCCTGTATGCGCCTTTACTCTGTGAAATACTTCAATATTGCAATAACATCTGCCAGCTGCAACTCACTGTGCTTCACATCCTTCACATCAAATCAAATGGCATAAGTGTGTGGAGCCAGGACCAGTGTCAGCTATTACGTGTCAGTTTTTCCTAAGGGGACATACTGACAGACAACCAAAACTTTTCTTTAATATTTCTTATTGTGTTTCTGCTGTTGAGAATACCTGTCATGTAGCAATCATTCTTTGTTTGTGATGAGAAATAAAAATAAAAACGAAAGAACTTGGATGCTCATCTCAAATGTTTGGACTGAACGAAGTTTGCTCATGTTTGGGTTAGGCTTTGAGCAGTGGTTTGCTGTGGTGTGGTTGTGGACTTAGGCTGGTCATTTGGGGCATGACAGGCACCCTAACTGAAAATATAAGATTCCCTTGCAAAAGTCTAACTCTTTATATGGACACAAACACTCCTGGTGCACCACACTGGCTGTGGTGGAAAGATGTCACAGATGGAAATGTTCAGCCTGGATGGGCTGAGAATGCAAAATCTGGGTTTTATTTGAAATATCATTGCAGGGCAATGAAATGTGATAACAAATACTTGTCATACCACATTGGTCAAAGTCTCAGCTTCTCTGGTATAACAGCAAAAGAAAAGGCAAACAAGCAAGCAAAACTCCCAAGCTCAAGTGAACCCTTCTCAAAATCTGTTTTGTGGTACAGAGGACCTGGTGCACTTGTGCCAGCAGTACAGACAGACTGCCTTTGTCCTGGGCAGTGGCTTATACTATTAAGCTGATAATATACCATCTGCACTTTGTGTACAGAATTGTGGTCACCGTGTAGATTAGGAATCTTGTTGCTTGAGAACCACAGATCTATCCTCTATGATCTGACAGAACACAATTTTTCCTGCAGGGTCTCCTGTGAAAATTTCTCTTTTTTTCCCCTAATATTTATATCACTTTAAACAGAAGTATTTTCAAATCAAACTCACAAAGGTGTTCGTTCAACATGACCTGCATGATACACAGGATAATGAATCACTTTCTAGTTCATATAATAAAATCCCCTTTTCTTGGCTGCCATTTCATTATCTGTGCCTCAGACATTTTGCCTTCTCCCCCCTTCATATCCATTACTGTCTGCCTCTGCTCTGAGCTTCCTCTTCAGCTTTCCAACTTTATCCACTTGGCCAATGTTTTCCTTCCAAAAGAATGGGTTCTAGTGGTAGTTGCTTTCCATGCATTATACTCTTGATCAACTGTAGCCCTTTCTTTGCCCAGGAATTGCTGGGGAGACAGCTGGGAAGTCCAGACCAGAGGGATGGAAACCACTGTACAATGGATGAAGAGAGAGAGAGAGAGAAAAGCAGTACAGGTGGGAGAAGCAAACGGGACTCACACCCTGATTTGGGAATGTAGGTGGGCATATAATGTTTTCTGTAAGAACCTGGAAACAATAAAACTGGTGGATGAGAGCATTAGGCTGGATGAGTAGAAAGAAAAGACAAAGCCTCAGCTTTGTGGAGGCGCTGCAGAGAAATGGAAAGAAGGAAAAATACATCAAAGGATTCAAGTAAGCAGTACAAAACTTTGGGATTAAGCTTTGCTGAACCAAACTTCTAAACTATTGGAGGTTCAACCATCACTAATCTTGACCCCCTCCATTTATGAGAAAACAGGACCAAATAAAATCAGTTACAGGATTCTGGGCTACGGATATATCAAGTAATATCTCCTGTAACAAGATGCGGTGCAATGGCACAGCCTGCATTTCAGCTGTAGTAGCAGTCAGATTTTTCCCCTGAATGTCACATCTTACTATAATTTACTATCTGGAAGACTTGTAATTAAAACCATATGCTTCAATTTTTTTTTCTTTCTTGTGCACATGAGGGATTCTACATTTCTATAAACTTGGCCAATTGTAAACTCATCTCTCTCTCTCCACTAACCTGTGGCCCAACTGCATGTAATAAGAGTAATTTGGAGAATTACATTTGGTTACACTCTATTGCTGTAATTTGCTTCTTTCCTCTAATGGTCTGAAGACTACTGAGCTAAACCAGTTAATCTAAAATAAGCTAAAACTGAAAGATACATTTTAGGAACAGGCAATTATATTCTTTTAATTAATGCAACATCACTTTGCAGTAACTTATTTGGCTTTTCTAACAGCAGTGTGCATTTTAGGACAGATACTGATCTCTTTGGTGATGCAGAGTATATGTAAACCTGTCACACCTGAGGAACTTTGATACAGAGAAATCCCTAATGGGATTAATGCTGACATACCTGGCTGCATGCCACCCTTCTGCCCGCAGGTACATCTTACAGAGAGTCACTACTGGAGTAAAGATGTGTCTGAAACATTCCTGCATTTTGGCTGCTGTCAGCTACCCTCCCAAGCACCCAGCCCTGGGCAGCCTCAGGGACAGGCAGTGCAGCAGTGATGGAATGGGTACAGCCCTGCTTCCCCAGGCACTGCCAACAGAACCAGCTTTTCTCAGCCTCTGGGTTAAAAAGATATGGAACACCCCAGAAGGAATCGTACTTTTTCTGTGATTCATTTGACTGTACAAATAATTTGGGCATTTGTTCTGCACTGAATGACAGTTCCACTGGCTGAATTTTTGTCTGGATTACAGTCACTTACAGAAAGTTTTTTGTTTTTTGGTTTTTTTTTGGCACTTTGCTTTACACCCTATCCCTGTAAAAGGAGCAGAGAGCTGTCAGGGAGGGCAGTGCAGGACACAGACATTGAAGAAATGAGGGTTAGACACCATGATTTAACACATTTTGATTCATTGCTGCAGCTAACTCCATCTCTCATCCCTGGACAACTTTCTTCCAGATGTCTCAATAAAGGCACGGCCACATAACACAGGCTTTTACCACACTGTCTGTCTCAGTGTCTCTCATCAACAGATCCGTGGGATGAGAGCCCTACAGAGGCCACAGAGAAACCTTACGGGTACAGGACAAGGGCTGATGGCTCAATCAGTGTAACCAAACCCCACTCCCTCTGCTCCCCTCGTGGGATCACACCAGGAGTGCTGCATCCCACTCTGGGGCCCCAGAGCAGGAAGGACATGGACCTGTTGGAGTGAGTCCAGAGGAGACCATGAGGATGATTAGAGGGATTCTTCCAAGGAAAGGCTGACATAATTAGGATTGTTTGGTCTCGAGAAGGCTCTGGGGGGATCTTATAGCAGCCTTTCAGTACCTAAACTGGGCCAATATAAAAGCTGGAGAGGGACTTCTCTCAAGGGCCTGTAGAGACAGGACAAGTGAAAATGGCTTCAAACTGAGAGTTGGTTTAGATTAGCCCTT
Source organism: Agelaius tricolor (assembly GCF_023055355.1). NCBI lineage: Eukaryota > Metazoa > Chordata > Aves > Passeriformes > Icteridae > Agelaius > Agelaius tricolor. The sequence goes on along the minus strand of NW_027269271.1, from coordinate 18,773,055 downwards.
AGGAAGCAATTCTTTGCTGGGAGGGTGGTGAGTACTGGAACAGCTTGCCCAGAGAAGCTGTGGATGCTCCATCCTTGGAAGTGTTCAAGGCCAGGTTGGATGGGGTTTGGAGGAACCCAGTCTAGTGAAAGGTGTCCCTGCCTATGGCAGAGGGTTGGAACTAGGTGATATTTAGTGTCTTTTCCAGCCCATTCTATGATTCTATTACTTTAGTTGAAAGACACTCATATTTCAGAGAAGAATCTGTTCCCTTCTAGTTTTTTCCTCACCCCCATCCAAAAAACCCTTAATCCTCATGCTGGACAATTTTTCAGGAGGATACTGTTTACAAGTATGTTTACTGGAAATATCCCTTTTAAAATCTTATTTTTATTGCTTAAAATAGTTTCTAAATTAAAACTTGAAGGGTAAGCCCCAAGAGCATGTAACAAAATGTTCAATAAACTAAAGCATTTTTGAGGTGGGAAAATAAAGATTTTTCTTTCCTGTCCTAAAGCCTTTAAAAAAAGAAATCTAGTTTTGTTTTAATTAAAACATTCTTTCCCAAACATTCTCTGATATGGCAGTACTTGCTTACCACTACTTTCCAAATACCAATCATGGGCAATGCTGACACGAGGCGTGCGTTATTCAGCTGTGATGGCATTTGTATGACAGCTGAATTTGCATGAATTGCAAAAATGGAAAAAGACTAGTGGAAAAATTAAAATTACCACTACAGAGAAAAATCATGATAGAGACATGTAAAGCTGTAAAATAAAAAGTGAGTTTACATCCACTTTTTGAGTAAGAAAAAAGAGTAAGGAGTGTATTACAGAATTTTGTCTTTCAGACTGAGATGTGCTTAGTAGCATTATCCATAATTCCAAAAGAACCTGCTCTTGTTTGTCATTCCTCATCCCACTTTTAATGCTGCCTGATTGGGAAGGAGTTGATTGCTGAGGGTCAACAACCAGTGGGGAGGGTTCTTCTACAGACAACAGAAAACAGAGTGTGTATATATATATATATATATATATATATATATATATATATATATATATAGTGTATATATATATATAGTGTATACACACATTATAAACACAAGTAGTGCATTATCATAGGTAAATCCATTTGACCCACGTTAAGTCTCTTACTCTCCAGATCGCACTAATAGTAATCCCTAGTTCATGATAAAAATTTAGGTACTGAAGTTATAACTCATTGCAATAACATGTTTTGTTTTGAACAGAGCATGAGATCAAACAAATTGTGAAATATGGTGCTCTTTTGGAGAATATTCCCTAGGGAAAGCTTTCTGCTGTGGAGGGCAAATGTTTATGCACAGCATCACTGCTGATGGACACTGACTCTCATCAGCTGTGCCAGAACATGGAAACCTGTTATCCTTCTTGCTTGACTGAAAAGTTAATATTCCTTGATGTGTTTTAGAGAGCTTTGCTGATGTGCTCTGTTTTACAATCTCACAAAAAATTCCCAGTGTACTAACCTGTTTTGCAAAAGAGGAGATGACCTTTGCCATGAGAATGTTACCTCTCAAACTGCTTCTAAATGTGAGGACATCAGTTTGCCATTTTAAAGTGCACAGCATCTTGTATGCATGGTGGCAAAAGCTGGCTAGGAGGTTAGACAATCTTTCTGGATTGTTTTTTAAAAAACTATTTTTGAGTGAATCTGTAAAATGTCCCAGAATGAAGAAATCCCAACAAAAAGAGAAGGTTGAAAAGGAGATCAAGAAATAGGCTCCTATAAATCATCAGAGAAAAAGTTTTCCTTCTTCTTTACCTTTTTTAATATCTCTTGTATAGTAAAGGTCACACCATACATTTGTCTGCATTTTTAAACTATAGCATGAGAAGTCCAGGTTACAATTTCAGTGAATTAATGTGATGAAAATTAGACCTCTCTTTACCCCTTTTTTGTCCTCAATATTCATCTTGCATTGGATCTAAGTTTCAGACCTGTGTTCAGATGGGAACAGCCATATTATTTTATTGATTCAGAAGATGGCAAGGAAGAAACTCTGGGTTTTTATGCTGAAAGCAACTGAAAAGAGAAACCTGTCACAAGGAAAAAGATTATCTTGTGCTTAAGAGGGATTGGAGCCTGAGAGGGTCACGCACCAAGCACACGAGAACCCTAGTCAGAGTCATTGCCTATAACTGTGCCATTAAAGGTGTCATTGCAGATCTGTCTTAACCCTGGAAGCTTTGGAGAAGTGGAAATGCACAGACCCAGGTGTACAATCAAGACTCCTTAGAGCAGCTGTTGACTAATTTGAGCAATTTAAGTTGTCTTACATGTCACAATTTGTACCCAGCCTCACACTTAGACGTGAATGAATTGCATGCTTGGTGTTGCATAGTGTGTCTTAAATTTGCTTGGATAATACAGAATCAGAGCAGTCAAATTGGTTAAGTAGCCTCAAGGAAGTTACCCTCACAGGTACTGGCAGTTAATTACTTTCTCTTTTAATGTAGCAGAGGTGTAATGTAATCCTTCAGGGGAGAGAAGATGGTGGCTTCCTTCCTATTTTTGGAGTGGATGCCTGGGATTGCCTCAACATGTGTGGCTGCCACCCACACTTTCCTCTGGGCAACCTTACACCTGCTCTTGGCACGTATACTGCACTTTACATTCCCCTGTGCTAATACTTTTCTTGTATTTGGTGCTATCCATCTATGCAGAGGAAGGACAAGGACAACACAAAACCTCTGCCCCTGTGAAGGAATATGGCCCCTATATTGCACTGCCATAGTTCAGTGCACTGAGCTCTTAAAAATGATGGCAAAGAGCTCATTAGAGAGCAGAATACAGCTCTGTAAAATACGTCAAAAATCTATGTGTTTATTAGTTTGGAATAAAAGTTGCTTTAGAATAGACCAACTATCAGCATCAGAAGATTGTGTGTTCTATTTGAGCAGTGAATATTTCAGAAAAAATAAACCTTGTTAAAAATATTAATCAGTGACTATGTGACAAGACTTGTCATATTGCATTAAATGCTACAAATTTTCACTCTCTATCAATAAACATAATCAGTTATGAAACTGCATTATCTTACTGTGCTTAAATTAATTATATTAAAATATTTAGAGCACATATTTGTCATCTTTGTCACTTTATGAGAAACTGACAGACTAGAAGTCGTATTACATAAAGACACTCATTATGATGGTGGTGAACAAGATATTTTCAGACTTTGTAAAAATCCAAAGCATCAAGAGGGCCAGAAAAGGGAAACCAAATCCACCTCCATGACTTTCCCTAGATAATTTGACAAATAATGGGAGGTGAGTTTAAAGGTGTTTAAAGGGCCTGGAAATACAAGCTATGAGGAAAATAAGATGTTTGCAGCTGTTTGGGCAACTGGTAAATAGCTGCTCAAAAGCCAGCCTAGCACAACCTCAATGCACAAGGCCCAACAGGACTGTTCTGCTGCCTGAGAGCAATTCACACCCCAAACTTGGTGCAAGAGGTTCTTTGGGTAGGATGATCACCATCTCTTCTCCATGATGGAAATATATTAATTGCCTCTTTTGGCACAGCAACAGGTCTGGGTTCAGAAGAGATCAGGGTACATAGAAATCACATGTGGGGTACAGTCACTAGGGAAAAATCCCCCCAGATTTGTTCATACTAACACCGTCTTATATCCAGTGTTAGGAACTCCTGCACTCCTCCTGAGCAGCAACTTTTATTCACACACTTCAGGATGAATCAGTGGCAAGTGCAGGAGATGGCACAAACATGTCCTTTGGTGTAGTTATGCAACAGAAACATTTCACAATTAATTATTCTAAAGAGATAAACTTCCAAAAACTGCCTAGGGAAATCCAGCACACAAACCAACATTTAAGTACTGAATATGAGAAAACACTCAGAAAACTGAGAGCAGATATATGTATTATTTTTGTTGTTGTTTTAGTGCTTATGCTTCAGCATCTGAAGCAAAAATTCATTAGATGAGGCAGAAAAAACATATAGATAGCAGCCAAATGAAACCAAGTCTTTGCATTTACATTAAAATGGAAAACTAGAAGTATCCATGCTGTTCAGGTGTGTTCTTCAGGTACTTGCTTACAAATTCCACTACTGGCACAGCAGAAGAAACAGTCACACAACTTTGGTCTATGCAGCATTCATTAAACTCTGAGCATCTTTGGCTTCCAAAAGAGAAGTTTGAAGAGGCTGTATTGGCATCCAAGATAAACCATTTAGAGGGGCTGTAGGTGTCTGGATATGTTCTGTATTTCCCATCAATCAGCTCCATTTAACAGGTCTTAAGTAAATATTGCAAAACCAAGGCACTTTTATATATGGGTATTGTAAATGGAAGAGGCTATATCAAATACATATTTCCAAGAAGATATTTACTGTAAATTTATCCATTTTAGTAGGTACAGAGGGATTTAGGCCACTGCAAGAGAAAGAACAACACTTTTCAGATATCTTATCAGGGGTAAGATCCCTTTCCATCAGAGTCATAATTGCATGCCAGTAGATATAATAAATATATGCTCCCAGGAAGGATTACTGAGTAAGCATTTACTATTAATGTTGCTGATAAAACATGGCTAAATTATTTTATAGCAGAAGAAACACCTGGGGGCAAGGGGAGAAAACTGCTTTTTAAGTCTCCCATGGCACATTAATGTGGCTTATTTAAGTGAAGTGCTGAGTGGAGATAGAAAGGGAATTTTGATGAAGTGCTCAAGCTCTATTTACTGTCCTCTCTTGCACTGGGGATAACAGAATTACTTAGAGAAAAGGAACTGCTAAGAGCATGAGTAGTAGCAGTATAAAATCCAGAATACTTTGTAAATAAATAAAATAAAAGCATCATCCAGCTTGTCAAGAATTAACTACCTCTTTCTACACTTCCCATCTGTATCATCTCATTGTAAACAGAGATGACCATTGTACTTTGGTTTTAGATATTGCATCCTTTGGTGGATGCAAATACCTTAATTCTTAATTATTGCAGCAAGATTTTGTTCATGTTTAAGCCATTAACTTTCCTTTTTACAGCCCTTTGGGAAGCTCAGCATGGACCTCAGTTTGCTTGATGGTAATCTGCACTGAGTGCCTTGTGTATGTACATCATACATAAGCACACAGCACCCTATCAGCAGTTCTGAACAGATCAGCTCAACCTGAATAGATGCAATTTTCATTGCTCCTCTCCACCAAGGAAACCTGCAAGAACAGCATTTACCACCCTTGTGCTGGTTGCTGCCAACAGAGGAGGGATCTGATAGCCAGTAACAAGTATTCAAAACTCAGGAAGGCTTCCTCAGAAAGATGGTCTTAATATTAACAAGATGTTCAAAACAGCGAAAAAACCCAATGCACCCTATATACCTTTCACGTATTGTTGGAACCCTTAAGTACCATTTGTCTGGTAAGTGTCACTTCAAGAAACAAGAAGACTGACACTTGGGAGATTATTTAGAAAGTATGTGAACTGATTTAATAGCATCCCAGGAAAAGAGCAGCAGACAATTAACATCAGCCCAAACCTTTGCTTACTAAATCCTTAAGACCTGTGTGATTTCAACTTTAGCTGATAAAATCTGAAAAATCTTCAGAATTGATTGTCCAAAACTAAAAGCTATAATTCTCTTGTGTACAGAGAAGGACAATTTAGAAATTTTACAGACAGCTTCATATAAGTCTATTCAATTATAGAAAGCTATTTTTCAAAAAGAGAAAACCCTGCAGTGTGGACTGTTATCTACTGTACTTATCACTCTGAGATTGTAGTTTATCTTTTTGTTACATACCTTACAGATACAGAGATAGCAAGACCTTCATGGACAAAAAAATCAAATTCTCATCTATTTGAGAACCTAATTTCTGCAGTTTATATCCTGAAAAATGCTTTAAACATACACTGAAATTAAGTGTTTTCTACGTGAGAGAGCTGTTACAGAGCTGTGAGATTAGGGCCTGATGTAATTTATCATTCCATTACAAAATCTGTGCTCTATATTCAGAGTCCTACAGGAACTTGTTTAGCTACAAGTTATTACACAATGACAATGCCCTTAGGAAGAGATGAGGAAGCAGTTTCTCTGTAACTTAGGTCCCTTCACTTTGCTCTTAAAGCCTCAAAGGACTCAAGCTGGATCCCACTGCCATGCTTTCAGTAAAAATAGCAGTATTTGTAGCTTGGTGTAGAGACTACATCAAAGAAATTCTGCTACGGTGAAGTTTTAGTAGAAGCTACCCAAGTTCCCATTGAACAGAACAGCTTTGACACTCCCAAGATTGTTCAGCATCCCTCCTTCAGACTGCCAGGGGAGCACTTCACTGCCCTCCTGCAGCCAAAGGGAGCACAGAGCACCGGGCTGCTGGGCCACTGAGGCACTCAGGAGCTCCGTGCTGAAATGGGAGGGACACTTTGGCACCCTGCAAACAGCTGCAAGAGAAAGCAGCAAGGAGAAAAGTTGAGCGAATAGTTCAGAGAGCAGAGTGTCTGAGCTCTGCCTCAAAGCTTCCCATGCCCTGGCAGGGCTAGAGATGTCTTTGTTTCTGTCACATTTGAGGAAGCAGACGTTGTGGAAATTCCTTCCAGCTAGAGACAGGCTGCACTTGTACATGTGACTGAGATATTCCCTGCTCCCTTCCAAATGCAGGCAAACCTATGTGGGCACAAACAGTGACTAATTGTTTGGGGCAAAGGGGCAAGGCTATAAATGAGCTATTTCTCATCACAAAGTAAGAAAATATTGATTACGCATACACAGATGGCAAGTACTAGTCATACTGGTATTCTCAGCTCTCCACACTGAGCTTGTCTGGTATACATTCATTATTTTTACAGGTTCATACTATGACTGTCTTCCCTATTGACAAATATGGGTTAAAAACATAATAAACAGAGTGGATTTGTGTTGGTATTATTAATGAATTGGCAACAACTGTCTCTGTGCCATTCATCTCTCAACATCTGTTTATATTTTATTTTAAATCTGTAAAAACATTGCTCGGTAATCCCTTGATCCGTACAGTAATTTCCTTTTGTTCCAAGCCGTTAGAGGTATCTTTGAAATACTCAGGGGAAAGACAGACAAAAAGCAACCAAAAAAACAAAGACTACTCATCTATTCCTTCAAGACAAGACCACTTTCATCATAAAAAATGAACATCATAAAAAATGAACACTGAAATGAAAGCACAAAACCAAAGGTGGACGAACTCTGTATTGCAATAGGATAAAAGTCAGGATGTTTGTGGAAAGCCATCAGTCATTATTGTTTTAAATTGCTCTTGATTTGTGCAAAGGAACAGACCAAGTCAGATTTGCCTAATATTTCTTGGGAGTTATCTTGTGCATTTATTTGCTGCTCTCTGGCTCACTAGGAATTCTGCTCACTGTTTGTCACAGCCAGGAACAAGTCTGTTAAGCTCACCCCTGGTTGATAAGTAGGCGTTGTTGCTTATGGATATCCTGTTGCGTTGGCCTCCTGGAGTCCTGGATTTTCTTATTGTTCAAGCCACAGTGATTTCAGGGCAGTGCTCTTTATGAAATACAATGCTTCTTGAAAACTTGTCAATATGGGTTCTAAAAATAACTGAGGTATGAGCAAGTACAAATAACCTGCTCTCGATTTACTTCTCTATAACGACTGTGTAACCGGAAAAAAGAAAAAAATCTTTAAAAACTGGAGTGAGAAGGCAGTGCCTCAGCTTGTGATTTATTGTATTGCTGAAGAGATTAGAGACAATGCCCACTTTTGAAACAATGAACATAGGCAAATGATGTATTTATTACACCACTGCAAGAGCCAAATAAACCATGCCCAATGAGGAAAGTATTGTCAGGAAAGAGAATAACATCAAAAGATCTCTGGGCTGGCAAGTCGGAGTCAGAATAGTTTAAATAATACAAAAGAAACAAACAAGAGTTATGTTTTTCTAAAGTTAGAAAATGTCCAAAACTTGTGTTCTGAGGAGAGCATGTGCCTTTAGAAAATTCGCATAAAGAAGATTATTAAAACAACTACTTAGAAAGCATTTGGAGAATTCCACAAATATGAAATATAATGAATTATGCTTTTAAAAATAAGAATAATTTAAAAACCCCAACCAACCAGCCCACTTTTATAGCTCGATACCCTCTTTATTTCCCTGCTCCATGAAGCATATGACATTCAAGAGAAGGCTGGAGAGAGACATATAGAGTAATCTAAAAGGGACAAAAGAAAAACAAGAAACACTGTTGAGGGAAACAGAGAAAGAAATAAGAGGCTTCAATCTAAAGAAAAACAGAGAAAAAGACTAGGAAAGAATTTCAGCAAAGAGGTATGTTTAATTGCCTACAGCCCCAGGAGAGGTAATTTATGTGCCAAGAAGTTATGGAGGCTTTATGTGCCTATTAGTCTGCTATTCAATTAAAAAATGTGTACTTACCATGGCAACCTCTATGTCTCACAATACACGTGCTAATTCTAAGATATCTCTATAGAGCACCTCCTTAAAGAAACACATACCACAGCACCAGCCATAGCATACACTTCCACACTCACTAAGAGGCAGTAAAAACAACAGCCAAGACAAAATTTTGGAATTATAGGCTTGAGAGAAAGATGGGTAATCTTACTGTACTGTTACTAACTCCTTATGGGGGCCAGCAGTGTAATGCATGTGTGCAGTGCATTGCTGCACCTTAGTGCAGCTCACCATACAATCCTGCCAGCATTTCCCTTCTTGCCCACTGAGATAATGCTCTTATGCTTTGAAACAGGGCTGCTTTTCCTCTGGGATCTGCTTTGGACTGGCTGACTCATTCCTCAGGCCCTGCTTCCACTGAAGCTGGGTAAGCTTTCAATTGTACTCTCCTGGATTAAAGCCTGCCAGGACATGCACCTTCCCTTTGTTTCAGTGTTTGCTGTCTGGGAATTCCCTTTCTCAGCAGCCCACGCCAGATCTCACTGTTCTCAACAGGCGTTGTCCTTCTCCCTCTTCCTTATTTGAGCTTCCCATGACAACAGCTATTGGCAAGCTGATTTTCCACTCAACAGCTTACTCCTTTTCAGAGGAGTAGTATCTGTTGCCAAAATTCTTAGTCAGACGTGCAATTAATGGATCAAAGCATTTGTCACATACACAACCTGAGGAATGAACCACCTTGAAAAAAAAACGTATGTAGTGCATCTATAACTTTTAAGTATTAAGGAAAATTTCAATGCAACCCTTCTGAAATTAAAGAAAACATCGAGGTGATAACCTACATTTCCAATAGCTTTTATGCAACTAGTTGCTTCTCTTAATAATTTTCCTCCCTTCCACTGACTAGTGAGTGCATATCAGATCACTCTTCTCATGGCCATGGAACACAGTAGTCCTCTTTGCTTGTCTGCAGCTCATTTAGGGCTAGTGCTAAAGCACACAGAATACAAAAAAGGAATGCATCACCTTGTGTAAAGTTCTGGATTTGTTGAGGATTAAGCCTCAATCACGTTTCAAAGATGTTTTGCTTCTTTCCTTGTGTCATGGTTTAACCTCAGCTGGTGACTAAGCACCATGGAGCACCTTGCTCACCACCCCCTGCCCCTCGCTGAGGTGGGGGAGAACCAGAAGGGCAAAAGAGAAAATTTGTGGGTTGATATGAAAACAATTTAATAGGGAAAGCAAAAACCACTTACACCAGCAAAACAAAACAAAGGCATTCATTCAGCACTTCCCATGGAGGCAGGGGTTCAGCCATACCAAGAAAGCAGGGCCTCATCACGCAAGGTTACTTGAAAACACAAAAATGCCAGCAGTCTGAATGTGCCATCCCCTTCCTCCTATTTCCACATTTTTATATGCTGAATATATTGGAATAATTATGGAGTATCCTCACTGTCAGCTGGGGTCCTGCTATATCTTCAATTTCTTGTGCAGCCCCAGCCCCTTTGCTGGGGGTGGTGTGAGGAGCACAAAAGGCCTTGACACTGTGTGAGACCTGCTCAGCAATTACTGAAACATCCTTGTGTTATCAACACTGTTTCCAACACAAATCCCAAACAGAGCCCCACACTGGATATATGGAGAAAGTTTACTCTGTCCTGTTCCAAACCAGCACACTTGGCTTTCCCTAGTAACAAGCAAACAAGTCATTTATTAGCCACTGCCTTTAAACACAGAATATATACACAAAAGTTTTGGAGGTCCCAGATTGTTTTCTGCTTGTAAGCTCTTCAGAGGCATATACTACAAGAAAATGCATGCAAAGTCACCAGTTGAAATAACAGATAGTCATAAACAACACCTCAGAAGACTTTTGCTTTTGCAACAGACCCAGTCCCATTCTTTTAGGTAGGAAAATACCTGTTGGGTTTAAAGAAGCACAGACCAGCAGTGCCCTGGAAGGAGCAGCTGCTTTAAACACTATAACTGATGAATGCATGGCTGCATTTGATACATTCACCTGACATCAACAGCGCACAATGAAACAGCAACAAACTAAAATTTCAAATTTATGCAGATTTTTTTATCTGTGAGAAAGTGTAAAGTCTGACTCACATTTCTGAGGCAGCATCAGGCTCACAACAGTAGCAGCAGAAGCACACCCAACTTGTATTGCTCATCTGATGCTCAGGAGAAGGGCAACAATCCCCCTTAAATCTTCTCTGTCCTGAAACTTTCCCCAAATGTGAAAAACAGCAAGCTGTATGGTTTTCTCTGGTAGGGAATGAGTCTTGCTGGCCCCCTGGCAGCTTATGACCAGCTTATTCATGTCAGCTGTGAGGGACCAGCACCCAGACTTGGGGTGAAGATAGGCTCACCCAGTAACAAAAAGTTTTCTTTTCTTTCCTCTCCATTGCCCTGTCCCCTCACTGTTTTTCTCCACATTGGATTAGACTGCCTAAAATACAGAGCAAAAATATGAAGTGTGGGTTGAATTCCTGATAAATGCTGTTGATCACTTCCTACAAGATTGCAGTGCTTGTCTTGATGCTAAGGGCATCTTCAGTGGAAAGGGAAACATTTTCCTGACAGATGAGAAATGCACAATAAACTACATAGTGCAAACTGTACATTCGGAACTCTAATCTAAGGAAAAGTTTTGAAGATGTTTGGAATGAGTGTGCTGTACTAAAAGTATAGTGCAACTCTTCCCACTCAAGGGAGGAACAGATCTGAGCTGCCTTTTCACATGATGGATGTGGTTGATTTTCATGAGCAAGCTACAGTGTCCTTTTTGTATTACAACTCTAGGATCCTGAGAGGAATGTAGCTAAAAGCATCAATTTTGATACAAATCCTTTATGGTCTTTAAATTGGGCACTGCCACTTTAATAAGCCACACCTGGTTAAGATTCTTGTTCTGCTGAATTCCTCCTGCTGTAATGAGCCCTAAACATCAGGCTGAGGCTGTGATCAAGACAATACAATTAATCACCAGACCGTGCACAATTTCAGTAACATGAAAATTGCACGCAGTTAGATTTTCTAAGTAAAACTAATATTTCATGCAGGGGAAAGGGTGAAGTTTCAGTGCATAACAGAAAAGAATTTTGGAGGTTTAAAAAAAACTGGCAGTCAGCAGGGCCACGTGAAGGTGAATGCATAAATCAAATAACTATACCATCTGTTACAGAAAACTTAACGGGAATTAAGTGGCCCATATTTTCTAAAAATATCTTTCTTCACAGTATGTAGAAGCACTGAATATCTAAGGAGGAATACTGGAATTGGACTTTAATTAGGAAACTTTGAGTTTTGAATACAACATGAGCTTAGTCAAACTATCAGGAAGATAAGCTTATTAGGAGAGAAATAGGAATGAGTATTTGCATGGCAAAAAAAATAGATCTTTCCAGTGGGATGAAGAAGTGGGAGTTAAAAACATGCAGTGGCCCCATTTTCAGTATTTTTTCAGCTGCAGCTTAAGGTGTCACAGAGAGACACAAATAGTGTCAGACAGGCCAGGGCCAACTTCTGTGAGGTTTTTTATTCTGATGTTATCTAAAATAGCCTGGTCATTTCAACATCTTTAAAATTCACAACCAGAAAGTTTCCCATGTATTTGAAAGTATATTTCCATGCAGCAGTTGTTTCTGTGTAATTGCAGTATTCACCAGAAATCCATTCAAAGTGCAGAGACAAAATGCAATTGTCATCTCTTTCCAGGCTCATCTCCAATGACAGCTGGTGGGAAGGCACAACTCTGGGAGAGCACTCCCAGCTCCTTTCCTTCTTTTCCCCACGTGATGGGGAAAACCAGCACATCCCATTAAAAGACAAGTGTAGTAATTTTTTTTCTGTACCATTAGGTTATAAATTCTTTAGGAGCCTTTTGTTTTCTTTTTCCATAAGAGTTTGCACATCTCTAATCAAGAAATCCTAAAGTCCTGTCAGCACAAAAATAATTAAGATTAAAACCAGCAGGCAAAACTAAAAACTTTATATATGAGTGGAACAACAAAGGCAGACTTCCTTAGAGAGGAGGTATATATACTGGTCCAAGAGTTGATATAAAAACCTAAGGAGAATAGATTAAATGTGATGATACAACTAAATGTTTTAGGAAAATAATTTTCAAATGATGCAATTGAGAAGGGAGAGAGAAAGTAAAAGAATAGAAGGACTGACACAGAAAAGGCAAAATGACACACAGACAGACAATAAACAAAATGCATTTTTAAAAGTAGCAAAAAGGCTGATTTTGAGGGAATAACAAATTGAGGTTTAAAAATAAAGCAAAATAAAATCAAAGCTTCCATTTTTTGCACTGCCACTTGTCTGCTCCACCTTTCAGTTTCTTCTGCTCCCCCTCCTCAATCTTACCTTCTCTACAGATACTCTCAACTCTCTTGGGAAAGATCTCCTATTATATATTTTTGCAATGTCTGACAAAATAGAGCCTTTCTCTCAGCTTGTGCCTCTTTATATTACTGTGGCACAAACAGTGAAGAGCAGTAATGGTAATAGTTGGGAAAGCCGCTCAATAATTTTTCACCTTAACAATTTTAACAGCAAATGGCAGTTCTGTGACACTGACACAGTTCAACTAGGCCAATGATATTCAATTTTGCTGTCAGAAAGACTGGAAGAGAATACCTTGTTAAATCCCAATTCATCCAAAATAAAAATCCTTGCTACCTGAACTGATCCAAAAGACTTCAGAAACTGCATTTCATAGCTTGCACATGGATTCACAGGAATTCATCTTTTAAATAGCATAATCCATTTGCCACTCAGCAGCTTTGGCTTATTTGAAGTCCAGCTAGACTGTAAGACACCCAAACAGCAACTATTATAGGACCACACAGTTTAGGATTGAGATGACTTTATACTCTATCTTTTCCAATGGAGGAAAATTCCCTTTCAAAATCTATGAAAAAAAACTGAACATTAAAATTTTGCTTCAAGATAGCAACATTTTATTTTGCTTCTAGATAGCAACATAATGTAAAGTATTAGGAATTTTTCACAGAGTAATTAATTTTTGCTAATTGCCATTTCTGAGGAACCATTATTACATAGTAGCAATAACCTCATTTTGTGGTTCCCTAAAAGGGAGAAGGAGTGACCACCTACCATGGTAGGGAAGAAAGGAAAGAAGTAATTCTTCAGAAGTTAGAACAAAACAGGCTGCCAATGAAAGGAATAGGTGAAGCATATTTTGGTGCAGTTGAATGGTGTAAAGAGTAAGCAAAGGTTATTTTGAATATGCACACTTCTAGAAATGACTAAAAAAATGTTCCTTTGTGTGTGTGTTTCTGGAAATGGTAAGTAGCAGGAGTAGAACTGTGCTGTAATTAAAATGGCCGAATACATGGCTCCTTATAGAATATGTGGGCAGGGAAAAAAGGAATTAAATTTTTGGTTAGTGTGCCTGGGAGAAAGGCTGTATTCTCTTTTAAAATCTAATACCTTTCATAGAAATTTATACTTAAAATACATATTAAAAATTAACATATATATGAGAGAGAAATCACAACAATAAACATTTACTTGTGGGGTTTTTTGGAAGTCCTTATAGCAACTCTTTGTCACCTAATGCCTCACTCTGTATTTGACAATGCATATTAAATACTCTAAAAATCTTAATTATTAATAGGAGAGTAAATAATTTTGATTGATCTGGTTGAGGTGATGCATTTTTTGTGTTGTCCATGTAAGGAAGTTCAAGAGAGGTAATCCAGGCAGTTAGCAGTGGTGTGCAGGTAAGTGCATGCTAGTCCTGAAGAAGAAAGCTCATGTTCAGGAGTGGCTTGCTGAGAAATGTCCCCCTGGTGCTCAGGAGCTTGGTGACCATGAGGACAAAGCAAGGAGCTGCTCTCCTCACCCCAAATGCCTCCAGCTGCTCAAGCAGGGTGAATCTGAAGCTCCCTAAGCGCAGAGCAGGAGCATTTTGACTCCCCCTCACTGTGAAGGATTTAGTAAGAGGGGTTGGAGCCCTGGTGTCCTGGGCTGAGCGGGTGCGTGGGGAGGTGGGTGCTGCAGCTCAGCCATGGCACAGGCTGCATTGCAGGGCTCCTTGCACACACTCACTGGGTGATTCCAACATCCTCAGCGCAGACGTAACATCTGGCTCCTTGCAAGGGGATGTTGCCAAGGGCTACACTCAGGGAGTAAAACTAAACATATTTTCAAGACTAAATCAAGAGTGGGTCACAGCAATGCCCCTGGCTCTGAGGCATGTGCACTCACACACACGTCTGTACGTGCACGCAGAGTTTATTTAAAAGTTTTATTGTTAGCTTTGTAATTAGGCCCCTGAACATCCCCTGTGTATGTATCAAATTAAGCTCCAGTAACCAGGGATTTTCCTAGCAATATATACTGCAGTTGAATTCCTGTAATTCTCGTATTAAAATCTTTTACCATAACAATCTGTATTTAAATAAATAGCCTGTTACATTGCTCATGCTCACTGAGTGCTATTGCTGCCTCTTTCCAAGAGAGAGCAGTAGTGAATTGTACTATTATTACGCTGGACAGCTTTACTCAAACACACTCAATTTACATTTTCGACTCTGTAACCTTTCAACCTATTGACCATGAAAAATGCTCCAACATAACGTGACACATATAAATGTTTAAAGTCCAAAGGGTAATTATCTATATTCATAGCTAAAACTGTGCCTTGATTTCACAATAGAAACCATATGTTCACTCAAAACACTTTCAATAGGCTAAATAGCACCCAGATTAACCCTGAGTTAGTTTACTGGTTAAAATAATAGCAGCATCTTCTTCTAATTCAGTAGTTCATTTATCGTTTTTGATCAAGGCACTGAATGTGAACTTTCAACATTTGAAAGCTTAACTTGAAAAGTAAACTGCATGGTAGAAAGTCGCCAATTCTTAAATTTTATCTTTAATGCCACTTAATGTGCCTGATAACAGTTCAAAATATGTTATTTAGCTGCAAGGAGAATTCTGTGTTGCCTCACATTTAATAGACTAATTTTCTCTCCTAGAAGAAAAGGGCAATGACTTTCTGACTTTTATTTTTTTATTGTTCACAGAACAGTGCTTAACAGAATGCCATTTAGAACAAATCTAAACTATTTCCTTTTATGAAAAATGCCTTTTGCCCAAATAACTTCCAGGAAGTATGAAAAGCCTGGAGCACAAGCACTGTAGCACACTTGCAAGGTCTCTGCAGTAAGGAAAGTCTAGCAATGAAAGGTATACTAAATGGGACCTCATCCAGGTTTGAAATAAGCAAACTATTAAGATACATATTTCCTTATCTATTTTCTTGTAAGATAGAAAAAGATTATTTTGAGCCTTTGAAATCACTGCAGCAGAAAATTACAAACAGAAAACAAAATTGTATATTACAGGAGTAATGACAAGTCAAAGGAAAGAGACATACTTAAAAAAAAAATAGCAAACAGGCAAATGACTTTTCAGTGAGTGCTGACTCTCTGCACATTAAACTGGTTAAAAGCTCCTTCTCTCCCTGCTTGTCATGTCATTGCCCCTGTCAGGCAGCAGAGAACACCTCCAGCTAGTACATGATATACCGGATGCTTCATCAAAAAAAGGTATTCTCTATCTTTGAATTTGAATTGACACCTTCCTTATGTATATTATAAATGCCCTGTGGAAGTAGCAATGGACTATGGTGCAAAAAAACCCCCTGTGAGTTTTGCAGAAAGCTTACTGGAATGCTGGTCTCATTTCAAAAGGACATTATTACATGTGGACATGATCGCCTTAAATGTGCACAGGTATAGCTATGAAAAAAGCCCAGAAATTAAGTCAGTCTGGTCTTCAGCTGAGCTTCAGCTTTATGCAGTAAAATCGAGTTCTTGTGCATACAAGGTGCTTTGTTCCACCTCTCCTGCCTTGGAACAGAAAATTATTCTGTTTCAGGGAGAGGCTGAGGCCACACATGTGGTTTATTAGAGTAAGAGTGTTGTCCCTCATAAATTTGGAATCTTCCCTTGAACTGTTGCCATTCTAAAATGTTGTAATTTTACATCCATCATTGCATGATATGCCCTAAACAAGTCAGTGGAAGCATTCACCCTTAGAAAAGCTGGCACTCAACCAATTTACTCACTCTGCAAGAGTCTTTATACAGTTCTCTTGTACACCTTTGCCATCATTCATGCATCATTTACCATAAAGTTAGGAACTGCTAATAAATTCCTTATACTAGATGCTGTAAGTAAATCAGAAAGGTCTTTCATATTTAATATCATAACAACTCTGTAGCCTTCATTTTGTCATATTGTAGATTATTTCTGGAAAAGTCCTACTGGGTCCCACTGCTATTTATCAGAATTCTTTCTGTGTATCATCATATCAACATACATGCTGAGCATTTGTGTTTCTGTGACACCTACTTTGCAAGATCAGTCCAAGTTAATACAGGTATAGGCTGCATGTAATTGCAATTTGTATTGTATGGACTTTGAAGAGAACTATGAATTTGTCAGAATTGTTACTGTGTTTGCAGACCTCAGGATTCCAAAAGTTCAAGTTGAAAGGGCGTTTCTTTTTGCTCAGTTTGCAGTGAAATCATAGCAGGTGCTCCCAAATGTGAGATCAGTGGTGCCACTGAAATAGACTGGGCTGGAGGAATGCAAGCACAAGAGAGTAGGTGCCCATAATACATATTAATAAATACATGAATACCTGTCTCTTCCCAGGTCACACACTCATATTCCTGGTATGGCCTCAGGGAGAAGGTTGACCAGGGTACAGAAAGCACAGAGCTTCCCTTTGGAACCTGTGGTGGCTTTCCTAAAGGCTGGGAGCTGCTGCCATTCCAATTCAACTTCATTCTTGTGACGGGGACATCTGATCCTGCTGAACTGCAGAACCCTCTCATTTGTAAAAGTGAAAGAACATTTTGTGCACTTTTCATTACATTTTAAATTTAGACAAAAGGTGGATAACAAAGCCAGGTGAGGAGTCATTAAATTTCCCTTGTCAGAAACTCAACCAGTAAAGAAGTGACATTGTTAATGTTGATCAAGTGAAATCACTGCTCTGTAGATTAATAGATTCCTGGCCGGTAACGCCTAAAGTGATAAGAAAAGAGAGGCTCTTAGAAAACAAAGGACAGCAGTAGTTCCTGGGACCAAAAGGCTGAGACCAAATTTTTTCACAGACATAAAGACAGAAGAGAGATTTCATCATCATTGTTGTGTAAATGGTGAAATGACACTTTTTTAAAATTGAACTCTAACTGGCTGCTTTTCTTCCTGATTTTGCTCTCTTTTACAACTGAATCCTTCTGATCATCTACTTGAGCCTCAATTTAACACACTGAGAGACCTAGCAATTCTAACATCCATTAAATACTCTGGCCAGTTTGATTCTTTCCAGCCGTTCTCTTAAATGTTTGTGCCTGGATAAGAGATTTATTTATTTATTTACTGTTTAATTTTGTTGCTTTTATTGGTTTGGTTTGGTTTTTTTGGTAGGCTTGGCCCTCAGAAGCACATATACCTGCCTCTGAATAGCAAAATTGAGCCATGACTTCCAGGACAAAAACTTCAGTGATTAATCTAAGTAGAAGGTAATTGCTTGGCTTCCTGCAATTTTCTTGTAGACAAACTTCCTCCTTTCTTCCAGTAGCTTTTCAGCAAATATTTGTCAATGATACAAAACATGTTTGTAGAATCTCTTAATATCAGCGGACAATAAGATTAAGGAGGGCTGACTCAGCTGTGTTCATATCTGTGAAACCTGCTCTTATCTGCTCTTTTGTAAAAGTCAATTAATTCGAAGACCTTTTTTGTTAATTGTTCACATTTATCTTTACTGTCTTCCATTCTTTTTCATTTTTATTATTGTTAAGGGTATATTTTTAAATAATAGTTCATCACTGTTATAATTCTGAATTGTTATTAACATAATCTTCCTTTTCTATTGAAAGGACTCTTTCTCATCAGAAGTTTTAGGAACGCTTTAAATCCTTTTTGTTCTCACAGCCCCTAAAAATTTCTTTTGTATTCTATATTTTCACAAGTTTTGCTCTGTTGTTACGGAGTAAGCTAATCTAGTTAACTTTTAATTTCAGTAGAATTTTTATGTTGCACCAAACTTCAGGTTCTTTCTTGTGAAGACACATTGGCTGATTCTATGATTGAGAGCTGTAGAAAAGAGGGAGATTTTATTATCCTTTATCTGCATCTTCAATGTGTTTTATTAATCAGAAATCAAATTCTGGATCCCCAGAGTCAATGACAACATTGATATGAATTTTGAAATGACCAAGAACATAGGTTAGATGTCTGAATATAAATTTTCCCATTTGTCTTTGTATTCTACAGTGGATCCATCATTTGCCATACTTAATTTAAAAAGATTATGGAATTTGGCTCCAGCACATTCCTTTATTTTTATATCCTCAGGCAAATCCATCCTCACAGTAAGAATTAGATCTAGGGCAGTTTTGTCTTTTTTTGCAAATGATGAAATTGTCTCTTTGACACAGCATGCTTGGATGTATCTGTTTCCCAACAGATTTATGAGCAGCTAAAATCCCCCATGAAGAAAGCATCTTCTAGCCAAGAATTTTCTGTACCCTGCTGTCCTTATGTTGGACTGGTTAGTAGCAGATACCCACCATTTTTCAGTTTTGCTTTCTAGTTCCCTGTGTCACTGTTGTACTGTTGTTAATTACTTTGAACAGCCTTGCAGGAAAAGATATGTGTGCATTGATTAGCCACGTTGCTGCAAGTAGCACCACCTTACTGACTTTACCAGCATAACATACTCTCAAGATTTCTAATGTATGTGCTGGAATTTGAAGGCTTGTTCTGTGCTACATTGCTGTGATTTACCACGCTGCCTTTGTGATTGATACGCATTATTGGCAATTTGGAGAATGAAACAGTGCACAGAAATGATGAAAATTGCTGAATAAAATGAATAGCTAGAGTGGATTTCCTGAGCTGCGCTTCTACAGATGTTGTAATGATGAGACTTTGGTTTGGATTTGGATGGCTTCAATTCCACATAAACTCCTTAACCTGGTATTTCCCACTGGCCAGGTGCCCCTGAAGGCCTTGAAGCAGCTAGAAGGGAGCACAGGCAGAGGAATCCAGGCTGGCTGAACTTGGGTTGCTGTGCACGTCCATGAGCACAAGTAGCACAGCCAAGACCTGTACCCATGGATTCATCCCACTGATGGACAGGAGGGTAGTCATGGAGTCACCTAAGCAAAAAGTTAAACACCTGTCCATATGGACACACTCAAATTCCCTTTCTGCTAATGGCAAACAGTGCTTGACATTTTTCATTGCTAAAAAAATTCAATGGGACTGGGAAAAGACATACTATCACTAAAGGTCTGACAGGATTGATTTGAATCCCTTTACACCTCAGATGTGTCCATGTTTTGGTTTGTGACTCTTTAGAAAGTATCACTATTATTATTGCAGATAATTGCTTGAATAGGATTTAAAAATTTTTGCTGGTGTCCACAAATGGACTTGAAAACAGCGTTTCTCAATCCCTTCTGCCTGAAGCACTGAAATCTTAGGTTTTTGTGCATTTCTTCCAGGTTCTTCTTGAATGCTTTTCCGTGCATGTTGTTTCTCAGGCAACAGTCCATGAGACATTTAGGACAAATAATTAAATGGAAACTTCTGTTAAATTTCTACTTACCATTTGTTAATAATAAATTGACATCAATTAAATAGTTGGAAAAGCATTTCCTTTCTGTAAAGTTTTGAAGAAGAAACAACTGTCTGATCTCTACTTCAAATAAGTTTATTATTTCAACGGAACCTCATCTTCATAAACAGTAGCGGATGGATGATGTTATAAAGGATTTACAATCTTTAATGTTTGGTCTTCTTTTTCTTTCCTTTCTGGTAATGACTGTGATTCTTAGAAATTACATTAATAGAGATAAATACTTGAAAATGAGATATTTATTTTCTATTAATGCTTCTTTTTACAGCGTAAGCAGAAAAAAGGTTAAACTCTGCAGCAATGGCTGTGCTTCTTCACTACAATCCTGGCTGTAGGCTGGGTGAAAGTCCGTGGCTGTGACAATGTCACCCCCTGCCTGGCACGGGGGCAAGGGGCAGAAAGCCTGCAGGTGTGGGGAAGTTTCAGAGCCTACTCCTGGTGGCAGAGAAATTCTCAGGAGCCTGGACTGAGCTCCCTGGGGCCCATGGATCTGGGCAGCCTGGCCAAGTGTCCTGCCCTGTGCCTGCTGGGGTGCCCA
The DNA here is from genome assembly GCF_023055355.1 of Agelaius tricolor. Taxonomy (NCBI): domain Eukaryota; kingdom Metazoa; phylum Chordata; class Aves; order Passeriformes; family Icteridae; genus Agelaius; species Agelaius tricolor. The sequence goes on along the minus strand of NW_027269271.1, from coordinate 18,752,405 downwards.
GAGGTGGCCTCTCCACCCTCCACACCGAGTGCATTCAGCAGGGCTGGGCTCTGAGTGCCCCACAAGGCTGGGTTTGGCTCCCTCTTACCTGTCCTCTCACCAGCACAGGCAGCAGACCACAGGCTCCCCAGAGGTGTTTTTTACTGCTATGGGTGCAGAGAAAATCCTGCTCATCCCAAGAGTAGCCCTTGTTTGGTGCTGAAGAATCCTTGGAGAGTTTAGTTGCCAAGCTCTAGGAATTTTTCAGAGTATATGCAAACTGGATTTTTTAAAATTATTTTTTCACTTAGGGCACACTGGATGGTTACACAGTGCTGGACCATATCTGGCACATTCCCAGCTAGCTTAGAGAACAGGCTGAGTGAGGTTGTGGCTGTCTGCACATTTCCATGTAACCATATTCTTAGGTTCCTCAAATAAATTTTATTGCAGAAAATAAATAAATATCATCTCGCTCACACAACCTTTTATATTTTTCCTTTTTATTGCAATTCTTTATAGAATCTTCAAACTGTCACACAACTGAACTTCCCTGTTTACGTGCGTGCACAGTATGAAAAAAATATAATGGCTTAAAAACTTGGATTTAATGCAAAACAGCTGACAAATTTAGGCATACTTTTCTAACTCAGCTTTCCCATATAATAACATTCGATTATTTCTAGAAGTCTGCAGTTGAGTTTTTTGTGTGTTTGTGTTGCAGAATATTTTTTAGTTAAGGAAAAATTGCTTCCCTGTGTCTTAGAGTTCTTCTGTAATTTCAATTTACAGTATGTCCTCTTACTGCAATATTTGTTTTAGGGGAAAAACAGTAACCTGGATTGACTGTGTCTGCAGCATATTAGATTTTATACACTACAATTAAATCCCCCTCTGAGCCATCTGGTTTACAGATTGTATAGATTTTTAAATTTTAGTTTGTCTTCCCAATTGACCGAGATTAGGACCACCTTTTCTAGTTTTACTCTTCAAACATTCCCTACATTCCCTTTCCAGTAAAGGTATTGGTTATTGGCACATGAGGTGGTTAATAATCCTGAAATCATGGTTTCAAATATTAACACATGAAGGATATTTGCCAGGCAAAGGAGCCCAGAAGTGACCTTTCTGATCTTGCTAATTTTCCACCAGATAGAGGATAACTCACCTACATCTGCAATATTTCCTTGCTCTTGGCCATGCTTGATATAGGCAGCACTAAAAATCCTGCTGTTCTGTATTTAAGTCATTTTTTGGGGTCATACTTGCACACCCCTGATTCTGAGTTTTGCAGGATTTCAGCGAGCAGGGACTGGCTTTAGATCAGATTGAAAGAAAGGGTGCTCTCAGCAAAACCAAGATGTTGGGTGCAAAATAGCAAAACTGCAAAATGCAAAAACCTGAGGAAAATGTCAAGCAGCACTTGAACTCGCTCACAGGATGGCTTTGCCCTGCAGGTTCCTGTGCTGTCTGCAGCTCTGCCTCTGCTCAGGTGCTGCCTCCCCTGCTCCTGCAGAGAGGCACCAAAGTGGCTGTCAGTCCTGATGCACAGCAGCCAGATCTGGGAGGCAGGCTTTGATGCAATGCCCTAAGCAAGCACAGAGCGCATTTTAGGTGTTTCATAGATAAGGTGAGCTGGAGTACAGGCCTTGGGGGCTGTAATTTTAGATGAACTTAAATTCCTGCTTAGTTCCTGGGTCAATTGCTTGATCCTGCCACAGTCTATTTCTTCTGAGAAATCTGGGACTAAACCAAGGATATCTTTGGACTGGGAACCATGTAGATATTCCTTATACTAGAAGAAGGCCTTGGAAATTATGGCTCCTCTGAATCCTGTGTGACAAGTTGTATTTTAGGAAAGCAGCCTAAAAAAAGGGTAATGTACATTTGGAAATGTGTTCCTTAACTCTCCAGGCAGCTATTAAGGTTTTCGTGTTGCTATGCACATTTTTATTAACATTCTCTTGTTCAAGTGTAGAAATACATGATTAGAGCACGTACACAAATATTTTGAAATCATCATAGATGGATAGCAGACCAGCAATGCAGAATGACCATAAAGTAGGAATACCCTGTGGCAATGTTATTCCAGTAGCTGGAATTAGTGTAGAAGTTTTGGAAATTGTGTTCAAAGTGCGATGGTAATTGTCAGTCTTGTATGACAAAGTACAGTTTTGTGTGCAATGTAAACTTATTTGTGCAGATATCATAAGAGAGTTTCCCCTCCCCCATTAATTTAGAATTACATATTCTGGGATACCACACTGACTGTTGAAAAAAATGGTCTTGTCAGGTCACTATGTTGAGGTTTCCTATGTCTCCTATTCATAGGGCTATTCTAGTCTTCAATACTGCATTTTTAATCTTTTTTCTATTTACCATTGCCCATGGCCAGCTTAAAATGTCATATTAGATTTTTATTTCCAAAAGAGATATTTTCTAATAAGTTAATTTTCAGGGAAGACATATTATACTATACTATACTATACTATACTATACTACTCTCGTAATAATCTAATCAATTTTTATTATAATAACTAGTATATGTGATCTTTATGAACTGTAGTTTCTTTGCTTAGACCCAGTCTGTTTCTAAAGTAACTCCATATTTAACATGCACAGTCATCTTCTTATCAAAAAAAAAGTAAGGTGGCCCAAATGCCTCGGAATAAATTGAATACTGAAAAAAGTTTTATGTGATCCTAGCACACCCACTGTAAGTCTTGATATCAGCCTTGATGAGAAGAAAATTCCACAAACATCCTGTTACATCTAATAGGGAGATTTTCCTCAAAGTTTCTGCTGAGATTTGTGAGTGGGATTAGTCCAAGCAAAAAAAGGGGGAGGCAGAGAGTCTGCAATGACCAGAAAATACAAAACACAGATGAGAGTGCATTAACCATCACAGTGCTCTCTGGTAAAGTGCTTCTGTGGTATCAATTTATAATTATCAAGCAGAAGGTTTCATGATGTTAACAGGTTATAATTATCGACATAAGTTGTATTGCAAGATGTTTCTTTTGTTCACCAACTTTATTTCATAGTTTTCAGTGTGAAGGGGCTGACAATAAAGTACACATCACTAAAAAGAAAAAAAAAAGCTTTAAACAAATTTTGATAAAATTAACCTGCTAAAACTGGAGTAAAGGAATTTCTTCATAGTAGAAATTCTTAGAAATCAGAAGTGAAAGCAATTACCAGATGAAGAAGGCAATAAGTAACAAAAGCTAAATATTGTCGTGATTAATATTAATACAAATGAAATTTAATGGAATGTCTATCAGACTTTGTATGAATTTGGAAATAAAAATGGAACCCAAGGAAATGGGGCAATAAAGAACAGTAAGGAGAGGTCAAGCCTCAGAGGGAATCATGTGAAGAAGAATTTTAAGAACCAGCCATTGAAGCAAATGATAGCACATTTCCAGATGTTCTTTTATGACTTTTAAAGGGCTACAAATACAAAATAGCTGCTCAGTAAACTGTGGTGCCTAACCTGCTGCTTAAATCAGTGCTCTTGTCAGTGTCCAGGTTCCAGGTGTGACTTGTACAACTGCAGATTTGTTAGCTATATCTGATTTTTTTGTGCCAAAGCAAATAACACAGAGTTAGTAGATCTAGAAAGACCAATAGAAAAAGTCCTGCTTTCTGTAACCAGGCAGAATTAATTAAGAATCAGTAAAAGGAATGGCCTGCTTATTCTCTTCACAACAGTTTTCTCACAAGAGCTTCCCAAAGAAAATAAGGTGCTAAGGAATAGAAAAGAATGTTTTCAAATACTGCTTCAAAGGGGAGAAGTGAGGTGCAGGAGTGTTTTTAATAACAGAGAGACTTTTCTAAGTGGATCCTCTAGGGACTGATACTGGAACATGAGTTATTCAACAAATTTTTACATGATCTGGAAAGGTGCATGAATAGTGATGCAAAAAAAACCACTTTCCTGATAATACAATTCAGAAAATGTACTGAAAACTGACTACTAGGAAAACGTTGAATTCATGTAGGAATAAAAGCCCTGAAGTGGGCAACATTGTGGATGGCCCTTCAAAAATTTCAAAAGCTGTATTAATGAGCACTCTGAAAGAAAAACATTATGTTAAGAATTATTGGAAGGTTAGGAACTGGAAGGCTACAAACCAGAAAAGATGGTCATGGCATTTTACAGGTCTTATTCCTCTCAAATACTGTGTCCCATTTTGGCAATGCTGTCTGCATAAAGAACATGTGTGGAATGGAGGATTGCTTGGTTAAAGAAAAGTATTGTTGAAGAGCTGGGTTGGTCTCAATATGAGGAGAAAATTAGAAAAATTATTTTTAGAATTTGCTCTGTAAAATATGAATGAGATGCCCTTACAACCATAGATGGTGACAGTATGAGTAGGAAATAGTATTGTTCATCTAATCAATATTGTTCATCTAATTAAATAAGAATTCAAATATTTAAATTAAATTATCAGATGAGAGATTTTAAACAAACAAAATAAATAAACAAAGAGTACTTTTTCACATGGCTTGCAATTGTGGCTCTCACTAAGGCAGGCTGCTAGAGACAGCAAGATTAAAAATAATTCAGAAAGGGATTATTATTTTAAAGACAATCCCTGCTGGTTTCCTTAGGTGTGTTGGATGGGAGACTCAGGAAGACCAAAACTGATGAATTACAACCTAGAAAGCCTTAGTGGAGGGGTAGTCCATTTGCCTTTTCTTTTTCCTAAAAATCTTCATCTGACCACCAGTGGCTGGGAAAAAGTTTCTGGTTGCTTTGATTGGATCCTCCTACTCATGGTTGCAACTGGGACCTCTGTTACTATCCTTGGGCCTGTGATTAGCTGATATTTTTTGGAAATACTAACAAGAGCTAGACAATTATTCACTGGCATTAAACTCCTCTGTGTGTGTGTGCCTATGAATTGCCTTGATTTCTTCCAGTTTATTTCTAAATCAGATTTAATTAGCTTGGATGGACTCCTGCTACCATTTTTCATATACTGTTGAGTCAGAAAGTGAGCATAGTGGATTCTGTTTGGCCATGAGTAGAACCTCTTAAATATTATAGGTTTACACTAAATCATTCTACCTCTATTTAAAAGCTGTGTTCTAAGTCATGGAAAATGACTTAATCTATTATTGTTGGATCTATTCCATGAATATCCATGACTTTCTTGGTCTCAGTATCATGAATATTTTATTGCATAGTTAGAACACTCTCTGCATATTAGGGTGCCCATTTTTGTGACTGAACTTGGCAGAAGATTGTGCTTTTGCTCTTTCCTTACAGTTATTTTTACCAGTGTTACAATAATGCTCAGAGCCCCCCTGTGGGGTGAACCCCCCTGGTGGTAGATGCTTTAGCAGAACTGGAAGACTCTTTGCTGCCTGAAAACACTGGTGGTCCAAACAGGTAAAACAGAACAAAGTGGGAAAGGAAAAGCACAGCAGAGCAATGAATTGACTTGCTCACCATTACAGGGCATGTTGATAACAGAAATTACAGTAGTTGTAATCATTTTGGACTTCAGAAAAGCTTTGGATACCATCTCTCACAATACCTTTCTAGACAACACACCCAGTGCACAGCTGAATTACCATGGCAGCATCTTCATTAATGATGTGGATGCAGGACTCAAAGGAATAATAAGTAAGTTTGCCTATGACACTAAATTGGGAAGAGCTGTTGACTCTCCCAAAGGAAGGGAGGCCCTGCAGAGGCACCTCAACGAATTGGAGGTGGGCAATCACCAACTGTATGAATTTTAACGAGGGCAAGTGCCAGATTCAGCACCTGGGCAACCCTGTATACACATGGGAATGAGAGGCTGGAAAGCAGCTGAGGGAAGGAACCTGGGGGTCCTGGTTGATGGCAAGTTGAGCCAGCAGTGCCCTGGCAGCCAGCAGGGACAGCCATGTCCTGGGGACATCAGGCAGCTGGGCAAGGGAGGGGATTGTCCCTCTCTGCCCTGCACTGGGGCGGCCTCACCTCGAGTGCTGGGGGCAGTTTTGGGTGCCTCAATGTAAGGAAGACACTGAACTATCAGAGAGTGTCCAGAGGAGGGCAACAAAGATGGTGAAGGGCCTCGAGGGGAAGCTGTGAGGAGCAGCTGAGGGCACCGGGTCTGTTCAGCCTGGAGGAGACTGAGGGCAGAGCTCACTGCAGTCACAGCTTCCTCGGGAGGGGAAGAGGAGCAGCAGGCACTGATCTCTGCTCAGTGACACTGACAGGACCCGAGGGAACGGCCTGAAGCTGAGTCAGGGCAGGTTTAGGTTGGATGTCAGGAGAAGTTTCTCCACCCAGAGGGTGTTTGGGCACTGGAACAGCTCCCCAGGGCAGTGGAACAGCCCCAGCCTGGCTCCAGCAGCGTTTGGACAATGCTCTCAGGCACAGGGTGTGGCCTCGGGGCTGTCCTGTGCAAGGCTGGGAGCTGGGCTCAATGGCCCTGATGAATCCCTTCCAACTCCGCATATCCTATGTTTCTATGATTTTCTAACTCCAGCAGCTCTTTTTTATTTACCCATTTGATTGAATATAATTGAAGAATGCAGTGTTCAACTTTGCAGACTAGGCTTACAAACTCTATATATACTTCTTACAATTTATTTTTGTAACAGGTAAAATAAGTTTTGCTGTAGCCCTTTATAGCACACAAGTTGAGCTTACTTACAAAACACCCATGCATAAGAAGACTTTTACACAGTACATTGCAGTTATTATCCTTTTTTTAGAGAATTACCATCAACATGCTTGCAATATGTTTTTTGCTGTAGCCAAAATATGTTGTGTTTTTATCTTTTATGACTACAGATGATGGCAAATCTGTTCTGGTTCAGAAGTATTGCAAAGATTTTTAACACAGAGTCAAGGATTTTAAAAAAATATAAATATACATATACATATATATATAAAGTACTGTTCTTAGATTATCAATTTCTATGTTATTATGTATGCAAAATATTAAAAAGCCTCTGCTGATATAAAACAGTGACAAAGGGTACAAGGAGTTGGTGCCCAGAAAAATGCACTCACAGCAAATGTATCCAATAGCAGTGCTAAAAATCCCTAGAGGCCAAGTTAGTTTTTAAATCCCCATGTGAGCCCTGGCATTGCAAGCAAGGTACTATGAAAATTTCTACAGATGGCTGCTTAATGTGTAAATTAATCTGACTCAGTAAGGATCATGCTAGTCAGTGGCAGTTATAATTATAGATCAGTATAAGATCTTGCTCTACAAATTTGTACAACCACAAAACTACCATACAAACACACGTTTATTTAAATACTTTAATTATTTACTGTCAGGATTTGTGACACATCTATGCTTCAGCTTGCAAACATTAACTAGGAATGATACACTACAGGGTAGCTAGCATAAAAATAAACAAGGTAGCTTGTTTATTTTTAAAACAAATGACACCCAAATAACCAAACCCCAACTTGAAGGAATAAGGAGTACCAGGACATGTAAAGTAGTGCAATCAGACATAAAACATCTCATTTCGTGCTGCTGTTCTCTTGTCAGGAAGTCAAGAGAACAATTAAAGTGCAACATTCTAGAGAGAAAGAAAAAAATTGTAGGTATCCTCAATTTGGTTATACATTTACAACTTGAATAGAAAGGTATGAAAAAAACTTCAAAGCAACTGATGGAAGTTTATGTAAAACAAAGTTATTCACAGTTAATGAGATTTGTATGAATTTTCAACCATATTTTTTCCTTGAAGAGTTAAGGGAAGCAGCAACCTTGAAAAGCTCATCTGCTCTGATTACTCATGGCAGAAAACAATCCCTGGCTCGCTCTAAATCAACATGCACCAAACAACTCACCATAGCAATCAACAAATACACTCTTCTTTTTTCTTTTTTTTTCACTTGGTAAAAAAAAACCAACCCTACTTTAGTCCTGTCTATAGTCAATGTAATGGAAACTTAATTTAAATGAATTGATTTGGAAATGCTCTTCCCTTTACAAATGAAATAAAATAAATAAGAGAAAGGGAGATAAAAGAAAGGAAAAGTTGATGACAAAGAAAAATTAAAAATAAAAAGAAGATTTAGGGAGAGAAAGAAAGAAAAGAAAGAAATACAAAGTGAATGGAAGGAAGGAGACTGGTGAGGTCTATTGGTGTTATACTTCAAAGTGATCATCATTTCCTCACTAGTGTATATTTTCAGATAGCACTGCAGCAGCATTTCTGCAAGTTTAGGAAGTGAAGGGCAATGTTTAAAGTGGACACTTTGGCATTTGAGAAATGTTCAAACTGTACACCTGGTTTATAATATATATAATGTGAAAATGGAACCTCAGCTTCATTGCTTTTGTCTGAAATGTTAGACAAACTGTAAAAAAGAATTGTTTCAGTGATACACTTAAACTTCAAGTACAAGCATTTGGACATTTTTTTCTGAAGGGTTCATGCTGTGTCTTGTCTAAGCTCCCCACAACCACGGAATTCTTAAATATGTTTACTTGAAAAGGTCAATAGCTGGTTATCCTGTAAACTTTCCTCTAGGCTAGATAATAACAAAGTATTAGTTTTTGCTCATCTTTAGTTGTCAGCCACTCACTAGGAGGTATTCAGTGCGCTCATTTCTCCTCAGATTGTAAATGAGAGGGATAAAAGTGAATCAGAGGCAAGCAGTTGACTGCCTTTATTTATTTTATTTTTTCTTTTAAAAATCCCGAAATAAAACCTTAACAAAAAAGGAAGAGACATTTAATTAAGTCATAACCCTCTAGAGCAGCAGCATAAAGTACATGAAGAAGCAAGCACATTCAGCACACAGACAACAAAGGGAAGAAAAGCTGTTTGTTAAATCAAACAATGCTGTATCTTGGTAGTGTGAGGTTTCCATGAGGCTGTTGCTGTTACACAGCAGCACACACACCCTGGGTTAGTCCATGGGTTTCTGTAGCCAATCACACTGTAGTGAAGGCTGCTTGGAACTCCATGGCAGAAATCTGAATTGTAAGCACTACCAATAGAAAAACCAAACCCAAACCCAAAACAAACAAACAAACAAACAAACAAACAAAAAAAAAAAACCAAACAAGAAAATAAAAAATATTTTTCTTGCTTTTTTTATCTAAGGTTTCTCAAAGAAATTGTGTTGGTGAATCAGCCAAAGAGTCCAGCACTGGTCTGTGTTTTAGTACGAGATGGAAAGTCATCCCCTGGACAAGACTGAAGCAATAGAGGTTGGCTGGAGGAAATGGTAAAAGCAATTCTTACTCCTTTAATTGCATGGGCATATTGATCATTGGCTTGTCAAGGGTGCCCTAAGGGGTGTGAGTGTTACAGTGGAAGGTCAGACAGCAGCAATGAGCAACTCCACAGATATATTTTGTCAAGAGATGGAGGTCTGTGATTGCTCTCTCTGGCTGAGAACATCATTGCTACTTCAAAAATAGTGCTTCTGAAACAATTGCTAGGGAAAGGTTGAGCTTGGAGACTTGAGAAAATAAAATTACTGAGAAAAACAACATATACTTGATGAAACCACTATCATGTGAAGCAGGCTACCAAAAAGAGGGTTTTTTCCCCAAACCACACAATAGCACAGGATTCAGGGGGCAGCTCAAGCTAAGAGGAATTGTGTACCTGGGATTAGGCCACACTGTCTTAGGTCCCCCTAGTTCTGAAGCTGCTTTTCCACCTCTGTTAGCCAGGACACCTCTTCCTCAGCTTGGTCCATCATTTCTAAAAAGCTTTTTCTGCAACACTTTTGAAATTGGTCAGTAGGTATATAGTTACCCATGGAGCCTACTATGTTCCTTGCAACAGATTTTACCCTGCATTTTAAGGACAGTTGGGTACTACTTGGAATTTGTATATTCATAACTATACAAAGAATTTTTAGACTATGAATTTTTTTAACTTGACCTTTATCTATATTAAAATGAATGGGGTATATTCTTTCACCAAATTTTTGCTTCTTAATAATCTCTGACAGCTAAGCAAGCAGAAATTTTCAATGACCATATATTTTGAATTTGATGATTTCCTATAATAAATTTAAAAGTTGAGATCTGAATCTAGTTCAAACCCAGACTTACCATTAGAAAAATTCAGTTATTTGGTCTGATTACATGTGTAAGTCAATTGGAATTGATTGTGGTTCCCTTACTAGAAGTGAATATTCTGATAAGAATATTTAAGTACTTCAACATTTTTTTTCCTGAGCATGCTCCAATGATATGTTTATTAGAGTAGTTGACAGTATTCTACTGATAAAAAAAGGCCAGGTCTAGTTGAAATTTTCTTTGTCTCAGCCACTGAAGAAAGAATAGGTGTTTAGAAAAAAGCAAACAATTAGGTGGAAGGAGGGGAAGTCATAATAGATTATAATATTGATTTTCCTCTTCTCTTAGGCATCTATTATTTCATCCAGAGGATTTCTTCCTGATTTTCTGCTGCAGGACAGTGTGTAGTACACCAGGTATAGTTAATTAGGTGAGCTAAATAGTATGCAGAAATTAGCATAAAGTACAGTTAATCATGTCTGCCATATGTTCAAATGAGCTTTTTTGTGAATGTGGAGAAATAATTACATAGTATATGGCATATTACACTTTTTCTGTAATTTACATGGTAGTAAAATTATGTTAATAACCTCAGACCCTTAAAAGTAATAAAAGCCACAGGTCAACCCAAAATTTTAATCCTACTTGCAAAGGGGATCAAGCCAATGTTATGAAAGCAGCATTTTCTCTTGAGTATTTAAACACCACGTCCAATCCTCACCTGTGTTTACTCACACAGCTTTGTTGATAAGGATCCAAAAACTTTTCCCTTGGGTTCTTTTGGCTGGAGCGCCAACAGGCACCAGGGTAATGTGGCTTGGCAGGTGAGAGCAGAAGGCACAATCTGCAAGTTATAGCTGCAGTGTTTTCTGCAATAATTACAGAGAATTGATGTTGTCAGATGAAATTTTACACATTGGGTATCTGGAATATTATTTCCAAGAGGGACCTAGGAATAGGCTGCAAAAGAGACAAACCTCACAATTACCCAAAACCTAGAAAAGCTACAGAAAAAGGGAAAGTGAGGTCAAAACTCTAAAAGCCATGGCAAATGTGGTTGCCACAGTAGATAAAGTTAAAAGCTTTGAAATCTTCAGGGTGAAAGTTTGATTAACTTTATGATGCTCCAGACACCCTCTTTGAATTTATTTCCCTCTGGCTAAATTCTTCTCTTGCATCTCAGCTAATATTTTCAGGTGTTTCTTAATATGAATTTTCCTTGAAAGGCTGGGAAAAATTAGAATATTCATGTAGAAAAGATTTTTAAAGGCCCATTCTATCTGGTCAAAACAGAAACAACAATATGAAATTCAGGAAACTGGTTGATCTGTGTGCTAATTCATTTTTTTATTTATGGAAAAACTCATTGAAATGGTACCAACTCCTTCACTTCACTTCAACCATTGTATTTCTAGTACTTTATACCTTGTAGAAGGGCATTATAAGCACTTCACATCCTACAGCTTCTGGGTCATTGTACTGCTACTTACAGAATTATGTTCTTAGTATTGTGTTCTTCTCAAGCAAAAAGAGTTATTGTCTTCAATTTAGCTAAAACCTGAGTGCTGCTAGAAAACTCTAATGTCTCTAATTTTGTGTATTTTTCTGGAGGGATATGAAATTCCTTTTTTTTTTTTTTTAATACACGTGGAGAAAATAATGGAAAAAAAGAAGAGAAACCAAAGTTGATTAGATTTGAGATGCTTTTGCTTGCTCTTCTGCTGGCTCCTGAACAGGAAAAAATAAATGTTATGCAAGCTTTCCCATTTTGTTTCTGAACTGTACTTTGTTTTCAACATATTTGAATTTTCAGTAGTTAGCAGGCTACCCTGCATAAGTAGAAACCTAAAAAACCTACTTTTAAAGTCACCAGAGTAAGTTCACATTGCTTAGTTTTACTTTTTCACTTGACAATTCTGATAAAAGTGTTCAGTGGAATGACTGTTGACATACTTTTCAAAATAATTGCAACACAGCTCTGGATAATTTTACATGATCCTCTCTGTCTGTCCAACACTGTTTTACAACAACCTTCCTCAAAATTCCTACAGAAAATGCTCAGAAGAGGAACTAGGAGGAAAGACCTTTGGTGGAGCAGTGAGCATCAAAATCCTGATTCCCCCTTTCCTGTGCCTCTCACACAGGTAAGCACAGAGCCAGGTGCAAAGCAGGCTCAGAGCAGAGCTGAAGGAAAACTGCAAAATCACATTGCTCTGTCCTGCTCTGCTGCTTGCACTGACCAAGTGCAGAGTACAAAATAGGATTCTGAGCAAAACACACCAATTTGATAGAAATCACTGCTGTACATTGTCATGGGCAGACACAGACCCCTAGATGGGACTGTGGGATGGGCATTAGGTTGGTGACATTGCTTTTATATGCCTTGGAATGGGAGTGGCCTTTGCTTTATTAGCAAATATATGTGTAATTCTTTTCACTGGGGCAGTTATGCACAATACTGAGCATATAAAAGTACTAAAATATTTTTAGAAGTGACTGCATGTGCTCTGCTAGGACTGCAGAATTGTAATTTACTACATACAAAAAAGAACATAGTAAATGTTGCCTCACATTCTCAACTTCTCAAGTTTATATACTGCATTTAAACATTCTGCATTTTATTGTAACTATTTGGCACCAAATCTTACATGCAATAGGCCAAATATGAACTTATACTGTTTCCTCATTTCTGCTGTTATATCTGTGCTAATCTCTAGCCTGTGCATGGCTCCTCCTCTCAGCTATTTGTGGTTTTAGAGACTTTTCTAAGTTTCCAGTAATGCTGAATAGCTGTTTATAAAATTTCAAATTCTCCAAGGCCTTTTTTGAATTAGTTCTTCAAGATACTATGCTTTGATGGTTCCATCCACTTTCATATATATTATGTGGTAAAATAAACCACGGAATTTTTCTAATCTTTCATTTTTCTTATTAAAAATGCATTACTTATTTTTTTTTTCTTTTCTTCCCCCCACAATCCATTTTTCTCATTACATCTGAATTCTACTTCAAGTCCTTAAACCCACAGTTATTTTTTTTTTCTTTTGATAAGATGCAACATATTTGCCTGAGTTTCATCTGGGCTTTTCAGAGAGAGGGGGACTATGTACAAGAATTTTCCAATAAGTGGAAACCAAATTCTTAAAATCTTTTACTTGCTCCTTCTAGAATGTTGCTTGACCAAAACCAGTTCAGAATGGTTTTAATGCCTTCTCTTCTTTATTTCTTTTTGCACGTCTAAACCCTTGCAGCCACTTGAATACCTGATATTTCACTGGGGCTGAGGCCTGTGCAGCATTGTGAAACAAATGTCATTTTCTTCCACAGCTTCCAAGAATGTTTGGAATGATTGTTTGATTAAGTAACATGGTCCATTAAACCTCTTTGTCTCTTCCTCCAGACCTTGCCTTTTCTTCCTATTCTTTTCTTCTCTTGCATTTAAATTCTGTTTCATGTCTCTTTCTGTCTTCAACCTTTCATTTTCTATTTTCAGTTCTCATACTTCACTGCCATATTTCCCCATTTCACACTCCTTTTCTGTTTACCTTAAAATATCTCCTAAGATTTTTTTAACCTCTAATTTTAGTTTTCTTTCACTGTCCCAGATCAACTAAAATTCTGGATGCCAGACATTCTGTATATGAAAAAAAGAAAATATATTTTCCTTCATTTCATAAGCATCTCCCCCATGAGAGAAAAGAGTGAATGCTGAAATAAGGAAAAGGGAAAGGAAAAAAGAAGTAATCTTTACTTCATTTAAATTTAGTAGTCAGAGAAAAATTCTGAAGGCAAAGTGGCACCAGGCTGATATGGATTGTCATGAAATTAGCCTGTGGAATCTTGTACCTTTCACAGACTAACCACGAACCACTTCTTTTTCCCCATTAATGCAAGGAAAGGGAAGTGCAATAGATTCAGTCCTTGACATGGTTCTGATTAGAATTTACTGCAAAACTGACTCCAGAGCTCTCAGCAGCTTGGCAGATGACTCAAGGAAAACTGTATGTGAAACCAGTGAGAAAAAGCTACAGGAAATCTATATTAAGCCAGATAACATGAGTAGGCTTTTAATGAAAACAGCAACTGGCTTCTGGTTGTTTTTTTTGTCACTATATGTATGATTCTTGTAGTTTGAATTAGAATGAAAATGTAAATATATAGTGAATTACTTGCCTGGTTCCTGGCCTTAATTTATGACAGCATCAATATACTTCAGAACTATTTTTCCTCTGACATTTAAATGAAATCAAAATTCCTTCTGTTATAAAAAAAAAAAAAAATCATACTTGTCCTGTACTTAACCAAATTCTGCTCAGTATAGGCCCATCTGCTATTAGAACTCAAACAGTTTTACTTTGTAGATATCATTGTACGTATTTTTATAAATAGGAATGGCTTTGATGTTTTCAAAAATTGCTCAGGGAATTTGGATGGTCAATTAACATTTGCTTTCATGGGAGCTAGACAACTGTTTGATTTATTTTTACATAATGCTTTAAAAAGCTTCAGTGCATAAATTTAGCTATAATCTCTGAGAACTCTCATTTAACAGAGTTCCAAACCCCACACATAATATTTAAGTCCCTTTTGCACTTTGTGTACCCTCCTAGACACACATGGCTCATCACAGACCCTGTTATTAGGTAACCTTTCCATGGGTCACTAAAGTAACTTTTACTTGATCATGGTGTCTATCACTATTGATTGTTCAGTTTTTCTACTTAGTAGATGGATTTGAAAGAACATCTAAAGGGGGTCTCAAATAATTTTTGTCTAGAATGGTTGAGGTGTACTTACTGAGCCCATTTGGTAGTTAGCTAAAGCCAAAACAAGTAAGTGGACTTATGCAAACATGGTTTTCACTAACTGGGAAAAAAAAGGAAGAAAAGGAAGGGATAGAGTTATTCAATAAGCAGTAGGATCAATGATGTCCCTTTCCTTACAGATATCCCACATTTTCCAGTGATTTTTATTTTCCGTATTCAGAGCATCTCCTCAAAACAAAATCCCTCCTTGGGAAGTTAAATTCAAAGTGTTTTCCAGAAATGGCCATCAGCTAGTTTCAAGTCTGTAGGAGAAGATGCTGAAAGAACTCACAATTCACTACCACAAGAATTAACAGCAATACTGATTAGGACTTTCTTTCCTTCTACATTACTGTAAGCTGTGATGATCCACAGTCATTTTAGGACTAAGAATTCCCAAATGGTCTGAGTTTAAATCATCTGCCTATACTGAGCAAAATGCTGCTGCCTTTATTAAAACAGATCAGTCATGCTTGCCACAAGTAGAGATAGACCAAAAGGACAAAGAGGGGAAAAATAAAGGAAGAAAAACTTGTTAAATCTTAAATATTCTGTCTGTTTTTTGATTTTGGGGTTTTTTTCCCTTTGAAGTCTTTCCTCAGAGACAAGGCAAATATTGGTTTATAATACAGGAGAAATTGTGACCATCTATAAATGTGGTCATACACTAAGCATGATGGAATTTACTGCTGCTGCACTGCCTGTCTCAGACACACAGTAGGTTGCCCACTTTTCAGCACAGAGCAGTTACATTTTCTCAGCTGGGAGCACAACATTATATGCAAGACTACATTTCTCAGAAGTCCATTTCCTAGGTTTAGGCGGTGTGGACCTCATCACTTCTGTATTAAGAACACATGATAAGGTATAACATGGCCATGACCATCCAAATCCCTTTTTATCAGTAATGTTAACTATCTCACTGCCAAAAATGTCACATAGAGCAGCAACAACAGGATCAGTCATTTACTTTTGGAGGAAGGTGACATTTCTACTCTTTTGGTACATTAGCTCCTTTTGAAATGCCACAGAACATGCATGGAACTGGTGAAATTTAATAAAAAAATTACTCATGCAAAGTAGAACATAAAAAAGACAGAAGGTTACAGTTGAAAGTTAAGAGAAGTTAAAATATATATATCAGGTTTGGGAAGCATCTAATTAAGAAAAAAGCCCAAAACCAAAAATAGATTTCCTCTGAAAGAAATAGAAACCAACAGCAATATTTTAGTCTGACCAATTCTATTCAAGTGAAAAAACAGGAAACAGCTCCATGGGTGGCCAAGATATAAAGACCTGTCCTCCAGTCCAACAAATGGCCAAGAATCCTAAACAGGAACGCATAGTAGAAAATAAACAGCTTGTGAACGTGAGCAGTAGCAGCTGGAATCAGGCTGTTCCCAACCCTTTAAAAAATCCAAGATGTAAATAGCTCAGAGGAATAAATCCCTAAAGCAGGAATTACCTGGTTAATACTTGAATTACCCAGGTGCCACGTAACAATTTAAGGCACAGCAAGCAAGCATGGGCAGTTTGGGACCCTGAGAGCAGGGGCAAGTTGAAGAACATGTGGTAAAAGAATGATCCCAATACTGTTAGATTTCCTGCATGTTCAGAGTAAGCTAAAATCACCAGGACTACCCACACTGCTCGGAAAACACCAGCCAATTGATAAGAAATACTCTTTTCCTTACTGGAAGTCACAGAGACTTACTGGGATTGAGTGTTTCTTGATATTCATGGAATATTTTTTTGTTTTTTTTTTAAATTTGTCTCAAATTAAAAAAAAAAAACTATATTTTATTTTTTTAAAGAAGAAAGGTCTGTGCTTTCAAAAGCTGTTGGAGTTAAAGAATTTTGCATGATGTAAATATTTGCTACAGGATAATAGAATGGGTTTATGTCTACCATAAATGACTCACAATTTAAGCTCTGTCTTATGAAGGTGTGAAGTGCTGCCATCAGAGGTGCCACAACACATTCCCAGTACCTTTCCTCATGATAAATTCGGATGTTCCACTCATATGGAGCTTGGGAATAAGCAGCAATGATGGAGATCTGACTTCTCCCACTGCCAGTCCCAAACCAGCCTGAGATTCAGAAAACCCTCTTTGGCACTTGTTCTATAAACCACTGATCTTGTGACTAAAATTAGGGTCACCTGTATCAACTAAAGCAAAATTAAGCTCTTGATAGATGTTTGATTTCTTGACAAATGACATTAAAACTCTTTGCAAAGACTTAACAAGGGGCTTGTAAACTTTATTTTAGCATTAGAAAGAAATTACTTCACATGGAAAATTTATTCATGAAACTATATGTTAAAAGGAAAAAGCCCATAAATGAACCTGGAAATATATGGGTCCAATGTGAAATGGAGTCTATGTGTCCATCCTCTATCACTACTCCATAAACTAGCACCTCTAGGATATTACACTTTTGGGAACTTGCTCAGTCTCATAAGTTGACGTTTCCAGATGCCTGTAATGATATTTAGAAAAAGAGAAATGGCGAAGCATCAGATAACTTTGTGTAGACTGTCAGGTGCAACATTCATCCAGTCCATCTACAGAAATTTTCATTTGCTGTAATCAGTCTGTCAATCCCACTGAAATTCAAACACTGTTTTTATTGGAAGAAGAGAGAATATTAAGCTTAACATTACATAAACCATTATTAGCACTTTTAAAGGATGGAATAACTTAAAATTATTTAAAATAGTCCTAACAAGTAACTAAGTTTTATTTAATTGTGATAAAATAGAGAAAGATGAACTGCAAATATAATAGAGTCTTAGAATATGTTGAGGTGGAAGGGACCCATCAGGATCACTGAGCAAAATTCCCATGCACAGGACACTCCAAGAGTCACACCATGTGCCTAAGAGCATTGTCCAAATGCTGTGACCACTGCCCTGGGGAGCCTGTTCCAGTGCCCAGCCTCCCTCTGTGTGAGGAATCCTGCAGTGAGGTCTCCCCTCAGCCTCCTCTTCTCCAGACTGACCTCAGCTGCTCCTCTTATGGCTTCTCTTTCCAGACCCTGCACCATCCTTGTGTCCTTCCTTTGGATGCCTCTAAGAGCTTAATATTTTTAGTAATTCTCTTTTCTAGTTAGGTTAGAAAGTCATAGTCAAGTGGAGCTGAGGGCTTCATTTATTTGAATTATTATGTTCTAAAAAGCAACCTTTGATGTCAAGATGTTCATATTTGTACCGTGGCCCTGACCAGAAATAGGAAGCAAATTGGGAAAATGAAAAACAAGTCAGTAAGGTACAAAGCTCTTTTGAAATTTGTGGGGAAATTAGGGGGAAAAAAAGATTTTCTGTAAGCTTTTAGTGGCAATTTAAATTCTGCCCTTATTTTAGCTCAAGCCATTCAGCCATCTGATATTAGCAAGTCATGTTTTCAGGATGAATGGCAGAACACACCTGCAAGGAACAATTCTGACTTTTTGTAATGCTAAGAAACATTTTATGAGTGATTAGGGTTCAGTTAGTAACTATTCAACCTAGGCTTTTTGGTTAACTGAAGCAGATTGACAATTTGAGTTTCTCAGAAATACAGATGGACAAGGTCAGTACATCTCTGTTTTTCATCCAGGCAGTCAGGTAGAAAATTAGCCAACTGAACTCCATAACTCCGTCTTTTAAATTTTTTTTCACTTCCCTTTTCAATTTTTTCCCCTTCTCTCATAATTGGGCTTGTGGATAAGCTTTAAGCTTACTTTTATTTTCACTTTTAGCCTTTCTCTGTAGGCTGATATTGTCCTATCATAGCATTCCACAAGCTCTTTGCTTCTGTGCTTTTTGCACCACTGGCTACAGATTTTAAATCAAAGTCATTAAGTTGTTGTGCAATTTTTAGACATATGACCACCAATGTAAAGGTCAGGTCACCCATTTCTAAGATAAACTGCCGAGTTCTATTTTTATTGAATATAAGCCTGCATAGACCTTGCTTGAAATTCTTCAGTAGGAAACATCCCTACATTGACACAAAGTGTGAACTTAGATGAATTTAAATGTATCAGCCATAAATAGAAAAAAGACTTTCTTTTTCTGGTCCTATACTGGGACCAGAATATATGATATACACCAGTGACATGACTCATGTGAGACAGAAATTGAAGTATAGTTCCTGATTTAAACAGATAAAGACATTGAATCATTATATCCCACGGGAATTTTCTAACTATTTTGAGTAACTGCCATTTTGTGGTTCTTAATAATTTTCTCTCTCCTACTTCTATGTTTCTCCTGCCTTGTCTTGATTTCATTGTAACACAGAAATGAATTTTTTCTTAAATGTCATATTTAATATGGAAACCTTGATACTAAGAATGTTAATATCTCCACCCGCAGCTATTCTATCAGACATCATGTTCTAAGCAATTCTTACATTAAGTACCAACTCCACTGCAAAGGGACAGATATTTCCCAACAGAAATGATTGTACTTGCCACTGCTGAGGCCACACCTCGAATTCTGCCATCAGTTCTGGGCCCTCACTGCAGGACAGACTTTGAGGAGCTGGAGAGAGCCCAGAGAAGGGCAACGGAGCTGGTGAAGGCTCTGGAGCACAAGTCCCACGAGGAACAGCTTGGGGATGCTCAGCCTGGAGAAAGGGAGGCTCAGGAGGGACCTCATCTCTCTCTGCAACAGCCTGGAAGGAGGCTGCAGCCCGGTGGGTGTTGGCCTCTTCCAGGTAACCAGTGATAGCAAAGAGGGAAGAGCCTCAGGAAGGTTTAGATGGGATATTAGGTACAATTTCTTCACCAAAAGGCTGGCAAGCACTGGAACAGGCTGCCCGGGGGAGTGGCTGAGTAACCATCCCTGGAGGTGTTTAAAGGGTAAAGGATGTCCTGGATTAAGGATTAGACTTCGTGATCAGAGGGAACTTTTCCAACTGAAATGATTTTAAAGTGATTTTAAAGGTAATGTAGGGATAATATTTTTTGTCTTTGGGGTGTGCTGCCATAGAATCCTTCAATAATAAACTTTATGTTAATTATCAGCAGCTCCTTAAGAATCTGCATGTAGGTAGCCTCATCTATGTCGCTACCAACACTCTCCATTTGGACTGCTTCTTCTTAATGGACTATGTAATTCTTTCTCATCATAATCTTCAAATACCCAAAATGAGTGATGGAAAGTCATGAAATACCACTAAAACACCACCCATTTCTGAGCTCTAGTTCAGAAAATAACACGGAACAGAGTATAAGTATTAAATAAAGAGAATGGGACAGTAATCAAATGAATCACTTCACAATTTATCATAAGGATATAAATAGTCCAAAAGCTATAATATTTCTGGTAGTATGGAGTCTTTAAGTGACACAATTTTTTTGATGTGTATCTCTTCTGAAGGAGAGAAATTAACACTGCACTTAATAAATGCAATAAAACCCTGTAAAACATAATGATAACAGTTTCTCTCTACTGTTTTAGGGAGAAGGAACTTGCTATTTTAATTTAAATTGAAACACATTTTTAAAGTTCCTGACCCCTAATATCAAAGTTCTAATTGTTCTACTTTTATGCAGGGTAAGAAAGTAGTCACAAAAAAAGACACTAAATGAGATCTAAAATAACTTCTGTGCATCAAAAATGCATTTTCAGAGTGCAATATACCCAGTGAAATCCTGCTAATGATCCTTTTCAGAGGTGGAAAGGTGCCATTTTAAACCTACAGGGTTTTAAAATAAAGAGACTTTAGCTCATCCCACAGCATAATCTGCTTCTGGCCTTGAATATGGACCCATTTTTCTAGATTACAAATTTGTGGAAAAGACGGAGACAGACACTGACTGAGTTATTTTTAAAAGTAGCTTGAACATGCTAAGAAGTTGCAATCTTACAATAAATTCCAAGGGAGCAGGATTAACACAAGGGCCAGATCAGGAGGCTAGGATGAATACAAAATTATTTGTGACATTTTATGTCATGCTATATAATTTCTTACATTATTAATTTCACCAGCATGCAATATGACTGTTATTACCCTTTACATTCATCTAGATACATCATCATATGTCCTGTTTTCACACTTAGAAAGAAAAAGATGTTCCAGTCTCAGGATGAAAGTCAGCACTATTTGCTAATTAGATGAGCCAATACAGTTCTTATTCACCAGAAACATCCATGGTTCTCTGTTGAGGAATGTCAGAAGCCAACAGCCAAACTCTTCTGCCTCAGGATTTATAGAATTGTATTAGTTCTACAGAGCAACAAATTTGCAAGTGTGTTTGTCTTTCTAGCCAAGTATGCTGCCTTATTAGCCTGCTAAAATACATCAAAATTCAGTGAGGCAAGAGGAATTCAGGCACAACAGGTACCTTGTTTCACAGGAGGAAATGATGTAAGGTGAGAGGGAATGACATTTTCTGATGTATGTTTGACCAGATCAGCTGGTCTTGATCTCCACATTGCACAAAAATTTTTGTCAATGCTTCTGTGAAAGGACCAAAGCAAAAGCTTCTGCTTGTCCCTGCAATGCATGCAGGCCACCCCAGTGCATTTGTTCATCACAAAACACAAAAGCATGTCAAGGACACTGTTCCATTCTGGCTGATGAACAGGTGTGGAGGTTTGGGTTGTTATAAAAAGCCTGGTTTTGAAAATGTGATTGGGATGGGAGTTATATATCACAATGTCTTGGGGTGAATGCCGAGGGAGATGGAATAGAAACTGGTAAGTAATGTCCGTCCCTTTTCTGAATTTAATTAAAGAATAATTTTGGATTTGTATGAGTTTAGATTATTTTTAAGGACATAATTTAAAGACAGTACTGTTTAATTCACCAAATGCACTAAATGTGAATTTTTCATTACTATGGAAGGAGAACCAGCAATGCTTTTCTTTCCTTTTGGTTATTAATGCAACTCTGGGATTCTGCTATCAGAGATTATGTTTTCAGAAAGTGAGTAGGATGGCCTTGCTCAAGATTACTATTTAAAAATATCAGGTTGCTCTCCAAACAGCATGGGAAAAACACAGGCAATGTAATATTATTTTTACAAATGCATTCATCACAAAGTATATATCTTTATCTACTGAGTGCTCTTCTGACTGAATGTTCAGCACCATCTTCCTCCCTGTGATGAAATGTAGTCATCTTTTACATCACCATTTCTACAGCAGTGAGAAAGAACATTTGACAATATATTATAAAATTAGAAAAAAATTACCCAAGCCTGTCAGTAGAGCTCTATGAGGTCTGCATTTTTTAAAAAATCAAATTTTTTGCTGTCCTTACACAAATGCACATAAATTTACTCCAAGGAAAACTGAAGCAAGAGAATTACTTGAAAGATTTATTTCTATTAGATGTTTAAGCAATAGCTCAGGTTTTTATTTTCTTAAAATGTAAATAAATTGCATAAAAACAAAAATGGAAAATCAGAAATGTTGAAGGTGAAATGCACTTATCAAGCTACCCAAAGTATTTTGACTGAGGAGTTGTCAATTTCATATCATATTATAAGTTCCATTTTCAAACCCTATTATTTTCACCTGGAATTCCAAAATTTAGGGGGACAACTTCCAACTGAATTAACAGTTCAAATTATCAGGCTCCTAAGAAAGCTCACAGTTCAGCAAACTCACATTCTGCTTCAATCTGCAAAAGCAGCACTAAAATGGGCTGCTTCTTTTAACTCTGCTTTAGCATGGAATCTTCTGGATCAGGAGATAGAAATGATCTCAACACTTGAGTTTATATCTAATCAGAGTATTTTAGGACATGTACTTTATTCTCTATCCAGGAAAAAAGTTATCACTTACAGAAAAGGGATGTAAAGTATTTTTCTAATTAATATGGATTTCAAATTGACTCTGAAGCTACTGAAATGCCTGTGTTTTCTGAATTGTGCATCACTAAAAAACTGTGAAATTGATGGGTTTGTTGTATGTGGGACACAGGATGTTATAATTTGTGTTTTGACAGTGAAATGTTCTTTGGAGTATTTTTTTGGAGCACACAAGAAATCTTTGATTACAACATAGATGAAAAATCACATTTAAAATATTCCATTTTAAAAATATGAATGTATTTGTAAAGAACATCAGCTATTATCAGAATCCTCTGAAGCTCTACAAAACAGTCTAATACATGAAAGTCAACATTTAATATGCTATAGTCTCATGTTTCTGTGCAGTAGCTCCAAGGAAATCAATTTTTCAGCTCGAGGGTGTTTTGATTTGGTGCAGTTCTGTAACATTAGAAAATGTTATCCAGAATGCCTTCAAAAATAACACAATTTAATAATCACAAATGTTCCTACTCTGTCTTCATAGCACTGTTAAAATATCATGACAATGAGATTTATCAGATTTCATGGTACTACAACGCGCACTGAGCTATTTTTGGCAAGGTTTTAATATGACTAAAAGTGAATGAACTCAATTGGAAACTTTAAGAAAACTTTTGCATGAAAGTTTTGTGATATTTTCAAAAGAAATGCTACCTTCTTCACAGCTGAGATAGGATCAAATTACAATCATGTGATAAATTCTGCATTTGTGCTCCAGGATATTGAAATTTTAAAATGTACTCCTAAATCTGGCTGAGGGATGAAATGTTTTAGTGTAGGAGGCATCCTGGGCTGTTTCAAATGGTAGTGATGACAATTACTCTGAAAAGACCTTTGCAGTTAATATATTTTGATGTTTTTTCCCTCATGTCTCATCATACTAAACAGAGGTAGGGTATAGCTTAAACTTCAGGCTCCTAAATTAGCAATTTGCCACAGTGTGCCACTAAAATCACGGTGAGTAGATGGAGATGTTATCAAGGGCTTCAGATTGCATTCTCTGGATCTGTGGAGGCATCCCTGACTGCAAGGAAGGTAATGACGCTGAAAACAGGCTCAGTGCAGAGGCTAAACACAGCTCTGATGGGTCTTTGCCCTACAGTTTAATAGGGAGAGATTTCCTTGTCCTTTATTCTGCT
Organism: Agelaius tricolor; assembly: GCF_023055355.1. Lineage (NCBI taxonomy): Eukaryota > Metazoa > Chordata > Aves > Passeriformes > Icteridae > Agelaius > Agelaius tricolor. The sequence continues at coordinate 18,728,654 of NW_027269271.1, read as the reverse complement.
AAAGCAGTGCTGCAGGCAGGCAAAAGGTTGATAATCTGTCCCCAAAAGTCCTAACAATCAATAAATAAGAGGGAGTTTTGTTTTAAAGCATGAATCAAAAGCTGTACGAGGAAGTGTAAATGTTACGTTTCAAGATTTGCTTTGTGGGATAGTGAAGTCAATGATGGTCACAGATTCTGGGACATCAAGATTCGCCCTTAAGTGCCTGGAGGCAGAAGGTGCCTTGAAGATAAAAATATAAAAGTAATGACTGACAGTAAAAAACAATCCCAGAACAGAGGCATTTACCATAAGACACTCTAGTTCTTTGTCTACAGGTCTGTGCTTTAGCTACCTATTGAATAAGCAAGGTCAGTCTGCATTGTCTGCATCCTCCACTCATTCTTGTCAAAGAAATAGATCCCCCTAACCTTCTTTCTACTTAAATGAAAGCCTTTTGCTTCTTTTTTTATTATTATTCTCTAATGTTTTAGGAGCCACAGTTCTATGCTTGTAGAAATTGCAGTTAGAAAACAGGAGCACAAATGATAAAAGAGAAAAGGCACACATAATACAGCATTAATTTCCATTAAAACTGTACCTCCATAAGCCTTTAGAATGAATTCCATGGAAAACCTCTCAGTGAATTTACTATGATGTTTTGAATTGGCTGAAAACATTGCATTGCTAAGAGAACGAAATGATGTGAGGTAACTTGTACATTATTTTTTGTTAACTTGTCTTTTTATTCAGCATTTTGAAAATGTAAGTAATATAAAATGAATGTTGTTCCAAAGGTCACAGGTTTTAACCAGCCTATTGCACATCTTGCCTTTGACAAGGAACTGAGCATTTTCCATGCTGTGTATTTGCCATATAATTATAGTTCAATTAGGTGTAGAGAATTCTGATTTTTGAGTAGCATGAGAAAACAAAATATATTGTACAAATTTAAGTGTAGTATTCTGTGACTTCTGTCACTCATGGATTATATAAAAGCTAATGTACAAAAATTAACTTTAAGTGTTGCTGTTTGAGTCAGCCTAAACGGTGGTGCAGAGAGGGCTCATAAGTTTTTGGGTCCAGACATCCCATTCCAGCTCTATTTTAACTGCAAAGGGACTGAGACATAGACTCAGACCATTGTCTATCTACCACACCATGGTTTTCCTTCAACAGAAAATGCAGAAATACAAACCACCAAGTAATCTGTCTTCAGCAGGTTTATTTGTCTGGGCTGTTGGGACACTGGGATAGGGAATTACTAGAAAGCACCTCACTTGCACTAAATTGTCACAGTGAAATAATCTAGAATTTTTAAAAGCAAGTGTGGGGCACTTCCACCTAAAGTAATTTTCAAGGCAGTACTAACAATATTTTTACAGTATTTTAAAAATTAAACTCCTTTTCTTTGTCTTCCATTTGCACTTTTGTCTTATCCTCAAATACTGTGGGGCTGTTAGGGGATTTTTTTCACAATGATAAAACATGGAATTTAGAACTTTTCTATCAAATCCACTGACTGCTTTGTCCGACTAACCTGACCCAAAAGCCTTTCTCTGGAGAGCATTTCCAAAAGCCTTAAATTGACACTTTTGTGCTTGTACTGTTTCTACCTGTGAAATTTAGCAAACCTATCATTTGGACATAGGCTTTTGTAAGTAACAACTACACCTTTGAAATTATATCACCTGTCCAAAGCATAACTGAAGATAAAATGCTTTGGGTGCTTTTGTTTCTTTGAAGCTGTAATTTTGATCTTCTTCTAGAAGAAGATTAGAATCCTATGTACCACTGTGTATATCTCAGTGTGTCTTTCTTCAACACCTACAGCACAATTCCTAATTTAAGGACATTTATTTGAGCATTTAGATTGGAACTGGGCTTTTGTGGTTGTTAATGTCTTAATAACAATTGCTTTTGTGTTGTATGTGCAGCTTGGTTACTTCCTGGCATTTCTGTGATGAAGCCTTGGAGTAAGATGCTTCAGTCTGAAAACACTGTCCCAAAAGTGTGAGGACTCTGTATTATATCATATATGCAATAAGTGTAGACTCCTTCTTGGTTTTTTTCAAGTAATCCTGCAAGCTGGTGAAACCATTGATATAGAAAGGTGGGTAGATAGCACAGTGTTTGAAAAGAGGGCTTATGGTGAGTCTGATTCCCAGCAGGCAGTAACTATTAGACACAGGTAAGTGATATTTTTTTGGCACAGTTAGACTTTAGTGGCCTATGAATGACTGCCACTGGCCATGGGCTTACTCTGACAATATGCTCTGGATCAAAACTCTCTTCCCTGGCACGTATAAAAGGCTGACTAAATGTCATATTTAGTTAGAGCAGAATATTTTGGTAAAGAGAGGAAAGTAAACTCCTGTCTCTCTGTAGGAACTGGTGATCAGGAGACATGACTTATTGTGTCAGCCATTAAAGGAAATTTTCCCTCAGTGCAGCTGCTAGAGGATTTTCTAGTGAGGGAAATGCAATCAGTACTGCTAACGTAGCCACCACCGAGACACCTCAGCTGCCTCTGCTTGTAAGGCTGGATTCAAAGAATGCTGAATAAATGGAAAAACCTTGCTCAGAAGTCTCAGGCAAGTGGTTATAAAATATCAAAATCCACAGCTCAGATTCTAGTCTTTTGTTTGCACTGGAGGAGCACTCAGCAGACAAGTGCAGTCTCCACAACTTTTATACAAGTGCCAGGTCCTTGAGGGCAGCAGGGAAAAAGATTGCTGCTGCACTCAGTGTACAGACTTCATTTAGACCTTCCATAGAAATGGTATTTGACCTTCTAAAAGCAGAAAAAAATCTATGTCTAGGGTGCAGAGATCACATTAAATCCTAGCACAAACTGCCTGGCAGAGTTCAAGAAGCATTTGGACAATATTTTCAGGTAGATGGTGTAGCTCTTGGGAATGATCCTGTGCAGGGCCAGGAGCTGGATTCTGTGATCCTTGTGGATCCCTTCCAACTCAGCTTATTCTGTCATTCTGTGAAGTTCAGTGATGATCAACATCCATGCTATTGGTCATTGCACCTCTCTGCAGTGCCTTTTGATCAGCCTGATTGTACACAAACTGCAGACCACCCGCTGCCCACACTGCACATCACTCACTGAAACAGCAAAACAAAGCAGCTGTCATAAGCAGCACAACAGTTTACAGAAAGAAAATTAAAATAAGAAAAGGAAAAGTAACAAGATACTAATTGTCACTGTTGCAATTTTATCATGAGAAAGAAGCTCGCTATTTTCTAGATAGATGGCAGAGGTTTAATGAACTAACACCTGAATATATTTTTTTAATCATTAAAAAAAAAAACCAACCAAAATGAACTTTTTCTTTTTTTATGTTGGAGCACCAGTTAAGGTTTGTCAGAGTGAACTATCTCACTATCACACGAAATTTCCCTAAATGTGTAGTGTCTTATTAACAGTGCCTGCTCTGTATGTTTTGTTTTGTAAATTTGGCTGTCATTTATCCACACTGTGCCTGCTCAGCCCTCCCATCCTGCTCACACCAGCCTGCTAAAACACCACTAGTTTGCTTTGCCCTTGCTCTTTCAGTGATGTTCTTTTTCCCTGTCTGTGTCAATTCCCACCTCATTCTCACTGCCTGCAGAGTGATGAGTTCACAGTGCTGGGGGGATCAGGACAGGAATGGAACCTCTGAGCTTGGTCCAAGTTCAACCATGAACGCTTCCAAATGGTTTTTCCACAAAGAGATTTCACTGATTTTTTTAAGCTTAGAGATAGAGAGTAGCACTGGTGATACAGAGAGTACTAATAATTTGGCAAAGGAAGTTTGTTTCATCTAGCTCCCATTTCATTTATAGATATTGGCAGTTCTTCCACATGGGATGAACTCTTTATGTAAATTCAAAGGCTGTGACTTGTGAATGAGCACAGAAAAATTATCAATCTAGTGTTGAAAGCATCATCTTTTTGGAGATGATCTAGAGTGACAAGTATTATTATATAGAACATGATATTAAAAAATGGAGGGCCACTCCTATTGACAAATGCTAGCATGGCCTCACCACTGGTACAAGAAAAGAGCAGCAATTTTCATTTTGCTTATCTCTACTTTAAATACAACATATTGCATGGGACCTATTATTTCCAGTCATTTTCAAATTTTCTTCCAGTCTTCTCTGTTTCTAATTCTACACCAGACATCCACTTGAACGATATAAGCCATCTGTAGTTTATAAAACACCTCTAAGCTATTGTTTTAAAGTTTTATACCTTTTAATGTTTTCCTATTTATTTCCTGCTGATATCAACACATATGCTGCCAAAAGCAATCTTTAGTGGATACTAACGTATTCATATTAAACACTTGATCCAGAAATTTTGCAGATAATAGGCAGAGGGAACATCTGTGAGAAGCAGATAATTTTTAATATTTATGGATAGCTCATTTCCATGTTGTAATCCTTAAGATGGGAGCGGGTTTGTAAGGCTCTGTGCAATGCAAGACATTTTTCTATATTCCCATCATGGTTAGGTAATGAAGGGAGAAGTGGTCTGAAGAGGGAACTCCAACAAGTTTATTAATTAATGATGGAGAAAAGATCTCTACCATTACTTGAATGAAATACAGAATAATTCTGCAAAAAGGAAGATATTCAACAAGTTAATACTCAGGATAATTTTTCAAACTGGACAGTGTAATCTGGAAGCCTGCTCAAAAAGTAAATAAGTAAGAATAATTAACTGTTTTCTGAACTTCTAAATAGACAGCTTTTATTTTATAAAGTCTAAGGACCAGCAATATACTCAAAGCATTACCTCAGCATTAACGAGTTACAAATTTTTCTTCATTGACAATTAAGTCAGTAGGTTAAGCCCTTGCCTTGTCAATGGATTGAAATTCTATACTATTATTTCAATTGATACAGAAAAATCACCCCCCTGAGACAAAAACACTTTCAGACTGAATTTTATTCCTACAGCTATGAATGTGAAACTGGAGATTCAGAAACCTGGCTTATGAAGATAGTGAAGATGTGTAAAATTGGAACTAAATTTCTTGACCTTATTTATTGTCATATTAGGTTTGCGTGGGTTTGCAAACACTGTAAATCATAAGTGTCTCACCTACTATTTTTTCATTCCTGCTTTCAACAATGAAAAGTACACCTGATGTAAACCTCTTCCTTTTCTTCTTTTCTTCTTCTTATAGGCTTAAAAATTGTTTTACCTTTGATACCTAAATGATGTTTCACTAATAGGAGTAACACCTTGTCTAGCACATTATCTCTTAAAAAAAGTGAAGAATGAATGAAAAACCAAGATAAAAATCCTATTTCGGGACAGCTCCCTGTAGGTCCCTATGTTAATCAAACATGCTTAATTTAAAATTTAATTTAATTTTATTTAAAATTTGTAAAAGTTCTGATAAAAAGAAGCAGAATCAGACTGTCTTGTTTGTCTTGCTATGTGGTATTAAGTTTACACACCCTTATGAAAACTTGAGAGAAGGCTGTGAAATCTGAGCCTCACTGAACCATCCTATTGCCAAATATATGTATTTCTTTATAGAGAGATGCTGTCTTTCCTTAAAATCAAATGGAGGGAGTTGAATCTTTTTATATTAAGAAATACTTCGTTGCCTGTGGAAATGAACAGGCTGAAGTACATATAGGGAAGAATTCCAGTTTGTACAAACAGGCTCTTTGACCAAATATCTCCAAGTGGCATTTGCAAAGGGCTGCAACTGAGAAATCCTAAGAATGCAATTAGAACGCAGTGGTGAGGATCCAAACTGGAATGAACAAAGGCTGAGATGCAGGAGAAAGTTTCTATCACCATTTAAGGTTTGCTTCTCACACTCTTAACAGCTGCCTTGTCAGTCACATGAAGTCTGAGTGGATTAGAAGGATTATCAAATGCAGTATGCCGTCTAATTCTGCTTCAAAGCTAATCAAAATTGGGTACACATGCACTTATCCAATGCCAGCATCAATCAGAGTGTGACTGATACTGACACTCCCTGAACTAACTCTAGGATGTTGCCCTACTGAGCACAGAACTAAGCATCTCAAAATTCCCATTCCCATGAGACTCACCTGAACCAAAAAAACCCTCCAGCAATTCAAATTCAGATCAGGTTTTTAAAATATATGACCAAAGCCAAGTTCAATTTTCAGCAAGAATGGCACATACTGAAATATGCCACTTTCAACAAGCAGTTGAGACTTCCCAGGGACACCATCTTTTCACACACCAGCCTAACTGGGTACTGCTTATCTTAGGGCATCAAATGAGATTCTGCTCCTGGTGTTATATCTCCAAGTAAACATGTGGAAAACAAAGGAAAAAAAACAAAGGCACCAGACCTTAGACTGAGACTGCTGCAGAATACTTGGAGCCTGGTACATGCATATGAATGTGTTTAGAATGTGTTTCAGCCTTGGCTTCATTTCAGGTTTATTCAGAATTTCTTCTGAACTTTTAATTCAGTAGCAGTACCAGCAGCTCCTCTCTACTTTTCCCTTTCACAAAGATCTCAAAAGACAGGCTGAATCTTCAGAAATATATTCTGACCCCAGCCTTTATTGGGATCAGAAAGGAGTGCATCCATTTAAACAGTGACAATGAACCACGCAATTAACATTAAAAGAAAGGGGAAACAAAACACCTTACATTAAAGGACAAAATCCTTATGACATTGAGAGAAACCCCACAATAAAAGTTAAACTCACAAAAAATACCAAAGCCTATGAAATATTGTTTATAGCTGTGAATAATATGAGGAAAATCAAGTAAATAAGAAACATTTTTAACAAATATTGAAGTCAATCAATGTGTGGCTGACATCAAAGGTTCAGGCACCAGGAAAAGCAATCTGAACTAAAAACTGTAATGCAAACTCAAAAAACATTGATAATTACCAGAATATATCAAATGAGAAACCCACTGGCAAATGTGGAGGTAAAATGTATTAAACTAAGCAGATTTCTAAAATGTCTACAAATGTCATCTGCTTGGTGCTGTTGCATTTATCACTAGTACAGTTGTCTTGGCAATGAAGATTATATTTTTTCCTTCATTATAGAATTTAAAGGTATTATTGGGAAGTTTCCCTAGATAAGTGCTTATCCCTGTCTGTGCCTTCAATGGGTATTTAGGAATCATCCAAGATAATGAATGATACCATTGGTGCAGTGTTGTCCCGTAACTTATGTGATCCAAAAGTCATACATAAGGTAAAAGTAGCAAAGATTTGTTTCCTTTGTAGGTAAGGTACTGGAACTGGCTCTTTTAAGATCTCAACAAAAATCTAGTTCATAAGGCAGGTAGAAATCCTAGAAAGAACTTTAAAAGGACTTACCAAAATGATCCTGACACTAGAAAATAAATTTTCCTATGCAAGACCAATTTTGATGTATTCAGTTGGTTAAAAAAAAAAAAATTAAAGGGCAATGGGATTACTTTTTATATGTAGTAACAGAAGAAGATTTCCAGTAATTGAGAGCTATCTAACTTTAATGATCAAGATGTAACAAAATCCAAAGATTACAGGTTGAAACTGGACCTTATTTTTTGTTTTGCCTTCCTTAATACCTATTATCAAGATTATTTTCTAGGCTCATCCAGACATATTTCATCTAATTAATTTCCTACCGTTGCAAGGGCATTGGGGATTAGTTCCAGTCTTTGCCTATAGCATAGCTAAATCTCATGAGGTCTAAAATTCTTTGTTCTAATGAACACCTTTATGTCTAGAATAAAGCCTTGGTAAACCTTAATGACCTGGTATAGATGATCTGAGGATCCTGTCTGGCTTCAAACACCAGGAAACTTTGCAATCATTTCAGAAATCATATTTATTAACCTATGCTGTACTTGATATATAAGCCACCTAGCACAGGTGATCAAAGAGAGATGTCCCCCTTGAGCCAAGAGAATATTTTAGAGAAGAGAATAAGAAATAAGTGCTAGTTAACTGAAAGCACTCCCTAAATCCCTGTGCCATGAAGCACTCCATTAAAATGTTACTTTGAATCCCTAACAAGCCTCAATGAAGGCCGATTGTACTCTTAGCCCCCAGCCCTGTAAGCACCTAATTCTGCAGGAATTCCACATGGGTGCTCCTCTGCCTCTGGCCTGAGGTGTGAGAGACCTCATTGCTGGTGCTGGGGCTGCCACCAGAGAGGCCCAGTCTGCTCTCACTGCTGAAGCACAGAACCTGGAGAGCTGTGGGACTGCGCTCTGGCGCACACAGGTCAGCTCTCCTCTCCAGGAGGGAAGTCATGAGCTTTTCATTTAGTACTGGCAAATGAAAACTAAGCCCTCCTAAAAAAGAAATGGACTTTGTGCTCCAGAAAAAAAGAAATGGATACCTGGGTTATAGGTAAGAGACGGCATGAGAAAGAAAAAGGTTACAGAGAATGGACCTGAAAAATTCTGGGGCCAATCTGCTGTATTCACTCTCCATATTTGCAAAGCAAATCTTGAAATGTAACACTTACACTTTCTCATATACACTTTCTCATATACACTTTTTGATTCATGCTTTAAAACAAAACTCCCTCTTATTTATTGATTGTTAGGACTTTTGGGGACAGATTATCAACCTTTTGCCTGCCTGCAGCACTGCTTTAGCAGAATAAAGGACAAGGAAATCTCTCCTTATTAAACTGTAGGGCAAAGACCCATCAGAGCTGTGTTTTATCCAGTAAATTGCATTCAACATTTATGCTTGACTGAGGTTTATGTAGATGTATCGAATTTTTATTTTTATGGATAATTATTTAAAATTATCGGCATTTTCCTGGTGTGAATTTAAGAAGGCTCAAGATGAAGATAACAGGTTATTTGCAATACTGGCTTCTCTTCTATATTAACACAGATGTTTATAAACTTATAAGAAAGTTGTTGTAATTCTTTGTGCAGAATACAGTCTCTCAAAAAATTTAATTTTTCATTGAGACAGCACCCTAATATTGAATACTAAGTGATTAGCAATATTTAAATAAACTACTTACTGATGATAAGTGGCTATGTAACAGACACATATCAATGTGATGGGTTCAAAATCTCATTTATTATATTTTGGGTATCCAGTTGGTTGTTAACCAATACTATACTGTGTGGCTGTTTGAAATACCTGTTCTAAGGTTTTTGAGCTGGTAAAAAGCATAAAAAATGCAACAACTGTGTTTAAATACATAACCCCCAAGGTGTTACTGCATGTACTTATTTAATGTTAAAATCTATGTAATAAATTACCTACTTTGACTTTCACAGGTGTTAAATAGATACAATTTTATTATTTGCCATGCAATCAGGAAAGATTAAATACCTTAATAAGATTCAATTAAAATCATCAGATATTTATGATACTCATTGTAAAGGTTCATAAAAAATAACCTGCCACTATTTACAGCTCTTCTCAGATGACAATGTTTCTGAAACAGACTGAGCCATCACTGCCACTAGCAACAATCTAAGAACAGGATTATTTAATGTGCTAGAAAGTAAAGTACAAAAGTGAAGTCTAATAGATGGTCAATGAATCAATTATTAGTTGGGTAACCAAGTGAAATTCTGTGGAAAGCAAAACACTGCTACCTTCCCCTAGCAACAAGAAACTCCCCCCTAAAACATACTAACCCATCTTATTATCAGTTATCCAAACAAACATGCACGTGTAATGACCTCCACTGATGAAAATTATTACAGCACTATACAGAGGCATTTGCAGAATACAGTTTTTGTCATCTTTTGTCTTTGTAGTATTGATTAAATGAAGATGATAGCCTCTTAGTATGAAGCATACCTGTGCTTTTCAGCCCTCCTTTCAAAGACTTGTATTGTATAAATTATAATTGGGAGGTAACTGAGAACCACGGTTTCTTATGAATCTGTCAGTTCCGAGAGAAATTTGAACTTCAAAAATTCCTTTCTTCTGTGTTTATTGTGTATGTGGATCAAAAAACGAACTGTCTGGGAACAAGCAGTCTTTGAGTAAGTCAGCATGAATCCTCTCTTACACATAAGCCACCCACCCAACATTAGACAGCTATGAAAAGATTAATAGAAGGATATTTGACCTTTATATCCAGCAGCTTTTCTGTAGAGAATCTAAGTTTTAAAAATAGATATTGAGATAAATATGTTAAGAGGAGAAAAATAGCACGTGTGAGAAATGTTTGTGCAATTCAGAAAAGTACCTGTTTTCTGCTTTGTTTATTTCATAAAGTTATCATTTCACAATATCCACAGCAACAATAACTGATTGAGGAGGATTTACATTGTCATAGAACATCCCAGGATGGAAGGGACCAACAAGAATCATTGAGTCCAACTCCCAGCCCTGCACAGGACATCCCCAAGAGTCACACCATGTGCCTCAGAGCATTGTCCAAACGCTCTTGCACTTTGAAAAGTTTGGTACCTGGCTGGTAAATACCTGAGCATCACCAAATGAATTATTAGCACAAAAAAAACCCCTCACTATCAGGAAAATATTAAAACAGTTGCACAGAAAATTGACATTCTGTTATTTATCACTGACAAAAAGACTTTATGTGTTTGTTTATTAATTTATTTATTTATCCTCTCAAGAGTGAGGAGCAGCTGTTCTGAGAGTCACGAGTGCTGGAGTGTAAGCAATGCATGGCTATCTGCCACTAGTGAGACCTGTGCTGTTACTGGGACTTGTTGACACCAGGGGAGAGATAATGTGAGTTAGCAGGGGCACGAATGGGTGCCTCAGGGTTGGTACTTCAAAACCTTCATTACCAAATTGCTATTTTGAGGGCTCAGAAAAGGAGAAAGGATCTGTTCAGCAAAGGTATGGCATTGCTTCAGAGGAATTCATACCAGCACAAAACTTTCCTTTTAGTGATTATTTCTCAGATCCTTTGTGGATTTGTGCACATACAGTTACTTAAGAAAAGGACAGAGACAAGGAATCAAGGTCATTATGAGACTTAATGTGGTCAAAAGTAATCTGTAATTCTCTCCTTGTCTGCTCTGCTGCAGAATGGCAGAGAATAGCTGCAGGCATAATTATTTGGATTTTGTTTTCACAGAAAGAGGGAGTGGCAGACTGCTGAGATCACAAAAGGGATTTTTTTAAACACAGCATCTACTGAATAACTTCTCAGATACAGTCCCCTCACCTTTTCAGATTTTTCCACTCACCTTTTCACATTTTCTACAAATGACCTGCTTCCCAGCTGATCTTGGAGGAACACAGAGAAGAGTGTGGCCTTTATTTTATGACATGGAACCAATGAACTTGCAGCATTTCTTTCAGAGATGAATTCTGGTTTTACAACTTCCACTTCAGCAGTGAGATTGCAAAGTGATGAAGGGAAGTCTCCATATAGATGTATCTAACCTGAGGTGGAAAATGAAATTCCTGCAGAACACACACACACACCTTGAGGTCAGCAGCTGGCTGTGAATGATCCTGGGCACACTGCACAGCTGTGCTGGAGCTGCAGGATTGTACAGGGCCTGGAACACCATGATATTCCTCTTCCTACATGAAATCCCAATGCAAAATGAAAATCAATGGATTACAAAATATGCAGTTTGTTCATTCTTCTCCCAAATGATGTCCAGAAACTGGGAGCTTCTTTTATTCAGCAGGAATTACAATGAGAAGTAAAATAGACACAATTTTTAACCTCTCAACGGAACATTAGGACTTGGTTTTAGGAATCTCTTTGAAAGGAAAGTATCTGTGATGAGCACTGCTGATAAAACATCCCTGCTTGGGTACTGTCACATCTATAACTCATGGTTAGCAAAGGCTTCTAGATTTTTCTGAATAAGAGTATAAACACCCTTAATATGTCATTTTTCCTGAAGTTGAGAGAGTGCAAATAATCCACACATGGTAGGACTAAACATTTTTCTTTGAAATTTTAGGATATGGCTATTCCTATTTTGGAATTCAATGAAACAAACTAATGACTTTGGGTTCTGATGCAGGTATTTCTTAAAGATCCTCACTTCCAGAACTCAAATAGCATTTAAATATATGATAAACCTATACCTGTAAATAATGACAAACCTAGGCAAATATGTACATCAGAGCTAAAGGGTGGCCATATTTCCAACCTTTAATTTTGTTTTGATGTCCTCTTCTCCCATCTCATTTCTCATTTGTAGTTAATGAGAATTTTCTTTGCTATTGCAGTTTTTTAATGACTTAGTGTTCTGTTGCTCTTTCCTTGAAAGACTAAAATGGAAAAGATTTATAGACCAGGATTTTTTTAATTGGTTCTACTATTTTCCCCAAGAAAGGAAGGATGATGTCTGGCATTTTTCATTTGGCCACAGTGCACTTTTATTGAAAGTTAAAGATAATGGCTTTGGCAGTTCCTTTTTAATCCAATCTACTGCTTCGTGTCCTCGAAAAGAAAATTGGAGAACATGGACACAGTTGGCATTTTGTGATAGAGTCCATTTTTCTTCTATTGAGGATGCAAACAGTGGCTGACATTTCTCAATTAGGTCCTCTTTTTTCCTATTGATAATGAATTCTTTTACGTGGCTTTCACTTTAAGCTGCTCTATACCATGGATGCTCAATACAGTGAGTCTGACAAGTAACTGAGCTGGTAATGTGAATAGCTGTTTGTTATAATTTCATAGTATTTCCTGTAATTGCAAATGACACCATCCTTTGTTCTAATACATATAGTTGGGAAATTTGGATTTATTTGTGTAGCACTCAATAAAATCATTCCTTTACTGTAACACAGACAATTATGATAATAGACTTTTCCCCTACTGTTTAGCAACTAATTTTACAGACAATTAAATTACGCTAATGAATAGATTAGTCAACTTTATTGTGAATCAATATACTTGTTTTCACTATATTTTATTTAACAGCAAAATATGTCAACTTCACACATACATGTAGAAAAATATCCACTAGCCATTTATATCAATGTCTATTATTCAATTAACCCACTTTTTATGGATAATCAATCTGCATTAATTTGGCTAGGGTGTTCACTAATCAGATTAGGGATGTGCACATGCACAAATCAATTGTGTTTTAAAAGGCATGCTAGAGGAATCACACAGAACTGGCTATGCTGATTGTGCCTATCTTCACAGTAGAAATAAGAAAAATAAAAAAGTTACTTCTGTGCTGAAATTTGAAAATTCTGACAATTTTCTTATGTCTTCTGCTGTGTCTGTTAGGTATATTTATGCAACAGTCCTAATATATGTGGTACAAATAAACTTATAAGGAAGTTTGCTCTGAGGTCTATTTTGGTAAAGCCTAAAAACATGAGCTTCCTTTTTGAATTCACTTTAAAGCCCAGAAGTTCTTATTTTACCTGGCAGCAATATGAACAATTTTTTATTGGCGTGTTCATTGCTTCAAAAACTTTTCAAAGAACTAAAATCATCTTATTGTGGCCACGCAACAAAATGACCTGCCTTATAAAACAGTTTCTGTTCTTTGGCCTGAGGACCTATTGTGCTAATAAATGAGGACAAGGCCCAAGATTCTTTGGACAGAATGGCTGTGCTGTGGATTCAGAGCAATTTGACTGTCAGCCCCCACTACTGCTGGGGCCCCCTTGCCATCTTTGCTTTACTGGAGCTCCCCTCACCACTGCTGCCTCCACCAAGAGACCAAGGGTGTCTGAAGCTCTTGGGCTGTCCCTGCAGGCTCGTTCATGTGACAAAGCAACTGAGCTGCTTCCCAAAGCCACACAGCCAAGGAGAGCTAGGGTGGCTTTAACAACCTCACCCCTCTCAGGATCAGATTTCAACATAATCTATGAAAATCTTCTGGGTTTAAATGGTCAGTAGCCAGCATCACCTGGTTTTTAGACTCCAATGGGAAGTTGCTGTTAATAGCTCACTTGGAACACACCATAACCAAAGCAGCATTAGTGAGTTCTCTGACTATTATGAGATCTGTCTAAGCAGGGACTAATCAAACTAAAATAACATCCAGACTTATGCAAATAATTTTCTGATTAAGAACCAGATTCTTCAGTAGATGAGTATAAAAAAAAGGGAAAAAAAGAAATTAAGTTCATTAAAAAAAAAAAGTAAATGTCAGTTATAAGCTAGTTGACTTTGGGTACATGTAAGCAGAAAGAATTTTGAAGCTTGTGTGTGCTCTCTGCAGTGTGAACACATTTTGGAGCAGCATCTTTTTCAGAAGACAAGGTGAAGGATAACCCTCAAGGGCAGAGTTGCAAGCTCTTTTAAGACAAAATAGAAATGCCAATCAAAGTGCAGATGGTTTTTCTCCTGAGAGGTGATTATTTTTTCATAGATCCTTTCCTAGAAGGATGGCTTAAATACATCAACTGAACTTCATAGTAGCATTGCAATAGTAAAAACCAAAAGGAAATATATCTCAAGCATAGCTCTTCTCAAGCACTCTAAAACTACATTTTCACTCCTGAATAAAAAACCTCACAAAACTAAAAAAACCCACAAACAACAAAAAACCTAAACAAAACCAAACACTGCCCCTTTTTTCTTTTTCTGTGCACTAGCAAAAACTTTGCATACCTGATGAACTTTAACTTATGGTTGTATCTCCACTCTAATATATATTTTCTGAGGCAGGTCTTCTTTTTAAGCCATGTAAAACTGTTTAACTACTTAATGTTTACTTGCAGAAATGATAGTCTGAAGAAAAAAATAAAGGTGTTGTACAGAAGCACAGATCTCAGATATATATATATTTCAGACTAATGTCATTTAATAAACTGCCAGATAGAAATGATATTCCATTTATATTTATTTAATTTTTATTATTTGATTATTCGCCTATTAGATTTGGGATTTCTGCTGCTTAAAGTATGATTTTTAAGAAAAAATTGGTAAAAATAACTTGGAAAATATTTATATACATCTAATGGCAGATGAATAAGTAGTCCACTAAACCAGAAATAAAGCTTTTCTGGATGAATAATTTAGCATTTAGGTTAGAGAATTTGACTTGCTTCCCTGGGTGGTGCAACATTTCATGCTCAGTTATAGAGTTCTTCAATTTTATAAAGGAGCTTCAAAAGGTATCTTCACTTATAATTCTTTTATTGTTGGCTAATAGTTATGCCTCTATTCCAAAAATAAGAGATGTGTTTGAATTGCTGAGACTTTACAGAATTGAGAATGTAGGTTTCATAAAACCTGTAACCACTCATAAGAAAGTGATCCCAAAAATCATTATCATTGTGGTGAAAATCAACAGAATGTGATTTAAGAAGTCACACCTACTGTTGGGCTTTTTGTGGTTGCTAGCTGTTTGTAAGGATTTCATCAAAATTCTTCAAAAATATGGAACCTGGAAGTTTCCCCCTTTTGACATTGGTAAACGATTATTTTGTGAGAGCATTTCAAAGGAAGGCAAGAGGCATGACTAAAACAGCAAAAAAAAAAAAAAAAACAAAAACCAAGTAGTAGTAAGTCTATTCCTAGGCTGAATGCTTGTTTTATCCAAGAGACTCAACCTCACACTGCAAAAGTAAGATTTAGAAACTGGATGGAAATAATACATTAAGAGGATTCTATCATGTGGAGGGATGAAGAAGTAGTTTAAGAATCTCACAACTGTATCAGTTTTCTCCATGAACCAATCATAAAAGCTAAAATTTCCAAAACTTTAAAAAAAGTGTTCTAATGAAGCAGAGCAATGAATGGCTAGTGAAATGAGAAAGTAGCTGATTTTACAAGATCAGTGGCAGCTGGAATTGTGCCTTGCCACCCAGCAGGAAAAAGTGACAGGACTTCCTGACCTGACAATCCCATGCTGTGAGTAAGGTGTTGCTGCAGAAGAGGAAAAAGCAGCCAGGTGGCCCAGTAGCTGCTCAGCTAAATTCACCAAAGCAGACTTAAAAATGCAGAATTCAGCTGTATTTTAAAGCTATTCCTGTTGATGCAGCTTTTTGATTTGATTTTAAAAAAATTTCATTTTAGTTTTGAGTTGTGATCTGCTGAGCATCAGAAAGGCTCAGGTTTTGTGGTCAGGGCTTACAACTGGTGTTTAGATGAAGTTTCTTTAAATTTGACCCAGCTCCTTTTTCTTGTTAATTACTTGGGGCAGTTAAAAGGTATCAGGAGCATTCAGGACCAGAGCAAAAATGCTAAATGGATGCAGATAACTAGAAATAAGGAATCTGAAGTTACAAGAAATAATCTGGATAAGATTTTTGGACCCAGCACATACAGACAGTTGCAATACATTCTTCCCAATCCAAGACAACTTTTAAGCCCCACCTTATTCATCTTTACATCTTCTGCCCCCATTCTAATTTCTCCTTCTGTTCAAGATGATAACACTCCCATTATTCCTTACTCATTAGAATCACAGAAATATTACAGTAAGTGAGCTGAGAGAATTTCAAGGGAAGTAAGGGCAACTGAGTACCCAGTTACTATTCAAAATCCATGGAAGTTGGGTCCTTGACCTTTTTTATGTAATTTCATTCCCTCTTCCCATAAATCTAAGCTTCATTTCCTTTGGACAATTTTTTTTCCTTGAAATAGAAAAAAAAAAGAAACGAATAGAAAAGAAAAACACATTTGAAGAAATGGGAATAAAAAAGGGAGACTTTTTCTAGTTTTCTGAAACAAAAAAAAATAGTCAACATCTGCTGCAGCTTACTTTATATGACCTTTTCACTCTGCTTTCACTCATGTGAGAGGAAATAGTATAGCAAGTAAATATACTGCTGTTGATCTGGAATACCAGTGATGTCAATGTTTGTGGTTATCAAGAACACAATGAATGCCCTTGACACTTAGGGCTATAAGAAATGAGGTTTTTTGAGTTTAGTTTCTTGCTTCATTCCTTACTAGGGCATTATTAAAACTGAAAGCTCCACAATTTTCTCATTCAAAGACCTTTTCAATAGTTAAGAATATGCTTTCAAGCCATAACTGTATCAGGATATGTGGTTCTGCCTTTGTCAAGAAAATATATACACATTTTGTTTGTGATGCTGTCTAAAATCTTGACAGCTAAAGAATTCATCTTTGGAAGTGTAGATTCATTTCTGCTGTTAGTTGCAAGTGAGTAAAAGCCTCTCTTTTATAGGCTGGATCCAGTGCCACATCGATTATGCAAATAGCCTTTGTGAATGCCTCAGGCATACAGAGCTGGAATTGCAAGGCAAGTATCTCAGAAGGCAGGCCTGAATTTTGAAACCAATGGGTTGTTCTTATATTCTGGCATTAGTAAATTATAATCTACTGGGAAATAAACTCCTGACAAAGGTCTCTGAGGACACCTTGTAACGGTGTTCCTGCACCTAAAAAGGGGCTACAAGAAAACTGGAGAGGGCCTTTTTACATGGTCATGTAGTGATAGAACAAGGAGTAATGTCTTTTGAATCTACTGAAAGGGGGTAGATTCAGACTAGATATCAGGAAGGAATTCTTCACTGTGAGGATGGTGAGAAAATGGATCAGGCTGCCCAGAGCTGTGGCTGCCCTGTCCCTGATGGGTTCAAGGCCAGGTTGGGGAGCTCTGAGCAACCTGGTCTGCTGGAAGGTGTTGCTGCCCTCGGCAAGGGAGCTGGAACTAGATGATATTTAAGGTCCCTTCTAACCAAAATTGTTCTATAACACTCTGCTTCTGTGAAATCTGTTCCCTTTCTCCTTGTACAAGGCACAACTGTTCTCAAGATCTCTTAAATACAGATTTTCTTCACAGGAGAGGCATGTTAGCAGTGTTCATACTGTGAGATGACATTTTTTAATTTAAAAACTGTTCTTCCCTATGGGAGAAAATACTTGTTTTAATTAAAAACAAACAAGCAAAAACATAACAAAACTGACTGTTGAAAAAGATTGAATTAAAAATAAAAAGGTAGCTGTCCTGAAGACCTCTCTTTCTGCTCCTTTCTACCCCAATACTACCTCAGCTTTCTATTTTGATGAAAAAAGATCAGAGTATTTGGAGATGAATGTGGGGAAAATAAAAAAATTTAAAAAAACATGAAAAAAAAGCCACTTCTGGTCAACTCTCCTGATGACGATGCTGTCTAAGCTGTTGCTTCTGCTATGGAACTTTTATTGTTTTATTACTGGTCTTCCAGAACTGTTAGGGTCTAAAGATGTTTCCTTTAGGAGAACAAATGAAAGCTTTGCCAACAAAAGTGAGATACACCTCAGAGAAAAAAGATTAATGAACTATAAATTTCCCTGTAAGAAAAGCAAACTGTATCTTAACAAACTTGAAGGCAGGGAGCTACTCAGTGGAATTCAGAAACTGTGCTGTGAGAGACTGAGAGGTTAAAGGTTCAGGACTCAAAAAATCGGTAATTTGCAAAAGCAGCAGTTGCTTTGCTGAGGCCAGGTTTTCACCTCAAAGCCAAACAAGAGGAGTATAAACTGTAAAGGGATGGGGGTGAAAATAGTTTTGCTCAGCTGCCACAGCTTAAAATGGAGATGGTGTCAGGTACTGCACAGAAAGCAAGCAGGAGGCACCATTTCACTCGGTTCAGTGTGCTCCAACTATGGTCACAGTAAATATTACTGGAATGACCTGAAAGGTCTCTATGAACGAATATGATAAGTGTGTAAGCATCCAAAAAAATTGAAATGCATGATTTTGGTGAAGTTCTAGTGATGATAAATGATTTTAGAGCTGTGGAGAGAATGTTTTAATAATGAAAAGTGTATATAAGGAGAATGCTATATTTTCTTATATTACTGTCAGAAGCATTTAATAACTTTTTCACTTTTGTATTACAATGATGCAGTTACATTGATTTTCAGAAGTATTTAGCAACTTCTGCAGCTATTTTTTAATGTCTGTGACTGTAATCCAAATAAGTTTTGGAATCTTTCTTAGAATAAGGACTTTATAATGTGTTGGGCAAAAGATTTTCATTCATACTAGAAAGATGCAAGAAATAAATACTATCTGTGACATAAAGCACTTCCTTTTATTAAAGCTCCATAAAGATCCTTGGAATATAAGACATTTCAAATGGTCCTTAATTTAGTAGAGTGTCAAACTAGTCAACTACTCATTGAGAAATTAGCTTTTAACAAGCCATATAACAAACTAACTGTAAGCCAGCTAGGTGAAGAAGAGACTAGAATCTGTAATAAAGCCAACAGGAATGAATATGAAATATTCTATGAAAATCTGGATATTTTTCATGTCTCATTACCCAGTGAGATTTAATCAGGACTTTTTCAAATACTTTGCAAAATAAATGACAACAATAAAGCCCAATTCAGAATAACTAATCTGTTAATCATTTCAGATATAGAAACTCTGTGTGAATTTCCAGCTGCCCTTCATAAGGTAGTAGGTTACAAGGTATTCTGAGATGGATATTTCTCAGCATTTCCATCTGGAACTGTTCCACTTCATATCAATAATTAAAAGTTTATTGGAGCAAAGACATGAACTACTGACTTCCTCTTTCCAAGTGAGTGCCTTGAATATTGTCTGTTGAATATGGCTGCTGTCTTTGGCCAAGTGAGTAAGTTACTAAAGATGGAAGAGCACCAGAAAGAGTTGTTAATAAAGTCTCACTCTCACTGTCTCTCTCCAGTGCTCTGGTAAAGTGATGAGGGCACATCTGACATGGGATTAATGTTCTTCTGTTAAGATTCAGTGAAATTTCAGAATAATTTTAAATCTCAGAAACAAAACATCAGTTGTGATTTAAAATTCGGAAAGCTTGTCATTCCTATCTTGAAAACTCATACCTAAGATATTTTAGGAAGAGTAGGCATGCTACTTTATTAAGGATGAAAAGCCTATCAGTGGAAAATTATTCTATAGTCCTAACTTTGAAGCTGAACACAGGCTACTTTCCATTGCAGGCAACTAACTTGAAGTTATTTGTATTACATTTAAAAACATACTTGCAAGAAAACACATAAGGACTATACATGATCTCTTTCTTCTTCATGCTCAGATCAACCTGGCTATATAGAATCCCTCTGAATTCACACCTGAATTTGCTGTGGAAATAGAATGTACTGAACATTTGGGAGAAGAGAACGCTCTACAGAACCAACACTTAGAAGATGAAAAATAGCAGGTGGCTTTTAAAACAAATTCAAGAAGTGGAAAAACAAACCTAGAAAAAACTGCTGGGAAAAGTTAAACAGTAGGAGACTTTTAAGAAATGTCACAAATAGCAGTGAGACAAGAATAAGCTAGAAAAGCAACTGCTAGGAAAGCTAAGCAGCAGGAAACACAGCAGCAAAACAGTAGTAAAACAAGAATAAGACAGGGAAAAGTGAACTGAGGGAAGTTAACCAGTAAAAGATTTTAGACAATGAAAAGTAGCATTTATACTAAAGTAAGCCAGGAAAAACAACAGCTATAAGAAGATAAGGAAGATCATGGTGGAATCAAAGAAAAATTCCTTTTCCGTGAGGAAAAAAACTTCAGTTCCTTGGCATGGACCAAAGGTATGTATTCTGCCAGCCTCAGATAGTGACAGAGAAGAAACTACTGTACAGAACTGCTTGTGTAGAAATGTCACTTTCAAAAGATAATGCTGTATTAACAGTTTCCAAGGTTACGAATAGAAAAAGGAAGACATATACATAATGTTGTTTTATGTCTTCAGAAGATTCTCGCTCTATATGTGGCTGGACTTTTAAGTAAAATCAGCTTCCTCATACTCCACAAAGATTTCACAGAAGACCAGCATGTACTGGGAGAGCTCATTAACTTCCACTGTACACATCAAAGGAGCACTGCCATGAGAAAAACCAGCATGGCTCCAAACAAGGAGATAGCAGGCTTGAGAACCAGCAATGAAAATCAAGACAAAGAGCCAAACCAGGGAAACAAAGGAACTGGAAGAGTAGATTAGGAGTAAAAATTGGTTTCACTACTTATTAAAAAAAACAAACCACAAACATTATGCCAAAACTTCAACTTAGGAAGGTAGAGCTGGGGTCTAGCAGGATAATCAAAGCAGATTTACGTGCAGATGTTTTTTGTCATGATTCATCCAAGTTTTGAGCAAGGTGCTTAAAATGTTTTTGCATGCTGGAGAAAGTGCAGAAATGTACTCAAGTTTCCCTTTCTGGAAATGAGGGTTCATGAGCCACATGTTTAACCAGGTAATGAGGCTGACATGATGCAGCCATCATGTCACCAGGGTGGCAAACTGCAAGGATTTGCATGGGAAGGGTCTTGTACAGCTCATGTGCTGCACCTTGCTGTGCAGACAGAACACTTCCAGCTCTGGATTCAAGTGGAATGGGACGATGCTACCTTGAACAGAAGAAACCTTCCATGCATAATTTTGTGGGATGCATCTTACCTCTGTTGTGAATATGATTCTTCCTTTCCAACAGATTAATATTTTTGACGTTTTCTTAATGACAGACACGTGGAGAAGTCTGGAAAAATGAAAAGATACAAAACAAGAGAAGTCAAGAATACCTTTGCTCCAGAAAAGTAACAGAGTGACTCTTCATAAATGACTGAATTACTAGTTTGGAAATATCATTTAACTGGGATAAGTTCTGTGAAACACTGGATGAGAACTAAAAATGAAAATTTATTAGGGCAGCCCATCCTAACTTCCATAAAGAAGAGGTTTTATAGCTGCATTCTGAAAATTCTCCTTTAAAAAAAGAAAATCCTCTGTTATATTATATACATAAATAGAAGACATAAAACATTGTTGAACTCCAAATGATATTTCCTATCTGACACAGAGTTGTGCTCAGCAGAACCACAATAACAAGCTGGCATATTTAGAATTCATTCTGGTTGAGTACAGACAGAATTCATCAAAAGTACTTCAGGCCAAAGTGATTCACAGCCACTAAGAGTCTTGTTTTTTTCCTGTCTGTGCAACATGGATAGATTGCACAAAGTCTCCCCTGGGAGAGGAGGAATGCAAAAGGGAGAAGGGTGTCCTGCAAACCCCTCTTCCCGCACTCCTTTGCAGATAGACAAAGCCCTAGATTTTATCTTTTTTCTTTTAGAGCTGTAGAAAATACTAAGCTTCTCTCTTCTTTTAGCTTCTCAAAGATGTAGCTTTCCCAACTTTTCATTAATGGGTGAGAATAAGAAGATCAGTCTAGGAAAACTATTCAAAGTGAAAGATGGTAAGAATTAGAGTAAAAGTGCCATAAGAGTAAGGGAATATGGGAATATTTGCAGAGAGGATCTCAGAATACAGCAAGGCAAAGTTTTCAACACACTGCTCAAGACTTGGCAGCACTGAAATGATTCCCATGTGTGTTGTGTTACCATTTGTGTCTTTTTTGATTGAAATATTAATTCTAGCACTCTAAATAATGGATTAGAGTATCATTATTACTATTTTTAAATTTGAAATATTTGAATTCTTTTTCCCTTCATATTTTTTGAATTTAGAGAGTTAAAAAAGTACTCCTGATGAAAAATTTTCCAGCTTCTACTGGTTTGAATTGCTAAGGGCTTTTTAGCTTAATTTTTAACTAACAATAGTATTGCTTCATATCTCACTATCAAGCAGAGCGACTTGTCATTTGGTGTGAAGGGCTCAGGAGGGCAAAATAGGTGGTTGTACTCAGATATATGAATACAGAAGTACACAGGATAGAGAGAAAAGACTGATGCCATGTAATTTTTCTATGGTTTGCTAACAGAAGACAGTGTACTCTCCATCTGATCTATCTTCTGTGTGGATGCTGGTAGGTTTTTGGCTGATCAGCTGGATAAACATGGTTCTACCTGTGCATTAATGAAACCAAATATAATCTTATTGCTAATTTGCTGAGAACAACAGTATCGCTTTTTGTCTGAAATTGTTTCTTTCCTTAGCTAAATGACTTTTTTAAAGGCTGAAGATGCAACTAATGTAACTAATGAAAAGTAAAAAGCATATGTATTTGGTAGATCATTCTTTTACATCACATGAATAGGACTTCAAAGAAAAACAAGAAACTCTACACATATACATACAACCACCACAAAACCCCAACGCAATGACAACAACAACAACAGAAGAACTCTCAGCCTCTCATTTACAGCTGTAGTTTCTAAGTCCTTGAGAAAAGACATGCAAATCCATGGGTGGACAGAGTTTACTGATGAGCTCAAAAGCCTCAGGCAAAATTGACAGCCCCAGGAATAGAAGAAACAGAACAATTTACTTTTTCCTTTATGAAGAGTAATCTGTAAATATTTATTAATTTTATTAAAGAGTTTTCAAATTTGGAGTTGTTTTTTAGAGAAAAATGTTGATATCCTTGCAGAAAAACATCTTTTGTACATTCTGGAGGACATCTCTGCTAATTGATTTCATTGGTCTCTATCATTGGGGTACTAATTATATCAAGCTTTAGAGAGAAGAGCTATTTCTCTGGTACCTAGTCAAAACAGACCATGCCTCTGGCTGCTCCTGCTTCTGACTCTTAGTAATCAAAGGAGACTCGTGGTCATATCATTTGTAGCAACCAGGATAGAAATGATTTGGCAGAACTGATGGAGTGAGTTTGCGTAACATTATAATTTTATCCTTAAGTTACTAATTGGTCAGTGCTGTGTTCACTCCAATTACTGTTTTTTCTTTCTTCCTTATTAATATGTACTGACAGGAGAGAAGAGTGACTTCCCCCAGGGGTGGAAAGGCCAGCTCAGAGTCTGGAGTGTGACTGCTGGGTGACATTCACAGGATTCCTCCACAGAAATACTGTGAGGCTGGCTCTGCTTGCCTCCCAAGAAGGACACACGGTTCAGGTATAAACCTGAATCTTGCTGTTGGCTCCCTAAAGCCTGCCATTCTTTTTGCTGCAATTTACTCAAGGCAAAACTGTCACAGAGATTCCTTTAGAGCAGTTTTGGAAATGCTTAAGAACCTCCAAGTCAATGCCACTAGAGTGAGTAAATGGCTATAAGTGAAATTGCCATCATATCTAACATTACTAAATTATATTTAAATGAAACTCCAGAGCAAAATTAGTGCATTTTCTGATATATTCCTTTCAAATAGGACTCCAAATAATGATAATGTTGACACATTGATTTCAGACACTTACCAAATATAATATTTAATTTTTTAAAAAAATTTTAATAGGATCTTTAAATTTAATTTTTAAAAATCTTCATATCTTTATATATGGTAATTCAAACCCTCAAATGTACAGATGTCATCTGTATTTTTAAAAAAATCTTTTCTTTCAATTTGGATACTGATCCATTTTAAAATTATTTCCAAACAGCACTTCATTTTAAGCATAGTTATGTTACTATACACACTTAAGTTTGCATCTTATTTCAAAAAGATATTTTAAAAACACCTTTACCAAGGAATGCTAGCTACCTAAACAAAATTTTAGTTCAATAGGCTTTTATTTTCCACTATTCATCTACAAATATTTAAGGAAAATGGGCCCTAATCTTCCTTGGATTGGACATCATCCTTTACTCTCCTATTTTTAAAAGTCTTCTCTGATTCCCTTCAACTGAGGGAAATTTTGTATTAAAACATAACTTTTTTTCATGGATTCTAAGGACATGGAAGTGTCTTTCTTTCTTTTAGTATACACTCTTCAAAAATGCACATATCAAACTCTTTAAAACCACTTGGGTAAAAATTTTCAATTCAAACAATATAATCAATAACAGATAATATTTAATTACATTAAAATGAAATGGAAAACATCTGTCTTCTGCAATCAATCAATTTTTGACCCTCTTTTGTCAGCACATCTAGAGATGTCTTCTCCCTTCTGACTCTTTTCTGTCTTTTTCTCCTTCCCCTAGGCCCTGTCTTTCAAGCCCAAACCAGAAATCAGCTCTTTTGATATGCCTGTCACATCACACTTCCCCACCAAGGTGTCTTTCCACTTGTTCTGGCTTATAATATCAAACACTCCCTCCAATCCATAACTCTTGGTGGGGAGACCCATAACTACTTTCAGTGACATTTTTTTCCTTCTCAGTCTCAAAACAACTGTGTAGTGTGAAGAAAAACTTCGTTAGTAACTCTTATTAACCATTCAATATTTCAGTCAAGGAAGTAGCTCCAGTCCAATAGAGGTAGGAAAATAACTTACAGTCTTTCATAAAACATTCAACAAATATCATTATTACACGTTCAGTACCACTAGTGACCTGTATTGGCTGATCAAATTCCAAAGATTTGCTCATATTTTTCCACTTTCCAAAAATTATTATTTGGAAGGTAGATACAAGGCGGTACTCATTTTAAGACAAAGCATGGTGACATTTGGATGATCCCTGTGGGTCCCTTCTGACTCAGGATATTCCAGGATTCTATAACACCTGGTGCAACTGACCAAGAGTTGCAAATGTGAACAAAGTAATCCCCGGGGTCACAGTTCCTGTGGGTTGGACATAAATTTCCTTCACTACCGTAAGTTGCAACTCTAAGCAATTATTCTATTCACAACAGATATATTTCAAGACAAAAGGTTGAATAAAGTCAAGTTAGGGAGGCAGTATCTGGAAATTCAAGATGCTAAAGATTGATTTACAAAGAATACCTACTTTTCCTATAAATTCTTGTAACTCATGAATGGCAACATTTTATATAGGAACAATTATTTTCTAATTCAATGATAGACAAAACTGTGATGTAGCCCTTCTGTTCAAAACCATCTGTGATGAGCAATACTTTATATAATTTTTTTTTTCAAACAACACTCAGTCTCAGTCATAGTGCAAGAATCACCTTTCTTTTTTCTCCATTAAACTGTATCTGTCCAACTCAAGAACAAATTTATTTACCAGATTTTTGAAGAGAGTGGTAACTTTGGGCACTTCATCTTGTTTTGCTGGCCTTGTATCCTGGGCATTTAGCATTTACACACCTTAGCAAATTGTGTATGATCTCAAAAACCATGGTTTATTTGGCTATCTAGGAGCAAATCAAAATAATTTGGCCCAAAAAGGCACAACCTAAAATTTCCCCTAAACAGATATTCACTGTTCATTGTGTTGGATAGATGCAGTTTTAGAGTGGATATCAAGAGCAGTGACACATTACACATTAACCCTTTTACTCCTGCAAGGACAGGCTGCTGGCTGGTCCAGATGTCACAATAGGGTTGAATTCCTTCACTTATTGATATGGATACAGATAAATTGAACATGGACAGACTAAATATCTGTCTCAATAATTTATCAAAATGAAAAATTATGAGAAATTAAGACGAGAGGCATTGTTGTTATTTAGAGGAATTTTTTTATCTTAGATATTTACAGTAATATTATTTTTCTCTATGGTAGGAGACATCTCTTCTCATTTCTAAATTAAAAAGTGAGTATGTTACATAAACTGAGCAGTAACACATAGCTACAAAGGAGTATTTTTGCCTTTTGCTATATTTGTCCTAATGTTCAACATCTAACCTGCTAAGGACTCCAAATTTATTCTTTTTTGCACCTATAAGACAGGAACATCCATAACGTTGAGATCTGAAATCTCAATGCTGTGCTTCACCAGCTTGTTAGTGTGTAATCTTTGCACCCCAAAAGACAGCTTGTTCAGTAAAAGACATAGTTGTACATGGGAGGGAAAAATCAAGTAAGGGGTGTTTCAAATCCCCAGTGCTACGCTAGTGAAGGATAATTTATGTAGTCAGTAATTATATAAGAGAATCTGATGAAATATAACTTCATTTCAAGTCACTCTTTAAAATCAAGATCCTAAATGTAGTTCTCTTCTTTCCTGATTTTTAGATTTTATTCTGAGGCTGCAAACAAAATTAAAAAAAAAAAAAAACAAAGCAAAAACAACAACAAAAAAACCCCACCAAAAAACGAAACCTAGAAGTTAATAAAATATTCTGCACAAATTATTTGAATTTTTCATTAATTTACTCTGAATGAAGGATGGAGGGCACTGGTTTTGAATAAAACATATGATCTGGTGATTAATCAAATCCCTTTTCTGATGGAAGCAATAATCTGTCTGGAACCTGAAGGGTATACAAGGACAAAAATGAATGCAGTGAAGAAAGTAGTATTCCCAGTCTGAAAGCATCTAACACTCACTTATTCACAGAGAAAAAGAATATATTTTTGTCTTTGAAAAGGATTCATAAATTAAGGTTATGGAGTAGATAACATTAGATATATGTGACCACTGTAGTAATTAAGAGAATTTAACTCTGCATCATTCAATTGATCATTTGAGTAAAATTCTTCCTACTAAACAAAATATACCTTTCTTAATTTTACTTACGCAATTTTTTCTATGTCACTGTTAATCAGTTATAACCATTTTTGAATCAGTTATTCCCTGTAATTTCCCTGCATTTTGTATGACATTCTGTTTCTTTGTCTACTGCTCAAACTTCTATGTATCATAGAAAATGAAACCTTTATGAACTCTAAATAAATGAAGTCATTAGTATTGCAGTATAAGCCAATTAACACTTTCATTTTAGCATTTGTCTTATTGCTTTCCTCTAGTCTCTAAACTGCTAAGAAAATTAGAAGTTTGAAATTTAACATCAACAGGAAACCAGATTTTCCAACAGACAAAACCAGAATTACTATATTAAATCTATCATTTACAGAAAACAAGAAATAAATCCCAAAGAATTAGATGTGCCAGTGTCATATTATTAATAAATCAATATGAACTTTCATAAGTATAAGAGCAGATTATGCATATCCAGAACATTTCAACTTCCTTTAAAACTTTTATTTGAAAGTTGAAGGAAGTTTAGTTGAAGGAAGCATATTAATTTGTTAAATCAATATGACTGTAGCTGAAGTTATGTGCTTAAGCAACTTGCAGGATTCAAAATATTGAACCATATGTATTTCATATAGAGCTTGTACAAAAAGAAATTCCTTACTGTATCCCCCCCTATCAGTCCTCTCAAATGATTTTATAAATGCTCTGATCATGTATTATATTTCTGGCCCAACAGATTTTGATTTGTACTGCTGGAGTCTTTACAGCAAACTGGCAAGTAGCAATTCTATCCCTGTTTACTTAATACCTTTTGAAGTTGCAGTGAAAATACTGATTTCTGGTTAAAAATATCCAGTGAAAATTAAAGCAGTGATGTAATAATTCCTTTGTATAAGCAGCTTTGAGATGGCCTATTTTTTTTTAGCATGGGGTAAATTAAAAACTTTATGGCAATTCTATCTTCTTAATTGTATTTTAATTATGCTTGTTCTTTAAGAAGAAGGAAGTTTACTACTGGACATTTTTTGGATAATGGTTATCCTTTAACTGACCTGCAGATTATTAGTAATTTCTTAGCTTTTCACTATTGGAGCAATGAGTGGCAGATCTACAACATATTTGCTATGCCAGTGCAGTGAGTAATGGCCATGAAGACAAATAGAAACATTAGTTCAGCATGAACTTTATAATAGATCTGCCTCAGAAAGGGCAACTGAGTTTCCATTATAGTATATCATAATGTTGTCAGCTAATTACCTTCAATACCTTAAAATCTTTACCAGGAAAACATCTCCATCTTTTTTCAGTGAACACTTCATAGAGCATTAGTGACATAATGACACTGTGTCAAACCCTAAATAAACTATTCAAAACAGATTTATTAAAACCATTGCCAACATTTCAAAAGAAAGAGTTTTCTTTCATTTGAAAGAAAACTGTTCAATGAAAAATTGCCTAGCAATATAACACATGGGAAAGTATTTAAAATCAATGTAAGAAAAACATCTGTTTTTTCTATGATCCATCCTCTTTCTCTCAAAAACAATTTTTGGGTCTTCTAAAACAAAAAACTGGTATTAACACCTGGAATAGCACTTTGTCCAATTTTTTCCTTTCATGGTTATGTTTGTTGCAGGTATATCTGTCTGTTCCACAAACCTGTCTTGCACTCAGCAATTTGAGGATGCACTATGTATGCCATCTTTTGATATTAGAGAAAGATTCAAGATTTCTGATTGCACTGAAACAGATGGATTCTAAATATCTCCAGTGGATTTAGTGGCCATTGGGTCAACTATTAATTAAATGCAGAAAACTAAAAAACATGGAATAAAACTTAATTAAAATTTAAGGTGAAAGATGTTTCCAACAACTGCTACTTCTAAAAGTTTAAATCTCAGAGTCTATAAACACATATTGAAGCTCAATTAGGTTGCCTTTGAAGAGAATTATTGTTCAACTGTGGCAACTCATGAATGTGGCATATCCAAGGATAAGAAATCTCTTCTGCAGTTAGAAAACAGTCAATCAGACTCAACAGTAGTCATCATAAATATATGAATATATAAAATCTTCATCTTTACCAATTAATGTTTACAGAATGAGTGGAAGATGAAAATCACTTTTAAAAATGCTATTTCTTGCAAATATTAATCTGTTTTAAGAGTCTTAAAACAACTGTTTTAAGAGTCTGTTGTGAAGATTGCCCTTCTAAACAACTATAAAATGTCCACTACAGATGTCTTCCAGCCAAAGTCACCTGATACAGAACATTACTATAAATGCCTATGTGTAACAATACAATCTCTGCAATTAATATAAAATATTAAATTTTTAGGAGGAAAAATAAAACCAAAAACCTGTGGCAGTTTTCGATATTTTAATGATTAATAGGTTATTTCAAGTTATTTTAGACTAAAGGACAATAGAAAGTTATATATAATTCATACACACCAAAGAATATTGTAAGAGCTCTTATTTTTCCTTAGGATTTTCATCAACTAACCTTCTCTAGTTACTTTTACAATTATGACATTACAGAAGCTCTGGGAAAAAAATAAATAGCAGTTTTACAGTATCCCCTGACATTTACTTTTATTCTCTGTTATTCAGTTGCATTAGCTTGTTTAGCTACTGTGACATTTAATACAAGAAATATATCTTATACATCTTGTTAGAAAGGTCTACCACATACTTAAGGGATGATGACTAGGTTCTACTAATCTATATTTTAGAAGCTTTTTATTCACTCTTCCAAAAAGCTATGTTATGATTCAGATTATGAAAGCATTTGCTTGAAGTCCAGACTTGATCAAAAGTACCTTGCCTAGCTGATGCTATAATAGCTTTGGTATAATATAATGTTTTTTCCTTCCCTACTTCTCATTCATTTTCCAAACACTTGCATAATGTTTTTCAGTTTTCTAATAGCACTGAGATTTCCTGATGTGGGATAAAAGGAAGGAAATGGCTAAAATGTTATATCCCTACAATACAAAAATAAAATCCTTTCAGATTATAAGGCCTGTCATTTCATCATTTCATCATTTCAAGTCAGAATTCTTGTGACCAAACTTCTTAAACTGTCTCCTATAACACAGGACTTTGCATGTGTCTTAGGAGGAATTACAGTCCAATAATACCCACTGAGATTTAATATTGTTCTTTCTGTTATTTGTGTTTATGTCTGAAATACTCCTCTATGAATGACTATTGATGGATGAGAAGATTGAGCAGCTGCCTCTTGAGTGCTTACAGGAATCTCAAGGAAAACTGCAGGCTCACCAAAATGCCTTTACATAAAAAGGTAAGCTAAGCATTTGCAAGCTCTGCAAAGGCAGATTTACCTTACAAATAAACGCTGCACTAGGAAATCACAGCTTTTTTCTTAGAATGAATTCAAATCATTTTCTTACAAAAAAGTTAAATCTCAGTGTTTCTTGATTATTCTCACTGTTTCCAGCAGGAACCAATCTGGTTGCATTGCAAGTGTATTTTGGCATTTCCAAAAAATGTAATTTACAGGCCCTGTAAATAAGCTGCCTCGTTAAACAATAAAGAGATCAATGCCAAAATTATAGATTTCCTAAAAACAAATAATGAAAGTTTTTTCGCATGAATCCAGCATTTTCTAAAGGTTCCACACTAAAAAGAAAACAAACTAAGCAAACAACAAACTAAAACAAAACTGCTTTTGGATTCTCTATACATTGTGGAAATATTATTAATTAGCTGTGAATTAGTGTAATTAATAATCTGAGATGGAGAGCTAACACTCAGTGAAATATAATGAAAATCATGTTGCTCTCACAATTATATGAATTCATCCATTTGTTAAAAAAAAATCAGCAATATAATGCTACCAAACTCTGCATTTAGTAAAATTAGTATGAGTGTCATGAGAAAGTCTATGAGAAAGTTTTCAAATAAAAATGAGGCATGCTGTTTCTCTCAGATTTCAGGCACCAAGTCCTAACCCTTTCCCGTTCTGTAAATTACATCTCTTATGTATTACAGTTTTTTTTGTTAGACAGTGATGTAAATCACTCATAATCAGAAAATATTTTCTCAAGTTTTAAAATTCTTTTCAGTAATTTAATTCAAGAGTCACTTCCAGAAACTTACATTCAATGGTGAGTGTTGAGGAAAGTGTGACTTAACTTGTGAATGACAACCACAATATTTCTAAGAATCCCTGTCATAAATTCCTATTTCTTCAGTATAACATTAACAGAAGGAGAAAATATTTCACTGCTTGATGGGTAAAGACTGCTGTTCCAAATACATTAAAATAATGCAACTATTACAGAGAAATAAAAGAGGGGAAAAATCTTCTCCAATTCTTATAAATTTTATACTTTTGGCAAGCATGACCTGAAATAAGCATTGCATGATTATTACCTGAAATCTCAGAAGGAATGAAGCACCTTTTTTTACTCCAAGGAACATATTCAGCCAGCAGGTGACAGGGCACATGCTCCCCCCCTCTCTCTCCTACATAGATACATTTATATTTATCTGTTATCTTTTTCATGTAACATTTTTGCTTGGTCCACAAACCTGCCCACACCATTAGTTTATATAATGCTAAAAAGCACATTTTAGCACACCTGTTTCTCTCCCATATAAATTTAATGAAGGAGAGGCAACCTGGAAATGCAGAGCCTTCATCAAGGATAGTGCTTTCCCCTGTTATGTGGTGCTGTTACAATAACACACATTTTCCTCCACCTTCATTGGGCTGCATCCTTGTGCATGAACAAAAACTTTTAATCCCTCTGTACATCTCTCTGCCACTCAAGCTCACTTCCCTTCCCCACTCCCTCCCTTTTCAATTATAACAGCACAATACTGTCTGTCAGTGGAATATCTAGGCTGTGTTTTGTGCATAATATTTTTAAGGTATGGCCTTTCAATTTAAACAGGCAGTACTTCCATTCAGGTGTTCAACACTTTTCATCTCAATTACAGCATTATCCTTTTCCCTGGACACTTGAAAAATACAATCTTGTCCATTCATATAGTACAAGATAATTTTAATGTTTTTGCCACCTGACCATGTCAGTTGTCTTTCCATACTTCCACTATCTCTCTTCCTCTGCTTTCCTTCCTGCCCTCATTACAACACACACTTACCTCTATCACCAGGTTTTTTTTTTAATTTCCCTTTTAGCCTTTCTACCTCACTACCTGTCTACTTTGCTGTTCCTCACTTTCTGTAAAACCCCAAAAAACTACCAAACCAAAGCACCTCATTGTAATCTCTAAATCTCTTTGATTCTGAGACATCAAACACTGTCAGTAGCTTTTATTAACTGTAGCACTTCCAATCCTGAAGAGCTATAGCCCTGTTTCACTGAGCATATCTTCGTGTCAGTATCCAAGAAGATAATAATTCCTATTTAGATTGCTGTCCTTCTTTGCTGATGTTTGCTCCTCACACCCCACCTTCTTCATGGCTTGTAGGTGTTACAATGACTAGAACAAAGGTCTCTGAGGGCAAAGCACTTAAAGCTGGTGACTGCCTCAGAAGTTGTTGATTACTGTCATGTCTACTTTCAGTGAAGAGTGAACTATATGCATTATTCCACCTAAATATTCCTTTCAACTGTGTCTGCTAATGTAACAGTTGATATCAAAACTAAACCTGAGTTAAACACTTTATCATGACTCATCAGGGCATGCAGGGAGAGTACTGCTGCCCCTTGAGGAAAATTATAAATGGTGAGATTCATGACATGACAACTTGTCTAGCAAAATGCAGTTTGCAGCACCCAAGCAGTGAAAAGAATGCTTATTTAAGCTTCCAGAATACTACCTGAGTATTAAAGCAATAAATAACTTTAGAGGGAAGAAATCCAGACTTCCTGGAGGAGTCCCAGAAGATAATTAGCTATCAAAACCAAACTGTTTCTCCAGAAGATACTCTTCTCTAAAGAATGCAATGTAGGCAGGAAAAAATACAGAATTTGGGGTTATGTGTCTGGATTCTGCAGAAAAGTCAGCTTGACAAAAAGAGTAAAGAGAGTGCTAACAGCATGCTTAAGTGATAACAGCATGCTTTGTTTTCTGTGTTTGGCACTTTTTTTTACTTCAATTGTCTTTCATAAATTTTTCTAAGCATATGGTATATTCTATATATTATAAATTATTTCCATGTATTTATTTGACTGGAGGTGGTGTTCAATGCAATCAGATAAACCCCTGGCAGTACTAACCAAGCATGTGGTGACCCTGTGTTCTGGTGGCTGAGGTGCTCAGTTCCTTCACCATATATATGGGGTGGTGAAAGGTTCTCAGACAAATTCCATTGCCTAAATTCCATTTAGTAGCCAGTATCATAGGGACTAGTGGCAAATGGGCACTGTCAGATATAAAATATAAATTGCATGTTATGAAAGAATATTCAAAGGCTTTTTTTTTACTGTGTTGTCACGCAAATAATGATGAAAGAAGAGACTTTCAGGGCCAAATAAGGACTATAGTAACAATCACATACTGAGAGAATTAATGCATAAGCTGCATTAATCACATAAAAATATTTTTCCCCTGGAATTCTACTGCAAGATGATTTTCTGCTAGGACTACTCTGCTAAGCTTATTGTGGACTTGTCACCTAAGTAGAAGATAATAAGATTCTATGAAAAAAGGGTTTGCATTTTTCCCCCTCACTGCTGCCAGGATGTATAAAAGAAAACTTGGTTAAGAATTTGATCATATTTGGCAAATGTCACTTATTTCCTACCCACTGGTTTAGAACTCTGTGCAGGAGCATGAAGGACTTGGAAAAGAATATTCCCAAGGAGGTGCTATTTTATATAACTTCATGCAGCTACAGAGATGGCTCCAATTTTAGCTGGTGCTGCTGTGATGTCACCAATTGTCTCAAAGATATTTAGAGGAAGGATATTTTGGCACCAGCTCTATACAGTGCTAGTCTGTTAAAATGGAATTCCTGGTTTGGAAATGTCTCTTCTAGCTGAAGACAGAGCAGAAGGAAAGAAGATGCCAGCAGAAATTTATTAAATATCATTTGAATTTTTTTTTGTCTAAACTAACCACATATTTGTTTTAGGCAACATGTCACAGACTAGTCAGCCATTTCCATTCATTTCTTACACTTTAAGTAGTCTCAATTTATCTATTTACAATTAAATTGGAAATTGCAAATATGTATTATTTTTGCATTGTGGGCAATACCTCTTTGTATCTAATTGAATACACAGGCAATAATACAGTCTCTCTGTATTGTTGCTGCTGCAGTTCAATAAACCAACAAGCTTTTGTGGTTTATATCATCTGCAGAAAACCAAAGCTGAATTACAGCCCTGCATTCAATCTTTGTGTTGTGTGCAGAAATTGCCCGTTTTTCAGAAAGTGCAATTTAGAGACACGGGATCTGGAGACCTATAAAGTGTATCTCTACATGTCAGTGCCAACAGTCAAAGTCATGAGTATTCAAAAGAAAAACAAGATATAAAACCACTTCAAAGTATATCGAGATTTCTGCAGATTGCAGAATGCTTTCATTAATTTTCTAGGAACTTCACAAAAACTACATTCTGTATGATCCCTCCAGAGACAATCTCAAAAGTTAATCATCAAAGAAAGGGAGTTGGAATAGAGAAAAGAAAAACAAATATGAGGAAAGGAGGATTTCTTTCAATTCACATCTTAATGATCTGAGGAAAGACGAGCAGCAAACACCTGACATATAAACTGTGTGTTTTTAAAGATGGTGAAACAATTTACTTTATGAACTTACACAAGAAAATATCCTGCCAGCAAGGTTTCATTTTCAAGAATGCATTTCAGAAGTTGCAGTAGGGAGTTAGAATCACAGAATCCCTCATATTATTTCTGTCTCTGCCACTGATTACTTGACAAATTTAAAGTTATTTGATCACAATCAAGTACCTGAAGTACCTTCAATCTGGGAATACACTTATATTCATATGTTATCAAGCTGCTGGAATATTTGGAACTTTTCCAAAACCAAGCATCTAGAACAATTACAGGAAGCAGATGGATAACATATTCTGAATTAATGATATATATAAGCTAGTATTGCACAGAACACAGGGCTGAACTGGAGAAAACATCTTTTCTTTTAGTGATGCCTTGAGAGGCTACCTAGAGCAGAGGCTAGACAGTGTTAAAGGAATAAAGTAGGCATTTATTAAAAAGGCCTTCAAAGGATACACCTTGGGCAATACAAGAGCCTGGCCAAGGCTACACCCAAGAGGGACGATGGGTCATGAGTTTTCACTTTTATAAGTTTTGTCCCATTTACATATTGGGGTTAATTTTCAAATTACAGCTCCAGGTTATGCAGTCCCATCCTCCCAGATTGCTCTTCTCAATTCCCTGTTGTTTACACTTTTTGGGCCTTAAGCTGGAAAAATTGTTTTGTCCAACCAAACTGTGAGGAGAACTTGCTAACCCTTTACATGAAGTTCAGACTTATATACCAATGCAGCACAGAGTCTGGAAAATATGAAAGCTAAAACTTAAGGCACCATTTGCACGTGTTTGGAGAAACCATCTTGTGAGGAACTTTGTTTTGACATGTTTCTTGGTAGATATTTCTTGCCTGTGTCCAAACTAAGGTTGGTAGCAACAGTAAAAACTGATGTGTCCAGTGCCTGTAAAAAAATGTTAATTGGTGTGTAGCTGGCATTGATAAACACTCATATTTTCTCCAAAATTGTTTTTTTTTTAAATAGAACTATGAAAAAGATTTAACTTAATATGAAATATACATCAGAAGAGTATAGGGTCAAATCTGATCTACATTTCAAGTAAAAGAGAATTAAGCCTTTAGTGAGCATACATTTCTTTCTCTCTTTTCATACCAGTATATTCAATATGCCAACCTTCTTGCTTTTTATATTCAAAGCAATTGAATGCCTCTATTGTGAAGATTAAATCCAGTGACTTGCAAGTCCCACTTTTAGCTTTTGCAAACCAATAGACTACACAAATGATTGCACCTTGAGCTTTGCATATTTTAATTTTATGAATCATGTTAATTTAAAATAGGAGTTTTAAAGCTCCAACACTTGAATAATGCATAAAAATTCCACTAATGGTCACTGCAAAATGGAACTAGAAGAGTTCAAATTAATGAAGGTTGTATTAAATATTTGAGGTATACCAGTAAACCTGAGCTGTTCAAGAAACTTGAAATCCAAGTTTAAATCTCAAAGGGTAGATTTTAATTTATTATTATTATTATTTTAAGTTTGACTGAAGGACCATTATGAGAGACATTCTTACATTTTTCAAGAAAAATTGCTGTAAGTTTTCTCAGGCTTAATTTTTACTGGACATTTTAGTAATGAAACAGCTCCTTCAAAACCTGACTCTATAGGAAGTTTATAGTGGAGAGAGTTTAATAGTGGAAAGTTTAACATGGTTTTTTAGAGAAAGTTGCAGACTGTTCAGGCTGGTCTCTTTCTTTATAACTGTAATTAAGTAATTTGGTAAATTTGGTATCCATACAGCATTAATTCAACCATATATTGGTATTACTATTTACAAGCTGATGAGATGCTAGGTAGGTACCAGGATAAGAATAAGAATTCTTCTCCACATCAGTAAGATTTCAAAAGATTAAAAAATGTTATTTATTAATAATCCAAGAACACATTTTGCAGCCTGGTATGCTCTACTAACTTAAAAGGCCCTTGAGAACAAGAATTTACAGACATGGATGTTCATAAAAACATTGTATTGATGAAGAACTAGTCTACAGGTATCCTGGTCAAGGTTTTATGCCAGATGATGATTATTTGGGACATTTTAGATATATTATCTGTGCCAAGAATTGAACCATGAAATTACCATTTTGGTTCTAATTCACACAGTTTAGGGCTGACTCTGAGGCTATATGTTACTGTACAGTCTTTCCTTCCACTCTAGTTTCATACTTGCAAAATGCTCCAAAACCTTCACATTTTCTACATAGTTTTCTGAGGCTTCAACCAGTTTACCAGTTGGCCTATTACATTTAAAATCTCAGCCATTCATGGAGAGAAAAGAATGAGTCCTTCTCAGGATGAGTTGAAGATGTTTATATTCAGTAAAAAATTTTAAATTGCTTTACTATAAAAGTTGCCTCAGTGCTATGCATGTTTTGAACCTTAAGAAATCTTTCATAACAAACAACATTTTTTGGAGTCCTACTTGGCTTTACCATGTTAGGGTGTAAGCAGTCCCTACTCCCATTCTGCAGTATTATCTTTATTTCATAAGCCTGCAGGACACGGTTTCCCCTTTAATGTCACCTTCTCTCTGCTTCCTTATTTTTAGATATCACTTATGTAATACACTGGCAGAGAAAAGGTGCTTCACTGTGGTACCATGTAAATGCCAGCTGTGTTTTCTCCCCCCATATGCCCCTTGAGACTGCCTCAATTTGCAAAGAACTGTTTCCCCTTGACTCAAAATTATGAAAGAAAAGGAAGAAGGTTTGAAATAACATCAGCAATCTGACAGTTTTAGATTTGCATTCTGAGAATTTGCATATGTCCTATTAAAGCTTATTTGACACAGGTTTAGAATGTATACATTGACAGTTAATTTAGGGGGTTACCACTAAATGCAAGCTTTCTTATAATTAATCGTCACAAACTGACATCTGATATTCTTGATAGACAGAGACAAGCATTTGCTTCAAGAAAATTTCAATAGATAGCATTTTGTAGGCAAATATCCTCCAGAGTGGACTGGTCTATTTTGGGACCATTAACAGCCAGTCCAGGCTTCAAATGCTAAATTTCATTAGAGAAGAGTTTCCTAAGTGTTCTAAATGAGATGTCTTGCATCTGTAGTGAGTTCATAAAATGGCAAACTTTTCTCAGTTCATTTTACAGGAGGCACAGTTGATTTCTTTATGATTTAGGAGCCACAGTGGTCAAGATGGAATTAAATCATAGTTGTACTGATAAAATGAAAATAAACTTGAATTTTAGAGATATTTAGCACTAGAATGAATGGTAAAAATCAAGACTATTTGGTGAACAAGGGCCTTAAGTATTTTATTATGGAGGGCTACATTTCAGAGAAATATTTCAATTTCAATCTTCTACTGATTTTTTTTTTTTCAGAAAGTTTCTTTGTTAAAAGGCTGAAAGGCATTTTTGTAACATTGAAAAGCTACAAAACCTACAAATTATTAAAGATGCCTGATGCATTGGCAAATTTTTATTCTCTTTAGTTTCTATCAGAATCTGTGGAATTTATATTATAGTTCAAGTGACAGGTGCTATGGAACAGACAGATTACTATTTTTTGTAAAATTCACTGCAGCATATTAATAATGGAGATATACCAGGAACGAAAGGTAGAATACTGTGGCAAACCAGACTGTCATAATAAATTAACTAGAAGCAAAAATCATGGAACAGTATTTCCTATTTTAAAAGACTGGAAGAGAAAGAAAACAGCACCAAGCTAACACAAATTCTGTCTG
The DNA here is from genome assembly GCF_023055355.1 of Agelaius tricolor. Lineage (NCBI taxonomy): Eukaryota > Metazoa > Chordata > Aves > Passeriformes > Icteridae > Agelaius > Agelaius tricolor. The sequence goes on along the minus strand of NW_027269271.1, from coordinate 18,690,086 downwards.
CAATTATTTTAATTATGTTAAATATGTTTAAAGTGAATGGCTTACCTAATTTATTTATATTCAACATCAACATTTTTCCTGCTAAAATTACAGTTTTGTTATGTATTTCATACTTGCAACATGATTTTCACTTCCCAGGACTTACTGATAAGAGGGGAAGTAAAAAAAGAAAACTGTTGAACAAATAGAAACCTCTTTGATGATGTTTGCAGAAACAGTTATTTTTGATGGCTCAGATAATAGGGCTGTATCAGTGTTTATCTCTTTCTAGATCTGCTGGTGAGCTATTTGAATTCCTAGCAGAAAAATAAAATCCTTTCTGTTGGGAGTGACAGAGCTCACCTATAACTCTTAGCAACAGTTGAGGTAGAGCTCTGAAAGCTTGGTCCTACACAAACTTCTCAATACTACTTTGAGCAGAAGATTTTTCTTGAATTTTTCAAAAAGTAGCCTTTGGCAGTGATTGAAGATCTCCTAAGTTTCTGAAACCAATGTTACTCAACTACTGGAACCAAAATGTATTCTTCTGGTTTATACCATAGTTTTGAAAAAAGCAAACTCCAAATATATTTATTGCACTGTAATGTATTTTATCAAAAGCTTTTCAGAAGAGAACACTCCTGGTCCTGAATGATTATATTTTTGTTGCCTGTGTTCACTGCTCTCCTAGTCTGGGACTCATTCATCAGATGTCAAATGTTTCTAAACATCCCTTGCCTGGCCACTTTGTGAAGCCAGGCTCCATTTCCCTTATAGAAAGGATTTTGGTATTTCTAGCAGCAACTAGTGACTCAAATAGTTTTGGTCTCTATGTCGTGACACATTGCCTTTACTTAAAGATCTTCTCCTAAGAGCTTCTCATCAGGAATTTTAATTTCATTTAAATTTTGTGGCAATCAGGTACATACAGCACAAGACCTTGCTAGAGAACTCCTTTATCAATTCAGTTTTCAGTTGGGAACTCATGTCTTGCTATTACAATTCTCTTCTCTGTTACTAGTACAAACACCCTTAAAAGACAGGGTGTGGTTTCCATATCTCCCAGTTCAGATGATGCATGCAATAATGACATCTATAATATTTCTCATAGAGCTGAAGGTGACAGTGGAGCTTGAGAGGGTTATTTAAAAGACAGAAATAATTTCTCAAATAGTCCAATGCTTGACAGAACTCAGGTGATCAGAAGATCTACAGGCTTCAGAATTTTTCATTTAGGAAAGAAATGCAGCCTATCAGCAAAAAATGCTTCTAGGAATGTATCTAACTCCCTTTCATTTTGATGGACAACACACCTATCAGTCTTTCATGGCTATAAATCCTTCTGTGGTCCTCTAGTATATCTCACATGCACATCCTTTCTCATGGATATATTTGTTTTAATAACTGAGCATGGCTTGCATAAATGGCCACAGTTGTTGCCAGTAAGTCATAGTAAAGCAGATGCTTCAGGAAGCATGAAGCATTTGCTGAAAAACAGCCCTTACAGCAGTGGGTTCAGTCCTAAGTTATATTATCAGCTTTTCCCCAACAATGGATGCTAAACCCAGCACAAATATAATGGAATCTGGTGGTTTTAAACTTGACTACTGATTGGACTAAGGAAACTGCTAGGAGACTGTAATGAGAAAAGTAAGCTTAAAAAAAATTGAGAACTTGAATATAAGCAATCATCCTCATCCTGGTTTTGCCTCAGGGGACTGAGCCCTGTCTTTTCTATGTATACAGACAAAGAAAGTGTCAGTTTTATTCATGTGCCAGCCTAGAAAAATTAAAAAGTACTGTTTGAGATCTGATATAAACCAGGGGAAAAAACTTGATACAGATTTTTTTATTAAAGTTTTACTTGTTTCCATCTTCTTCATATTCTTTTTTTCATATAATAGCAGATATATGAAATCTAATCCTTATACCAGATAAAAGGAATAAAAGGAAAGAAATTTAAAAAAAGTAAATTTTGTCATTATGTAAAGTTCAAAGTAGATCCAGGCATTCTGAAAGTGTACAGAATATCTAAAGTTTTTATAATCTCATTAAATATCCTTTCATATCTCTGTATTTGGCCCATGGAAAAACAAATCAGAATGAAATGAGTTTCACAGAAAACATTTTGATGTACCCTTTTAATAACTCAACAACTATCTGAAGTAAAGACAAAAGATGGAAGAACAATTAAAATTCAAGAAGCTTGAGCTGTAAAATGCCAGGATGGAGTTGAAAAATCAGGAAAGCTTACAAAATCAGGGAAGCTTACAAAAATTTCCTGATTCCAAGTAACCTCCAGTTTGCACTGAGAACACTAGATAAAGCAGGTTCTCAAATTTCAGAGGAAAAAATTAACCAGAGATTTTCAAGTTAAGTACTCTTGATTAATAGTGCACTGGTACAAGTTATTCTATTCCAGGGTTTATTTGACTGAACCTACTTAAAGTGCAGTTCAGGACCAAGACTGGAAGCGAGGTCCCAGTTGCACATCCTGTTCTCCCCATCCTGCACATCCCAGTTACCTCCATCCTGCAGCTTAGAGGATGGCACACGAGGCAGGCAGGCTCAGTTAGGTAAGCCAGGACTTTAAATTAAGTGGCCTTGTCCACTCTGTTGGGAGACACAAACTTTGGGAAACTCATTTGATGCTAGCAAAACATGATGTCAAATGTCACCGAATGAACGCACAAATCATTCTTTACTTATGAAGCCTCCAGTGAATTTAAACCAGCATTGGATGGCTGGTAGAAGTCTAACATAATATAACAAGATTTAAAAAAAAACAAGAAAGAAAAAGATCTTACTTTTAGTATAATTAGGGAAGAAAGAAGAAAAAAGTAAAAATAGAACAATAATTTCTAGGAGAGCACAAATGAAAAATCAGAAAAATGAAAATTAGATATCTGTTTTCAAGTTTGTGCCAAAATGTTTCCTCAAGAATTATATTCCTGGTATGTGTACTTAAAACAACTTTATAGCAACAGTGACCTTTCTTGCAAAACCTGAAGGAAGTATTGAATATTTTTAGAAAATTATCAGCTCTGTTAAACTGGACAGCTCTGTTCCTCATGGAATGTCCTGACAGCACACACCTTCCATTTGCTAGAATAATATTTTATTGTGAGATTTTAAGACTATAATCTAACTTGAGATAGATGTTTTCCTGGGGCAAGGCAAGAAGGTGAAGGAAAAAAGTGCACATGGGAAAACATCATCCAGACTTCCTTTAGGTCCACTATAACAGCTGAGTGCTGTACAGACATGCATGTGCATTTAAAAACTCCCTTTACTCCCTCTGTCAGAGTTTTAGAATTCACTGGCAAACATTTATTGTCAGACCCAAATGGCCTCAGAATAGGAGTGATGTCTCAGCTCACATTTCATTTTGGGCATCTAAGTGTCCAGCAAAGACATAAAGGCAAGATCACACATGCTGTTTTTAAAAGTGGCTACATAAACAGCTCTGTCATCAAAGCAATCTTGTTTGCTAGGAATAAACACTTGGCAAGTAGGACACTTTCCATTGATTCTCTCCTCAGGATTGTCCTTTGATAGTTCATTCGTAGCTTCCTTAAGGTACCGGCACAACTATTGAGCTCTGTGTAGTTAACAAAGCTTTCAGTGTTTGGTATCCAGTTCATCCCAGGTGGGTTCAGTGACAGATCTGGAGGCTAGAGATGCAACTTCTGAACACACCACTCTGTTCTTTTCTAGTTTCAAAGCCCTTTCAGTCTGCATGACTGTTCTGATCATTATGCTATGGGGAGAGAAAACTAGACCACGGAGAGTCTGACATGATAGAAGAATCTATACCTAGAAAACAGTAGGATATTACTCTAAACACTTGTTTGGTAATTCCCATCTGTGCTGCTCCTAAAATACATTCAACCTCTGTCTCTTGATGTATTTAGACTGATAAAAATGATACATCAGTCTGGCATACATACACTGTGTCAGCATCAGCTGCACTGTTTGTGATAAGAACCAAAAAGACTCTGTTTATTATAAAACATATTCTCCCAAGCTTCACTGCTCTGATAATTATGAAAATTGCATGACACTCTTACAAACTTAACTTCTTAAGGTCAGATGAAGTCATCTAGGGTGTACAAACACAGATGCATATAACATACATACACATACAAGGGCATAAAACTGAAACGAGGCACAGCTTCTTTAAATTTGAAGATATAAAACAAACTGAATATTTAAATAAAATGCAAATTGTTATAATTTTGGGGTTGTAAAATTTACAAAGCATCAGGAAATAGATACTGGGAAACAATCGGAAAAGCTTTAAATTAAAATATCTGGTGAATATCAAGGAGAACTAATGTCACCAGCTCTGCAGCCAAGAGTAAGGAAAAATAATGAGATGAGTACTATTCCCTACACAGGTGGTGCTGGTGAGAGTCATGACCTGGGGCCCAGTGGGGATGAAGGACTGAAATATTCCATAAACTCATTTTCAGTGAAGCAATGGATGATGCTCCAGTGCTAACTTTTTAAAACTACTGAAGTGACAGAACTTTATAAAATTACTGAAGTTTACTAAAGTAAACTTCTCTGCTCTTGGATACAGACAAGGAAAAACATTGACTTCCCCCCAATCTTTTCCTTTTAAACATTGCTTCTGATCTGCAACAAACACTGGCATTCAGAAATCCTATACATTTAAAGTAGAATGTACCTTGCACACTATTTGTTAGGAGAGGGTAATGCTCATGCTCTTAAGCTGTGGACACAAAGTAATCAATAATATACTTTGTGAAAAGTAAAATCTGTAATATTTCACAAGTGAGTGTTTGTCATTATACACAAAAGAAAAGAGAAAATGAAGAGAACTCATGAACACAGGCAAGGTAGAAAAGAGAAGGAATATGAGGAAGACTGTGAAATCAAAAATGAGGCATAAAAGCAGAAACATTTAGAAAAAATCCTTTCAAAGAGCAGGAAAAGAGATACAGGAAAAAAACCTAAGATCATCAGCAGAAACAGAGTTCTGGCTTTTGTTTTAAAACCATAGATTCTAAATAGTTAAAGTCATCATCAGGTGAATTAATGAACTCAAGAAGAAGCAATCTGTTATCTCAGAATACCAAGTCTCTAAAAGTCATCAATCCATCTTTTTATGGAAAGATAGAAACAAAAGAATGGAAAATTTTTATACTTCTTAATTCTTCAAAAAGCACTTGTGGGTTTTTTTAATAAATATTGAGCAATGAAATCCTGAACAGGTATATGCAGATGCCCATGTAATTGTTTCAGCATTCACTGCCAAAGCAATTTAATCAATCTGATCTGTAATTCACTTAAAGATGTAAGCAACACATGTAGATAAGACACAATTGTTATTTCCTCTTGTTTTTCTCCTGCCAACAAGTGTTGGTTGGTCAAGGTTTTGGTTCTTTTTCTTGCTATGATTAAGTTTAATTTCTCCTTCAAGCATGTAATGTAAACATTTTCAGTGGATTTTGTTTTATGAAATGAAATGGAATGCACTCTGCTATTTTTTATTATTCCCTCTCCTCGACCATATTTTTGTAAGTACAGGGGAAAAAATAACCCAAACCACCAAATAATAACCTCCTAAAAAACCTTCCATTTGGATATGTTAGTACAAATTCAAAAAAATTGTTTAGCATAACAAAAAACCAATTGCACTGTAACTAAAAGCACATCAGATAGAAGATTGTTCCATTATCACTAACAGTTTAGCACTCTACATTTCACATACATTATCTGTAACAGCACACAATGCTGTTCACAGTTTAGAATTTATATCTTCCTATAATATCCACAAAGTACTTCAGAAATCTAAGGGCTCAGATTTTCTGGATAGTAACTATTTCAAATTAGGTGCTGAAAACATTTAACTTTTTATGCTTATTCAAGGGATGTGACTTAGATGTGTCAGTGTTAGGTCTCACCATAAGTAACATCCCCTCCTCAAGCAGACACTCAGCACTGAAGCCATGGGATTTGGGAGCCTAATCTTTCATGTTTTTCCGGTGAAGCATTGCACAACAGCATAGTGCAAGAGAACACTTTTGTTTCTCACTTTCTTTCTATACTTTGCCACTTGTTAGAGAACCTACTGCCATGATCTCAAAAAGAAGCTAATGAAGGTTAGACCTATCCTTACCAATTGTGTAATTTCCCAATCTATGTACATTTTAAGTCCTAAATACTGTCATCAACTGAGAGACAGAAATATCCTTGAGAATACAGCCGGAGCAGTAAAATGTCATATTTAGAAAATGAACCAATACTAAAACACAAACTGCTTTTCCATTTAGTTTCCTTTGGTGTCCAGACACTCCAGTGCAACAGAGGTAAATACACTACTTTGGAGTCAGAATGAATTTTGTTCATCTAGTCATGCATAAGAACACGTTGACACTGGGACTCCTAAAAGACAAATTCTTGAGATTAATAAGCTAGATGTAATTAATAATGCATCCCATAACCCAAGCACTTATTCTGCTTGTAACAGCTTTGTATTCATAGCTTAAGTTCTGAAACACTATTGAAACAGTAGTATTTTTAAATATTGTTTTATATTTAAATCGAATTAATTAATTTTAATTAGTTAAGACAATTTTCTGGCAACTCATTCTTGTGGGCTGTACTGTATAATCTTGATAATATTTGTAGTAAACAAAAGGCAATAAAAATGAGACAACCCAAGTGAGATCATAGCAAATCACTGTGTCACATACTTGTAAAAATTAAAGATTTTGAAACTGACAAGAATAACCCAAGATGCAAGATAAGAAGTTGATCAGCTGCTTCCAGATCTCCTCTAGGATTTTTTACCATGAGCACATTGTATAAAGCAAGAGTTGTGGATATCTGACTACAACAGAAGAAATACATTGCTCCGTGCTTTTCATGATATAACACGCACCATTTTATTTTAAGTACACTATCTCCCTTGGGAGCAACACTAATTACATGCTAATTCATTTTAATGCTAGCACATTATCATCTGATAATCTAGCAATTAACTGAAGTCACCATGAAGTAGTCTGAAGAGGTCAGAGAATCAGAACATACTTTGGTAGGTAACGAGATCTTTAAATCAATGGGATGTTTTAAGAACCAATAGAAAGATTTATGGGGTGGTGTAATAATAATATAGATTGACATCAAAATTAGACTATAAATGGATAAAAAGCACTGTAGAAATAACACAGGCAAACTAAGCTAAAATTTAATGAGGTGGAAAAAAACCCCTAAAACCATCAAAAATATACCAGTCTTAATTTATCAGATGAAAACCAAAATATGTTTGAAAATATGGCTGGAAAATGTGATTATATAAATCATGAAGAATTGACAGAAATTTTTTCAAGAGAAAGATTTCCCTTTTCATATATTTGGGTCCATGAGATCAGTATTCTTTATGAGAAAACAATAAAAATATTAAGAAAAAATGATAATATATGATCCATTGCAAAAACCTCATTAAAAAACCCTGATATTACAGCTGTCTGTTTTGCTCACAAGAGCTAAGTAAATACTTTGATAAATACAACTTCTTTTTGTAACTTCTGTTTGATTCACACAGAGATTCTTTGAATATGCACAGGTGAAGAAATATGTGTTTTGTTTGCCTACTGCAAACATTTGACATTTGAAATTCAGGCTGTGTTGGTTAGCTTTGATTAGATACATGAATTACACAGGATGTTTGTTCACTGATTGGAGCCCTTAAAAATCAGGTTTTCGGGATGAATATTTACATTTACAAGCTCAGAATTTGATCATCTTGAATATCTTCTACAAGTCCGTGAAAATTGCTAATTTTCTAGAACTTTTTTACTAAAAATTCTTGTCTCAACATGTATTGGTAGGGAACACAAAAAAGAAAGAAAAAAAGTATGAATGTTGACAAACTAAATCAGTGAAGGTACTTACTTTACTTTAAAGTGTTTGTGATGGCCTAACAGTATTCTAATAGCAAAAGGAATGTGGCTTTTCCAAAGTAAGGAATCAATTCAAGCAGCAAAAGCACTTAAAAGAAGGCAATTACAACATATGAGCCAAATTCAATAAAGCTTTCAAAGTGCCTTAATTGTAAGTTCTGGATTTTTGTGTGTCTTCTCATTTGCTATTTCTCATAAAACTTCTTTCTTTATTTTCCCCCACACATATCCAATTGTCCATATTTCAAAAGCTGAAAGAGTTGAATTTCTGGAAGTTAAGATTAGCTTGAGCTAATAAATTTTTCTGCCCATGAAAAAAAAATTGAAATTACTGATATGTAAGAAATAGCCAAACCCCAAAATTTTTGAATTTGAGTTAGGAAGTGTCATGTAAAGAAGGAAAAGGATTTATTCAGAAAAATAAAAATAAATTGAATAATATAATGGAAGAAAAAACCTGATCAGACAGGAGCATGAACAGACACATCTAGGAGAAAAATGATAGCAAAGAATTAAATCAAGTTTAAAGTTGAATGATGAAGTATAGGAAAAACTGATCAAGATTGGCCACTTTATTGATCACTCCAAATGACACTGTGCAATTATGAAAAGGACTAGTCTGTTTACAAAGTTAGTTCTTTAAGATATTTTGAAGCTATTCAAATATAGTACCCAGCATTCTGAAATTATTACGACATTTTTTATTATTAGGTACCCCTATATGGCACATGATAGGTAAAATATTCAGCAATAGTAATATAATTGAAAATATATAATGAATATATAGTTCTTCTGGCAGTGTGTTTTCTAAATGTAAGGAATTAAAAACTTGACAGTGGTATCAGCATAGTGACAAGAGACAGGGTTAGATATTTTCTATATGCTCACATGACAGTAAATTTTATGAGTTCATTTCTTGAGTTATTATGTATTTATTAATAAAGCCTAAATCCTAAAGCAAAAATTGTTTTACTTCTCTACATGACAGTATTCTATTCATCATTATTTGTGTTGCTCCTATATGCAACCATACTGGGCAAGACTTTAGCACAAATATCTTGCTAAAGTAATTAATCTTAAGTTACAACAGAAATCCAAATGAAGAACATGGGACATCTACATTAATACCAATTGCTGATTAATGCTCTTAAAAGATATCAAAGCATCTGACAAATCAAAATCATCACTGTCACTACTGATAAAGTGTTGGGTGTTTAGCAGGTACCTGTGGCATCACAGCTACAATGAAATTATCAGTGCTGTACAACCCAGAAAAATAACTCCCTCTCTCTAACTGCCCCCCAGCCAATCTGATCAAGAGTAAACACTTGACCAGTATGTAAATAATATGTTGATAAAATGTTTAGCATGTAAAGACAAACTGATCTCACTGCTCAGATAGTGATTTCAGGAACCCGCAACTTTAATTTACAACATGAAGATAAACCAGAAACTTGAAGAAATGAATCTACGATTTCTGTGTTCACAAATAATATTCACTACAGTGATAGTCCCAGAAAATTATCTTCCAAGAAATTATCAAGCATTAAAAAGCATACAAAGAAGAACACAATCTTATGACTCTGTAGGATTTTAACTAAGCTCCTGGAGTGATGAGAGATGTCTGGAGAAACATTGACCTAATCCTCTGACTACACAGCAGGGTACATCATAAGAACACACAGTCTGGTAGCCATAAAAACATAATTTTATAGCAATAAACTCTACTGCCTTAATAAATGAAATAAAGCATTTGTAAAGACTTTGATCTATTTAATAGATACAAATGATGCTTTCATGCAAGGATATAAAATTTAGTCTCCATAAGAACAGTGCAGGCAGAAAAGGGATTTATTAAAGTAATGCTACTTAAAGTATTGCTTCATGATAGTCCAAGCCCACATTCAGACAGAGCCCCACTGCTCACTTTTCATAACTAGAGTCACTGAAGTCACTCAAGGGAAGTTACTCTGTGCAAATCCCTGAGCTCAGAGATGAGTGACTCAAAGGGAACTCTCAAAGCATTGTCACAGCCATGGAAAAGCCTGCCTTGGATTGTTGGGTTAGAGGCACTGAACACAGCAGGGGCTCCCCACTGCCACAGGCATGCTGATGAGAGGAGAGTGTGGGTAGGGGAAATGTGAGACCCCCACCCAGCAGAAATCCCAGGCAGCTCTGCCTGGACACACCCGGGGAAAGCACGATCCCATTTCTGGGTGAAAACAAGAGAGGAGGAACCCAAACCAGGGTTTCAAACTTCACCAGCACCCACATGGGATTTGGGAATGGTGGTAACTTTTGGGCACTCTGATTTCAAGCACAGATGTTGTTAGAATTATTCATAGTTGAAGGAAATCTTTACTAAGAAACCTCTCTCCCTCACTGCACTGGGGAAAGAACTGGATACCTCAAGGAACTCACATCCCAAGGATGGTGCTGCACAGAGTCTGTATGGCCACCACTCTATTCTGGGCAGAAGCAAAACAACCAAAGTGCTCTGTCCTGGAAGAGAGCCCTGCTGTGCCCTGGGCACAGGGGCACCAGATGTGTCCCAGGGCTTCCCTGGCACTGTCCAGCTGTGCCCAGAGCCCTCAGCCCCAGGACAGCCCAGCCCAGGCTGCAGCCCCTAACTCTGAGAAATAGAGAGTAAGAAAAGTAGTAGGATAAAGTTGTCAAAGCAAACAGAGGCTCAAGAAACAAAAAGTAGAGTTGCCTAATTTTGAAAGTCAGTAGTGACTGAGAAGGGAATTTTTAATCCAAATAATATGCTACTGTTTGTCTGTTAGATTGAACAAGATTTATTACTGGGTTTGGATATATTTTCCAGAATGCTTTGGAGATTTGTTTTTCCAAAGCAGTCTAAGTTAGATGCTTTAAGTTGGTTTCATGTAATAGTAGATGGCAAATAGGTGTAACTGAACAGCTTATATTAAAAAAAAAAAAAAGACAAAAAATTAGGCTTCCTCTGGCTCCTGTAAAATTTTTGGAAAACTGGAAAGGAACTGAGGTAAGACTTGTTTTTTCACTATCTTACATAGCTTGTAATTCTAGAGGGCTTGGTTTAGATTTTCTACTTAATATATCTGGCTGAACACCACAAACCCCCTCTCCTTTCCCCCCCAATATTTTGGTGTGATACACAGAAGAAAATTTTCATAAATGAGTACATTCAAGTAGGGAAAACCTCTAGTCCTAAATATGCTGCATCTATATAGATACTCACATTTGCTAGTCTAGAGGTTTTTTTGCTTTAAAGAGTAACACAGTTCACTATCAATTTGAAGTATCATTAGCAGCAGTAAAGAGCAACTGGAAATGCTGATAACATTTAGTTCAGGGCAGAGAGGTAAGTTTTGTAGCAGCAATTCATTGGCTATTCATTTTTAAAATTGAATAAATTTAGTAACTATTAGGAGCTCATGAGTTCTTTAGCGAATGGAATTTCCAACAATCAGCAAAAATTGTCTTATACAAAATCTAGAGTGTTTTTTTTCTTTCAAAATTTACACATTTGCTCAAAGGGGATGAAATTTATGTAAAATATGAGTTTTGTTACTGGCTAGTCTTGGTTAGCATCAAGGGAAACCTACAATTGTTGTGGTTATGGCTACACTAAAATGACCTTTTATTTAACAAAATAAGACCCTTTTCTGTTTTATTCATCACATAAAGCAAACATTATCCACACTTGTCAATTATCAGACTTTGTAACACCGAACCTTCTCATTCCACCTGGACCTGGTTGCATTAAAATTCAGAGAGTGGGAAATAATACCCAGTGCTGCCAGTCAAGTAGGAATCCTTTCCTCTGTTCAGCAGGAGCTCCCAGGTCTCAAAGTATAAGATGTCTGGGGAATACTGTGGGGTCTTTTTATGTCTGAAGGAGCATAAAGGCCAGATAGAGATATTGCTGGAAGACAACGAGGAGAAAATATTAATCTTAGCTCAAAACCAAGCTGGCAGACTTTGTCTAGAAGGCACATTTGGATATATATCATATGAGCTTATGATAAGGAAAATTAGTATTCTAATATTTCAATCTGAATATAGCATGAAAATGTTTTCAGTGATTTACCCAGTCACTGAAACTATCAAGGCAATTCTTAACCATGAGTAAATTAAAGATATTTTTACTTCATTTAATTTGTAATTGATACAAAGCTGTCATACTGAGTACAGTATTTACAAACCCTTTCAAAGCATTGCTTGGCCCAGCAGTTGAAGACACCTGCCAAACCTCTATATTGTATTGTCAATTTCTGTTTCTTGCTACCATCTCTAATAAGGATTCATTTTTGAACAAGTGATTATTTTGGGAAATTCTATTAGGGAACAGGTATTGAGAACTGGAACTTGAAAACTCTTACTTTGCTCATCTCTCATTGGGTTTTTTTCACTAATGGTATGAAGCTTTCATGCTCATCTAGACATGCCTGAAATGAATAATTTATCATTACACTATGAACCTAAATTTCAAAGAAGGCAATAGTCAAAGTCATAGATGATAAACTGGGCTGTAAAACATATTGATTCTTCTGCTGTCTTCATAAAATGTGATCTTGAATTGATATAACTCTTTCTCTCTTTTTCTCTGTAGAATATAGATTAATTAAAATGAATGAGAGACTTTTGTTCTCCATATGGAGAACATGAAAAGCATCTTATGAACTTTATGTGTACACTAGGAAATAGATTCTCTTAGATGTGTTAACAAAACTTACTGAGTCATGAAGCATCTCTGTTAACTTCCAGCCTCTGACCTGGTCAGTCAATTGAATCTTCTGAAAGAGGACAGTGTAATATGATTTATTCATGACCAAGAGCAAAAAAAGAGATCTCTTATTGTAACGTGAGACTCACTTTGTCTCTAGAGAGGAATCTTCAACTGTTTGTAAAGAACAATCTATACCTGATGAGTTATTACTCCTGATTTCCTGGTCAGAAAATGAAGGCTTTCTATAGGAGGCTGTTTGCCTCTGGAATTATCTGGGTTTTTCATTTGTAATCCCCAGTATTTTTAGTGGTTTGCTGCCTTTGTCCAGCATTACCCTGCTGGGTGACTACACCTTTGGAAACTGCCAACAAGAGATCCTCATTTCTCACAGCTGGGAAGTCACTGGGTTACTTAACAATGCCATCCCAGCTGATCAGAAATGCAAAGATTTGGTTAAATTACTGTCATGGAGAGGCAAGAACAAGATGTTGGACAGACTGGAAGATGTCAGAGCCTGGCAGTTTTTCAAATACCCACAAATAATTTCACATAAGCAGAGGATGCCCAGGGCTTTGGAAACAGAATCAAAATACAATTACAAAGTCTGATTATTTAAACTATGTGTTTAACTTGAAAATAAAAATTGATTGCACTAGTTGTCTGTCAGAATTATTCCCCTAAAATAAAGGAGGAAAATTCAAAAGTTCCCAAATTCCCTGATAATACCCATGACAACAAATCATGCTAGTAATGCAAGAATCTCAGCCTAATGCCTTACTCTATTGATTATTCTCCCTAGAAAAAGTGATGATCCATCTGGTTTGTGCAAGAAATCCGAGAGAAACTTGGGAGCAGAAATCCAGTAGCCCACTCCATACTAAAAGGATGTTTTTCTGTCTTCAAAGTGTAGCATTTTAATAATTTTTCCCCTGATTCTTGATATAAGTCAAAGTCTTAACTTCAGCTTAAATCTTTGTGTTGGAAATTCTATAGCATCCAGTAAAGCATACCATATAAAATGTATCATGAGCTCATAAGACTGCCATTTACTGAGATCTGAATTTTTTAAATTTCAAGAGTATCGATAATTTTATTGTAAATAACCTCTCCTAGTTCAGGTCACTAGTGTAGACACAAAGTTTGGGGAAATTGAATAGAAAAAGCTAATACAAAAAGAACACAGCTTTATCCTTTGTAGCTATGAAACCATTAACAATGAAATGTCATTCCTTATAAAATCTCTCATTTCTATCATAAGAAAAACACTGGTGCAATTTTTAAGAAAAAAACTCATTTTCCTTTTTTATTAAGATAACTGTAAGTAGCTGGATAATAAAAATTTGAATTTTAAATAATATTGCTAAAGAATTTATAATTGAGTAAATTCTTGTGAGATTAAATTGTGTGATGTAATTTTGAGCACATGCTAAAACCTGGAAGCCTGAAGCATCTTTGGCCTACTCTAGCATAATTAAACAGTGATAAAACCTAACTTATTGTACCACTTCTCATACCATAAACTGGAAACCAAATGAAATATTGCAATTGTATGTGGAGAGGGGAAAAGATCCTTGCAATGTCAAAAGAGAAAAGTTTTGTCTTTCACTCAAGATTGAAGTGCAATCCTTAAATTGTCCCTAATAACATTTAGAGTTGGGTATTTCATGCCATGCAGTAATCTAGCATCAATGCATTAAAGAAAATGAAAATATTTACAATAGACTGGACTTGAATATTTTAGAAAATGTGGAAAAAGGGCACATATTTAACATTTATTCTGACTAGACTATAATATCTAAGATGTTTCCTATGGAAAAAAAAATTATTAATCTGTTTTTGCTGTTTGATTAAAATTTCAAATATGTTAGACTCACAATCCTTGGGACATGAAAGAAATTATACTGAAAACAGTGGAATTTCTGGGGAGAGAGACAGCTTTTGTGATTAGACAAAATTTTAATGAATTTTGCCAGCAAAACAAAAAAAATAGTCTTATTTATGTTTATTCAAAAAGTAAAAAAACAATTGCAGAGTGGGATCAGCTTTGCTGATTGCCAAGAAATCATGACTAAGTACAGCAACAGATTTCTCCCATTTGGTTGGGGAACTAAATGTAATACTTTACCTATTTAAATGGAGAACAGTGACTAAATTAGAGGAATGTGTCAGCTTTTGTAATTTTACTTTGGATTTTAGTGAGGACACCTGAGGTCAGAACAAAGTACACCAACTGAACTCCATAGAAATTGTAGTAGAATAGTTTTCTTAACATTTCTCTTCAACAATTATGAGTTAGTAGTTAATGGCACTGTATAACCTTTACCTTAAAGAAGGCATGACATTAATTAAAGTAAACCTTATTCTTCCTTCCTGTTTAATATCAGGTCATTCTGACCATCTTTTCCACTCTAATTCTCCTCAAGCCTAATTGTTGAAAGGTTTAACAATTATTTTTGCTATTTTCTGCTAGCTTAGACTCTCTTATGCCCATTATTAATCCTGTTCTAAAAACACTTCACCCAACATCACCTCAACTCCCTTCTATGAAATCAGATTCCCATATGTCTGCGAGCCTCTGCTAATGACTCCATTGAAGACATACAAAGTCAAAAAGTTTGTACCACTACTCAAAAATCTCTTTTTATCTGTTTTCTTATCTGATTTTAAGTAAAATGAACATGGAACTATTTTGGTATTTCCTCATGGTGGTATGTTTTTTTCTGTTTCTACTTTAATTCAAAAACCATCAGAAAATGTTATTAAATTATTAATAAAATTATAATTCATTGTTTTGTAATGAATATAAGATCTGATTCATTTAAAATGAGTTTCAAATATTACATAAAACCATTGGAAATTTCCTCAAACAATCTTGTAGATATTGCAGATCATCTTCCCTCTCAGATTACATTCAAAGTGTTGAGTAACATAATGGAGAGACAGCTGTTGGAAAGCTGAGGGGAGCCTTCATCTGCCTTTCCAAAACAACAGAGTTCTACTGAATAGAACATATCCAGGCACTCAGAAAAAGCATTTAATTCATATTGAAGTGAGTGTACATGTCTTTACACCTCTGTATGTTTCAAGCCTTTTTTCTATGTCATTAATTTAATGAATTTTCTTTACCTCATTATAGCACTTACTATAATACATTAATTGAAAAATTATTTCTGTGAAGAAATACATCCCTGGTGAATATGAACATAACAAAAAACCTTGACTAATTTTTAAGGAATTAAAAATCTTAATAAAAGGAGATCTACGGAAAGATGAAGTATTGTTTTAGTTTGGTTTTGGAGCTGTTTTGGTTTGGTTTTAATACTTATAGTCTGAGTTAGCAGTTTAAGGAAAAAACCAAAACACACAAAACTATGTAGAACTTCCACTGCTGGGTGTTTTTGAGGCTGCTAGTTTTCTGCAGATCCAGCACACCCTAGCCTGTAATTGGGAAGTTTTGATGAAGGTCAGTGAGATGCATCCAAGACCTTTGGCTGCATCTTCTCTGGTACCATTTATTTTCTAGTCTTTTTTGGTTTTTGCACATTCAGGAGGGTAGAACCTAGCTCAGTTTGCAGCTGGCCTATGTCTTCAACATCACAAGTGACTTCTTGAGACACCTCAGTAACTTACACCTCTTTTCAAGCTCTGACCCGAGGCCATTTTTTATTTTTCTCCCCAAAAACCTGTCAGAGAAATCAGGTACTCTTCAAAAATTCCAACACTGCTTAGTTCTTAGGAAAAGAACTGTAAAGGTTGGAAAAACAACAAAAGAACTTGTAGTCTTTTACTGACAACTTTCCTTGCCACAACCCATTTCCTTTCTGGTAAATATGGATCTTCTTTCTTTACTGTCTTCCCAACTGGTGGTCTTCTTCTTTGTCCCAACTTCCTAACTAATTTTCCTGTTCCTGTGATTTTGGAACTAAAATCAGCATCCTCATTCTTTATAGTTATGCACTTTTCTTCACATTTCTTTACATATCCTCAGTGAAAAAATATATTTTACCATATTATATAGTTTTGCTAACAATTTTAGTGCTGTGGTTTTATTAAAATTTTACCATTTCCTTTTTTTGGTTTGGTTGATTTTTGGGATTGGGTTTTTTGGTTTGGTTTATTTCGCCCCTTTTCTTTGTTAACCTTTTCAAATACAGCACCAAAGTAAAACACTGTAATTCAGAACCACAGGAAGAGCAGGTATGTAGGTGGCATATGTAGATCAACAAAACTAGGCTACATCCTCTGCAATCTTATCTCATTAGATAACTTGTCTATCCTTGCCTCCATAGCCACATCAAGAGTACTTAGTGCAAAATTGAAAGAGCAATTTACATCCCATGGAAACATTCTTACCTTTAATTAATGTTTCCTATTCTGTATCTCATGCAGCAGAAAGTGGAAAATAAGTACTGTTTCATCCTTTCTCATTTTTAATCCTGCAGTGGTATTTTTCTTCCCTGAGCTAGGGATCATAGAATGTTTTGGGTTGGGAAGGAACCTCAAGTTCTAGTTAAAACATCTAGATCCAAACCCCCTGCCCTGAAAGGGACATCCACTAAACCAGGTTGATTGAGTAACTTTTTAGCAGTTTGAATAATTTGCCATATATAATATAAATAATGTAAACACTTGCCTTTGCATAACATTCCTGTCTTCAGAATCTTGTGGTTAACATTTTTCAGTCACTGAAAAGGCAGTAGCTTGAGTCTGTAGTTATAGGCGAGTAAGTTATGGATAGCTCACCATTTACTATGAACTGAAATCACCTATTAAGGGTAAATATGGGTCATAGAGATGCAATTGTATAATTATTTCTCAATTATTAATCTCGAATAGTAAGTGTCTGGGTTGCAGAAGTAGATGTCATGATCTGTCAAAAAGTGTGATCTGTAAATCTTGTCCTACTCCATACACTCTCCATCGTTATCTAACATCATTAAGATGTGCATATTATTTTTTTAATGTTGTGAAATACTTAATTCTATATGATCCAAGTTTTTGTTTTTTAAATTATGTGGGTTTTTTTTAATGTTATCATAATCATCTTTTTCCAATACTATATTTTGTGCTGTGTTTTCATTCCTGGTGAATCTCTTTTGATTCTATTTTTGAGTGCAACATCTGAATGAAGAATATGCCAGAAGGTTTATTATTCTTTAACTGCATTGTACTTAAACAGTCATTTTCCTGTTTAAATACCAAAGAGTCAGATGCTTATAATTAAATTCCTAGGAATATTATGTACTAGCATGACAGCCATTATAAACTCATTAGGTTATATATGCATGTCCTAATACTCCTATAGTTCTAAATATGTAATAAAAAAACCCCAGACTAGCTGGAGTTGTCTTGAACCTAGGTCATTTTCACTTGTCAACAAATTAGATTAAAAGCATAGAATATAGAATTTATGGAACTCTGAACAGAAAAATAAAGGCTTGATAGAATAACGAGTGAACACAGAGGTTTCACATCACAGAAAGTGTAAATGAAATATTGGGCCCATGTAGCCTTCCTGTGTTTTCAATGTGATAAACCTAGTTTTCTATTTACAGGAGCTGAAAAGTCAGTGGTATAAACTGAAGCTCTTCCATTGACTCTTCCAGATGATTTAGGAAACAAGTAACAATTTCTCAAAATTAAAAGATATAAAAGCACTGGCACTGATGACATGAATTTATAAAGTTAAAGTACATATTGTCAAATCTACGAGGGCTTTTGTGACCTAAGAAAAATGCATGCTACAATATGTCATTTCATTTTATCTCTTCAATGTCTCAAACACAAATACATTTTGCATCTTGAATATTTCAATTATTATTTTCAATGCTTTTTAATAGATTATTAATTTTTTGTGGATCTTTAATTAAATAAAGTTAATAAATCTTTAGTTAGGAATAAAGGTAGATTGAGAAGGCAGTGGCTTCTTAGAGCTTGGTTCCACCCATATGATAATACAAACTAATTAACCACTGATTCAACCTGCCTACTGCCTTGGAGGTATGATCTGCCTTTGAAGTCCACTTGAGGGCAAACTTGTTCCTTGTGCTACTTTGCACACTGGAAAAAAATGTGTATTAAAAATTTGATTTAGTTCATATTGAAAGTGATACATCATCTTCTGAAATGAATTAATCTCTCACTAAAAAGACCAATCACCTTCAGCTGCAGATAGAGTGCATCCTCTATTAAATCAGATGCATTATTCACTGCATCAAATATATCACTTGTTAATTAAGACTCTACATTTGTATCAAAGCCTTGAATCAAATACATCATCCATTAAATCTTATCAATATTGAATAAAATAAATTGCGTGTTAAGTGGAAGCATCACCCAATTATAACATGAAGCCTAATAATGTTATAAAGTTTTGCAGTGCTTTCCACTGCTCAAGTGTATTCTGACTTGGGTTTGGTATTTTCATGACTTGAGATCTCAGAGGAATCTCAGCAAGCGAGTAACAAGTCTTGATGTCTTTTTCCTTAAGGGTAATATAAATCATTCTTAGATTGTTCCAATGGTCCCATAAAGCTGCAAGGGGTGCTGTTCCTCTCAGGAGAGGATCAATAAAGTTCGGTCAGAATGAGAAAAATTATGACCCTTGCAAGTGTTACTGAAGTATCCTGCAAGATGCTTCATCATTGACATGGAATCAGTGACAGCTGGGATTAATGGCAGCCGTGCTGGAGGGTGCTGGGAGGGCTGTGTGAGAGCAGATGCGCACAGCCAGGGCACAGGCAGGTCATACACTCATTGGCTTTAGCTGCACTTTGTAGGTGCTACCAGGAATAAAAAACAGCTCCTTCCAGACTAATGCACTGGGACTAAATCTTCTGTGATAATGTGACTCTGCTTCTGCTTTGTGAACCTGATCACTTATAATGAGTATCTCCGTTTCTCTGCTGCTGGTGCTGATTGTTATCTCGAAGATTTAGCCTAAATCTCTAGGTGAAAGAGAGGTGGGCATGTCTATGCACAGAAACAATACAATGCTTAGCAATAAGAAAGAAATTTTCAGCAATAGCTCCAAAGGCACTTTCTAAACACAATTCTTTTAACTTCAGCATAACTTTAAAGTTACCTTCATGTCAATATTATTTTTCCCTCTTTATGTGCTCAGGCTGGAGCGAATTTACACGCTGTTTAGATTAATCAGTTATACTGGTTATATCTGGTATGAAACTTTGTGGGTTTTCTCCTGCATGCCTGCTGAAATTTTAAGCTGTTTTTTATTTGTGTGTTTTTCACCCCACAATACCTTTTGCAAAGGGGAAAGGAGAACATTGCCAGAAAAGCTGTTTAATTCTTTGCTCTCTTCCTTAACCCAAACCACATTTACTTAAAATGATCTATTTTTTTCCTGTGCATGTAATTTTATAGTTTCTCTATCTCTTTCTTCCTTTTAAGAAGCATTGTGACCATTTTCAACTCTCTCATAGCAAAACTCATACTGTCTTGGTGAATGGATTTCTCCCTCTCTAAAGCATTTCCAAGTTTGTTATTTTGGCTTATACACCATCCCCCCCCAATCCCTTAATATTTCTTTTAGCATGAGCTTCATTTTTTCTATTTTATTTATACTGGTGCTATCAAATGCAAATTTCAAAAAGCAAAGGCATTCCTATTATAAGTTTATTTGAAGATATAATAATTTTTAAAATCAATGTATCTGGGATTGTTTAATCTTTTGGATTAAAAGTTTTTTTCTGTTTTAGTTATTTGTATTTATTTTTGCTTAGTGCCAAGAAACATGCCAAGTGCTCCTCAGTAAAAGGAGACTGAGTTGAAAGAAGAGTATCAGATATCAGAATTATTACCGTAAAAATAGTAAGTTATCAAATCTGGTCCCTAGTATTGTATTT
Source organism: Agelaius tricolor (assembly GCF_023055355.1). Classification (NCBI taxonomy): domain Eukaryota; kingdom Metazoa; phylum Chordata; class Aves; order Passeriformes; family Icteridae; genus Agelaius; species Agelaius tricolor. The sequence goes on along the minus strand of NW_027269271.1, from coordinate 18,669,594 downwards.
TTAAGTCTCAGTCCTGGTCCCTTAACTTTACTGACACTTTCTATAAAGGGAATTGCATTTCCTGTGTCCAAGTTATAGTTTGTTGTAGACTTTTACATTCATTGCAATTATTTTAAAAATGCCCGTTTCCTCTTAGATTTTCAATGCAGGTGCTGTTACAGCTTCCCATGACTCACCACACATTGTTGATCTGATTCTTACACAGATCCCATTGTTCCTTGTCAGGGTGGCAATTTTTCAGTTAATATTCATTGATGCAGCAACAGGTAGTATGCTGGAACATATATTTATGTCACAAAAACGAACCAAAACCTAAGTGACTGCGTGCAATTGAGAAACTCAAGAAAAATAAAGCCAAATTCTGAAAGATTTGCATACATTGTACCTAAAGAAATGCATTTTAGAGAGCTGTACTACATCCCCAAAGCTGGAGATACCCAGTATTTCCTAGGCTGATTCTGTTCATCTCGAGAGCGAGATCCATTAAACTCAATTAAAATAAGAAACCTATTTCTGTTACACAAATAATATTCTCATGTAACCTAATTTTAAATAATTGCCTACATTGCTTTTCAGAAGGGAAACAAACACTGAAAGAAGTGCTGACTTATTGAAAATGGTTGTAATTATATTATTATGCTATATTTTGCTTACAGCTTTTCTGGTACTTTGGTTACATTTTTTTTTTAACTTGAAATCTGAGGAAAATATAGTATATTCAATGGTACTAGAGAAAGATCAGGATAAAACCTAATTTGCAACTCACAGTTCTAGGTTGAGCAGATACTAATCCAGAGAAAAATCACCCAGGGTTCTCACTGTTATGTAAGTAACTTTTATGTTACACTGTTATGTAGGCAGCTTTTAATTAATATAACAAAAAATAAAATAACTTAAAGCAGGAAATAAAATGGTTTGATTATGTCTTAAAACAGCAACAGGAAAATTATTTTCATGATTACACTTCAATGACACTGAGGGATCTGAAGTGAAAAGAAAAGAAGGTTCTGTCTTATAAGAATTATCACTTCTGTGCTGAATGATGGAGCCAGTACTAGAGAAAAAAAGATCCAATTACCAAGTTGCAATTGATATTGTACGTAGGTGCTGGTAATTAATCTGCAATTGATTATAAAGAAATAAGCAAATCAAAACCAAAACCAAAAAAAAGAATAGGTTTGCAATGTTTGCAGTTTGTTTATTTGTTGTCCTGTTTGTTCTGATTCAGAAATTGCATACACTCAATTCCCTAGCAAAAGGAAATATGCTGATTTTCAAAGAAGTTTGGTAGTGAGTGGAAATGGAAATGGGATCAGACTTGATAGGACAAGCTACCATCTTCTGCAGAGGGATATGTCCTGAGAGTAACCTTAAACTGGTGTAACAGGCATGAGGTGAGTAAATATGGTTGGGATAAAATGATATCCTAGTCACAAATTAAAACAAGAGAAACCAAAGAGTAGCAGAGTAACACCTGGAAAGAAAGCAAGCAGAGAGGACTCCAGGTCTCACTTCCTCTATAGGCAGCAGCCAAGTCAAGGCAAAGTGGAGAGCAGCTGTTTCATCAGCTTGCATTAACTATTGTACCTGTCTGATCCAAGTACACCAGTCCATGGAAATGTTACCTTTTGTTTCAAAATAAAGAGCAACCTATTCTCTATGTGAGTACTCCAAGGACATCTCTTACCATACTATTTTCATTTCAATAGCCACGATCAAAAAAGAAGCTGTGGGACTGGATCTGTACTTATACAGCTCCAGGTAAAGCTCAAAGTATGGCTCAGTGCATGGCAAACTCTTCCAAAGATGTTCTGCAGTAAATGGATGGAATACTGTAATGCTATTATGTATGTGCCATTATGTAACCTTAGAGCAATGGATCAATTCCTCCTTTTGTTTAAATTCTCACCATCATTATTACTACAAGTACTTTGAAGACAACAGAACTCTACAAATTGCTTTCTACACATTGAGCTACAAGACTATTAGAATAAAATAAAAAAGCTTTGAAAAATCCCTAAACCATGTGGAGTTACTTTGTCTACATTGTTAGTAATTTTTGAATGTGTTGTTTTTGTTCTCATGAATAAGAAATCCATGTAGTTTTCACTGGTTCTTACAGAGCACTTGGAACAAAATACAAGTCTCATGTCTGCAGGAAACTGTCTCAAATTTATATACCTCATGCCTATGTTACTAGAAGTTCTTTAATGAATAATTGCAAAATAAGCCTGTAGATAGACTCATAGATGGATTGAATACAGAAGTACCAGAGACAAATATTGTATTGCAGCTACTGTAAATGAACTGACAAAAATATCTACATTGTATTTCACTGTTTATATATCACTTCGCATTTCACTGTTTATATATCACTTTGAAAGGGATACAAATAGAATTTTCAGTACAAAACATTCCCAAATATTCAAATTCCTGCTAGTCATCACTTCAAATATTTTAAGTGAGAGTACACTAGCAAAGGCTAGTCTTTTCATTTACTCACAGCTATGTTCTTCACAGACTGAAGCTTTTAAGCATTTCAGCATTCTCACTAAAATTGGGTGAAATTTACACTCTTACTTAGAGACAGAGATAAGCTGTTTTTATGAAGCTATTAAATTAAAACTTTTGGAGTTTTTAATATGTAAGATGTTGTCCAGACGCATAAAAGGAGGGCACTATTGTATATACATCTTGTGTATGGTAATGATGAGATGTATTCAAGTTACCTACAGTGTGGGCAATCTAGATGGGGATTTTTTTTTGATTTCCACACGTATTTTTCAGATACTATTTCAAAATCCCTGCTGAATTCTCAGAGACATTAAAAATTGAGATGCCTATCACAAGCACAGTCATCAGCTTTTATATATATTCATCCTCTAAGCATGATTAGAAGCCAGTTTCAGGTTTGCAGTATCATAGAAGAAATTAGAGAAGTTAACATGCATTTCAGTGGACATGCATACATGTTTGGTGTAAATATTTCAAGTAATATGACACAATCTTAAATTTTAATTGAAGTTTCTAGGAGTTCTGTAGCTTTGACATGGTTTGTTCACTTATTCTAAGATGATACAAGTTCTGTTGGCACCTAATTACAAGTAACCACTTGTAGAGATTTGCAATTTAGATGATACTCTGTAGTAAGAGATTTTGGATGTGAGGGAGAAAGGATGAAACCAAGCAAAACTTTATTGAAAGTGTCAGAAAGTTTAGGGAAAGACCAGGATTGAAATTGATGCAGTTTTTCTGCACTTCTCGCAACAGGACATGCCATGTCTAGAAGGAATTAAATGATTCTACATTATACAACAAGGAGTCAAGTGATAGCATGGAGATGATATGGGATTAGAAGATCTTTGATATTAAATTGTTACTGAACAGCTAGAGAGCAAAATATTCTGCTGTTTATTGTAGCATCAGCTCAGAGATGCCACAGCACTGCGAGTCTCTATTACAGAATTCCTATCACAGTGAAGCAGACTTGCTCTGGACGTGGCCCTTTCTGATTCAGAAATAAGGTAAAAAACAGCTGAAATGCATGGATTAACTCCTATACTGATCGGCCTGAATTCATAAAGTGATCTGTTACCTATTTACAATTGATTTAGAATCTTAAAAGGCACAGTGATCTGTTTTACAAAAGTAAAGCATATCAATTTTTAGATCTGTCAAGTCAATGCCTTTCATAACTGTTATTCTGCTTTTCTGAAAAGCAGATTTTTAAAAATCTTTTTCCCATGACTAAAAATCTTGATTTAGGACAGAGCCAGGAGCAAAAAATAGTGGGAAAGTTTTTCTTTTGATGCAACTACTATTAGGAGATACTCTGAACAATAGGATAGATTTTTGTTTGGAGATTTGCAGTCTAATCCCAAGGAGACACAGATTTTAGAATAACCTTAATAGCTGTGGGCTCAGCTGACAGTTGGCTGTAGACCCATTTTTAGTTACGTATTACAGTTACGTTTACTGAATTTCAGAGCAAATGATAACTTAGTTTACTGCTAAAATGTCAGTAAAATGCTGACAGCAGTTTAGGAATGCCTAAACATGCACACCCTTTTTCCTGGGTGTGCATGTTTACCATTGGCAGTGACAAGTAAAACACCAGTGACATAAATTCGCTGATTATAGAAAAAAAAAGTTTTGATTCAGTAATACATTTCCAAAGGTCAATGAAAATTTTCACTTTTAAAATCCCCTCAATCCTTATTGACACTTTTTGGTGCTGCTGTATTGTACTACATGTTTAAGCTGTCTGTCTTTAGAAATATATCTTGTGTTTTGATAGCTCAAGGAAAACTTAGCATCTGACATTTGGGAGTCCATCTCTAGTCCCACATCCCCCCCGATATCCCTATCTCATGCAGATATGGTATACAAGATAAATTCAAATAAAGACAGTGTTAGTGGTACTGGTTTTTAAAACCAGTTTGAATGCTCCTTTCTAGTCTGACAAGAGAAAAAAAAAACAAGAGCTTCGAGAATCTGGCAAAATTTTGTCTCATAGAGAAATTCTGCCTTCAGATACATACTGGCTGATGCTATATTTCTTGGTGTCAATGGAACTGCACTTATTTATAAAAACTTCCCCTTCAGCTGTTTAAAAGGTTATAGGGTCAGAATATTTCCCTTAATCTTTAAACTGGTCTCCCTGCCATGCACAATCCACTGAGATTCTTCTACAAGTTTCTTCTTCTAGTCAGTGTCAGGAGTAACTTCCCCCTGTCTTTCCATTGTAAAATATAATCAACTGAAAACTGTATAGCAACCCTCTATAGATTGTTATCAGGATGAATGATTTCATTTCTAAATACACCACACTGTGAAGATGGGAATACTTAAGTTGTTAGTTAAGTTCTGGTTTCTATAATTTAAATATGAGGAAGATCTTGTCAGAAAAGTCTCTTTATGAAGATTTACTTGTTGAACTGCTTCAAAAAAAGTTTTATATGTGTAAATCTTCCAGGAGTACTAAAAAGAGGATTTTATCTCTAACATTTGGACAGGACATAGAAGGATGGAAAGAATAAGTTTTAATGAGATTTCCTTGTGGGATGTAGTTATGATTCTGGTATTTATTAGCGGGCATTTATTTGAATATGAAAAGCAATATGAATAAGAGTGAGTTGTTTGAATATATATCCTTTGCTCCACATACTGTCATTCAAAGTTGTTGTCAGTTATATAGAGGTTGGAGGGTCCTTTTCATTTTTGTATGAAGGTTTGTTGTTTTTGTGTTTTTTCTCTTTGTTCTGGTGATTTTCTTCCTGGCAGGAGGAAAGCAGAAAGGTTAACACATCAGGAAATAAAGTAGAGAAATTATTTTCAAGTTTCCCAGAATATGTATGTGTGCAAGACATGACTGAATAACTGTGATGCTAAGCATTTTTCATCTGTTGTTTTTAGTGTTTAAATTACTTTTTCAGTTATTTGATTTTATCCTTACCAGACTTTGTCTTAAGAAAATTCAAGTTGTAGGAGGGAAAGAAGCATTGTATTATTCTGGAAATTTCAGAGCATGCAGAAAAGAAAATATAACAAGAAATACTCTGCTGTCAGAGGTATTGACTATTCCAAATTCTCATTAGTCTTATATTTCCTTACTAACTAAAGTCTAACTGACATATGTAATTTCATTATGATAGGTATCAAAGCAGTGAACTGACTGGGTTTACTTCAGTGAATCCCAGGTCCACTACAGATATTATGTGTAAGCACAGTGCACATTTTCAATTGCCTGTCTAGGTCTTGATTTATTTTGACTTTTTTAAAGATTATGGCATCTTTTTAACAGAATTCTGACATGTCCATCTCCTCATGATTAGCCTATATATTCTAAACAATGAAGGCTCATGTAGATTAAAGTTAGTTACAGTGAGTTTAGTTACAACAAGAGTATATGTAATCAAATATATCCAAACTAAATAATCCCTTACATTTTAAAAGGAACCACAACCTAACTTGCTAGGCAAAAAGACTGCAGAGGGCAGTGTTATACCCTCACCAAAAAGGGTCTTTCACTCCAGATGTTTGGCTAGCTGATAATCAGGTCCCTTACACCAACAGAATAATGACTCTGTTGAAGGCAAGGAAATTACATCAGTGGATAGGCCCAGTATTTCCAAATCACTGCATAAACTTGACAGATAGAAAATCAATAGCACACAATTCAATCATACCATTAAGCTGCTTGACAGAACGTATATATGAACAATTGATGAACCAAGTATTAAATGAAAGGGTTTGGCACTATATGACTAAGTGTATAATTGATAATTATTGATTGCCATATGAAAACATTAAAGTGCATTCAATACTCTGTGGAGAATGTTTCAAGAGGTGACATACAGCACAAGTGAAGAGAAAGGAAAGCTCTAAATATTACTAGAATAATGTGTTTAGGAGAAGTTTTCTGTAAGTCCTTTGATTGTCTCCTTTTGTTGTTTGTGTGATTTTAGCTTTTTTTTTTTGTTATTTCCAGAAATGGAAAAAAAACCCAAAACTAAAATCAAAACCAAAAACAACCTCCTGCTAGGGCAAACAGATGTAGAAATGCAAATAGAAAAGAAATATAGTGTTGCCACATAAGATTTGATTTATAAGTTCTCAATTTAAATGGGATAAATTAAACATCAGTGCAAGGTAAAGTGAAGACTTCAATTTTGTCAAAAAGTATAACAATTGGGATAATATATTTGTAAACATTTAATTACAAAATTAATTAATTCATTAAAATAATAAGCATGAATCTTTGACTATTAAAAAAGAATTGGTCAATGACAGATATACCGGGCATAGTGGATCACCAGGGATCTGCAGGATTTTCAGTTGCTTTGAAAGAAAATTAATTCCCTTGACTCACAAACTATTCATATCCATGAGACACAGGTGATGTGATCCACTAGCCTCTAAAGTCAGACATTACTAACTAGTTTCAAGGAGCAGAAAACCCTGCTGTGAGCAGCTGGGAAGCACAGAAAGGAGATTTATGTTCCAAAACAAGTTTGTTCACTTCCTCTCTCTGCTGCACTGTGGGAGCAAGTTCCACAAGAGTTAACAATTATTTCTGACTCCTAACTCATTTCTAGTAAGATATTCATCAAATGTTTGCAAATCAAATGAAAGGAGTTGTTTTGCTCCCGCACAAAGAGCAGAATTAGCCTGGGAAGCTGTTGTCCTTGTCTTGTTCCCATCCTCTGTTCTGTGTGAGCAGAGGTGAGGAGGCTGCACAGTGAGCTGCACTGGAGAAGTGAGGGGTAAAGCCAAAAAGGAAATAGTAAAGGGATAGAAGATTTCTTTTAGTCATGTCATTTCCTTACTTTGCATTTCCATGTGGTGTGCACACAGATATGCTGGCAGAGCAGGAAGGGCAATGTTTGAGTGGGAGAAAGGCTGTGGGCAGTAGCTGATTAACTGTCCATGCCACTGAGAGTGAAATCACATGTTTCTGGAGCCTAAAGTTCTGCTTCTGTGCACAGATAGAATTTCACTGCTATTCTTAAGTCTTGACTCCTAAAGGCCAAGACTATATATGCACTGAGACAGCACTAAATGATTTTTCCTAATGTTTCCAGCATGGGAGCAGAGAGAACTGACTTAGTCTGTGATGACTTTATTTTCTCCAACAATGTACTGTGTGTTTGGGGTTTCCCCTTTTTTGCCAAATATCTCTGTAGGCAGCACACTGATGTGAAAGCTCTCCATGGATTCTCTCAAAGCCACTCAGCTCCTGTTTTTGACAAAAATTATTTTCCTGTATCAGTGTGGCAAAGAATTCAGGGCTGTATAGCCACTCATCTTTGAAAAGGGTTGATTAGCTGTGGTACAATGTTGTGCTGCAGCACCAGGAACACCAGCACCTCACTCCCATTGTCCTGTCCACAGATGGGAATTGAGCACTTCTGTGGAGAAGGGATACAAGGAGATGTGAGCAAAGGCTTGGCTACCACAGGCAGTTCCCACATGACAGCAGCAATGATGTTTGGTTTCCAGGACAAATGTTGTGTCATGAGTTTTAAAAAATTAAACTTCAGTAACGGATGAATAAGACTAATAGTAATTAGGTTAGTGTGGCTATGTAGTTCCCTTGGTATTAATATTTCTTCAGTTCTCAAAACACACCAAAGAGAAAAGTTATCTTTCAAGGAAATGTAATGTTTTTAAATCTGTAGAGTAAAAATTTTATTTCAAGAAAAGTTCTTTTCCTGTAGCCATAAACTGAAAAATCAGTACTTGTAGTTAACAAAATGCTTCATCTGTGTTTCAATCTATTCCAACATTGTTGCAAGAATCAGGACTAATGAATCCTTTCTTCTTTAGACTTAATTTATGACAGTGAACAAAAGGTAATTTTTAAGTTTTGCCTACCCATTGTTACACTCAAGTATCTATGCAATGAGAAAGAAACGTGTTTATAAATTAAACATCACTTTGTACTTCAGTGGCATTAACTGACTAATTTAATTGAAAGTCCTTTGTAGAGACTAAATTCAGAAAATGAACTTCATTACATGGTACTATAAAAATATTTTACTTATTTGGAGAAAAATGAAGATTTAAACATCTATTAGATGTTCTCTGCACTATTTATTATGGTTGCAGAAGATAAATCTATTCTGTACAAGCCAGCTGATGAAAATAGTTCCACTTTCACTATTTGCAACAAAAATGGAGATGACCAGACGTTCATTTTCCCTGGGATACTGAAATATGGCTTTCATTATTGCTGCTGGGCTTTTCCTTATCCTAGCTGCAAATTCAGTCAAATGTTGAAAGTGTGCCCTCCAACCATTTGAGATGCAGTCCCAACTGCAACTTTACTATGCTTATCAGAAGGAAATCCAGAGAACATTAAAAATGAAAAATTCTTCAACTTCCTCAGCATATCTAATTTTGAATTTCAGGCATGAAATAAGAATTAAAGGATGTCATAGCACAAGTCATAGTACAACACTAAAATAATCTATGTGAGGATGCTCCATTTGCTAAACAAGCTGTTTCTCATTGATAAACTTTGAGACAGTCAGTTCCACTTTGGCATGCACAAGAAAAATACACTTAAAAGTTTTGAATTACAATAAAGTAATCATGTAAAAGGTTATGCTGCTCAGCAGGAAACAAATGTAGAATTTTTGCTTTATGAGTGGTTGCTGGTTATTTGGTTTAATTAGTGACAATACGAATGGCAATGGAACTTCCTGAGGTAAATGAAAGCCAGCTCTGAATAGAACACCTTATGATTTGGTTTGTATCTGAAAGACTTCCATCTGCAGTTGGCACTTACCATCGTGCAGAGCAGTATTGAACACTAAAATCAGTGATAATCAATACCAGTATGGTGTATCAATAATAATACAGGTGCCGCATGTGTCAGAGCACTTTTGAGATTAAGGATTAATTTACCTTCTTTACAGTGATTATTGGTCCTCTATCAGCCTATTGAGATTCCATTTGCCTTTTTTCTCCTTGGAGAAATTAGGAAGCTTCCGCTCTATAGACAGTCTTACCTGATCCAATAATCTACTCTTTGCCATTACCATCATTTTGTAATAATCATAGCAGCTTATAATCAACCATCAATTATAATGAGGAGATAAGCAGGTTGTGCACAACTATGTGTGGTAGAAACATGTCCAGTGCAATTTTCACATGGAGCAGTGCTACTCTGCAAGGATTAGAAATATTTTTATTTTTCCACTGCATTGGTTATCTTGGCTTTTCATGGCTTCATCAGCGAAGAGTTGATTTAAAGAAATTTTGCACTTCTGGTTTGCTTTCCAGCAACACATCATAAAGCAGTTTTCAAAGATAGTCATAATGAGTGTTTTACAGATTGAGAAACTGAGTCCAGGCAACTTTCGAAATTTATTTGAAATGATGCAGTGAGGGATAGAACCCAGGTTTCCTGGCTCACAGTTCATTGCTCAAAGCACTATGTAATGCTAAGTTACTTTAGAGGATACCTTTAGATGGCAGAAAGTAACCAGAGTAGAATAGCATCTCCTCCTGCTATTCATGTGCAATGTGTGCAGTCAAGCTCTCCATTTTCTCATTCCTCAGGGGGTCCATCATCTCTCACCTCCTGTTTGGCAGACCCTACACTAAGTAATGCTGCACAGGGTTAAGAGAAAAGGAAGAAAGAACGAGAGAGAAGGGATGGCAGCTGTGCTGCAAAAGGGAACCATAGCAGTCCTTTTTAGTCTACAAAGTGTTTAGCATTCACACTTTACATTTTAGAAGAAACTTTTATCATATCTATCACAGAGACACCACAGGCAAGGAAACTAAGGGAAAAATAATAATTAAAAACTCTTCCTCTCAAGACATGGCTGAGCTTCTTTTTAATTCTGGTTTATTTTTTCAGTAAATATTCTTTTAATTTTTATGATGTTTATCATGTATGAATTCAATCCATGATCCTTCTTCCCCAAGTTCAGCCTCACTTACACCTTGAATAAACTCACTTGTATCCAACATTTACTATTTGCCACTTAGCAGCTGTATGAATAATGGCAATGATTGCTGAAAAAGAAATTCTTTTACTGAGGAATGTTGAAAGGCTAGGCTTCTAGGGGGAAACATGGGAAAGATGTAAATGCAGGTCTCAACTTTTATTCACCACATCCTATTACAGACAGTGAGAAATTTTTATGAGAGATTTTTATGCCTTTATGTTCTAATATATCAGTCAAAGGCAGAGCAGACTAAGAGGGTGCAAGCAGAAATTTGATGTGAGATATTTAATGTGAGTAGCTTTAAAAGATTATACTGTAAATTCACTTTCTACCTAACACCATGAACCCCTTTGTAGAAATAAGTGTTAAATGGTATGGCTTCTTCACCTCACAGTTTAGGTTGCTATGTAGACTACATTTCAGAGATGTAGAGACCTTTTTCCTTTTCACTTTTTTTAAACTATTTTTCTTGTAATTTTTACAGCGTTCACCCAACAAATATCTTCAAATAATAATTTGAGGAAGTTGACAAAGGCAGTTCATAAGAAACAGAAAGCAGCATTATTGAATCAAGCTTGGATTAACTGCATTGACAAACACAGACCAGAGTGAAATTATTTTCCTATTACATTTTGATTAGTTTGTGGCTGTCTTCAATTTGTAATTTACCTTTTAAGAGAGTCTGGATTGCTCTGTGGGAGCCTCCCTGGCAATATTTGTCTCGGCATGGTCAGTGGAATATTGAGGTTCCAGACAAAGAAAGACTTTGATTGTGCTTGGTGAAATCATTAAGATGGGCTCCAAAATTGGAAGACTTTGAAATAGGGAAGAAACTCATGCTGGATGTCTGGAGTAAGACACTAGGACTGGTGAAGGAAACACCTGCAGAAGGACAGCTTTATATGGTAGAATTTGTTTCAAATTCTTGTATTAAGGGTATAGTGCTAGCATACCCCTCCCACTATATAAGGTATTTCATTTTATGGTATGAAAATTGTCAATCAAAAAGAAGTTGGCTACTTCCAAAATTTTCAAAGAGGATGTTGCCCTTTTATATTCTGGACATGACTGGGAAAAAACCCAAACAAACAAGAAAAAATTCTTAAACCTCTTTATAATCTACTTTCAATGATGCCCTAAGATGTTTCTTTCCATTGCAATTGCAGAATTTGTTCCATCTCTCAATGCAATGTAATATTTATATATAATTAATGAGACTTTAATCTTGTTAAGCCACTGAGCTTGAAATAAAAGTATATTGTTTCTAGATTTATGGCATATATTTATTTTTATTTACAATTTACTAGAGTAGGAAATTTAACCTAGTCTCCCTTCTCTGTCTGAGTGTTCCCTCCTCTGCTGAAGGACTTCTCATTCTTCTGCTGGTTACATTTCTTCCTGATTGGATGAAAAAAAATAGTCCCTCAAATGAGGAACTCATTCAACAGCAAGCACTGAAAAGCCTCCCGCATATTTTCTCCTGCTCCTGAACACATTTCCAATGCCCTCAGACAGGACTGAGCTTAGTTTCCTTTCATTAAAATAATTAATTTATCACAAGTTTGTCAGAAGAATACTGTCTACTACATCGTTAAAATGTGACTGAATTTACTAAAGCTATAAATAGGCAAGTGTCTGTACTTACATGATGCTGATGAACTAAAATAATTTCTGCCTCATATATTCCCCTGATTTCCAATAAGATAACAGAAGAACATACATGTATACACTGTCCTTTTCAAAAGCCTCAGTCTAACCCTTCTCCTTAGAGCTTTTTATCCCTGATCCATGGAACTTTGAAAGAAAACAGGAGGTATACAAAAAGCAATGATGAATATTTATTATCATTTTATGAACTATAATTCATGAGTCTTCAATTGCTTCCAATTTAAAAAAAAAGGTCACCCCCTCCCACCCTGCCAAATAAAAAAAAAAAAAAAAGGCACTTGAAGAGATAACAATAAGCTATTTTTGACCTAGGTGGAGCCAAAGAAATTTTAGACAAAATACAAAATTTTAAATCAGGGAAATAATTGAATGACCTCTGCCTGAAAAACTATGCCATAAATTATCTTTACACTCTGTGGAAACATTCTCCTTTGCCTTTAGAGTAAATCAGACAATTTTCAGGCCAAACCAATTTTCTAAATCATAATTAGACAAGAGGCTAAAATAGGTCTTTGTAATGGAAGTGGGTTATAAATTTAACATGATATCCATAATTCATCCCTGAAGAAAGGTCGTTTACATTCTGAAAGCTTGGATAATATAACTTAAAGAGCTGGCCTGCTAAATGGTGTAACAGTCTATCTTGCTTAGTTTACTTTAGAATTTTGATTCATACTGTGCTCAGTTCTTTTCCCAGTGGGAAAGCTAGATTCTTAAACCTCTTTCTCACACTTATTAAAATAATTCCCTCCTCACCAGGACATCAGCCTTGGGCATGCCCAGTTCTTTTGCTAATAATTTTGTCTTTTTCAACCCTTAGATGATGAGTTCTGAATTATAATTGACTAGCAAATAGCTTAATTTTTGTATATATACACAAAAATGCTTAAAATACTAATCTAACAGAGGAAGAAAACATCAGCTGCCATTAAATAGAGCATTAGGCATTTAGCATACACAAAGGAGTTGGAAATGCATTTGAGTGACTATGACAAATATGTCAGTAGACAAGTATATGTTTGAAAAAACCTTAACCTTTTAAAAAATGAGTTGTGAAATATATATTCCACATAGCAAAATTAGAAATTCTTGGAATTTCACTAAGGAGGCAACTGAATTTTCAGATTTCTTTCATTATCATGTCAACCTCCTGCCAATTTACATGAAAATGAATTCATTTAAATCAGATTTTTTTTTTCATTGTAAGAAAAGTAAGATTAGTCTTTCATTAGCAAGAAAGAGAAGAAAGGAACATTCTCCATAAACTGATAACAGCTGTATTTTCCAAGAATTTTTAGAGAGAATATTGACTTTAATTGTGCTACAGCTTCTATCACAGTACAGAAAAATCTATAATGTTTTTATTTTCATAGCATTGCTTCCACTGCTTTAAGTACTGATCAGAAGTTTCTACAATGCAGATCAGAGATCATTATCATGGAATAAATCTGACAAACTCTTGCTCAAGGCCACAGTAGTTAATTTGTAAAACTAGACGACACAGGTACCCAAATAGGAAAGCCAGAGTCTCTTTTACACCAGATTCTAAATCTGTCATTTAGCTAAATGACACAGTAGTCCTCAACAGAGGAAATCATCACTCTCTGTAACTCCACTGTGCCAGCAAGCAACCTGCATCCTGGGTGATATTTCACATTGGAAACGTTTGGCCAAAACCACCAACCACTTGCCCAGCTCTTACAAAAAATTTGCTAAGTCCATTCCCTTTTTGACCTCATTTTCAGAAACTGTGTTTCATCATTTTGGCCTTTTTCTAGGCCACAAGCAAGAGTGGCCCCATGCCAGCACTGTTTGTCTCACTCAGGGCTGTTTTGAAAATGTTGAATCAACATCTAATTGAGCAGACAAGCTGTCTCTATTTGCCCCTACATATCCATTTGTGGTTTTTCATCCTCCCGCAGAAAGACTTTCTCATAATAAGCCTTTGATTAGATTGCAAGCTCTTAAAGTCAGGTATTGGCTTTCTACTAACTGTGTGTACAGATCAACTTTAATAAGGCCTTGAAACTTGTTTGGCCTTTGGTCAATACTGTGATAGTAACAGATGACAAATTTATCCAATTCCTGACTTTCAATACTCTGTTTTTCTCTACAACACACTGAATGCTGCCCCTGCTGCAGCATTTCTTTTTTCTGCTGTAATTGCCTTCCCTTGCATACAACCTAGTAAATAATATATGCTCACATTAGAGTGTTTGGCCCTGTGGGAGGACGTTCCAGTCACCTCAGTGGTTTTTTCATACATGCTACTGTATGTGACACTATGAGATAAAGTAAGTAAACAACCAGATTGCAGTTTGAATGGTGCCACAGCTCAGATCTACAAATGCACAAACAGAATAAAGAACCTTTCTGGTCAGCACCATGTATTTGATAATTGGAGAAGTATCTTGCAATTACTTTACTTGTGATTTAAGGGATTTGCAGAACAATGAAATAAGGATTATTAATGTTCTCTGAACATTTTACACATTAAGAAAGTGAGGTCCTCTGAGGTAAAATGACTCATACAAGGTCACACAAAAAACCAGTACAACAAGAAACACGACTTGTTTTTTGTATTGATATCTACAATTAACCCCATACTAACAGGTGAAATTCCAGGGAAGTCAACAACACAAAGATTTTACGAAGTTCCATGGTTGCAGGGCAGGCCCAGCAGGTCACATAACATTTGCAATATACTAAAGGTATGAAGCCTGTTATAAAAATTGGCTAATGTGATTGCACAAGATCTACAAAGGCAAAAAGAGTGCTTCTTAGAAATATGAAGGCTTACAGCTACTTATATCAGAGTACAAAGTGGGGAATGTGACACTTAGGCAGTAACCTTTCCTTTATACCATGCACCACCTTTGCCCCACGATTGGAGGGACTAAACTCAAGGACAAAGGGAGCAAGGAGTAAGCCATTTGGTAATCTTATCATGTAGCTTCTGCAAAATATTCCCTGCAGTGTAGAATTGTTCAAAGATGCACATGCTGTGTGTGGCTGAGTGAGAGAACTGGCTGCCATGCACTGAGGTATATTGAGAAGAGAGAGAAACCCAGTGACCTGTTAATAGGCATGCTGTGTGTGTTCCCTCCTGGCTCTGAGTCCCTGTATCAGTGATCAGCTGTATCCTTTTCAAACTAGACAGTGCTTAAATTTTGCTGATTGTTGCAATGGTTTTGAGTCTGGGAGATGAGCAGTTTATAAATGTTTTTCAACAGCAAGTGACTCCTCCACATCTCAACAGGAGCAACTTTCGTCCTGCTCAGTTCCCTCTTATTCTTCGAACTGAACATGGACTGCGTGTTAATTAAATCAAATATAGCACTCTAGCAAAGCTGGCTTTTAAATCTAATACTGTGAATAATAAAATTAAAGCACATAAGACTATTTTTAAATGTTTGTTAGCTATGCAATAATTTTGTATCTCTTTAGAAGCCCCGATTTTGAAAATGATGGGAAAAAATGATTTCCCTTATATTAGGTTGGATACTGTAGGATTATATTTTCTTGACAGCTTCAAAAAACTAGAAATCATGAACCTCTGGGTTAAAAAAAAAAATGTGGGACTAGTGCTTTACTTGGGCACACATCCTGAGATCATTCAAGAGAATTTCCAAAGATGGCAAGAAATATCCACCTACACATCTGTTATTAGGACCTCAACTTTCTAGTGGCTGGTTTTCTTACTGGTCTGAAAGGCTATCAAAAAGTTCTATGATGTGTGTAAAGTGCTGTTAGCTTCACTACAGGAACATCTGCTGAGTGATAGCTAGACAACATATCCACAGAAAGATATTTTTTCTGCTTATTTTCCTTTCAGTTAGGATGGTGGCATAGATGGGAAAAAAACCTAACAATTTAAAAATATTAATGTCATAGTAAATTACTGGATAACTGGGATATTGTAGCCTAAAAACATGTTTGGAAACAGATTTCATATTGCTGCATTTTTCTATTTTTCAAAAGTATGGTTCTGTGAATACAGAGAAAAAAATAACTAAAGGATAGGATAAGTTTAAAACTGTGTATATGTAAATATATGTATCCTATATGTAAATAGGATCACTGCATAATTTGTGTATACAAATAAGTCACACAATATATGGCAGTATTCCATTGCAGTAGCAGCTACAACTGTTGTGGAAAAAGGACCAAAAACCTGTAAATGAACAGGACAAGCAGCCTGTTGCTGTATGTTATCAGTACAAAAACTGTTTACAGGTTCCTCTGTCTATCTATATATCTTTCCTCACCAAATTACAAGGATGTCATAGTTTAAATGCTCCTAATTTTTTCTTATTTAATATGATAAGGGTAGTCTTAGTTGCTTGGGGAAGACAGCACAGCACAGTGTGAATAATAACAATCACATGACATACTAATGGAGAGTAAATTTAGCATTTTTTTACAGAACCACAGTTGTTTCCTGTTTTGCTCATTTCAATGTTGCATCATAGAATGTTTTATGAATGTTATTCATAAAATAATGTGGGGCATTTTTAATATTTTTAAAAATAGTGAGCTGAATTTGGATAGTTTCATTTGCAATTTAAGTAATGCTTTGTTCTGATGAGATCTCTGGAGGTGGTTTTGACATTTAAAAGTGATGTGAAGAGATTCAAAGTGATTAAAGCTGTCAAATGTTACCCTAATTGTGTGACTGCAATCTTTTCAGCCTCTTTCAATGAGTGTATACATTATACACGCTGCACAGCACTTCTGTTTAGATTGAGGTTTTTTATTAATGCCATCCTGATTGACAGAAATTATTGCAAGATCACAAGTGGAACTAAATTAGTTTGCCACTGCATTCAAGCAACATGCATAGCCATGAACTTTCAAGGTGCAGTTATTTACTCAGCCCTTCCTCCTTTTCCCCCCAAAAAAAACAATGTTATGGTAGTGACAAATGATATCATTCACATTCATACTGTCATACTGGTTCATAGGAATAAAAAAGTTTTGCCATATTAGAATTATTTTAACCTTCAGTTTGTATTCAAAATGCTACTTGACAGGTCATTTATTTTAAATATGGTTTCTAGCTAAGAAAAGTATCAGATATATTCTAATTAATTATGAACAAGTCAGATTTTCATGACTGATATTTTATTAATATCTTGCTATGTATTCATGGAAGCTGTAATACTTATTGATACCTTCTTGTCTATTAAAAATAAGAAAGCTTCAGAACCACTTTGATACCCTTAGATATTCATGTCTTTGCTATCTGGAGTAGTACTATTCCAATTATTTAAGAATATTTGGATATGCAGTGGGGTTTTTTTAAGGTAATTAGGTTCAAATGCAGTACCGCCTTCACAGATTTGTCTTTCTATGCTAGTAGGAATAAAGGGTAAAAATTAAATGTTTCATGAATTTTTTTTGATCTTGCAGAATACTTAGAGATGGTGGTGTGGTTTAAAAACCTTTGTGTCACAACTGTTCAAAGAGCCAGAATGAAATGCAGTGTGTTTGCTTAGGACAAAATGGCTGCAACCATCCCCAGGAGTTTGTGGCAATATGAAATGCCATGACAGTGATGTTCCTGAGGATTCTTTAGACAATGAATGAAGTGTCTCCTGGCCTCCACATTTCGAGTGACCACACAAATACTGGAAATCTTGAAGCTCCTATCTCCCATATCCTGATTAGTTGTGCTGCCAAAAGAGCTCAGCAAACGTGTAGGCTCAAAAAGAAATCAAAATGAACCTTGATACTGATGATGACAGCAGCAATTACTATGACAAGATTATCTCAACTGAAAATATAGTAGTGAGGACATCACACTACAGAGAAAAGTTTTTAATGGGCTCCAAACTCTAGATCAAACAGTCTTACAGCTAGGAAATGACAATATTTGTTAATATTACAATTTAAAAGAAGAAAGAAAAAAATCTAAGAAAAGTAAAATTTGGGTACAACTCCTGCAGAAATATGTTTCAAAGAAGCAAAGACAGATAACATACAGATATTCAATTTTATTTATGAATATTTAGAGGATGGTGGAGTGCATTTCAAATGAACATTTAATCCATGCTTGTCTTGTAGGTAGGATGAACACAGTGAACAGGTGTAGAGGCTATTGCCTCTTTCATTTTCTGCCTTTTTTTAATTATTTAAAAAAGACACAGAGAAATATTTACATAGCATATGTCTCAGCAGCACTAAGCTATGAGACAAATAATGCTTTAAAAATTGCATAACAACTGCTACAAAGAGATAGGAGGTAATTCTCCAAAGGAATTTTTTCCCTCTTGTGTTGTCCAGTTAGATTTGCTTGCAGCTTTCTCCTGCTCAGTGGCTCATTGTTTTCTGGACTACAGAGAATAGAAGAATTAACATGTGAAATGTTAATTGTCTTAGCAGTAAATTATTTTATTGGTTACTCATTGGTGGTGATCTATTTTCAGGCTTTTTTAATGCCATGTTCTGCATTGAGGGAGTTATTTGTGTCATTGATACCTTTGGAATGTTGTGCACTTTTCAGTCATATTGCAGTCTCTTGACAACATCGTTAAGAATTAATTATAATTCACAATTATAATGGTTAACAATAAAGCTCAAGTTTAGATGGCTTTAGTGTCTGATGAGGGTAAGTAATAGACTTGGGTGAATAATTCATAGTGAATAATTTATTCAGTGAATTTGCCAAATAATATCTGCAAATAATTCTTTAGGT
Organism: Agelaius tricolor; assembly: GCF_023055355.1. Lineage (NCBI taxonomy): Eukaryota > Metazoa > Chordata > Aves > Passeriformes > Icteridae > Agelaius > Agelaius tricolor. The sequence continues at coordinate 18,650,766 of NW_027269271.1, read as the reverse complement.
TGTTTGCAAGCAGTTCATTGTCAGTATTCCCACATTTGAAATCTGAGCTCATTTGAATGGACACATGGGCTTTTATGGTGTTTTCCTGCTCTCTGGTAGTAATTCTAAAACAGAATATTTTAATTTACAGAACTGATAATTTGCTTTGTATAAAATGTTTCCCAGTGTTTTCTTTAAATTGAGCAACTGGCTAAAGTGCCTTTACATTAAAGATTAAATCAGAAGTATTTAGATAAGTAATTTCTAAATTAGTTGTTTTCAAATTCAGGTTTAATTATTAAAGAATTATAGTAGGTTTTAAAGCACAACTCACTCTTTCTCAGAGATAGCATTACTTTAAGTAGAACCTGCATCTGGTATTGGCTGCCTGTAATTGTGGTGTGGGGAGGTGTCTGAAAATGCTCAAAACTCAGCATTCGGCTGATAGGTCTGATTTTGTTCTAAGGAAGAAAAAGCATGGGCTCAGTAAGCTCAGATGATTCAGCTAAGCTTAACGAAGCTGTGTCCTTGATCAATGATTTAATTACCTCCTGGTTCAGCTGCCTGGTATGGCGTCCACGCTCCCGCATGATTCCACATTGCTGGGTAAATTCCTTGTGTCACCACTGCATATGTTCATTTATCTTTGTTGCCCAGGCTGCAGCACTGCCACTGCTTTAGTGCCTCCAAGCTGGCTTTTGGAACCAGCAAGTTTGCAGCTGCTGGAAGCTGTGCTGAAATGAGGCTGCACACAACTCTTCTGAGGAAGAAGCTGCCTCGCTGTTTCATAGCAGGAGCTTGTGTTCTGAAAAGAGAGCAAGAGAGTGTGAAAGATTTTTCCTCAGTTTTCCCCCCCAGTTCTCTGTTAAATGAACATAAATCCACAGAGGAGTTTTATGTAACTCCACAGTGACAGAGCATGCTGTTATCAAGCACATAAAAATGTAGGAAGAACCACACTGAGTCAGACCAAAGGTTCCACCTTACTGAATATTCTATCCTAAGCAGTAACCAATTGCAGATGTTCACAGAGGAATATAGAAAATTGATGAGTACAGAAGGCTTAATCCTTACCTGTATGTAGATTTCATAAAAGCCAGTAGACTGTTTGTGCCATCTGAGGGAAAAGCTCTTTGCATTCCAAGACTGCTTTTATATTAGTGGCTTTACAGAGTTTGAATGGGAAAAAAAGAGAAAGAAGTAAAAATTGAATAAACTTGCACCCAATATTAATATATAGGGAATAAAGATTCTCTATTAGGAACTATAGAAAACTCTCCTTTAGCTGGAGTACACAAATCAATCCTTTATCCCTGTAATATCTACAAAGTTCTGGAGCAGGCAGGATAAAACTACAGTGATGATTATGATGTCCTGCTGCAGGCTGTATGTATTACATGGAAAAAATAAATCCTAAAAGAAGAATGAAGTGTTCAGTTGTAACTAATTAACTTTTCCTAGGTATATGTGTACTTCTTTAAATATGTGCAAATATTTATTTGGAGGTGAAATCACTGGACGTGGAATAAATTTAGGAGGTTTGGCTAAAACAGATTCCGTGTGCTTAGTCTTTGGACATGATACCTTTGAAAGGGCACTATCAGCTCAGCTCTTTTACTCAACACCTCACACACCAAAATTGCCATTCTGAGATAAAAGTCTGACAAAAAAGGTCATCGTTCAATTGAGGTCTGAGAACTTTAAAAGTTCAATCCTTGTCAATCATTGAGAGATTTTCAGATCTTGGCATTGTCCATCACACAAGGGTGTAACAGTCCTGATATCCTGCTCTCCTCAAAATACAGAAGATCCATGAAATAAAATGCTAGTTTGGGCTGAATTTGGAGACTGACTTAAGGGAAAAAAAGAAAAAAAAAACCCAACAAGTTCTGAATACTTTAGAACATAATGCCTTAGAGAAATGAGAAAGGACAAATTGGACAATGACCAATGAAGTCCTTTTAATCTATCCTCAATTATGTAGGAAATTTGATTTTTTCTAATAGAGAGCTAACATAAGGCCCTGTGTTACTTGCAGCATAGATGGCTGTGAAAATGTGAAGTCTATTCATTTGATGTAAAAACATATTCTCATACCAATAATACAGATGATGACAAAAGAAGCATTTGTTACATATTAAACTGCACTTTCCTAGAAATGTTTTGTTTAGCTATTACAAATACCTAGTAAAGCACACACATTTCAGATTAGCAGATTGTACTGTTTGGGATATGTAATTTGAAAAGAGGTGAAACGGGGACTTTCAAAATTAGATAGTTAATACATTTAAAATTAGATAGAGAATACATTGGTTTATAAAATTTTATGGAAAATCACAAAATGAAAACCCAGTGCTCATGTAGGAGACACAGGAGTCCTGCCCCTCTATTTGAATAAGGGAGAGCCCAGCGGGGCACACCTGCGGGGTTCCTCTCTGGAGCTTTCAGAGGGAGTTCTTGTCCTGAACTCCTGGCCCATGGTGTCCTCTTCCTTTCCCCATTGCTGAGGTACTGGGAAGGTGCAGCCTTCCCAAATCACCTACCCCATATTCCCTATTGAACCTGTCCTTTTACCCCAAGGTTCAGAGGTTCAGGCTTGTGCAGACTCTTTTCCAGGAGCCAGCCTGCCTGGGCTCTGCAGCAAACCTGCTGCCCCAAGTCAGCAGAGATATTCAGACCCTTTCCAAAGACCTACACACCCACACCTGCACCCATCAAATTGTTTGTAAAGACATTAGCACACCTCTTCCCTATCAAAGTCAACGTATTTTCCAATAGCTGAGAAGTTTAAAGTTTTATCCTGTTTCAAAATTAAAATTGTACAGTCTGGAATTATTGCATTTCGGAGTTCTCTTAGGGACTTTCTTATGGCTCTTATTGCAATGAACCACTTATGTGCAAAACCTCTGGGGAGAAATCTTCTTATACTTTTAATTAGAAGCTGACATCTGGGAGAAATGAACCGCTCCCAAATTTACTTCAATGTTTATGATATATTTTTAGCATAAGGCATCCCCTGCCACAGAAAATTATCAACGTACATGATCCAAATCAATGCTGTTTTACCTTGACTTATCTTGACCCTTGAATTTGCTGGCTGGAGGCTGCATGAGCCCTCAAGCCTTTCTTGCTCCCTCTGTGCCCTGGGCACCTTGCCCAGGTACCCTTTGTGTGCTGTGCCCTGCTCCAGCTCTGCACTGCACAGTGCTCCCTCCCGCAGTCACTCCCTGCTGGTGCTCTGCAGGATGTGCTCTCCCGTGTGCTCTGGGAGCTGGCTGAGGATGCTGTCCTCAATCTCACAGTCCTCCTCATTATCCAGTCACAGAAGAAGGATCTGAACAGGAAAATCAGGGTGATAGGTAGGAGTAGGGAGACAGAGTGTCTCAGAATCTCTTTTAAAATAGGTCTTTCAAGCTACTCTCGCTATCAGGGCAGTGGAGACCTTAGGCTGCCTCTTCATGAAAGGAGTGTGGATGCCCTGTAAAAAGCAAAGATTTCCTATGTGCACCCTAGGACACCAGTAAGCCTCAGGAAGGTTCCACATTGAATGTAGTTTTTGTCTTCCTCATTCAGGAGCAGAAAAGCAGTCCACCAGCCCAGGATGCATGCAGGTACAAAGCCAGGCACTTAGGTAGTTGAGAGTCAATGCTTCAGTATAAAGTAGTTTAGCAGCTGTTACAAATATTGTATTGAGCAATTTTAGGCTAGTGGGAAAGAAAACTTGGTGAAGGAATAGCTTATTCAAGGCTCTCTACAGAAAATAACTGTAAAAAAGTTTTTCAGACACACATTTCACAGAACAGACCTTGCCTCCTGATAGCAAGCCCACTCTGCAGGCTTGGAATCCTGGTGTGCTATTTTGGTATGCTGGAAATATACACTCCAAAGTATATAGTAATACTACAAGAGAAGGGAATAAGAGTAGGCTGAAAGGCTGGAGGGGGAGAATGAGTCTGTGGAAAGATAATATTTAACACTTGTGGGTAGCATTTCATTTTCCTTGTACTTCACAAACATTGACTGATTAATAATCTCACAGCAATACACCAAGTCAGGTAGTACATTTCCTTCCTATTATTATTCCCAGTGGGTGGTGCTACGAAATGTATAGAACTAGATGGGGATGGAGGGGATACATCAAGAGCTGTCTGAATTCTCAGTAGTATCCTAGAGAATTCTTCCTTATTATTTTGATTTAAGCAAATTTTAGCTTTTGAAATCAGAGCCCATAGAGTGCCTCATTAACAACATTTTGCTGGCAGTGCTTCCTTTTTTTCATTTCCAATTATAAGGCAACAAGTGAGTTCTTTCTTTGTGTACGACAGCAATGCCAGTCATTCGTTTCTGCAATATATTTGTTGTTTCTGTTGGTGGAGGGAGAGGAAAGAGGCACTGAGTACTGGCAGTGAGTGGTATGCTCTCAGCAGCTGTCACTGCTGTCAATTACTTGGTTTTCATTTATAAAAGGCAATATGGGATCTTTAGCTTTTACAGTACCCAAGAAAGGCTGGCTGGTGATTATTGATTTTATTTAGTCCAGGGGAGCTGCTCGCACACAGACTACAGTGAGTTGTGTGCTTCCTGCTGCTAGCTCTCTTGCCACTTACTGTTTTCAATTATTTATAAAATCCAAGGCACATCTCAAAGCAGTTCAGCACAGCCTCTGAGACAGCTGCTATTACTGTGGTAGTGCTCCATCCATGTGCCTACCATTTCTGTAACAGGAATTGACGTGAGCAAATTGCCCTAATGAGGACTGGTGCACTAGGAAGGGCTGGACAGTAGAACTGTACAAGTTCTGGTACAACCATCACAAGCTGCAAGTGCCATGGTGCTCACTTTCCAAAGCAGCCACCACTGGCTATCAGCAATTTGCTGGGCTCTTTTGTGAATGAGTCCATCCATTTTGTGTTTGCCCTACCTTCTCTGAGTGCTCCGTGTGAATAATGGAATGAACAGGTCTGTTTTCTTCAGTGATGGAGAAAATGATAAAAATGTTCAAAAAAGCAAAAAAACTGTTTTGTTCACACAAAAAGAAAAAAAAATCCATGAAAATTTGTCAGCAAGGTTTTCAAAGAAACTTGATTTCAGTCAGGTATTGAGAGAAAAATGATTTTTTAAAAGAGCTTTAAGGGGAAAGAGAACCAAGAAGGCATTCCTGGTCATACTTGTTTCCCACTTTTTTCCTTGGAGATGAGAGCTATGAAAGAATGAGGGGCTGAACTCCTTGCTATTTTCACCCTCAGTTCTGTGAGCTAAAAGAGGGCATTGAGGCTGTAGTTGAAGCAGGACAAAAGATCAACAGATCTTGAAGAAGTGCCTGTTATTCCAGAAAATAAAATTGGATAAAACTGAATTTTTGTGGGAATTTTTATTACTCTGAGAGGACCTAAGATGTCCTAGTTATCTTCAAAGCTACACCAGAACAGAAAAGGAGTCAATTGCCATTGTTCAATGAAGAGTAAGCAGAATATAAAAGGTCTGGTCAAAAAAAAAAAAAGTGATGGGGATTAGTTGAGAAGTTGTTGACCAGCAAAGAGACAGAAATCTGAAGTTTCTTCTAAGGAATTTCCAAACATACCTGTTTTACATATATTGGTAAACTGCAAGCCCAAAGATGTTTCAAGAAATACAGTATATAACTCAAAGTGTGGGGACACTATTAATTTGCTTTCATATAAGGGCCCAAAACAATTCTGGCCAGAATAGAATATTCATATTGCTAGCAATCACAGAAAATAGGGTAGTGGCACTTAGAACTCATAACTCTGAAAATTGAGCACAATATAGTAGATGCAGATTGTTACTTTCAAGAAGCTGACAAAATGTTTCTCATTTAATGCTATTGCTGAACCTTTTTAGAGTACATTACATAGAAGTCACTTATTTTGTGTTTTTAGCTTTCTCAGAATTGTGTTCCTAACTTCATAGTTCCTTATTTGATTCCCAGAAAATGGGGGTAGAGTAAAACCCTGATATATAATCAGTATATAGAGTACACTTGATATATAATTTTTTAGATTTATGTTTCAGGTAATATGAACTTGCTCTTTAAATAGTGTTTTAGATTCTTTTTGTCTTAGTACGCCCCTAGCAGAAGTAATGTAGCTTTTAACTCTATTTCCATGAAAATTGCTGAAAAAATACTTCTAAGATTTACTTTGAAAGCATATTTACAATTTTGGTGTCACTTTTGAAAGGAATTTTTTTACCTTCATAACTTATACAACTGACAAAGGAAGCAACTACATAGAACAGTGTACAAGAATGAATATATATTTATGGTAAACTTTCTAAAGTACTGTCTCAGCTGCAGTCCCAAGTGCTTTTAGAGGTTTCTTTTCCTAAAGGGAACAAATTTATCAGCTATAGTTTTCTTTAGGAGCCAGACATTGATGGTGCAGTTCACACCATCTTCCCAGGATGCTGATACTGGAGGCAAGGAGCTAGATTCACTTTTCCAGCCCCTGGCACACAAAATAAGTGTCATGAGAAGCCCAAGCTTCTTATGCCATGTAAAGGAATGTGCTCCACATTTTCAAGGCCTGTGTACACTGTAAGAAAAGGAACTAAGAATCTAGAAAGCCACATTGGAATGAACAGAAGTTTCATCATTCATATCAGAGGAAATGATAATCAGCTGATATTAAAACAAACAAACAAAAACCCTATAACAGCCTTTTGTTTAAATGTAGTAATTGTTTCAAATTTCTTGTCAGCACTTGTTCATCCAACAAGTTATTATATCAAATACAGTGTGCACTGTAAAAATATCATGCAAGGACAAACAGGAAAGTTGCAGTATGTGAATGACACAGGGAAGAATGAAGATGCAGTTCTAGACTTTTTTCCAAAGAAAGTGTTGCTTGGGGACAACTTCTGTCACTTGTCTGAAGATTTGCACTGAATCAGCAGGGTCAAACACAGACCAGGAGGCCTGAGCAGAAGGATAATTTTTCAAGGTCAAGGCTTCTTGTAACACAGTCTTCTCTTTTGTACAGGTAGATCTTATTTTCATTGTTTGTCTTAATTTTCATAGACTGAAAAAAATTTATAGAACCAATTTCATGACAGATTTAATGTTTTCCCTAAACACTTAAACAAGAAGGCAAATTGTAAATGTGTTGGAACTGTAAGAGAATGTTTATCAGAGTACTCATCATGACAACATTATACACTTCTAGATGTGATTTCTTTAAACCATATTTTTGTTATTGTATTTAAGATAATAATCTTAGAGGACATAAGGAAGAAATTAAATCCCTTTTGTATCATTGGTTGTGAGCGAGTCAGTCAAAATATCAGATAGGAAAGCTCTGGTTTGTGTTACAGGTTATAAATAAACGCTGCTTTTAAATCCAGATATGTGATCCATACACTAAATCTTTTCTTTCCTGAAACGTACTAGAAAGCTTGAAAAGCAGTAAAATAAAATGGTTATTTCCTCTGAAGGAAGGCATTTTTGAACTGAGGCATATGTGTAACATGGTAAATTTTTGAAGATGAAAAATATGGAATAAAGACACTTCAGAGTAATTATTAAAAAAAAAAGCAGCTTAATTCATCAGCCTGTTTTTACACTAGAACACATTTATATGCTCATTAACACAAGTAAAGAGGCTTGAGATCAGTGTGGAGGATCTTCTTGTGTGAATTCACTTGTAGAATCACAGTCCAATAACAAATGATGCATTTCAGACCACAAATTATATACATCCATTGTCACAGAGTGAACAACAGGTCTAAAGAATACTGGAATCTCAAAACTAAGCATTCTCTAACAGCAAAAGCTGATTCTAATCTTAGATAATCTAGAATTAAATAAAAATTATATTACTATGAGATCACTGCAATCAATTAGTGTTTTTGCATTCTGTATAGATTTTACAGATCTAGTTTTTCTTGAATTAAATAGCAATAGTAATAGTACCGGTAACAGAATAGCAAAAAAAAAAAAATAATGAAAAGGCTTCTATTAATTTATAAAAAAATTATAGAAATAGGAAAGCTTCAGCTAAGCTGAGTATCCTATTTGTGTCACAATGGAAGTTCAGATTAAAGAAATAACTTTTATTAAAACTATTGTAAAATCCTTCAAGCAATTAAGAGAGCTACAGTGTTTTGTTTACCTTAAATTGAAACAGACATCTTGGGACTTTCCTTTTTTGATTTTCTTTATAAAATACAATAAATAAATAAGTAAATAAATACATACATATATACTTATATATATGTATATATACATACACATATACATATATATACATACATATACACACATATATATATATGCACTCCCCCAGTTTTGCCCTTGCTAGTTCCTAAAACTTCAGTGAAGTCACTAAGAGTCAGATAATGAAATTAGGCTGTGTGGTGATGGAGTTGTTCCAGTGAACACTCCCACATTTATTTACAGGCAAATCAGTGCTCCTAACTCAGAACATCTACTGTTTTTCAAAAAAGTAAATTCTCAGTCCAAGATTCACTTGTATATCCAGACATTAAGAAAATATTTTCCTCTCTATTTAAACATGCTTTTTTTCTCTCAACATAGAAATGGGGAATAAAGTGGAGTTTTCTGTACATCACAGCAAAATTTGTGAAGAAAGCTTGTGTAATCTTGTAGACAAAGTGCACTTGGATGTCAGGCAAGTATTTTTAATAAAATTGTAGAGGTAGTTTTAGAAAATATCTAGCTAGACATCTGTGATGTGTAGACATCATAAGGTTAGTCATCCTCGATGAGCAAAAAGGTTCTATTATGTGGTTTTACAATAAACTGAGTGCATTAAAGATAAAAGTCTTGTCCTGTCAAATTCAAAGGGGAAATCAGTGGGATTGATCATGATAATACATTATTTGAACAATGCTTTTAGATGGGGTTTTCACTAAGACAGCAGGCTGGACCATGCAGATGTTTTAGTCCCTTGGAAACTGTCCCATCTACATTTTGAGGTAAACATTTAATTTGAAAACTTCTGTTTTCTCCAGAATTCAATCATTCTATCATTGCTAAAGATTTTGAATTTAATTTACTGTATGACCATAAACTTGACTGTACTTGCTTGCTCAGATCCATAATCAAATAATCCTACCAGAATTTATATTTAATTCAGTATGCACTGTTTCTTATTGAAGTTAGTCCTTCATACACGTTGAAAAGTTGCTACTTCAATAGCCAGACATGCACAGGGAATGCAGAAAGAAATGCTTATCATTAAGAGTGTTCATTCCACAGAAACTATCACCAGCTTTGATAAACAGATAAAACCTGGTAAAAGTTTGATTCCCATAACTCCTCAACTTTCTGATATTAAAATATTAACTTCTATGAAATAAAGATTTATAATAAGTGGAATAGTGAAATTCTGTTGGGAGTTCTGAAGTTTTCATAATGATTGGGTATGCAGCTAAAGAGAATACCATTTGCATTGTATACTTTCCTATAATCAAATTTTCAATAAATCATGTAGCTATTGAAACATAAAGCATAAATCCATGGAAAACTTGAAACAATTAACATTTATTTAGTTTTACTGAGAAAATCCTTAAGCCATTTTGTAGAGTGCTAAAACTCTAGGGTTTTTTCCTGCTTGCCAATGCATAAATACTGGTTAATTTATATTATACAATTTAAATATGTAAACCTTACAAAAATTGTATGATTCATTAACTCTAAGTCCAAGTTTAGGTATTTGTTTAAAAGTCTGTCAAAAATTAGAAGGCCTCATGACCAGCTTCTCAACCCTTTTAAAGTAATGAATGTCTATGGAAGTCAATGTCAATGGGCATTGGGGAAAATCTGGTTGCTAATAAATGGATAGTTGTAGAATATCTTCTTCAGCCAGCTGACATTCTTGTTCAGGAAATGAAGCAGGAAACATTTCATTATCACTGAAGGAAAAAAACCTAGTGAAAAACAAACAAGGCACAGTGAAAGTTCAGACATGAAATGGATTAAATTTGTCCGAGTTCCATTAAAAATAATGTCACTAGACACCAGCTGAGGTTCAGGACCTTACTTCTTTAATTAGAGTTGATTCCAAGATATAAAACAAGGACCACTACCAGGCTTTCTGTCTTATTGCATAGCTCTTACCTACCCTATTTTAATCAACTGAGTTCAAACTGATCTTAATAAAAATAGATTAGCATTCATCAATATGTGGAGGGAGCATAATATAAGAAAAACATGTCCTTGAATGATAAAAATATTATCATTTACTACATGCAGAGGAAATTTTCAATGAAGTTGAACTTTTCCTTAGCTCAGTGGCTGCAATGTGCCTGAGGCCTGTGGGCTGCCTGAACAAATTAACAAACTGGACTATTTTTTTTTCCAATGGACAGAGACATAAACTCAATTTTGTTCTGAGTTGTTCAGGATAGATACCTAAGAATACAGACTTGCACTATGCATGCTGAGGTGATTGCACTGGAAAGACTGAAAGTACAATCTGGTCTCCTGGTTTTGTTTTTCATTAAAATGTCTGTAATTAAAACCTGTCTGTTCATATGTTGTTTTTTTTTTAAAGCAATGGAGACACTGTTTTAATGTAGGAAAAAACTGGCTAGAGTGTATAGGAAAGCCCAGGTCAGCTTTTACTAAGGTTAGTTGGGGTGTGCCAGGAAGAATGTCAGCTAGTTCTTTCCAAAATGCTGTGGACTTCTTTCAGAATCTCTTCAGAAGAATTACTTCTGCATTCTGTTGCTTTATTTATTTCACTTGTATTACATGGAATCTGGTTTTGTGTTTAAGTTGATAACTGATTTTTATTAAGGCAACACAGCCTCTCTCACAGTCCTAACCTCCAGAGGCCCCCAGACTGGGCAGTGTGGCAGCACCACTTCTACCCTGGACAGAACAAAGCTGGCACATCCTCTCTGTTGCTGCTTCCTATCACAGTGAGTAACTTATCCATTCAACTCAGGCAACTGTTTCAAGGCCACTGCTTAAGGAAAGGAGAAAATTCCTTTTTTTACCTAAGTAAAAAGTTAGTTAACATCTTAAATTGATGAAGAAAGAAATGAAACTATCTCTTCACCTTTGGTGACCGAGATGATTTTCATCCCAATGGAAGTCTCCTCATACCTTTCATGCAGCACATACCATCGGTGCTCCCAATAAAGGCAGTGAGTTTTCAACTGGAAAAATTCTTGTCACAATTTATATGGCTCAAATAGGAGGTAGACTTGGATAGAGCAGAGCATTCCAATTTGAGCCACAGGTAGCTGTAACTCTAGAAATGTGTGCTTTTTCATTAAAGACCTTGAGGGTTTAAGTCATCACTGAACAGCTTAAGACTTACTGAGATACAACCTGAGATAAAAACAGAAACATTCTTTGGTCTACCATGATCTCTGATTCTAATGTGAAATAGATCACAGATTAAAGCATAAACCCCAAAGAATTAATACACGGACATGAGCTGATAAGCTTGAAAAAAATTTTTTTTTCCGTTCTCTAATATTCTCATTTAAAAGATTTCAGATGGGTTTCAATCATTTTTTTTATTTTATGTTTACTAAAAAGATATATAAGAAATGGAATTATGACAAGTCTTTTGAAATTCAATTAATTTCTATTGTAAAATCATCTTTCAATAAAGACAAGAAAATCCATTCCCAGGAATAAGACTATATTTTATCCCTACTTAGATATCAGATATTGCAGTCACAAATGTAGAGAACATTTTTGCAGTCTCAATTTGAAAGTACATTAATAAATCTGAAGAAAAATATACTTTTTCTTCCTGTAGAGTAGCTTATTAACTTGCACTGTGAAATCTGAAAAGTGATTTAAATAATAAATTGTCGAGCCTAGTATCTGCCCAAGATAAAAACCTAAAAGATACCCATTCTCTCTCTTTTTACTTTTATACAGCAAGCTAATGAGGCCAAAAAGCAAAGCAAGAATTGTTTCTCCTGTACAGACAGTCACTACCTGTTCCTTTGCACAAATATCACTGGGATGTATCCACATATTTATTTCCTTTATTTAGTTTCAACCCCCAAAACCATAAGGAAAAAATATCAGATTATTAAGATCTCAGAAAAAAAGGGAAATCAGAACATTAAATAAAGAGGTAATTCTGGGCTCAGAGTTTAAGTGTTAATATATAAAAATTTTTTGAACCATTATTGAAATGTTGCTAAAACTAATTTGTTTTGTTTTGTTTTGGTTTTTTTTTTTTTTTAACAGAGATCACACTTTATTTTTAATGTTCAAGTTTGAAAATGCCTTTCAAGTAGGCTTTACTAGATGCCTTTGTTGAAAATCTGGCATTTTATGGATCACTCTGTCACTTCTCTGTGTTGGCAACAGTAAAGAACAGCTCAGCCAAAAAAAGGGAATATTTAAAGGACAGTTTTCAGGAAATATCAAGAGGTTTCAATAAAATATTTGTCATAATTTTTAATCTTTTAGAGAGGTATATTATATTTACTAACATAGCATGTATGCTACTATTGTCTTTGTTGAAAATGTTAAAATTACTGTTAATTCCTGTAAATTACTGTTAATAATGTGATTTATAAAGAAGAAAAAAAACTTCTTGCTCCAGATATGGCTTTGGTACTTAAGGTGAATTTTAGGATTAAAATAGAATATTAAATAAATGCTTAATATTTTCTTTTGAAGGAAGTGAATAATCATTTCACTACGAGTGAAACTATGCCAGGGGATCAAAGTAAAAGTAAAACCACAAAAATCTTGTAGTATAGTGAGCTTTGTGCAAGCAAAGGTATGGAAACACTTTGAGACAAATCATGCCCTAATTTTATTGAAATTGTGCAGGAATAACTTAACTGAAAATTTTCATCATTCTGAAATATGGATATAATTAAATTGCTTTTGGTTCTATTCTGTTTTAGGAGTGAATGTTTGTATTTTCTAAACAGATTCCCTGCTGCCTCTCCCCCAGCTGAATGCATTTCAGAGAGAGTTGATGTGCATGCATGAATTTGTGTGCACATACGAATTACTCATAGCAAACATTTGTTTGTTCAGAACTGTCCAGATTCAAGCTTTGAGTCAAATCTGACACTCATTGGCACCTGGACAAGCATATTAAAGCACATGTCGTGAGTTAGCACCCAATTTGGCTTTAACTTTGCATATATATATATTCTCCTTCTATAAATTTTCTCCTATGGATCAGATTCCATGAACACACAACAATACAGAAAGGCAATGATATTTCTCTGTTTCCAAAACACAACAATATGCTTGTAGATTCTTAAAACAAAATGCAGGATAGATAATTTGCTTAGTCTTAGATGTTAATGTACAATATATTTTCCCATCTCCTCCCATTTAGTGAAATTACTCCAGAAGAAAAATATCCCTTTTTATTGAAGTATACCAGATTAAAGTGAATTATTAAAATGCATAAAACAAGACAGTAATGTATAATGTGGTTTGTGACAAAATGTACTGTAACCTTAACTGTAATTATATCAAATATATTGATTTAAATTTCATAATCAAATTGTGCAGGTAACGATCCATATCTTTGGTAATTGAGTTGTGTGTGCAAATGTAATTATAGTAATGGTATAAAAATTTGATGATGCCATCTAGATTAGATTGAACTTTGGGTGTACTTTAAAGAATATTCAGGGATTCATAAAAAATCAGTTTATGTGGAACTATATTGTAACCCAGGACTGATGTTTTCCTGAGAATGGAGTTTAATCTCTGTTGAAAGTGTGGCCAAAAAAGTTCCAATCAGGAAAGCATCTTCAAGTTATATTTTCCTGTTAAAATATAGGACACAGCTGATGAAAACCTTTGTAGAAGACAGCAACTTTGTTTTGTGTAGAACCAATTTTGGGTTTTCCTGAATGGGTTTTTTTGGTTAACAGCACTTTTTATAGATGTTAAGAGCTTCAGTGCTGAAAAGTATTCTGAACTTCTAAAATAACCACCATTGAGATTACACTTTGCAGTGCAGAAGGGAGAGGTATTTGATAGTTCTATACAATGCTGAAAGTATTTAAGAAACAACCCCAAAACCCCATCCCTCAGCAGTTCTTTATATAGTTCCAAATGGTCAGGCATCTGAAATGAGAGACATTCCCTGGCTTTGTTATCAGATGCTTTCTTGTGATGGATACAGCCATGGAAGCGGGGCCTATAAATTTGCTATAATCACACATCTTTGTTTAAAAGCGAGCTATGTTCCAAACAAAATTTATAAGATCTGCTGTAAAAACTGAAGAGAAAAAAAATAAAGATACATTGAACTTTATCCCTGTTTCTGAAGAAAATTCTTCCTTTTGTTTTGTTTTCGGCTCATACAGACATTATTAATCTTAATGACCTCTATATGTGTTTTTAAATAACAGATTTTGACTCAAAAGTTCAATTAATTTTTTATGAGTTGATGTGAACTTTCATTTACTTAATGGGAATATATTGGAGCCATAAAACAACAAATATTTCCTGCAATAATTTATCTCATTAAAAAAAACTTGCTGTGATAAAATGTTCCTCACACAAATGTATATGTTGAATCCATAAGTAAATTTAAAAACATTAAATTGGTGCATTTCTTGCTTTTCTAAATCTGCATTATTCTCATATCAACATCCTATGGTTCATTTATTGCTGGCAGAATCATGTATTTAGCAGAATTTTTATTGCAGTATTGAAAAGGCAAGTAAGACTAGATTGTCTCAGTACTTGAAGATACAGATGTAAACAAAAAAAAGCTACACAGAATTTCAGATTAATCAAATCTGTTCCTGGAAAAAGTGAGATTCGAAAAGATGTAGGCAAAATTTGGATATGTGTGTGGATAGTGTTATGTGGTTGGTAAATATGCAGCTAATTAGAGTGTTCTTGGATTGAGCACATGAAGGAATGTTGAATGTTCTGTCACGTGGTCATGCACACCATTCAATCACAAAGAAGAACTGCTCTTTAGAATTAAGAAAAATGTCATGGCACTTATCTGCTTTCTAAGGCCAATGTGGCTGTATGCTCATGGTCAGATGTGATGAAACCAGAAAGAATATAGCATTGTTTTCTTATTTATTTACTCTCGTTCTCTTTCTTTATTGGAAGATATATTGTGTGTAGGAGACATAGGGGTACATCTTGTTTCCTTATCTCCTCTAGATCATCTCTGAAAAAAAGGATAAATAAAAAATTCAATAGAAATGTCCTTGTTCTACAAAGAAAAAATGTGACTTGTATGAACAAGTCTAACAATGAAGAGAGCAACAAAAACCTTCTTCCAAACAGAGGTGAAGAATAGAAGGTGACAAGGAACCACATCTCATATTTGTTTGCTCAAAATTGACTGCGTTTTATAGCAGCTTTTAAGTAATTTTTTTTTCAGATTCTATTCATGTCACAGAAAAAAATACTAATACTGATTTCTGCTAGTACAACATAGTTGTATATTAAAGTATATACAACTATGTATATTAAAGTCAGTGACATGTATTTGAGCAGGTATTTGTTTTCTGAGTTACAAGTATGCTTTTGCAGAAATCTACCTCTGGAAGGAGGGGTAGATTCTATCAAAGTAATGGCCAGTCTCTTTCACACCATTGCAACAAAATTGTCCCTGGGTCAGAGGGTCAATGAATATTCCCCAGTCATATGCAAATCACGTAATTGGTATTCATATTGTATTTCGTCTTAAAAAAATAAAATTAAGAAAGGTGATTAGTCCAATTGACGGTCCAATTGATTAGTCCAATTGACTTTTTCCTTCAAAACTTGTGAGAGTTCCCAGCTACAGTCCACTTAAATTCTGCTTCAGAATATCTAAGTTCATGGGACATATTTTGGCTAGGAGAAATATGAATCACTAAGAGTTTGGGTTGCCTGAGTGTTATCATAGCAGTGATTGCCCTGAGCCCCACACCTGCAGGGAGAAGGTGCTGATTCACCTGGTAATTATGTACATGCCAGAAGCTTAATCATGGCACTTGAAAGGTACTGTAAAACAGAATATGTGCTTGTTAGACACGGTTCTTAAAATCACATTGAAAAAGAAAAAAATAGGACTGATTAACAATTTTTCCATGTGCTCAGAAAGTCTCGAGAACAGACATATTTCTAAGTATTTGACATAAAAAGTGAATAATTAGAAATGGTCTTAGATTTGGAGGGGGACAGAAAGCAAGATTCTTTTTTCAAGGAGAATTTGTAATTAGGCCTGTGAGCTCCCATGTAGCCACTGCTACACTTTCCAGTGCTTTGAGAACTTGGACATTTTTACAAAGGTCAAAGGAGTTAAACAATGACATGCAACTAAACAAGAAGAAATTAAGAGTCATCTTATTTTTTGATATGCTTATGAACAAAATATATTTTTACCTCATATATTTCTTAAATGATATGCCTATTTATATGCTAATAAAACAGATACATCATGATTACTTCCCACTGTTTTTAAAATCTAGTTTAATCCTCAGAATAAATAAAATTATCGATGAAGAATGTGTAAGTAGTATTAGAAATTCAACAGGAAAGATAAGATTCAGATCATCATATTCTGATTGTCAAAATAATCTCATATTAAACTGATTTTTCAGTAAAATGAGTGGATTTGACCAGAATTTTTTTAAACTTAATACCAGTTCACTTCATTTTTTCTGCCTCTGTAAGTCAGCAGTTGTCAGAGGGATAGTGTGTTCTTCTTATGACATAATGCACTTGAATTTATTCATTTCTCTTTATTGATCTACTTATGAGTCTTAATAATGTAGAATGATCAGAATTTCTTTGTGAAGTAATAAGTGGATTGCTTTTGTAGGAAGGCATTTATTTTGTGAGCCAGATGCAGAAACACTAAGAATATCACTAATTGAGACTTAAAGGTATCAGAGAAAAGAATTATGAAAGGAAGAAAGCTGGCCCAAAGTGTTCAGAGAGAAAAAAGAAATTTAAATGTAAAAATGTCTATGTACAATATTGATCTACTTCTTATTGAATACATTTTTTGTGCAACACAATTGTGTGAGTCAAACTAGTTTTCTGTAGCTTATCCTAGAAAGAAAAGCTTTCTTTTAAGAATAAAATTGTAGCCCTCAATTTCTTCATTCAAAAGCTTTCTGAATGAAATTCAAGATTACCTTTTTTCTTCTGAAGCAGTTAAATGATTTAGCTGTTCACAGTGTAGTTGTCTCCTGATTATACTTTAGATAAAAGAATATTTTAATGGTCTTGCATACAGCAAGCAAATAAAAACAGACAAAATTATCCGAAACTTCTTGCTGATCTTTCAGTTTTATGAGCTATTCTACAGCAGGCTAAAATGGAATTTATGAATACTTTTGTTTCTGAGAGATATTTAACTTCCACAGTATAAAGCTCTTACTATCCCATTCAGTAGGAATAATTTGCTGCTTTGCACACCTCCTAGGCATAAAGCTGTCAGACAAACTATTCTTTAAAATACTGTAATCAGCCACCAGACCTGATTTCTAAAATCCACAGGTGTCTTTCCAACATGTGATTCCTGCTTTTTGAAAGATTAATCTAAATTATTTAAACAATTGAGCAGATATATGCACTTACCCATATTCAGCATTACTCATTTATTTCTAACTTTGATCTCAGCAGTCCCAGTTCAATAAAATGCATAATCACATAAGTGGTCATCAACACAGGGAACTAATAAACAAAAAACATAGATGTGCTGCAAAAGCACCTGAAGTGTATGGACATGAGGGCACTGATGTGCTGGAAGCCACTCCTGATTTGAGCTTTTGGGCTCTGAATCAAGAATCTGGAAGGTAAAAGAAATATTCATTCACATTGTGTGTTTTGTGTTTAGGGCTGTCACTACAGATTCAAATGTGAAAAATATTCTGTTGCCTTACACACATTTGTAAACATTTTTACAGCTCACAGAGTGTGATTGCAAATGAAATATTAACACCCTAAGAGAGTCTGGAAACAGCTGAGGGTCATTACAGGGCTGGCAACAAAAAATATCTAATGCACTTTCTAGAAATAGTGAGAGGAGATAAACCTGGGATATGAATATTGAATTGTTAATTGTTCAGAGCTGTGCACATGTTTACAGAGTCCTGGGAAAGCAAGAAAAGGGTAACAGTAACTTTCAAAACCATTGCCTTAATAGCAAATACATATTCTCACAATCAAAAATTATATTTTAGGAAGTAAACAGCAACATGCACAGTGCTACCAGATTACTGTTTAGAAGCATTTTGGGGGTTGCTCTCATTTATGTCCTTGACTTTCATCTACCAGTAAAAAACCAGTTGGGTTTATAGTATGTTTAGTCATGTTCCTAATTGGGTTTGAGCTGCTGCCACTGGAGTCACTCTGATATCTAAGTGCATAACTAATGAGAGTTCCCTGATAATTAGAGGTGATAGCTACCATAAAAGTGAAAAGAATACCAAACAAGAATACCAAACAAGAATAGAAATGGAAGCTTGGGTTTTCAATATTGTTCCCCAAAGTATGCGTTCCAAAAAAAATTAAATTTTCTCACAATTCAGGAAATTCTTCCTACTATTAATCTGAATCCTCACACATTCAGCCCAATTTCTGCATGATACTTTGTGTCTAAAACTCTTAGTAAATTACAGAGTAAATTCATAGCACAGAACAGCATCCCAGTCATCCTTCTGGAGCTTAAAGGATTAAGGGTTTCAGTTTACTTTAGTGTGTTTCTGAGAGAATACTTTAGGATAACAACACACAGATAAAGATAAGGAGTTGGGAGATAATGTTCCATTTTGCTATTTATCTAATTACTATTACCGCAGAAAAAATAAAAGTAACTATTATGATAAAGAAGATACATTAGAAGAGATAGAAAAGTGATCATATCATCAAATGAAATTACCAAGTTTACCTATTCAAAAATTTGTCCCAAAATAATGAATAACAACAACCTCTTTCAGGAGGCTTAAGATGAAAATCTACGAATAGAAATTTCAGGTTTCAAATACCTTTAGAAGTCCATTATTTCTTGGGTTGATGGTTCTGAATAACTATTTTTTTAAAATTAGCTGAAAAATAAATGTGGCTGAGAATTTAGAATGGAATTTTCCCACATACTTCAGAAAGGAGTATTTGCTTTGCTTCTGCTCTTGCAATGCTCTCTCAGGATGAAAGGCATAAAGACCATATGTACTTATTTATGCAATTATTCCCGTGAAGAGATCCTGTGAATGAGAGCTGTACAGTATGAGCAGCTCAGAAATTGGCTCTCTTACTAAGAGGCATGGTATGTGAAAGTACAAATCCGAACTTCCCATTACACAGTAAGTCACTGATCTTTTTTTTTTCTTAATTGTAAGGTTCTCTACTTTCAAACTGACATGTGGAATTTTTAGCCCATGCTTAGGGCTGAAGTAAGGAAAGAACAAAAGCTGAAATCGATTACAGTTTCAATCAGAATAAATGAAGAAATCATTATTGTTTTGTTTGATCTTGCTGAAAAATAAAACCTAAGCATTTTAACATTGTAATTGTCCTTTAAAATAGGATAGGTTTAAAAAAACTAGAAGGTCTAATGGATAAAAATATAAATTGAAAAATGAATCTTCTCCGATACCATTTTTGAAATAGCTGGATAAGTAAACCACAATTTTGCTATGGAAATGGGAATTACTGCTGTAGCGACTCTATCATTTCAGCAAAATCCTACCAATAAGTTACCATAGAGTTTGATTCACTGTTAAGTATTTTGAAGCTTTTCTAGAATGAAAGGCTGAGACAGCTGTAAAAATTGAGTCTCCACCATTCCAGCTGATTCAGCAAGGAATTAGCCATGCTCAGGAAGTCCTTTAAAAGATACTCTATTCTGAGGCATCAAACCATGAAAATATGTGGAGTTACTGTAATTGAGCAGTGCTGAACACATGTCCACATATTAAATACTCTGATTTAAACAGTAGCACAAAATCTCTGCCTCACATTGGAGGCTTTCTCTTATATGTATCTGTCTTCACAGAGCAGTTGGAAGAAAGGATAAGGCCATGATTTGGAATCTTTATGTCCAATCTTTCAGAGCAGCCTTCCCTCTTGGTTTTGGAGCACACCAAAAGGGCATTTTTCTGTCCATGCAACAGCACAAAGAGTGGGATGACCCTTCTCCAGGGTGCTTGTAGGGAAATTGCCAGTCTCACATTCCTTCGTTGCCTCTTGAAGTGCTTAACCTTCTCTTCGCAGTTTGGCTCCAACACGCAATTTTATACAATTATCAGCACTTTGATTGTAGTGCCATCAATTATACCAAGGAAAAAATTCTAACCTTTATCATTCTGGGGAATAAAAGTGGAAAATTTGAATGATGAATGGAAAACAAATGAAAAGAAATTAAGTATTATTAAATTCGTTATTGATTATTCAACTTCAGGAATTATGTAGGTACGAACTCATGCTTTTCAGCACTCAGAAAGGTAATAGCTAATAGATCTTCAGTCAAGCCATTGCAGTTAATACTACCTCATTATACTACCTCATTACCCTGCTGCTCAACAGTGCAACAAAAACCATCTTTAAAACCCCTGGGGCAGTGTCCTAGAGTCTAGAAATTCTAGTCTCTACTCTCCTACTCTACATGATAAATTTAGAAGAAGAAGAGTTATATTATTCTGTTCACCTCTACTGTAGTCTTCATACTTCCACAACTGTCAGAATGTTTCAACATCTGCTGTGCAAAAAGGCAGTGAATGTGTAATCCAATTTTAATACACATTATTTCATCACCATGTTAGTCCTTATGATTCAATTATCCCCTCAGTGCAGGTCCTGCAGTGAAGTTCTAGCCTGGATGTTTGCAGGAAGACAGTCATGCTTTCAGGGATGGAACTGGAACTGCACAACCTGAGCTCTCAATTTCATGAACTGAGATCTACTTCCACTTTTCCATAGTAGGCATATAAAACTGCTGTGCTTTATGAAGTCCTCAAGAAGTTTTCCACTTAGACATGAACTTCCCCTGAGGAGACCAAAGTACTTTTTTCCTAAATGGACTATATATAAAGATGCCAAGATTCATTAGTGTATGTTAGGAAAACATTGCTGCAATTTGGTTTAAGGAATGAGGAAATTTGAAATCATTGTATGGTTATGTAGAAAGTAATTTGCTAAGAAGTGGCCTTGACTTGGGGAGTTACAGTAATAGCATAACCAGGTTTTCTGTTCTGATCATGCTGTATCAACTGTCTGGGTGATCTGAGCCAATTTGGAAGGTATCTCTGAAAAGAAAATGTTTTCTGTGCTTTGTAGTAATTCCTTTCCCTAGGAATTATTTATAAATGGCCTTTTACATGAAATAAGTATGGAAGGGTTTAGAAGATAAGATCTTTTTTTCCCCCTAAACGTATTTGATCCTCTTGAATTTTTAGGCATTAAAATTTCAGTTTCACACATACAATTTTTTTTAATTGTTTTTGATTTATACTGCCAATTTACAGGTAGCCATGAATTCAAAAGTATTTTCAGAAACAAACAACAAATTTCCCTTTATATTCTGTGCTTCTCTAATCTGCTGGTACCCTTTTATACATGAAATAAAAAAAAACCCACAAAATAGGAAAAAAAATCTGTTATCCCTTCTTCTTAAATGTTTGCCACGTGTGTGAGTGCATCGACACTTTGAACCATCTGTCAGTTTTTTTCCATTAGTAAATGATGCCAAATCTTCATTAGGCTATGTCACAATCACAGCTAGATATGTCTAAGGTCCAGTTACTTTTCAACTGGACAATTTTTCAGCATTTTTCTTTTTCTTATTCTAATTGTTCTTTGGAAGTATGGTAATGCCTTTTTAAGTGGTTTTTAAATCCATATTTTTTAATCAAAGCTTTCACATATGCTGGGATTCCTTCTTAATTCACTATGTCTTTTAGTTATAAGTTGAAGAGTATCTGATTTCTCATTGTGTGTTTGGTTACATTTCCTCTTTCTAGATCATTGTTGATCATGATTCTTTTAATTTTTTACTTCCCTAATTTAGAATGGATATATGCTATTGAAGAATTGTTCTTTTTAACCTAATATTTTATTAAGCAAAAATCTATAGTAGGCTTAGTTGCAATAAGATTAGACTGGAAAGTGAATTTTCTTCTTTCTATTTTTCCATCTCCATCTCTCCATTTTCATCTTCCATAAGAGACCCTAAAGCAGAGCTATACAAGAAGAGCACACTGCATGGGTACTGCCAAGGACACCTTTAGATATTCCTTCAGCCTCTTTCATGAATCTGGTCACTCTTTTTAAGTCATATTTGGAGTGTAATTTTTTTATCTTTCTACAACTTTTTTGAGTGTTTTATTTAGAGCAAAATTTAACTATGACAATGAATAATTTTTGGAATTTTATACCTAATCATATCTGTAGCACGACTATTTTGAAGGCATGATAGAGCAATAGTCATCTTCTCCAATAAAGCAGCTTAGCTGAAATTTATGTGAGTTGGAACCCTTCTAATTCAATATTTAATTCAGTGCAAAGTGTTTTAGTATACAATAAGGCTAATGTTATCAATATCATATGATCATGTTTGGTCATTTGGTACATCTTACATATAATTTATCTGCCTGAAAGTGTATCCTTTTTTCCATAGCTGTATTAGTTGATCTAATGAAAGCTACTACCTTTCCCCTGTGAATTATCTCACATATCCTTAGACCTTTAAGATAATACCAGTGGTGCCCCTACTTGTATAGTCTCAGTAGCTCCAATAAAAATTAGAAATAAGAGAGACCTCCATTGCCAGAGCCTATTTGGCATACTCATAATTCAAGCAATGAATTGCAATACACTGAACTTGGATTTGCACATATACACACAGGTTTGTTAGAGGAAAAATAAGACTTTGTTGCACCATTATGTTCTTATCCAAACATAGGTGTCATTCTGTTTTTCCTATAGCTTGTTAATACACACTATTCAAACTATGCAAAGTAGTAAAATGAGATGAAAATCTGATCTTTCTCAGCAGAGTAAAACACTACTTCAGACTCAACTGTCTGAAGTATCAGTGCCTTTTAGTTATTTTCCCTGAGAAACCACTTTGACAGCAAAACTGTGTCTACTGAATTCAGCAGAATTATTTTCAATTTACACAATGTGAGAGGAGACCAAGGCCTTTACTTGCAGATTTCCCATCCAGCAGTTTATCAGGCTCTCATATTCACATGCATATGTACACACATAGATATTGATATGAGCATGTGAAGAGTCCGTTTTACTTTTTCCAGGTTCTGCTTATACAGATGTTAATTTACATATTTGGAAAAGGTAGCTTTCATCCTGGAGAAATGGGGAGAAAAATCCTCAAACACATCTCATTTTGTAACTCATAAAGCCTTTACATGTTTTTATTTTACAGCTGAAATAAGAGGAGGGGAAAATCCCTTTCTCATCTGTCTCTGACTTCAGTCTCATAACTGTTCACAAAATAAACGTTATTCCTTCATGTCAGCAGGCTGTGAAAGTGAGGCTTGAAATGGCTGCCTGATTACAACCTTAACACCAACACCTCCTTAATCAACACTCCTTAACTCCCTCCAAATAAGCTCTCTATGATGTTATGATTTATTATATTGACCATGGCTTTTTTCCATCTACATCATGTAGAAAGTTGTAATTTAGTTCTTCCCCATCCCCTGCTTCCCCTTACTGAAGTGACTGCCTTTGATTAGATTTCCTAGGATTTAGTTCAGAGGGAATTTATTTTTATTAAACTTTAGAAAAGGAAAAAAAAAAATAAAAAAAGTGTGAGTCCCTAAGAATAGATTTTAATAGGTTCACTGCCAAAATAAACCAAAACAAAATCCACAGTATTAGATCTTTGATGTCATTTCCTTTAATATTTTACTTACTACATAAAAGCAGAATTTTCTGCTCTCCTAGTATCTAAATTTACTTTTTGAGGAAAACCTTGAATCAAAAACGATAAGACTTCATAGATTTTTGAAGCAGAAGAGGCAATTTATTCTCTACAGTACTTTCCAGAATGAACAACTATTTCTCAAGAGTTTTTAACCAATTATAAAATGAAACATGCCTTCTTATTTTGAACAATATATTCTTCCTATGTGAAACAGATTACTTATACTAAAGGACATGTATCTATTAATAACTATCAGAGCCTAAGAAGAGCTGCAGTACATCAAAATACCATTTTAGAAATAAGAACATAATCAGAAAATATTCCAGACAATTACAGTCTTCTGCAATACATTATTAGCTGTAACCTTGATCCCTAACCCTGTCCTATAAAAACTTTACCTGTTGGGCATATTATCATTTATCATTCTATAATGTGATTTTCCCCTGCTCAGATTCTATTGCATATATTGTTTTGATGCTTTTGAAACAGATACACAGTCAGACAGACCAATTATCTTACTCCTTGCCTGGTAAGGATAAAAAATATTATGAATCTTAGGCTATAGGTGACTTACATAGCTCTCTAAGGAAGGAGAAAAGGTTTTAACAGCTATTTTATCCCATGCTATTTTTGTGACTGTCAGCATGATAAAAATGTTATTTGCTGTAAAAGCTTTGGTGTTGGATTGTACTTACAATCTCTATTTTGCTTGAGAAATCAGGCTTACCTCAATCCATTAACATTTGGAATAAGTGTAACAATTACAGTTATAAGAACAAGTCATGTGTGCAATGTGATTTAAATGTGCAGTTCTACTGGAACAAAGTTTACTTAGAGATGGCATTATGATGTCAAGAATTATGCTTTGAAATAAATTCTGCATCTAAAATTTCCACACCTCTCACATTCATTATACGATTTTAGGCTGCGCAACCACTTTTCCAGGCACACCCTTCCAGTGCTCACCAACCCTTTTGGTGAAGAAATTTTACCTAATATCCAATCAAAACTCCCCAGGGAGAACTGGTTGCCATTTCCTCATTCCTATTTCTTGTTACTTGAGGGAAGAGCCTGACCCCCACCTGGCTGCAGCCTCCTTCCAGGCAGCTGTAGGGAGTGATGTGGTCACCCCTGAGCCTCCTCCTCTCCAGGCTGAGCACCCTCAGCTCCCTCAGATGCTCCAGAACCTTCCTGGTTCCACTGCTGCTCTCTGGACATGCCCCAGCATCTCAGTGTTTTCTTGTGATGAAAACATCTCAGTGTTTTCTTGTGATGCAAACACTGAGATGGCCCCAAAATTTTCCTTGTGGTGACTGGCCCCAAAATGAGCACAGGATTTGGGGCTGAATACAGGAGGATGATCTCTTTCTAGCTACATTTATTCTAACATCCATGTGAAATATGTATATTTTTGTGTGTTTTTGTTTATATAGGTACGTTAGAGAGCAATTCTGTACTTACTGTACAGTTTGGAAAGGTAATGAGAATAGGAAAATAGACAGGAGTACTTTTGCATTTAGAATTAGCCAGAGATACATCTTAGTTTTCTTACAAGGCTTAAAAAAGATGCAAACTGTAGGTATAAGGGAGTATCCAGAATGAGAGAAATAGAGGTATTTCAGGCTTGGTTCTATATATATAAATTTGTCCTTACACTGTCTTCCTTTTTGGATCTTTCAAGAATTTTATAACATTTTCAATGCCGCATAATATATTGATCAATAAAACCTGCTAATCTTTTTTAAACTCCTTTTACAAAGATTTTAAATTTGAGGTTTTTTGCTCAACCTTTCCTGGAATTTGCCACCCTTTAATATCTGCTAAGGAAAATATTTAATGACTTGCAAATCAGAAATATTTGTAATGCAGAAAAAAAGGCACGTCAAGTTTTCCTGAGTAAATTACATGGAAATGGGTCAATTACATAGTATGGGCAAAAATAATAACAACAAAAAGAAGAAACCTTCTCTATTAGTTGTGATCCAAAGTATTACAGTGACAAAAGCTAGAAAATTCAAAGATGCAGCACAGGCAAGATACAGCCAAGATACAGACATCAAAGTCTTGGGACTAAATTCCAATTATGTGTCTTCTTTTGTAAAATGACTCTCAGAATTCTTAGTCATCTAATTTTGTGAACTCCCTGCTATTACAGTAGCATCAAACTATTGCAAGGAGGGCTGGTTCTCTTTCAGGACAATTCCATTTTTAACCTGTTATTAGGTTGTTCTGTGTGCAGTTGAATTTCTCTGTTAAATGTGTAGACTGCAGGCTAAAAGCTAGGCTTTGATTACAACTAAAATAAAATAATAAAATAAGCATTCAATTAAAATCTTGCAGAAGTAAAAATTAATAAAATTATAGCTTTGGTGGGATGATCCTCAGCATAATGGTCATTGTGTAAATAAAAAGACAGCAGCATGTTTAGATTCTAATGACACAAATGAGTTTCTAAAAACCTTTATCTTTTTCTGAAAAGGAGATAGAAGATTGCTTCTCCAAAGAGAAGATTGAAAATTATTATCTGGAAGCTATATGAAAATGATACATGGAGATCCTCTTTGATTAAACAAGTCAACAACCTTTCCTTCAGAATTCCTCTGCTTCCTGCATCCTTCCATCTGACAGCAGACAGTAATAGGAAGAGCAGAAAAGAGACTCTCCAGTCTTTGGGTCCTGTCAGAGCACTGAGAGCTGACAGTGGAAGTGTGTGCCCTGACTTCTGCATAAGAAACTCTTCCTTCCTGCAGTGCCTCACAGTCCCAGCTCAAGAGGAGCAGTCCTACTTCAAGAAATAGATATAGATGTATTCATATCTTAACTCTAACACATTAACTGCTTTTAAGTTTTTACACTCGTAGTTCAGGAGCTAAGATAGAGAAAATGTTTAAGTGCAATTGTGCAGGAACAGAATAAATCTGAGAAAAGGGAGAAAGAAGGGGAAGTAACTACAGGGAAATTAAGGAAAAGCAACATATATGCCAAAAAAGAAAATAAACCAACTATGAAATTGCTCCTCAAAGACAGGGAGCAACTGAAAGTAATGTACCTGGGAAGCTCCAGTCTTCAGCCAGATGACCAAACTACTGAGTCAGCTAAAGAAGGAAAGTGACTCACAAGAATAGTGGATCCTGGCAATAACTTTCTTGGTGTGAGCTTCTGTTTGTTTCTTCTTCTTTTCAACCATAAGGAAAGGGAAGGGAAAAAGATTACCTGAAGATTTATAAATAAAAGTGAAATTAATGAACTTGCCTTAAAGCAGTAAATAGAGTATTCCATGGCATTTCCCTTAGTTTTGATTTACAATGTGTATGGATTTGGTAAAATTTGAATTGACCAGTTAATTACTGTATGTGCATAGATGGAGAGAGATAGCAGCTTATTTTAGAATGTCTATATTAATATTATATATTAATTGGGAGCAAAATCTAAAGTTAAGACTACCTTTAACCAGTACAAAACCCCAGTGATTTCTCTGTGCTCACTCTTAAAAAGGCTTTCAAAGCACACATTAACTAATGCTATATCAGATAAGTCAGTGACCTAAATATACTTTTTTTGAGAAGGATGTGATATCTTATTCATCATTCATTCACCTAGCTAAACTGATTGTAGTGCTGAAGGCTGTGTATGGGACCTATTACTGCATATTTAATGGCTATCATTTCTGTACTGTGCAGATTATGAATCAACCTTTAAATCAATTTTTTGCAGAGCTAAGTGGATACCAAGCATAAGATAAATATCTGTCCTTCAATTTCAGATGATACACACTCAAATGATGTTGGTAGAATTGACAAGACATCCTTTAGTCTTTACAGGAGCATGCCTGGGATGCCACTTTTCAATTGGTACAAGTGTTTCAAATGGTCCCCAGAAGTTCTCTGCACATGCCTTCTCTTCAGGGGGCAGACAGAGTGTGCCAGAAGCCGAGTCAGCACTGTCTGAGGAATATTCCAGAACTGGGACATCACCCCATTTTCAGCAGTGCATTACTGCTGCTTTCCTGGCAGTGCTACCCTGTGCCTTTGCCTTCCTCACCCCTCACAGCAGCCCTGGGGAGCCTCACGGGCTGGGGCACTGATAAAGGAAAAGGACCTGGTAGTGCTTACATCCATCTGTGGAAACACCAAACACGTGCCTCCAATGCAAGCACTTGTGGTATCTAACATGAAGGTTTCCCTGTTAGAATAGGTGGAAGATGAGCTACTACTTCTGAATTACATCTTTACAGTCTTTTTGGGGCTTACTCAGATGGTGCACTGATGAAATGTTTTATAGATTTTCGTACTTTGTAGACATACAGAAAAATTAAGACTGTGCAGTACCAGATACAGAAGATAAGGAAACAGACAAAAAAGTAGTAGATATGTGGGTTTATTCAGTGAATTTGCTACTTGGTTTTAAGTTGTAGCTCTATGCTACACTATACTTTTGGAGTAAGGTTTTTGGTTCCATTATTTGGATATTAATTTCAGCCATCCCATCTCTCTTTTTTGACAGGGATTAAATTGGTAACACGATTGATTTTAAAATATTTGGAAATATACAAGCTGAAAAAATTTAATGGTGCAGAATGAGTTTTCCAATAATTCTTTAAATGTTCTGGAAATTAGAAGAAGTTTGTAAATTCAGTAAAAGAAGTGTGTAAATTCAGCACCTTTCACAGAAAAGAGATTTCTCCAATTGTAAATACATTAGTCAAAGCTTAGAATTTATTTAAAACTTATTAAAAAAACCCCAAAACAACAACAACAAAAACCAACACAATACCTGAAACCTTGTGCACTCAGATTTAGCTTGAGGTAATTTTTTATAGCTAAGTAATAAACAGCTGAAAATAGGTTATATAATAAAAGTGCTGACACCACCTTAACTACATCCTGGAGTTGCAAACAGCAATGCTATAATGAGTCAGACTCATTGTATCTTTCTCATCCATGGTTTCATTTTTAGAAGTCCTATACTGCTGTTGGCCCACATTTGCATTACATAAACTTCCATGATGAAATATCTTACCATTTCATCTGAAAAGTATGAAACAGAGAACATTTTTTATTTAATTAGTTCTGAGTTTGCCCAAAGGCTTTAGGAACTAGAAATTTTTCAGGCTTGTTTTTACAAATTAGTTGTGAAGTAGAATCTGTCTTTTCTGTTTCTCCATCAAGGTAATGTTCTTTGCTCACATTTATCTTTTTTTTTTTTTTTTTTTTTAATGAGCTATTTCTGATAGTCAGCTGCTTTTTCTGCTGTATACTTCACTGAGGGCACCATGTTATCTGCATTATTCATTACTGCAACAGTGGCATACCTTGGTTAGAATCTAAACAAAAAACAGTTTCTAGGCATAACTCTAAGTCTTCTATAAAAATCATGAATTATGTAATCCACAAATCTCTTCACAATGACATCACTTTTCTCTCTGTCAAACCAGCTATTTTTATTTAATATTGCTCATCTGCCATATGGACTCCCGTATCCAAGTTAATTATGAAACTGAAATATGGCAATACACTCTGAATCTATAAAATAATTCTCCAATTAAAACTATTTTAAAACATCTCACGTACAAAATAATTTTATATGATTCTGCATGGCAAGAAAAAGAGGGGCTTTTTAATCACCAAAACATTACACAAATACCCATATTTGTAGTTGCTCAGAGTGCTCCTCATGGAATTAAACATGCCTCAGTGAACAAATTGTATTGTTGTTTGAGAAAGCCACAGTAGATGCAGCTACTGCAGACAAAATATCAATAAAGAAAGATCTACATGATACTTTTCTCCTGATTCCTAGTTCTACTATTCTTAGATTATTCTTAATGTTACATATGTATTTGGCGTGCTGCTGAAATGGGCAGTAGGTGGAAAACTTTTAGACTCATTCTATGATTCATATTTTTAAAATTTAGGAAGTTTTTTTTCATATGAACAGGATGATTTGCCTCCAGGAAGAAAAAATTTATATGGTTAGACAGGTATTTTTTATGATGAATTAAAGAAATCACTCATGATGGCACCTAGCACACTTTCTGCTAAAGCATAAAAGCATGATATGTTGCACATTAGAAATCAGCATAAGCAGTAGTTGGTAAATAACCACATCCTGCTTGCTAGTTTGACAGTTCCTGGACACTGCATATGACTCTGGGTATTTAAAGAGTGCTCCTTAATTATAAAAACACAGACCAGCCTTCAGAAATGTCCTGCAAAGGACACTATTCCTATCGCCTGAAATGTGCCCTGCATTATCAGCTGCATTTCAGATCTTTTGCTAATTCAAAGTGACCAAAGGCTTAGCATAACATTTTGTAACATCCTGGTCACAAAAAGGGATTTTTTATTTCAGCATGAACCTGCCCTAATATTTTGCTGCATTCATACAAAATCCTTCATAGGCATCAAGCACTCACTTTCAAAAACAGCATCCAAACTGTGGGAGAACGCTCACTGGAAACCACCATTATATTCTCACAAAACTCTGATATTTCATCAGAAACTATGCTGAGCTTTTCCCCACATTGTCATTACAGTTTACTCATAATAATGCAATGAAATGTAAAATGTGTTCAGTGAGAGAATCAGCAGGAAAGGGATGGTAGTTCCAATGCCACCAAAGCCTAGTTACTATGTGCTCTCTCCATGTTAGGAAAGTTACTGACTGGATGTGTCTGTAAAATGGCTAATTTTATTTTCCTAACCTAATTGATAACTTCCTTTTCTTGGGAGGCCAATTAATAATATAGTTGAAAAGTATCCTCTAAGATACACTCTTGAGAATGAAGAAAGGCAGAAGTCTCTGATGAAATGAGAAATGTTTGAAATAAAGTATTGATGAGGTAATGCATGGGGTCATTTATAAGCCTTGGTTCTATCTGTCACTTTGATTAAGAGGTGCAGAACAAACATATTTAAATGTGTCTGTAAGACTACAAGCATCATCAAATACTTCTAGTAATAACCTTAGCTCTGCTATTAAAACACTTGATCAATGAAATAGAAAAAAGATATAAAAACTTTTACAAATAGTCCAAAGGCAAAGAGAGATTTTAAATAATGAAATAGAGTGGTTGCTCTTGCTGCATGATTCTCTTTGGTTTTGAAATGGAGTGTAAAAAGATAATGCACCTTTTAATAATGGCACATGTTAACAAAGAAGGATATTTTATAGAAGGAGTAGCTATCCAAGCAGTAGTAACTATTTAAAAGGAGTGACATTATGAGAGATAAGCAGATTTACTTGATTTCACATAACAAAAGGCAAATGCAGTACATACGTAAATTAGATACTTGGTCATCATAGGCAGCTATTTTCCACTGGTCTTACCTCTTTGATAACACTTTTCATTTTATTGTCAGCATCCTCCATTAGAGAAGGATGATACAGTTTGCAAAAAGTGCAGGGAAAACACATGTAAATGCTGTTTTACTGTGATAAATAGAAGAGATAGATACTGTTTAATGCCTTTAATAAAGATGAGACAAAAGGTGCCTTCAGCAAGCACAAAGTGTGAAGAGCTGGCAGTATCTTGGAGGAAAAGGCTCAACAGACTGAAGAAATAGCCAGACAAAAGCCTCTCAAAGAAAAATGCAAAGTGCTGCATCCTAAAGAATGGCATAACTCATACAACAATACATGCTGGATAACAACTGGATAAAAAGCAGCATTGGACAGAAAGACATGGAAGATCCCAGTAGACAGCAAGATGTACATGAATCTGTGATTTGTCCTTGTGGCAAAGAAATCCCACCACATTAGCAAAATTTAGCTGCCAGCAGGTGAAAGGAAACAAACTCTTCTCAGCACTTGTAAAACTCACCTGAAGTATTGTGTCCAAGTGCAGCAGAGTGGCACAAAGATGGAGCACATATTGTGTGTGGAAGTTTGAGAGACCATTCCCTAACTGAGATGGTTAAAGGAGGATTTCATTGCCTTCAGGCACGGAGAAGGCCGTGGAGAGGATGAAGCCAGATTCTTCTCAGAAGTGCACAATGCTGGGATGAGAAGGATGGGCACACACTGCAGCATAAGAAATGTGGAGAAAATACTAGGAAAAATAATTCAGAAGGGAGCTACCAAAACCTGAAATAGGAGTTCAGTGACTGTGGAATCTCTGTCCCTTGATATCATCAAAGCTTGTCTGGGGCACCCTGATACAGATTATCTCTGAGCTCTGAGATCAGACCAAAAGACACCCAGAGTTCATTTGCATCGTAAGTTACATTATGAAGTTATTCCAGCACTGGGAAACAGACATTATAGATTTTCAAAGAACTGACTCTATTAAGCTGTGTATCTCAGAATGGCCACAATTTATAAATAATACAGAAGAAAAAAATGTTGGCAATTGAAGACACTGGATCTGAGGAAAAATCCAGGTTTTGGAAGCTTGAGCTAGGTATTCAGTCTACATACAACATGCACATTTCTAACAGACAATTAACAACTAGAAAAACACTGTGGTGGAGAAATTCATTAATGTAAATCTTTAAATAGATATTAGATTTTTTTCCTAAAGAAAATCTGTGGTTCAAATGGGAAATACTATATTTTCCTTTAAACAAGGGTTCAGATGATGTGATCAGAGGGGTTCTTCTGGCTTTAGAGAAAATGAATCTGTGATCCCCAAGTCCTTCTTTAACATCATAATGTATATGACACACATGTTCCAACTGAGCACTTGTTTCTTCAAAGTGATCCTCTATGGATTGTCCAGGAAAAAGATAAAGACAAAGAAAGCTTTCAAACAGGTCTGAATTGGAGCTGTCTTTTCTATCTTTTAATCTAAAGGAAAATAACATATCAAATGGGTAGATCTGAGGTCAGAGACTTTCTAGAAGCTACTATTTCAGATATTCTCCCTAACTCTGAGCCACTGGCACAGTCAGCTGTAATTACCAGCAAGGTTATTATGCATCAACAATGACAAGCCTGTATTTCTACCAACAAATACTTGAGCTTTAGGGGTATCCTAAATTAGCTTTTTTTTTTTTTCCCCTTGAGACCTTGAGAAGCAGAGAATACTTTGGATGATGAATGAACTATCCAGTGCAGAAAAATGTATGCAACAGAAGCAGTGAACATATTTCTGTTGAAAAACAGAGTGTGACAGGCCTATTTTAAAAATCTGAATAAAATTCTGCACTAAATTCTGCTGAGTATTTGAGCATTGATATTTGTACTGTAGGACCAGAATAATCTCTATGCTTGATAGGCATTCTCCAGCTCTTGAAATAAGTTTATGAATTTTCTCAGAAAATGTGGGATTCAATACCTAGATTGGTATGTTAGAATACTCTTTGATGTACAAACTGTCTTCTAACTGACCATTGTCTGTCTGTAATAAGGGCTGTGAATTCATCTCATATACACCTTTCATGTAGGCTGGCATGCTTTCAACATCCATTGCCCAGGCATAGCAGTGTGTTTTAAGCACTAAGCCATTAACCTGCTGTGGTAGAGCATTATCCAGCTCTAACATGAGTAGTATTGTTATAATGTACCTCAATGTGTTTGACATATGGAGAAAAATTATTAAACAGACTGGATTTCTTTTTTTTTTCCTAGTAGATTGCATATGGCATGATTAAGTCCATGTAACCTGAATTATTTGACAAGGGACTGATCTGGAAATAGTTGCTGGGGGCCTCTTTCATCTCCTGTAAAACTCACAAGAGACAGAAGTGAAAACTGGATAAGATTCAACTGAGAAAAGGATGGTTAATAACATGCATCCCTGATTACAAGGAAACAGTTAAAAACTTTTTAATCTTTTTTTAAAATTTTTATTTTTTTATCTTTTTCTTATTTTCTAAATTAAATAAAAACAACATTAATAGTCTTGATTAGGATTATTTTTTTTGTAGCAAAAGAGAAATTTTGTGCAACCGATGTAATATGATGTCAAATAAATAATACTGCAGGTCCTCCAAGATGAAACTCTCATTGTTAATCTTAGGTATTCCAAAGGGGCCTACATTATCAGGTCTTTATATTTTGAACTAATAGAGGCATAATACTAGAGCAAAGCAACAATGGAAGAATGTACAATCCCCTG
Organism: Agelaius tricolor; assembly: GCF_023055355.1. Lineage (NCBI taxonomy): Eukaryota > Metazoa > Chordata > Aves > Passeriformes > Icteridae > Agelaius > Agelaius tricolor. The sequence continues at coordinate 18,616,881 of NW_027269271.1, read as the reverse complement.
TGGCTGCAATTGAAACTCTAAAACCCTGTTTTTCATTTTTAAACTGTTCCTCTGGGCATAGATAATGTTCCAAGAAGCATTTTAAAGAGAAAATGAAACTCTAAAAGCTTTAAAATGCAGTTGCAGGAGATCCAAGATGTTGTCTGTGACAACTCCTGTCTTACTGATAGTCTAAGGGAAACAGCAACATTCAGAGCTGCTCTTGTTGCACCACAACACTTTAGAAAGGTGGACCATGCCTTTCTGGAGGATCACTGCAACTTTGACAAATGAGAGTCCTTGCCATGAAAACAAAAAATCCAAACTATACTTGAGAGAAGTGTATTCCAACTGGAACATCAGAGCTTTTGAAGGCAAAAGAAAAAAAAAATAGAAAAACCAGTAATGTTGAACATATGAAGCAAGTGAAAACAGGAAGGAATCTGTTTCAGCTTGTGGCACTCTAACAATGACCCTGACCATGCAGAGCCTGTGCCCAGAGCTGGGGAAGAGCTGAGGACAGGGACTGCACAACAGGCTGGTGCCTGAGCAAGCAGGGACTAGAAGTGGGCATGGATGCAGACAAAACCTTCCAGATCTTACAACTGTGCCTGGTTTCTGGACAGAGCTAGCCAAGTGTTGCCAGATCATGCATTTTTATTATTAGTTTCTATCTTGAACATCATTTGTGAATAAATAAAGGAAAAGGAATCTTACAAGTTTTAGATTTGCAAGGTTCTTGGGACTTCTGATGAATTATTAAAACACTTGCAATCTGTAGAAATTAGAAACTTTCATTATTTCTCAATAGATCACTTTCTGAGATCATCCAGATTCACTGAGAACTTTGACAGAGTGACATCATTCTCTTGTCCCTTTGATACAGATTGTTAGACTTCAAAATCAACTTAAAGCAGCAATGTCTGTCCTCTATTTTTTTTTTATCTTTCACAAGTCTTGCTTAAAGAAGAAATAACCAGTTAAACACAAAATTTACTTACAGAGGTAGTGAGAAGAAGATGCATTAACAGCATGACCACAGACATCTCATTTCCTTGGGAAAATATGGCAGTGATGGTAGAACATTTCTTCTGACACTAAAACGAAACTGGATAAAAACAACTTTGAGGCAAACTCTGTTTCAAATCAATCCAAAATTCTTTATGAAGTGATCTTTAAAGTTTTTCTATCCTGAATAAATCCCAGTTTTTACACTAATCCCTGTACAGCTGTAGATGTGTAAATGAGAGTTAGTCATGTATGCCTGAAGTATAAAGTTTCTATTAACTGTACAACCAGACACAAAGAAATAAAAAGTTGGGACTCAGAAGCATTTTCTGCAAGGGCACACCATTATAGGATAAGAATTTCAAACTGAGATAGAGGGGGAAAAATCCTCTGAAATACGTTTATCAGTGAATGACCCTGATCAGCTGTGCTCCATCTGAGGAAGATCATTACTGCAGATGTCAGGGTAGTGTAGGAGACAGGTTAAAAAATGGCTTTCAGATTATTGACACTTACTTTTTATTAAAGTTTATTTACAGCTGGGGATAAGAGAATATAGGCCCAGAATTATGGAACTTTTTAAAACTCCAGAGATGATATCTTTGAAAACGTCTGCAAAATTCTTAAAGTTTGTATTTCTTGCATTAATCCTATCTGAATGGATGTCTCTCAAGTGCAATGCTCTTATTCTTTCAAGTTATTATATTTTAATATGTTTTCATTTATGATCTGTTTTCTGCTGAATTTCTATCAAAGCCTGAGCCTTTCTTGAGCAAAGGATGTGCTTAAAATCTTTGCTAAATAAGGAAAGGATTAAATAAGTGTAATGATTTAAGTTCACTGTCTAGTCAGGATTTAAAAGGCAATATCTAGCATATAGCTGCCTGCCCAAAGGAGAGACTCTATTGGAATTGCACTTTGAAATGTACAGCTCACCTGCAACTATTTTCTGATTCTTTATAAATCTGAGAGTCTCAGAGAACAGATGCCAATGACTGATGCCTAAAAGGGTGCATAAAATTAAAATGCACCCTTGTATTCCTGAAGGGACATAGTCTTCTCTAATCAATTGGAAAAGATAAAAGAAATCTGTAAAGTTCTAACTCCTTTAAAGTGAAGCTTTCTTTAGGAGGGGAAATGGAGTACGTTTACATATAGACTGAGCACTAAGGAATGGAAAAGCACACGGGTGATGGTTGACTACTTTCAACAACAAATTATAAAAAGATAGTTCTAAATACTGATTTCTAGGGAGTTTTCTCAGCCAGCTGCAGCTGATAATTATGTCCCAAACGTTTGTATTTTATTAATAAATAGTCAATAGAAGAAAGGCCCACGTGCAGACACATATTCTTACATCAACTCTTCTGTTCTGAAGAGTAAGAATATATATTGATGTAAGAATATATATTTTTGTTGATAGTTTCTGAAGGCTGTTTAGAAATAATGATGGAAATAAAATATTATTAAAAATCAGATGTAGTAATTTAATACTGCTAATCATAGTAATACATTTGCATCACTGTCCTCATTCTGAGCTGTTTTATTGGGCCTCCTTTTAAAACAGGTAATGCTAGCTTAGAACTTGCATATAATTTTGTCAAAAGATAGGAAAGGATGAAAAAAGCAAGCAAGGTGTTGTCCACAGGAGCCTAAAATGCTGAAAGGTCCAACATTTTCAAACAATCTTCAACCAGTTATAAATGTGAAAACATTTGTAATCATACAATCATAGAATGGCTTGGGTTCAAAGGGACCTCAAAGATCCTCCAGTTCCAATCCTCTGCCATGGGCAGGGTAATGTCTCACTAGACCAGGCTGCTGAAATGTTGCAATACAGCAGGCAAGAAGATGCAGAGTACATCTTGATACAGCCCATATTGCAGTTCTGAGTTCTGAGAACCCTGTTCCCTGTTCCAGGGCTCCTTGACAAGAGAAATAACTCCTGAAAAAATGAAATTTCTGTGTCACTTTCATTAATGATTGTAAATTCTCCATTTAAAACACACACATAAGTGCAAGTACAGATATTGACATTTGGAAATACTGAAAAGATAAACAATTAAATGAAGTCCATAACTATTATGGCAACTCATTGCTGAGTTCTAGCTTCTGTGCTCCTGCTTTTGGAAGGTAGTTCCAGAATGTTATTCTGAAAGTTTAGAACTCTCTTGTTTCCAGTTAAATACATTAACAGCCACCACCATTTTTTTCCTAGTGACAGCACTGTCCTTTAGCTTACAGTATCACTGCTCAATATTTACTCCTACAATGTGTTTTTTTAGACAGCCATCATATGTGCTTGCAGACTTCAGTTGTTTTGCTCAGTTAAACTCTTCTGACTCTAAAAATCTTGCAAAACAGGCTCGCCAGTGCACTGGTCATTCCTGAAGCCTCGCTCTGTACTTTTTCACATTAAAGACGACTTTTCTTGGACCTCAGGACTGTTGCAGAGCCCAGTGTTCAGATTATGTCTCCCCAGGTTCTAATTCAATGGCTGCTGTGGAAATATTGAACTCCACAAATTAGAATTTCCTGAAGCTTGTTGATGTAATACCATCAGAGGAGATATTACAGAGGGTAGAGAAAGAAAAAATCTAATATATTTATAGCTTTAAAGAGATGTTTTATCCCTAGATTTACATACAATAAGTATCAGTAGGGATGATTCAACATTGTTTCTTGTCAAATTCGAGTGAGGCTTATGATTTTATTTTACAATTTGAAGAAACAGTCCAAAATATTTTGCTTCAAAGTACATAGCAGGGTTTATATGTTATATTTTGGGTTTTCCCATCCCTGTGGAAATTAATTATTGTTGGTCTTGAGACTGTAGTCTAAGAAATATAATTTTGTAAGTACAAAATTTCAGCTTTAATCTCAGAAAAACTGTAGTCTTTTATTTTAGTGAAAGAAATGTTCAACCTGTATATTTGAAAGGAAAATCCATGTATGAATGATTTAGAAGGGACAAAAATTGCGACAGCCATTTCAACTGACTTATTTTTTTCATAAAAAAAATATTTTTGTTAAAGATAGACACCATAATAGTGTAGATCAGGCCTATACACAGTGACCTAGCATCTGATAAAATATATATACCTGTAGCAGATAAGTATTTTTTAAAGGCATATAATGTAAAGCACAAGGCATGGTAGGTAAACATATACAAGTTACATTTTGATACTGAATCCAAGTTTATGTTAATAGCTAAAGAAGGGCATTTTGCAGCTCTTGGATAACTGCAGTATTAAAAATTTCTTTTAGCAAAGCCGCAGTTCAGTTCCAATACAAAAGCTGGGGCACACCATCCCCCTGTCCCATGATCTGTCTGTCAGGCCAAGCCTTTGCCAATGCAGGGCATCCTCTGCTGCAGCCGAGACCAGGACATGTTTCTGCACAGAGCTGAAGGGAACACTCTTGATCCATTTCAAGCGTTATTTGACACATTTCATAATCACAGAGGAGGCAGTTGAGCTCTGAACTTTCTCAGCTTATGCCTTCTATCAAATGAGAAGAGGGAACTGTTGGTTTTTTTTTTCTTGCATACTTTTTTGTAACCCACCAACTGTTTAGCTTAGCTGGTTGGCACACAAATCAATATTTTTTCATGATGATAACACACTCACCATTTTTTGTGGATATTATCTCTTTGCTCCCTTAAAAAAATTCTCCAATTTCAGCATGTTTTTGCCCTAAGCAGACTCCTTTTATTAATTTCATTGATCTTCATGTTTGGTCTGGGTTTTTTTTTTTTTTTAAATCTTTTGAAGAACCCTGTTTGTTTGTTTATTTGCTTGGTAAACGAGGCTGGTGAGCACAGATACTGTGGCAGTGAGAGGCAGGAACAGCTTGCCAGTGTACTGGCTCAGCAGTGCACAGAAGCTACATCTGAGCTGCTGAGGGGTAGATCTTCAGCTTGCATAAATTGTCATGGCTCTTTTGATATCAGCACTACAGTGATAACTTCCAGCATCTGAGGCTTTGCCCCCTAAGCCTGAGATGAATTCAGTGATGCCATAGACTGAAATTACTATTATTATTATTATTATTGAAATTTGTTTTTCTTGATTCTCCTCCTGCCTGAAATTTATTGATCATTTTCTATCTATCATTTTCTGTCTACCTCGTCATGCATCCAGCATTATTTCCTACACTGTAGCTCTTCCTTGTCTTCTCACTGCTCCCAGTATTTCAGCCTACTTAGAAGTACAGAATCCATTACATATCTATATTCAACATCGTTTTGCATAATTTTTATTTTTACTTTTACTTTTACCTTATTTTTATTTTTACTTGGCTGCCAAGCACAATGTTACTGTCTATTGTGGGTCTTCAAGTTGTGCATTACTGAATAACGGGGGCAGGTCAGGATGAGGGAAGAGCTAAGGAATTCTTTCAGATCTGACAAAGCCATGAAGAACTCTTTTGTGAGGGGTCCTTCAGTTGCTGATTGTATTTCCCTTCTGCAGTTATCATTCAGTCCTGTGAATCATGCAGATGCCCATGACCAGAAGATGTGGAGCTCTGACATCTAACAGATTTTGCTGGACATCCTGGAAGGCTTCTTTGTTATTCAAAGCACGAGGTGAAGGACGAGCAGCAAAGAACCTGCCCACCAGCCACAATGTGCTGGACAAGTGACAATGTCCTGGAGTCAAAGGCTGCAGATCCTGAATGGCCCATGAGAATTCAGGAAAGAGTTTGTACAGGTTCATCAATAACTGGCCAAAGAAAACCCTCTAAAAGCTACATGCCATTTAAAGGATTTCTGAAAGATATTCCATTTTGGACACTTAGAATGGATGTTGCATGTTAAAAAAATATTTGCAGCTCACCAGAATAGATTGCATTAAGCCAAAGAAGTGGAAATTAAATAGGCAGATTTCTCAGTATTTTCTGACTAAAATTTAAAAAATATTACAATAGATTCTTTTGGAAGAATAATGCTAGTTGAAAGGCTAATCATTTTTAATTAATACTGTTCTTAATTGTTGTTTTACCTACCTTTGAAGATGAGTGATTAATAAATATAAAGTGTTTAAAATAGAATTCACTCCACAGTAATAAATTACTCAGACTTAACAGTATTTTAAAAGTGATCAATTATTTTCTTTGCATATTCTTCTAAGTACCAAACCATTACACATGAATGCATTCCCAGCAATACTAGAAATAAGTGTCTGATCCCGAAAATAATGTGGACATGCAAATAAGTAGCAATACTTATGTCAGCTGAGGTTACTAGAACCAGTCACAAGTATGGTTATTCTGGTACATATATGAGGGAGTAACTGGGTGGTTGATATCTGAAACCAGCATCACTGTTGCTTGGTTCAGGGAAAAAATCTATCACTGTGCCTGTAGTTTTCCACTGCTGTGGAGCCAAGTGTTCTTTTAGTGCACTGTCTTTATCTGCACTCTGCTCAGTGTCACTGAACAGACACAGATATAAATGCACTCCTTTCTTTTAGAAGCCTCGACCAGAACACCTGTGCCTGCTATTAGCAGTGCAATTCTCCATTAAGAACTGACAATACATTGATTAAAACAAACTTAAATTGGTGCAATTTACTGTGGATACTCCCCAAATGACTGGATTATGAGTCTCTTCTAAGACTTTGCATTTCTCACAAAGATAAAGAATTTATAATACCATCTATAACAATGACGTCTGCACTGAAATATATATAGCAATTGTAATAATAGCTGCAGATTAATGCACCACCTGGAGGTTGGCTACCAAGAAAGCTAAAGCCTGTTGGCATATTTCTGGTCAGCAGTACCTCCACTTTTATCAGGCAAAAATGCCCACTTGCCTTCATCATTGCCTCATAATTATATTTTAAATGTAGAGAAAGTTGCCATTGTGAATTGCAGTATTTAATCAGAAAATCTCTACATTTTAATATTTAAAAAGCCAAAAATAAAAAATATGCACCAGCAAAACTAGTCTCAAAATCAAAAACAAAGACAAGCTTTTGCTTTCATTAACTGAAATCAACTAAGCTCTTTTATCCCTTTCTTCCCACTGCAATAAAAGACGACCTGAGCCCCCTTTGAAACCAGCACAGTGTGATCTGAAGAATGAAAAATGTTGATTGACTGGCACTGCATGCAATAATTTGAAATGAGCATAATCTTTTCAGGTAGAAGTGGAAGAGTGCACTGCTGGTATATGCATGAACATGGACCCTCCCCAGTGTCTGGGGCAGGCAGCGGAGCGGGGCTGCTCTGTGAGGATGGCCTGGCAAACATGACAGGATCATTTTGTCCACACAGTTCTCAGCCAATCTGCAATGTCACACTCCCACTGCTGCATTTTCTGCAGCTGTGCCAGCCCTGCTGCTGCTGCTCCCACAGCCATGGGCTTGTCCCCAGCACTTTTCTCCTGCAGGGGTGCAGAGCGCCCAGCCCCAGCCAGCAGCCGGGTCTCAGTGGTGCCGGGGGCAGAGCATCCTCGCAGGCATGGCTGGGAGATGCTGCTGCAGCTGCTCTGGGCTGGGAGCAGCACAAATGCTGCATTTAACAGTCCTGGCCACTATCATGTTTTGCCCTTTATTAATATTTCAGAAAAATGATCTGAAGGCCAGGGCCACACACAGGCAGGATGCCCCACATGGACTGCTTGGCTGTGCCTGTGGCTCCAGCAGCTGCAGCAGCTCATGTCCCAGCTCTAATGCAGATCTTGCAGCCTGGAGAGAGGGCTGAAGGTTCAGCTTTTTCTGTTTGTGTTTCAATAGCTGTGTATTTTTAGGTCTTATCCTTTCTAGCTTGAAAAAAAGACAAGACTCAGGAGTCATGAATTCTGGAAAGGTGATGTTTTGTATTTTTTCCTGTTTGAATCCTTTGTTATAGATAATTTGCTCAAAAATTCCACATGTAAAATTCATCTTTACCCATAGAATCAAACAAAAAAAGAAAGAGAGCTGAGGAACAGGTACAGATGTTCTATTTACCCATTCAATCACTGAAATTATTGCATATGACATAATCCTGTATGTCTATGAAATATCAGACTTTTCATTCATGGTGATTCAGTATTATGCTGCAGAAACAATATGGTTTTCTTTTCTGCAAAATATGCTGCTTCTTTTAAATGAAAATATCTTTTAATTTTCAGTGAAGCAAATTTAAAACCAGTATGAATAGATGAGTATTTTAACACAAAATTTAACTGGAAAATAAACATTCAAATGGGCACAATGAAAGTATTTTTTCAATAATCCTTGAATTTGAAAAATTAAATATCTCATGTAGAAGCTATACAAATAATTTGTTGATTCTTGCATTTTTAAGCTCTGCTCATAGCTGAAAGCTTTTGAAATCATCTTGGGTTTGCAAAATCTTAATTCAAAAGTTTCAGATTTAATTTTTTCACAGTTCAGTCAGTTTTTGCTTATAATAGTAGAACGTTAACTGGCACAGCCTTGAGTCTTTTGTTTCTTTTGCTTTTTGCCAATTAAATTTTCAGGTTTTGATTTTATATTTTTGTGTGCTATAGCTATGTTTCCAGAATAATTTAAGCACCTTGTAAATAGCAGAGTACCTTACTCATTGCAACATTAATCAATGCTGTATTCTGTCCACCTTCCTGTTTCCCACTTGTCTCTTAGGCAGCAGACATGCTGCTTTGTCCCTGTTTGGCTGTTTTAAGACCTGTGTCAGTATGGCTGGCTTACTATAGTGTTACTCTAAACATTGGTATTTGAAAATATGGACATAGAGGGACGTAGCTTGGAGGCAAATAGCACAATGGTTTAGATATATAGATCTTAGAAAGGGTGATGGTGCCAAAGTAGTGTGCTAAAGTAAGGGGCTGCTAGTTTCAGTAGTGCCTGATTCTGTCTCAAAGGTAGGAACCAGTAGCCAAACCAGAGATAACATTTCTTGCAAGAAAAACATGATTTCATGACAGGGAAAATGTTTTTTCTGCTAAACTCTGTAAAGCTCATTGTTTAACAGAGATATTATATTTCACTGGTCTCAATCAGTGCTATTCTCATTAAGGGCCTCCAGTCTTACCCCCGGCAAAGATTTCACTGCAATTATTCTGTTTAAACAGAGCCATTGAGAGTTTTCTTTGTCACAGAACTTCTGGAACAGGCCTTAAGGCAGCTCTGTGAGAGCCAAAGGATAATAATCTCACTACACAGCAGCATATTTCAATTACAGTATAATTAAACCAAATGTTGAAGACATACCTGACAATTGGTCAATGGAAAGCTGAATCAGAAAGCCCTGAAACATTTGAAATTACAGGTTGGGAGTTGGGGTAGAATTTTGGGCTGAGGTCTGCACTACAATGTGTAAAGCTGGACTGGCTGTTGATTGAACCTCTGTGTGGAGCAAATGCTTGAAGAGTTCTCTGCCTCACTTTTGTGAAACACTGAGGGGTCAACACATCTCAACTCATCCCATCGAACTGGTGATGATTTCTCAAAGCAGCAAAACTCCACTAATGGATTGAGAACTCATGAGATGCTGCAGTTCATCTTCTTGCATGGGAGTCTTCTAATAGACAAGAGGAGAATGGAAATACCTCCAAGATCCACCCTTGTAGGGTTTAACACAGGGTAGGAGAAGTTTTTATGGTCAGAGGTCTCGTGTATTTATCAATTTCCTTAACAAGAATACTTCTACTTTTTATTACTGAAATATAATTCAATATCAAGTTATCAAAATGGCATTAAATGCATACCAGCTTAGCTAAGATGATCTTCTTAATAATGCAGCCATATTCTGATTTTCTTCATTTATAGTCATTAACTTAATTTGATGACCTATCTGAATTATTGCATCTGTCACAAAGATACAGTTCTTATAATTATTCCAAAACCAAAGCCACCCCGTTCCCCAGAAAGACTTGGAACGATTTTTAAATTTTTAATAATTTTTAAAAATACCTAGAACAATGTCTTACACTTTAAAAAATTTATTCTAGGCACTACGTCACCAAAGATATTTTAAAAAGACGATTCAATTAATACATAACCATATTTGAATATTTCAGGCATTTACAGAAATATTTAATGGAATTAGATTCAATGAACTTCTAACAGTGAGTAGAAATAAATTATTGCATCCTTACTGTCAAAGCAATTTCAGTTTTTTTATTCATCCTCTGTTGAGCCTTTTAGTTTATTTCAGTTTTTAAATCACACACAATAGAGCTTTAGGGGCCTGCATCTCTGTGATTTATAATACAAAGGAACAATTATTTCTGCAGGTAAAATTGTGCTTTCTGGAAAAGGTAAGATAAACAGATGTGCCTAAAGCATCCTCAGAAAATCATGGAGAAATGGCTAAATGTATTACAAATAGCAATAATAATAAAAAATACAGCCATCAACTGTCTAAAGTACTTTGTGAACATTTACGTGTCTACTTCTATGATTCAAGTGGCTATAAAAAAACCTGAGAACAGAGAGCCAAAACCTTTTGGATAATCCCTTAAGCCCCCAAACAATAAACAGGAACAGGTTCTGACATGTAATTTATCAAGCTGTGAAGTTTCTATTCTTATGAACAAAAACCTAGTAAAACAAAAATAAATGAATAATGTGAGCACAGTCTTGGGGAAAGTTGAATTTCTAAAAAAGCTTTAGCATCCTTTCTTCAAGTCCTTAAATTAAGGTATTTGCATTAGACCAATAGTAAAAAATGTTTTAAATGCACACAGGTGAAAGTAGAAAAAAATCTTTAGTTATATTCCTTGACTTTATAAGAACTTCTGGAATTAAAAAGGTTTCCTTGTCTGACATAAAATTTTCTTTGGCAAAGGTTTTACAAGCATTAATATTTACTCATTTATATGCAGCAGAAAAAAATGCCTGTAGCATTCCAGAGTGTGAACACTATATTAACTACATTCTAAACACCCATAAATATTACAGGATTGGAAAAAAGAGGCTGTTAACACTTCTCAGAAGATTCTTTTTCTGGTCTATGTGAGTCTTCACCATGCTCAGTGCTGCTTTGGTGGCATTTATTGTATTCCTTGCTAAACAAACCAATGAAACCATCATAGCAACACTTGCCCCATGAGTTTAATTGTTATGTACTCTATTAAAATGAAAAAAAAATATTGCCCAATTTCCAAACTAATTCTTACATAATCTTCAAGGACTATTCTCTTCACACAAATAAGCACTTCATAGTTTGCAGGAATTTGGGTCAGCAGAGGTTTCTAAGTGTCTTTCACTTACCCTGTGTGTGTGTGTGTGTGTGTGTGTGTGTGTGTGTAAGGAGTTGTTTATTCAAGTGCTTGTTCTGTGCATCCCAATCCTAAAGCTTGTATGAAGGCTCCAGTAACTGCACCTGTGCTTCAGATTTAGTTTAGCTTACCCTTTCATTTCTAAGCTTCAAGCTAAAATTACTCAAGTTAGTTTCTTTGAAAGAAAAATATGCAATTTGGTTTTCTCTCAGAGGAAAGTGCTCTAATAACTTCTGGTTTTTCAAAAGGGAACCAAAGGTGGGCAATTTTAATGATAGTTATACTTCAGAAGTAATAACTTTTGCTTTTGTACATGTTCTAAATTATATTCAAATTTTGACTCAAAATGGAAAAGAGGAGGCCTTGCCTAATAGCTCTAGAGGTAGGTTTATGTTCTTAAGTGTCAGTGACATATTATAGAATAGTTAACTGATGAAGGTTCCTGTCACAGAATTTTTTTGACTGATTTCAATTATATGACATGCCACCCCTCAGCTAATTTTCAAAGGGTTTGTTTTGTTTTGGGGCTGTTTTGGCCCAATGGTGCTGAAAGTCACTTTAGTGGATTTCCTCTTTGTGAAAAGTGGGTTTGTTCTGATTTTGACCTTCATGTTAAGGACATATTTATTTAACTCCTTTTTTCCACCTCCCATTTGCAGTCAGCTGTGTTGTGCTCATATGATCTCCCAGCCACAGCCAAAGGACTCCTCTCACAGCCTGCAATGACATGTCTTCTGAGAATTGCACATTTCTCTGCACAATTAGAGCTTCAAATAGTCTGTGTCACATGTAGCCAAGGCCTGTGACAGCTGTCACTCAGGAATAGGCTTCCTGACAAAGAGAGATTATAACCTCACAGATCATGCAGGCTTTATTATTTCTATTTAATTATCCCCCAGTGGGAAATAATAACTGCAGTTTTCCTTATGCTTTATCTTCGTGCAAGGTTGAAGCTTGTAATCACATGTACATTCCTAGCTGCCTTAAACTAGGTTTTTTTCCTGTTTGTTCCCAATCTTTGCAGCCTCAGGGTAAACTCTGCACTCTTCCATTATTAATTTAGACAGACAGACAATTTCCTAGAAAAATAATTAGTCAACATGTGGCAAACTTTTGTAATAAACTAGATATAAAATGAATAATTAAGTTTTTTGTTAAATCAATAACATCGATCTTGACTTCTTTTAAAATCAGATTGTAAGAGAGCAATTTCTTCTGCCTTCCGAATTTTGCATCTTAGAATGGAAGACTGACATTTGATTTCTATTTGACAGATATTGAACTTTAAATAGTTTTATTTTCTGTCAAAGCTGAGGCAGTGAGTTAAGGAGCAGATTTCGTGGCTGCATTGCCAGAAAACAGCTTCCAGTTCCTTAATGTCTGCCTCAGATCACCAACATACCCAATCTCATGTCTTTGCCACCTTTGTAGAGCTGAACTTCTCGGGGTTGTGTTTAAGACAACAAATTAAGTCACTGAAATATAACCTGCTGTTTTCCAGTTGCAGTTGCAGCTGCTGACATGTTCTTGGCAGCATTGCTGCTCTCTTTTTGAAGAATTGTTCCCAAGAGGAAATGACATTTAATTGTAGGCTAGGGTTACCTGAGCCTGGTTTGATACATTCGATCTGCCTGCTAACTGAATACATTCTTTTATAATTTTTTGAAGGATTTAATGACAACAAGAGTTTGTTCATTAACATGAAAATTGCAGTTTTGTCTTTGCAAAATCAAGGCATTATTTGACATTCACTAATATCAATCTGCCTTATCTTCCAGCACAAGTTCATACACCTGTAAGAATTCCTCTCGAGGATACTATTTTATTATGCCAGAGCAATGGAAACTGATCAATGGTGTATATGCAGTTAAAGAGCATACCTAAAATGAACTATAGGTTACATGACCCTTGCAGCAAATAAAAACTTGCCTTCTGTAGCCAGTGAAAGTTGTCAGGCATCCACTGCAAGGTCACAGATGCTGTCACCTCACTAGGCAACTTGATGAAGGAAATACAATTATAAACATGAAAATGTGTCATTTAATCCTAACTATATTTTTCAATAAGTTGACTGAAATGGAAAATGCTTCAAGAATATACTCTTTTAATAACCCAAAAAATTAGAAACCCTCTCAGACTGTGCATGGTATATGGAACATAACTATTAATCATTTTGCCTGTTAGAACAGAATGTGTCTCTTTTCCAGGCTGCTTTGTCTCATGCTGTCTGTGCCAAGTGTCACTAATGCCTGCATTTACCAGTGGAGGCATCACCCAGAGCATATAGACTTAGTAAAGGGGCAAATGCCAGCATAATTCTCCAACCATCTGCTTGCCTGGGACTTGCATAGGAAATGTGGCCAAACCTGCACTCTGCCCTGAGATTACTGGATACCATAATGAATGTTTGGCACAATTAGCAGCCAGAGTAATTTAGAGAAGCATTCAGACATCTCTGGCTAATGCCAAGAATCTGGTCCCATGTATCTGGAGCAGGACTGGAAGTGTGAAGGTGACACACTGCTGACTTTGAACCCTACCAACAAGTTATGTTCTGCATGTGCCATCAGCTGATAACCAGACCCTGTATCAATCTTATAGACTCGACACAGAAACAAAAAATTCCTCTTCTGCCAATGATTATGGCTGGAAGAAAATCAATCCTATTCAAACACTTAATTACTTAAATACTATATTATCTGTGATGGTTTGAACTCTTCTGTGCTACGCATTTAGAGAAATTAATTTGAATAGGAAAACTAACCTCAGAGTATGTATACTACAATATCCCTTTGAAAGTCTTGTCACAGAAGCATTGCACCATTGGAGAACAGGAGTTCATAGAATATGTTTTAAGAAAATTCTGGAAATGGATTTCTTGTGAGGTTTTTTTGACAGCTTTGAGTTTTATGTACTAAAATGTGAGAATTTTTGAGCTGACTATCCAGCTACCATAACTTTTCTTAATTGTGTAGCTCTGGTTACACATGTTCCAAGAGGAGCAGTTCCATCTCCAACACAATAATTCCCTGGAAGGAAGACAGAAATTTCAGCTTTTCACAGAATGGAGTTCCTGAATGGGATCTCTTAGCTGAGTTCATAAAGCATTCCAGCCTCTACAGATGATGGACACTATTCAACATTATGTTAGCAGAAATGTCAATAGTTTTCTGATTTTGAATCCTGGCTAGTAACAGTATTAATTTTTAATTGAAAAGAAAATCAGCTGGCAGATTTTCTGAAAGAAGTTATAGAAGAAAAATACGAGCCTTTTCTGCCAACAAGACCCTACCTGGAAGCCTCATTTTTACGTTTTCATATGCAGATTTGTAGGAGGTGATTCACTGGTCAAGAACTGAAAACCCAATTAACACCATCCTCTTCTGCCACTGGTCTGGCCTTTTAGTGCAAAAGCTTATTTATGAATGTGATTCATAGCATTGTGGTGTTCTTACAAAGAAAATGTTTTATGAGTTTTAGGAAGTAGAGAACTTTCCATAATTAGCTATGTACTAATTGCCTAGTTTGCTGTTGTTACCTTACACACACGTGTGTCTCATGCAGGACAACAGGAACTGAAATTCACCACTGAATTTCAACGCGTGCCTGTACACACACACACACACACACCTATCTGTCTGTAATATACATTACAAATACATATATATGCAAGTACACACATTATGAAAACTTCCTGAGTAATACACTGAATTCAGCTGAGATACAGCAAGCCTCAGTGAATATATCTCCAGTAGAAATCACTTTGACCTGTTACAGTCAGTACAAATCAAAGATATGGAGGTAAGAACAGGAAATATGACTGAACAATTGTTAGCAGACAAATTTAAGGTGATGGAACAGGTTTATTTCATAGTGTACAACAATATTGATGGTGCCTCGATGTTGTCCTATGAAAGGCATAGAAGCACTGTAGCCACTGCAAAGTAAAATAAAATAATCTGGATTTTTACTCAAAAGATTTACTCAGCAATTACAATAAAAATATACTTGAAAAAGATGTCTTTATCCTATGGGTACAGTAATCATCCAGCACCATCATTTTGAACACTTCAAGCTCTTGGTTGCATAAACAATTTTAAGTATTCCCATTTACTAGACTGTAGAAAACTAATTTATTTTGCAAAATTAGAAAGTGAAGCAGAAGTGAAGGCTGATGTCTTCAAGTTTGATTAGTTGAATGAAGCACTTATTTTGATGATTAAACATCTTCATTTCTCTAGGTTTTTAAATACACTGACCATGAGCTTTTCTGCAAAATTTGTAATCTAGGGATGTATTAAAAAATATTTGCCTTCTTTATTGTTTTAAACAATAGGCAACCAGTGAGTAATATGCATTTATATAATCAATATATATCTGTATCTTTTAAAGGTACATTGTAATTCTTTGTGAATGATGTATTATTCAGTTGACAGTTCACAATAATTCAAAAAGGGATTGTTAATTCAAATAAATAAATGTATCAGATAATGCCCTAGCTTTCTAGCATAGCACACACTGTAGGACATCAGGACAACTGTGTGAGACGAGGGAGAGTTTCCCTGTTGTGCTGTGGAATTTTTTAATGCAATTTTCTACTCCTTTCTCTAAATGAGGAGAACAGTTTTATTTAAAAGTGTAAAGACAACAGAGGAGAAGAATTGCATGAGGATTTTTTTTTTTTAAAAACCCATTATTTCCATCTTATCTAAACCTAATGGTTGTAATACTTTATTACAATATTTCATGTTGCCTGTGTTTCTAAGATATTTGCATTCCACAAAAGTTTTCCCAAGAGCATCTTTAAATAGAATACTTTCAAAAATTTTGAAGAAGGCTTTTCTTTTGAGACTTTTTCAGTTTCAAAACATGGTATTGTGACTACGCTTTTCAGAAAAAAAATGTGGCTAGCAGGACATTAAGTCCATATAAGAATATTTAAATAAAGTTGTGAATTTTTTATTGAAAGATTCACTTTCTCAAACAGCATCTTATCTAGATTTGGAAACATTATAGCATGCATACAGAAGGAGTTACAGTTGGAAATACATAAATATTTTTAGTGTATCATTACAATTTCAGTAACATATTTCTCACTTTCAGTGATGGTGGAAGTACTTCCACTATGGAAACCAAAGTAAAGGTATCAGTCTCATTCAGAATACAAGCCTTGAATAAAGTATATAGAGCAGGATGTCAATTTATGTCATAATACACAGTGAATTAGCACAATCATCAGCAGAAGAATAGATGAACATTGAGTAGCAATCATTACATATTAATAAAACACTGCTTTTGCTCAGTGGTTTGTAACCCCATTTGTGCCTTGAATGTCTCACTTGAAAGAATATTTGGGGGTGGGATGCAGAAGGCAGAAGGAGAGTGGGTTTTTTCTTTCCTTTTCTGTGTTTCTAAGTCTGCTTTCCTGGTTTTTTTTTTGCTACACTTCCCAACCACAATCCATTTCTCAACCATTTCATAATGTGAGTTCAAAAGAGGTTCATAGCCTAGCGAAAAAAAAAAAAAAATCTGCCAGTCTGTCACTGTTTAATGTTTCATTGCTGCAGTATTTTTAAGTGTTGATGAACGCAACCATGACAATTCATCATCAACCAGAAGACTGTTACTTTACACAAGCATTTACTTATCCTTTTCTCCTTTTCTCCTTTGTCCCACATATGAAGTACTTCACTTTCCCTGTTGTTGTTATGTGTGTTTGTGCTGCATCTTTTCTCATTTAGAAATTCTGTGATCATCAGTCCAAATTTCCAGGGGAGATTTCTTGTATTGGAATACAGCAAAGTCCTGATCAGATCAGATACCACCTGTCATAAACAAGTCCTTTTGTCCTTTCAACATGCAACTATTTATATTTAGATATGTCACTTGAAAAATTTGCAGTACTAATGCATAACTTTCTTTCATTTTATTATTTTTGTGTTATTGCTTATTGAAAACTTATAACCAAGATCTCTCTGATAAGGCCTTCACCTGTTTTCTAAGCTTTTCTGTCCTTCCCTCCTATAGTGATATCCCTGTTCAGAAGAGATTTTAAAATAACTATTACAATGATCACCCAGTGCTAAATGTATAGTACATTGACGTAATGATCTGTACAGGTCAAAATCACTACCTATCAGAGCACCTCTCCCAGAGAAGACCACTGCTCACTACAGCAGGACTTCCGCTAATGACCTTTTATCTCTCTTTTGCTACAAGGAGGACAAATGACCTCATTTTGTAACATTTGGCTAAACAAATGAATAATGAAGTGGTGAAGAAGCCAGTCATTCTAAAAGTAAGGCATTGCTTCACTGATTTGGATACCTAGGGTCTCTGGAGAATCAAACACATACAATTGATGTGCTTAATTAGATTGTGGAAGGCAGAAGTTTCTCATAATACTGTTTGCACTGTTAGCTTCAGATCTGAAGTTTGCAGAAAAATTAGTCTAAACTTTAAACACCAGATAAAATGCAAATGTTAACCAGACCTAATAGAAATCTAGCTGTTAGTTAGCCACATTTTCAAGAGAAGAGAGAAGCACAGGGGATGGTAAACACAAGAGAAGTACAGGAGATCTGTACAGATGTTTGAAATGTGTGCTGCTGTGTTTGCTTTCCAGTGAAGCTTTCAGCTCAGCCCATCTGCTGTGCTCAGCGTGCCACACATTGTGATATTTGTCTACACCTTGGCCCGCAGCCCATGCGGCTGGTACCAGGCTGCAGAGCGCTCCTTGGGAGGATGCTGGGCTGTGTGCTCGCTGCTGGGGCAGCAGGGACCAGGGCACAGGGTGGACACTCACCTTCCCACACTCAGGCCTTGACTCGAGCATCCTCACTGGCACCAGCACTTTGGGCCGCAGCACTGCTGACCCACAGCGTGCACAGAGCTCTCAGTCTCTCCGACTGCTGGTGACACAAAATCTCTATAACAAATACATTAATTTAAGTCATCTTCTCTGAGTGAATCATTCTAGCTTGGAGCCAGATAGTAGTGATGTTTGCAAGATGGCCTTATTAGATGCTATTTATTTCTGTATTAAAGAGAACAATTTGGATTGAAGTCACAAAAAGAATTACAAAACCTAATTTATGGATTGCTCCAACTGGAATCCACATTTCTTCCAGGCAGACAGACTTTTTTGTTGTTGTTGTTATTAGCTTAATGAGGAGCATAGTCTCATTTCATTTCCTTTGGAACTTCTTACTGCTTGGTCAGTTTGTTTTCATAATGCTGGGTCTCATCCAGCTGGATTTGGGCCCATTCTGGTATCATGCTGCTCAACTAGTTTTATAGCAGTTTATGGCTCATATAGTTAAAAATGCCACCTCTTCTTTAGACACAATAATTTATGATATTGAGCATGTTGAAGCGGCTTCTAAATGTGCCATCATTCATCTTAAAAATACAACAACCGAAACCACCACCAATGTGAACCTACCCATACACACATTCACATACTCAGTATTTTCAGTATTCATACTCTGAGTAGTGTGCTTTGCAGTATTTAGAAAGCTTATTCAGCTGTGTGAACCTAGGTAGAAGATGTTCTCTGTAAAATTGTCCTTTCCTTTATTGATGCCTAATCTGAAATTCTTCTACCAGAATGCTGCTTGAGCCTTTCCTTCTGCCTGATCCTTATCAATTATAAAGAAAAAAAAAAAAGATAAACCTCTGCCTCTTAGCTGCACAGATATCAACCCTAAGTAAAGGTAAAACTTAATATAAAATTTGGCCTTCTGTGCTTAATTCTTTTTTTTGGCTCTGAAAACCTAGTTGGTCCCAGGTCTCTCATATGATCTTAAATTATTTCTCATTCATATACATTTTCTCTCTTCCTCCAGGGCTTTCTCTTTTCTAGGCTGTGTCCTGCAAATACCGTTTTCTAATTCTTGACTCTTGTTTTCATCATCATGACTTGCCCCCGTCAGATCCAACTGAAGAGCATTCTGCACAGCCATGATTTAGGAAAGCAAAGCACCAGGGACTGTAATTACTGCTGCTCTCAGCATGTCGAGCAGTGTACTGGCAGCTCCTGAAACTGTTAACCCACTACATACATGCTGTACAATTTAAGCAACTTAGATCACAGAGTCTGTCAAACAGCTAATTTGCATAAGTAATTTGAATAACAAAGATAGTTGATTAAATATGAAATGCATATTCAAATGTTCTTTACAAAAAATTAAAGATTAAGACATTCTCTATAATGTCAAGGAGAGTTTCACATCATGGACTGAGATACATTAGCAAACTTTGCAGTGACATTTCCTAAGGACAATTAGACAGAAATTATAAAAATATACCTCAAGTAAAACTGTATGTGATATTAACAACATGTATCCAGAAAAATGAAAGAAACTTAAGTACTGCATAGGTGTGAGAATAGGATACTTAGAGATGCTGATATGCTAGTTCTGTTTGAATTGTTTAACTTAGATTGCACACAATGTGGATCCAGGCAAACAGTCATTTTAAAAGAATAGACTTCATTAAAATTATATCTAAATGACATAAGATGAACATATCAGTAAAAAAAAAGTGTATAGAAATCACAGTCTTTACTCCATATTTTTTGTTGCCTAAAGGGTCCCAAGATTTGATTCATAAGTAAAAGACAAAGATAGAAATAAGAGAAGATAGAAAAAGGAGATAAGGCTGCAATTTACCATGGTTTTGGATAATTGATTGAAAAGGGAATTTCTAAGAATTCAGGTCCATATTTTCGTATTAAAATAGATCTTTGAGATGTACATCACCACTACCTTCATGTTCAGATTACACTGGGAACATCATGTGTGGACACAGCACAGCAGACCAGAAAGCATCTTCAGTGGGATTTCCACTTGAACAACATTCCAGGCAATGGAGGAACCTGTTGGTCACCCATCTATCAATTCATATACTGCCCAAGTGAATATAATTTTGTCCATATTATCTTGTTTCTGTTAATGTTTTTCAATTCCTGTGACATTATTCCATCCAAATTAACTGGAATGAATGTTTTCCAGCAAAAAACCTCATAAGAGATATTATGAAATATTCTAATAAAATGTCTATGCAAAAATATATTTACTGAGCTTCTCTGAACTATTTAGCATGGATACTTTATTAAATATCAAGAGTCTGCTTAGTGCTGAAAGCATATAACTCTGTGGGTCAATCCCGTACATCAAGAATACTGAGGTAACAGTGCCCTAGTGTTTGCTCATTTATATAGAACTAACATTTAGTTATTGTCAAAACAGTATCTTGAATACAGAGAAAAGTATATCACTTTGTAGCAGGGGCAACCTAAAGATTGGGTGGCTATGAACACTCATATTTGCTGAAAGAAAAAGTTGGAAGAATGATGAAATTATCTTCATTCTTATCATATGACCTCACTTTTTTCCTTCTTAAAAAGATTCTAAGATTACTAATCTTCTAAGATTACTGTAAAGGGCAACAGGAGCAGGGATTATGTTACTAACTGTAGTCCTATGGACTGGATACCTGTAGCACAATTTAGAAACAGACTAAATGACTGAAGGAAAAGTGGAAATGAAATAGCATCTAATGAAACTATTCTGGAAAATGAGTGAAATACTATTCAGGTGTTTATGGTTTTGCTCATGGCCTGGCCATTGCCACATAACAGTTACAAAATGCAATAGCTCCCAAGATTTCTGGGAAGGCAGGAACAGACAAGCCCTGAAGGCTGAAGCAAACTTGTTCCCTCTACCTATCAGAGTGTACACAGGGGAGAAGGACTAGAAATATGGAACAACACAGATTTTGAGAGTGGAGCAGGAAACTTACAGACACCCAGAACCATGAGGTCCCAAATTAAGCAAACACAGAAGATTTGCTTTTTTCCAAGTGGATCTCTGGCAAGCGGGCGGCTCCTGCCTGCTCTCTGCACTGGGGGTATGAGCACAAGTACTTGGCTGCCTTGTGCTTGGGTGAAATAAGATAGCTGGTTTCTTTGAAAAGGAGAACTATTAAGCTGCCAGAGTGAAACTGGAATACTACATACAGCTATAAAGTCTTTTGAATTTACTGTTGTAGTGAAACACTGATTTATACGCAGTACTTGGATGCCACTTTTACATGTTATACCTTCATTGCATCTTGCACTACTCTGTGGATGATTGAACAGTGGTATACCAATAAATAATTATCAGATGGATATCAAGAAAATGGATTTTTCCTTATATTTATTAGTATACTGAAACTAAATAGACTATAAATATTTTAATGAGGATATTTTATAGAACTGTGGCTTTCAATAAATTTTAGATATTTTATTTCCATTTTGCCTTTTATTGACACAAAAAGAAATTCATTTGGTTCTTGAACAATAAATTTATAAAACTTGGTGTTTATATGCATATTTCAATGTTGGCTGAGATTGTCAGAAGTAACAGCTAATCTTCTTTATGTAGCAGGGTGCTGAGTAGGCTTAAAAGTCCTTTGCTTCCAGAATGCAATGTAATTATAAGATGTGATTACAACTGATTATAATCAATCAGCATAGTCTTAAGTGTAATTTATATTGCTGCAGCTGTGGTTAGATTAAATCTTCATATAAAATACAATTTCTCCAAGATATGTAAAGTTATTTGAACAAACCCAAATACAGTAAACTCATAATGCCATAAATATAGAGTAAATGATGCCAATTACGTAATAGTTTAGAGCTGTGTGTACCACAAAATAAGTTTTCCCTGGAAGAGGATATTCTTGATTCAAGACACAAGATTATCCTTTTGTTATTGTGACAAGACAATGTTTCTGGCCTTCTGAACTCTTCCTTACACCATTTGTCACATATAACGTGTCACCACCAGCACCAGAGCTACCATAGGCACTAAGAGCTCTTTTAAAACAATAATAGAAACTAGGTTTGAGGATTTACAGAACAACACGTTTTAGCAGGATAAGACACATGCTAGCTGTCAAAAACTGCTGAGCTCTCATTGCTAATCAGCTAAATAGCTTTGTGCCGTTTCTTCCCCTCTGCCTGCAGCTCCGTGCTGGAGCTGGGAAGCTTTTCTGCAGACATAGCTCAGCCAGATTTGCTCCAGCCCTTCTGGAGAGCCCTGGCAGGAACCCAGGGCTGCTGCACAGGGCCTCCTGCTCCAGGGGACAGCAGGACAGCAGCCCGTGCCTCTGCGCTGTACCCCAGGCGATGTTTGGCTGTCTGCACCTCTGTTGTATTTCTGGCCTTGGTCAAGGGTTATCCTCAGTTTACAGCCTGCAAAGTGTCTGTAACAATGCTGGCTGCCTTCAGTGGGGATGTGTGGAGGGCTGATGGAATGGTTTCGCACTGCTTTCATTTTTCCACACAATTTTGTGTCCAAAAAAATATCTCACCAGAGGATATCTTGTCCAGCAATCTGAGATTAGAAAAACTGCATGAGCAAAAATACCATTTTTACAGGATACGAATAAATTCATACACCCACAACCCCACCTCAAAATTAAAAAAAAAAAAGAAAAATATTGGGGTTTTTTTTCAGGGTATCACTTTAGCCTACGACTTTAATATTAACAGAAGATAATCAACTGTTTCCTTCAAAAAATGATAGAGTATGAAACCTATAAAATAACCTGGTTCTCCTGATGCTTAGAATAAAGCTCTTCACTATTAATTCTAAGATTCTGAATTCTTGCCTGAAGCCCCTTTGTCCAGTGAGAATTTGAAGTAAAAATATGATTTTGGGTGTGTAATACAAAACCCGATTCAGATCTGCCTAAACAAGAATATATTTCTCCCAAAGTTTTCTCAATTAAAAGAAAAATCCATCTGTTCCCATTAGGAAAGAAAAAACAAAACCAAAAAAACAACTATAAACAAATCCAAAGTCAAAGAAAGAAAGAAAGAAAGAAACTCCCAAGCCCTGTGGCTTTTAGTAGGAAAATATTTATTGCTTGCTTTCCTCCAGAACTAATGTGTCATGACATCAGTATAAAATTTAGAAATAGCCACCCTAGAGCAGTAGGTTAGTTGAGATAGAATCTAATTAGTTTGCAACATTAAGGATTCTATATTTTAGGTATGAACTTTAAATTTCACTAGCAATTAAATTCTTTAAAAAGAAATTAATATTCTTGAAATTATTATGTGTCATTAAGACACTGTGCTTTAATTTTTCCTTGCTTAATAAAGACACATTTTAAAGAGTAAAAAAATGTGTGTTCAATAATCTAGAAACTGAGCTTATTTAATTCATATATTTATTTACAGAATCAAGGGCCTGTGAACTGTAAAAAATGTACAGAATAGTATAAAAATATATTATTTTTATGTAGATTTAAAAAAAATAACCAGTGACATAATCAATTGATATTCTGTTTTCTCTGTGTTTTGACCTGAGGTATCTCTGTACTCATAAGCTGCTTATTGATATCCTTAATTTATGAGCTTGATCCTCAAAATTAATTCCTGTCCCAATGAATTATTCTGTTTTGAACCTTGGTGAATGCTTTAATTCTTTGCTATTCATACTTTGTTTGTATGTAATATTTTTTAGAGCAGTGTCTGAGAATGCCCACTAGTGTATAAAGAAGCATAAACAATATCTGCTTTACATATTTGTTCTTAAAATAATAAATATTAGAGAAAAAGAGACACAAAACTAGTAGAACAAAATTTTATGAAAGCATATCATCAAAACACATAAAAAGCCAAAGAACTGAGGATGTTGGCTGCCATTGAAAGAATCAATGGGTGTGTTTAAGTATGAATGGTCCATACCCAAATAGTATTTTTCATTCAGATGAACTAGTATTTTGAATTTAACAAATTCCATGATCACGAGCCCTTGCTATGATAATATTTAAATGTAATTTTAATTGAAATATTTTTAACCTGCTACTTTCAAACCCAAATTCCTAACTATGTTTATTTTAATTTAACTACATTGAACCAAATATGGCATAATTTCAAGATTTAAATTTTAGTGTTCATCAAATTTCCAGTTATAAAAGTCATTTTTCTTATTCAGTACTGAATCTGTGTTTGAGCCAAGCAGCTGCATATGAGGGCTGCCAGAGTTGTTCTTCATACACTTTTCAGTTAGCTGACTTTAAATTACTTTAGGTGCAGAAAAAGCTATTTTATTGCTTTAAAAGGAGAGGTCAGTATAGTGTCAGCCAACAGACAGAACCCTTATGTATGAAATTGCTTTTGATGCTTTACATTTTTAATTTTAATGGGTTTCTAGCAATGGTGGCCATAAGAAAAAAGGTTGTATGGACAGAACCTGCTGATTTCTGCCTGTTTGGATCTTCAATTTTCTAAATTCCTTTCAAATCTACTACCTAGAGATACATTGCTGAATGGGAGCTGGAGGGTCTCTGGAGTCAATGAGTAACAATCACTATATCTATTTGGGAATATTCAAACAGGGATATGTTTATTAAGTCTATGCACCAAGATGATAGTCTTTCTGTAAAAAACATAACCCCAAAAAATCTGTAAGTAATTTAAGTAGTCTTAACTATGGACTTGCCCGCTATAACAGTAGCAACAATTTTTTTTCTTTCAGCATTAATAATCTGACTGCAATTCAGAAGTTCATTTCTATGACACTCAGGAAAGTGACTACAGTAGATGGTTGGTGAATTTTAAATTTAATATGCCTCAGAATTTTACTAGGGGAGCACTAAATGCCTAATAACAAAATTCACAATGATCACTTCAGAAGTTTCTTGCCTAAATTAAAAATAAATTTTTAGACAACATATGTTTTCTAAAAAAATATAATATAATGTAATAATATGTAACAATAATGTAAATAATACAATATCTAAAAATATTAATATAATGGTGAAACAGCAATGACAAAGGACAACAGTGTACTTTTTGAAGTTTTGCAATACCCTTAGTTAAAAGTACATATTCAGTTATCTTTAAACAATTCTTATTTATCCATAGCAGGGTCAGAATGTCCTCCTTATTAATTATATTAAAAATCCCTTAGTTATCTCTTACTCAATTATCTGAACAGTCTCCATGTCCAACATGACATTTAGATAATGAACATAGCATTTTAATGGTATCACGCATACCCACATGGATTTATTTAGCACATGCTTAAATCTCTAATTTTCAGGGGCTCTTAGAACCTTAAAATCAACGCGACCGATGTGTTATCAATTTCACTTCAATCAGAAGTATGAGAAAGCTTTGAAAGGGTAAAACTTAAAATTAAATTCTCATAACCAGTTTGTCAACCAGTAGATATTGTATTAAAATATGAGGATTGAGGTACAAAGTACTTTTGTTTTTAAAAAGGAAAGCAGTTTAAAATATGGGAATATTTTTACTGCTACTATTATTATTAGAAGGGGATTTATCCCATTAGGTTGTGTTAGAAGACTTATTTTCTGTTTGGAAACAATGACAATCAGATTATTAACAAAACATGGCATACCTATTTTCTCATTAAAGTTGTGTGAATTTTTTATCATGTTTCTGTTTCGTCTAGAAGACCCCAATATGTAACATATAAAAACTTTACCAAGAAATCTTTTTTCTTCTACTACATTTGATGAGGACAAGAAAAAATGAAACAAGAAACATGGCATTTCTGTCATCAACAAAATGGTGAATTTTGTTCATTAGGTTTGGGGTTTTTTTTAGCCTAAAGAGAGCTATTTATGTCAATAATCGGCTAAAGTTAAGAAAATCTATTTGTGGTGATTTGCATACATAGCAGCAGAATTGCTATTTCCAGAAATAAATATCTTCATCTTCCCTGCCAAATGAAGAGTTTTGTTTAATGTTAGTGAAATACTTCTCCTGTAGGAAAAACTCCATGTAAATTTTAAATTTATAATTTATATTTTCTAGTTTAAACATTCACTTTTTATGTTTGCATAGTACTTTTAAGCCCTTTCTACAGTCACCTAGGATTGATATCAGCCTTATGAACTGGATATATAATTATTAGGTATCTAAAATAGGAGACATGACAGCAATGATCAATAACAAAATTTACATTAGAACACTAATGTTAAAAATAAAAAATAGGGAAAGTCATATAAAAACACATTTAACATGTTTTATTTTCCATCAAACACGCCTACTGTTAAACCAAAGAAACAATAAATAGAAATCTGATTTTGAGAAGAATATAGTAATGAAAATAATTATTCTTAAACTTTAGGAAGGTATAGAAACATCATGTCTTCCAAAGAAACAATGCAGTCTAGATTTATACATGAGGATCTGTGGACTTATACATTTAATTCATTTTTCTTGAAACAAATTTATGAAAACATTTTGTAGTGAAGTATAACTCTAGGTTTGTGAATGCCTTGAATTTAATTTTAAGAAAAAAGCATTTCACATCAGCAAGTCCAATTGTATATAAACCAGGGTGTGATCTCTTACAAAGTCAATATTTTTTCTGCATTTTCCTCTACTCCTCATTATAAAGATCTTTTTCCAAACTGCATGAATCATAGGTCATAATCTAAGACTTGACTTCCATTTCTTTGGAATTAAAGAATTCTCTGCCATTGCCACCATGACAGACTGAATATTGCCCTATTTACAGAGCAAAGAGCCCTAAATCCTCGAACCATAAGATTGAAAGGAAACAGAACAAAAATGTGGTTGGTGGAGCTATTACTTATCCTAAGGAGGCAATACCATTTCAGAACATATTCAAAGCATGGTAACTCCAAGTTTTATTTATCTGTCTTACATAATTAGGTGTATTAAGCAGGTTTTTTTCCATGAATATGAGTAAGAAGATGATGAGTAATAATAATTGGGGTCATAAAAGGCTTTCTATTTCACCACTGACTTCTTGCAGCTCAGACAAGTGTAACACTCAAACTTGCCACTTGAAATTGTTTGACCAGTGATACTAATTTGTCTTGAGGAGCATCTTCAGATTATTTATGATTATTTGCTATTCCTCAACCATGGAATCTTATAGTAGTTTTTCTGTTTGTGTTTGCAGTCTTAATTAATATGAGTTTCTCCTACAAATCAAAATCAAAGATGTCTAGTCTTTATTCCTGTCTTTTCCATGTCTAGTGGTAGCTACTAACAACAACTGATGCTCAGCTCCATTTTTCCTCAAAGCCCAAACTGTAAATGTGAGGAGTGTCTGTAACGTCTTAATTTATTTTTCCTGCCCAAACACTAAAGCTCCTGATCATCCCTTTAAGTTTAATCTGTTATTTTCTAAACTGTGGCAATTTATTTTTAAAAGAAGTGGTTTTGAGCTACTTTGAAATGATTCATGAGGGTCTTTATTAAATGTGAAAATTTTAGTTTGCTTTTGAAATTCTCTTCATACAGGAAGTCATAGGTATAGGTATACCCACTCTTGTGAGAAAAAAATGAACTTTGCAATTTCATGTAAGACACATCTAAAAATATTGCTGGACTTTAAAGCAGACTGATTTATGTGAGGACCTGGCTGCACATCATCTAATCCTCTTCAATGTTTATTTTCAATTATTTCTTAACAAGTATATTATTGATTAACTATTTGCTATAAGAGTTCTTCAAGTCTGATTTCTACAAAAGGAGATCTTTGAGGACCAAAATTATCATGGATTCCTTTGTATGAAGGATATGATTACCATTTCCCCTTCATAGCTGCCTTCCTTGTTTCACTTACAGACACCATCCAAGGGGAAAGCATGTAATGGATAAAAACATTGATTGCCATTCAACTTCCCTTCAGATCATGATGAACATTGCCATGAACACATTCCCATTCTTTCCTGTGGAATGGATACAAATGTTGATTGGCATGGAATTTTGGTTGCAAGAAACACTGGAAGATTTGGGATAGCAGCACGAAACTACCAGGGTTTCTTTTTTCTTTTCCTTTTTTTTTTTTTTTTCTTTTTTCTTTGTTTTTTTTTTTTTTTATATAACTGGAAGATAAGTGAGGCTGCTTTATCTGCAAATTCATGGGGCTTCAGTCAGGTGAGAACTTTGAAAAAGTTGTGGATTAATATGAAAGGAATTATGAAAATTGGAAAATAGTAGTACAGCAAGAATGGAAATAGAGCACTAGTAAACTTGTTACTTCTGTGTAGGATTCATTGTAACTTCTCTCTTCTCAACTCTTCTCTCTTCAGGAGTTCTGTTTTTCTCTAAGGAAAAAAACAACTTTTGAAGTGAAGTATCATTTTCACTTTATGGCTGCCAACTGGTGTATTGATGCTAAAGCAAGAGCCAGCTTGTTCCCCTGAGATGGAACCATTTTAAAGCCCAGTATGTTGAATATTTATTACAGGCCTAAATTATTTTGTGGAAAGGCATCACATCAACTCTTTATGCTAATGCTCATTTAGGAATACTGATAATCTACAGCAGAGTACAAATTCCATCATGATAATTTATTTTAATCCCCATGCCACCCATTTTAGGAAATTTTTTCTCAGCAGCTTTCTTGTCTGGAAATGAACAGCGCTGAGGTCAGTAATTGGTGGAGTAACAGCAGGCTCCTGAATCTTAGGGTACTGAATGAAGGGTTTGCACGAAGGAGGAAACACATCATGAGAAAAATTAAATTAGAAGATGTCTTTTTGTCTTTTTAAAGGGGAGCTAGGAAAATTTGAGATGGTTTTGTCTATAGAGTATTTCTGGAACATCAGTTTGATGTCTCAGCTTCAGACCACAGAACTGTGAATGGGGGGGTGTTGAAAAATCAAGTTTACTAAGGAAGAAGGCTCTCTTTACCATCTCTCATTTGTGTTACAAATCTATTTACAGTAGATATCAGTGAGAAATTGAAGGGATGGAGTAATTGGATGCCATTTCTAAGTTACTAATGGTTAAGAGTTTGTACCTACTGGTACCTAGTTAAAGTGTTATAACCTAATTGAAACACATTAATCCTTATTATGTCTATTAGAATGAAATTTTCTATAGCATAGATTAAGTTTTTATTCCTTATTTATGCAAATTAAATTGAATAAACTTGTTATTTAAAAAAAAATCACTGAAGAGAATTTAAATACTTCATTTATACAGGTCTGGAACAGTGAAAATTCTGGTCATAAATTAATACTGATTGTACACATGTGCTTTTATTTCTATTGCCACTTCTATTTTAATAATACCACCGAGTCTAAAATAAGGCTGTACCAAACAATATTCTGTTTTGTTGTCATTGTGCTTTGAATTTCTAGAAGTGAAACATTCCTAATTATGGGACGTGATTCTTTGACAATGCCTCAGATTTTAACAGGATTTTTGACTTTTATTTCAGATAACCAAGTCCTAAAATATTTGACCTTAAAGAAATACTGTAATAGGTAATTAACAGATCTTAAGGAATATGGATTAAATATTAAATAGAAAAAACACTTTGCATTTGCTTCCCTAATAATAAATGGTCTGATTAGAGTGAACAGTAAATAGCCACAGTGAATTGCAAGCAAATATCAGCTCTGGAGACTGATTCAAATATCAAGCCAAGGTGCCTATAATTTCTGAAAGGAGTGATTGTACCATATTATGATGTATTATTTACCTTCTCTCTATATTTTATACATCAAATATGTACTATAATCTACATATATAATACATATAAAATATGCATTTTTGTGATTACATTCTAACATTTGAATTATAGATTCAGGCCTCATACTGAGGTTCCTTTGGGGAGAGAGACTGTCAGTATTTTTATGTTATCTTAATTTTTAATGAAAAATCTTACTGGGTGTTAGTTCAGACTCTTGTTCAAGAATAGGTTCTAATGCCTGTCTGGTGTTTATAGGTCATGTGTCAGTGGCCACCTTTGAGGACTGATTCTGATGCAAACAAACCTCCACCACTAATTACCAGCAGCCCCTTTTGCTACACTGGTAGTTAATTTTCCCACAGACATTCTCAAGTAAAATAATTAACTGGATTGCCTCTGACACAGTTCAAATTATCACTTGTTTTTTTAAGCCTTCAACCAATAGAAGAAACTATTCACAAGGCTGAAAATGTTTGAAAAATCATTGAGGCAGTGTCTTTAATTTTTTTTTAAAACCACTAGAGTTTAGGGGATAGATTTAGTGTGGATATAAAATCAAGTTATCTGAGATTAAAAAAAAAAAAACAACAAAAAAAATTCAGCATTTAAAATGTTAAGGTAAAAGACAGAACACATTGGTACTTATTATTTTTGGATAAGATATGATTTCAAAGGAAACATCAAAATACCTCTATGGGCTAGCATACTAAGGGAAGAAGACGGCTGCTCTTGATTTCTAATGCCTGAAGTCAGGTCAGGAATACCAGCTGTGATAAATTGTAAAACAAGTGTGTATAGTTTGACAAGCCAAGTAAGGATTTGCTTTCTGGAGTGTTTTAAATCTTTTGTTCTTTAGTTCTGTACCTCAGAATCTCAAAGTTAGCTAAACAGAGCCCAAGATCAGGCATGGGGATTGCAGCAACACTGGAGCTTGTACTGCACTTTGTGTGCATGTTACTCTCATCCTAAATCTTCAGCTGCTGAAGTTAAGAAGAAACTCTTGAACACTATAATCCTAATTAGGGAGGAGGAATATGAATGGAGCTCAGCAGTAACACTGTATTACCAGTAACTAAAACACTCTTCCCTCTCAAAAATATTTTTAATATCTACAGATAGATTACAATAATTACAGTCTATTAGTATTCTTTTATTATTTAAATCTTGCACTGTGATAAAAGAATAGAGTCATTAAATATAATTATGAAGAATTTAGATAAAGAAATTATTTAGAAGATATGTGTTTCTGAGAACAAAACCAGTAATTTATCTGAGTATAGTACACACAAAAAGAAAGTATTTGTGTTATTACTATATTTACTCTTCCACTACCTCATTACTGCCAGTATTATTTTTTAATTCTGTTCTGTAGTGTAATGGTACCATTTGCTTTTGAAAGGATGATGTATTAAGAAAGAAGGCTTCTTAAAAATATTAAACTCAAGTTTTCAAAACATATATATGTATACATATATGCATACATACATAGTTTCACTTAAAAAAAATATGCTTATGAGAGGCCTATAGAACCATCCATGGCATGTTGTTTGTTTGCTTAGCCACATCTGTGTCCAGGCACTCAGCACATCTCTCCAAATCTGTAGGGCCCCAGCTTACAGCAGTAAAAGTTCTGGGAGACTGGGGAAAGAGGATGTGACACTTGTGCAGGAACTTAGTGCCCCACCCATCACTTCTGGGAAAAAATCAGAGTCCCAAGGTTCAGCTACTGAAAAGGAGGAAGCTCTGCCACAGTGGTCATGGGCTATTGTAGGCAGTCAGGATATGGCAAAACCTGGAAGAGACTTTCAGCATTGACATGTAGAGAGGATTCCTCATTTTAGTAGCAGGATTTTGCTGCTGAATCTTGGCATAATTTTTTAATAATTTCCATGAACTTCCTCACATACATGCTTTTGAAAATGCACATAGTTTGATAGGAAAAGTAAAGTCATCTGAAATTAGTCAGCTTTGATTAGACATTGTTAATTTTGCAACGTTAGGTTTAAAAAAAAATCAGTGTCTTAAGGCAGTTTAAGACTAAACCACTTGGGCAAAACTCTGGACTTTGTAAGGGAGTAACAGATAATGTAGTAATGTTTTAATAGTACCAGGGTTTGACTCAAGTTTGAGAAGATGCTCAAGTTCTCTATTCTTTGTATACAAAGATATGAAGGATCCCCAGACTAAAATCCAGGAAATTAAGGAGCTTCTGGAAGATGGAAATAATTCATTCCCTTCTCCCCCCTGTTGCTTTAACATTAGTGCTGAAGCTCTGTTTGATGCAAAAAAAATTTAAAAATTAATGCAGCTTCTGTTTGGTGTTCACTTCACCCACTTATATATTTATTATCGTTTCTTGTGAGGTGCAAACTATAGAATATTTTCAAAGGCCATTGTACAATGACAGCATGCATCCATGGCTCTGGTGGAACATTTATGATGTTTTATATATTATTATTATAACAGTTCAAAAAGCCTTAAAAAATCATATTGAAAAGGCTGAAATACCTTCATGAAATTATTTATTATAGACTCAGATCTGTACCTTTTCATGCTCTAGGTAAGCATCTTAGTGAGAGGAAGACAACAGTAGACTGAGGGATGCACTGAGCACTGCTGGCCACATACGCCTTCCTCCATGTGCTGACTTCACTTTCTATTCAAAACAAATTCAATTATTCAGGGACATTTACATCTTTACCTCTGCAAGACATCGGGGGACTTGCGTGGACATAAAGGAAATATAAAACTTTCCATTGTGTGGTTTGGAGGAAATTCCTGGGGGCTGAGCTCAGTGTAAAGGTGGTTTATTATTGGAACTGGTATAAGCAAAGCTTGTCACCACTGATTTGAATAGCTGACGTAAGGTAGAATCCATTTGCCTTCCCTAGATGGGCACTTCTGCTGCAATCAGCAGGAATTATTTATGTGCTTATTCTTACATTTAGATTTGCAGGGCTTAAATCCATGCATGTAAGCACATTTGGAAACTCCTGTGGCAATGCAACATTTTGCCTCCTTTCTTTCAGTGTTGTTTTGGTTGTGTTGCTTTGATTGCTTTCTTAAAGATCAGTCATTCTTAATCAACTGTATTTATATGATTATTTAAATGATACATAGTTATGCAATTAGTAAAAGTGTTTAGTCATCATCTGTTTAGAACATTGAATTACGAGTTTAAAATTGAACTTGTTTATCTTAGGGATATTTAAATGTCTTTCTCAGGTATGTGGCTCCCATTTTTTCTGGTTCTACTAAACCATGAAAAAATGACAAAAATGAATATACTTCTTCAGGGTGTTTTGATGAAAATAAATCTACAAACATAGTCAACAAAATTACAGAATAGGGCTGGACTACAATGCTCAGATGTATATTTTATTTCCCACCCAGACACTGTGACAGAAAATCATGATGAAAAACTACTGCCAAATTGATTTTTGTCTCAGAACTGCACAGAATACCCTTGTAATGAATCAAAAATTAAAGTCTAAATATTTTGATGAGGATAGTTTCATTACATTAGGCACAGCTTAACTTATCCTACTCAGTGTAAATGAGACTAGGATAAGATAAGATGAACCCACTCTATTTCCACTGTTTATTACAGTCTTGAATCTGATAAAATGCTTAGCATTGATCACTGGGGATGTGGAAAAGCACACAAAGGAATAGAGGCAGTAGATGCTAAATGATTGGAATTTTTTTCTGTAAATGTATTACATTTCAGAGGTTAAGTGGGTAAGGGAAAAAAAATGCACTGAATATTCACCTTTGAGAGTAGATAACAAATTTGGTTTTCAATGTAATCATGTCCAGAAATCATTCTGTTTTCACAGCTGCATGCCACTGCACACCATTTTAAACTTTGCATTTTGGCACCAGGAAGGAATAAAAGGTTAAAACGTGTGGAACAAAGATATTATTTCACGTTCTTGCCAATATTAGAATTGAAAGAGGCCTCACAGAGGCTGGGCTGTGAATTTAATTAAGCATCTTTTTAAAGGGGATCATAAAATGGAAGAATTTCCTTTCTACTCCTGTGACAACTTCTTGGAGTACAGTCATTAAGTATGGGTTGGGAGAGGAGGGAAGATAAGGGTGAGCAGAGTGAGGTGTGGTTCCACTCTTACGGCTCACTGACCACATCGTCCAACCAAGAGAAGGAAAAGGTAGAGAAAAAGTAATTTATTGGCTGTATAACCCAGCTATAAACCACTGTTTCTGATAACTCAGATTTAGATTCACATGATTAATTTCCAAAACTCTTCTTGAGACTGCCTCTCCAATGGGTCCAAGTCCCTCTGCTTTATGACTGGGAAGAAAGTCCGAGTCTAGCCCCATGTGACCACTCATAAATAATTAAAAATCTCACCGTGAAGAAGTCACTACTGTTTCTGAGTTGATCACAGAACCACCGAATGTTCTGAGTTGGAAGGACCCCACCAGGATCATCAAGTCCAGCTCTTGGGTGAATGCCCATAGAAGATGGAATCCACAGCCCCGGTGTGGGTTCAGTCTCACCAGCTTAGCTCATCTCAAGGTCAGTCTCGTGAAGATTAGCACACAGACACAAGATAAGAATGACTGTCTTTACTGCTGTTCAGAAGTCCAGCTAGCAAAAGAATAGCTTCTTTTTATTTCCCACAGTATTTTCTGAGTCAACTTGACCATTTCCCCTTTTGATAGGAAAGTAATTCTGTAAAGTGAAGTCACTGAACCAGAAAACATACATTTGGTCTCTCTGATTTCTAACATTCACGACCAATTGAATGCTTATAGGAGTTAGTGAAAAATAATCCCATTTGATTCACTTCTCATTTTAAGTTATTTACAATACAGAGTATGCTGACTAGCACTTTCCTGTGCTGTGTGAAAGTATTAGGCTTGACCCACAAAGAGATCTCTGAGAAAAAAAGCTGCAAAAATACTGGAGGTGTGTGCCTTTACCCCCTTCCTAAAGAACAACAAAGGATTTTGTTCATTCCAGGAATTTTATGAGGCATATTCTTTTAACTCATTTTTTATTTGATTATAAACTAAGATCCCAAAAAAAAATTTCCTGTATGAACTGCTTTCCTCACAAGACATTACATTTTTTGCAAGTTTCATTGCAAAATCACTAATTGAAGAATTTGTTTTTCTGTGCTAATGTTAATTTGTTCAGAATACTGATATTTAAAATTTTTTCTGGATCACTTAAAATTTCTTATAAAATCAAATCTGTTCTTCCTTTGTGTAGAAGACTAATGTACATGAAGTCAAATTCTGTGGCATCAGTCAGGGCCGGTCATCAGCTGGGAAAGGGAATTTAGGCTTTGTTCTGATTCTGTTCTGGTTTACATAGATTTCTTTCTAGACTGAAAGAGTGATTTCAAATAGAGCAGAACATGCATTGAGTCAGAGAAGAAGAAAACCAAGATCTAAACGTGATAGATATCTGACCACATTAACATCAAAACACTGGCACAAAAATACAGGAATGCATGGAAATGTTTTACAGGAACTCTTAAAAGATGGAGACAGGAAGAAAAATCATCTCTGCATTAACTTTTATATTGTTGGAACCAGCCAGCTTTAGGAAATGATTTGGGATAAGAGCATATTTATATTCATTCCAGAAAAAAGTTTTCGAAATACCCACTTCTAAATTCCCCCTTCCATTTCTACTAAATGAGTTTCTTTCTTTTAGATACCCCACAGAAAACCAGAAAGCCTAATTGATCCCAATATTGTGCAAATTTTTTTTCCTGACTTCTGTAGACACACAGGGACTGTAAGAAATTTTGAACTTAACCCATTGCATTTTTCAAAAAGGTGATTTTACTTAGGATAGCCCTGCTGCAATTTTCTGATATACAGTCAGAGCTGGAGAGATTGTAGTTACAGACAAGATCATGAAGAATATTTTTAAATTCAATCATGTTATTCTGTATCTATTGATATATTCTCTGAGGTCTATCATTCCATATCTCTCCTCAGAATCATTTTGATGTTTTGTATGGGTAACTATGTTTATCAACCTTGTTACCTTTTTAGCATATTTTCTCTAGAAATTCTAAAATTGAAAGCTTTCATATCTTCATAAGAAAGCATTTTGGAAAATATTTGTAAGGAGTTGGCAGTAATAAGTACAGTAAACCACAAATCAAAATATTAAAGCAAATAAGAATTAGAGTAATGAGAACTTGGAAAACCTGCCCGGAAAGCCAATATTTAACTTTCAGAACTTATAAAATCCAGTAGGAGCTTAAAGAGAATTCCACAGGATTTATTACTTTGTCCTTAATATTATTTTTGTGTAGTTTTTAAATAGCAACATCAACAATCCACTGTTTCCTTTGCAATTGAAAATAATTTGCTGAATGACATCAATATATTTCAGATGAAGATCTATCAGTTAACTTAAAGCAGCATAAACATTTAATCCTAGGTATTCTAGGTGAAAAGACATTTAAAGGGGTTTTTATTGTTGTTTTATATCTCAGATATTGATGGTCCAAACCAACAGATGTTAAGTTTTGTTCATATTTGCTTTGTGAAGCTGAATCTTTTTCATTAACTCTGTACACTTCCATTATTAAGTGCAACATAGATTTCAGTAAAAAAATATGTACATTTTAATAGAAAAAAGAAGAATTCTAGTATTGGCAAAGGATACTTTTTTTTGGTCTCTGCCCATCTTCTTGCCATTAGGACATGGGGTGAAGTGGGAAAATATTCTTAGGAAATCCTTTCTTGACTAGGATAACCATTAAACTTCCAGAACTTTTCTTCTCTTTATTAATGATACCCTATTTATCAATTGGATCTTTTTTATTTTCTTATTCTTATCATTCTTAGTCTAAACTAAAATAGTGGGAAAATCAAGGTCATGCAGAAACAGAAATTTTAAAAATCAAGATGAATTTAAGCAGAATCCAAAAATATTTCTGTAGGCTTGATGAAAACATAGTTTTTAAATATAAAAAAGCCCCAAATATTTAACTTCTAAAAACATTCTTATTTATTTTCATATTCAGCCATAATGGTACAGGCATGATCCTTTTTGCCAAAAAAATATATAAATTCCCTCTGCTGTAGAGTTTGTTGATTTCATTTTCTTTTCAGACCATTTTGAATCATGCTATAGTGAAATCATATATTTCCTATACATTCCTATTTGCTGTTCTCTTTAAGAATAGGAACCTCTGTCTTCCTATTGAATAATATAATTCCAAATATCATCTGCCTTCTGTCAGAATGTATCTCCCCCGATGGTTAGACAATGTTACAATTATCCATTATGTTGGCATTTCAGTTCCTTTTGAACTGCATGATACATCAGTCGCTACAACTGTTCCCAAATCATCAGACAGCTTCCTTGCTTAATGCGGTCCGTGGAGGGCAGGAATAAATTACCCTGGTTCAGGATCCTGTGTGTGCCTGCACTGCAGGAGTGGCAGGTGGGCTTCACACTGCTCTCAGTCTGACACAGAAAAACATTCAAAAATTGCAGCACTGGAAAGGATGGGGAGAAATTGTAAATACCCCGGTAGCAATGCTGGTGACAAAAAACCCCCAAAAAACTGACATGCCATAGGAAAATATCCTTAAAGTCCCCTACTTTAAGGATTCTGGTGGTCCTAGCCTGCATGAGGGACTCAGTGCAGCTGGGTTGTGTCAGTTCTGTCTCCAATGGTCAAAACCACCGTACCCATTCTGGCTCGGGACAAAAACTTTCATTTGCTCAGTGATATGTAGTTCTAGGAGATTTTGGTGTGCATAAATCTAATGTTAATAAACTCCAAATGATGACCAAAGAAAACTTTTTGAGAGACAAAAAATTGTCTGACAGTGATTCTAAGGAGAGCCAGAGAACATTAAAGCAGCCTCAAAGTGCAGATCATAAATACAGAACTCCCCACAAGCTCATGAGATTAAAACCTTTTGCATCCCAGCATCTGGGGAAGCTGAATGAAGGTTCTGTCCAGGAGAAGCTAGACTACAACTGAGATGTGGGAATTTTATCCTGTCTGTAACAGAATCCAAGTCCTAGGCCTCACCCTGTTGACTGAATCCCACAGCTTCTTTAATCAAAAAATAGTATTTTTACAGATAAAAGAAAGTTCGCAGTTTCCTTCTTCCCATTCATCATGAATGAAGCACACTCTTTCCAATTTACTATGAAAAACCTCTATTTACATTCTCTAAATTTCCAAAATGTTATTGCAAACTAGTACCACATGTCATGCAAATATTAAGTATTTAAGGAGAGAGAAAAACTCTGAGTGACTGAATTGCAAACAAAGTTTGTTTAAACAACTTCTGTTACACTTTTGCTAAAATTCATGTTTGCTAATCCAAGCCCCAACACAATAATAAATTGATAATAAATCTGACTGTTATACTAAGTATAGGGTGTTCCTTACAGGCATTCAGAATATCAGTTAAATTTTAGAATTTTTACTTATTCTACCTTGAATTCACAGAATTTCCACAGTACTCTGTCTTATCTCTTTGCCCAACAGAAAAATGCACCTCATGTAAGCTAGTTTGATCCTCCAGAGTATTTATGCCATGATAGTTCAATCACAAAACTTATTTGAATTCTCCTGTAAAAGTTTCTGGTGTTGTATCAGACTTTGCCCTTAAAATTAATGAGCTAAGTATTTCCAAGAGACAACCTTCTAGAATATTATCATATCCTCTAATGACGTCTCCATGGCCTTCATGTGATCTCTTTCAATTAGCCAGTCTTTCTTCAATAAGATCAGTCTGATGGGAGTGGACAACACATTTGAGGCAAAAGATTACAATGAGGGACAGTTCCTCAAAACTCTTGACTTTAACTCTGAGTAACTTTGAGTTCTTATTAGCCAATTTTTCATGTAAGGGAAATATTTTATAACAATTGGATAAAATTGGCATTTTCAGTGGAATGAGCATCTAATGACATTGAACCAAAACTTGTTTGCCCTTTTAATTGTGATTTAAATACAGTTAAAAATATATAAATTATTATGAAAAATTGAGGCAGCACACTTGAAAGAATATAGTTTTAAGTATCTTCAGCACTGCATCCACTTTCTCTCTTGGAAGCACCTCCTTTATACTATGATTTTTTAACCATATATGTAAATAAAAGACTTAGGTATATCTTTGGGTTATTTATTTGGAATTTGTTTTTTAAAAATTTTTCAATCTTAAACTGAAGTACTGAAGTGGTCACCAGCCTTTTATTTATGGTAGTATCAATCTGATTTTGTAATCAAGAAGAGAGTCATACGCTACATACAACACATCAAAATCTGCCTTTGAAAACAAATATTATTAAATATTAAGAGCTAGTGGAATTCTACATGGTATACAGCAATGTGGGCAGCTTAACACATCATGACATCCACAATGGAAATCACATGTATTGCATTCTAGACTTAAACTTTTTTTCTTCTGGACTTTTTGGGTCACAGTGGAAAATTTAGAGATAACTTTGTCCCCCAGATCACCACCTTATTTATACCAAATACCATCTTCCTGTTGGAAAATGCTTGTGGAGATGGAGAGGAAACAGATCTCCTACTGCAGCCTCAGAGCTCTGATCTCATGGAGATTGACCTCCAGGAAAGACAGTGCTTGGAGAAGACCTTGTACAGCTGATCCCTGATGGCCTCTTGTGAACTACTGAAAAGTGGGGCATATTTGCACTTTTCCAAATATGAATGTGAAACAGAAAATAGGCATCCCAGGTTGGTCCAGAAAACTCAAGGGACTTCAGGACACAGATACCTGGACAGCTAGCCAGATTTCATTTGGGGTTTTTCATCATGTTTTCTGTTTCTGGTTGTTTCTTCAAAGTTTTCTTGCATATCCCTAAGGCCCGGTAATGTTTTGGGGATTTTTTTGGTCTGCCTTCTTGCCTTTATGCAGAGAATATGTTGTTTTGTTTTGTTTTTTTTCAAATTAGGTTTTAAAAATCCATTTTATAGGATACATTATTTACCTAAAAAATAAAATAATCTGTTAAGCCCTCTTTAACCACTGAATATATGTTCAGTAAACGTAATGAATAATTTGAAAATTATTTATGCTTTGACAAAAATGAAAAGCAGAAGAAAAAGGATAAGTGAAGTTGAGCAATAGGATTTTAGCTACGTATATATATTTTAGCTATGTATTGAAGTAAATTCACATATTAAAAAAGCAATCTACTGTGTCACAGAAGTAAGGCTGTTCCTGCAATGCAATTCTCTTTATTTTTGTTTTCCTCCTCTCACCTTTAGACAGTTCTAAGGAAAGCTGCCACGGATTTCTATGATATGTCTTGTTCTGTTATGCCTTAATTCAATGGATAATGCATTAGCCAGTCTTCATTTTTACTGTGTGTACATGAACAACACTATATGGAAAATAAGTTTATGAATGTTCTGACTTTCACAGTATTATCAATGCCACTGGCTGCACAATCTGGTAACTACTAGATGAGCCTTAAAATTGCTGAGAAAAATAAAAATAGGCAGCTGTAGTGTCAACACATGGCAGTTTGTTATAGGAGCACATTCTTTTCAGTGCTGTATCTAAATTCTTCGGA
Source organism: Agelaius tricolor (assembly GCF_023055355.1). Classification (NCBI taxonomy): domain Eukaryota; kingdom Metazoa; phylum Chordata; class Aves; order Passeriformes; family Icteridae; genus Agelaius; species Agelaius tricolor. The sequence goes on along the minus strand of NW_027269271.1, from coordinate 18,576,614 downwards.
TCAATATGTGATTTGTGGTTCTTCAAATACTCAATTATCTCAGGTTTTGAAGATCTTGCCTGAAGACAGTAGAAAGAGTATTGATTTGTCTTTAATGCAATACTTTTTGAAAGTGGTTCTTGAAACAATTTCAACTTTAAATGTCATGTTTTCCTATAATTATTTTGATCAAATAAGTATAGCATTTGATCATTATAGGCATGGGTAATTTTGCCAGTTTTTACAGAAAACATTGCAGGATCTTTGAAGAAAATAGTTGTTTAATCCTTTCTATTTTCTCCCTTGCGTACAATGTAAGACAAATGGTAGTTATAGTACAGTGATCTAACACACCACTACATTTTGAACTTTGTGTTGTATGTTAACTGCAGGAAAAATTGTGGTGATGAAACATTGCAGAGCACAGTCAACAGACAGAGGACACTGAAAACTGGACATTAGGTCATTGATAGTAGGTATATATATATCAGTGTTTATTGTTTCCTTTTTGAGAATGAGAAATAGTACAAATGTTGCAGTAAATGGAAGGATACATGCTGTGATAAATAGCCATGTTTCAGTACTGCTTATTCAATGACAACTGCAGCCAAAAATACTCTGAAAGAGTTTAAGATTATTTGGGAGATGGGTGATCAGAAGATGAAATCATACTTCATTATTCCTTTCTCCAAAAACAGCATGAGCAAACAAGACTGTAATTATGACCCCTTTAATTAAAACAATTCATCATACAATGGTATGAGTGTAGAAGTCTGCTGCTATTTTTTAAAGATCTCCTCCCTTTAAATTCCTTGCTTTTATTCCTTGTTTGAAAAATCAGTGAAAGGTTTTAAAGAGCCAGGTCTGTGACACTGGAACAATGTTTTCTGCAGTGACTGCTGCTCCCTAACTGATCCATGTCACACAAGTCTCATGCCACACAGTGCATTATGTGAATTGCACGTAGGCAGGTTAAGAGATTTTGTAAATCAAGTCTTCCGAAATGGCTTGTCTATTAATAACCCAAAGAACCCAAAGAATTTTTACAAATGGAAATAAGTTTCTCTTATTTCTTTTCAACTAAAATAGACGGTTGTTAGCAAAATACTATCTCGAGGAGAATCCCATTCAGTGCTACATATTGCAATTAAAAGCTATCTAAATAAGGTGGAATTCCTACCCCACTTATTTCATTTTTGCAATATAAAATGCAAGTGAACACTTGGCTGCATCATTCTTTGTGCTGAAGTTATAGCCACTTAGGCAAGTGGACACCACTAAAATGATGAAAAAAGATTAACCTTAATTAACACTGTAATTTATTTACTTTTGTTAAAACTTCCCTCAGCCTCTTTTTTGGATGAAATTCAGTCTTCCTTCAGGTCTCAGAGGAAACCTGGAAATTATAGCATCTTATTGGAGACATAGAAGGACACTTCCCTGCCTTGGGGAGGCAGCTGAAGTAGTGATGCAGGCAGAACAGCATAGCAAGGAAAGATTTCACCCATGACCTACTCAATTTTGGACTCTATTCAGGAAAACACTTAAGCACACATTTCCTTCTCCTTATTATGTCCTACTAGAACTTAAACACATGCTTAAGTGTCATTTGAGGAGGAATGCTTTCCTGAGCAAACACAGGAGAGAAATGGACTCCTGTCCCACCACCCTGCTCCTCTGTGCCTCCCAGGGCAGGGCAGGGATGGAGGAGCTCCACACCTGTACCTGAGGGTCCCTGTGCCACACAAAATGCCAACTGTGCCTGCCCACGGTGCTGCTGCTTAATGGCTGTGCAGTCTGCTCAGGGCTTAATGAGCTCAAAGAGAAAAACTGTTGGGAGCTTCTGCTTATTTTATATCAACAATTAACTTCCTTTGTTCTTGATCTATGCAAATGAATTGAAACTTACAAATTAAAGGTATCCTCATTTGGCGCTAATGATTCAAAGTTCATCTGTGCTATTAGTTTATTTTCATGTTGAACAGAGCTTATTTGCAAACACACATCCACTTTGCTGTTCTTAAAATCTGAACTGAATACGTACGGAGCTACACTCCGTGTATTCCACATTACTAAGCATTCCTGTTTTGATTGTTTGTATGCAAGGCTATGAAGCCAGAGAAGCTCCATTGCTGCTCTTTGCTGGAGGGCTAGTTCCACTGGAAATGCTAAAATGATTTCACTGCTTTATGTATAATTCATTGAAATGTCTTAATGGTCAAAGAGAAATGGGAAAATGGGCAGTACAGTGTACATATGCTAACTGTAAGGACATTACTTTCTTTCTTTGTCCAGTTTTGTCTCCAGAATTTTTTCTGTGCACACACAGATTGTCGTAGGAAGCAGCTTAATTTCTAAATCTGATTTCTTCTGTTCATAATAAAATCTTTATTAAATAAGCAGTGGAGTAAAGCTAAATTAATCATGAGCAGCTAGATCCACCAATGCACTTATGTGCAACAACTGTGAAAACGACAGCACATAACAGTTAGGCATCTGCTCCCTGTAGCTGCTCTGTGCCCAGAACAAGGTGCCCAGGTTCCTGCTGCATTTTATGGAGGCACTTGGATGCTCAGGATTAAAGATCATAATGTGTCAAAGGCTGTGGAGAGGGAGAGCAGTTAGTAGTAAGAAAAAGCTGGGCACAGCAAAATGGATCTTAGCCCGGGCTCTTCTCTGAGATCAGGTTGATCCTAAAGGAATAAAACAGCTGATAAATGTGGCCTGGAGGGTGGGGCGCATTTGTAAACCTGCAAATATAGAAGGAATTCACATGGAACCTGCTTGAGAGCCTCGGAGGGCTCCTCTTTGTGCCGTGTGTGGCTGGTAGACACAAAGCCAGCCTCTCCTGCTGTGGTGAGGGAGGCTGTGCAGAGCAGGCCCTGTCTGCCTGGGCAGGCGCGGCACGGGCAGCCCGGCCCTGCCCCTGCCAGGGGCTGCTGCCAGCTGGGCCTGACTTCTCTTCCCTAAGAGTGGGCAGCCAGCTAAATCCTACACTTGCTCATCTGAGAAAAAGACAATAATGACTACATTTACCTCAGATGCTAACTAAATGCAAATTATTGTTTTCCTGAATATTGTACTCACCATACCATAAAACAAGATCAAGCCTCATTCTACCTCCCTGTGAGCTCTCTCCAGTAAACACCTGAGAGGCAGTTTTGCTCAACTATTCATCACATTTCTACTCTTACATGTTTTTGAGGTTTTGGCTTAATTGTAAATTAAATTGAACTATTTCAACCATCTGTCCTTGAAAAACAGAGAGCATAAAATGCATACTCAAATTCAAAATGCATATTCACATTAATTGGAAATAGGACCAATTACTAATCACCAGATCCTGCGTGGGTATATATTTCTTTATATATTTATATATATAAATATATATTTATATTATATATATATATATTTTTATATAATATATATATTCATATATAATATAAATAATATAATATATATTATATTTATATTTACATATATTTATATATATTTATATATTAATATTATATATTAATATATATTTCTTTATAAATCTATTTATCTACATATATATATATACATATACACACACCCATAATTATCTGGTCATCCATACCCTTTCAAAAACTATTAATTTTTGTTTGAATTCAACCAATTTACATAACGTAAAATTAAGTCAGTTGTGCAAACTTTAGAATTGACCTTACTGAAACCAAATACTTCAGAGAGGGTTTTTTTTTTTAACTAAAAAGATATCTGAGAGTCTGAACTGCTTCTGTATAAACAAGGAAAAATTCATGTTAGAAAACTATGGAAATGGAAACTATGGAAACTTGCTCAATGGAAATGTTTTTGCTAGAGTTATGTGACAAGAATTTGTAGAATTACTTCTAGTAGGAAATTGTTCTGTATTTTTTGCACCATGGACATTGATGTAAAGTATTAACCACTCAACACTGAACTCTGTCAGATGTGAGGAGCACTAAAAATAAGATTTGTATGTTTCAATAGCCCTGTTTACTTGAGAATTGAACTTGTTGTTTGAATTTAGACTGGTTTTAAATTTCCAGCACTTAGAAAATGGCATTTTTGCTGCACTAAATCTGTTAATTATTTTATTATTTTAAATATAAAAAATAGAAAAGTTAAGAAATGTGTAATTCTCAAGTTAAGGCATTGTATAAAAAAAAAAAAAAAGAAAAACAAAAAGCTGCTTTGAGACTGTTTCATTGCTAAGCTATAAAACTCATCCAAAATATATATTTTTAATAGAAATGGAAGCCACTATAATAGATGGAGAGTCTCAAAATGTAATCACAAACACTATTACTGTTAGGAGTGTTAAATTACCAAGAAAAGAAAAACAATATGCACACAAATACAGGTCTAAAATTTAGCTTCTTTATCTTGTCACCAGGTTAGGAGGTAAAGGTCATACTGCAAAAAAAACCATTTATAATAACAGCTGATGGTTTGTTCATAGATTTTTTTTTAAATGAAATAGGATAGAGCAACATTCTGTGGCTTATTTTACATTTATAAAAATGACTTATACTAATATTGATGAAGTTCTTCCAGATAAGGAAAAAACTTCTGCTTGAAAGTGTTTCAAAATCACTACTTCACGTGCAAAGAAATGAACCTGTCATTACGTAAATCAAAGGGTAAATTACCTAAATATCAGGGTAGGAATTTTCCTGAACCCAAGAAGCCTCTCGAGCTCAGGGCTCTTGCTGCTCCAAGACTTGGGCAGCTGTGGGCAGGACAGGGATAAAAGATGGACATTAAAGGGAGTTTCTCGGCTGTGAAAGACACAGGGCACATTTCTTCCCTCTGGGCTTTCTCTGAGGCTCTGCAGAGGCAGGAGCGGCTCAGGGCAGCCCTGCCAGGCTGGGCTGCTGGAGGGTGGCCCTGCCCCAGCCTGGGGACAGGGGAGTGTTTGCCAAGGGCCACCACGGGCATGCAGAAGGTGTGGGTGGGGCTGGTCCTGGCACAGGGTGGGGAGAGAGGGGAGCCCAGAGCAGCCCTCGGTGCCTGATGCAGGATGGGGGAGATGTGAGCCCAGAGCAGCCCCCGGTGCCCAGCACAGGATGGGGGAGATGTGAGCCCAGAGCAGCCCCTGGTGCCTGATGCAGGATGGGGGAGATGTGAGCCCAGAGCAGGCCCCGGTGCCTGGCGCAGGATGGGGGGAGATGTGAGCCCAGAGCAGCCCCCGGTGCCTGGCACAGGATGGGGGGAGATGCGAGCCCAGAGCAGGCCCCGGTGCCTGATGCAGGATGGGGGAGATGTGAGCCCAGAGCAGCCCCCGGTGCCTGGCACAGGATGGGGGGAGATGCGAGCCCAGAGCAGCCCCCGGTGCCTGATGCAGGATGGGGGAGATGTGAGCCCAGAGCAGCCCCCGGTGCCTGATGCAGGATGGGGAGAGATGTGAGCCCAGAGCAGCCCCCGGTGCCTGATGCAGGATGGGGGAGATGTGAGCCCAGAGCAGCCCCCGGTGCCTGATGCAGGATGGGGGAGATGTGAGCCCAGAGCAGCCCCCGGTGCCTGGCACAGGATGGGGGAGATGTGAGCCCAGAGCAGCCCCTGGTGTCTGGCATAGGATGGGGGGAGATGTGAGCCCAGAGCAGCCCCCGGTGCCTGATGCAGGATGGGGAGAGATGTGAGCCCAGAGCAGGCCCTGATGCCTGGCACAGGATGGGGGGAGATGTGAGCCCAGAGCAGCCCCCGGTGTCTGATGCAGGATGGGGGAGATGGGATCCCAGAGCAGCCCCCGGTCCCACACTGCCACCCCTGCCTGGGGCAGGGCTCTGCTGCTCTGGTGGCCTCTGCCATGGCTTCATCCCAGCAAACAGCTGGACAGGGGTGCAGGTAAAATCTTTCCAGTGGATGGAGGCAAAGCAGAAACATTCAGCCTGTTAGCAGACAAATAAGGTTTGTCCTTATTCTGCAATGACTCACAAAAGCATGTTTTTCTGCCAAAAAACCATCACCATTCACAGACTTATGTTTTTTGTGGCAACAGAAGCAGTTTTCACATTTAACATTGCATTTTTGGTATAATGATCAGCTCCTGTATTACACAGCAGGAGAAATTAAAAAATTGAAAAAAGAGAACAAAGAAAAACTAATGCCAAACATGATCCTTTTTTCTATCATTAGGAAAAAAAGAATATTTTTTTAAGATATATCCTCTCCATTAGTAACTGGTTTATACTGTCTTTAAACATATGTTTTACATAGCCTATATTCTACTGAAGAGCCACAACAGTTTTCTCTGCAGCTCTTATTATTTCATTCTGTAAACCATGGTATCTGTTGAAAGGCAGAAAAGGGAAAAGAATGGATAGTCATCCACAAATGAATAAAAAAAGCTATTCTGCTTTTTTTTTGTCTTATTAGGATTGATCTTTGCTGTAGCTTATGTAACTTATGTAACTTACTAAATTACAAAATGAGGCATACATATTAATCCCAGAAATATTCAAACTTTTCATTTCTGTCCTTCAGTTTCACAGTGGATTTGAAAGGATGCAAAGATAGTAGCCATGGTCTAATATTTTGAAGAACCAGATATATCCTGCTCAGCATATTTAAAAAAAACCACCCAAACTTACTATTTTCTACAGCTGGTAATACAAAAAGCACCAGGACCATTTTACATATAGTTTGCCTTTGAGAAGATGCAGAGTTGCAGAGTCTTAGGAGCAATTTTAAGAGCAAGAGACTGGCCAGCCATTAGATTCTTAAAAGTGATGATAAAGGCTAACAGCAAAGAATTTGTTGCCAAATACCAAGACTATACTGAGGGATTTTTAATTTTTTTTAAAGAGTAGACTAACATTACTTGAATTTAAAACAAAGTTTGTCAAAAAAGGGAAAATTACATGAGGCTCAATTAAAAGAACACAAACAGAAAAGGTGGCAGTTCTCTTGAAGATTCTTCACTGCAATTTTATAGAGATCAGCTTCTAGAAGTGATCAAAAGTAACCAAGTATTTGGAGGAAATACTTTTGAAAAACTGTTGACAAAAATATATCTAATGCCTTCAGCTCACAGTGAAAATTTAAAGTTTGTTTCAATATGAGCTGTTCCTAGCTCATATCTATAGTTCAGGCTTGCAGATGAATTTTTAATGATGAGCAATAGTGGTGTCAAAACACTTCCAAAGAGCATAATCTCAGCAAAGGATTCCTTCAAGACATTGTTTGTCTGCATGGACAGCATTAGACTGAACGAGTCTGAGGCCTGTAGACCTTCACAGAGGCTGAGGGGAGAGTTGTGTGTTTCACCAGTGACATGTGGAAAAGCAATCAGACACTGGATTACATGGCTGTCACTGTCCATTTGCCTTCTTTACCTCTACTCACTCTGAGCTCTTGCAAGTAATGACATTGCTGTGTAGAGCAAGACAAAAATGTGCAGGAAAGAATGGGTTTGGCATATTTAAGCTTTTTTATTTGCAAAGCAGTTAAAAAAATTCTTATTCTTAATACATTTCTTCAATTATATACTAGAAGGAATATTTGCTAAGGATAAAGGTTACTTTGCACTTATAAAGGTTACTGTTAAACAATTGGAAGGTTTTTGTGGTTCATTAATCTATGTTCAATGTTCACCTATATGTATTCGATTACTTCATTTCCAATCAGTTGCCCCAGTTTATAAATACAAGGGACATCTAAAAGAATTTGATAACCTGGTATGTGTAAAGAAGTGGAATGCCTGTTGCCTGGGGAGCACAGATTTTCCTGCACACATTTGCTAAAGAGTCTGGGTGTGAACTTTCCTGTTTACCTGTCTGCAGTCCATACCTTTATATGCAGTTCATATGACACTCAGGTTAAAGACAGTGTCTGTAAGTTTATGCATCTTCAACAGCAAAGTAGATGAATACAGCAGTGAGAAAGAAAATAGCTGAAGAATTTTAGGCAACGTGCTGTTTTCATTCTTCCCACTGCACTTGAAAAAGCATCATTTTGTCTATGCCCTTGAGGTTGGAAAAATAATAATAGCATCTTGCCTTGCTGAAAAATTAGAAAAACATAAGTCTCTGTATACTACATTCAGAAAAGATTTTTCCTCCTAATCTAAATGTATCACATAGATACATTTGAATTTTCTTAAATGTAGATGCAAAGCCTTCAACTGACTTCTTGAATTTTAGTGGTTCAGGGACAGAATTCTGCAATTGTTTATCGTTACTTCAAACCAGCAGTAAGCAGTGCCATCTTTGGGGAGCATGGGGAGGGGCTTTTTTGATTTTGATTTGTTATGCTGCAACCATGAACAACCATGAATAGACTTAATTTTTGCTTAGGACAGAATAACTATGTATCACTGTAATTAATTTAGACTCTGTGAGTCATTTTACATTAATTTCAATAAAAATGATACATGCACTGGAGGGGGCCTTGAGAGCAGACACAAATTAAATGAAGAGAAAACTAACATGCTTGTAACATACAGAGTCTGTTGGCTTGCTTTTTCTTACTGAACTTGTAAAGTGTATCTTTACCAATAGAATGTTCATTAGAATCACTTTAATGGTCATTAAACTAGATATTCAAACACATAGAAATTATTCCATCAATGCCTAGATTTGTCTTTTAGCCTGTTTTATAGAAAATATTGCAAACTATAAGCACTGCTTGCAAATGCTGCAGCTTAAGAGTCAAGCAACTGACATTTCTCAGAGCTTTTTCCATTGACAGCATAGCATTTGATGAAATAAGTCATAATGATTTTAGCTTTGTATTCATAAAGGAGTAAAGGATGATTACTTTCTGTGGAAATAAACACCGATAAGAACTCAGTGTCCTCTGCAGCTGATGAATAAACACCCCAAAGTGCATAGTACTCTGGGGACTGGAAAAGAAGGCAGAATTAGCTATTTCAGGCTCTTCTCTTATACTCTTTTTCCTGACTCTTTACTACTAAGGACCTTTGACTGCAGAATAGGGCGTAGCTTAGTAACGTATCTTTCAGAGTGAAATCTGCTTCTTTGGTCTTTATTCATTTCTGCTGTGCAAGTTCAAAGTAACTGTTTCCCTCAAAAAGCCCACGTTCCACAGCCCTCTGATAAAGTTATTCAAAACAAGCAATGTCTACTTAATAAAATGTTTTCCCTCCTTTAATTAAAACTTGGTGCATTGCTAACTTGACTATCAAACTAAGAAATAGCATATTTGAAAGAAATGTTTTTTCTCAGGATGCATGTGGAATTCTGTAGTGGGAAGTTCCTTACTTGAGAAATAATAAAGCTTCAATGTAGGTTTTTAATATCTTGGGTTGGGGAGGAGCAGTGAATAAAATATATTCTAAGCAATATATCTGAAGACTTTGTATCTCATTTGTATGCATCAACAGGGAGAAAAAAGTCCCAAAAGGACAGGGCTTGTAGAAAAGTCAGGTTGCTTATCAAAGTGAGTTCTGTGCAATACTTTTTCTAATGCTTTATTTAGTGTTATTTTCATTATCTTAACTGTGTGTGTTTCTTCATTTGGCTGGGAGGATTCACACTGCAGTAAATCACACAGCATATCTTTTTTCCGTCAGACATTTATTCTACATTTTTATTCCTTTTGAAGTCACCATTTTTCATACACCTACCAGGTCAAATCCATCTCCCACTTAAATCCAAGTGTCCCAATGACTGTAGTGGGAATTGAATCAAACTTATATTCCCTATGCCATGCCAAATTCATAATATATATCCTTAAAAATATCATCCTTTGAACACCTGCAAGACCATTCTTCAGTTGTTCCTTGGCAAAGCCTTTTTGTTATACCCATGTTCATCTTCCCATGAAAACACCTGCTGTCATTCTAAATACAGTATTTAGCTCTTCACATAGAAGGCACTGTGGCAAGAAATTAAGGACCAAGAAAGCAGTATTCAAGCTATGTGCATCTTTGGTCTCATCTACGTTATTCATTCTGCAGTTTACGTGATTAAAAAGCTTGTTAAAAAAAGGAATTAAAGTAATTGTCATCTGTAATTACGTAGGAGAACATGCACTTGAGAAAACTTCAAACTCACTTTGTGATACCAACATTGGCAACACAATGATGAAGAGGAAGTCTTTCACAAGCAGACATTGCCCCATCAATCAGTTTGCAGTCAGGAGAAAAATTGACTTTGTCATGATATGGTTCTTAAAGCAAAAGTAATAAATTCTATAGAAACAGCAAGCCTACAGCGTAGCTAATTTATTCATTATCCACCCCAGAAAAATAATTAAGTCATGCTTTCTTTCCTGGCTCTTCATTACAGTTTAGCCTTTTTCTGCAGCAGTCAGTGACTGAATGCTTATTAAAATAAATTAGCTGCAAAACTTTTAACTCTGTCTTAAAGAAAAACTAATCCACTTTTCTAGTGGAAACAACATTGATTAAATAAACCGAGTTTCATGCCGAGACAACTAATTCCTTTAGCCACAGTTTCCGATCTTAAATCATGTTGTATCTGTATTAGTTTGAGAAGTATATAATGAGCTGTGAGTTTATAATTGGTATTAACCTCTTTCTGTATAAATTCCATTTTTTCCTAGCCTGGGTGATTTCAGTGATGGAATAAAATCACTATGTAGCCTATAGATATTGTACTTGTGTATCCTTTTTTTCAGAAAGCACACATGCAGTCATTCAGATATACTCTGTTATTCCTCTGATCCAGCTGTTTCAGACAGACTGCCTTGACAGGAAGGAACTTCATCCTTATCAAACTGCTTCACAGGTACTACATAGGAATTTCACTTTAAGAAAATAAGTCTTTACCAACTTGCTCATATTTCATTTAAGGAATATGGAATACGAGCATTTAAAATAACGTTTGAACCTGATCCACTGACAAGCTGAATTAATGTAATATTCTCTCAAACAATTTATGTTTCACATAAAAGCACATCGAACAAGGCCAAATGCTGCAAAATGGGCAAATAAAGCTGCAGGAATTGTCACCATGTGAGCTGTGTAGAGTTGCCCACATCACTGTTTTAAAAAGGATATAGGTTCATATTTTTAAAAGTAAATATTTTCTTTAATGCCAGCAGCAGTAATCAACCAACAGTTTGCTAAGTAGAGCAATCTAGTGATGAATCAATCAGATCACACACATACCAGCTGCCACAACAAAGGAGATAATAAGAATTTGATGTGAAATAGTGATTAAATCAATATAATTAAGCCAGGGATAAATCCATCACCCCTTCCCAAGACCAACCTTGTCACAGGGCATCAGAGGGGCTGGCTGATGCAGAAGCACAGCTCAGCAATAACTGCAGCCTGAGGGTGTCGACATCCTCTGCACTCACAACAATCCCCTGTGCACTTGTGCACTTCCAGTGGCTCTGAATATTTATAAAACCCTCAGCTTCATCTTCAGCACCCCATTCAGCACCTCTGCCCTAGGAAGAGCCTTTTTCTAAAGATGCCATGTACATCATGGATCTTAGTCCCTGTTGCCCCTCATTACCAGCTGCCAAAGCTTCTCAGGATGGCACACCACAGCTGCACAGAGCAGCCAAAGGAGCTGCCTGCTGTTTGAGGCTGGCTGCTCTCCCAGGGCACAGCAGCCATTCTGATGAAATGGGGAAAAGAAAACACAAAAGTCTCCTCTGCCACACACGTTGATGGGTCCAACTGCACCGCATAGGAGGTGAGAAAATCTTCGAGGAGCGACTCTCAGATGACAAAGAGCATTCATCAGGCAGGGCACGCTCGCAGCTACAGCCCATTCAGAGGCAAACAGCCAAGTACCTGACAGACCTTGGTGACTGCTCCATCTTCTGGGCTGCCTGAGCCCCATGGGAGCTCAGGGAGCCCAGGGACACAGGGCCTCCTGTGAGGGTCTGGTGCTGGCCCTTTGTCCCCCAGAGCGGGCAGCCAATGCTTGCTCTGCTTGCCAGGATCTGCAAGACCATCCCACGCAATAACCCCTCAAACCTCCTATTTAAAACTCCACAGGTGCTGCAGGACTGGCAGAACAGAGGGAGAAAACATTCTTTATTGTCACATCCCCCCCACACACCCCTTTCAATTGCTCGCCTTCCCTTTCTCGGCTCAGCTCGTTTTATCTCCACCAGGCTGCAGGAGCCAGGGCGGGAAGGGAATATGTCTGCTCTGACAGAAAACTCCTCTTCTGCAGGCAAGAGCTCACCGAGGGACTCTGGCTGAAAAAAGTGGTCTACATCTTGTATTGATAATATCTTTAGTCTTTGCTTTACACTGTGGTTATAGCTGTATTGCATAAATGCTACTTCTCTGTTGTTTCTTTTTTACATTACAGTAATAAGCATATGAGAAACTAAAACCCAATAATCAATTGAAGAGAATCTTAAAAAAAAAATAGAAGAAGAAGAAAAAGTGATTGCTCTATATTTACACCAGTGAATTATTCAGGGAAGGCAGCTTACCTATTTCAGGCAAACAGCAGGGGCTATGACAGAACTGCTTCAGAATTTTTTGTTATAGTAATATGTTTATTTCTTCTAAGAGGTGAATTGTAGGAGATATATTTCCTTCGTGTATTGATACAGTAGTGAAAAAATTTACAATTTTCTCATATTAACTTGGTGTTCGTACTTTCCAGTGAAAAATCTGCTGTTATATGTGTGTTTCTATAGGAATATTTAAATTTGGTTAATGTGATATACTTTTATCTAGTGAAAACTGGAGGCCTCTAATAAACTAAACAAATGAAAAAATGTCCTCTCTCTAGTTGTTTTACTGGATATTCTCATATCAATGACAACTTATTTAATTTTATGTATGGCACTGCCTTTCTGTTCCTTAATTGAATAATCACAAATCCTATCATTAATTAGCCTTCAAGGTAAAAAAAATTGTTTATAATATCCATAAAAATCTGTTCTTAAGTATGGTTTTCAAAGTATTATTTTCAGCATAAAGTAAAAATTATTAGTTTCTGGTGAGACAAGATACTGGCCTTTTCTCAGAACCCCAGGTTCTGTGTGACAGCAGAGAGTATAGAGAAGTACAAGACGGTAGGGAAATTTTTGTAATGCTTTGGTGAAAATATCTTTTGAAAAGGAAGTGGTTCTAGGAACTTGGTTATTGTCACTGGGATGAAGTCCTGAAAGAAAGGATTGCTCTTCTTGCTAAGTACAATTCTGTTTCAGCCTGGTTTACACACTTAAAAAAAAGTTACACTTAAAATATAACATTGCCTGAGCTTTGATAGCTGCACTAAGTGTAAACCATGCTGGAGGACCAAACCATAAGAAGGAAAACAACTTCCTTTATACAATCCTTTATAACTAAATTGTTTATTTGGTAGGATTTTAAATAATAATATAATTTTCTGCAAATATTCACAGACTTGAACTCTAAAGTGGTTTACTAAAGTCTAGGAAAATGAGTGCATCTATAAAAGCATGCATGTGCAGAGGTGCATACAGGTACAAACATACACTGCAGTGAACACACAACTGTGGACAAGGAGGGACAGTTTTTGGGCCAAGATTTAGTCAGATGAGTCTACAGGAGCTGAGGTTGTCTTCTCACACTGAAGAGTGTCCTGTGATCTCCCAGACACAAAAGATGACAAGATTGTTTACAAATTCTCAGAGTACTTTAAATTTATACTGGAATATGAGGTTCTCCTTTGTAAAATTTGTATGGCAATTGAGCAAATAAAACTTGAAACTGTGAGGTGATGCAATAAGGGAGGGGACTGTTGTGTGTTATTTTTCTTGAGTCTGACAATTGTCAACAAAGAGTATTTCTGGACAGTCCAAAATTTCCTCTAACCTTTGCCAAGAAGATTTTTAGTGCCCTCTTTTGAGCATTTCACTATCTTTTTGCTCCACGTATGTTATTTTCCCCTGTTAATCAAGCATTTAAAATGCTATTATTTTTATATAGTAATTGGAAATTCATAATTACCTATTAAAAAAGAGGATGAGGGAGAATATGTAGCCTCTTCTAACTACATTAGATGATTTCTTTTAATACAGCTTCTCAGATTATACCAAAAATTATAGAGAAGAAGTATAGGGTAAAGAATAGACACTATATTCTTGTGCCACTTTTATTTTTACTCCTGTGTGTCTACAAACAATTTTTTTTCAAACAATTAATTTGTTTTAAGAAATACTAAAAATGTGACAATATATAATTTTTTAATTTTAAAATTCTTTAATTTGTTACATCACATGGTCCCACTTGCATGTCTATTCTTCAGTACTCTTAAGGAATGTTGAGAGGAATGAGATCTGACATTCTTGAAATTTTGGGCTTGAGATAATAATTCTTCTACATTCACTGTAAAGACATGGGCTGCTCACAGACTTGGATCTGGGAATCCAGAGCCTCCCTCTGGAGTCTCTGAGATGATTCAGAAGGGACCATATGGGGAAGAGTTTCCAAATTAGGCACTTCAGACAGAGTGGCTCACTCCTATTATGACTCAAATTTTGTGTGAACACATTTTCAGGAGTTTCAATATTATGATTTCCAAATCATAATAGCAGCCATATTTTACACAGATTGAATGTCAGCTTTCTAAAAGGCTCCAGCAATTTGCTGTCTTTGGTCTTCCAATCTTCAGGGCTGGAAAGGCCTGAACTCCAGCACACGTCAGTCCAGGGTTTTGGGGGAAACAAAATGTGGTTTCTTCTTTTAGCACCTGTTTTTCATCTCTATGCTCCTGTCCACTGGATCCTGCCTTCATAACAAGGTCTGTGTGCAAATAGATGCTGAATGTTTATGTCTCATAGAATTAGGACCTCTGACTTGTTCCAGTGCATGCAATTCCCCCAACTTCATACCGAGATAAATGAGGCAGTCCCAATACTTGGAAGAGCCTGTCCTTCACAGTCTTATGCTAGCATTCATTAAAGTTATTGTCTTCAAAATGGAAATTATTTTCTTTTATTTTGAGTGTTACTAGAAACTAGGAATTAGCTAGTTTTTTTTTGCTGTAACCTACAAATCTAAGTACTTTCAAATTAAGAGACATCCTGTACATTTTCAATGAACTAATGTACAATTTGTAACAAGTGAAATATATCAAATGAAAATGATTTTGCAGTGATCTAAACCCAATTAACCTCAAAGAATGTTGTATGAACATAGACTGTGAAAGATTTTAATTATAGCTGTAAATGCTATGCAATTATTGACCAAGTTTGGCAGAGATATTTTATGTTGCCTACTGTTACTATGTACTGTTAGCTTTTTAATTTGGAAGCAGAAAATTTTAATGTCAAATCACACTGGTAATTTGAAGAGTCATGGATTGAATGCTTGTTGACCACTTGAAACAATAATTCAAGCAGTCTTACCAAAATAAAATTGTCATTAATAAAAAGGAAATAAACCATAACTATTATACTACAGGTGTGTGCTTGAAACAAAATTAAATGAAAATATATTAGTAAAGGAACAGATATCAAGTGCCAATTGCCGTTTCTAATTATGAAAATGTTTGCTAGTAATCTCATTAGTCTGCTTAGAAGTCATCAGTTACATTGAGCTCTCTGGCAGTCAGAAACAATAGTTACAGGAAAAACTGTGATCTGAAGATCATATTTTTATAGCAGCTGGATAAAGTTCAAAGTTTTTCCAACCATTCCTCAACACATAAGGTTAGTGATAAAACAGTGGAATGAAGAGACTTTCATGCTTGTAAATACATTTGTTGCCTTCATGCCATTAGGAGGTTCAAATAGAAAGTACAAATAATATTCATTAAAAAAACCCCCAGTGTATAAAATTGTAGGTATAATAAAACAGAATTTAAGAAAAAAACTTATCATGTTTCTGTTTTGTAGAAGAAAAACAAATCAGTTCTCTGCATTCATTTACTGTTTTAAATTAAACACTCACAGAAGTACAATGATATTCCCATTTTACAGAGAAAAATAAGGAAAAGAGAAATTTAAACATTGGAATAAAGGATCTGCTAAGGGATTCACTATAAAGCTATGTTCTTTCTATTAAGAAGGTGTGGACATATCATGTATTTTGTGCTTTCATGTTATACAAAGCTCTTCTTGGACTGCACAAGGTAATGCTGCATTTGACACAGAAACAGAATAATTTAAGTTGTAAGGGACCTCTGGAGATCATCTGGTCCAATCTCTCAAAGCAGAGCCAGCTTTGAAGTTAGAGCAAGCTTCAAAGTTAGACCAGGTTGCTCAAGGTCATATTCAGTTGAGTTTTGAATATCTCCATGGACAGAGATTTCACAACCTCTCAGGGCAACCTATTCCAGTACTTGACCACCCTTATTTTGGAAAAAAATATTTTCTTATATCATGTTCTACACTTAGTTATATAGTCTTCCGTAGAAAAGTCTTATCCCGTGAGGTAAAAAAGAAACCTTTAAACTAAGTCAGTTTTTTCATGTTTTTTGGGTTTTTTACTCAAAGAAAGGTTATATTGACTGCAGAAGGTACATGAAAATATTTGAAAGAACAGAGCTGCTATTAATTTCCTATATACTACTTTTGGAGATCAGCTACACTTGAAAGACATTATTTCTAGTCATTGTGTAGAGCCTGTGTTGCCAATATGTATGTATTCTTGTGGGTTTATAAGTTAATTAAATCCAGGAAACAATATTCAGAATTCTGAATTGGAAAATATATTCGTAAAGATGGGGTTTGATCTCTTATCCAGCAAATTCTTACCCTTGGAAGAATAGAAACTTAATGATCACAAAAAGCCATTTCTCTGCAGGGTAAAAGGTTTGATCAGTGTAAAATCATCAGCAGAGAAGATGAAACAATAGATTTTAAGAACTGCTCTCCAAGCAGAGCAAGCATGATCAATAGGCAAATTGAGTACTTGAAGAGGTTTATATCAGATGGAAAACCTGGGCCTGAAGGCTGAACAGAGAGGCCTAGGAGGTCCTAGGAGGAATCAGATATTTCAGAGGTCCTAGGAGGAACCTAGGACTTCTGAAATATCTGATCACAAACCAAAGCATTCTGTGGATAGTGAAATGGAAGGAAGCTGCTTGCAGGGTTGTGGTTTTCCCTCCTTTGATCTATCTGCCATGTTTTGCTTATGAGAAGAAAAAAAAGTATTTGGATAAAAAAAAGAATTCAAATTTTCAATTTTATTTAGTCCATCTACCTCTAAAGAATAAAACAAGGTGGAATGTTTCAAGGAAGAGAATTCTATTACAAGGATTACACATATATGGAGTCTAGGTTGGTTAGAGAAAGAAGCTCCTGGCATGAAGTACTTTCATAAGTGCCCAGCTAGTATTTGGGAGAATATTAATCATATCCTGTTATGTCTTCCTATAGTAAATATAAATTAGCTAATTAAAATTGTAATCAAATGTTTAAATAATGGCATCAAATCCCATTGTGTAGCAAGTCAAAAGTTGTGGGAAAAGGCACAGAAGATTTCATGCATTCTGGAGTTCCTCCTGGCTTGCCTGAAGTGAGTTTCAGTACTTTGCAATACTTCTATAAAGGAACATCTCCTTCATTCTCTGCTGTCCCTTCTGTCCTGAATCTCTTTATTTTAATATGGCCATCATTATTCATTTTAGGATGCTAAGCCAATTTTAGGAGACTTATTCTCTCTGTAAATTTTTTCTTACTTCTGGACTTAAACTTGTGTCTTGTGATTTTTCTGAGCAGACCATGAAACCCTGGGTTCTTTGGGGGAGGGGTTTATTTTGAATTCTCCTTTTCAGTAGATTCTTGTGTAATTGAAAACATTTTCAGCCTAAGTACTAACTCTTCATTTCTGAAGCAGATAAAGTTGCTTGCATTGTTTTTTTTTTAATATAGTCCTCAGAGTCCAAGGTTTAGGACCTTAATTTGAGTTTGACAGATCAGCTTAAATTTTACTTTGAAGGGAAAGAAAAAACCCCACCCACCATGAACTGTGTGAGTAATGGTTATTACAATAAAATAACCTTGAAGAGACAACTTAATTAGTATTTAAGTGATCCTGAATTACAATGAAATTCCTATGGAAATGTGAACAACCACCTGCATATCAAATAAAGTCATGAGATCATTGCCTTTACAGTAAATATAATTTTGTTCATAAAAACTGGATTTCTTAAGGAATAAAGCTTCAGAAGATAATAATAATTTCAAAAATTTAACCACATAGGAGTGTATACATGATGCACTGGCTTATGGGAATGACTGAGAGTAAGCAAGCCCTAAGTGTTAGTATGAGCTGAGTTCATGCAGAATGACCTTGAAAAAGTCATTTTCACCTGCTTGTGCTTCAGCCAGCCCAGCTGGAATAGTGCATAAAAAGCAAAAACCAATTGATAAGCAGATGCTGCTTTTAAGCTGGCCATTAATGACATACATGAATTTCTGATGTGTATAATTTCACACTGAAGGCAGAAAGGGTGACTTGTATAGATGCCTCTCCTAGTTTTGGTTGTGGAGTTTTTTATTTGTTTGGTTCGTTATTTTTAATACATGTTTGGGTTAAATATATAGAAAACTATTTTGAATGGAGAGCTGTTATTCAGTGTTCTGTTTCTCCCCCTTTCTGTATCTTCATAGTAAGGTGCTGTGCTAGCTAGGGAGAAACAAAATTCTCTCAATGTCATGTTGAGCCAGAAGACATCCTGACATTAGCACAAGCACAATGATTCTCACTACAGATGAAGCCTTGCTGCCCAAGGGACTCACTGTTTTCTCTTTTTCCTGAGACACTTCTGCAACAAGAGTTCAATGATCTCTGAAGTCAAAGTTGGAAATAAGCACACACTCAAGAAAAATAAAACCCTTCCGAAACAGAGCAGCTGCTGGAGGCACAAACCCAAACCCGTTCTTCTCCCAGGTTCTGCAGCTAAGCAAGGGTCTGCCTTTCTCTCCTGTGCTCACTGCAGTCACTACTCAGGGAAGCAAATCCTCATCTGTGTGAATGAAAATTGGGAGAAATAGAAAGAAAATAAAAGATGTAGGTTTTTAAATCATTTTGGTGAAATTTACACTACTAAAAAAATATTTTTTGTCCCTCTCTTAAAAGCAATAACACTATTAAAAAGTGAAAGATAAGAGGCAGCTGAAACAGAGGAGGCAAGTAAGGAACATGACAGAGATCCTGACCTGGAGTTAAAGGGCTGCTAAAAAAGACTTTCTAGATTGGTGGCAAGTGGTTTGGGCTGAGACATTTTGGAACAAAAGCAAAGACTTTAGCAGGTTTATTCCAGGATAGATTGGATTTCGGTGAGGGTGAAATACATCAGTGATCTTCTGGGGATAGCAAAAAGAAAAAGTGAGAAAAGGTAATGAGGCATATGGTTTGCCTGTCAGTCTGGGAAATTATCTTCCAATATGTGGAAAAGTAAATTTGATCCCAATGAATGTGTGCTATAGATTATTAGGGAAAGATAATAAGACAACCAAAGAGATGTGGTAGAAAGAGTTATTCCCCCCTCCCTCCCCTGAAAAAGTCTTCAAATTTTATATTAAAACCATAATGAATGCACAATTGAATCAGTCGAAAAATAAAGTAAATTTAAAAAGAATAAATTTAGCAGAGAGGAAGGAAGGCAGTGCTTGTCAGACAGGAAAAGAAACACACTGAGTTCAAACCTACCATGACTAATTTGGCTATGGTAAGATACATTATTAATATGAATTTTAAAGAACTGAAACTTCATGTGTTCATTTGATAACAAATAGCAACAACAAAAATTCAAGTCATTTTAAATTATACATCTCAAAAAAGGCAGAGATCAAAAAAGGGGTATCTACCAGTACTCATGGTAAGTCTATTTTTTCAACACCTTTGGGCTGAGATATAAAACAATTTAGTTCCTCATGAAAACTTTTACAATTATCTCATAGGAGCTGCTGGCAGTGCTGCTGTGTTGTAACAAAAAAGAAAGTTACTGGCAATAGACATGAATCATTTAGGAGCTAGAACAGGTTTGTGACCTGCCTCAATTATTCACACAATGAATTGGTGGTGATCATGATGATGATGGTGATGATTCAGAGCAGCCTTTTTTTCTCTGTTTCACATTGAGGTCCAATATTGCTTTCAACTGCAGTGTGTTAAATTAAAAAAATTCTGTTCAGTGTAAAATGACAGCCACACTGCAGCACTAGGCTCTCTCCAGAGCTTTCTGAATCTGCTAAAATGTCTTTTAGATGTGCTACAGGGCACAGTGCAAAGTGCTGTAACAAAACACTTAATCAAATGCTTAACTTTAAGCATATGTGCAATACCATCCTCATTCAGCAAAGCAGTAACTAGGTGATTAATGTTAAATAAATGGGACAAAAGTAAAACCACGTGCTTAAAATCTAAGCTTAAATGCTTTCTTGAGAGTAGAACATATAACTCATTTCCTTAAAAGAACCATATTCCAAATTCATGACTGAGCACTCCTTGCTGTAGATTGAACGATGTTGTACAGGGACATCTGACAACATCACATGAGTAGGAAGTATTGTTTTTCAGCAGAATGGGAAAATGTCCTGTTTCCATACAGTCAGATGACAAATAAACTCGTGGATGGATATTCTTTGTTGCTCCCAGTCCAACATTTCCTGTAAGTGAGAGTCCTTATGTATTAAATTTGGTCATAGAGACTGACACCTTGGGAAAATTGTTTCTCTCAATAATGAAAAATTGTGCTAAAATTCCCTGATTAAGAAGTGGTGCTGTAACAAAGACTCTTTCATGGGGTCCAAACCCACTCAAGACCATTAACCACTGGTAACAATACTGTTTCTGTAAAAAACCTATAAATCTTTCAGTATAGTTAATGACAGTTCTCAAGGTTTTTAGAGCAAAGTATTGAGTTATAGGATATGAGCTTAAGCCTTAGTTGTCATTTGGACATCTACTTCCAGTAATGATTTTACATTTCCCTTGCATTTCCACTCCTAAATAAGTAGGTGTTTGTTCATAAATTGCTAAGAATTGTTCTAACTAGGTTTAATTTATTCTGTTAACTGATTAATTGTTTAGAAAATATTATAGTATGGCTACTTTGTGTCTATTCCTTAAAGTAAATTGTATTAAGTACAAAGCTTGGTTCTCTGAACTGCTACCACATTTTTCATAAATTAATATATACTGGGATATGCATAAGTAAGGAGGTTGTGGAAAATGTAACACATCTCTGCCACCACAGTCTCAAGATATTTCAAATATGCATCCACTTTTCTTAAAAGCACTCTGCACAGTAGTTCTAAAGACAGGCCACTAAAATACTTGCTTACAACTTTGAGTGTTCCTAGGTCCACTCAATTATCCTTTAATCTGAGGTCTACAACACTACTTCAGCATCTCCATTGTGTTTTGGGACTCCAGCCCCCTTTGTCCTGAAGCTTAATTGCATCCCCAATACTGTGATTGCTCTTGCGTTTGTATTGTTATGCAAAATAAAAGAGAAAAAATACAGCTGGTATTTTCAGAGAAACAAATTAATGACAAGAGATTGTGAAGTTCCTCCCTATATTTTTTCTTTCACTGTGTGGTGATCAAGCATTTTAGAATATGTTCGGCATTGCAAATTCTCTTTGAAGTCTTCCTATTTGTTTAGTTTTCAGTCCACTACAGTCCAAAACCAGTTAATTTTGAATTATGGTCATGCTGTAAAATTAATACCCAAGGTGTTCTATGCATGTGACTGATAGAGGTGTGCACACATTTCCAAATTCCAGTAGGTAACATCAGTGCCCAAGAATTCCCATTTAAAATTTGAATTGTCTCAATAATAAACCTTATTTTCTTACTGCAAGGAGCAGGAGTTCATAAAAAACCCCTTTTTTATTCCATCCTTCCTTATTAAAACACAACCATGCTACAAAGAACTGCAGTATTCTGGAACATATTGTGATATAGAATAATACACCTATACTGTCTGCAGCATTAAACTTTCATTCCCACAGGACAGAAAATTGTTTTTTCAGAGATTACAGATCCTGAGAAGTAACAGTTTTATTTTCATCCCAGAAAAGAAGTTACTGCTATTTTCTTTAAGACTGGAAAACCTTCACATGTTGAATGACCCCATTGTAGCTGTACTTAAAAAAAAAAAAAAAAAGGCATTCTTTAGCCAGTGAAGAATGGAACAATATTAGATTGAAACATTGTCTATTCAGAATTTCCCTTTATTTTAGGGGTGGTAAAGATTCATTGTCCAAATGCTACATAATAGTCTAAAGGACATGCTTCAGGGAACACAGTGGGTTGGGAGACATGGATGCAGTTCTCTGGTCACTGGTGTATAACGAAGTAGTTCAGATCTATAGTTTGCTTCAGGCCTGCCTTACAAACAAATGGGAGGCTGGGAATTACAGCACATCCGGTACCTTTTGGAACTTCCAAAGAAACACTTTTCCCATGTTTTAAGTAACAATGGCAGATAAAGACTGTCAACTTAATGTCATGGCAGATTGGAGGTGTCTATTGTTCTGCTTTCAGACAGGCATGGCTCGTCCAGCTGTGGAGCTGCTTAATCTCTGTATGATACAGCTTTGGTTTTCTTTGTGATATAAACACATTATCATGTACAGACCTTGGCATCTGTCAGCTGCAGCATGAGCATCTCAGAGGTGCCATTATGTTTAATTCAGACATTTCTTAAAGCTAGAGTGTGATGTGACCAAGTTTTGTAGCCTTATGATTTTAATGATTTTCAAAAATTTTTTACAAATGATCATGGTTTATGTGCTAAGGACATTCTGGACAAGATTAAAGAAACAGTGAAGAAATAGCACATAAATTAATTTTATTTTAAAAATTTAAATGTGCTATGAATTGTGATCAAGGAAACTATAATTCCTGAGCTAAAAAGACCAAATTGTTTCTTAGATCACTGAGATGATATAAAAATTATCTTGTGAATGTAGGGAAAGCTGCTGCAAATACAAAGAATAAAATTTGAAAAATGGTGAATATCAGCTGTGCTTCATGGATGTTTCGGCAAGCACCGATGAATTTGTCTAACAAATTATTTTAGTTTTAAATTACATTACCAAAGGTCATTGAGCAATTTTATTTTTACATTGGCCCACAGGCTCAAACAGTGAACTAGTTAAAAAGAGAAGTACTTCTGGAAGAAAGTATTCTTGTGAAACCCTGTAACTGAAATGGACAAGATTTTCACAACTCTAATTGCAATCATTGCACTGCAGGTTGCTGATTATTTTAGACTGATTTGTATGAAACATAGAGAAATTCTGAATATATTGAGAGCTATGATTGATATAATAAATTGATTGATATAATAAAAGGCTGCTTCTGCTTCCATGAAGGAAATAGTATCCAGTAAGCTTCCAAAGCAACTCAATATATTGCAAAAATATGTAAAATAAGATTAGGAAAGTTCTCGTGGACTAGCAAATAGTTGTATCAACTTATTTGAAATATTAACATTGAAATGGACCTTTTATTTGCATGACAACCATCATAGACATCTGTGAATGAGAGCAAACAGCTTTGCAAGATTTTGACTCAGTGCTTGGAAAATACCTAAGAAAAAAGTGAGAGCATGAGAGACTCAATTTTTTCCTGTAGGTTTTGCAAATAGAGACTATTGTTTCATTTTTTTTTTCCTAGTCCTTTATGCCCAACTATCTTTTCCTCTGTTACAAAGCCCCCAGATATCATCCTCTCTTATGGGTTTTGAAATTCCTCTTCCTTCCTTCTTTCATTGCAGGAGTTGTGCTGAGGTGGGGCAGAGTTTGATGCTTCCTGATGCAGACGTGTTACCCTACATCCTGAATGCACGGAAATGCACAATCATCTCCCCAAGATAACCAAACCTTTCTTCAGGATGGATGGGACCATGAGGCTGCAGTCTTCCAGTTACTTGAAATTTACAAAAACCTGCAAAACCTTCATTTTATTTGGATACAGTCTTTGACTTATAAATCAATTCTCTTACTCTATACAAAATCAGGTAGGTTGGATTTAGATCATACCTTGGAGCTGTGCCAGAGGGAGATTCTGGGCCTCTGCTCCACCCTTGTTAAACTCCACCTTGAGTACGGCATCCAGCTCTGGGGTCCCCAGCACAGGAAGAACAAGGACCCTTGGGGCAAGTCCAGAGGAGGCCACCAGGAATGTAAGAGGGATGGAGCACCTCTCCTATGAGGAAAGGCTGAGGGAATTGAGATTGTTCAGCCTGGAGAGGAGAAGGCTTTGGGATGACCCAGTTATGGGCTTCCACCCCTGAAGGGAGCCTGTAAGAAACCTAGAGAGGAACTTTTTACAAGGGTCTGGAGTTACAGGATGAGGGGGAATGGCTTTAAACTGGCAGAAGGTTCAGATTAGAGATTAGAAATTCTTTGTAGTGAGGTTGGTGAGACACTGGAACAGGTTGCCCGGAGAAACTGTGGATGCTCCATCTCTGGAAGTGTTCAAGGCCAGGTTGGATGCGACCCTGAGCAACCTGGTCTAGCAGTAGGTGTTTGAGTGAAATGTCATTAGCAGACATCTGTGTTACAAAGCTACTTTCCCTGTGGTAGCGCTTGAGAACCATCTAACTGGTGTTTGCCCTAGTGCGAAGATCACACAAGCTTCTCAAAGGCATGGAGAATTTTGTCCTTCGTGTTGAAGTAACTTCTCCAAAGGAAGGTGAACCTGGTCTTGCCCTCATCAAAGGAGCGGCATTGGATCTTAGCAGAGCTGAGGAGACATCAGGAAATCCCAAATGCCCTTTCAGGAGATGACACTTCTCTCTCAGCTGTGCACTCCTTCCTGGCCCTGGCAGGGATCCTATGTCAGTATGGCTACAGATGATTGCACTGCCTGCAAGACCCCCTGTCTCAAATACAATTTCCCATTTTGCAGTGAACAAGGAGCATTTTGTTTATTTCACTTGAGAAAACAACAAAAAAGAAAACTTTCAGAATAGCATGAATCTTTTGATAGCATTGAAACTAGCAGTTATTTCCCCTGGATTGATTCAATTGGATCATTAAATTTCTTTTGTTGGGTTTAATAGAGAATGATTGAAAAATCAATGTATACATGCTTGAGATCATGGAAATGATGATATGTCAAAATGTCAGAGGGGCTGAAGGGGTAATGATAGAGTGTGGAAGAAAAGTCTCCCTTTGACTGCTGCACTTGGAAACTGAAAGGCTGAAAGTTTCTCACTAAACACTGTCTTTTACTTTTTGAAGCATTTGACATTCATTGTGCCTCAATACACTTTTTTTAAAAAGAAACCATTCCCCAAAGAAATTACAGAAATTATTCTTCCCTACCCAAATGAAAGTGACAATAAATTGGTTACTCTTTTAAGTATATTTCAGCTACATGTGAAGTCATGTATGATAGTCAGATAATAAATTCAGTGATGAGAAAAATAAGTAATTGTGGAGTTTATAAAGTGGATGCTGTCAGTGTCAGGTATATCTAAAATTTTAAGATGAGTGTATTTTATACTGTAGATTTATAAAAAGATAAGTGGATGTCAATTCTTTAACAAAGTTATCAGACTATGACTCTATTTTAACTCACAAAGTGAGTTCCAGATATTCTTGAAACCTGAAAAAATACCTAAAAAAATAAGTATCATGAACTGAATATGTTTCGGATATTTGCATAGTATTTCAGATCACTTGTCTGTAGGTTCTGCCTGATTTGTTTTCTTTTGCAGTTTTTTCAAAAATATACTTTAAAGTACTAGCAAAAAACTTTCAGAATTTTTTGTTTCTAATTTACCTGAGCTTGGAGAATTGTTTGATAACTTCTGAGACCTCTTTTGTGACACCAGCATGGTTTTTACTTCAAGATCTTTGCTGCAGCCATTGCAGTTAGGGCTAATCCATGCTATGAAAGAGCTTCAGGTGTCCTCTTCAGGCAGTTTAAATTTCCTTTGCTCTGTGCAACGACAAGAACAGTGAGTGAAGATTTTCCCATTCAAAATTATTTCTCTGAGATCCATAAACTTCACTGTTAATTTAAAAAACTATATTTAAAAAAACCTAAAAACCCAAAGAGACAAAAACCCAAAGAAAACAAATCCACCACCAGCCCTATGTAAATGTAAATGTACATTTATGAAAATATTATTGAAGTGGCAAAATTTAAATACCCAACAACATTCTGTTGATTTATAAATTGCCAACTGTTTCCTACAGTCCATTGTCCAAATCATAGTTTGGAAGATAATTTCATTTCTACTCATACAGAAAAGCAGTACAGAGAGAAAGAGATTGCCCCTTTTATATTGGTTTAGGCATAGGGCCTCATAAAATATTGTAAAATGAGTGTTTAATAATGTCTCTCTTCATGACCATGCAACTCATATCTACAGTTACAAAAGACATTTCTTCCAACTTCAAAACTAGAAAAAATCATCTTGTGTTACTTCTTATGGTTTATGTTACAATAACATTTAGGAGTCTCAGTACTGACCTCAGACTTCACAATGATATGAGGTAATGGAAAAATAAAAAAAAATAGATTTTGCTTATAAGAGAAAAGGGATTGATAATAGACAGAAGGGGGAAAGGAAATCTAATTTTCATCATAGTTATGGGCTGTATTTCCTGCAAGACAGCAACTGAATTTTAGTCAAACATTTTGCAGCCAGGTGACTTTTTTTTACTGACTATGATATTGACTAGAAAACAGAATTTCTGTGTTGAATTGAATAGTTTATTTCTGTCAAATAAAATATTCATGAGGGTAAGAAATAACAAAAGAGTTCAGTTTTCCATTTATAAGGAGAGCTTTTCAACCCTGCTTTGTACTGTAATTTCTTTGTTTAAAAATAGATATCGCTGAAAATACTTTGAGAAATTGAAAGAAAAAATAACAATTTTGTTGTGAGGTTTAAAGAATGATTAACAAGTGTTCTTTCTTTTCCCCCTTTCTATAAACAACTTTTTGACTCCCAAACCCCACCCTTCTCTTGCTTCTGCATATGATCAGAGTTTTAAAAAGGCGTTTACCATCCTTATCTAGTATGGAAATGCTACCCTTATTTACACAGATCCAACTAATCTAACCATGAGCAGCAGTATGACAAAACTATGGTCTTTTATTTTTTTTGTTTTCTGAAATGTTTATGTTACTGGCCAACAGGAGAAAGAAGATTCCAGTCTAACAGCCAGTCATTTCAATCATGGTTTGTACTTTAGGGACTAAGACACTGGAGAGCCAGAGTGAAAACAAAGACAGCTCCATGCCTAGAACTGCATTTCCCAGTGAAAAGACAAAAAAGCCCATTGCTGGCCATTGTAGGTGTCTGCCCAAAGCCTGCCTGATGTGGAGCTAAGGATGAAACTGAAAATCAAAAAAAGCAGATTTTGTCTGATAGAATAGAAACAGAACCACTGGAATCATTCAAAAAATATTAGCAAAGTAATGGGTGATCCATTCTAGTGGAGTTACAAGCAGATGCACAATTTTTGAATATCTGTGTTTAATGACTCAGATGCTGGATGATGAAAATATAATTATTTACCTGTGGCTGCAGAGACATGATTTGAGCTGAAGCTGTGCAAATCCATTGTTTTAGCTTAGGAGGCAGAAGATCAGTACCTGTTGTAAGAACCATAGGTGCTAAAAACATATTCTGTGGTTCATGGCAGTTTTACAAAGAAGATGTGTTTAACTTTCTCAACATATTTTTGATTTTTCATTGTTTGGTTTGGGGTTTTTTTTCTGCACCAGATCTGAATGTAATTCCTTGGATTTAGACTCCTAGACTGATGAACTTCTACTAGAGTGATTTTATCAGGTACCTACCTGACATTAATTTCTGATGGTTTCTTGGTGCTGTTTTTTCCCCTCAGACATGAAATTACCCTGGTCTGCTGCTTTGATGGTTAAGGGTACCCTCTGCATCTTTACTGTACCTTACAAAGATTTTCTGTAGCACCAAAGTCACAGTTGCCCCTCGGATCATCATCATCTGATCTTAAATTCTTACAGCTCTGCTGGCTTCTCTTTTTAAGATGGAAAACTCACAAATTATTAATAGATAATTCTGCTCTTTTTATGTCCTCAGCAATTTTACCATTGATTTCAATGAGTAAAAGATCAGAAACTGAGGACTTGTTCCTGGTCATTTAAGTGTAAATTAAAATTTGATGGTCATTTCATTGAGATACCAATTGTAAATTGCTTTTCATAAAGCAGTTTAGATTTCTTGAAAAGTGAATAAAATGTCATCCAAATACAGAGAAATAATAATGAAATTTTTGAAACTAGGCATAATCAAAGGATAAAACAGTGTTTGGTCCCTCTTAACCTCAGTGAATCTCTTTTATTTGGAGTAAAGAACTTTGTGGTACTCACGCTGCTGTCAGTTACAGTGGAGCTAAACTTGGCCATTTCAGTATAAATCATGCATAAGAAAAAACATGAAACATTAACTGGCTTGTTTAAATAGACTTTTCCATCTCTGCTTCAAGTACTGAAAGAATCTTGTTAATTTCTTCGCTAAGAAATGGCTCAAAACATTCTTAAAACGTCCTTTCGGCTGCCATCCAAAAAAACCCCTTTAATAACACCTTCTATTTACTCTTTTTTAGTAATCAATCAGACCTCTGAGTTGTCATCATGTCTAAACATTTGCAACTTATCTCACATTTTGCACTCAGCAGTAAGTCTTCACAAAAGACTCAAGAGCTCCAATCTTGGACAAGCATAATTGAAAGCTGCAGTCCTGATTTGATTACAGCTGGTGACAAAAATTGGAAAAAGAAAAAGGTTAGCTTTTAATGTGCACGAAGTTAAGCAGGAGTTCTAATTCAAATAATTGAATGCTAGCATGGTTCATTTACCAGGGGTGGCAGTTGCACCAGGTTTCTTAAAAATCTTTTTAAAGATATCTTTTACTGAGCTTAAAAGCAGGAATATCTAATGTGAATTGTTTGACCATAAGCTTCCTTTTAGGCAACAAGCTGTACAAGCTGTAAGTCTCCCAAAAAAACAAAGTTCATATCTACCCAAGTATAATTCATCCTGCTGTATGCAGCCCTAAGGTGACAATTATTTTTGAATTCCATAAAAAATAGAGGCCTGATATTATGGTTAACACTGAATAGATGTTTTTTTCCTTCTTACAGCCTGGAGAAGACCTCATGGCTGATAAAAATATGCCACCTCTAATATTTTTTCCTATTCCCAGACTCTATTTTCAGCAAGATTTTGCATTTTACAATCTGATATAGCACTAGATTTTTCCATAATAAAAAAAATAAAGTTACTTTATCTAGGGCTAAAATGATTGCATGGGTTATACTTCCCTTCTATACTTTGGTTCTCTGACAGTGCTTATTTTTTTACCAGTGTTACTGTGCCAGGGAATGGGGATGGGGATAGCAGTAATGGTTTTACTTAAATGTCTGTATAGTTTCTAGGGAGACAATTAATTCAAGGGTGACATTGTGACACTTTTGAAAATTCTATAGAAAGACCTTGCCAAATTAATTGTATGTATACTTTATTTTGAAAGATACAACGATATACTGTGTTTTGATAACATTATTTTCAAAGTTACGTGGAAAAATGTTCATTTTTAACAGCATCTTCTTGTTTCATAGTACTGTTAGCAAAAAGATGCTTAACTATATGAGAAGTTTAAGGGCTGATCTATATGAAAAAGGACGACCTCAGCACTCCATTTTAAAAATAATTATAAAATTATAAGTGAATATTTTATTGTAATCAAATAGTCATCTGCCTGAAATTTTCTCACAGTTTCTCACATGGAGACTCCATCATATATGTGTTATTCACAAGCTGGTTTGGACTTTTAATGGTCTGAGTAGCAGTCTAAAACAGACACATGCCTTGTATCTTGTACCCTTCAGGTCAATCCTGAATATCTGGCAGATCTAAGCAAACACATAGTGCTCCATTGTCCTTTTGAAATTCCATTATGGCAGTGCTGCATACCTTGACATAACACGGTTCCTTAAAAAGGCACTAAAAGAGCATGAACTTTCTTGCACTCTCACAACTAGAAGGAAAGAGAAAAGCAAAGTCCTTAAACAGCTACTTTCTCCTTGATAGTTTCATCTCTAACGTCAGTAAAGTTTTCAGCTTTCTACAAGGTATAATATGAAGTTAATCCAGTCCTAAGTTCTTTAAAAGATAAAACAGAAAAGATAAGGAAGCTTAGACAGATAATTACTTCCTGAATTTTTGTGTCAAGGTACACGGAAACTTTGCAGAATAGTCTAATAATGAAAAAGCTGTTGCAGAAACCTTTAAATTCATTACTGCTAACACAAGCCATTTATTAATGGGTAAATAGTATGGCTGTATAGATTTTTATAGAGCTTCTAAACCTATAAGGAACCACATCCTCTCTTAGAATAAATTTTCACAGCACTGCAGGTTTGATGCCCACTCACCAGAAACAGCTTGAAAAATAAACAATTAAAAGAAAAAAAGATGTCAGCGGTTTACACTGTCACAGTTCAGAAAAATCTGAGCCAGCACTGTGACTTTAGAAAATTTTGCAGAGTCTAACTTATGACTTTCATAAATGAAGCTTTAAATTTCTGTTCTCTTAGGACTGACTAAAATTGAGTTGAATTTCTTGAATGCTCATGCAAGCTTATTTTTAATCCATGCATAGAAATAATCATATCAAACTCCTTCTATAATCACACAAGGTCTATATTTGTGCCTGTTTGCATGCTTATGCACAGATAAATTGTGATGGGAACTCTATGTCTCCAAGAGCCATAAGATATGAGTATGTAATACCTTAAGAGTACGAATGGAAATTTGAATCTTCCCCAGTGTACAATATGACTAGCTCAGGTCAACAATGAATGACTACTTCTTCCCCAGTCCCAGATAATACAAAATCAGAAGTCAATTGTGCCACAGAAAAATATGTCCCATGGGGAAAGCAAGTACTGTAACATTTGACACTACTTTTTTGGTGCTTGTTTTATTTTTAATTCTATGGGGAAGCATATATTCTGATACTTTAAAGACACTTACCAATCCAGGCACCACTTACAAGGGATAACAGGTAAAACAATTAATCATTCATTAGCAGTTTCTATTAATCCAGAGAACTAAAGAATTTATAGAAACTGTGTCAAACCAACTACAAGTAAAGAATTCCATTTAGGAAGTTGCAATTTCCTCAAGGATATGCTGGCTTATACTGTTATGTTCACTGGGTATCCAGATCCAGAGCATTTTGTGTATCTGTGGGTATCCAGTGCATCAGCAGTCAGAAAAGGCTCACCCAGAAACTGCTGACTTAGTTCAGCTGTCAGTGAAGAGTTTTGTCTCGAGGCATTACAGCTGGAAAGAGATGCAGAGGTGCACAGGCTGTTTGCAAACGGGGCTGACTTGGTTTATGGAGCCCCAAGTGCCCTGGCTTGCTGTTTCCCCCCACACCATCTGTGTGAGGGCATCAATGCCCCAGCTTAGCCACTGAAAAATGGAGTTCCAGGAAACTTCATGTTTCAGCTTGGGCTTGACTGGCACTTTGTTGGGTAGATGTGTCCAAATGAGATGAACTGAGCAGCACCCTGGGCTGCATATACCAGCCAGCATGCATTGTGTTTGAAGGCAATTTGAGATAACCCTGTGCAGTAAGTGGGCTTTATATACTGCTGAATTTCAGCTGACTTCCTGTGGTATCACATATTATATTCACATTAAAACCAAATGAGCTCATCATGATTAATGTTACTACAATAGATACTGAAGGAATTAAAAACGATTACCCACTCATTGTAAAGGGTTGCTGATAATTAGGGCTATTACACAAAAAGGTACATTTTAAGCAATCACCACAGTTAATTTATTCAGCATTATATTATTCAGTGCTGATAACAATGTGTTCTCTTGGCACTCCTGTGGTTCCCACATGTGTGTCCATCAATAACCCATTGTACTGTGCCTTCACTGGTTGAGCATCAAGTCACAAACACTTCAGTAATGTGCTACCTGTTGAGAGCATTTATTATGCTTTTTTAAAGTTATTTTTCTAACCCTTAGCAAAACATAGCTATAGAAACCATTTGAACTGCTTGGATCATGATGGAAAGTTAACTTTAATACGTAATTTTTTAAACAAAAGGAAAATGGGTGCTTAATGTGTATGGGTGCCTCTGTGTACAAAAC
This sequence comes from Agelaius tricolor, assembly GCF_023055355.1. Classification (NCBI taxonomy): domain Eukaryota; kingdom Metazoa; phylum Chordata; class Aves; order Passeriformes; family Icteridae; genus Agelaius; species Agelaius tricolor. The sequence continues at coordinate 18,544,606 of NW_027269271.1, read as the reverse complement.
AGGCCTGTAAGCTTAAAAACCAGGAGTTCAACCAAACAAACCCCTGCTCAGGAGGCCTTTCATCTCATTTATGGATTACCTCCCATATTCTTTCTCACCATTTGATGCTTTTTTCTCATATTTTGACTGAAATCAAGGCAGGAGGTGCATTTTCTAGTGTCTGTGAGCAGACAATTCAGAAATATCAGTCCTGATACTGAGAGGCCCAATGGGGCAATGTTCAAATTTCCCATAATGTTTGACATGACAAAGAAGTTTGTTTAAGCCTCTTCAGTGTATCTCAGTTGTGCCTGATTGCTTGAGACAAATTCAAGGTCTGAGGATAGCTGCTATATAAGCTACCAGCTTAAGGGGTCTTGTAATATTTTAATGAACAGCAAAGCATATCTTTGGTAGAAACCATCCCAACCATAACAACCCATGAGCAGACTAGAGAAGACAGAGCTTTTAGTGGGTCTGACATTGCTGCTATCAACCTTCTATTGATCTACTGCTATTTATTGTTGGTAACACTGATTTCATGTTACCTACCTTTCCTAAAAATAAACATGCAACAAAGTCCCACCAACAACGAAAAAAGACCCTTTTTTTTTTTCTTTTAATACAGGATTTAATGGTATGTGTCACTTAATATTCTCCCAAGTAAGATTAAGACTATTATTTTGTTTAAATTTAGGCATATGCTTAATCAATTTCCTGAATCAGGGCTCTAGGAGTTAGAAAAAAATTTTAATACATTTCTTTTTCTAAGGACTGCAAGATTTGCCCTTTAGCTAAGACTTCTTTTTTATTTAGTGGAAGTATAAATCACTTTTATAAATGTCCTTTCACTTGCATAACTGTCATATATTTCTCCCTTCTTTTGTATTTTTGACAGTTTTAACTTGCACAAAGCATCTAGAAATCATGTTTTCAACAAATGTATTCACCTGTGGATGATAAAATGAAAGAGGTGGAGGCTAATAGTACTGAATTATAGGGTGGCAATTCAAAGCTATGAAAAGAAAGTCTTGAGGTCTGCTGAGTGCCATACCCATTAAAATGTCGGTTTTCAAAACTTGATGAGAAGTAGAATGTCAGCACTCTGCTTGCTCTTGTCCCCAGTGATGCTGACAAACACACACCAGTCTGGTATTAAGTGCAGAGAACTATTTTTCAGGCTAGCTTATACATGGGAATGGTGGTTCCCTGTGAAAGAACACAACATTACAAGTTTCAATACCACATTAACAAGTTCCCATTTTTTTCATCAATAAACATTTTATTCCTGACAATATTAATAATTTTAAATACTGTAGCTGTTTTATTTAAGTGAAAGAACATATAGTTTGATTGTAATTCTTAAAATATACTTTTTAATATTGTAAAATCAAAGAGTAATAAATCCTGAATCAATGACAGGAAGCTGATCCTTTGGTGATGCAGTTTAACATTTCTCACTTGGATACATTTATCTCTGCAGTCTGCATACAGTCTGCATACATCAGAGTCAAAATTTGAATCTTTTCATCTAAGGACTTCAGATTTCTGCTAAATTCTCAGTTTGAAAAAACTGAAATATGGATTAATATCTATTTTGTCTTATTTAGTCCATGGATCAAGCCAGGAACAAAAGGTATCTTGGGATAGAAAGGACAGGTTTCCAGTTGCACTGCTTGTCAGAAAGGGCTGTCCATTTTTTGGCCTTGTGTGTACATGAATGTTAAAACAACTGCAGAATCCTAAAGAACTCCAGTATTCCCACACTGCTCACTCAGTAATCTTTCTGAAGGCATCACAAGGGAGCAGGCTGTCTTGTTTTGTACTGTCAGTGCTACTATAGGCATCACCTCAGTGTCTATTTGCATCTTTCCTCATTCTTAATGTCTTACCCAACGTTTGCAGAAATCAATGGAGTCAATGGCTGAAAGGGGATGTCATTTTTTGAGCCCCAGTTCATGTTAAAATGAAGTGTGGAGGCTGGGAAGTAGTGAAAGTTGTTTGCTTGACAGGATTTTGGTTTCAGTTTGTTAAAATAATCTGTGAGGAAGAAGAGAGATCGACCAGTGCTTTAGCTTGAGCACCAGTGTGCTACATTCTGCTCAGGACCCCCATGCCCTACTTAAACAAGGGAAAGGTGCTTTACAACTATTGCAGCTAGGTCAGAGAAAGGTAAAAGAATCTCCTCAGTGAAAATGTGTTGTGTAGTTTGCAGTAAATACGTTTCTAAATTTAATTAAATAGGAGCAACACTCTCGTATAGCAGAATTTAAAAGCAAGCTATTTATAAATAAGTGCTTACAGCAAACCTTATCTGAGGAAACACTAAAATTTCCTCACTAATGATGCTTTGTCATTGTATGATTAAATGCTCAGATCTTTATTTTTCTTTTAGTACATTGTTTCCAAGCTGAATTCATTCCAGCTTTGCAGATTTCAAGTGAAGACATTTTTGAGGCATTTGAGTGCAAATTAAGTGTCTGCAGAATGACAGCAAATGAGAGCACTGCTTCATCCTGCTTCAATAAATTTATAAATGAGTGAATACACATTTTGCCAACATTTACATATACATACCCACGCAAGCACACACAATCACCTTCAGTGTAAGAATATGTATGAGCAATTTCAACAGAAAGAATAGTTTATTCTGGAAAATAATAAATTGTTGAAATGAAAGGCTCTGAACAAAAACATTTCACAGCCAAATAGAGAGGCCCTCTGTGTTGACCACTTATTCAGCAGCAATAATTTGTGCAAGTCAAATTTCTGACTGGGCTATGGATTTACAGCAACAGATATTGAAACAATGCCACCCACTACTACAGAGCTGTAATAGTCCAGTAGAATTTGTAAAGAAGTTCTTTCCCCACAGAAATCTTTGAAAAACAATCTCTTTAGAAAAAAATCCATTTGCATAAGATGTTTTCTTCATAAGTAAAGACATTTGCATGAAAATAAGTCTTTGATTTTGAAGAGTCTTTATAGTCCCATAGTTTATTTCTTTATTTGAAGTCATAATTCCTGCTTTGTGACATCATTGTTGATTACAGTGAAAATGGCTATTATTGAGGAAACAGAGGCATTAACTGCAGTCCTGCTGAGTCTGGGAGTAGGGGGGATGGAGAGTTAACTTCCAGTAGATGCACTTTTTTCACTTGCTAGCATTTCTGCATGGTTTTTGCTTTGACAACAATGTTTTCCAATGCATTGCATTCAGCCCCCTGAAAAAGCTTTTATCTGTGTAGGTGGGAAGTGAGCAGAAAGATATGTATAAAGAAAACCAGGTACTCACAATTGTCTCCCCATTTTTTATTAAAATAAATAAATATATAGACACAACTTGCTCATTTCTCATTAAGGCAAAATGACACAGAAAGAGACTGACAATGAGATCACTGATCAGATATTGAGCATAATGATGAATTTTGCTGTAATTCTGGATGTCACTCAAGTATTCATGAAGGATTCTCTAAAGCAGAGTCAATGAACACTTTTATGGCAATTGAGTGTGGCAATACCAGCACCTGATTAGTATTTTGCTTTTACTCTCTCCGTAATTTAGAGGTTTTGACCATCAGAAAAGTTTCAGATTGGTTGCAACATTTTGTAAATAGATCCTTGCCATGAATTGTCCACTGAATGCCATGATAACAGGGGGAAGAAAGTTATAAGAAACATAAACCAACATTTTTTTCTGTTTGAAAACACATATATCCATTCAACATGTTCATATTACTCAAAACATGAGACTACAGCTGATAGCAAAAGGTTACCATATCCTGTAGATCTTGGCCTATTTTGAGGGTTTAGCAAGGCACATATTATACATTTCTGTATATAGCTGGCTTCTACTAACAAAGTGGTTAATAGCTTCTATTAACACAGTGGGCAGTAAAGGACAGCAAAGTCCCAGATCACCCTACACAACCTGCCATTTCAGGTATTGATGTGACTGAATCCCATTTGTAAATTGATTAAATTCCCTCTGAACAGCAGATATTTTTCCTGTACTCCTCCTAGTAGAAAACAGAACCAAAGTGATTTCCTGATTTCTGGGTTGCTGATGTCATTTAGCAGAAATCCCTCCTTTCCCACCCTTAGCCTTTCCAGTGTCCTCATTCAGAGCAACAGCACTGTTGATTTCCCACTCTTTCCCAAAGCCAGGGATGATGTCCCAGGTCCTTGTGTTGCTTACAGGGTTCTGCAGGCAGGGTCCCCTGACCAGGCACAGTTTGCAGCTGCCCCTGAACAGGAACCAGGGCAGCCACACAGTGCTCTGTCTCTGAGTTAATAAAGCTTTTTCAGAGGCTACCTACTTTAGAGAATATCTTGGGTTCTACTACCTTTTATATCCAAATTATTACCCTTAGGGAGAACTGTATCATGGTGTGTAAAAATATCAGCCTGGATACAGGTAGACAGAGACTGTTTCCTCTGTACTTCATTTTTCCAGACAGGCCTGACCTCAGTCTCTTCTCATTGGCTCTCTTTTTCTCCAAGGAAGCTATCAGTTATTCTTTATGCCTGTTTTGGTTAAAATTGATGTTTATTCACTGATCTTATGAATACTTTCAGAACACCATGAAAGAGTGCTCTGTGCAGAGCATGTACTTTTCTGATAGAAATAGCTTTCTTGATCATCCTGGAATCATGTCTGTTTGTTTCACAGCCACTTTAACTAATCTGTTCAGACCTGTCTCCATGACCAAGTATTCAAAATTCAAATTACTGTTGTTAAACACTGATTATTTTATTTTTCAAGGCTGCTTATAAAGATCAGTCATCAATGAAGGCACAATTTTGGCAAATTTAATAAAGTACATTTCAAAGGAAATAGAAACAAGGAACGGCAAAGATATTTGGTAGGTAATGAGTTTATAAAATCGAACTTAAAAAAGCATTGTGAAATGTCCTGAGATGCAGAAAGAGAATCATACTGTTCTTGCATGCACTAACTGGTGATCCTCAGGAAAACTGAGAAGTAGTGAACTTGAAAAGGGAATCAACATTTCTGGCACAGGTGATAGGAAACCCCTTCTCCATTGTTGCTTGCTGATATCGTTAGACATTGGTTTTTCCAGGGCGGTCTGTGGTGCTTGTCAGTCTCACATCATTAATCAGTGACACATTTTTCACAAATCCTTAATCCCATGTTAGTTCTAATAATTTTGCAGGGAGCTGCCAAAAATTACTTATTGTTCTGTTAATCATTACTAATAGGAACAGAGGACTGCCTTGAATTTCTTCATGAAAACCATACTAATTAGAAATGTCTGAATACATAGAAGTCCTCAGAGATTAATTTATTCATCATAATCAGTTAATCACTTTTCCTTTACATAATTAGACAGCTCCTGGTGGAGAGGAAGACCCCTAAGTTTTCTTGGAAAGAAGTAGACTGTAAACTGATGTTAGGAGAGTTATATTTTCCTTTGTGGGCATAGACATTAGTACAGGTGGAGGTTTTTTCCTGTTCACCACAAATGAAATCTCAACTCAGAAACACTTTTTAAAAATGTATTTTCTAAAGCTGCATCAGATAAAGTTTTCAACAGGCTTGCCCTTCAGCTGTCCACTGAGACTAGGCTCAAAGATTGCTGAAGAAACTGGTAAAGTTTTAGTATTGATGGGTCCAAGCAGAAAACTGCTCACTTTGCATGTAGAGGGACATACAGAGGCAGTCCAAATATTTAACCCTCCTGCATATTTCACAAGCTGAGCTTCTCTTAAGCCCCCAAGGGATTTTCATATGCCCTTCAAAATGATAGCAAAAGTATCCCCATCATTTACCTGAGTGGATCTCTTTTTAAGTCCCTTGATAATCCGTTTTAAGAACACTCTTATATCACAAGTATGGATTTACTAAGAAGGAGAGCTAACAAGGAAGCTGTGCCATTAACATTCTCTTTCAGAGAATGAATTCTCTACCTTTTGATCTGGAAAAATCCCAGGAATTAAATTACCCAAAGGACCCTGTGTGCCAGGGTGGCAAGTGCTGTGGTTTTTAATGTCCTTTATTGCACATTGATTTATCTAATTATGCTGACCCATTACAAGCCACTGAGAGAATATAAACACTAAATGCTCTAGAAATGAGTGCTCTGTACTCTTTGCTTACTGCTAACTGTTGAAATAGACTGGAGAGTAGAGATACATTCCTCCCCTCTCTCTTGAATATTTGTAGAGCAAAGCACACAGTCTTCTCCAGTATTAATATTTTAAAAGATAACTCCTATATTATGTCTCAGTTCTGTCAACCACTGAAATAAACTGCAAGCTAGAGCCTTTGCAACATAATGGTGACAGATGTGGAGTGCAGATACTTGTTTAAATCTGGATTTTATCCTGAAATGGTGTGCTATTCCCAGCAACTGTGATACCATCTAGTGTCTTCTAAATAATTATAACCACAAAGGTCTTGGTTTAGAATAAAACATTTTGCCTATTAGGCAAACCTGAGACTGGCAAAATCTGTGGTTAGATAAAACCCATTCTGTGCCATCTTATCTTTGTTTTATTGTCTTGACAGAAGGTCCGGGGAGGGATGAGGAAGAAAGTTGTCAGGTGGAATTTTGCACTTTGCTTTTGGGATTTTGCAGATGGTGTTAGTTAATGATCAACTTCTAAATGTTTCTAAGATGTGAGAATGTGAAAATTCCATAATTTTATTATGGAATAAAAAAAAAAGGTGATGCCTACATACACATATTAGGTCAAATAACAAAGTGTCTAAAATTGTATAAGAAGAAGATGACAGAATCTTGTACTTTGCTACTGATGAAGAATGAAAACTATTTTAGTCTGATGTTTGAGATACCTGGTAGCTTCCTGACTATTTGGGTGCTCTTTAAATTTCAGTGATTATGTCAATTAAAAGAGACATTTAATAGTGAAAACATGGACTAAGAATTCATGACCAAAAAAAAAAGGGAATTGGCTCCCAGTATTTTTTTCAATGTCTGTGTACAGAGACAGATTTTGTGGACTTACTCTGCTTTTATCAATGCTACAGAGCCACTAAAAGCCAACCAGTCTCAGTTTTTCAGATTTCTGCCTGCATTAACTGCCTGTTTACAGTATTTGAGTACTACAGAGCTCTCAAAACCTATTTAGGATAAAAAGCAAAGGAAGAATAAAGGATTTTCCTAATCATTACAATATCCATGTTCAGAATGTTTCTGTGGATATTTCAAATCTGTCGATCTTTACAAAATATTTGTTTTGCAAAGAAATGGGAAGCAATTCAGATCAAATTGTTGTCATTTTTTAAATCATAGCAGGTATGCAGTTACAGAAAATGGCTACAGCAGCTCTGATGTTCACTGTGTTTCACTTAGAGTGTAATGTTACATTGCATCACCTTTCCTCTTGAACAGTAAATGCAGCAAGAAAATGAAGAAACAAACACAGATACAAAGAAGAAATGTATTAGGCAGCAGTTAAACTGATAGCCATCAAAACCATTATAAAAATCTGGGAAAGTATGATAAAGTTATAAATGAAATAATGAAATAATTTAAAAAAAGTTTTTCTTTGCTTCCCTTTACATTTTTAATAGAAGCCTTAAGATTTTAGTAAAAACATTTAGTAAAGTAGGTAAATTACTTGTATTAACAGAAAACTGAATAAGAATGCTTGTCCTAGGCCCACACCAATCCCATTAAAGAACCCCAAACAACAGAAACAATAAAAAACCAAACAAAACCAAAGCAAAGAGAGTTGGATTGTTTCTCCTTTGTGCCTTTATTTTTAAGTTCATGCATTTCCTGGTTTTCATGTGAGCAGTGTCCTGTCCTTGTAATTTGATATTTCCATTTGCAAATGTGAGAGTTTCTGATTGTCCAGATAAGCTTAGGTATGTTCCAAGTAACTGTACAGTCATTTAAACTCAACAAAAGTCTGAGTATTTGGAGGTTTGTGATAGTAAGAATGATTTAAAAATGAAGGCTTTGTTTGACTGTGACTAATAAAAGTATTTTAACCTTTAAGCCAGATTTTGGTTTTCTTTGAATATTTTTGATGATGTTAGTCAGTTCATGCAGTGTTTGAATCCATTTTTGCTCCCTCACTGGATAAGAAGCTGCAGTGCAAAGGTACAGGGTTATCACACTATTTCCAAGGAAAGAACAAACAGTGTCCTGAATAATCTAAAGGGCTCTTACTCCTGACCTTGTTGAACTTCTTAGTGACTTGTTTTACATTAAAATATTTCACCAATTTCACTCTTTTATGTTGGCAACAAGGATGCTAAAACAAAAAAGCAACTATTTCCTATGCTTGATTGAATAATAGAATGTAAGTGAAACTGAAATAAATACTAATTTATTAACCTACCTTTTATTACCTATGTCTTGCTAATACTTGCAATTTTTGTAAATAAAGGCTTTATGGTTCTTTTTCATACTCTTCTCCTAACACAACTAAAACCCAAAAAAACTTAAAATTGGCTTTTGAACGGAAAATATTTTCTAGCATATTTTGCATCTAGTCTAAAGTTTTCTTCTTCACAACCACCCACAAAGCCCACTGGGCATGTAAAATCCTGTAGCTAACTGCATATTGCTCTGAACCTATATTAGCAGAGCTCTGAGAGAAGTGAGCCTTCAGAACAAGCAGTGACTGGCACTCACAAAATCGTTCTCATGACCCCCAGTGTGAGGAGGGACAGGCCTGACCTTTCTTTCACGTCAACAATGGCGCTGCTACCCAACCCATGTGCAAATGGATAAGAAAACTCTCATTCATTTGAAGCACATTTTCTTTGCATCATTTCAGGAAATGCTTGAACTTTTCACCCTTGTTTGAAGTGGGATCTACTCTGTCTCTGCCACTGCTTTGAGAATCTGTTCATTTTTCTGCTTTCTGTTATCATAAGCAGCATCCTTCTGATTACAAAATAGAATTTTTTCCAATATCATTTTAAAACTAAGTTGCATAAACTGGGGGAAGGGAGACTCATTGTAGCATAAAGCCATTAGAAATACTGTATTTTATTTCTCTTTAATAAAAGAACATCCCCAGAAGAAGTGATAAAAGAAAAAAATCTTGTGCTGGTTAAATCATCAGTGGGTTGATTAGACAAACCTCCAAATATCTGAAAATACACATCCATAGAGATGCATTGAGAGGGGCTGATTTAAAACCAGGGGTTTCTGAACAGAAAACTAGAGATCCTTCTGATGTTTTCATAATCATACTTCATAAAGTTGATTTTTTTCTTTGGGTGAAGAACAGAAGTTATAGTTAAAATAGCATAGAAGCACAGACTATCTGTTAAACCACATGCTGCTTCCATGGGACAATTATGTTCCAGATTTTGCTCTGCCTGATTTAGAACAAGTACCAAAGTCTTACAGGAGAAATCACTTTTGTTCTCTCCTACAGCACTTGTTTTACCCACAACAAATATTTACACTCTCAGACAAAGGCCACAGCCTACTAGAAAATCAGATGGGTAGACTGCTCTGAACCTTCTATTCCATCTCATCCTTTAATTATGCATAAGTTTCCTAAGTACTCTCTCTGAGAGTTTTCTGGTAATTTCAGTGTACTTTTTGAATATTTTACACAGGTTTTGTGTCTCTGTATGGCCCTTAAAATTTTGAGTTAATCAAAATTTCTATTCTTTAGCCAGCTTGTCATGTGCATAACCTCTGGCTTCATGCTTGCTTCTGCCCATGAATGCTATCTACACTGGCAGACATGCTAAAAAGCAGATGAAGAAAACCCAAATAATTAAAAGAGAAATTATTGCTTGAAGGGCAGGATATGATATACTGTGGACAGGCTACTGCCTGTTACCCTTGGAATTTCTCCCTTTCCTTTTTCAAATCCCCTTAGGAAAATAATTTCCTACCTCTGTTACTTGTTTTTCCTTCTAACCTATATATTGTCTGTGTATTTCTCAGGAAAAGGACTCTCTTATTATTTATATGAATACTGACTAGCATAATTATACCCACTCCTGGATAATACAAATAATGATCACTAGAAACTAGCGTATCAGTGGTCCCAATTATTATGGTTGATTTCACCTAGTTCCCATTATAATATTTTAAAATACATTAATTCAGAAAATTCTACTACTTTATTATGTAATTCAATGTCTTTTTCAAGAATATAACTTCTGAAATAGCAGAAAGGTATACATGAAATAAAAATAGCATGTCTTTGCTATATAGTACTGTTAGTATTTTTATTGTATTTTTCTTTATGCACTTTGAAATATTTGATGCATCTGTGTGGGTAAATATTTTTATACTTGCATACTTACCAAGTCAGATAACCTGATGTCTGAATTTAGTGATAACATCCATCATCATGAGTTAAAAGAAATAAGAGACTAGCACAAAGCAACAAATGTGTTGTTCTTTGTCTCCTTGCAGAAACAGGAGAATATGCAGTACACTTCAATTTTAAAGAAAAAGAACAGATTTGTATTTCAGGACCAGGAAACTGTGGTGAAATAAGCCAGATTTGACTCATGGTTTTATTTCCTATCCTATGTATTATTATGTAGCAAACCCACTAGCATAAAATAGTCTGATAAAATCTGTAGAACTAAACATTATCCTCATTTATTTCACCTGTATTTTGTCTGTTAAAAAAAATTAGCTTTGTAAACAAGATACCTACCATTTTCAGTAATTGCTTTGCACTAGGGAATTTCTGGGCAACACTATAAATTCAGATAACACAGAAGTTTTGCAATTTAAGTGAAGTGACAATATTAAAAACTGTCATGTACATACTTTATAAGCATCCTGCATTGATAATTCAGTAAAAATTAGTAATCTTAAATATCTCAAGCTGAAAATGCCAATGAAGTTCAACAATTAGGAATTCATATATGACAGTTTTGTTGAGTAAGTTTTCTCAGTGGACCAATCTATTTGCAACCCCAAATTCACTTCAGATTTCACATGACTGGAGTCTAAGTGTCCCTGGCAAAGGTCAGCATTAAATATCTTAAGGTAGTCAGCTGGTTTTGAGGAAGATACTCTTAAAGTAAGGTTTCTGGCTCTTTTTTTCAATATTAGATTGTAAATTCTTTTTTTACAATATTACACTGCCTGAATTAAATTTCTACATATATAAATATAAATATAAATATAAATATAAATATATGTAAAAATCCTGTTGGCTTTAATGAAAAAAGACAACAAAGTCTTACAATGTGAATTAGAACAGCTAGTATAAAATGCTGTCTAAGTTCCTCTGTTATGTGATGAATTGCTGATGACAAATAGAGAGATGTGATGTTCAGCATTTTGGAGACAAAGGTTAGGCTGAAAATTTTTCTAGGTCCCCTTGTGCTCAGCCTGGTATCAGTGGAAGTCAACACAAGTCTTAAATGTCTGCAGCTAATAGTGTTCCTGTATCCTCCTCTGGAAATAAACCTTCCAGTCCCAAGCCTGTCCCTGGTGAATGTCAATGTTAACTGCCAGAGGCAGAAAAGAGGCTCTTGGCATAAAAAACCACATGGTACAGAGGTTCTACAAAATCTAAGTGCTGAATGAAATACCAGCTAAGAAATTGCAAGGCACGAGATAATTGATATTTTGGTATATAAATTGATGTACTCAAAAACGGAAATTCAGACTACTAGGAAGAAATCTTAGATAAATGCTGCCCATCAGAACTTATTTTTCTTCTATCTTTCTGGTCCAATTCATTTCACAGTCTTTCTAAAGACAAAGCAATTTCAACAATGACAGCTAACCTCAATGATATTTTAGTGTGTGTTTTTAAGAGCTAAAAAGAAGGAATATCAGGTATGCAGGACCTTTGTTCAGCAGCTCCCCTCTGTCAGCTGCTCTCAGCTGCATCCTCAGGCATCCTGGTTTTGTTTTTGTCCTCCTCTGATGGATGTTTCTTGCACTGAGTATTACTGATGTGCCTGTCTGGAAGGGTTTGATTTTATTCTGGTTCAGGGTCAGGTACCTGTTTTCTCAGTATTCAAATGATTTTCTGTATTTAGGCTTGTTTTTGTTTGGATTTTTTTAACTTGGTTGTTTAATGAAGTTCACACATCAAACCAGTGGTGCTAGAACTAGAAATAGCTCGGGATTTCTAGATAACAGCACTCTGTTCTGATTTCTGTGAATCCAGAGATACATGCAGATAATCAATAACAAGGATTCATTTTCATTTTTGTTTCTTCAGCCCTGTTCTTAGTCTTCATTGCAGAACTACAGATTTTGTAAGTGTGTTTTCTTCTTTTCCTCTTGGAATAATAATTACACATTGTCACTTTCCCTTCTTGCACGTTATTCCAGGACTAGTGTTTATAGTTTGATGCTGCATCTTATATTGGTCTTAGTCTGTAAAAGCCTAGGGATCTTATTGCAAGTTTAGATTTCAATTAATATTCTCAAACAGAGCTAAAAATAGCAGCTGTCATGTTATATTCTTTCCCAGCAGGATCCAAATGTCCTCCACTGCCTCTAAACCACAGTTAGAAGGACAATAATCACACACTTTATTTCTCACTGAAGGAAAAGGCACAGTACTTTGCTCTTTCCTCCATTCCTTAATTGGCATTGTTGTTTATTTGCAGGCATTTAATAATAGACTGTGTGACTGATATGATAATAGCATAATTCTGCAGATCTGAAAGTTTGTAGTTCTATTATAGGATCTCAAAGCACTTAACCCAATGTAGTTACGAGTTCCTGCCTCCGTCAAATTCTAACAGAAATTAAGCTCCCATGACTGATTTTTCTTTAGGTATAATTATCTTTCATTTCCATAAGGGAAAGATGAACTTAAGGTCACGATGGTGGGGTTCTTATGGTCCATTCAGGCTCAGTGACAAATCTTTTATGTGTGGTTACAACAAGTGCATTTTATGATTTTGTTTCAGCAATGATCTTGTCTCATAGCAGCAAATAGGGTTAGCAGTCTTTGCCTTTATTGTGCAAGGAGAATGAAAAGATGCAGTTGAAAAAGACAGGATTGCTTCTTGAAAAAATACTGTACTTTGTTCATTGAATATCTAGAAGTCACAGTATCTGATTCCAAGAGTTTATTTCCTTCTGAAGGGGTAGAAGCTAACACTGACAACCCTGCAACCCTGACTCCTTACAGGAAGTGCAACAAAATGTCCCTTTTTTTTAAAGTTCAAAGTCAAAATGGAAGCAGCATATTTACCTGAAACATTTTGCTTTTACTTGGCAATAAACAAAGGAATATTTGATAGCTTTCAGGACATTTTGATGATTAATTTACATCCATCTTCTAGCAACCTCTGTAAGAATTTAATGGATTATTTGAATGGCTTGAGGATTATTTTAAATGGTACATTTTCATTTCCATTTTCATTCTGGGGGAAAAAACCCTAAATCATAGAATTATCTTTGCAACCTTTCTTTAGAGATTTGGGAATATAAAATGGTGATACTCTGTTAGCACCCCCTGAAAGGTGGTAACAGGTCAAAGGTTTATTCCAATGACAGGTTTGAACATGTTTGGCTTGGAACAGGAATTTGAACTTAGGACTTAAAGTGGTTTAAACAACCTGCAGCATTATGAACATGAAAAGATCTCTGACTTTCAAGAACTATTCTGTGCATTTTTTTATGCCTACAGAAAGGAAAGATATCTTAATCTGTGAACCCATGGTCACTGGAAAGGTGCTGGACTGATAGCCCTGAAGAGAGCAATGCTGTGTTTGTCCATCAAACAGGGGCAGCAATGCCAGCCTGTGTGGGACCAGAGCCTCAGAGCAAGGGGACAGTCACCCTGCCTCTCCTCAGGAGCTGAGGAAAACTGTAAGGGCAGAAAGCAGTAGAGGGAATGGGAATAGAAATCTGAAGGCTTTTCTTAAGTTTTCCCTTAACTTACTCTGCACATTTTGTATCTTAAAATCGCACTCAAAATACATCTCTCAAACAATAAAATCTTTTGCTTTATATATTCACATACTCACTTGGCAGTAGTTTAATTCATTGCCACTCTATAGCTACCCATTAAATAATACAGTACCTGCAGACATTAGGGATGACTTTTCCACTGCAGCTATTTAGTCAGTAAATCTGACACATCAAAGTCCACGAAATTCAGCTGAAAGGCTTCCATTGACTTCACCAAGATTTGCATTATGCCCTTGAGCAGTTACATGTGCCTACACACACACTCACATGTTGATTAAGGTATTGTTTATGGGCTGGGAGGATAACTTCTGTATAAATTAAAGACATTTTGTGCCCTCTAACTCTACTCCTGGACAGGTGAAATGATCAAGGTTTACTGGCATTTTTGAAGTTCAGAAAAATACTGCAGTGTCTTCAAATGTCTTTCTTCAGGGAACAGCCAAGCATTCAATCAGGCCAGGAAATTCAGGGCTTTAGAACAGCCTAATGCCTATATCTGGCAGTAATCAAAGAAGAGTATTGAAAAAGGAGGGGGAACAAATAGGAGTTGGGGGAGAGAGTGAGAGCAAGGCAGGAGCAGAGGAAAGAGGAGAGGGGGAAATAGATGTGCCTACTGTGGCTTAAAGCACAATAATTTAATTATCACTATGCAATCAATAAAGATGTAACAGTGTGAAGGGAGCACGACAAACAGATTTGCTTTGTCTTAAATGGTATGTACTAAATGAATGTTTCCCAAACTGAACAAGATTGACTAGTAAATTAGAAGAAAAATTGATGTTATTTTAAATTTTCTGCTTACCCACAGAAAAAGACATTCATTTGCAAGAAGAAAACTGGAAAATTGCTGCTTTGTCTCTGGCAGCCATTCTTTCAGGTCATCCCAAAGAGAGGCAATAGGCATATTCTAAAGCAATAGTATGATTCAGTAAGCATCCTGGCTCAGAGAATCAAATCATTGCAGTCACCACATTGACACAAGTGGATTTCGTAGGATCAGGCCTTAGAATTTAATGTTCACTTATAAATGCAGAGAAGAATGAGAAGTATAAAGCAGTATAAACCATAACACTGCACAGATGGAGTTTTACATCCTTACGTAAATATGCTAAAGTTAGCAGGGAACCATGAGACAAATGAGTTCCATCCTTGCAGACACTGAGAACTCAGCCAAACTTTGTAATTGGTTCTGATGATGCAGGCAACATGTAGGATGCTGGTTTCTATACGAATTTGAAATGAAAATGATCAAATGGTGCATAAAGTGCTATGAAACAACAGTGCATTCTCATTGCTATTCCAGCCTTTTATGGGCTTGTATATTACACTAGTGTTTTTACAGTTGAGGCCAAATCCCTTCTTCTGAACAAGGTAAATAAAGCAATTAAATGAAAGAACATCTAAACTCAAACCGTTTTGGGATATTAGGTATGTATTCTTTTTGTTGTCAGAAAGTCATTGTTTTAAAAATAAAGCCAAAAAGTTACACAGGCTATGCTATCTTTTGCCTTTTAAAAACTGAATAAACAAGACTTTGTGTTCCATTTGGCTTCACTGAGAATTCATTAGGAAGCAGATATAATCTAGACAGAAGAGACTTAATCCTGGAGAAGCTTATTTATTAACACAGAATAAGTAAACATCTTAACCTGTTTGTATTTATCTTCACTTTTATTTGATTTAGCTCCAAATTCAGAACAAAATTCTAATTCTTTCAGTCTGGGGATATCTTTTCTGTCACCACAGTGCTTAACTTTTTTCTGCTAGACTTGGTAAGTCAGCAGTCTCAAAGAAACAACTTTTTTTTCCCCTAGAATTCATTCTATGGCATGAATCTGAGCAAATATCCTTCAAACATTATATCCCAGAACACTAGCACTGCATCTGAGCTATATTAAATTGAATAAGAATGAGAAGCCATGTGTGCAAGGACCAAAAATGCAAGCCACATTTCTTTAAAAACAAAACAAAATAACCAACCACAAAAATAATGTGATTCACTAACTCACACCACCATTTTTAAAACAATTGACAGAAGATGAAAAAATTTTGTTTCCTTAGAAAACATTGGGATGCCTTGTCTCTCACATGGCAGCCTCAAATGCTGTGGAAATTAGTTTTCTCTGGAAATGCCTATCATAAATGAGATTTACTGAATATTTCTCATTAAGATGCAGTCACTAATTGTGTTGTTCGCAGAAAAAATGCATGGTATATGCATTTTGCTGAAAGGCAAGACATTTGAGTATGACTTAAAAACTGCTGGAAAAGATACAAGATGATTGAAGGATATTTCAACCTGTTTTGGCACCACTACTCATCATTTAGCTTAGTGTTTTGAAAATTCTTTCACGTGAACAGCTTTTTTTTAAATAAACTTCCCATGGAGTGAACTCTATTTTTTATTCTTACAGTTCAAAGTCCTGTTTCTAAAATAAAACTAGTATTTATTACTGAAGTTAACTGGAATTCAAAATTACAAAATAGTGAATTGGGGAGTAATTGGACCATACTATGCTCACAGCCAGTTTCCCATTCTAGGTGAATTCCTTGCATGAGGGAGAATCTGTGCTGGCTACACTTTGTGAATTCTGTTTTCCTTGCATGAACAGTAAAACGAGCTCTGATCAAAATCATAGCCACTTCTAAGAAATTCTGAAAGTGTCAGCTGTTACAGGTAGTTGGAAGACATCTCAGTGCAAATTTGTTTATAGGAAAAAGTTCACAAAATTTAAGGCTTCATATGGAGATTTCACTTTGTATCTGTAAATAAACAAAGTCTGGGACATATCTTTAAGGAAAATATATATGTAGATTTGAGTGGTAAAAAATTCTTTTCCACATTTCCATAAACAATTTGAATAACTCTCCACAGGAATAGAATCTTAAAATCTCCCTGATAATGCTAAGTTATTTATTTGCATGACAAGTTTCTGTAGTGAATCTGAAATGAAATAAATAGGGTCTCTACCACACAATGAAAATACATGTATTTTCAAGTGACTTTCATATGTAAGTCAACTTCTTTTGTAACAGATGCAGCACAGGTACATCTAGAAGAAGGCCTCTGTTTTTTTTTAAAGTGCATTTATTTCTGACTGGTGGCATGCTGATTATACTTATCCACTGAACATCTGTATATCCGTCTATATCTAAAGGCAGAGAATAAGGATAATAGCTGTGCTATTTTGATGGAAAATAATACATATCTTGGTTTATTTGTATGGTAGTATTCTGAATTTATGGTAATAAAAGAGGCTGTAGGCTGAAATGAAAAACCAACTGCAACAGTGCATCTCCAGGGACAGCAGCCAAGGTCCTTAGGACTGTGAACCAGTCTTTTGAAGTTCCCAAGCTATATGTCACTAGCCCAAATAACAGGCCTTTTTTCTCCAAGGTCAGTAACTAAAATCAAAATTCTACAGTGCTGCTAGAAGTCGTGATTCTCAGGGAAAAAGGTGCTTCAAAGATACTGAAAGACAAACACA
Source organism: Agelaius tricolor (assembly GCF_023055355.1). Classification (NCBI taxonomy): domain Eukaryota; kingdom Metazoa; phylum Chordata; class Aves; order Passeriformes; family Icteridae; genus Agelaius; species Agelaius tricolor. The sequence goes on along the minus strand of NW_027269271.1, from coordinate 18,527,262 downwards.
GGGTAAGTATGCTTATTCTTTCTGTCAGGGATTATCCTCAGAACTTGATTAACCTTCAATTTCAATGGAAAGTATGCAAATATGAACTAAAATATTGTTTTCTTTTGCCTGTGAGACCAAGTTCGTGTCAAATGCAGAAGAATGACAGAAGTTTCTAAGACCTTTTAGAAAAGCATATCCAAGCATGCTCTTGTGTCCCTCCAGAAACATTCAAGCTGATCCTGTGATGAGTCTCCTGGACACTACACAAAAGGTCAGTGTCAGGTAATGACTCTAAAATGGTTTCTCTAGATATATTCAAAATACTTTCATACTATATAACCTTAATTCTATGACCTAATAAAACTGTAGAGTTTTATTGTTAATTGACTTTGAGTATATGAACAATTATGTCTCCTTTGGGCTGTACTCAAAGAATATAAGAAATCACCTTGGATGAAAGAGGTATCTGTTGTGGCTGGTGGAGGTACACATATTGGTTAAATAGGTGGAAACCTTTGGAACACTGCAAGAAATTCCTGCCCAGAAAAACCTATGCTTTTGCCACAGGGGTTAAAGCACCTCATGGAAATCTCATGAGCAGACACTCAAGAACAATTGATCATGCAGAAGCTCAGAAGAAGCAGAGAACAATGGCTGTAGCAGCCCAGGCCTTCAAGCTACTTATACAGCTTTCTGTTTCCCTGATCCATCCAAGAGAATGAAGATGCTTCCTTTATATCTTCATGAATTTGGCTATACATCCCTCTGCCCTTCAGGTAGCAGCATATCTCTACTTTTTGCATGTCCTGAAATGCGAGGAAGAGCTTTCTGCCATCTTTGATAGTGCACAGTAATTCATGTTGTCCAGCATTACTGGAATAAAATTGGGATGTGTCATATGTTCCCCAGGGAAGGACCCTAGCTCACTGCTGCACTCTGAGCTCCTGCTCCTCCAGGCAAACCATGTTCTCCTGGTGCAGCCACTCCTGCCAGGGGCTGTCCAAGGCCCTGGGAGGGAGAGGCAGGAGATAACATAAATCACTGGCAGCTGCTGGGCTTTCTCGCTGCTGAGACCTGTGTCAGACAGCGCCGTGACGGATGGGGGAATCTATCCAGCAGGAGCTTTCATCCTTCAGCACCCAGACAGGAGTCCTCCAGGCCAGACTCATGGCTGAAGCCTCTGACAGCAGCAGAGGAGCCTGGTGATAAAGCTGCTCCCATTAGCTTGTGAAGTAGCTCTGGTTTGCATTATTTCAGCCTTCTACATAAGGAAAATCCCAGTGGGAAGATGAGGGAGAGCACGCAGCTGCAGCTTATGCTTTCCATTTTGTCAATTCCCAGTCCCTGTATGAGGCCCTACGCAGCTACGACTGCCAGGACAAATTAGGAGAGGCAAGAGGTGACCTCAGAGGACATGTTGGGTCTGTCTGACTTTACCCATCCAGCTTTCATAAAGCATGTAGGCAAGCAGTGTTCCCAAGTATCTGGAACCAAACTGAACAAAATGGGGGAAAATGTATTCTGGGGAACAATTATGTGCTACTAGAGGATTGGATTAGATGACCTAATGGGAATTTTCCATTTGTGATTGCTTTGATTCTTTGATTTACATTTTCAAATGCTTTGGTCTCTGAGGGAGAACAGTGAAAAGGAGTGGACATGATCAAATAATTAGTAACACTGCTCTTTTAACTTTTAGTGGAACATTTTTCAGTTAGTTTGCCAGATATGTAAAAAATGACACAGAACTATGTATTTTATATAGTGAAATATTAATGCTGGCTGGGAATGCCAGGCTGATGTTGGAACTAAGTAAAAAAGTGTGTACTTGACTGTGCCAGTGAAAACCAAGATGACAGGTTTTATTTTAATTTAATAAAATCTGAAGGTAGTGCTGTGGAAATCTGGCCAAGGCTGTCTGGCAGGCTGCCTTGAAGGGAGTCATTGATAGTCCCCTTCCTTTTTACTTTATTAAGTTCACCATTTTCCGCCATTTAACATAAAAAAAGTAATTTCCCAAATAGCAGGATTCCTTAGTTGTTTTATCTTGCTCATCTAGCATCTACATTTTGTAAAGCATTTCATTGAAATTAGGTTGCCTAAAACTCGCAGCATGATCAATCTGCATTTTACTGAGATTTCTTTTGTAAATTCAATATGATGCTGAAAGTCAGAGGCACCATTTACATACATTCCTCTATGGAGAGGTGAATGGAGAGTAGTAAATACTCTTGAGACCTTGAGGGGACATTTATAAAAATGCAGGGTTGAAGATTTCTTTTTCTTTTTCATTCTGTGATATTGTAAGGACAGAAGACTATCTATCAAACTGAAGGGTGGATTAAGAACCATTTGTTGCAAACCAGTCTTCTAATCAGCTACTCAATAAATATCCATTTTTAGCTATTAAATCAGCAGTACAAATCAGCAGGAATATTAATCCAGAATAATCAAGGCCAGACTAAATAGGTTTTAGTGCTCTGACCCTCTTTGTTTTATTTCACCTGACAAAAGACTTATAGCACCTTCCCACCCCAGGATGCTGATGCTACTCATAATCTTGTCCCAGAGAGTTACAGCTTCCTGTAACTCTCAGCCATATTATAGATTTATTTTCTCTAAGTTGGCAGTTTCTTATCTACTTCATGCCCATAGTATTCACCCCAATACCTGCTGTGTTAAGTTTCCCATCCTAGAATCCATGTGTTCCTTCTGAGATTCCAGATAGGAGCATTGTTTCCCTTAAGGAACTTCATATGAATGTGCCTAAAAAAGTCCTCCTCTGTTTCCAAATACTTTATTGTAGAAAGTCTAATGAACCATACAGACAGTTATATATTTGGACAAGATTTATGCCTAAACATGTCCCACAGACCTTTATATCATCCCATCATGCTATTTCTTTAATCTTTTGACAAATCCACCCTCACAAGGCAGCATCCAAATGCCTTATGCTTATCTGAGGAAAGTGGTTAATTGTGGTCCTCATTCAAGTGGGCTCTGTTGGTTGGAGAGTTTAGTGCTGCAAAAAAGCACAAAAAAGAAAGTGCAATGACATTTGCAAAGTCTGTGGACAATTCCTAGCAATGGATTAGGAGGAAGCAAGCCTGCTCTTTGCAGCCCAGAGTATTGCTCCAGTCATTTGTTTGGCAGCTGTAGTAAATTGAGTAACTGGAAAGACTGAATCAATTTGTTCATTCTGTGAATTCATTAAGCCTCAGAAGACAGCCTGTGGGCAGGGTCCTTAGTCCTGTGAGGTTTGATATGTTTATTCATATTAATGGATTCACCAATGGCGAGCAATTTTACTACTCATTGCAATTGCTCTTTGCAATAAAAAATAATGTGCTTCCTCAGATCTTTCACTTTGTTTCAGTTAGCCAGAATGTGTGAATTTAATAACCATTTACGACATTGATTCCAATAGGGATGAAAACCCTTATAACCAAAATTGAGCCATTGTGTGGCATTATCTCCCTGACATCAGGATACATGCTGTATTGAGACTTGCAATGCTTCACAGCCAACATTATGGGATGACACAACTAAAATTGAATAAGGAACAGACTTCCTGTAATTAAATTGCAGCTATCAGTGTGAATACCATCTATCTAATACACAGCACACAAAGTGAATGGAAGCATGTAAACGTGTTTGTAATGTTTACAGCAAGCCAATTAAGTCTTCAGGTTCCCTATCAGCAGCAATATCACTCATCTGCTCAAGCCATCGGCAACTTCCTTTGGTGTTCTGTATTCTGACTGCACACAAGAGAGAACTCTCTATCTGGTTTTGCCCATATCAACTAGCAGCAAATGATTCCAAAGATAACTTATTTCTTTCATGTCTAAACTTTAATTATTTTGCTTTCCAGGAATTTTAAGAAAATGGACCCTTAGTCAGTATAAATTGTCATAACTTTTGCTGATGTCAGTAACAATTCCTAGTATCTGAGAACTTGGCCCAAGGGCACCACTTTTAAATTGCAAGTTTAGACAAATGAACCCACAGTTTAGGAACAGATAAAAAAAATACTAAACTTAATAAAGTGAAAACAACATGTTTCACATACATTAGGGTTTGAACATTATATAGTTCATTAGTTACAACAAAGTTCTACAGTGTCAAAATCCAGTGTATGTAAAACCAAAATATTATGTACTATAATGAGAGCATTTATGATAATTGTCTACTTCTGTTCTTCCCCCACAATTGAATAAAAAGTGCTACTACAAGAAGCCCAATGGAAGAGGCCAAATTAATATAAATTACTATGTTCAAATACTTGTGAGATCCGGATGGGAAATATCAGGATGACACTAAAAAGCAAATAGATACAACTTTTGATAATTCTTGAGTACTTGATCTGATCTATGCTATCCAGGCTGAAAGAATCATTTTTGCTTTGTGGAATTATGAGAAGTCAAGTTATGTATTTTCTAGACCCTGATTGTGAAAAAAAAATACATAGCAAGGTCTAATGTTCTGACTGCCATACATTTACTGTGAGAAGTAGTAGTTTTCTGTCTGAAATCTTCAATACCTAATACTTTCACCTTGAAATAAAAATAAAATTATTGAATTCTGGTACTTAGAAAAGTTTTAAATAGCTGAACTATAGGATGTAGAAACCAGATCTTCAAATATTTCAATCAATGCTGAGATGTGTTAAAAGCAACCATATTTATCCAAGGCAAAGCAAGAACCTTGATGAAATTTCTACACACTTAGTGAAAAAATTCCTAGACTCAGCTTTCAATTTACGTCATACAACTGAATACACATATATATTGTAGATATTCAGTTAAACTATTCCACTTATTTAGTGGTTAGCCTTAATGAAGGAAATGAGCTATCTGATTATTTTTGTTTTCCTTTTGCACCTTGATCCTATTTCAATTTGGACCTTGATAGGAATGATTTTTCAGCACTGATGATCTCCACATTATCTATGATAAATTTATTTCAAAATGGGAAAGTTATAAAAATTGGAACATAGTAATTAAACTACCAGAATTGTTTTCTTTTAAAAACCTTGTAGGTTTGATTGCAATAAAATAACTAGGAAATTTTTTTCAGATATATATACACCTGTTAAAAATTTATTCTTGCATGAGCATACTATAGTGGTGGATACTTGGAGGATGACAGCTGAAGAGGGAGAACCTCCAAAAATGTTAGTCACAAAGAAACTTATTTTACACAATTCAATTAATGTGGATGAAGCTAAACAATTTGGAAAACAATATTAAATTGCCCAGTGAGTCAATAAATAACTGGCTTTCTAGTGCACAGAAAATTTAACTGATATACTATGGAAAATTCCAGTCATATCAGAATATTCAGAAGGTTTTCATAAGAATGAGTGGTTGATATGAGAATAACAGAAAAATGGAGGCATTTAGTCCTTCACATCTGCTGTTTTCCTTTATTAATTCCTGTATCTAGAAATAATTTTATTTATTCTCTGTATACCCAATAAGGAGTCTATTCATTTCTCCCATCCTTACTTCACTACCCCATATGTCATCAATTGCCAATTTGACTCTGAGACTGGGAATATTCATGGTAAAAAAATGAGAATCTTCTATAAAGATTCTTTAAAGGTTTTATTTTTTTTTAATGTTGTGTATATTATTTCAACTCACTACAAAAAGTTCTACATTAATCATAAGCTTCAATCTTTGATAAACATTATGTTTTAATGAACCAATAAGAACGTTTGAGTTACGTATAGAGCACAAAGAATGTGACATGTATTTAGTGGTTGTTGTTGTGGCATGTTCCAAATTGTTTTCTGTAAAGTATAAGAGCTGTGGTGTAAACTGTTTTGCCTGAGGAGCCTTATTAAACTCAAAAGATTCAAAAGCATATCTATGACGTGTCTGGGTTAGATGCTTTAGACAATATAGCAATGGGAGCACCAGGATGTGCCGCAGTGGGGATTCATTAGGCCAGGTTAAAGTGTGGCCTTCATCTGCAATAGCTCTGTTGTCCTGCTAGTGAGGAATGAATCTGTTCCTGAGCAGAAGCAGAGGCAGACCTTGTTCTGTAGTCCGGGCTAAGGATAGCTTCACCAGGCTCCCATACCATTCCCAACCATCCTCACTATAAATTTGATTTTACTTAAAACCTGTATAAATTTGCAGTTATCCATATGGAACAAGCATCACTGAGAAAAATGGGCAATTCTACCCTAGTGTTATCTTTGGATATGCTAAGCCGATTTTCCAGCTGGTGCAAGTTAAGTTATGGCAGTTATATTAAATGATGCCAATATACACTAATTTAGAATGAGTTCCTTCATCATTAACATGGGTATTTTAGGAAACCAATTTAGAACCATACATTATGTAGACTCTCTTCTCTACTTATCATCTCTCATCTGATATTTGATTAGTATATTGATTTCCTCTTATTAAAAAAAGAAGACCAACCCACTCACCTTCTTTTACCCTCCAGATGCAGAATGCTACCTGGATTAGCAAATTGATTAATTGATAATAAACACATTGATCTTCTTTGTCTTTCTGCAAGCTGTAATTTCTCTATCCTTACTTTTTTTTTCCACAGGAATTTTTAGTATTGGCTCCTCTCTACTACTGACACCGTTCTTGTGAGTTCATTCTTCAAAGACTCGTCTACAGTTTTTCAGTATTAATTCTTCAAAATGTCTTCCCAGCATGCAGCAATACATAAGTGCTCATGGTGATGTAAGCAGAAGTCTCCCTGATTCTGAAGTGCTAAAATAAACAGGTCAATGCAGGAGCAGATATGATCCATCCATAAACTTTATGGAACACATCTGAAAGGGCAGGATTAGTCTAAAATAGAATGTCTGGGACATATCTCAAGGTAGCTGCATTGATAAATTGTTCTGTAGATGGGTTTACTTGGTTGGAAGAGATGTTATGTTACACATCCAGCCAGGTGATATTAACTGATGATGATGACATCAGAAGAAATTGCTGGAAATTTACTTTATTACAAAAGTCCCACGCAACTCTGTAAAACCAAGGTCCAAGGCAAAGAATGAAATTTACACACCCCATTAGAAAGACACTCTATACACAAAACACCTAATATTTCAAAATGTTATGCTTTCAATGCTGATCATCATGATTAAACCCCCATATCTCTGTAGCACCTAGAGATCAGCTGGGTTACAGTTGTAGTTGTGGTAAAAAGCGACAGTCCCTTTGACAAAGATCTAAATCAGGAGCTGGTTCATAGCAGTTTCTGAGATTTTGTAATGTGTTTTCACTATGCATGGGAACTGGGATCAAGAGAATGGCATTACAGCAAAATGACCACGGATCATGTCTGGAATTACAGCAGGGAATGTGGGGGTCTTGGAGGGGGTGGTTATTCCCATACTCCTACCAGTATGATCATCTGACCCTAGATATTGTCTTGTATTGCCAGAATGATGTTCCATCCATCTTTTCCACTTTCTGCAGCTGTTCACAAAAAATGACTTATTTAAACATTCTGACATTGTTGAAATGGCATACTTGTATAAAATGTAAGCATTGCAACTGAGTTTATTAGAGTGGTAAATGAAAAAAAAAGCAAAAAAACACCCCAAAAAACAAATACAAACACAAGACTACAGCAAAATAATCTAACATATGGAAATTACTTACCATGAAGAACCTTTGGAATTAAGTTACATGAGATGGCAGACACCTTATAGTCACTAAAAGAGAAAAGCCTTTTTCCCCTTTCCTGTCTTCTACTTGGAGTTGCCCTGGTTTGTGGTGGTGTGGTGCTCACCAGGCCCTTCAGAATGAGGTGACTAAACTCAGTGAAATGCAGGTCACTAACTTGATGGAAATGTGCTGTTTGTCCTTTACTGGAATGCCAAATATCCAAATGGAGTCTGCAGGAAAGGGTCAGGGAAATGCCATTCAGGAGTGTGGAAGAGGAACACTGTGGGGCACAGCACACTCCTGTGTCAGTGACAGTGTTATTAGGGATATCTTGCAGAGCTTGACCCATATCTGAGGTCACTATGTTTTCCACAAGCAGATTCTTCTACAAGGCATTTTTACATAGAACTATTATATTAATGGTGCATATGCTTTCCTTGGCTTGGTAAGAACTTCTGAGGGTAAAATTTACCTATTTAAATATCTTAGCACCTGGATCCATAGTTTCTTACTTGAAAAGATTATCAGGGAAAGCTACAAGACAGATCTAAGGACAGAGAGGCAGCTGGTGTAACACAATGTAGTATTACTTCTGATCCAGAGCACACAAAATAAAGATATACAAGTTCAGCAAAATAAACAAAATGAAGATGCTTGAATCTCAAAACGTTTTTTATGGAAGTATTTCATGAGAAGTTAATGTACTGGTTTATTAACTTCTGGAGGGGAATAAAATTCAGATGAATGTGTTGCCCTTCATCCCTCAGAATAATTTTAAACAAAGGATGTATCCCACCATAGCACACAAGAGGTGGCTTAGGTTTAGTTGCCCTTTAGAGATGTCTCTCACACGATTTCTTGTTGTGGTTTAGCATGGCAGGCAGCTAAAACCAATATAGGAATAAAAGTACAATTTATGGGTTGAGATAAAGATGGTTTAAAAGGAGAGAAAATGAAAGTAGTAGAACATTAATAACAGTAATAATAGAAATTGAAACAGAATATACAAAACATATCGCCCAATGCAATTTTCACACCTACCAACCCATGCCGAGACAGCTCCTGAGCAGAGGCCTCTAGCCAGCTTTGCCCCTAATTTATAAACTATGTATGTTATATGGTGTAGAAAAGAGCTTTGGTCAGCTGAGTCACTTGTGTTCCTCCCCAGCTTCTCAGAACCCCCAGCTGGTGGGGTGGTCAGAAGAGCTGAAAAGTCCTTAGTAAACACTGCTCAGCCACGATTAAATCATCCCTGTGTTATCAACATTATTCTCATCCTAAATCCAAACTACAGCACTCTATGAGCTGCTAGGAAGAGAATCAACTCTATCCCAGCTGAAACCAGGACAAAAGTAACGGCATGGCAGGGAGCCTTTTGGAAGATTAGGAAGGGCACTGATCTCTTCTCAGCAGAGGCCACTGATCTCTTCTCTGTGGTGACCAGGGACAGGGCTTGAGGCATGGCCTGAGGCTGTGTCAGGAAAGGTTTGGGTTGGACACTAGGAATAGGTTCTACACCCAGAGGGTGGCTGGGCTCTGCCCAGGGAAGTGGTGCCCATGGCACCAAGCCTGCCAGAGTTCAAGGAGAATTTGAGCAGTGCTCTCAAGGCACATGGTGTGATTCTCCTGGGCAGGGCCAGGAATTGAACTCGATGATCCTTATGGGTCCCTTCCAGCCTGAGATATATTCTAGGGTTCTATGAGCCTTGTGAGTCCCTTCCAACTCAGGACATTCTATGACTCTAAGATTCTATATTCTTCCAATGTACAAAACTAAATCATTCAAAATGATGATTTTTCCAAATGTAAATATTTCTCTTTTTTTTTTTTTTTTTTTTTTTTTTTTCTTGTACTGAAGCTTAACTTTTCACTAACAAGATATCTGAAGTTAGACTGTAAGACTTAAACTGCCATGGGATATGGAAAAATATACATACACCAGGAGAGAGGGAAAAGATTTTTGTTCATCTTCCCTCGAGTCCTACTTCAGGAAGCATCTATAATTTGGGAAAAAATTTTCAATATTTAAATCCCATTGAAGCCAATGGAACCCTTCATCCTATAGTAAGTGCTTTTGTAAACAAGGAAATGTTTTTCCTCTATTTTCCTGAGGACAGAAAATCTGGCAGAGTCACTATGTCATGTTATTTAATTTAAATAGAAAGATTATTCTCTTTGTTATAAAGGCTATACTCTTTGGCAGTATGACATTACAATGTGAATTAAGCATGTGCTTAATGGCTTTCCTAAACAGCACTTATTCCTGAGTGAGAGTCAATATGATTTCCCGTTTGTGATATGAGATGCCAACCTGAATTGCAGATTTGGCCTTCAGGTTTGGTATCAGGTTTGAGCAAATTTGGGATGAAAAGCTTTGTAGATTTTAAAAGTCTGTGATGTAATTTGTCATAGCAGATTAACAACAAATATCACAGCACAGAGGAATGAGATTGCTGAACAGGAAAGAGGTAAATGTTAGGTTGAATAAATGAGGGTAAGGTAGGTGATGTGATAATATTGCCTCAGTACAAGAGAGTTCAGAGATCAGTTAAAGAGGACAAGTTTCAGAACCTAGATCACAACTGAAATTAAAATTTAAAAAGTAAATAAATTCTAGAAATGAAATCATCAATGAAATGAGATGCACAGCACTTCAGAAATATACATTTACATTCTCACAGACAGCAGACAGAAGAGAAAACTGTGTTTTAAGTCTCTTATTATGAGATGTATCATCATGTAGAAATGTGGTAATTTTTCCCCCTAGGATTGAAGCAGATAAAATTTTAGTTTCCAGAGTATTTACATAGAATATTCTTTAATAATGTATTTGTTCTGAATTAAATCATTGAATGTGCTGTCTCATATCATGAGATAATTCTCTGATATAAGCATTCAATATAGTTTTTTATTCATTCTCAACATATTTGGTTTCATTCTTGATTTCAGGTAATATTTCTAGCATTTGATATCATCTTCACTATTCCAAAAACAAATTCCATAAGTGTCCCTAAAATTAAAGCTATGATTTTACTTAGTAAATGATGAAAACATCTCTGTTACCACTTGCAGATACACACATACATATGCACACACATATATACAAAGAAGTACTGCAAAAAATATATTTCACATCAGTGGGTGCATGGAAGTCAGGTATTTTTAGCTGAGTGAACTTTCTGCAATGCAGAACTCTTATTCTGGTCTTTTTATAATAATCATAGGTTCTTCAGCTGCTAACAGAAATGTAAGAAATTCTAAAGATTCAGGAACTGCTGATCAAACAGTAATCTACCTTCAAAAATTACTGTGACTGATGGTTGCGTGTCTGTCAACCTGGAATTCTTCTTTTTCTAATACCTCCAAGCCCAGTGCTCTTGCTAATAACTTTAAGATTCTTTGCCTTTCTTCGATCCAAACCTCTTGTTCCATATTGATCTACAAGGTAGTTTTATTAACATGTTTGCATCCACGGCAGTGCGTCAGCAGGAATCTTTGTCACTAGAGGGCAGCCAGCATCTTCTGCAGAGCCAAGAGAGCTCGCCATGGAAATCAAGTTCTGACAGGAGTCACAGAGGACGGGATTCTGGATCAGTGGGCTGTGTCTCAGCTGTACTAATTTTCAATAGGAGTAATTAGCAGCATTCCGGGATTTTATCTGGGGATCAAATTATGGTTGGCTGGCTCTTTCAAAGGCAGAATATGAAGACTTGTGAGTGTGGACTTACCAATGACTTGAAGAAGCAAAATTTGGTCGTTAATGGTGCTATAGAGCCAAAAAACCCTCCTCCATTTTTGAGTGAAGGAAATTTCAGAGCAGGTTGATGGAATGGGAGCATCAAATGTGGTCAGAATATTCCTGGAAGTCCAATCCCATTTTATGTCTTCTACACAATGGACAAATAGAGAATGGTGTGTTTGCTGTGTGTGCTGCTGAGTGCCTTTTGCTGACTGGGTATAAGCTGGTGAATGAGACAGAGAAGTGATCAAGTTTAGCTCTGAAACTCTCACACCCTCTCTGGTATCTGGCATGAGGACAAAAGTTCATCTTGCCCCTCCCTGGGGAACTGATTGGCACCCAAATAAGTACCCAGACCTTCCTCTTGCCCAAAGCTGACTGTGCTCAGCTCCTGCAGTTTGACCCAACAAAAATCCTGAATAACCAGGAGAGGAGTCTCATGGCCTCCTTAATTCTTTTCAAACTGTACATTTCCTTCAGCGTATCTGTAGAAAACAACCCTCAGTTTTTCATGCTCCTGGCATCAATATATAAACAAGGATGAAAAATCCTGCTTAGTTTCAGTGAGGTTAGTCAGGAGCTAATCAGCATTTCACCTGGGTGGCAATGGGGAGGGAGAGGTGATTCTGCATTTCCTGATCTTGGTATGCAGCCTCTCCACAGACAGAGCCATAGCCAGCGTTCAGGCACCTCTACAATTCTCTAGAGCAGTGGAAGCATAAATGTCTCAACACTAGAAATAAGAACAATCTTCCTTGTGTAGGAAGCTCCATCAAGACCTTGACTGCCCAGTCTGAGTTCCAAGGCTCCTCTCCACAGGGAAGCCTTTTCTTCCCTCTGTGTGTTCCAGAGCAGCCAGGAGGAAGGTACAGCTTCCTTTGGGCACTTTTGTGAAAACCTCATATCTCACCATATATGCACCAGCAACTTTCTCCTGGGAATAGGGTGGCAGGGAAGAAGTCCCAGAATTTTTATTTCTACTTTCTTTTCTACTTTTCTTACCCACACACACTTCTCTACCTTTAGGAGGGACAGAGCCCTTCTCTTCCACCCAGCAGAGCTCCTTTATGCCAAACCCTGATGTTAATTCCTGACACACTTCAAAGTCCTGGAGAAGAGCAGAGGAATACTTCTATGCCAATAACCAGTAATTCAAAGGAAGAGTTATTTCAATTGCTTGGAGAATACTGCAGGAGAGAAGGGTGAAGTCCTACTGCCTTAAAAGAAAAGCACAAAGAAAGCACTTGATAAATAATTTAACTGACAAGAATGTGAAAGAAATTTTCATATATTTGTCTGTAGTGCTATGAAATGGGTTCCAGCATTGAAAGGTTCCGGATTAGTGAAAAATATCTCTCTTTGGGAGCAAGAAGAAAAGGTTTCACATTTAGTTTTCCCATTGCAGGAAAACAAGCCTTTTTAGTTTCCATAGCATAATATGATGTGTATTCCTTTATTTTTTTTTTTTAATAATATATTATTTAAGCATTTTTTTATTATTCTAGAACTTCACATGTGTCTTTTCATACACTGAAAACTCAGGACTTAATACATTATATAAAAGCATGAAAAAACATGCTTGAGGTTTTTATTTTTTAATGTGAATCAAGTCTCACATGTAATGATAAAAAGTAGGGTTAGGAAGTTATTGCATTTTCTATCCAACTGTCAATAAAAAATTGAGAGAGTTTTATTGTATCTATAATAAGGAAATGTAAGCAATTCGCAGTAATTTCTGTATGAAATCTTTACTTCTGTTTTTGTTTTGTTTTGTTTTTTTTATTTCAGTGCTATATAGATTAAAAGAAACACAAACAAATATTTCAAATAGTTATTCTGGATGCCTACTAACATTCCATTGTCCTCTAATAGAAAAATGTGCTTAAAAACAGATTTCAAAGTGAAGTAACAACCAATGTGTGTTTTATTACATCATCATGTAATATGTAATGACTTCTTAGTTTATAATCCTTCCACTCAACCAATAAAATAATTCAAGCAAAGAAAAACACTTCAATAGGAGCCTCTATTGGTTTCAAAACCACATGAGACTCTAGACTGGCACCAAAATATGAGTTTGATGCTCATGATAAATTAAAAAATCAATGAAGTATATTTTAAATGCATTTCATAACATTTAATTCACAGATGTATTAGAGATGGGCATAGGCTTTTGAAAAGCACTTTGGGCAGCTCAAAAATACATTCATTCCTACTTGCCTGTAATGTAAATGAACCATCCTATGTATTTTTACTAATTGCAAACTAGATGCAACTGTCTATATTTTTACCTTTTTCCTGTCCCAGAGACATTATCAAACTGTTTGTGAATGCTTTCCTCTCTTGATGGAGATAGAAGAAGAATAATCTATAAATTACTTGAATATTTGTGCTAAATATTTGTAAGTCGGTTCATTGGGGGACCTAGTGTGTTACAACAGTGGCCGTGAAAATACTGATTTTACTTTAAGGTGACAAGCTTTAGTGATTGACATAGGATTTTAAGTTGAAGCATGCATGGACATTGACTCAAGATTTTTGGGGTTTTGTTTAGTTCCAAGTGGTAAAATTGTTTTCTCTTTTAACATGACCAGGAACTGAAGTTCACTTAATTTCAAAAGAAGATTTGGCTTTTTCTTTTTTTTCTTTTAAACTAGCATTCAATTATATTTACACATAAATGTGTTTAGAGGCACTCTTGGTACAACTACAATAGGAATTCAGACTCCTGAGACAGAATAAAAACTATTTCACAAGAAGGACAAAGATAGCATGATGCTGGTTTAGCTCACTGGGTTTTGAAATGTGTCCTAATGCAGCGCTTCAGTTTGGGTCAGTTAAAAGAAAAAATGTTGTTATTAATATATGCCTGATAAAAAACTAATGTTGCTCTTGGCAATCAAAGAATAAAAGGTTTTAGTTCACAAAAAGTCTTTAATATGCAAGTCTGTTCTATAAACTTCATATTCTTGTATGATCATAACTTTAAAAGAAATTTTAGGGATAAGATCTTTGTCAAGTGAGATGTTGTACTTAGTCTCACATACTAAAAATAGCTATGCAGGCAAATAAACATCACATTGCACTATCATATAGATTTCTCCTGTTTTCCAAGTGGTCAGCTATTTGTGGTAGCATTAATAGTTATTACAGATTTAAATGGACGCTCTCTGTCTGTAACTGATCGACAAGATCAATAATTTTAAGATCAAATACTAACAGCAGTCTGTTTTTTTCTTTAATCACTGTCTTTTTGTTTTATACCCATGCCTACAGCAAGATTCTGTTTTCTGTATGTAGACAGAGCTTCCTGCTGTGTGCTGTCGAAAGAATGAGAAGACAAGATGGAGAATCAATTTAAGAAAAAAGCTTTAGTTGACAAAGCTTTGCTGTAGATCAATGGAGTCTAGCTAGTTAAAATATCTTTGGGAGCAGAGATTTTACAATCACAAGCTTGGACATAATCAGTTTAGCTTTCCCTATTCCATTCATACAGTATTTTGCCAGATTAAAAAAAAAAGTATGCAAATACCAGACAGTTGAATTCCTTTTGGCTTTGCTGTGGAAAAATAAAAGCAGCTTTAAAATATATTTCCTTGATATAAAGAAAATCTAGTCCTTTATTAAACTTGTTCTTTTGAAAGAGGCAGTATTTACTTAAGAGTGATCTTCGTTAGAGCAGAGCAGGCAACAGTTTACCCATGGAGAGATGGAATAGCATCCAATTCACAGCCTGGTACTTAGGGGACCTTTTTTCATTGACTCACTTACTCTTTTATCACTTATTTGTTCAAACAGGTTTCATAGCAAACACATGGTGTGTACAAACTGATATAAAGCACAGCTCTTCCCTACCAGATTTATCCATATACCTGAAATTTATTTAATTGTGTTTCAATAAATTTTCATACCAGCAATAATCAGTTGTTCCAAAATTCCTAATGACATGGAATGAAAATATTACGTAACTTTTTTGCTTAAATACACATTTAGGATGATTTAGAAACAATCCAATCACTTTCATGTAGCTGCTAAACCAATCAGGACAATAGCCTCAGGCACATGGTGTGACCCTGGGTATGTCCTACACAGGGCTAAGTGTGGGTCCCTTCCAACTCAGCATATTCTGTGGTTCCTCATTGAAAAAAAATCACAAAATGTTTCAGCTATATGACCTAAAGAAAAAATGTGCACTTAAATTACTTAGAAACAAATCAACCCTGCAGCTGGTTTGAAAAATGACTGGTCTGGTACAGTGCTTACTGAACTTTCACGTAAGTGTATGGTAGGCACCAAGCCCTTTACACTGAAAATGTCTCTCTTAGATCCTTGGGAATTATGTCTGGATTAAAATATTCCCTATACATTTTGTCTGTGGAGAAATTTGTGTTTCAAAGTGTGACATATTCAAAAAGGGAGCAAAAATAAATGTATTTCTAAGAAATCAGAAAAGAAAATAAAGTATGTATTTTATGGATAAAAGCCTTACTAAATTCTGGCCAAGATTTCCAAAAGTAACTGGTAATTTAAAGACTGTTCATTGTGGGGTAAAAAAGAAGAGATGATTTAAAGGGGTCCATGCAAGGAATATGAGACTTTTCATCTTCTGAAAATCAATCTTTTAGCAGATATTTTTTGAAAGTTGGGTCTCTAAAATTGTTAATCCCTTCCACAATCTCGTCTCTAAAATTGCTAATCCCTTCCACAGCCTTGTCTAGCAGTTAGCATTAATCACTGCAGACTGTATCCCATTGGTCTCTGAGTCTGCTACAGACTTTATTGCATCCTTGGGAATTTTGTCTTTTGAATGAAAAAGGATGCTGTGGGCTCCTAAATACTGGGTTTCTGGTGTAATGTATTACTTCAGACTCAGTTCTGTTTCAGTAAATATGAGAGCACTGATAGTTAAAAGGGCCGCTGCATCTAAAGTGAGCATCTATAGCTCCACTGAAACAGCAATTAAAATTTTAGGAGGATGTCAAAACAGGGAAAGTATAAATATTAATACAGAAAATATTTTTTCTATTTCCATGAGTTATTTCACTTCAGTAATGCCAATATGTGAAACGAAACTAGTGTGATTGAAAGGGCCAGAATATGCCTACATATATGTAGGCAGATTTGTATATATGGGTGCTAAAGCAGTTACAGATTATTCTTAACTTTTTATGCCCTTAGAACAATCATGACTCACCTGGAGTTCTCTGTACCTGCTTCATCTCAAACCTGTACAGCTTGGAGCAAGCTAAAACAGAGGCAGTGAGATATCATGCAAACACATTTTGTTGGCACCCAGGAGTGCCTGCAACTATATCATTTTTTACTGGCAAATTATCAAACCATTCCCTGTCTTCCTGCATCAGCCTAATTTGGATTAACCAGCCAACTAAATTGTTACCAATCTCCTTGGACAAACGTGTGTTGGATCCAAGAAAAATCATTTATCTGTACAAAATATGTTGGTTTTTTTTTTTTTTTTTTTTTTTAATGCTGGACATAAAGGAAAAAAAAATCAAGCGCACTTGCACTGGGTTTTATTATTGAAAACACAACTGTGATTCTGCTTCTAGGTGGGCTTTAGATCTTTACTCATTTTAATACTGAATGCAAATATGACACCATGAGGGAAACATCTGGGTTTCCTCCTTATATAGGAAGGTCTCACTGAGTGCACATTTACAGAACTGCACGTGGATGAAATAGGTATTATGAACAATATTTCTCTTATGACACGAAACCTAACAGTGAAAAGAATTGTGTACAAAAATATTATTTATCCCTTGGTGTTTTGGTCTTCACACCATCAGAAGGCTTTCTGCAGAACCAGAGCTTCATTAAAAATACGGTCACTAGTAATTTCTTTGACAGAGACTCTCCTGCATAAATTAATGTTGCACTCTTGCATTCTTTAAACCTGTCCTCCAGGAACAGTAGAAGGAGCCTGCAAGCCACACAGCATAGAAGTAACAGTAAAGGTGCAAACTGTATCCCCAATTCATCTTAATGATGTGTTAACTTCTAATCCTGGTTGGGACCATTAAAATACTGGATTCTTTATGTGGAGCTGCTGAAGAACTACCTTAACCCTTGCATTGCCTTGCCATCAGATTTCCTATTGTTCTTGTCCATTACACAGCATACATTATTATTATCTTTATTGTTACTATATGGTATACATAAATAAAGCCTGGAGTGAAAAAGTGAGCTATGAGTTAAACAAATTGTCTTCTTCAAGATAGCAGTTTTAATAAATTGCGAAAGAACTTTCTGAGGAATCGAATGGTAGTGTTCTGATAAAGCACTGAAGTGGGAATTTCAGATGCTTTACTTGCTGGTGGATATAAAACTCTTCATATGACCTTGGGAAGGTCACCTGCTCCCTCCTTACCCTCACTTGAGACTATGCTCATAACAAAAAGAATCAGAATAATAAGTACTCTACCACAACTTACAAGTGTGCTGTGGGGAAAAACGAGGCTCTAAGTAGCTGATGAACGCTGCAGAAAAGACCATAGATAAGGGAAATCATTAAAATGTAAACTTTTAAGTAATTTTAAGGTGTAATTGGTAAAAGAAAATAAATTACTTTAAAAGAAGAGAGGTGGAATAATCTGAAATACATAAATTGGTTTTGCATTTTTGCGGGTTAAACATAAAATACTTCCTTATGCACAAAAGTTTCCTGGATCAAGGCCATAAGGATCTATACAAATACAAGAAAAAATTTTCAGTAGCACAGAGGAGAAAATATCAGATGGTGACCTCTCCTCATGACCTTAAACCAAAAAATCCATAGAGTCTTGAACACCATCATGAAACAAAAATTCAAAGCAACTTTTGTACAATGCCAACCATAAAAACATAAGATTTAGATGAATAGTTTTAAAGAATTGATGTTTCTCCCCACTAGCAAGCTTCTTTGGCCCCCAGTTCAAGTAAAAATCCATGTAAATCTTCTGAGTTGAGATCATTAGATTAGAATTGGGAATGCACCCCTCCAAATGAGAGTTCTGAACAAAGCACACCCCATAGGTATTATTTACCCCCAAACTAAGGATGAGGACAGAACTGGGGAGCAGCAATTAGCTCAGCTGGTTACAGCCTTGTGCCAATAACACCAAGGTTGTGAGTTTGATCATTTTATGGCCGTTGGAGTTGGACTTTGTGATCCTTGAGGGTCCCTTCCAACTCAGGATATTTTGTGAAACCTGTGAACTAGGTGAAGGAGAGTGGAAAAACATAGGGGCAAATGATGGAGAATTGTGAGAGGAAAAAAAAAAGGAGTTACAGGTTCAATCTCTTAAGCAGTTAGCATGATTTGGATATCCAGTTCTGGAAGGTTGTTTGCAAACACAGATTTCAAAGGAAGGGAGGTGTCTTGGTCTGATTCATCTTCTGGAAGCAATAACATCAGCTACTTATACGCCTAAACTTTGTATTCCATTACCCAAACTTTTGTTTCATCTGACTTTACTGTTTTCTGAGTGGCTTGGACACCTCATTTAGGTGCCTCTTTTCAGTTTCATCTATAAGGACTCAGTTTCCTCCAGGCATGTTATAACTGAGATTTGATACCCAGATTGGGTGTGAAAATCCCATGAGTGAGACCAATGCCCATACAAATTTTGGTCTGCATATGTGTGCAAGCATGAACAGTTCAGTTGTTTCTTACTCTGGTAAATGTTATCATTGCAAGGTAATGGCAATCTCCTTATTAGTTCCCATCATCAATTAGAAAAAAAAAATAGAATTTTTTTCTTTGAATCTGATCTTCCTTGCCTCATTAGGTCCAATGGGCTACACAGAAATTATTTCTAACTTGTGTTAGAAATAGCGTGTCTCCCTTTATTCTGTTTTTTCTTTGAACTTCCTATGTTCTTCTGCATAAAAGTAAAATTTTTCATTCATTGTTAAGATTGTCAAGCCAGGACATAGGTTGAAATCCTCAAAAAATTTTCAGGCTGCACAGCTGGAGGAAACCACCTTTGCTGCACACATTGATTACAACTTTATTATTTGAGGGATCTCCTGAAATTCTC
This sequence comes from Agelaius tricolor, assembly GCF_023055355.1. Lineage (NCBI taxonomy): Eukaryota > Metazoa > Chordata > Aves > Passeriformes > Icteridae > Agelaius > Agelaius tricolor. The sequence continues at coordinate 18,507,850 of NW_027269271.1, read as the reverse complement.
AACTGTGTTACCATACTTTGCACAGCCTAAATTATTTATTCTCTTTTAGGTAATAGCAAGTCTCAGGCTGGCCCCCATTAATGTCAGACACGACTAATTTCACTAAGTAAAAAAATCTGGACATTTTATTAATGGTATAACTAAAACTGGGAACTGTTCCTCAAGTTCCACTATTCCTTGAGCACCTTACTATTTCCCACAAAGCTGTAGTTATTTCCAGGGGGTGCAAAAATCATCTTTGTCATCTGGAAGATTTTGAATCAAGCCTTATTCGCCTGAACAACCTTACTCACACACATTCTGAAATATGACCAGTCTTTCTCCTTCCAGCTACTGACATCTTGGCAGGGTATGAATACTAAACTGTGGTGGCAGAGCTTTCATTTTGTCTGATATTATCTGTTCCTTTCCTTTTCACTTTCTCCTGCTTGATATGTTCTTTAATACACATCCTTTTTTTTTAACTCACTGAAAAATGGCATTTTTATTATTACTTACTAATCATGGTTGAGCATCCTATTACACTTCAGCAGCTAAGTTTAAGTCTGAAGTACTTAAATCATAATAACCCACCAACTTCCAGTGAGAAACTAACAAAATTATTAAACTGTTTGCTCGCTTTGAAGGATCTGGTGTAAGATCAGCATGAAAGTTTCCAAGGTAAGCAATCATTCTTACTTGGAGTAGCATTTATGCTGTATTTGCTGTATTTTATTATATGGCCAAACATAAACCATGTTTTAGAGGCAGCATGAGTGGTTGAGGATTGGTATTTTATGTCTTGGGGTGCTGTCAAGGAAGAGAAATCCTGAGGAAGGCAAGAAGTGCAACCTGGTCTGTCCCTGTGTTACTGATTTCTTCTGGATGTATTTAAACACTTGAAAGCTTTTTGATGAGATTTTGGCTTAGCAAAAAAGAAGAATTGTTTTGCTTTACTCACCACTCAGTATGAAGACAATGCTCAGCTTTCCTTTGTAATTAATTTTGTGATGGTTGTGATTTTAATACAGAGATTTTTACACTAAGGTTTTAACCCTTTTTGATGAGAAGCTGTTTTTTTCTTAAGTACAAATACCAAAGCAAAATCGCTTCAAAAAGAACCTTTCACCAAGAGTAAAAAGTCCTGAATCTGAAGCAATTACTCTGATTTTATTGAATATTTTTAAGCTCTTTTCTCTTTTATATCATATGATTGTGCGTCAGGAAAAGATAGGCTACATTTCAATGCTTATGAGACATTTTATTTAACATTTTATTTAACTACAAACTAATTAATTCTACAGGAAAAATATAAACAAAGGATTTAAACCATCTCAAATCTTGAAAGAAGTTCTCAAATTATTCATGTGTAATTTAATATTAAACTAGAAATTTAAAAGAAAGACTCTTGTTCTCATATGACTTTTCCCTGCTTATGATCTTAAACCTTTCTTTTTCACAAGAATAACACCATTTAATTCAGAGTTACACTGTGTGCAAGCAGGAGCAGTATTAAGCCTCCAAGCTCTCTCCAAGCTTTCTGGAATTACATCTTAGGGTTTTTAAAACTGCTTTTCTCAAAAGTCTTTAAAGAGTATCTTTCAGTAAATAAAAGCTCATGTGCCCTTGCCTTCCAGTTACTGCTTCAGGTGTCTAGACAACTCCTTGGAGGCTTTTGCTGCTCTGTCTAGTGCAATTCAGTTCAAGTCAGGAGAGCAATCACAGCAAACATGCAATGGAAATAGATCTCATAACCTCTCTGCTGCACACACACCCAAGTGAGCCTTTGCTCACTGGGACAGGTCCCACAGGAAATTCCCTTCAGAGTGAACAAAGGCAGCCAGTGAGCAAGAGGAAGCAAATATCCATTGATTAATAAATGTGTGCAATATTTGCAAAACATGCTTGTGCAATAGGCTTGGGCAGATACTGATTTAATGTCAAGTTATTTTCATTTACAGCAGTGAAGCCGACTGGCCCTGGACATTTTTTCACTTCCAAGTTATTTTTTAAATGTTATTATTAGTTTTACAACTTCTTTTGAAAATGTCATAAATATAACAGTTATGCAGAATTTTTACTGGAAACCTCTTCTCGACAGAGATTTTATATCATTGTTAACTAACAAATTCCATAAATATTTATGACAAAAGGCCACTTTTATATGAGAAAATCACCTAGTTCTGATGAGATTTACAATATATCCACAGATAGAAAAAGTCTATGAGTGTCCACATTTCCAGAAAAACACAGCTTCTAAATAGGGAAGCACAAAATTACAGACATTAAGACCATTTTTTTCTTCAGTAAAAAGGTCAGGAAAAAATACCCCCAAATTTTGGGATGCTCATCAATTTGAATGTGATAACAGGTACGTCCCTAGAGACTGTTTCTGAAAAACCCATCCAGGATATTTGCTCTTCCCACGGGCAGGCTGCTTCGCACTGTAAACAGCATGAATCCTTCCACCCACTTCAGTGGAAGCTGACAAAGGGTTTTACTCATGGTAAGAGATAAACTTTTCAAGGTCTTGAAAACACAAAGGTCTGCTTTTCTGCACCCTTATAGACCACCAGGCTAACTGAGAATGTTTCCTAACAGCTAACCTCTGCTGTTTGATTTTATTTCCTGAGGCTCACATCACCTCATTACCACTGGCTGTTTGATTTAAAAATAAGCAGGACTGGCAGGTTCTGGCTAGTGACAATTTTGTCAGACTTAAATTTACTTCCCTTTCCTCTTAGAACAGAGGAGCCACTTTTCTTTCTGATGGCTGCCTATAGATATTTACCAGGTTGATTTCATTTTCTTCTGCTACAAAGGAAAAAATGAGTATGACCTTCGAGCAGACAAAGGTGAAGCTTCTGGGATTTTTTCTTCTTTCATTTTATACAGAGATGCTACTGATTTGGGAGAAATTCCCTGCATGTATATAAAACAAAAAAATAATTCTGAAAAGAGTAGGAAATGTTGAAAGGGAAATAACTGCTGCATTCTCAATAGCAGCTTTCGGGAATGCAGAGAGTTGCTGTTATTTACTGGTAGAAGCCCTCAGTTCTAGCCAGTCATTTAATGCTGTGTGTCAATACTTCATAAACATAGCCCAGATAATGAAGGATTTCTAGAAAATGATTCTTCTTGTAAACTCTGTTTTAAACTCAGGTGGCTCTGGTTTGTTTGTTTGTTTGGGTTTTTTTTGGATTGGTTTGATTTTTTTTTTTGTACACACCTTCTGTTTGATCTTCTAAGAGCTACCTCTCTTGTCTAAGGATAGCTACTTAAGACCAAACTTTTTTTTTTCACTTCTAAGAATAATTAATCCTTAACCCTTATTGTGTTTCTCTGAATTATATTATAAGGTGAGCTTCAGATAATGTTTCTGAAATGAACTTCTCTTCATACACATTTTCCAAACAAAATCTAGTACTGAAATTGGTCTCTAAAAGCTAGTCAGGGATTAAAAAGACAAAAGTATACAACAGTAAAATGCAAAAGAAAAGTTAAAATATTAAATCAATAATTATATTTCAATAAAACCGAGATGATGATGAGATGAGATGAGACGAGATGCCCCAAAAATATAAAAGTATATAGCTCTTTCCAGGAGATTGCCACACTGATCATTGAAAGGATGCTACTAGCAGAGGTGTTTTGTTTATTTTTTAATCGTAGTGATTCAGATACAGTTTTGAATTTGGAGATTGTTCCTCGTGAAACTAATATTTGATTATTTTCTACATGTAAGGCACAGCAAAATTCCAGGCCCTAGAATTTTTGAGAATACATACCCCATAGCTGGAGGATATGAATGACTGAAGGAAAGCCACAAGAGAAAAAGATATTAATGTTTTTGGGGACAAGTTAAGCACTAGAGATACTGCACTGGAGTGACAAGTTTTATAGTGAAAGAAATGGCAAGTAGGAATTGAAATTACAGCTTTCTCCTACAGGTATAATAGTGCATACTGCAAAAATACATTTTTGTTCTCTGCATATGCATTTTTCCCACAAATAATGTACTTGTTGAATGTACAAGGACATTATTTGGCAATGAGTACAATGTTAAATATTACTACATACTCAACAAATATTTTGCCAGAAAAAAAAAATCCAATGCTTTTTGATTGCCTAGAAAGTGAGAGAAATGCTAATGAAAAGATTATGGTTTTGGATTAAAATGCACAGATTTCTATTTGCCTAAAGCTCACCTCTCCTCTTCAAATAATAAACTCTACTTTTTAAAAGTTTTTTTTTTCTCTACAATAACAGCAGTAATATTTATCCAAAATATTTAATTTCTAAGTAATATATTTTAGTCATTGATCAGAACAAGATCAATTTAATTTAGATCAAATTAACCACCTTCAAGGTACCCAAACCAAATCAGGAGGGAAATAAAAGAACTTATGTAGTTATTAATCAGTAATTTCTTTCTTTCTTTATATTGGCTGAGGATGTTTTCAGAAGGTTTCAGCTCTGGTTTGTAAAACACCCAAACCAAACCAAAGAAAACAATGCATGCTGGGTCTGTTATGTACTGATTTCATTGGCATTTCCCCTGGGAGAGCATCATTCCACACCTAGAGCCACTAACCTTTTGTTCAGATACTCCCAGTACTAGAAACACCTTCAAAAGTCTTGTTCACTGTGATCATCTTTGGGCTGAGTTAAAAAAGCATGTTAAAACAAAACAAAGAAGGTGTTACCCAGACCCCTTCACATTCTTTTCCCTATTTTCAGCTTGCACAGGCTGCACCAGCCTCTTTGGCTGGTGATTTCCAGAGGCTGTACAGAGATTGCCTTTGAAATTTTAATTGATTTTTTAGAGTGAAAAAGCTTTTTCACACCTCAAATTTAATGACATGTGGTATAGCTCAGATAGACTTATGTCAACACTGCTACCTGATTTTAAGATTGAAGCTGGTGCCATGTATTAAATGAGAAGGTGAAGGGAGAGCTCTCTGGGCAAAAGCCTGGCCATGATGATGAACCAAACAGAATTGTTCACAGGAATCTGCAGGTGTAACAGCACATCAGGATATAACTGCTTTCAAATCAAGTCATCTATCAAGGACACAGATATGTCTGACTTACTAATTGCTACCTGGATTTTCAAATCATGACAAAACCAGGAATGTGGCAAAAGACCTCAGGGCTAAAACTCAGTATTTGCACCAACACATCTCAAACTCAGAAATAACTAGCAAGATTATCAAGTTAAAATTTTGTACCCCACACTGTGACTTCTAAAAACCAGTTCCATGTTGCTGAATCTTCTGAAAAACATCCTTATTTGAAGATAACAGAAACTGGAGGGTAAACCCCTCCCTTTGTTAGCCATTTCCAGTGGATAATTGCCAACAAGTCAAAAGAAAAAAAAAAAAAGAAGATTTTAAAGAATAAAATATCTGCAACTTCTAATCTGAATTATTGTGGCATTAGATTTCCACCTCTAGTTCTATCATTACTCTTCTAACCCAAAAGAGCTTATTTCACCCTGGAAAATACATACATATATGCTGCAATCAAATCAGCCTTCAAACTTGTTTTTTTGATAAACTAAACAGACCTGGCATTTACTCAAAGATTTGAATAATTTCAGTGACTTTTTTGTTCTTCATGTTTTCCAGATTTTAAACATCCTGTCGTGGAGTTAAGCTTGCCTGCCTTCCTGTGTCAGGCTGGCTGCATGGATAAAAACCACCTTCCTGTTTTCATGCTCCTGTTTAATCACAGGCAATACAGGCTGCTTTTGCCACAGCACTGCTTTAGATTTTCATGTTAATTCTTTTTAAAGCATATGCTTTCCAGCACACACTGTGTTTTTCAGCCTTTGTTCTTGCTGAATAGCTTTTTCATGACCTTAAACTACAGTTTTTCTACATAGCCCAGGTCATCAGGCAATCCTGGTCCCTGTGAACTGATCTCTTAATTATTTACCCTGCTGTCCTTTGTAACTTTGCTCAGCAGTGACTCAGAAATGACCTCTCCAGACAGATTAAGCAGAACAACCTCCCTTCTGAGACACCAATCAAGTCCTCCCTTGTGTGATGTGGGGTGCATTTGTGTGTGGGGGGAACACACGGCTCCCCCTGGGCAGGGCTGGCAGGGCTGGCAGGGCTGCAGGTGGCATCTTCTCCCTGCACACAGGAGCAGCACCCTGGGCCCACAGCCACCAGTGAGCAGGTCACTGGCAAATTTTCATCCTTTTTTTTTTTTCTATTTTCTGTTCATGTCTTTTTCCGACAACAATCTGATATTTATGAAATTTGATCACCTTCAGCAACTGTGTGAAAATGTCAGCCTATTGATTAGTCATGGGCTGTTGATTGTAAGGATTCACTCAAAGGCTCAGTATTCATCATTCATTATCTGAGTGGTGTGGCCAGGCTTCCGAGTCAAATAACATTTTTACTTTTCCCTGATTGATTAATTGACCTTTTAAAAACTTCTTAAAGGCTTCTTTCCGAAGCAAAATTTTGCACATGAGAAATAGAGAGGTTTCTTTCTTATGTCTTTTCTGCTTGAGAGATGCTGTGAAGTAAACTGCCAGGGTACATCCCTGGTAAATGTGAGGAACAGCTCAGAAAGGAAGGAGTGGTTAAGAGGAGCATAAATCAAAACTTTGTATGGCAAAATCAAAATTTTGCTTTGGCAAGAAAAAAGACAATGTTATTCAGTATTTATAATATCCTAGCCACATTTTTTTTTAAAATAAGATAAAGACATTTTTTATTGAACTGATTCAATACAGATCCCCAGGCATTTTGTCATTGTCTTTAAGGTCCTTTTTTTTGTTATTTTTTGCCTTTCTGACATGATGTTTCAACTAAACTGCAGAAGACAGTAGAAATCTTCTGGACTTTATTATAGACTTTATTCACACAAACATTGTGTACTGTATCAGAAACCATTTTTTTTTAACTCTTCTACCAAGCCATGGGCTAGCAATGAAGATCCACCCTCTGGACAGTGTCTCACACACATGAAAGACACATGTAAATGCAGGGTTTCTGTGAAAACACTTCATTTCAAAGTCACATTTGATTAAGTCATTAGCTTACATACAATACCTTATCAAAGGCAATTAAAAATTAGTCAGTATGTACCAAAAGTGCCTCTCCTTTCTCCATATGCTCCTCTCACATACCCAACTTATCATATACCCATATTTTCAAAGGATTTGCATGACTTGCTCACTGGTTTTAGACTAGAATTTCAGGTGTTAGCATATTGAAAATAATTCATATCCTGGGGCCCTCTGCCTGTTGTGCTTCCTCTTCTCCCATCTCACCCTGTCCAGTGATAGTCAGAAAAGGCACTGGAGATTGATTGCTCATAATAAAGCAGAGGCAGCTGACAAGTCTTGCCCTGTCCAGAGTCATGTCTCAAGCCCTTATAAAGGACCATTTCAGACTTTCTCTTAGCCCAAAAGAGCCTCTTTGGGTCCCTCTGCACACACTGTGACACAGGGCTTACAAAGAGTGTCTGGGGACGTGTAAATCCCACAGCACTGATGAGGTGCAAAGGTAGCAAGGAATTTTAAATGCAGGTTGGCTTAGTCCTTTCTTTGAAAACATATCTAATGTGGCTGATAAGAAGGCTTATGGGTATATTTTATTATTTAAATCCACATAAATAGCAAAGCAATTTATAATAATGCATTACAAATCCCCAGAGTTCCCACTTACATTCTAGCTCTCACAGTTCTTTCCCATTTTCTGAGTGCCTGGGGAAAAGTGAGTCTTGCCATATCAGTAATCTGATGACAGGGAAGCAACACCACTGATTCTGACAACAGAAGCAGATTATCCTGGGAGAAACCTGAATTATCATATCTTTAAAATGTGAGACTGAGTTTTCACCAACTTAATTCATTAGCTGGTGTAAGTGCTTAGGAAGATGACAAGATGGGACCTTGCCTCTGTGTTGTTTACATTGGGCTGTGGGCTTTTGCTATGGAAATGACTGCATGTATTGACCAGGAGATCCTGAGAAACCAACACTGGATCCAGTATGCTACAAATGCTGGAAATCCAGGATGCAGCAAATACCAATTTGGTGTTGTCTCAGGAAATATTTTTCCTTATTGCATCAAGGTTTTCTAGTAATATTTTTGTGATCATTTCCTTCTAATTTCAGAGGACTAAATAGGAGTCTGTAGGTTGATATGTATCTATTTAAGAAAGCCTTTTAGTGCTACAAGAACATTGTTAATCACTCAGGTAAGCCTAGTGGTAATACAAGATCCTACAGAAAGACTCTAGAGGTATTCTAATGTCAAAGCAGTTGTAAATGCCACAAAAGCCAAGCCAGAGGTGTTTCATGGCACTAATGTTTATAGTTTACAGTGCTGCAGGGAATTCCTTGGAAGAATAAGTTTAAATTGTCAGTTTCTATAATGCTCTGCCATTTTTCAAAATTTTCTGGTCAAGAGGAGTTATCTCTGCCTTTGAGAAATCTGAAAAGTCTGTCCTGACTAATCCTTTCTCAGTGGTGATAGCACAGAAGCATATGGCAAAAGATTAATTTTCAGTGTGCTCAAAATAACTTATTTTAATTGTTTTCACTGACCAATACTAAAGCTTCATTATTAAACTTCTTCAGTGATAGAAAAGGAGGTGGAAAGGCTCATAATTCAATTTCTTAGAGATTTCTTGCAGCAGAAAGCATGTGCAGGATCCAGGCTGTATTTCCAGATGACTCAGTGGAAGATAATGTGAATAGGTAGAGTTTTACAGTTGCTTAAATTGTAGTCTGGAATTAAATTTGGCCCCTTAAGCCTCAGGACTAGGGGAGAAGTTTTTTCTGACTGAAGATGGAGAAGGGAAAACTTACCATAATATTCCTGCTCAACATGTAAAAAACTGAAATCCAGAACTGTTTTCTGCATCCTGTATCCTCATGGAAATGTGTTTTCCAGACCTGCAGGTAAATTGCTGCTGCTATTTGAGATATCTGCTAGAGGGTGAATTCATCAAGATAAATGGATTGGTATGTTTTTAGAGATGTTTAATTCTGTGTGTAAGAGACCATCTGTTTTCTGATAAATGTTCTTGCTCATATTTTTGGGCAGGTTATTTTATTTAGTCCTTTAAGTTTCCTTCTTTTTTTTTTTTTAATAAGCACACTTCAATAAGCATCATAAAAATAATCACAATCTATAAATGCAAAGCAGTTTATGTATCTTCTTTTCTTTTTTCCTTTTTTTCTTTTCTTTGAGTTTTCATTTGTTTAGCTCTTCAGTTGGTTGGTTTTATCTCCCAGGTTTTGGGGTGAGAAAGGAACTATTCTATGTATTTTCCTGAGCGGTTTATAAGCTTGCTCCCCATGCTTATGTCTGCCTGTCCAGGTCTGTAACTTTGAAATGCTCATGACAATCTTGCTTAGTAAGGATTTTTGTTTATGAGCAGCTTAAGCAAAATTAAAAAAAAAAAAAAACCCAAATAACTCCAAATGCTGAATAATTTATGAAATTAACTTCTTAGTTAAGATTACAACAGTATCATATGCCCTGCAGAGGGGTGCCCATAGGAACCACAATACACAAGTAGTGAAACTCTTACAGTATTTATCTCATATGCCCATTAGTTGATAGGAATCACTACAGAAGTATTAAGAAAACATTTTTCTTGGTGTATTTCATTCAAACAGCTTATTGCTAGCAAAATCTGTTCTTTTTACTTGTGTTAATTATGACTGAATAAAACTTTCTTTCTTTTTTTTTATTCTTAAGAGGCCAAGCAGAATTCACAGGTAAATCAAACTTCTGGAATGGCTGTAGTATTTATGAGTTAAGAATTGACAATTTGAGAATTTCCTCCAATATCCTCTTTAAAATGAACATTTCAGCAAACATTCCCCTGACAATAATAATCCAACACAACATTTGGGAAAAGTAGACACAAGAGGAGTAAGCACAGCCAACACCAGTTCTCTGGGAGCATATTGTCAGCACATATCAAACAACCAAAGAAACTTACCTATTATAATAATCACTATTAATATAACAAACATTTATGGAACTTTTCTGAGGTATTCTTCCGGGCCATTTTCTGCAATTTATCTTGCCAAAATATGGAAATCTTCTGGAAAAAAAAAAAAACCATGAGGAACTTCTGTTCCTTTTTCTTTGACAACAAATTCTGCACAAATTTAAAACACATTAACACATTCAATTTTAATTATTTTCTTTATTTCAATAGAAGGAATGTTCTAGATAAAGTGGTTATTGATTTTGACTTCTCTGCATGTTTTATGCCTGACAATATTCATGAGTTTACCTGAGAACTCCTTTTTTCTGATGAAGTTTAGTGTTTTGTCTGTGTGTTTGTGTGTGTGAGAGTGAGGCAGATAGATTTTGGTAATCTGTAATCTAATGTTGGATATTCAACCAGGATAAGCTGGTTGGATAAACTCTGTGTTCATATATAAACAATTGAGAAATCTGACTAAGTCTAGAGGCAGGTTTACTGGGAGCACAAAGAAAGGGGTGCACTTGCACTTTGTTTCCCACTTTCTTCCATCCCTAGCATTTCAGCAGTGATGTAAAACGCTTCTGCACATCACAAAGTAATTATTTCACTTTTCTTAAAACCTTCCCAAAGTCCTCCTACTAAAATGTTGTTCCATTGTCATGGTAGTGCTATAAAACTGTAGGCACGTGAGTCAATAATTTTGAGAGATGTTGTTACCAGTTCTTAGGACACAGCAGCTTGAGTTCATAGTGCTCACAGACATCAGCACCTCCCAGGAGATCCAGATATGCCCTTGCATTGAAATTGTATTAACTCAGTCCTATCTAAGGTTTTTATATCCTAATTCTAATTTTAAAGTTAGTGAAACTGTTGCATCTCTGGTTCTTATAGTTTGCTTTGCATATGGCCCTGAACCTCCAAGAAAACCTTCAGAGACTGGTGATTGCTGTTCCTTGTAGGTCAACAGTACTCAAGAGTCTTCATTTCCAAGTACAAATGTTAAAGAGAAATTCGTTCTAAACCCTAGGAGATTATTGACTAGTACTGAACACAAGAAGAAAAAGAACAAGAGAAATAGTGCAGCATTTACAGTTTAATGAAGACATTCTCTGGAACAAAAACAATCCCTCAAAGGAGCAGGTTTAGCCTCTGAAATGGCCAGATTACATCATAATAAATCTCTTATGACTATTCCTTCCATGGTGCATATAGTGCAGGTCTTCAGAAAAGTTGCTTGTAAACCTGAGTTTTCCCCTAGCTCACTACTCTTGAGAGTTCCTGATTTCCTTTATTCTTACACTGAATAACACTGGGCTGCTGGGACTCATTAATTTGAGCTCTAATAAATAGTTCAATTGAATCAGTCATAAGTTAAATGCATGGCACTTTATTCTTTTTGTGGGATCATCATCTATGGAGAAAACCACATCTCAGCTCTGCCTCTTGCCTGGAAAGCCACCCCTGCATTCTGGTACTCAGGCACAGGCACGGACAGAACTGGTTCTTCTGTGTTCCTGTGGCAGGGCGAGAATGGTGCTTGCTCCTGTCAGTGCAATTGCACCAGCACAGTGCAGAACATACATTTTTTTTTAAGCTAAAGCAAAGAACTTTAAAATGTAAATCTTAAATCGCAGTATGTAGGCTAATTACTGGCATATATTAAAAACATCTTGTTTTATGAACAGTAACTCAATTGCATGGCATGTGACAATTAGGATTTGTGGCCCACCGAATAAAATACAAACTAAATAATCCATTAGTGCAGGAGCTAGCCAGAGAAAACACAACTGGTTACAGAGAGGATGTCATAAATGTATAAGAAATGAAGTATGCAACTCAGAATATGGAAAATGAGTATAAGAGAAAACCACAAGTAATTTTTCATATTTCAAGAAACTGGGTATTTCCTTTTGATGAATTATAAGGTACTGAAAAGATTGACATTAGATTCCTTGGATAATTTCTGTGCTTATTAATGTAACACTTGGTTTACACTTGAAAAATACGGGATTTCTGAGTTCTAGTAATAAAAAAAGTAAGAAAAACTTTAATTTTTTTCCATTGTACTAAGGGAAATAAATAGCTTTTATTTATTCCAAAAAACTAACAGGTACTATTTTTTCATTCATGTAATATATATTTTTACTTCAAACAAAAGAAAACTAATTTTTCCTCCTTTATTCAAAGATACATTCCACTGTATACGATGGATACATTCCACTGTTTTTCAGAGAATTAACTATTCTAATTCAAGCAGTTAACATTAGTAGAGACTGGGAATATTTCCTGTGGGGAGTTATGTCCTCATTCTTGGCAGAACTTTTGCACAAAAAAAAAGTTTAAGGGTTTTGCTTTATAGAATCTATGTTATAAATTTCCACAGATCCTTTAAGACCCTTGTTTAACAAGTATTTTGATAATGTCAGAGTAACTGGCTGTGCTATTGATTCAGAGAAATCAGCACTGCTGTTATTAAAGAGAGGGTTTAAGAATAGCATAGAAGTATAACACTGGGTCAGGTTTCAGGCACTGAGAAGGGAGTGCCAAACCAGGGACGTGCTGAAGGAAACTAGAGGGCAGGTGGACTGGATGATAAGATGCATTAAGATATGAAGTCAGAAGTAAAGAGAAAACAAAACAAAACAAAACAAAACAAAACAAAACAAAACCCAAACAAACCAAAAAACCCCAAATGCTGAGTAATTTATGAAATTACTCAGTCATGTAAATAGCTGAGGTGACAACTGAAAGTGAGTCTGAGGAGCAGCTCTGGTCCCAGCCAGTCAGTTCAGCTCCTCCAAGGAGCACAAATCGAACACTCAGATGATCACAGTAGAAATCTGCCTCCTATGGAGCCTGAAGTTTTGCAATGAGGCAATTTAACAACTTGGTAGTCTTCCCAAATCTGCCATTGGCTTGTACTATAACTAGTTAACCTAGTGAGACATTTCAATGAGCTAAACAATTAAGTTGGGACCTAAAGAGTAATTTTAATGTGGTGAAAGGGAACTGTAATCCTATGACTGTGAAACTTCAATCTTAATAACTCTAATATGGACATAATAGCTCTGTTCTTCTTCAAGTTGCAGGAGCAGAAAATTGAAGGAAAAGAAGTGTGTTTTCTTTGGAAAGAACTCATATTGGCATTTATAAATCTGTAATATCAGATTTAGTCTCTATCCTTAGTTTGGCAAGGCTCAACGGAGTAGATTAGCCCCAGGAAAATGAAAGACTTAAACTATAATTAATGCATTAAAATCACCTAAAATTAGTCATTGACACACAAGTATGTTTTATAATTTGGTTTGTATATCCATAGAAATTAAAGTACACATTTGTTCAGAATGTCTGTAAAAAAAGCTAGACACAGCTCGTGTTCCATTTCATCCTTAAAAAAAGACATTTATAGAATTAAATGATGAATAATTTTGTGTTGCTCTCTGTGCAGAGACAGCACCTGCACTTGTAGCTACTCAGTTGCATATAAGGAAAATCATACTGTGTGTGCAATGCCAAGAAAATAGAGGCAACTAAATCTAATAAAACAGTAGTAATGGGGGACTTCAACTGTCAGTGTATGAACTGGTAATATGTCATATTGGGACAAGGTTTAGGAAGCAATTTCTTGACATTTTAAGCAATTGTTTCTTGGAACAGCTTGTTCTAGAGCCCACAAGGGGAGAGGTTATGGCCCTAAGTAACGGAGAGTTATTTCAAGAACCATAACTGAGCCACTAAATAAGAGTGCCCAAAACACAATTATATTCAGATCCTTGTAGGAGGGACTGTACAATAACATGACATTAAACTTCAGAGAGGAGAGAGTATTAAGCATAGGGAAATGGAAATCACTACAGAAAGTCCTGCCAAAAGCAGAACCCATATAACCCGAAAATAGAAGTCAAGCCAGGATATGGCAGCCTTGGAATCTGCAAGATGGCAATGATTTACCCTCCTTGCCTTAAGGGTTTCTGCAGACACGTGGCCATAAGCAAAACTGGAAGTGGAAAGGCTTGGTACTATTAGAATGAAAGCCTCTTCTACTGCTGTGATATCAGAGATGATATTTCTTGTGTTGACATAGCTACATCCATTTTTAATTGTGGTGCCTGATTATTCATAGGTCTTGGTTCCAAATGTGGAACCACTACTCACTGATTATTAATAATACACGTTGACCTGCATGGGTTTACAGAGCACACATTCCATTCTATTTTTCTCATTAATAAAAAAGTGGGATTATTAGCATCCCTTATGACATTTTAACTAAGTTTTTAGAGAAATTGTAAAGTTTTGTTAATTATTTCCATGGGACCAGACTTAGAAGAGTGCAAGATAGTTTTCAGAATTTAATGTAAAATCTTTGTAAGGATTTTACTTTGATTCATTTCTTGCAACCAAAGAACACTCCAAGTCAAATATTAAAGATGTTTCTATGAAGTCTGGGATTACATCTGGACATCTTTTTACCACGGACTATATCTAAAAATAAGAAAATAATGGAAGGATGAGGTACATATGATGTGTATTTGGAGTTGTGATTTGTTACTTTTTGATGAAAATAAGACTGCTTGTTTTATGATGGTTAATGCATATCACGTGTTTTTGGTTTTCTATCTCCATCACACTTCACTTGCATTCTAAAAACAGAAAGGTTTTTCAACCATTTTATGAGATAACAGAACATGACTAGAATAACAAATACAAGAAATCAGCAGAACTCTCTTTTCCTTTTTAGATTTTTTCCTAATGATTCCCATGACCCACATTTTCTGTCTTACATTTATGCTGTGTTATTCACTGGTTTCTAATTGCTTACACCCTTCTCTTAGGAGCTTGTAGCCTGGCACCTCCATTTCACTTTCCACTTAAAGATTTGGTATCCAAATGCTGGTATTGATAATTTTACCCTTTTTATTTTCTCTTATTCTTTCTCTATCCTATGTCATTTCTAATGAATATACACTTGAATTAATGAAGTGGTTCTGCAGCAGAAAAGAAGCCACTTCCAGAATACTGTTTTTATGGTTTTGTTGCTAAGAATTTTCTTTTGTGATCTCTGTTGTCAACTAAATAAACATTTTACCCATAAACAGTACCACTAAATTCCTATGGTAACTAAGAGGTTACAGATTTTACCCACTTGATATGAAAATGATTGGTTACTTGCTAGCATCTGAGAGCTCAAAAATATTTCCATCAGAATGATTCTCCTCTTCACAGCTGCTCAAACAGAAAACAAACTTATAAAATGAGGTTGAGAATAAACAGCAGAAAAGTCAGCTCATTAATCTGCTAATACTTATTGTATTGACTGTAAGTCGTTCTCCTGAATTTCATCATATTCTAGCTAAGCTGTACCATACTACTTTGGAATGTCTACAGTATGTGCTATATGAAAAGGAAGAAATATATAACATATCAAATGGTAGAAAGGGGCAAAGAAAACCATCCATCTATGTCTCAAGGTACAGATTCCTTGACCTCTTGAACACTTCATAACTAGTGGTAGGTCATGTTCATCTGTTGGGAATGCTGGAAAACTGCCTCAGCTCCTGTATTAATATTTCCTCCACAGTCTGAGAGGACAGCCAAACTCTGAGCAAGAAAAGATTGCATCAGGTAAGAAGGTTTAATCCTAAATAGAGGTCTTTTTGAGGAACATATTTTCAAACTAATTATTTTTTCCCGGGTCAGAAAAAGTAGAAGACCTCCTGCTGTCTGGACATGAAAAAGTACTACAAATATGACTCAGAGCAAACAAAAATGTATCCCATATATACACACATAAAGTCAAAAGCATGATTTTCACATTCATAAATACTGAATTAATGACACATCAGATTACCTGTACGTCATATGTTTACAACTATAAAACACCCTGAAATTGGCCTATTATTCATTTTTATTTGCTACATTTTCTTTAAATTACATACAAGGAAATTGGTTGCAATTTTAGTATTGCAAACCCACAGCATTTGACTGCATACATATTTTTTTCCATATTGCAGTCAGCACATACATCATTTTGGAAATCAAGTGTATCTATTAGGCTAAAGGTTTAAACATTTGTTTCATGAAAGATCATTAAATATAAAAATCAAGCTTGCATATGTAGGTCTAGAACACATAAAATTAACTAATGTATGTTAAAAAATGGTAATGTAAATGCACAGAGTGCCTTATATAAATAAAACAATTCTAGGCAAGGAAAATCATACAAGGATATGCTCTGAAAAAGCAATGAGCATGCAGGCAATCACAGAAGACCTTTGAACAACTCGGTTGAATTTTTAACATGGATAACATTTTTCAGGATCATGACTTCAGATACACATGAGCTGAACCCACTGAAGTTAATTGAAGTCCCTTTCTTCTACCTGCCTCTACAGAAGTAATATGTATGTATTTAAGGAGAAATGAATGAACAAGTCAAGAGCAGCTGTCTTGTGCAAAAATGAAGCATATCCTCAGCTTTGTAAAAACTGTACAGCACAAGTGAGACTTACAGTTCTGCCTGCAGATAATGTGTCTGTGTATCTTAAAACAACTAAATTTCAAATATTTATCTTTTAAAAGTTTATTAGGCCACTTTAGGAAAACATAGCAGAGGACCAGGAGGTCCTATAAGTGAAATATTAATGTCTGTATCCTGCCACTCCTTCTGCTTCCTTCCTGCCACTAGTGGAGTTCAGCCCCATTTATTGATTCCTGTTTTTTGAAAAGATCCACTGCTGCCATAAGAGATCCTAGCAGCAGGGGATGTTGGAGTTGGAACAAGGATGGCAGGCTATCTCTTGCCTACACCCTTTGGAATACACTTTCTTGCTGAGTCAGGATTGTAGCCTAGGATTCCCATAGTCTGCTGTAATAGGTGCAGGTGAAACCTGAGTAACCAGACATGATTCTCATTCTCAGCTCTCAGATAATCTCACACGAATGATGATACACATAAAGAATGTGTATCTTGTATTGTTAGAAAGCCTTAATTTTGTGCTAATTTTGTAAATACAGAAGTTTTAGCTTTGCTGAGGAATCCTGCTTATTGGAAAAAATATACTGCATGCTGGAGTTACTTTGCTATTAATAATCTGATTTTAGTAGCTCACCATTAGGAAGGGTACATATACACAAGAGCAATCAATGGTATCACCATTGAGAGATTAGGAACTGGTAGACTAAACTTCTGAACCTTAAAAAAAATTGTATTATAATTCTATTTTGAACATCTGTGCTACTACTTAATGGTGATTACACTGAAAAATCAGTGTCAGACTGAGCACCCAACTGTACAGTTGTCAGAGCAATGCTGGGAGGGTAAACTAAAGTATTATTCAAACACTGCACTGAAGACAGCCATATAAATCTT
Source organism: Agelaius tricolor (assembly GCF_023055355.1). Lineage (NCBI taxonomy): Eukaryota > Metazoa > Chordata > Aves > Passeriformes > Icteridae > Agelaius > Agelaius tricolor. The sequence continues at coordinate 18,490,525 of NW_027269271.1, read as the reverse complement.
CCTAAAAATACAGCAATATTGTTTTCAGAGCAAGTCTGGACAGAGTGCAGTAATAATATATGAAAATATGCACTGAACAGTAGACAATATGTAAAAATAATTTGCTTTCCTTAAGCATTTATCCAATAGGCTGATGAAAGAGAGGCCTGCAGAAATAAACCAGTGTGTGACAGGGTAATTAAAGACTGTATCATAGTACAAACATACTGGGGACATAAATAAGGGTTAAACAGCTGGCCTTAATTCTGCTGCATAATCATTTAGGAATGAGATTTTGAACTTAAATCTCATGGTTCAAAATCTAAAACATGGTTTTAACATATTGAAATGCACATTCTAAAATGCTGCAAACACATTGCAGAGTATATACAGCTGTAATGGCTAATAACACATGAAATTTTTAAATCATAACACAGATATCTTTCTATGTCAAAGCAGGATCAATTCTATCCATGTCACTTCTGGCAGATATTTGTCTAACAGTTTCTTACAGGCTTTTAGTGATGGGCATTTCTCCCCAGGCAATCCAATCTAACATTTCCTTCACTATCCTCACTGTTCAAAAATTCTTCCTAATATATAACTTGAATCATCTTTCATGCAATTTAAACTTCTTATTTCTTTTTCTATCCATCACAAACATGGACAACAGCTTGTTCCCTGCCTCTTTGCAGCAGTTTTCTATGTATCTGGAGACTGTTATCTTGTCACACTCAGTCTTTTCCTCCTTAGGTTGAGCAATCCAGTTTGTTAACTATGTTCTCCAAGGTCATGTTCTATAAACATCTGAAACTTCTTGTTATAATCCTCTGACAAGCTATAATTGGTCTCCATTTTTATGAAGTATGGTACATAAAGCTGAATTTAATATTCTAGCTACAGACCACAAGCTGAAGAGTACTGCTCTAGCCAAGAAGAACAAAGGGTTACTTCACATGAAGCATTTAAATAAAATATGTCCATAAGTTAAATACCATATACTAATTTTTAATCTGGCACATAGGTTTGGGGAGGTATCAAATTAAAGATTTGTTTTTTCTGAATCTCTGTTTGCTTAATTGCCATATTACATAGTTTTAGAGTGAAACACATCACCAGTGATATATTATTCACTTTAGCCACTTCCTTTAAGTTGTTCAAGAATGGCAGCTACGGTGAATAGACTTATAGTTGTGCTAAAAAGCTTTTGGCTATTGAGCCATGTTAGCTGTCATCTCAAGTGAATCCTTTCAATCAACATAATAAAATATGTTAGCTAAATCCTGTATGATTAATTCATTGTAATCTATCAAACCTGAAGGAACTATTAGGGTGGAAAAGTAATGGATTCTTTTTATTATTGTTACCAGCATCACAGCTGCTTAAAGAAGAGTGAAAAAACAACCAGGCAGGTTGCATGCTGCACTACACCAATGTACAGTGTTTGAAGATTTTTCCATCAGAGCTAACTACGGGTTGACTCAGGTAAGAAAGAATTTGGTTTCAGGAAAACAGAGAAAGTATCTTTTTGTAAAAATTAATCTGTGCACAGAATTTCAGGCAAATAAAGAACATAGTTTCTGAAGCATGTGTTACAGTACATTGGATAGAAACATCATTGTGGACTGAAAAATTACATTAATCCTTCAATAAATATTTACTTTGCTGTTTAATACAGATTGAATAACCCTTAGAAATTACCAGTTACGTGACTGGAACAAGATTCCCAAGAAAGTAGCTAGTCCCTTTTTGCAGAAAGTTTTAGTAAGCTTTTGTGATATCTTTGTTTTTTCAGGGTGCCTGAGACAAGTACTGGAGAGCACAGATGCATGGCAGCTCAGGATAATCAAAGTAGAAAATATGCATCACATTTCTTCCCTTTTCCCAAATAATATTTCTGTGGCATCAGAGTAGCTGCATTTCCACATTTCCCTGCCTGTCCTTGCTCAGACTCTGAACTGCAGCATCCCTAGACTGCCTTTCTTTGGCTGTCCTGCTCCCGAGGTCAGAGAGCAGCACAGCACTGATCCCTCTCAGTCAGCTGCTTTGGCTGCTGCCTGTGCTGAGCTGAGGATGCCACCATTCCAGTCATGCTGGTAGCTTTTTAGGCCAGAGGCTTTCCACAATTAATGTCAGCTGGTGGCTGGGTAGCATCCAATGCAGGGTATGTCTCACATCCACCATCTGCACTGGGTGTGCTGACTGTGGTTGCCAAACTGGGTCCCTCCAGCCTGTTCTGCTGCTGTGGGCACAGCTCCTGCCAGTGTTGCCATTCCAAGGCAGGCAGGAGTTATCTGGGACAGAGAGCTGTGTCTTCAGCTCCATGCTCACACATCTCTGTGCCAAACCTTCTACAAGCTTTGGTAAATGAGGCTCTTACTACCTGTTATAAAATGTTTTGCACATCCATGCTGTACAGGGGAAGAGGGACCAATAAGTCTCAGATGACAAGCTTGGGTGGGAGAGAATGTGATTCACTGTCAATAATGATGGAGACAGCTTCACCTGCTTTCCTGCAGCACTGCTGCATCTGTACTCCACTATTTGTCCTTAGGAATTTTTTACACAGTTCAAGCCTATGAAACCGAGGTACCCTGATAAAGTTCTTGATAAATAATTCATCTGCTCATGTATTCTTTGCACATACCTGCAGTCAAGGGCTTTCATTCCTCCAACAACACAATAAACTGAAAGACAACCACTTGATATCATCTGTAATCAGCTTATTAAAAAAAAAATTAGGCAGGAAGGAAGAAACAGTCTAGAGATATTAACATGTACTGAGCATGACATATGGTTTTACTGCTATTTTACTAGTTTTGTGTTTATTTCTCATTAAATTCACAATCTCTAAAATATGGCAAATGGATGAATTTACATTAAAATTCTGATTTCTATCAGGAGTACAATTTTTCATATAAATGCCTACTTTGTTTCCATTTGCTGAGATTTGAGTCATATCACTGAGTGGTCTTGGAGCTTATGAGCTGGATGCCTTTCAAATGAAAAATAAACCAGAAGCAAAGTTCCAGGAGCAAACCCAATGCACTCTGGCTGCTAATAGACATACAGTTCCCTGGAACTGCCAAGAATTGCTATGAAATATCTCCCCTCCCCAAATGTAGACATCTGCACCATCTGTTTTGTTCTATAGATCTACTATCATGCTTGAGTATGTCTGACATAGATGGAGCCATTATGAATCATTCAGCCCATTAATAGAAATCAGTTTTCTTAACTTAGACTGCACAGTTTATACTTGTGTGTATGGATTTCAGACAGGCTCACCATGGTAAGGCTGCACAGAATTAGTAGAATATTCTTTACCATATGACCAAGGTGCACAGTAATTGGTACTAGTAATTGGTTTAATTATAAAATCTAGAGTGATTTTGAAAGAATTCATGCAGGATTATGTCTCACTCAGTAACATTAAAGCAAAATAACACAATGATAGGATGCCAGGAAACACATTTATTAAAACAATGCCTCTCAAATAAGTATCTACAAAAGGTGCGTAACAAACCTATTGAAACAGAGCCTGGCTAAACTTCAGTTTATGAAACATTTTCATTGGATGCACATAAACCTAACTTCACTGTTTCCCATGGTTCTTAAATTATGTCTCATCACTGGCATCAGTGAGTTGTGAAAGATGCTATGAACTATAAGGAATGACATGATTTATAATCCTGATCTCAGTTGCAAATCTGCTTGCCATCATTGTAACTTAAAAGGATGCTTTACTAGTATTGGTCTTACTCTTCATTACAACACAAAATCATAAACTGATAATAACAAAATAAACTGAAACATCAAGGCATAATCAAAACATTGATGAGTTTAACAATTTCTCCAAATTTCTGCTAAATAAGGTACTTGAAAATAAATCTCTAAAATGTATCGTTTACATCAATTACCTGTAAATGTGACCCCATCAATCTTTGTGGGTTTTGTCTATTTGGGTTCAGAAGCATGAAGAGCTTCTACACAAGAAATCCAGTTGATTTAGTCACATCCTGAGACAGTTACAAGGGCAGATCCCAGATGAGGAAAACTCTATGAGACAGGAAGCCTGAAAAATGATGCTGGATCCATATCTGAGGAAAAGCATTAAGGAGTTGTGGAATCAATCAAGTGAAATCACACTAGAAGCCGAAGTAAATGTATGCTGTTTTCCTTTGATTACAGGTTTTCACATTCTGAAAAGTAAAAAAAAAAAACAAAAAACAAACCAAAAAACCCCATTATTGCAATTTATCACAAATTGCAAAAAGATTTTGAGATACTAGGTTAAACAGTGTCCTTTCAGAGCCCCCAGAAATAAAAGGGATTGCAATTCCTTCTTAAACAGAAATACACAATCCTGGGAAAAGTCAGCTAGGTGACTGGTCTGTGATCTTTAGCTGAACATGCAGAAATGTTAACACTGCCCTTTCTACTTCTGCAGACCTTCAAATACAAGAGCTTTGCCCCTTTTGACCCAAAAGAAGGAAGTGGTATGCAGAGTGCCAGAAGCTCAGTAAGGGACTTTGTTGAGACCTAGTCAATTAAAGGCTTTAAATGTCAAAAACAATATTTTTAAGCCAAGCTACAAAACCAGTCAGTGAAAAGATTGGGCAAAATTACTAATGTCCAGTTGTGCAGGGTAAATAAGCTAAGGTCCTTTAAAGGAACCTTTCATTCTACCTTTTTGATGTTAAAAAATAAAACAACCACAGCCTTTGTGCTGAAAAGAGGAAAGTCACTGTGCATAGGCACACCTCATTTTAGAGCATAAGTGGGATTTTTAAAAGGTTTTTAAAAGGTTAATGTTGCTGAAAAACAAACAGGGTATTTTCAGCAATATTTTCCAAGGGAGAATCTCATCTGAAAATGCTTTCATAATTACTGTGTCTGCTAAAGGAACTCACAAGGACTTTTCAAGTGCTTTAAACTTTCTGTTACTCTCTTTCAAGCCTTCCTTTTCTCTGTGAGCTCTTTCTGGATAAGTCTCAGCCTCACCAAGTCAGTGGCAAAACTCATCAGTATTTCACCCTTCAAAGTTTGTGGCAAGCTTTTAGAAATGGAGGAAATGGGTGCTGGTGTTCAGAGAAGAAAATGTGCAAACTTCTACACACCCTATGAGAAACAGAATCAAGTAATTAATCATCTTTTCCATGTTTTTGGCACATTTTGAAAGAGTCATTTTTCTTGACTTATTCCTCAATACTTTTGCAAACTTCCAGCCGTGGTATGATTTCCCTGCTTTGACAGTGAGGTACAGAAATGACATGCATAACATTCAGATCAGGACACCAAGTGACACTGCAAGTACTCTTACAGCTTTGACCTTCAACTCTTCTTCCACACTGACTCACACATTACATTACCCATCAGGCAGCAAAAAGCACTTTGCTGACAAAAGCTGCTTTTCACTTACGCTCAAAGTGGTGAAAATATCCTCGGTAAAAGGACTTTTTTTTCCTTTCTTTTCCCTATGATGAATGCCAAAGAAAATTGAACAAAAAGGAGAACAATTTCTTTGGAAGTACCTAATTTTTGACACAGCTCTATTTTCTGCTTGATTTAATGGGAGGCAGGAAAGTGGCAAATTTCAGAGCAAACGAAAATAGTCATTACATCGGTTTGCTGACCAGTTAGTTCAGCAGTGAATGACCTAATTTGCTCCCTAAGACTCTCTCCTGTTTGATATCACAAGAAAAGCTCTGTGTGTTAAAATGTGCATCTCATTACATTATGCAGCACAGGCCTCCATAATGTGATGAGATATGACATGAAGTTAAATAAAAAAGTCTTCTGCTAAGACCGTATGTTGCAATATTTTAAAAGTCTGCAAACATAGGTGCCTCAGAAGTCACACTGCTGTCTTAGAAAGGCACTAACAGAAACTGTCCTCCTAATTCTGGCCTTAACTAACTCGACAGTTTGTTTTTAAAACTCCTTTTAACACTCCTTATTTAGTTCCTGGGCCAGATAAAAGGGAATGAAAACTCTTATTCAGTATTAACCATTTCTATGCCAACAATGAAACAGATTTAGAGTGAGCAGAGACCAGTTGATCTCTGATTAATGTCAGCTAAAGGCATGACCCTCTCCATTTCACAGCCTCAGTGTTCAGGGCTGTGTTCTGACTCTGGATATTCTGCTCTAGACTGAAGATAACTCAATTGAAATCAAAGTTACTCAGCCTAGGCAAAGTTAAGACTCATCCTGCATTTTCTGTTTTACTCAGGAGTTGAACTCCTATTGTCCTAGAGCTGACGGGGAATTTCCTAAAAAGTAGCAAGGAAAAATGTGCCAAGAAATTCCATATTTCATGTTCTGGGAGATTTGTCTAGGTTCTGTAATTTATTTGCTCCTCCATCAGGGGGAAGAAGGAAGATTTAGCCTTCCAGCTCAGTGTACCACTACTTGTACCTCCATTTTTCCAGCTGTTTTTCAGTGGGATAGCACATATTTGTTTTATTGAATGGGATTGGGCTGGGCTTGAATGGAGAGACAAAAGCTGGTAGGTTTCTGTGGAGATCTCTGTGTGTGCAGGTGTGTGTTTTTGTGAGGCTGAGGGGTGGCAGGGTGTCCAGGCAGAAGGAAAACTGCAAATATTTGACCAGCTGCCTCCCTGCACCCCACATCTGCAGGGTTTGGCTGAGCCCAGCCACCGCATGCACACCAGGAGCTGTTTTCCCTGTGGTGCCCCTTCAGGAGAAAGCTGGGGGTAGGGGTACTGTGGGTCTTGCCTCTTCAGGCCACCCCACTTCCTTTCATCCTTTCCCATCCCACAGGAGTGGGGAAACCCTGCCATGGAAGGTCCCCTCCCCGTGGGGACCAGGAGGCATAAGGTACTACCCCATCTATTTTCTTTCATTCAAATTGATCTAAAAATCTGATGTGTAAACAGAGCTGAATACTTATCAGGCTGCCATTACAGAGCCAGCTCCTGAAGGCTGGAGTGAGTCCTTCCTCAGTCAGGGAGCTTTAACTCAGGAAATATGAGTAAAGGCGTTCAGTCTCTATATAAAAACCAGTAATGAGCAAAGGCTTAATTAGCAGGAGATGCAGATTTGATCTCCCTCTTGGCAGTGTCCTCTGCTGCTGCCTCAGCACACTCTGCCATCCAGGTGTGAGGCCGCAGGAAGGTGCAGGCAGGGACCAGCCTGGGGCAGGCCGCACACACAGCTCCTGCTGGATCCCACCCTTTGCTCCTGCTGGATCCCACCCTTTGCTCCTGCCGGATCCCACCCTTTGCTCCTGCTGGATCCCACCCTTTGCTCCTGCCGGATCCCACCCTTTGCTCCTGCTGGATCCCACCCTTTGCTCCTGCTGGATCCCACCCTTTGCTCCTGCCGGATCCCACCCTTTGCTCCTGCTGGATCCCACCCTTTGCTCCTGCCGGATCCCACCCTTTGCTCCTGCTGGATCCCACCCTTTGCTCCTGCCGGATCCCACCCTTTGCTCCTGCTGGATCCCACCCTTTGCTCCTGCCGGATCCCACCCTTTGCTCCTGCCATCGGGGCTGCTGCCCAGCACATGGCCCCACCCGCACAACAAGAGATGGCTGGAGGGGCAATGGGAAGTTGCGAGGACAAAGACAACTCCAGATTAAGAATGCCCTGAAACACCTTGAGCTCATTAGCAGTCAGATTGCACTGTGCCAGGACTTGGTGCTGGTTCAGGAGGCGCTTCAGAGAGCTGGAGGTGAAAGCAGATCTGCAGCTCACATTGATATTTAGCACCAAAGTCCTCAACAGAGTAATGGGCCAGGAGGAGAAATTTTGTAACACTGTGATAGATGTGTACCATAAAACAAAGCAAGTTACTAACCTACCTTTGCCCTCTGAAGTCCCTGTAATTAAAAAGAGTTGCCCCGGAATGAAGTGATCATCACCAGGGGTAGAAGAAAGCTGCATTAAATTCCTTTATGTCACTGTCTGAATTCTGCATATGGGAGTTTTATTAAAGGCAGTGTTTTTCAGTCATGATGTTATTTTGTGTTTTGCCTACAAATGGTGATGAGTCAGTTCTATCAGGCTGTCAAGCGACTTCGGGGAGCTAGAGGAAAACAAAATGAAAAGAAAACCCAAGCAATCTCTCACTCTCCCCTGGTATGTACAGGAGTGGCTTTTCCTTCCAGCCAGTTAGGTGTTTATATTTTCTTCATTCCCCCTCTTTGAAAACAGACACTTCTTTGCTGAGATCCAAAAGTTCTGACTTCACTCAGTTTATGCCTCATTATATACTGGAGAAAGTCTAGTGTCTGTAGTGCCTTCTATACTCTGTTTGCTGTTTGTCTCTGAGAATGAAAGATGAGACAGGGAGACACAGATGAAATCCTGGACCCATTTAAGGCGAGAGGAGTTTTGCCATTGACTTGTCTGGGGTCAGAGTTTTGCCCTAAGTCTTTTATTTCTGTCTTGTACAATGCCAGGCAGCTGTCAAAGCTGATGCCTAGTCGGTTCATTAGACTGACATGATCAGATTTCAGTTTCACCAAACCTAAACTCTTGGCATCTGCACGGAGTTTAGGGCAGAGAAAAAAGCCAATTTTAACACAAAACATTCACACTTTTATGAAAGTATGCAAGTGGTTTCTAGTATGAGTACACATCGAGAATGCACCTAAAGTTTTGAAACCAGTTCAGTTTTGCAAAGTGATATAAAGAAAGCTGACAAGGCAAATTGTGAGCCCTCAAACCCTACTGCTTCCACAACAGTTCTTCACAATGCAACCACCATGATTTGACTATCATTACCTTGAACTTATACCAAAGCAGCATGGAGGTCTTAATCTTTTCTGGGAGCAAGCACCAAGCATGTACAAGTAATAAGAAGAGCAATATCTACACAGGTTTGGAAACAGTGAACATTATGTCAGCACATCTGTGCATCTCATTTGGACATAGAAATTAATTACCTGGAATTGACTGGCAAAGCAAGTACAACTTTCAGATCCTTTGTTCAGTATAATATACTATTGCAATAGCTGTTTAAGCTCAACATGTTTCAGGGTTTCCATATACTTTGAAATTTTTACTGCAATATCACAGAAAACACAAATCTGAGTGAAAATTGTACTGTATGTCTTCCAAACACAAAATAAAGCTTGAAGTAGGTATCTTTGTTTTAGAATTATGCAGCTTCACCTACTCAATCTAGTGAGTATTGTCCTCTTCAGAGGATAACAGAGATTTGGCCACTCTAAGTGATACCTTTGCAATAAAAACTCCAACACTGTAGAAATTATAAGAACACAAAAATCTCTACAACCTGAAGATTTAAAGCAGCATTTTAGTTTATCTTTTTAATCTACCTCCTGCTTTTCCACTCTGAACCAACAAAATAAAACCAGACATTCCCCAGCATGGCTGACAAAACAGTTCTGAGAAAAGGCAGAATTTTGCAGGATGTATCACTACAGGAGTTTGTACTAAAGCTGGAAACTTCAGAAGAGGTGAGATGAAACTTTTCACAACATTGTCAGCCTTGATACAGCCACAGCACATGAGCCTGTGTTAGGCAGAGCTACTGACAGTGGTGGGTGGGGGCTCGGGCTGGAAAAGGTCTGCAGGGTTTGGGCATTCTGCCAATAAATCCACATAATGCTGAGGCTAAAAGCCTGAATGTGTTCACATTTACCCTCATATTAAGCATGAGTAATTACCTTCCAATGAGTGGAGTTACATGCATGTAAAGCTAATGCAAGAGGGAAGACTCTGTCCATATGATGGGAAAGGCTGCTCGTACAGAATAATAAACCCCCACTGATCATTCCCGTATTTTTAGAACTGAACTTGGGCTGAACCTCTCTCAAGGTTACAACGTTTTCTGGTAACTTATGTCCAGGCCTTCTGCATTTTTGGCTCCTGGCCTAGATAAGGACTTAAAGCACAAATAATCAGCTTAAAGGCTGTTTCCCACTTGAATCAGAGAGGAAGTAGGGGAATCTCACCAAGCTGCCTTTTTTCAGATGATTTCCAGCCCTATTTCCAGACCTGTGGGGTCTGTCAGAAAACCCTGTGGTGGAGTCCAGCCTATTTTGGACCTTTTCCCCACCTGCTGACACATTTGCTGAGTCTCCACTGTGCCCTGTGGGGCAGAGATCTGCCTGGTGGCTCTGTTGCTGTATAGACCATGGGTCTGGTCTCGAGGAATGCCCTGCAGACATCCTGCACATCTGACATGACTTCAGTGAAATTCTCTGCTTGGCGTGCATCCTGTCACACATCACTGAGATCTCAATCTCAGTTTCTTTAGAGGAAATAAAAACATATACTTGTGTGCTGTTCTCAGCCAAATCCCAGCTACAAGGGCTTTAAATAATTGTCCCCAGACTTCTGTACTGTCTTCTTTCTCTGTGCCAAGAATTTTTAATTCTTTCCCCTCTCTGCCTTCCCAGTTTGAAAATTGTGCCTTATTTGTTTCAATCTTTTTTTTTTTTGACTTTCATTTTTGTTGGTGGAAGCAGAGTTTCAGAGAACATGAACGAGATGCTTGTTGAAGCCAGCCTAGGTGGCACAGAAGGTCAAAACAACCAAGGTCACTTGGAAGTTGTGAACGTGTCTCCCTGACCATGGCCACAAAATCCTGAATTCTGGTCTGAGTCACCTCTTCTGCTCTGCCAACCTGCACACTTGTGAAGAGCTATTCAACACTTTGGCCCTGCAGTTTCTGTTGGATAAGACCCGTTGGTTTCTTGATTAATGTTTACTCCGTAATTCCATTTGTCTGCGGCCTGGCCTGCCTGCATTTCCCTTCCAAGGCTGTTTTCTGACCACTCTGCTGCCCCCGTGTCCAGAGCAGTGCTATGAGCTCAGGCCAATGCAATTATCCCTGCAGGCATTTCCAGGGTGTGTTCATTATCACTGCTTTGCACAAATCACACTTCATGAGAACCAGCTGATTTCAGAGCTCTAACTAAGGCGTGATACAAGTGTCTCTCAATGGGGACAACTGCTGGGTGAATTCTTTTGCTGATTAACAAATTGACTTTCAGGAGGGGCATTGTTTTTCATTCAACTAGTACTTTTTACCCCCTCCTGAAACATAAAGAAAGTTCAAATAGATATTTTAAAAAAGACCTAAAACCTCACTGGATTTCATTAAAATCAAAACCTTTGTTATTACCTAGACCAAATTTAAAAAGAAAAAAAAAATAAAAGGCATTAAAACTAAAGCTCACATATTCAGAAAAAGGTAAATTTAATTTAAAATGAAAAATGGGTTTTCTCCCCTCCCCTTCACTGCATCCTCCAAATTTGTTTTTAAAGTTTAGTCCAGAAATTTTTTTTCTTCAACACTTGGGTTTAAAATGTTGATCCATCACAGGGGGGTTTTTTGTTTGTTTGTTTGAAGTTGTTCGGAAAATGCCTCCTTTTTCTCGAATTTTTCCACCAAAATAAAAGTAATTGTTATAAATTGCGAGGATGTGTTCAGTGATATAACACATTTGCTTAAACATGCAAAATGATAAGTTAAATTCACAGAAAATATATGGATTTTTTCTTTGTGTAGCTCTTTTTTTTCGTATAGCTTCTATAGGTGGCATAAATGTCAGGAATAGCATAAGTGTCAGGATTAATATGTTTTTAGATGCCTGTCTCTAACTTCCTTTAAAAGCAGCACTTCACAAAATTATGTTGACTGGTATTTTTTAGAATAATTGCAATACCTGGGTGTAGCAATGTTGTCCACAGTAGAAATTCTGTAGCTGGCACTCCATTATTAGCATTTTGATTGCACCAAATGTATCTTGAGATGAAAAGTAAACATCATTATCCTCACTGGAATGCAGTATTTTTTTTTTTTCTCCATAATTACAGGTCTGATCATTACCATTGTCTTTCTTCAATGAGCCAGGAGTAGTAGAATATGGAGGTAGGATTAGAGTAATGTGTGATTGATGATGGCTGCTTTCATTACTTTATGTGGTATAAGTGAGCACCTAACAGATGGATTTCATCACTATGTAACATATAAATTCCAGTATATGATAAATTTCTGTACCTCCAGCTTACTGCAAGATTCTTTGCAGAAATAATGCATTACTTTAGTGAGAACTTTCATTAAATTGCAGTTTATGCATTTCATTATACAGAAGATTTTTTCATCCTACATTAATTATTTTTTATTCTTCTTATTATTATGCAGTATCTTTTAATGTCAAAAGATAACCTAGCAAGTAATACTCAGTTAAAAATGCAAGGACAGAAGATGTTATTAGGCTTTTCATGTTTTGTGGCTCAGAGATGGCTGTTTAGCCTGAGAGCTTTTCAAGAAGTTTACAATTAATTGTTACACACAAGTAGACCTTTCTCTTTTGCCTAACGATGAAGGACAGATCTTGACCTCTGCTCTGGGAAGACCAAATTAAGTAGACAGCTGAGGATTCTCCCAATGAAACAGCTTTTATAACCCAAGGTTGCTCCTGAGAGCTGTTCTGGCATAAATATCTGCAGTCAACTCTGTATAGATGGATCAAAGTTCTTTAGTAGAAGCAAAGCAGACTCTGTGTTCTGCAGTGTTTCCAGACTGTGAGTATAGATTAAAAAATGCATTAAGTACCTAGTAAAACTTGTTAAAACAGCATATTTACTGATTTGCCAAGGTTTGGTCCTTAGCAGTGTCATTTAGTAATATCCTAGTTTATTCCTTTTAAAAGCTTTCAGTGAGTGGATATAAAGAGGATCATTTCATAAACTGTCTTTTGAGGTATAACTTAAAAAAAAAGTGGTCAGTGTACTTTTTAAATTTCCTATATTAATGGCTCTGTAAAGCATGAAGTTTTTACACAAGAGAATCCTTGCCCTTTTTAAAGACATGAGCTTGGATTTCCTTGCTTCTCTCATACAAGTTCAAAGTTCTACAAACTGTTCATTGTATAATCTTCTGCAGACTGAAATGACAGGATCAATATATTCACTCCCCATAAGAGTAGGTCTTTAAGTTCAAGCCATAGAAATATGCACACTTACTATTCTAGGATGTCCTTAGGTGTATCAGAATATATTAAAAAAGATTTTTAATCCTAAACATAAAAACATAAAAGCACTTCTATTTTTGTCAGGCAAATTTCTACATTAGGCCACACAGAGCAAAAGTTCCAATCCTTTACTAACAGGTAGGATGCCACATATCTAAGGTAACTGAATTTTCATTAGGTCTCTAAGCAAAACATTTTATAAGTTTTTAAATGAACCAAAGTTCACAGTGAAGTAAATTTTACTGCTATATCAATGTGCTTTTCAAAGCAGTGATGTAATCCTGCAGAGTGACTGAGTCCCCTCTGAGCTTCATCAGAAGAGACAACCTGAAGTGCTTACACATTTCCTTAATACTCTTTCTTTTACAGGTCTTCTCTTATGAGAAATTCTACACAGAAACTTTCCATAGATCTAAGATACTTTTAATGCACTAAAAAAATACATGGGCACATTTTATTCCTCCAGAAAATGAATCCATAAGTTGTTGCTGACTTTAGCTGACCTTCATGCAAGTGTTTCATGATCAGTATGGAATGTGGGATGTCTATGTCTGTAAAATGTTTTGTTTGAAAATATAGTCCAATAACATTGATTTATGGTGATGTCTACTCTCTAAACCCTTATGGATACTGCATTTAGAATGAATGAAATAGTGACAGTTCATCACTCTGTGTGAGGTGAGCAGTCTTGAAGCGTGAATCACACTTATCTATGTCTAAGATATCTAAGTTATTCTTAAAGTTCAAAAATAGTTTATATTTCATAATTTTGCTGTAAATAAATGGTTTATTACTGGCTTCAACATTTGTGTCTTCTGCATGTGTATTCAGTATTGTAAAAAAGTACAGAACAGTTTAAGAGATGTTTCATACTCAACAAATAGATTTTTAAAAGAGGAAAAAATTAGGAATTTTATGGCTTGTAATTACATGTGTTTTAAATAACATTGGCTAACTGCAATATCCTGATGTGCACTATAAACAAACCCCAAGATATTAACATTGAAAACTGACAAATCTGGGAGTTGAAATTGAGATTTATGTCACGGCAGGTTCATTATTTACTTCTCTGCAGATGCATGTCTCTGGTAATTGCATTAAATTTTTTTTTTCAAAAGAGAAGCCATAAGATGCATTGCTGTCAGTTCCCCTGGTTTTCACAGCAGGCAGAAACAGGGTGAAATCCTAATAACTGATGAATAGCTCTTCACTATATGTCCCAAGAGAACAAAATGAAAAAACCCACCACTGTTACACTGCTGTCTGAAGGCCATTTAAAAGCAGCTTGTTAGTTGAACCGAGCAGTAGAAAAGCTTGCAGTTAAACTGTTTTGTTAGCAGGTGTTCCCACTGCACTAGTAAACTCCTGAGTGGTTCAACCCATAACAGACATAGCAAAATGAGGGGACATAAAAGGACCATTTTTTGGGGAATTATCCATTAGATAGGAATTTTACAAATACATCACTATGAGAATAGTAGAAGTGTTTTACCTGTGGAAGATATATGAGGATGAGATTCAAAACATGTTTTGAAAACACACTGTAAACAAATACAATCCCACAAAGCCTTGCACACATAGTTAATCTTGCTCAGTCCACATAATGAAGTCAATCAAAAAATATAAAGTTAAAACATTTCTGTTCAGTCTACCAGTCCAAATTTAGAAGAATGACATTCATATTTGATTCTACCCAGATATACACAACCTCTCTAATTTGCAAGAATCCATCAATGTCTGGTTTGTAAATTTTAATTCCAGATGAGTGAATTAAAGAACTAGAAATGGGTAGAATCAACACAGGCTACCCAAGGTCATGTTGTGTTCTGCCCTGTCTGAAAAGACAAGTACATGCTATGAATAATCACTTGTTAGACTTTAAATCAAATCTTTCTGTTTTTTCCATGTAGCCCATACCCTCTTTTCAATCCTGTCTATAAAAAATACCAGGAGGCAGCTACTACAGACCAGACACGAGATCCCTGCCTACGAGAGGGAATTATAGTTCCCCTCTGCAATGTCATTTCAGTTTCATTCTTTGAAATACATTATAGGTGACTCTGGATTGATGTTGGATGGAATATCATTATATGATAAAATAAGGCCTCTAAAGGTATTATATGTCATTTAGTATGAAATTCTTACTCAATCTTCAAAAGAGCTCCTTTTTTTCCGACTCCAGGCTACAGTGCCAATAGAATTTTTAATGGGCAAGTCAATGAAAATCCCAGTCA
This sequence comes from Agelaius tricolor, assembly GCF_023055355.1. Taxonomy (NCBI): domain Eukaryota; kingdom Metazoa; phylum Chordata; class Aves; order Passeriformes; family Icteridae; genus Agelaius; species Agelaius tricolor. Next base: position 18,475,333 of record NW_027269271.1, on the reverse strand, counting down.
GCTGGTATAACATGAGAACAGTACAGAGTGAGGAGTGCACCATTAGAAACCAATGCTAGAAACATAACTTCTTCCTTTACTAACAGTGGAACATAAAGCCCTAATAAACTCTGTCTTTGCAAGCAATTTTTATCGTGTTTTGGATCTTTGGACTGGGGCTGTTTTGACATTGCTCTCTTGGGATTGGCCTTCCTGGCTTAGAAGACATAGAATGCCATGCAAAAAGTAGGCATAATTTATCACAGAGGACATTATTTTCTTCCAAATTTCCTCTTCCTCACATGGAATCTATTAATGCTTCCTTTAAGATTCTTGAGTGCATAGGACATACTCTCCTGTTTTCTTTATATTTATCTTTGACCCTATCACAGGTGATATACTTAATGCCCAAGTTGATATTCCTTGTAAAACGTGTCAAGAGGTTCAGTACATCCAGCCTGAAGGAAATAAATTTTAGATATAAATGGGAATGTGTAAGTTGTAAAATTTTATGCAGTAATTGAGTATGCTCTGTTTAAAGTCACTTTAAATGTACAACAGCAAGACTTACTTCAAGGGGAAATAGAAAGTCATATAATAAAAAGAGGGAAGACAAAAGAAGGGAATACAAACTTGAAACATAAATGTTCTTATCTAAATTTATGTTTCAAATCCCAATTATTTAAAAGGTTTTGGACTTAACATGAAAGAAGAAGACAATGAATGGGGTCAGTTTTCAGTTTTGATCTAAAGGTTTTCTCCTTGTTTAGGTTATCAGTGAAAAAGAGAACAGAGTTCAGCCTGATGCTTGACAGCTCAATGCAAGGAAAATATGAATTTGTTGCACCCTAGTAAACCAGTAACAGCTTGCACAATCTGATTCTCATTCCAAGGTCTAAATATTGTTTGTCTATTGACAGCAGAGATAATAAATTTGCAAGATATCTGCTGTTCCTGGGATCTGGTCAGGTGGAATCCCCTCAACAGGGTTTTCTATTGGGCCTGTGACAGATTACAGAAGGAAATCTCAAGGTGGTCTCAAAAGAAAGGGTCTTTGAAAGGATCTAGACTGCTACAAGAAATGATCTCACACTGCAGAGGAAAAGGGGATCAAGAAGGAACACACGCGGTCCATGAAGGCATTGTCATTTTAGAAGATGGCAATTGATTTCCAGTAGAAAGAGAAAATATGGAAATTTTAGCCACTGAAAATCAGCACAAGAAGTGACATTTGAAACGGAAGATGAATGTTAAAACAGCTATGAGCGAAAAGAGCAAATTCCAAGCAAACTTGAAAGAGAATTAGAAGATTGTTAAAGATATCGGAAGTAAGCAAATTTCTGGATGATTCCAGGAGTTTGTCAGATCACCAGGATTTGAAGGATCAGCACACACACACACACATACACAAGGCAGTATTCTTTGAATCTGTATTAAACCTAGAATAAGGTGTAGGGATCTCATCCACCCACAGACCAGGTTTGCATGGTATGATCTTGCAATCTGTTAAGAGGCAAAGAATGTTTTCTACAACCTCCAGCTTCAGGGCTGAGTCACTGTACCCCAGACTGGGTAAGTCTGAGCAGCATCTGCTTCTCTGAGCTGTGTCAGAGCCACCTGCTCTGCCTGCAAAGCCAGGGTGGCTCTGGCTGTGGCCACCCTCTCCCCAGGATGCAGCTGTAGAATCAGAGTGCTGGGAGCTGGGAATCCCTAAAAAAAACCACCTCATGATCAGGGGGAAGTTCAATGTGCTTGGAAAAAAAGTACACAGAGCTATAATAGACCTTTATTTTCCCAACATTTGCGTAACATTTGTAACGTCAACAAAATACTGTATATATCAGTACTAAAAATGCCTCCAGGTCTTTGTCCAAAGAATAACATAATTTTATTGCACAAAAGGAGTTAGAAGCTGCCAAACTGATGGCAAGTAAACCTACCCAATTACAGACAAAGCTGTGTGGTAGTTTCAGAACACTGAACCACTCTGCAGAGCCGTGCACTGTGATTCACTAATCACTGTCCTTTACACTTTAATCAAAGAAAATACAGCCATCTCAGCTTGTTTTATCCCAATATTTAAAGATTTGCCTTCCAGTTATAACCTCCTTATGCAATAATTTAGCACAATTATTTTTACTTGGATCCCATCATCAGTTATTTCAGTGCAAAAATTAACCTGAATAGAGTTCTTTGTCAGCATAATATGAACCATAACCCAGCTTATTAAACTCTTTTGGGGGACTTACCTGGCTCAGAACACAATCATTATGTCATCTTATTTTTTTTTCTCTGAGTAAGTCTCTATATCTGTCTCATTAACAGCACCATTTAGAGTTTCTTTACATGAAAACAATCAGTTTCATTAATATCAGAAGGATTAACAAGCAAGAAGTGGCATTATCATTATATAATAAACAAAATATTTTCCTGTATAGAGTTTTATAACAGAATATTCACTTTACAAAGTCTGAGGGATACCATCAACTCTGTAGTGCAACACAAACTGAACAATTCTCTGAAGGTTATTCAGTAAGGGATGGCAGGACAAAGCAGAGTTCTGAGGTATTGTAACTCACATTCCTTCACTCATTAGGCACCATTTCTTCATTTAATTTGTTATTCTCTCTAATACAGGCTGAAGTAATCAGAAATTAGTGGATAAAACAGAACAATGAAAACCTGGTTATTTCTTATCTAGCAATTATGATTTTACTCCATGAACTAGTGTATTAATCAGTTTCCTTTCCCCAAGCTACTTTTCCTTTCATAATTGTGCTTGTGCTGGAAGGTGGTTGGGTTCTTAAATTACTTCAGGATTTTCCTCCCTTCGGAAGACAGAGGTAGCTATTTATAGAGGCTGAGTCTAGGACAGGTTTGAGCATCTACCTCCATGAGGAGGCTGAAGTCATCATAAGATTCAAGTGTAGGGAGGGAGAAAAGGTAAAATTCTGTCTCAAATGTAGGTCCACTTTAACTGTAAAAATGACTCAACTTCTGATATTACAACAGGATCACAACATGAAGCCCTGTAGTTGTAAGACATTATTTGAATAGACATTTATGCTATATTTACAACATGGGTTAAGAAGCAGCACTATCTTTCTTTAACTGTCCTTATTGGAGAACAGTAGTTAGAAAAACTAGTTTACAGAACATCAGAAAGTCATAACTGATATTCCAACTTTCAATGGATTTTAAGAACACTATCGAGAACTCCTGTGGCTATCTCAATAAAAAAATCTAAATTAATGAAATAGGTACATCACTGAAAAAAATTCATTGGAGAAAGTGTGTTAGAATTATTTATTTCTTTAACTATTATATTTACTACTGAAATATATGTCAATTTCTGGTTACAAATATCTACTGATGGAAGACATGACATTTGACTCAACATACTATAGAGCTGAAACCTTTGGGGACTTCCTCCAGTGCACTTCAAATTAAATAATCTGATTTTTAATCTCAAATGAATATCAGTTTTCATAAATTCACAGCAGAAAGCTGCTAAAAAAATAGTTCATAGCTATGAACTATGTTAAAGTGGGCCTACTTTAATTGCAGTGCAGACTTCCTAAATACCTCCATGGATGTTACAGCTCTTTCAGAGTGGGAAAGGGGAAAAGAGTAGTTTATGGCAGAAGTCTGAGCCAGATTGTGGATCTTTTCTCTTTTCAGATTTGGAGATTCCTGTAGGGAGAATTAAATTTGCTGAAGAACTTAGTTGCCAGACTCTATGACACTTAGGATGTTTCCCTGTGATAAACCTGTCTTCCCAACAAAGCAGAGCTTTTTCTATTTTTAATGCCAGCTATGAAAAGAATAGGGTAACTCCTGCTGCATTTACTCAGGAACATATTTTCCATTGTTTTGCCTGAAAACTGGTTTCAGGTAAGTTATAAATGGTTTTTTATTATACAGGATGCTGTTTAAGAACAGTCTTTTACACATACATCACCAACGTGAAGGATAGGAGCAAGTGTGTCAAAACAAGGCATGTTTGCATTAAAGGAGGTGGGAAAACATTATCAGAGAGAGGACTGGTATGAGGAAAAAAGAAGGAAGATCTGTGAGGAGTGAAAGAAAAGACACAGGCCTAAACCACAAAGCAAAGAATCAGGCTGAGGTAAAAAAGGGAAAGAGAGGCTTAAGGTAAAAGGTGACAGGATCAGGACATGTAGTCTGGAAATGTATATAAAGGAAGCACAAAACTACTCATTCTGAAACAAACAATAAAGTAATCCTTGTCCTCTCAATAGCTCCAAAGGAAAGGGCAGACTGCAGAAAGGAAGGAAGGATATGCAGACTCACCTAGGGAGAGGGAGAATCATATAGCAGAGACATATTTTAATGCATGGTGCTGGATTTTTACTGCTTGCAAAATTGTCATTTCAGATAACACACATGAATGGAATTTATAGTGTTTCATTCTTTAATACAAACCATGCTTTCTGCTTTTATCAGCTCCATCCTGCATTTGTTGCGATATTCAGCTCATTTCCCTCTCAACACATTCCCTCTCAACAAAGGCTTTTTGGACGGGAAGAGCAGAGAGGAAAACATTTTAAATGCATGCAACATTAGAGTCTAGTACAGCTCTGAAATTTGCAGACCACCTTTACAAATCACTTGTCCTTTTGCTGTAGCTTTCTGGAACAGAGCTGACTGCAGTGCACTGATGGGATGGAGCCTTCCCGTCGTTTGCTGTCTGAGAGAGACAGCACTGGCAATACTCAGCACCCATTACTATGAGACACGGGCATAACCTGCCAGCCTCATATAAAACAGGACTTAACAAAATACTGAAATCAAATCTTTCTTCCCAACAGGGGAAGAAGGTCTAAATTGCAGCCAAAACAGGTTCAATACTACCCACCCTTTCAAATCTTCCTTACAGTAAGAGATACAAAGGCAATTTCCTACTCTTAATGTTCAACAGAAAATATTGATCTGCTCTAGATTTACCTTTACACACATGGGTTCAAACATCGTCTTTTTGTAGCAGTCTTAATTAGCATCTTTTTTTGGCTGTTACCTATTTACTGCTCCCTACTGACACAGGAAATTCTCTTTCTTTGGTATAAAGGAAGCCCTAGGAGAATTAAACCTTCAGCTACAATAATCCAGGTACTTTGAAGATGATATGGAATTCCCCAAGAAGCAAAGTCTATCTAAAAGTTCGGGGTTTTTCATCACGTACCTTACTGAGCATAATGATGATTCCTTCAAAACTTTTCATGCAATCATTTTTTGTTCTCTTTTTCCTCTGATTTGAAGGCTGAGTTCCGATGCAAAACAAATTTTCAAATGAAAACCATTAAAAAAGCTTGCCAAACATTTCAGTGTGAAAGTGTCAAAACAAAATTTTCTGACCTTAACAGAACGTCTTTTCTTCCTGAAATAAAATTGTCGAATTTGTCAGGTTTCTGTAAAACATTTTACTTGGACGCATTGGCATTTATAATCTCTGATAAAATGTTCTGTCAAAATATTCCCAGCTGGCCCTATAATAAGGCAGTAGAGATTTCCACCAATTGAAGACAGGTCTTTTTTGTTCAGATACTGCCATTATAAGAAGAAATATGTACATTCATAATGAAAATATTCTATGTAGACCCTTGTTTTTATGACTCTTTGCTATAGTTTTCTCCAGTGTTAAAAATGAAAGATCAGAATGGGAATGTTCTTATGTTTGCAAGTAATCAATTTATGTTACTTTATAGAAACAATAGGGCAAAAAACCATACCACTATATTAGCTGAAAAATATTCAGCTGTTCAGAGAGAGCCTTTCTGGAGAGAGTCTTAGTTTTTTTCACTCTTCACAAAAAAATGCACATTATTAAACCATGCACCATGCTGCAAAATAAAAGCATGTAGATATTACTTTTATGACCACAACAATCTACAAATTCAGCCATGTTGGTGTGAAAATCCTTTGAAAACATCATGTTAAAATGAGCAATTTTTTTTTTTCCTGAATAAAAACTTCCTTTGGTATACTAAAATTCCACATTTTGGCAGCATTCAAAAGTTATGACATTTTACTTACATGGTGATAAATCCTATAATGACTGTTCCACAAATGCTACCCATGCCATATATTCCCTGGCCCTCTGCTGAAACCATTACACTGAAGTCCCATCTGGTTCTTATGTCAGAGGACTCCAGCAGACACTGGCATCACTACTCAGTAATCTGTAAAGATTTTATTTTTGCTACATGGATTTTTTCAACTGTGTAGTGAAATTGATGAACAGACCACAAAGTCATGCTACTGTAAGGGAGAAAATTGCCAAAAGATGGCAGGAGGCAGTAGAGAAATAAAAAAACAGAACTCGCCTAAGGAATTAAAACCTCTCTCAATAAAACTTTTTTTTTTTCTAGAAGTCTCAGTGTAATACTAACTTTAGAGGCCAATTCAGGCTTCAGCTTGGATTTGGATTTATTGGGAGAGAGAAGGGCAGAAAGGCTGGCATTTCTGAGGTGGTGCAGCATGACAAGGAGCAGCTGCACAGCTCCTCATCCTGAGCTCCGCAGCCTCTTGCCCTGGCCAAATCATGGAAGGGCCAAGACATTTCTGCTGTCCATCCTCATCCTCAGTACGTCATGAGACATTAATGCAAGCCAACCAGCACTGATTTTATAGCACTGATTTTATAGACTCAACAAATTAAAGTAATTAAAAGCATAATTGGGAAGGGTGTTTATGCAGATCTTATCGATGAGAAATGAAGTTAGCAAACGCCTATAGTGAAATTCTGCTAAATTAACTTGTTTAAAAACTCATAAAAAGTCTCATTTCTCTAAATGATTGGAAAGAGTTGTTTAGAGTTCCCAATGCAATTAATAATATGCTATTTTTAATGTTTTGTTCTGGTAGCAATCAAATGATATGCTGTTCCCTATTTTCAGTATATATCATCCTACATCACGACCACTGGATACGATTTGCCCAAAATTCTACTTTCCTGACTGTTTTCCAGCTGGTGCTTTTAAGCCTATTTAACAGGGCAGACGAGGGAGTTGCTGAAGACATGGTCAAAACTTCCTTGGCCTCAGCTAATACCTATCTGGAGATGTCACTGCAAGTTGAAGTGCACAGATTGGAACTTCCCTTTTTTCCTGCTTGGCAGTGATTCACAGCCTCCTCTCATTTGTTCCAGTAAGTTTATTCTCAGTGAAATCCAAAGAGGTTAAAAGAAAACAAGATCTGAAAAGAGCTGAGGGGGCAGGTTACGGTGTGTGGATGTGCTCAGCAATGCTAAGGAAGGGAAGAAAAGCAGTAAAAAGCAAGCATTGAGATCCTGAGACTTTCCTTTAGAGACAGATTTGCAGGAGACATAGGTTACATACATATTATCTGTTCACACACAATCCCTATTTCTGTTAGGAAGATATCCATGCTATAAAAAATAAATGCACTTGTATTATGATATAAAATAATTTCACATCAATAGTAGTGCTCTGAATTTGAAAGTGTTGAGAAAGACAGAATGAGGTTTCCAGATTTGTAGTAAAATGAAATTAGAAACATTGTCTCTACTGAGAGCAGCCAGCTTGAAGTAGATCGCAACGTGAAAATTCATCCCACTTGAGGATTTCATCTCCCTAAAGACAGCTAAATACAATCCTAACAAGTGATTTTTTTTTTCCACTTTCACCTCATAATGATTTTTAAAAGCCTGTGCTTTCAATATTGTTCCAAATTTGAAGGAAGTTTTCAAAATTACTTATTTCTTTTCTTTAAGCAGAATTGTGATAGACATTTAATTTCCTAAACTTAGATGACATGAGAACAAAAGAATATCTTAAAGTTTCTTAAAGTATTTCTATCACTGAGAGTGTTTGCTGAATATAGCATATAATTTTCAAATTTAATCTTTTGAACTTCTATGTTTTATAATATTGACTTTACTCATTGAAAATTAGATACTCTCTAGTGTAAAAAAAAATCTCTACTCAGAACTCTATGAAATCCCAAACTGGAAATTTTCCTCACTTCTTAATAAAACTTGTTCTTAAAATTAAGTCATTTAAGCATTTGAGGAATGTTTTGGAGATTAAATGTCAGGCCTCAGGAACATGAAGACTAAGGCATTGTTTCTATCTGTATCCTTTGCCTAGAAATCCACACTCAGCTGTGAGGCTGGGGCAATGGATCAGTGCTGGCTGAAGTTAATAAGAGGCTCCTTTTCTAGTTCAGTGAATAGCAGCTTATGCCTTTATTGCCTGTTGCCCTGTAGAGTCACCTTCCAATGTCATCTCTTTTTCTCCTTTTACAGCAGCTTTGCTTCAAACATAGAGCAAATCAGGCACTCCAGGTTTTGCTTTCTTTTCTTTTTAAAAGTTAGAGGTTTGTTTGGTGGTTTCCTAGGTTGTTAGTGTTTTGTGGGAGGGGGGTTGTAGACATCTGTGGTTTTTTTGTGGTTTATTTATTTATTTATTTTTATTTTTCCTTTTAAATAATAATTCCAGAGAACAAATTGTCTGTGATTAATTCAATATTCTTAAGTAGCCACTCCTCACTGACAGCCATAGATTGATGTTGAATAATTTACTACTTCTATGAAGCTGACTTCCAATTTATTTATACTCTGTTTGAGAGCTGCTAACTGAAAGTGCCAGCATGTACTGCTCATGTCTAATACCATGTACAGGTATTACACAAAAAGTACTTATCTGGAAAAGAAAAAAAAAACCTCATAGAAGTTACTATTTGTTTGGAGTGTGTTTAAGCATGTAAACTTCTTGTTTATATATTATGTGTGCATTTTAAATTTAACTTTATGACAGTTTTGGCTAAAACACCTGATAAACCAAATTATGGCTGGACAAAGGTATTGTCTCTTGCCCGCCTCTTTTATTATCTTGTAATCTGCTGGATTTTTCTTCCCACATATAACAAATTCTCTCAGTACTGTGCTTTCCTTATTATACAGATATCTTAATTCTAAGAACTAGTGCTATTTGTCATGATAGGAAGGAGCATTATAGCATAATGAATACTCTCATTTCCTCTAATTTTTAATAAAAAGTTTAAGCAGTTAAACTGTGCAATCCGCTGGTGTTCATTAATGACACTGCATATTTTAATTGTGTATTTATTATGCAGCCATACAGACAGAGTGGAAAAGATGTTCTGAGGATATTTTTCTTAGTTACCAGTTTCAAATGTTGCAGGCAAAATGTAAAAAGACCTTCTCATGTACATAGATGCATCTGGAAATTCCTAGATGAATACTTTGGAAAATTGAAGGTGCTTCTTTTTTTTCGACTTTAAAACATTTTCCAGAAATGTGGATAAACAGAGACTCTGGCTCTCTGCTGGCAGAACTCAGCTTTCCTGGGAGTCAGTTTTCATCCTCAGCTGTAGCTCCACAAAACAGTGCACAGAAACTACCCCTGTGCTTCCATTTACAAAATGCTGAAGTGATTGACTTGACAACCATCTTTGATACCCTTGTGATCACCTGCCCTTGAATATTTTGGTAACCATCTTCCCTCATATACTTTAAGAACAGCAGACTGGACCTGGTTGGTCCTTGAGCTGTCAATAGTTATTATGCCAGCTCTCCCAGTTAATGTGGCTCCACTATATTCATCCTTCATATTTTATATAACTTTGGTCAGCACTGCAAAAATGAATGCAGGATTAGCCCTGAAAAACAATTTAATCTTCATGGTGATTTAATTCTAGGCCTTTCTGAAGAAACTTTCCAAAGGTGCCCATGAGAGCTGTTAAATTATTCATTGTGAATAATATTTATTCCAAATACTTTTTCCTGTTTGAAAAACAGGCCTTGTATTTGCTCAGGATTATCTGCCAAGTAGCCTAAGGGATAAAGTCTCTGTCCCTGGTTTAGTGACAAGGTCCACTCAGGCATTTGCCTGCTCCTCACAGTAACCCATTGCAGGGGATTTCACACATGCTGCCAGCAAGAGTGGCCAGACAGAAAGCCAGACTAGGAACAGGCATTTTGGCAAGATCCATAGGAATTGGTTAAAGCATGTAATGCACACGCATGTCAATGTTTTACACCATAATTACTTTTGTTGGAAATGTTTTTTTTCATGTTTCAGGCTTTCTAAATTCCAGTAAATAATATGCCACAAGTAGCAACAACTGAACTTGCTGTTTCTGGTCATTCAAAGGGTCACAATTCATCTGCACTTTTATTCATGCAGCTGGAGATTACACTATGATAGTGAAATTTGCTACAAAGATATTTCCCAGTAAGGAGAGCCTGATCCTTTTCCACTGACTATGTTGGTTGCAACTTTCAGACTGATAACGATTTTCAGTCCCTCCCAATCTGGCTAATAAAACTCAGCACAATAATTTAGATGTGAAAGACTATCGTGCGATTATTACAAAATTCCTGAACTCCTGCCCCCTCCTGGGACTATTCAAAAATAGGTGTATTTTTGGTGCCACAAAATGATAAATTGCAGAATATTTCTAGAGTTTAAATATTTCTGAAAGAGCAATTCTTCACTCCCTGCTGTTTACAAGGGAAATATTGTCTACAAATAATACATTACATTAACTGTCCTCTTTATCATAAAGCCATGTTGAATACTTGTAACATTTATAAAAAGACACCAACTGATTGCAAGATGAGAGTTACCCTTGAGCAAATTATGAACACATTTATTTCAGTCTTATGCATTTGAAACTAATTTTCTGGTAATATCAAAAGTGTTCATAGAATTAATTTCCTGTCAGTTCAGCAGTATTCAAGTGAATATTTTATGATTTTGCATTAGCTGTATTTGTCTAGAGTTGTGACATGATCGAGTCATTCTCTGAGGGAAACACATTAATAATTAAACTCTGTCCAATGTGGAGTGCTAAAGATGACAGCATAATTGTACATTTCAGAGACCGTTTCACAAGGCAGAGAATGAGAATTGCCCTGCCACCATTTAAATGTCAATTTAGAATTTCTTTCTAAAATTAAAACAGTGTTGCAGAAAACAAAGACAAAAAAGGAGGAGATAGAAAACGTGAAGCCAAATTTGAATCCTTGTCCCCTTTTTACGTTCCCTTTCTTTTAAAATGGGAGCTAAACGTAAATGGCATTCCAAGAAGAAAAGGAGAAGGGAGAAGGTAGATAAATGATCAGCTGTAAGATTCTTTCTCCTCCTTTCTTTTGGCTATATAATATCATCACTGGTTGTAGTACTAGAGCTGTTTAGATGATAAATGCAATGTGCATAGATTAGCTCTGGAGAAAATACTGCTACCTGACACTGAAAGCTTTGATTGGTTTCAGCCCTTACATTTGACTCTTTTTTGCCCTGATAACTTCAGCAGTATTTTAAGATTTTAATCTACTTTCTAGTCAAATACCTATGGATGGATCACTGTTTTATTTATTATTTATGCTTCTTTTTCAGCTTCTGAAAGTAAGACATTATTGGGCTTTAGCTAAAAAAATTCCACAATTTCTGTGGAATATATTTTGCAAGCACTTAAGCTTCTCCAGTGAAAAGTGCCTGTATTATTCTGGAGAGACAGCTGAGCCACATTTACCAAGTGTGCGTGCAGACCACTTAATGAGCACGTGTTCTTAGAAAATGCATAAATTAGAGATATATCAGTGGCTCCATAAGACCCTCTTTTTCTCCCCACAGCCTGTGCCTGTGCATGCCAAAGATCCCCTTTTGGCTACAGTCCAGGTGATGCCTCCCTCATTCCCTGCCTCTTTTACCACTTTCTCCCTTCAGTTTCATACAAAGGCCCAAGTGAGAAAATGTAGCTGGATGGGCTCAAGCAAATACAAATAAATGCAAGAAGACTCCTTTCTGTCCCTGTGTTTTAGATCCCTGCCATGCTGCCTCCATCTTCCATTTTCCCCTCTCCTACTTCAGCTTTACAGAGTTCACTCCCTGTTCTTGCATGTTCCATTCAGTTGATCCCCCCTGATAAATCCTCCCTTTCACATAAAAACATTTAGCAAATTGTATCCACTTCCTGCCATCTCTGTGTACATTCATTTGTGCTAAATCTTTTCCCTCACCCATATTTTCCATCTCAACCATTTAGATTATAAGCAGCTTAGGAAAAGCATTTGCTCCTCTGCCTATGTACCTCATCTACCACAATTGCTGTTACTTGGCCACAAGCATATGAAACATGATTGATCATAATAATTCGTTTCATTTCCCTCAACCCACTTACATCTCTGTGGTATAATTCAAGAGCTGTTTAGGGCAAACAGGAGCTTTAAATGTTGTATGTATACATACAATCCCTGTGTTTTAAGGAGCATGTTTCAGATTTTTTTGTCCTCCAAATGTGAAAAAGGAGTATTTGATCTCAATGGTGTGCCAATTTCAACAGTCGGTGTTATTTTCTGAGCCATTTTCTTAAATGAAAAGAAAGCAAACAGAAGAGAAACTTCTATGATGCTAAAAGTGATTGATGCCCCTTATCACTGTTTGTATATGCTCATACTTGGGATTTCACTAGAAATATAGTTCTCAAGTACTACTTAAGTTTGTATTTACTAAGGATGAATTTCACAGCAAACTTTGAAGTTTCAATATTATTTTAACATACTTAAGGAACAGTAAAAAAGAACATTCAGTATATAATACACATTAGAAAGCCAGTGATTTTTTGCACCTCAGTTTTTACCTGAACATTTCTAAAGACAGAGAATGCTGATGGAAAATTCAGACACATGAAATGAAAGCGCATATATTAAAAGTATGATAATAAAAACTATATAGAGAGCTCTACTGTGTGAAATCATGACTAGGCAAAATTACAACAAAGTGAAAGAACACATTTCTTCATGTTATACAACTAAAGTATAGTTGCTTTAAATTATATCCATGACTCTATAAACTAGCAGTTAAATAACTTGTGACAAGTGGTTCATTTTTTACTGACATTTGTTTATGTTACTCTCCTGCTTCAGTACAGCTGTCCATGCTATGTGAATTCATGCTGCCATTAAACTACTTTTAAATTATATAAAACTAATTAAATCAAGAGAGGCTACTTTTGATAGCTGCTCTTGACTCATATAAAAAATATCCATTCTAACTTTGCTATGAACTTATGTCAAGAAAGATCCAGTTACTGTAGTAAAATACTTGACCAGAGAATAAAGTACAACTTTTCAGTGTTCACTACACCTTTCTGAACACTCTGTCAGCATGTCCCTTTTTCTGTCCACTTTCAACCACAGAATTCTCTCTAATATTCAGATATTAAAGCTTGAGAACTATCAATTGCTTGTGTTTGTTGTTTTTTTTCAAATATTTAAGTTTATATAAGATAAAAACAGATATTCTCAAATATTTATGTTTATATAGGATTTAAGTTTATATAGGATTTAAGTTTATATTTGATTTATAAATATTTAAGTTTATATGTTTGAATAGATTGAAGATTTTTTAGCTGTCATTCTTTGAAAACTGCGTAAATAAGATCACACCAGATAATTAATGATTCACACTGTTAGAAGGCTGATAAATGATTTCATTTTAAAATTCTAAGAGTAGCTAATATTAAGGAAGCTGATAGGATTTATCAGATATGGTTTTGTCTTTAGAATTTTAAAATAACCCTCCAGAAGGTTCTTTTTGAGGTAATTTGTCTTTTATTTTGATGGACTTATTTAGAAGAGTGCGATGGCATGACTCTACAGGCATGTGACATCTAGCACTTAAAATTCTGCCTTTTTTGAGCAAAGAATAATATTCACACCTGGGAGACTCTAGTTCACTAGGTCCCTTCAGTTAATCTGTGGCCCAGTGAGAACACAGAACACTGGAGATATGTAAACCTAGTTTAATAAATATTTATTGTCCTAAGTATTCATTAGCAATTAAAATGTTAATGCTAATGCTTTAACAAAGTCTAATGTTGTGCTTGCACATCCTGGGATTAATGCACTACAAACCCTTTCTCAGCAGTAGAAAGGAAGTTGACCAGACTCTTGGTCTCCTATTAAGTTCAGCAATTTTTTATTTTAACCACCAAGAGGTCCACAATAAACTCCAAAGAAAACTTTGTGAGACTACACAGTGTATTTGTAGCAGCAAATACTTGTATGTTTTCTGTATCTATGAGTTTTCAGATTGGAAATAAAACCCGTAGGCAAAAAATGCAGTCCTTCAGAAGAAATGAGAATTGGTGCTATTCTAAATCCAAGTCAGCTCCAAATATAAAACCATTCCCTACATAAAATAAGAAAAAAGCAACACTGTGTCAGACAAAGCCAAATTCCAGGGAGCAGAGAGCTTCATTTTAGCGCTTGCAGTGTCATGCACAGGGAGCTGAGCCAGTAACAACAGTGTGAATCCCAGCATGGGTTTCTGTTTTCCAGTCAGGTTCTTCCCTGCTAACTGCTGTTTATTTCACCTGTGTTTTAAGGGCTGCTGCAATCCAGCAGTCTAGGGAGGAATCCTTCACTTAGTTCACATAGAATAACCTATTTTCTTGTTCATTATACTATAGCCTTAATAACATAGGTGTTTCTTGATTAGAAGTAAATCTTCAGAGATTTTTCCTTTCTTACTATTCTACCTTTTGAGCAACTGAAACCTCAATTAAGATGTCATTTTCCCCATCTAATGTCAATGCTGTAGGTTTTTCAGCTCTATTGACACTTCCTTTCTTTTGTTTTGTCTTAGTCTACTCTAGATTTTAGTATGCTGAGCATTACAATTTGTGTACATTGTTGATACAGTTCCACCCACAAAATTTGTCCTTGCATTCATAGCTAGAACATCATTAATGCAAAGGGGACACTTCTGCTATTATTAGTAGCATCTGACAGAGTGAAGATCTCTTCATAGCCAAAGGAGACAGAGTAACTTCCCCAGACAGTGACTGAAGGCACTCAGTATCTTCCTTTTTACCACGCACTACGTAAGTCACCTAAAGTTCAGTGTCAACAAATTAATCTTCCATTACCTAAAATTAGAATTTTGTTACACAAAACTGTTGTTATACAAGTACCAGTTTATACTTAGTCTTTTTGAATAAAAAAGGATAAAAACTACTGTTCTGTTTTAAAACAAGAGCAACAACACCCACCCCCAGCACCCACCTATCCCATCCCAACACACATCCCCACCACTGAAACAAAAATCTCAACAACCTTCCTTCCCAAAACAGACTGGTTTTACTTTCTCTGAGTGCCTGAGGAAGCCTTACAAAAACAGCACACTGCCCATTCAAAGCACTGGCTATTTAGAACAAATGTGTCCTGTAGGAATTCATTCTGGATCTCATGTTTCTGCTAATGATGATGATTATGATGAATAACTGGCTTTTGCTGTTGCTTTTTCTGCTGATTCCTCAGTTCTTGATAGAAGTATTGTTGCTACAGTTATTGCTGCTGGTCCAACTGCATAATGTGAGCAGAATCCATAGAGACACAAACAAGCTCTTTAGCAGCCAAGTGAAGAAACCTGTAATTTCACAACAGGAAGAAGCAAAATTGTGAGTGATCACCAAGCACCACAGGAGGTGTGCCACAGAGAAAATCCCAAACAAGAACTGGAAGCGGTTCTGGGTCATGATGCTTTAAAGAAACTTGAGGCTTTAGGTTTGGGGGATTGTTTTATTTTTTCTTTAAATTAACTGGAGTAGCCATGTATTAAAAAAAAATCCCCAAACCTTACAACAAAGCAATGGAGGCAGGATCTGTGCTTTATTGACATCATTGGCTCAGATGTAACAGACATTGGCAGCACAAATGGTCACTGTCAGAGCCAACTGGGGACATGACTGTCAGTGTTATCTTCTGGTAAGTGATTCCCAGACATGTTTGGATTACAAGTCTCTTGTAAATAGTCAGTTTTTTTCTTCACATGCTTTATAGCACTGAACATGTATGGCTCTGTTTAATGAACAGGGCTACCCTAAAACACCCTGAGAACAGAGTAAATCTATGAGAAACAAGCATATTTTAAAAAGAATGGCAAACATAAGCAAGCATTTTTTGATCTACAGACAGTAGCTAAAAACCTTCAAGTGCTACAAAAAGCAACAAATGGTCTTTCTAATCAGCTTTGGAGCCTAAAAAGATATCAGCTGTTTAATCTAGGACATAGAGTATCTCATTTACAGGCAGCCTAATATCATAAAGATCTAATGACTAGCAAGATACTACATGATACTGTCTTCTATTAATTTCTTAATAGTCTTGTCCTGCAGCACAAAAGCTCCTGTCATTAGCACAGCTGATATTTTCACAATTTAGGGAACTTATATGGAATTAATGAACTAATGACACAGAACATTACCGTATTTCTGTACCTATGTGCAACCAGGTATTTGGCCTTACAGGTCAGGCTCTGAGACCCTTCATAGATCTGAGCACAGATCTGCTACTGAGGCTTAATAGAAATAAAGAGATGGAAACATCTTTGGAATAAAGGTTTTCTCCTCAAGAGAGCTAATTTTCTCATGCCTGTCTGCAAGAGGTTGCTTTCCACTCTCTTACTTTCCAAAAAACAGAAGAAAAGGATTCTTGAAGCTTTGGTGAGGAAAAAGAAAAACTCTGAAAACTGTGAGAAAAAGACTCATGGGTGGATTTAGACATTTAGGACAGTAGAGGGGAAATTATAATTTTGATTTCACCGCAGGACAGAGCGACATTGTTTAGATGTGGAATGAGGACCAGAAATCAAAAACTGCGAAGTTCAAAAATGCAGCCTAAAGTGAACAAAAAGGTCTTATGTCCATGAGGTCCTGAAGAATAATCCTGAATGATCAGAGAATAACTGATTTATTTTCTTTTTTTTCGAAATTTACATCCAGATACACAGTGAAAGCCAATGATTTTCTCAGAAACACTATGTAAAGACCAATTGAACTTGAAACTTTAAGTGTTAAAGCAGAAGGCTTATACCATCAGAGATCAGCAAAGAGAACATTTGGAGGCACACTGCCATGCCACAGGGATGTTTTTGTCAGATCCCTTAAGACAGCAAGAAGATTCAGCCTGTTGTGGCAGTCCGGTATTTAATGTGAAAACTTAACAGAACTCCTAGAGTTAACAGTCAAATTTCCTGATATTT
Organism: Agelaius tricolor; assembly: GCF_023055355.1. Taxonomy (NCBI): domain Eukaryota; kingdom Metazoa; phylum Chordata; class Aves; order Passeriformes; family Icteridae; genus Agelaius; species Agelaius tricolor. Next base: position 18,458,300 of record NW_027269271.1, on the reverse strand, counting down.
TTAAACCCTTCAAGGATTCCCAATAGCTTTAGTATTTGAATATTGAAGTATTGCAGCTGGTATAAATCAATTGGTATAAATTTAAACAAGGAAAGAAACAACATCTTTAAATAGTAACATGAAGAGAATTTATGAAGGACTGTGTATTTTCAGTGTAGTTTTAGACAAAATGTATCCTCAAATGGCTCCATACTTCCCTTGTTTATATATTATGACATATACTGGTAGACTGGCTTGAAAAGAAGTTCTCATTACTGAGGAGACTAATTTTCCTAACACCAACTGAAGTCAGTGGCAATATTCCCATCCTCTTCAGTGGCTTCAGCACAGAGCCAAACTGAGAAATGAATCCTGAGACCAAGCATGCCATTTGCAGCCAGAATACCACATGACTAAAAGACTTTTTTTGTAGAGCGTTGCTTATTTCAGTTCATTTTATTTTATTACGTCTTTGAAACCTCTACATTTGGTGCAGGACAAGCACTTGAGAGACGTTAAGCTTCCCCTATTAAAATGACTTGTTTGTACAGGCAGGATGAAATTTCACAGCAGCAAACTCATGAGAGGATCCTAACGTGCGACAAACAGGCGGCCTGGTCCCCTCCCCTGACCTGGGATGTTCCGACTCCCTGAGAGGGAACTGTTTGCACTGGAGCCCTCCCATGGGCTGGCACGGGAATCTTAAGAATATCTTTGAGGCCCATCTGCTGTGGTGCTTCATTTTTAATGAAAATGGAAGGTGCCAACCATAAGTAGTTTTGATACGCCAAGTCTCTCCCATAATGCCAGCCTGCTGCATCTCAGAGGAGTCAATTTAAACACACACATATTTCCAGGACTTGTTTGTAAGTTTATGATTAACTGTCTTTAGAGATGAAGTTAAAAAAAACTCAAAACCACCAAATAATAGGCCTTTTTGACAATTAAACTGTCAGTGTAAGATTGTTAGCTTCAATACAGTCTCATGAGTTTTATTTATTTTGTTTTCCACACATATTTTGTACAAGGTTTGCGTTCAGAAATTAACCTCTTTCCAAAGAAACGTTGATATTTCTCTTAGCTGCTGCATGAGGTTTTTTGTCTTAAACCAAGTCAAATCCAATAAGGATGTCACCAACACAGGGCTAGATACTAATGTTGAATGGATTAATTTTCTTGAGGGGTTTCGTATCTTGCAGACATGTAGGTATTGGCCCAGAAGACATCTAATTTTGTATCATACTTACTTGTCCATGCAGGTTAATGTTTGCTATTCATTTCAGTAACAGTTCTTAAAAAAATCTGTGGCTTTTTTTTCAATAAAGTTTCTAGCCAGCTGCAGGAAGTAAAATAAAAATATCCAGATGCTTGAGAGATTTGTCAACATTAATTCAGAGAGTGTAAAAAAATAATGTTAAGAAAACAGATTTCAGAAAATACTGTTTCAAAAATTTGTGGTTTAATTTCCTCACATTCTAGAGACTTAGAATGGGAGTTTTTTAATTGCTTGCCTGAGCAAAGCATTGGAATAATGTGTAGGTAATGTCTCAAATATTTAAATAAAGTTTTAAAATCCCAGAAGTAAAGTAAATCCAGATATTATTGACACATTAGCAAGGTCACAGAACTTACAATTCAATGGAAATAGAGAGGTACTAAAACACTCTGAAACTTGGATTATTTCTTGAATACTGCCACAGGAGCATTACATATTTACTACACTACCTGGAGTATGATATTCTATAACCATTTGTATTCCTCCTATAAATCTGAGAAAAGCTCTCTCTACAAATGATTAGGGGATTAACTTTCCTTGTGAGTAGGTTCCCATTATGCATGGTCAAAGTCATATCACAGACACACATGGAAAAGAACATTTCAAGGGTTATAATTACATTCATATGTTGGCTAATTGGGCCCTCAGGGGCCTAGTTCCTAATTAGAAGAGGGTATGCAGGAAAATATCAGTAAAAAAGTATGTATAGAATGAGTATGAGATTAAATGGGTTATGCTGGCTGTATAAAAGCCGTAAAACTTGATAGGGAAGGAATGCAGCAACTTGCCAAGTGTCTCTAAACCATAAATGTTTTTTGATGCCATTATCAGAAAGAGATGGGAGGAGGTTCTGTTGTTTTAGAGGAAGTCTGCAAACATCTATTGTAGCCTCAAGTGGTATTTTTACATAGTTCTTACAAAATCAAGTAATGATTGAGCCAGATGACAAAGAAATGAAAAAATTAAAATAAAGGTTTTACAACGACTTTGGGATCAAAAGAAGGTGAAAGCAACCTAAAGACCAGGAAGAAGAGAGTCCCACATTCATGTGTGTCACTGAGGCCTATTAACCAGAAATGAAATGCTCTAAAAACTCTAGATATTCATTAATTAAAATTGCATAAGGTTTAATGACACTGTTTATTAGTTTAGCTAAGGGCAGAATTTTTATCTCCCATAATTGAAAACTATAGTTTATTACCTTGATTAGACACTAAGTAAAATATACAGGCTTTACTTTTTGCTCCATGTCTCTCAGAGGAAAATGCCTATAAGAATAAATTAAAGAACTTTTACAAGGTTGTAATTTATTTTATTTCACATCAAATGGTGTCCTTTGGACATATCTATAAAAGTCTCACTGTTTATAGTAGATGTGTATGTAATATTACATTACACCTCGTAAGAGAAACTGGCAGGAACCCTGAAGCTGAATAAGAACAAGATTTTCTTTATCTCTTAAACCTGTCATTTTAATTTTCCACTCTAGACATTGCTGTATAAGTAGCCTGACTTAAGTTCCTGGTGACTGTTAGACCACATTCTTGTAACATTTTGAATTTAGCACCTAATCAAATTGCTTTCCATATTCTTATTTTGATTCATATGAACGGGTATATTTGTGAGTACACCCAAAGGAATACAGTATTTTACAGCATTCTAAATGCAAATCCTGTTTTCTTATTTATGCCGTGGCCAGTGTAACCACACCATTAAAAAGAATTTAAAATGAAATGCAGAAAAATTGAAATGACAATCCTAGCCTTCTAACATCTTGAACAACCAAGCTAAAGCTCCACAACTTGTGGCAGCATGAAACTGATGTGAATGAGTCAGGCTTTCAGGCTTCACATGCCCAACCTGATCTTTGTGAAGCTGAAATTAATGCCCACAAAAAAAAAAAAAAAAAAAACAAAAACCAAAAAAACCCCCAAAAAAAAAGAAAAGAAAAAAGAAAAGTTGAAAATATTCAGAGGACTACAGATTGAGCCTGCCATTTCAGTGAGGCATAAGGTGGTGAGAAGGGGAGGTGAAAAGCAATTATTGATACTTTAGCAAGAAAACATTTAATTAGTCACATTTCCCCCATGGTACAGTAGCAGGTTGTCTTACAAGGAAATGAATATTGACAAGATCTCTGTGGCTCCACTACAGCATCCTCTAACCCAGCTGTAAGTAAGGCTGATGCTGTCAGCCTGGTATTCTGAACATATTTCTCATTTACACAGATGTGTACCAAGGCAGACTATTTTGCCATAATCTTGATAATGTGAAGAGTTTTGCTGCCTTCAGGCTTCTGACCTAACCTGGCTGAACTGACTGGAAGAACTAAAATCTGAGTCATTATTTTGGGCCATTTTCAGTTCTGGGAAACCAACATTACATTATCAAATGCTTCTGACTTCACATTTTAATCCTATTCATAATTGACAGGGACATTTTATAGTCATGAGATTTCAAATAATTATTAAAAGCTAAAAGCACAAGTCTGCCCCCTGAAAATAAACCAAGGGCAATCAGTGCTGATGCCAACTTCTTTTCTGAGAACATGGAGATATGAAAGATGCTGTGATGCATAAAGAAGAATTTAGGAATATTGTTGGGGTTAAGTGCTTCCTCTCAAGAGGAAAAGAAGTGTTTAAGTAGGATTCTTGCTGTATGTTTCAAACACAAACAAAGGTGAGAACTGATTTTCTCCTGGAAAAAAAAAAACAAAAAATCCCAAAAAACCAACACAACACACAAACAAAAAAAAAAAAAAACAAAACAGAGAATGAGAACTTCAAACTGAAGTAGATTAATTAGGACAAGCTCTAGGTTACAACTCTGAAACACTTACAAGCTAACTAGGTTTAAAAAAGAAAAGTGGTAAAACTTCTTTTATTGTTAGGGAATTACTAAGGAAGAAAATCTGATGACAATGTTGTTAAGAGTCTTTTTTTAGTGTGGATTCAGTTTCTTGTAAAATGATTCAAAAGAGCACTGTTGACTAGAGTTATAAATACAGACCAAGAAGAACACATTAAAAAATATCAAAATAGAATAAAAATTTACATATGAATTATGAAACAATCTCTTAATTTTTATCCATAGTACCTTAAGGTTTTGAGTTTTTAAGTTTTATGCATGAATAACTGTCCTGCCAGAAACAATTATAAAATTGCTGAAGAAAACTTGGAAAATCACTGAGGTAACATCAAGAAGGGAAAACACTACTAGTCAGTATGCATGCTAAGTGACATTAAATAAGCATATTGTGATAGAAAAGGTCATCTATGGAGGAAAAAACCAAACCATTGCAGTAAAAGAGGGATTCTCTGTAAAACAACAGTCAGGAGACAAATGGAGCAAAAAAGTTTCACTCAGACTTGGTTTCTTAGTGAGACAGATCAGAAATACCCCTTCAGGATATGGTGTTGGAGTAATGAGGTAGAACTCATATACTAAGTCACTACTACATAAAAAATCCCACATCTAGACACAGGCAATTTTTAGCAAGTTATTTTGCAAATCAAGGAGAATTACCACTGGGTGACAGGATGTCAGTCATGGTTTTAGTTAGTTTTGTTCTTCAAAGGGCCCTGGAGATCAAAATTCCCTTAGTGAACACCAGCTAGCTAATGGAACAGGTGAATCTGGCAGAAAACAGACACTCAGAAGCAGAAGCCTTCTGTCCAATTTCCACACCAAATGAATGAGGTCACTGAGGGAGAACACCAAGGAAGAGTTTAATCTTTTGGGTCAGGTACAGGAGTTCTATTTTCCTGTTTTCTACCTGTGGAATAGGCATAAATTTTTTTTTGCCTCTCACAGCTTTTTTCTTCTTTTTGTTCACATTCTAAGATTTTTCACATTTTCTTTCCCCATGGCTGTACAGTTTCTAATATTCATGGTGTAAAAATGGGAAATTATGGATTTTCTGATAAATCCTTGAAATCAGCCAAACATCTACTTTGTTTGTGTACCATCACTCCATCACTACCTGAGAATAAGATAAGGTACTTGTACAGTCAAGCACTTTACCTTCAATGCAATTTTTTTTACCCTGAAGAATCAATATAGCATTCAAAAGGAAATTGTTCTAATAGCACACCATAGAAAATTTTTACATGGTTATAATAGTCTAATGCTACTCTAATGGATTAAGTTCTTCCTACTTCTCCATAAAGGAAAGCAATGATAGGTAGCAAGTCAGGAAAGAATTAGAGAACATATTCAGTACTGTTACCTCTGCAGATGGTCATGTTAAAATGTTCTTTTTTTTTTGTTTCACAGAGAAAAATCAAGAGAGAGGAATGTGGGGCTTCTTGGTCGATACTGTCCAGGGTAACTCTGGTTTGAAGGATGGCTAAGACCACATACAGAAAGGGAAGAGTAGATCACTACCAGGAGCAGATCAAGAGCCAAGGTGATCACTTTTCACAAGATTCTGCCTTAATTATCCAGATTTTCTTGAAGTACTTTAGGATAAGTTTGCTCAACGTTCCTTAAAAAGTACAGTCTCAACAATAAGAAGAAATAACCCCAAGATTTTAATGAAAGAAAGCAAATTTTTACATTTCCAGCAAATTGTTAAGTTGAAAAAACAAGCAATATGTTATGATAAAAATTAATGCTAACAATGAAGGGGTTAATTAGGTAAACCAGGTATAACACTTTAACAGCTACAAAGGAAAATTGGAAACTGTCACTGCTGGGATGTTTTGCAATACAGGCATCACCTAGTTGTGAATTTCCAGTTGAGTTTACCTGACTTTTGTCATTCACAAACTCCCCCAATACAGTATATAAGAGTTAGTCTGAATTGATCAGATAGAAAGATATTCATGTCTCTTCAGTGACATCGGTAATATGCATACTGTAGTTCTCTGAGTATTGATATCACGACTGCACTGCTCTGTTGAATAAAGATAGACATTCAACCTAATTTCCAATAGTTTGGAGCGATAAAGCAAGGCAATTAAGAGTCGAGTCTGCTGCACAGCTAGGTCAGTTGTGATTTCCCTATTCATTTCTCCTTCCTGGGTTTTTTTTTTGTTCTCCACTTTCTGAAGACCCTGTTTCAGTTTCACTAATTGAAAAGCAAGGTATATATATCCCTATTATCACTGCTCCTCAGGGATGGGAGCCTTGTGAAGGTATTACACAATTTGTTCCACTACACAGAATCTGCCATCCTCTGCAGGCCTTGAAGAGAGTGCAAGTTCACAATCCTAAATTAATACTTATGTATCAAGAGGCAGATTTATATTCTTTACTGTGAAATAATGTACTTCTTCCCTTAAAAGTCTTTTTCAGTGGATATGCTGATATAACCTGAATGCAATCTGAGTGTCACCACTATTATATACCTGAATATGTAGTTCTACAAAAAAAACACATCAGCAAATGCACAGTAAATAACAGGCTGAAATACCACAAACCTCCATTATATTCATAAGCAATTTCAACTCTATTTGCTTAGTTTTTCAGAATATTTTGGTACAATACAATATACTGTACAGTTTGGCTGTAGGAAGCTGTGCAATACAAAATGTTTTCCCTTCTGCCTCTGGTTTGCAAATACAGGAATAACTCCATTCTTCTGTTCTCATATCCAAATTACAAAGTCCAGCTCTATCAGTTCAGATTTAAAGCTCTGGTTAATTTTAAAATATTTTGCTGGTATCAGGTTACCCTTCCATTTTTTTTATGCCAGCCTGCAGAGGCAAGTTACTGTTTTCATGTGGTCTACAGTATGATATTAATTTATGCAGTCTTCATAATTCAGCCAAGACTTGTATTTGGAGGAGGGAGATTTACAGCATTATTTACCATCATATTTACCACAAAGGTATCTCATGTCAGGTATCAGTTGGTTTCCCACTTCCATGAAAGCATGAAAACACAGTAGAATAATGAGAAGTGCACTGAAACATTGGGACTTCAAAAATACAGATTCATTATCAGCTAAACTTTTTCCTGGAGGAACAGACAAATGGGTACTCATAAAATCTTAGTTTTCATAATTGTGAAATTTTTAAGAAGGTGATAAAAAAATCTTTGAGGTAGTTTTAACAGATCCTACAGTATCTCATTTTACATTGAAGATATTATTTAATCTGGTTCTAAATAATTCATTCTATGATAAAAAAAATCTAAAGTTAGACCTTAAAAATGAAAAAAAAAAATTGTTTATACTCGAAAAGATCAGAGACAGACTTGGACACCTGAACCTGATAAAATAGTTCTGTTTCTCATAAGAAAATGTCAAAGTCTAACATGATCTGTTAGAGAGAAGAGCTTTCACCTCATGGACCTCATGAGGAAAATGGAAGAATTAGTTGTTTAAAAGTCATGGTGGAGAAGAACAGAAAGAATATGAGCGGACAGCAATTTGTGCATTCTCTACTGATGTCTGCAATACAAGTCTTCAGCTTGTAGAGTTACATGAATACAAGAAGCATGTAGAGTTGCCATAGGAGAATAAACCTTAGAATTCCCTAAAATTGTCAAAAACGTTATTATTTTCATAAATAATGAAAGAAAAAATCCTTCAAAATAACGGGATTAACTTTTTTTTGAGCCTCACATACAACTCACAGCTGAGCTGACCCATTTCATTACTCCATCCTCAATTAGTCTCAACAGAATTCTTCGTAGAACTGAACTCAGTAAGGCACAGCTCTTTTGGTTTGAAAGAGGTTAGGAGGTCATTCAGGGTTTTGCTCTTTTAGCCTTAATGTTACATTTAAAATAGAAAGGAATATTTTAGTGTCTTTCTCTATCGAAATTTCTCATTTATGAGGTTATTTTTCTAAGGTAGAGGTACACAATATTTAACCAGAAATTGTAGCTCAGATTCTAGCAGAATATTATGTAGTTTGTATTAACACAGTACCGAGCAACTGTCACCTATCACTTAAGTATTATAATCCTGTTTTGTTATATTCTAGAAAAAAATTGAAACAGAAGTGCAGGTTTATAAAGGTATTTGCTAACATCTCAGATTTTTCTTTTTCTTCATGTGTGTAAAACAACTTTCTACAGTGCACCTGTATTATTGAAAGCTGTTCTTACTGTATGCTTTATGAATTGTTAGGATATATTCTTTATACTTGCATAAACATTTCTAACAGAAACCTAATTTTCAGTTTGTAAATGCTTTAAAAATGTACATAAATTACCTATTACTGATGAGATATGTGTGAAATCAGGCTATGGGAAATTATTAACTGTCTATCCATGGAATAATAGAAATAAGTAGAAGACCTTTTTTCCACCATGCATTCAAGGTCTTTGGAGTGTCCAGAATAATTTTTCTTTCATAATGGAACAATCAATTCTGGAGCATGTGGTGTCTCACACCTTCTTAAACTCAGAAGCCTGATGAACACTTATAGTATGAATTTCTGCAGAATCTCACTCTCTTGATCTCTGTTATTCCTCTGCAGATACTGGAGGAGGGTTTTCTATGAGTAGTCTGTGTTCAGATCTCCCCTTTCCTAGAATCTTTGCATGGAGCTGCCCTTAAGGGGACATAGCAGGGTCCCTTAGGTTAAGGGAGGGCGGTGAAGGGGTCTTGGCTTTAAATTATACACCTCTATATAGAGGTGGTTTTGCTTCTAAAAGAAGGCTCTACAGCAGTGACAAATAGAATTAATTTTAAAAGTAAAAAAATTGTACCCAAGATTTTAAACATTCAAGCTGTTATAAATTTTGCCTTAGAACATATTAGTACAGAAGGTTGTATCACTTTTTAATAAAATTCAAAATTCAGATGCAGATGGACACAGGTAACTTGGCTCCCCTGAGCACAAATATTCAAGGTGTGAGGGGATATGGAGAAAGTCTGTCCTGCCCTCGGGGTCTCTGCACAGTGACTCTTCATGCCAGAGATCTGATGTTGTGATGTCTGATTCCTGCCCTTATCAGGGGCAAGGGAAGCAAACTAAAGTCTTGGGGGAGCTCTGGCTGGGGCTCACTACCCCCAGTCAGCCCAGAGACTGCAGCAGCCAGAGCAGAGCTGGGATAATTAACACCCTCCTCCCCTTGGAGGCGTGGGCTGGAATGGGAGTGACAAAGCAAGAGGTACACTGTGATTAATGAGCAAAATGGACTGCAGAATTACAGGGCAACCTAGGCACTCATATGGCTAACTCATTAAATTCATACATGTGTGTAAATATGTTTATAGGCATAATATTTAAATTCTTATAGTTTTTTAGTCATAATTAACCCCAGACCTTTTATTTTTCTTAATTTAACTTGCTTCTTATGCAGTTGTCATTACATTTTAACTACTAGCAAACCAACCATATGACATTTCAATTTAAATCAGCCTTGCCATTCATTTTTAATGACATTTATGAATCTCTGAGGTAGAAGTAATCTATGTACATTTTTAGAAAAAAAAATCAGCAGGAATTAGAAAATTCTTAGCAATGCTTTGAGCTTTTTTTCTGAAGAAAAGATAAAAAAACAAAGGAGTGCTGACAGTTTTTTTTCTATAAACTTCTATGGTCATGAGGATTTCAGATGTAGAAGGGCTTCTAAAAAAGAAGCATCTTTCTAGAACCCTTAAGCCTTCAAAATAATTTGTGTTCCTGGCATTTATCCATTTCATTTTATCTGTCTGTCCATCTTTCAGCTCAACTGGAATAATGAAATGTGCAGGTGACATAAAAATAAGTCAGTTCCTTATGCTTTCATAGGTAACTCAGAAACAGGTTAATTGGAATTCATCATACACAAGTGATAAGCTGAAATAAGTGGGCTCAAGATTCTGATGCTCTATGCATTTCCTTTCTTGCTTAGCTTTTACTTAGATGCCTTAAACAGATAACAGAGTATTATTATAAAAGTTAGTAAAATTCAACTTCATAAGATTTTCTGCTACCTTCCAAAGAGAAAAAGCTTGCAATATAATGAATAATTGTTCTTTTTATTAATTTAATATATTTTAAAAAATGAATTAAATTATTCAGATTCTAATTTTTTTTTTTCATTTCCCAAAAGTAAGTTGTTTTCCAGTTTTGCTTGAGAAGAATCTTGGCCACAATTGCTTGTGGAGTTATTCTCTGACCTTTCAAGAGATATCCCTTTTTAAGATACAACACTCCTAAAATGGCTACTAGTGCTAATGCTCACTGTTGAGAAAAATATTAACACCTCCACAGTATCTATTTTTCAAGCCATCATCATCTATTAATTGAAGTCTTTCTTAAAAACTTGTTCAGTGGATAAAAAAGTGAGTAAATATCAATTAAGAGTGGATTATAATGGATGTATCAAACCCTGCCTAAGTAATTATATAATCTCTTCTGTGTAGGCCTTGACCCTACTTGATCTAATGATGTGGTAATGGACAAGAAATGACTGCTTTCAAGAAAATTCTGCATATCAGTGATTTTACTTATGCATGATTATCCTTCCTCTTTGACATGGGCACTGAATAGAATACCTTATAAGGCAGAACAAAGTTTACTTTTTTCCTTTTGTTAAGAATGAAGATATATATTTTTATTAATGAGGACAATTATTAATGAAGGACAAAGTCAGTCCTTCAAATATGGTATGTTAGAAAAATCTCAGTCTTCAAATGAATGAATTCACTTCTGCAATACTTTCATATGCCTAATCACAGTCTTTGGAACTAAAATAATTCTCAAAATATTCTTTTCTCACTTGCAATCCCTAATGGTACATTTAGGTGCTATAATAATGTTAGTGTAATACCATGGTAAGTTGTCTGCAGCCAAGCTACGGCACAAATGGAAATCTTGGTAACACAGGGAATGATCAAATATACCTTATGGAGTTTAGTCAAAAGGACTCTTTCTGATATGCATTCTGATAACTAAATATGAAGATGCTTTGCATAATCTCTTCCAAATTCAGCAGTGGAGTGAATTTCAGAAGGAAATTAACAGCTTGGGAGCTCTTCACCCTCTGCTTTTTAGCAGCCTTGAAATCTTCAACTATTCCAGTAAGACACACACAAGCTCCACCAGTTTGCCCCCTGCTTTTCATGGGTGTCTTGTTGGCAGATAACAGAGGAGAATTGCTTGAATCATGTATCAAATGCATACAGCATTTCCAAGATTTCCCTCTGAAGTATAGAAATAAACATCACAGAATTCACAGAATTTCAAATTACATTTGATGGATGTAAGCATTTTCGGGCATCTCACTAACTTTACATTTTATTAGTGGTCTGTGGATAAGCAGAAGGAAAGAAAGTAGGAAAAAATCACAGAAATTTCTGTGGGAAATCTCAGAATTCTCTGTGACTTGCTGTTTACATTATGATATCATGCAAATCCAGTGCACAGCTGTAGAAGGATTACTAAATGTGTATGGATTTCAAAGCCAGAGATCTTACAGGTCCATTGGAGGGACTCATACAGTGGTAAAAGAAAGAGAGAACATCTCAATCAATCACTTCAACTTGGTAAACAGTCAAACTGTTACAAAATGCTGACTTCACTAATTACAGTGTTTTGAATAGAAATAAGGAAATAAATAATATATTAAAAATATTTTGTCATTGCTTATAAAAGGGCATCTGCTTTACTTTCTATGTGATTTACAAAATTTATGGGCTGTTTTTCTGAACAAAAGAAAAAATATTTTTTTAATTTAATTTAATTTAATTTGTATTTTAATTCTTTTTTCAATCAAAACTTACTAGAGAGCCAATGCAATTTCAGGAAGTGTATTTGTCTCAGGGCATAAAAAGGAAGGAACAGATTAGACCAATGGCTTGTGTAGAGGAGGTAATGCTGGGGACTATGACCACACTGATTCCACCTCCTCCCACCAAGCTTTATGGGTTTTTTGGGGGTTTTTTGGGGTCTTTTTGGTTTTTTGTTTGTTTGGTTTTTTTTTTTTTTTTAATATGGGTGACAGAATAATAAAATACTGTTAGGTACTATTAGCAGGTTTGGGAGTCTTTGATTATGTGCTTTTGGGCTTCAGGGTAAAATTTCTGTAGACTGTTTTAAGCTATTGATCTTTTCTTTTCCTTGTCTCCACAAACGCATGGCAAAGTGCCCTACAAAGCCTGGGCTGGAAGAAGGGTTATAAACAAGAGCCCGTGGGCTGAGTTTGCCAATAACATTTGCTGTGCTGAGTAACTTTCTGCTCCAGCACGATTTTCCACACCAAGGGTCTATCATTTTCCTGTAGCCTTTACAATTTCAGAAGAGGAGCAGAGACAGTGGACAATAAATCCGGACTAAAGGATGTATTTAAGTGAGATATTTACATCTCTAGTGTGCTGCACTTGCCTGTTAGTGGAAATTTAGCAAAGACCACCAAAGCAATTTCTCAACAGCTGCAGTGGTTATGTCTCTCCTTATAACTGACCTAGATGCTGACTTATAGCCATTGCAGTTAAGGAGAACAGATCTGGAAGATGTGGTACAGAAATATAACATACTTATGGAAGGAGAAATACATATGCCTGATATTAACCAAAAAAATATACACGTGGATTCTTGACCTTCAAAGGAAAATCATATTACTTGCCTTGTTTAAAGAATAAAGAAGAGGAGAAAGCAAACATAAATGTATTTTTATTAGCTCTTCAAAGAAACTACTTTATAGTTTCTCTGAAAAAAAAATTCTTAGGTTAAAACCATATTAAACAATATAATTATTTTTCAAAGTTGTCTCTCTATTTGTGCAGGAAAATAGATATTTTTATAAGTATTGAACTTAAAAGGGGTGGGTGGTGCTCTCACAGCACAGCTGGCTCACTGTCTGATCCCTCACCACAGAGGTGCAGAGGATACGTGTCTCATCCAGAAGTAGAAAAATAGTCAAAAAGTAAGTATGATCCAACTAGCTACTTAGATATTTAATAACATAGTCAAAAGACACAGGTAAGCTCAGGAGGATGCTGTTCCACAGCCCAAGAAACTGAGTAATTGTTTTCAAACTTTCTCAATTGTATCTGAGTGATATTGGTTTTGAATTTTTATGTATATCCAGCTTGCCCATGGCCAGAATTGCCCTTCTTAATAACAGCCAACAACAGCTCATGAATCAGTGAGCCCAGTGCTTGCATGCAGAGAGAGGGCATTGTAATACATATATCTGAAATCCAGAATAAATACCAAATAATAAATTAACAGTAAACATCTGGAACCTTGGCTCTCAGGCCATGCTGGAATATATGAGAGTATAGTCATAATTAGGTACAGAAAATTATGTTAAAAGAAAAATATTGTCAGCATTTTACAGCAGATTTCTAATCTCTTTTAAAACCTGATAAAACTGTTTTTACTGTAATTGTCTGTACCATGCTTAATACAAAATTTACTAAGCATACCTGTTACCTTAGTACAACTCAAATAAATGACATTTCCCAGTACCTTAAAGTCTTGCAGTGAAACTTTACATTGCCTTTCAAGGAAGATAGAATAAAAGAAATAAAAAGCAGATCCCAAACCGTAAGGGAAAAAAAAAACCAAACCAGATCCTTCCGAACAGTTACTTTAACCTTTTTCATGGATTCATACTGAATGATAACACAGCTTTCAGGGTCTGGTAAGTGCTACTTTGGGCTCTCAGATCAATGTAAAAATTCAAAGCAACTTGAAGCCCCAAAATATTTCATTGTCTGTCTGAACTAGACACCCAGACAAAAGCCCAGCATCTGGGCTGAGAGGAAGCATTGAGGGAAAATGTACATTCTTCTCACCACTGAGACTGTATTAAATTAAGGGGCAGAGTCACTGAGTTGTCAGCAGAAACATATCTGTGTACAAGAGAGCTCTGTGCTTGCTGATAGAAGTGGCAGTGTATCCCAGCAAGCTTCACGTGCTACCTGCACATTTGTCCGCCGCAGTGTCACTGCCTGGCTCACCAATCACCTGTGTGACAATGTGCCTCCATTACAAGCCCTTATAAATAAATAACAAGTCAATCTGACAACTCACTAGCTGATTGAGATGAAAAATATGTTGAGCTTTGTGAATTTTTAATCTGAAAGTCGAAGTATGACACGTTACAATGATAAATATTTATAAAACACCCAAACCGCTTTCCACACGATCTAATTTATATTTAAAATATCTTTAAACTGTATCTGATTTCAATGAGGTATACTTACAGTACATTAAAAGAAAATGGAATAAAGTTAACAGAGTTAACAGATCTAACTGCAACAGAATTTTGTTTGTAGGGACCCCCCAGCAAACATTTTGCTTGAAGAGCTGTTTTGCACAGCTCTGTAACAAGGCTCTCAGTAGAACTTCGGTGAGCATTCACCACACTCAGCACCAGGAACCAGGAGGTGTAACAGGTCATACCCAATAGAGGCTTGGCTTTCTCTTTCTAACATAAGTACTGGAGGAACAAAATTAAATCCTTTGAAATTACGCTTCAGGAATTAAAATATTGACTCCAGTATGACTCCACCTGATTCCAACTAAGCACACAAAATATTTTTTGGCTCTGTGATTGTTACATATGTGCTATTTATACCTAACTGTGTTCCTTGGAATTTGATAATTTCTTTGTATGGGAAGAATTAATTCACTTTAGCTCTAAGCTATCAAGAACTGAATATCACAAGAGAAATTACTTGACATCTCCTAATCCCTAAGAGGAGTTATAGTAGAAAGCATTGGATCAACTTCATTCTAAAGGGTCAATACCACTTACAATAAGGACAAGTGGTATAGCCTAACCAATGTTTGAAGCCCCTTATGTAATTAATGATTACAAGTACAGCTTTCTTTGTTTTTTTCTTGTTAGTTTTTATGAACTTTGCTAAAAACCTTTTCTGTGTTTTGCATTTAAATTATATTTTTAACTACAATTTTCCTATCTTCAACTTCTTTTGACTCAGTCTTTCTTAACAGCAACATCTGTATTTTATAAACAGAAATCTGACCACCCATTCCAAATAGAAAGCGCATTGAAGAGCCTGTCCAAATCCAGGCTAAAATGAAAATTAGAAATAAACAGAAAATAGAGCTAGAAGGGACCTTGAGAGGTCATCTCATCCATTCCCTCTGCCCCAAGGCAGAATCAGTTATACCTAAAACATTTCTGACAGATGTTTGTCTAACCTGTTTTTTAAAACACTCTGTGACAGAGATCTCATATATTCCCCAGTCTATCCTAACGCTTAACCCTCCTTTTAGTAGGAAACAATTTTTCCTTTTATTCTCTGCCTTTGCTTTCTTTCTATATTATCTAATTTAAATCTTTATTGTTATAATATAAGTTTATTTTTTTCTCTCCTGTCCACCATGGATATGAGGCAGAGCTAATTCCCTTGCTTTGTGCAGCAAAGTTTTGTCTGTTTGAAAAGTGTTAAACTAGAGGAGGAGTTAACAATACTAAAAATAGCCTCTAGCATAGTAAGTGACCAGTAGGGGAAAAATGGATACAAATGTGGAATGCATTGGAAGGGAGCCCAAATGGGCAAGTGAGCCATAATGATCTGATAATTTGGCTAGACAGAAGGGAACTTGAATAAAAATTACCCATATGTGGCTCATATTGAATACCCACAAAAGATATGCATGATTTCTGGCACCCTGCATCACAAGCTATTTAGTTTAGCAGTAATTAGCTGTAAACACTGGTGCAAAACTTTAAAGGATGAGTTTTTTCCTGGAATTTCTTTTGGAATGTTTCAGAGTTTAGAAGACTAGGAAGAAAAATGTTCCTCAATTTCTAAGAATTATGGAAACCCAAAGCAAGTAAAGCTAAAAATGTATGAGCTTGAGGCAAAAGGCGGAAATTAAAGTGTCTCTAAATTCTAAAGAAAGGTAGGTCAGTGAGTTGAAATTCAGTCAAATAATACCTGCAGAGAAACAGTACTAAAATAAAATGCTGTTCTGCAAAGGTTGATTTGATTGCTTCCAAAGGACAATAATAAATAATAGAAAATTTCAGAAAAATACTCACAAACCAATAGCTTCTCCAATAGCAGAAGAACAAATGCATAGTAAAAACCCCAAAGTATGACAGATGCAAAAAGTTTTTAGAGACTTTTCAAAGTTCTACTGCAAGCATCAGATGCCAGACTACATTTACCACTCTGCAAACAGAGATTGGGCTCAAGTGGTCTTCAAGAAACTCACACTTCTGGGCAGAACCACAGTATGTAAAGCCCAAGAGATAATTTCAGACAGTAGAGATGGAAACTATGAAAAAACAGCATATGTTATTTTGTGCTACTGCAGATAAATTAGCAGGAAACAGTGCGAATAAAACTCATCACATCCTTAAACCTGATTCTTTTGACAAGGTTGTTTTATCATCTTGAGAAAGGAAAATACCCCCCTCTGCCATGAATTCTTTGTAAAAACATTTTCTTAATTGCTTTCTTTACTGATAATTTCCCTACATTTTACTGATGGCAATTAAAAATACGTTCTGTCTTCTTGCAAGGTGAATAAAAATTAAATATTCATTTAAATAATCTCCATGCTTATGTTCAATAATCCAAATCTAAAATATTATTAATGTGTTAAATTATTAAACATAAATTACAAGGCTAAAGCTTTCAACTTGCAGAAGTCTCCAGGGTAAGCCATGGCACTCTCTGTTAATTCATTTTTACAAACACAGTCTGAAGCTGTGGTGACTGAACGTATACACCTGCAAAGTATTTATATGAGAAAAGACCTGGAGCAATCAACCATTGTACATTTCTTTTCTTTTCTTGGTCCTAAATTTTATTCAATAATGATAAATTCCTATCAGCAGCCTTCCCTTGCCATAACAGAGTGGTGTTTGATGTTTTTAATCTTCATTGCATTCTCTTTATTCTCCACTAGTTCCATATGAGAGGATTTAGAATAAGAATTTGGATGGATCCAGCCTGCAGTATCCTGTGGTTCCTGTGTGCAGGATCCAGCTGAGTCTTCTGGAAAGGAAAAGAGGCCTCACTGCCTCCCTGTGTGTCTCTACAGAAAGCTGTGCAGAGACCTTGATTATTCTGCCTTCCTGTAGATACAATGAATTTTCATTGAAAATATGTTGCTTTTCTGGTGCACGTGGGGAAGGAAGTTCATGCTTCAGTGTGTCACCTTAGCATCTTCCCAGCAATACAGCTGGCCACACGCTAGAAAAACATATACATTATATATTTTAATTTGCAGCAAACAGCTCTCAGAGTCCTGGATGCTTTTAATTTGACTGATTTAACCAATCATAAAGTCTAAAGACCAAATATGGAATCAGTCACTATGAGAAGCAAATATAGCAAATAAAATATTAATTTGACTAATTCTGGTGTGTATTTTCCTCTCCAGTCTGCATGGTAATAGGATTTACAAATACATATCAAGGCAAGAACAAACATAAAAAGTATTGATTTATGTGATGCCACTGAGCACAAAAGCACTACAGAGTATAGTGGGTATAAAATACAGACAGAGATAAAAGAGCTATTACAATAAGCAAACTGATAGCAAAGGACAAGCAGGAAAAACACTGCTTTTCTGTCATGCCTTAATGGGATGATTGCATTCACTGGCTTTTCCAAATACTGATTTTCACTTACTATAAGCCTTGGGGATAGTCATCAAAAAGTGTTTCCAGTAATTAGAACTTTGTGAAGAATTAAAACATTGACAGTACCGAACAGCAATGAAAACAAAAATCTAAGGTTGATTCATGAGTGCTCACAAGCTGAAATTTGAACTTGAACAAGCAGGCAGCTCCTTGGCAATGTCTCAACACACGCTACTTTAATGAACTATTGCATTTGAATATGTAGATGTATTTCTCTTAAGCAAATGATCAAAAAGATTCCTGCTTAATTTATGATTTGAATATATTTTTCCATCCTAATATTCAAGTTTCAAGACCTATCCCAGTAAAATTCTTGTACCACATACACTAAATGATTGAAAGGACTGAGCTAAATATGAAAAATAGGCTGATGGCATTAAAATAACAAAATGGGGAAAATACCACAAAACCAAACCCACTCTGTTGATAAGATTCAAAGACTTCACCAGCACTAAGAAACAAATTCATCTCTCACCATCTACTCACACTTCTTTCTTTTCTTACATCATCCATATAAAGATGCTGGTGAAGGGAAAAAAGAAAAGTTGTTAAAACACTCTGTCTGGTTACCTAGGTCAAGCTATTACAAATTTTATTGTGTGAGCTCTAGTATCAATGACTGTTTTCTATTTCTATTTGCTTTTCCCTTGATTCCCTTCTCTGATTTGTCTTGACCTGAATTGTTTTGTTGGCTTCTCTGAGGGCACCTGGGAGGTCGCACTCCGAGGTGTTTCATTCAGCAGAGCCGCGCACCGGGCAGTCCCTGCCGCCCACAGCAACCTGCAAACAGGTTCTGAGAGGAATGGACTTCCAAGAGAACATGGGAAAACTGCTATTGCTGCAGCTTTTCCTAGGCATAGTAATCTGTCTGCCATATAAATTGTTCTTAGGTTTTGTGCGCAGAAGCAATATAATAAAAATATAATTTTTCTGAGCATCCCTTTCTTGATGTCGTTCTCAAAATGTATCTGATCTCCCTGGGAAACACAGAGGAGAAGTGCTTGAAACAGAAATGGGGCGATGTAGGGGGTGGAAAGGGGAGGGCAGTGCATGCTCAGTCTTGCCCTTGTCAAGTGCAGGGGTCTCTGAAAGAAGTGCTCCTGTTTAGAGGAGTTATTTGACAGTCAATCCTGCACAGGTTGGTGTTTGGTCCTTTTTAGCCTTTCCTGGCAAGTCTCTGGTGCTCTTATTTGAATCTGGGTCCAATGGGCTGCTGAATGTTCTGTATTTTAGGCAAGACCCTGATCAGATTGTTGTCTGCCATCTGTCGTTTCTGCTAGCCCATCAACACCCTTGGGTGAGGGTGTTAGGGGATGTCTTCAGGTACAAAGAGACCACTGGCATATTAAGGGAAGTTTAGAAAGGGTAGGTGAAGTGGACAGGAGGTCCCCAAGAGGGATCATGATCAGATGCTCTCTGATCCCCCTTATTTTTGCACATGAAGTGTCCAGACTATGATGGTCAAAATATTCAAGGGCCAAGTCATGGGTGCCAGGAAGCCTTGCCAAGTCTGTGGAGATGCCCACAAGAAATCTCAGGCTGTAGCTTCCAGATGTTAACAAACTGGGGGGCACAGCCAAGGATAAATCGTTAGAGAAATCTCTAATGAAGATATTTCTCTAAAGGGCAAACATACTGTCTTTAACCTTTGCTCTTCTATTCCATAATGCAAGTCTACCTTTGCAGGTGACTAGAGAAAAAATACATACTGCCAAATCAATAACTGAGAGAGAAAAAAAGGGGAAAGCAGTTGGTAATGGCAGCTACCAAAAGTAACAAGCTGCTAAGGCTGTCCATATCTCATTCACAAGCTTATTGTAGATCAGAATTTCAGCAGCTTTGCTGAGCACTTTGTGCTTCATGCCAGCTAAGTGACACAGCCTGTAGATTTCCAGCTCTTCACAAGATTAATGGGCTTTAAACTTGAGGTGAAACACGTTTTAACAGGGTGCTTATGTCAAAAAGTACCCTGTAACTTTTATTTTGAGGGGTATTAATCCTACAGGCTGTTACGTGCTCACTCCTTCATCCCTGTAATGAAGATAACCTGCTCCTCTCTTGGCACTTGGATTAGATCTTCCTGGTGTTTATAAAAGATAACAGAGGTCTCTTTAGGACCCTCTGGACAGCTCAGCAACATTAACAATAGTCTCTCTTTATTTCAGTGCTCTCAGAAGCTTATGGTTTGGGGTCAGCTGAGGCAAATTGGCAGAGCCTAACCAGTTCTCAGTTGGCATGATTTCGACCTTGGCAACATTTAAAAAAAAAAAAAAAAGCTCAAACAAAGAAACTCTTATATTTACTTAAATTGCTTTAGATTCTTCTTATTGTGATTGAAAATGACTGACAATCTGGAGGGACAATCTGGAGGGACAAGCTGCCCTGACTTAAACATTCCTCTTTAATACAATGCTGCTAGAAATATACTTGTTATAAATCTGTTCTCATAAATTACACTTACTAATTTATGTGCTGATGTGTTTTGTAGCTTGAAAGTCATGACTGCTTCAGTGTGATGAACAGGAAATAAATGTTTTGCTTTATGCTGATGGATTCTGAGAGGTGGAGACGGACAGATTTAAATCAATTTGTGATAATGACATTGTATACCAACACATGACCTGAGTATGCATAAATATAGAAGAGAAACAATTAAGGACCAGCTGGGTATAAAGACACAAAGAATTCTAAAGTAGTAGGCTTTTAAGCCATCAAAACTGCAGGATTAGTGGGTTAGGGATTAATATGAATCCTTGTGGGTTGTATACGAACTCTCGGGATCAATTTCTATTCCAAATAGTTTACATCCTTTCTAAAAATATATAAACTAATACTCTAAACTTCACACATGTGTATACTGATGAGGGCACAAGGGAGCTTTCCTTCTTCAGGTAAAAACTAGTGACAACCTAAGAAGGTTCTGAGCCAGTATTTTCACACTGATCTTCAAAACAAAGCAGAAATGGAATTCAGAAAGCGACCAGCACTGAGCTCAGTCTCTGTGCTAAGTCACAAACCAGCTAAGCAAACAGTAAGAGAGGACAACTGCACCCAAGAGAACACAAGTTCTTTGTGCCTAGATCTTCTGTGACTGTGTTTGTTGTGAGATTTCATAAAGTTTGGCAACACTATTATAGAAAATAACTTTATAATATTAAAATGGTGAAAAAAAAATTGAATACTACTGGTCATTTTGAGGAATTGGAAGTTCACTTTTTGGGGTCTTGTAAATTGGCTGCTCTGCAGCACCAGGGACCCAGGCCTTAGAAATCTGTTTAACAGATGGTCAGGTTTGTTGGGAAATGTATTCTATGATGTCTCCAGATAATATTCCAGTCTGCAGCAGATTTTTCTTGTCTATATTACCTGTGCTTGCTTCTTCAGGGGGCCATAAAACTAGTTTAGGACAATCTAATCCTACTCAGAGCTACTCAGCCTGGGTCTGTAGGCCCCCATCTACTCTGGGGACAGTGGTAGGAAAGGGAGTTTCTAGAGCCTCACTTGCGGCTGGACACATCAGATTTTTGGTGATCTTAGTTGCAAAAAGATCACCAAAAGATCACCTAGTGCTGTTTGTTCAAGCTACAAACAGCACTAGGCCCAGGCTGTAGCACAGTCTTTGCTTTTCAGTCGTTTCCTGTTCTGGGGGGTTATAAGTGCACTCTTGGGGCATGCCTGAAGAATACCTGAATGCCCAAGGTGAATATACTCTCCTAAGGGCAGGGAAAGGCAGAAATAATTTTGTGATTTCTGGAGCTGATGCACTTCCTTCTCTGCAAATGGAGAAATTGTTCTTTGTTCCCTGGCCAGGTGAAAGTCATTTATAGGCAGGGTCCCCATGGGAATGACATCCAGTGTGAATCAAGGTTACCATTCTCTAGTACCCTTTTAGCTTTCCTTTTGTCCTTCTGCACCCACTGTAGGCTTCTCACTTTAATTCTGGGTTGGGAAATCTAGCCATCACATGCTTAGTAATTACTGTGTGTGAAGATTTATCTCTGGGTGCACACTGTTTCATATTCCAAGATTTCTATAGTTTTTCAACATAGAATCGGAAAATAATTTTTTAACATTTTAAGTAGACTTGTGTGCTGTATTATCAGCAAGTAAATTAGGCTCAATTAATCTGGGCCAGAAACTGATCCCCAGTATTGCTCTACAAGCCTGGAGCAGGTTTTTGGATTACACAAAATTATATTGTGTGTTTAAATGAACACAGAATCTGGCCCTTCATGCTCTGCCAAGCAGATGCAACTAAACTACATCTTCTCTACCTGCTTAAATATATTTACATTTAAGGATATCAGCAGAAAATACCATCACTGGATACAATCTGGCTGATTCCTAAAAGCATGCAGTAATATAAAATATTTATTTTAGAGAGTGAGATGCTTAATTGTACTCAGACACCTCTGGAATCCACTCTCATTCATTTCTATACGAAAAGCAAACAGACAAAAGTCTGGCTGACAGCTTGCCAACACACTAATTAACTTTCAGCTGCAGCATTCCCAGTCAGCCTTCTCTCACAACCTACACACCCTGCCAGGAAGCACAACAACAAAATTCAGCTTCAAAATATAGAACTGGACAGAATATAGAGTGGCTTCACAGGAAATGAAAATGTTCTGTATGCAAACATAGGTTATACCTTTCTATTATTTATTTAGGGTAGACCTGCTTGTAATTCACTCATGGCTCAATAGCTCAGATTTTATTATTATTCCTCTTTAATTCAGGAAATTCAAAGATCTGTTCTTCATCCACATAGATAAGTCTCCTCTTTATTGTTTTGCTGCTGCATATATTTCCAAATGTGTGCTTTTTGCAGTGGAATACAGTACAGGTGGGAACCTTCAGTTTCCAGCTTTTTAGAGACAAAACCTCATGGTTGAGAAACTCTTACAGACCCTCTTCACTTTCTAGTGCTTGCTCAAGTGACATTGATCTTTGGTCTGTCTTTTATGTTTTGCAGGCTGTTCAAACTTTCCTTTAGTGTAAGACACAAAATGTGTGCTTATGGGAAAAAGAAGATTCTTAATGTAAATACAAATTTAATTCATATTTGTCCTCCTTTGTCTTTAACCAAAATTAGCCCCCTCCCACCCCCACATCTGTTCTGCTTCTGGTTTCTTCCCCCCTCCCATCTGCTCCCACTCTCTCTTCCCTCCTCCCCCACCTGCTTGAACATCACTAACCCTCCAGGGATCCCTTTTCCTCTCTTTGACTCCCTGCCTGTCTCCCAGCTGGGCTTGCCTCTGCTATCTGAAAGCAAAATGATAAAAACAAGTGTTTAGGATGGAGAAAACAACACACGTACTATTGTTAGTGAACTTCTGCAGATTCCTCTCCTCGTGCTCCACAGAGAAAACAGAGAATGTCTCCTTGACTTCTGGAGCACAATAATATCACACCACTTCTGAGAGTTCTCAGAGGGCTCTGGCCCTCTTAGTAGATGCAGTTGAGTCATTGATTAGACAAGCACCCCAAACGTTTTGCTTGCAGTGGGAAGCTTTATTCTTTTGCCTCATTACCATGTCCATCGTGAACAGTGGCAAATAACAAAAGCAGCTCTTAGGTACTGGGTCAGACTCTGTTTTCAGTCCCCATCACTTCTGGGAGCTGCAAACACGTCTGAGCTGGCTTTGATGGCTGCAGGTCCAGGCGATGATGAAACTGCAGCTGACACCCAGTTGCAAAGGTCTTTGAAAACACCACATTTTCTACACCATCCATTTTACATGGTCCTTTGATTGCCCTGCAGTTTCACTGCCTTGAAAGTGGCACACCAGAGCAGAGGCTGGCTCTCTATCACAAAACTAATTCTCAATTATTTTGCTCTTATTGTCTTTCCCTATACACAGCATAATCGCTGTGGCCCACACCTCAAGTGTTCATCAGTACCAAGGGAAATTTGGTAGTTTTCAAGTATTCTTCCATGGAACACATTTCAGTGACAAAATTTCAGGAAGCCTTTTTTGGTGTTATGTAGCTTAAAGCAATATTTTATTTTGACCAGACTTTCAATGGATGCACAAATGTACTGTAAGCCTTAGGAACCCTTGGTAAAGCAGTACAGTACTGTATTGCAAAAATCAGCCTTGAACTGCTTTGCCTGGAGACCTGTCAGATTTATTTAAAAATAAAACAAAATATATGTATTGTTAGGGATGTCTAGCTCCACAGTTACTGCCTTTTCTCCCAACCCAAAGTTAGGTCAGTGAAAATATTTTTCAAAAGCATGCAGAATTGAACAAATTGGCACTGAACATATATGAACCAAAACCAAAAATAGAACTGAGAACATTTTTCATAATACTTTCATGCATTTTAAAGCAACTTTGTAACTTTAATAATAAAAACATTTTAAAATCCCATTGCAATACCTTTCTGTGTCACTTTTTTGATAGTTAATTTTTTCATGGTAGATGCTTGATCTCAAAATTTTTTGATCATCAACTACATTTCTGGATACCAGGGGTTTAAAAATTGAATATGAAAGCAATTGTGCCTCTTCAGAGAACATTTGCTAAACATATAGCATGAGGAAAACATATTTTAGTAAAAAATAGGATGATTTTTATTTTTGTCAAGTTGAAATAATTTTCTCTGAATTATTAAGAAAAAGAAAAACAAACACCAAAAACCAAAGCCAAAAACTGAAACAAAACTTTGCCTAGAAACCATTCCATGGGCAATTGCTCTTCAGGCTCTTGTTTCTTCAGGAAGGACAAGGAATATACAGTCCCTGCAGGCTTAACAAGGTTTATGTATTTTTCTTGTATTAGAGAACAGGATTATAGAGAAGGCAGCATTCACAATGTTTTCAACTTTTATGACAAATTCAACTGCATGTTTTGTCATGTGGATTTGCAATCCCTTTATGAATAGCTGAAGGGACTTCTTATGTAAAGTGATTGGGGAAGAGGAAAAAAAACAACCCAAACTGCATTGAACATTAAATATTAAAATTGCTCCTACAATATTTTATATGTTAAGAATCTTGCAGCAATTTAAAGCATTTAATGAATGTTTACATCTTATCTGAGAGGTGGTGTTTATTTTGCCCATTTCTGTGTGCAGTATAATGATATGCTGATTGAGTCCCGCAGGAAGTGTTCCATAGCTCATTTCATCAGATTGGGCCTGAAAGGATATAAGTGATTGCCCAGAAAATCTGCAACAGAACAGGAAATGGGTCCCAGATTACACAATTATTACTCCTGTACTTTTAAATAAGACTAGTCTCCCAACAGAGGCCCCGAGCTGAAACTGCTGCAGGATTTATTCTGAAGTTGAATAATACCACTAAGATAAAATATCATAAGGTGAATTTTCAGAATAGAATTCAATCAAACCTCCAAAGACAAATTTAAAACTGAGTTTTAGGAATTAATCTGCTTTTTTTGCTCAGATAATGAGTCTGGTAGTGTTAAGCCAAATAAAATATGTGCAATTTTTTAAAAAATCATGTAGAAGAAAAGGAAATAAAGGAAATAGAAAAGGTTACTATGTGAAGTCCTAATGAGTAAAATATTCTGTATGGATTATTTTTTAGCATTTAATTTTTCTTATGTGTTTTGCTTGAATAACAAAACTACAGTATTTCAAAGTCAAAAAAAAAGCTAAAGACAAAAATCTAAATGCAATCCAAAGTGACTGTAAAGTTTTCTCAGCCTGACTTCTACTCCAGGTTGTTGGTAGATTTTATATCTATCTCATTTGGAGCATCTCATTAGGATTCTAAAGCCTTAGTAAGGAAAACAGAAGCGTTATCTTTTGGGGTTCTTTATTGACTAGAGATCAGTATTTTGCCAGCTGAATTTCATTTCAATATGACTAGGGAAAGGTGACATTGCAGTAATTTGAAAATGTTCTCTACTTTCATGGGCTTAAGTGTTCATTCTGTTGCTGTCTGATTTCCTGGAATTTTCACTGCATATTTTTCTAGGAAAAATTTCTACATAATTTAGGTAATATTAGGGGTGGGGAGAAGGAGGTTTGTGTTTAACCATGAGCAAACTTGGCCCTTATCTCTATTTCAGACAATGAACATTAAATGTTGATTTGTAGCTCAGTGTCTTGTCACAGGATATCAGTTTGACATGTATAGAAAAGATCCATCAATTTTAATAAAATCTTGCCTCTCCCTTGAGTTAAAAAAAACCATAGAATTCTCTGTAGGAGAAAGTGGCAATGATGTTCAATAATTATTATTTTAGAACAATACTTAAATATTATAGTACTCAGTTTTGTACCTCTTGGTGCAAGAAAGCCAAGCCTATGCAGCAGATAAATGGATGAGTAGAAGTCACTTGTATCACTTTACACATCTTTAGGTTATTTACCAACAGCAACATTATCATTGAGGCAGAGAGCTGAGTAGACATTCAAAATAAAGTTGGGAATACATGCAAGAATTTTTTCTCCAATATGTCGAAGGTAGCTCATAGATATTAATGCAAAGGGACGCAATGCTATTGACAACTGCCTAGATGTACCTAAGTGTAAGAAGACCTAAAATAAATTTAAGCACATCAAAGAAAAGAAATGCCTGTCATCTATAAAGACATTCCTAGATTTGCTTATAAGACTTTTTTAAAAAACTCTGTTAGATGCTACACAGTCAGATCAGAAACTGGTCATTACACAATACACAACTGCACTGCAACAAAACTGCTCAGCAAAGCCTCTTACCAGTGAAATTAATAAAATTATGTGTTTACTTCAAAGAGCTGGAATACTCACTGGTTTTGTACAGGAGAGCATGACTGTGGTCCCTGTTCCACCTCACAGCACACTGGCACAGAAATATTTAAATATGCTTGGACTTGGTCTCTTCCAACTGAAATATTCTAGTCTCTTTTTTTCCTAAGTATATAAAAAGAGAAAACATAAACACACTTTTTGCAGAAAGCAGATACCTGCAAATGTAGGATGTCACTGGGGACTACCAAATTAGAAGCTTACACAAATGAAGCTCAGTTTTCTGTTTCTTCAAGGATTATGCTCTTGACTAGGACATAACTGTCTGGAAAGGATACACGGCATTTTTTTCCAATATACCTTACTTGATAAGAAAACATAATCAATATCCTGTATTATTTTGTTAATTTGGGTACCTTACTGTTTTCTTTATTTATTGGAGAATCAGAAAAAATATGAAATTAACTGTAGTTTAGCTCCTTGAATTAGCTTGTTTAAATCAGATAGATCAAATGTGCATACAGATAAAAATAGCATACATTATTTCTGAATAAATAAAATTCAAGGAAACTGTTCATTTACACTCCAGAACTTGAAACAAAGTTTGAGCAAATTATTCAGTGTGAATTATTTGTTCAGCTCTCTTCATTATACCTTTGGTTTGCTTGATTACTACTAAACAGATTTTACCAGAATAAGATGTTTTGAGGGGCTGAATCAGAGTTATGAAGGTGACCTTCTCTTACACCATCCAAATTAAGATGCTTTGAATCATCAATTCCAAATCCTCTATCTCTTTGCAAAGATCATATGCTACTTTTATTTAATCAGAAAAAAATACTTCAGTTCTTTTTCCTTTGTCAATATATCACATATACAAATGCCAGCAGCCAGCAATCATTGGAAATGATAAAACAGAAAAGCAATGAGCACAAGCAGTAGTTGAGGAAAATATTGTCTAATAAACCAACTTCAGTTTTAGCTTCCAGTTAAAGTTAAAAATTTCCCAATGTTCTGAAACAAAAATCCTTTTTAGTTCTTAATTTTCTGAGTGCAAGGTAAAGATTTCTCTTAACATGTTCAAATTCTAAATATAATCAGGTTTCATATTCAGCTAAAGTGCATGTTGGTTAATTCTGAAAGTTATTATGGGATTGGACTTTACAACACCACTATTTCTCATTTCTTAAAAGATAATTTCTTCATCTAGAAAAAAGTCTTGATTCCAATTTAATAAATTTGTTGTGAATTCTAAAAGAGAACTGGAAGTTTGGGGAGGGTACAAAATGAGAGCCTGCATCACCTAGCCCCAAACTTATTTAAACTCATTTTAAACCTGAGACAGTCCAGACTAGCTTGGTGGACTTTTCAAGGCTGAGAGGGTTGCAGTTCAACCAAACACAAACAAATAAAACAGTTTGGTGTTTTTCCTAAAATATCCATTCTGTGTGTATAAAACACTACAGAAGACAATGTTAGACAGTGACTCTAAATAGGGATCAAAAAATATTGCTTTTTTAATTATTTTCTTTTTGAAGATAGATGCATATACATCAATTCCTCAGAGTCAGCCTGCAGAAATGGAGCTTCTGGGATTTAGTAAGCCACTGAAATGCTGTCTTGTGCAGGTCTACAATATCTTATGAAAGAGAAAGAGGGCAAGCCATCAATTCTGAATTTTACAGGCCCTTCTAAACAACTAATGGTTGAGGAAGGCAGATAAAACAACCTGTAAAAGAAAAAACAACATGAAAAAAATAGGTTTTTTTCAAGGTTTTGAGTCTTTATTCCCATTAGCTTTTATATATTTAAATTAATATAACAGGGTGCTGTAATTTGAGTTAATAGCTTGATTTCTGCTTAGAGATGGTAATATCTATTATTTTTAAAAACAATAGCAGCGGACACATACTTGGTTAACAGTTGAATAAATATGCATATTAACCATAGTCTCTATTGTTTAGAGTTGGCTTTTGGTGACTGATGATCCTATAACTGTGATATAAATGTAGCAAACAGGACATGGCCCCAGCTGGAGGAAGAGCACTGAGGAGAAGGTGAAGTCCTGAGCTAAGCCAGGCATTTCCTAGATAAAGAAACATCACCTGAAAAAGATAAGTTGAAGGATTAATGAAATAAGTGTGTTTGCTTAACTGCTTTGGCAGGTGCTGGCAGTCAGCATGAACTTAGTCATGGCTGTTTCCTGGGGGTTGCTGGAGTTGGGCTGCTCCTTCTGGACTCTGGAGAAAATTGGCTGAGCTGCTGTGTGTGGGCTGGCTGTGCTCCTCTTCCTGCCCTGGGCAATGCACACTGTCCCTGCCACTAATCCAGGGATATTCTTTTTCTCCTTAGCACTCGTGGGAAGATGTATATGCCTTTGTGTGCCTCAGGTGTGTAGTCTGCAAGAATGTGTTTGCTTTGTTGAGAGTGCTTGAGTTACTTAAAAAAAAATATATATATATATTCATTTTCTGCCTCTATTTTTGCATTGGTGGGGTTTTTTTGGTGTTTCTTTGGGGTTTTGGGTGGGGTTTTTTGGTTGGGTTTTTTTTTTTTTTTGGTGAGTGGGTGGGGTGTGTTTTTTTCTCTCAATAAAGATTTTGTAGAAGTGTTAACAAAGCTGCTGTCAGCTACTGACTGAGTCTGTGTTTTGCATTCTGTTTCCAACTTGGCATAAATCCTAAAATTAATAAAATGATGTGGTGCTTCTCTTGGTAATTAAAGCAAGATGATTATTCTACAATAATAATCCTCTTAAATAGTGAGGCGTATAAACAATGGAAAGATAATTCTTTGCTCAGCAATGTAATATATTGGTAAATAAAAAACCAGATTACTTTTGAATTGGTAAACAAGTAATCCTGTTTGTTTCAGTCAGAATAATGAATCTCTATTTGTGTAACAAATGTGCATTTGGTTTGTGACCCTGAAGATGCAAGGTAGAATTTGGATAGTCCATGTGTTCAGAAATAACTGTTTTATCAACTGGCTAATTCTGAGCCTGAAGCATACATGATAGCAAAGGATAAAAATCTATTTCATCCTCCTGACTTTATATATTTTGATAAATACTAAACAAATAAAGGTGTAAAATTCTCTCTCTTTTAAATTTTTTTTTAATCCCAAAACTTAGAGCTAAGTTGTCTGTGCTATAAATTTTATACAGATCACAAACACTTTCTGCAAGTGTTTGATGCTTGTTTCTTTTATCTTGGAAGAGCAGAGCAGGTTCCTTAACACAGGCAAAATAATTTCTAGTGCAGAGGCACTCAGCCCTAGGCAAGAATACTTCCCAGATGTAAACAGCTGTCTTCTGAGAGAGGAGAGGATGGGAAAAGGGCTGGGAGCAGCCACTTTGGTGCATGGCATGGGTGTGTGTGTTTTGCTAACTGAGAGGATGGGAAAAGGGGTGGGAGCAGCCACTTTGGTGCATGGCATGGGTGTGTGTGTTTTGCTAACTGAGAGGGGGACCAAAGGGCTGAGCTGGTGTTCCACTGGAGCTCAGGAACAGCAGCAGTGTGGGGTGTGGAGCCCAGTCCCTACAGTGCAATGAAATCTGCTCCAGGAGCAGCATGTCCCACCCTGCCTGGGTACCTGGGTGAGCAGAGAGCCCAACATGTCCTACAAACCTATCTGACATGGGCCCAACCCAGGGGGAAGGCCACAGGAACAGGATTCCCCAGCTGTGGTTGATGCTTGGATTTTGGTGTTTTAAATATATTATAATACAAATCTATCCTACTGTTATGTCCATAATACTCTGACAAAGTAACTAGAAATATAAGGAAATTTGGCAACACATAATATGTCTCACATTGCTATAAATCACAGAATAAATTTTCCCCAAAATTTTTGCTTCTCGTGATGGGATAGGATGACTCAAGAAGAAATATAAAACTGATGGGTAACGGCTTCACATGTGTCAGCCATGGGAGTGCTATTGCTGTTTTCAACAGTAGTGAGAAATATCTGTAAAGTTGATTCACAGTGCAACTGATGTAGCAGTGAACTCTACTGTGAAACTAAAGAGAATAAAATTAACTTTAATCTAGCATTGTCTATTTAGGCTTCAACCTTTTTCTCTTTCAAAGTAAATAAGTACAAATCACTACTAGATTCCTGCAACTCTTGCCTGAAAAGTGAAGAAAAAGTACAGCAGGAGGGAGCCAACCCAAATTGTCACCTGGAAATCCCCAGTTACATATTTATTACTTGTGTCAAATCCTTTCTCCTTTACCATACCACAGATTACTGGGTTTGGAGCAAATTATTGTGTTTGTCCTATCCATTCTTGGATGAAATCACAGTTAGGTTTTATTCATACCACTTTAGAATATGTTAGGGTTTTATGCTTATGTATTCAAAGAAGCTCAGTCAGCTTACACAAACCAAGGGGAGTTCTGCTTTTGGAAAGCTCCACAGCTGGGCTTCTATATGCTAAAAATCATTGCTGTACTTCCTCGTTGTCTCTTTCCCACTCTTGGAATAAAGGTTTTTCTGACAATTTGTATGTGTTTTGAATGTGGAAATGGACATACTGTCTCTTGACAGGACTTATTTAATCCAATTTCTGATGCTATTATCACTGACAGCTTTTAGGGGAGCAGCTGTAGTTTTGATTTATGTCCTCAAAGAATTTGTTCTGTCAAAGAACATTTCCAAATATGTTGGGACACATAAATCCTTCTCAAAAGGGATCTCTTCCTTATGAAATATAAAATGATAGGATCAAGGGATTGCAAGTGTTTGACACATTTCTCACTTAAAACAATGTATAACCCTTTGGGCTCTTAAATACACTTTTGTCTATTCCAATCAGTTTTAAATCAAAAATCCTTGAAGACAAAGTTAAAAATGGTGAGTAAGGACAACTTCCCAGGTGTACCTCTCAGGGAGAAATTAGATTGATCAATTTGACCTGAGTAGTTCAGTTCTATATGATTAAATATTTCTCTTAAAGATTATGGTATGTGAACTACAGACTTTGCAACTAGTGCTTATATAATTAAATATGTAAAGTTAACAAATATATTCCATATTCTAGTGCATCACTGGCAGTTCTTAAATAATGAAAATAGAACTGTCTTAATAGGCTGTGTCACTTGCAACACTCTCTGACCCCTTTCCATACAACTCCTGAAAAAGACTAATCACGAATTTGTGAGGTAGTGTAACTTATGGGCTAATGTAGGGAGGCCTTAAAAATAAATTATTTTTCTTGTAAAAATCCTTCTAACAAGGTGTAACTATAAGATGCTATAAATCAAAACTGAGTTTGTGAGAAGCGCTACTCTAGAGATTTTTATTGTGTAGTGGTTACCATTGATGGTGCCTATCTAAATTATTATTTTAAGGTTTTTTAGGAATAACAACCTCCAAATATATTACCTTATTTCAGTTTTGTTTTCCCTGGTCAAAAAATGCACAAACAATACTAAGTGGCTTTGTTCAATTGATCCAGAACCGAGTGGGAACAATTTAAGAAATTATTTTCTTACCTTTCAAATAAAGGATAGTTTAGAGACCTATTGGTCACACATCTGACCTCACTTGCATTAGCTCACAGCTGCAATCGATTGAGTTACTCTGGATTTATGGTAGTACAACAGGGAGTATATTTAACAGTAATAGGCAGGGTTGCCTAGGTTCTGGAAGACAGAGACTAGCTTTTAACTGCCTGTTCCTGCAGCCCTGAAGAAAACACCTTTGCTGTCTCTAGACCTTTTCTGTTTCTCTTTCCTTTTTCCTCAAAATAAGTAAATAAATATCTCAAATGGGTGAGTATTAAAACTGTTTTTAATCAAAACTACAAGGCCACTGGAAGTAAACTGTGTTAATATTTCCATAACTTTTTGAGCCTGTAAATTTTTTGGACACACCCAAATTCTTATCTTATGCTGCATCTAGAGTGAAATCCAAGACACCCGTTTGCAGAGCTGGATGTGATGCAGTTTTGGATGTGCTTCTTCAATGAACTTGATCTTAACAAAGACTGCTAATTAAGAGAAAATTTGACTTGAACATTTCCTCCAAGAAAAACTGTCTGCTCTCCACTTGGATGGGTGAAGTCTTAAATGAGTAAAAATCTGCCTGGATGGCTGGGCCCAGAGAGTTGTGGTGGATGGAGCTAAATCCAGCTGGCAGCTGGTTGCTAGCCACTCAGCTTTGGGGCCAGTCCTGTTTAACCTGTTTGTGGATGATCTGAACGTGGGTGAATTGAGTATTGATCTGCTTGAGGCTGGCAATGCTCTGCAGGGAACTCCATCAGTGGGCTGAGGACAGCTGCAGGTGATTCAACAAGATGAAGTGTCAGATCCTGAACTTATGTGGCAGCAACCCCACGCTGTGCTAGAGGCTTGGAGAGGAGAGACTTGAGAGCTGTTCAGCAGAAAAGAGCTTGGGGGTGCAGGGTGACAGCCAGCTTGGCATAGGACCAGGTGGCCAATGGCCTCCTGGCCTGGATCAGTGACTGTGTGGCCAGCAGGACCAGGGCAGTGACTGTCACCCTGCACTGGGCACTGGGGAGGCTGCACCTTCACTCCTGCGTCCAGTTCTGGGCCCCTTGCTTTCAAAAGGACATTGAGGTGCCAGCAATGAGCAGCAAAGTTCATGGAAGGTGTAGAAAACTTTTATTATGAGGTAGGGCTGAGGCAGTTGGGCTTGTTTAGTCTTGAAAAGAGAAGGAGGAAGCTCATTGCTCTCCACAACTCCCTGAGAGGAGGTCACAGTGAGGTGGGGGCTGTTCTCTTCTGCTGTGTCTCCGGGGGGAGGACCAGAGAAAATGACAGAGGAAATCCAGATTAGATATGAGAAATTTTTTTTTCATATCTAATTTTTTCCTGCCCTGTTAGGGCAGGCAGGCATTGGAATAGGTTGCCCAGGGAGGTAGTGGAATCACCATCCCTAGAGGTGTTTAAAAGGCATTTGGATATGGCACTGGTTGATAAGGTTTAGGGGTTACAGTGGTATGCTGGGATGACACCTGGACTTGATGGTCTTAAAGGTGTCTTCACCTTGATGATTCTATGATTCTTGAAGCACAATGGGGTTTTTTTTGTTTTTTTTTCCTCAAGTCTTGGTGTCTGTAATATGGCTGAGATAGTCTGTCTTCTGTATAATCAAGACCAGTTATCTCAGGAAATTTGAAATGCAGTTAATAGACATAGGATAACAAATCATTTCAGTATTTAGGAAATAGTTTACCAAATGCAATACCATCATCAGACCCATAAGCCAAGACACCATTCCAAAATGTAATTATGACTTTTAGCTAAAAAAAGGTCTTTCCCTCTTAAGAAATCATTCTGGGAAAATAGGGAAAAAAACCCCAGTGTGCTCAAGACACATGTTTTGACTTGCTGGAACTTGTTTCTGAGTGCTGGAGTACAAGGTTGCTGCATAATGGTTGCATGTCCTCTTTAATTTTGTATACTTCTTTGTAAAAACCTTCTATATTGTCCATAAATTTAGTTGCATTATCAGATCACATACTGGAATGACAAAAAAAAAAAATACACATTCTCAAAATAAGAGAGTTTTTTTCTCCTGGAAGAAGTTATTTTTCCTGGATGAATGCTTCAGCAGGCTTCCCAGTGGTGTCTCCTCAGGCTGCTGTCACCTGCTAGCTCTACTGAACCTGTCAAGAGCTATTGGGAAGTATCATGGATTTCTCTGTCTTCACCTTGTTCAGATCCCCAACAGGAGAAGACTCCTATTCTTGGCTCAGACAATTTTTTGATATCAAACATGTCTCCATTTCAATACTAGAAAGTTTAAATTCTTGTGAATTATCTTAAAAACTTGGCAGCTAATAAAGAGATGCATCTTAAAAAATACGGCATGATTGTACCACATATTCCTGTTCTCATGGAGATGGAAAGTCTGATCTAAGACCTCACTGCAGAACTCCCAGAAAATCCTTTTATGTAGCAGCCATGTTAAACATTTTATGTTGTGGTAGGTTGTGAAGAGTTCAAGTTAACTTTTAGCTGGTTTATGTCACAGAGAGAGCTCAATGTGAGGATAAATAAGCAGTCTGTGCTGGTCCTAGCTATCTTTATTCAACAAAAAATTTTATGTGTGATAATTAGGTACTTTTCTGGTATTTTTATTTTAAGTTGAGCTTCTGATACACCTTCCAAAATTATACAAAACTACCATTTAATAGATGGGACTTTACACTGTATCCACGTGAGTATCTTTACATCTGGCTACCTCTGTGTTCATTTGCAGCTGTAGTGCATTGGGGAGATCCCTGCAGTGTATTTTCTGTTGCAGGTTCTTCTTGAATAAATCAAGGTCATGTGCTCTGATGTGCCTTCTGAAGAGGAAATTACATCACTACTGGAAAAGCTGGATAGAGTGCTTTAGAAATTTGCTGCTGATCCAGGTCAACTCGATAATGAAGATGAACCTCTTGGCTTCACAGCATGAATATTAGGTTAGATACTGTGTTACTTGCACTTTCTGATGATTTGCCTTACTGATATCTGGTATTCAGAATGTGTAACCCTTACAGTTAAAGGTTCAGCAAAATCGTAATTTTTTGACCCATTCCTGTTTTTGGCATTTCATTTTATTAAAGATTTTGTGAATCATATACTCATTTTGTTGAGCAATAATTCCATTTATCACAAGAATTTCTGTGAATGGAACATGATTACTTCCACATTTGTGGAAACCAAGTCTTAAAGAGAACAATGAACACAGTCCCTGAGATTCAGTTCAGGAGAAAATGAGCAACTTATGATGATATCCAAGCAGCCCTAGAGTAGTTTGCAGTACTCCCTTAACCAAGTGGAATTGCTTAACATATTCACTATGTTACAGAGAAAAGCTAGAATACCTAGCATAATGCTATAGATATGTTACAAAATGTCTCAGAAGAGCAGCTGGGGGATGCTTGTGGGGAGCATATGTATGAGCTTGAAGAAGCATATGTATGAAGTGAATTTTATTACAGAACAGATGTCAGATATGTTGAACTGTGATACAATGTAGATCATTTTATTGGCTTCCTTGTAAAAGATAGTTTTAAAAGAATACTGACTAATCTCTTCTTCTTTCTTGTACATTACCAAGGGAGAGAGATAAGTCAGTGACCAACTTCTTGAAGGGATGAAGAACTCCTTCAAGGTGAAGGAGGCCAAGAGAAAAAGGTCACTTTCCTTAAGGCAAGGTAACAAGAGGCTGGGGGGGCATCCAGTGGTGGGCTTGGTTGTTTTTTTTTTTTTAAAGCACTTGGCAAAGGGGCCCTTGACATTTCTTTCTTTCCTTTCTGAGGCCCTGGCTCCCAGAGGGGAAAAAAGGAGGATGAAAAAGCTCATAGGAAACGTAAGTGATCTTTATTGACCTGTGACTTTTGTGTAACCATGGCCTCTGGCATGTGACTCAATGTGCATTTCTTGTCAAAACAGGTAAGGGAATTGTGCACTGCCCTGAAGGAATGTATAGTGTATGTGTGTGTGTGTGTGTAGAGTGCTGAAAGGCAAGAGATTGATTTGAGGGCTGAGGTGAGAAGAGGAAGATACAGAAAAGTGTGAGAGGGAAAAAGCACTGTGAAATGAATTACTTTTTGTTTCCTCTATGCTGGTGGAGAATTGCCAGAGTTATTGACTTTTTTTTTTCAAACCAACTCAATGTTGTTCCACTTTCTACCAATCAAAACTTCATATTTATTTTGATTCAGGACCCCTATGGTTTCTGCTTTCCTTTTTCTCTATTTGATGAGGTTTCTTAGATTTAATAAATATTTCATCCAAGATTTCTGTAATTGTATGCAGTAATTACTGCATGTATGCAACCCACAAGGAAAGATCCCATAGGTGATATAAGATAAGCTCTGCAGGAATAATTAGCCTTACCTGTGATGGTTGAAACAGTTCATACCATTGAGGTAAATGCAGAAAGTATTTACCAGCTAGTTACTACTGCTGAGGACCAGGCAGATATTGTATTCTTTCAAAAGATTAGGTCAGCAATTAAACCATGGAGTTGGGATCCCAATCAATCCTTCCTAGGGAGAGGTGGAGCTTGGAAAGGGACAGGGAGAGCCTTTCTCCAAGCATTCTAAGTATCTAAGCTAGCAATGGCTGTATTTCAGGGTTACCACCAGTGGCCCTGTATTGTTGTGCCAGAAGCACAGGGATATTCAGGAAAAGTGCTGAAAATGTGCTGGGGCATCTCTGAGATCTGCCAGATAACCTACAGATAAAAAAAAGGAGGGAAAAATAACGTGGCATTTAGGACAAGAGACACAAGCATATCTTATAGATTTTGATATGTTGTTCCTAAAGCCCTCGGTTTTGTAGGGAAAACAAAGCAGGTGAGGTGAAACAGACTTACACAAAAAACCTACAGCTAAATCTGGCAAATCTGTAAGATATGCAGGCACCTTCTTACAGTTTTTGGGTCAATACACATGTCAAGCAATGCATCTTTCTGCTTCACTGGAGGCCCAATTCTCTTCTTAAGAATGAGTTTTCAGACAGCAAAAGCAAAATACTGTGAGACATTGGGCACTTGGTAGGGAAGAAAATGTGGGCCCTCTGCTGCCTAAATTGCCAGAAATCTTCTTTAACTGGAATGAATGGGCTGGTTTTTATCAGGTGGGAGGCTCTGCAAAGTGATGACCTGTCAGCAAATTAGTCATACACAGCTTCCATAGACTTGGAATAGCTCAAAATGATTCTTGAATATCTTGTTCTGTGAGAGTCAAAAACTTGAGTAAGGCAGTTCTGGTCAGGATTTCTGGGTAAAATGACAGAATAGATTGAGGCTGATTTTGAGGATTTGACCTCAAAACACCTGAAATGAGGAATGATTTATTGAACAAGACTAGAGTGCCGAGTTTAGAGGAAGCTCTCACAAGAATATAATAGCAGTCAATTGCCATAAAGGAATTACGTGAAAAGTAGATCGGTCTCTTTCAGTACAGTAAGCCTGAAAAGAAAGGTTCATAGAGATATTATGTTCTCTTATGTTGGATTCTTGGTGTGGCTTGAGATTTTTCTTTGGTAGGCTCAAAAATATCTGAAAATTTGAAGAAAAACTCCTGAAACTGGACTAAGGTCACAAGTGGGGATGAAGCTAAGGCTTCCCAAAATGATTGGATTAGAACTTTTTACAGATCCCTCCTGTGAAATAATTGGTGGCCAGATGTGAGCTAAAGTAAAAGCATCAGTTAGATTAAATGTCACAATATATGTCCTTTTGTGGTTTGGGTTTGGTTTTTTTTTGTGGTGTGGTGTTTTGGGTTGTGTTGTTTTGTTGTTTTTTTTTTCCAGCACTCACTTCATTATACTTCACAGGCCAACAATCTTTCCAAACCATGTAAATGATGCCATGCACTTTTTCCTTCTATTTTAAATACCCAAGCTATTGTGTACCTTTTGGCTAAGAGAAAGATGAGAAAAAAGAACATTCAAAGGAGGGTTTAGGAAATAGCTTGAGAAAATGAAGCATGTGAATAATATTAGCACAGAAGCATTGTGTGAACCTTCTGACCTTTTTGAATGAGTCTTCTGTGTGCTACTTTCTGAGATTAGTTGACATTTTTACAGACCTTGTCAAAGAAAAAAAAAAGAAAGGAGAAAAGTGGTGGGAGGAGGAAAGACAGCTCACTGGTCCCTACTGTAAAAAATAGTATCCGATCCCTGTGAGGTTTCTGGTCTCACTTCATAGAAATGTTTCACCAAAAAAAAGACAATTTCTCCTTGTGCTTCCAGCTGACTCCTGATCCCTCACATCAGATTTACCTAGCTGTTTCATCCTGGGAGCAGTGAGATCAGACCTGAGAGTTCATGTCAGCAGCAGCAGTCTCTCTGCCAGATGTGCCTAAGGGGCAAACAACAAAGTGTTTGCAAGCTTTCAGGGGTTTGTTTTCCATATCTCAAAAACATCCTGAACAGCTGACAGCAGCAACTCTACTAAAGTGTCCCACAGAACAATCAATCTAAATTGGAAAATATCACATAAAACAGCTTTACTCCCACTGGTATTGCCCTCTGCCCCAGGATTCAAACTTAATTTGAGGAACACTTTGAGGAATGATAATTCAAAGGGGTTTTAAGTGCAAATGTATTGAAGATGTATTTATAAATCATCTGCCCTGCTTCTGTGCCTCACAAGCATCTCCCCACCTCACAGAGTCAGGCACTCTGGCTTAGGTGTCTGCATGCTTCATGGGCATGTCCTGCATTATGTGCCCTAAGATAAGGTATGCAGAAGGCAAAGAGCCAAACAGAAAATAAGTGACAGGAAGTTCTGAAAACAGATATGATGCCCCACCATGAGTCCTCAATCCTCTTTACTCTGGTTAGGATTTGAAACTTAAAGCCATTCCCTGAAGTTAGGTGTCTAAGCCGTGCTGCTCATTTCTCACAAAAACATAATGAATATTGTGGGTTAATGCTTCATTTTTCAAAATAAGAAGGGGCTTTTGCCTACCCCACAAGCCAGATTTTATTCCTTGATTTGAAACTAGGACGTGGTGGTAGACCTCCAATTTCTCAGCAAAGTCTCCCAGGTATTGCCTTACTGGGAATTCTGTCTCTCAGAATTTCTCTCCTATTAAAACTGTTTCACTTTGTGTAAACAATTAAATTTTAATTAAGCTGGGTGAAAAAAAAGGGAAGAGAGATTGACTCTATAGCCTGGTGGTTAGAGCAATCATGTGAGAAAGTCAAATTCAAGTCCTCCTTCATTTAATTATTTATACTAAATGGAATAATGTCAGCTGGAGGGAGTGAAAGATTTACCTTGGACTGTGCTACTGTCTAATGGTTACAACAGGCTCTCAGGAGGGTGACAAACTGGACTTAAATCCCTTTGTCAGACTGAAATGGGCAGGGAAATGAACTTGGGTCCACAGAAGCCACCTACTCTAACTTCCAACTATTAAGCTGTTGGCAGGGGTGGAGTGGGAGCTCTACATTTTTTTTGTGTTAGTAGTGCCTGATGGATTCAGGTTGTTATTGGTTTAATTTGGCAGATATTCTTACAGCTAAGATAACCAGAGGAATGCTTTGATTTTGATGCATGTGATGTTTGTTTGCTTTTAATGGTCTAGTAGGGCTCCTCACCATCAGGACTTTACTGATTATGCAGTAGTTTGACCAGTATATTTTAATTCAGGAATCATCTAAGTGCAGAGAAAAGAGTAAACATGTTTGAGGTTAGCTAATGACAGTCTGGCCAGCAGGAAGTTTGCAGAGCAATGCTTTCCACCCATTGTTGATTTTGTATGTTTTAACACAAGTGTGAACTCTAGCAAATGTGACTTAGAAAATTTCAGCAAGTTAAATGCTTCCAGATGAGGAAGAAACATAAAAGACCTATAAAGATCTATTTGGGCTTGGTCACTAAAATTATAGTAATACATTAAACCCTTTGTGAATGTAGAATCTGAAAAGGTTTTAACTTCTTTCTTGTGCTAAAAAGAATCATAGATAACTGTGTCACAAGCCTGAACGATGCAGCACCAGACAGATTTGAAAAAGTACCAACTGAAAATAATGCTGGCGAAGGTCCTTCTGGTAGAATTTGCATATAAAAATTTTCTTTCACAGAATCACTTCTAATATTATGTTTTATGCTAAAAAAGTTACTACATTTTAGATCCTACTGAGAAAACTATAGATGGTCCTTGGGAAATAGTCTTCATTTTAATTTGTCTAAGACAAAAATGCTATATCACTTTAAGCTGTGCTGAATTTTGACTTCCAGAGGTCTTTTTCCTCCCCACAAAAATCCTTTGTTCACTCATTTTTACCAACCACTACTTCGTTTCATTTCTCAGCACACAAGACTGTATCATTAGGTCACCTGGCATTGTTATAGCAATGCATAACCCCAAGTATTTGGGGCTGTTACTCAGATTACAATAGCCCCATTAATCAATTTAGCTATTTGTTTGTATTTTATGAGAACTGACATGAAAATTTTTATGCATCAAGTATTGTGAGAAAAATAACTGTAAGCTATTCTGGCACTTTTATCCTTCAGAAAATACGTGTCCTTGAGATGGCCAGCTACTCCTCTGATTTCCCCAAACCTCTTGAAGCTGAGTCCTTCACTATCCATAATTCCACTTGCAATATTTCATGTAATTCATGTAATCCCCACAACCTTTAAGGTAATCAATGGGCAATTAGACTTAAAAAAAAAAAAGGAAGGCTGTTAGCCCTGCTCCATACACACAAAATTGATGGTGTTTCTTGGGCCACCTCTGTAAACAATTTTCAGCTTTAATGGTGGTGTCTCATTCTGAAGATTGAAATCATAAGGAGAACTATTACCATAGCCAATAGTATTACAATATAACTAAATATCCCAGCATAAATCCACTTTGGTGGCATTTTAAGATCATTTTCTATTGCCTCAGCTACCATACTTGGACTTCCCACCTGTTTGTAGCAAAACAAATGTTTCCTGATTTTATGCCATGGTAGAAATTCTTGGAAATAAACCACAACAAAATAGGCCAATCTTAGTTTACGAGATTTAGATTTTTAAGGCGTTAATTTCCTGCTAAAGAAGCAAACAAAACCAAAACCCAAAAATAAACTGCAAAAACCCATTACCAAAATAAGGAAAAAGCCAAACTCAAAGCAACCCTGTAAAATTGTGTTATGAAGAAGTAAATGAAGATGTTTTGCTGTAAGACTGGAGAGAAAAGACTACAAATTCCTCCTTTGCCAAGGATTTTGTATGGGACAGGCACACCTGGACTAGGGAATGATATGGGTAAAAAGAGTTCCCAATGGCTGGTGTGATATCCTTGGGAGAGATATTCCAACTGCAACAGATTCAGGAAAGGTTGTTGGGAGTCCCTGTCATAAAAGAAGGATTTCCAATAGCAGAAACGAATGGACATGCTATCTGTGCCTTCTTGCAAATCAAAAAACTCTGGAAACCTGTGCTTGCAGTGGCTTCTAGTAGCTTCTACCTCATTACAAAAACCTAACCTAATCCTCAAATTAGACTAGATCAAAAACACTTAGGCATTTTATTATTCTTCTGGATTTACTGGCATTCTAAAGTATATTGTATGTTTGAATTGAAAACCCACAATAAAAATTTCTCTGACAAATGAAAGTTAAAAAAAAGAAAAGTGAATTGATGTTTTTAGATGATTAGGCTACCATGGAGGCAGATAAATTATTTTCTTTAGAAGGATACTGGAGATACTGTATTAACCTAAGATTTAAAAGTAAAGGCTAAACAAGGGAACTGAAGAGACATTCTTCTTTGACCAAAGCAGAAATGCATATTACATGTCAAACACCAGCATATCAAAAGTCCTTAGAACGTTGTCTTCACAGGGAAGAAATGAACTGCTGACATTAGGACTATAAGTGCACAGGCTCACAAATCCCACCTGAACTAAACCTTGTACTTCTACAGCATTTTCCCATCCAGGATTACAGAATGTTTGATGTTGTAGTGCGTTCTTATATTTTGTAATACCTTGAAGTAGTTGGTTTTGTATTCCCATGTTTTTCCCAAATGGTTTATCCCAGACTGTACCCCCCCTCCTCTTCCCTCTACTCGTGTTATCCCTTTCCCGGGATAAGATCTCCAAAACCCCCACCCTGGCTCTCTGCCAGTCACCTCGACATCCCAGCCCCCTACCTAGAAGTTTCGGTCCAAGTTGTCGAGTGATTAGCCAGGGGCCAAGGGTCAACCCCCCAAGTCCTGCCCCATACTCTGCTTTGTATGTCTGTCCCCCCAGCACCCATCCCCCAGAGATACCTATTGGTCAGTAGGATTTTATCTATGTTAGCTTCCTCCCCCCTTTAAATGTAAGCTCCAAACGTCCCCCAGCGCTCTCGGCAGGAGGAACCCCCTGAGGCAGAGGAGCTCCCTCAGGACTCCTTAATAAAACCTTGGAATACCCCCTGCTGGGAGTCGGCCCCTTTCCTCTTCCACCGACGTCTCGGTCGTCTCTGCTGCAGCGAAGGCAACCAGCCTGAGTGCCCTCAGCACCCTCGGGGCACAGAGAGTGTCTCCCCGCAGTCGGCCGTGGTGGGGTCACCCCCCCCACTCTCTGCCGACCCGGGTAAGGCCCAGGGACTCGAGAGGCTTGCAGAGAGACTGGGACAGTTTTATAAGCTTTAATGGCTGAAAAAAAGACAGGAGTGTGTAAACTGAGATCAGTCATGTTCAGTTTATCTGTCTGCCCAAAATCCACTTAAAAATAAGTGGCAGAGAAACCAACAAACAGAGAATCTTGAATGGCAATTTCCTAGATACTGTCCATGCTGCACATCCCCACTGACACTCTGAAGGGTAAATAGGTTTAAGATCATTATGGTCAAGTATAATTACAGTCTGGCATTGCATGAGCCAGGGAAAGGGGTGTCAGACTCATCTAAAGCATCCTCAGATTTCCAGATGTCTGCATTCCTAGATGTGGCTGCAAGTCCAGCTAAGCTTTATAGCAAGATTCCCTATTTCATATTTGATGGTCTTTTCTACTGAGAAAAAAATGAGTCTTTTCCAAAGATCATAGCTGCAGTTTTGCTGGATTACACTTTGGGCAACTGGAAGTGGTTTGGTATTCTGCAATCTTTCTAAATCCACATAACTGTAATTGTGATAATGACAGTAAAATGAGCTTTTTGCAAACAACCCTGTTAATGTGTTGGTAGTAGTTAATATATTTTGAACTAAAGGAGGGCAACAAAATATATGATGCATATGCAGTGAATTGATGTATGGAGACTGGTGAAACATTTATCTACAGAAAAGTAAAAAATCAATGAAGTTGTTTTAGAAGTAAAGATTTTTTTTCAAGGTTATTAAGATATATGTAAGCAATCTAATTATTGTTAATAATACATTCCAACATTAAATAGTGCTGTGCTTACGGCTCTAGCTGGTAAAATACAGTCTGGTGTGCAAAACAGGCTGAACCAAGGTTCTCATTCCAAAAAGGAAAATGTTTTGGGTTTTTTCTTCATTTTGAACAGCTACTACTACTTTGCAAATGTTTCAATCCTTTCAGCTGAGTTTTATGCTAAGGCAGACAATGAGGTCCTGACTTCTCTATAGGCATATCTTTCTATGGGATAGAAACTTCAGCTCTCTCATTGCACCTCCATTATATCTGCAATTGGTGAGAGAGCTGCAGGAGCAGAAAACACTACACACAGCTTATCCATGGGTGTCTTTTCAGAGCAGATAACAAAAATCAAGCATGTTATGCACCTGGATTAAAATATCTTTCAAGGCAGGGACACATGACACTGGATACATTTTCAGAGCAAAAATATTGCCTAGTGTTTGCCTTGATCATTTAATCTGATAAAGTCAAGACAGCGGGTAAATTTGTTTTGAGATTCTGAAATGAAATGCTAATTTAGACATGAGGTCAGAGTGATCTTAACTGCACTCTCTCTGCTCAGTTCAGTAAGGACAGGCTTGATGGGGAACCCCAAATCGCCCACCTTTCTCACTCTCTTTTTACACCTATGAAGACACAGCATCCTCACTTGCCTTCTGTCTAAGACTGTTTAACTACTTTTTCTAGTGAATAATTTCTACATTAGTTGTTTTCTTTTTATAAGTCCATTGGGAAGCAGTATGCTTAAGGAAACACATACCTAAGGCTGCCAATTTGTTGATTTCTAGCTCCCCAGTTGCTTTGCAAAATCATCAAATGATGAGGCAGAGAGATTTGTGTCCAGGAGGCCCACAACTTGCCTCCCTCACTTATTCTATTCCAGTTCTCACCAAGTCATCAGAACTGCTATTTCCTCGACTGAACAAAGAGTCTTTTAACACAGAATTAATCTTATCATCTCTGCTACTTTGCCCTAAATGTATGTATTTACTAGTGAGCAAAAATTTTATTTATAACTATGCTGTCATTTATTAACAATTTTACTGAATTTAATTTCTTCCCCTGAAATAACACCAAGACTTCCATTTTTTTCAGTTTTCAAGTGCATAATAATGTAAAGCTGTGTCTTAGTATTAAAAATATTTAAGTGAAAAAACTCTTGCATTTATTTTTAAAATAAATTTGTAATTTTTTGTAAAAAAGGTTAAAAAGTTCA
Source organism: Agelaius tricolor (assembly GCF_023055355.1). Taxonomy (NCBI): domain Eukaryota; kingdom Metazoa; phylum Chordata; class Aves; order Passeriformes; family Icteridae; genus Agelaius; species Agelaius tricolor. The sequence goes on along the minus strand of NW_027269271.1, from coordinate 18,413,753 downwards.
CCAAATGATGTTTTATTAGTTTAATGTTTTTCATTAGCAAAATACTGACTTCAGTCTGAGGAGAGCAATGTCATCAAATTTATGGGTGCTAAATCTGAGTCAATTTATTCTCACAATGCAGTGACAGATATTTACATTTATTGTTGAAGTTCAATGAATGAAATGTTATTCAGAAATAAGGTTTTTAGGGTTATTGCCAATAGTTTAGTTTTTATTTCAGTTAAGGACCAGAAACTTTCAGATGACACAAGCAAAACCAGTCTCAGGGCTTAGGAAGAAAGTTCACTTCTTTTGCTGTGCTTTACCATGTTTCTAAACAGAAATGCAGGACAAAAGAGTTGATCACCATCATTAATTGCTGTTTTAGCTATCTGATGCAATGAAAGTATTGAAAGGAAAAAAAGTATTAAGATTATTTCATACTTTCTTTTAAAATTACATCACAGTCCAAATTTATTAATTCCATCTATTTCTGGATTCCATCACACATTTTCACACTAGAAATATGGTGTTCACAAATGACATATATATTTATCCCCTTTCGTATGAAAATCTTTTGGTATCTGTTGTAAGTGTTACCTGCACAGCTTCTCAGAAGACAGGTTTTTGACATTACAACTCACCACTGTTGTTGGCATGAATGTGATAAAAGTGCAAACTAAACAGGTTTGAAACCATTGTGGAAATGGCCATCATACAGAAGTTTTGAAGAGCAATAATTTTAAATTTCATATTTACCAATAGTAAAATTTGGAAATGAAAAGAAAAATGTGTATGTGATTCTTTGTGTGAGTTTACATCAGTTATTGATTTCTCTTTTCAAGCACAGAAGTTTCACTTCACTTGCAAGACAAACAATGTGAATACACATATTCATTTTGGCAAATAGCTAAGTAACTACAAGTAATAAAATTTTAGAAAATCAACTACCCAAAAATTCATACAATCATGTAAATAATCTTCTAATAAGTGAGAATAGTAGGATTCTTTCCACTGACATAAAGATGAGACAAAATACTTAGCGTGAGAGAAAGCTTAGTTAAACTTCAGTGGCAATATTTTTAGCAAATAAAGTAGAAAATACTTCTATTAGTGTCAGAAGAACAGTCAAGGAAATAGAAGTTTTTCTATTGTTTAGAGCTTCCCAGAAAACAAAATAATTCAAGTAACTGGTATACACAACTTTTTCATAGACATAAATCTTCACATTAAGAGAAAAAGTTTGCCAAATGTTTCTGTGAAAAACTCAAACCCAGTATTATCAATCATTTCTAAGTTGCAGGAAAACTTCAAGCCTTGGGATTTTTGCCCTGCCAAAGAAATTTTTCACAAAGATGTATTCAGTGATTTAGAGAACTTGCATTTCCATTAGCTGTTCTGCTGTTAGGTTCCCAGACTTATCAGTCTGCCACCTTTCACAAATTACATTTGTGAATTAAAAACAAAAGCAATTCCTGCTCATTTCTTTTGCTGTCTGGAATACTATTATTAATTCCAGATATTATGCTGATTATTTGCATTACAGTAGTCAAAACAATGATGAGGTATTTCCCTTCAAAGATTGCATCTCATTCAAAACACATTTAACTCTTATGTTTTGAAGCATTTCCACAGATTTTTAACTATTGGAATTTCATGTCTGGTAATATTTTAAACAATTGCATTCCAATGAAACTGCATAACCTGGAAATTCCAATACAACTGAATAATCTGTTATCTGCTGAAAACAGCTTAATTTTAACATGCTGCAGTTGACTTAAAGGTTAAGCAACCTCTTAAAAGAATGTGAACTTGTGAATTAAGGAGGTCTTATACTCTCAGGTGGCATTTTATTCACCACAAGAAGTAACTGCTAATGAGCTCTCTAGCTAGCAAAAGCTAGATGTAAATTATGTAAAACTTGAAACGTCTAGTGTTTCTGAAAAAAAAAATATTCCATGAATTTGGTTTATTAGGTAAATTATAATAGATCAAAGAAGGAAAAGGTGAAACTAGGTGTCAAAAGCTGAGAATGACCAACAAATCTATTTTCTAATGTTATTTCATGGCCCACTCTTATTAAAGTGTTTGGTTAATATAATTTGAAAATTGAGCAATACTTCATCTGAAATGTGTGTTGTATTAACATACATAAAAACCTCTGTATGATGCCTCAATGTGCCAAAGAACAGTCTCATTATGTAGGAACCAATTAAATCTTTTTTTTTTTGGTCCGTATCAAGCTTAAGCTAAGTGAAGAGTCCTGATTTGGAGTATTTAGACTAAAAAAAAAAGAAAAAAAGAAAAAAAAAGAACTCTTTCCTTTGAGAGTTCATCCCTGAGATTAGAGAAATAGGATTCTTATAAGAACCACAGAACGTGCTCCAGCACACTGCACCAGAGAGCTAAATCACTGACAAGTGCAGGAGAAAACCTCAGAGGACAAAGCTCTTGTAGGAACAGTGATGTCTCACCCCCTGGGGCATAGGAAGCCCTGCTACTCTGAACACTAAGGTAATACTTATTTTGAGTCCCTCATTTTTCAAAGCACTAATGGAATTATACAATCTCAAAACTGCTCTACAGAGTGTCTGGGCATCTGCAGAGCTTCTACTTGACTCTGTGAGAATTAAGCAGGTGGCTGTATGGCATTGAAGGAAAGCTGGACTTAAAAAACATCGGGTGCTGAAATGGTTTGGTGTGGCCTCACCTCAGGTCCAAGGGACACTTTGGGACACCACAATGTAAGAAACACATAAAGCTATAGAAAGTGTGCAAAGGAGGGCTATGAAGGTGAATGATCTGGAGAGGAAGACATAAGAGGAGCAGCTGAGGGCACCGGGTCTGTTCAGCCTGGAGGAGACTGAGGGCAGAGCTCACTGCAGTCACAGCTTCCTCGGGAGGGGAAGAGGAGCAGCAGGCACTGATCTCTGCTCAGTGACACTGACAGGACCCGAGGGAACGGCCTGAAGCTGAGTCAGGGCAGGTTTAGGTTGGATGTCAGGAGAAGTTTCTCCACCCAAAGGGTGTTTGGGCACTGGAACAGCTCCCCAAGGGCAGTGGAACAGCCCCAGCCTGCCAGAGTTCAAGGATGGAGAATTTGAACAGTGTTCTCAGGAAAATGGTGTGACTCTTGGGGCTGTCCTTTCAGGGTCCAGAATCAGACTTTGGTGATCCTTATGGGTCCCTTCCAACTCAGGAGAATCTATGATTCTAATTCAGAAAGCAAAGTTACAGAAATGTAGCTGTAAATGTTTTGTGTAAATGTTGACATTTCTAGATATTTTTAAAATTCTATGCTAAATTAATTATAATATTAATGTTTTAGTTAGTTGTAAATTATGTCATGAGAAGGAATGTAACTGTACAAAGTAGTAAAATACTGCTAGGTTCTTTTAAAGTATGGTTAGGACCACCACCAAAGAGAGACTTTGATGCATTAAATTGGGATTTCAGTCCATCATATACACCCAGAATGAAGAGGAAGGCACTGGGAAGTTGTAACTTATTAATATTTGTGTCCTCCATATGCTTCTATTTGTTCTATCAGAAGTAATTATTCAAACTTCTAAATACAAATTTTCTTCTTTTCAAGGTTTTTTAGTGATGTCTTCATATATTCAGATGCACTGTTCATCCTGCAGCTCATACCTTGTGCTGAACACTCCTTAGCATGCAGTAGTCTTGTCCTGCAGACGGGCTCTGACTATGGAGAAGAATTTTGTTTTGTTCCTTTCTTGTTCTGAAGGTTAAATTTTCCTCTGCCCTTTCTTGGGGACTGTGCCTTAACTGGGCTGATTTTATATTTCACATTACAGCTCTGGGACCAGAACCCCTCCAGGGAGTGATGCAGCTTCTAAAGTAGACCCTCTCACCCTGACTGTGACGTAGCAAATCTCAGCATCCCTTAAGCAGAGTGGTGTAGGCAGATGCCAACTAAATATGTCTGTCCACCTGCCTGTAGTCCAGTGGTTATGACACTCCCCAGAGAGACAAAAAACCCCACGATTTTGAAAGACTTCAGGGAAAAATCAGCATAGAAATAGGGTGGTTTGTATGTGAAGAACACTAGCTCAAACTAATGTTTTAGTAGAAAAGAGCTTCTAATGCACTTTGCAGGGTTCCTGCACCTCCTGGAAATACTAACCATGTCTGAATGTCCACAAGGAGCTTAACCTCTGGCCTAGAAGTAGGATGCTTTTGCAGAATCCCCATTTGGGCTTGAGCAATTTTACAAGTTTATGAAAGCTTCCTGGAAACAATCTTTTGTTCCATCACACTGGCTGAAATAACTTCTTCTCCTGCTACATTTCAGTGAAGGGAGTGCCAGTGGTGTTGTGGGGATTAGGACACCGTGCTGGGGGATTTGAGTTCCCATGCTCTTCCTCAGGCAGCCTGTGTATCTGACTTCTGCATCTGACAGATTGCTGGAAGAAACAGAAAGCAATAATTTATGTTAACCAGGAGCTCTTGCAGCAGCCATAAATATTGTTTTAGATATAACAGATTATGCTGATCTACCATTACTTTCTAGAATAGGCTCCTTTTATCTGATGCAAATTACAAATGTGTTCTTTTCTCTCAGTACCAGAGACCTACATACATAGCTTGATGAAAATGCACCCCATGGTAGATGGCATGAATTGATATGGAGGCCTCATTGGAAGGTACTAATTATACAGTCTCCTTTTATTGGTATGTCAGTGAAGCAGTAGTACATCCTTAAAAAATGGGAAGAGAAAGCCTGCTACAGAAATAACTGAGCATTTCTGATGTGATCTACTAAAAAATAAGTCTGATTAAAATATAGTGAGAAAAGAAGTTCTGTCTTGCAATAAATCATACTTTTTTTTTTTTTTTATTATGAGGTTTTTTATGAATCTCCTAAGGTAGTTATATATTTTCATATAACAATTTGGTATACATCCATATCTATTGAAAGGCAGCAGAAACTTAAACGGAGTTTCCTATAAAAAAAATTAATTTTGAGATTGTAAGTTGCACTGCTTCTCAGGTTCTGTGTATCACTTCACTAATACACTTCATGTATTAGCAGCTCCTGATTGCTTTGGATGTTATATATCTCCATTATATATGTTACTATTTGATTTCATGAACCATGATTTATCAAAATTGATGAAAGAATGAATCTGGACTGCAAGTGCAACAATGCAGTGATTTCCATGCGAGATCATTTGGAAATGTGGGGTATAAAATAGCTTTTGATTACTCCCAATTAAATGTAATAGCTGATGGGGAATTTTCTTTTCCTTAGTTTAGCAGCAATAAGGCTTCCCAGAGAGGTAACAACAGATCACAAATGGTTGGAAGCAGCTTAACATTTCCTTGGTTATTGATGGTCCTTGACTGTCAGTACAGATAAGCTGGCTTCAACTTTTTTGGCACAATATAAAAGTGACTAAATTTCTGCCACATTTTCTCTCCAGCATCAGTACTGTCTATTTCTGTTCCTAGTTCTATTTCTCCTTTTTTTTTTATCCTTCCTCTTATTAGGAAATGGCCTAATTACTAGTTTATTCTATTCCAAGATGGCATATAACTCAGGGGCTTGAATTACATTATCTATGAATATTCTTCATTTCCCCAAACGTCTTCTGATGAGCAATTTGGCTTTTAAGGTGCTCAGTAAACTGATATTATTTGCATATACATTAGTCTCTAAGCTCCTCATCTAGGGAACACCATTACTTGCATCACATGCCCACCACTTTAGACAGCACTTTGATTTTTAGACTTTAATTACACAGCATATATTTCAAAATGTTTCTACCATTAAAGAAAAATGTTAACAGATAATTGGGAGTAAAAAAATATGCACAGAGAAAGACAATGTAAGGTTAGCATGTTTGTTGGTAAATGTCTGTTCTCAGTCAGCAACAGCTGCAGTTTAATTAAACTCAACTGTTTGCAGGTGTTTGCAAGAGAAAATTGTATAGATATACATGTACATATACAATTCAGCTGAAGAGATTTACTTTTGTAAAAAGTCATAATCTTCTAGCATGGAGGTGTCTTTCTCTGTAGTCTTGTGATTAACGTTCAGGTTTCTTTCTGATATGTAAGGATGAGATATTATCAGGGAAAAATCCACAAGAAAGCACTGTAAAGCAATAAGGGAGGAACACCAGCTGTGCTCATAATTTAAACAGTTAGGATATCTGAAAAGCATTCTCTGCCCTAAGACTGGTATTACAGTTAGGTGAGTCTAGTGCATCAGACAATACAAAAGGATTTAATATGTCTGAAAGAAGGAAAAGTAAATACAAAAAAAGGGAAGACTTTTTAAAGATCAGAACAGCTTTAGATGTTGTGTGGATCAATAGTGGTCTCATCACAGGTAAAAGTTCACTAGATAGCATATTGAGCTGCAAGTTCAAAATGTCAATAAGGTGTGCAAAATTTAAAACCAGGACATGTTGTAGGATAGTTCTACTTAACTTTTTGTTCTTGTGTTATAAATATTTCTGCTCAGCAGAGGTATTTGTGAAAGTTGACAAGAAACTAACACCACTAAATCATTTAAAGTTCATTTATTGCTCACTGTCTAATGATCTAGTCCAACAAGGAATTCTATAAATATACATGCACCTACGGAGATTTATAACTAGGTCAGAGTGCTACTTCCACATCTATTACTAATTAATTAGGTGCAAATAGCAAAAATACTTCAATGACAAAATCTATAATTTCAAAATTCTTGTTTTACTGTGACTGTATCAGCAGCACTTGCAAGTGCTCAGTAAAAGCAAAAGACAGAAAACTGTCTGCAAGTGCTCAATTAAGAAAAGAAAATTAAAAAGTAAAGGATTAATTCGCACAGACTGTACAACACTCTACACAATGTGCATTCATTTCTGATCTCCAAACAATGTCTCTAACATTTAACTGAATAAAGCAGATGATTAATGCTTGTGGTCATCCTGCAGCAATTCTATTCGACTGCCACAAATTTAACAGATTTTCCCATTAAGCAAATTATTATTAGTGTTAATTTGAAGGGGAGGGAAATACTGGCTGCTCTTTTTTATTATAGTTCATTTAGTAACACATTTAATCATGGCAAAAATCAAACTTTTTTTATTGTTAAATTTAGGTTATGGAAGGGACAAACAGTAGGATATAGCAACATTCAAATTTATCTGAAACCTCTTTAAGCTGTTATGAGCCCTATTTTCAGCCTGATGATTCATAAGAAAGTCTTTATTGCCCATAAGAAATATAATTCCTACTTAAGACCTGTAAATGGACTGGTTTAGGACACCAAATTTTAACCAAGATTAGTTTTATATGCTATGCTTTTTAATTTGTGTCAAAATTGAAAAACTGTGACCAAACTAACTTACTTTTAGGTAAGCCAAGAGCATAGCTCAGATTTATGTTTGATGATATAATAAATTAATGTTTTTAAAAACTAAAACACAGGATGGTTCTAGACACTTTCTAATAGAGACACTTAAAATATTTTTTTTTCTAGTCAGAAATACCTATATATATAAATACACATACACATATAATTTGTGAGGAAGTACAAATTTTTGTATTGCAGTTCTGTCCTCTAATCCTTTAAAAATACTCCATGTTTATGATTAGTGTTATTAGATTGGTGTTTTTGTTGAGAGGATTAACTTTTAGGTGTTCTTTTCTTAATAGTTCTGTGGCTTCAGCTGGACCCACAGATACTTTTGATTCCAATATTTAAATGCATCCTATTTTTTTTCTGGAAAGTGCAAGAACAGATTATGACTAAATTTTAAAGTTTGGGTTTTAATTTTTTGGGTTGTTTTTCCAGTGTTAAAATATCACCACAATATCTAAGAAATACTGCCCATTTGACTTGAATTTTGTTTCACATGTAATGGACAGAAGAGGTTCTGTGTTTATTAATAAGTAAATGTCAGCACTTTTGGGTTTTTGATTGTCAATAAAAATGCAATGTGGGATAATTAAGCAATAATGTAGTGTGCAGAGCTTTTTTTAACAGGATAAAGTCATGATGAAGATGAGCAGAGTCAAGGGATTACAAGTTAAGCAGAAAGCATTTTTCACCTAATTTGCATTCAAAAGGAGTTTGCTATAATGTCAAATTAAATTATGTGAAAAAATAAATGAAAAGTCCACTTTTAAATAAAATTAGTTCATATAAAGTTTGACTAAGGTGGCTATTAATTTTTACACATTTCTTATCTTTTATTTTACCAACTTCTCAACTGCAGTATTGTATCCAGTTCAGCAGGGAATAACAAGACAAAGAACAGGGAATACACTCAGGGCAGAGCTGTGACTGTGTAGGGGATAACTTCTACCTTTTAATTCCAAATTAGAACTCACTAATTCCAAATTAGACTCACTAGAGTCTCTTTTCTTTCTGCTTGGGAAAATTAAATCTTTCAATGCCTCTAACAACCCAGAACTTAGTGGAAAACTGATGTTTCAATTCAGGCTACGTAAAATGAGTTGCTTAATGGAAAGTGGCACTTCCGAGTGTCTTGGTAGTGTTAAGAAATCATCCCTTCAGTAGGTGCTAGCCTGCTCAGAAGCAGTGGCATGATGGAGGAAAGCATTGTCTTCCACATAGGCTGTTTGATAATGTCCAGTGCCTCTGACTCCAGTGCAGTGCAGGTCTGGAATTGCCATTTTCCACATTTTCTGTACATTTGCTGTAAAAAAGACTGGGAAAAAAATCCATCTTACATTAGATGACGGGGAAATGAATGAAGAGAACAAAATATCAGTGGTCTTAAAATCATACGTGTCCAGCCCCTTAAAAGGGTGCTATCAAGGAGGTAATTCAAGTTGCAGAGCCTGGCATGACTGAGGAGCAGCAGAGCCATGCTGACCCATGGTATGAGATACAGCTCTTTGTAGTGGCTCTTAGTACAGTCCAAATCCAGATATTCAGTTTTTCAGCCAAAATTAAAAGAACTTCACTTGAAAACTTTATTTGAAAAGGTCCAAAGATATGTAGCTGCACCTATACAAAGAAAATTGTAAAATTGTAGTAATCAGCCTGAAATGAGGAGATATCTTTATTGCACTGAACTAAGGGAAATTTGATTTTGGTTTTCCAAATTGTTTTGACTACAGAAGCACAGGTCAATGTTTCAAGTTGTCAGAACAATATCATCCACAGCAGTATGTATCTGATGGCTGAAGACAAGTTTTTTCAAGGTAAATTAAGGGAGTTTGTCTTATCCTATGTTTTTAGTGCTGTCCCTCCTTATATCCAAAGGCAGTGAGCTCACTGCAAAGACAGAACACAAAAAAAGGCAGCAATTATTTCCCCTAAGGCTTACCTCGCAGGGAAATGATGAAATAAAATGAAACTACAGACTGGTTGGTCTAGAGGAACGAGGAGCAGTAGGAAAGAGAACTTGAAGGCAGAAATGTCATTCCTGTGCGAGGATAGTGGGATCTCTTCCTTATGCATGGTCCATTCTATTTTTCCCTTGCTCCTTCTCTGGAAAGACATCCAGGTAGTGCATTTTTTCCCATTTGGATCAGTCTTATCATACAAACACACTGAAATGTGGCAGAAAATTATGCTATTTACAACTGCAATGGCTAAGAGCTTAAATGAAGTGCACAGAGATAGTCTAAAATGTAATATATTGAAAAAAAAAAATTCAAATTAAACTAATGATGGAACCAAGCCTGGTTTAGGACGTGAAAAAACTTTTTATTGTACCTAGAAAGTTTTTAAAAGGTCTAGAATGACTGGGAAAGTTACAAACTGCTTTAATAATTGAAACATTCTGACTCGGATTTGTGATCTGTTTACCAAGCCAGCTTCTCAGCTGCAATTTTCAGCATAATTCAATCGAATTTAGAAAAACACCTCTTTGTGAGGTATTCTATGGATTTGCATTCATACTGTCAGTGACTATTCAAAGGTGTGTGTTTTGTACAAAGCTGGGTTCCACGTGTTAAAGTGAGCACCATTTGCTCTCTCAGATCAGCAACGTGATCCATCATCCTACAGCATCTTTTCCAGAGCTGTGTCTCAAGTGATGACTTATTGCTGGTTTGCAAAGAGATGTGAATGGCACAGAAAATGTAATTTACTTTTCTCTCTTGGACTGAATTTATTGTTGACTAATTGGAATGTCATATGCAATGAATTATTTAACATAAAGGAGGGTCAAAAGGCATGTTGGTAATGAAAAGCAAGCACACACACACACACACACACACACACACATGTAACTCTGTGTGCATCTGAGTGTGTCTGAGTGTCTGTGTGTAAGAGTATGAGTGTGTAAGAGAGTGTCAGAGCATGTGCAAGAGTGTGTGTGAGTGTGTAAGAGTGTGTGAGGTTGTACAAGAGAAACTGAGGCAGATTAAGAACAAGAAACAGAAAGCATCAAGCTGAGGGATTGAAACACTGGATACTTGTAATGTTCACAACAGTATGGAGAATGTTCTCACAGCCACTTTTCAAGTAATATATCAAGAATACATGCTGAAATGTTCTCTGTTTCTTCTCCCATCTCTAAATGTCTACATCATGCTCATTCACAGCTGGAGAAAATCCGTCTTGTGTTGCAAGAGGAGCTATTGCACTATTGCCTAGGGCTGCTTGCAAGGAAAAAGCCGTGGAGGCACCCATGCTGTGGCAGTTTTGTGCTCCCCTTGGGATGCCTTTGGTGGCTGTGGTGTGCCTGGAGTTCTGTGGTTTCCAAAATGCTAACCCTAGGCATAACCCTAACCCTAACCCTAGGCAGGAAAAGCAGCCCTGGTTATGTTAAAATTGAAACCTATTCCTGTATTCTGAAATAAAACCATATCCCATTGTGTAACTGCCATGCTTAGCTGTGCCGAAGATTTAGCTAAAGACCTTGGAAACTGGTAATCAGGCATGTAATGTAAACTTTTTAACTAAATAGGCCTAATGTATCTAAATGAAGCATTTTTTCAAATGTTTTCATTATCTGTTGTAAGACTGAGAACATCTACAGGTCCAGTTATCAATGGTTCGCTTACAAATTGGATGTGCAGTTTTGTTCAATATTTTCATTTAGGACACAGGAGATTGCAGCTACCTAGTGGCATTGAAGGAAATTAAAATATGTAAGGTTTAAAATTCAAAGCTACATAGACAAGTTGAAAAAATGGTCTGAAAGAAATGAAACAGAAGAGCAATGGGGACAGGCACAGCACTGTAAACTTGGGCAAGAATGGAGAACAATGAATTATGAAAAATACATGCAGAAAAAAAACCACTAAGGTTTATCATTTATCACTGCTGAATATAAGACAAAATGTGATGCTATATCAAAGATGATATCTCATACTTGGGATTTAAAAATAGCAGCAGATGCCAAATCAATAAAAGTTTTTTTTTCTTTTTCCAAAGAGGTATGCAGGTTGCATGCACTATTTTAAATCAAGTTTGACTTTTTATTTTTCACATGGTGACTGCTCTTCCCATTGTCCATTTTCTATTCCTCATGGCTCTTGTCCCTACAGCCTGGTGGAACTAGGCACAGATTTTGACAAATAGTTCTGCTGAACCAAACCAAACCAAACCAAACCAAACCAAACCAAACCAAACCAATCAATGAAGTTTTCAGCAGAGTTGTTAACTGGGACTTCACCTGCAGGATGCTCAAGGTAGTGCACCAGCTGTACTTGGAAACAGGATCATCTCAGCTGGAGTACTGTGGCCAGTTCAAGGAACTGAAGAAGAGAGAAACAAAAAAGTCAGAGTCGTTATGAACAGCTGAAAAACTTTGTTAAAGGATGTACACAATGGCCCTCAGGCATGGAAAAAGCCCTTGTGCAAAAAAAATTGAATAAACTGTTCAGCTGCTTAGACAATAAAACAGAAAGTAATGGACTTGAACTGCATCAATGTACATTTAAGTTAGAGGTTAGGAAGAACTTCCAAATGGTAGATGTTCATTTAATTGTTGTACTCAAACAGTAAGAAATCTTCCCAACATTGACTCAATTCTACTCTAATACAGTAGCATTAAATTAGAGTGAAAAAGCATCTTCTGATATCACAAGGTCAGCCTCCTAAAAATACCTTGAAGAACTGCCCTGTCCTAAATACAAACACAACCAAAAAACAATAATCACTTTAATAGCTTAGATTTATTGATTAAAAAAATCTGTTACTGACAATAATGGAAAAGGCTGAGGTTCACAAAAATATTCAGAAAAATCCATTTCAAATACATTGTCTCATTCTCTCGTCTAAGAATAAATTCTGCAAGATTAGAGATGACGTACAATATAATTATACATAAGGAAGAGGATAAATTCTAGCCTTCAGTTATGGAATCATAATCAATGCATTAGTGTGCAAATCCTAGTATGTTAAAAAGCATAGTTTAAACTACTTAGGGATTATTCTAGCTAAAATGTACACGAAAAATGTAAATCATCATTAAAACATTTATTTCCTACTTCACTAAACGTGCAGTTTACTGGTTTTTATTTTAATTACTTTTTAATAAAATTTAATCACCCTGAAAGATGTTATATTGATATCAGAAGAGAAAGAAGATCTTTGTTTATCTGCAAAAAAAATGCAGGACAGGAAGAAGAAAAATACTTTGCAATGTCTCAATCTGATTTAGGAGATTACTTTGAAATTGTCTTTGCTGAGACTGGAAGCAAAGAGGATGGTGCTTCTTCATTTGGGTTTACAGATTCTAACCAACAGCCACATGGCATAAAATCAAAGCATTTTATGAAATTTCATGACCTATCATTTTTGAATTATCTTGTATTCAGAAAGCACCAAGGAGAGAAAATTATAATTATTTAATTTTAATGGGTAGCGAAATTATTTCATTTACTTTATTTTTCTTTTTTTTTCATTTAATATTTCTTCACTGACAGGAGTGGTAGTGATCATTTAATATCCTCTGCATGCTTTTCAGCCTTATGTTCAGGTTTAGCACTAAAATAAGATGAAAGATAGCTAAATGCTGTGGAACAAATCTACAGCAAATGTCAATCATCACACTGATTTTACATCAATTTCATACTTGAACTAAGGATAAGGAACTGAAACCTCACTACAAATCTTCTTATATATTTAATATTTCAAGACTGAATATAATTTAAGTTGTTTGACTTGCAGCTCACAAAATCTCAGTACCATAAATATTAAAAGTGTTATAAATATTGATTTTAAAATATTTGGTTTTCTGTAAATACAATAGATGTTATATATTTTCAGTAAAACATCTGTTAAAAGATGAAGATCTCCTGTTCAAAACTTTTGAATAGATGTTACAGGAAGGGATTTTTATATAGACATCTCTCTGTTCAGGGAAGCTGGTATCAGTTTTTAGTCTTGAGCAAATCTATAAGTTGTATAGCAGAATAAAAGCATCTAAGCAAGATATATCTTCTGTTTGCTTTCATTCAATCCTCATAGTTTCTCTAGTTTTTTCTATCTATTAAAATTTTAACATGTTTTAAACTGCCAGTGATTTTCAAAGTAATAATCAAATTCATGACTTGAATTCCCACTCCTTACAAAGGCTAGTGTTAGCCAGTGATAGAAAAAGACCTTTCTGTTTATTGAAAAGGAGTTTGTGTTAAGGCTGAATCTACATTGGTTTTACTAGTGTTAACTGTAGAAAGTGCTTCAATGAAATAGAGACAACCATTTTTAAAACAAAGATATTGCATATTTTCTAGCATGGGTGGGTACACGAAGGCACATAAAGATTTTTAATAGTGACTGCATTTGGAATTAACAAGGAAAGATAAGCTCTTAACAAGAGAAACCATACTTGGTTCCCACACCCGTGGTCCATGTATTTATGTTGACTGCCCATGTAAGAACGACAAAACTATGAAAAAATGGAAGTAGAAAAACTATTATGTTGTTCATGTGGAGACTAGAATCAAAAATAATTGACATGGTACCACCTGTGCTGAGATCCGTCTAAAATGTGGATATTAGGAGTTAACAAAGAAGTTGTGTCTATTCTTATTGTCCTGCTTATCTACAGGATTACCTTGATTGACAGAAACATGTGACAATGAAAATGCCTCAAGTTTTCCTGATTACTTTTTCCCCTCTTCTTTTGTCGGTAAGAGTTTGATGAACAAGATAAGACATCGCAACTGAAAACTCTGGTAAAGCTACTTTTCTAGTCACAATAAAACCAGTTTATTACACACTCTACAAAACTAATCCAACTGGAAGCACAGCATTTATTACTGGTAATATCTTCTGAGGACGTGTGCACATGACAAATTTGATTAAGAAAGGTTTGTTGGTAAATGTATGCTGAGAACTGATTGTGTGGTATCTGAGAGCAAGGCACAACACCACAAGAGTATAAATAAGATTAAGTGGAAGTTCCAAGCAAAAAAGCACACAGAGTAATTGATTTTATATATATATATATATATATATATATATATAATGGAGATATTTGCTTGCTGAATTTCTTTTGTAACAACCGAGTGTTTTCTCTTTCTAAGTAAAGGATAATCAATGGCCATGAAGAGGAACTGGATCTAATTAATAAAATGACTACTCCATTTCCCAAACATTCAACCTTGGAAAGCAATGTGCTATTGATAAATGTGAAATGTGTTCAGGTCTGTTGATCAATTCTCTCTTTTAGGTACTTACAAGTGCTTTATGTTCCTTAGCTTAAATTAACTTTGCCCATCCAAATTGGATGAGTTGTTTAATGTGGTTATATAGTGCTTTCTGAATTACTATGTTTGTATGCAAATATTCATTGGACTCCATTCCAAAGAGATTATTAGCAAAGCTTGTGTCACTTGCCTAGTCACAGTTTCTTTGAAATAACCAGGAATCTAGAGAAATATTTAATCTTCTCTTTAAAATAATTTATATTGCTGAAATTATTGATACTTTGCTAGGTTGTAGCCTGTTGTTTAGATTACTCCAGTGTTGAATGTAATTGAAGTGACACATTGCAACTAGAAGAGTTAAAACCAGCAGACTGTACTGATGGGGAAAAAAAAGTAGTTTGACATTTGGGCAGGGTTTGCTTTCCTGTTTGTTCTGGTTTGGGGTTTCGGGGGGCTTTTTTGTTTTTTTGTTGTTTTGGGGTTTTTTTGTTTGTTTTGTTTTGTTTTTTTTAAGGAGAGAGTGGATTAAGGTCAGGAGAACTGAGCTGCTGTGTTAATTCACTGACTGATTACCTGTATTCACTACTCATTTGTGCTGCACCACATCACTCCACTGCTGGCAAAGCAGAACACTGTGCACAGAGCTTGTGCTGGCCTGAGCACTGGAGCAGGTTTCCCAGAGAGGCTGTGAGTCTGCCTCACTGGAGAGATCCCAGGACCATCTGGATGCAAACCTGTGCCATGTGCTCTGGGATGACCCTGCCTGAGCAAAGGGTAGGGCCATCATACCCATTGTTACCCCTTCCAGCCTGACCCATTCTGTGATTCTGTGAAATTATATCTCCAAAAGGTTTGTTTTTTTCAGTGCATATGTTTATATACATATATTAACTATTTGCAGCATTAGCATCTGCCAAAAGATGTTCTGATAGTCATAGCAAGGTCTGGAGAACAGAGAATAGCCAGTGAATGATTTATATCACATTAAAGCAGCATGACATTTGGAAGCAAAAGTTTTTAGCAGGAAACTGTGAGTAGTGAAATCAGCCTGATGTCCAAGGGTGGAAATATCATATCAATTTCCTTCACTTCTTATTGAGAGCAGCTTTTATCTCAACATCCTTTTTTCTCTGATGGTCAGATATCTTCATATCTGTTTTGAGTTACTGCAGCTATTATTGAGGGTACCTGTGACATCTTGGACAAGATAAAAGTTGGATGGAAACAGTTAATAGAATATAATTAAATTGGAGTTGGATTAGGATGCGATTGTATGGTCATATGGCATTGGATTCAAGGAGTTTAATGTAAATTTTATGTTGCAAGTTTAAGTCTAATAAAAGGTTCTCTGCAGCTGCTCTGAGCTTCTCAAGTATTTGTATTTTGATAATCAAAATAAATAGGTGCACCACATAATAGTTACAAGCAGAAGATGGGCTAACAGTAGAAAGCTTAAGTGCTCTTTTATAACTATGTTAATAGAGTTTAGTAATTTTCTGGTGTATTGAAATATTTCACCTCAGTGAAACTCACTGGTCAACATCTATCAAAAATTAGAGTATCTCCATTCAAGATCCTGTGTCATCCCCTTTTTATATCAGATCGTTCCCACTCTGAAGGATTCTGCCATCAGCATCAGGGACTGATAAGAAGTCTGTTCAGCTGCCACATCCTCTCTGCAGCTCTGTACACAAGAGCCTCACCTAATCTCTGTCTCATGCATCAGCTGTGTTTTTTGGGGGTGATCCAGAGTTTTTTATTAAATTATCACTTCAATCTAGTTCTGAAAAATAGTTTCCATACTACTTATTTCTAATTTATACTTAATTATTCACACAGCATCACTTCCAAACAAGTACTTGAACTTAAGATAGTACCATTGCTTTAAGTAGTCTGTTTAATTTAGTAACAGTCACAACAAAGGGAAAATATGTTTGGGATTCTTATTTGATATTGTACAAAATGAGCTGTCATTTTTATTATACACCTTAACGTTTGTAGGTTAGCAGAGTGATCTCAAGTTTCTCACTAAAGAAAAACAGCTCTCTTTAAAAACCTGCTTTGTTCATGGTGTGTAGCTGGTTGGACATTTGGGTGGTTTAAAAGAAGTCTATTTAATTTTCCAGATACAATTGTATACAAAAACACTATTCATCAAAGCTTCCCTGGGTGGTCAGGCTACAGTCAGAAAAATAGAGCTACCACTTACAATAAGAGATAGAGGAGAAACTTCTCCCTTGCCCTACAGTGCACACCAGCCAGCAGAGCAAGGCTACTTTTCTTATTTGCCCATTTTTGACACCAAATTCTGCCCTGTATTGATTAAATGACCAGACCAACAGCAAGTAAGGACTCACGATGTGAAGTATCCATGCAGGGAGGAATAAAGTGAAAAGAATCAGGTTATCTATGCAAGACTTTAAATCCTAAACCCCTTAATTGCTAGGAGGCCTCACAACATAGATATTTCTCAGTCCACCCTCCAGGAGATGAACTGCTGCCAAGTTATCCTTAATTATCTGGATCACACAGTTTGCTGCAATGTATGTCCTTGAGCTACTCTGAGAGATATTGAGACATAATAAGCTTTACTGTAACAGGTGTTAGGAAGGTGGTGCTTCTTCCCTGGAATGGAGAACAATCTTTTTATCTGCTGACCAGGAAATGTAAGTGGAACATCTGCAACCTAACAGCTGCTGAATGTCACTTTGGCTAGATCAAGGGCTTAAAATGTGCTTCAGTAATCTGCTGCAGCTCTTACTTTTAGAAAGTATATCTGTGCTGACAGTTTTTCCACCAACATACTCCCAATACATGTTAAAATGATAAACAAACTAGCCTAAAATCAAGGTGGTAATGGAATATACTGGAAAGCTCAAAGATATTTCAAGTTGAAATGATACTTGCATAAACCTTCAGTATAATTAATGACTTTGGAGGAAAAGTTTCTCTCAAACCTATAAAGCTGTCTTGTTTAATGCCTTTGTGATGCACCTCACTAATACAGAGCTGTTGAAGTGTTGCCTGTTTGAGCTGTATAAAATCTATAGTTTTGTGGTAACCATGAGTGTATTACGTTTATCCTTTGAAGTTTTAAGTGCTGTCTTGCCAGGGGATAATAGACATTCAATTTTCACTCATCATATAGAACTCAGTAAAATAGTTGGCAAAATCAGTAGGGGGCTTCTGTTGATTTAATTGCTCTTGTTTTAAGATCACAATAAAATATATGCAGCAACTAAGCCATCAGATTACTAATAATTACTTTTCTGTAATTATTTCAAGGATAAGTCCTTTGTATGACATACATTAATTTTATCTGTTTCCTAAATGATCTTTTGCTATTTAAAAGTGATTAGAAATCTATTTACCAATGCAACCATGAGGGAATGGCATATTCTGAAGAAACATTTCTAGGCTGTACTGGGAAATAATTTCACAGCTTTAAACAGAATGCAGTAACAGGAAAGCAAGGGAAAAAAAGTACAATACATCAATCAAGAAAATAATTTGTATCATGCAGTGAAAAGGCATGACTTAGAAAAAGAGGTATTTCTTTTTTAATAGTGAATTTCTCCCTCTGGTTTGTCTCATAGCCCTTAATGGAGACTCATATTGTCTTTTCTCATCTAATCTTTGCATGCATCTCATATATATTGGCAAAGGTACCGATAAGACTTTCATTTATTGAATTAATATTTGTCTCAAATATTTTCAGATATTTTAACTGAAATAGCGTGTCAAACTTTTGCAGTAGTTAAGCTTTGAATATTTCTGTCATATAAAATAAGAAAATTTACATGCTAAAATATAAAAATTAAGAAATAAATTGAGTGTGCACTACTAAATTATTAGTTTTGGGGCAGTAAGATTCGCAACTGTTTAAGGATTTAAAAGCATGAAAAACATTCAGTGAAAGTTTGATTAAACATTTTTTCTTTTAAAAAGCTAACAAAAAAAAAATGGAACCATTTAATTTTGCCTTTTAATTTCTCCAAACCACAAAAGAAAAGATAGTTTGATATTTTTTACAGGAAATAAATAAGTAAATACATACATTTTTAATGTTAAGTTTTTATAAACCAGAAATATTTACAGTGCCAGAGAGCTTCTGTTCAATGAAGTATTATATTAGCTTAGGTTTCAAGAACTGAAAACCAAAGGAAATAACAAAAAAAAATTGTCAGTTTGAGTCTGCAAAAAAATGAAAACCAAAAACATTGTGTTCCAGGTATAATTCCTAAATTATATAGCCAAAGTGTGCACCAGAAATTTTATACCTTAGCCAAAGGAAGACAAAGAAATTAAAATGAAGGTTGGTGAAAAGGGCGGGAAAAAGGGAAAATGAGCTTGTGCTAATTGTGTGTATAGAAGGTACTTGCTGAGAAATGTGATTGCTGGAATAGATAAGATTTCCAGATTAGAGAATGAGGGAAACATTGCAAAAATAATGTAAATAATGGAATGCAGTATTTTACCAATTTCTACATTCAAAATTAATCTAAACTAGCTCAGTTGAATGATTTGCATTAATTTTAAATGGACTGAAGAACTAAACAAAGAGCTAGAATTGAATGACTGTAAGATGGTGAATTAAAAGGAAATGTTTAGTTTGGAACTCTGAAAATAGGTGGTGACTCCTGCCTTAACTAACTTCTTCAATGG
Organism: Agelaius tricolor; assembly: GCF_023055355.1. Lineage (NCBI taxonomy): Eukaryota > Metazoa > Chordata > Aves > Passeriformes > Icteridae > Agelaius > Agelaius tricolor. The sequence goes on along the minus strand of NW_027269271.1, from coordinate 18,394,511 downwards.
TCTGAAAGAATAAAATATGTGGCATATAAATGGCTTTTCCTCTTTATGCTGAAAGACATTAAATACAAACATGCATAAGGACAGAGGGGAAAATAGAAAGGTAAATCATGAAACATTAAATATATAGGAAAGAAGTCTATAGAAAATCATTAACCTGAGAAGAATACATGCCACAATACATTTGGAAGAGAAAACATGATTGAAATAGTGATTTAAAGGGGAAGAAGAATAACCTTAGAAAGCATGTAGAGCCAAGCACACAGCTATATGGAAATGCAAACAAAGGATGCACTTGAACAATGGTTCTCTCCAGTGCAAGTGACAACTGCTATGGACAGACATACTCATAAGAGTTTAGGTCTCCAGAGGATTTTCAAAGACCTTTTTGTTGTTCCAGCTTTTAGTTTCACAGCCTATGAGCGAACCAAGTGCGGTGTGGCTGGTCACAGGATCGGAGACCATCTTTCAAGTTTTGCATTTTATTAAGGGTTCTTTTACCCCCTTAATCTGTAGAATTATTTTTTCCTCCCTTTATTCCCTCCAGAGAACCTGCTCTATTTGCACTCTTCTCCTTGGGCAACTCCTGCTAACCAGATCTTTGCTATTTATTGCTCATGTTTGCTACATCTTTTGTAAAGTTTCTTATCTAATGCTGTCCATGGCAGTTTCATCATCTTTTACTTTTCCACTTCTTTCACCCTGAACCTCTGAGTCTTTCCCCTTATTCTTATATCCTCAGAATAACATTTTTCAATCCCTTGAAAGGATTTTACTCTTTAGAGCTGCTTCTTATGTAAAGCCTTTGAACTTTAGGATGGTCCTGTAAGCCACAAATGTTGCAAGCAGAACAATCATTTCATTTGAATTTCATAGAGAAAAGACACTAGGGCAAAGAGAAGAAAGCAATTTCTCATTTGTGTGGAAGGAAAACAAAACCTCTGAACTATAATGAAGGAAAAATATGCAAAATTAAATGTTAAAATTAAAGACAAAATTCTCAGCAGAAGAATAAAACAGGAAAAAGAAGATGTCCTACCAAGGCATTCATTCATTGATGCTGGGGTTCAACAGGCAAAAACTTGTTCAGCCAACCCTGACTCTGCCAAGGGGGATTGCTGGGAAAGGGAGGTTGTTCCTTTTTTTGAAAACTGCAGCCGATTTTCCTGCATAACACGACTCAGCCTTCACAATTAGTTTTCAACTGTATTGTGATGGATTGCTTCTATAAATTACAAGACACTGTTCTCACTACAAGTACAAACCTTAGAATTGTGTGGATATAGTAGCTTTGCAATTTTGCATTTCAGACATCAATATACAGGCAATATTTGTAACATTTTCAAGTGAAATAAAGAATACAATGAAATTACCTAAATTCAGTCTGGATCTTTGCAGATTACCTGAACTTAATAAAATGTAGGTCAAGAAAAGTTTGATTTATATATCTTTATTTTATTTTATTTCCTGCATGGCTTATTGTGATTCAGCTTTATGAGAGTCCTTAATAACTCCTCATGCAAAAGAAATCACGTTGTCTTCTCTCTGTGTTTCTTGTTATTTACTTCATATTTTAGAATATATCACATCTTCCTAAAATGGAAACTTTGTGATTGATTTTCTCTAATTGATCACAGAATAACTTTTGGTGTTTCAGGCCTTAAACACCGCAAAATATATCAATTAATAATCTGTGGCCTCCTGCCTGAAAACATACCTGAGGCATGTATTAATGGACCAATAAAACATGGCCTGTCATACCTTCATGTTATATTCCCATTCCATGTGAACAAGCCTGCTTCCAGAGTTTGCCACAGGCAATCCAGTATTTCAACTCTGTGTCTGTTTTAATCTCTGATAGATTTTATCCACTTTCTGTCAAATCCTGAACACTCCATTACGAAGTAGTTTTTTTTCATGTTCATTAATGCTTTACTTTAGTTCTGTTTGGTTTTGAGGTGTCTCTGTAATCTGAATCCTTCAAAAAGTGTCCATTTATAAAAAAATCACATGCTCCTCACTGTTACCTAGAAAAGTTAAAAAATCACTTGCTTTATTTTGCTGAAATTTTACAAATATCTGACCTAGTCACAGTTTAGACAATTCTGCAGTTCAGTCTATGCAGCTGCAAGGTATGAGAAATATCTGCTTAATAATTATGGCTTGTCTCATGACATTAGCTCACTTTATCATCTATAAAAAATATTACTTATGCTACAACCCACCCACCCCAAAGGTGGGGTAACTGAGGTTTGTTAATAGATACCTTGGGCAGATTACAGTGAAACACTGAATGAACAGTGTTTATCTATGCATATGTATATATATATATATATATATATATATATATATATATATATATGGTACAATTCTGGATCCAATAGAACCCCAAAATATCTTATAATTCTCCATCTATAGGACATGCTGAAGAATGACATTTTAAAGATTGCAATTTAGAAATACTGGAGGATTGCCCCAAAACATACTCTGCAATATCATCCAAATGAAAAACACCTAATATTTTACTCCTACTTTTTTCTGGTCTATGAATCACACAGCTCCAGGTGGAAAATGCAGAAATAAAATCAATCACCTCCCCAAAGGCATTTTGACTGTGGATTTTCTGAGCTGATTTTAACCTACTAATTTATTTTATTTACTCATTAGCAGTGTCTGTGAAAAATTTTATTCATCAATGCCATATAGCACACACCTTCTGATTAATATCTCTTGATTTTTAAAACGGGCTTAGGACTCAGGTATTGTTCCAATAATCCATGGGGAGGTGAGCAGAGCTAGCCTGGCAGGACTGGTGCCTGGCAGGACAAAGCAGTGCCCCTGAGCACCTCAGACATGTTGAGGTCAGTGTTTTGCCCCCAGCAGGTTCTCCCCTGGTGCTGGGATCAGGCTGCTGCTTCCTGGCATTGTGGGCTGCTGTGGAGGAGACCCCTGAGCCCATGTCCCTGCCTCTTCTGCTTCCCCACACTCAGAGTTAATATACTAACCCTGGAGTCAAACCCAGAGAAATTCCCATTACCTTCAGAAGTAATGGATAGTCACATTTTAAGCACCAGCCTTGCAGAGAGCCAAATATTTTCTCATTCTAGTCTTTACCTTTCAGTTTTTCACACAGCAATGAAAGCTGTTTTCCATAGAATAGCAATTTTTTCACCCTAGGAATTATTCTGCTTCTGTTTGTATTGGCAAGCGGGCATAAAATATAAAGTGAATTATTTGGCATAAAAGAAATCTATAAAAATTGCTCATAATTATTACCATTACTCCAGTCCAGAACTCCTTATTCACATAAACCTGACACTGCTGTTGTAGCTGGGTTTTCTTCAAAACAGAACTTAGAAAAACTCGCCCACATCGAGCAAGTTGTATGAGATTTAAGAAGGCAAAAACCATTGTGAATATTTATGCTTAGGCTGAAACAGTATTAAATATATTAGTGACAGAACAAAATAAATTGATCACAAGGCTTGAAAAGTGTATCCAACACTGCAGTCCTGTCCCTGTCACGTTTTCTGACCAAAGCACTCCAGTGCTGCCTGTGCAAGGTGAAGCCTGGGCTGGCTGAGACTGACATTCAGTGTCCTCCTTCCCTTTTTATGTCAGCTTCAGAACAGAACACAAGAAGTTATACAAACATGACGTGTATTTCCAATTCAAAGCAATGAATTGAATTGTGAGTCATTGTAATGACCTTCTTTTCTTATTAGGAGGTATATTTCCTCACACATCCTTTATTAAGGGATTATTCAGTAAGTCTTATAATAAAGTTAGCTGAAAGTCCCTAGCATGTGTCATTTTTCAGTACTGTTTACAAAAAATGTCTGTTGTACAGAAATAGTGTGTTTGGTCTAGTAAATATTTATTCAACAAATATTCCCATGATGGTAAATGTAAAGATTATCAAAAGGCCCATGGCAGAAAAGTTCCTCTGACTTCAGGTAACTCATGATTTATGGCATCGTTACTTCCCATCGTTGAGGAAATGAGGCTTGCAACTGACTAATGTTTCTTTTTATTTTGTTTGCAGGAAGCATTTATAACTTCCTCCTGGGATTTTTTTAGAGCTACATTGTATGATATTCCCAAACTATTTTTTCACTATTGTTTGATTTTAATTATAGTTGAACAGAAGTAAAATCTTGGGAATACTTCTAATTTGCTTAACTCCTTCCTGCTATGTCTTGATAAAATTTATCCTAATTGATTATTGAAAGGAATGGGTGTATTTAAAATCCAAGAGCTCTCAAGGACAGCTACTCTCTGTCTGTGTAACTTTCATAAAGACCAAACCACACAGCACATGTGACCAGGCTGGGGAGACTGCCTGATGCTCAGAGACCTTTAGCACAGGCTAAAAACGCCTCAGGAGCAGAGGGAAACCCAAGGGGTTTTCTTGATGGAATTTATCCCATGTCACTCTGCTGATGGCACAGAGGGGAGACTGTGGTCACCCAGAGCACAATAAATTCACTCTCCAGCTGCCACATATCTGGCCCCTCTGGCCTCAGGAGCTCCAGGCTCCGTGCTGCTTCCATAGCTCCTTGCTGCTCCCATCTATCTGTCAGCACTGCCCCAGCCGTGCCTGAGCTGATGAGCAACTCCTGCACAGATGCCTCTGGGACTACTAAAAAGGAGGAGGAAAGAGTTTTATATCTTTCCTCAGAAAATAGGAGATCTAATCTATATTAACTAATGAGCACATTCCCACTGGTGCAGGTGGGTGGACTACATTGCCACACAAGACGAGGGGCAGTCAGGTAATGAACATGCATTCTTTAAACTGCTTTTATATCCATTGATGGTGTGAGAATCAGTTCTGCCTTAATTTATGGATTGTCTGAGTTGGAAATGAAAGTCTAGTAATTCTTTTGTGATGATTAGCAGCCTCAGAGAATGCTTTAGCTAGGGAGAAATGCTGATTGTTTATGAGGTCAGTCAGAAGGCACACACCCAGCTCTGCCTTTCCTGGCTGGGCTTTCAGCTACATTCAGTCATTTGTTATCTTGCATTGATAAAGTTAATGCAGAGAATCAAAGCCAAGCTTATATCACCAGTAAATATTATGATCACATACATCTGCAGAGCACACAAACTCTGTCCTCACTTAACTAGAGCTTTTAGAAAACCTAAACACAGTACTTGATTTATGAACACAGTATGACATGTTTTGTCTATTGATGAAATGCAAAGCATTTATTTCAATAAGTTTGAAATAAATTATTAAACCAAAAATTATTGTTAGCTGAGGTCATGATTCTTAATGATACCTAGCTCTTTGATAGCTATCTTTGTTCATAAATTTCAAAGTATTTCATTAAGATGGCTAAAATTATTAGAATCAGTGTTGTGACAGGGAAACAGAGTCACCCAGTGAGTTACACCTCCTTTTTTATTACTCAGTGAAGCAGTGATAGTGTCCATTCTTCCACCTTCACTGAAAATTTGCCCAGACCACCTTGTTACCTGTAACCTGTTGCCCCCAAACACTTCATAAGTGAATTTTTTTTTTTTTTGCAATTTAAATATCCTGCCTAAATACCCATTTGCATTTCCTTGGCATTTTTAGGTATTCTTGACAAAATTACTCTACAAATTGTAGAAGCTTGTCTTGTGACCTTCACTGCTCTTGGCACCAAATCCAAACTTTCTCCAGCCCCTCACATGGTCTGGGAGGGTCTCTCTGTTCAAGTAGAAGCACTGCCCCACTTGATGTCATCCATGCCTCTGGCAGTTACTCTGAAACTTTTTTGTTCCACTTTGACCATATTTCTTAGGATCTTAGAACTCTCAGGTTCTGACATTCACAAATAATTTGCATTCATTTGTTTGTTTTGCTCTCCTATTTACAAATATTTTGCTTTTCAACATCCTGCGAACACACTCTCCTTTGAATGCACCTGCCTGAGTAATGGTCATCATCAGAGTGTAACAATCCTTCACCATCTCTTGTCAGAGAGATAGATAAATAGCCCTAAAAAGCTTCACATACACTGAGGTACATACTTGTTCAGCAATTCTAAAATTCTTTGAAAATTGTAATCCATAGTCATCACACTGTGGGCAGAAGTACAGCAATGTGCCATGATGCTTTTACTGTTATGGTACATCTTGATTAATGCAGCCTTTTTAAAGAAATCTTATCTGGATGTCTAGATTATCCTAGAGAGAATCAATTGATTCACACTCCTTATTCACAAACCGTCTCAGCGATCATTTTGGTAGCAAACAGTTGCTTTCCTTTAAGGTTTTAACTAATTATTGATAAAATTATATCTTTATCATACCAGAATGAGAAAAGACATAGTGTTTTTGCTGTTTATGAGACAAATTTTTCAGTATCCATAAAGATTAATTTCAAGAAAGAGATATAGTCTTAGCTATGTGAAAGCCCTTTGTGATTTGGGAAAAAACAAAGCTCTTCCTCCTGCTCTTCAAAGATTGCTATCTAAATTTTCACTCTGTGGATACCTAGGTGCAAATTTTAAGTCTGCTAAAGAAATTGCAATTTAGAATTTTTTTGATGAAAACTAGATTTTGACTAGATAAGTGATTTCGGTTTTGGAAAAAAAAATCATGCTTTAGACATATTAAACCTCCACATATATGGAATCTTGGTGCTTTGCCTGGGTTTTGCTAAATTTTGTTCTATTGTTCTTCAATTTCCAGTTGATTTTTAGTCTTCTTTACTGAGAACAATTCTGATTTTTTCAAAGCTGAAAATTGTTTTCTCTGAAGCAGCTCCAAGATAAGATCTTTTTCTTACTCAGAAGACTTATCCACATCTGCAAAATCAAATTGTCTTGTTAGAAATCACAAGAATAGTCTACTTGCTTTGCAGGACATAAGAACTCTCATCAGCTGTTCCAGAATATACTTCAAATAACCCTCTTCATTTTCCTTTAATCCAGCCCTGTTTGCTGTATCTAAAATATGTTTGTCAATGTCCAGTAAAATAGGGACCATATTATTGGTCCTCATTTATGAAAAAAAGAGCTTTCTTCATCCAGGGTACTGACTCAGAGGATGAGTTACTGCATGCAAAAGGTTCATGGAAGGAAAAAGAATTCACACTCCATTATACAGAGACCCCCAAGTAATGTATCAGTTCACACCTTAGAAAGATCTATGATATGATTCTGTTCCTGGTAATATGATAAGGTAAATCACTTATAAACCCTGCCTATTTTATTAAATAATTGACAGACTCTGTCACTCTAAATGCAGATTAAATAACTTTATTAAGAAGCTAAAATGCATTGTCAGAATAATACAATAAAAAGTATATTCCAAAACTAGCTACTGTCCATTCATAATATTTTGAATGCAGCTCAAGACAATAAATGTTTTAAAATACAAAAGGATTTTTAAGACACTTTTCCTAAGGCAGTAATCAATATCTGAGTTTCTAGTCTGTTAAGAAGGTCAGCAGACAGTGTCTGAATAAGTAGACCACTTGCTGTGGTCTTTTGATTTTTTTTTTTTTTTTGTTCCATGAGGATTTGAAGCACTGATTGGTAACCTTTTATTTAATAACTTTGCATCTTTTGGCTGTAGTTGAATTTAAAGTGCAATAAAGAAATTTTTTTTTAGGTGAAGAACGGACACCACTTCAAATAATAATCCCTCCTCTATTAGATAAACAACTCCACTTTGTCTGTACTTCTCTCCTTCCTCTTGAGCATAGTTACAAATGACTACAGCACCTGAAAAGTCGCACATTCTTTGGGGAGCTGACTCCAGAAACTGGAATCATTTATAATTGTCATAGAAGTTGCATTTTCACCACTCATTGGGTCGCTTTCTGTCACTTTCAGCCTACCTGGGGCCAACATGAATGTGACTTATTTACTCTAGGAAGTTCATTAAGTTGTGTTCAGATAAAAGCTACAAGAACAGGTTATATATAACAGAGGAGTTGCTTCAAAGTTATTCATTCTGAATTTCAGTGGAAAATCGACTAAAGTTCTATTGCAGTCATATTAAGATCAAATGAGTCTATAAGATTCATATTCCTGCAATAAATATCAAGGAGTTAGGAATGATTAAGCAATTATTGTTAAATGTTACATGATAAAATGGCAAAAAAGCCCTAAAAAATTATGAAGATTTGCAAGGTCTTTACATCATATATGGTAAAATATCAGGGTTTGTCTGTATGCAATAGTAGAGTGCAGCTGGTTAAGGGAAATGTGAATTTATAGCACACTTGATAATCAGCAGTAGCTCACAAATGCACAGAGTATAGCTGAAGTTAAGGTTGCTTGTTCTATTTTTGAGTTATAATAAGTTACTGCACATGAAGACACTCTCAGTGCTGTATCCTCTGGCGAGTCAAAGAGAAATGCACTGCTCAGGGTGAGCACTATCTGCTGATGAAAACCTTTTCCTTTCCATGACTTTTCAAAGAGTAGGAAGAATTCAGTATGGGTCACAAACCACAAACTCACATTGCTATAATTCACTATAATGCAGCTTTGAAATAATCGTTAATCTACTTGTCTTCTTCCCTCATAACTGAAAGCATACTGAGGACTTATTATGGAAATTCACATTTTAGTTTATGCAGACTACATCACTGGAGTGAGGGCTGAATGTAGATCAGGAATTCAAGCAGCTACATTCCAAGTGCATCCTTCATTTTCATGGAGTGGAAAAGCTACAACAGGCTGTACTTGAGTTGGGTTTTGAGTGCACCAGAAATGAGAGCATAGGCAAATCCAAGGTACAGCAACTTTCAATTCCTGCTGACACTGTAAACCTGAGCACCTAATTTTGTGCTACCTTTTAGTTCCTGGGTCACTGCATACACCATGATATATATGCACAATGTAGGCATTAACACTACTCACAAAAATTAGCTGTGGTTTTTTTTCCTACAGAGCAGCTTGAATGAAAATCATGGACCTAATTGGTTAGAGAAGATTTGACCCAATTTCATTCTCTCTCAGTAAGAACATATTTCCAGACTGTCAGCCTTCTTCAACGTTAGGTTAATGTGTTTCATCTCATCTTATATTTAAAAAATTTCATTGTTAAATGTATTTCTGCAGTTGTAATTAAATGTAATAAAAATAATTATTTCTCAGGATTGTCCTTGTGACTGTTTCTTATTCCCTATCCCTTTCCTTCCTTGTTTCTTTTTCATCCAGAAGAAAGAATACAGCATACTGTAGTGAAACTATAAACTCTTAGTCAGTACTGGACTTTCTTTAATGAAACCTGAATACATTATTTCTCTATTGAAACTTTTCTAGTTTGTGTTGTTAAATTGTCACTATGACTGTCTCAGAGATATATGAGATAGTCAATTTTAGAAAATTCTAGCCCCTTGATTGTACATCATCAATCATTTCGGATCCAGAGTTTGGAATAGATGTTAAAAATGTTTGATACTTTATGCATTTTGGCAGCATCATTAGCAAAACAAGAGTCACCTGCAAGCCAGAAAACTGAAAGCCAGGCATGATTTTGTAATATTCAACTTAGAGAAATACCTTTTTCACAAATACCTTTTTTACAAAGCTAAATTATATATATTTACCACTTATCTGAAGTTTTTCTGTATGGCACCTAAACTCCCTTGTTTAAATATAAAATTTATGCAAGCACCCATCTGCAGAAAATAATTAGCTTTGCCAGAGGAAAAAAATATCATTTTAGAAGAGTCTGCAAAGAGAAAGACAGTAAAGAAGACAGGAAAACTAAAAGAAAAAAGAAAAGGTAGCTGGAAAAAAATAAAGAAAGAAAAATCACAAGGAATGTAAGAGACATCAGGCTGGTGTCCTCAAGGCCACGGGTTCATAACAAACATAAGATATTATAAAGACTGGCAGCAGAGGCTGTCTAAAGAGTTGTCAAAACAACATGGAATTAAACAAAAAAATGGCAAAGGTTGTGAAAGATGGGCCACCAAGAAGTGAGAAGCTCTTCCCTTCCAAATAGGGTAAAGGAGCATACCTGGAGGAAACAATCAACATGCTTGCCAGAAGAATTGAACTCCTGTTGATGTGTTACGGTGATGGATGGTAGAGAAATCTAAATCATTTGCTTTCACTTTGCTGCCTGATTACAGCATGTCATCATTCTTATTAAAAACAAAAAGAATTGAGCACTGACGAGAAAGGTCATCTGCTTGTGTCATTCTGGCAGTTGCACTCCAAATACCTTGCTGGAGGCAGAAACTCTACCTCACCTGAGAGATGCCCAGTTTGTTTAAATGGGAGAAGCTTCTGGAAAGTGTGAGAATGACAGCCAGGAATCACTGAGCAGGAAAACTCTTCTCCTGAAGACCCACAGGAGATCCTGAGGAGTTTTGTGCCTCTAAGCCAGTGCAGAAGAAGAAGAAAAAAATTAAAAAATTATGGAAGAGAGTAATCTGATTTCATACCCCTATTTAATATTCTTTTCCCTTACACAAAAGATTTGTGTTTTGCCTATCTTTCTTGCACATTTGTACCTGGAAAAATAATGGAGAAACTCTACTCCTATCTTCTATGCAAAAATCAGAAAAGGTTGATTGGGAACAGTCAGCATACATCTACCACAATGAGATTTGTCATGAAGGTCAAAGCATATTCCTATTCCCTGGTCAGATAACATTATCTATGAAACTTTAGAGCCAAATACTTACCCTTTAAATGAAAAAATATTTGTACAATAGGCATATTTAAGTACCTAATTTTCTGTATATTCTTTTCCACAAATTCATTAACTATCGTATTTGTGAAAGTAATCACAAAAGCAGTGTGTACACAATTTAAATTAATTCATTTAAAATCAAAAGAATATTCATATAATTATGTTTGCTGTATTCATCCAATTCTAATTATTACTTACTTTTGACATCTGTGAAAATCAGATAAACTATTAAAATAGAGTCTGAAGAACAAGTATGAAATGAACATGCTATCAAGTTACACCCTTCAGAAACTATATAAAACTTTAACTACAAATATTCAATTCAATTATATTGCAGGAAGTCATTGGCCAGCTTATTAGTATGATAAAAGTATGGAAATTATTGCAGTTTAAGAACACATAGGGGGGTACTAATATGTTAATTGCAATTAAAGCCTGATATCAGTTCCATGTAGGAAGTCCAAGTTTTCAGTGATTTTAACGCGAACAGAAATGTTAATTAAAAGGCTTTTACTTCATTTGACTAAGTCTTGCTGATGAATCTAGCAAGGGAGGTGAGTGTTGCTGACAAAAAGACATCAAGCCAGTGTCCCCCTTCCTGCCCCTGAGCCCGAAGCTCCAGCAGAAATGCAGTGCCCACCCAGCTGGGTGGGCGCTTCTGAGCCCCAGGCATTAAGGCTGCTTCTTTAACAATACTTTTCATTGCTCCCTCATTGCGTCAGTGAGGCATTGCAATATTAGCTAATTATATAATTAGTGGGTTTTGGTACTTCTATCAGAGCCAAAAACACAAATTCTGGGAAGCAATAAATGTCCAGTAAATTTTGCTAGTATTGTGGTAGAATCACAAAGTTGCCTCCTCCCTTCTCAATGAAAGAGAAAAGACAAGGACCTTAATTCTAACCAAAACGTCCAACCCAGGATTCAATACTCATCTGGCTTGAGCTGAGTTCTTAAAACACACATGAACTACATTAGCTTGTTTTTATTGTATTTTATTTATTTGAGTAGCTTGTATTGTACCTTACAATATAAATTATTAAACCTCTCCACACCAAACTGCCCTGAATTATATCACTCTTGAGCTAAATATTGGTCAACATGATTGATAATGCTTTATGCAAGCTGAAAACTATAACTACATGTTACAAGCAGCAATAAAGAGAATATTGGAGGCAGCAGCTGCATCTGCCTAAAGCAAACACTTCGTCCTTGCTGTGACAACATCTGATGGAAAGCTCGTGCCATTTTTTCTGTCCTATGAATAGCCAACATGAGCAAAGGGGTTTTCTCCTCTTTCTTCCATTTGTTTGTACCTAGTATAAAAGGCACGGGAACACAGAAGAAACATGCTAGAATTAAAACACATTGCAAAGCATCTTTCAGTAGATCCAGTAGCAAGCAAAGCAATATAGAGAGATATTGCTGGCATATCCTTATTCTCAGTTGTGTTCCTACAATCTTGCCTTCCCAATGGGCCATGAGTATGCTTTGAATTTAGTTTAAAATTAACTTCAGTATTGTGTTCTTCAGCATCTGCATGGAGGAGCTGGCAACCTTTGGTGAAAGCGGTGCTTTTCGCCTCCCTTTGAGCTGTCTGACACTCCACAGACAAACCAAGCTGTCACTTATGTCACTGTCAGGGGATCTGTGCCACACAATAATCCTGTGGTTAACTCTGCATTTTGCATCTCAGCTGCTAACCAAAATTTGCACACAGTGGTTTTTAAAAATATTATATAGTCAGAGATTCTTCTTTAAGACTGGAGGTGAGGAGGGGAGAGTCAGAGGTTAATTCTTCCTTCCTACCATTTAGTACTGCAACTCCTTTCTTTTGGTTGTGAATGCTGGTGTGCCTGTGTGCTGCAAGGTCCAAAACTGCACAAATTAAAGTGAGTATGATTTGTCATTTGCTTTACTTACAATGTTAGCAACTTTTCTTCCCAGGGCTTCCATTTTCCTCTTTAAAAGACACTCGACCATCTATCAATAGATTTCTTTGTGACTCTAACTAACTGAGTTATATTTTTTTCAGCAGTAGTAGGTGTTGAAGAATGTGAATTGAAATTTGAAGGTTCCTGGCTCCCAAGCCAGCAGGAGATGAGGTTTAATTGCTTGGAAATACATTTTCACAGCTGATACTGGGGAACAGAAAAAGTCTGTATGTCAAGAGCCTCTAAACTAATCATTTAGCCATAACATGCACCACGCCATACCTGGGGACAATGTAACTGTTAACAGCTTGAAGCTGTTGAAAAAATGGCCAATGAGAAACTTTCCTCTAATTTTCTAATGCTATTCTTCACCCTGAATAAACTAATAGAAGAGAAATGTCTTATTTTCAATTCTGTCAGTTCAAATGAAAACAATTGTGTGTTCAGCTAGTTTTAGCACTGGAATTTATTAGATCTGAGGTTGTTCATTAAGGCAACAATTTTGAACTTGCTCAGTTGTTAATACACTGGCTATATAAACTCTGGGGCTGTCTGGTATATCTGGTTACACTCTGGAGACTGAGATTTGGTTTCCAGCACTACAGATCAGGTCAAGAATGGCAATAACAATTAGCCATTAGTCACTAGATCTCAATTTACCATAATAGAAGGTCATTTCTTCTGAGCATTTTCTCCTTGGAAAGGAACAGGAAACGCAGGAAACTCTTAAAATATTGAAAATTGGGATATGGAAGACTTGGTTGTGACTTCTGAGTAGGTAATAGGGCTAAAAGGTCTATTTCTTTTTGAGCTTACTGTTTCACTATGGGGCAGGTTCTGCATGCATTGACTGTGTCTACTATAAGTTAGTCTTGTTTTTTCAAGTTTGTGCCTGACTCAACACAAGCATATGAGAGACAGTGAGAAACCTCACCTGTGCAACATTCTTGCTGCTATAATTATTCCTTTCCCATTGCTTCCATGAAGGACAGAGCAGGGGCACAGGTCTGCCTTTTTCTGTAACTTCACTGAGTAATCTTTTGCAGGGGCTGCTGAAGGAGCCACAGCTCCCCTCTCTCCCTGGGGCTGCAGAGGGGCAGCACAGTGAGCACAGGGCTCCTGAGTGCTGGGAGTTTGGGCTCTGAGGAAGAGAAGGGGTCCATGACACTCATGTAGAGGTTTGCTCTCCTGCCACACAGGAAGCCCATAACAACTCCCTGACCCAGAAGGGTCTCAGGACTCTGCAAAGCCACCTGGGCTTGAGCTCTGAAGGTAGCAGACAACCGTGAGGTGCTCAGGTTACATGGCAAGACTTTACTCCCTGCTCTCCAGCAAAAATATTTTATATTAAATCTGTAAGTACCTATAAAACGTGTAAGCATGAGATGTAGCTGAGCTGCCCATGATTAATTTTCTAATTCAAATTGTTCAAAGAACAAGGAGGATAATGATGAACACTTACCTCCAGTTACCACTTGAGAGTATCAACTTGGCAATAATCCCTTAAACTAAAATAAAATAAAATAAAATAAAATTAAAAATTGGAATTGTTTTTCATAAAGAATCCCTGTGAACTGCTCAAGTTTAGCAGGAAAAAGGGTTGTGAAACTCAACTTTATTAAAAAAGTTAGCCATTAATGAAGAAAGATGTAACAGGAGAAAGAGTAGATAGCATCTCAGATCAGATCCTTATTTTTTAATAGACAGTAGCAGCTGAAAAAAAAATTGCAAGAGAAGCTTCAAAACTTAGAGGGTGCTTGTTCTGTATCGGTCTTACCTAAAAGTGGTATTTGTAATTAATATAAACAGAGAAGTGATGCCTGCTGGTAGCTTTGCTAACAATCAGCTGACAGATAGTTAACTATAGAAAGGTCAAAGGTCAGGGCTTTTAATCTATAGGTTGATGATCCCTTGGGGACAGTGTGGTGTGAAAAAGAATTTGGTATGCTTGATGCTATTATAGGCAGGATCAGCCTGTCAAAATCCATTAGCACTCACTTTTCCTCCAAATAAGCATTAAGCCAGCTTTTGGTGTGATTTTTTCAATGTAGATTTTTTATCTTTCTTAATAATCCTTTATAAGCATGCAACATTTCATTCCTTATATGCTAAACAGTGATTTTTCAGGAATTTGTGAAATGCATGCTATATTCTTCAATTAGGTCTATTTAGCATGTTGAATATATTTCTGATAGGCTTAAAATTAAATTGAAGAGTCTACAAAGAAAAAATAGTCATCTTGAAAGTGCAGCTTAATGTGTGGGGCACAGTGTTATCTTGTGTAAGTTTCTTGTTTATAGCATAACAAAGACCAAAACAAATCTGAATACTCTATTTAAAAGGAAATCAGAAATAATTTTAGTCCTACTTTATTGCTTTCAGACCCAAAGTGTTTTAACTTGACATTTTCTCTGAATATTTTATATGTTCTTTGACTCTCTAGATAGCTGTAAGGGAGAAAAACTTCATTTGCTTTTCACATTTGTTCATTGCCGTTTCAAAAACACTTCTTATAATGACCTTGAAAGTAAAGGAAGTTGTGAAGGTTTTTTGCTATATGACATTCATTAGTAAGTAATGCAGAAAGAATGCTAATAGCATGTTACTGAAATATGTAAAGAACTGTATTTTTTCATTATGTTAAATCAAGACGTGTAGCTTAAATGACAATAAGGTGTAGCATATGTACTGAGAATATTCTGAAAGCTTTTAGCAGAGCAAAGAACAGTTAATAAAATCTAATAAAAGCAAAATGAAAACAAATTTCTCAGCAGATTATAACATATTTATAGCAGTTACATAATACCATGTTTAAGTACGATTTAAAAATCTTAAGTAAAAAGTTATTACATGTGGCTTTGAGTCTGACTTCTGTCAGTTTCAGAACATACAGCCTTACATATATTTCCATCCCATATGTCAACCTTTAAAAATAGTTTTGGAAAACAGAATGAAATCTTTTGATGTTCGCTATCATAGCTTTGGCTGTTTATAAAAAAAAAATCAAATCAATGCCTCCCAATATGTAATAAATCTTGACTTTACCTCCCCAAAGATTACATCTGTATGTTCAGAAAGGCTCAGTCAGTCTGGTTCATTTGATGGGCAGATGCATGTCATGCAATTCTTGATGAGAAACTTGTGAGCATCCTTTGGCCATGTCTACTTTGAGCTGTCAGATGGTTTTCTCTTGGGTATCTTTCCTTTTGCTGTGCATCAGACCAAGATAATATTTTATTGTTGGTCATAATTAATAATTCATTGAAATGCATCAAATGAACACACACACTAAAAAAGGTGGATATAAATCTTATTAGGTCCCTGGATAAAGTCACAGTATGCCTTTGCATTTTGAATTTCCAGGCATATATTATATCATCCAATATTGAAACAAGCTGAGAAATGTAATATAAAAATTTGATAAATTGCTTTCTGCCTGTAAATGAGAAAACAGACTTGTAAAATGTGAAATGAACCATTCTGGCAAAGAAGAATTTGAGTTTAGAGTGTAAACACTTGAGTTAATGGCTAGGGTATCTCTGAGTCTCAGAAGCTGTGGTACACAGGGAGGGTGAAAGTGAGGTTATGGAAGCTCTTCAATATTTTACTTTGAACATCCTTACAGGCCTTAATTAGACAGATTACCTGTTATGCATGGTGCAGTGTGCTGAACAGTTTTAAACTGGCTTGTCCTCAAGGCAAATGGAAGGCAAAGTCAAAAAGAATTACACTCTACACAAATAACAATGAACCTGCTATTAATGTTATGGGGAAAAAATGAAACCTTCCCAGTCCATACGCTATTTAATTTTTAACTAACAAAAGAGTCTGTTAAATATTTACTGACCATTTGAATTTTTGCACATATTCTGTCCACCCTTCACTGCCTCAATCTGCATGAAATCATAATAACATTTAATGTTGTAATTACTTGACTTTTTCTGATTTGTGTTGCTTTATATCTAAGAAAATGTGACAACATAATGAAAACTTCTTTGACATGAAAATTAAAGAAATGCTTTCTTTATTTATATAAAGTGGATTTTTAAAATTCCCAGTTCAATTCCATATCTCTAACAGAAAGCATGGAGAAGCAGTAAGTGTGTTCACTAATGGTTCCAGGATACAAGTGTTAACTTGCTGTATATATGCTAAATTCCTGAATCTATTTAATCGGTTTATTCAGCCAGCCACCTACAGGGAAGGTCACCATGTCAAGCAATGCTGAATGGTATTTTGTGTGAATTGGGAACAGAACTTTTAAAGGCTAGAGGTTTAGGAACATAAACCAGATGTGCTCATTTGAAATAGTCTACTTATTAAAAAAATAGTCTACTTATTAAAAAAAGGTCAAACACTTAGATCTTTTTAAAATCTTACTGTCAGACACACTCCATAGAACTAAGAATTTTATTGTTCTGAATGGTATGAATTTCACCAATTTCTTGGATTAAATATGTCATCTGATCTTTGCCATAAATATATTACTTTCTTGTTTATCATCTAATATTGCATGGAAGAATTTTTTTAATTCTGTCAGATGAATATTCTTCAAGATAATGACTTTAAAAATCCCTTTCTATCTTTTTATTTTTATTTTTCAGAATTTCTGCAAGCATAATATGAATTAATATTCATATATTGGTTTACAAAACCGTTTTTTCAGTCAATAATTTGCACAGAATAAATCTAGATAATGATGTGGTAGTGTGGAGATGTTTGTTGGTTTGAAGGTTTTGTGGGGGGAGAGAGGGGAGGTCTTTCCATACATACATGTCTGAAGAGGATCCCTTGTCTATAGGAGTCAAATTAAACATCATATAATTATGGGTGGAATTTAACTCTGTTGGTCACTCTGCTCAATTTATTTACTGAACCACCTACACTGACTGGCAGGATCTTATTTCTTGCTATCCTCAAATTCCTAGATAGGAAATTTTAGGACTTCTTAGAAGAAAAAATACTGAAGTGTGAATCAAGCGACTTGAAATATGTATAGGGAGAAGGAGTCAATTTTTTTTTCAACTTCCACACAGAATATGGAATATTAAATGGAGCTCTATTCATTCTGCTTGAATCACCAGTCCACCCAATGCTCAGAAGCTGCTCAGAGCAGCAAAGGTTGAAAGCATCTGTTCTCCTCCCATTCTGAGTCCCACCCTTCTTGCTAGAACCCCTCAAAGGAACAAAGCAGAGAAAAAAAAGAAAAATAAATACCTGATAGAGCAATCAAAAGTTGCAGCAGAGCAGAGAAAATGAAACACCTGCCTTTGATAGCATACAGCAACTGATTGCTATGAAATGTCTGTAGTTCTGCTTTCTCTGGTATGGATTACATAATTATTGACAATTTTCTTATTTCAACTACTTTATGATCTTGAAGGTCATAGGAATCCTGGAGTTATAATGAACAAAAAGTAAATCTGCTAAATCTGCTCTTTGGAGAAAATATTTTGCCTTCTGCTTGAGCTGCATCACTCTCTGTCCCTCACAGTAACTACACAGAGCAAGGACATCAACCAGAGAGTGGGCTACAAAAACCAGCCAACAAATAAAACCACAAAAACAGATCACTAACAAAAAAAAATGCAATTATAATTGAGGATAATTTTGCCTAGGTTATATTCAGATGGTTTGCTCTGTTTTGCATTTGAATACTTTTCACAGAGTGTTCTTTATTCATAATGAACTGCAGTTGACTTTCCCTTTCTAGGTCAGAAACATTATTCATCCTTCAATGTACATCTCCTCTAAAAAAAAAAAAAACAAACTTGAATTAAATTCTGGGTTGTACCCATTTAAATTTATACAGAAGAAAACCCTTAAACCCTGAGCACTGGTACATGTTCAATAAATGTTTTCCTGCAAAGGATTATTCCCCCCCCCCCCTTTTTTTTTTCTCTCAAGGTGCTATGATTTGGGTTTGGATCTTATAAAAGGTTAATCAAGTGATTTGGAGATATATTTTTTTCCTTCTGATATGAAATATGAGTAAAATACATCTAGCATAACCCATTTTCCAAAAGAGTCCTCTTTGGATTCCTAGTGTTATTTCTTTGAATAAGAATAACAATGTTTGTCATGTTTGATAACCTTAGAGCTTTCTTCTAAATTTTCCAAAAATACAAACTTGAAACGAATTTCTTTACTGATTCTATAATTTTATTGAGATTTCGTAGACCATAAGTACAAAAATATTTGATAAAATAAAAAGAAAATGCTTTCCAAAAGTAATAATATTTTTTATAGATACATCCAAACTTTCATAATAAAAATCACAAATAAATGAGGCAGATATTCTAAGAACCTCCTTTTGCTAATATTTATCTTTATGACTGATAATTTAACTGACCTAGTCTCTTCTTTGGGTAATTTATCAAGGTAACATTTTTAGTTTTTAAATGCTCTTACACTATCTGTGATAAGGCTTAGAAAATTTGGGGCTCTTTTTATCAATTTTATTAGTTGGAAATGTGTCCATCTGACACATAAGTTTCAGAGGTTGACCACATGGAATTTTTTGTTAATAGTGTGGGAATTATGGATTGGTTCATTACTACATTAGTATTAGTTCAGCCTTCTATTTAAGGATTAAACATGAACACTGTTTAATTTAATATTCTACTGAATATTTACAACAGTTCATTTTTTGGATAAAGTACACTATTTGTACTTCTTTTATTTTATTCGTGGGTTTAAGAGTAAATGAGAGACATTGTTCTATTTCAGAGGTAAAATAGCACATTTCCTTTCCTTCAAGGATAGTTTACAAAAAAAAAAATAAGATGGATCAAAATTTTAGGGCTGTAGCACCTACAGTATATTTGTTCCTTTTGAAATGTCCACTTTAGTATTTCCTAGTTTTCCCAAACTGACACTATATTTTAATTTTATTCCAACCTAATTAAAGTAGGAATATCAAAAATCATCATGGTATACAAGACTGTGAATGAGACTCATTCAATTAATATAAGATCATGAGAAACTGTAACTAAGTATTTTAAATTAGCACATATATCTTTAGTTTATTAATCCATCATTATTTGCTTCATTGATTCCAAAAGCCTATTTTGCTTCTTAGACATGATAAAAAATAATTGACTTGGTCTGCAAAGGAGAGGTTATACTAGCATGAAGCTTAAAAAGACATCTGATGGAGCATTCCCATTATTCAGATATCCAAGGATAAGTACCCAGAGTAGTTCAGTGATGAACTGTGACTAGGTAGTGTGAAAAGTCTCAGAGGAAAACTTCAAAGCAGGTGAAGCAAAGTGACATTTTAGAGGCTCTGCTGGAAAGCTGCACAAGCCACACTCAGCAGGTCCATCTCACTTGTGTCTGCCTTCTGCAAGGAGCACCCTGCAAATGGAAAAGAAAATGCTGCAGTGGCTTGGATTTACTGGCAACTCTACCTCAACAGTGAAGATAAAAATTGCTGTTTCGTACTCTCTGACCCATGAAACCTAATTATCTCATTTTCTTGGTTAAATTGATAGCAAATCAAGCACCTTCTCATACTCCAGTACTACTTCTGAATCTCTGCTCCATTCCTGCTTTTGGATAGGAAAAACTGACTTTACTGTTATGAATTTGAAACAACCCCAGTGAAGGTCAGAAATAGCTAGAACAACATCCATTCTAATACAATTTAATTAGTGTTGGTCATTCAGAGGATTCTCCCTGAACAGTGCTGGTCTCACTACATCAAGATCTTGATCTGACTCATTGACAAAACACTCCCTGATTTTCCCAGAACAGGGATTTTGCTGTGCAGTTTGTGGGATGCTACAGTCTTTGGACAGATTATTATTATACAAAATATTTTTGAAAAACAACCTCAAAACCAATTTCAAACATTTTCTGTAATTGTGTTCCTAAATTTTTAATTATTTTTCAGTAACGTCTTTGATTTTAATCATCTTAACGATTTGTGATAGATTAGAGCATAGCATTCTGGGCTTTCATTGTATTACATACTGTGCAGTGGGAAAAAGGTGTGTCTTACCCAAAGTAATGGTATTCTTCTCCACTTTCTCTGACAAAATGTTTTAGACTGTTCACAGTAATCTGCCACCTGTGCAGTTTAATACTGCTTCCAATTATGACAAAGTAAACGTATGCTATAAAAACCTCTGCTGCTTTGTATTCTGTGTGCCACCTAACAATCTTCTGCCCTGTTTGCCTTTTGTACTGCTGTTGTGCTTTGGACTGATGGTTTCAATGATTTTTCCCTTTCTAATCACTGTGCTGGATGATTGTTCTATTAAAGTCAGAGTCCTTACATTGGTTTCTTGCTTCACACCTTATTATTTCATATTTATCTCACACTTAAACTTATCTGAACCTCTCTGGTCTAAAAGAATAGTGGGGTTCACAAATAAGGAAGCTGAGAAATTCTCTTTGTTAGTGGCTTCTGAGTTATAACAGGGTTCCTCCTGCAGTTTTTGAGAATTTTGATATCAAAGAATTAATTCAATCGGTCAGTTGAAACCTTCCTGGCTTCAGACAAACTCCCAGTTCTCTGTCTCCTCACCTTTTGAAAAACATTGGCTTTTGCATGAAGGGAATACATATTGTGGGGCTGACATGATTTCAGCACTCCACTGACAAAGGTGGTTCTATACAATTTTAAATTTTTTCTCATTAAGCACAGAAGTGTAAAATAAAACTTTCAGATAGCTCTAATAAAAATAGGAAAGTGCTTCTACAAAGCATAGTTTTGAAAGTTCTGGTTGTTAACTTACATGACTGTTTTCATGACCTTTTTGGATCTATGAGATACATTTAATACTGGATTATTTCTAAAGATATTACAGGCCACATAACTTACTGGACTTGATGGGTTTTATTTGTTTTAACTATACTGTTCTATCCCTTTTTAATTCTTGAGAATACTACTACCATTGCATTCTAAAAAGCTGTAAAGAATGAATGTTACCTACTCCTAGGACAGTATGCATTTGCTGAGGGAAAATCTCAATCATACTCCCCAAAGCATTACAGATGAAAAGAATATTTTTTGCTTAAGTACTGCTTAATGCAACTGTTAAGTGTTTTGTTTGTGCTACATTGTATTGTAGTAGTCAAACTTCCCTTCCATTGTCAATTTACAAAATACATCATCCTTGAATTGCTTTTTGAAGAAAGGCTACTGTGTTAATATATATATTTCAATAATTAATGGAATAATAAAGTAAGCCTAGATTTGACTGTGTTCCCAGTGAAAATGCAAAAAAGAAAATTAACAGTAGATGTTTTCATTTTAACAAAATAATAGAACAAATTTTAAAATATAAATATAACATTTACACTTTTTTAGAAATAATTTTCTTTTTCTTCAATGAGATTAGGTATTTCAACAGTCATTTTAAGATACTGAAAACCACGCTCCATTAAAATGTCCTTTGTGCAGTAAAATAAATTGTGTTCAAATTAAGGTTTTTGTAAACTGTGAATTGGGGCTTGGATGAATCTTATAAGTAATCATTAAAATCTTTTATTTTGTAGTGATTTAGTTTTTACTGATTTCAGTTATAAATCAAATTTTCTGTTGAACAGAAATGTCCTGAGACACACAATGGAAAAACTTGTAAAGAAAGTCTCAACAGACACCAGAATTAGGAGATAATAAAATAGGGAAATAGACTGCAACAAAGATAAATCATTGTTTTACTGGTTTGGCTTGTTCTGTTCTTTCCAGCAAGATGCTCCTTTGGAGACCTGTTATTGCCAAGGTCCTCACTGAAAAACTGGGAAAATTATTTCTAGCAGTAAAATGTGTTTTATTCATCAGGAAGAGTTCAGTTCACAGTAGTCCTTAACCTTTTGACCCTCATATTCCTTGCTGAAATATAATTTGCTTAATTTTGTTTAACCACTAGCTGAAGAAAAAATATAGCAAGTATACTTGCAGTGCAGTTTAGAACATCTAGCGTGTTTTGACATTTTGCATCCTAGCAAAATTGCAATTATAATGCTTTAGGTATACCTAACATGCCCTGACACATTTAGGAGAATGAACACAGCATTGAAAACTGTTTTCAAAAAACATTTATGTTCATGCAGTATGCACAGAAAAAAGAATTCAGCAATTCAATTTGGTTTTGAATTCAAACTTCAAAGGGTTTCAAGAATGTTTATTACAGAACCAGAACACGGATTTAACAGACTAGAGATGCAGGTAGAATTGGCTGAACATCTTTTCCCTTATAGTGATGAGAAAAATATTTTGAAAGAAAAGAATAACAAGTAAATACTAATCAGAAATCTAAACTCCCCTTTGTGTCCCAATAGCCTCTCTCACTCTAAATGCAGATATTTTGGGGAGGTTAGTAACTTATGTGAACAAAAGCATATTGACATCAATATTTATCAAAAATGAGTAAGAATCATAATCATTATTAAATGTGAAGAGTTATTTGACTGCAAGTGTATTTTCTGAAGTCTTTCTCTTTCTGAATGCTGAATGAGACACAAGACTTACAAGTGTGGGCAACAATTGATGGCATTAAAGAGCAGAGCTTAATTCCAATATCAGGCTTGCCTATCCTCCAGGACACTGGGCAAAATCCTAACTAAGCACCTGAAACCTGAAAGAGTTCAGTCATTTGCTTGTGGCTTGGTTTCTGTTGGCAAAACAGATTTAATTGCAAGTCCTTACTCTCTGGGCTGTTGTGGCAGTCTGTCCATGGAAGGCTGAGGACAGGGGGACTGCAGGAGCCCAGGAACACCCAGGGAACACCACACACTGACCATGCTCTGCAGCTCAAAGCCTGCCAGCTCTGCCTTCAGTCTGGAAATTCCTCTGAACTCCAGAGCAGGGAGGTACCACACACACTTGCTTTTCTGTTCCCCAGCACGTTTGGCACTATCTGAGCACGCATATTTAGCATTTCTGTTCAGCTCTCTTAACACACTTAGACACTTGCAAGAAAGTCAAGAATAATGCAGACTCTCATGCTTGACATCTGGCCCTCAGTGTCACTGTTCCTTCCTCTGCTATAACTACGGAGAAAAATTCTGAGAGAGCAGCACAGCTTTTCTCTCTAGGCCAGTTCTTTGACAGGCTGTGATATATTAATAAGGAGCACTACTTTATATTACTTTGGTAAACCCCCAAAGAAGGGACTGGTATGAAGAAATGTGACTCACATTACCCAGGTTTGTTGAAGGGAGTCTTAATGTCACTTTTAACAGCACAGAAATCATCTACAGCTAGATATAGGACAAAAACCAACTGATCATTTAGGGGAGCAGCCCTCCCCTCCATTCTCTCTGCAGTGGTGGGGAGTCTGCCTTGGAAGAGCACCTGAAAGCTTTCACAGGTAGAGAGGCTTCTGTAGAGCAAACAGCATTCTCAATACTATATATATATATATACATATCTCAATACTATATATATATATATATACACATACATATATATATATATATGTGTGTGTGTGTGTATATATATATATATATATATATGTGTGTGTATATATATATATATATATGTGTGTGTGTGTGTGTGTATATATATATATATATATATATATATATATATATATATATATATATGTAATTTTGGGGTTTTTTTACTGCCTTTCTCTTTACTGCATACTAAGATTGCTATTGGCACTGTAAGTTATTAGCCCCAGGTTGCCCAAAGCGCCTTGGGTGCTAAAAATCCATTACTGTGGTATTTATTTTGGAGCTACAGACTAGATGAACAAGGGAATAGGGTAAGATTTACTCTGGTAGGCTGAGAATTTCAAAGAAACTATGCTTCACTGAATATATGGATTTTAAATGTCTTTATTAGAACTTTCATTTAGGCATTTCCTAAAATCTTACCATGATATTATTAAGAACATACAAAATTTGGAAACTGAAAATGCAGAGGTAAACAAATTATTTGTTACAAAAAGGGCCTCACAGGTCTCAGGGGAAATAGAATATTCTAATATCTGTTTATACCAGCAGAAGTAAATCATATTTGGTAAACATAATGTTAGTCATTTGCAAACATAAAAAATTGTGGAGTTTCTTTTGTTTGTTTCAAAGACTTTGCAAATCACATTGAATTTATTTTATAAACTGAATAGTAAGACTTTGGCTGTGGATGAAAATTCCCCTCTGTATAAAAATGGCTTTTTTTTTGCATTTTGCCCTTCCTTCCTTCCTTCCTTCCTTCCTTCCTTCCTTCCTTCCTTCCTTCCTTCCTTCCTTCCTTCCTTCCTTCCTTCCTTCCTTCCTTCCTTCCTTCCTTCCTTCCTTCCTTCCTCTCTTACCTCTCTTTTCTCCTTCATTTTATTTCCCTCTTTTTTTGTCTCTTTTTTGGTACAAAGACATACCTTAGTTTTCAAAAATCAAGTTAATTTTCAGTAGGTCAGACTAGAAAACCAAAATGAACCATGTGAAATGACAGCTTACAGTCAAAGTCTCTGTGTCACAGTTTCCAAATTATTTTTGTAGTGTATTGAATTTTGGACGATGACTTCCTTTCCATTTCTCATGACAAGCTTTGAGGTTTCTAAACTTTGAATTCCAAGCCATGAGAAAGAGAAATCAAATATTGCACTGCTTCTCGTAGCACAGGGTATGTCTGTGGTTTGAGCTATCAGGAACAAAACCCAAAACAACAGTTTTCAAACTATTTCAGAAAGTACAGTTTCTTCAGGAATGGTGAAATTTATCAGAAAACACGAAGGGCAAAAATAAAAGGGCAAAAGAAAAGGTAAAGAAGGGCAAAAATAAAAGGTAAAGAATTGAGTTGCTCAGTGTTTTCTTGCTGAAATGAAGAACTTTTCCATTGGAAAACCTCTCAGAAATATTTCAGTGGTTTGGGCTCTGAGGTGTTTGTGTGGCACAGCTGCCAGGAGGACACAGCATGCACTCTATGCTGTGGTGTCCATCAGTCCCACAGAGTGCACCCATCATGTTAGAGCATCCCACCATTCCTGCAGGCAGCCACTTTATAGAAATTCTTTAGGAGTAATGAGGAGGGTGACTTTAGGAGGAAGGGACAAAACTAAAGGTGAGTTCAGCTTGTACCTAATTTTAGCTTGTTTATCCTTCTGCTGTTATGCTATCTGCCAGATTTCAGGCTGCACTTTTTAGCTTCACTGACTATGATAATTCAGAATATAAATATCAAACCTACATGTCTCAGAGTGGGGTATTCAAATTATACATAACAGAAGAAAATCTGTAAATATGTAAAGAAGAGTTGCTAAGCTGTCATCTTCCTAATAAACCATCATAAGAAGTAGATCATATCTTGAGAATATTATACAGAAAAACATTGTAAATACTTTCTTTTAATTTTCTATTTATTGTTAAACAAACTGTAAAATTGATAATTTAAATAAATATTTTCCAGAAAGCACAGTTTGATGTGCTTCAATTCGGATTGAATTAGACTCTTTACAGCTAAATTTTAAAAAGTACATTTTCCCACACTCTTTTCTTAAAAAAAAAAAAATTCCATTCTATCCACCTGATTAATACAGTGCAGTTGCTGTACCATAGTGCAGCCAAGGGAGAGATGGATTAATATGTCAGCTGAAATTGACAGTAGGATGACTAGTAACCTTCTTGATAGAATTCCATGGGGTTTCAGGCCTTCTAGGTAAATGCTTATAGCCAAAACCCCTAGTTTTAAGTAAAAATGTGTAATTGCAGAAGGAGCTTTTATTTTGACACAGAGTACTAAAATTAGGGTGTTTGTAAAAAAAAAATTAAATTTATTTTTCTCTTTGACAATTATTGAACCAGGGTTTTTTTCCATGTTGTTCCAGAGACAGAAAAGCTTGCTTAAAAAAGTCAGAATTTTTAGACTGAAAGGACTGTTGATATAAAATGGATCAATCATAATGTTAATGCTCATAAGAGACTTGGTTTTTAATCCTAAATTATATATAGAAAAAGAATAAAAGAAAACTGCAAACAGATACAAAATACCTATAGGAATGAGGGTTTGGCAGCATTTACTAAACATCCGGGCAGTGACCTTATGAATGCCGGTGCTACCAATGTAGTTATATGTCAAGTGAGGTTTAGGAAACATCTACTTTTCTTTCTAAATGCAGTTGAATTCTGGCCCCTAGTCCAGCCAGGTGTTACCTGTCTTGGGTGGTGGCTGGGTCCAGCTCTGTTGCAAGAAGAGCAGGGTGAGTACATGCCACGTGGGAAGGGATTCCCAGAGCAGTTGTTCTGCTCATCTTTACCTCCTACTCCCAGCTTGGGTCAGATAGCTGCTGTCTAGGAAAGAAAGTGAAGGACAAGACAGACTGGGACAAGTTCAAGCCTTGCCCCTCAAGGCAGTATTTGTAAGGAAAGCCTGTGTAGATATTGCTTCAGGCTTCCCTTCTGTGGTTGTTTCATTCTAGTGCTTCAGGTGAAAATCAGGTCCTATGGATACAGGCTCGTGTCAATCTGGTTTGCTTTTTTTTTTTTTTTTTTTTTTTAGATATTATCTCAAATGGCATTAGAAAAGGTTTTGGTTAATTATGTAAGATATACAAGTATATAAGAGGATTCATCCCTCTTATACAAGAGTTCAAATGCAATCCAAACATGTTGCAAACAAAACCAAAAGTTTTATGTGAGACAAAGCCTCACAACATTAATTGTCCAATCTTACAGAATTAAAGATTTGAAAATACACTGATCAATGTCTCCTGCAAACTGTCAAATATTAACTCTTCTGCCAGAGCTCTCATTTGCACTGTCTAAACAACTATGTCTCACCCTTCATTTAGAGAATGACCTTTTGTAACTAAGAAGAAAATTAACAGCAAAAACTTCTTTTAAATGGTGTGAGATAAAAATCCTATTTAATCTGCAATAACAATTGCTTTATTTCTAGGAGTTTGTCTTCTTAGAAGTATAAAATTTATCACCTGTGGAGTTCTGAAAGAGTTATCATACAAGAACATAAAAATGCAGATGTTTTGATTAGATAATTGTATAATTGGAGATAGATCTCCAAAGAATTTAACACCCACCCTCAAAGAGTGTGTTAGTGTTGGAGCTGCTCCTGGTAATGAGGAGCTACCCCTCAGCCAGCCAGGCTGGGCACAAGATAATGATGTCCTGCCTCTCATCTGGCAGAGTTTCTGACAAGAATGGCAATGAAGTGACACAAATGGCCCATGAGGGGCCAGTGTGCTCCTTGGCTTCCTCTCCACCAGCAGCTACCTGGGAGCACTGAGGTCACACACCTACACCTCCCATCTACACCTCCATTTAGTCAGACCCTAAAATTAGGCGTATCATTTTGAGATTATGATGCTCACGTCTGGCAGAGACATAAAGTGTGGAACATCTGCAAGCATGGAAAGATTTTATGGAGGCAGACAATGCCCATTAATCACACTTGGCCACTTTTCCTATGGTATCCCAAGGCTTCTCATCTAACTATGAAGGCCAGAACCTCAGTATGTCTCGATCAATGACTGTAAACAAAACAAAATTGATTTGCTTTAGATAGGTCATCAGTGTGGAGGGTGGTGGTTTTGGCTACCAAGATCTAAGTTGTTCAACCTGGGAAATAATTTCTGAAACATTCAGCTGGAATTAATAATTTGACTGAACCTAAATATGTATAACATTTCCTTCTCATCCTGGTTGAGACAGATATATCCTAACTCACAGTGGAAAACTAGTAATTTGGAGTGCTTGAGCAAAGGGAAAACATTGGACAGTGCAGAATATATTAATACCTAAGATGCCTCAGGTGAGAATTTCTCTGCAGAAAAAAAAAAACTTGTAGAAAGTGATGAATGAAACCAAAAGGTCTTATGGAAAATATTAGGATTTGATAGAATTTACTCCTAATTTTTAGAGTTTCAAAGAAAACTGTGCCTTTTTCTTATTTGTTAAGCTGATGAAATAAGCTATAGCAATGCAGTACATTTTTCTTTACTTAAATCCCTTGGGTGGCTGAAATCCTGGCTGAAATAAGTATTTTTTCTCATATTTTATAGGTCTGTCCCATAGAATCTGACAGCAGTTGTAGAGAACATTGAGATGCACTAATCATGGGCAGCATTTTAACTTTAGAAATATTTTCTTGATTTCACATACACAGAAAAATGGCCAAGCTCGGAATGCTGTTCAGATGTAGCAGCTTCCATCTCTCTTCTTTATTCATGAGATAGACAGAGTATTCATTATTACCAGTAAACTTAAATGTATAATTGATTAACACGAATTCTGTAGAATGTACAAACAAAATTGAAAGACATACCAGCACAGAAAAATTATTTTCTGCAAGCTGTAGGTCCTGATAGAAGGCCAGCAGGTTAATCTATTTCTTCAACAAGCTTTTGACTGTTCCTTA
This sequence comes from Agelaius tricolor, assembly GCF_023055355.1. Taxonomy (NCBI): domain Eukaryota; kingdom Metazoa; phylum Chordata; class Aves; order Passeriformes; family Icteridae; genus Agelaius; species Agelaius tricolor. The sequence goes on along the minus strand of NW_027269271.1, from coordinate 18,365,597 downwards.
AACTTTTGAACCTAAAGAGACCTGAATTTTACTCTTTTTAATGTGTATAGACAAAATTCTCTTTTTCCCAAATATTTATCTGTATCACTGTAATAAAACACCCCAAAGGCTCAGTATACCCTCTCAAAGGAGTAATGCAGACCTCTCTAGAACTGGTCCTACAGGTTTTCAGAATTAAGACAAAGATTTCTCAGACATGTGAGTTACAGCTGTTTTGACTCATCAGTAAGGTAACTGCAAGGTCTGTATTACATGTGTCTATGCTTTAAATGTCTGCCAAAAGCACCTAAACCTCTGTTGCTCTCTTCCTCATTCCACCAGCAGTAGAAACCCAACAGACCAGCAGATTATGGTAAATTAGAAGCAGTGGTTTGGAAGTGGCTACTACCTAGCCTTACCTGTAAATACTCATCCCTAGCAGCCTGTAAAATCCTTTGTCTCTCCTGCTCATGGAGCACAGTCAGCACTGGGAGGAGCTGAGGAGCTATCAGCATGCCTTCGTTGTTCTTCTGAGGCAATTTCTTTCAATTTTGGTTCAACATTTCAGCCTGGTGACCCCGTGCATGCCATGGTGACACATCCAAAAGGACCAGTCTCCACAGTGGGTGTAAATGTAGTGGTGGAAGACATTCAGATAATTACAGTGAGAAAAGCTGCAGCGGAGGGGGCAGCTGGTTTACCAAAAGTTCGCTTAACTCAGACTCTAACACAAATACTGTAAAGCTGCTGCCTGCCTGAGATATCCTGTCCAGTATGAAATATATGTTAATTTTGCCGTTTGGATCTTCAAACACTGTTCCATGGTGGTCTGTCTTGTCATATAAGCTTTAAGGCTGAATTTCAATTTGTTTTCTCTAGAGAAATATAGGCATGACATTGTCAAGATGGCACTTCCTGACTCACATTAGTACGTTCCACGGTCTTGTCCCTGCCTGTGCCTGAGCACCTGAGTGTTGGGAAACGGTGCTGATGGGGGTGAGGTGGTGACAGGGTAAATGAGGAAACATTTAATGCAGAAAAATAGATTTTTTTAACACACATTTTAGTGTTCCATAAAAATTACAGATTGAAGAAATCTTGTGGTTTTGCACATTCCTCAAAATTGTTCTTATTCCCTAAACTCCACTGATACATTGCCTAATTTAATTTTAAAGGAGTAAAGTGATAGTTACTCACATTTTCCCTTTTATTTTTTTTTGTTCTTACTTATAAACTCTGCACACCTGGGATTGCTAAAAGCTTCCCCTTGCTCCACTGAGGTGTTTATCTTTTCTTCCTTATTACTGTTTTGGGGAAGAAAATGTGTATCTGGGGCCAGTATGGTGATTACTCACAGCACTCCCTAGTTAAACAGCTTCAGTGGTGTGGTTCCTCTGGGTAAAAGTTTACAAGAATGCCTTTGAACTTTCTCTTGAACATGGTTTCCTTTACAGTTTTTTTGATACTGATAATTCTTTATCAGCTTAATCCTGATGTGGTATCTAACCTTCAGGAATATAATTAGTAGAAAGTATTTTTTTTTCTGCTGCTAATATGCAGTATATATAGTGTACAAGCATTAGTAAAGACATTCCAATGCATAGAAATCCATTCCTTTCATACAAACCTTTCCTAGTTTAGAAAATGTTGGTTTTGTTTAATGTTGCTCTGTGAAATGATAGTGCTGAATACCATACACATTTTATACATAAAATAGTTTTATTTATTCAACTGTACTAATTGTCCCAAAGCATTAAATAATGAAAATCCTTTTACATGACACTATACTAGCAATTCCTTAAAAACTGCAGTATAATATGCTTTAAAGGAATATATATTTTTCAAGGTTCAATTACTGTCATGGCAAATATCCAGACCAGTGAACAAAGACAATAAAATACCTTGTACAAAGTTAGAGGCCCCTGAACACTTTTATTATACTGTACACACTGGAATCCATGAAAGAGTTTTTAGCCACTATAGTCTGGGAAACCATCTGGTTTGTTCTGTTTTGAACAAAGAAAGCCATTTTTATATTCGTACTTTTCCCCCTTATTGGAGGGGAGGACTTATGCTGCCGTAGTGAAGATTGTGTCAGCACTTCCTTTATTAAATCCATTATAAGAACCAAAAGAGAGACTGGAGAGTCGTCAAGTGTCTGCAGGTGGAGGCGGAGGGAGGTGTGAGCCCAGAGCAGCCCGGGACCTTCCTGCTGCCCCAGCCGTGCGCGCTGGCCCAGCGGGGCTGAGCAGGCCTGGTGACTGCACTGCGGCAGCCACTGCGGAAATCCATCTCTGAGATTCTCACCTGGTGCTGGGTGAGTCCATCTCTGAGATTCTCACTGAGTGCTGGGTGATTCCATCTCTGAGATTCTCACCTAGTGCTTGGTGTCTCCATCTCTGAGATTCTCACCTAGTGCTTGGTGTCTCCATCCCTGAAATTCTCACCTAGTGCTGGGTGATTCCATCACTGAGATTCTCACCTAGTGCTTGGTGTCTCCATCCCTGAAATTCTCACCTAGTGCTTGGTGAGTCCATCTCTGAGATTCTCACTGAGTGCTGGGTGATTCCATCTCTGAGATTCTCACCTAGTGCTTGGTGTCTCCATCCCTGAAATTCTCACCTAGTGCTTGGTGAGTCCATCTCTGAGATTCTCACCTAGTACTGGGTGATTCCATCACTGAAATTCTCACCTAGTGCTGGGTGATTCCATCTCTGAGATTCTCACCTAGTGCTGGGTGATTCCATCACTGAGACACTCACCTAGTGCTTGGTGATTCCATTGCTTGGTGCAGCCACCATCAGAGGAGCAGGAGTCCCTCCATGGCCATCCACTGGGCCTGTCCCTGGGTGACATCGTGTCCTGTAGGGTCTGTCATTCAGTCAGGGCTCCTGGACTGGCTTTGGGGACAGATAGGGGATGCAGACAGATGTGTGTCTGCTTGGGATGTGTCCTGGAACAATGCCTGAGCTGGAGAGGGCCGAGCGCGGCAGGGCTCAGCAGTCCCCACAGCACGTGGTGGCAGCACACAGCGCCATCCACACTGTCACCCTACAGGGGACACTTGCCTGTGGTGAGAGCCTGACAGTCCCTGGGACTTGGTGGTGTCAATACAAATACAGAGTAACAGAAAACGAGGGGAATGCCAGTGGCATTTCAAAACTCTGGAGGGACACACTGCAGCTCTGATATACAGTAGAAAAAGCTGCAGAAAATGTTGAGATTTATATTTTTCTTTCATTTCAGAATTAAATAAGTTTGTAACTGCTATTGTAGCCTGTGGGAATTTCTATCCTCATGAAGTAGACAATCATGTTAATTAGTTCTAGCTTTTGTTTCTTAGGAGAATTTCTTAACTATACTTTGTGTTCAACACATTTTATGGGGTGATAAAATCAGCATTTGATATTAAAAACACAGACACTTCCCTCTCAAGATTCCTATTTTGCTTTTTATTAGTGGCAGAAAATCTTATAATACATTATAGTTTAATTTTTAAAAATTAATTTTTTTCTCTTATGTAAAATTGTAGACCTGAAGCTTTCTCTTGCACAGACTCATTTGCAAATGATCTAATGCAAAGACAGTGAATAGTAACATGATGGGAGAGAGGTTTAAGGGTATAAAGGGAACAGCATTTTTTAGAAACATTCTGACATTATCAGGCATCATTATTAAAGTACAAGGCAATGAAAGTAAGGAAGGACTTTAATGCATAATACCCTACCCAGAGCATTTGAGAGTACTGATGAGCTTCACTCAGCCTTGCTGATTACCAGGCCTTGATGACACATGAATAGTGTGCACAGCTCATCTACTTGATGTGTAAGTTTAAGAAATTACTCCTTCAGCTGGCATTCCTTCACCATAAATAGTCACTATAGGAGTTTCCACACAGCTGCTGGGCCAAGTCAACCAGATCAGCTTGAATGACTACCAAAGATGATTTAAAATAACTAATATCTTTTGTGTTGTGACTTTCTATTAAACAGGCTGTCAGAATTACAGCAGTTTTCCTAACAAATAAAAATCTCATGTGCTTAAACCCTAGATATGTTTTATTTTGATTCAAGTTTTGATTAATCAAGGAGTCTTCTCCAGTTTAATTCATGTGTGTTGTTTTGAACTATCATCTGTGTCTGCATACAAAATGACACACATCTGGTATCAAACCATGTACTGATCCCAGACTGAGTGCTACTCTGTGTGAAATTTGGTTCAGCAGATTTATATTGTCTTTGCCATACTTGAAGAGTGCCTTGAGATAGCATCAACTATCAAGATTCGATTCTAAACTTATTTCCAAGGCTTCTAGAGGACAGCAAAGCGTGGGGAGAGAAGTTACAGATATGGAAGATAGATGACCAAGCTTTCCTAGACAGCTGCAATTGCTGTCCAAAATTGTCCATAATTTAAAGTTTTTCTGTTTGGTCAAGAGCTGTGAATACCATGGCACAGTTTTTCACCAAGTAGATGAGTGACACAAACACTTCTGTTCAGTGGGAAATGGCTTACACAAAACACTTTATTTGTTTTGAATTTCTCTCCCCCCACCAGTGTTATCCTGGAGAAATAAATAAACAGTGTGAGTTACGTTTCTTCATGCACTGGGTTGGGAGGTATCTTGTACAATTTACTTTAGCTATAGTCATTGTAATTTGAGTCATCTTTTTGAATTGATGAAACACTCTGAAATATTATGATCTGTTCATCTGGGTTTTGGAAGAGAGCTCATTCTGGCCTGATCTTGCCAGGTTAGGTACTGAATGGTGAAGTCACCCACATATATGAAATTGCTTGCAGATGGTTAAGCATGGAAGCTGAGCCTAATCTCCCCATTTGTCTAGCTTTTATGAAACCTATTTTCAGGCATGGGGATATTTTATTTTATTACATTTACTCATCTTGATTTCTCCTGTGACTAAAGGATTCTATCCCCAGCTGCTTTGTTCTTAATTGTAAGTGAGCAATTACTTCAGGATGTGTTACTTTTGTAGTATAAGCTATTCCCAGAGCAAAAGAAATATTGAGTAAGACAGGGTGTGCCCAGGATATTTTCAAAACTCTACCTTCACTATTTTTATCTTTTTTTTATTTTTTTCATGCTGCAGGATTTTTTTTATGGTATTAGTCTTAGCAGGGTGGATGCAGTGTGATTTTCACAAATGAGATTTTCCTTTCCCAATTATGTTGTACTCTATTTATGGTGTTCCACTAAAATTTAACTTCTAATGTTGTTTTTGTAGACTTGACAATTCCCTTGTCTTTCTGTTTCTCATGAAAAATGCAGAAAATCAGCTGCATCTCTTTATAGTGTCCATTAAATTCTTTAAGAGGTTCCTGTGAAGTCTTAGAAAGATACTCACTAATGAGGAATGAATGCCATACCTTGGCTGACTACTTAAAGAATCACTGACCTGTTCATCACAAAAACAAATTTTGAAAGGCGTGGCATTTCAATCTTATTTATAAAACTCCTAATTCAACAACAAAAAAAGATCTTATATAAAAATAGAATAACACTAGTAAATGCTTTATGGATGAGGATCCTATAAAAGGAAGAAGTTGTTTATAAAAGCTGTATAATTTGCAAGGCCTTCGTGGATATTTCTGGTCTCGCAAAATTTGTGCAAAGTCATGGCATTCAGGAAGCATCAATTAAGCAATTTATTTATGCAAATGGTGAATGTAGTAAGTTAATTAGAACAGCAATGGGTGTTTGCTAGAGATTCCAAGTTTGGCAGGCTAATCACTCTACTCTGGCATGCTGCATGCCATTTGTCCCTTAGGCTTCCCATAAAAATCAGTCAAAACTCCTCATAAAAATGACAGATTGCTTCAAACTCAGGAGCTGTGTCCTGAATATGTTCTAAATAGGATTTGGTGTTTTGGGGAGAAAATGGATTTGTAATCAGATGCAGAGACCCAGGAGAGAGAGGACTAAAGCAGACAGGAAGAGAAGATTAAATGAATATATATGAAGCTTCCAAAGAGCATTTTCAAGTAAGGTATGACTCAGGATTCAAATTTCCCTATATATGCACACAAGACCCAGACTCATACTTTTCAATATCATACTGAATCCATTGAAACCCTCACAAAAAGGGCAAGGTAAATGTTTAACTGAAAAAAACCCAAAACCCTCTATGTGTTTACCCAGCATTTCATTGCTTTCCACTTCAGGAAGGAGATGATTCTAGATAAGGCTGCTAAAGAAAGTAAATCTCTCTGATACTCCAACCACAAAACATCAGTGGTAATCTCTACTTAAATGTTTTTGAGCTTTCAGCTTCAAAGGCTGGCCACCAAACCACTGTGCTGGTGTAATTTTCATCTTTTTCATCATGCAGTGGTGAGGTAGGGTCATTTACGTGTAGTTGCTGGCACTTTGATTTGGCATCATTAATTTTATTTTTCCACAAATAGTCAGATGGTCCTTTGATTAGTATTTCTGCATTAACACACTCAAAATATGAAAACGTTGACTGTCGAGATTTTCTATTCTGCAGCTCTGTCAGTTCAATAATTTTTCTTTTTTTGTGTGTCTGGGAGGGGGGGATTTTTTTCTCTCTGATTCACTAAAATTGCTGTTTCTGGTGCTGAATTAACTAACTAAATTTTTCAGGTTTTATTGGCTTCTGTTACACTTGAAAGGATGGAATAAATTCCATTTTACTGCTCTTATTTTGGCAGACATTTATGCACTGAGAACATGCCCTTCACACTGTCCATCCAATAATTCTGGCAGCATTCACTGAAATTGCAACATCACGGGTCAGAGATTTGGGAGTAAGCCACAATCTACATGGCACAGTAGCTGGAAGTTCAGGTTGCCCAAAATGCACTTGTGTGTGTGTGTGTGTGTGGTCCATGTGAAATTATTAATTGATCATGATGACATGTGGCACCAGAGAGGAAAAGGCACAGAGCAGCCAGTGTCATATCCACAAAGCTGTAAGGATGTGACAGTGAACTTAATGTGGCTTCATTGCAGCATCCACAATTTTATTCAAAATTTAATTGGTTTGTTTGGGCTTTTTTTGTATAGTATATGTCATGTTTAGAACTGCATGGAAAGACCTGCAGAGATGCATATGCAGGGTAGGGGGGTACTGATGCAGATATTTTTCTTTTTTTAGTTTCAGAAAAATTCTCAGAATTAGATCTTTTGCCATACTGATAACTGCCTTGCTGCTCTGATAAGATAATGGTCAAATGTCTCGCATCACTCTGCAGATAAATGCTGGTTTATTTTTATGAAGAAAATTATTACTTTTCCTCATTCTGCTGGAATGGGCCTATATTTCTTCACTCTTTTCAGCCTTTAGGGTGGGAAATATATTTGAGACCTTCCTTTCTTTCTGCAGCTTTTCAGTTTCAATCAATCTACTAAATGGGAACAACATCATCCATTGTTCTCCCTTCTTGCATTTTTTTCCCTTTAACACTGATTTGTTTTAACATCAAGAGATACTGAAGATTTTTTGTTTATTACTGATGAAATGGCTAGTCATCAGTTCATCCCAGGGGAAGAATCACATCTCCAAGTGGAAGGAACATATCACCTTTTAAAAGGAATTGATGATTGAAATTTTGATGAAATGTAGTAATCAAAGTGAGGATTACACTCACAATGACCTTCCTGAGAAATTTTCAAGCTCCATATAAATCTCCTAATCCCACCTACAGCCCCTCTTTTATAAGTACTACATGTTCTTATGTCACCTTCTCCCGTAACTTTGTCCACACTCTCAAAAAATTGTGTAAAAGCTGAAAAAGAGGAGAGATCCCTTGTTGATGTATAGTCTTTCTTCCAGCTGATAGAGAATACTGGCAGAGAAAAATTCCTCTGGAAGTGCTCATTGCTTCGTAGCACCTGACTGCCAAGTGACAGCAGAGCTGCAGTGCAGGTGGCAGAAAAAACTGCCTCACTTAAGGTTTTCTGATGAACACAAGCCTAAGAGCTTTGGATTCACAGAATTGGCTGTGGCCAATTTTTCTTTTGTGATTTTCCTATTTTCATTATTTTTTGACATTTCAGAGATGAAGCTTTGTTATATACCACAAAGCTGTGGCAGTGGACCAGGGAGATAAGAGTTCACTGAGATACAGAACATATAGCCTAAGAAAATGTGTGAAAAATTGAAATGACAAGGGTGGGTTGATAGCTTGTTGCTTCTGAGCTACAGTACCTTGGCTGGAGAATTAGGTAGTTGGAGGCACAGTAAAATAAAATAAAATAAGTGCTGGCTATGCCTACAGAGAAAACTAAAAATACTTAAACCTCCAGAATCAGGACTTATAAGATAGAGATAGATAGATAGATAGATAGATAGATAGATAGATAGATAGATAGATAGATATACCAATCTTAGATAGATCTACCAATTCAGCTTTAAAATAGGAATGCTACAGCTAAAGTATGATTCATACAGTTGATGAAGTATCCTTTTAAACACATTATACTGGGCTTGTATAATTCAGTAAATAAAATGAAATGTAAACAGGATGTCCATACAAGTACCAAATAAAATACAGCAGCATCTAATCAAATATTATCATGTTCAAAAAAAAAACAATATGTAGGAGAAACTAAAGATATTAAGAACTAGAAAAAAAAACTGTAAATAAGAAACTATAATACTGATGTCACTTAATTGGATTTCTTTTCTACTACTGTTAAACAATCTCAAATGAATTATTTCCCATTATCCAAACTACTCTCTCTTTTTTATTGATACATCTCCCATTGACTAGAGAATTAACAGGGTTTTATCTTGGCACTTCCTCTACAGTTCAAAGAAAGTTTGTTGCTATGTCTGTCAAAAAGTAGAGCAAAGATCCTATGTTTAGACCAGTATAATTTTACTTGTCTCAAATAATCAACCTGTTGTACAAGTCCTGTCGGAAAAAGTGGTGATAGGGCCATCATTTGCCCTATTTTCCACCCTTTCCATCACGCTGCAGATATTAATAAAACCCCAGCTGTGCTCCAAAGCATTTATTTTCTTCTACAAGCACAGGTCCTACAATTAGAAATGACCCTGGTAAAGAAGGTTTCATTGAATGAGTTCAAAATAGGCAAATTACAGTTCAAGTTATATCAACTGATTCTTAGGTATGATGAAATAAATTCAGTAAAATTTCCATCAGGTTTCTCTAGCAGCCTTGCTCTTCCCATCAGACTATCCACAAGGAATATGTCACATCAAAGTGCCACGCTGTTTGAAACAGGGGTATTCTAGCCTGTCAAAGTCTGCACTTACATTTGCAAATTAATTTTGTTGGACTTAGAGCCATTATACAACACCCTCACAGCATAAATGTCATCACAATGTGTTGTTAATAGATTGAGTTTCACTGGAATCTGTGATCCAAATCTGAATCTGACCTTTTTATTAGATGCATAGTATTGCACAGTGCTGAAACTGAACAAACATTTAAGTAAATAATCCTTTCAAGCACAGGAAGAATTGGATTGATTTTCCTCTGGGAAGCAAAAAAACCCAACACAATGTGACTAATTTTTACACATCATTTAGAAAACAAGTTCATTTTTTCTGCGTAAAAGTTATTCCCAGAAGTCACAAAATATTTTCTGAATATTGTATTTTGTAAATAAAAACAATTATTAGATAAAAGAGTTTAGTTAAGCAGTATCTAAAACAGAGCAAGATTTGTTACAAGTCTCTACAATCTAATTCTGAAAATATTTGATCTTATTTCACAGGCAATGCATACCTAACTCCTTAGCTGAAGGAATATCGCCACATTTCCTTGTGTTGGTGACTTTAGAAAAGCAACTTCTCTTAGGTGTCAGATGAGCATAAGACTTGCAAATATAGCTTTACAAATAAAATGACAAGGTTTTATATATTGGATTTCCATTTTTTCATTTAAGAGAGCAATATCTCAACTGAACCTGAGAAAGGGCCCTCTGTTACACCACACTGAGAACAAAACAAGCAACCAAGCCCCCAACAGCTTTCTGAAACTTCCTAATTTAATAAAACCTGCTGGAATTGACAAATTCTAATGTATTTTCCATGGCCTCTAAGCTCTTGTATTAGAGCACAGAGAAATAAACACGTGAAATCTTTCAATAAGAACTTGGTTAGCATGGCATAGATTTCTCCAGATAAATACAGCATGACCAGCTTCCTACTCTTCATGAGTGAGTGCATTTACATGCACAAACATTTCCTAGAAGGCTCCTCCACTTTTTATTTATTTACAGCTAATATTTGTTGCAGATGCCCTTTTCAGAAGCAACTTGCTGTTCCAAAATCCTTTCTGAGTGTAAGAATACAGATTAATATTCTGCTATATTAGCACAGCTGTGACCATTGGTAAATAAATATATGATACAGGTTCCTTCCCCACCCAAATACATTTGGTGGAGCTCTAAATAAGCACTTTTACTCAAACAGAAGAATTTTTAAATAACTCTTTCTATTGCCTAAGAGAATGAGTCATGTGAGAATATTGCTGAGTGCTTAAACTGATTTTGCATGACAAAAATCACAATCACAGAGATTTCTTAATGATTCAGTCTCATTGTGGGTGCTGTCCACAGGGGGGAGAAAAAAAAAGTAATATTATCCTTGGTCTTTTGAATATAGACTGAACACATTGATTACTAAGTGTGAGAAGTAATTCCTGAAAATTAACATTGTGTCTCTCTCTATCTTTCTGAATTTTTCTGTTATCCTTGCCACTTCTGGCTGGACTATGTATTTGTCAGAGAAAGAAAGTTAGAGCTGTGGGGAGGGGGCATTTTCTCCTTCAAGGGAAATATTGTTGGTAGGGAGAGGGCAGGCCCTTTTTCCATGATGCATGATAACCTCCAAGGAGAGCATTGATGATGGATGACTGCCAAACTTCCATGAAAGAATGTTGTTATGCCCTAAAAAAGAACAATAACATGCTCAACCCAAATTCAGAGACAGTTCACTTAGTTTGGATATGACAGACCTAATAAAGGTTCTAGTAATAAAACTACCAATACATTTTCTATATTCAGTTAGATCTAGCTGGAAGAAAATCAACAAAATATTACACAATCATTTCCCCCTGGATTTGAAAAATTCAGTCATTAAATTTTCTTTCCCAAATAAACCCAAGACATTTCTAGTTGGATCTAACAAAACAGAAACTGATCTGTAGCTTGCAGTAATGCATCTTTTTAAGCTCCTGAGAAGTATTGACTGGCAAGATACCAGGTATTCTGTGATTAAAAGTGTATTAATCATTTACTGAAGATTATTGAACGATTCAAGATGAATTGTCTGTTTATATCATTGATGCCAGTATAATTAATTCAAATCTCCTGCTAGGTTTAAGAGGACAGAATTAGAGGTATAACTACAAGAACCCTCTTGATCCACAGTTAGTATGTCAATAGCTGTTGCTTCCTTTAGCTAATGAGTGTTAGAAAGTATTTCAGTAATTTCTGGGTTCTTTTCCCAACAATGGAGTTTATATAAATTGTTAAAGATGTGACAGATGGGAAATCTTTAATGTTTGTCATACACACACACACACAGACGTTTTTCTGAGTAGAAGGATTCTCCAGACTGACAGTAAAGTACTATGGGTCTTATGCAGATGCCATTACAAAATAATTAGGATGCAGAGGTATGGAAAGGAAATGCTTTATCAGAATGAGTATTTAGACACTAACAGCCGTATAAAGTCAGCTTAAATCTAAGAGAAAGTCAGCACAAACACAGAGAGGGTCAGTTAGAAACTACAGGTGGGTCTTTGTAAAGTTTTCATTCACACAGGTTAAGTTTGGATCCAAAGGCTTTGTTTCTTTTAATAGTTCCTGAATCAAAAATTTAGAACAGACTAGCAGCTAAAGTATGTCACAAAATCTGAATTCTGCTTCTTTCTGTCATCAATCTTCCTGTGCAACTCGAAGCAAAAGTTTATCAATTAGTGTCTCTTTTCTGTAGCCTCTAACATAAATGTTGTAAAGAACTAGGTGCACAAAAGTAGGGTAAATTAAATTGCTGATACTTGTAAAAATTGGGAAACTTCAGCAAGAAGCCCTTAGAGAAGTACAAAGTATTGGCGGCTGTGTGATAAATTAAGGAGAAGGTCACATTCCCAGTGAAGTGGCAAAATTGTTGATGATAAAATGCTGATTTATTTCTTTCTCTGTGGGATTTAGACTCATTAGAAGAATAAATTGCATTTATTATTAAAAGTATATATTTGCAAACTTTGCATTTTACATAAATTGGGATGTTTTCATTCATTGGAATATTTCCTTGAAGAAAGTTCAACATTCTTACAGAAGTATTAATTTAAATTCAATCACATGATTGACTGTTGAAAGTGTAGTTTTATGTTTTATGTTACTGTCATTGCTTTTTCACATTCTTGAGTGTTGCATTTGTACATACATTTAAAATGTATTTATTAATAATTTTCATTTATTGTCAAAATGAGTATTGATTTACTTCTGAAATTCAGTTTATTTCACGTTACTGCTAACATCAAACAAGATAACAGGATGCTATTGGCATTGCTGAAAGGCAAATGTAGGATTATGCCTGTTTATTATCTTGAGCAGCCATGCAAGCTAAGCTACAATGACTCCTTCACAGGGAGAAATATTCATATATTAAATCTGACGTGCAGTCCAGATACCACAGGGGAAAAAAATCACTTTATCTTTATTTACATCGGTTTATGTGTTCTTTGGGCCTATATTTTTCTGCTTTCCACCCAGCAGTTTTTGACCCACTTAGAAGAAGGTGTTCATTATCAGGTGACCATGAAAAAGTGAGGGACAGCTTCTGAATGTGTCCTTATTACTGCCCCAGCTGGAGGAACTTTTTGGGATCCTGTCTGAAATAAAGTTGTGTGTTGAAAAGACAGATGATGGCTTCTAGGGTTCATGTTTTGCCACCACATTCAGTAGTCACCATTATCATTGGCTCAGTGACTGGCATGAAGGAAATTGCTTTCCTCTGGTGTTCTCAAAGAGCAAAGCAACACTTGTGCATTGGATGTTGCAAAACACAATATAAGCAAATTAATTTTCTCTGTAGAACTATAACCCAAAAAAATCGACTTAGTAAAAACTTGGGATTGATATTTTGAAACAATAGCAAATTGATTTCCAGTGCAAGTTCAGTATTTTAATGGTTATAATGTAAGAGTCAAATAACAGAGTTGTTTTAAGTTGTTTATTTCTATGTATTCCAATTTCAGTGAAAATACATTCTACTACCATTCATTGTTGATACAAAACCTGCAGTGCAATGTACATTGAAGAGAGTCAACTTAAACTAACTAAAAAATAGGACATGTGACAAGTGGTCTGTATTTCAGCCAGTTTTGAAAGGGATGAAGCTATCTTAAGCTGAGCCCTGAATTTAAACTGAAGGCAGCAACTCTTGTTACTATGCAACACTCTGGTATTATTTTTGCTCTGCTAATATTCTTCTGCAGCATTTTATGGTGACAGGAATGTATTGCAGGGGTCAGCACTGTGGTTATCTTGAGCTCATTCAAATGACTCCTGGGTATATGTATATTAGAACAGAGCTTTCCAAAAGGTTCTTTTGAAAGTCTTTATGAAGAATTATAATTTCACTGTTTCATTACTTTAGACACAGGAAAATGTCACATAGAATTTTCTGTTATCAATATGTGCAATAAATCTCTTCATATTCTCACTTAATCATTTGTATATTTTAGAAAATTAATTTAATCAAATGTTCATTAGCAGTGATAATTAATTGTAGTGAAGTTCATCAGACAACATATACATGTTGCCAAATGATCACCATGATGTTCTTTTGACAGAGTTGTTACAGCACAAATGTTCACACATTTTTATGCAGACATTTTACTAGCACATGACAAACTGGCTATAAATCTGCATTTAAAGCTCTATAAATTACATATGCACTAGATATTGTTGAAATATATTTTATTTTCATTAATTACATCATTCTGAATTATAAATGCATATTCAAATACTGTATATATTGTGTCCATAGTGAAAAATTGATTAATGTTACTTATTTCTAAGAATGTCGTAGAAATTGCCCAGAGGTGCTGTGTTTACTAACCTATCAGTAAATGGAAAATTCCCTCTTTTTCAGAAAGTCTGCATATTTTATGAGGAGTGGCATGACTTGAAATTCTTGCTGCCTGAAAGAGGGATAGCTTTTTATTTACGGCACATGGCTTGGGGAAAGCATATTCAGTGACTTTGCTGCAGATTTCCTGTGACTTTGGGTATCTCATCCTGTCTGTCAATGGTTCATTCTTTTATTTATAACATAGTGATGAGAGTCTCCCCTCTGCATTACTGTTTGCTTTACCCATTTGTATTTTGGGGCAGGAAGGGGGAGGACATCATTGTGTTCTTCTCCAAGGCTTAACAAAATGAGGACATATTCTTGGTTGAGGCTTTTAGATACTGCCATGCTATATTGTAATAATATAATTATTACTGCTCTGACAAAACCATTAATTTAATTGCTCTTTTTGATTCTTGAAAGCACTGCTGGCTCCTGAGTGTTCCATGCTCTAATCAGGTAGATGAAAACAGAACAATGCTCAAAATAAATCCCTGCTAAAACTGTGAGGAGTTTGTCTGCTTCCCTTTCCCCAGTATTCAATGTTTCCATATGTCTCTGGGTGAAAAGTCTCACTTGTGCAGTCAAAACCTTGGTTTTCATTGAGCTATACAAGAATATTTCTTGATGATGTATTAAAATTTGTTGGAGGATAGTGACAGTGGGCAGCTAATGCAGCTGTCAAGAGTGTTTATGAATAATTAGTGGCAACTAACAATCTGGGAGACAGCACTATTTTTTTTTAATTTTTTCAAAAGATGAAAGATAATAAAAGATGAGACATCATAAAAAAGTTCCAGAAAGACAGGCAGGCCCATTTCAGGTTTTCTGTACCAAAAGTTACCAGAGGAGTTGGAAGACAGAGGCATGGGCTCATAACTAAAGTAATTGCCCTGAGTTTGGTGGATCAGATTTTTTAGAGTTAAATCTCTGTGTGGACTTGGAGCTGGGAAACCCCATGTAGCAAATTTGCCTAAGTATTTGTTGAAACCCAGCCAAAGAAACTAAACATATTTGGCTTAAACTTGTACTTCTTCTTCACAGTATAGTGACAGGTTCATCTGTACTTAAATTCTGGCACTGTTAGAACTGGAAATTTAATATATGGGTTTCCTTTAGCTCACCCCCCAGGAGGCAAAGATAGATCACGGCTCTTTGGCGAACATTTTGTACTAGAAAACCCTGCAATGCCCAGACACAACATGGCAAAAATAGACCAAGGAGAGCCCTTTGGCTCTCTACATTTTCTTGCTTTTGTTGGTATGACTCAGAACCACTGAGCATAGTTTTCTTTTTGAGATGTTTTACAGTCCTGCAATGTTGTTTTTCATTGTGGACTCAGTGAATGGGAGAGCAAGCCAAGAATAGCAATTAGCTACTTAGCTTGTCCAGTTTTTCCTCCAACTGGAGTGTTAGATCAGCCTTTCAAACAATGGTGACAACATCTCTATTAAAGCTGGGGCCTGGTTCAGTAAAAACTGGTCACAGGCATCTGTGCTAAGTCATCCTGCTAAGTCTTCCCCTTTTATTACAGGCCTCATATCATCCCACTGCCAACACAGAGCAAACCAGCAGATTCCAGGTGTGGTCCTGGGAAACCTGCCCACTTTTGGTCACCAGAGTGACAGCTTATAAGGAGAAATCTGGGGGTTTTTTGTCTGTTTGTTAGTTGTTTTGGTTTTGGGGGTTTTAATTTTTTTTAAGCCCAAATGAAAATTTACAATGAGGGTTTTATTAAAATGTCAGACATTCCTTTAAAATTAACTCAGGGAAAAACTCTACAGTTTCAGAGCTCTCAAAAGAGTGGATAATGCCTACAAATTGGATATTGTTCTTTTCAGGTTATCAGACAGAAATCTATTCTTTCTCTCTGACAAAGGAATTCAGCATTGATAGTTCAAGTTAATTGCTATCATCTTTCATTAGGATTTTTCTGTCAGTATGTGTTGTTCAGCAACTGTATAGACCAACTGTGTTTCTACTCTGAAGCACTAAATTGATACAAATGCTAATTTTTTTTTCAAAGGATTTCAGTTTTGGCTTGGAACTTAGGGAGGACAGAGAGGAAAAACAAGTAATTGAGTGGGAAAATGAAGAGATTAGATCTGAAGTCCCTTAAATGACAATACCAGGCACGTATATTTGCATAATGTAGAGTCTAAGACCTTCCTTTTGTGTTGCTGTACAGAATCAGATTAGGAAAGATACTGTGCAATAGTTGAGATCCAACTACTCAGCTGCAGATTGAGCCTAGTTAACTCAGCTTTTAAAAAACCATATCTATGGAAGACTAAAAGTAAAATGTTCACTTGGTTTATTGAGTCTTGCCCTGACAGACAAGTAAAAGGTTGCAAATTTGGCAGAGTAAAAACAGAGTTAAATGTGGTTGTATATCACTTTCTTGTGGCTAGGAAGACAAGCTACACTGCTTCCCCTGAGCAGGAAGCCCTGTGTTACTGAAAACTCTTTTGATGTATTTCAGGAGCATCTGGTTGCCAGTTACAGGCTGAAGATAATGATCGGTTACATTCTCACCTGTTCCTCTTCCACAGCCCTGAAGATTCTACTTTGTCCAATTATGAGGCTTTGCCCTGTCCCCCATGGGCAGAGGATAAAGGAGCAGCCCTTCTACTGGGGAATTAACTTAGGTCACCTAGTTTGTCAGGCTGCATCTTGGCTGGATGTAGCCTGTTAAAAAAGAGCAATTCCTTCCACCATTGTTCTGATTATAGAAATCTCATGTCTGATCACCAAGAACCCCAGTGGACAAAAAAAATTGTCTTATGTTAGTAGGCAGGGAAAGTAAATTTGGGAGAGAAAAAGAACTAAAAAATGCTAATCAACCAGTAAACACAACTTTGCTTCAAATTTGCAACAAAGTATACATTTCCCAAAAATTTCCTCTCTCTCTCTTTTTCTTTTTTTTTTAATTAAGATTCCTTCATGTAGTTTTGAAAGTAAATGCAATTTCTTTTAGTGGGAAACAGTGATTTGTGGAAGGAAACAAGAACAGGTATGGGTTAGAAATAATACATAGTTCAATAAGACAAAGTTCATGCTATTAACTGCCAGCCCATCCACAGACTGAGCTGAGAACTCCTGGTTCAGGTTGCTTTCACCTAAATTGAGCACATCATGACAAAATTTAATATCCTAACCCACGTTTTTACAGGATCCTTGATGTCAGCAGGTACTAAGAATAATTAGTGCTAGTGGTACACAAAAACCTTAAGAGTACCTGGTACCTTTTGGAAACCCCTCTTACCCCCATCACTGGTCTCTTCTAGGAACATGCCTCACTAGAAACTGGAGGTTACATGTTAACCATGTTTCTGTAAGTGTCTCACATCTATCTGTGAGCTGGAGTTTTTTGAGCATAATTTCATACTATTTGTTCTGTACAGTGACAGAACTTGTAAACAGCTCTCTGGGTCTAATAAATGAGTTATACTCTTAATGAGTATTGCAACAGTGAATCTGTAGAGAAGGAAATGTCTTATTTATATTGTTACCAAATTAAGAACATCATAAAAAAAGCAGTTAAGTAAGGTATGTAAAAACTACAATTATTATCATCAATCACTTCCATATGATAGCAAATATATAGAGTATAGAGAAACCCTCATATGCCCTAAGGACAAACCTCAGAGACAGGTGCTAATAATGAAATGTATGGCAAGATTATTTTTCAGGGAAAATGAGCTAGGAACTTTTGTGAGAAAGTAAGTTTTATGGAGGGATTAGAAGGTGATAAGAGGTGGGTGTGGGGAGAACATGAGTTAGTTCACTGTAGCCTCAAGAAGGGGCATTAGAGAATGTAATAAAGGATGCTGTAACAAACAGGAATGAAGAAAGGTAAAAAAAAGTCCAGAAATGAAACTGAAGAGACAGCTTTATTGTGTGATTTATAATGAAGTTTTGTGAAACTTCAAACAGGATATGATCTTGAATTTGATACTGTTAAAAAAAATAAAAAGGAAATTGAGAAAAAGATTCAAGAAGTGATTTGATATGATTGAAGCAGAATAGCTGGAGATAATTTAATCAGTGGTGTTTTATACAGACACTTCCAGGAATGGGGAGACGAGGGAACAGAGAAGGCTGGTGAAGAAGATTTTATTAAGTTGTATCAGTCAAGTTGAGAAAAAACAGGATGAGACCACCAAATTTTTATCTGTTGACATTCTGAAGTCAGAGTCATTCATGCTGGACAAGACAAAACGCCAAAGTTATTCCAGCCAAATTTATTGCAGCTTTCACAAGAGCTTTGTCTTTATTCTGTGTCTCATCTGAGAAAAAATACATTCACCAATATCTGCAAAGCTAATGAAAATGGTGTGCTTTCTAGAAAGGCTTTGTAGGAATGTACATCAGATCACTCCTTCCCTTGAGAAGGCAGGATTTAGTAAATAACACTAAGGCAAATCTTGTGTAGCAGGCTTAATCTTCCAGGTTTTCTTATTTTCTGTCTCTGGTCACAGAGGGTATTTTTTTGTTGTTGTTGTTTTGTTTTGTTTTGTTGTTGTTTCCTTCTCCTCTTCTCCCCACAGGGAGTAGGAAATAAAATAAAAATAAATGTATACTCGCTTGAGTCAAGTTTTGAGCCAAGTCCTTTCTGACCTTTGTATTCATGGGAGCTACTTATGCTTACAAGGAGGCTGGATTTAATGGTCATGGGTTCAGTGAAGAGAGAACTTCATACCACATTATTTTATAAAGCATATTTTCTTTCATAATCATAGTGAACTATTTGAAATAAAAAGGTTGAGCTAGGTCTTTTGAGTCATAACCACAGTGCAGAGCAGCCTGCACATGTGCAGGGCTGGTAGCTTTAAAAGTTATTGCTTCACCTCTAAGTTTGAGGTCATATATATGACTTTCCTTTTTCTTTGTTGAAAATGTGCACTTGTGTAATGCAGAGGCCTATGTCTGGTGCTTGTGAGAAGGACCAGAATGGCACTCCTACAGGGCAAAAGTAGGTCAGTTCTGTGCAGCAAGGATGACTTGGGAAGCAACATAAAATCTTCTCATGGCCTGCCAGTATGTTCCAGTAGAAGGCAGATCTAATCCAATAGCTCCAAGGATAATTTGTAGAGGTGGAAGGCAAATTTTGAAGGGCCCCCCTGGCCTCCCTGCTGGGGATGTAAGAGTGACAACACCAGGCATTGCTGCACTGGACCTTATTCTGCCTTTGCTGCAGCCCACAAGTTTTACCAGCTTGCTGCACTCCTAACAGAAGCCACAAAGCATCCTTACTTTCCTGAGATATTCAGCATTTATTCCACAAAATAGAGAAGGAAATGAGAGCAGGAACAATGCTGAAAGGACATCCAAGTAATCAAAACATTTTTGTGACCTTTTTTTTCCACTGTAACTTTTTTTTTGTAATGCTAAACATGGTGACACTATGTTCACATCAAGCATGTGCTGTAAAATTGCACTTGTCAAGCATTTAGTTTGGCAGAAATGCAGAGGAAGACATGCTGAGCCAAGAAATGTTTCTCTTTTTCTCCCTCATAAAATGGAGAGCTCAAGAACAAATGAGAGTCTGTTCACTCTGTTATATTAGTGTGTGTAGGACTGTTAGTTTTTCCACTATACTTCTATTTTCTGATGAAAGTTACAGTGGACATTCCATAGGGACTTAAATACCTAAGAAAAGGGCACTGAAGATATGATACAACTTCTGATAGCACATTACTTTATGGAGCAAGCTTACATCTTTCTGATTTCTCAGCCAGTGTCAGACTGCAAGTTTTAGGAACAAGAAGAGTCTTTTCATTCTGCTGGAGCACGAGGCCCATTCTAATCCATGGCCAGAACCAAAAGGACAGCATAGCAATGTAACAGTAAAGTTAGAATCCATGTGACAAATGCCTCGTCAAACCGTGCAATATTTACATACATCAGAGACAGCTCCCTCCCTCTACTGCTGCTTGCAAACACTTAAGCAAATCTTGCATCTCTATGTGATTTGGATGGCTCTTACATCCAAAAAAAGGCACATAACATGAACATGTGTTAATCAATGTCTGGAGAGGACAAAAGGAGCAGTGCTGAAGCATCTCACACTCCTGCAGGGGGAAGAATTGTCCCTGCCTCCAGGGACCCTCAACAGGGCTTGCTGTTGCCAGCCAGACGTGGCCAGGCTGTTTGAGCCACACAGAAATTAACACAATCCTAAGCTAGATCTTGGCTGGACAAATCAGCACATCCTGACAAGAGGAACTCCCTGAGAAGCTCAAATAAAGACAACTCTAACTGTGCCTGACAATACCAACAAACTCCAGCTCTGAGATCTCTGAGTACGCGGTGGCCACGCATGGTGTGAGATTTTCACTGTGAGAAGTTACAACAAGATTTTTCATGGAGCCACGTTTCACTCACAATAAGTATCTGTGACATATATTACAATATTATGTTCCTTGAGGGACAAATTGTCCTCTCCTCTGGTTTGTCTTACAGGTTTAACAATGCATAAGTTTAGTCACCTGAGTATTCCATTTAAACATATTCATAATTTCCCAAATACTTTGCAAACCAGGTTATAGCATCTGAATAAAAAAAAATCACAATAACAAGAGAAGAATTTAAAGCACATTTATCTTGAACGAGTATGATGAAAGCACACATAATTGTTAAAAAGTAATAATTAAGCATCCTCTGTCCTATCTGGAAGTACAGATCCATTATAAATAAAGATAAACAAGTATAATACAGAACCCTGAAACATTTATTCTTTTTAATGGACTTTTAAGTCAGTTTCTCTCATTGTTGATGAATGCAATTAAACTAAATTAAATTACAAAAAATGTCAAGAAGAAAAAAAATTTATAATTAACAAAGTCCACCATAAATTTGCAATTGCTTGTCCATATGAAGGTCTTAGAGAAAGTTCATTTCATCAATGATAGAATTGACACTATTGGAGCTTTAGCAGGAACAATTATTATCATTGCAAATTACTTAAACTATTAAACTGAGAATAATTCAGAAATATCATTAGCAGTCAAATTACTTTAAAAAAGCTTGTTTTCTTTCTCCTTTGTTTAATCTAAACTTAATGTCTGCTTATTCTCACACAAGCAGAAAATGCTGATAAATAATTCCAGAGCATGCCTAAACATCTCCCTTCACAGCTATCTTCTAATTTGATCTCAGGAGACCCTTCTTGGTAGCTGAATAAAATATTTTCATTTATTCTAGAAGAGCCTACATCACCATACGTTTCTAATCTCATGTTGCTTGGTAATGCTGCTAGATGAGGTCCTCAGCAAATCATTAAACTTGTTCAATAACAGCATTACAAAACACAAGAGATTTACCCTTAGTGAAACAAAGAATTTTTTCAAACATGGGGGGAAAAAACCCAACAAAAACCTTTAATAAGCAACTTGAGTTTCTAGGGTAGTTTCAGATATTATTTAGCATTTTAAACTTCCTGGTATGCACAGCACAAGACCAAGGAGACTTCAATGCAGCATCAAAGTGGTTTGAAAAAGCCATACTTTCACATTGCAGAAAATACAGGAGATATTGTTTTTCTGATATGATCAAATGTTTTGTCTTGGTCAGCTCACTGTGCCCATTACATGTTCCCTGCATTTGAACAAAATAAGGTCTTTTGAAATTTAAGTACTCAACCTCCCAAACTGATCTTCCTAACAACTAACTATGTTTCCTGATGATATTATAATGTAAATGACTTTGCTATGGAATTCATGAATCATCAAGATATGATTTGAAGAGAGGAAATTAAACACTTGACTCAATTAATCATTCTTATTAAGCTAGAAATTCATGATTTGCACTCTTAATAAATATGATGTGAGATTTCATATGCATTAATCACATGAGATTAATACCCATTATTATTCTTTATATTAAATAATACTGGATTCAAGTTACCCAGACACCAGCATCATGATCAGGGAGGGATGGAGACTACTGTGGAAGTGGTACACTCTCCCAGAGGAGAAAAGACTCTCATTGTTTGACAGATCATCCATCTTCTTTCTTGGCTTTATTGTATTTCTTCCATACTTATGGAATGGCTTTCCCTCTGGAAAGTTTGTTGGGTCAAGCGCTGAAAATCAAACCCAAGTTCCTTCATGCAACAGCAGGGAATGAGAGTGCAGTGGAGCAAAGTGCAGCCATGGTTCTGGATTAATTGAGGACTGCTAAGCTTCTAATCACCTGAGATCAGAGATTTTAATGTAAAATATGTCATTTTTTGGGTTATTATTATTATTGCTGCATTTATAGAAATTCATTTAATATTTTTATTATTGCTTGAAGATAGGCAACATTCAATTATTTTCTTATATTTTTTTCCTTAAGAACTATATTCCATATTATTTTATTCACACAGAAATGTACACTTTGTCCATCTATTCATTAATCCACCTGCCAACCTATCCATCCATTCCTCTATATTCATACTCATATTCATATAAATATGTATATAAATTATTGGATCAATTGTTTTCCATCTCTGAATAGCTGAGTCAGTGATACAGAGCCATTATTACGTATGCACCTTTGCAATATATATACACATATGCAACCATGCACATTTTAAAACACATTTAGAGAATTGCAAGGGAGCAGGGTAGATAGCTTTATCTAGACATTTATCAGTTTTCAGAGGTATAAAGCAGCTTGGTGTGTGTCACAGACACGTGTGAGTCACAGCTAACAGCACATTCATCGTCTGGTTGTCAGGGCAAGACCACAGAAATCCCCTGGGAAAATATCCTCTTTCCCCTGGAAAATATCCTCTTTCCCTGGTAACCATGAGCCCAAGTCCTCATTGCTTGCCTTGCTAGAGGTGCACACCCCTAACTTTGTGTAAGGTTACCAAGAACATCCTTTTCAGTTGAAACTTTGAATATAGCAAATTTTAACTTCATTAGGTTAAAGCAGGTCTGTAAGGGAACTATCTAAAACTTAGAAGCCTTCAGAATTGCCCTTGAAGTAAAAGCCTGTCGAAAAAGACAAACTATTTTCTCTATGATTTTTTTCTCAGACATTTTAAGAAACAATTTTTGGTAAAATAATTTCAGCCTAGGCTTACCTGGTAGCTTCTTATGAAAAGAAACTGCCAACATACACCTGTATTATTCTTTACTTTTGATTGAGATAAATTACTAGCACAAATAATACCTTTGGAATGGGAAGTATTTTAAACTGTTTTAAATATTAAGGCTTTTAAAGATGTTTTTTGTGGAGCGACTGATATTTTAAAAATTCACCATAATGTCAATAATCTTATTGAAGTGATTTTTGAAAATGATGTTTAAATACACTTAGAATCTTGAGAAATCAAAAAAATGTATTCATGTAATGAACTAGAAAAATTACAATTATTTCTAATTCTTGCAAAAGACTTACATGCAATATGTTTGTGTATTCCATAAGGATTAGCATATCCAGGAAGAGACACTTCAGAGAAGAGTAGAATATCCTCTGTGAAGGTGGACTCTTCTTCTATTCTGCATAAACCCATTTACCTTGATATTTATTTCTAGTTTATTAGAAATATCTCTGGGTTGAGAGAAATCAACATTTTTGTATACCCATAATAAGTTCTTTTCCACAATGACAATTTACTTGGTTTGGCTTTTTCTCCTTTTCCAAAGGATAGTGAAATTGCTCTATATGATGAAACACAGTTATGTTGTGATAACATGTTAGGAAGTCATACAAAATTTCCCCAGCTTTGTCAGAATAGTTAATCTATTAAAAAGATGCCTGAGAAAGATGTCTGCATAAGGTATTGAATCATGAAATAGAATTTTCCTTTGGAGTATCTGCATTTGAACTTTTTCTGCCTTTCCTTGTGCCTGCAGTCTCTGCCCGATGAGTGTATTGCTCAGAAGCCCTTTGCTTTGTTTTATTGGGAAAGGAATGTGGTTGATGCTGGTGTACAAGAGCAGTGACTGTGAGGAAGTGCAGCTTTCTGTTTGTTTCTGCCCTGTCTGGGTTTGTCATAGCATCTCTGTGTGACTTACTGGTGATGGCCATCGCATGTGAAAAATGCCAGTGACACACCACCACTGTGCAGCTGCTACAGAGTTACCATAAAAAATAGCATCTCTCTGCTCCTGCAGGTAGATGACAATGAAAATGGAGAAAAATACAATTAACTTTATGTTACTCCCATTTTTGTCTTTTTTTCTGCAATATTTTGTACATGCCTTTTTCCCAGGGAGATTTTCAGGACTCAATGTGACCATTAAAGAAAAAAAAAAAATATATTGACTGAAGGGGTATGAAATGACGGGTTAATAGCACACATGATATCACTGTATTTAGAATCTCATAATGATTATTGCAGTTCTTGCATTTTGCTTGATATGGTATGTCAAAAGGTCTGAGTGAATTTTATTTCATGGAATCTTTGTTGAGCAACTAACATGTCTTTTTCTTTGCAAACTAATTAACTTTGCTCTTTCTGGTTTGTTTTCTTTTATGTAAAATATAATAGTCTGAAACTGTTTTACAGCAGTTCTGTCCTTTACAGTGCCATTACTTTGCACTTAAAATAAAACTGGCTAGTTAAGCTTTAGTTAATATTCATGTCTTTTTCACTTTCTGTTTTAATTTAAAGTATATTCTGCAAGGTAAAAGTGATGAGGGTGTCATAGATGGAGATTCCCTGTAGTCTAAACTGGCAGTTTTGCTGAGCTCTAGGTACAAGTCACCTCAGAGCAATTTGGAGAGGGGTTCTGTTTTTATGTTTCCTGTAACGCAGCCTGACTAAGAGAATTTGAGGCAGGAGGGTGGGCACCTGGCAACTTTTATCTTGGAGGTGACAATGCAGAAGCTGTTAATTAGTGAATGTTGTTTTTATCAACCTGATGTCGAATTCCAGCCTTGCATGTGAAAAGTGCACACATTTTATTTGTGCCAAATTGGCCCCCATGTGAGGATTGGGTAGATCCAATTAATGTCAAACAGCCTTGTGTACTCTGTTCCTATAAACCAGGTTGTGATACACTTACCTGTGGCATCCTTTCCTGATGATGTGTTCAACTATGAGTAGGGATGAGATAAGGAACACAGAGTACATTTCTTTCATTTGAACAAGGCAGAAGTCAACTTCTGAAGTAGATCACAAACTACTGCAGCCACCTTTTTGCATTCCTCTACATGTGCTGTGAAGTCTCAGCCAGCTATTCTACCCTATTTGGTTTGTGCTGACCAGTTACCCAGTGGATTTTTTTAACACAATTCACTTAAAAATAAATAGTATTTGTGTTATTTCTGGAAATCAGGATTTTTTTTGGAATGTGTAAGATAGCCTGCCACTCAAAAGCTTTGACAAGCACCCACTTTCTTCATGTTTCCCACAAAACATGTTTTCCACAAAATGTAAAATATAGCACCAACAGTTTTATTGCTTATTTTTTCACAATTGCAAAAAAAGGAAAGGGATTTTTGTCTTGTTTTGCTTTGCATTGGAGAAGAGGAGCTGAGCAAGAAGAATGTGATGCTGAGTTCATCATTCAGTGTGAACCAAGATGAATAGTACCAATGTGATGTATGGGCTCAAATTGTAAACAGAAGTTGACAGAACAAGCACAGGGAATTTGAGACAGACTCTGGACAGAAGAACAGATTAATGTGAACACATCCAATCACCCATGGAGGCTGAGGTGAAGCTTTAGACGGCTATTAATTGTTTAAGGAATGTTGTGTATGCTGAGATATTTATGAAAACAAAGAGAAAGTGGCACATCAGATCAAGAGGATCCTTTGATTTGGGATTAGGCTGTGGGCTGCATGGTGAAGAGGTACAGAGAAACAGGTGAGAAATTTCTGCTGCACAGAATCATTTCACACATGACTCTAGGTCCAGGATTTCAGCACACATCACAATGCCCTATTTGCCTGCTATCTTTGAGTATGATTGGATTTGGTTACTTTCCTGTGAAATCTTTTTAACTGCATATTTCACATGATGTTGATTATCAGTAGCATTTTATGGGAGCTTTGTGCCATATACAATGTATTCAGCCTTTCAGTGAGCCACTACCAACATTTAGGGGATAAAATCTTGCCTTTGGTTTCAGTGAGGCGTGGGTCCAGCTTCATGCCTGCACTTGTAGAACCAGATACAAAATAAGGACTAAATGAAACTGGTGCCCCTAACATTTGCTTCATTCCCTATTGAGAAAGCAGGTTCTGCTAGTGCATCATGGAAGTGCAGTGAGTACAGCTGGGCTTCCAGGGCTTCTCACCTCAAACACAGCCTCTTGGGAGATATCAGAGCATGCTGGAGTATGAAGTTTTGGAGAAGGATTAAGAGGAGGGTGAAAGAAGCTGGAAGTACTTTTATTTTCAACACTGAGGTGTTGCAGTCAAGTGAAGCGTTCAGAACCTGACCTGTGGCCCCGAGTCAGAACTCCTTGCAATGGTGCATATTTAAGTGAGAAGTGTGTGCTGAATGTCTGAGTGTCAGAATTAGAAAATTTTACTTTGTCAGTATGTCCTGCATGTGATAAGTAAGACCTAGCCAGAAAATAAATCTATTGCTGAACTGTGGTTGCTTTCTCAAAGTTGTAGTGAGCTGCACAACAGTGAGTTGTTAATGTTAATTAACAATTAGCCTGCTGTTAATGGAGCAGGCTGGTGTTGGTTCATGTGCCTTTGTACTGTGTTTCACTGTGCACGAGGCAAGATCTACATCAGCAAAAGAAACTGATAGAGTTAATAAAAGCAAAATTTCCCTCTCAGATTATATATTTAAAATAAACCAGCAATTGGAAGATATCTGATATTTGTTACCTCACATGACTTTTGTTTTGGTTTTTTAGCATTTAGACATATATTATAAGGTCCTACATGCTTTATTCAAATTCATCAGGTAAAACAAAAAGAAAGCCAGATAGACCAAATCTGTTTCTGTTGATCATGATTTATCTATTTTTCAGTAAACCCTTTGGTAGAGCTGAGGATAATCCATTACCTCTACACTTTTTACACAGGAAGTTTTTACACTTCCTGTGCATTATTTTTGGATAGAGATTAGGTTAAAATCCTAGCTGGGTCAAACCTTCAGAAATCTGAAAAGAGTTATAATCTACCAGTTTAACATGTAGTGCAGTCACACTTAAGAATCATTTAAGTCAATATACTTCACATCCCCATGGGAATAACAACAACAACAACATGAGAGCGTTTCTCATACAATGCCAATATTTAGCAGTGGACCCTTGTGGATGAAATGAGCTCCAAATCAAGCTTCCTTCTGGAAAGGGCATCAGGGAGAGAGCTGTGTGCAGGAGGGATCTGATAGGATCTGTAAAGATGATGACTTGCTGAAAAACTCATCATTGTAATCAGAGAATCACAGGAGTTCTCCTGCCCTGTGTTTCACAAAAGGTTCTGCTGTTTCCCCTGCCTGACCAACAGGCGCTGCATTTCTTGTTTAGACAGTGTATTCCATATATAATAGCAATATTCAATGTTGCTGTTTGGGCATTTTAACAATTGCTCCAGTCTTCATTTCACAGCTGATTGAAGTCTCTTCTGATCAGAATGAGGAGTTAAGCTCAGTACTGGGTCTTCTAGGCCCAGGCTAGGACAGCTGTTCTGCCAAAACCACAAGGATATCTGGTCAATTAGGGCTACTTAGAAAACTGTAAAGCTGGAAGTGAGACCAAAATGCTTTTCTGACATATCTCTGACACCAGCAAAAATTTCTTTAACCAATAAATAGGAATGTATTTGTGAATGGAAATAGCTAGATTATAAATGAATGTGAGATGACTTGCATGGGAAGCAATTGAACTGTGAGAGTTAATTTGCTTGCTCACTTGGCTCCACAAGTTTTGTGCATCTTCTGTCCTTGAGGTTCTGGTAAGAAGCTACTGGGACAGAATGGCTCCAGCACTTGTTTAGATTTGAGAAGTCTGAAGAACTTAGAATCTTTCTCATGTATGCCAAAGTAATAATTTGAAATATACGCATTGAGTTCCTTTTAGAACAAAAGACAGCAACAGTGCCAACAAGAATGAATAAAATCCCTCAAAGCTGTATGAGAAATCATCTGCATATTCCTTTCTTAAAAGTGGGTAAGAGCTTTTTCCAGAAAAAAAAATACATGTTTTTCATTAATATTCTTGAATGTTCAAATCTTTATGGCTTTTTTTCTTTACTCCTGGAAAGCCACCAAACATATTTAACAACTGTTTCTTGGGAAAAATTCTGTAATTTTGGAAAAGCCTTTTCTTCTCTCTTTTTATTAGAAATAGCCTGGGTATAACAGCTGCTACACAGTGAATGAGTTCAAAAGAAATATCTTTAGTTGAATTCAGTTCCTTAATCTAACTCAAGTGACTTAGAGCAAAACATTACATGTGGTATCTTGCTTCATAGATCTTTGTTTGGAGAGCATCCAGACATGTTGCTACTATTATCTTAAGTATGTTCTTGATAAGTGCTAATATTGATATCTATGCCTCTCAAAAGAGAGATATATAGAGGCAAGCAGGTTTTCCCAGTATGTGTCTCATTGAAGGAGACTTAACAACCCTTTTTACCTGACCTTTTAAAGTAGCATAGTGGGCAATAACCATTAACTGATCAAATATGAGAAATGTCAGGTGTGGAATAAGCACTGACAAGGAAGTATTTCATCTCTTTAAGCTCATGAACAATCATTGAAAAATCTTGGCTCCTATTAAGAGTACTTTTTTCCTTCCAAATATTCAATAATGGTATGATGGGTTGCCTCATGAAGCATTACTTTACAAAGCTAAATTTAAAGCTAAAAAGAGATGAAACAGGCTAAAGTATGGTGTAAGTCTGAGAAATTCATCATTGTTGCTTACCCAGATAGTCTCATTTTCATCACAGAGTGCCAGGTCTCATTTAATACATTTAATAAGTCTAACAACCCACTTATCTACTTTTCTTTTACATGTACTGCATAATCACTCTCAGATCATCATGTGTCACTGTAGATTGGTTTCCCTTCTGTTAATCCAAATAATTCAAGTTAATAGTGATTTTTTTTTAAATTGAGTTCTTTGTACTTAAAGCCTCATACATGCTACAAGTCTTTGATTAGACAGACATGGTATTTTGTAAGAATTTTCTGGCAAGGAGAAACATGATATGGAGCCGAGATCAGAAACCACTGTGTAGGCTGGGGGTACCGATTCCTCTTTTATTGTGTTACTTTGTAGTGTTTTACCCTGACAAAGTCCAACAATGTCACTGCACTTACTCTTTATTACCAACTGCAAAAAGTTCTGGTAATGAGAAGTATCAGACTGCCCCTTCCTCAGTGCAGTCCTGGGCAGAGCAGAATACACCAAAATCAGTGCCTGTATCCAAAATATTGACGATGTCCTGGATGAGTCGTCCTGCTCCTAAACACCATCAGTTATGCTACAAGATTAGAAACAATCTTAATGTTAGTTTGGAATTTATGAACTTCTAGCTCTTGGGATTTGACTGTATTCTGTCTTTTATGTCAGTTTAAAATGTTTTTAAAAGTCTATATTATGTAAGAAAAGCTTAATAAAAATTAGGCCTTCTTAATAGACTCTAACTCCAGCTGTTCTCTTTAAAGTAGCTGGTAAACTTTTGTAAATGGTCCACCAAAGATTAATCCCGGCAAACACAGACTCTTGAGGTGGGAGTCATCATTTCAAAGTTCAATCAACAATTAACCTTGCTAACAAAAAGCCTGAATGAAGTCAGGATCTGTGACTGTGGTATTGAGATGAGAGACACAGACCCAAGTGGGGTTTTGCTGCCTCTGAGGTTTTGTGGGGTTTTGCTGTCTCTGCACTTTTAGAGCAGCCTTTAGGCTGCTGTAGGTTCAGAGGTTTCACCATTTGGCATCAGGAGTGCAAAACCAGGCTGTAGAGACCTTGGATTTTCTTCCATGGGGAATTTAAAAGGTAGAAGAATGTGACGCAAAAAGAATTTACAGGCAAAAAAACTTTTCAGCTGCTTTGCAAAAAATAAAACTGTCTGTAGGGAAAGAACCTCAAAAGAGTAAACTCCCAGACTTTGTTATGCTTGGTGAATGCTGTCAACACTGCCAACAAGATGTGCCACGTTCTGGCACATCTTTCATTATCTGCAAGCATAAACTTGGCACAGTTGCTGGTCAGGATCACTGTGCACTTAAAATACTATAGTGTAAATTCAAATTGATTCTGCTTTGTGCACAGAGGAGCCAGGCCTTGACAGAAGTAATATAAAGTAAAGGTCTTTGGGGTATCAGTTTAGGTTTGGGTCTGGCACCAGAAAGACCAGAGAAGTGGGTAGTAAAAATGAACAGTAACTTGTCGATATTTTAATAACAGCTGCTCTGTTTTCTTTCTTAGTGCACTTTTATTTTATTTGCACTTTTGTAGTTTCATCTTGATGACATGGCTATTATTTTATAGCAGTTTCAAGCAGTTAATTAATGAATTGCACACATGTGACGTGACACCACCTTGCCCAATAATCTCTGGCATCTATTTTTATAGTACAAAGCCCTGTTGCTTTGTGAATTGTTTTAGATTGTAAATTGGCACTGGAGCTGTTATTTTAATACTCAAAACAATACGATTGTAATGCTTGATGGATGACATGCATCAATGACAAATTGCCATGCATGATCTCATGAAATCCACAGACCTTCCTGGAGATATTAGTTAATGCTTCTCTGTTCTCTAGATGTGAACCTGTTGTAAAATCCACAACACGTTATGAAGCCCTTTAAAAACAGATTGCCATATTGCTGACAACCCATAAATGACTGAATTAGGAAGGGAATGTATAACACAATTTTGGACTTATTTTGCATTATCTTTTTGCTGGTAGTAGTAGACCAAAAATGTTGTGTATGTGCTGGAAATTAAACAAAGTAAAGACATATTAAGTCCAAGGTATTTCATGTCCTGTATTTTCAACTTTATAAAGGGAAATGGACTACAAATGGGGAGAGCTTAGATCACGTCCTAATGTCCTCCATCCCACTCCTCAAGGGTGAACTAGAGGGACCAGCAAAGTGTAGGTAAATTGCTTTGCCTGCCCTTCTCAGTTGCATCAGAAATAAGCCATGACTGGAAGGTGTGCTGCACCCTCTCTAGAACTGATATCTCAGTAGTCTTTTGTACATGTTGTGATCATCAGAGATGACGATACTGCCTTGTCAGGCTCATATATCAACCCAAAACTCAGCTCCTTTAATGGGACCTGAATTTGTTTTGAAATTCACCATGTGTCTCACAGAAACACTTTTTTCTCTAGGTTTCTTCCTTCAGAATTGCACAACTTACAGCCAAAAGCTTTCCTCTAAAATCAAGCTGTAGCAAAAAATTTTCTCTGCTTTGGTAAGCTTGCTTGAAAACACTTCCAAAGATTTTGTACATCTGCCCAAAGGAAAGAACTCACAAGCCATCTCACACTTGTTTGACCATAAGGAACCCTCACTCTCAAATTGTGTATGTTATCAGTGAAACACTTCACCTAAAACCCCTTTTTTTGTGTGTGTGCTAAGTTACAAATATATTAGCCACTTACTGTGAACAGACATAGAAATGTTCATTCATCTAAACTTGATGAAAATATTTTCCCCATATTAAACACATTTTAATTTTGATGTAGAAGTGCAGGCTCTGTTCCTGCAACTTTACTCTACAAGCTGACATATGCTGAAAAATTAATTTTAAATATGTGCACAAAATGCTGATTATGTGTAAGAATGGAAATATATTACAGCTGAAGGATGAATTCCTCGCTTTGCACATAATGCAGAGGAAACGTTCTCTCTCTCTCAAATGTCTCTTTCATGCACAGATATACATTATTAGAATACTTCCACATGCAAAAGATTCTGAGATAGAAAGAAATGACAATAATAACTTTTTCAGTTTAGAATGTGATCCTTTAATGGGAATTTATTGTTGTAATATGATTCTCTACTTGAATATGCTGATGTAGCATAAAAAGCAATATTACAGATGCAAGTATCTATTCAGTAAAAATAGCAATAGGCAGAGAAAAGCTTCTGTATTATGGTAGCAGTTTGGGACTCATTTTGGATAAGAAACCAGAAGTTCAGATGCATTCCCAAGTGTTCTGATTTTTCAATATCACAGGAGCTTCTGTAATTTATATCCATTAGCCAATCCAGACCTTCTTCCTAGATCCATGACAGCCCCTCACTGCCATTTTCCATTTTACCAGACTTTGATGATCTACTCTTTTAGTTTTCTTCCTATTTTAGGCTTTTTTTTACAGCTCCCATTACTGTAGTATCTGAGCTGTTCATATTCTCCTCTCTACTCATCCTTACAATACCCAAGTGTAACTACATGAGAAGCAAGGGAAGTACAATTATCCCCATTTTATAGCTGAATAATTGAAAAAAAGAAAGGCTCACACCCATATCTGCCATGGTATTTAGGCAGCCAATTCCCTTTGAAGTTGGTGAGAGTCAGACACCTAACAGGGACTGTGGTGGAGGGGGAGCTGGAACAAGACATTCAGCTAATGATCTGCTCATTAGGACATCCTTTCTTATATCATTAATTCTTTAAACCAGATACTTTCTGCCTCCTTTTTATATTTGCCCATCACTAATAAAAAATTATG
The DNA here is from genome assembly GCF_023055355.1 of Agelaius tricolor. NCBI lineage: Eukaryota > Metazoa > Chordata > Aves > Passeriformes > Icteridae > Agelaius > Agelaius tricolor. The sequence continues at coordinate 18,332,904 of NW_027269271.1, read as the reverse complement.
TATTTCTCACCTCCTTATCTTATATGGATGTGAGTATCTTATATAGTAGTGAGTATAGTTAGTTCTTTTCAATATTTTCTGTGCTGTAATAGAATTTGAGATCCATGAGGTGATAAACTAAACTAAAACAATGGGAAAGCAGCTATGGAAATTCTAGAGTCCATCAAAAAGCAACTGCTACTTTTAATTACTCTGCAGGCAAGAGATTTTTTAAAGTCAAAAGCAAGGGAGCAACGGTCCCTAAAACTGGGAGTGGAAATCATATAGATGTTTACAAAATTGAATGGAAGAGAAAACACTTCAAAGAACTCTGGAATATAATTCAGAGTCTGTATAGTTCCTCTCTCTAGCAATAATTTAATTTTAGTAAGTTGTTAAATTAACACTTTGTGAAGTTTAAGTCAGGCTAAATGAGAGGTGAAACAAACTTTAGAGATATGCACACTGACCAAAAGGAAAAGAAATTGAAACTTTTGAATAGAAGAATCTTCAAATTATTCTATATTCCTAAATAATGGGTTACACAGATAAATTATGTCAGTACAGAGCTAATTACACTATTCTTTGGAGAGTCCTTTAAGTAGAAATAAGCGCTTGTGTGACAGGAAGCATTTAGGGAAAAAAAATCAGACCATTTTAATAGTTGTGTTTGTAATGCATCTGTTTTAAAATCAAGAAATAATACACTGCTCAGATGCAACACATCTGCTTGGACATCGCTTGTTTTTGTATTTGCTAAAGCAATTCAGATGCTCTAAATTATGACCAACTATTGTGCTTGGAATCATTTGAACAGGCCCCCTGGTATCTAAAAGCAGGAAGTCTGTTTCATCCTTAGAGATTTTGGGTTTAGCTCAGTATTGTACTCAGCCTACTCAGCCTCACCATAGAGAGGTTTTTTGGGTTTTTTTTGTTTGGTTTCATATTTTTTCAAATTGTTTTGTTTTCATTTTATTTCTTTTGTTTGAAGAGAGAGAATACTTTGCTTTTATTTTCATTACAAAATTACATATAATAGCATCACTGCATGCTAATGACAGAGATGCTGACTGGACAATTTAGGAATAGAAAGCAGCAAAGTGAGAAATGTCTAATAAAAAAAGTCCCACCCAAACCCCAAAACCCCCAGCAAAGTAAAACCAAACCAAAACTGTTTAGGGCAGGTGTCTTTTTTCTCTTCCACACACTTCCAGTATCAAAGAATTATGTATAGAATTTAGATAAGAATTCAGTTCTCTCCCTATTTGAATCATGTTTGTCCAAGTGAACATCCAATGCAGCATTAATGAATATTAATGTTCCTATATTTGCTTAAACGAATTTGCAACTATTCAGACCAGGAAAGACAACTTCAGAGTTAAGGAAAAAGTTTCAGGTAGTCATGAATTAAATGAGTAGAATTATGAGAGACTCTGAGTATAGACTTGGTGTGATTTTATCGTAGATGGATTATCCCACTGTTAGCAGCAAGTTGAAAATGAGTTATTTATGGAGGGCTAGGAAAATGTAGATAGCAAGTAATAAAGAATTAGACAAAGTTGTCAGTGCACATAGTGTCAAAAAGTCTCACCTTGAACAAAGAAGTAGAAAGTAAACACAGAGGAGGGAGAAAAAGATCAGCTCCCTCTAAGTCTTTGGGAAATGTTAGAAGTCATTGATTCAAGATTATTCAAGTTCATAAACAGAAGAGCTTAGATAAGATCAACCGGATAAAAACTGTGATATTTGTCATTTCTAATTCCAGTAATTAAGTGCTGTTCTAATTCTACTTGAGAAGGCCTCAGTGGGATTATAATAATGGCATAATGATGGAAACAAAGACAAAGAAAGGATCAGAACTACAACAAAAAGAAAGGATTTTGAAAAATTCATGATGTACAGGCAATGATTGTCCTTAAAAGGTTAACCTTTACTGACAATTGCTGTAACAAAGGTGTGCATGAAATGTTGTTTCCTATGTATTTTACAAAAAAAAAAAAAAAAGGAAAGACAAATAATTGTTTTATAGGATGGTGATATTTCTTGCAATTGCTACTAAAGACATTTTCCAAATTTATCATAATTTTTTTAGATGGTTGATTTCTAAGAAAAACAATTTGGTAGAAATGCAGTGGTTAAATGAGATTAAACCTGCCTGTTTTGAAAAGCAGTGTAAGAGGAAGAGAGAAAGAGAGAGAGAGAGTCAAAAAAAGTAAGTGACCTCCTCACAATCAACTCATTATTAGGACAAGCATCAGAGCCAGTATACTCAGTGTGACATTCATGTCCTTACTATAGGAAGAGTGCTTTTACTCCTCCACATTGCTTTACCCCAACAGGTCCAGGTTCATCTCCGTGAGGAATGGGGAGTTTGAGAAATCTCAGAGCCTCTGGCAAGCAGAAAAAGAATTTTCCTTGCCAAGTCTGGTGCAGAAAGGAATCAGACTTGTTTGTCTCCAAGGACCTTTGAAATGGGATTGCCCTCCCTTCACACCTTGAAAGTCACATTGCTTCCCACCACCATATTGCTGGGAAATCTTATTATATGTAAATTTCCGTCATTCGTATTCTGCTTTTATTCCTTTCATTCCATCCAAGGTATTTTGTCATCTCTACATTGAACCATTATTCCATGTCCCATAGAGGGTATAACACACAGTCCTGATTAAGATACACATGTTCATGGAATAACCCAAAGCTCATTAAAAAGATAAACTTATATTAGAGTATTTGGTGTTATTCTCAGAGCATGAACAAAATATGGAACAAATATTGCTCCTATAATTGCATTTTAATTGAGCTGTATCTGATATAAAAAGATAGTTGCATATGGACTGTCAGCTTGAATAATTTCTGAGGTACATCTTTTAATTTTACTGCTTTTATTGTTCCTATTACAGTTTGAGAGAATTTCCCCACAGCTGTTTTTATTTTGTGAAAATCATTCATGCCATGAGCATGACTGTAGCTGTGTGCAGTGTACATAAATGCTTATGATCATTAAACATGTGTAGTTAAGGACTGTTGTGTACCCATACATGTTTCATTTCCTTGCTTTTTGTTTAATTTTTCAGTTACTGTCTGAATTGTTTCTATATCTCAGCTGTAGCACAAAGGGAGCTCTACAAATAGCAAATAGCTAAGAGCCATCCTGTTTGCTGCTGCTGTTACTGCTAAAGCTTTTTGGATTTTTTTATAGACTTATCAGTGATTTTTGGCTCAAAACCAAGTAGTGTTGCTTACTCCTCATCACTTTCCCCAGGCAACTGAACCCTGGTGTCAACAGTCCTGTTCCACTATTACAGTTGGTGCATCACTCTCACACAGACTCTCTGGCAGGTCTCTGATTCCTCAGCTGCCTTTGCTCCTTGCACACAGGCTCTGGTACTGTCACCTTTTTCTTCCTTTCGCAGAATTCCTAATATTTTTCTCTTTCCTCCTGCTGCTCCCCTGACTAACTTTTCCCAGCTCTACTGGCTTTTGTTGCAGTTCCTCTGCTCACATAAACACTCTGGGCTTCCTTCCTGCACTGCTTCTTTCCCCCAAACAATCCTAGTTATTCATCACTTCTTCCCAGGCTCTCACTTACTTGTCTCCCCTTCCTAGAATTCCTAACATTATTTGACGATCCTCAGGCTGAAAATGATTTTGACACACAAAGAATCACATTTTCTAACAACCAAGTGAGGAACTGAAGTTTATTGGGTTTCACATGAAACCCAGGTGAAACAGCAAATTTTTCCTGATTTCAGTGCAGAACTAGAAAGCACACCCAAAATTTTCCCTTAAGTGAGAGTAATGAAAAGAAGCAAACCTTTCTGTGAGTGCTCCCTGAATTGATACTGAATGCAGGTAATTTTGTTTTCTTTCAGATTTTGCAGAAAGATATTTTACACAGCTCTCCTTGGTTATTTTCATGAACATAGTAATGCCAGCCTGAAGAAGCCGCCTCCATTAGGCTTAAACTTCACTAATTTAGCAATTAACATTTAACAGCCAGATTGTTTTCCCAAACCCAACGGCACTAGTGCAAGAAAATATCTTCTGATCTATAACCTTGTTGCAATCTCAAAGCTCCTAAAACCCAACATTTTTATTCTAATCATTTTTGCTGATGCAGGAGCCAGTCATCACTATACTGCAAGTAGCAAAATGCTACACAATACTCTGCAGTCAGACAGCATTTAGTGTGCTGTAATTTGTTCTAAGACAATAGGGAAGATGCAAATTCTAGAGAGGCATATTAATCTGTAGGTCAAACAATAACAAAATATTGAAAAACTGTCTTAATGATTTTTTACATTGTGGCACAAAAGCAGGTAATTCCACAGAGGGATGCTGGTGATCTCATAAACCAGGAGAATAAAGCTGAGAGGTTTATGAATGCCACCAAGGCACTGAAATAGAATTAGTTTTATATCATGTACAACTGTATATGTGTTTATTATTTATAACACATTCTTCTTTTTTAAAAGGCTCCATTCTAAGCCCTCTTCTGATACTTCATATCTTGCTTTTCCCCACTGGTTTTAAACTGCAATTGTATTCCAGATGCAGCTTTAAATGGTGCTGTGTTAGCTCCCACCTTTCACTTTTTATTACAAAATTTAGTCTCCTATACCGGCAGTATTTTTCTTTGAAAAGTAAAAGTTCAAAACTGCTGACTTCTTAGGAGGTGTGTGGGAAGAGGCTGCTCTGTGCATGCCATATGGCGCTCAGCACCTGTAGGATCTGGCCCTGAGCCCCAGTAAATCCTGGTTCCCAGGCAGCGAGCGCTGTGCAGGCAGAGGCAGCGCACGGCTCCTGCCCAGAGCAGGCAGGGAGATCCTCTCTGGCTTGAAGCAATTGGTGCTGGCACTTGGTGAGCACCCAAACAGCTGTCACTGCTGCTCTGGGCAGCCAGAGTTCCATGGGGCCATGCTGTCAAGGGCTTGACAGGGTGGGTGGGATCCCAGGACTGTGTGGAGAGCCCAGTACTCCTTAAAGCACGGAGTTTGGGTGCTATTTTTGTTCTAAGAATCCACCACTGAAAAGAAAGTGGTGTAGAAGCGCCAGTGATGAAGTGGTAGGGACAGTCTTCCCCCACTGAAAAGTAGTGGTACATCCATGAGAAACTCTCATGCTGCACTCTCCAGCATAACAACTCAGTCCTGTTGTTAGCCCCTCTCACACACAGGGCAGCAGAGCATCTCCAGCAGGATCCCCAACATCCACCTCATCCTGTCCACAGCAGAACTGCTCATGGCATGCAGCAGTGTGACTCTATTGTCAGCGTCCGGCTGGCTCCAGCACTGCCAGCAGCACGGGGGGCCCTTCTCCCGAGAGCTGCCTTCGGGATAGCGCCTAAGGCAGTGCCCAGCTTGCGGCTGTAGGCACGCCTTGTGCAGGACGGAGTCTGGTAAAGGCTGCAACCAGTGGAAAGAAGATGGCGGACTCCAACTGTGGCTTAATCCGGGCTTTAATGAACCCCGGAGGGACCGACAGGAGAAGACGGGAGGGGGGGGGCTGACAACAGGTTTTAAGGGGTAGGGAGGTGCCGGGCATTGGGCCAATGGGGGTGCAGTGGGGAGTGGGGTCCAAGGGATTGACACGTGGGCAACACCAATGGGAAACGTTCTGGGGAGGGGCCCCGGCTCCTCAGCCAACCATCGAACTCCCCTGCTGGAACATTCTAGCAGTAAGGGCGGGCAGTGAGAGTGATTGGCGGGGTACCGGGGAGGCATCAGAAGAAAAAAAATACAATGGTTTCCAGGGAAACCAGGGCGGAGTTTAGGGGATACATTGTTGGATGGGGTGGAGCCAGGGAGACAGACAGCTCCAAAGGCGGGAAGGGAGAACTGGGGCAGAACCATTTTCAGACAGAAGGGGATTGGAACAAACCAACCTAATAACTTAACAAAACACACTACAACAATGGCAGAGTGAGAGCCAGCCAACACCAGGGACAGAGAGAAGCCCCTGTCTGCAGGGGTTACTACTGTCAGCCCGACCCCACACCTCCCATGCTCTTCTGCAGCTGCTTGGTTCTTATGGTGTCAATTCCGAGGGACCATCTCCTCTGTCATCCCTGCTAAATTAATTATCTATTGCCCGGTGAGCTGTTGTCACAGGAAAGTTGATAGCCCTCAAGCGTGGTACTCCTGAACCCTACTGCTGCTCCACTCATGCAACAGCTCCCTCACTCCCCATTCCCAAACTTTTGGAGGTCTAATACCTCACCTGGCCTCCAGGAGCTGAACACCAACAAGCTCTGAAGTCTGATTTCATGGTGAGGACAGGCTTATGCAGAAAACAAGGGTGCTAATTATTCATGGTAGTGCTGGTGCTTGATGGGAAGACCTCTCCATGGGGCTGTCAGGTGGCAGCTCCTTCCAGTCTGGAGGGGAAGGAATGAGAGAAGGAGGGGCTCCTGATAGAGCTGTCCAGTGAGCTCACAAGCCCCTTAGTCCCCTTGAGATGAGGAGTTTAATGTTAAGCTTTTAAAGATGAACTAATAAAGACTTACTAAGAAATTGTTGATGTTTTCAAAAGTTATTTACAGCAGTACCATATTTTCTCACAATTGTTTTAGTACCAGTACTAAGTCATCATAGTTTTTAGAAATATAATTGTTTGCAAAATATTTTCTCTATCAGTTGTTTCATAAGTACAGAACACTCTGATAACAAGATCCTATTTGGTTTAATATATAACTAATTTTTCTAGTCCTGCTTTTATTTCCCCCTGCTTTTCAGCATAATCTGTTGAGGGGGTGTTGATCTGTGGTGAAAAACAACTATAGCAAAACTCTATATACATATAGTAGTAATAATAAAAGGTAGTGTGTCTTAATAGAAGCAGAAGGAACTTAAGATCTTTAGTGTGATCTGAAACATCTATACTCAGTGTTTCTGTGGTAATTACCAAGGGAGGACTGTGCTGATCATCAGTTATTCTCTTAGTATTCCCTCATCTGTGGAATATTTGAGCCCTTAAAGAAAAAATTAGTTGGGGTTTTTTTTCCCCCTAGGAAAAGTGATATCTTTTTCTGTGTCTCAATCTACATCTTAAATTGCACATTCAGTTGACAGCTGGTACATCCAAACAAAGCACCAATTCACATCTGCATTGCTTAGCAGAGACATATTGACCACGGAAAAAGTAAAGGATTTGCTAAGACCACAGTAGAACTTCCCAAAAGAGACTGACTGCCCTGGCTGAGTGACAGCAAATTTTTCTGTATTTCTCTTGCCCCTGAATCTGCTGGGGGAACCAGTAATGCCTCTGCTTATATACAGGGCTTTCAAACACCTCTGTACAATGAGTCTTTGAACTCTATTTCATACTGTTTCCCATCTCTGTAATGCCTCTTCCTCTCCTGCCATGCTTTTCCTACCTTTTCCAGACAGCTCATTTGTTATGCATCATGCTGCTGTGAGCTGGCCCTTTGCACTCCTTGAGTTAGGGCAGGATTTGTCCCAGATTCTGCTAGCATACCAGCAATGTTAATGTTTAGTCTCAAAGTTTTAAATGGCAATGATTTCCTTTCTTTTTTTTTTCCCTTCTTAACACCGTTGTCTGCTTATAAGAAATGCTAGCAAGGGAAAAAAAAGTATGTGACCTATTAAAATGAAAGATTGCCCATTCTTGTAATTACAAGTAACAGGAAGCCTGGTAGTACCTTGTTTGTTAAATTCCTCTGACCTCTTCCAAAAAAAAATTGTACAAAAAGTCACAGTTATTAGTACATCTAGAGCTAAGGTCCTGCTCTATGCACATGTGTTAGTCATTTACCAGGTTTTTTTCCCCATTCTTGCTAGAAGTGCTGTGAATTGATAGCTGGATATTCAAACACTGGTGGACAATCCCCTTTAGGCTCCCTTGGAAGAACTTGGTAATAACTAACTGCCTTTCCTCTCTGGCTCAGGTTCCCAGTTGCTGTAAGCTTATAAGGGGGCCCATTTCAACCCCTTTTGATAAAAAGGAACTGTGAAGGAGTCCCAAGGATGCAGAGTCCTGGGGCAAACAGCAGTTTTAGGTCTAACTGTGGAAAAGGAGACTTAAAACTCCTCATGGTTTTCAGGGTGGGTTCCCTTGTGAAGGTTTAATGTGAAAACACTGGATTTGCAGGGTTGTTCAGACCACGGTGCAAGAGGATAAGCCTGCACACTGCTCCCTCCCCAGGCCTTTGTCAGGCTCTGTCAGGTGTGAAGATTTAGCTCCTATTACAGGGAGTAAAGGGATCAGCTGCAAATAAAATATATGCTGTGGATTAGACAAAAACCCTGTTCCTTTGCTATGCACACATCTATGCCAAAAGTTAAGTACCTCAGAGGACACCCCTCAGTGCTACTCTGTGACTATAGTGCTTTTCTTAAGCCCAAATTTGGAGTATCCTCCACTAATTTACTTTGCTCCTTCTGAAACACTGAAGCAATTTTCTAATGTGGACTTTCATATTTGAAAGAGTGATCACATGAAAATGGAAATTACCATCATTTGACTAAAATTTATAAAAGCAAATGTTGTCATTACCACAGTTATGAATCCAAATATTAGCTAGTTGCAATCTGGGATTTTTTCCCCTGCAAAAGGAACTGTCAAACTTCTATTCATTTTTACAGTGCAACTTTTCACAAAGTTTTATGTTCTGGTTTTGAACTTCTGTTAATAGGGTCTTACATGCTGGGAATGCTTATCTGCAAAATCACAAGCTAACATTTGAAACCTGAGGGGAAAGAATAGCAGGGGCAAAAGAAAGGAAGCTGACTTTGAAATGAAAATGTAATTTGTTATGGCTATAAAACTAACTGAAATGAGGAAATAGAGATGAGAAAGGGAAATCAATGAAGTTACATGACTTGTATGCATGGAACATAAATGAACAAATAAGCTAGTGTTGTATACATCCTTCAGTAATAACATGACTGCCTTCTGATACATGTAGATAAGCACATTTAAGGCTGACTTAAAAAATTACATCAAAACTGCTTGGTCCTACATAAAGCAGAGGTTTTAGTCCCTCAAGATAGTTAGTAGGACTGTTTACTTATTCAGGGACCTGTATCTGGGTTAGTGAACTTCAATATCTTGAAAAGCAACTTGTGTGTATAGGCATAGGGAGCCAATGATCTTTATGTATGGTGAAACTTGTGGTTTTTTGTGCTTCCCTTCTAAGTTATCACATTCTCATATCTGGAAATGTCACCTGTATGCTTTTTTTTCTTTCCCCAAGGGAACTGTACTGTCATTTCTCAGATAACCAGTAGTCATTCAAGTGACTGTTCATTGAAAAGAAATCCTTGGGTAACCTGAATTGTCAGGCAACTGTGTAAAATTTCATTAATGAGGCAAATATAGTGAGCAGGATCATAGATGGGACAGCTATTAGAGAGGAGAAAAAATGTAGAGCAAGTGCTGATAAAGTGAGGTCTCAGGAGTAAACTTTCCCTTACACACTGATAACCTGCAGTGCTACTGAATCACTGCTAATAGCTGACAGAAAGGCTCTATATGTGAAAATAGAGCAATAAATAAGCCAAGGATGATTGGCTGGCAGTGCTTCCCTCATTGGTGTTAAACACTTGAACTGGGACTTGGGGAGGAGACTCAACCTGGTTGTTTGTGCCACCACTTTGGTTTCTCTCTGGGAAATTGTCATTCATATCACAATCTTTTCTTTAAGTCAGTTGCTGCATCCTCTTGAGTTCTTGTTGCTAATGGAGACAGAAATACTATTCTACTCTGGATTTAATACATTGCACGCACAGATTCGTCGTGTACTACTTTTTTCATCTGAATTGGAATTTCAACATTTTTGTGACTTTTGACACGTCATCACTCATAATGGGGTCTTACTTACAAGGAATAATGAATGTATTCTTGTGCTGAAGTTGAGGATGTCTTGTTCGCAAACACTATTTGTTGTTTTCATACCACAAAATCAAATGACTTCATGTAAGGGGATGATTATAAATAGTCCTGTCATTCTCTGGCTTCTAATAACCTTCAAACCACTCATTATTTCTTTTCTCTCTGTGCCACTGAAGTCACATTCAAATATGCATCTAAATATTTTAGTATAAAGATGACAGCATTAAAGAAAAAAACATTGGTGACAAATTTTCTGACTCGGGCCTTCGTGTGGACCTAAATAAATGGCCTGACTGCAAGAAGTAACAAGCACTACCTTAAGCTAAATTCCTCTTTTTTGGTTTCAACAGTAGGTACTCTGGGTTCCTTATTCTGACATCAAGTCTATATTTATATGTGGGTATGAATGCGTCTGTGTGAGGGCACGTACATATATACTAGAAGAAATATTTCTGCGCCATGAATATGACCACTGAGAAATCTGAATTAAACTAGTTATCTTTTTAAATCAATTCAGGTCTAAAATGCCATCCCAAGTCTCAAATTTCTTGAGGAAAGCTCATTCTGCATGACAAAAAGTAGATATCAAAGTATAGTTTTCATGGAACAAAGCAGGACATGGGCAAAATTCTCTATAGGTGGAAAAGGGAACACACATGGAAAGCCAAATATAAAATTACAGTACAGATGAACCCAAGGAATTTATCCTCACTGATGAAGAGGGACAGATCCTTAGTGGGTGTAAATGGCAACAGCTGAATTGGAGAATAGCTGAACTGGGGATTAATTGGGGCCAAGCAGATTTAGAGCACCATGGGAACTGCAGGCCACATGTCTGGTCTGTAGATTTACAAGGCTTGAAGAACCTTACAGGACCTGCAGCTTCCTCCACACTGGTGAGGGTTTATGAGCAGCCCTGTGGTAGCAGCAAGGCACTGTTTAAGTAAGATCTCAAGAGTGTGAATGAGATTTGCACTTCCAGCCCCAGGAATTTTTGGAAATATGTTTTGTTTTCCAGCAGGCTTCTGAACATCTGGAAATGCTGGCATTGTAGGGTCTCAGCATAAATCATAAATGACTGGAGGTGACTTTTTTATTCCTAAAATTGGTCCTTTTAAGCATTATTGCACAAGAAAATGAAATGAACTCCTTTTCCTTTGCTGTAGGAGGAGAAGGAGCACTTGGTCTCTGGGGAAATCCCTTCCATTTATTTTTCCTAACTTCTGCCCATCAAATGAAGAGATAAAGAGAATTTCTTGGGCTGGTACAAATAAAGGCCAATTTTTGAATCTGTTCTGGTCAGGTAAAATTGCTTCTGCTGCTGCTGTTACCACTTCCATTCTTAATAACCATGCTGTGACCTTCACTCCCCATCAATCTATCCCTGAATAGTTATTCTATTTGCAGCTTTTCCTCTAGCTCCCTTGTCCCTTGAAAGATAGCTGTGACGTTTTTCAAGCACTGACACAGTTTCCACTGCTTGGCTGATCTTCTCAGAGGTGTCAGGGTCTGCCCAACCCTCCTGAGGCAGCTCACTGGGCTGCTGCATCGGGCTGTGTTCTCATGCCCAAAGGGCTGTGACGTGCCTGCCTGTTACTGGCAGTGCCACCAAAGACTGCTGCTGCACTGGGGCAAATTCTCCTTTGGTAAATCTCTTTGCATTGCTTATCTTAGCAGACTGTGATAGTCTTGTATTACCCTGAGAAAAGAAAGATGCTTCAGGGTGCCTGAGGAAACAGCACAGGTTGGAAATTAATTGTAAGTATTTCCAATTGCATTTTGCGCTGGTAGGAGAAGATGGCTCAAGTTCTCTGCCACCCTTTCAAGCACTCTATATTCTATTTTACAAAGAAAATCTAACTGAATAATAAAATCACCTTCAACCACTAAAAACCAGAGAAGGATATGAACAAGGGCTGTGGATCAGAAGCCTCCTGAGCTTTGGAGCAGTTCCAACCATGGGTCCTGCACCAAGTGCTGCAGTCACTCTTATCTCTCACTCACTGCTGTCAAGCATTTGCAGGACTGCTTTTCTAATGTCTTAATCCTTTCCCTTTTGCTGACTTGTAAATGATGCCAAGCCTGGTATTTGATAACAGGCACCTAGTAGTTCCCATATTTGCACATCTTAGCACATGCGGAAAGTTGCTTTCCTGCTTCTCACGGGGGAGCTCAGCTTGCTTCCACAGAAAACTTAACTCAAAAAACAACTAAGAAAAATCCCATCAATATACTAAGATGGCTAATTAGTATTTGGTGTATAGTTACACGCTGACAATGATTAAACTAATTACAAGACATACTGTGCTAAATTGCTAGCTCTTTGTGTACTTCTAGTGCAGCTGAGAACCAGAGAGGTTCCGGTTCAAGCTCTGAGTGTGTTAAAAAGGTTCTTGTTAAGATCACTCACAGAGCTGTCAGTGTGTATGCATGCACACATAATGCACATGGCTACCTGTGTGTGAGAGATCTGTATTCAGAGATAAACCAATACAGAATTTATTCTCTCAGTCAGAGAGAATGGATAGTGTTGTGCTCTGTTAAACAGTTGCTGTGTTCCTGTCGAGACAGCCTCAGTGAGAAAAACAAGTGATTCCTTTTCCCAGAGCTTGTTCTCTGCAGTCTTAAGCTATGACTACACAGATCCAAACAAACTTATTCAGAAATGTAGAAAGCTTTTCTGCCCATCAACACCACCCATGCTGTCCAGATATTAAAAAAAAAAAAAAAAAACAAAAACTTAATAATTTTCATTACAAGCTTGTTTAGCACACATTTTATATCTAGGTCATTTTCAATGGCTAGACAGGAGAAAAGATGTTGCTCTGATAATGTCCTTTCAGTGCAGTTTGATGCTAAGGGCCACTAGCCAGGAGCAGTTTTTGTATACTGGAAATACCAGCAAGGGCCCTTTTTCATCTCTCACCTCTTCTAAGACTGGCAGAAGTAATGGATAAAAGTACACAGGATGGAGTTACTTAGAAAAATAGCTGTCATGTAGTGGAAACAAGGACTAAAAGGAAAACCTGAACCAAAATGCGTCCTTCTTAATTTTACTTATTAGCTTAATTTTTAAAATACAGTTCATTTACCCTTGTGGTTTTGTCATTTATGCTATGTTCTGCATCCGATGTTACATGTTAAGTCTGATATTTAGTATTTTCTGGTGGTAAAATAGTTACATGCATTATATTTAATAATCATTGGGATATATTTAATAGATTCTTGCTATCTCAAGTCCATTAATATGCAATCATTAAAGCTAGGTATAACTGAGGACCCATTGTTACTCATATAATGCTAATAAAAACCATAGAGAACCCTTTTAAAAACTGTCAAACAGGATAAGTCTCATTCATCCACAACTGTCTATAGAAGTAAAGAGGATGTCTTCCAGCTTTCAGGTTTATTCCACATTAAAGACAGGAATTATGTCCCAGGGAAGGGGATTACTGTCAAACTAAAGACAATCAAGTGGTATGAGGGGATGGCTTAAAAGAGTGTCCACATATGTGGAGAGATCTGAAGGCATTCTGTGTGCTGTGAAAAGAGGAAAAAGGCCTAACACCTGTATTAGGCTCTGTGCTCAGGACAGAGGGACTGTAAAGCCACAGGTGTAGGAAGATGAACTTGTGTCATGAATGAATTCCCTGCACTGCTAGGAGATCAGGACTCTGCTCTTGTTTCTTAATACAAAATTTCAGAAACCTACCAGAGTTTGGATTAAATTTAAAAAAATTCTTACAATACTGTAATTAATTTTCTAGTTCCACCAGGACTCAGGAAATCAGGAATTGACCATGTCAAGTGACAGCACTCAAAAATTTACATTCGGTTTGTTTCAAGAAATATAGTGGGGTTAGTTTCATTTAAAGTTTTCTGCTTTTCTCTTGTTCTGTCCACTTCAGCTAAAGTAGAATGAAATTTTGATAAAGCTTAAATTAGTTGTCTCTTGCCCTCTGTATTCAACATGAGGTCTGGAAATGCTCTAGTAATACAGGCCAAGTCCTCCTCTGCATCAGGCTGATTCTAATAACTGAGCCTATTGGCATGTGCCAGCCTTCTTACCACGGTGGGTCAGTTTTCCTCTCACAGAGTGCAGTGCATTCAGTCTAATTTCTGTTTGTTAGACAAGTGCAATGAATGGGTAAGAAAATTACTCTCTCTCAGCTGAATTCCAGATTGTATATTCCCACAGAGAACTTCACAGCATAGGAGGCTGGACTCAACAAATGGTCAGACATTTACAAGCTGGTTTAAACCTTCAAACTTAGAGCCCCCCAAATGAGGGCTTTAAAAATGTAATAAAAACATAATTTAATTTGAATATCCATTATTTTTCTATTAGAAAAACTATAACATATAATGTCTAATGGCAAATTCAGAAAATTGAACCAAACCAATGTCTGTATGGGGAAATATAATGCAGAACAAGCTGAGTAATTAAGTGCGAAACTGAGCTCATCCTTGAGAAACTACAAAGTGCAAAGCTTGTAAGAATGATTACAATATCAGAATTTTTAGACCATGAATGGATCTAATTGCTCCAATAAATTTTGTCTGTTCTGTTTGTTTGTGTATTTTGTATCTTGCAGGAGTCCACTGTGAATGCCATGCCAGGACCATCCAGGGTGTTGAGAAACAACAGCTCCTTGCTTGCTGATGTTGCAAGGGCAGTTGGGCTGTGAGTTGCTCCTCTTGGATCAGTTTTTTGGTTGAGCTGAGGCGGTGCAGCTGAACACAGTGAAAGAAAGGGGTCCCAGTAAGTAGGCAGGATGTATTTTATTAGTGGTCACGATCTCCTGAATTGGTCCCATTAGTGAACAGGTCATGATTACTGGGCAATGTGCCAGCTTCCCCCAGTGCTGAGTGGCAATTGGCAGCTCTGCAGGCTCTCAAAATTGGCTCAGAGATGACTGCATGCTACTACTCTAATTTGCAAGGTGATATGAACAAAAAAGTAATTTCTCTCATTGACAAAGAAAGGCCAAAAATAATTGTTGTGTGTGAAACATGTAATCTTCTTTCTGAACTAGTGGCATGACCCCCAGCTCAGAGGGGCACCCAGTGTACCTTTTCTCAGGGGCTTTCCTTTCCCTAAACACTTTCCCAAAAGCACTGTCCCAATGGAAACAGAACAAATAGCAGTTTATGGGAGAGACACATGAAAGCAATTTGCTGATAAATGCATCAGAAAACTCAGACCAGAAAACTCCGATAGTTTGGATATATCCAACCAAACTACATTAACCATCAGTACCACATCTGCAAGAAAGGCAAATGTAAAATGTGAGAACTTGTGTGGCATTGTTTTTCATCACTGACTTCCTAATTGTGTTTTAATGGTATTTTCTCAGCAAAATCACCAAAAGTAGATCAATTTTAGAATGGTAGATTTTGAACATCTGTGCTTTGCCAACAAAATCTGACCATTAGGGAACTACAGTTTCTTTGTATTTGACGAGCAAATAATGACAACTCAGGCCAAGAATCAATTAAACTGAAGAGATTTTTCCATATTCTTCTTTAATGGGACAAGAACAGGTGTTTAATAATTTACATGAATTATACAAATTCTAAAGCATTTCCAGTATTGGAACACTTAGCAAGGGAGATAAATGAAGAGGTAAGTCACCTGATGATGTTTTGTATTTCAATCAGTGCCTCTTTGGCACTTTTGTAGTTATAGCTCTGTGAGGGTTTTTTGTTATGTATCCTATTTTCATGGATTCATAAAGCAACCCAGAAAAAAATTCTGATTTGCATTTGGCAGGCTAAGATTTTAAACTGAGACTGGATTTTTTTTATTAGGTTATGGGAAAAATGTCAGTTTAATTGTCTCTAAGTTATGTAAGTATAAAAATGGAATGTATTATTTTCAGACACTATTTTATGCTCAAAACCACTATGTTTTTTTAAGGGGAAACTTTACAAGCCATTAGTCTGAATTGTGGGCTAGTCATTTGGGAAACTTGAAAAAAGAAATGTAGACATGTTCAACTTCTTACCTCTTTATAATGAAGTTAGATACGTAGGTACACTCCATTCTTTCAGCCAATTTTTTTCAGGATACAGTGCCTTGCTGTGCCATCACTTATGTGAGGCAGATCTCAGTTTCATTCCTTTTACATGTTTCATGAGAATGGTTTGAATATATTATACTATTTACATAAAATTCATCATCTACATTTCCACAAACCTTACACATTCCTAAAGAGGTTGGCAGATATGCCACGGGAATGGTCAAATTTATCAAGAAAAAACCACTGCAGATTGTGCAATGTGCATTCTATACTAAAGGTTATATTCACCCTAAAAGGAAAGTGGTCAGCAGGTGACCAGAAAATGCAGATCCCTTTATTCTGTGTATTTCCTAAGAGCTGTTGAAGTGACAGGTTTTGGAGGCAAAGTTCTTTACCCCATGAGAGACTTATAGTATTCATGGAAGACCTGAACTGTGCCATGGAACCCTGCTAGATTTTGCCAATTTCTTTCCATGTGTATTGGTTTAGGAAGCAGAATGCTTCCTAAGGCAGGCAGAACAGCCAGATCCAAGTTACACTGCTGCTCAAAAATTCCCTACAGATCTGGAGGTTCCTGTATGTTGTAGTGCGTTATGTGCAATAATACTAAATAAGTTAGAAATACAATATGTGACAATTTCAGGTAGATGCATTGAAACAATACTATTGGTAAAGAAACTTCACATAGATTGAATACCAAGTTTGGTATGTCAGGATACTTCCTTCTCAAAGGAGATTCCTCCAGCCGGAGGGAAACCTAGCTCCTGTACTTTATCTTACAAAGTCTGGCAGTTTATTCTTCAAAACTCTTTTAGATCAAAGAAATCAAAATATTGAGGTTCCAGGTCAGTCAGTGCTCTCACCCGTTTCAGTGAGATGGTGTATGGGCTTTCATTTCTGTGGGTGTAACACACATGGAACTGATGTGCACGTGAAGTTTTGAACGTATATCACAATGCAAGGGCCCATTTGCACTGCCAAAATTTCCTAGTAAAAATTCCATAACACATTTCACAAATTTACAAGTTAATGAAATGTCAGCAATTTCAACCTTTCCTGTTGGTTCCTGGACCTTAATGTGAAATAAAAGTGCAGATTACAATTACCAAGAATATCATCATAAAAATTCTCAATAAATGATCAAGCTCTGTTCTGTTTCTCCTGTATTGCTCCCTTTTTGCCTTTTGTATAAATATTCACACAACAATGATGGGGAGATTAAAAGAACCAGCTGCCTATGAACAAACATTTGTATTTGGAGGTCAGAGAGCAAACCAGGCAAGTGAGTGTTAAAATTGATCTGACTGTTTGCAGGCAAATCTTTAAAAATTGCTGTTATCAAATGTTTTTTCAGCAGTTATGTGTGAACTGTGCTCAGCCCACTCTTGCCAAAGACTCAACATGCCAAGAAGGAAGGCTGCCAGGTCCCTGCCCAGTTCAATCCCCCCTATGCTGGATGATTGAAGGGCATTTATGCTGATCTAAACAAATCTATTAGAACTTCCAATAAGATTAATTAATAAGACATGTTTCTACAAAAATATGGAAATTTTCTGGGGTATAATAGAATATATGTAGACCAATGGGGCTAGGAAATGCAGAGGTTTTTTGCAGGTCCTAATGGCATTCTAATGGAGATTTCCTTGATTCCCTGACAGCACATAGCTGACTTAGCAAATCCCTAATTGCAGGCCCTGAAGGCAAACTGTACTTTTCAGCTTTCTGTACTGGATATATATGTACATATATAATTTAGTGATTCCCTCAGGATTTTAAAAAAGGGTAAGAGTAAATGTCATCTGAATACCAAAGGCAATAAAGGAACAGCTAGTTGGGTCCAGTGGCATTCAGTTCTCCCCATGATCTCCATACTCAATTTTATATTTTTAAGCTGAGATGAACTTTAATTCCTACTGTATTCTGTAATGTATTGTTGGAAAATGTGTTGTTGCATAGGACTACGAAGTCTACTGGAAAATTATTTTATTGTTCATCTCTAAAATTCCAGAGGAAAGGAACACCATCATTGTCCTTCTGTTATCCACTTTTCTGTCGTTTTCCACTTAGCATTATTTTTTTAGGTTCTGCTTGAAGTTCTTTTTTAGTTCTCTTTGAGTTTTCTTCTTTTCCTGTTTGCTTCTCTGTCCATCATATCCACCCAGTGCCATGTGCAATCCCTGACAGTCTGTCTTTGGTGTCAACAGTAAAAATTTTCATGTCACCTTTAGGAAAATAGAGATGTCTTTTCAAGGTTCTTTTGTGCCTGAAAATATTTCAGTGGGAATTAAATTTTAAGAATAAGTATGTTATGTTCCAAAGTATATCTAGATAGTAAAAGATTCAAGAAAATACTTACCAAACATTGCAAATGAGGAATAAAGAAGAATTCAGGGAGTGTTGTCTCTGTGGTTGGGAAACCGTGCACAATACTCTAGCTTGTCCCAAACTTATATTTGCAAAAGCCTCCTACAGCATTTTATGTACCATTGTATACTTCAGATGCAGCACTTAAAATATAGGAGAAAAAAAATTTAATTATTTAGCTTTTTAGTTTTTTCAGAGCCTTCATTTCACTTCCCCTTGCTTGGCGGGCCAGGTGCCTTGGTTATGATGAGCCCACCAGGGTACAGCTCAGAGGGAGATGTAAAAAATGACATGCTAAGCCTTACCTCTTTGGACATAAATTGTAGCAGTTTTAAAGCCTGTTATTTTGGGACTTTCCAGAGCCAAAAGTGAGTACTGGAAATTAATTTTTCTCAGTGGTATAGGGGTCATTTGAAAGTCTGTGGCTCATGAAACGATGGGCTTAGAGGCCATGTGGAAAAAAAAATCTTTGTTTGATTAGGATACTCATGGTCAAAAACCACAGGTGTATCCAGGGTGAAGGAGAAAATATCAATATTATTCTTGGATAGGAGAGAAAGTCATAGCTTCCTTAAAATATATTATATTTTTTAGATTTGTTTATTTTTAGAATAGTAGAAGCTGTCCAAAATATTCCTGAGACTGGGAAATTAGGTCTTACAGGTCTTAAGAAGATGTGCAGATTATCATCTGATAAGTGGGGCACATTCCTAACACTAATGGCTTGAAAATGGAAAAGAAAAAGTGAGGAGTAGTTCAGTAGTTGGAACTCATCAGTCCTGCCTTGGACAAAGACCTACAACATAACATAGGAAAAATCACTACACCCTTTAGCTTCTCTGAGTCCTCATTCCTCATGTCTTCACTGCTGATATAATTTTCCAGAGAATGCTTTGGGTTTTTATGTGCTGCTTCATATTTTTATACATTTTTTTTATTAATGTATAAAAATACAGTGGCACTGCAGAAAGTGCGCAGGGACCTGCATTTGTAAGATCCCATGTGTCCTCTCTTTCACTAAGGACTTTTCATTAAGTAAGTCTGTAAATATATAAGAATGACTTCTACTTTTCTGGACAGTAGAATATCATACTTGTCTATTCAGTAGAATATCAGGTCAAAAAGCACTGGACCCTAATATATCAGATAGTCTGAGGAATAAAACAGAGAAGAGTACTTTAAAATTATTTTTGTATTCTCTGGATAGAGATACAATTAAGGCACTTTTTAAGACTGAAAATTCCCTTTTCTGTAGCTCTAACAATGATAATATTGACATGCAGTCTTTAGCCTACACACACGCATGTGATTACCCATATTTTGTATCGGGTGGGTTTAGAAGGGTAATGGATCTAATTGAGCTCAAAAGTTACCTCTGTCTTGGTTGCCAGTGGATTTTCAATATCTTCCCTGTGAGAGTGCCTACATTAAATACTCAGTGATACCTCTTGGACTGCTTCATGTGCTCCTATACTGTGCATCAGTGGATAACAAGAAACTATACAAAAGCTTAAATAAAAAAAATTAGTAAGAAATGTCCTGCTGTTCTAAACTCCTACCAAGCCACTTCAGCAAGTTTCTATGGTTAATTTTGACTGGGGTGTGTGTGGATATTCACAACATTTCCCTAGGTTTAGGTAATTTTAAAGCCGTTTCATGACAGTGGAAAGAAAACTAAGGGATAAAAAGTAAATGTGTCCTCAAAGGGACTATATTTTGGTAAACAACCAAAGTTATGATATTTTGAGATCTTTGTTAGGTCTTACAGCTATCTAGGCTTTATTATATGATACTGAGTAGCCAATTCAATTTTATTGTTTCTCTTTATGAAACATGGTTTGTACAACATGTGTAAAATAGGAATATAGGATCAGATCCAAGTACTATGTCACCCAGAATAGAACAGTGGCCAAGAGCAGAAGCAGAGGAAAATACGGGTTAGAAAATATCTCATAGGCTAATTTGGCACCCGTATAGATATTTTCTTGATTTCTAATAATTGTTTTCTATGTTACAGAATTTATTCACTAATTATAGTCATCATATTTGTGTTGCTAGTTAGTCTTTTTGATGTTTCTCTGCACAGGCATTATATTATGTCCCAGACATCAACCTTGTGTACATGTTCCTGGGCTACAGCTGGATTTCTTTGCTTTAACTTTTTTTCTTTTCTTGACACACATTGTTCATGCCTGTGTAAAGTCATGTAGAAAGTGCAAAACCGGGAACCTTCATCCCTTCCAGAATCATTAAATTTCATATGCCTTCACCATATTTCACTATGAGAAATCTTTGTGGAGAAAATTTGCTTTCTACATAACTTAAAAAGACTTATATGAGTCAAACTCAGTGTTTTTCTTCAGAAATGGTAATGTGTCTTTCCAAATTCTTTTCTTCATTTCTGTGGAAACCCTCCTTTCTAATAGTATTTGCAACATGTGAGAAGAGTACATGTTCATTTTATTACTGGCACACTCTCTTCAAAGTCCACACTGCCACTGCAGGATCATCAGGGCTAAACCCACCAGACTTTGGAAACCCAAGGATGCTGCTTCTCAGAAGATATATAAGCAAGTGGAGGTGGAATGTGGGAACAAACAAGATTAGTCATCCAGTCTACTCCTCCACATAGAGCATTAGTAAACAGAGTTGTGAGAATAACTGATTTTTTCACTTTGTTGGCTGAGGTGAACATTTGGAACAAAACATTTTTCTAGATTTCTCTTTGAAATGAAAAGCATGGAAAATGGTTTGAGTATAATATCTTTTTTAATTTAAGGCTTTTAGTAAAAATTTTATCTTCTCATAAAATACTCCTCTGAAACAAAACATAAATTTCTGACTAATTACTAGTTTTAGTTGAAACTACTAACTGACTTTGACATAAATTTCTTAAATAGTGTGGGCTAGGATAAATCTGCATTATTCAGTGAGTAAAACCACTGATCAAATACTCCCCGCTCTAACATAAAATCTGAAACTTTCTAATTGCTTTCTTCCTTCAGCTATGTATAGTGTAAAAGAGTGTTAATGAAGATGTTTGATATGGTGGAAACATAAACTTCATCACATTAATGTGCTGTATTTTACTTTTACAATACACTGTTGTTGCTAGGCAGGTGCAATTTGCCAGTATG
Source organism: Agelaius tricolor (assembly GCF_023055355.1). Lineage (NCBI taxonomy): Eukaryota > Metazoa > Chordata > Aves > Passeriformes > Icteridae > Agelaius > Agelaius tricolor. The sequence continues at coordinate 18,311,549 of NW_027269271.1, read as the reverse complement.
AATCAGCTATTACCAATTATTACTTAAGAACCTCTCCTCTCTTTGACCTTGTACACACCAAGTCTTTCTTCACACCTATAGGAACACATCATTCATTGTGAGATTTCCTGCCTGAACTCTGTAAAAGGTTAGATTTACATAAAGCATCCATTCATTCTTTAAGCAACTCTTAGCAGACAAATTTCCCCATGAACTTTATGCAGTTGCGCATACAATGTTGCATCTCTCTTTTATCCCTGAAGAAATGTTTTCTATCAAATTTTATTTAACTTGGCGAGATGATGAGAGTAAATGGTTGTGGCTGCCCACTGTAGAAGAGAGATAGGATATAGATATAAAAATATATTCATCAGCTGATGTACAATAGTACTCTCAGAAACAATGCTATTTGCAGCTGGGTGTCAAAACCACTTTATAATAATTTTATATATCCTACCCTAGATTTCAGATTGATTGTCAATGTCACTATTATTCTTGTTGGTTTTGCTGTTACTATTATTCTATGAGGCCCTAAAGGCAACAAATGAACATTTTGAGTTAGATTCGTTACAAATGGAAGTATCTGTCTCAAGAGCTCACAGTCTGAAGAATCTCAGAGTGATTTAGAATAGTATGAGGTTTAAAAACTAGATAGGATACAGAATTAAAAATACCATAGTGGAGGCAAAGGTTTTTTTGCTAAGAAGCATTATGTTTCTTTGCCAAAGAATTTACATTTCGTTTTGGCTAAATTTTTTTCTCTCAATTTTTAGGAACAGTAAATAAAATTCACTAGAATCTCATTGCCACAAAATTAATAATAATTTCTTACATAACCCTGACTCTTTCTGCTCTGCTAATGATTTTCACTAGAATATTTCAGGACTTTGTTTGGTTAAAGAACATTATTTAAAACTAGAGCAAAATCTAGTTGACATTTTAATGTACATATACTTTCAGGAATTTCAGTTCTTTGTTAAGACATTTTGCATTATTGCAGCTACTCAGTGTTTAAGTCTTGAAATTTTTGATTTTTGCCATTTTGATGGCAGGTTATCAGTATCTCTGGAATGTGTTCTTTTAATTTGCTATAGATAGTTTTACAAGTTTAGAGCAGTGACAGGCTCCAGGCTGGGCCAACAGGAGTACGGTGCTTCATCCTTCAAAATGAGCAAGATTTTAAAACCCAATCTTATTTCAAGCACAATGAAACCAAAGCCTATCTAGTATGGAAATTCCATATCTGTACATATTAATGTAAGCTGATGGAAAATGTGAAGGAGAAAATTTAATGGAGCTGAAAGATGTTGTTTTTAGTGTTTGCAGAACAGACCATACAAGGATTAATAATAGACAATAAATGTGCTTTCTATGCAAAACCAAAGCTGTTTAGGCAACCTTAACATTGGAGAATGAGCCTTGGCAACTTCAGAAAAGATTCCACCATGTCATTCTGCTTACAAGTGATTTGTGCTAACAGCACAGCATGGCTCACTCCCATGTAAACAGTTGCTCTTTTGTATGCAAATTCTTGAAACTGTTTTAAACGTGGAGAAACTCAGCCATTTATTTTAAAGAGAGTTTAAGGAGACCAGTTCAGGGAAGTAATGGGAAGCTTGTTTGTTGGGATTCTGGTTGATATGATTTAAACATTTTGGCTTTCCTCATCAGCAAATGTTTACCTGATTAAATCATTAAATATAAAATAAGTTAAAAATTGAGTTCATTTCAGCACATTTATTTGAAAGTTTGGACCATGTAAAATAGGAGTGTAAATATTTATTTGGAGTACTAAAGAGAATGCTTGAAAAAAATTCATGTATATTTTGCAACACAATTTTCAAACAGCCTTATTAAATGGATCTATGTTGGTTTATGCAAGGCAAGATGCTGGATTACTATCTTTCATGCATCTTTTTAGAGACCTCTTAAGAAAAAAGAAAACAAAGAAACAATTAGATGTTTTCTCATTATAGGATTGTGCTACTATTATAATAGTTATGCTTGACGAGGCACTTCCATTATTGCTTTCTATTGTCAGCTGCCACTAACTTTCTGAAACAATTATTCTTTCAGCTGAAATTTCTCAAGCTTGTTCTTAATCTCAGAGGTGGATTGTTTTGTAAAGTTTATAAAATTACTTTTGGCTGTTTTTCTGAAATACCTAAACATGAAAAATTGGTGTGTTTTACCAGTTATTGTATTTTTTCTTTATATCCTAAGTTCTTCTGGACAGGGATTTTATGTTCATTATATTTTAGTGCAATAGAAGCTAGACTGCAGCAATGATACTGTATAAATAAAAGCTAACTAATTTTTCACAAGCTTTCTTTAATGATTTGGTAAGTCAAGCATATTTCTGTTTAACACATTCAGCAAATCCATGCAATTTGCTATGGATTTTAAAAAGTGTTTGTTTACAAAGTTCTCTGTTATATTCAAATAAGAAAAATGTCACAGTTTCTCAGCTGAAAAGTACTTCATGAAACTCATAAGACTCTCTACACTTAGGAACTTGTTATTTTTATTCTCCCTGGGTCAAGGCTGTTCTCATGTGTTCAATTACCTGTCATTTCTAGTGGTAACTGTGGATTCATTCCAGTGTGAATGGACTTTTTTGTAAGAAGTGTTGGAACTTCAGCTATGAGGTGGCTTAAACTATGTGTTTGAACTTTCCTGGATTTATAGCAGATGAAAATCTTGTCATGTGCATGATTTGTCTTGAGCAAGCCTTACTCAGAAATCTCATACCTTCCCTCCATTTATGTTTTTCTGCAGTGGGACAGTTTTTGTAGTCAGAAACTTTCCATGCTCCTAAATTTGTCCTCCTGAAGCACTTTTGCAGACAGAGTTTTACCTGTCCTGTATTGCTTAATTCCTTTCTGTGATCTACCTCACCATGACTTTTGCATAACTCTCAGCTTTTTCTTTGTCCTTACTTGATTCTGTGAAACACGACTTGAGGTTTTCCAAGCCACTTCCTTCCCCATCCTCATATTGTTTATCTCTTCCCTTCTGAGCTTGTTTTACTAATAATGTCTTTGCTAATAGCAGTTTATTTTTCTTAGTTTAATCCATTTGCTAGTCCTAGGAGACTGTTATATAATTTGTGTGATTCCTAGAAACTATTTAATACAAGTGAGGACAGCAGAAACACATTTATTCTTCTGCCAAGGTTATCTGCTTCATATGCAAGAGGAGATCCATTTATTTTCTGGAGAACTATCAGCAGTCTCCTAGTAACTGCTCGTGCTTTCCTCCAAAAGGGAAGGTTAAAATCTGTATGTAGAAAAGTCAATGGTGTTTCTCCACTGGTACATTGTGTATGCCTTCCTTGCCTCTGCTTTTCTTTAATTCCATTCTTTTTTTATTTCCCTATATATCCACAATCACTTGATGCATCCCTTACCAGCTTTTTTAATCGCTGGCGAATTTCAATCATTAATTTCATATTAAGAACAGAAATGAGAATCCAAAACTGAATACTTGCAACTTCTATAAAAGTAAATAAACAAAAATGGGAAAGAAGTCTGTATTGCTTTGCCTGAGTGAAAAGGCTGCAGTAGAAGATGCACATAGAGAGAAAGCTCTTGCAAAGTCTGCTTTGGACAATAAGCTTAAATGTGAGCTCTCTCTTTGACATTGTTATCAGCCTTCAAAAGATGCAAATAGTAGTAAACATTGAGTCCCATACGCAGAGATCTTTCCAGATTTTTCCAAATTTAATTGAAACACTTCAAGATCTACTCCTGTAACTTTAGCAATGGGAACTTAGGGGTGCAGCTGGCGGGGGACACCACTCTGTGCACAAACAGACATGTGAATTAGAGCTCAGACTGCAGGTGAAAATTTCCTCTCCAGATGATGTTGAGGAGAATTTCAAGCATGGAAGTCAAGAAGTTCATCACATGGAGCCATTATACTCCATTTGAGTTGAATGCTGTGAATGCAACAGAACATTAAAAAAGAACTCACCATCAGGTGTGGATGTGCATGTAAGTTTCCCTGGAAGAGTACTCTTCACAATATGAGATTGCTCGGGATCCAATTACTTTAATGTCTCTTATCCTCACTTTTCATGCAAAACACCTGCTAATAACCCAGCAGTAATATCACTCTCAAGGACACCGTTGTATTAAGGGTGAAGAACATGTATACATTTATGAGATGTAGACACCTTTTCATGTGATAGTGTTCCACCAGGGCTGTATTCATCTCTATTAGCTTTGAAGGCTAATTCAGTAGTAATTTTTTCACCAATATGACTACTTCAAAGGAGACAGAAGCAGATGTTTTTAAGACACAGATTTTTAGAGTAATTTAAACACCTGTGTGGCATCATTATAAAACATTGTAAAACCCCATTTTTTCATAATTAATTAATTTCTGAATGCATTTGATGCAATATTTTTATGTTGTCAGGCTGCATTGCTGTTGAATACCACTTTTCACATCTCTTATTACAGAAATTTGGATCAGACTTTGAGGGTTTACAAATGTGAGGAGAAGTACAGTATGGCTAAGGTGGAAAAGCTATTCAGCAAAGCTATAAAGGCTATCCTTCTTTACATTTTTGTGTGGATTTTAGAAGTGCATTACCCTAATCCTCAAAAAACACCTTTGTCTTGGAATAATAAGGTCTGAATAAAGCATTATTGTTATAACACTCTAAATTTATACTGTGGTGGTTTCATATTAACTTAGTTCCCTTATGTATGCAAGCCCTGTATGGGAACATGCTTGTGAAAGCATAACTCTCTCTTTTTATAGACAACAGCAAAACTGTGATTTGGGGAAATTAATTCAAATTAAAATATTTGGAAGTATGTTTAAAAACTATATAAAAATAGGTGTTAAATAGTATGTTTTCCAATTAATACTTTTAAAATATAACCAATGAATCACCAATGATGTTATAATAATTAAAGCTAATATTATTGAAGATAAGCAGAGAGAGAAATAGAAATCCTTTTTTTTTTTCCTTTTTTTTTTAAGTGCTCTGTGACTGACAAAAAACACTAGTGTTTGTGTAGGATTTCTGAAACAGATTTCCAGCTGGAATCTGCAATTTAGGCTCTTGGTTCTGCTGTAAGCCATTTTCTTTCACTGCCCCTCACCTAAATTCCTGCCCTTCCTTCCACCACTTATTTACTATGACCTGGATTTTAATAGTAAGAGAACTATGACTACACTGTTTTCAGATTACCTGAAACTGAGATCATGTGTAGTACCTAATAAATCCTCCCTCTCATTGCTAATATTGTGTGGCCACATGGTGCCTTAGAACATCTTAGTCAAAATACATAAAGGGTAAAAATGTGCAGATCTTTCCATCAAGGTTCACTGCAAGAAAGGTCTTTGGCTCCTGAGCCTGTGAGCTGTTTGGCTTTCCTGTTCTTGAAGAACATGCCCAGAGCAGGGAGGGTGCTTACAGGAAGCAGCAGGAACTGAAACAATGGGCTGAAGCAGAGCTGGGAGGTTTGGTGCTGAAGGGCAAATGAACATGGAAAAACTAGAGGGCACTGTGATAGGATGGGACATCAGCACTTCAATGAACTAAACCATCACATATATGGGATTTCCTATTATTTCTGAGTGGAGGAACTTTTTCCTAAGACAGTGTTTCAGAGATGGATATTATCAACGAAACCTAATTAAATATAAATGCATAGCTAGGCACACTGGATGAATTTCAGACATTTGTAAGACAAGAATACCTATGCAAAATATTACCTGAAATCTTACAGAAGTAGATTCTGCACAGAATGTTTCATACACCTCTGTAGATCTTCAAATACTAACCCAATATTCTCCACTATACATGCTGGGGCAGGAATGCCATGCATTGTCTTAATTTCTATTGTTATAATTGTATTCAGATGTTTCCACATAATTACATTATATTACCATTGTTTTCATATTTTGAATGTAAATTTTTATGCTCCATTTTTTTAGTGAATATGATCTACTCTGAACTTGTATAGGCTTTCATGAGGTGGGAACCATTAAGATGTAGTTTTATAAATCAATCCGAAAAAACACATTAAATATATCAGGTTAAAAAGCCCCTTTTTGTGTGCACTCTCAAATTATTTTACATCTGTGCATGTTTGAATGCTGATGGGAGTAAGTTGGGACTCCTTGTTTCTGTTTAGTCTGGAGCAAGCAAATTTCCTGCTTTGTGTTTTGCAAATACCACCAATCTATTTACATCAATCATGGTTAAGAAATTGGATACATGTGTATCTACATTAGATTCTGCATATACTACAATCATTAGAGAAATATTTTAGTGCAAAATAGAACAGATTATGAATGCTTTTTCATTAGAATCTCAAAGTGGGAATTTAGACATAATTATGTTTTGTACGATCAGTAACACACAATCGTATCATTTAACTACAGACTACATTTTAAAGTGAAGGCAAATCAGAGCCATCATAATTTATGATGTGAATATGAAGTAGTCAGCAAGTCCATACAAGTACACATAGCTAAGGAAACAGATACTTTTCCTACATGAGTCAAGAGTGGCAAGTATTTCTATACTCCAATACCAATTATTTTCCTCCTAAATTATTTCAGAATCATAGAATCATCAAGGTTGGAAGAGACCTTAAAGATCTTTGAGTCCAACCATCAACCACCACCCCCCTTAGTTTTTGTAAAAACTCAACACATTTGAACAGACGACTGAATTATTTTTCAAGCCCACATAAGAAGTGCAAATAGTACATACATTCTATATTTTAAAGTCAATCTTCTTGCTAACAATCAAAAAAAGTTCATCTTGAAACGTGACATGCAGTCTTTTATCAAAAGAGTGGGAGGTAGGTAAAAGAACTACAACTGCACAGAGGAAAATCTGTCATACTCAGTAATCTGAGACTATGTTTTCTAGCTACAAGTGTAGTAGAGAGATTAATTACTCTTCTGCTTCCTGAACTAATCAACCTAGAAGCAATTTCTTAGAACAGACAGCAGAAGAGAGTGATCCATTCAGTTTTCTTCCAGTAACCCTATCCAAAAATCTTGACTGTACAGTCAAAACTTGGCAAGAGGTGTACAGGACCACATACTGTGGAAAACCACACAAGAGCATCGTGACATTTATTGTACTTGAGAGAGTACAAAACCTCTATCTGAACCTCATTGAAGGGGAACAAATATTGTTGTAATAATATGAACCAAGTTTCCCAAACATCAGGGTGTACAGAAGTACCTTCAAAGCCAAAAAACACCCCATGAAAAAGTGTATTTGTAATTTCAGTTCAAGGCCTTGTTGCCATTTCTATTCTGATTTTACAGCAGGAAGAGTAAATGCCAATAACTTTAGGACTGGATAAAGTAATTTATTAAACGTACGTGCATGTTCACATGGGAATGGAGTATCTTGTCCAGTAAAGGAAATCAAATACCTCTGGAAAGTTATTACAAAAAGTAGTTATTGTGCCTCTGTCTACTGAACTGTCTGGAGCTTTGAAAAATTACATTTTGTTTATAACTTTTCATAGGTGCCTGATTATTCTCATGTCATGTGGACATTACATATGCAGGTAGGTAAAAATTTCCTTTATCATCACCGAAATAGTGTTGAGTGTGAGTTGGCTGTTTGCCAATGTATTACATTATCTACATTTCAATAGAATGTTATTGAATTCTCCAGTCAGACAGGGGAAGAAGAGCTGTGACTTTTGAGCCCCAAGTCATGTTCTGCTGAAAGAATTTTATCCTGGCAGTTCTCATGTGCTCCTCCTGCTAACCCTGCCCACAGCGAGCCTGTGGGCATGGCTTGCAGGATGGGCTCCTACATTTACATCATAGCTTGGGCAAGAAGAGGGACTTTTTTGTGGTTATCTGCCTTTGACATAGAAGAAAGACTAGAAGAGATTCTGTGGTCAATATTTCCAGCAGTCCTTTCCTAAGTCAAATGATTATGGACTATTAATATTCAGTGAATTCAATCATGAGGCTATATGGACACTTATCATTCATCTGTTAGATTAACATGTACTGAAAAGCATCTGCATGACACAGACAGGTCTTTCATGTAGAGAGACAGAATTCTACTCCCTTCATAATTTTTAATTTTTTAAAATATAAATTGAAGAATGAACAAGCTGTTCCCACGATTAAAAATTACATCAATTTCAAGTAACTGTATCACTGGAGGCCTTTGAAACAGTGCTTTCAGATGATCAGCCTCATGTCCTGATTGTTCCATGTCTTGAGGAAAGTAGTCTGAAAAATTACAGAGTCTGCAACCTCTTGGGTAAATTGACTGCAACATTCATTTCAAGACAAATTAAAGCACGGTTATTATAAATTCCTAAATTACGAGTTTTGCAATTAAAATAGGAAATCACCTTCAATTTTGATATAAAAGGTCTGGAGTGCTAAGAAACATTTGCTGTTCATACTTCACCTGTATTGTCTCACAAGAGAGTGTAAAAATGTGTGTATGATTTGCTGACATCAATTGTATAGACTTCAGCTGTCCTACAGCTTTAGGAGGCCTCTCCTCAGTAGCTAATGATCCTTATTAGTCCCTTCCAACTCAACATATTCTGTGATTCTTCTGGGAATTAAGCAAGTAATAAATAAGTTAATTAGTCATTGTCTACTAGAGTCAGGTACAATATATCAAAATACCTCTTTTACTTCAGGAAAATAAAAGTGGTGTAGGGATGACTTTCCAGTGACCAACCAGGGCTGCAGGACCACAGCAGTTCCAGGCTACAAACATAGTATTATCTTATCCAAATGATACATTTTTCCATTACTCCATAGTTCAGTGGCTTTTTGGCCTGTATTTTGTAAAAGTTCTTGTGATGTTAATATTTGTCTTGGAGCTAGGTTTGAAAGTTTGTGGATAGAACTAGTATTTAAGTTTTACACCAAATGGTTGATTTTTGGCATCCTAGACAACTCTATGTCTTGCTCCTGTTTTTCTGATTATGTTTTATTTTTATTCTGTCAATAAATGCCTTGTATTCTGAATTCTCTTTAAGACTTTTAAGAAGTAAGTTTGCAAAAATAGAAATATCAGAAATATTATGAAGAACTATTAAAAATCTCTGTGAATTACAAGCCTATATATAAAAGGATGTAGGGCATTTTAGTGTTATGTCAAAAAGATGTATTACCCTTAGAAGCAATAATTCTTCTAACCTCTTATACAAAATTTATCTTTCTTTATTTTTTTTTCTTTAACAACTGAGCAGAAATCCTGGACATACTAGAGCTCTCATTAGAGTTGGTTCCAGCCTAGGATGGGAAATGTGCAACTGGCTTAAAGCGTTTGTCACACCACTGAATAAATTGCACTACTCTCAATGAAAGAAAAATAGAAACACAAAAAAAAGGTTAATGTTAATTTGATTACTAATGAGACTCAATGCTTCTGCCATCTGATGGTTCTGGGACCATTTGGGTGGTCTTCAGCTTAGCCTTGGGTTTAGAACTCCAAGTTATTTAAAAAGTCATTACCATAACAGAGTGGGGTCCTTGGATGACAAAGAATCTCAACTGAATGACTAGAGATTTATATTATTTTAAGCAGTGATTAATGAAAAGTCAGTGTCTGAGCTTATAACTTAGACAAGTCCTTAATTAAACAACAGGTTAGCTAACACATATCAGAAGAAAGAGGCTCTGTGAGAGAATGAAGCCATGCTTTCACTATGGTTGATTTATGTGTATCCAGCTGATGGCCAAAATACTTATTGGAAAGCTTCAGGAGTATCTCAATTCAGCTAAAGCATTTAAAGGAAAGATTTCCTTACAAGGATGATTGGAAGAATATTGATATTTGACCATATATATCTTTTTATACTATTCAGATATTTGCTGAAAATCTAATATGTCTAACATAGATTGAAATAGTATATGGCTCTAAAATCCTAGCATTTTAGAAACAAATTTATATAGTTGCTTATTTTTCATTTTTCTTTTGTCCAGCTTTGCCTGTGTCAATTTATACAAATCAGGTTTCTCTTATTCTTCAGCAACAAAATCATTAGCAAGGCTTAAAATATAAAGTTGTTTTCTGTTGCTGTCATTATTGGTGATGAGGTATGAAACAATTCCAATGAACCTAAAATGCCAAGAGCAGCAAACAGCTTAGTTAGATTTTTTTTTTTCAAGCTAGACTACTCTAATTCTCTCTCAACTGCTGGTCTCCCCATGGGCAAACAAAACACCCACTAGCTGTACAAAATTCTGCTTTTTCTTTTTTTTTTTTTTTCCTCATAGAGTATCTATCTCACTAGAAATTATCACTTGCATATTTAATCTTCTCTGTTTTATTCAAAGTCCATAATTTACAAACTCATTTTTACTAGCATTTGCCTGAGGTCTGCTCCTAAAAATAGATAGCTGACCCTGCATTGTGAATTTTGCATTTTATACTCAGGTTACTTGTTCTCACACAGCCATTTTATTTTCTTCTTCCCTTTGACTCTTCTGGGTTATCTCTGTTCAGCTGATGAAAGACATAAAATAGATTGAAAACCAATGTCCAACCTTTCAATGAGGAATTTGTTCTCCAGTCTCAGAAACATGCAAGAGTAGTCTGTAGTCACTGTAACTTCAGCTAGAAATGCTTTCCAGTTGTTTCTAATTACTGTCCTAGGACCTTCCTCCAACATCATATTGGGCTAGGGATACATAGTAAGAATTAATTGCAGGTATTACTTGCCTGTTTAATTTTCAGCACAAGGTAGATGAATTTGTATTGAATATTTGTATCATGTAGCCATGGAGGACACTGCTGGTTGCATACAGTATCTGAAGAAGTTTAAAGTACCTATCCTGAGAGCTACCAGGGAGGTACTTCTGCTGAGCTTCCTTCTGGCTGATGATGTGAAGGTGTTTTCAGTTCCTGCAGGCTTGGGGAGGCCCAGTCTGAGGCACAGTCTGCGTTCTGGATTGATCATAGCTGATCACTGGGCAACCCAGCTGGACTGGAGCCATCTCTGGCACATCTACAGGAATTCTGCCTTGGAAAAGTGTGGTGGACACCCACCCTTGCTTTAGTATTAGCCAGGTTGAGTAAAGGATTTGAGCATGAGGTTGGACATGAACTCAGGAAAGAAAAGAGATTTGGTTGTCTTGCTCAGTCACATGGAAGGAAATATTATTAAGGACATCATCCAAGTAGAAAACTGGACTAGTGAATGATTTAAAAAAACATATTTTCTGTATAGATAGATTAAAAGTGTCAAGTCTTGATCAGTTACTTGTATATCTATGACTGTATCCATGGGTCCAAGACATCATCTGTCAGGCTCAGATAAGGACACAAATTTTTTTTTATCGCCTGGCATAGTTTAAATTTGCAACCTTTTTCTCCCTTTACTTCAAAGGGTAAAATTCTTGCATTACTCCCAGAGGGTAAAAATCTCTCTAAAATTTGAAGACCTAAAGTAAATTTCAAACATATGTTTTCTGAACTCATTACACTCTTCTCTGGTAACCGGGCTCATAACACATTTCTTTTTCAAACCAGACAAGTGGGACTCCATTTATAAATATTTTGTTTGAGAGTGTAAATCTTGAAGATTAAAAAAAAGAAAAAAAGGCCTGCCAAAGGAAGTGTACAGACCAGTATTGTCCCAGCTGAGCTATAAAAAACAGTCCTTCAAATGTCTGACTCTGGAAATATTCAAGTTTCTGCTAACCTCCCTTCCCTCGCCTCTGTTCTTTCCTGACCCCCTCCACTCCACCAGGTTTTATAAATCTAAAATCCAAATATTCAATTTATGTAATGAGCTTCATATGCAAAAGGTAAGAAATTGCCCTTTCAGATATTTAATTGAAAAAAACATACTTGAAAAAATTTATTGGGGAAAAAATAATATGCTACCTGCTTTCTGTTTACAATTGGAATTTTGTGCCCTTTTCATTCTCACTGTATGTCCATTTCATCATTTATGACACAAAGAGATTGGTTTTTTTACTCTGAAGAAAACCTCAACCAACAGGAGGGAGCTCATTCTGAAGTAATTGGTTAAAATCTAGTAATGAAAACAGGGAAATGGTTTTGATTTTCATTATACTTAAGGTCATTCCCAGGTCATGTTTGACACAGATTCAATGTTCATATAAATTTAATAAATTCTGTAAAGGAAATTCAAGTAACAGCTGTGAAAAAAATGTGATTAATAGGAGCCAAAATAAGTGTCACTTTGAAATTTGCCAACTGCTGATGGATAGTTAAATGAATAAAACTATAATGTCTCTACCAACTTTCAAGAGCAGAAAGCCCTGGGAAATCAGTCACTTAAGTGATAGAAACTTTGCATGCTAGCAAAGTTACACTGTTCATTTTATATCAGATTTCGTACTCAGGGTTTAAATCATACTGTGAGTTATTGTATCACACTCCTGGTCTTTTGATAGCAGTATAGTGATAAAGTTATGTTAAATAGATCTTTTGCCACAGTAACTGATTCTCCAAAAATACTTCAAATACTCTCCTTAACCTATGGATTCAAAGGAGATATTAATCTTGTAACACTATTCAGCCTTCATCTTAAAAAAAAAATCCCTTAAGGATGTAAGGATGTTTCCTACATTTCCAGATGTGTCTGTGCTGGTATCCAGGAACCAGGGGCAGGCAGGGACTCTGCCATAGCTGAATCACCAGCCTGGGTGACAGAGGAACAAGGTCCACCACTGTTACAGGCACAATCAGCATAAAGGTACCTAATACCTCACCTGTATAAGAGAGAAATAACTACATTCATATAATCTTTCAAGTACAACTGTATTTATATGCTTTTATATGTGTAAGTCTACCCTTTACAAACACTTTATATCAGTATATTTAAAATAGCAAGATTTTCCTCACCAGTTTTACAGCATTTCAGCTATAGTTTAGATGTAGTAAAATATTCTGAGCCATTCAGAGTCAAGAGAAATTTCAAAGGGAAAATAGAAGAAATTTCAATACTTCAGAGGATTTGGACTAAAAAATTAAAGCTCTAGTACTGTAGCCTCTCCATAAATCCTCTCCAGATACATTGCTTAAATTGATTCTAGGTGAGCAGAAAAGCATAAGCAAAAAGCAATGGTGAATGGTTGGGGACACTGTTGCTGTAATAAAAATAGCATCTATAGTAGTAAAATCTGTTTGAATTCAATTTCCTTGTGTTTTATTACTTTTGTGGTTATCAACAGTTACAAGGAGCTAGATACTACTCAGAAGTGTATCATGTGATTGACACTTGTCAAGACATGAGAAGTCATTCAGCTGCAGATGAAGCATCCTCAATTCCACTAATGTAAATATACATGTGTGCAAACTGTAGTGACCCCAGTATGCTTTTCTCAAGGAATCAATAATGTTATCAGAAGTGCCCTCAGGGCCCCAGCATGTGTTTATAATATGCATACTTCCAGCTGAAATCAGCATTTGAATTACTGAAATATGCTGCATTATATCCTCAGATAATGTAAATCAGCATAACTCCACTAAAGTCAACCTAGGAAAGCTGATTTGCAGCAGCAGAAGACCCAACTTCCTGTGGTTATCCTGTTGCATTCTGCTTATTAACCCATTGGTCGATCATATTTTGTCTTTAGCTTCAGAAACAGATTTTTCAGGGGCTGAATGGACTTGTAGCCATGAAAAGGAAGATCAGAAAGCTTAAAGAGTAATTGACTGAGTTCACAAGATGAGTAAGAGAGGTCAGTAAGGCTCCAGGACTAGGAGCAGGCAGTACAGCCCAGCAGGAGAGGACTGCAGAACAAAACAACAAAACTCCTGAATTCATTTCAGCGAGTTGTTTTGGAGCAGGTCTAATCTGATATTGTGAACTGAGTGAGCATGTGAATCACATTTGTGCTATCTTGGATTATCTCTTCCAGTTGATTTGCCCTTGAAAGAAACCCAGTTTGTGCATCCTGAGACCGCTCAGAGAAGCGAACCAAAGCACAGTGGCTGGGGCTGAGGGAGATGTGTGCTTCCTAAGCTCTTGAACAAGTCAAACTAAAAAGCCAGTGCAGACTTGCTCTAAACCAGCAGTCACTGCTTTTTTTTTTTTTTTTTTTCTTCTTTATTCTCCCCTTCTCTCTGTTTTATTATCATGATTTAATAAAACACAATTGTACTACATTTAGAATGACAGCTGACTCCATCTGGGACTTGACCCTGTCCTCTTAGAATTGCAATATTCACCATGAAATAAGTGGAAGCTGATATGACTCTGAAAGGAACCTAGGGCTACACAGAGGGACTGTTTGCTGCAGGAGTTCATATCAGTATGTTTGTGGGTTGACAAAATCTGTTATTTTTACCTTCTAGAAATACTATCTGTATTTGCCATACCATTAAAAAACGTGTTAACTGTGGTCTGTCTCAGATATGATGAATTTATAGATGAAGAGACTGGAATGTATGAAATATTTCAGTGAAAGTGCATTCAACGTGATAGAAAAAGCATTTGATAATTGGGCATAATACACAGTCATGTTCTTATAGTTGTCTCTAATTTGGGTTTCAGATCCTTGTAAAAAAATATTATATGCTTAGCTGAAAAAGCTTTATTTTCCTGCAAAGTGGGTGCTGCACACAGTGTGTTCTTCAAGAGCTACTTAGACCCCTTAGGAGAGGATCTTAGCAGTGGAATATTTTGGCATGATTAAACTGTACTAACAGTGGTGGCTAGGGACTGTGCATATGTATTTGAAGTACCATTGGAGATGCTAGTCTGAAAAGAACTATGACACATGTATTCTTCTGGGTAAATCATCTGGGCATTTACCCAGCTGCTTCAGTGAGTTGGAGAGCTCACAGGAGGCTTGACACCGCTGTGGCCAGTATTGCAAGCAGTACTAGCAACATTATTTGCAATATCTTAATTAGTGTGATTACACTGATTCAGGCTTCCCAAGGTGACCTGTCCCACCTGGCCTGTGTCTGTATTGTTCGGAGTGGCCACAACGTGACAAAATTTATGCCCCATCCAAGTCTTACCTCAGCATCTCATCTCAACATTTGCACTGCTGACAGCATGAGGCAGCCTTGTCTGGGGGCTCACATGACCTATCTCCATGTCTGAGGCTGGGACTGAAGCTATCATACTCCTGAATACTGACAGCAGCTTATCCATCACCTGTTCCTCTGATTGTAGAAAAGAGAAAAAAAGCATACACTTTTTGTGCCATTTCATAAGTCCAACTCATCGTTATGAAATTATGTCTCATAACTAGTTGTGCTTTTTAAAACTCAACCTGCTTGACAACTACTCATTTAATTTTCTGTGTAAATCAAGGTAATAACACTTGGTTCCTGTTATGCTGCACTCTTCTGAAGTTATGCTATTGTAGAACTTCTTAAAAGTCTCAAAATATGCAATCATTAACTAAGTGACTGCACAATAGTTGATTCTAAGATAAAATACACTCTGGTTTTATCTGCCTATGGAAAGTGCACTCAAATTTATTAGGAGGAACATCAAAGCAGAGATGGACTGAATTAGATTTTACATATCAATAGATATCAGCTAATGGCATTTTTCTTCAACCTATTTTCCTATTCAATTCAATGTCAATGGGATCAGGATTTGGTCGAATTTCCCTCTTTAATCTATTCATTGTAAATCATACAGATGACAAAAGAATTTGCATGTCCATGCACAGTAGCCCATATTATAGTAGAAGACTGAATGATTGTTGCATATTGGCTAAATGCATTATCTGTGCAAGATCATGCCAAATGCAAAGTGAAAGTATAACTGAGAACACTGTGAATAGCATTTTCAAATGGCCAGTCACAATGTGGCTTCATCTTCCAAGTTCAACTATATGGTGTTTTGAAATGTCATAAACATATATTAAATGGAGTTAAATTTAAAAGATGTAGCTCTTTACACAGACATAAATATGCATTTTATAACAGCGATCATCTTTTGTCCTCTTTGGTCTCCTGACAATTATCTTGGATTTTTATCAAGTTTCCCATGAAGCAGTGCTTCTCATAGGCTCTGACTTTGCAAAGTATTCAAATGTCTTCCTGAACTGAAGCTTTCAGAGGAAACTTCAGTCTATTGGAATTGTGGTGGTCAGAGTGGTGAAAATAAGAAAGGTTTTTCATTTTATAACCTTGATAGAAAAGCTGTAGTGCAAGAACCTACACCTGTATCTAGGAATTTGATGCAAATGTAAATGTAAATGTAAAAGGCATTAAAGAGAAATCCATGAAATGAGTGAACCCGTGTCCATGTGGTCTTGCACAAGAGATGGCAGACTGCATGGGGTTTGTAAATCTAATTACAGTGTAAGTAACTACTTGGGGTTGATATTGCCATCAGTATGTTTTATAATACAAGCATTTGTAAGTAACAAATGTTTTAGGCCCTATCAGGTTTAGATTTCTCTCTAGTCCCAATGTTTGCAATGTAGGCTGTTGAGGGAATTGGTAAAGCTGTATTAATAGTGGTGCCTTGTATTGAGTGCTCTTCCAAAGTCTCCTTTTATCACACTTTAAAAATCACTCCATTGTTTAACAAAGATACAACCAGTGCTCTTTTATTCTGTTCAATTATGTGGAGCACTTTTTTTTTCCCTCCTTTTTTTGCAAGGGGGTTAATCTTCAGGGATGAAACAGATTACCAGCTTTTGAACCAATTTAAGTAGAATCTCCAGAAACAAAGCCAGGACAAATAATTATTGGCAGTTCACAGAAGGCATTCTGTGCCCACAGCTCTGCAGGATGCCATTAAAGTCAGTTCACTTGTCTTAATGGGAAACACCTGTAATCTGGGACACAAGAGCAAAAATCAAACTAACTGTGCTGGAGACATTGAAGATAAACTGAAAATAAAATCTTCCCTCATGTCCCTCCTCCTCCTTCTTTCATCTGCACTCTTGTCCCCAGAGTATCACTGGTATCCCTCCCTTCTTTTAAAAGACATATGAAAGCCTGTCTTGAAAATTGTATTCCTTCATAGACACTGAAGGATATCAAGCAATTTCAGTTGCAATATTAAATCAGAAGAAAACTTACTACAAACAAAAACATGTTTCATAAAGGCTCGGTTGGTACTAGCTATTAAAATGAATGCAAACCATCTGAAAATATTTCTCATAAATAATGGCTTAAAACATTAAAAATATATTGGTCTGTAAAATTCCAAGATTTTTTGCTTTTATGTTGCTCTCTGAATATATGTTTTGGACAATGCATTTCTCTTCCTATTTTTACAGGTTACTGATAAATAATATGTGAGAAATATGACCTTGATATTCACAGACAACACAAATTTATGTCATCTTTATAATTTCATTTGGAAAATGCAGCCACATAACGATCATATTTAAGTGTAAATGTAGAGTTATGTCACTGGGTTGGAAAGTAATTCACACAATGTCACAGTTTGAATTAGAAAGGCTAGCAGAAATTCAGGAAGAAATTTTAATTGAGGCAGTCCCTGGTGAAAAATGAACATGCAGGTTTTTTGGTTGTTTTTATCAATGCATCCATGAACAATTTTGACCTTTTCCCTCTCTCTATTACTTTGAATTTTATCTTTTCAACAGAAATATCAGGAAAAAGAAATCAGAGAGAATAAAATTTGGTTTTAAACATTTTCAGTTACAGAGAAGAGGCCATGACATGGGAACATGTTGAAAGAAGGCCCTCAGCCCCAAATTTTTCAACGTCTAAAAATACACCAGACTGTGAGAACTACCAGCTACATTTGCAATGTGGTACAAGTTTAAAAATTTCACAGCACATAAAGATACATCTTTTTTACCTTCAAGGCTGGCGGATGTTGTATTAGCTTCAGAGTAAATCTACTGTGGTAGCCTGAATACTTTGAATATGCATTCACAGAACAGAAATAATATGAAAACTGGCTTTCATCTAACTTTTCATGTGTCCAGGAAACAGATTTATTCCCCTTTTTTAAATACTAACAGGAAGTGTCTCTGAATTCAGAAATTATTTTAATCAATCTTCCCGTATCCAAGGTGACTGTTTTATTGTATTGATAACTTCAAATCCTCCAAACAATAAATCTGAAAGATAACCAGAACAAGAGCGGCATGAACAGAGAAACTAATTCTTAAATACATAAAGATACCCAAATTCCAAAGAATATAGGGATCCCTGAAGGTATCCTGTGCAGCTGGAATGCCTTGCAGTCAAAGGGATTTCCTTTTCAGTATTATTCACTGTACCTCATTGTTGAAAGAATTTTCCTTTTATTATAGGACCACAAACAAAGGGATCAGTGTTCTACATTGCTCTTTTATAGAGCTTTGAGCTTTTTTAGGCCAGAAGGCAGGCTGCAGAGCAGCTTGTTCAGCGTCTGATACACCCCATCCTGTCCAGGGAGTGATGCCAGGGTGTTCTAGGTTACCCAACACCTCTGCATTCCCAGCTTCATGGTGTCCTGTACATAGTGCCCTGAGGCTGTTTAGGCTTGCCCTTTTGTCCCTGCCCCCCAGTCAGCACAGGAGCTGAACTGGTTAACAAGATAACACTGCTGGCCATAACTAATGCAGAAATAGAGAAATGGGGCTTAATGTGAATGCAGCCATTCTGTACTGGGCAGCTCCTCCTCACCCCTCTCCATCTTCATCCCATCCCTTCCACGTCCCTTCCAGCTCACAGGGATCTAACCTGAAACTGAAATGCCTGCAGGGAGAATAGATGCAAGGTATCTTTCCCACATTGGATACCACCAGCCTGATCTATGGGAATGTCACAAAGTACATTCAAGAGGTAAGGACTGTTCTGGGACAGCCCTCTGCACTTGGTGGGCCAGCCTGAATATAGTAACCAACCAATTAAAAACCTTTAATTGCAAACCTTTGTGGAGGGCTGTGGCAGGTTGAGTTAAGTCTTCTCATTCTCAACGCTTCTATTCCATTAGGTATCCCATGTTCGCAATGTCCACATGGTCCAAGAGAAAATCCAAATGTCTTGGGCTGCTCTAGGGCCACGAGAACACAACACCCGGTCTCTGAGGGCTGCCTTGGGAATCAGATATTTGCTTTCACCTAACTTCTGTAGGGATGTTTTTTCTTGGACACTAAACAAAGTTTTTGTTAAGCAAAAAGTTTATGTTACTCATCCCTTGATGTTTCCTTAATGTTCAAAAATCACTTTCCCTCTCACATCAGCACATACACAAATCAGTTCTGCTTGTAGGTGCCCTCCAGGACTGTTGCCTTTGAAACAATAGTCTCAGGATGGAGCCAACAAACTCCTTGAGTGTACCTAAATCTTAGGCACCATTCTATTCTGTGCATGTGTTCTGGTGACTGGATCTAAAGGGCAAGCATGTTCTTTGTGGACTTTGGGGCTTCCAAATATGGCCCAAAGGACCCGGAGAAAATGAGGGGAAAAGGCTTTAGCTTAGAAGTCAGATCCCTTGAAGAAATCAGTCTCTGTTTGCTACTAACACAGAGGATTATGACAAAAAATGTCAAATTTTCATCATGATATAGTGAGGTCATTGTGTTTTGATGGATGTCCTGGTTTCAGCCAAGACAGGGTTAATTATTTTTCCAATAGTCAGGACCTGAATGTTATTTGATACCACTTCTGTCATTGCCAGGAGCAGGGAAAAGAGACTCTCCCAGGGGAAAAGGGTGTTTCTTCTCTTCTGGTGGAGAAAATGTGGCAGCAGAAGAGTCCAGAATTTGCTCATTGTTGAGGTCTTTTCTGTGTAAATAATTGTTTTTTCTCATACCTTTTGTTATTAAGATTGTTGCTGTTACTGTTCATTTCCTCATCTCGTTTTTACCAGTAAATTGTTCTTAATCCTTGACCATTGTCTTTTGTGCCTCCAGCTGGAGGGGGAAGGAGAGGGAGCAACATGGTGGTTTCAGTGGGAGCACTAAATTGGAGTCCATTCCTAAAGCATGACAGTAGGGCAGCCAAGTGAGGACAACGCTGGGAGTATTTCATGAGGCACCTGCAAAAATAGGGTAGGATAATGATCCTGGTGAATTATACAGTATGGCTGTACCTGGATCAGCTGGGTACAAATTTATGGCCCTTATTTTCAATGTTTCCTGGGACTGAGGCATGAAATTTCATTTCCAGCTTTATCTCTAACATGATCTCTCAGGCAGGGAGATGCTTCCTGTTCCCTCCTGCAGATGGGGAACAAGAACAAAACTTGTTCATTTGAGAACCAGAGTGAGCTGCAGATTCAGTTTTCATCAGGTCATTTCAGTGCCACCTGCCCTTTATTTTCTATAACCTCTCTCTTTTCTCCTAGGAAGTACAAAGGTGTAGTGCCAAAGCCTGCACAGTGCTGAGTGCAGGAATGCTGCAGTGGGCGTTTCACAAACCACATGATATCGCTCGTGTAGGACAGGCTGTTGCTGTAATGTAAGACCCTTCAATTCTTATTGATGCTTATGATTTACTTCTGTAAATGGTCAGCACCTTGTAAAGCTGCTCTCAGATCTGTAACACCTTTTATGCCAGGGTCACCTTACCCCTTACCCTGCAGTTCTAATTTTTTTTTTTTTTTTTTTTTTGTAAGGAGGAGAGGAAAGGTGAAGAGAAGGAAAGGAGCAGTATTATAAGCAAGAGGAGGCTGGACACAATCTGTCAGATCCAACTACTTCTGAGCAATTAGAATTGAAAGTGTGAGGAGACGTAGCTGTGACACAAGTAAGGTTTATCACAGTAAGTTCAGCAGAGTTGCACAGACAAAAATGCAGTGTGGAGGAGAGGACTGCTGCATAATTATCTGAATGTAAAGAGTTTTTATAAAGTTCTTGCAAAAACTCTCTAAGAAAATATTTAAGAAATTCTAATCCATGTAACGGACTAACATAACATTTTGAATTAATTATCATTGCATAATATAGGATAGGTGGCGTAACTACAAATAATTTCAAGATAGCTGAAATTTATCCTGCTCCAGAAAGTCTCACTGAACCATGGTCCACCTTTAAATCAATAATAAAGAGACATGGCCTTAACCCTGATTCCCCTCCCCATATGGTGCATGTTCACAACTTCCAGAGAGGGCAACTCAGAGCAGTAATTTGTGTAAATGAGCAGCCACGCTTAGCACCTCTGTGCATTTTAATCAGCTGAAACTGCCACCTAGCTTGTACATTTGGACAGAAAAGAGTTCTTAGCCAGAAAAGGGTAGCAGATCATGCCAGAAGGAACTATTGTGTGTAAAAACATTTTAACTTCTATAGGAACTAAGAATAAACAGTGAATTTTCTAATTTGCAGCAAGATCATTTCAAAATATAACAAAAAGGAAAATTAAAAAAAAATATTTCTTGGAAAATATTTTTATCTGATTCAAAACCTTCCATTCAGGCTTCCACATTTTGTATTTTCTAGTATGGTGCAGTGAAAATGAAGAACAGAAATATTTCTCTCAAGAAAATCCTGATCAGAAAATCCTGATCAGAAAATCTCAGGAGTATTAAAGCATATGTCACAACTTTTTTGCTTAAAAATTATCCCATGTCAAATTCAACATATTTCTAAGTGTTTTATTTGAGAAAGTCTAATCTACTGGCAGATAAAGGTAATTGAGACATGATGCAAATTAATATTCAAAGCTAAAGAAAACAAAAGAAAGCAAATATTTAAAGCAGCAAAATCACAGAAACTTGCGTTTGACTTACGAATGGGTAAAATAAAATGCTTTTTGCTTTGATTTTCCCCTTGATTTTCTGACCAGGATAGTGTACTGTGGTATTAGACATCTGTGTTAAACTCTGGAGCTTACTGGATTTGATCAAGGCTTTTTCTGTCATTTTAATCTTTTAAAAACACCACCAAACAGATATAGTAAAAGATTATGGGACCTAGTTTATCTGTTAGAGTCTATCCTCTTTAGTTAAGATATCCTTATGCTTCAAAAGTTGAGCAGATATGTCTCAGAACTTAAAAAAGATTATTCTGACGGTATTTCTAATTGTGATTTTTGATGTCCAACTAAAGAAATTATAAACCATAGAATTCTACTTAACCAATCTGATCCAATCACAGGGCACACTTTAATTTTCAATAGAGATGTTAAACTCTTGCTCTTCTTAGAAGCAGCATGTGCCAGCTTCAGGCAGAGATTTGAACACTGGCACTGATCCAGGAACAAAGAGGAACTTGAAATGAAGCTGCCACTGAAATACAGGCACAGCTTCTTCAGACAAGATGTCAGCAGCACTTGTTCTTATGTCTGATAATGATGTTTTATTTTTCTCAAATGATGAATTACAGGACGCATACACATAAGAGGCAGGCACCTGAAACTGCCAGTGGAAGGAAAGCATTTAACTCAAGGTGTAGCTGTACTATTGGTAAACCACAACTTCTTGCACTGCCACTATAGTATAAATTAAGTAGAAGCCTAGCTTATAAACTCACACTATGACCCATGCTTTATGTTCCTTTTATGTCTCTTGGGTCTTGATCACAATGAAACTTTCTGAGTCTAAAGCAATTTAATGCAAACATTCCTGGGGAAGGCTATAAAATGTAAGTTTTGCAGTCAGTCTTTTATGGGTATTTTGGATGAATATTGTATACCCAGTAGGAAAAAAAAAGGATGATGAATGTAGACATTACGACATATGTGTGGGGTTTAGCTGAGTCTGTATTTGCACATGAATATTAACCCTGGTAATTGAGAAAACCTGTCTCTCCACACATCTTGTTCATTTCCACAAAAAGCATGTGCATGGATTTAAGAGAGAATTAATGTCTTGCCTTACTTAATTACAAATTTTCTGGCTATGACGCTCCCCATGCTAGCTTCTCTGTGAGGGCAATGGACTCAACAGATGCCATGTTACACCTACTAGATGGGGATAAATCTACTTGCTACTAAGCACTAACAATAACACATGGAGATGTAAGTTGTGAATCGAGTTCAGCAGACAGCATGGTTTCCAATTCTTAAGCATTTTGCAGCAAAACTAAAAAGCACCATCAAAGATGTTCACAAGTGGTATCATTGCAAATGTTTACAAAACATGTAAAGAATGGTAAAATATGTGCTTAAAAAATGTACTTGTTGAGATCTTGAGAGAACGGCATGAAAACACATGGTGTTGAGACATAGGCTTGGTTTCCTGCACAGTGCCCCAAGATATTGCCTTTTTAATCAGTAATGGTGAATTCAACATTGGTAACAATATTTTTACATGTCACAGGTCACATGATGTCCTGCCTTTTCTCTGATCAACTTGTCTTTGTGATCCTGTCTGTATGATTTGGGAGTATAAACAAAAATATCAAAAAATGTAAGTATGATGTCCTTAATATTCTTGTCTTACTTCTTGGAGAGATCAGAGTCTTTGTTTTTCTTGCCTTCAGACGTTATATAAAAAACTATCAGTTGAAATGTGATAGACAAACACCTACTGAAAAGGTCCTTTTAAAGTTTTAAAAGAACAGTATATGAAATGACAGCAGTTATAATAACAGAGCACAAATGCTACCATCCTCTACTGTCCCTGGCAAAGTGAAGGGCAGCTGCCCTCTGTGACACCTTTCAGTGCTGCAGCAACACACTACAAAAGTTTCAGCTTCAAAATCTTGGTAAGAACCAATTCAATGAACAGCAGAAATAAATGAAGCTTAAGAGGAAACATAATATTAGTCAATGGCCAGACACAAGGGTCTCTCCAGCTTCTAGTCACAGACAAATTCTTATTTCAATTTTCTGTTCTGCTTCCTCAATACAGTAATAATCTTATCACTCCATTTACTCTTCACAGCTGGCCTGCAATTCTTGGTTGGTTTTCTGCTGCAATTTAACCTGCTCATATGTGGCTGAGATATTTACTAGAAATCAGACTGTGCCATTTACAGAATGCAGTGCTGTAACTTCAGGGCTTGTACTGTGCTTTGTCAGGCATACTTACATTTGAGGACTAATTTTTTTTCGTTTATAAGGCACATTAAAGGAGGCAATGTTTAGTAGGAAGAAGGGCTCTGGTAGGATCAATGTCTGAGTGTGCTTGTCTTACTCTTCTCAGCGGAACCTTCTCTTACCCCAGCAATGAATTCTTTATGATCTGTTGTTGGTATTTTTCTGACCATCATCTAGTGGGATTGGAAATGCTCTCTTCCCATATAACTGCAGGCCAGCTAGAGAGGGTTATTTTGTCTTTCCTGTATGAGAGCCAAAAAAAGTATAAATTAGGTTCAGGTTGCTAGTTGATGCCTGTCTGGTGCATCAGATGAAGATGTGAGTGCTCATTGACATCTTTTTTTCCTGAATAGTCTGGAGAAAGGATTTAGAATTACTTAAATTTAACAAAGATGAGAGGCACGAGTAATTTTTTTCCTCCTTCTGTCCTTTGAAAGAGAAGTTCCAAAAGAGCCAGAACTGGGTTTGGAAGAGGAATTACTGGCAACCCCAGGCAACAGATAGAGGGAGCAGGGAAGGCACCTGCCCACTATGATGCTCACTTCCAGATGAGTCCCAAGTCTGACATGTTTATGACTCAATTATTCCACATTTATGCAGCTCTTGTTCCTTGTCTGTGTAACAAAATGGCAGTGCAGTGCCTGTATTAAGAAAGCACAGTCCATTAGGGCCATATTCAAGCACTCTGAATGAGTGTTACTACACAACCAAGAGTGCAGATCTCATGAGCTGGGGCAGTCATGTTGCAGCAGGCAATATTTCCAAACTAATCTCCCTCTCAACATGACATATCTCTTTATAGTGTGCTGGAACATAGACATTTTATGCTGAATCATTAATTTTGGCATAAAAGCTTAATTGTGCACATTGATTACAAAAATTCATGTAGTTTAACTGGGTGAGAACTGTAAGGCATAGGCGTGGTCAAGTTTCAGGTCATAATGCACTCCTTGACAGAAAAAGTTAATGAAAAAGTCCATTATAGCTGGATAATCCCATATTTTTCCACTACAGCTTTACCTTTATAAAATCAGAGGGCAGTGGTCATCATAAAATTATGTAATGATACAAATTGCTAGATGATATAGCTATGGTAGTCATTGTATTCCTACTTGTTTAACTAAGTGCTGCCTATGTGAGCCAGTGTTTAAAATACACACAATCTGAGCAGTAAATTTGAAAATCTGTTGATAAAATTCCTGATCCACCTACAGTCAACAAAAAAAGACCAGTTGACTTCCATGGGAAAAAAAGAATAATTTCTTTCCTCTAATAGAGGTTCAGACTCTTCACAGAGCTGAATGGTGTCAGTTGAGGCTGTAGGAGCTCAGCAGAACAGGACCTTAAGAGTGACTGCAACATGGCTTCTTCCAGTGGTGTCATAAGATTATTTATTTTAATCTGTAAAATCTTTTAAAAATTGTTGATGTCATATATTATGAATAAAATAAAATCTATGTCTAGGCAGTCTCACAACTTAATAGCTCAGTACAAATCTATGCATCACAGTTTGCTTGAGTGAATCAACCTCTTCCTGAATGAAGCTGCTATAGCATTGAATGTTGGGATTTTTGGAATGCCTGAAAAGACCTAGTTCCAAACTGTTTAGATATAAATATAATATTTTAAGTCTAAGATAAATGGGCCTCTGTAAACGTCTCTTCTCTTAAAGATGCAAAATAGACATAAAGTTACTTAGTATCTTGGGGGTGAAAGACTTCAACAACTTTCAAAAAGTTATAAGAATTAAAATACTCCATAAAATTTTAATAGAGACTAATTTTAGGTATAAACATTATGATTTGATTTTTTAATTTTCCGGTTTACAGATCAGGTAAAATACAGGGTTGAGTAAAATCGTGAAGACTTTTGAAAAACATTTGCAATTTCATTTGACAAATTCATACCTGCAAAGCCAGCTTTCAACAAAATTCATGCAGTGAGGCCTCTGCACCAGAATTAGGTGGACATATTTCTCCATTTGTTTGCAAATCAGTTGCCATTCAAGGAGAGACCTAATTTCAATTGCAACATTTTTTCTTTTATATGTTAACATGGCTTACATTAATTTCAGATATTTCACTGCCGTGTCCATTCAGCATTTGCTATTCAGCCAGAGGCTTAAAAGGACAACCAAGGTCTCAAGAACATCTCTGAGGTGCAGACTCCTCTCTCACAGTAGATAGTTTTACACCAAGACAAGGTTTTGCTATACCCAGGGGCCTGTGGTTCAAACACTCTCCTGTTTGCTCAACTAATGAGGTCAAAACACTTTTATCAGTAATGAAGTTATTCTCTCTTGTGTAACTTGCCTCTAAAACAATGTACCACAAATGATGCAATCAAAAATAATATATCTATACATTTTATTAACACCAAACTCTTCAGCACTGGATTCATGAAATAAAGGGAAATATACAGAAACATTATTAGCACAAGATGTAGGTCACACTACAGGGTTGTTCTAGAGAAAGATTAATGAGCACTTCGATTCTGGTTCCTAGGTATATAAAGATCACTAGAGAGCTTTTGTCTGCCTCAACCCCAGAGTCTGCCTAGTCTTTAAATGATTAGTTGGCAACCATTCTTTGTTCTGATACAAATTCAATGGACTAAACCCACAGTTGTACCATAGCTGAGCTGGGTACATTCAAGAAGAATGTGAGGAGACAAAAGCTTCTTTAATCCACTCTTGCTTCCTGGTTATGTAGTCTGAACCAGACCAGCAACTTCTCTGGCTTGCCATGACTCCCCAGTCTGTTGCTTTAATGGAAATGGTTCAGTGGAAATGGAAAAGTTCCAGTTTCCCTTTGCCTCACCCCAAAAAAGTTATAAGGAGCCATCCTGCTCTGTCTCAGCAAGCTGGACAGGGTCTGCATGCCTAACCCCTGCTAAGCACTGAGGCACTGTTTGGGTCAGGGCTGTCCTAGAAAGCCCTGGTCCTGGGCTCCCATATTTTACAATGCATTATAAATATCCAGCTACAACAGAAAGTGTGGCTTCTTTAGCCTCTTGCCTTCCAGGACAAAAATGGGCAATAGGAAGGACCACAAAGCTAGGGATGAAGTCTGGAAGCCTGGAAAGGCAGAGGTGAGCACTTGCAGTGATACTGGGCAAGGACTATGAAGGCCAATAATAGTAAACATTGCTATATTGAATTTTGTTAAAAATGCTAAGAGTTTATAGTTTATAAACTACTATTTATGATAGTTATCTTAATAAAGTCATGTCCACTCTTTCTACGTGTGCCACTTATGTGTAAACCAGCAGATATTTTCTGTTGAATGCAGTTTCCATAGACCCATATAAAGCGATTAGAATGAAGATATTATCAGATACTCTACAATAAAGGTAGAGTATGTATGTATGTATTTCAGAAGATTGACATCATGCACAACACTTTAATACACAACCCTGTGACATGAAGCGGGGGCAGGTAGGCAGCAGTGGCACTGAAGAATGATGCACAACTCACAAAGCAGGGACCTCTTTGCAAGTGATTTTTTCTTTTCAGCATCCTCGTCAGAAGCTGGCATTAGTGTCTGCTGAGCTTTCTAAGTGCAGCTATCAAGTGTACTTCTCATCATTTTTATCCAAGCTGCAACGTGACTGTGGGGCACGTCCCTTTTATTGTGCCTGGATCTTTGCTGGGTTCCATGGCTGCAGCCTTCCCTTAAGTGTGAAAGATTTGCCTCCTGTTCTCCAGTGAGCAAACCAGAGTAGACTTAGAGTCTTGCTCACTTTACCAGTCATCATGCAATTTCCACTCTACTGTAAAGAAGGATTTTGTGAAAAGATATGGGGCAAGCATGGTTCTGAACACACTTCTTTCAGTAGTTCATATGATAAAATCATTGTCATTGAACAGTCCCAGATAATAACAGAGTTTATTAATCATTATAATATATTAATCATATATTTAAATTTCATGGGACATTAAACAAAAAGCCACTCTGCATGAAACAGGCTTTTACAAAATACTTCAGGGCATATGCAAGCCTCAGTGGAAAAAAATTCTTTTCTGTTCAGATTCTACAGTTCAATATACTATTTAATTGAATCAGTCAGTCAGAAATACCTTTCTTTAGACTCTTTGATCTACTAGGACAATACTTTGCCATATTATTTCACCTGTTAACCAAAATGCAACATATCTTAAACTCCAAAATAAGTACTTTAAAAATCACTTTGATTGTTATACCCTCTATGGGGGTTTTTTTTGTTTGTTTGTTTGTTTACTTATTTTATTGGTTTGGTTTTTTGGGGGTTTTTTGGGTTTGTTTTCTTTTTTGTTTTGTTTTGTTTTTTGTTTTTTGTTTTGTTTGGTTGGTTTTTTTCTTCTTTTTTTTGAGCAGGGGAAGAATAGAGGGATAGAGGAGTGCATGGAGTCATGGAATAAGCTAGGCTGGAAGGGATCTCCAGAGGTCTTGTGCAAAATTCCAGAATATGTTGCTCAGGCACTGTTCAGACCAGTTTTGAATATCTGTCATGATGGAGATTCCACAGCCCCTCTGGATTCCTGCTTTGACTGTCCTTATGGTAAAAGAATTTCTTCTTTATATGAGATTGGAATTTCCTGTATTCTAACAGGTCTGCTGTCTCTTGATCTGTTATGCATTTCCAACAAGCCTCTGTCCTGTCTTCTGTATCCCTTGCCATCAGATAGCCAAAGAAAGGTGTCAGACCCCTCTTTAATCCTCCTTTTCTATCACTGAACCAGCACTGCACTCTGTCTGGAATCACTCCAGTCCATCAATACCCAAAGTGGACAGGAAAGACCAAAACCAGGCAGAGCAGTCTTAGGAATCTCACAAGTGCTGGAAGGATAACTAAGGCTAATGCAGATCTATTGCTATCTTATTTGGGAATGGCTCACACATTTCTCCCTGCATCTTGCCACAGAGCTATGCATTGAGTGCTAGTGCAGAAATAAGAATGCATTTTTCTCCTTAAGGAGAATTTCACGTTCCGCTGATGTTTCCTCATAGACCAAGGTAAAGAAAACACAGAATTCTATTTAGAGATAGAAGTTTGTCCTTTGTTTCTTGTTTTTAATCTGTCCACTTGGCATTTTACAAGTTTTTCATGCTTTGAAATTAGCTTAATATGTTATGAAAAATATTCAGCCTCTGAAAGGCTCTCGGGACTGAAATGTTTTACTTAAACAGCAGTGACACTCTGAGGATATAGAATACCAGTATAAGTTAAAACCCATCCAATATAGGCCAGCAGAACAAACACTGTGCATTAGAGAAAAAAAATGCTCCAAGTCACACAAAGACTTTCAGACCTGTAAGATGTAGACTTACAGTCCTGAAGGTGTTTGGACTATGCCATGGGCATGATGCTCAGATAGCCAAATCTTCTTGGCAGTGGAACCAGACTTCAAATCCATGCAGTCTGGAGATGAAAGCTGCAATCACAAACCTTGGTCATATGTTTAGGAAGTCAATGGGTTTATATAATTTTAAGTAGATATACCTTAATTATTTCATGAATGCCTCTGGCACAGAAATTGGTGTCACCTACACTTGCTTAGTAGCCCAGGTAAAATCAATCTGACTTTTTTCATTTGTTCAGTTCTGACTCCCAAACCTTTTCAACAGCCTCCCATTTGGACACTTTTTCTCTTTGTATGTAACCATTTACATGTCTTCTGGCATTCTAGAGAATAGATCCCAAAAGGCCTCAATCACAATGACAATGCAACAAGCTTCTTTACTGGGCAGATTTCTGGTTCCATTTCTGTAGTACTCTAAGTACCCATCAACCTCATAGTTTATCCACCTGGGAGGGAAATTTTTGTCTCATAAAACAGCTTATTGCTCTGCTGCAGCTTAAGTGCAACTGTATTTAAAGACCTTGAAGGTTTCAGTCAGCAAAATTAACTTTTATTTCATTTCATGATGCATTTTAAAAACCTAAGTAACGTTGTGTGGACAATTTTGATGATCAGAATTCCCTTCAAAGGATTCCAAATTATAGCCAAAAAAAAAATTCCTTTTCATTAAAAGCTAATTTTTTACCTTCCTATCTCATTTCACTAATGTGAAAATACAATAAAGGTGAACCATTTGCCTATACAAATTAGTTTTAGCTGACTCTAAGTCAGATAAGACATAATGTCTGTAACTTGCTATGTGGAGGCAATTTTACTCAATTCCTTCAAATTCCAAGGATTTATCAATATATCTGGATAAACATCATTAAAATTTAATTAAATTTCAATTTTCAGATGAATGCTGACTTTTCAGTGAAGTATTTTATTCAAAATTCTTGCTGAAATTAAATATATGGAAAACAATTCTATATACTAACATGCAGCTAGGTATGTTTAAAAACACTGGTTCTAGCTTGGCCTCTGAAATTATGCTTATTCTGAATACTTGCAGTTTTTCAAGTTCATAATTCACAGATTTACAAATATTTATGCTATTAAACATGTATATATGTTTATTTACAAATCCATCTAAGGAAGTCCAAACTAATTCTGTGGACTTCAATAGGAAATCTTGTTTATGGGCAATGCTTGCTTGTCTTTATGTTCTTACACTTTTAAACTCAAGCTCTGTATAATTTAATTTTCCATTACAAATGATGAATGCCAAAACTTTGATACATATAAAAAAGTACTCTTGGAAAATAAATCTGATTTAGAACTTTGTCATTGCATTCCATGCAAAAATTTTCTCTTTGTGAATGCACAAGTGTAAAAAATGGCATAGATGCCAATTTGGATAAAACCAAAGCAAGTCAATATCTGATTATTCAATTTTGGAAATGTAACTGAACAAGACTGAATTTGTTCCCATAGAATAGTACATACATTTGTGTAGCAAAAATTCCTGACCTGGACTTGTTCAAATCAAACCCATTGTTACTAGCAAAATCATTGGAAGTCTTCAAATATTAAAAATCAGCAAAACTAATGAGATTTTATACACTATTGCAAAAACTAAAGGAAATAAAGTATTTGATTGCAATATATTGTTAAGCCCTTATCAGTTCTCTACCCTGATTTCATAAGGTATATCTTCCAAAGAAGCTCTCAACTTAAGTATATCTTGAATGAGTTAATAAAGAAAGGAACTAAATAAAGGAGCACATATATTTCCCATTTACCCAATCATATGCAGATTGATATAAGAACATAAGAACGTCCATATGGAGTCAGGCCACACCTCTGTCAAGGCTGGGATTCTCTCTTCAGCACTTGCCAGTACCAGATGTCTAATGAAAGTGCATGAGAGCAGGACAAGTAGATAGGGATATTATAAGCTGGGATATTCTGCAGAATACTTTCCAGCCATCTGTGGCTCAGGTAGTTCCTGAGCTGCAGAAATGGTGTCTGCGTTTAATTGTCCGAAGCAGATTTTCCTGTCATGAATTCATCTGCAGCCATGCAAACTTTTCTGTCTGCAATATCTTACAGCAGCAGTGTCACAGCTTAATTGCATACTCTTTGCAGAAGCAGCTCTTGCTTGTTCTGGACCTGCCACCTGCTAATTTTATCTATTGTAACTCACTCTTTTTTTTTTCTGAAGTGAGCAATCATTTACTAATTCACCTTCTTCATGCTACTTATGATTTCACTGATCTTTCTACAACCTTTCAGGCTAAGTGCTTCCAGTCTATTTAATCATGACCCTTGCCTGTACAGAAGCTGTTCCACACCTTTGTTCATCCTTCTCACCTTCCTCCACACTGAGTTCCACTGTAGTTTCTGAAAGGGGAAAAGGAGGACGAAAGGCTTACATGCTTAAGAGGTGGATGCTCCTTTATGTTCTATCTCTATTCCTTTCTAATAATCTCTACTATTTTGCTTGACTTTTTACTACCTTTTAAAAGGATTGGCCTAATTTTAAAAAAATATTCACATGCATGGTTGTGCCTATTCTCTTTCCTGAAAGTAACTGTCATTTCAGAAATGGTTATTTCATAAGCACAATAAGGGGTTTCCCCACTATGCATCAATTTACATTTGTTTACTTTTGTTTTATTTGTTTTTAATCTTATGACCCTTTATGATATTAGAAGCTTCTGAAGCCTTCCATGGCTAAATGTAACCTTTTCTGTCTTGAATATCTTTAGTGTCATCAGCAAAGTTGCTACCCCACTATTTCCCTCTTTTACAGGCCATTTATGAACACAGTGAACAGCGTAAACTTCCACTTGGGAATACCCTTCTCACTCTGTATAAAAACTTAAATTTTAACCAGTTATTTATCTATCTGAGAGTGTTCCCTTGGTAGTTTAATTTCCTTAATAGACTTTATGAGATGCTGTTACAAATACCCTTGGGATTTGTTCTGCCTTGTTCATTTCTTGTTAGCATCTTATAAAGTATGATAATGTGAGTGTAACACAGAACTGGTGTATTCAGACTTTGCTGAGTAACCGAAGACAATGTCAACCTTGATCCAACTTACAAATTACAGGAATGGGAAAAATTGCAAAATAGTGGCTTGCTCTTTTCCTTTGTGTAAAAACAAAATGAATGTTTATGTTAGTCAAATACAAAACCTTGCATTACAAGTTAGTTTTTAGCTTAACACCTGTCAAAAGGGTATGTGTGATTGCCAAGCCCACAGGCTTGTATTTTGTACATTGCAATTGAAAGGAAAATAGGATTCTTCTATTTTTTTTCTTAGCTTGATTGAATATTCTAATTAACCTTTCAATACATAAAATAAAATAGATTAAGCATTTTCTCCATAGATGCACAGATTAAATTTGCTCGGTGTAGGCAGCATCCAGCTCCAGAGTTGATCTCCCCCGTGAGCTAAAACACAAGTATTGAAATGATCATTCTATGAATGGATTTGTACTGATACAAAAATATTAAAAATCTGATTATTAATGAAGGGTATGGTTACATACATAGCTTGCAAAGTGATTACACTAGACATGTATTTTAAGAGTGTTAGTACTGAAGGTAAACTGTGCAGTTATGCATTTGCATCACTGCATGTAGAAACTTTATATTTACAGTTTGAGAAAGCCAGCCCCTTAAACACAAGTGATTCAAGATACTTTATATTTACCTGGAGTAACAGAGCTTATATGGGCAGTTGCTTTGGAAAGGATTATTTAAAAAGCTATTCTGATAAGGTTATAAACTCTAGAATAGGTCAGCCATACCAAACCAAAACAATGCTGTCTGCAAGAACCCAGAAAACTCTCACGGCTCCTTTGATTTAGCCCAATAGTAGTCACTCTCACCTTGGATGATTCCAGACTCCATTTATCATGTTTTCAAATGCCTGTCTGTCAGTGCCTCTCACACTTTCAAATGTACAGTCTGCTTGTTTGTATGAAGCTTTCAGCGTGTGATTTGCACCAGATTTATGTTTAAAGCTTCACCTCTCTATTCATGTGTCAAATCCTAAATTAAGTCTCTCAGTTACTTGGTGGTAGCTCGTTGGTGCAGTCATACTGTACATCAGCTAGGAGAGTTTCTCCCTTGTCAGATGTGTCAGCCAGACTTTTTATCCCTTGCACAAACTGCTGCTCTGAAGTCTGTGCATGAGTCCCCAGACATGTGCAATACCAGTTTGCCCAGACTCCCCTCAGAACAGGGAGATGCCCAAGCTTCACCAGCATTTTGTCTTTTCTGGAAGAAGTGTTGTATAGGTGCCCAGATGGTCTTTTTAATGTATGAATATAAACAGAGTTCATAGGCAGTGAGATAGGAATGACAAAGCTGATTATGATGGCAGAAAATCCACTAAAGAAAGTAAACCATGTAACTTGTGACTAATGAGGTGTGAATATTTTCACCAGTTATAAATTCAAGTTTGAAAGTTCTAACATTGAGAGTTTTATCCTAATATAAATTGAATATAATGTATTTACCCTGGATTTGCACCAAAGCATGTGGGATTAGAATTTGACTCAGTATTTTTACTCACACATCTGAGACAGGTTGTTTCTAATAATTAATTTAAATGCTGTGCTTATTATTTTTCCATTTCAATCCCAGTCTCCCACTCTGGCATGTCACAAGGAAGTGACAATTCTCTTACACTGAAGTAAATGTTCTGCAGCTGCCCAGCACAGAGCCACCACAGAGCAGGTATTGGCAGAATGGCTGGCACTTCCCTCCTGCAGAGCCCTTAAAGCTGGCACTCTCATAAGTTATTCCTTGACAGAAATTATAAAGGGGAAATTTTAAAATTTAATTAACTGTAGGAGCTACAGTAGTGGACAATATTCTGAAAGCCTTTTCTTCACAAACTAGAAGACCAGTGTGCACCAGAATACAAGTAGTAGTAGGTCCTGCCATAAAACATAATTTTCTTTTCTTTGACTGTTTAATTACTAAAAGTGTGTGAATCTGTTTAATATAGAAGTCATTTAAAACAAAAGCTAACATATATTTGCACAATTCAAAAGACAAAAAAGGGTCATTAGGTGACCCAGTAACACCAGCAAATGTGGTACATGAGGCTGTGGAAGTGTGGTGCACTTGTTTCTATGCTTGAGAGACATACCCATTTTGTTTCCTGACCTACTGAAGTTGTTAAAGACACACATGTTTTGCTGGCTTAGTGAGACATTCTTGTTTTCTTTCTTTATTTTATCTGGTATAAAAGTAATATTATATTGAATGCAGAGATATGGTTGATATTTTTTAATCTGAAAAACTTTTGATAAGAAATATAAATTTGTGTTAAAAGAATTAGAATAAGGAATAGGCTGATTGATGCTGCTAGTGTTACAGTCCTACATAATTTTTCCTGTCAGACAGTTGGCTTTTACAGTCCAGATAACTTAATGCAGCTTAAGCCTTTCAGTACATTTCTGAATTTAAGAGCCCCACATCCTCGAGTCACGTGAGAAACATCTTTCATTTACCAACTGAAAGTACAGATAAACCCTTGCAGTATTACCAAAAATATAAAATTAAGGTTTCAAAAACAAGAAGTCCCAGTTCTTACTGTAAGTTTGATTATTCACTATAAGTATCTAAAGATCTTAAAGGACCTGGGTTTCAATTTGATTTGATTTGTTGCCACTGAAATGGCAACACTGTTGCACTGAAATGCCTGGTGACATTCAGCGAGTACTTTTGATTCAGATAAGAATTTTCAATTGTTTTAAGAAAATTTTGAAAAACCATAGTTTCAGAAATGAGTAGCATGGAACACAATACCCAACAGCATCAATTTTTACTTACATAGGAAGAATTAGTCATCCCAAACCAAATAAGATTTGGGCTTAAAACTCAGAGGAGTAAAGGAAAAATTATGGCAGCAGGAGTAAATGAACTGGAAACATTGAGTAGGATTAGACAAATAAAATTGAACATATATATGTTAAAAGCACTCAGCTATACAAAGAAATGGAACTGGTTTAACATGCTTCATCCCTCATGCTGCATTGGCAGCACTTATTATTTCTCCCAAAATATTTGGTTTAGTTCTCTTTCTCATTTCTGCTGATAAAAGCACCATTCTTTTACAGCTTATACAATCATTGCTCCTACACATATGGCAAGAAGTTCTCACATTAAATAATAGGCAACTAAAAGGCTAACCCTGACCCTAATTCTAACCATATCCCTAAACCTAACACTAACCCCTAATCCAAACTCTAACCCTAACCTTAACCTACACCCTAACCCTAACCTTAACCATAAACCTAACCCTAATGTTAACCCTAATCCTAGCCCTTAAACCCTACACTTGCCCAAAGCCTAATATTAAGGCTAAAACTAACTCTAACCCCAACCCTAACCCAACCCTAGCCCTAACCCTAAGGGCCTAACCCTAACTCTAACCCTAACCCCATGCCCTAACCCTTACCCTAGCTCTAACCCTAATGCCTAATGCTACTTTCCCCTTATTGATTCTGGGACACTGTCCATAGCATTTAGAGGGAAAATAATTCTGAAAAATGTTGGCAAGCTTGTACTGTCCTATAGCTAAATTGCTTGGCAGAAAGAACCTCATATACCAGCTTTCCACCTATAATCTCCATTTATTTGTTTCTTATATGTCTGCCTCTAGTTCAAATAACTGCACAGTCCTGTAAAATGGAAGTAAATGTCATACCTAAATGCATTGCTAGTACATTAAATCCTCATCTTAGAAGGGTTCTTAAGCACACCTTTAAGTCTGAAATAATTCTTTCTATAGATGTGAGCCTTACCTTGGAGAGAACATGAACATCTTGTATAAACAAGGTTTCCCAATGTAGCAGAAACACTTTGCTCCACATACAATTAATGACTTGAAATGTGTGCAGCTTGGTTCCCCTACTTAACATAGTTCCTATAATCCACAAGCCTTACTACTGTTTGATGAATTTTTTTAATCACCTCTTTAATCTTTTCATAATCTACTGCTGTTAATAAAAGTGTATATTATGTTTTGAAATTCAAGAGAAATTAGAAGTGGCAATAAGAAAGAATTGGTAACTACCCTGTTGCAAACACCCAGAGCATTTATTTTACTACCAAATTCTAGCAATTTATCTTAAGAGCAATAGTCACAAATATTTGTAAATTCACCTTTAACCCTAAGACTATGATGTAAATGTACAAATAAGAAAGCTCTGAGAATACATACTATTTTGTGTCTATAATTAGTGGGTTCATCTGGAATCTATGGAAGAATTATCTAACATCTAAGCTAACTGCAGCCAAATCAACCAGAATTTTTCTACTGATTCCCATGAGCTTTGGACTCAGACCCTAAATTCTTACAACTCAGGAGGAAAACAAAATAGTGTGGAGTGGTTTCCACAAATATTGTTTTAACAGAACTTCAAGATTTCTTTTTTAAACTCAGCTTTGGTGAGGAAAGTGAGAAGAAGAAATAGCATCTGCATGGAGTGCAAGTTGGCAAGGATTCCAGTCTGTCACTTTCCAAATTGTTTTAGAAATGTTTGGC
The DNA here is from genome assembly GCF_023055355.1 of Agelaius tricolor. Classification (NCBI taxonomy): domain Eukaryota; kingdom Metazoa; phylum Chordata; class Aves; order Passeriformes; family Icteridae; genus Agelaius; species Agelaius tricolor. The sequence goes on along the minus strand of NW_027269271.1, from coordinate 18,274,796 downwards.
ACGTCTCTGTCACAAATTACAGCTGATTATAATTTCACAGTATGTGCAAGCAGATGGAGGAGATGAATTGGGGAAGAGTTTCACCCCAGACAAATTAATTATTAGTAAGTATTTTCAGAGCAGAAGTTAAATATTAAAACTGTGGTTTGAAATAAAGAATTATGGGATGTCCAAGTAATCTATAACTTTGAATCAGACATTTCATAGACAATTTGACACCTGGTCAGAATAATTTAGCATTTTCACAGATGAAAGTATATCTCATACTAAAGGAGAATATATTTCAGAAACTTTTAACCACTGCTCATTTTTTTCAACTTATCTGTTAAATCAACACATTCACGGGCAGTTACAACCAGAAAACATTCTTTGCATGGCTGACATGGAAATCTTTCAAGCATTCTTTTCCACTTGTGGATAAATACCATTTAACAGCAAGCTTCAGAAACCTGCTTTCACGGTCACTCTTTTATTTTTTATGTAATTCAAAGTTCAGTGTATAAATCACTACCTGTTATCTATCTACACTTTTAAAAGCCAGGCTGCAGACACTAGAAGGAAAAGGGTGTTGTAAATGAGATGAGGAGAGAATGGAGGAGCAAGCCAAACTCTTGTGTCTGACAGGTTGTGTGGCTGAATGGGTGGGTGACACCTTCCTCTCTCTTTCCTATTCAGGTATTTCAGATCCTCCTGTTGACTCAGGTCCTTGTGAAAATGGTGCTGTTGGGACTTCGTGGTCCTCTTTCTCTGGCTCTAATTTTCTGTGTGGGTAAGAAAAGTGTAATCTTCTGCAGACATGTATGGAATTCTGTGGTTGGTAATTTCTGCATATGTCTTATAAAAAGATTTTCTTGGCAAGAAAAATTTGGCTTGACTGAAGTCTATAAGTATAATATTCAACCGATAATCAAAAATACTTCAAACAAACAATGTTTTAATAGTTTCTTAATAATCCCTTGCACCAGAAAAAGTACTGGATTTAAGTATTTGATTTGAACAGAAAATTAGAGGTGAAATGACAGTACTTCTTTGAATGAGCAATAATGAACTTATTTTACTTAACTTTCCTTTTTTAAACAGGTTTTTTTTTTTTTGAGAGGGAATTACAGTTGTAAGATTAATTATTTGCAGTTAATATGTGGAGGCTACAGTTTATTAACTAATATTTGTAGAAGGAGCCTGAAGTGGAGAAAAATTTTGTTTATTTAAATATAAAATCTCATGTGTCACAGCAAGAAAGAGAGCAATGTGCTTATCATTATATGCATATATTTATCACTAGTCTAGCTCAAGATTTTGCTTATGATGAAATACAGCTTTAAGTATTTTCACTAATTCAATTCAATTTCTTTTTCATGTGTTTGACACAATCTGAACTATTTTATAAAGGAAAGTGTTTCTTTGCTCTGCTTCCAATTTTCCCCGGAAAACCTTTTAATCAGCTGCTGGTGCTTATGTGATGTAGTATTTGTAGGGAATCAAGTACAATGCATATTCAATAACTCTTTCTGTCTTCTGAACAGAAGCTTTACTGGATCTTTGAGATTATGTCAAAAACTCACCGGAATAAATATTTTAAAACTTTTATAGTGTGCTACAGGCTGATATGAATGTAGAAATGTCTTGAATTAGCTATAGTAAATTATCCTGCAGTTGTTTTTTTTCCAAATTAAAATATTTGCTGCTCTAGATGTTTAAAGAGGAATTAGAGCTTTAGAAAGGAACAATTTCCTAAATCAGTTTGTTCTTTGATGTTGAACAGGATCTTGATCATGTTATTGGTACTATCCTGCCCTTCTCTCAAACTCAGTTTCCTGGAAATCTGTAACTATGAAGTGTAACTTTAGTAAGGGTAACAAGTATGCTTCAGAGCTGCAGCTGGGTTTCTTTAGACCTGCAGAATTTAAAACATTTTGGGGGTTAAGGCTGGTCTAGACAACTACAGAGAAAATGACAGGCTAAAATCCTGCTGGCATCCCTGTGAGTGGGAAGTCTCCAAGGAACTTCAGCTCAGCCATTTCACCCAACACTCATTCAATCAGCTTGAGGTTTCTGAGTTCAGGAAAGTACACTTAAGCTATCTGTACAATTTGACTTTTGTAAATGGCAGCAAGGAAGTAACAATTTACCCTTTTTTTTTTTTTATTTTTACACAATTTCAAGTTATTGAAAGTCACAGTAACTATGATTAATGTGTTGCCATGTATAAACTCTGGGATATGAGTAAAGACTCTTGAACTGCTTACACTGGAGCATGTCATATCCTTCTTGATGCTTTATTATGCTTTATCCTTTTAGACCTGCAAACACATTAGTAAGTGTGCACATAAAATAAACAACACCATGACCCTCCACAATGGAAATCTGATTGTACAATAAAGCGATCTTTCACACTAACACTGACATTCCCACACTTACCTACATTAGTTGTTGCAGAAAATATTGATTTACCAAAAATTACTCTTACTATTATATTAGCATAATAAAATATAAATAATATAAAAAAGAGATACAAGAAATCTGTAAGAACAGAAGATTGGCATTTATTTCATCCTCCTTCTTACCATTCTATTGTACACACGTAAAATGTGTACTTGAGTGTTCAAATATGTATCTCACAAACAAGTGTGTAATTTTATATATTTATGTGTTTATTCAATTTTTATGATTTCTCAATAATTTTCCAGAAAATATAAGAATAATAATGGTTAAATATGTACGTAACTCTAAATTAAGTTTTTCAATTGATAGGACTACTGCATACTAGCTTTTTTCCCTAAATTGTCTTACATCAAAACCAACTTTAATACCTCATAAAACAAAGCAGTCTCTTACAATGAATGAATTCATTGCACACAAAGGCTACATGTTTAAGAGGTCTCCCCTGTATGTAAATTGGATACAAACTATGAGCTAGTAATAATATCAAATAATACCAAAGATTTCATACATAGTGGAAATAAATATGCGAAAAGCATAAAAATAAATTCAAATCTTGCTACAAACACCCTGGAGAAAACTTTAACAAATCATAACTGTCAAAGGGATGGATGATGAACGTTTTTGTCATGCAAAGGGATACAAATCACTCTTCTGTTGCAAGCATCGCTCTTTTATTTTCGTGGTTATAGGCACATCATCAACTTTAATGATAAAAGCCTTCCACAAAAATAATTCTTAAGCCTCAGGAACAAACACCTCTTTGGCACCCTGAGAGCATGTTCCACAAACATCATCAATCTCCTTCTGAGTATGATTTACAGCCTTTCCCTTTGGCCGGCTGGAGCTGTCCGTGTGCGCGGCCTGGCAGCGTCACATTGGGATTCTCCTCTGCTCCGTCCTCCAAGCCTACCCTGCTCCACTGACATGCTCATGGTCAGCTTGCCAAACACATTTGGAAAATAAGAGAAGGAAGCTTGAGCATAAACCCTTCCACATGGACACATCAGAAATGTACATCTCAAATGAGATAAAAAAGGGAAGGAATGCATATCTAAATTCAAATTAACAGGCCGAGTCCCCAGTTCCAGTCAGATTTATCACACGTAGCCAGGAGGGATGTTTTAAAAGAAGATGCAACTCTCTCCCTGACTGTGTGGCTCCTCCATTTTATTCAATTACCTGCATCTACAAAGGGGCAGTTCATGCACCAAGACAGCCAAAACACAGAACATCATTTAGTGAGATTCATTTTCATCTGTGACATGACTTTTGTGCCAGGTGCTGGATATGTACCGTGAGAAAGGTTGATGAAGGCAGCTGTACTCCAGCTGAGACTCCCCTGAAGAAGATTTAAGTGTTCTTTATCTTCCTTTGTTTTGCTAAACTGAAGGAGAGGATATACTATGATTGCTCACTTCTGCAGAAACAGCCCTGATTTTTTCCTTCTTTGTACCAGCCCTGTGGGCAAGTGTATGCTCATTTAAGGGAGTACAGATAGGAAAATCGGAATCATTGTATGTGTTGATGAGAGACAGCAGGATAAAATAACAACCTCAGTCAGTGAAATTTAGCATCTGGGTGTACAGCTCCCTCTTCATGACTGAACTGCCTGAAGTTCACTTGTGGACTGCAGGTGTCTGATAAATGAACTCTTTCTGGCAGCTTTCCTTGGGTTTCAGGAATAGAGTCCATGAACTCAAGTTGAAGACATTTAGTGTTCTTTAGAAACTTACACCATGCACTCACTAAAGCAGATGTACATTCATTAATAATTGTTGCCTCACTTAAGCCATTCTTAGCAAGAGAAAGTCTATATCCTTATCAGGAAAACATGTAAACATTGTGATTAGTTGTAAAGACAGACAGATCTTTAATATGTCTACATTGAGTGAAACAGTAGATACTTATGAGCCCAGTAATATTTATAGAGGAAACACAGTGAAAGAGAAGGATCTAGCAAAATAAATCTAAAAGTGAATTCATAAGATCTTTGGGACATTTTTACAAAGGCTGGAAAACCAAGTGGATTAAATTTCCTGAACAGAGTGTTCCAGAGTGCTTCTATGATGAAGGGTTAGTTTATACAAGGAAATATTTAAACCATCTCTCTTTAGATGCTTAGACTTAAAGGTACTAACATAGAAAGTTTAGGGCAGGTTTGAAAGCCTTTGGAAGACTTAACCCAAATTTTACCATCTAAGCTAGAGACTTAAATACAAACAGTGGTCACACACATCTTTAAGAACTATTAGCTAGCACTGACCTGTAACTATGTTTGGGAGGCTGTACTGCTCCAAGAAAAGCAGTGGGAACTGGAAAATTGGAAAATAAGAGAAGGAAGTTTGCACATAAACCCTTCCATGTGGGCACATCAGAAATGTTCATCTCAGATAAGAGAAAAAGGGAAGGAATGTGCATCTGAATTCTCCAAGGAGTGTCCAAAGAAAGCAATCTCTCTCAAAGCTGTTGGGTACAAAGTGAAGTTGATGTCACTAGGCCACCTTTTGTTGGGGCATCATGCCCTGGGTGCTGGGCAAACAGAAATGCTCCATTGATCAGTGGTTGGCTGTCCACATCCTCAGGTGCTGAGCACCTTATTCTACTCATTTGTGAATTGCAGTCCTTCCTTTTACCAATTTTATCTGTATAAGGGGACAACATTTCCTTACCTCCCAGCAGTTCTGTAGAAGGAAATAGATATTAACTTTTGCTGTCTCTGGAAACTGTATGAAGATGGAATGCTCTCGAAATACTAATGTGAAACTTCTAAGCAAGTCAACACTCCAGTCCATGGTTGATGATTTATTTCAAGCAATTCAATCATGAAACCAGGTACTGATTGCATTTTTAATAAGGCTGGCAGAAAGGTTCAGTGTTTCACTGAACTGAATAATTTTTGAGTGCTTTACAGAGCAAGTTTTAACTTTGCCTGCAATTTTAAAATATTAAAACTTAAATGTTAGAACTTGTAAGGCCATTATGACAGATGAATTATTTTGTCACAGGGAAACTCATTTTCATCTTATTTCTTAATTATGTTATATATTTCAAAACAAAGTAATGCTACTTAATATGATACTATCACTTTGCATTTCTGAAAACTTCAGATGACTTTTTGAACACTAAAAATCATTCTTTATGCATTAAAATTGCTATTGCAGCTATTAGAGGAAATTTGTTTTTATTCTGTGTTCTGCAGTTAAATACATATTTACTTTGGAGCAGTTGTTATGGATCAAGTTACCAATTAGATTTTAAAAAATAAAATAGTTGAAACTTTTCCATGATTGCTTCATTCCAATGAATGGAATTTTTTGCAGCATAGAGGCAGTGCATAATTTTAAAAAATCTAATAAATTTCATGTGAAACCCTTAAAATAGCTAACTTCACCTTGAAGGAGTAAAAGCACTATAAAATGCCATTCCAGTTTACCTACAGTCCATGACATCAGTGGTAGGAAGCAGGGAAGTAAGTGCCTGACCAGTAATTTAAGTTAAAGAATTGAATATCTATTGAAAATCGTGAGAGTTGTGATGACCTCATGGCTTTTGGAAAGCTCTTGCCTCAACACAGGGTGTGCTATCAAGCCAATAGATCTCATGGAGTTTTAGTGTAAGGCTGAATGAAATAAATTCTTTCTGTTCAGCTGCTTAATTTCATTATCATGTATATTTTAAAAGCACAGAATAAAATTCTGAAGGCTTTGATGTGTAGAGTATGCCAAACATTTGAAACATGTATTAATTTTATGAGGCATAATAAAATATAATGATAGGAAATCTAAAATTTTCAGTACAATTGTGGAGACAAATTTCTACATATGACAGCACCCATAAGAGAGTTTTTGCAATAATTGAGGTGCTGTGCTTTTCTTTGAATCTCCCTATCTGATGATACCTCAGAGTTGTATACTTTATTTCAGAATCTCATTGCGTACCATTATAAGATCTGATTTCCTTGGTTGTTGATTTGTTTGGGGTTTTGGTTTGGTTCTGTTGTTGTTGGGTTTTTTCTTTGTCTGAGGTTTTATTAACCAAATTGTCAGTCAATGTGTTACAGTAAGACTAGATTTCCTTTGGCTCTCATGGCTATACACTGTGGGGAAAAAATAAAAGAACTATGCTTCATCATCCTGTCAGGGAGGTTTCTTAACAAATTACCTTTACCCTCAAAAGGAAACACAAAGAGACTTTTTGTAGCTTTAACAATTCTCATAGTTCTTATCTTATTTTCTTGGCTATTCAGGGGAAAAAAATACAATCTTCTAGATCTCAGAGATAATCACATAAATATCTTTAAGGTTCTATGAAATCTAGATACTTAATTAAAGTATGAACCTTTAAATTTTTATTTAAACTCTATATATTTTTTTCCTATAATACTGTGTTTTCAAAACACAGTATTTGTTTGTTGACTATTTGTTTTCAAAGGGTAAATAATAGTAAATTACAATAAAAAGTAGTACAGAGTAATACACCCTTTCTTTCTTGTTATTCTTGTTCATGAAGTACCTGATAATCCCCTCAGGTTTATGCCTTAGTCTGGATGAAATTCATTGCAGGAAGGCACCATAAGTCATTGTTTATATTTTATATAATCTTTCTCTTTTTGAGTGTCATGTAAAGGAAATGTCCAGCTTTCAACACAGAAATAATTTATTATAATATCCAATTCCAGAGGGCTGGGCTGGTTCCTGGAGGTCTGAAAGCTGCTGGTACTGAGGAGCAGCGGTGCCTTTGTCACCAGGCCCTGTGAACATTGAATAACCAGCTCACCCAAGGCACACCTGCATTCCTGAATCACAAAGAGCCTGTGAGCTCCCCCCAGGCTCTATCCCATCCCCTTCGTCCCCACACAGTGGTACCAGTTTGCTGTGCCTCTGTGGGATATGGGGGCTTCATTTTTTGGTTTACATCTTTTTGTAAACTCAGTGTTTTCTGCAGGCATCTTACATTTCAAATTTATAATGGGGTCTTATAAATCAGCTGAAGGATGAATGTATGGTCCTTCCACACTATAAATTAAATTAAGCTGTAATTTGTGTGGGATGTTTTGCTAGTAACAGGTGGATATACTTAAAATAGAATAGAAAAATTTCAAAATATACAAGAAAAACAAACCCCAGCCATTTCAGCTGTGTTACTAAAAGCATACTGTTTAATGTTGTTTATTTTTTCATGTAAGAATAATATAATTTACTACAGGAATCCAAACAAACTCATCCAAGTTGGGAGTTCTACCTTTACTAGCACATCACCAAGCAAATTGCATGAAATACACAGACATAAAACACAAATGCATAAGTTCTTCTGAAATCATCCTCTGAGTTACTATTCTAAGCAGACCTGCATCATACATACAGAAAAAACAGGTAATCAGCTGCCTGGGTCTAGGTCAGTACAGTGTGGCAATGGCCTTCTTGCCACTGCTATTCTCTGCTGCTTAAGTGTCTCTGAGCCTGCTTTGAACAATAAAGTTTGCAGGGAAAAGCTCAAAGAGACTTGAGATGTCACTTTACAAAGGCACCCTTAACCTCTTTATAGACCCCATCCATCCACAAAAAGAAGATGTTGCTAAACTTTAAGAATGGAAAGATCAGTGAATAAATCCATTGTTAATTTTAAAAGCAATTTCAAATGTCTTTACAGTTAAGCCATTCAATTTCCATTGGTTTAAGTTTAATCATTTTTCATTAATGTAAGCTAATTTGCAAGCTAATCTAATAAAGTAGCATGAAACATGAGCAGCAATGCACTGAAATGAAGGAAGTTCAGTTGCTTGCAGCTCATTAAGGTTCTTGAAGTTTAGAAGACTAATTACTGAGTAAGAATGATTTTGTTTACCTCTACATTTTGAGAGTTCCTGTTTTATCCCACAGTTTAAGAATCATGGACAAAATCATCAGTAAGTATAATTTGGTAGAGCTCTAATGAAGTCAACAGGACAACTTATAGCAGATTAAAATTTAACTTTTTTTATTGCTCTTGTTTCTCCCCAGTTTTAAAAAAAGTAAACTGGCAAAAGCATTCACAAGATAGATTTTAGCACAAACCTTAGAGGCCATAGTGCCACATCTTGTGCCTCCTGGAGTCAGTGGATCATTTCCCATTTATTTTAATGGGAGAAGCTTTAGACCCTAAAATTCTTCCTATAAGAGGAGAGCTGTTCTGGTTTCCTATAGAGCTGAAACTTCTCTTAATTAATTTATATCTGAAATAGGACCCAAATTTTATAAAGTAATCTGCCACTCCTAACTTGCCAATTGCTAAGGGGAGCAACTACATCACAGTCGTCAGTGAGGTAATTACTCTTGGTGATAAAGGTGCATTAAGCCATCTAAAGTTCTTTCTCTTAAAATTTCAATCATTTTACCAACTAGATTGAGCAGTTTGTTATTAACCAGATTTCTGTTTTACAGTTGGATTGCTCAGGTTATCGTAAAATTAATCTTGTTTTTCTGTCATACTGTTCTGATCAAACATGAAAGTTAATTGCAGTCTCACTATACTTCTGTTGTTTATTCACTTATAGATGTTCATGGTCACATAGTCAGGAAATCAGACAATATGATTTACTCAGCCTGATTTTAAGGCATTTCCAAAATTGTGACTCCTGTGAATGCTGCATGTTCACATGTTCAAAGGCATAGTGTTTACTCATGCCCAGTTCAGCTGATGATCCAGGCCACTCTGCACCAGACACTTTCTCTCCCTGACTTACAATGATTTTAATTACTTTTTTCCTCATTAAATAACACAGAAACAAGAACTATTCCAAAGTACTGCATGTGTTATGAGATAGCTAGCTTGGTATGAAATCCTGACATTTAAACATAAATGTGGCAGCTGTGTGGTTGTATAAAGTATTGTAAATATTACATCCTTAAAATATAATCAACCATCCCATACTGTATTACTTAAGGTATTATAAAAACCATCCCAAGCTTGGTACAATCAAAAAGAATCATATGATTAGCATTAATGTAACAACAAGCATTTCTTATTATCTTCTTTAATAACATGGGAAATGTTTCAACCTTCAGCAGGAGAAAAACCAATGCCCCTTTCTCACTTGTACTCCCTGTCTCTCAAGCCTCTCCCAGCTGCATCCTGTATGAGTTTCACCCACTTTTTCAGTGGATGGAAGAGATGGATGGAGCCTGTGCCTTAGGGATAGCTTTAAACCTGATTCTGACACAGTTTCTGTTTGCTGGTTTGACCTTGCTGAATGACCGAGAGCCTTAGGGACCACACTGGGACGGAGACTCCCCCAGCACCACTGCCTGTTTATCTGTCTAGATCAATGCACAAATCTAACAGGATGATTTTGCCCTGAAAGAGGCACAAATATTGCTGTGTAGGCAAGCTAAGAGCCTCCTCCTGCCCAGGAATGCTACTGAGCCAAACACTGCTCTCACAGTGCACTTGGCAAAGAGCAGTGGGCAGCTTATCCCAAGGGACACTTCAGCAAGGCACACACAGCAGTTCATCAGGCACTGCTGTCTGGGGCAGAGGCAGACTGGAAAATCTGTCTTAGCCCAATTTCCCATAGTTACAGGACTGAGCACAAGACAACAGTAATTCTAGTTAGTGAATAGGATGGGAAATTGAGAATTCAAACCTGACAGCAAGATAAGTGGGATTTTTGGCAAAATGAGACTATTGAATTTTAAGATAATGACTTATTTAGGACTAAATTAGGATCAGAATAGGACAATTTGAATAGCAGATAAAGAGAAGCGAATAGAATATATATGTTGTTAAATATTTCTTTCATCATCAAAAAACACAGCTGTGTTTTCTGCTGCTCACACAGATATATAAAGTGCTGACTTTTGTCTTTCTTTCTTTTTCTTTCTTTTCTTTCTTTCTTTCTTTCTTTCTTTCTTTCTTTCTTTCTTTCTTTCTTTCTTTCTTTCTTTCTTTCTTTCTTTCTTTCTTTCTTTTTCTTTCCATAGTAAAATCAATCTCATGTGTAACAATTTCTATGGAAAAGGGTTTTATGAGCAATGCAACCACTGTGGCTACACTCAAAGATTTGCCCTCATGCCTGTACTTGAGCTGCAAACAGAATAAGGCAGTTTCTTATTGTCAGAATATGGAGAGAAAATAGAAAATTAGCTGTCAAAGGGTTAATTTACTTGGCATTGTTCTAACTTCAAAGAAAGCACAAAGAGTTAGCTTGGAAACACCATTAAGTATGTAACAGGCTGCTGCAAGGGTGTGCAGCCCTCCCTTTTTGTTGTGAAGGCAATCCCTCTGCAATAGCTGTTTTCATGAAGAAAGGTTAATCCAGCATTGTGGACTAGGAGTTTACACAGAAACAAGCAAAGGAAAATTCTACTGCAAATTCAGTGGGCTGGGAAATCATTCTCATTATAGTTCCCATAGTATAAATGGAGTCTAGAAACATTCATTCAACGTTTAAATTGCAAAACAAGATTACAAACTCAGTTAAAATTATTTGCTAGAAAAAACCTTTTATAAAAATTCAAGTCACTGAATATGAATAATTGCAGATGCAGACATTCACAATAGAGAACTACTTCTGTATTATAGGGGAATAAGAAAATTGCTATTTTTGTAAGACAATAGCAATTATTAAATCACTAGGAACTGCTTAAATGCATTGGATTGTGGATGTGACCATTAGCAGCATGAACAGGTAATAGATATTTTCTTTCTTTTTCTAAAAATCTAATTGCTCTCTGCTATATCAAGAGGAAATGCAGTATACTGAGGGATTCTCTCTGAGGTCACTTACTGGGTTTTCAATAATTTTCTTAGTGGAATTATCCTCTGAATACTTCAGAACGTTTCTCAGGCAACATTTCTCTACCCAGGGTTTTTGATGCTATTTATAGAGTTTTGCATGTGTATGTTAAAACAATAAGCATAGGAGCAATCTAGCAAAGCTTCAAAATGTGCCTCACATCTTTCAGGCTTTTGGGTGATTGCAAGGCTTGAGCAGAGTCCCTGCTGTGTGGGTAAGAGCTGTCTGTCCCAAACTGACCATCTACTTCTGTCTCTTGGTGACCACACTTGAAAAGAGTGACCTCTCAAGCTTTGGTGGAGGATGTAAAGAGGGGTGGCCAATGTAAACTGAATTCTCAACAGCTTTTCCCCTTAGGTCCCAGGCACAGAGCTCCCAGACCTCATACACATGTACACTCCTGTGTTCAAGTTCAGGTAGAACAGGTAGAGGTTCCAACTCTGTAAAAATAAATTATTGCTCAAGAGGAAATTTCTGCCTGCTCTTCTACACTCTTTGGAAACCCAGGAATTTATGAGGGGATGCATTTAGCAGCACTGAAATCGTTACTTGATCAGCTTCACTGTCATCAGAAGATGTCACTGCAGCCATTAGTAACTAATGAATTGTTTAAGAAGACATAATGACTAATTTGTCTGGTCAAAAAGGCATAAACACAACCTTTGAAAACTGCATTCTATTAAGTCAAGAGAAAAATCGGGTTCATTGTCCCTTAATTTCCAAATGGGATGAGATCCAAATCTATTACAGTTCTGAGACAAATTACCTGGCAAATTTGTGGCATCTTGTGAAATGCTAATGAGAAAAGAGTTGTGAAGTACTTATGGTATTCCAATGAATCAGGTAAAGAAGCCAGAAGAGAGATTTATATAGTCCTAACATGAGTAAGTTGGCCCCCAAAGGACCCCTGAATAAGATATGTTTATCCTTCTGCTCTGCTCCCAGTGGTTTTTTTAAAATGAGCACTTCCACTACAAACTTCTGCCCTTTTCTATATGCTTTTAAGTGGCCAAAAAAAAATTCATGACTGTGATTGTTACCAGGTCCTCATTGAGGAAAAGTTTCCTATCTTTTTCTTGCAAAAAAATAGACAACAGATATAAATATGAGACCCTTTCTCTACATATAACAAAACTAGGAACTATTTCCTTCCGATATTCTGATTAACAGAGTAACAATATTAGTGATCACTGTTTGCAATCTGGAAAAATAACCAGAATAAACATTACTAAAAATCCACCAGAATTTACATTTCCACCAGTTTTAATATCATTAGAGAGTAATCATGACATGACATTCAATTTTTACTTTTCCAGGTAAAATATTAATTAAGAGCCTGTACTCTAAAGTGGGAGGTGAGCTATTAAGAGAAGGAGAGGGTGTGGTAAATGTGTTCAAATATTTCATCAAAATGTTTTCATGTTAAAGATTCCTCAGGCATGAAACTGAAGCAATTAGTTCTTATTTTCTATTTAGTCAGAATGTGCTGTCAAAAAATAACAGTGCAAAGAAAAATTATCTACCATGCAGCGATAAAAAATAAAAGGTAAGAATCCAGGGGTCAGCTAATCAGATGGTCTAAATCAGCCTTGTGCCACTAAAATCAGTGGAGCTGGGAAAGTTCACAGTGGTGCACAATGTTATTCCTTGGTAGAATGTGTTTCTGGTTTGTGCCAGGAATGAACCCCTCAGAGGTAGAGAGATGGCTGCAGGAGGGGCAAAATTAATTGAGAAAAAAGATGCTTTTCTTTGCTAAATATTAATTTCTGCATTTAAGGTCTATAAAGGCACTGAAATATTTGTACACAATTGCTTGTTTTGTTTTTTTGACTGTTATGATTTTTCAACAGTCACATGGAAAGAGAAATGAAGATCAAGCTTAGTCTTTGTGAAGACTTGCACAGCATTCTTATTGGGTTGCATTAAATATTAAAGTTCCTACTCTACATGAAAGTGTAATACAACATGCTGACTGCAAGGCAGTGGTGACCAAATCTGCAGTTGTGTCACCAGTTATAGAACATATATTGGTTCTGTGTTACTCATGATGGGGAATAAAAACCAACCATAGTTCAGGAACAACCTTATAACCCATGGTTTTTATTTAAGCAATGAAATTACAGGAATGGAGTGACTTGGCATCATGTAACATGAACTGTGAGTGCAGGGGCACCACCTGGAATGGGATTTCCCTGTGACAGCCTGCAAGGCTCCAAAGTGAAGGAGACAGCAACAGGGACAGATGTCAGGTCTCACAGCATATAAATGAGAGAAAATACACAGAAAACAAATTCTTTCTAGAAAGTGAGGAAATTCTGCTGCTGGAAGATTTTCTCCTCACTGGTAACTGCTAGACTGCTTTGGAAAGTTGTGATGGATTAAGTGCCACAGTAGTTTGGATAGTTTCTTAAATCACATTTTAAAAATATTTCACTATTGAACAATATTATTTATAAACAAAGACCAAAATTTATATTAAGAGACAACTGCTCTTTAGGCTATAACATTTTAAAAAGGAGACTTTAGAGAAAGGTTATCTTCCTTTGACAGACAAAAATAGGTCCTTTTAGATTTATTTACAATAAACTTACTTTGGGTTATGTTCTGCTTATCTGTTGAGAATGGATTATATGGGAGGGAAACAAAGTCTATTAGGTCTTCTTGCCCTCTTGTACTTCCATTATCTACACAGGCAGTAGAAACCCTGCAAAGATTTTATGCATTTTTTTTATTTGAATCAAGGGGATATTACTTTTAAATTTGTCATGTCCTCCTGAAAATTTGTTGGCCCTGGATGTGAGAAAACATTTTTAAAAATAAGATGTGTGTTCTTTAAACTCTTAGATTTCTGTTTATACACACTAGTATTGTGCCTTTAAAACATTCATCAGTCTTGAATTTCAATTAGATTATTGGGGAACCAATTAATTTAATAAATGCCCTAGAATCACAAAATGGAGTGAAAGACATCACAAATCTCCTTTCACTCTTCCAGGCAATATCAACAAATGTGTCAATATTGACAGGATGATTAATCTTGCTAGTCCTTCCTTAAAAATGTACAATACTGAAAGATGTATGGCATCTCCAACATTGTACCTCACTGCTGTGAGAAAATTGCTCAACAAGCAGTAGTACTGCTAGGAGAAGGTGAAAGATGTACTGCAGTGGGAAATGGCTGCTAGACTGTTTAGTAAGATTGCCATTCTGCTCTGCTGAATACAACTAACATGCTAATGCTAATAGGATGGGAATATATTAGAGCAGTAATGATCACATCAGCTGCAGTAACCTCTTAGCAAGTGGATTTGCTACGAGGTTACTGCAATTTTACTCACTTCAATTCCACTGTGTTTTCAGTCAGAAAATCAGGAGATGGCAAGTGGCTGTGGGAACTAATCTGGTGATCTGGTAACCAATTTCCTCAAATACCACCAGTCAGTCTTTAGGATGGGCTCTGAAGGAGAGAAACCCTGGCAAAGGGTTTGTTAAAAGCAATGGCATAAAATTGCAAACTAAGCTGGCCCATCAGGCAGCAACTTGTAACTTCTCTGGTGCAGCCTCTTTTATTTGAGGAATACATTAATTTCTACCATGAAGAATATTGCTGGGCTTTCCTTCTTTCCTCTGCCAGGACTGGCAGGAAATGGCCTTTTTTAATATCAGACCTCTGGGCATTTCAGACATTATACCATAAGAAATGTAGGATGAGGCAGAAGACAATGCGACTAAAATGTCAAAGGTTTGAGTTCAATTTGGTTTGAAGGATGGCCAAAGGCTCAGATCACTTCTTATTTTAACCAATCTATTTGTAATATACATTGTCACTTTGTTGGTAATTCAGCATGTTTTATTTGGCTGGTCCAAAGAGAAATACTACATACCCTAGGTGCAGGAAAACACTCTCTGTGCTAGAAACAAAGGTGGGGATATTTTTTTAACTAATACTATACTCTTTTATATACCTATTTGGTCCTGCTTAGACCTCAACTATGAAAATACATATTGTCAATTGGTCTTCACTTTTAGTGACAGCTTGCTTTCTTAGAAAACCTTAAAGAAGCACAGACACATTCTGCTTTTTGCTGAAGAATTCACTTTCATTTTTCATGAGTCTTCTCTTCTTTAATCTCAAGTAAGCATCCCTTTACATCCCTGACACAGCAGCCTCCAAGAGTCAAGCTTCTCAGGGCTACCACAATACTGAAATAAATGTACATATTTTGCTCTCTACTCAGGGAAATACAGTTTGCTTGTCAGAGCATTCAGGTCTTTTTGTTTTTTTGAATTGGGGATGTAAAACAAAACACCCTTTAAATAAGACATGGACTATTAGATAAAATTTATTAAATTGCACTACTGATTGGTGAAACTGTTCATTTGATCAAAATTTTTCTTTTTCTTTCCAGAACTAAAAAACAAAAAGGCAGATAATAAATTCCATTTCAATTCATCATGCTCATTACTATGCACTTTTATCCCTAATATCTAACTGACATTCTCTAATTGGGATGGTTTCAACCCCAGACTTACTCAGAGGAAATCATTGCATTAGGAGCAGCTAAAAATTACAAAGAAAAAAAATCCAGGTGCTTTGTATTTTAAAAATACATTGTATTCAGTATTTTCACTCATTATTTTTTCTTTAAAATCTGCCTTATCTTGAAAATATATTTCAAAGTGGTATTAGTGTGCACTGACACTCTGCACCTGGAAGATGCCAAATGTTTCCCTATTGTTTGGCAGCCTGGATGATAAAGGTGAGGGGAAAAATGTATGTATGCCACTTCCATAACATAAAATTATGCAGAAATGCTGATATTATAGCATATTAAACACCATTATGATATTCAGTTGCAGCAAATAATAAAACTAAGATTTTTATTTTAGCATCCACCGTTATTCTCATGAAAGAAGTAGGTTATCCTCTTCAAATATCCACTTCAAATGATCTCCTCCATCTTACATATTATAAGTAATATAGTGGATTCCACCTCCTTGAAACTTAATCCTTGATCAGATATTTTATTTGCTATCTATCTAATACACCATGACTAAAATCTACATTAAATACTATAAGTATTGAGGCTTTCAGCTTGAAGCGAACACTTCTCAAACAGTTTAAGCTGGCAGTCTCACTAAGAAGTTACCCTCTGCCTGGACACAAATGGAGCAAAGAGCACACAGGGAGCAGGCAGGGCCCTTCTCTTGTGGCCCTGCAGGGCTTGGGTGTGGGATCTCAGCACATCGTTCCCGATGTCAGAGATGCCAGGAGAACCCTTGGGGGTCTCGAAAACCCTGGAATGTTGCCAAGAGTGTTTGGTGGCTTGATTTTGATCCATCCACAGAAGTAACAAGAGTCTGAGGACAAGAGAATCACTTTAGAGTACAAGGTGTAAAAGAGACACATTTAGAGGGTGAGATATAGACTTTAAGGTTTTTGGTACAGGGGGGTTATGGAGACAAGATGGAGGGATCAGGGCGTGTCTTGTCCTTCTTCTTTCTTCTTCTTGTCCTCCATCTCCTGTGATGATGTTGGCACTTAGAGATTGGTTTCTGGTGAAGGTGCACTTGCTAACATGGGCGAAAAGCATTGGGAAATAAAGGTAAATATTGTATACGTAGATTTTAGTATAAAAAGACATGACCGCCCCATGGGTGGTCAGAGAGTGCCTGTGACTGCTTGCAGATCAGACCTCTGTTGGGCAGACAGAAAAATTTTGTAGATAAGAAATAATAAACAACCTGAAGACTGAAAAACTGAAGAGTCCAGACTCGTCCTTTGCATCGCGCCCACCAAAGAACCACTCTACCTGTGTCGGGGCAGAGACAGACAGCCGGACCTGACACTTGGGCAGCTCCAGGCTTCAGGGAGCCCTGGCCCCTCCTCTGCTCATGGCAGCGTTGGGAAGAGAACAAGCACTGCCTGGGGGTATTGCTCTTGAGGGTGAAAACTCAAGCCAAATGTTAGTGGCATTAATTGTCAGGCCCAGAATTACAGCTTTTAGAATCTCTGCTGTGTATTAAAGACAAGTCAAGTAAAGCCAGGAAGGTTTGCTGAGCATCATGAGCTGGTGCAAGGTTTGTCAGACAAGGCAATGCTGCTGCAGGACAAAGGGTAACTGCAGATTGTGGTTACTCCAGTGGAGCTAGCTTTTATTTTCTCTGCCTCTTACTCATATACAAATGATTAGGAAGAAAATTTCTCATTCCTGCCTTCTTATAAGATTCACTTTCTGTAAACTATTTAATTTGCTTTAAATGAAAAAATGTAAAGCAAGGATTCTAAGAATTTGTGTTCAACATATTTCTTTCCCTTACATGCTGTAGAATACTCCCCAGATGAACATTTGTCCCTCCTTACAAGACCTGCACTGCCTTATATTCTCAGAGATTCACATAAAGATTTCAGAGACTTTTCCAAATCTTGCTTGATTTATCACTGTCTCATATAGCCTAGCACAGCTGAATACTAATATTCATGACAAGCTCTGGAGTAGATACTTGTTCTACTTTGCTAAACTCTTTTGCAGTCTTAGTTCTTAATATTTTTATCAGCTTGAACAATTGCACTCTTAACTGCCAGACTCTTTCTCTGAGCACCTTAAATACTCTTGCCACCTCTCCTCTCTTCCAAATCAACTGACATTCTCTAGAAATGATAATTTTCTTTGTTTCTGCAAAGTTTATTTCAATCAATCCTTTAGAGTAGATTATTCTCTCTCTATATTCTTGTGTTTTGTTATTGTTGTGTTTTAACATTTTGAATACTGGTAGGGAGCACAGCATAAATAGGGTTTATGATTATGAACTGTCATTCCACACTCCATGATAATGATAAGCAATCCCTCAAAAATCATTGCCTAGTTCTGTTTTTCCATTAAGTGTGTACTTTTAGTAGTCATAGATTTATGCCTTTGCTAAAACCAGAGGTATATCTGTAGTCATGGTCTCCAAGAAAATGAAATCAAACAGGGTAATATACTCCAGCCTTGTGTAAATAAGTACATTTTACTTGATCAGTTCTCTAAATGTTTCCAAAAATCTTCTAAATGTTCTTTTCTTAGTGCACATTTCATTCTTTCTTTAAGAGGTTTTGTGTTTTCACTTACAGCAATTTAATACATAATCTTTGTTGAAACCTTCCTTTTAACAACCCATTTGTTTGGAGCTCTCATTTATTTGCTTGTAATTTTTCTGTCTTAAGTGTCACCAGATCCCAAATTAATTGGAAGAATGTAAAACCCCACTTGAGATGATGCCACCAATGTGCTGTCCTTGTCCCAGCAAAATTTTATTCATGGGATGCATTATAAAGATGTTTTTCCAGAATTTGAGATTTTCATATGCAAAAGGCAGAGGTGGCCTATTCCTGGGTAATTTGGTATTCTATTCTGGTGTGGTCCTTTTATAACCTCTATATCTCATCACTCTACACTTCTTTTTTTAAATCAGTTAAAGACCATTTCTGATAAGTAGCCATGAATTCAGAGCAATAAAACATTAGTGATCTGGACAGTTCTGGACCTGGTCATCTGCATTATAATCAAACTACTGACATTTCTACTACTGAAGTATTCCTGTTGCTTCTTTTTTTATCTAGTAATATCTGTGGAGAAGGAGTGATTCACACCCAATGTATTAATCTCAGCTCCCTCAGACCCTGCTGCCTCTTCCCAGCATGAAATGTTTTCTATCTGCAATGAGAGAAGCCCAGGTTTTAGAGTTCCAGGGGAAGAAAAGCTCAGAGAAGTAACCTGAACTCCAAATTCTGCTGTGCCTCTGTAGCTGCAGCCTCCCTGGCCAATTTCTTGCCTTTTAACAGTTATGGGGTGGCACAAAAATCTTTCAAGAATTCCATAAAGTGTTCTTCTTCCTAGATTTAATATGAGATGCTTTCAGAATTATTTGTCTTATCTAAGGTAAAAATCTCAGTATTTCATTCTTGAAGTCAAAATTCTTAGACTTTTTTTTTCACATCTTAGTTCCCAGTTTCCACCTATTGGTGAGTTCACATGTTTATGTTGGCCAAAGCAATATTATTCCATCTGAGGAGGGAAACCATAGAAAATATTTGTATATGAAAAGCCTGTAGCACTTAAAGAAGGCCCTTTCTATCAGCCATCCAAAGGGTCTATATCTGTATACATCCATCTTTGGGCATACACATGAAAGAGTGATTTTACAATAATATTTGGAATGATTAGACTCTGCCAAACTCAAAGGTGGTTTAAGCAGGTGTCGTTTCATTGATTTTATTTTTATTCACTGACTTTATTTGTATTCACTTCACCCCTTGTGTGTTTACTATGCATCAATTTCCAGATTTAGTAGCACTGGCCCCAGAATGGAAGCCTGTTTTGTCCATTCAGAAACTGGAGCATTGTTTGCTGTCTGCTGCAGTCTGCAATTGTACAGCACACAAACCCTGCCCTCCTGCTTGTACCCCCCATGGAAGCTTGTCCTGCTGGGGACAGTGACAATTGGTGTAGCATGGATGAGTTGGAGCACAGAGTCTGTGGAATCTCTCCCCTGGCCCCCTCCCCATCTCAGCCTCCAGGGACTTAGAGCTTCCTGAAATCTTGCAGCATACAGGCTCTGTGGGGAAGGAAATAAATATTCACTGCTAATTAAAACATTTCTTCTGTGGGTAGGAATCAGTCATTAGGAGCATACTGCTTTTACAGAGTGAGAGTGAGGTGGAAACAACTGATGGGTTTAAGCATTAAGGGTTTCAGAGGTTACTTTTCCTTTGAGAAGCCAAGATATTTCTTACAGAATTATCTCTGTGAGTTAGGACAGTTGTTGGTGACTGCCTAGGCCCAATGAACAGCACAGGCTTGCAGAACACACCTACCCAATTCAAGAGGAAGAGTACACAGATTGCTGGAAATCTGTGAAGCTTCCTTGCAGTCCAGTTTTCCAGGACTGCCTTTCCTAGATTGTTACAACTGCACATTTACAGCAGCCATGTTATCACTTTCCCATCATGCCCCTGAGAGATATTCATTAAAGCAATTTTACTGAGGAGAAAGCTACAGCCAAAAGGCCACTGAAATACAGCAGAGATCTAAGGAAGAGAACAATTTTTGGAAATTGTTGCTTTTTGTTGCATAACTACCTGAAGTGAGCAGGCTGCTATGAAATATCTTCATGTCTACTGATCACAAAAGGCAATCTATCACAAACTCTGTAAGTCTGTCTGTTTAACTACTTTTTTTTAAGCAATGTTGATGACTTGCTAGAAACAATCTGAGCTAATTCTTTTTAAATACAGGCAAATGGCAAGTAATTACACAAACTGTGACTAAGAAATTGCTGGTAATCACCAGAATACAAGTAGTAATGGATTGAAGTGTTTCCAACAATTTTTAAAGGTGTGATTTTTCCACGTTTCATTCCAGTGGTTTAATTTTGTTAATGTGCTTTGCTGCCAAGAGGGTTAGTCCTGCTTCTTCAACATGGATTCAGTGCTGTTGAGTGTTCTGTGGCCATGCACGAAGGATGCCTGGTCCTGTGAGCCCAGGTATATTGATTCACATGTCTTGTAATTACCCAGATAAGAGCTAAGGTCCTCCTCAGGTGTTCATTCAGATGTATCTCAGCAAATCCTCCTTGCTGTTGAAAGGACCTTACAGGTCTATTTAGTGCAGGTTTCCCTGGTTCCACAAATAACTTCCTTTACGTGACCTAGTTTAAAGGCAGCCATGTAGAAAAGCAAATGGCAAATGAAAGATTACTTCATATCTAATGCCTCCATAAATGTGTGTACCTCAGATATAAAAAGCTGGGTTCTAATTTACTAGAAAGCAGAGGCTTGATCGTGGTGCTATGCTGGGCAGTGTGCCAACCCACAATTTACTGCTGGCCTATATTAATGAGGTAACAAAGTACACTAGTTCAAAATTTCATGAGAGCTATAAGGACCTTGCCGGGACAAAAGATTTCTGTAATTCTTAATCATCATTCTTTCATGGTTATATCCAAAATCAATATTGTTTTTCTCATTATTAAGAGAAGAGAAAACTGAAATAACAAAATAACACCAAGTCTTAAGCTACAGTGCCATGTTTTTGTTGGCAGGATGTCATACCGAAAATTATTTTTTAAATTCTGGGCAATTTGTAAAGTGCATTCTAACATGCAACATGATACTGTGTATACATATATATATGTATATATATCTATTTCTACCATACATTATGTCTACACAGATATAATTTCACTTAGATGAGATAAACAGACCTTTCCACAAGAATTCTTTATATGCTGCACATAATGCAGCTTCTGCTGTACAAGGGGTATGTGCCTTAGAGAGCTTTAAGAAAACACAGTGTTTAAAGTAGAGCAATTTACATTAAACTGCTTGGCACCAAGGTTCAAAATCTGATGGACAAGAACATAGAGATACGAATGGATTTTCAACAAGTCAGTAGCATTTCATCAGCATTTCATCTGCGGCTAAGAATAGTACTTTGACCCAGTTTTTAATCCAATTTTCATACAAACAGGGATAAATTCAGCATGCAGAGTCTTATATATTATTGGAGGGGGGGGGGGGGGGGGGGAAGAAAAAGTAAGGATAAATCCATGTGATAAATCTCTGATAAATTAGAGGGGTTTTTTCCCTCTGCTATATCAACAAGCCAGGAGCTATTTATTCAGCTGTTTGAACCTAGCAGATATTGCCTTACAGTTTGGAAGAAAACCTGATAATATGATTTTTGGGTGTAATCCTGCAAGGACAGCTTCACTTCCTGTGTCCCCTTTTGTAGATTGTGGAGCACACAGTGACTGGAGCTGCTGAGGGAACACAGACTGGTCACACATGTTAGGAACCACAAATCAGCATCGTGCCACTCACTTCTCTAACACACCTGCCCCAGATGAGGACATTTTGCTTTGCCCATACAAATGGCACAGAGACAATTGCTACTGTACAATACCTATTTTAGCTAAGAGGTTAAAAGTTTATTAAGCTGTGAAAAAAGTCAGTGTTATTAAGTCCGTGTAAAACTTAACACATTATAAATGTATTATTGCAGATTTTACTATCAAAAGTGAATTCAATTGGAATGCATTAACTTAAAACATATTAAGCAAAGACTGAAAAAATATAAAAACTGTTACTAGCTGTGCTCTCAAAAAAAGGTTGTCTAAAGCAGCAGAAATTGAATTTATGACATTTGGGGAAAGAAATGGTCCCATTTGTGTGAGAGTTTAGTTACAAGATAGCTTTAAAATGGACATAAGTTCAGAATGTAGGAGATCTTATGAGTCTAGTATAAATCAAGAATCACAGTGTTCTAAAGCCAGAATTTGAGATTGGAATGAGGTGCTGGTGCTGCAAACCTGCATTTTTTTAATGATGCAATACAGCAACTTATTTAAACTCCTGTCCCTGCTCAAGGCCAAATCTGAACTCTGAGTCAGGTGACCTTGGTAACTGTTTTCTGTGAATCTGTGAATAAATCTTTCTTTTTTTGGAGGGTGGGGGACAAGGAGAAAAAGGGTTGTGAAAGCTGTAAAAAAGTAGACCACCTGTATTTTGGTTATTTATGCATATATAAAATATCAAGATAATTTTTCCCACTGTGTCTTGATGATAAGGAAAATGAGGCAAGAACTGGATGACAAGTATGAACTCAATTAATAATGACCTCAAATTATGAATTGTAGTTTAATTGTTCAATCTAAACAAGTCAACAGAAGGTCAAGTTTCAAAGACATTTTATTTACAGATAATCTTGAATGACTATGTACAAAACAAATATCCATGTGGAACTTTAAGGCAGCATGATGTCTTTTAGAAGATTAGCCTACTGAAAGAAATCTCTTTTATATATATATATATATATATATATATATATATATATATATATATATATGTATATATATTGCATTAACTGCCAGACTAAGATTTATATATGTTGTATATGTTTCTACCTTATATAAATTGCCAGATGAGGTTCTGTCATTTTTCTTTCTGCTTCTTAATACAAATAGGAAAAAGCAATCTAGGAAGAGCTATCAATAAGGAGCACAGACCCTTGCTGTACTCCAAACCTCTCATGCCATTTCTAGTCATTCCCTGATCAGCATGATTGGTTGCCTGTGTACATTTTAAGCCACTGAGATTGCCAGCTCTGCTGATACTGTGTCAAAAACCTAACACTTAACAAATGCTCCACATTTCTTTTGACCAAAGCACAGATAAACCCTATCAGCCTAAGTGCTGGGGTACTGAAGGTCATTGTCTGGATTTGTGCTGTCCCAAAATTGTAGCCCATTTCTAAGTTCTCTCTAACAGAGGCATTAGCTGAGAAAAACCAGTGTCAGCACACAGTGTCAATACTCCTAATGTACTTTTAGCGAGATTCAGGACAATTTCTGAGCATAAAACATTTGCAGAAGAATTAAAACAAAAGCAAACGAACAAAAAAAATGAACAACAACAACAACAAAAAAACCCCTAAACCCTGTTTTTCCATGTTGCACTATTTGTTTTATACTTGTACATTGGTAGATCTGTGAGATCAAAATATCCAGTATTGATGGCAGCCAAAGGAAAATTCCAGAGCAAATCCCTTCTGCTATTGGAAAATTGAGGTGTCTTCCCTGCCAAAGAGATGTGTCTCCCCACAGTGAGTGACTTTGTTGGTTTAGTAACCCAGGAAAAATTAAAATCTGCCTCTTGGTGGCAGGGAGAACATGAGCCAGATCCTGCTAGAAAACTTATCCGAAGCAGAAAATCTTCAGAAACTGAAAAATGTGGGAGCTCCTCAGAAGGTCAAAAAGCAAACCATTGAAATGAATCTTTAGCTGATCCAGACCCAGGCCTCTTTTGTAATTCACACTTTATTTACAGACAAGCTGTGTATAACAAGAAATTAAAGAGTAAAAGCAACTCTGTGCTCCTTACAAATATGCTCCAAGTAAAAAAAAAACAAAAACAAACAAAAAAAAAACAAAAAAAAAAAAACAAACAAAAAAAAAAACCAACATACAAACAGATTGCAAAACACATTTAAGTTCAGAAGATGCAGACTTCCAAAGAGACTCGCAGATAGAGACTTGCAAAATAAAAGTATTTTTCTGGGATAATTATCTTAATTGGCTCCCTCTTTCTATTTTCTTCTTCTTTTCTTTTAAATAATAAACTCATGCTTCTTTTTTGTGATTTTTTTTTCTGTTTAGTCTTGTATTCCAACTTAGACTTGAAAAATTACTTTTTAGAACACAATGATTTTATATTTAATTCAGTTTTGTGAATTTGCATTTCCAGGCCAGTGTATGGGTTATGTTTGTTTTTTGTCTTATTTCTCAATTGCCTGAAAAATTTCTTTATGTCATAAATGGCCAGTGAAGTAAAAGGCTGGGAGTCACCACTGGAAGGTGCATGACCCATATGAAAGCTTGAGTTCAGCCACCTCTGCTTTCTCTGAATCTTAAAAGGTTAAATTTTGTTTGATGAATGAAAGCTATTAAGAAGTTGCTTTTTAATGAGACACCAAACCACCAACTTCAGCTTATTAAAACTATACTTGTCACACAAATATGACTCACTTCTTCATCAATTTGAGCGTTCTGGCTATTTACTGTATGTTTAACAGAATATAAAGACTTTTGGAATATGCTGTGGTTTCTTTCCTTCTGTTTAGTCTTTCGTTTTCACTGTAGCCCACCAAACCTTACCTTTCCAGCAAAACTAGTTTATCATTCTAATCAAATTGGGCATACTCCAACATTGCAGGCTATGTGGTGCACTTGCTACCACAAACTGCCTTAGATGTGCTCAGTATGAGAAAAGGGTTAGTAAGTTTTTTGGGAGGACATTTTTACATTCATTGAAACTGAAACCATTTAGGGATTCTAGAGACAGGCACTGTATAAACAATTGCATTATTTTATTTTAAATATATTTGGAAACAGATTAAATAAGAGGCCATTTTTATTTTGCAGTGATTATTGCAATTCTTCTTATTTTTAATTCAGTCTCTCCAAGAGTGGCTTATAAATCACCAAGGTCAGCAGAAACTTCTACCTCACTTTCTATTTGCATCATCAGACAGCACTAACTTCTCTCACTCAGCAGAATATCTGTAAATTTTCACAATACTTTTAAATAAATGTAAATTAGTTTCACAGAACTCATTTTAGGTAAAGAGAAATTTTCCAAAGTCCCATATTAATAATCACAACTGATGACAAGAGTAGTATTTCTGTTCTCATGAAATTTCTGTATTAAAAAAAAAACAAGTAATATATTAATACATTCTACAGGCCTGTTTTTTAAAAGATATAAGAAAAAATAGTGTAAATGAAATGTTAAATCCTTTTAATCTTTCAACAAACTGCTATAAACAATACTGTTTCTCAAAATATACTTATTGTCATGACATGTATTGAAGCCCCATTATTCATGAGGCAACAATGGTATTTTCCTTGCTGCATGTATTCTTTAAACTTCTCTGGGGATATGTGTTTCATTCCAAGTAAGACCACAGATTTTATTTTTAATAAAAGAGATTTAACTTTGCCTATATATCTACCCCATCATGAAAATTTTCCTTCTACTGGTATCCATTTAACCACTTCATGCTTTCAAATCTTAACATATGTCTACTTCCATTTTGTTTACAGGATTCTATGCCTTAGATCAGAGAAGTGTAATGGAAATCCAGCTTCCCATTTACATTTAATATCATTGCTATTTTCTAGAGCTGAAATAGATTATTTGCCCACCATTACGAGAGCCCTGATCTAATGAAATATGCATATGCATATAAAGTAGATGAAAAGTCAGCACAGGTGTACACCTTCAAGTTGAATAGCAAAAGTTCTTTGTGAAATCTCTAGCTTCAGCTGAGATGGCTGCATCTGGATTACAGACAAAAGAATAAAATCCTTTAAGTAAGTCAGTAGTTCTAATCGTTCAAGTGGCAACTTGCAGAGACTGTTTTCATTCAACAGAATCCTTGGTCTCATTCTGGTTTTGCTAATCATTTACTGTATGGTTGTAGAAATATTGGATTCCCAGTATACCAGTCAGAACATGCATATAATTTTATTTATAAGTGTTTTTACAAGGCTCACTTAATTACAGACAGATTCTGATGATGTATTGAGTAGCCCCAATGAGTTTATTGAGTACTTTCAGTGACCCCTTGTAGGAAAAGGTGCTATTAGCATTAGGAAAAGTGGCTGAATTGATTCCTCAGTGTTTAGAAGATCATTTGAAATCCCCAGGTGCTAGATAAATTGAAAGTTCTATGTCATGTGTAACTCATATGGACTATGAGAAAATAATTTTTATGCAAAGGAGTTCACTAGCATGCACCCTGCCTCCCATTGACTTCATTAAGTCCCTGTGTGGGAGCAAGAGGCTGCAATTTGCAGATCCCTCTGAAGAACTAGGTCTTTACAAGGTAATCTCAGCATACATCATGTTTTCACCAATGAATTTGATGGAACATAAAACAAAATTGTGGTGACAAGCAAATCCATCAATGGCACACCCAGTAGATTCCAATTAAGTTAATTAGAGTAGACTTTCTAATGAGTGGAATGTCAAACACTGGATCCATGCCCAATGCTAATCATTCATTCATTTTGCTGCTGGTTCTAATTCACATTATGCCAAGGAGGTTTCATGCATTCTGACACCAAACTATGAGCAAAGTGCTTCTGCTTTAGAAATAGAAATAGAAGTACAAGCACAAGTTTGACACACTAATTAAATATGCCAGGGTGCAAGATATATTGCTAAGTGCTATTTTGTCCCTATAAATGCAGGCATCAGCCAAAGCACAGAAAGGGTGTAAAGCAGGATTTATAAAAATTCCACAGCATAAACAAGACAGTGACAGTAACTCTCTTGTTAATCTGAGAAGTCTATTGAAGTGGCATTGAAATAATAAGGAAAAATCTCAGAGGTAAACCTATTACTCTGAAAGAGTACTGAAGTCTGAGTGTACTGAAACCATGGAGAGGTAATCACATGAATATCAGCCTAATTTCAGCTAAATGCTTTGTATATGATGTCAGAAAGAGTGTTCCAGAAAGATCCAGAAATATAGACTGCTTGCATCCGGGGGAAATATTCTCCTGCACCAGTAGCTTCAAGACATAAAAGGTTATCTGCCATCTGCTGATAATTAAGCATTCTTGAGCTTATTTTTTATTAGTTTCAACAACTGATGAGGATGGATGTGCATTTGGGCACCCAGCTGTGCACTGGAGAAGCAGCAGCACCAACACACATCCATCTCTTCTGATGGTTCAGCGGCAAGGACAGGAGCCTTCCCCAGGGCTGGAAGAAGGGAGACAGCTGTAAACCCCACTTCACAGCAGGTATTTTATCCAGGCTCTAATCTCTCACGTGCACTTTCTGTACTTGCTATCTACTTACTGCATGGCAATTAACCATACTTGTAAGATCAGATGCAGAACATTACCTTCACATCCATTCTTAGGATACAGGATATACAGGGGATGGATAACTATCTTCAACATGCTGTGCAGGGAAGTAAGTTGAAGTTTCCATGGACTTGAAAGATCAACTGGTATTGATTTGATTCTCATGCACATTTTTTTGGTAGCTCAACCTGTTAACACTGAATTAGAGAAACAGCTTTAATTTAAGCAGTGTATATATGGTCTATGCTTCCTATGTCTGGAAGGAAGATGAAGCTAAATTTTCTGATTTTTTACAATAAATATGCAACAGACTCAAGTCATAATCTTTTAGCTAGTCTGTAGATGCTCTCCTGATGAATTGTGTTCTTAGAGCTCTGGTTCCTCAGCTTCTGCCCACTCATGGGCTGACATTAACAGTACCAAGCAAGATGGAAAGTTGAGTAGAGACTGCTCTGAGTAAGGTGGTTTCCCAAAACACACCTTCATTGCACAGAATCCAGAACTTTGGAGAATATTTTAGTGATCAGGACAACAGTCTTCCCAGATAAATTCAGAAAGTCATGCTTCCTCTGAGTGTGCTTATAATAGACATATCAAATACATTGAATGGTTTGTAATACATTCAAGGATCAGTAAGTCACATTAAATAAAAGCAGATTTAGTAAAATTGTGTAGCCTACACTGCATCATAAATTATTAAAATTAATGAACCTGATCCCCTCTGCAGATTACTCCATGGCTGACACTGGTATAATTTCATTGATATTAATGATTCACTTCCAGTTTCACAGTGATGTAAAGCTGGAATAATAGCATGATGATTCAGGTCTAATACTGTTAAATTAGCTGCACCATTTACATTAATAGATGGCAGGCAAATATGTCTTCCTTCATTCACTCAGCCCAGGTGATTAGGGAGTTCTTTTTCCTGTCCATTATATGGCACATTAATCCATACATTTCATATACATCTACATGGCAGCTTTTGGATCCTGATATTCAGTAATGTAACTTTGGTATGGTGAGAACTAGAGGTGAAGGCTGGTGAAGGAGGTTGTGTCAGAAATGGAATGAAAGTTGTAACCTCCATTATGTTACAAGTGCACCTCTGGTATTTATCACTTCCCTAGTGAATGTGTTTGGTTCCAAATACTGTTAAAGAGCTGATCAGCCTTTCCCTGGGCCATTGCACCCCGTGGGACAGGTTTCAGGCTCTGACATGGGGTGGCACAAGCCCATCTGACTGTGCTTGATGGAGATCCTCCTCTAGGCCAAAGGGAATAAACAGATCCAGATTTACCTCTATGTGCTGCTTTGGAATTCAGTGAGTGAAATGCTGTCAGAGTACGCTGATGTTTAAGCTATCACAAAGGTAAATCTAATTAACTCATTGTAAGAGTCAGATCATAGATTTTTTTTTTTTTTGCTTAAGAAAAAATGCACACAGACATTTGTATATTTTTGACATACACAGACAAGTCATGTGTTTGACTTTGCAAATTTAAATAAGAAAGAAATATGATGCTCATGCCTCAGTTACATGTCTACATAATAGCTGTTTAACATACCTAAAAATCAATTTTGTAAGCAAAAACTCTTCTGACAAAATGCATCTTTCAATGTGACATATAGCTTTGCTTTTGTCATACTGCAGTTTTTTTGAGATTTCAGTATTTTTACTGGAGAGAATACCTTTAAATCAACAAATACTGTTACCCCAAAGATTTTCATTCTTATCCATGTTATTTCTCTAATATGTATTAATGTGGAATGGACGGAAGCCATTATTGTAAATACTAAACCAGCAACACAGCTGACTTACAAACATGGCTAGTATGAAATACATTTCCCAGTGTATAAACATTGAAAAAGCTACTGTTTTCTTAAAACATGGTACAAATATGTTCACAAATAGTTATAGTTTAAACTTGACAGTTGGAACTGATGTCATTATAATGCTTGCACAAAATACTTCCAGGTGTATAAATACACTATACTCATCCAAATCTGAGGCTTACAAAGGAATATGGCCTGTTCAGTGAACAGGTTAAGTTTTGCAAAGGATATTTAGGGCACCTAAGTACTTCAAAGTGTATCAAATACTAAGGGACTTTTGGTGATATCAATTGTAAGCTTTACTTTTGTTTAGTTTAGATTTTGTTGTGTAATAATGAAGTCTCAGTTAAATTTCAGAATTCTGGGAGAATATGGCCAGATCATTCAGAGTAAATTGCTAAAAATATTTTCACTTCAAAAAAATTCTGAATTACCGAAAGTGCTGAATTAAAGCATTTTCCTTTCTCCCCTGCTCTTTGGCTAACTTTTGTTTAGAGTTATATTACCCCTTAGGTTTTGTTACTGCTCATAATCTGAAATATTCATGTTAATTTTTCTAATACAATATATTAGTGGTTGTCAGAAAAGCTTAGTGCAGTACCATTTTTGTTGTAATGTGGGTATCAAATCCATGTGCTCTTACACAGAATTCTAATTAAGTTCTGTTGCCATTTAAGGAAGTGGAGTAGTGCAGCATGACCACCAGTACAATTTTCCTTTCTTCTTCCCACTCATTACATTCTCAAGCTCATTCTAAGTGAAACTAAGTAAACTTTTGTTTTCAGCAAAGTTTGGCACTGCTTTTGTTAGTAGCTTTATTCATGTTGGGGCTATTTATACTTTTAATTTGTTGTAATTTGTGGAACTCCTATGTGCTTTCAGTGCCTTTGAGTTGCATTGGGAGCAGCCTCACTCCAAGTGTCAGCAGAGGCAGCAAGTGACAAGCTGGGGCTCTGAAACTGCTGATGCTGGAGCAAATAACTGTGATGACAGATACCATGGCACTCAACTGGTACTGGATTGCAGGTGGTTGAAATATGAAAGAGGAGAAAATCATGTGAGAAAATCATTATCCAGAAGAGATAATGGTGGTTTATTATGTCCAGACTTAAAAAGTCCTTCACTAAGAATGATGCTGTTGATATGATGCAAACACGGTACCACAGCAATTTATTTCTTTGATAATAAAGAGCCTATTTTGTTGGGTTTGGCTTTTTATTATTATTTGAAGCATCATTAGCATTATCTAAAAGAAATTATCCCCCTGGTTTATCCTTCCTTTTGTTGATAAATTGGTTCATTTTTTTTTTTTATTCATAAGTTGTAATATCTGAATTGATATGTAAATAGAAAAAGACTTAATATACAATAAGCTATAATCAAAATCACCTAACAAAACCAAATCAAACAAACAAAAAAATCCAAAAAGAAAAGGAAATCACATATTTCCTGCAATTTGAGCTATGGTCTTATTTATTCTTGGGGGAAAAAAGAAGAAAAAAGACAATTTAACACTTCCTAGAAGTCAACACCTGGCTTCTGCCACAGCAAGGGAGAAAACAGATTCCAAAGATATAAAATACAAGGAATTTTTCAGAAAAGGAAATACTTTGTCATCACTCTTTCATTAAAAGTTATTTTGACATAATATTATTTTTAAATTTAGCTTAATTATAATCTATTTTCCTTTTGCCTTCATGAAAACATCTTGAGTGGTTTTGCTCTTCTGAGAAACCATTTCTCTGCATTTCGGACATCCTGAAATATCTTCAATGAGGTACTTTTGGTTTTTGCTCATTGATCTCATGCCATGTGAGTAACCTGAAGCAAGTGCTGTGTCCCATTAGGAAACACCCTTCTTTCTCTGGGAGCATGCAGCAGCCTGCAGTGACAGCAGAGCCTGTGCCACACCTGGCCAGAGGCTGTGCCACTCTCTGAAGGAGTGCTGAGCACATTCCCCATTTCTGTGCACATGTATTTATGCTACAGATTAGCTAGATAAATGTATGAAATATCACCTCACAAACATGAATTTGTCTATTGGAACAATATTGAGGTTTTTACCTTTGATTTGGAAAGTATTTTAAGAGACCAATGGCCCTGAATAAAGGACAGATCCCTGCAAAGATTCATCAGGATTTGACCCGCTGTTGGAGGTGTTTGAATCAATAATATACGAAAATTGAGCTTCAGAAAATTGTAGTGTTCTTCACTCATTTTTTACAGAAGGAAGATAGAGACTAGAAGCCTGTGGTGATATCTTTCTCCATAGCTCATCAAAGTTTTGAATTTTGTAAATTTGTTCTGTACTGCTTTCCTGAGCACAGCTTTGATTTTAACATTTGCCCCCTTGACAGACTCTCCAAGACATTACATCATTTCATAAAACACTGAATGTGCACCTGAGGGGTGCCCATAAAACTCCTTTGGTTATCTCCATGTAAAGTACAAATCAGTGCTATAAGTCATTTATTTTGTCTTGTCTTCTATGTTATGAACATCCTTTTAGCAATACCATTGCATAGCTTGTACATATCTATTGCATCAGAAGTAATAAAACTCTAAAAGCATGCAATATGTGGGTCTTTCCTCTTAATATAAATCAAAATAAATCAAAATTATGCCACTGAGAGATGTACATGTTTAGGAATTTCTTCTCAGTAACAGAGTTTTATTTAAGTTTACGTATACTCCAACCCTTCTCAAGGGAATATTTTAGTAGAATAGGAATGAATAATGTGACTGCTCTTCTGAATGCAAAGTTTGTAAGTTGCCAGCACTATGCCTTTCTGACTTTTAGATTCTAATGCCAGTCAAAATTCTAATTAAAGTTGAGTTCCAGTCAGAGATAATACTCCAGTTATCCAGTTATGGTAGTAATGTCATTTGTGGGTGGAGAGGGGAAGGGACGGGGGGAAGACAGAGTTGGGGACTAAAAATTATTAATTTTCATACACTTAACTACTACTCATACCAAAGCAACTGTGTGTTGTGGAGGGGAAAACTTAGACTGAGATTTGGTGACATTTATTTCGAACATCCAGTTCATAGCAGAAAACAACAGGTTAGTATAAATCTTTCATTATTTTCTTGTGTATGATGACAGACTTATGTGAGTATAAAAGGGGATGCTTCATCCTCTCCTAAAATGAAGATAGAAATATACTCAACTGCAGACCAATTACTATGATATTCAGGTATTTTGAAGTCTCTTGAATGGGAAACATTGAGCTGCACTTCGGCGATGATTAGCTTCATTGAGCACTACTAGCAAATGCAGTACTTAACTTCAATCAATGCAGAGGTTAGGCAAAGGAAGTTTACTGTATTGATGGATTTCGTGAGGGATATATGGAGCCATCTGGAAAGAGGTCAGTCTTATGAACCTGCTGAAAGAGCTGGCACTGTGGATTTCATAGAAAGTAGCCACAGACTTCAATCAGATTACACTACCTGAATCATGAGACAGCTGCATACTCTCAATCTTACCTTACTTACAGACTGCAGTGTGCAAGTTCCTGCAAACAACTATTGATTCTGTTAAAAATAAATAAGAATCTATTACAGGGGAGACTGCTGTTTCTAGTGTTCTGAAATGTTTTATTGCCTTCCTGTTGAAATAGTGATGTCTTGCTCCAGGAAAATTATAAGCCTAGGAAAAAAATGTATCCCACATCTTTAGGGAAAAAGTCTGCAGAATGAATCACTATTAGATATTCAAGATCAAAATTATGGGCTGATGTCTGAAAATGGGAATACTAGGCAGCAGAGAATCTAGAAGAAATGACAGGGCAATTGAAATGTTTAACTGCATAAAAGTTATGTACTTGCAGCTGGTCAGCCTCAAGCTGCTGCAAGCTGTGAAACTATTCCTTTGTAAGGCAAAGAGACAGGGAAAAGGAGATATCTGTGTGAAAGCCATTATCATTATTAATAATTCATATAATTACATTTTCCTTTAGATTGCTTCTTCATTTTGTAGTGAGTAGCTCATGGTGTTGTTTCTGTAGTTAACACATGCTTGGAATAATCATTAATAAATCCTATGGCTAAGTGTTTCTGTGCAAATTTTATCTTACACTAGACCCTTCAGCACATTGCATTTTATCACTCTTTATATCACTGTATTTATTCTTAAATATATATATATATATATATATATATATATGATTTTGCATCTGGTGCAATTTTGAAATGATATCCTGTGCCGAGTCAGGTTAGATCAGTATTTAGATACATATAGGGAACCATTACGCAGAGAGTCCTTTAGAAACAATTTTTTATCATTTTGATTGATTAATCAATTTATCAATTGATTTATCCATTTTTTTCCTGCCACCAAACCTGAAACTCTACCCAAACACACTGTCAGAGGACGCCCTGCTTTCTTCTTGAAACCCCTGTCTTCTCTATAAGGTACAACTGAAGTCAGATCCATCAGACTCCCAGGCCATTTTGCTTTGGAGTCAAGCTAAGCCTCCTGTTTTAGATCAGAAAAGTGCCAAGCCTTTCAAACCAGTTGCTGCAGTCAAATGTTGTCTAACACATCCTGGAACAAGAGGGGAGAAAGTTCTTGTGCACCACTAGGGAGGGCAAATATAGCTTTCTGTGCTATAGAGTACTCCCTCCAGGTCAAGCACAGAGGGAAGCTGTGATTCACAACTAGAAAGCATTGAAACCCAAGCTGCTTTTCCAGATAGATTATTTTAATTTTAATAAATTTTTTTCAGATTATGAAAACAGCTGGAGAAATATCTTGAACCATATGTGCTAGATTGAAAAGTATTAAATTAATAGCATGATAAACATTTGATTGAGTGCAACCTGAGGGAGACTGTACAAATATTCATAAGGTCCAACAAGATGAGCAATGGGAAGGCAAAGAGACAGTATGCAGTTAGAGAGAGACTTCAAAATATTCAGCTAAATTCAAAAGCAATCACAACATGAAAGCTGTTATATTAATGAAAAATGGAAGTTTTAAAATCTCAGTACACACTTAAATTATATTAAGATGCAGACACTGGGGTTAATGTATTTATACAGTTCCATTGAGAAGCGTTGCAACTTCTCTAAAAAGTCCATGAATAATTTTACTGATCTGGTTAATATTAATCAAGTTTATATAAACTACATACATACATGATTTTTCTGTATAATTTCAAATACAGCATTTTTGAAGGTAATAGGTTCATTGGAGTGGCAAGAGCTGCAAATAAAAGGAGACTGAAATCAGAAACAGATGAAAGGACAGATATTGCTACATCATCAAAGAGAGAAGGACCAGCAATTCTGGCCAATCAAATACATCTTTGTATCAAAAAGACTAAATGCAGGTATTTCAATATATTTAGATGCTATGTATAAGAGCACAGTAGAATCTTGGATTCTTCTGGAAAGTTAAAGTTAGAATTTAGCACAATGAATTGATTAAGCATCCTTCAAATAAAGTATTCAATAAGATTATGAAATCCATACAGTCAGATTATTCTTCTAAACACAAATGCTTCATCTGTCACTTGGTCTAAATTAGAATTTTTTGCTTCAGATACGTTGATGCTTGCAAGATAATTTCTCAATTTCAGACACAGTGGAAACTTCCTACGACACATGGATGTAGAGAGAATTTCACTCTCTGCATGGGACAGTGGAATCCCCCTGCATAGCACACTTCACATGCTACAAAAATGTGCTGCCATAGATAGATCTTGCAGGACCAAAAATACAGCACAGTCTAGACAGAGAGAAAACCTCCAACCCTGATATGTGTGGGCTGTGAGAAAAGGCATTTCTGGTCTTTAAGAATAAACTTGCCTTTCAGTCACTCTGAACTGCTTCTCAGACTTTCAGAAAGCTCACAACAACCAGAAGGAAATGGAAGGAATACCTATAGCCTGAGTGTAATGTATAGGCTTCAAAAGCCAGAGAAATGCCTTAGTTACTGCTAAGATAACTTCCTCATTTGAGAAAAAAAATAGGTGATGTAAAAAGGTGCAATTACATTATTATTTAAGTCTCAAAACAAAGGCTTGGTCTAGTCATTTTGCTAGCCTGTAACACAAGGCTGAACTCTGTGTTAATCAGCATCTTCAAAGCCTCTATTTTCAATAAATGAAATTCCCTGTCCATTGGCTAACGCAGACAGGGTTTGTGTAGGATAATGCTTTGAAAGTTCCCCCCAATCAAGTTCTTTTAACTTCCACATTTCCAATTTGTTCTTCATTTCTTAGGCCTGCAGCAGTGTAGCTTAATTTATGTTAATGAATGATTGGATTATGCTACTGTTGCCAAAGTATCTGATATGTCTGCATCGCTCCTCTGTTCTGTGACAATGCCTTCAGTGATTAGCTGGGCACATTTAAACATTGTTTGCACTGATATTTAAACTTCTCTCGGCTTTTAAGCATGAGGACAGTGGCCAATGCTTTGTAGCAGACAGAGAGCCAAGTATGACTCACCAAAGGCAGATTAGTCAGCACCGCTGCACAGCGAAGAGAGAAAAGAATAAAAGTTCTTCATTTGCTAGTTATGTTGGAGGCTGTTCTCAAGTGGGAATAACCTTCAGATCTCTTTTTCCAGTTTAACTCAGTAATTAGTAGTCGTGGCTGTTTAAATATTTGCTTTTTTATATTCTGTATTATATTGATATTCTGTTTTGTATTGATTCACAGCAATTTCTCCAACCTGTCACATCTAAACTGTACTCACAAAATACAAACTTATTCATGCTTTGTTCCATGAATCTATTTCAGATTTTCTTTGATATTTCCATTTTAGAAGGGTAAAAGTCAAGAAAATGAACAATTTCTGAAAGAGAGAATTTGCTTCAAATAAGTAAAAGTCTCTACTGGGCTTTGTTATCCTCTATGTCTCAATTAATGTTAATTTTGAAAGTTGATCCCATTTATTGAATTTTCACAGTGTTTTGCCCTGAGCTTTTCAATAGTAGCCAACAAGAGTTGTTATCCAGTCCAGCATCTAGTGATCGATGACAGATATAGATTCGATTTGCCTGAGACAGGAAGAAAGGGAACTTGGATCTCCTACTTCCTCTGTTTTTTTAGAAAATACTAATATACTATTACTCAAAAAAAAAAAAACTCTACTGCCAGTGTTACAAGCACTTGTCAACATTCATTTTATTTGAGCCAAATTCATTTATTTGTGTTACACTAAGAAAGCATTTAGCTCCAGTCTATGCATTTCTCTGTAAAGCTTGGTATTTTCCCTGTAATTTCATCCCACATCCTTCAATGAAATCCAAAAATGGTTGAGAGTTTTGTCACAGGTGTCATTTGGACTGTGATTTCAACCCTATTTCATGTAACCTGAGATCCAGCAATTAAATGTCTAGTAAACCCCCATTTCTCTGACTCAAAGTTCCAGTGCTGGGACTCCATGTGTGGGGTATACTGAACAGGCATAAATCCTTGCAAGAATCAAATTTTCCAAAGGTTCCAAGAAGCTTAGGAGCCTAAGTTTCATTTTCAAACACAGTTTAAGCACTAAGGAGACTTTGATTCACAATTAATGGTCCCTAAGCCACCTGGGAGAAAATAAATGAAAAAAGATTTGGGTATGGCAATGCAATGTATCCTTGCTGTCCAGGCCCAATAGCCTTGACATTTGGACCTCAGCTAAGAGGGAGGTGTGGGGTCAGACCCCTTCTTTACACATTATTTACTTATCTATGCCAAATTAAATAATTCAGCATGAGATGTTTAGAAACAGCCAGTTGAGACAATCCTGGGCTCAACAACAAGGAGTTTGTGATTTGGAAAATAAGCCCCACCCTCCTCTCCCACGGTAGTGTGTTAATTACATTGGCAGCTGAATAAAAGACGTCACGAGCACAGGCATGCATGCACACACAGACATGCACAAAGCCTATCAGTCCCCCAAATCTGAAAGATTCCAGCATTTTGCCATTCACTTTCATATCTTTTGAACACTTACTTAATATATCTTGCAGTTAAATACCTTGTTTTCTAAATGTCTTAAACAAAGTGAATCTTAGATGTGTTTTGTAAACTGTGAAATATGTTGGTTTGCATCTTTCTGTACTTAAAAACTTCTGGATTCTTCTGTTTGTGTAAAGCACAAAACTATGGAAAAGCACCACTTTACAGCAGCAGAGAAAACAGTTGATGCTATGGATTTTGCCCTCCAAATTTTTGCATATGTTAAAACATTCTAATTTTTCATTCAGAGAATTCACAGCTCCATCTTCAGTAAATGAAACAAGAACTGCTTACTAATACTACTGGCAATATTTGTTTGAGAAACCTAATTTAATAACATAAATGAAGTGGAAGTAGCTCTTAGCAAATATACCCCTTAAAGGCTTTAGAATGGGAGCCAGCCTATAGAAATAATATTTCTGTGGAGAATGACAGATTTAAACTAACTGCAATGATTTGTAGGGTAAGCTGTT
The DNA here is from genome assembly GCF_023055355.1 of Agelaius tricolor. Lineage (NCBI taxonomy): Eukaryota > Metazoa > Chordata > Aves > Passeriformes > Icteridae > Agelaius > Agelaius tricolor. The sequence continues at coordinate 18,236,892 of NW_027269271.1, read as the reverse complement.
AAATTGTACTATTTGTATACGATGGTTTCTTTTAACAGCCTCACAGCATCTATTTGCATGTAATTACCCTTCCTGCAGTATTGCCATGTGCCATCAACTTACTTCCCCTGGTAAGTAACACAGCAAGTGAGCTCCCAAGCAAAAGGTAAATGTTGAAAGGCTCCATTGTGGACCACCATGTGCAAAATAACTGAGCATAGAAGCAGATAATGCTGATGAGGTGTTTTAAGACTCCATTGACCTTATATCCCATTTCTTAACAATTTTCCAGTGATGTAAATAACAGTTGTTCCATACCTCCTCTTCAGTACTTACTCTGTTGGCACAGTTGTTGGCTATTAAGAGCACGTAGCTCCCAGGCTTGGGGACAGCTTTGGCTGTGATTGCCTCAGGAGCACAGGTTGCCTCTTGCTGCCAATCCAGAAGGGTTTTCCAGCTCCCTTGTAAACTGAGTCTGCCTATCTGCAGCAATAGAAACCTGAAGCTCTTTAGTCTGCCTTATGGTACATGTTACCATTCTGTGCACAGATTCACAGAGCAATGGTACAGGCCTTTTCTAGCAGGACATTATAATCTGAATCAGCTACAGCCATGAATTTTATTAACTCTTTTTGTTAGGAACTGCATTAAATGGCACCACTAATGCATAGATGAGCTCTGCAATGTCCCTGTTCCAAGGCTGAGCAGATGGCTGTTTCAATGTATGCTTGCTTTCATGTTTTCCATTTCATGCAGTGTCCCTTATCTTAAACAACCCACTTATATTTATGCTGCAGGAGCACCTTTAAACTTGCTCAAAGTTTATGGAGTAAAGGGATAGTATGGTGGAAAAGTCAGAGGGAAAACTCAGATAAGATGCTGTGCTATCTCCTCTACTTGATTTATTTGAGAAGCTGCTTAGATTTCCTGTATTTTCTGTGGCAATGGAGGAACTAATTTGGTAAGGAAAACCCAGCTGAACCCTATGTCAAAACCAGAAAAAAATAAGAGTCTAACAATTTCCAGTAAGGCTCTCTTCCTTTATCCCAACTTAATTTGTGTTATATTTTTTCTTTTTCCTATTTATCTCAGTATAAAGAACCAATTTACATCTACTGTAAAATATTTTTTAGAAGAATAAACAATTCAAACAGTAGAGAACAATAAACTCTACAGGTGCACAGGTCCTTTAAAAAGTAAGTCACTGATGTTACACAAGGGAGGTATTCAAACTGAACCACTGAACCTTTAGAACACTGTTCTGTTCCCATTGCAGCTGGTATTTTCCTTCTAATTTGCATTTAAACACAGGCAGATCCAGATATTCACTCTTCTTCCCTTGACAGGCTTCTATTGCAGGTGTTGCAAAATGCCCAGAGGTTTTTTGGGGGTTTTTATAGATCAGTCTCAACCAGCACTCTGACATGTTCCTCAGTGATACATGGAATTACAGAGTTTTCCCATCTTCCATGTGGGCCAGGCCACTCCCTGCTGACAGACAGCTTTACAGCAGGAAGCCTGTGTTTGAGGAGCTGTTGCTCTGCCTTGTTACACCAGCACCTGACTGATGGCTGTGGTGTGGTCTGGTGCAACTTGCACGTGCTGCCAACTTGTTAGCACAGACAAGAGGCTGCACAAGCTCTGTGGGATGAGATGGTTACACAGCTCCAGAAAACCTGGCTTTAGAGAAAATGTGGAAATCTGCACAGGCTGCAGACTACTGACAGTGCCTGTTTAAACCATCCCCCTATAGGATTTGAGAGTAGAAACTCAGCTGCTAGGAAATGAAATGCAGAAATCACTGTTAAACCATATTAAATATAAAGTATGCTTAAATGGTGAACAGCAATGCTTCACTGTCCACCTGTGACCACCATGCTCCCCAACTACTCTGCTTTATTTCCATATTATCCCAGTAGAAGAAATGCAAGAATGCAATAATTACGAGATTCAAGAGGAGATAGTGAAGGAATCGCTTACCAGTTCTGGGTCAAACTATGATTCAGTTTAACGTAAAAGACACGCATCTCTTGTTGGAATGGGTGTCCAAGGCTCACCAGCTTTCTCATTCCATTAAGGTATTACACATTAGAAGAAAATTTTCAGGTGTTCAGAAAGAATATGGAGCAAATCAGCAGCAAACTGTGCCTAACTCCCTTTGCCTGAAACATTCTTAGGCTTGAGCTCCAACCAGCCAGAAGTTGTTGACTGGAATTTGGCTTTTATTTTTCTTTAAGCATCAAGCTCCCAATTCCTCTTTATCTATTTGGCACTCTTGGTCATATATACCTGCTCCCATTTGCTTCCCTTCCTGCTGTTTCATACAGAGAAAATAAAAGAAAATATTTGCAACACATCATTGTCACCTGAAGAAATGAAACAACTTGCTTAAGTCATGAAAAGAAACTGACAGAAAAGCTGAGCCAGGAGTCTAGGTCCTGTGCCATAATCTCTGTTTTGATTTCTCTCCCTGACATACGTATGTATCCTATGTCATCAGTATGCAAAATACTTTCTTTTCTTTTAATTTTGCAATACTAACTTACTGTTTTAGCACGGCAAGTTTTCAAATGATCTTTCTCTAGATGAACATCATGGATATGAGCATTAGTTGCACAGTAAGAACAGATTGAAAAAGCTAGAGGCAGTGCCAGGGAATCAGAACTAACACCCATCACGATCCATATTCCTTTCTGTATATGGGGGAGAGTCTTTTACATGCACTAAACTCCTCGAGGTCTTGTTCAGACATGAAACCCAATCAGCCAAAAGTAGCAGGGGGAGTACCAAAACTCCCTACAGCTGATTGCACACCCTTTGTATCACACATGCCCAAGCTTTCACAGCCTAATTTAACCTCTTTTTCATTTTAATATTTTTAAATCCAACTAGAAAAATTGTATCATCTATGCACAGCAGGATGTCCCATTATACGTGAAATAAGCTTTACTGGTATTACAGAAATGACAAGTTCATTCTTGACTCTGTGCAAAGCATAATTCAGCTCTGTAAAGCTAAATTTCAGACAACCCAATAGCATATGTGAGCCTTAGGTTATTCTGCCCTTTCACAACATTTACAAACTGATACATATCTCTTCAAGAGGATAAATGTTTTCCTAAGTCAAAAAATGTCAGCTTTAGCTTGGACTGCATTAGCTCTATTGAGTTCTTCAAATGCACACCAGGTTAATGAAGACTAAATCGTGGTGGGCTATGCTTTTTGATAAATATTGAAGTGCTCTTTGATCCTGATAACCCACAAATGTTCAGCATGAGTGAGTTTTCACAGTCAGCATGCAATGATTTTGATATTTGACTTAATCTATAGCTCAGTGTGGTTTATTTTCCTTATCTGGATGGTATGCTAAGAACAAGAAAAGACAGGGAAATTAAAAACAGCACAGTAGTAGTGTTCAAAATCCTTTTATTTTTTTCTTGTCTTGCAAGAATTCTTGGTCAAACTGACACATGGCTTAAGCACATATTTATGCAGAATTCTTTGCAAATAAATATACAGTGTGCTGCCTTTACTTATGCTGGACAAACTATCCCCACTTTTGCACTGGTGGCTACAGTTCCGTTTTTGATTCACTTGGTGGCTTTGGATCAGACTGGGAGTTAATAATAACAATATGTTGTCCTTATATCAGTGCTTATATAGCACCTCTTTATCCCAGGCTCTTGAAACACTTTACAAATATTAATTAATTAAATCTCAGAGCAGCCCTGTGAGGCAAGGAGCTATTAGGTGAAATAATTCCTTTCAGTTTCTTGCCTTTGCCATAGGGAAAAGAACCAGCATAAAGAGCTTAGCCTGTGCCAAAAAAATACAGCCTAGAATGAATGTTGGCAGGGCTGTATCTCATCACTGCAGAAAGCAAGTACTCAAAATCCTTGTGCATTAGCAGAACGAGGAGTGGTACCACAACACATGAGCTGATGGAGAGGTGGGAGCCAGTAGTCTTCACTAGCTGAACATGGTGCCTTGGTAAGTACACAGTTATTATCTTAATCATAAGAAACAAAAAGTTAGAGCTTGCCTGTTAAGTTTTCTAATGTTCTTGTGGACCCCCAGTAACAACGTGTGACTCTTCAAACAGCAGTTAAGGCCAACTGGTACATAATTGAAAAGAATGAGAGTTGCCACATCTCCAGGCATGAAGAATTACCAACACAAGCTGAAGCTGTTTCCTGGATCTGATAAAATTAACAGTATCCAGGCTATTATGCAGACAAGCCAAATATGAAGGAACACAAAGATAAAGGATGACAGATAGACATGTGATAGAGTGTTTTATAAAAAATGAACACTAATATTTCAGACAGTGAGTTCAGATGTTGAAGCACAAAACCTCAAAAATAATATGGTGATCTTGATGTCTCATTTAGGGGCCCACTTGGCAGCTCCAGGCTTTTTTAACATTCTACAGGGACAGACAAGGTAAACAGACTTGCAAGTTACAAAGGAAAAACAAGCTTATAGCTTGCAAAAAAAAAAAGAAAAGTTAAAAATATCAACCTCCAAATCCAGACCGGTATCTTGCAAAAAAATAAATAATGCCATCTGAATTCAATGTTTAGCCAAGCACTGTTTATCAGGGTTTTATTCCATGCACTAAAAACATAAATGGTTTCTTTTTTTTCCTGGGGCCAGTTTTGGATCACTAACTTGAGTTGGGCCTGAGGGAGAAACACAGCATGTATGATGAGCTGATTAATTACCAGAAATCAAATGCCTTGCAGTCAGGAGCAACGTGCTTGAAAGAAAGCACTAGTACTAAAAAGTGTTGCATATCTACATGCATGCATGGCCAGTCAAGAACACCATGGGGATTAGGTTTCACTGTAGCCTGAAACAAAGGATTTAGGAATGATTGTTTATCCTTGACAGTGTGACCTGTGCCAGTCTTTATTAACAAGGGCTTTCAGATTATGACATTTAAAGTAACAGAACCCTCTTAAATAAACCTCAGGATTTTACTTTCTTAAAACATCACTAGGATTTCAGCTGCTTTTCTGTAACCATGAGAGTAATTCATAATTAAAGGTTAAGATATGTCTTATTTCAAGACTGGTGTGCATAAATATAATCATTTTGAATCTGCCTCTTAGGAAGAGCTCATTTAAAGTTGTAGTAGTAGTCCTCAATTCTACCAGGGAGCCATAAATGAAGGTAGAATCATATTAAATATTATTCACATTTCATTGGTTATCTTGGAAAGTTGTTGAAAAATAACAGGCTAATAGGAGATAGGTCAGACCATTTTACTAAGTTTTCCTTTTCTCTAAAAGTCATGTGTACATGTACAGATGATTACTAGTATTTTGTTTTCTGCACAGGACTATTTCAGCATTATTTTCTCAATCATGAAACTCAGAGAAATCACAAACTCACTCGTGTCTTCCAACAGACCATTTCATGCAGTCCTCCAAAGCAGAGAGTCTTCTTGTCTGGGTGGAAATTTTAACGGATGATTTAATATAAAACATTGATAGACCGCTTTAAAGTGTTCTGTTTACAATTGTCTGTTCTGGTATTTGTTTGCTCCTTCCACTACAGCTTGCCAGACAATAAATAGCACGCTGTCATGTCTCTAAGACTATTCCTGCTGTTGGAACATTTTTTCTTTTACCCATGAACTACCCTCTGAACCAGTAAACGTTTCAAAACATTGTGAGTGCAGTAAGTGAGGCTGTGGCAAGGCCACGACAGGCTGATGGGGAAGCAGCATAAGACCAAGCTAGGTGACAGTTTCCTATTTACAAACGGTGGCTATATAATCCTGAAAGCAATTTTTTGCCTAAGAAACAATGATGGGTGTGATAGCTCACTGTTTTCGGTTGGACTCATTTATAACTTAAATATTTTGATTTTCCTTTCCCATGTTTCTTTCTCCTGAAATATCACTTAAGAAAAGGCATTTTGCCCAAACTTCCTCATTTCCTTCTGCTATATTATGTAAGGATAACCAGCAATTTTAGAAAGCTCCCCTTCTCTCTTTATAACTTTTTATGCAACATTTATAGGTGAAATTTTTGAAATTTTTCTGTCTTGATGACATATTTTAAATGGTCTACTCTGAAAAAAAATTAACACTGCACTGTAGCCAGCACTGCGTGCATCTCTTGCTTTAAGCCTCAGTGACCAACAAGTTTTTTGACCTGAGTTGGAAATCAACACATTTTTGGACTTCTTTTCCCACTTGGGAGTAAAGAAGCATCCGGCAGAATAGACTCAGCAATTTTCTCCACTAAGCACTGTTAAAGAGACGAAAGGATGGGGAGATCCTTTGGATTCCATGGTCACAATTTCTTGAATTCAGGGACTCTGGGAAATTTGAGGACAATGTTGGTTTATGCTGAAAGAAATGAAGGTGAAATGCCACTGCAAGATAGACTTGAGAATTATTTATACCTTGGTGGTTCATGTGTCACCAGGTATACCTTTGTCAAGTGAAAGCAGTTCTGTGTGGCATGGTGATATGTACAGCACAGTACAGAACAATTCTAAGTAACAAATGTCACCCCTCACGGGCAGTGGCCACAGACACCCTCCCAACTACTCACAGTTTCCTCAACTCAAATTACCTTGTCAGACCTGCAGCCTGTGACTACAAGCACGGTAGCTCTGCAGCTAATCAGCACCAACACTTGGGACAGTAATCCTGGCATTAATTATTGTAAATTACTTGCCTGCCGCCTTGGCTTCCCCTTCTGTGGTGGAAGGATAATATCATAGCACCCCGTGGCAAAGCTGTGAAAAAAGTGGAAGAAAAACCTTCTGACACCATTGGACAGCATGCAGAGAGAAAGATGGTGAGAAAGAAAGTGGATTTCCCCCAACTACAGCAGTCTTGGGGTACAGAGCTCAAAATCTTCAAAGTGGAAGAAAACCTCTTATCTAAAGATATAATTTTCTTCCCCAAGAACAGTAATGCTAATCCTATTAGCATTTTAGTGTGTGATCATGGCTCTAGAGTTACATACAGCCTTCATACCAAATTTGAACACACTGTGAAGGCAGCTGTGAGGGCTTGATGAAGTCGAGATAAAAGGAGCGGCATTCGTGTGCACCCCGCGCTGCCCGGGACTGAGCGGAGCTGGGCAGGGGCTGCTCCCCTGCACTGCACCCGGGCTGGACAGGGCTCAGCCTCCTCTCACCCCCTTGGAAAACTCGGGCTTGAGACCCTCCCTCCTGCCTCAGCACCTCTGTAACACAAGTCCTGGGAGAAGCTGTGCCACAGGGACAAGGACTGCGGGAAGACAGCCTGGAACGGGGCACAGGGATAAGCATCTGTGCTCACCTCTGTGTCATAATGTCATGAAAAGTCAAAGTCTGCTGAGATGAAAGGCAGATGTGCAGCCTAAGATAGACAGACTTCCAACAGCTCTCACTGAGGCGGAGAGGGAACTGCACACAGCCAGCTTGTGGTTTGTTTTTTTTTTTTTTTATTGCAGTATCTTAAATTTTAAGAAACACTTCCAAGAAGGAATATGAAATCTTAATACATATTCTACAATTATTTTCTGTTTTTTTCTTTTTTTTTTTTGATTGGTTTTTTAAATTTCAGTAACTAGAGCTGATAAATGTCCACCTCAGCTGTCTAGTTTGGGCACTTTTATCCTTAATACCCAAGCAGCTGTAGCGATGATACTTCTCCATAGGAGTTTGATGATGGAGTGGGTTTTTGATTCATACCATTAATTACAGTAAATGTGGGGGTTGCTTACAGCTCAGACATTGCCTCCCAGCCATCACCAGAACCTCTTCTAGCTCCTCACCAACAAAATTTTTTGGCACGCAGCCCATTGCATGAAGCAGTGCCTATGTCCAAGTGTGAAACTGTGGCATTTGTCTTGAACTTTCTTCCACTCTTATTGGGTCACTTACCTGCCAATGACAGTCTATGGCTTCAGCTAAGTGAAACAACACCTGATATTCTTTTTAAATGGTTCTTTATTACTTCAAAGTAAAAACACTGAAAAATAATAGAGAAAGTGATGTTTAACCTTTTTTATTCCTGCTTATTTTTACAGAATTAGTAACCAGTATGTCATTCACTCCCACAGGTCTGCCATTTCAGAGGAAGCTTCGGGGTAGGAGGCATTTTCAGGATGCCTCACCCAAAATAGATATTTTTCTGCTGCTCTTTCTCCTCCAATGCAATGCATTTGAAATTAGAGTTATATATGATTTACATCTCAACATTATCACTTTGGATTCTCTCACCATCCAAATGATAGTTTTGTATTTATTTTTAATTCTGCTAAAACTAGTGCTGCCTTTTGACAAAGAGTTCCGTGGTATAATTCTTCTTTGTTGAGAAGACAAATATTTTTTCCCTCAGCTTTAAATTTCATTTTTTAACTAAATATCCCTTTGTCTGTGTAATATGAGAAACCCAGAGCAGAATATTCCACTCTCTGCTCTCTATGTCATATATTATTTTATAAAACTTTATCTGGTCTCCTTTTATTTATCTTTTCTCTAGAATAAACAGTCCTATTCTTTTTACTCTTTTCACAGATATTTTTTCATGCTTTTAGTTACCCACAGAAATAATTTCCAACTGTTTCCTATTTCTTCTTTACCTCAGGTTTTTTCAACAGAAGTGGCAAAACTTTTTCACCATAAAGCTTATCAATGGATCATATAATGACTTGAAATATTTGCCAGTATGTTTTCTATCATTATGAACAGCATTCCTTACGTTACATGGGGTTTAATTAATGTTATAAAAGGCATAAATCCCTGAAATGCAAATAAAAGGCAGAGAGGGGCTAAGTCCTTTTAAGTTTTTATTTTAAACCTGCACATTTTCTTATATCTGTCATGTTTATATATGTTTATAAGATAAAATCAACTGCCTGTAGTTCTTTCTAGAACTAGTAAATATCAGATAAATCAAAAGTTTATCCTTTATTGACAGAAAAATGGAGTATTAATTTCTGCAGACACGAACTGTCTATGCTGCTTAGCAGTACTGGACTATAAGATTAAAAGAGACAGGTCAACACTTTAAAATTCAGCTGAGAGCTACATTTCAGTAGTTGCATCCATACATGTCTCATCTTTTGGCTGCCTCCTCTCCTCCCCATCTGCTGCCATGGCTGGCTGCCTGCTGCCTCTCTGGGGAAGCCCCAGCCACCCTGCCATGTGCCACTGTGCCACCAGGGCAGCACACGCTCCCTCTGGGCTGCAGCAGGTCCTTGCTGATGCTAATGCTGAAATATTGGCTTCACATGCCCCCTCAAACATCATTACACCTGCCTGACATTTACATGCCAAAGGCACAAAATGGAAGTACAGGAAAAACTTGAAGAACAAAGAGTAAAGTGCAGTTCATTACACAGTGCTTTGATCTTGAGCAAAGAGCTGGCTGATGGAAGAGGACTGACTCCTGCCCAGCAGCAGGGATGGTGTGGTGAGCCCAAGAAACATCCCAGGATTTCCAAGCCCACTGGCACAAGCTACAGACATATAAGGAAAGTTCCACCTTCTAGATAGACTATAGACAACACAAGTCTGAGTGTTTGCCCATAAGCTTGTGCACTATTGAACAAGGTCGACTGGATTTGAAAACCAGTCACTTAACTGGATGATATCAGTGCAGGATGATGATGGATGGATGGATGTCTAGATATACTCTGATATGTATTGCACACGGAAGAAATGAGAATGAAATTCCTTGTAAATAGAAGCAAAAATTAAAGTATTTACTTTATTAAGATAATGGACAAGGAGAAAAAGAGAAAAAGATGCCCAAATGCTCTTGAGCATACACAACACATGCACACACTCACATTTGCAGGCTCAGTGCTGCTTTTGTCACTTCCCAGTATAATAAAACATATTTCAGTTTCCCATTTCAGAAATGAGATTTTCAGTTTGTTTTCCCTTATGTTCTGCAGGATAGTTCTAAACAAAGTCCTGCTTGTTATCTGCAACAGCTAGTTAGCTGTATGCTATTCCATGCTCTTTTCCTACCCTATTTATTTGAAAATTAATCAATTTATAAAAATAGTAGAATCAGAGAAGCCTAATCAATGTGGAACACCTGTTTATAGTTCTTGCTATTTTTGTTATTACTTCAGCTCCACTGCATTTGAAAAACTGGTATACACTGGCCACTGTTTTTCTTTTTTATAATTTTCACCCTAACAGCACAGTTTAAAACCTCCCAGACATCTCATTAACAATAATGCTCCCACCTTTGTCAAACCCAGGGATTTTCAAGGTCTCAGTTAAAACAAATGGAGTTTTTCAAGAAACAGGGCTATAGTTATCCTACCATCTTCAAGAAAGAGCAAAGGTCTGCTGAAAATGTTTCAGGGGAAGCTCCAAGCATTCTTGTGCATTCTTGTCACTGTGTTCATCATTTGCTTTAGTGAAACCAACCACTGCATCAGCAATGGTTGCTATAAAAATCCTGGGATTGTTTGGTCATGTATACTCCTCTTTTCTAGCATTCCCTCTTGCTCATTTAAGTAATGCCTGAACTCCACACCACCGTGACTGGGCACAGTTTAAATAACAGGCTCTGTTTCCATATAGGTCATGCTGACATTAAAAAATTTGATCAATTCTAAGTAAAATATTTGTTGTTTCCTGGGAAGAGACCTAAAGTCCTTAGAGAGGAGTTACTCATTCAAGTAATCCTTTTTATTTCAGTGGAATTGCTAGTTTGAGAATGTTTTGAACAAAGAAATTGGCCTACAGCATGGCCCATGGTGATTGAACAAGTTGGGTTTTTTCATATTATCATGCTTCTAAACAACATGAGAAGGGAAGACTTAAATTTTAAGAGAATGTTGGTTTTCTTCCTCATTGCAGGAAAGTGTAATATTACCAGTGAAAACAAAAGTCTCCTTGACTATTTGGTGAAAAAAATTCTTTTTTTTTTTTTTTTTTAATCTAAACAGATATAACACTGGCCATTTTCAAAGGTAGCAGTTTTGAAACTCAGGGATTAAACAGAATCAATAAATGTTTGCCTGGGAGACAAAAGTCTACATGGACAAGCACACACACAGAAACTTTCACAGGCAGCAAAGTTGTTTTCCTAGGACCTTCCACCCAGCTAAGAGACTGAGAGAATTTGCCTCTCTTTAGATAACTTTCTGATAAAGTGTAAATTATTCTATTGATTAGTAAAAAAATTTTGAAAAAAGCAAGAAAACAGTGTCTTTCACAGCCTTCACTTTCCTTCCAGTTTCTTGCTAAGTGTATTAGACCTGTGTACATATTATAGCTGTGCATCTCAACAGAGATTTTGCCTTTGAAATGGGCCTTCCAAGGCAAAACAGAAAAAGCTTTATTATGAGACAGGGAAACAAAAAGCTTTTCTTGTGAATAAAAAACAATATTGTATAAAAGAAGAACAAATCTTGCTTGGATGCTTCTGAAGTCACGTGTCTGTGAATCTTTTCATATATGTATGTTAGTGAAATAGACCTGTGGTAAGGTTCCTGATATTATATGATTAAAGTGATTTCAAAGTGATAATAATTAATCTTCAAAACACTTTGGAAACTGAAGCTGAAATTTTAAGTCAGTGTCAAAGCCTGGATTAGGTCTGAGGAGCTAATGAGAACCTTTAGACCAGAGGAATTAAGAAAATGCTTTAGTGTGTTTTCTCTGTAGGAGTAGACTTCATTGAAGTAAAGCCTGAGTAGAGGTATCTATCATCTTTTCTGGTCTATATCCCCTGTATCCTCTCAAAAAGTGATTATTTTGGGAAGTAATTTAAAACAGATTAAAAAAATAAAAATACCACACTGATTAAAGCTGTATCTTTTTATTTTAAAATACACCGAGTAGACATTAAAATATGTACCAGTCCCAATCATTCTCATTTACTGAGCACATTTCATTCAGCAATTTCTCTGCTGCCCCAGATAATTGTTCCTTATGTGCAGTTAGCATGTCACCCTGCATCCCTCCTCCTTTCAACTTGCTTGATCAAATGTGGTTATTTTTCTTGCTGATTTTTACCTGTATTAAAAATAATTTCTTTCCTCAGTAGCATATTGACCACTTGAGTTCAGTACACACCAGTCAGGTCTCCCTCCATATGTTGATAATCCTACTATGTTTTGCACAAAGATCTCCACATAGCCTCACCTAGGAGTCTACTCATCATATGATTATATAATCTATTTACTGCTTGAAAAGAAAAGAGCATCTAAAATCTAAAAAAGTGAGCAGCCTTTTTATATTAGGTGCAGTACAAAGCCTCTCCAAGCTGAAGGTGCTACCACTGGCACAGAAAAGCAGAACAGATGGGGATGATAGGAAGATGAGACAATGGCAGTAGGTGCTGGGAAACTCCATGACAAAGGCAGGCAGTGTGCTCCCCCAGACCCCAGCCTAGTCTTTGCCAGATGATTTCCCTTCTCCATCTCTCACATATTGCTGGCTACTTCCACCCCTTTATGGCTACTTTTTGACAGAGGTGCTCTTCTGGTCATTCTTTTACATAAGGAGTCAGAATTTCCTTTAATGTAAATGCAAACAGTTTAATCTAAGTTGTCAAAAAATAAGACAATTCAAAAGATGAATTCTTCTGTTCCCCAACTAACATTCACCTCCTGAGTGCCTTATAATTACATCGACAGTGACCCTTGGGCAGGGATGAAATGTAATGCTATGAAGGGTGTGGGGTAAATGAGCATCAATTTGTTAAATACTGCATTTCTGTCTGGATTTTAACCTTTGGAGAGTACAATGAACATGTGAAATGCAATTGTAAAGAGAAGAGTGAATAGAAAGGCCTATTATTTAGGTTGTAATATCATAGCTGTATTTAAAATTCCTGAAGCGCTGCAGAGTTCTGGCTGCAGGATGTTTTCCCCAAAGTACCTAATGTAAACATAAGCCTGTTTATATTTCAGTAGGTGTGAATAAACTCAGCCAATATTCAGTGCCAAGAAAATGAAGCACTTTTTTTTCCCATCACAACAATTGATGTAAGTAATCAACTTGATGTGTGTTGAAAATGAGACCTTCATTCTGCTGTTTCCAATAAACAATATTAATGTGTGTTTGAGAAGCTCGAAGCAGATAAATTTCTACAGAGAAAATATTTCATTTCTCAGTGGTTTTGTAATAAAAGAAACCCAACAAAATGTTTTACAAGACCCAGTCCCTGATGTTGTGATGGCACGTAGCAGATTTTAATGGTTAATTCTTAATCATGCCTGTGCTATGAAAAGAACCATTGTGCCACAGGTGGCAGCGGGAGCAGAGGCTGGGAAGTGGTGGCTGGTAGAAAAGAAAATAGTGGCCTTTTCTTTCTCTTGAGACACTGCAGAGGCAAGCCAGCCACAAAAACGTGGTTGAGCTTTTGATGGCACTGAGGGGAGAAGCCTGAGATGGGTTCAGGGCAAAGGCAGGATTTTTCTAGTGTTCAAGGAGGTGGTAGAATCAGGTGGAACAGAGTTCCCTGGGTTTGCAACAGCTTTTTTTCAAATGAGACGTTTCTGGGGAACTGAAACATTTAATCTGTAGCCAAGAGCACAGAAGGGAGGTGGCTTTGTATTTTGTAAAAATAATGAAGCCATAGATCCAGAGCCAAATTTTGAAGAGGATTCTAAATGCTGTTTTGGGGAAAAGATTATGGAAAGAATTACCAGTAGCTGTTGTCACCTCCCAAAGCTCTACTGCTGAAAGCAAGTACTGAATAGCTTTTCTAATCTTTTCTCTCATCCCTTTCTTTTGGATGAAGTCAAGCAGAATGTAGTTAAAGTCTCTATTTCCACTGAAATCTGCTGTGTTAAATTAGACCTTCTAAATCCATCCTTTCCCCAGAAGACACTTTTTTTTTCCTTTTCTCTCTTTTTTCTTTTTCTTTTTTTTTTTTTTTTTTACAGTAAGTAGTGGGTGTTTAATTACTTGACTTTTACAATGATACAACCTTTGAGACCTTCCTGACTAGCTGAGTATGCAAAGTGTACTGTTCAGCCTGCTCAACAGCTCCAATTGCCTTGCTAACACTTACAGCATGGGAGAGGGAAGGGAAAAGGCTCTGGGAGCTGTAACTTACACAGCTTTGTTGCCCGTCTTGAAATCAGGGACTGCACCAAAATCCAACAGGAACTGACAAAGGCCTTTATGATTTTCAGCTCTGCCCCAGCTGCACATGCATACATATTCATGCAGACCCACTTTTAGTTTGCATTTGGATTTTGCACAACTTCCTGGCTCTGTGCAAGCAGAAAGCAAAGTTTCAACCTGTGTGGGCTCACACCCACTTCCACCCTCAAATTTGACTATGAGGTTTTGATTTCAAGCAAACTTAAAATTGCAAAGCGAAACACCATCAAAACCAGTGAGTTTTCTCTGGCTTGGTGTCAAAAGTAAGAGAAATTGCACATTTTGCATGCTTTTGGAATGCAGCTTCATGGGAACATTTCAAAAACATTAATCATTCTTTCAGGAGACTTCAGGTCTCATGTTTTACATTCGCTAGCACATATAAATCACAAATTTGGAACATCAGTTCTGATCTCAAGTATATTTGACAAAATTCTCTTGTCATCAGTTTGATTAAATATGTTTTACATTGAGTCCCGATTCTATTAACAGTTTAACAATTCAGCTTTAAAATTAAGCATATGCAGAAATGTTCACAAGACCACAGTGTCAGTTTTGGGCTATGAAACTCCTGACTTCAGAACATGTAATTGTTATATTATGTCATCATCTTCCAAATTTTCTTCTTATTTTTTTTTTCTTTATCTATTTTTAGTTTATATGAAGTAATGTCACACTAACTTCAGCGGAAGCTTGAAACATTGCATTGTTTGACTAATTAAAGCTAAAAAGTTTCTCTTGAACAAAATGTCATATCCCTCAATTATATCTAATGAGGAAAAACATAACTCTTAAGAGGCCTCTTGTAAATTAAATAGCTCCTCATGAAAATAATTAAGAAGTGCTAATTATTAGATAGAAACAAGAGCTAAAACCTTACTGAAATGTATATATTAGTAACAGATTGCTAACTAAGGAAAAATGCAATTAATAATTTGTTAAAAATAGTGGAACGATTGTTTCAGTTCAAAAAGTTAATGCTTTTTTTTGTGATTTTGTGATAGAAACACAGAAATAAGAGTTATTATCATAGCAATTTTACCTATAGGAAAAACAAAAAATTATTCCTGTTGCTTCCCAAAAGAGGATTGGCAAAGTTGTACTTAACATGTCATGAACACTAAAAGATCTTCTGCATCTTAAATATGCAGAAGAACCTTAAAAGCAAATTTTTGAAATACAAAAGTCACTAAGTTCATAACCAAAAATTTAGAGTTTAGCCAAAGGCAAGTTGGCTTAACTATGACATAGATAACTTCTGGTTTACTGACATCAGTCAAAATAATCAATGAATTGATCAGAAATAATACTAATTCAATGTAGGTTTAAAATTTAGGTTTCATTCGATCAATAACCAAAGAACTTTTTGCCTGTCTTTTATTTTTTCTAAACTGTTGGAGTTTGCAGTGGTTTTATAAATGTTTAACAAATATTAATAATTAATGTTATTTGTGTTTATACAATTACATTTTTAATCTGTTTTTGCACACCAAGTCTTAAAGCTGGAGATTTGAAAGTCACACTAGAGTGAAATGTGAATCCATGAAATGTGGTCCACTCATGCTTTTCCATAAAAGCTTATGGGACAGGTCAAATTTCCCTAAACCTCAAAATAATTTCATCTGCAATAAATGGGAAAAAATTTCAAGAGTTTCTTTGTGCACTAAAGAAATTACTGAGCTTTCCTCCTCCTTCCCACCCAAAGCACTATCTTCCAGGTTACTTTGTTATCTGCTCATGATGGATAAGAGCTGGAGCAATTTAGCTGCTCAAGCAAGTCTGGTTTGTAGCCTGAAAGTAGAAGTCATTAGAAAAATGCTATTTGGCTAGTGGCAGTTTAAACAGTGGTATATGATTTTCACTCATTTTAAGTAATTTCTGCGCAATTCTTAGCTCCTATTTAAGTGCATCTAGGAAATTTTCTCTGTGAAATGGAAAAGATTTGTGCATGTTAAATGGGGGATTATAAAACATTGTTTTTGCAGCTGTCTGATCTCTTGTTAGTTAACACATTTTTCATTTACTTTTTCTTCTTTGAGTTCTGGTGTACTTCAGACACAAAACTGAAAAAGACTAATACAGCTTCTCAGTTTAGTCTGGTTTGGACCTTGAAATAACTTTTTGGAGTAAACAACTGACCTAATTACATATACAGTGAAGGCATTAAAATGCAATACAGTCTGCAAAATGCACTAGGGTCAGCAAAATACTACAGACTTCAAACAAAAAAAAGCTGCAAAACATACTTGTAAAATTTGCTTTACTACAGACAGAAACAATCAGGTTAGTAATAACAGTGTGGTCTTAAAAATTAAGACAGCTACAGTTCAATTCATGAGTTTG
This sequence comes from Agelaius tricolor, assembly GCF_023055355.1. Classification (NCBI taxonomy): domain Eukaryota; kingdom Metazoa; phylum Chordata; class Aves; order Passeriformes; family Icteridae; genus Agelaius; species Agelaius tricolor. Next base: position 18,220,473 of record NW_027269271.1, on the reverse strand, counting down.
GAGAAAAGAGAATGGCAGAGCCAAACCCCTGAAAAATGTATTTTCCCAGGAGAAGCAACTTTGTTTTCTGAAGGGAGGTTAGTTATAATCCCCTGGATGCTGTAGTGAGATGCTTGCTAAATAGCAATGAACACTGTACTTTAAAAACAAGTCTAACAAACAATCAGCATGTCTTTTTTACAGCCACCCTTTTATAGTCTCCCTAAAAGATTTACAGTCTCCATAGCTGTAAACGGTGTGACTGAGTGATCTCTCAGTCAGAGCTGCCATGGCACTGTTGCTTCCCAGCAGGCAGTCCAGTCAGATGATGTAGAGTAGGCATAGGGAGACAGATCCCATTTGAATGCATGAAAAAAACATGATGCTGAAATTTCATAGCTGTTGTAGAGTTTATTCTAGATGCCTGATCCTCATTTTTTGCTCGCTTGGAGCTTCCATTCAAACATAATACTGGATTTGTGCAAAAGTGCACTCTGTCACTTGTCCGAATTTATCAGCATTTAATTTATGCCAACTTTGAATGCACTGCAGGGCAGCACAGAAATCACAGGAGCCACACACAGCTGATGACCGTGCTGCTTTCATTGCCCTGCCAGCAGGGACTGCAAAGCCATGCACCCTGTCCTTTTGGAAAGGCAGAGGCAGAGGAAGCAGCACTCCTGAAAATTCTTGCCACAGATGCCTCGTCTATAAACTGGGACTAATAGCACTTCACTATTTTGAGCAGTTCTTAATGCAGAGTTCAGACCTCTCTAATAGATCCCACTCTGAGTCTCAAGTGGTTTCTCCTGTGTCCAACAACCTGCTTCTGCAGAAGTTGCTGACGAGCTTGATAAGGAGCTGGATTAAGCTATTTGTTATCTGCCTGTATTGTACCCCAGATACTTACCTATCTAAGGTACTTATATCAGCACCTTTACACCTAAGCACTTCCTAGTCTGTAATGGAAAGTATTTCCTTTATCATAGTCCTGGAAATAGTATTCTTTTCAATTTATAGATGGGGAACTGAAGCAGAGAGAGTAAATGACTTTCCTGCAGTTTTAACAAGAATCCTGAGGCAGAGGAAAGACCTGCCCCTGGTGTGGCTCTGGCAGGCTGTGTGGCAGGCTGTGGCAGACAAAGGAGGGAAAGCCAGGGAGAGGGAGCAAAAGATGTAACAAAATGCGTTCTTTACCATCCATACTCACAATTCCATAAATTGACCAGATCCAAAGAGATGAGCAAAGCTCATTAGAACCAAACCATTGGTTTTGGGCTCTTTTATAGGTTTTGGATCATATCATAACCATAACTGCATAATTTTCAAATCCTTATGAAGAATGTCAGCATCCTTATAAAACATCCTTTTGTTGCAACCTCTAAACAGTGGTTGAAAAAAGAACCAAATCAAACCACACATCCAAGTAAAGCCTAACCAATTCTTTTGCAGTCATGTGAGTTTATGAATGCTTGTGGAATTTAATTTTCACAGTCCTCTTTTTTTCTTAAGACAGAAGAAATTTGCCTCAGTTAGGGAAATTAACCCTACAGTAGGAAGAATGTCTTGTTACCAGAAACCATCACAATAAGTGTTACACTTTTGATATATATAGTGACAAAAGAGAATTTTAAATCACAATGGGAATGAAACCAACTATTTTGATGGAATTGGTCAAAAGCAATTAACAATTAACCAAACATTAATGTCTTTTGTTCTCGCTGACAATTAGTAATTATGCACTAGTTGGGACCATATGTCACATATCTGCTACGGAAATTAAAATGACTGACAAAGGAAATTAGAGTGACTGGGGTCAGTGATTACATTAAGCCAACTGAGTATAGGCCAGGTCAGTGCATATATATTCCATATTATGTTTTGTGTGAAGTGTGCTTGGAGCTGGGGAAGAAAGGCCCTGCAAGTGACAGGAGGAGAAGGGAAGGGCTCCTTTCCTTCCTTTGCTGCACACAGCAGTGCCTGTGCAGAGGGGACACTCCTTGAGCAGGCAGAGAATCAAGGATAGGGTTACATGCCCAGGTCTACAAAGTAATAGCAAGGGAGATTCTTCTAGGGAGTCAGTGAATCCTGTGGAGAGTTTGGGCAACATTTACAGCCACAGAAAGAGTGAAGGATTGGTCCCATGAGGACATACTGACAGGGAAAAGATTGGTTTCCCATCTCTCTTATTTAGTCTTTCCCTTGTGGCATGTCTAAGATTTCTTTATCTGAAGTGTTTACTGTCTTATAGTTTTGTTGCTGCTTCTTATTGGCCTTTTGTTTTATAGCCTGGAAGACATCTAGGTGTTTTATGTGCATATTTTAAGGAAAAACAGCAGGCAGTTCCACACAGGTCTGTGTTAGGCATGTGGTCCAGCCACTAAGTTTCTCTGCATTTTTTTTTCTCCAGTAGTTGAACAGTGAGATAGTATACCATGAGAAGTTACACTGAAAAACTACAAAGATGAAAGATTTTTTCCCCTGGGATGAGGCTGTAACTGTCTCCTCTGAGAGATGATTTGGCAAGGATCAAAGCAAGTGTTTCTGACAGTAGGCAAGGTAGCTGAATATGTGTAGGTGCCATGGTGAGATATTTCATTTACCTCCTAAGAAAAGTAGATTCAATTCTGTGACAAAAATCTTTCTTTCTTTCTTTCTTTCTTTCTTTCTTTCTTTCTTTCTTTCTTTCTTTCTTTCTTTCTTTCTTTCTTTCTTTCTTTCTTTCTTTCTTTTTCTTCTTTCCCTTCCTTCCTTCCTTCCTTCCTTCCTTCCTTCCTTCCTTCCTTCCTTCCTTCCTTCCTTCCTTCCTTCCTTCCTTCCTTCCTTCCTTCCTTCCTTCCTTCCTTCCTTTCCATTTTTTCTTTCTCTTTTATATTTCTCTTTTATATTATTTCTACCACTTCAGATACAATGTCCCTCTCTCAGTGTGGTGTGGGGTACAGCACTAGCTGGTGTTGCATTTCAACAAAGTCTATGTGAGATAATGCAACAGGATGATTGCTATTTAAAGAAAAATGAGGCTAAGGTAAATCAGCCTTTACTACAGGGGCTGTTTATCTGGATTATAAAAGGGAACTGTTTCTTCAATTACAGTAAGCTGAGTCCATCCTCTAGCTGAAGCTACACAGAGAAGCATTTGCTGTATTCTACAGAGAGATTCCTCTGAAGGTGACCCTTGTGCACAAACCAGTCCCTGGATGCTCTCACTTATTGCAGTTAATATGAGCTGGAGAGCCCCAGCTTAGAGACTCATTCTTTCAGAAGTGCTCAGGCTCTGTAAAGAGCTGAGATGCACGAGAGAAGCTTCAGACAGGAATAATGATCCTTGCTTGAAGTGATCGGTCCCTGAGGAGCATGGCTCCTTTCCCTGAGCAGTGCACAGCCCAAGCTCCCCCTGGCATCAGCCAGCCAGGCTGCCTTGAGGTGGCCCTGGGTATAAACCCAGCCTGTTTTGGCTGGTACCTGTACTGGTGCCACCTCTTGTATCTAGCTGATATTCTGGGAGTATCAAAGGTAAGCCTCACAGAGAGATGTCAACAAATGAATAGTGAGATTGCTGCTGGACTTGATGGCATGTGGAGAGAAGAAGAGCAGGTCAGATGAGCAGGAAGCCCTCGGGGGGGAAGTCCTCTAAAGAAATGTGCTGGAGAGCACAGAGAGCTGCCTGGATATGCCAGCCCTCATTTGTATGATGGATATGAAGCATTTGTGACATTTTTGTTAAACCATCACTCTGGGTAACCCTGGAGTGAGCATGATGTTTGTATTCATGCTTGGAAGTGTCTGTACAATGTTTCTGGGAGAGAGGGGTCATCACAAGCTCTATCAAAGTCTTCAGTGTTTGCAAAAAAGAAACAGTGAGAAGAGGGTGGGGGGAAGAATTTTCTTCCAGGTGTTCTGTGTTATAGAGAGAACTGAGTGATAACTGTAGACTTGATGTATGGATTGCTAAAGGAAAAGGAGAAGGAATAGTTTTGGTGAAGCTCACAGCAGTGAAGAAAGCAAAAGTGAGATCGAAAGCAAGATCCCTTGGGCTGACTTCAGCAGTGGAGAGGAGTGCTGGAGGGGCCCCAGCAGCCCTACTGAGCTTTGATCACTGCAGCAGCTCCAGGTGGGTCCTGATCAACATGTCCTTGACATGTCCTTGACAGACATATGACTTTTAGACCAAATAAGTTACATGCAAATTTAATCAGAGAAGTAAGACCATAGCCTCTGCCATACCAGCCTCTCTGTTCTGCTGGAATAGCCCAGGGCAGGTAGAGTACTTAATCTTATTCAAGTGTCCCAAGTTAGTGTTTTCTTGTATCTTCCTCTCCTTTGTACACCTTCCTGTTGATTTGTTATGCTTGGTAGTCCTCTGATCTAGGGGAGGTTGTTCTTTTTTTATTCATAGTTGGAATATTAAGAAATATTGCTCGTTCTTGAGAACAAAAAATAGTTCAATCTCCTTTTCTTCCCTGGGTGTGGCTTGCTCTGTTACTCAAATTTTGTTAGGAGCACAAAATACAAACACCTTTCCTCTGTATTGTTTGGCATAGGGTACCACTGGATCCAGCATCCTTACACTGCTGAGGAAACTGTCCTGGGGCTTATGATTTTTAAATGATATATCTGAATAGTTACTCATGTAAATGTTCTACTTTAATTATTGGTGGGATTTCCATCCTCCTAATGTTATACCTAAGGCATCTTTCTCAGTTCTTTTGTATTTATCACTCTGTGTAATACATAGAGAGAACATACATATTTCTCACTGTCATTTTCCATCTGCATGAAAGATCACTTCAAGTGTTGGTCAGCAAGGGAATAGAGACAAAAACAGCACCTATGTCTGTTGACAAATTTTTGCTGTCTTAGCAGGAACATTCACCTGCTTTATGCTTTATTATTTTAATTAATTGGGTAGCCATATAATCTAAATATTAGTTTGCTCAAAATAATGTTGAGTTTATATGAGTCCCCAATTTTGCCTTAAAAAGTGAAGTATTCTGTCAGTGATTTTACAAGAGTAGACAAGCATGAAATTAATTTTATATATTAGCACTAGGAAAGCTTACAGCTTGCTAACATTGGTAGAAATTTTACTATAACTGTAATATAAGGCTGTGGGGATTTTCCCCCTTCAGCTAGGTGAATTTCTTCAGCAATTCAAACCTCTAATAACTTCTTTAAATAGGGTATCTAAATTTCTATACTGAGACTTCCTAATCTAATTCTGCTCTGCTGCCTTGTGTGTGCATAGCTGTGATATAGAATATATTTTTGTATACATAATATTATCATGCATCAATATAGTTAGACTGGGGCCATGTAGGGAAGATTAGACTCATTAGACTCATTGAGTTAGAGAAAGCTTGTTTTGCAGTTCTGCTTAGACTATAAAAATGGGGTTTAATAAACATGGAGATGCTTGTCCACTAGTCTCATATATGGGCACAAATTCTAAAGCAAATGAACTGCCAACACAGTAGACCTTGGGGTTTTCTTCAGAAGAAGATAATTCCACTCTTCTTGAGGATACTCAAGGAGGATGTTTGTAAGTCTGTGACTGATTTCTACCCACTGGATGTCTGGGTTCATCCTTACACATCCAGGCTGATCCAGGCTCCTGCATAAACTGTTCAGCCATCTGCAGCTGGAAAAAGCTCCACCTGAGAAGCACCATGTCTTTTTCTGTATTCTCAAATAATTCTTTATTTATATGATTGCATCCTTGCATGCCTTCTAGTACAACCATTTTAAAAATTTCTCCTGAAAGTTGAAACCAGATTCTAGTTTTATACCAGCACATATACATGATTTTTGGATAATGTCTATCTCTCAGCAATAAAGCAAGCAGACCTGTTTTTAACATTAGATCAAGAAGTCCTTGTACCTTTGAATATTTGATAACAGTACATAAGGACTTGTGATAGGTCTAGGCATGGTGCTACATGGCTTCTAACACAGTTGTATGAATTAATTCTTCTTTTCCTATTGCAAAAGTAACGTGAAAGAATCTTTTACTGCCTTTCATTGTAAATTAGAGTTTTAAATGATGTGGCTGTCATTTGAATATGCTAATTATGCTATATTATTTTACAGACCATTAGACACGCCTATAAAAATGTGTCTTAAGTTCTAAGCCTTTTGATTAACTTGTTGACTCTGTATTCTCCAGTACTTGCTTAAGACTGGTAATTAGCATTCAAAGAGGTAGCAGAATGCACCTGCCTTTCTGACCACTGGTGACCTTCACTATGAATTAACTGAAAAATCCATGTCAGGCACTTAATTGAATGAAGCTGTGAACTTGTAAATGGTAATGGTTATGATTAGTGTATAACATGCCATAACAGTAATGATGTAATCTTGGTCTCAAGGGACTTAGGGTTTAAGTCTTGGGGGGTTTATATGCCAAATTAAAGAGGGGGTAAATGACAAGAGGGAAGCTTGAAAGGGGGAGAGAGGGAAAGGAGACCCTCTTCTCTTTTTTTCCAAAGACTTTAAAGATAAAAATATTTAATTGGATTTGAGAGGTTGGTGAACTTTTTATTCCCATCAGAGCGCTTCATCTGTCTTTAAGGCAGAAAGAACTGTCAGCAGCCCTTTCGTCTAGTCATGGAGAGATATTTGTCACTTGTGGCTGGATGTGAGGAGCTGCATTAAAATGACTGGGTTTTGTCACTGTTTCAGGAAGCCAGAGAACATCCATGGCTCACTGGGGCACATGCTGTGCACAGTATACACATGTGGACTGGCTTATATGCTCCTTTTTTGTTGAATACTTTCATAGCCATTACAGTAACAAGATTAGTGATGCAAAGCAGCTCACGCTTTCTTTAGACTTTACATTTCTGTATGCTAGTGACAAATATGACCTGAGCAGCCAGAAAAAGACATTTGGTAAGGATGATGTGGGTACATCTAAGCACACCCTGCATGCAAGGAGGAAGAGCTTTTGTAAACTGGATGGATCCTGCTGGGCTTTTAGCTTTGGAGCCCTTTAATGAAATTTGCTTCCAACTCAATGTCCTGTTTATATGCCTGTTAGAATATGACATCTTGCAAATATACTCTACAAGGCATGTTGCTGAACCAATAAATGAGAAAAATGAAGCCTTTCATGGCTGTTGTATCAGACCAGTAACCAGCTTGCTCATGAGCTGAAATTGAGCATTTATCCAGAAATGCAAGGGAAAGCTTCACAAAGTGCTGTCAGTCTAGTTTAAGCATAACACTCTCAATTTAGCAAGAGTTGTACTATTGAATCACAAAAAGTGTATTTCAGAAATCTGCATATTTATACTGAGATTAATTATGTAAATTATATTTAATATGAACGAATTAGGGGAACCAAATTTAACTAGAGTTTAGGAAGAGTAATGGAATAATAATCTAGCTATTAAAGGTGGTCAAAGATCTTCATCACAGGAGTTATATTAACCTTGCTAGTAATTTAGTGTGTCATAATGGAGTTAGGCTTTCCCTCGTCAGTACATTTTCGACCTGGCTATAATAAAATTCAGATTCTGCCAAATCAGAGTAAGACATATGTCATATGTCAACATATGTCTTCTTTTTGCAGTCCACATGAGAGTTTCATTGGGGTTGTGTTAATGCATGTAAGTACACGTGCTGAGTAACATGACCAGACCCTATAGCTGTAATGCTTTCACAAAAACAGAAATTAAGTCCTAGTTAGTAAAATGAATCCTCTCTCATGCATTACAGGAGCACAGATAGGCTGCATTCATTTTACCCATTATCACCAGAGTGAAGATGCAACGACAATCACCTCTTGGAGAGTGTTACTTGGAGCTCTTTACCTTTTCTTTAAGAATCTGTCTTCTACGTGTATCATACCATCATTTATATGATTCTGAATACAGTCTTTAGAGCTTTCTAAGTTACCTCCCATCTAGCATGTCAAGTCTGACTGTATTAAATGTCTTACTTTTTTTCTCCAAACACCATTATTTGACCCAAAGAGAATAAGGCAGTGTATGATTTTCTATATTCCCCTCCTTCCTGCTGAAGTTATTGCTGTTCCATGAGGCCTTGGTACATCTTCTAATGCAAAATCCTAAATAAACATCTCCCTTTTTGGCCTTGTTTCTGAGTGAAATGAGTGTAGCACAGTTATGGTACACATCATTTTGAAACCTTCTTGGCAGATTTGGTTGAAGCTGACACAGGTTTTCACAATGGTTGGAAAAGTCAGTTAATTCAGCTCTTGTGATGGTAAGAAGCCAGGTAAAAGAGATTCTAATTAGCATCTCATTAGAGGCAAAGATCTCATGAAGCCTGTATTAGGCATAAGAAAATCCATAAAAAGAAAAGATTTAGAAATGTCTAGATCTGGGAGATGCTTTAGTCTGAATTCATGTTGTCTTGGACCTCCCAAGAAATCCTCTTGGACCTGTCGAAATCCAGGCTGCTCTATCTGCAGGTCCCAGAGCACAGCTTTCTTCAGTGGCTGGACAGATTCTTTGAGGATTTGGGGGCCTTCAGTACAAGAAGTATAAAATTATGACAGCAGAAGCTGAATGTGTAGGAGCTTGGCAAGCCATGTTCTGTTTGAGATTGGGGGTAAAAGACCACAACCAAAGCTAAAAAGATATTTAAAAGATGAATACCCCAGGTCAAACCTGAAACCGTGAAGGAAATTTTTGGCCCGTAAAGCATGAGATTTCTTGCAAAAAAAAAAAAAAAAAAAGATCCTGAGACAAAAGTGCAAATCTATGCAAGAGTAACTCAGAGTCCAGCAGCCCTGTCATTTTTGGTCTTTATAAAGAATTCACATTTATAAGTGCTCAATTTTAACACTCTAACAGTGTTAGTCCATTACTTTGTATATTCAGACAAATGTTGTGGCTTCTCTGCTTTATCAACCAACATAGTATGGTTAGTTATCATACGGTTAACAATTGTTCTAATATTTAATTTTTACAACATTTATGTATCTGTAGGATAGCAAATATCATAACTGTTAAATGCAGTGAGCTGACCTCTGGAGAATCTGAATACTGGCTGAACAACTAATGAAGGATTTTTCAGAGCCAATGTCTTTGTCCTTAGGACAAATGTCTGCATTTGACATAGTTCGTTTTTGGTTTAATTTCCAGCCCTGCACTAGAGCCTGAATCCTTGATCCTGATTCTGCCAAGCACTGAGCTCCCTGTTCTGCTGTTGTCATCGGTGAGAGCCGAGGGCACTCGCACCTGGCAGGAACTGGCACTTTGATGGCAAGCAGGGATATTGCAAAGCAGGATTAAAGTGCACTTGCTGACAGAGCTGTTTGAAGAAGATTTCAGAGCACCTGCCCATGCTGTGCCTGACTCCAGACATTGCTATCAGCCCCTCAACCTCATTAGCACCAAACTCATTCTCAAAATTAAATAAATAAGAGTTTTTGACAGCACTATTTATTTACTGCAGCTTGCCTAAGATATTCCCAAATAATAAAACATAACATCTTGGTGTTCTTTCTCCCAAGGGCAACTTAAGGAATAGATTAGTTCTGGATGCTTTGCCCCAGAACAAAAGAGAAAGGGTAAAACATTAAAAATGCCTGAAGTTTCTTTAGTTTTCACTAAAACATTGTTTGTGTTTTTTTCCCCAAACCAAGAAAGCAGACAGAAAACAAAGTAGAATTTATGGATTGAGGGTTTTCTTGTTCTGAGAGTCTTTTACCTTCACTATATTTGGTGGTAACTATTGTCATATCAAATCAAAATGGGAGAGCAATGCATCCTGTGTCACTGGAATAAGACTTTTGGACTTATCTTTCAATAAAAAAATATTTCTTTGCACTTGGGGTGAATTAAAATTTCTAGAGACAGAGAACATTGATGATGTAATTGGCTTTCTATAAAAACTTTCAAGACTGAGAAGAAACCTTGCCATAATAAATGAAACTGTGAGAAAAGAAATGGAGGAAAAAGGAAACATGGAAAACTAAAAACCTGCAATTTTTATAAGTCTCTACTTTCCTGTAATGATGAATTGCATTCATTTTGAATTAAAATTTCATATGCACAGGTTTTCATATGCTACCTGAAAACCTTTTTTTTTTTTTTTTTGTATAACAGGGAGTCTATTCCTCTGACAACACAGAAACAGCACTACTTTGGTATGTTTTAGTGGTTACCATTGACCTTGGGCAAGAATGTAGGTTACTTTCCAAATTAACTTTAATGTTCACCAGCCACTTTTCCACCCTAGCAAGAACTGCACCCTCTTTGACCTACATGTAACACAGCCCCTTTCCATAAAACTCTTCCAGCCCCAAATCCAAAGATTTGGTGAATTCATAATTGATTTACTGCCATTATTTGACCATCATCCATGTAATTTTGAAAATGTAATAGAGAAAATAGAACTATATCAATCAGGGAGGGATGCATGAGGAAAACTCCAGATGTTATGAAATTTAAGTTTCATATATAAATAAAGTGCATTAATTTACACAAGTTTTTGGGGGTTTTATTGCATCTACAAAACTATATGTAGAAAAAGATGGTTGTTTGTTTCATGACACTTCTGAAGTTTGGAGTGTGTGTGTGGGTGTGTGTGTGCCCACTGACTGGCTGGGCGGCTTCTATAACATCACTGGATAACCACTAGAATCAATTTAAATCAAATTACATGCATAAATCTAATTATCTGCTATTGTTTATAGAAGCAAGCCCAGAGGGATTTAACAGACAGGAAAGCAAAGTGTGAAAAAAAAAGGTTTGTAGTGGGTGGTTCTGCTCCACTGCCCCTCAGCTTTTAAAAAATAAAGGAAATTGGTTTTTTTAAAGCCCAAATAAACTCTGAATCTCAAATAGTAAATCCTAACATCAGATTTCTCATTGGTTTGGTTCTTTTCATTTATTTTGTGCTGCAATGCAACTGAGACTAAAAACTGCAGATTCTTCAGCAGAATATTTAATATTTCAATCAGAAAAAACCATAGTTTCCCCCTTACATAATTTTTCTTCCCCACCAAATATTTATAAGGAAATAAAAATGTAATTTAAAGTTTTATTTCATTAAAAGATGGTTTAATCACAATTTTGTCTGGTTTGAGACTTTCACAATGTTATTTTTTTATTCATTCTGTTTTTCATTGATGTATATAATTTCAAATTCTTTATGTAATTTAGAAACATCTTGGGGATTGTCTTCTAATAGTGTAAATCAGAAGTAAATCAACCAAAGTTAATTTAAACCAGATGCAATGGGCTTGAAAATCAAATCTTCTTCTCTACTGTATTATGTTTTAAACAAAGTTGTTGTTCTTGTTTTTAAGTACATCTGTTTATTTCATGTTTGCTGTGTGTTGATTAGATCTCTCTGGATGGCTGAGGCAAGTCTGCTCACATTGCACCAGGAGTGGTGCCTATGAGCTCAACTGATAGGAAGCGCTTCCCAGACTTGCTGAATACTGCAAATCTTTTACCAACACATTGTTGTCTGCTACAAGACACAGCAGTTTTAGACAGAATTGCAGTTCTGATTTATAATACCTAATTAATAAATCCAAATCTTAGAATGCATAAACTCTGAGGTTTATATGCTATTATCTTGGTTTTGGGGGGTTTTTGGTGGGGGGTTGCTGGAACACCACACCTATAATGTTTTGATGAACTGTCCTGTGAAATACATTGCTTGCTCTTCAGAGATTGCTTTGCTCCCAAACAACCTTTGAACTTTTGTCTTGTTAGGCAGACTGGTGTGTATTGCTATAAATTACAGTTCTCATAAGCTGTGCTATTCATCTTTTTAAGAAAGGAATATTTGACACAGAACTCTAACATACAGACCTTAAAAGGAGTGCAGTATTTGCATTATTTTGTTTCTTTCTGCTTAGAGGAGGAGGTGGGAGACTGACACAAGGAAGACAAGAAAGGGGTGGTCAGCTGCTTTGGACATGATTTCTCATTTTGAGAGTTCTCTGAACTTTGCCATTCACTCTTCCATGATATAAACAAACTTTTATTGTTCTTAAATACTTAGGTAGCTGTTAACAAAAATTAAATAAGTCATTGCTCAAAAAATGTCTGTAATGCTTCTTTCGAGGCTTTATCTTTATGACACTAACGATAATCCCTTGTGTAATTAACTGTAGAGTGGTTATGCATGCAGTATGCAGTCCATGACAAGCCTCATAGAAAATACATCAGTATTAGCCACAGGTGAATTCATTTAGAAAGATTAATGACTGCACCTGAATTTTAATGTCTGAAAAGGGATGGAACACTGAATCCTTAATTAAAAAGTTGAATGACTGGTATGGTTTGTTTAACATCGCAAATTTCACCAGGAGATTTTTATATTCAAATGAAGTCTGCAAAGGAAAACTTTCGTTAGAAAGTGGTGAAGTAGGGGTGAAAAGCAAAAATGTTTTATGTGCTTTATGTAAATTGATACATGGATCAGTACCTTTGATATGGATCAAATGAAGTATAATTATGGCTCCTCTCTGTTTACAGTGAATGTGGGGCAAAGAATTCTTAAGAAATGCAAGGCACTGCTGTACTCCTACTGATATAAAGTTAGATGAGAGGAGCAGTAAAATTGATGAGTGATCTTATTCTTTCCTTAATGAGACGGTTTCCTCTTCATTATTATTTTACAAAGTTTTTAATGAAGAGAAAGTAACCTTGAAAAATACTGTTACAATCCCATTCCCAGAAGATGCTAAACTCACCTTTCTCAAACTCAGCTTTCAATTACAAAGTTAGTTAAAAGTAATTCAGAGAACCACTATTATCAATGAAAACAGTGCCTTTCAAAAAATTCATGCATTTTAATATTTAATAAAGAGAGAGGCTAGATTTTGAGAAGAATAAATAATTAAAATAGAATTCTTATACCTGTTCAGAAAAGCTAACATAAGGGACATCTGAATTTACTGTTGCTACATTGCCTAAAATGCATCTTTAAAAACCCTCTGCTGACTGCTTTCAGGTAGTTTTTATCATGGGAAATGTATTCTAAAATCTGGAGCCCCAGTCAAGCTTATTTGAATAGCAAAATGGATCACTTCTCAAAAGCAAGGCTGTGACGTTTGTCTGCTGACCTAAATCGACACTGAAGGTCAGCAGTTTTGCTGTCTTATTTCTAACAAATGACTTTCACCCAAACTTTATTTTTAGTGAGATCCCCTTCTCTTTAACTGCAGTACCAGTCTCCGGGAAAACAAGTTTCTAAGCATAAACAAGAATACAAGTTCAGACAAGGATTTTCTTCCTAATAACATAATTATATTTCCCATTGCTTGCTTTTTATCCTCTCAGAAAAGGAACGTAGCCTGAAAATGTTCAAATGAGTGAAGAAAAAAATGGGAAATCAAAAGTCAAGGAAGGAGTCCGAGCGATTTATCCTGGGAAGTGTGTGTGACTACTACTCAGAGCTGTAGTAAAGCAGATTTTGATGGACTTTACCTACAGAACAGTACCTGCTGTACTGCTTTTGCTGCCAAGCAGAAACATGGTTTTATTCCCAACCACTTTCCAAGGAAGCATATTTAAAATAAAATATCATTAAAGAAATATGTACCTTCTTCTAAATCTTGAAGGAAAGGTGGAGGCATTTGAAAAGCTGTGTAGAGGGTGTGTGCACATGTGTTCATATGTGTGTATTAACACCTTCCCACTTACTCATGTAAACTGCCTGCAGTACTTCCCCAGACACAGAAAATTAGAATTTTACACACGTATCACATATACATGTGTGTGGGTACATATACATATATAAAACAGTACAATGGTTTAATTTCCAGGTATATCAGCTGTTTGAATGGTCAGATGGAGAGGAATACATATAATAAACTGCCAACATCTCTAGTTTAAGTTTAGTGATCAGCTTGTTTGTTCCTCCAGATTTCCACAACCTCCACTGCAAAACAATCACTGGCATATGAACTGTAAATATTTTTGACACACAAAGCTTAATTTCCTGGAATTAAACTCTGACATCAGGGATAAAAATAAAACTGGAAAGACATGTTGAAGCTTCAAGATCTCCTTGTCTTGGTGAATTTGATTAATGCAACTCAGTAAAAATCAACTGCAGGATACAACTTTCAGTGAGGAATTTGTAATTGGTTGCAAAAGGTGTTATCAAATTTGTGGCAAGAAAATGATAGCTGACAGAAGCAGGTTAAGTCCTTGGCTATCCAAAATATTTTCCATAAAATATCTGCTGATTTGGGCAAACCACAAAAATCATAGCAATTTTACTGAGCTCAGATATATATCCAAATATTTCAATCCTATGTGTTTGGAACATGACCAAAAATCAATAGGATTCCTTTTGTTGACTTCAGCAGAAGCTGGACCATTATAGCCTAGATAAATAGATTCCTGGTTGAGAAGATGTTGTGAGATTCAAGTTCCCTATTTTTAGCTTTTCAGTTTTAAGGAGGGTGGTGATTGTAAGAGACAGGAGTAAGGTAAGAGCTTGTCTCTTGATATGAATTGTAGACCACATACTTTCTTTGAATTCCCTGAGAAGTAAATGACTTTTGAAGCAAAAATTTATACTGTACAACAAAATAAGCAAGATGAGAATTTTATGATACTAAAAGAGTGGAATAGGAAAAATAACTCTTTCAAACTTGTTCAATTTTGCCTTGAATAAGCATTTTGATATTTCTTCTTGTATTTAGACAATTTTTTTCATTACTTTTCTGGGGAATCCATTTGCTCAGGAGAAAACAAACTCTTGGTAAACATTTACTGTACACACTGTCCCATATGGTAGTTAAGGACTCCTCGTGCAGACACATTACTAAGGACAAAGGGACATACATCCCACCTTTAAAAATCAGATATTTCTGCACCCTAAGACTGACTTCCTGGAAGAGGTGAGGGGCAGATGGAATAGTACATCCTGTCTCCCTTCACTCTTTGAAATTTCTACAGGAGTAGCTCAGAGACTTCCTACAAATCTGAAAAGTTTATCATGTCCAGAAGGTGACCATCCTGTCCACTCAGCAGAGGTGAAGACCAGTGTAATCTCCTTCCCAGAAAGCACAGGGAAAAGCTCCCTAGTGCTCATGGCAGACTTTCTATTGAACTAAAGCAATGTTCTGGGTCTGCTGCAAAATGATGATTCTTCTATAAAAGTTACCCTTTACGGGAATGCTCTTTCCTAATATCACGCTCTTAACTCAGCCCACCATATTTTTAAAACAGAAACGCTTCTAAATTCAAGTTAGTATTCCTTTTAATAGCTGGACAATTTCAGAGCACCACAGTTCACTTTGTCCAGTAAAATAATTTTATGTGTGCATGTTGCATAAATATAACTGAAATGGTCCTTTGAGAGTGAAAAAGAAACAAAATTATGCAGCTTCTATCAAGTCTAGAAATCTAAAATGTCTTGGACAGTCGATGTCCATATTGCAGCAGGGAATAACCTCCTCAGGGTGGACTGCAACTCTCAAAGCATGCCTTAAATCCCCACATCTGCTGTCATCTTGGCCAGCCATAAACCAGACTTATGAAATGCACTGGTGGACTAAGCTAAACCACCTTTTTTGCTGAAAGATGTAAAATGATGCCTTTTTTGCCATATTAGAGCTCAGTAGCGTGTTTTGACATTATCAGGGTAATGCAAACTGGTTTTAACACAATTTAGACTTGTGGCCACAGCTGTGGTATCTAAGGGGTATATCTGAAATAGTCCTGAGGTAATCACTTGAACAATATATAACCTCAGAGAGAGAAGTCCCAGCTAAAAGCTATTTGAAAACAATGTAGCCCACAGGGCACCGCAAGATAAGCTGATTCCCCTTTCATTACTTCTTAACCATCCATTAAAAGCTAAGCACTCTATTCTGCCCCTACTCGAACACCCTGAGGATCCTGGAGGTTTGTGTGAAGTGAATGAAAGGCACTACCCCAATCTGTCATTCAAACTACAATTACACATCCATCTTTAAGAACCCAGGGCAGAAAGAAAATACAAAATAGAGGGAAACAAGAGCTTACTTTGGAAGGTAGGAAACAAAGAACACATGGCCCATATAAGCGTTTTACGTGTGTTTTCATTTCTGAAATGTTTTGTAGGCTTGGAAAAAATTTGGGTGCATAGATTAAAGCAGTCCCTAGGCAACTTTAACGTGCACAACCAGCATTTACTGAGCTGATCACCATCCATTATCACTGACCTTGGCAGTACTACAAGAATCCTATATTCACATGGATAAACTCCTCTCCGCAACCTCACCAACTTATTAGGGATAAACAGGCTTTACTTGAGCACCTGGCATGTGTGATCCATATCTATCTATTTTTCATTCAGCCTCCTCTTTCCACCTCTCTTTGGACAGTGATTGCTTCTCCTCCATTTCTCCTGCTGTGTGCTATGTAAGTAAGTTTTCAAGAGATCAGTTTATTCAACAGAGAAAGCTGACAGTGAATAATATCCAAAAGAGTGCAAGCTTATGTTACCCCAATTAGTCATGATGAAGTATGTAGAAAAATAAGAAATACAAGGGACCTAAGACTGGGGGAAAAAATCCTTTTGTTTGGGCTAAACTGTACAGAAGGTACTGTTGCCCATTTTATATTGCTCTTTACTTGATAATTGTTGGAGGAAAAAAAAAACTGAGTGCTTTTTAAACACCTTGTTACATTTAGATTTTAGTTCAGAATCTAAAGACAAACATAAATTTTGTTATTATTTTGGAAAAGTGTAAAAAAAAACCTTTGCGTATGTATAAAAATAATATAAGCTGATTAATACTCAGCATAAATAGCTGCGACTAGCACACTGACATTATATTAAAACCATCTCAATATCATTCTTGGGCCAGAATGTATGCTTGATATCAGAGAAGCTCATGGCTAGGTATTACTGAAAAATAAATTATACCTATAAATGGTGAGATTGAAGTAAGCATTTCCAGAATAAAAATGCAATTCTTCAAAGATAAGTTACTCTTTAAGACCACATACCTAAGAAGCATTTAGGTATTTCTTTTTTAAAAGCTGTTTCAGATTTAATATTTCTTCTATAATAGAATGTCTGTGGAAAAGCCAAGGAGAGCACTTACTGCTAAGCTATTTCTCATATAGTTTCACTGTCTATTCTGTACCTTTTGTGTACCAGTAAAACTGATTGCCATTTTTAGCAGAAACTGAGTAATGCATACAATAAAGAGCAACATTAGAACACTAAAAAAGTGAAGCATTACACAAATATTCATTATACATGTGTATGTCCTGATTTCAAACATTGTAATATTTTCTTGACCAAGGCAGACTGCTATACAGTCGCATATTTTCTGTTCCAGCAAAGCTGGAGGTTTACAGTTTTCACATTTAGCATTAATACTCTGGGATTATGCAGTTGAGGAGTTGGACAAACTCACAACAATGCTTTTGTTGATATGGTATTAAGGTGAAATAGTCCAGTGACAACTGTATTATTTCTTGCCTTTTCTGCTGTCCAACTTGTGCAGTAAACTCAGTGTGCTTACTGCAGCTTTCACCATTTACCCTTTTTACTATCACATTGTGTGAATCTGTACAGTTATAAAACAGAATTACTTTTTTTTTTTTACTTGAATTCCTCTTCACAGCAAAGATGCTATGGTTACCATGTCAATCAGACACGGGTAATCAAGTCCATAATAAGGGATCTCAGGTGTGTTTGGTATTTGGCTGGCAGACTAAAGCTTTATAAGTTAATGTCACTAGAACCATTGAGGAAAACAGCTGCAATATGGAACCTGGCAAATTTTTTTTTTTATTTCTTTTTGAGGCTCAAGAGGAATGCATAAGGCAATGTTTGTTACTTAAAAGGTGTTGGTAGATTTGATCGTCTCTCATGTACACACATTTCTATTATCTTTCAGAAAATTCCCTTTGAAAACACGATAGCAAGAGTCTGGTGTTGTTGATCAGGACTATCTGAATACAGCAGCAGGTTTATTGTTTGTATACTGTGCTTGTCACTGCAGTGTGGGACCTGTTATATTTGCAATCTTCATAGTCTACATTTTCTTTGAAAGGCAGTTAGCAGCACAACGCAATCCCGGAGCTTGGCTCGTGTTTGTTTTCATCAGAATGCAATAATCCATCCTCATAGGATGGCTGTGTGAGCCACAAAAGTGTAAATGCCATTCTTGCCTGCACTCTCATTGCAGGTGCTGAAGCAGCTATTTCTCCTTTGAAAGAGCCAGGAATCTGCTAGCTGTCAGCAAACTGAGATTTAGATGCTAACTTTTCCCCTTGTGTTGCTGTGTATTGATCTCTTTTATCCTAATTTCTGTTTGTTTGTTGTTCGGTTCACTGTCTCTGAGTAAGTTAATCTGTTTAGACTTTTATGTATACACATGGCTCTGCTTTAGGCTTGTGTTTGCTTTAGGGTGGTAGAAGTACAAGAGTGCCCGAGGTGTCTGTTACATGGGGCAGGCTGCCTGCTATGCACACACCCTCAGGGATACTGGAAACCCTTGGTAACTGCAGGTTCACTATTTGGGATTTTTTCCCTTGATAGCTAGATTTGTTAAAGGATTATTTAAAAAAAAAGAAAAGGTAAAATATTAGTAACATGGACTTCATAGTCAGTTGGATTTCTCTTTGTAGGATATCAAGAGGCCCCAGATCATTCAGGTCATCCCCCATCTCTCCTTGTGGGTCACTACATGATTCCTAACTGCTCCACAATGGGCATTTTCATCCTCTGCTATCTGTGTCTTTACTCATTATTCCAGAGGTATAAAATAGAAACAAAGACCAGAAAACAAGTAAATAAACAGAATAGAGTGAATCCCTCAAACCAATATGGAAAAAAATTGCTAATAATTGCTCCTAAATTGATGGTAATTGCTAAAACTCATAGCAATTTGTTTGCTTTACATAAACAAATTACTAAAATATGTTGCTGTGACTTACAGGTCCCCATTTCATCTCACTCACTAAATGGTTATGGCTCCACACTTTAAAACACTGTTTATACACAATTCTGTAACAACCTCAGTGTATGACAAACTCACATTAGCATCTTTAAATTAGTGTCTGGAGCATTTACACTCACAGAAGGTCTGTCTGGAAGGCCCCTAAGATCAATGAGAATTTTTCCATTGCTTTCAATATGCTTACTGTGAATCCCAAAATGAAAAGTAGCTTGCGGGGAGCTGGATATTGAGCAGGCTGCCACACACAAGTAGGAAGTGCCAGACTGTAAATTTCTGGGGAATGTTTTTGCTTATGAGCCAGAGTGCTGGGTTTGGTGTGAAACTTCTGCCTTTGGTTTCCTTAACAGTCTCCCATGCTGTTGGACCGACCCAGCATTTAGCAGCAGTGACAGCAAACGCCTGACCTCCACTCTAGCGCTTCGGCTGCCACAATTTCACTCCACCCCACATGAGTGAATTCTAAATTTAAAAAACAACCCCAATGCTTCTTTCATGCACTTCAGTAAGCAGTTTTTCTTTTAAATGTGTAACATATGCTGCATCTATGTATTTTCTTCTCTTTCGCTGCCCTCTCTTTCTTCTCCATTCTCTAAGACAAGGGAATTTTTAACAATTTTTCCTCTGCTGTGCATGGGAACACCATTCAACTTGTGCTATGCCAGTCAAAGCCCATCACTCTGCAGTCAGGTCTATCAGCTTAATCCTGCTACAAAGTTCAGATTTTCTAAAAAATCTGAGAACTGAGTTTGTCAGCCAACAAACAGCATCAAATTCCTTGTTCGTATGTTGAGTGATGAAATGTCTATACTCTATTTCTTTTTCTGGTTTCTAATTTCCCAGCAGTTTGTATGCTTCTGTGATGGGAACTTCAAAAACTTTCATTAATTATTAGTAGCCCTGGTCAGAGCAATTTAGCTGGAATCATATTCTTCTGGAACATTCAGGTCTGTTATTACAGTACAAGGTCAGTTCTAATTTTATCAAAATTAACTTTGCAAAAAAGCCTGGAATACATTTCTGTCAATGTTATAGTACTCAAATATTAACAGTTTTTATTTCAAACTTTTTTATGTCTGTGATTATAAATTTATGATTTATATGATTAATGATAATGTTTATTCTAATAAATTTTTAAAATAAAAGTAAGTTTTACTTGTAAGTTATTTTCAGAACACGCAGGTGTAATTTCTTGTCTCTTTCCAAACTGAAAATGTTTTCATAAGAGAAAATATTCCCATGTGATCCAGGAAACTCCAGTATAACACTAAGCAGAGAGGACTTTAATACACACCTCAGTGAAATGTCTTGTTGTACAGGCTGCCCCAGATGTTTATCACATGTCTAATATTTCCTATTTGATGGAATATAAAGGTAGAAATATTCTGGAAATAATGCACTTGATAGAATACATTTGCAGTTAAGTTTTTTTAATATGTGCTATGCAGTATATTGTGGATCATAAAAAGAATGCAAATTAAACTAATTCATTTAGTGAAGAACAAAGTCAAATGCCTTTTGCTGCAAAACCCAGGTAGCCACCAAATGCATTTAAAGATCTAAAAACATCCCAAAACTCTCAGCATTTTTCAACCTGTTTTACAGTGTAATTTTTTAAATGAAATACTCCAATGCAAAAGTGTAAATATAAACACAAGCACACATTCACACTCTACAAACACTAAAATCTTACATTATATGGAATGAAGTTTAAATGGCATCTATCTTTTCAAGAAAAAGATTGTGAAAAAAAATTCATATCCATCATTAAAGATACATAAGAAAGCAAAATATGGGGGAAATACACAAGTCAAAAATATGTGGCAGAAATTTCAGGAAATCAGTTTCTCTCTTTGGAATGCATAGGTAACTTCCATGTCTTTCTCAGCTTGCTCTTGAGTACCCTGTGTGCTGCACTATATCAAACTTGCTACAAATTGCTGTTAAACATGGGCTTCTAATAGTGACAGGGTTTTCCACACCTCTAAACTGAAAATTCATGCAACACTGGTTGTTAATTCAATAAATGTGAGGCCTGCAAAACAGCACCAGCCCCAGCTCTTATTTCCTGAACATTGACCCTTCTCAGAACCACCTGTAGTGAATTTCAGTGCTCCAGATTAAAACTAAAAAATTAAAATCTTGAAAATCACAGCAGTTTGGGTAGTTTCAATGGAGGTCCAATTCAAAATTCAGGTTCTGTTTCATAGCTGACCACTGACTTGAGTGAGCCTCCTTGAAAAGCTTTGTGCTGTCCTCTACTAAGTGTTCTTTGGCACACAGAAAGCAAATGGTGAGAAAGTAAGGTAAAATCTGTTTGTACTGGGTTTTTTTAATGGAGGTAATTATAGCTGTTTGCTAATTCCACTGAGAGGATCAAATTCTGCTCTCTAAAGGCTGTATAAGTCCACTGAAACCATCTGAATTATTCCGAATTCATTCCAGATAAGTGCCAGAAGAATTTGTCCCCTTGGACTATAAAGACAAAATTTTAAATGTATTAAACAGGAAATCAGAATTCCAAAAGACAAAGAGTTAATTAGTACACAGCTGAGTATATAAACTAAATAAATTATCCAGGACATATTGTGCCCAAAGAAGTGGTGCCAAGCGTAGCTATTTTGAAAAGCTGTCAGATGGAGGCGTTTGGTGGTTTGCATAGCAGATAGAGACTGCTGAATGCCTCCCTCGAGCCTGACACCATTGATGCTGTATAACCTTAATTGCAATCTGATTCCAAAGCCTTCTCTCTCTTTTGCTGCTGGCAGTCACGTCCACCTGAGAGTGGACAAAACTCCAGATGCAGTAACTTAAAGCTGTAACCTCCCTCCCTGAACTGATACGTGATAGGAATGCTTAATACTGAAATTGCTTGGAAAGATTAAAATAGCACTTGTCATCTCTCTTCAGAAAAAGAAAATAAACCTGATTTTCCAAGCTGACTGAGACCTAGTATAATTATGTGACAAAGCGAATACCAGACTCACAGCACCAAAGCAAAGCGTCTAGAGCATGAAAGCCAAACAAAACATCCAAGTCTGTCTACTTTTCTCCTCATTCCTGTTGAAATAGTTGACACGTATGCATAACCAACCATACTTGGCACATCTGCGTTCAGAGGCCAATTGTCTCTCTCAAAATAATTCTGATACTAATTGCGAGAATGATGGAGTCTGAGACATACATACCAGTGACATGAGTCAGCAAAAAATACATCCAGCTGTTCTGCCCTTGGCAGAGTCCTGGGCCTTACACAATGCACAGCTCCATCTTCTTTTTCTTTTTTTTTTTTTATTTTCTTCAAGAAGCATGAAGCATGGGTCAAAGTTTCATTTTGTCCTTCTGATCATTAACTTGGAGGATAAGAAGAATGATTTTACCAGAATATCTCAAAAGAATTACAGTTTTGAGTTAAGTTCAGTGACTCCTAGTCTTTGTACCTCTCTCAGCTGTGAAACTGATCCTTTTCTACTCACCTCTGTGCTGCCAGTGGCTCCCTGCTCTGCTTCTCCCAACTTCTGCCCAATTACCAATGCTTTCACATTATATTACCTAAAATCTTTATAGACTTTCTGGTGCTTCCTTAGGATGTATTCAGCATTTTGCTCTGCTTTGAAGAAAATGCAACAGAAGGAGAAAGACAGGGGATGGTCAGGAACCTTAGATATTCAAAAGATGTTTTTGAAAAAATTCCTTTTCAGGGTTCATATTTTCTATGCTGTACTCTGAATTATATTAATAAAACCAGAAAATTGATAAATTGACATTACATCCTGTAAGAACTACAAAAACAGATCTGGAAGTATCTTTTTCCCTTTTTTTCATAAAAGGAATTAATTATTATCATGTTTTATATTGCTTTTAAATGTCAATGCAATTCATAGTCAATAGTCTTTTGTTAACTGCAAACCAGTTTATGATGCAGTATTTCCTGCATAAATTGGTGTTTTCACTGTACTATTATCCCTGGTTATGGCAGTCACTGAAAGGAAACTACATCTGCAGATGTCTTATTTACATCTGATGACAATATATACACCACTACTAACATATAGGCTGCATTCTTAGGTGCTGTAAATTGAATTAACTCTCTTGAAGCAGCAGAGCATTAGAACCATTCACTTATTTTAACAAGCATATAATTAATTTATTCATTTTCCTAGTCATGGTCAGTTAGGTATTTCTGTTTTCTCAGTAAATTAGGATAACACACATTAAGATGCACACTTTCTGTGGCCTTCTTTCCATATATTTCTTTATGTGTAAAGTGCGTGGTATTTTTCTGTAAGGACATGCATTTTCTGCAAGTGACAGGGATGAAACAGGCCTTTTTATAGTGTTAGCAAAATCAGAAGGGCTCAGAAAGAGGAAATGTCCTTTCTCATACTCAGGACTTGACAGAGGGAAAATTGGTGGTTTTCCATAAGTGAGGTGTCTGATTGAAGTCAGATAGTTACTTAGGTCTCATTACGTGTGGTTAATTTGGCTAAGAATAGACACAATCAAACCAGACATCAATGTCTTAAAAGCCACTCATGGGATAAACAACAGCTTCTTGCTTTAAGCCACTTAATTTTTGCCATCAAATTAATATTTTATTATTCCTTTGAGCCCCTGACATGGTCTTTATGGTTTTAATATGTGCAGCACACCATATACACAAATTCTAAATAGTGTCTTGCAAGTCCATTGAGGAAAGGTGCTGGAACTAAATATTTTAGTTTCCAGCAGAAGTAATTAACTGTGTATAATGTTGTAATAGTTTATTTTAAGTGAAACTCGCAAGAGAATAAAAGTATAAATAAATTCAATTTCTGGATTGCTTGTCTATAACACTGGCTTCTGTTGTCATCTCTAAATATCTTTTTTAAAACTGTTGATTGAGTATCCTGCTGGTAAGTATAAATTTTATAGCCTAAACCATCCCATATTTCACACAAAAGACTACATAAAGGAGAAAGATTTATAATTTTTTTCACTCATCTCAAAATTATCAATTACTTTTTATATAAATTTTTGCATCATTTACTGAGAAGGTATTCATGGCTTTATAGACTCTTTTTTCATCAGTCATTCAGATGTAAAAGATTTATGAAGTCAAATGTTTTTTATCATGCTCTGATTCATACAAGCACGCTGGTTAAAACTGGTGATGCTTCAGACAAAATAAATGTTCACAGTAATGAATTTATACTTTTTAATAATGCAGAAGAGGTGAATTAAGAAATAGGGTGGCATGAATACATAGAAAAAAGCAGATTAATGTGGGCCAACATTTTCGAAAAGGACTTTCATTAATTAATTATACCTTCTCATTTGTTTAATATCTGGGTATTTTTTTCTGTATTATTGGGAAAAAAAGCCAACTCCTGCCACATTTTGGGCCATTAGTATGTCAAATAAGCAGAAAGGGAATAAATTGTTAGAAATTTATTTTAGAACCTGTCAATAGTAACCCACAAAAGGAGACTTAAAATTCTTTCATATTTAATACAAATCAGGGACCACATAATTAGCAACTTGTAAACACTGTAGGATTACAAATGCTCTTAAGCTAAGTTTATGTACATTTTGGGAAGTTTTCTGCACAGCTCCCAAGGCATGTTCACTGATGTTGGTACACTGTGAAGGATTTAGTCAGGTGGGTTTTAATAACACAAATGGGATTCCTTTATGCCTCTGTAATATGTGCTTCTGTAATAATAAGCCTCTAACTTAAATTTTCCTTGGTCCATTTCTGTCTGGCTCCCAAGGCATGTGCAAGGACTGTTCACAGCTTTGTACTAATATGCTTTACACAGATCATTTTACATCAATGTGGAAATGTACATTTTTTACAGAACACATGACAGGTAGGCAGTGTAGTTTCCACAGTGTGGCTCTGCCACAAAAAGGCAGACACCACTCTTAGTGTTCATTAGCAAATACCTGGATTAAATTCCACATGGACAAAATCTGATTATCGAGGCAGCTTTCTACAAATGATGAGCAGACTGATTATAGAAAAGCACAGAGGATTACAGGAGAATGACTGTAGAAAATGGCAGAGTTAGAGAGCTTAATCTGAGCAGAGTGGAACAGGCCAACTGCAGCCAAGTAGGGTAGGAGGCTCCACTGGAGCATAACAAAGTAGGCCAATAGTTTTGGCAGTGGGAAAAGGAGCATGAGCCAAGTCTATCAGGAGGAAAAGAAGAGCTGAGAAGAACTGTTCCTCTGATGAGGAGTGGAATGAGCCAGCCCGTTTTAAAGAGAGGATCAGACCATACTCAGCAGAGGAGAGAATTGTATAGCAACAGTACTTGAAAAGCCTGAAATCAATATTACTTGATTGGAAAGAGCTGTAAGTGTTATGCCAGTAGAAGCGGCTTTAGGTTGGAAACAGAGTCAAAACCCATGAAGTACTCCATGTAAAATAGCTTGACATGCAGGCAGACTGCTAAAGGGAAAGTGGGTGATGGCACAGCTTAGAGAGCTTGTGGAAATGGGTGTTGATCAATGCCACTGGCAGCAAGATCAGGGATTCAACAAGTGTCTCTCATGGTATTTGCTTTCCATCTGTATTTCTGCCCTCTCCTCTGCCTTCCAATGACACATTGAGAAGAGAAAGGTAATCACAGAATTTTTTAAGAATGATTTTGAGGGAAATGTAATCTAGCAATTCTTTCCATTCGTTGCAAAGTATGACGCAAAAGCAAAGTGAGGGGATTGCTGTAAATGTTCAGTCACAGAGAAATGGAACCAAGCAGTAGAAGTTCAAAGTTTTTTTAATGTAAGTTAAAGCAAATATTTTCCATTTTATACCTCAGAAGATTGCATTGAAGAACCAGTTAACTCTTTCCTTTAAATGTTAAACAGCAAATCAGTGACAAGCAGATTTCTCTGAATAGGGCTGGGGAGATGCATCATGCTTCCTGTAAGAGGATAACAATCCATGTAACAATAGTCTTTGTGCTCTAGCTTAAATACCTTTTATTTTGCTTTCACTCTTCCTATGATGATCTACAGGTTAGAAGACAACAAGCCATTCATAAAGCCAGCATGAAGCACGGCCCAGAGCTGTCAGTGGCATCCTCAAGGTATGTGTATTGGTCATTGTGGCCAGAACACCACTGGAATATCTTATCAATGCAAACTAGAAGCTGGGAACTTAGAGGTTAATTTTTTTTTTTAAAAATTAAATCATAATAATAACATTATGTTATTACCATTTGTTTATTTATTTATTTATTTATTTAGCTTGGTCTTTATTCTGGGTATAAAAATGCCCTGCAAATCCCTCTGGAATGATAAATGGTGGATGTTTTCCTACTTCTTCCTCTCCCAAAGCTCAATCCGTGGTTGTGGTAATGATTAATTCTTGAGTATTCATTAGCCTTTCTGTATAATCCTGATCCAGGAATGACAGTAAGAAGGATTCCTTACAATAGAGTGATGTAATACTCTGGGAAATTAGACACTAAGAGTTCCAGTACAATAATGTTACATTAAAGAGAGATAATCACAAGAGGAAAAAGTCTTACAGTGTCACAGCATGCCTATGAAAGTCTCTGGGTTATAGAATCAAAGAGTTTTCTAAAACACCCTGTCCATGTCAAGCTTTAATAAGGCATCTCATCATGACATTAGGAAAATCAGACTGAGTGTGCATTATTGCAGTAGCTTCAAGCCAGAACTGAAAATCCTGGTTGTGTCAGATAACCATTGTTAAAAACAACAAAAAAAACAAAACAAAACAAAACAAAACAAAACAAAAAAAAAACCAAAAAAAAAAAAAACCAAAAACAACAACAAAAAAAAACCAAACTCAAACCTTTTTTAATTCTCCAAGGACTGTCTATTATAGGCAAATCACTTTCAAGAAATGAGCTACAATTTGTGGTAAATTAACATTCCTGAGAGTGCATAGGAGCTGAATTTCTGCCAGAGAATGAAGCTGCTCTAGAGACTTACATGTGATGATAAACTGTAGCATCCAGGCAAACCCCTGATGAGGATTCATTTTGGCCCACGTGTAAAAGTAACAGTGAAGCCATAACAAAAGTATCAAAAATTTATGTGTGAAAGCCTCTATGAAAAAAAGCCCAACAACTTCCCTCAACTATATACAGCAATTAGTAACATAAAAGATGCAAAAGAATTGAAATATCACTTTCAATTTAATGTTTAATAGAAAATAAGAAAGTAGAGAGCACTGGGAGTAAAGAAAGAAAGATGATAATATGCAGAATGCCCTTATGTTATCTCAGTTTAAGTCTAGCCTGAAAACTTTTCTATCGGTATCAACTATTCAGCTTTAGCTTCCTCTTTCCCCATTTTATAAAGTACTTTTAACTTTCTGCTTGATGTTAAAAGCAGCATATAAATTGAAACTTTATTATGCATCAGAGCAGATAAAGATATTGCAAATGCTAAGAAAAACTTTCAAATGAGATACATTACAGCTGAAAATGCAAACCACATTAATCCAAGAAGTTTTGGTGGTTCAGCTCTGCCAAAGGAAGAGAGAAGTCAGGAGTGGCATTCTAAAGAATGCAGGAAGGAATATGAAACAAAATCATAGAGGATAATAAACTAGCTGAATAACAAATGAAAGCACACATTGTCACATGGGTCCAAGAGACCGGGAGACCAGGCAGAAAGCCAGCAAATATGGTTGCAATATTAAAAGAAGGCATGAAAATCATCAAGCAAATTATAGACATATTAAATGTCTGTATGTGGGGAGGAAAGGGGCAAAAGTTAGTGACACAGAGAGACAGTCATTGGATGGTTATGTTGTACAGCACATGCAGAACACTCAGGGTGTGTCACAGTTCACACAGGGCAGTAATGAGGGCATCCTAAATATTAGATAAAATCTGGCCATGTTGGACTCAATGTGCATTTTGACATTGATTCTAACAGAGGCAAGATTTCCTTCATTAAGGGAGGATTTTAATACCCACCTCAAAAAGGTAGACAAAAGCAGTATTTCATTTTGTAGAGGGCAAACTCAGACTCCAGTAGACAAAAGGTCATATTCTTTTAAGCTTTGTTGCCTCTGTGAGGTCTAGAGACTTTGAATTTTAACAGCCCTGTGTCTAGCATGTAGAATAAGATCTCAAGACAAGATTTAAGTGTTGGGATTTTCACTACGATATTCAGGTGGGATTGGTTAAGTAACAAATCAAGAGCACTATTTTGAGCAAAACCAACAGGAATAATCTTACATGGCACATTGAAAAAACTTGGACTTCCCCAGACATGCCTAGTCCAAAAGCCCATTGAATGATTTCGAGGATTTTTTAGCAAAAGCTCTGTGAATAACTGACAAATAACTGCCTAATTAGCTGAGATGTGGTGCAACACAAGCACAGTCACACAGCATTGTTTCAGATCAGAAGGTTCTCACAGTTCACCAGAAGAAATGCCAGAGGACACATTCATCAGGTCCCCAGTGTACGGATGAGGAATACCCTAGGAAATACAAAGTAGAGCAATGTGTAAGCCAACCCTTCAAACTCCAGGTAAGAGGGGAAAAAACTCCTTTGCATAAGCATTTGTTAGCATCCCTTGAAACAACTGTGCATGGCTTTTTGTCTTTAAAGAGACATTGGAGGACTTGTTGAATGCATATTAAACAATTATTGACAAAAAAACTCTGAAATAAATACTGGGAGTACATCCTAGAACACTTACCCCTTTTCACAGCTGAATGCCCTGCTAAAATTGAGAGCCATTTACTATCTTTCATTCTTCCTGATGAAGCTACTCTTGCTTTATGTGCTGTTTCTATTACTTGTTACCATTCTATGTTAGCAAGAAAGAAGTTGTACATTAATTCCAGAAAGTCTGGTGACTCACTCATTGTGGTGATTATGGCTTGTAAGCCTCCTGATGTGTGGAAATTAATAGTTCCTAGGAACTTAAGCACTTCCTTGTCTAGTTTTTGGTTTCTGATGGTGCTTAGAGAGATTTCCCACTTGCCAGAGCTCTTCAAAGAATGTGAACAATGCATCTCTATATACACTTAAAGATGTGCCAGGTAGGGGGAAAAAAATAAAGTGCTTTTTTGGCATATAAGACCAGAAATCATAAGGGATTATTGGACCCTAAACCTTAACTAAGTCTCGTTTCCAGTGAGTAAGGCATACACAAACATTCACTTTGCAACTGGTCAGAATATCAAAGTGCTCCAGCCCCCAGACTCTTGTCTTCAGCCAGCTGGAAGCTCACTCTGCTTTCCCTAAACCAAGGATTACATAAGCACTCTATTTCATCCAAAATCACCAAAGCTGCTGAAACCTTAGCTCAAAGCTCCCCAAACTTTGCCTGAAAGGGAAGGAGCAGGAACAGGGTCAGTGCCATTGCCTGAGCTGCAGCTGCAAGGCTGTAGCTGGATGCAGGAAGGATTTCTGTGCGTGCCTCCAACTTCTTGGACCTATTTCTACAAAATGTGCTTTTGATCTCCCAGATCTCCCAAGGTTTTTGATTTATGAACTAACCCTCCATCTTCCTTGCTGTGGGACTTTCCTCATGACTATTTGTCCTGGAGTCTGGCAGTCTTTCCCCAGGCAGCTTGTGCATGAATTATTACAATGTTCCTAATGCAGGGATCAACAAAACACCTTGTCTTATTAAAACCAAGATTTTCAAAATTATTATTTATGTATAGAGTTGCCTACTAAGACGTTGGTTTTAGTTACAGTGTTTGTTATATTTCATGCACTCCATTTTCTGTTTCTGTATCAGCCAGGGACCTCTCTTGGAACCTCTGTAAGAAAGAAATTCAAATAGCAAGCAAAATTATGTATTTCAAATAATTTTGGAGTTGTTGAGCAGCTACAGTTTTAAGGTTGAATATCCATACACCACTGAGCCAGACTAGAGTAAATGTCACTCTGGAACCAAAAATACTTTTTTGTTACCTACTGAAAAAAACCCCCCAAAAAATTTTATTATTGGCCTCAGTTTCTGACTTAGATTTGTGTAAAATTAAGTTGGGTGCATTTTTCCATATTTCTAATTGTTTCTTCACCCTTACTACTATAATTAGAGCTGTACTACAGATGAGGGAGATAAAAAGGTTAAGTACCAATACATTAAAAATAATAAAAAAAACCTGCTTGAAACACTTCTCAAATATATAGACCACAGGTTACATGAAAGTAATTGGTATAAAAGTTTTAATTATGTTAACATTGGCCAGACTACATAATTCACCTTAAGCTGAACCATTCAAATCTTGCACTCTGAGTCTGACAGTGGGTGAGCAAGGGTCAATGCACATATAGCACACAAATAACCAGTCAATCAGCTGCATTCAGCCAGTAATTATGCAAGGTGTTTCATCATCCCTGCCTCCTTATATCTCTGCTGGTGAGCTAAGTCTGGGAGTTGCCCTCACCCTCTGCCCCAGAGCTGCCACCTGCCCTGGCAATGCAGCGACAAGGGTAATGTCCCCTGCAAAGGGGAACTCTCCAGGGCACTCTGAGCATCTCTCCTTTTAGTGTCCCCAGCTGCTGCCAGAGAAGACAAAGTGAGAGAGATGCATCCAACTAGAATAATATAAGGCTGATGATCATAATCAATGCTCAGTTCTTCTTTAAATTCAAGTAGTTAGATATAGAATTTGCTCATTTTCTCCTTTAGATAGCCATATAGCTCTGACATGCTAAAAGCTGAGAGGTATTATCACAGAAAATCAGTTAAAGAAAACAACACATTTTACTGTCAAAAAAGCACAATATAACTCATAAAAGAATAACACTTTTAGCACAAGGGTCTGTGAAATACATAAAGTAGCTGGAAAAATGCTTTATTGGGATTCACTCATTGAATGGGTTATCAGATTAATACATCAAAGCAAGTCAAGTCTCCGAGAACAAGATTTGGTTTTACTGATCCTAAAGCACCCATGCCATTAGAAAACAAAATCTGAAGGAAAATCTGAGTACACAGTACCTTTTTTGTAAAATATATCCTAAGTATTATAGAAAAAGACATAGAAATCAAAAAGTTACCAAAAAAACGCCAAAACCCAAGCAAACAACAAAAGAGCAGAACAGAGAAATGCATGTTTAACAAATATCTGTAATAATATTTGTTAAATGCAGAAGTATAGGTGGGCTACTCCCTGCTGGAGAGTAATTACCAGCAACCAGCAATGTTGCTACGTTTAATTCCCAGTTGTGCCTTTAAATTATTTACATCATTTTTTTAGTAACTCTTCTGTTAAAAGCTCAGCTGATCTGAATGGTGGTAGGGATTCAAAATTAGCAAAATTTGGGTTGTTTGAGAAAAAAATTACTTGCAGCATCTAGTTAGGAATCGTTTTTCTATTGCCTTTATATTCCCCTTTCTTTTATTTTTTTCTCTAATAAATGGCTCACAAACAGTGGGTATATTAGACAACAGTGATTAGGCCTAAACAGTTTTTTTTTTTAAAGTCCATTAAAAACCTTTTTTGTAGCTGTTATCATTTATTGTGGACTGTTTAGAGACTGCATCATAAAGACCTGTGAAAGTTATAAAGCCTGTGTTCTAGGAAAATATATGCAAGCATGGGAATAATTTGAACATTGTGTGTATAAGCAATCAGTCCTTCCGAGATCAAGCAATAAATTTGCACAATTAAGAATTTACCAGGATCTATAACCTGGTATAGTCCTATAGTCTAATACAAATGTTCTTTTTCAATTTGGTCTAATTCAGACTGAAAAGAATATAATTAAAAATCACTTATTTGAACAAAAAGCCATTGAATTAGAATCTTTCATTGAAAAGCATTATTAATAGGAGAAAAGATAATAAATCTAAAATATGTTTCATATGAAGAAAAGTTAAAATAAAAAAAATATTTTGAGAGAATTTTGGACCTGATATGCAATAGGACAAACATGATTTTCACAGACTGAAAATCAGTTTTGTCTCGTATGGAAAGTATATAGCCATCCTTCTCGTTCAGCCTCTTCACCCCTTTCATCATGCAGCACTTTTAATATTGTTCTAGCATTTGGGAATTCCAAAATTCTCTAGAATTCCCTCTATATCTTCATGATGCCCAGTTCCTCTAATTCAGGAAACAGTTGTGGAAGAACAGAGGACACATATCAGACTCTAACTAATTAAAATAATTAAATAAAGTGTTAACGTTTGCACTCCTTTATCAGTAGTTCCAAAATGAGGTAGTAAATAAAGTTGCAGCCTAATTAAACCATATTCATGTTATCTTATCAATTGCTTCCCATGTGTCCTAGACAGCTGTACCTTTCAAAACAGATATCAGAGATGCCTAAGGAGTAAATTGTCTTTAGGGAGGTGCTATTAAGCATGCATCTTCTTGTATGTCATACAAAAAAATCTTTAAAATGCAATTGTACAGCTCCTTTTGTAGCAAAGCACAAGTAAGGTGCTACAGAATAAAATGGTAAAGCAGAATAAAAATGTTGCCTGTTCATTGCTAGCATGAGATATTTCTCCAATGACAAAAGCAAGGGATTCCCACATGGAATGCTATTATTTCTGTCTTATCATCTCTCAGTGAGATACCATAAGTCCCAGCATATTAAGGTTTTTCTTATCTTCCCACTCAAGTGGTCATGTGCCTATACCAGAGTCCCAAATTTCACTCTAAAACAGAAATGCTCTTGCACTCATTTTGGGGTGTGAATTGATTCATGACTCTTCACAGCTTGTGTTGCTAGTACAGTTCCTAACCGACTTTAATATCATTATCTAATAGCAATGAGGGATTTCAATAGCACAAGCAACAGCTCAGAAGTGTAACCAGCTCACACAACAGAAATTTACTGGGGAAAAAAGCTATATTTCAAGCACTTACCATGGTTGCTGTTTCAAAAACCTGTGACTAGCACCTTATTTCATCCCCAAACATGTCATTTTGCCTCATTCATCAAAAGCACTTACTTCAGTCTCAGGCAGCTGCAATACCATTTGAGGTTATCTTGCCAGAGAAGGAGCCTTCATATCCTGCTTGACTTAAAAAGCACCTTTGCTCTTTACATACCGGAAGGTAAATACACTATAAAAATGCCAAGGCCTACCACAGTTCAGATATTTGAGAGTCTCATGAAGAAAACGCACACAGAGAACCCGAGTAGATGCTGCCCATGAACTTTTCAAAGAATGCAAGAACATAATTCTTGCGTCTCTGAGGTGAGCAAGTCATCAGCTCACTCCTAATTCATTCCACTCTTAACAAGCTTATAGAGCAAAGCACTACAGAGAAATGTGTGCTTTAAAGAGAGACCAACAGCAGCCCCACTCCCCAGCTGTGCTGTGAATCTTCTCAGGAGACGAGAGCTGTGCATGGCACCGTGTAGCATTTATTATTAACAGTAAGTGGCAGCAGTAATATAATTAAAAATTCCTTTCGTTTCTTTCACTTTGCAAAGCAAAGGATGAACAGATTTGAACAATGTTCCTGAGGATAAAGCAAATATCCAGTCAGGCTCCAGAGATGGCACCTTCCTAGCTAATGCTATGTCCATGTTGAGATCTCCCTGTTCATGAAGATGGAGATTCCTACCAGAAACTGTAACAGATGCTTACATTTACCAGCATTAGCAGATGCCCCTTTATTAAAGACAGCATTGGAATGAACTCTCCTAGTTTGAATTTCATAAAGTTTGTTAAGGAAACATTTTTGAAAACAGAGAGAGAAACTGTGTTTAATGA
Organism: Agelaius tricolor; assembly: GCF_023055355.1. Classification (NCBI taxonomy): domain Eukaryota; kingdom Metazoa; phylum Chordata; class Aves; order Passeriformes; family Icteridae; genus Agelaius; species Agelaius tricolor. The sequence continues at coordinate 18,186,911 of NW_027269271.1, read as the reverse complement.
TGTTCACATGTTTCCCCAAAGAATGAAAGCTGATACGTGCAGGCGTCGAAAGCATTACATTCTAATTTCATTACAGTGGGGGAAGGTACCTAGAAAAAGCACAAAAGTAAATGCTGTTGACCTCCCTGACAAGAGGCTGAAAAGGAACCTGCTCTGGGAAGCCAAGACTTTTTGCCTCTGTAACAACTGGGTAGGTGATGGCTGTCTTGGAAAATTTATAGTATCATTTTATTTATAGCAGATGTCCTCTAAAATCAAACAGTTTTGCTTTATGCTCCACAAATCTTATGGATAATTGCACAATGTAATGTGGAGGTTCGGTAATGCTGCAAATAGCAACATTATTTTCTAAAATTGATTATGAATGAAAAGAGAAAAAAATGTCCTGATACTGATCTAAGGCTTGAAGATAAAAGGTTAATCAAAACAAGACTTTTGCCTGTGCTTTCTAGAAACTTGTTGTTTTAAGTGTAAAAGGTAAAAGTTGAAACTTTGTATGGAGCCCACTAATTAAATTATCATTTACCCCAAACGAGTCTTGCAGTTCCAATAAAGATGATCAGATGCCAAAATAAGCTTAAAGTAGCACAAGTAGTTATGGTCATGGACCTATAACCCAAGAGTTTATTTTGGATATGTTAACTTTTTATTCGAGCATAGTCCTACTTGCATCTCTTGCTCTGCCTAAGTGAAACAAGTTCAAATGATCAATTTAATTTTTTAGTGGAACTCATATGATAAACTTCTTGTTCACTTCATCTATCGTGGTTTTATCCTGACAAGGCATTGATGAGCTGCATCTTGCAGAAACTGCATCATCTCAAACCAATTAAAAGAATCAAGAACAATTAAATCAGATGTAATCCCATGGAAAAGTTTTATCAATATAGAGGATGATTAAAGAGGAAGCATCACCTTTCAATATCAAAACTTTAATTTCCCATGTTAACCTCCTTTCAGTTTTGAAGATAATACTTGAAGCCCTTGGATGTGAACGAAACCGCTGTTGATGGGGTGTTTGCTTCCTTCATTTTTCCCCTAATTAGCAAAGTTGAAGGTGGAAATAAATGAATTTTTTGAAAGTAAAATAGAAATGGACAGAAACAATACAGCCGTGAATTTTCTATTCATTATGCATGATTTGTAAGAATGCATATTTCAAAAAGAAAGTCATTAAAGTAATTCTGCCATTCTGTTTTGCAGGTCTTCATGACAGTTTAAGCAATAAAATGGTTTAATCTCTCTGGATTGCAAAAAACGAAACCCCTGCCAAGGACAAGAGATTGGCAGAATTTGTAATAATATATTTTTCCTTATGTCACATATTTGTAATTTCAAGGACATGACTCACAATGACCCTATTGTAATGTTGTGTAGGCATTGTTCTACACTGATTTGCATTAATATCTACAGAAGAGTTTTCCTCTCCTAGTACTGCTTCAGAGTATATGCTTGTCATTAAAATTCTGCTCGCAGATGTGGGTTAAAATATCTCTAACCTTTACAAATGTATTATGTGGCACTACTGACATAGCTTTTATTGCAGATAAAATCTATAACAAATCCTGTGTGTGACAGGAGAGGAACATGATTTTGTATTAAACTCAGATGATAGAGATGCATTCCTTGCTTGTACTTTTAAAATGCTTTGGATATAGTAACAATGAGTTAGGCTTTCAACTCCATTGCTGTTAGAAAACCATTACATCTATTATTTTTTTTTCTGCTTTGGTACTTAAATAAATTCTTCTTAAGCTGTCTTTCAGGAGAGGACATAAAAGAGTGGAAATATTTCAGCTCACTTCCAATCTTGGTTGAATACATCAGAAGTAAACAAGAAATCAGTTTATTAGGATGGGCTATGCAACATCCATCAGTGAAAATCTTTTATAACCTGCATTGAACACAGACCAAGATCCTCTACTTCTGTTTCCTAAGTTCAATTAGTATTCCTGTCTAAAAGGGTCTCACATTAATGTATTGATTTCCCAAGTACGTTTTTCACATTCCACTGTTTAAACTGTGTTTTGAACATCACCTGACTTGTCCATACATGTAGGAAAGTATTGCTTTCCCTATTGTTTTAGTCACAGTACTGTAATCCTGGATATTTTTAAAAAAGAAGGCTTCATTAGTTTGGAAAGTGAATGCATATGTTGAAACTAGTGTTGCAACTAGACATTAGCACTTTAGATATGCAGGAGCAGTCTAGGGTTGTGGAGTAATTCATTGTACATGTACGGAAGAATAAACTCTGAAAAGTTTACACAACTGTACGCAGAACCTTGCAGAAGCAGTCCTTATTGAGAGTGACAAAGATTGAGAGAAAATCACATAGAGTTTTGTTAATCAGTAATGTTCAGTGATGAAAGGGTGTGGGGAAGAGAACCAAACCAAAAGCAATGAAAAGATGGCATGGGAAGTTACAGAACTACTGAATTTAGAAAGGGATGAGGAGTGGGAGTTGGCTGACTAAGTTGATATACTCTTGAACTTGAAGGTTCACTGTGTTTTTTCCATACAGAAGGGAGGTATTTTGCAAGGGAATTCTCAGTCTGTGGTGTATCAAAACATATGTTGTTCAGGACTGAGGTGTTGTCCAGTGCAGCTCTGCTGGCATGGGGCAGGGCTGGGCAGAGCTGGGAGGGAGCCCTCCAGGGCACTGGCTGTGAGCACAAAAGGTGGCAGCAAGCACTCCAGTGTCCTTAATTGCTGTGCCCTTCTCATTTAACCCTTCCTGCAGTGCAGCAAGAATTTGTCCCAGGAGCTGGGGCTGGATATTGAAGAGGAAGAGGTGGGAGATGGCCCACCACTGAGTGACCATCTGCAGCTCTCCCCTCGCTGCAGGGCTGCTGGATGCAGGCACTGCTGAGAGCTGAGAACAGGTCGTGAGAACAGATGCTGTGGGCCCCACAAGTGGGTAGTCAGTTCCTCCCAGGGCTCTCTCACAGCTAATGTTGGCTTGTAAAGTCTTAAAGTCAACTTCTGTTCCTAGAGAATCCCACGTTAAGTATGTATATATTTTGACATTCCAATTTAGGCGCAGCAGAATGTACAGTCAGTGACACATTTCCTCATCTGAAAGAGTGTGAATTAAAATCAGGAACTCTCCAGTTTTTTCCAGGATTTCAAGTTATTTAATTGAAAAGTTTTGCCCCTCTCAGGTCAATTATTTAGCCAGAGAACTGAAAAACAAAATCTTTGTAAAATAAAGCATTTTAGCAGTGATATAAATAGAATGTTTCTTTTGAGAGTTGCAAGAATGTGAGGGGCTTCTTGATGGAAAGAGAATTATGTTGATAAAACGTCCCCAACCCTGCTCTTGAATTTTCTCTGCAGTTCACTTATTTAATAAGATTATGGAACAGATACCATTTTTTTGTTGTCGTTGTTTTAAATTTGTTTAATTTAGTCATGATGCTAAATCATTTCCAGAATTCTTCATGCAGTAATTTGAGATTTTCAAAGAATATTTATTGAGGCATTTCTAAATACCAGATTTCCCTACCTTTTCTATTTTTTGGAGAAAGCCCAAAGTTTGGGAAATTCTAAAGAAAAGTGTTATGTGAAAGATACACATATATAATATTTGTATTACAATACAGTTCCCAATTATTTATTTATTTATTTATTCAAACATACATTGTATTATTAAAAACTTTCTGATATTATTTCCAATTATATTTATTAAATATATGATTCATATATATTTTAATATCAACACCAAAATCCCGATGAAAAATGCCCAAAAGGTTTCCAATTAATGTTATTCACTTATTGTCAGTTTCTAACACCACTGACAGCAATTTCATAGAGATGTTAATGAATTTTACATGATATTCATGAGAATGAATGTCTTTCTCATCAAATAAGATGTACGAGGTTCTGGCCAGAAAAGTGTAACTGAGTTTGCAAAAATGTTAAGATGTAGCATATTTCTGAGAGAACAATTTGCAGTGTGCATGGAAGAAAGCTGATAGCACTTGATTATATTGTAAATTACATAATTCTTCTCCATATACTATACTACCACTGAAATAGGAGAGGGAGTTTGCCTCGGTTTAGTGCCTTTTTCAGGGATACTGAATACAGATGGATACATTTGTATCAGTGTAAACTTTCATGTCAAAGAAGATAGAAGTCACAATCAATAAAATTCCAAGGCGTTTCAGTCTTCACTCTCTAAATGCTGGTTGAAAAAAGTAACAAACATCTAAAATAAAAACTATTTTTATTTCATTTTGCTTTGGTAGAAACAATTGCAGAAAAATATTGCCGAATTTCTATTTTTCGGAAAAAAAATTTACTTCTTAATTATAACAAATATTTTTGTTCCATTTTCTACTTGATTTTCTGTAATCTGTTTCCTTTAAATGCAGCCTATCTTTATAGCCTCAAGAACAAGTACAGCCTGATTCAGATGTGTGACATACTATTGAAGTCAACAGAGTTGCCTCTGTATTCCATGGATTTTTCTTTCCATCTTTGTGTGTGTCATATATTGTCATGTCAGTGTGATTCAAGACAAATGAGTTCTCCACACAGGCCAGATCCTGCCAGGTACTGAGTGCCTGAAACTCAAACCAGCTTCAAAGGAAGCACTCATTATGTCCCAGCATATCTGGCTCAAAATACAGTATTTCCTTGTAGTTCTCCATAATTACCCTAGGAAATACTTTGAATAGTACAAATATTGAGTTTAGCGAGCTGCCAGAGCCAGCCTTAGTGGTTTTGGATAGATCTGTGACAAGTTTCCTTTGGTTCATCTTTTGGTTTTTTGACACATTTTTCTCTCCTCTCCATTTTCTACCATGCACACATAACAACTATTTTTCATGCAATTTTGCCCTGTAAACCCAAAATGAGTTTTAGAAGTCTTTTGGAGGATAAGATGTAGACTTGTGCTGTGCAGAGTCTGAGTCCACGTTTGTGCCTCTGTCTCTCAGAGGTGTTTGGGGCAGGTGATATCTACAATCCCCAGAATGCCTTCTTTTTGCAAAATGGACCCTGGCTGCCTCTAACTGTCATCAGCTGCAGAAGTCCCTGTCATCATAAAGGAAAATGCCAGCAATAAACTTATGTCACCTGCTCCAGGAATTGAAATGTTCCTGTCCTTTCCCAGCCATCCCACACAGTCAATGGGAGAGATCAAGTTTTTAAAAACTTGCTTGGCACATCCAGAGCAACTTTATAAATTTCTCTTGCTCCTGCACAGTAAGTTTTGGAGCTAAGCCCACTAAAGCAGCAAAGGCTTGCTTTCAGCTATAGATAAGGGAGAGAAGCAGAGCTGGGTTATTTCAACCTGAGCCAGGAGTGGCAGAGGAGAGAGCTCAGCTGTGCAGTTCTGTGGCTGAAACAGCACCTACACAAGGCAGAGCTGAGCCTGCCCTCAGCTTCCTTCAGCTGCTCAGTGCTGTCACAAACTACAGCGCCTCTGACAACCCAACCCAAAATAATCCAAATTATATTTGCTGCGATAAATATTTTTAAGGGTTCAGGATGTGAACAAATGGACATAATCCTCCTCACCTCTTCACAGTTTTTTGCAAAGAGATGACTTGTCTGCATAAATCAGATCTTCTGAATAAAGTGCTGGTACTGTAATAAAACCATGAATATTAATAAGAGGACAAAGCATACAACAAGGTGTCATGAGAGAGTGACACGGTAAGGAAAAGGTGGATAAGCTTTACACTCTTCATAGAGTAATTTCTTTGCATTACCTAACCCAGTGGAAAAGGCTAAAGTGATTGCTTAAATTCAATCTTCAATATTGCTTCTCTGCAAAAATAAATGTGATGAATTAAAAAGTAAGACTTGCATGAAGAATAGGTTTGCCTGAATTCCTGAGCAAACAGAAAACTAGTCCAGAAAGATTTCTTTAAAGACTGATCAACTAATTTGTTTGACCTTATTAACTCTTCCTTAGCAATTTTGTTGATTTTGGCCCATCAGCCCTCTGCTTCAAATCAGCTTTGACACTTATAAGGAATACAGTTTGGTAGTGTGCAAATCACTTTTAATGAAAAGATCTTCCTAAAGGCAGCCACAGACCCGAAAAATTTAATTCATTCAGGTGCTGCCCAAACTGTTTTCATTCACTTCTGAAAGGGAGGAGTTTGGTTGCCCAAACAAGTAGTGAGAGGAAGTAATAAAAATACTTCAGGAAACAAGAGTCCTTGTATTAAAAAAAAAAAAAAAAGGTTGCTAGATTTTCTGTTCAAATCTCCTGGGATGAGATTCTCAAATCTCAAAACAATGTCAGCATAGACATCAAATTGTCACTAACATCCATTAATGACTTTTTAAAAAGGTCCCTAAATAAATGTGTTCATCTTTGACACTGCAAACACAGCAGTCCTGATACTCAGCTGGAATAAAAGACCACAGATCCAGGTAATTAATCCATCTTCTCTGTAAACTTGCTGTTGCTTCTTCACAGGTGAAGCCTCAGTCCAAAGGTAAAATGGAAGGTTGGGGGCCCAGCCTGGCCTAGGTGACCTGGATTGCTCTTTCAAGGAATGGCTCTTTCTCCTTTTTGAGTACACAGATAGTTAGAAAGATGACGCTCCTAGTGCTGTATTTAAATTAAATATTTAATGTCAGGTTTTATTAATACGCTGCAGGATTAGCAAGAAAATAAAATTCTTAGTCTTTCAAAATATATTTTTATTTACATCTTTGGCCTTAGCCCCATTAAATAAATATTAGAATCACAGAATGATAGGAGGATTTAGGTTGGAAGGGACCTTAAAAGTCATCTGGTTCCTACCCCCTGCCATGGACAGGAATACCTTCCACTAGACCAGATTGCTCAAAGCTCCAGCCAACCTGGCCCTGAGCACTTCCAGGGATGGGGCATCCACAGCTTCTCTGGGCAGCTTCTCCGAGGAGCCTTCCCTTCCCCAGGCTGAAGAGCCCCAGCTCTCTCTGTCTGCATAAGGGAGCTACTCCAGCCCCTGATCACCTTTGTGGTTTCCTCTGAGCTCATTCTAACAGGTCCATGTCCTTTAGCAGGGCACCCCAGAGCTGTTTAATTCTAATGCCTGGAGCTGCTGTTTAACAACTAATTTTATGTACCATGTACAGTTACACTGAAATTACTAGAAACAGGAAACTAAACAATAGCCCTAAACCTTTCAGGAATCAAGATATGAAATGGGAACATTCTCAGTTGAGTGTTATTTAATAGACTTGATCATCATACAGTTCCTGAAATTAAATAGCAAATCTCAAAATGGTGCTTGAAAAATGAACATTTCATATCCTAAAATACTACATTGGTAACTGGGGAGGAAAGAGGAGATTGCTGTATGTTGTTGGTACAAATACTGTTGTATTCACTTGACTAATATTCTGTTCTACACAGACCAAAACTAACAGACTCTGTTGAAGGGGGATGAAACAGGAAAAGAAACAACATGAACTAATACCTGGAGAATACCAAAAATCTCCAAGTGAATCAGTCACTGAAAACATCTATCTGTAATGTTAACAGATCTACTTTTTCAATTGCAAGGACAAAGGTGAGAAAGTGGTGAAGGCATTAGGCAGTCCTGAGCTGCAGAAAAGGCCCTGAGGTGCCTGGAGGAGGGGACTTGGTGCTCCAGGGAGATGACTGAGGATGCAAAATTTGGAGCAGGGTGAGGAGCTAAAAGGGCTGTCAGGGGAACATGTGGGGGAAGCCCTGCTGCAGATAAGGAGGCAAAGACCCAAGGAGGGTGATTTAGATGTCACTGCCACAGAAAAATTGTGAGGGAATTATCAGATCCCCAGCTCACCCCTTGGACTATTCCAGTGATTACAGGCAACACCACTAACACATTTACAGAGAGAAGAGACATTGGATCTTTATAATGACAACAGGCTCACTCTTTTGTCTTGTTTGATGACATTGTATTCATAAGAAACAAGTGGAAAAGGCCTCAAGTAACTCTGAAGACAAAGCTCCACTTAGACAAAAACTCACTGACCCCTTTTTTTCACACAGTTTAGCAGATGTGATTTGGTCATTCCAAAAAGAGATGTGACAGAGCTGTATGAAATGTTACACTGTGATATCAATCAATGTAATCAGATGTGATGACTACAGTATTACAGAAATCACTGTGAATTCTGATAAAAAATCTTGAATACTAGTAGATAACACTTCCAAAATAGAGGGCTCTGAAATTTTTGCTCATCTTTCTAAAAGAGAATCCCGCATAAAACAAATCAAATGTCTTGGATTTTTTTATTCATCATACTGTTTCTTAATTTGCTTCTTGCTGAATTGTTTTTCTTGCTAAATACATACAAGTTTTTACTTGTATATCTAAAAAATAAAAACTTCAGGCACTTTAGAAATTTAAGATAATAGTTGTTGCAAGGACTAGCTGATCCTTTGATGTGGATAATAAAGACAGAACAGATTTATGAAAAGAAAATAAAAATCTAAAATCATTTTTGTTTTAAATAATTTAAAATAATGTATATTTAGTTTCTATAGATTTTTGTAATATTTGTTTCCAATTTGCTTTTAAAAATATTGGAAATTGGATAAGAATATAATTATGAATAGAATAAACTTTCCCACATTGCCTTTTTTGCTTCTGTAATTATGATGTTTATGTGTGGACTTGTTGCATACTCTTATTTGAAAGTCTGTGGTATTATATCTTATTCTGTCACCTGATATTTATGGTGGTTTTTCTTCCCTATGTGATGTTCCTCAGAGTCCTTTCCTCAGTCCTTTACTCAGAGCCTCACAAGATATAAAACTGTTTCTCAGGGTCAGTTAGTATAATTATGCATAACACAGTGTCTATGTGAAAGCATTCTATCTCCAATATGGAGGTATCCTGTGTTATTTTTATTTCTTCTTTCCTATCTTTTCTTGCTTCCTCTAGTCCATACCTCATTTTCTTAGTTTTACTAGACTTTATTAAAAAAGCTGTTGCTTTTATTATTCCTGTTTAACTAATGAAATTTAATGAATCTCCTGTTTGGCAATTCATTGTCTTAGTCTGGTTAAGAAATGTGTTTTGTTTCCTTCTGAGCAGGGTAACAGACTGGCACCAAGAAATGTGTTGAGGCCATTTATATGCAGATGATCTGCTGTCCTGCTTCTTTCACTAGGTGCCATAAATTAGCATTCAAATTTTGCTACAATTTTGTCAGGTTTTTTTATTCATTTCATATGTATTTAATCCCACATCAGCCTCAGTTCTTCTGCAATATGTGCCATATTGCAGCAGCTTTTTGGCTGCCACTGATGATTTTCACATTCCTTTAGTGTGAGGTTTTAATTCTGCTAACACTTTTGTTAATGAAATACATTTCACTTAATGGAATTAAGTGCATAGTCTGTCTATTGCTCATTACACTATCCAGTCTTAGAGTCTGGATTTAAATTTCACCCTTCTTCCATAAAGATTATCCACCACATTTTGGCCTAACAGGCACTCTGTTCTTTGTATAAAGTGTGGGAAAGCTGTCATTACAAGTAAAACACCAGTAATTGTTTCAATGTTCTCTGAAATGTTTTATTTTATTCCTTTTTCTTCTGTTACTAAATATGTTTGAAATGCATTTTCCACCATTTCGTTATGTAGGGTTTGGAAGGCTGAACTAGCAATTTGATCACCTACAGACATCACAGGTAATCCTCAAACTATCCAGAACATCCATTTTACCATTTTTAAAAAATATAGTATGAAACTACTTCAGAGATTATCCTTAAAGTAAGAAAAAACATACATGTCTGCAAGCATATAGGAAAATTAAAGTCACACAGGAATTCACCAGTGAAATAGTTTCTCACTAGGCACCAACTTGCTTTTTTCACACTTTGTGGAAAAATCCATGGAATCCATGTTTTTAATTCAATTTTTGTTAGGATGTGGATTCTCAGTTTCTGAGTAATTATTTTGGGGGTGAATTCTACATGCATAACCTAAGCTAAAATTTGAAGATTGGCTGCTGTTCAGACAGGTTGTTTCTGAGGTGATTCATTGTCTTTTGTGAAATCTTTGGTACAAGGTGGTGTAAAAAAAAGAAAAGCTTTTGGAAATTTCAGGTTCCTTCGGGGAGAATTCATTTCTAATTGAATTATTTTCTCTCTCAGACCTACAGAATTTGAGATTTGCTACAGAATAGACCCTCTGGACTTACAACAAATAGTTGGACAGCTTAGTATCCGCCTCACAGGATTAAGAGAGCTTTGTTTCTTTATTTGTTTAAATTAAAAGAAGGACCTTTTCTTTATTGTTCCTAGACTCTACAACTTCTGAGTGAAAATTACATTCCTGTCCCCACCTTTGCTATGACCAGTGAGTTTATCTAAGCAGAACAGTGAATATATTGCCCGTAGTTGCACACCGGAGACTGGGAAAACAGGGTCCAGCCAGCTGCACCACTGCTACACCACATTTCTCCACCTCTACAAAGAGACTGCAAGGGATCAAAGGTTTCCTTAGAGCCTTCCTTGGCATCTACAACACTTTATCAAAAGTTCTCCAGTTTAACAAAGCAGCTTTTCTCAATGAAATTTCTTCAGCCAGAAAATCTCTGACTGGCTTGGCCTCCTTCAAAGACTTCATTTAGAGGGTCACCAAGGATCTGATTTCCTCTACTTTTCTCCTTAGGAAACCAGATCATAGGCCCTTCTTTCTGGAATTAATCAGCTCTGCTGGAAGTACTTCAGGTAGAACCTTCTGATATTGATTATTTTGAATATTTGGGATTTAGTTACCGCTTGCATATGCATTTATAACAAGTTCTGAGAAATCCAGGATCTCCTATTATATCTGAATGTATATACTTGCTACTGGTGTTCACATCTGCCTATATTGGGAACAGGAAGGAACAAAAATAGCATCAACAGCAATCACATTGGTGTTTTTGCATGTTAATCTGACTTTTTAGGTACTGAGTTATATCTGCTGGACTTTCCTTTCTGGGATGCAGCAGATAATGTGATAGCCAGTTGTTAGAATGTATTTGGCTTTTCTGCTGTTATAACCATGATTGGTTCTTTTCTGCTTTTCCATTGTCTAATCAACAGAGAATTGTTAACAGGGTGTACAATTGCAGAGCAAGGATGTTCAGGGGGGATTTAAATAAATCAAAGGGACCTCTTTTATAAGTGAATCAAAATCAAGCCTCTTGTAAAGTTAAAAAATGTTTTCTTGAATTTCTTTGTCCATTCTCTCTAATCTTTTCTACATCCTTCACTCTCTCTGCCTGACTTGCTCTGTGATTTCAGTCATGGCTAAAAGTTAATATGCTTTTCTCATTTATTTTACTCCAGCAATATTTTCCTGGTAAACTGCACCCTTGTCTTTTCTTGCTACATTGTCTTGCTCCTTTCTATGTTTCTTTTCTTTTTCTCAGTTATCTTGGATGGAGTACCTAACAGCTTCTGTACTGGATGCTAAAATAATTGTTATATCTATGACATAATCTTTCCTTATCAGACAGGTTTCAAAATGAAGGGAAGAAGAGGGAAGAATGCACAGTGCATCTACAGACAGCATATTCTGAAGCATGACAGATACACCATTGAGTCTGCTCGAGTCTTCAGCAACACCAGAGACACTGATTGGCACTAAAAAGGGGGGAGGGAGAAGACACATGACAGGTCACCGAGTTCAATGGAATATATTACAGAAATCGGGAACAAAAGAGGAGGAATCTCTCAAGCCTAGTCTTCTAATTGCATAGGCAACCAGGTGAAAGGACATCTTTAACAGAAGAATCATTCTCCATTAAAACATACTTATTTTTTTTTTTTTTTTTACCCCTACTACAGCTATTGGGAGTCTGGAAAATTCACTTTTCTTATGGTTGAAATCCTCCCTGCATTTCTTATCTAAGCATGAGCTGCTTCTCCATTTGTTAGCCTTGTTCTATAGCTTTATTCAACTGTTTTCCAGTCTGCTGTGTAAGAAATACATTTACAGACACCAGTCATATCCTCTTTCAATTTTTTGCTTAGTCAGACAAAAGCAGCTAAGTATTTTACTCTCCTCCATGAATGGTGGCTCTCCAGTCTGACAGCCATTGCAGCTGCACCTTCTTGCAATTATCCCAGTTTTAGCATGTTTTCTTGATTCCAAGTGACAAAGACCACATACAGAATTTCAGAAAAGGCAACACTCTTTACATGGCATAATTTTTTTTATTACAGAAAAATACAGTACCAGATTTAATGTGTGTGTGTACAAAATATTCAGGTACTTGTATTTTATGTAATTAAAAAACCCCACTCGTCCTCTTTTGCAAAGACTTGGTTTCCCAGCTCAATGGAAACTATAGATTTCATACCTCTTCTCCTCATGCCTGAATGTTAAAAAAAAGATTGATTCAAAGACTGATTTTTGAGAATTCCTGCTAGTAAATTTCCAGCAGTTTGATGCTGCTTCTTTCAATGCCACCTGTTGCCATCTATCCATTAGACAATCTCTTATCCACTTTACAACTCTTCTCCTAATCCCCTGTTTCCTATGTAATGCTGTATCATAAGCAGCACAGATATAGATAAGATGTATCACAAATCTTTTGTTTAGAAAATCAGTTATCTTATTAAAGACTGATAACAAATTCACTCTGTACATTCTATCTTTAGTAAATCCTTTTTGTATGTTATCCCATTTTCCATTTGCCTCCCTGTCTTCAATTATTTTTTCCTTCAAAATTTCTTCTGAAGCAACTGAGGTCAAACTAATGGGTTTGTAGCTGCATAGGTCTCCCTTTTATAAATGGATAATACATTTGCTCTTCTCCAGTCAGCCAGTATCATGTCTGTGCTGCTTCCAACCAGCTTTGGGATTTCATGTTCCCTTTCTTGTCAAATTGTGGAATGGACTTTATTTGATACCTCTCCCTGTCCTGAGTACACCATGCTTTTAGTTTTGCTTCCAGTTTGGTAATTTTCTGGCATCACAGCTTCTTTCCCACTGTTTATCCTGTTTCCTCTGAAAACATACATGAAGTAATATTTAATTGTTGATACATTTTCTTTATTTCTATTAGCTTGTATTGAAGCTAATAGAAATGAAGAAAATGTAGAAAAATAGAAAAGACTATGGTTTTAATTTTTGGTCTCATCTGCATGAAGATTTTCCCCTTTGTTTAAATAGCCCTTTGAAATTGTAAATCAGTTTGGCTGTTGACAATTTTCACTTTACTTTGTATTTTGACCTCTAATACACATCTGTCTGTTGATCCATCTTTTTCCTTTCATCCTGTGATTGCATGTCTCTTATAAAAAGAAGGAGTTCTTCCATTTCATGGAATACCTTGGCCACTTTTCCATGCATTGTCTCATCTCCATCTCCTACATATTCCACATAGCTTCTTTAATCTAAATGAATTACAAGGGTCTTCCATACTCAAGGTCTTGAATAATCTGCTCTAATTTTACTAACAAGGTCTTTTAGGCTAACAAAATTTGCCCTTTCAGCCATAAAGCCTTATTTTTATTGATTGCTCAATTTCATTTAAATGAGCTTCACTCACGATTTCATTTTGGACCAGTTTTCTGATAGTATCTGTGCTCCTTATCAGAAGAAAGAGAGTGGTAGTCCCATCTCTTACTGGTTGGTCACTGCTTGGGAAATATTTCCCTTAGTTTGGCCCAAATGTTTTCTTGTCTGATGCATGCCATACTTTCTTTTTCCTTCCTAATTTATCAGATTATTAGAAGGCAGTTACACAAGTTTACTTATCTTTCTTCAGATCTTTCCTGAGCACCTTGAACACTACCATACCTTGGTCCCACTACGTAAATTTACCTCCTCTTGCCTGATCATCCACCAATATTTCCTCAACCAGAGCTCAATTTTCATGGAGCAGATTTACTTCTTGTTGTGTAGAACAAGACATGAAGCTCTCACAAGGTTTCCATGTATTTCTAAAGGTTCTTTTTTCCCCTTAAATAATGTGGATCTCAGTTCCAATTTTTTCCATGGATATTCAGCCAGCTACTATTCCCATGAGTCTTCTCTTTTAAGGCACTTTTCCCCTACCTAAAATGAAATCATTTAGTCTAATCATCTTTGATTTATTCCAGTGGGAATTTCTTAGCATCATTTCCCATTGAAGAAAATTAAATTAAAAAAAAGATCCTTCCCTATTCCCAGCAGAATGCATTTTTCCTTTTCCACCCACATCTTCCGTATTGAGAAATTACCTCACATCCTGCTCTGTGGAATTGATTTAGTGACAGTTTATTTGTTTCTGATTAACACAGGCTCCCTGTTCAAGCAGCCACTATTTTTTTCTTAGTCCTTTTTGCCTTCTATTAACAGATGATCCCTACTTTCATTTTTCCTTACTTACTAACTTCTCTGCCATTATCACTCCTTTTTGGAATCTTCAGTTTTTTTCTGGAGTTAATTTTCCCACTTCCTTTCTACCTTCTGTTTTGCTTTTTTTTTCTGTTGTAGTTTTTGAGTCTCCCAGACAACAAGCATATTATTTTGCCTTCCTCTGTTTCCCAGATTGCTCCACTTGTTATATTTTTACAGACTTCCCTGACTCACCAGTCTCCCCTGCGGTACCTCTTATATGACCTCTCGCTTAAAAAGTGCCCATAATTCTCCAGTTGCCCATTCAGTTTGCTCCTTCTTACACCATTTCCTCAAATCCACATCTTCATTCAACATTACCTCCAGGCAGATCTCTAGTAAGGTCTTCTCTTGATGAACTTTATCAGATGACATTGCAGGCATTTATATCCTTCCAGAGAATAAGATACACTCCACAATTTCTGAATCCAGTGCACATTGTCCCTGGATTTTTTTTTTTTTTTTGGTACCTTCTGTGGCTGTCTCCACTCCTTACAAAGGCATTTCCTCTTACATGTACCCTTAAGGCAAAAATCCCTCTCACTGCAGGATTATTTCTTTCTTTTGCTAGGATTCCCTGTTGCTGGTGACACACAGGTTGGTGGGACTGAATAGCTATGCCATTATCAGCTTGGATACTGCAGCACTGAGGAGTGTATTGCAGGGTACAGAGTAATAAGAGCAAATTTGGTTCACAGTCCATCTTTTTCAAAGCCATCTATCAACCAGGAGGCTGCTTTACACAGCTATCATATACAGGTTTGATATTGAGACTAGACTTCTGAGTGCCCTGCTGGAGTCAAATCCATCTGTTATTACCTGGTGAGTGGTCACTGGAAGTGGAGTGGTCACAATTGAGAAAATAAGAAATAAAATTTGGGGTCCAACTTACAAGCAAGATATTTCCAGAGAACATAGTTGAAAAGTTCTGTGCACAGGGACTGTGCACAGGGAAGGAAGATATTTCAGTCAGGTTGAATACTATCTGGGTAAGTATTCAAAGACACAGAGTCTAGTTGAAGGAGCCTTCCCCTCTCAAAATAATCAAACTCCCAGGCCTCCAGTGAAAAGAGCATTTCTCAAAGGATCTGCACCAATGGTACACCAATAACTGTGTCATATAGCATGTCTTAGGAAACCCAAATATATCCTCCACTACCTTTTCCAATGTCTATGGCATCGTTTATCTGCAGTAAATTTTACTTTAAAGGAAGCAGTTTCTCAATCAGTTAAATATAGTACTTACCCTATATTCTGTTCAGATAAAGGCACCATTCTGGATTCTGTGTTACAAATAAATGTTGGCATCCCCAGAAATGTGAAACCCAACAGACTTATGTTGGACTCAGCTTGATTTGCAAATGAGTTGGAAACAGACTTCAGCCGTGGTTGTCTTTGTACACAGTTTCATTCTATTTATCTCTGAACAAGCACTATTTTACAGTAAGACATGCATCTTACAAGGCAACATTTGAGTCTTTTGAGTGCTAATACAGGCCATTTTGTCCCGCCAAATCTCACCAATGAATAATTCTCAGAGAATGCAATTGCATCCATTCCTGTTTCAGGTTGTTCATGAAAGAACACATGACCGGTCATTCTACTGCTTTTCATGAATTTTGGTCTAATTTCTGAGCAGAATGAATCCATGTAGAGGTTGACAAAATTCTACACCATTGTACCATTTATTGTACCATTGTGTACAAAGAACTTATTTTAAATATTCTGAACAAAAGAAACAAAGTTTATTTCAGGATCCTCTTGGATTGGATGCAGGTTCAAGAGGGTTGAACATACTCTCATATTTCTCTAATCAGCTTAAGTACTGCATTTAAATCAAATCAGGAGTGTGCAACAGGTAATGTTTGTGGTATTTATGGTAATAAGGGAGAAATTCTGAAGTGGTTGAATGCAAATTTTTTGTCTCCCTTTTGTCTTGTTAGATTTTTAGATAACATTGAAACCACCGGCTGGAACACACACCGCCATCCTGTTAGGGATCTTCCCGCACAGCATGCTCTGAATGCTGCCATCCCTTAACTATTTTAAAAGCACCTGTACACTCACGAATAATAAATCTGCCATGGCACGCTTGGAAATAACCCATCCCCACTTGTATGAGTTACTATGCTCAAAATACTTCTGTGTTTAAAATCGTTTAGCAGGGTTTACCAGATTTATAATCATTTAAGGCTTGCAGTCCAAAACCCTGGGTGCACGTCAGGCTGAGTTATTAAGTGTTTATAGAAATCTGATCAAATGGACCATCATAAGCTGGGGGGGGAGCAGGGGCGGGGGTGGGGGGACTCTCTCAGTGTTAAACTCGGCCGTAAAGGAGCTTTCCCCGTCTTTCGGCTGCGGCATGAAGAGGGAGCTGTAGCTCTTCGGAGCCGCCGCGCCGCCGGCTCAGCGCGCCCAGCCGAGCGCCCCGCTCGCCGCTCGCCCTCCGCGCTCCTCCGCTCACCCACTTGCTCCTTCCTTTTTTAGTTTCTCTCCCTTTTTTTGGTTTGGTTTTTTGTTGTTGTTTTGTTTTCTATCCCTGTGCCCCTGTGCCAGTTAATTTAAATGTATCTGTTCAAGTGGAGATAATCCATGCAAATCAGAGGCACTGGCTCCCAGTGCTCGATTCACAAAGAGAACTCAGCTTCAGGAGGTCACTCGTTCACAGCTGCTCCTCCCATTATATTTTTCCCTTATTGCAGAACTACTGCATGTATACAGTGACTGAAAGGACTCAATTCACTGCAACTGCTGCCTGGCTTTACTTACAACTTTCTTTAAAGAGGGACTTACCTTCTATCACTCTTGCTAAGGTAGGAAGCCTGATTCTTCTAAAGACATGTAATGCCTCCAGTGTTTGCTCTTTATCAGATCCCACTATAATGATGTATATTGTTGTCAGAATTAGGTCCTAATAGATTTGCACCAGGTGCCTGATGCTTTTATTACTTGTGTGTATAGATACAACTGTTTAAACAGCTCATTTGCTGTTTATTTAGCCAGCTATGTATCCTCTACCCTCTGGTTCTCTTTTCCTTTACATAATGGCAGGTAGGATCTCAGTGCAGAAGCTTTCTAATCTACAAATGTAATCTGCAGCCAAGTTTGTATTCTGTTTTAAAAATGTTTTCTAATGTCTGTGTAAGTAAAAGCAGTGAACTGTACCCCCACAAAAGAAAACAAGAGAGCTTTCTGGCCTGAAACCTTATTAAGGTGCTATCTCTGGAGCAGAACAAACTGTTGAAAGGTTTCAAACAAAAATAAAAGGGTCACCTTTTACTTTGCAGTGTTGTAAACAAGGAAACTCCAGGCCTCACTGCAAATGGGCCTGTCATAAATTTAGACCACAAGATAAACATAGTTAGTAGAATTACCAGCAGAAGTGATGAAATGGAACCCTCACTATTCTGTGTTAATATTTATTGTTTAGAAAGGTGGGATAGGCAGTGCTTGCTCTGCAAACAAAGTGCAACTCTGAAACAACTATTTGAATGAGATTCCTAAAAAGCTCCTTAAGAAAAGGAAAGTCAGTCACTACATCATTAGTCACATTCTAATTT
This sequence comes from Agelaius tricolor, assembly GCF_023055355.1. Lineage (NCBI taxonomy): Eukaryota > Metazoa > Chordata > Aves > Passeriformes > Icteridae > Agelaius > Agelaius tricolor. The sequence continues at coordinate 18,169,021 of NW_027269271.1, read as the reverse complement.
TAAGCATACATCACTTGAAATATTGAACTAATACATCTGACAGCACACACTGGTTTTATGAAAGCAGACAGAAAATCTTGCATTTATTAATGTATATTTCTTTGAATACATTGTCAGAATTTAGGGCTGAAATAGTTATATAAATAACTATATAAACAACTTTAGATATGTTAAATCACAAGTAATGGAATTGAAGACTAATATATTGCAAAAATTAGAATTTTTCTGACTTGTACTTGTCCCAGAGTAAAGTTGTTGTTTGTTGTTTTGCACAGCTGGATTTAAAAAATGACAGCAATTAGATTTGGAGCTACCCTGCTTTTGGATAACTTGCTATCTAACATAGTCAGGTTAATCAAATAACAGTTCTGTGAGGCTTCAAACAGAGTTCAAAATGAAAATTTAGTTAACCAGCCAGGACAGAGAGATATTCCCAAACATATCCTGTCTAATTTCTTCAAGAACACTTGAGTCATACATTTTCATTTTATGTTTCTGGATTAGATATTTTTACTAAAAATGCTCCAGGAGAGTATTTGCTCACTATATGAAGTATTTCAGTGCCTAAAATGTGCATCTTTTCTCTTTGATATACAGTCTGCTTTTTGAACAAAAAATGCATTCTGATTTTAGAGTACAGTGCAAACCTAGAAAGCCTTGTCATTGTTAGCATAAAGAAGACATCTACACAAGTATTACTGTGCAGAGGGCAATCTTTCTTTCTCTGGCATTTGTAAGGTTACTGTACATAGAATTTAGCAGATAAATATCTTTTGCTTCATGGCATTTTGGAGATCCTATTGGTATGCAGGTTACCCTGTGAGGATAGCAACTGAAAAAAAGAAATATGTTTTATAGCAGTGTGTAATAAAAGCCCTTCACAATGATGTAAGTGGAGTCTGACCTTTCTTTCTTATCCTGTAATTAGAATTTTTTTTAACTCTTTCAAGCGCAGAGTTTTTTGAATAAATTAATGCTAGAGAGAGCAAGCATATATATAATGTGGAGGAACAAACATATATTTTTGATACATGAGTTTTAAAAGTAAGATTTAAGAAACCTTTCTAGACAGGAAAGAAAGAAATATATTCTTCTCAAAAACTCAGCTTGCTCCACACAAAGAAATTTTGATTTACAGAAAAGAGGCATTTGATACTGGCATCCTGCTTCCCCAGAAGAAAAAAAAAATAGAAAACAAAAAAGAAGGGGGAAAAAAAAAACATTTCTAAAAATCTACTTCTTTCATTTTGTGTAAGAGAGGGGAAATGCATTTTAGAGAAGTGAGCTGAACTTAAGGAAAGACATTAAGGATCTTTTGTCTGACTGAATCCCTGGCCAGGGTAAAGTTGGAAAGTAAAGGTGATCCCTGTGGAGTTTAGCAATATACAGAGATGAGATTAGATGAGTCACCACTGGAGATATGAATAAGGCCTTTCCAAGTGAGATTTTTTGTAAGTGGATTAAAATACTGTTGGAGCAGACAGCTATTTCCTGATTCTTTTCCATCTTTTGTCCAATGATCAATGTCTCACAGGGACAAAAGTGGTCCTTAGTGAGTCATCAGCAGCATTTCATACAGTTACTTCCAAATTATGTACTCAAGTTTCCTTTAAGTTCACCAGGCTTACTTGACACATCTCAGTTTAATTCTTTGATACACCAAAATAAATGAGATGAAACCAGGTTGAGATGAAATATTATTGAGGCCTCTGAATGTATTTTCAGTAAACTCTCCAAGGAGCAAGACCCGGTGTTTCATTTGAGGCTAATTAATGCTATGGAGGTTTCTAGAGAAGCTTGTCAGAGACTTTCTGCAGCCAGTTCCTTTTTCCCATTGGTTTGTTCTTTTTCCTCTGCCTCTGCAAACCTGCAATTGCTACAGGAACTCAGCCAAACCTCTCTTCTAGAAAGGTTTCTAGATACTCTACTGTGGTGTGCCTTGCAGCAGGTCCATGGGATGCAGCAAACCTTGGAGCTGTGTGTAATGCAGGGCTCTTACTCCCATCAGGCTCCTTTCTGCTGGTTCTACCATTCTACCATCTTAAAAGAATGCTTTAGAGATTGTTATTAAGTTCCAGCCAACTTCTTGAAAGCCTTGTTTACAATGCTAAGCTAAACAACACTTTAAAAGTATTCTAGAGAGGGGAAAAAATGGGAATCCTAAAAAAGTAAGTTGTAGAGCTTTTGAGAAAACACATGGCTAAAAATAGGAAACTTAATTGTCAACAAAGTCCTCGAGGATTTGTTATTAGTATTTTCTATAATTGTGTAGAAAGACGATGTTCCCCACAGCTTCTCATCCAATTACATACACAATTATATCATATTCTCCTTTTTTATTATTGCCTTGTGCTGCAGATTATTAAAATGTAATATTGCCGAGTACAGACATTGCATATCTTTTGCAGATAAAGTGTGCTTGTACCTCTAGGGGTTAAAAGCTGAATCAGATCTATAACTTGCCTACTGACAGCCTTTGAAGTTGCTCCTTATTTAGTTATTTATTTATTTGTTTATTTGGTTGGTTGGTTTTTGTTTATTTATTTTAGTCTAAAGATTTGGATTGACAAGCTTTAATATGTTTGGAATTCTTCAGCAGATGTAAAATGCTTGGCAATGACTGAAGTTAACCTGAGGCTTTATATATCCATCTTCCCCAGGAACTGCGCTGAAACTTTAGTAAGAGTTGAGAATTTTATGCAAACAACTGTTCTCATGAGAACTTCTCATTTCTCTGTCCAACCTTACTCGCTTTATAATTTCTAGAGGTTTTAAGTCAAGTTGAACCCTTTTGCTTCCTTCTCTCCCAAATACCTGTCCTGGGAGTCTACATGAAAATTTTCACAGATGAAATGCGCCAAAAGAGAAGCTGATAAAAAGAAAATAAGTGGAGTGGAAATGAATCTTTAAATGGCAAGTCTGTGAAACACTGAACATGGTTATCTGACATTATGTCAGTGAGTGTTATCTCTTGAGGAGAAATGAGCAAGAGCAGTCCACACAGGAAAAGTAATTGTTGCTTTACTTCTGTCTGTTTATTTGGGATAGCTTGAACGGCCTCCCACTTTTTTATTTTTCTCAGTGTGAAAAGATTAAGTATTAGAAATGCAGCCAGTAGGCATCTGCCTAAAAAGCAATGCTCATTTGACATTTGGACACAAAATATCTAATGCAAGTTAAAATCTAATCAACCTCAAAAATCACTGAATACAAGAAATACACAGAATGTGGGTCAGTAGAAATTCAACACTTTTAAAAATGAAAACAAAATAAACCACTGAAATCACTTGGTTAGCTTAATATTTATTTCTCCATTCCACATCAGAGTATCAGATGTTGCATTTTTGTCCAGCTTACCTGGGGCAAAAGGTCTGTGGCGAAATTCTGCATTAGTTTTAACAACTGCAACTGAAAGGTTTTGGAGGAGAATAGAGGGAAAAAGGAGGGTAAAAGATCCTTAATCAATACATACATATTTGTCAAAAGCTAGGTTTCATAGGACATAAAGAGTACATAGGAATTAAGATGGATTTAAAGTGTGTGATGTTGCCACTTCTTTGTTTAAAGTTTACACTCATCACATAAGGAACGTCATCCTTCCCACTCTTTCAGTTCTGCTCTTTTAGTTGGGGGGCTGGGTGGTTTTTTGTCATTAGGGGGAATGCATGTGAAAATGCATGAGTGTGAATAGATAAAAATCTCTCACTCACTAGACACTATGTCTTACTTTTCTTCCTGCCAACTTATGAAGGAAGAAGGCAGAAAAGACAAAATTTATTCCATGTGAGACAAAGGACTGAGAGAGGGATACAGGTTCTGTCTCTGGAGAAATAAGTCACAACAGGCCTCTGGAGCCAGGACTTTGATATCTGACTTGCCCCTGCAGAAAAGTCTATGACTTAGAAATTGTGCTCTAAGGAAGAAGATGAAATACTTGTTAAAGTCAAGTAACAGTCCCCATGCAATTTTTGCTCTTCGTTTTTGCCATGGCTATGTTACCTGTGTTCACAGAACAATAATAGTATGATGTCAGTAGGCAACCTAAAATTTAAAAAAGGAAAGAAATTTCAGTATTTTCTCCAGTGAACCTGAGAGTATATAATTCCCATTACCCTTAGAGCTGAGGCAGAATTATTGTTTACCTGGAGGAGGGTACATATATTACATATACATGTATATACATAGGCATATATACATTAGTTTTTCTTACCAAAATTTTATTGCCCATGTTGAGTACAAAGTTAATCACTGCAGAAACAGCTAGATGAGTGAGCAGGCAGGTTGGAAGGGAGGGAGGATCCACAGGTATCCCATGTCCAAGTGACTTGTTCCATATTTCCTCCATAGATACAAAAGTTTCTGTTTTACCTGTCCAGTGAGAAATGTGGAACCTGGTGCCTTCTTTCTCCAGGGAGAAAGAGATGGTCAACAAAGAGATGTCCAAAAGTTAAAGATAAGTTTGAGCCTGCCAGAAAACTGTGCAGGACTTGCTTGATGGTTTCTCAAAGTCCACCTGCCAGCCCCAAAAATACGTGGGCTTTCTATAAGTGGAAAGATCAAAAATGTTTCACAAGTTTGTGCTATATGGCAAGTTTCTATGTGAAGCTAGCAGGATGGACAGACAGAGGGACATTGGAGAGTATTGAGGCCATATGGGGGACAGCCAAGGAGATTATAGAAGACTGCTTAAAAGTACAAGACGTTGGTTTACAGTCAGAACACTTGGGTTTAATTAATTTAGAAATTACATTAATAGATTGTGTAAAAACAAATACAGCATGCCATTTCTGGGGGGCTTCTCTGTGTTGTTTGCTATGGATGTTTTCTCTAACCTTGCAGTCTGTTCATCAGGCTTCCCTCTATCTGCCACAAAAAACCCACCAAAAATGTATCATAAAACCTGTTTAATTTCATACAAAAGATTATACTAAGTGTGCTTTTAATGTAATGATGTCAGTGGTGGATGATTACATGTATTAGGTAGCGCAAACTGCTGATTATCTGTCAGGATAAATCTGTTTATTTCAGAAATAGCAGTCTGACAACCCCCTGTTGTTAATCATGAAAGTACATGCTAATGCCAGGTACTGTTTGGTTGGAGCATCTCAGAGGAATGTGTTTGTTAGATTTGTGCTTTGACAGTCTTTACACTGAGTTTTGCAAATTTTCTGTATTTTTTTTTTCACATATTTTTTAATACAGAGGCTAGAACAAAGCTGCTGATCTACAACATAGGTTCACAACAATTCAGAGGAAGGAATGGCTTGTGAAAAGAGAGAGTAGATTATAGGATTACACAGTGGTTCAGACCGTGCCCATTGTGCGCTCATCTGTAGTAATTTCAGTGCAGGCCCATTAATGATGAGCAGAAAAAAAGCAAAATGAAAGTCAGGCAGTTCTTTTTTCCCCAGTACTCACTACTCTTAAATTTGTTTATTTATTTTTCAGCATTTACAGCAATTCCTAATTATATCCTGAACTAAAAAGATCATCTCCATATGATGCTCATACCATTCCTTCCTAATGAGGTAAATGGCAAAGTGAACCAGACAGCTTTTATAATATTGTGAGTTTGACCCAGATTTTGTGTTGTAGAAAATTACTACTATGTATTTTGAGTAAAATATAAATGGAATACTGGGGTACAGTTTGTCAAACCTTAGGTGAAAAGTGTTTTATCTGACTTTATTCCATTTTGATCATTTCATGAATGCCATAAAAAGCTGAATAGCATAATAAAAATTGATATTTATATTGACATTTCAGGATTCTAAATAGAAGCAGACAAAATCTAAACAGACCTCAGTATCTCTGCAGCTGTTCCTCCAAAACCATCTGAGTTCTGACTAATTCACTTTTTCTCCCCATATACCCTCAATTGGCGCTAATATAAACATCTCTCTCTAAAGCAATTTCTCCCTGGAAGATTATGCACATCTTCATCCTAATTCAGAATTTACATGTGTACTTTGCATATTTTTGCATCAGTATGTGTATTTTAAATTAGATAAAGGTCACTGTCATTCATAATCAAGAAGAAGGTGCATAAAAGGTCAGGATTCAATAAAAAAACTGATTAGATGTAGAGGTTTGTTCATATGATTCAGTATATCATTGGATAAGTGGAAATCATGAGTCAACAAATTAACCTTGGTATAATGGGTTACTTGCTTCATTAGGATCTGAAATGAGATTCACCATTTTTTTTCCAATATACTCCTTGTTTGTCTCTGTAATAAGAAGAAATTCTATGGTGCTAGTAGTTACATAACTGAATATTTTTATAATTTAATTTGGCTTAAAATGTGACACAAATGACAATTCTAATGTGAAAAAAAGAACTGAGGCACCAAACACATTTGCTATGCATATAAATATCAATGGAATAAAAAAAATCCACTGTAAAAATAGAGAAGTTAATTTAAAATAATAGTTTATTTCATATAGGCTTTAGCTTGAGCACATAGAAGAATCTGTGATGGGTCAGGCTTTCAAAATCTAATGTCAGGAGGAGGTCCAGGTGCAAGTGAGCCTGAACTGAGGGCAAGGATAAGCTTGTGCTCCACATGTTGATTCTGCCACAAACTTTCCATATGTTCTTGGGTAAATCACCAGCATTGACCGTATGGCCATGCACGTCTGCAAAAAATGAAAAATAGTAACAAGGCCTATATTCTTGTGTCTGCAGACATGGGATGACCAGGAGGGCTAAGATTTTAGTATTTCCACTGCTGCTCTATTTGTTATACCATATTCCTGGTCATATTCGGTGTCAAACTGGCAGAGCTGGGAATCTGCACTAGAAACCATCTGAGGATTCTACACAAATATTCTCCAGCATAGACAAGAAATATCAGAAGTAAAAGACAAGACTTACAAAAAAAATCTGGCCTGGGAAAGACAGCATCAATTATATAAAATGATAATGCTATATTCTCAACTTTGGACTGTGTAAATTTTGTGTAATTTTTATGGCTACAACATAAGTTTTTCCAAGCAATTTTTTTTGTTTGTTTTTTTTTTTTTTTTGTCATGGGGGTTGGGTTTGGGGTGCTTTTTCTTTTTGTCTGGAAATTATTGCAACTATTTCAAGCTCTGCCATAGTAGAATGGTCTATTAGAAAATCAACATTACAATTAAAATAGTTATACATGTCAATGTTTCAGACATTGTGTATTTCTGTGAGTTTTCTTCACGTCTGTGTAGAATAAATATCAAGTTACTACTTGTTCATTTTTTTTTTCCCTTGGGCAGCATTCTGTACCTATTAAATCCTAAGTATGAAAGAAAATTAGACTTGCCTGTTACCACTATAAACTTACACCCAGTGGTTTTTAAATAACATGTAGGTGATCTCCCTTCTGTAAACAGAGAATTGGAGTTGCTCATAATTAAAGCTGCAAGCATCACAATACAAGCTGATGCTTTTCTGACATTCATGTGCCTCATTCTCTCACAAAATGCAATGAAAATACACTGAACCATAGAGAACTTTCTTTATTTACAATATTGTTTATATTTTATGCAAGTTTAGTACAGCCATAGCTTTACTCTGTTATTCCATCCTGTGTAAGTCAGCTGTGTATGAGTAGGACTTTCCGCTGGGGCTTAGTACGTGAGATTGTAGGATCTGTTCCTGATCATTAGAAGGATGAAACAGTTCTTTGTAATAACCTGGCCTAGCTTACTGTAACTCCCAACTTCCATTACTTCTCCTCCATAGGTTTCCAAGCCAGAGGTATTTGACTTCTTCCCACCTTACAGAGTTCTGCTGTGGGCAAACTCTTGATGTATGCTGGCCTTGGAAATACCAAGGCACAGATCCAGCATGGAGGTTGTACCTCCATGAAGTGGTGCATAAATTATGAGTTCACTCTTGAAGGAAATCCCCACAGCCTCCCAAAACACTGAGCTGCAGCCCAGAGACAAAACAGCCTTGTTCCTTCTGGACATCACTGAGCTAGAGTATGTGTTTCAATAATGCCTCTGGTGGGACCTGAGCAGTCATGGGCATTCAAACCACAAGAACAAGTGCATGGTCAAACACATGACATGCATGTTGGTTTCTCAGTGTTTGGGCATTCACATTGCAAACTGACTTCTGTCGAGTGGTAGTGCTTACTAAGGCAGACATATCCTGAGAAATATTACATAGAGGTCTGGCACTAGACAGAATTCACCAGCTCCACCCCTTATTTCAATATTAGCAGCTCACTATGTGTTCAAGTCATTAGTTCTTGAGTCTTGCTGCAGAGCTAACACAGAAAAGAACTTTGGCTGCCTCATCAAACCTAAGAAATCATACAGATGAAGGAACACTCATTCTGTAAAGTGACCATGTCCTGTGGCTGTTAGCTGACAAGAAAGATGCTCCTCAGTAATATCTGCACATTAACAACTAGAATTGAGATAAATTCCTGAAGCTGAGGAAGTGACCTTGGCACACTGGACAGGATGATCTGGTGCATGACTCCTAAAAAGTTTAAACAAAACTAATCCCCAGAAGTTTTGTGGCCGCAACTATTTCAGCCAGCTTTGTGTAACACGGTAGGAGGTAACATACAAGCAGGTGAGAGGAGGAGTTTATATGAAATGACTTCTTTGTGTCCTCTTCAGTGTCCTCTCCATGAGGCCGTGTGGTCTCAGCTATTTTTGTCATTAGGCTGCTCTGGAAAGAAGGGAAGGTTTTCTTTTCCTTGCAATATCTGGACTATGGTGCAGTATTCCATGCCCACTCCAACTTCTTTAGCTGCACAGATCTACCATATTGTGATTTTCTTGGTCCACTGTTTCTGTGCTGGAATCTCTGTGAAAACAAGGTGTTGAAAATCAAGAATCTCCTAGGTCTAACACTGGTACTTTTGGAAAAGTCACCTGAATTTTTCCAAACTTTAAGTTGTGAATTTAAATTTCATGTTTAAGCATCCAAATTAGTGGTCTGATTTTAATGTGTGCTGACACTCACATTTTCAATTGACTTCAAAGGGAGTTGTGAGTTCTCAGAAGTCTAAACCTATGAAAATCAAGCCAGTTAGAGACTCAAACTTGAAAGGTTTCTCCCATACCATTATTGTTATTTGCATTACTTTAGTAGCTTGACACCCCAGTTATACGACTAAAGGCACTATATTTTATATTTTTTTTCTTATTTTGCTATATGTAAAACATGACACACAAGGATGTTGTGATGATTGTTTCATTAATATTTGTATACAGCTTTGAAAAATAAATACTCTGTAAACACAGATTATAATTATTCATGGATAAAAACCACAGATGATAATTATTCATTCCTTTTTGAAACAAGTTCCATGGATTTTGAACCTGTCCTTAAGAAACAGACCTGATACTGCATGCAGAATACGTAAAATAAAATTGAGGGGCCAAATTCATCATTTGCTGTTAAAATATATGCTATACCTGTAGTAGTTTGAACAGGAAAGAGAAATTAAATAGTCTCATACTGTGTTCAATTTGAACAGAAATCCACACCATTTAACAACTCCTACATAATCCTCAAAGAAATTAAGTAGGATGATGAACCACAAAGCTTTCCTTAGAAACTTTTGTTTTATCCATACCTCTTTATTTTAGTTAAGCTGATCCTTACTAGAAAACAGTAGACTCTTTGTAACTGGGACCTATGCAAATCTTTCTTTTTTTCCCCTGTGGATTCAATAACTAAGCTGCTTGGAACACCTTTGATTTTGACAAAATGTTTTGCTTACAAGAAAGTTTTTGCTCATAAGCAATTAAGAAATTTCCCAAAGCCTGTTTTTAGTTTAGAACTTTAAAATATGAGGTGCTCTTTGAATAAGTTTCCATCCTCTGAAAAGCTAATGGCTACAGTAGCAGTGTCCCCTCTGACTTCAGTGACACGGTGCAGCCGCCGTGTGTGAGCAAATACAGCCGCGATCTGAGGTTTTATAAGGCTAAATGCAGAATGCATAATCCACCAGATCCACACAGATCAAAACAGAGTGCCAGCATTTCTCAAGAAAAGGAAAACAGGAATTCTATAACAGAGCTTTTACTGTTGGTAGTTTGGCCCATGGCTGTGACATCTCAACACAGGCACATTCCAGATCAGGAGTGCAGTATTAATATATGCAAAAGTGCACATTGGTAGTTTCTATTTAAATAAGACAGGTGGTTTAAAACAGACCATAACTGATTAATAAGTTTGCTCATGAAGACTTTCATTCAGGTGTCAGGAATAAGTGCTCTGTCTGCTTGATAAATATCCAGGCTAAACACAAATGTTGTTATTTGTCAAATAGTAACTGTTTTAATGGGCAATTCTTCATCATCTTTAACAGCTATAAATTGATCTCCAGAACTCAGATGTCACAAAATAGTCCCTGTATTTCTCAAAGAATCCCCTTAAAGAATCCAACTTAAAGGAAAGCATAGTACCGAAGAAGGAAATGCTTTAATTTACTCCAGGGACAGAGTATATTAGGCATAGTAATGAGGATTTTACAAACAAGCAGCAAGGATATTATTTTTCTGCAAAGCAGATAATATAGTAATGAATCTAGACAGTCATTGTATATCTTCCAATACGTAGGATTTTAATAGAAGTAATCATCAGGAATTCTATTTAGACTTTCAGACCTTTACATCTTGAACCATTTAAAACATTGATACATGATTTTAATCTGTATGGTGTAAACTTATTGATTTTTTGCTTGTAAACTGCACACTCTTCAGATAGATCAATTTTCACATTTACCATACCTAATTATTTTCTGTTTCCTTCTGGCTTTAAAAGGCAGAGATTATTGGGGCCCCCCTTTGTTTAACTGACAGTTTCATGGCAGCTAACACAAATAATAAAATAAAGCCTGAAGAAGAAATAAGTTGTATTTAATAAAAGGTTTAGCACAAGTGTTTATGTCCTGTGAGTACAAAGAGCTGTGCATGTTTCCTTTATCTTGTAGTATCAGGTAGCAGCATAAACTATATTTTCTATATTTCATACATAAAGTTCCATGTGATTACAAACCTGAGCCTGGGTAGTGGAATGAACTTTGCCCAAAAAGGAAAAGAAAGACATATGCTCCTGAAAAAGGACCCAGACCCATATCTTCTGGGAGATCTGGGAAAGTCACTCTTTTGGAAGCTGCATAGAGAGATAAATGTGATAACAAAGGCTCACAATTCTAGCAGGTTCCCCTAGAACAGTACTTCAGAAATGTGAGGTGTGAAAGAAAGGCAATCTGTGCCAGATACTGATTAAATTTCAGTCATCTATCCAAAGCAGTCCCTAGTCGCTTGTAAAATGCTCCATGTAATTACAGCAACTACAGTTTTTAAAGCAATTTACACATTAGCCTTTCACTTGGGTTTCTTTTTGTGGGTGCATTTCTTCTCTGGAATCAATATCCTTAAAATATACGTAAATAAGTTATATGACTTTGCAGCCATGTAGACTTTAAAAATTCCATCTCTAGTATTTTCTTCACAGATTCCTCTTGGCTTTTGAAAAAGCTTAACTGTAATAAAATATCACACTCTGGATGTTTAGCTAATGTTGTTCAGTGACCCCAGCTGTAAGTCACAACCCTATTTAAAACTGTTAAGGAGCTAGGAATTGATGCAAAATCAAACCAGGATATATTAAAATGCTGCCAGGATAAAATAATATTAAGGGCTAAACTTTGTCCTTTGCTAGTTACACAGGTGCAAATATCAAACTTGGAAAATCCTTTCAAAACTTTGTGTGTCCTAATCTTCCAAATCTTCTCCTAGTGTTTGGGCATGGAAGACTTTGCTAATGCAAGAGCCACTTACATAGTTACAGGAGGAACACTGGCCAAGTAAAAGAGGTCTGGCTCATAGCTGTGGTATTCCAATTTTAAATTAATGTGTGAATTTTGGAAGGAAACTAAACTGACTATTTCATTAAAATTCTACTGGCTAAAACCAGAAGAAATGCAAAGAGTGAATTAAACTCCTCACAGTCAGTAAAACTGTTCCCATCAGAGCTGCACAGTGCAGCTGCAGGTAGCTTTACACTTTTGTTGTTGTTGTTGTTTTATTCTGTTTGTTCAAGGTGTCTTTTGTATCTGCCAAGCACAGAAAAGCTCCCCAGTTCTCCTGCACCTCTTTGTTACCAAGGCTATTATCCTAACTGGGGCTAATAATATGAAGCACATTTATGTTTGTGTAGGAAAACTAGGGTCACTAGAGATAATCCAGAAAGTTGTTCCACAAGGGATTATCTAGGATGCTGTTTTCCAAAACTGTCACATATCAGAAAAAGGGCAAAGCACTTGTAACTCTTGTGATTGATCCTCTGTCAAGTCATGATTGCTGTCACCAGCAGGTTACATTCCTTCAGCAAAGCAGTAGACACTGCTGAATTTTAAGCTAAACCAGTTAGGCTTCCAGTGTCATATTCCTTTCCTTATCTCTTTCCATACTTCATTCTCTCACATCAGAAGAGATAAATTCGTAACTGAAAAGAGAAGATGATGTGGTGTATGTTACAATATCTTAAAATTAGTGCTCCCCTCCCAAAAATATATTTGGGCCTGAGGAGTCTACATAATTTGGCTTACAGGCCCTGAAATGACACGATTTAAATGAAGCACTTAATTTGCTCCAAGGCGAGAGGGTACAGAATGATTCATCTGATAAAAGTTAAATACAAGGCTTAGTGTTCTATTAGACAAAACCACAGGTTTACAATTCTTGTGAAATAACTGATGTTTTTCAACCTGACTTTGAAATTAAATGCTTGTATATGGCTCTGTCCAAAGATTCTGCAGCCAGTCTTGTACCATCAAACATCATTGGTTTGTAAGGTTGTGGTCAAGGATGTAAAGTGCTCTCTGTCTTTATCTATCCTGAGAAATTTCTGCAGTATTATTCCCTGTTTTCTTTCAGTGGTATTATTCCCTGTTTTCAGTGGTATTATTCCCTGTTTTCTTTCAGTGGGTATTCCCTGTTTTCTTTCAGTGGGTATTCCCTTTTTTCAGTGGTACTCTTCCCTGTTTTCAGTGGTATTATTCCCTGTTTTCTTTCAGTCTTTGAAAGTGTGCAATGGATACATGCATAGTTCTCAGAATTTGTTTTAAAGAATGTCAGAGATTTTACTGATTTTTCCAGTGAATCCTGACATTTGTAATTTATTTGCATTAATTTACTGTAATTAAATATCTAGCTTTTTTCAAAGGCATTTACTTTCAAATATATCTTTCAGTAAATCACGTAGAGATCCACCTGATTTCCTATACACATATTAAGGTGTTTTAATTAAGCATTCACTTTTTGGTTTTTTTAAGTTTTAATTATCAACTCTTGTTTAAAATGCTGTGGGTTAACTATTTACTTTTCTAAAAGTTTCTCCACTAATTTTTCTGCCAGTCTTTACAAAACTATCTCAGGAAGCCTCATTGGGCCAGACTTTAACTTGCCTTGCATAAAAGGTGATGGTCTGCCTGCTTTGACTTAGACTTTATGGGAAAGCATTCCTGAGCAAGCAATGGAAAATGGCTTTTTCCCCAGTGGTCTGTCACCTTACCCCACCAGAAGCTGCCATCCTCCAAGCTCTGTTTGCGGAGGAGTTTGTGTACACATTCCTTTGCATTACAGACAAAATGAACTGGGAAAGCTTAATGGACTGTTGAAGGTGAGTATGAGCTAACCCAGCTCATTTTGTCTGAAATAGATTGAGAAGCACTCACATGACCTCCTTCCTCTCTCAGAGCCCCGGGGTAGTTGCTTCCCATGATGGAAAACAGCACCAACCAATTCAGCGAGGTCTTGAAGAAGACTTTTTTCTGTGTCCTGAAAAGCAGGTTCATAACTCACATTACCTTTTCCCCAGCCTTTAGTGAAAGACTTATATCAACTGTAAATGAGGAGTTGACTTTTAGGGGAAGCTAAGCAACCAGCAATGAATTACAAGTAGGCAACACAGGTTTTTTCAAAGCTATGGCCATAGCCTCGATTGGTCATTTCAATTACTGAATGTCTAGGGGCAAAATGTCCAGGCCAAATTTAGCAAAGTCTGTAACAGCAGTAGTAAAATGCTGTCTGTGGAAAATTCTCTCTTCTCTAGATGGTGGTTAATTTTTTAAAATTACTGTCTAGGTGGCTGAGTCTTCTATTATCTTTAGCAAAGAAACTTCTGGAGGTGAAAGTCTCTTTCAAACAGCACTATTCTGACTCCCAGTTTTTAACTCATTTTCCTCCTTTTAAATAACCTGAAGAAAGATTAATAACCTAAAATGTCCACACAAATATTCCAAAATATTCTCATGTTCTCCATACACATGAATGTAGCTTCTGTCTCCATTATTTTATATATTAGTAAAGCAACTGATTCATCTCTGCTATTCTTTTGCCCTCTAATATAATGTTTGAATAAGGAATCGTTAAAGTTCTCATTAGGTTTGTTGTGGGGTTTCATAATGAATTCCTTTTTACAAGCTGGAGAGTCTTTTGATTTTTGCTTGCATATTCATAGAAGAACTATGTCATAAACAAAGTCTAAATCTGGCACCAATCTCTTGCTAAGCCATTCTAAGACTGTGCTGTATCTTTCTACACTTTACCTCATAAAGAAAACAATGCCAATGCCAAGCATGGAAGGTGAAGAAGATTGCTATTTAAAGGATATTCTTCTGGCACTTGAAGTACCATTGGAGGCACATCATAAACAAAAGGAAAGTGCATTGCTTTTCTTCCACAGGCCAAAATTCTGCCTTGGTGTAACCCAACAGAAAGAACAATACACTTCTCTGCAAGATTGTTCAGTAAAGTCCAGCTGCTCAGGTAAAATGAATCTCTTGCCATATTTACATATGTAGAGATATGTAAAAAAAAATACACATATTTCAGAGTTCTTTTTTAACCTACACTCTCCCCCTAACACAAGTTAGACATGAATCAATGAGATTTACCTTGTCAACATGAAAAGAGAAGCATATATTGATAGATAGTCTACATGAATTCACTGGTCAAGCAGTGGATTCGAGCTTAACTAATACGTTCCATTCAATGGCAAGTATATTTGCTTAGTTCAGCAAAAAAATTGTGTATCTCCTAATGATGTGGAACTGAATTCTTTATCTCTCTTGCTGCTAGCTTGCTTTCAAGGCAGAACCGGACATATCTATGACAACTAAATAGGTATTTTTGTAAATTGTACTTAGCTACCTTTAAGGAGAGGTCCAAACCATGTATTGTATAAGCATTGCCAGAAATTTTATTGAGCTTGGCTGGAAAAACAACCTAATGCTACATTCTTCTTGCCAATCAGCACAACAGAATTTTTGGTTTTTTCTCTCCCCTCAGTTAATAGGCCAGTATTGCAGGCAGAATTTTGACTCAGAGATGCAGTTCTTTTAGGGCCTTTTTAAGATACTTACAGAAATGTCAACAATAATACATAAAATCACTGTCATGTGAAATAATTGATAAGCTGATCAGTTTCCTATTCTATTTCTTTAATACATTTTCCCCAAGAATAATGATTATATTTATAGAAATATAATAATTTTCCATGCTAAAGCAAAATGGTATTTGACATTAACAAAAGGTCAGGTGTCATACTGTAAACCACAATGAGTATTGCTTTTAAAGATTATTGAATTAAGAGGTACATGTATTTGACAAAGTATAGAATTCCAATCACTGCCATAGTAGCAGTGCCCTTTTACATGCCATGGATTTATTGACATTTCCTAACTATAAAAATGCAAAGTAGTTTGCATGTAATAGGCACTATCAATTTCAAAAATAAAAATGTCTCATTCAGGAACATGTATGTTTTCCTTCTGATTTTGCATGCACACATTTGAACACTCAAATATCTGTGTATCCCATTGTGATTGTGATTAATAGGGACAAATATATGTTCACTTTTGAAGGCACTTTTGTGCATCCTCATGCAATAACAAACCATACCTTTGCCTTTCCTTGAAACAATAGTGTCACTGCTCTGTAAACGTGACCCAAGAGTTTTCAGGGGAGTTAGTTAAAATGAGTGTGAGGACAGCATCAGAGCCTCTCCGTGGTATTTGCCCACACCACAGATCTGTCACAGTTTGGTGTGACTGACGGGCCTTAACTGAAGTCCCAGGTCTTTTAAGGGTCAGAATCACTGTTGGAATTATGCCAAAGGCTGTCTAGAGAAAACACCAGAGCTTCAAGAACTGCCAGCGTGTTTCAAGCTGTGAGGGCAAATTAACTAAAAAGGATTTTTAACATTGATAGGTTTGAATAATAATACTTTGCAAATGTAGCACCTTTTATGTGTTCCTGCAGTTAATAATAATAGAAAAGCCATAGAGAATGAGCCTTCTATTCCACAAAGCTGTGCCACGTTACTATAACACTCTTACAAGAATAAACTGTTTATTAACGAAATGAGCTCAGTTTCACTTTAAAAGGATATTATACATTTCAATTCATCTGTATTTTCAAACAACTTTTCTGGTAGTATCAAATGAGTTTCTTATAACAGGAGGTCTTGAGGTTTTTGTTGTTTGTTGTTGCTGTGATGTTTCTTTTAAATTTAAAATAGATTTTTTGATATTTAGCAACAGAGCCCGAATTCCCAGATTGGCCAGTTCCATGTTCAATGATGAAAAGAGAGATTTTAACCTAAATATATCCCTTTTCAATAGTTTCCTGTATGTAGAATGAGGATTCAATGGAAGGTGGTTATCTAACAGCTTTTCATTAGTCCTCATGCACTTGTCATCAGTAAATGTGTCGTTCAAGTCACCATTAACTCTTCCTTTGTTTATTCTTTCTGAACCCTTTAAGCTTCTAGTCTCTCTCTTATTTCTTCTGCTACCTACAGGGCTGTTCTCTGGTCTTTTTCCTTTAAACTCACATCAGCTGTTATAACCAGGAAATGAAGTTTTGATTAAAAAGGAGCAGTTAAAATTGAAAAAAAACCCTAAACTGTAGAGCTTTTCTCTCAGTAAGTTGAAAAAATCTGAAAACAATCAAATAAAACCAAACAAAACCCAAAGACAAAATCTGGATGCATTGTAGGATCTAATAGTTTGTGTATACTACCTCAGGTTTTGGTGTAAGAATTTCCATGGTGGAACCTTTGCTTGCACTGAACAGCAGCACAAAGGTTGTCACATATAATTCAAAGTCAGAGCTCACTTTTCAAACATGGATACGTTGGCAATACTGCCAAATCTTGGATTTGGTCAATTAAATCAGCACTTAGGCAAATAAAACAGTCATTTGAGTGATAATTTTAACAAACTAATGAGATATTCAGATGTCAGCAACTGAAAAATACACATTGGCCTTTTGAATTTAAGCCAAGACAGGCTTTGAGACTAAGATATTATAGAAGGATCAAAATAATTTCTGATTTTATCTTAATCGTTCTGGGAGAGATGCAGAGGGTATTAAAGTTCTTTATGAAGTCTTCACTAGTTTTAGATATAAAACATTTCTTTATAATCTTATTATTAATTAGTTGTGTTTTCATTCATATGCAGGTCAAAAAGCATCCTTATTCAGACATCCTCACTTTCACTCTCATTCTATACAGTTCTCACCATGACACTGTTCCTGTACAAGTGCCTACATCACTTCTGCTGAAACAAAACTCTATCACTTTTCTTGCCCTATTTCTCTCTCTCCATCATCAAAACCAAGGTTAGCTAAGCCTAAAGAGATCTGTGTTAGATATAAGTCTTGGCAGACACTAAGACCAGCCTTATTTCATCAAAATAGTTTTGTTCATATAGATACCAAGTACTACATTTTTATTGTTGCTTTTTCTTTTTATGTATTCATCAGTTCCTAAAAAATGTTAAGACAATTAAAACATTGCAGATAATATTTATCCTAGAGATGAAAAGTCTCTCTTATGCTTTATTTTTCTTAGAAAATTAACTAGAAAATGTATCTTTAATTATGATTGTGACTTTCAAGAACTAAACCAAAGTATGACTCAATGCTGTTATTTTTATTAATTTTTTTTAAGTATCAGTATGCTGTCTACAAGCATAATAATTGTTCTTACTTGAAGTCTACTCTGCTGAAATCCTTCTAAAGAGGCTGAAAAAATTCCTGTGCTGTGTTTAAGTGCAAGATAGTACAAATAGTATAAACCAAAAGAAAATGAGACAAAATTCACCAACGTAATCAGTAGTATTCCTTGCAAGCCATAAGCCTTACCATCCACAGGTGAAACAGAGCAAAGAGGTTTTAAGGAGGAATTTGAAGTGGAACAATGATGTGCTATTTAACAGACAAATTAGCTCAGATATTATTGGGTATGCTCTCTGGCTATTCTGATAATGTAATCTATTTCAGCTTATTTGCTAGCTCCTTGAAATTGCTAGGTATCCATTTACTAGATTAATTAATTAAACATATTTAAATTATGCATTAGTCATGGCTTTAGAAAGTTAGAGTAAATAACATAGGCTTTATTAATTTTTTCCCTCTCTTATAATTTTCCTATCCCTGGTCTCTAATTTTCATCAATTTCACTTTCTCTTTTTTCACATTCCTTTTAAGTTTTTGTTAATTTTTTAATAGTGCTAGCTGTTTCACCACTGGCTGAGACAGGAGCAGGTGTCTTTTCTCCAAAGTGACACCAGAACTGATCTGTGGAACAACTGAGAACAGAGTTGTCCCTAGGGATGGAGCACACCCAGTTTTTCCCATGACAAGTTGTCAGGGCTGGAAGCCTAAAAATTAAAGGGATTTTTTTTGTCGCTGTTTTAAGCAAAATATTTTCCACCGCTTTTATATTATCAGAACATTGTTCTGGCCTTGTACAGGAGACAGGGAAATGTAAATGTCAAACATTCACTTCTGTTTAAATGGGCTTATTATACTGCAAAGTGTTGAGATTTTGTTCCCTACCGGCCGGTTCTTTTCACTGTCGTACCCTGTAAGCACTCTCCTTGCACCTGCCTGAGGAGACTAATCCTCTATTAAAACATGTTCAAACTGAGCAAAGGCAGAAATAGCAGCCATTTCACTCAAACAAAATGAATCAAAACGTTGTAAAAAATAAATAAATCAGGATAGCTTTGGAGAAGACATTTGGCTGTTTGGTCTGTAGTTGAAGCCTTGTTACCTCACTATGTTCCATCTGGAGAGCAGGCTTTGCCCTTAGGGCATGGACTTTTGAAAACAGTGCAAAAAAATTCCCTCCCATGTAGGTTCTCAGCTGCTTATCAGTGCCACTCACTGCGTATCAGTGCCACACAGACCCCATCATTTGGGGGTGCAATCTTCTTGCACTAGTGCACCAATGGCTGGCCATGCTCTCATCTCCTTCTCCAGGATCATGGCTATTCACTTAGATGGAACAGTAATAATATGGATAATGTGTATTTCTCTCCCAGCCTTGGTGCAGAGTTAGACTTAACAGGGAGCTGCAGAAGCATTGTAGAGAATGGTGATGTTGCTGACTGGTTCACTGGGGGGAGAAACTGCCTCCACCAGACAACAAAGAACTGCAGTCTAACAGGGCAGGGATGAGGGAAAATCTATTCTGGCATGGTAAATTAGCAGGCTAAATTTGTGGGCCTGAACTGCACTATCCAAGAACAGAAGTCCTGTTGGACAGCCCTCATCAGCGCAAAGTATAGGGCTGATCACATTGCAGTCCTCAAGAGATAGCTATATTTTAAAAAACCCTAAGAACACGATAACAACAACAGATACCCCTCACCCCCAAAAAGATCATTGCTACTGCTGCTCATAAAGCCAGGTAGTTAATTTATGGTATGAAGTCCATTTTTATACAGCCAAACCCATCTCTGCTGATAAAACCGGTATAGAGATCAAGGATAAACAGAGAACTGTTCCATTTGCAGACAAGTTATATGAACGCATGTGTTCATGCTAGTTGCAATGACATTTCAACTCTTTTCAAGTCCTAAGTGTTCTGTGTCTTTTTAAGTTGGGTCAATGAATGGATCAGGTTGACATATGATGACAGTAAATGATTTATAACCAAAAAAGTCACTTGAAAATCAGTACTCACCATGTTCTCTGCGTTTTGTGGAACTTTTGTTATAATTTGTTTCATAACATTATCTTCTGTAACATGGCTTTTGCTGTGTGTTTCCTAAGAACTTAAAAATTCTTCTGTCTTATGAACAAAAATACTGAAATTTTTCCTACAAGAAAGGGAAAAAAGGCCTGTGCTGTTGGTGAGAGACATGCCATACAACCTTATATCTAGACAAAAGAGAGCTGGATTGATGCTGGTTATTTTTCTGGAGGCCCAGGTGTGTCTAGATACTTCCCAGAGAAGTTGTATGGAAGATTAATTTAGAGTAATACACAGCAAAAGCAGGCATAAATAAATCTGCAGACAACATCCCTCAGCTTTCAGAAGCTCAAAAGGCACATTATTTTATTTTAGTCCCAAGTATTTTCATATATATATGATTTGGTATCTGCTGAAAAGATTTCTTTCCTAATGCCAGCAAAACACAATTAATGATAGAATGTTTTTGAATTAAGATTACATGGGGCACATCAGTAACTGATTGTGATTTTGATTACAGATTCCCACAAATGATTAAAAATAGTAAGAACTCCTTTACAAGTGCTTCATGAGTTTCAAACAGACAAAGAAATTGCACACCACTGGTCATTCACAGCCTGCAGCAGAATAGTATGGCAGGATGTCAGGTTTCTGCCCCTCCTATTATCACGTGTTGGGGCAACTCAGCTAGCTCCTGATCGGCACAAAAATCACACTCTGGAAAGGGCAAAGACAAAAAGCTAGAGAAGTTCAACAGACTGTTAAATCATAAGTCCTGCTGAGGTACAGCTTATGGACCAGTTTGGGTTAATGGTTGTTCTTCAAGACAAATTCTCCCGTCTAGAGACACCCTGAGATTTCCAGCCCATGCAATACTCTAGCTCAATCTTTGAAGCAACATGCCAGTAGGAGAAAACATTACATATGTGAAAAAGTGGAAGTTTATAAGATCCTGGGGAAAATGCATTACTAACACTGCTGAATTGTTATTGGAGGTTTGGGGTTTGTTTGTTTATTTCTGGGGGGAGGTTAGGGAGGGTGTAGACAAAATTAAAGATTTCTTTGAAATGTCACGCTACACAAAAGAAATGGAATCCCTAAATATTTTAATTTCCAGATTATACCAAGGATACCTGGGTACTGCAGTTGAAACAGCTTAACCATTTACTTTTTCTTAAAATTTTGCCAATAAATTTCTGTGTCTCATTTCTAAATTATCACCAATGATTTTTAAATATGACCCTTTAAATACTATACTATTATTCCTAAAGCTGCAAGATACACATAATCTGAACACAGTAAGACATAATCATAGTAATTTGTGATGAAACTCCATTGATTTTGGTGGACCTAGTCCTGATGTGATTAAACATGACATTTTATTGTTACAGTCATCTTATGCAGCAGCTTTCTTACACTTATAAAGCAATATGGTTTCATATATTCTTCTTGTCCTCACTACTGCTTCCGAATTACTTTAATAACAGCTGTAAATAAGCAAAGCTCATATGATTGTCCTATTACCTACTTACTAGCTTTAGATAGTACCACATATGGGGAAATACAGATTTCAGGGGACCTGTATCTGATATAAACACATGGCTCATGTTAACATTTATGAGAAACTTAGATAGCACTTCTCATTTAAACATCTTGTCTGTAATAAAAATAAGCTAAGGACATTTTTACTCTTTACTCAAAAAAAGAGATGGGACAGAAATATGCTTTCTCATGCCTGGTCATTGAAGGAATATGTAGGTTATGAGATACATGGTGAGAAAAGTCACAGATTCTTTTCAATCCATTCCATTTTGAAGGTCTGAAAATCACAAATGTCCTACTGTAGCCAATTTGAGAGACTACAGGGATACAAAAGAATTGTGCTGATTCTATCTTCAGGGATAAATGCAAAGCTCATTCTCAGCCAGGTGATCTGTTCATCTAATACAGTCCTTTGTTCTACACTGTAAATGTACAGCCTTTCTCAGCCTCCCTCCTCCAGCCCAGATTTCCCCTTTATGCTCCCCTGAAATCCTGGTCTTTGACTCATATCTCTCAAAGTCTGTTTGGCTGAGGAATATCCTCACTTCCTGCTGTTCAATACCCTGAGCAGGGCCCTAATTTGCTGCCTGAGTTAACTTCATCCAAGCCATTGGGTGCTTGTAAATCCCATCACAGGGACTTCATGATATTCTTAGTTCTATTTTATTCTGAAAACCCCACTGCTCAAGGTTATCATATTATGGGAGTTTCATTTCTCTGTGAAAACACAAACCCCAAAAGCTGAAAACACGAGAAAAAAATAATCATCCAAATTATGGTTGTTGAAGGGGTTTTAATCTCTTTATTTCTGAGACAAGCTCTTGATTTTGCTAGAAGCACAAATCATGATTGTTAAACACTTAGCTATTCTGTACCACTCAGCTAGGAAAAATATTATTTCAAGAAAATGAATTTTTTAGTATTTCATCTTAACCCATTATTCCTTGTATTTCAAAGAAAAATGTCAGTGCTGCCCCTGCTATTAATGTCTACCATTTTCTGTTTGGTCATGTCTAATGCCCTGAGTGTGGTACTGTTGAGGCCAACTCGTAAATTGAAGTGCGACTCATAAACTCTGCCATCATCAAATGACATGTAATGCTTTGTAGTGCCTAAAAGCTGTTATGGAGGTTTAACTGACAAATCTAAGGATAGAATTCATCTCTAAGAAAACACACAGAATGACAAGAATGTTTAAAATTATCTCATAACAAATGCCAAAAGAGGAGGGGAGGAGGGGTATATTTTTCCTTTAACTGAATTTCTTTGGTCTATTCCATAGCCTAGTGTTTGTTACTTTCATAAAAACGCTTAAGAAATTAGAATAGATTTTGAAATAAAGATCCAGCCAAGCTTCTCTGGAGTAATACTCAGACATAGTAAACAATTACATTACATAAACCAACCATCTGAGCAAAAATGATAATTAAAGTAATGCATTGGTGTGCTTCATTGATTTATGAATTTGCTTAATGATTCCTGTTAGAGCAGAAGAAGCCATTATGCATTCACTGATTTTAAGAGACAGTATATAGTTGTGTGACCTTTCACTAAAGAAGAAAAGTAATATTACTGAGCAATTAAAAAAATTGTAAAAGAAGAGTTGGTATGAAAAACTTTTTACAACAATTTGAAAATAACATCCCAAGCCCGTTAATTTTGTTCATGAATAAAGCTGTTCCCATTTTTCACACTAATATTCAGAAAAGAGTAGAGGAATTTGCCTAGTCCATGCTTGCATGTTGGATCCTGTCTGAAAAAAAGAAAATGAAAGAATCCAAGGCTAAATTTATCTGCCTTTGATTCAGAGTCAACCCAAGCAAGTACCCCAGGCTCCTGGCTGAAAGACAGTGGCCCACACTCCCCACTCAATTACTGTTATTCATTGGTGCTTGGTGCACTCATCCAAAATCAGAGCTCCACTGTGAGAATTGAGGTTAACACAGACACTGAAATACATACACTGAATATCTCTGACCCAAAGCACTTATGATCCAGACAGACAGTTGGGAAAAACCTGAGCATACAAATGAAAGCATACAAATAATATCCTCCTGCTGAAATCCAAGGAGATTTTACTCTGTTTCAAGCTAATTCTCAGTGATACTGAAAATCTCACCCACAAAGACCAAGCAAATGTATTATCTTGCTGTTATGGAGATAGGGAGCTAAAGCAGAAAAAGATGAAGTATTATCATCCAGGTCTGTGCAGGAATTTTGTGGCAAAATTGAGTCTTAAAAACAGGATCATAGATTTCTTCACCAGGTCAATTTCTGTCCTGTCCCCAGAAGTTTTGTGAAGAGGGTCTTCTCCCACCCCTAATGTGCATCCATTAGTGCTGGTGAAATCCACACCAGGTACTAAAAGTAAATAGTATTGAATGCCTTCAAACCTTGACACAGCAGGAGGCATCCTGAAAGTAAGGAAGGAGGAGTCTTTTAAATTAGCTGTTGTAAAACAAATGGAAGGGTCCAGGGGGTGCATTTGACATTTATCGGTGTATTTCCTTGCTTTTGTTGTTTTCTGTCATTGTCCTATCATTCCATTCCCCTTGATTTTTGTGTAAACTTCCTTGTTTGTTTGCTTTTCTGATAACTTGTAGAGTAAACTTCTCCTTCACAAGAGAAAATGCAGCTGGGAGAATAAGGCAGGGGGAGGTTTTCTGGCTGAAATACTTTCAACATGGCATCAGCATGGTTGCTTGTGACTTTGAGCACTGTGGAACATTTGTTTGTCTTGCTTTCTTTCCTTGCTTTTCACAGCCCTTTTCAATCTCCCAAGTGGCTGATGGAAAGAGAGAGAATCCCCTACAACACTAAACACATTTTGTTATTTACTGTTAAATCTCTATTCTCACACACAGCAGAGATTGCACATGTCAATATATCTTTTTAATTGTATGTGGAACTTGTCACATCAGGTTGTAAGCCCCTTGAAGTCCCAGAGCCCATTTTGAACTGGGTTGACACTTCAAAGTAAAAAGGGAACAAGTATGGAAAGCTCGTTGAATCACAAAGAGCCAAATGAAAACACTCCATCAGACTTCAATCCTCAATTATGCTTTTTCCCTGTGTATTTTGTCTGCCAAAATCCATAAATGACCTTCAGAATGGTGACATGATGATCTAGAGACCAGCTCCTCATCCCTTGTTATCACTTCAGCAGCTCGGCTCATTCAGGCAGTTTGACTTTCTTGTAGGAATACAGAGGTGGATGAGAAACTCTGAATTTCAGAGGGACAGACCCTCAGCCCTAAACTTGGACCTTATCCTAGAGATACTTTTTTGTCATCTGCTGAGATGACCACTCACATTCACTAGGTGAGAAAGAGAAGGGTTTATAGATAAAAGTGTGGGATGGTCCTACTATAATTGTTTTGAATCTTTTCATTTTGTGTTGCAATAAGTATTATTTTTACTCTAACAGAGACCCATAGCTTCACAATTCTTGAAAGAAAATAAGAAGGTAAGAAAAGGGTATTTTGATTTACATTCTTTCAGGCCTGGATACATGATGATGATTTCAAATGTTTACAATGCTACTAATAAAAAAGTCCTGTGATACCATGAAGTGCTGAAGTATTTCAGAGACATGTAATAGAGCAAGAAAAAAGTACACCAATAGGAGGAGGAACTGTGAGAAGAAAAAAGTGAGAAGAGCTCCTTTTGCTCCATGAACATCCAGCCTTCCCTGCAGAGCCACAGTGGCTGGGGGCAGCCAGCACTCTCCCCCCTGCTCCACAAAATTACCTGCAGGGACAAAAGGCAGCTGCTTCCCCAGCCCTTTGGTTACCAACTCTCAGTGTGAAAAACAAGAGTTAAAGCAACAGAAGAGTCTATTTGTTCTCACCTTATAAACAGTGCAGGAGGCTAAGGCCCAATGCACTTCTTAAAGGCTACTTAAGTCCAGAAGCACTATGTTAAACTTGTCTCTCTTTCTACTACACACATTTAAAGCCAAGATGGATATTATTTCAGGATTCAACATATTTGGATGAAAACTCTTGCTGTAGCCCCTATGAGTTTTCACATAGCTCATTGTCTGCCTTTGGAACATACTAAGGTAATGTGGATTTTACCTGACTCTTACACATGTTTATCTTTACTCACTGTAGAGAGGCTCACTGATGTGAGGAGGGTTCTTTCACTATGGATTTACCATGTATCAGATTGAGTACTTTTGTAATTTGCTGATGGATCACTGAGCAAGCAGCACCAGCTTCTAAGTTTATCACCATTACTGGGAGTAACTGGCAAACCTTTAGTGGTGCTGGTAGAAACCACAGTCAGAGAGCCTATCTAAAATCTAGCAGTGAAAAATTTGATTGATATTCCACTTTAAAGAGCAGTTTGCAAGCAGAGTTTTGAGTGAAAGCAAAGTATCAGTGTGAGTCTGAAGCTTATTCAAGCTGTCAGTCTCGATGTCTTGTGACTGCTAGCATGCCCAGCTTTGGTGTTATTGTTTGTTTGCATGTTAACCAAAATGTAGGTCTACATTTTTCCAGCACACACAGACTTCTGCTGACTGACTCCCATGAATCAGATGCAATGGAGTGGTAAGTGGCAGCTAACTTCCATCTAGCAGAGTTTGAAGCACAGGCTGGTGCAGCTGGCTCTGCACATGCCTCCCCTCACCTCTTCAGGTAGCAGATGTTTCCCTATCACCAGTTACTAAAGCACTAAAGTGCAGGTTATGCTGTTGCCACATATGCCTCATTTGAAGCTGTCATTGTACCCCAAAGTTCAGTAACTCAGGTTTATGTAGTCGCTCATATAAACTCGGGTTTATGTGTCTGTGTCGGGAGCCGGCCTGCCCGGGCTCTGCAGCCAAGCTGAGACATTCAGCCCCACTCCAAACAGGTTAACGCCCATACCTTCACCCATCGAATTGTTTGGAAAGACATTAGCACACCTCTTCCCTATCAGTTAGCTACTTAAATGCAGAAAAACGCATTTAAAACCTAGGTAGGCTTGCCAAAGCAGTAAAAATGACTTAATTTTAATGTTTGACATTTTACTAGCCCGTAATGAGGAGCAACATAAGCTGCTTCAGAGATAGAGGCATCTAAATGTCTGGGCCAGTAAATGAAAACAAAGTTTAGTGTACATGATGTAAAATATGAAGTCTAGAAGCAGTGAACCAAAACAGAAAAAAATAAAAAACCCGAACCTATTAAATAACAAAAACGCGCAGCATACTGAAGAAGGAAAGAGATGAAGGAAAGAGATTTGGGAGATTACTGCAAAAGAAATGTTGATGTCTTTCTCTGTGTGGCTGCATTAGAAGAGGCAAATATGAAGGATAAACCAACCCTAGAGACAATAAAGCAAAACAACACAGAGAACCTGAGCTGTATTAACCACAATCCAGTTTAGTATAAATTTGTCAGGGAGAGCAAGAGGCTTTAAGGTAAGATTATGACTTTAGGGAAGAGGCATATTATAAACAGCATCTGCCAGAGGCAGCCACAGAAAGCATTTTACGAGAGATTCCGCTGAAAAATGCCTCTTCCTTCGCTCGCCTCGATGCCATAGGAGGAGTCGGGAGCGGGCAGCGGTCGGGAGTGCCGAGAGGAGCGGGGCCCCGGCCGCCCTGGGGTTGCGGGCTGTGTGCCACAGACGCACGGTAAAAAGGAATGCGCTCCCCTGTGCTTGGGCCTGGTGCTTGGCTGTTTCCATGGCGATCAGTGAGTTTGTGCCGTGTTCTTTTTTCCTGTTACTTCGGGTGTAATGTCCGAGCCCCAGGCTGGGAAGGAGTTGGAAGGTGTGGGAGTTGAAAGTGACTCGAGGCCGCAAAATGGCTGCGCTGCGCCGGGAGGAAAGCAGCGTGCCGTGAGAGGGGACGAGGCCGGCTGTCACCGCCTGGCAATGGGCATGGTTTAACAGCAAACTTGATGTTTTGTATGTGCAAAACCTCCTGAAAGGTATTGGAGGAGGTGCTGAAGGTGGTTCTGCAACAGGCTTTGTCTGCTTCATTCTTGTCCTGTGACAGAGCTAATTTGCATAAAGGACAGTGCTTTCCCCGTCGTCCCCGTCCCCCCCCCAGATTTTTATCCTTACTGAAATTTAAATTTAGGGACTTGCTTTCATTAGATTTGGTTTCTCTTCCTCTGTCATTCACTTCGCTAAAATCAGTTGTGTTCCTTCCTTTCCTCGTGTCTCAGTTTTCCCTGTTCCTGGAGGGTCTGCCCGAGGCTGGCATTCCCCCCGGCAGGCTGAGTCGCACGGCTGAAGGTGCTGTTTAGTGTTGGGAACACTCTTCCCTTGAAAGGGATAAAAACCAAAGAAAATAACAAGTTTTGGAAAGCTGAGGAAAAAAACAGTAGCCAGATAGGCATAAAAAATATTTGTAAAGTTTGGCCCTCATTGTTTAAGATGAAAATGTAGTACTGGTAACTTAAAAAAAAGATGGATAGATAATTAGCGCACATCTTTCCCAGCAGTTACAATTGCCCTTCAAGGTGCTCAAGATTTTTGTTATTAAGGAGGGAAAGAGAGGCCAACAGGAGCATTTAGCACATTTCTGTTATGCAGTTTCTCTTCAGTATGGTACTGCAATATGTCATCTGACTGTGCAAACCTCCCAGGAATAAGTGGAATTCTTGCATCACTAATTTCACCTGAACATAGTATTCTCTTTATTGCCTGTATTAACACTCTAAACAAATAATAAGAGTAAAGTTTTTACCAGAATATTTGTATGATTGTGATGGATTTTGAGTAGGTCTGGAAATATTGAAACCTTTTGGGGAATTAGTTTTACTATTTAGTGGCCTTTTAAAAAAAGATATGGCAGAACATCACCAGCTTCATAAAGTTTACATGGAGAAGTTGCTTATGAATGTAATCAATATGAAAACAGTGGCAGAATTTTCAGGTGTTGAAATTCATTGCAATGTGAAATTCACCACCCTATAGTGGTGTAAACAACCCCCCAAATTAACTGGCTTTCCTGTGGTTGTACATAGTGAAGATGGGTGACTGCAGCTTGTGTTTCTCTAGAGAAATGGAAGATGGAACAAATAGCCCAGAGTGAACTTCACACTGAGGAAAGAAAGGAGACTAAACTATGCAGATACAGTCCAAATGTTCGGGGTGTGTTATGGCCCAGTGTGTGACACAGTTGTCTGCTAGGTCTGTGTATTTAGTGTCTCTTGCTGGTGGACTATATTCTTTTCAGAGCATCTAAACAATTTCAAACACTAGGCACTTAGAGAATTGAGGTCAGAGAATTGAAGTCTGAATTGTACTCTAAAAAATTAAAAAAACAAACAAACAAAACAAAATTTAAAAACCAACCAAAGAAACCTAGCAAAAAACCCAAAACCCAACTGAAAACAAGCAGCATTCCCAGGGAAATAAGCGAAGGTGAGATGATATTCTTGGGTTGACTGATAGTGACCATGAAGTCTATTTCAACAATTTCTCATTTGTTTCCTCATTTGTTTGCTCGTTTCCTTGTTCCTTCCTGTTTTGACCAGAAAGGGAACTGCAGTTCTCTCTAAATGACTCACATTTAGCTGTGATATGTGACTCTGGCAAGAACACTGAGCCAGAAGTTCACAGAGCACCTGGATTCTGCCTGGTTTGTGCTGTTTCAGGGTGATTAAAAATTCTCCAGGCAGTTTATATGTCTGAGTAAATTAATATTTATAAAGCCTGTAGGATAGCTTATGTTCAGCACCTCTAGGGTATTTTTATAAGGAAAGGCCTCAATTTTGCAAAACAATGTACAGATACTTCAAGAGTGACTCGGGAAGGGGTGTTCAAATCCATATTGCCTTGGGACTGCTGAAAAAAAAAAAAAAAGTTGGTTTTCTCTGGAGACACTGACAGATGGAATCCCAAAGTAGTTAATTCCTCTGCTGAGGATGTGGAGTTTGTGAGCTGTGGGGGTGTAAAGGAGAGTGATGCCTTATATATAAGGACCAATGATAAAACATTTTTGTGATGACTTTTGTTCTCTCTCCATCTCACCAGCTCCTGGCTTATCTGCAGGTGTGGTACATGGACAGAACATGATTTTGACACAAAATCCCCTTAGGAAACCTCAGTTGTAAAGCTCACAGTGAAATGGAAGCCAGGCTATGTTTTCTCATTTCCCATAGCTTAACTCTTGTTAGATGAACATACATTTAAAGGCCACAAAGAATCTCTGCTTGGGTGCAGTAAATGGTAATAAACTTGCCCTGTTACTATGTAATATCACTGGATACCAATATAATTGTCTCTTCAGAAGAAATACTGCATTATATATATATATGTGTATATATATATATATATATATATATATATATGTGTGTGTGTGTATATATGTGTATATATATATATATATATATATATATATATATATATATATATATATATATATATATATATATTTGGTGGGATTAGAGGTGGATGGCCTGACCTACTGAAAGCTTTGTGTCTCTGCTCATACTAGAATGCTAAAAAAATGAGTAGTTGCAGTCCTGGGCTGTGATTAAAGACAGCTGCTTCTCCTCCCTGTCCCTACACCACAGGAAAATCCATTCCTGGAGATCTGGTCTGTGGTCTCTCCTTGTCTGTATAGCTGTGTTTATTCTTGTTTAGTGTAACAAAATGTTGCATTTTCCTTCCAAGTTCTGTGGCAAAATAGTTTGCTGTTGTTTCAAACTGTATTTTTAAGCTTTTATTTTTATTTTTAATTTTTTTCAGACATTGTAAAATCTGAATAGATACACGTGTACTCATAAATTTTTGGTTAACGTTCAGTGATGTGTGAGATGATGTGGTGTCATGGTTTTATTGTCAGCATCTCTGGCCTCAAAACTGTCCTTTTTTGGTATTTAAGCTTGAAATGCAGTTGTTTGTTGTTTTTGTTTGTTTGGCAATGAGTGAAGAACTCTATAGTCAATAGTGTTTGGCACAGAGATTTTCCTGCCACTAATATTGTTAATAGTTGTGTGTAAAGAAACATGCACTGCACTTAATTTTCATAAAATACCAAATGATAGAACTATGCCCTGCATCATCAAGGAAAAATGGGTAAATAACACCAAAATGTCAGTGAAAAGCCACTCACTCTGTTAGCCCAGCAGCACTTCTTGTGAAAACACACAGTGTGTGTTTATAAATGTAGCCAGAAGTTCCCAATACATTGCAAGCATGATGATTACAGCAGAAGATCATTAACAATGATCAGCTAATAATTACCATGACAAATTTGGGCCCAGATTTGGCAGAAGCACTGCAGTTAGTTTGGGATCAAACCATTTAAAAACAGGAGTAGTCTGTGCTGTTACTTGCTCCTACACAAATACCCTTGTGTTGAAGCTGTCTCAGCTACTCAATTTCGCAGCCTCTTCCAGTCGGCACCACTTAGTTTGGGATGTGATGAAGCACTTCAGTGTTGGAGAAAACTCCGAGTCTGTAACAAGTCTCACTCTTGGTTTTTAGCTGGCAGAGAGTGAAGTTGGTGGAACACAGGTTCCCCCCTGTCTTTGAGCTCTCTTGCCAGCAATGTGCTGGGAGCCCCTGGTTGCCCACAGTGTGTCTCACCTGTGAGTGCTGACGAGAGCCTTGGCAGTGCTGTGCAGCTGACTCCTGCTCCAGGAGCCAAATGCTCAGGGACAGTGAGAACAAAATCGCTTCAAGAGTCCTGTGAATGTTCTTGGAGCATTAAATGTGAAGGCTGGAGCCCTGAAATTATGGAAACACAAATGTTCAAAAGTCTTGTGCAGTTCAGTGTTTGCAGCTATGTAGAGATCCTATACCTTAGGTATAGGATTCACATTTTACAGCTTTTTTAGTGTTTAAGATGTTTTTAGTTTCTATGTGATGTGCTCCAAGATGACAGAAGTACAAGCCTTTTTATAAGAACTTACAATATGATTCTTTCATAAGTGTCACAGTATTACTTGGAATTAAAATGTAATAAGACCAGTATTTAATTATATTTAATAATAAATTTTTCTTTAATATTTAAAAAACTTCTTTCACAACCAGTGATGTGCTGGACTTGGACTGTACTGTAAACTTGGACTGGGATTGTAAACCTAGAGCTTTAAGGGAGTCATTTCAACACTCAGCAAAACCTTTGCCAGGCTGGATCTGTTTCACTGGAGGTTTCCTGTTGCTCATGTACAAGAGAAAAGGATCATTCTGCAGTGTAAGCATCCTCTAATTTGAAGAAATGGCTTTATTGCAGCAGTAGTTATTGCAATAACAGCTGGTACTGTCAACACTGCTGTATTGGAAGAGCTGTAGTGGCAGAGATTTGGTTCTCACCTACAATAGGAAGTAGCTTATGAGCCTCTCACATATTTTTTTTCCTACCTCCAGGAGAATTAATACAGATTTGTTTTAAAAAATAAATGTTGTTCATACAGAAGGATCGAGAGGAGAAACCAAGAGTAAATTTAATTTAGCTCTTTACCATAGCTGTGTATTTTGAGACCGAAAATAATTGCACTACCTGCTTCTGGGACTGTAAGAGGCCACAGTGTGGAATAATTAAAAGTTTGCCGCTAACATTCATTCTTTGCCGAATGAGTTGCTGAACTGAAGATTTACAAAAGCAAAAGGCATTTCAGTTAAGATGCCAGGTGTTCCAAAGCAACAGTAGTATTTATTTCACTATCTACTTTCAGACAGTAATTTACTACCTGATAGATTGCTTTCCACAGGATTTTTTTTTTTTATTTTAAAAAGTAAATAAAAGAGATTATGGCAATCTTCGAAAGAAGGCATTAAGGCATTCAACTAAATCTTTTTTTACAGTGCTTATACACCTTATATAAAGGTCACAGATGGAGGGAAAGCAAAATGTGTCACCTCCCATGTCAAATGCTGCAGTTCTTGAGAGTAGCAAATTGTTCTGTTACTTGAATCTTGTATCCATTTGGGACCGAACAATTTTTTCCTGTAAAGCATTCAAATGTATCTTCTGTCTGGTAGAGTATATCCATCACTGCACTGAAGCTATTGTTCTAACCCTGAAAGCAGTTTTCTGCCATGGAGGTGCTTATTCTAAAGTCCCAGTTCATGTGAAAAGCCATGTGCCTGGGTTGGTTTTTTTTTTTTTTTTTTGGTTTGGGTATGAAGTAGGGAAGAAGAAGGTCAGGAAAGAAGCAATGTGTGTGTGAATGTTTGGTTTTCTCCAAGAGAAGGGCTTAGACAGGATAAATTGATTTTTATTTCCAATAAAGGGTGGAAACTAGAGTGAGAAGGGAACTGTCAGAGAAAGTGCATGGAAAAAATACAATAAATAAAGCATCACTTAAATGTGTATAATTGAAATGCAGAGATGATAATTCTTGCAGGAAGGATTGGACCAGGCTTCATACCGGCGTTATGTATTTTAAATTTTTCCAATTCCATTATTACTGTGAGCATTGCTG
The DNA here is from genome assembly GCF_023055355.1 of Agelaius tricolor. NCBI lineage: Eukaryota > Metazoa > Chordata > Aves > Passeriformes > Icteridae > Agelaius > Agelaius tricolor. The sequence continues at coordinate 18,136,090 of NW_027269271.1, read as the reverse complement.
TTACAATACCAGTGACTAGAAGGATGTCAGACTTCTTGGATGGTTTCCTCAAAATGGAAGTGCTGTTGGTTATGCAACATCTTCTGCACACCAGATGTTACCAAGAAGTTATTCTCAATATTATCTGCACTTTGACCTGCTTAAAAAAGAAATGCCTAACTTCCTTTATTCTGTGTGAAATGGAGTGGTTCAGACACCACTTGTACAATTCCTGCCAGAAACAACAAAGACTCTAAGTTAATAATATTTCCACATATTTAGCTGGTCTCTAGAATATATATTTTAGGTGAAGTTTTGGGGGATTTTTTGGGGGGAACTGGTGTGATAGAATTTGTTCTTTGGCACTTTAGCAGAAGTCGTGGGACAGGAGGAAGTGCTGTTTGTTAAAGCTGAAGTCATTAGATTAGACTTTTCCATTGTCATGCTGTTTAAAAAAGAAAAAAATCATCTTTAAGGAAAAATACCTCAATCTTGTCTTCAGTAGTATTTTTATCTGTATTATCTGTGACACAGACCTTCACAGTATAACTGCTCATTAAAGTGCTGTTGCACACCAAGTAGACTGAAGTCATTGCTATCAATTTCCTACAAAAATGGAATGTTTCTGTAACTTTTGATAGTGACCTCTTTGTTCAAGTCTCGTTAGATAATGTAGGATTTTATTTTCCTTTAAAAAAGAAAAACACTTTCTTTGAGAAAGTTGATCTATACATATAAATCTGTTTAAAATTGATCACTTCAGCAATGTTGTGACACAAGTCTTTCAAAAGTCTTTTTTAAATGACATTAGCTATTTTACAGATGCCTTTGAAGATATTAAAATCATATTGTGGTTTTATTAACTGTGATTTTTCTTTCTTGGTCTATCTTAAAACTGTTTCTTTTTATGTTTTTAAAAGTGAAGTTGCTCCTTTACTATTAAATCAACAATTGCCATTTTCTATTATTCATACTACAGAACTAATTCTGACTCCTAGGAGGCAAACAATAAAGTAGAAATGCAAAGGCTGGGGGAAAACCCAAACACAACCCACACTTAAAGCTGAAATGGAGGTGCTAAGAAGGACTAGAATTGGAAATTATCATGTAATTTCTCATATAACTCCATCTGCTAAAGACACTATTACATGACAACATCTTCTACAGCTTATTTTATAAATAAAGTGTTTATCTGGTACTGCCTATGACATTTACAGAATGAATCAGCATGGCTTCTTATGATATGCAAAGGTTTTTCAGTCTAAATAGTCTTAAATGAGATTAAGACCTTCAAAGACTGTTCCATTTAAATAGCTAAAACCAGATTTTAACTAAACCAAAACAGAAATTTTCCTTAAAACAATTCTTGGGGGCGGAAACAGTCCTGGGTTTCAGTGAAGTGCTTCACTGTATTTTTATTGTTTTTTCATCATACATTCCAATGACAGAAACCGTGTGCCAGTTCTCAGCTCTTCAGGCTTCCCACAGTTCTCCAAGGCACATCCTTGCACTTTGGCAGTGCCCCTGGGAGGAGCCCCTCAGTGCTGGCAGCCCCGGCCTGGGATGGGTGCAAGGCATGGGGAGCAGCACCTGCCGCCAGAGCTCTCTCTCTGTGCTAACAAGGGTGGGGCCGTGCATCCAGCACCTAAAGCTTGAGAAGAGATTTGCTTATTTAGAACAGAACTTTGCCGCCTGTTTCACCAAGGATCAGAAATGGCAATGTCAACATCAAAATATTGATGAGATTTTCTTGTCAGTTGTTATATGATTGTAGTAAAATGATGCTTCTTATCATGATTTATAGGTGCTTCAGTGTTTGCAGTAGAAGTGCAAGTGTTACCATTTATTGACTTCATAAAGTGAGACCATAAAAGATTAAGGTCAACTTTTTCAAAGGCTTTGCTGGTTTTCAGTGAAGCAATAGATGGTACATGGTCTGAATTATTTGGATTTCATATGGGCAACCTGTTCAAAAATCTGGGCTTAGAGACACAGGGCTTTGGTTAGCTTTTGATATTCTTGTAGAAGGGGTTTAGATGTGCTCTGTCCTATAGACGAGGTAATGTCATGTAGTTATTCTCTTGGTTGGTTCAGATGCATAAAAGTTGCAACCAGAGTAGTTAATTTTTCTTTGTACAAGAGCAGTTAAGGCAAGATTTCATTTCAGATGTGAATTAGAAACTTGGATCTGTGCATGTAATATAAGCAGCTACAGCTTTTGGAAATAACTTTCCATAGTGCCTTTAATTATTGGAAAATAATATTTTTACAGTTGAACTGAAAGTAAAAATCAAAAGATACTTTTTTTCAAAAATTCAGTCAAGGATTGTTTTTCCAGGCTTTTTAAAAACCATTCATGACACATAAGTATCAGAATATTTTACTTTCTTTCTAACTGTCAGGTTTTTTACAAATAAAATCACCTAATAGCCTCTTTCTAACTCTGGAGAAAGTATATTTCTATCAAATATTTCCTAATACAACATAATATTACATTTGGTGCAGTTATCTGTATGAAAATGGATAGATTCCAGCAGTAATTAGTGTGATGCTCTTTTGCTTTTGTAAATAACTGCTGGCTCTAAGGATCTGTGCATGGATATTGGAAAAATGCATGCAATATTTTAATACTGCTTCTTTTCTAAATAGTTAGCATGTGAGTGTCAGGACAGCATTATGTTGTCAGATTATTACAGCAATATGATTTTGTTTTAATGGAAAAAAATCTCAGGTCTTACCAGAAAGTCAACCTGAAGGTACACCACACATTGTGAATACTTCAACACCCAAATAAAAGCAGTATCTCTCAATATCTCCATAAAGTAAACAGTCCTTTTTGGCAGACAGCAATATTATTGCTATTAGATTGTAGATCTTTATGTTTCTACCTAGTTGCTTGATTGATGATGATAAAATCTAAGCCACGTAGTCCTGATGAGTTTGTCAGCACAATATTTGCATGCTGACTTCAGTCATTATCTCTAGATTGGTACTGTCTGGTTTCTCTTAGGGTAGGGAAATTCAGGATTCATAGGATTATGGAAAGCAGACATAGCTAACACAGAAGTTTGATACTTTTAGAGAACTGGAGTTCTTCATTTGGCTTTGAGTTTTCTTTGCATATGCTGACAATGATTTGGCATAAATTTAATTGAGTTTTCACATGCCATTCAATAATACTTTTTTCCCCTAGGGTTCTTCTGCAACCCAGTCTCATCTATTTTCACCAACTTCCACTCACGAGTGCCAGAAGACCAGCTGAATGCTAACCAAGCATCTAGCCTGGCAGATAAACCCTCAAGGAGGCAAGAAAGAATTATCTGTATTAGAGTGGCATTTCAGAACTAATCCCACATTCCAAAAAGGGGCATATTTGGGTTTAGCAGTCTGCATTAAATAAGCAGGAGGTAAATTTGCAACAGAAGACTTATTCTCTCCTCCCTAGAGGAGTCTGTTATTTGAGATGCCTTGCCCAGTAATGTGATGTGGGTCTGTGGTTGAGTTGAAGTACTTCTAAGTCCAGTGGGAAACAGATAGCATCATCTTGTTTGATTTCTTTTTATTAGTTCTGCCTTTGAGTTTGTAACACAAAGAAGGATGAAACGAAGGTCTTCTAAAGCTGCAGGATTTGGGAATTTAGAGATAGAGGAATATTTTTGTGTTGGCTTTTTTTTTTTTCTTTTTTAATTGAGGGGAGCAGGGAGGGGTTGACACAGAGAAAGGAGAGAGTTGCATACCTGGTGAAGAAGCTGATTTAACTGAGATTCAGTACACTAATAATAGCTAGGAAGAATTACCTAATTTTATCCTTTAAAACGTGGTTCTTTGAACTGTGACTCCCATGCTTTCTGTTAAATTATATGAAGAGCTATCTCACCTCATGGTCAATATTACCTGAACTGTAACATATCCAAGATTACATATTGCTCTCTGACATGCTTTCTGTCTTTGTGACAAGATCTCAAATGGGTATAAATATAAGTTTGTTTAAATTCAAACTGAGTTTCAAATGGTATTTTCTTGGTAAAGCACCTGCTATGCCATAGTGCAGCTAGTACTGGCTCAATTTATTTCTGGATTGTACTCCAGCCAATAGCCTGGGAACCACAAACATTCAGCCCTACCATAATCCATTTTATATTTGAGATCCTGCTAGCTTCTAATACCCTATTCATCTGTGTTATTCCACAGTCCTTAGGTAACCTACCATAAAAAGCCCATATTATGTGTAATGGAACCATAGGATCAATCTTCAAACAGCATTCTATTTTCACCATAATACTTATATTTTGTGTTAATATTATACCTTGCTATGAAATTCTTTTCCTCCCCACAAATTCATGGAATCAAGTTAATGAATTACTGATTTTTTTTTTTTGTTTAGTTTGAAGAATCAGGTATTCACCAGGCAAGGTGGTACATGTAAAAGGAAAATCCTGGGTGTTAATGCCGGGCAGAGAAGAATTCATCCAAGACTTAACCCAGTACTCACCTGTTAATTTCAGATATATGGGAAGAATTTGGTTTCCTTTTAAACAGTCTTTCTTGTTTTCATATGCTCCTGCTACCTCCCAGTGCAACAATTTACCGAAGAAAGAAATGTTAAAGCATTGTCAAACGGGCTACTCTTACATGTCTCTTGTCCCAGAGCGAGCTGGAGAGTCAGAGAATTATGTGGGAGTAAATTTAATCTCAGACATTTCCTGAGTAATTTTGCAGACACAAGAAGGGTGGCTGGTTCAGATTAAAGCCAGGATAAGAAGTTAAATTTAGGCTGCACTTTGATATGAAATCTTTGGAGTCAATAGCAGTGTAAACAGTTTTTAACTATTCTTTGCTCTCTATTTATGCCCTTGCAGGTTTTTTCTCAGCTGTACCAGTATCAGCATGAGAGAATTGAACCTGGGAACTGATCTAGATTTTCTGACTCAATATTTTTACAAGAAAGAGCTGGGAAAGGGGAAGATTACTAAAAGGATGACAGAAAATTTAAACCATTTTTGCTGCTGAGCATTTCATATTGTGTAATCATGGCCCTAGAAATAGCTTTGTTTGCCTATAAACAGCCAATTGCCTATGTTGTTAATGTTCATGGAGTAAGTTTCCAAAGGACAGTAAGAAAAATATCTCCTTTTAATAAATTCTGATTGTGCAGAATGATAGTCTTCTCTTGCAAGAAAGTGGGAGTGTGGTCTTCCACTGGCTGATGTAGGCTTGATCCTATAAATCATGTGGTCTGGGAAATAAATGGGTTGGACTCGTGTGGTTGCAGAATGTGATAAATAAAAGGCCCATTCTGGGAGCTAAATCCAATTCTGACTTCCCAGTCTAGGCAAATGTAGTGAGATCCTTAGAAAATAGTCTGTAAGGAGAGAGTGTTGAATAGAAATAAACTAAATAAACCTTCCCGTATGGCTCATTGAGAACACCGGGATCTTCTGTTTGAATGGCTGAGTCCTCATCTGGTTTCGCTCAGTAGAATGTGGATTTATACAAAGTACTGCTTATTTCTGACCAGATTTTAGAAACTCTCATAGTGCAAGAAGTTCACAGGGAACAACAGTAATAGTTTTAAATGTGCCCTGATTAATAGGGACCACCCTACGTCTTGTGTGTTCAGCATTCAGAAATATCTGTTACTTAGTCCTGATGAGACAGGGCTCAGCAAGAACCTACAACTGTTAATAGTTACTTCTAGAAACTTGTTTATTAATGTGTCCCAACTGAGAATCAAGGAAAGTTGGGTGGGTGCTATTTTGGTGTCTAGTAATATTTTAATCACTTAATAAAATGCAAAGTCAATATGACTGCACTAGTGATATGATTCAAATACATGGAAACTCAGATTTCTGGAAAACCATCCAGACTGGAGGCTGCCTGCTGTTTCAGATGACTATCACTTCCCCTGTGAAAGGGCAGGGGGAAATGGTTCAAGCAGGTAACAGCTTCTTAATTTGCTTTCTTTGTCTCACATCACCCACATATGGAAGAAGCAAAATCAGGTTAACACCCAAATTTAAACATAGTAGACATGTATTCTCATGATGTCAGCAATAAAAGTATGTGTAAAGCAGCATGTATATTCTGGAAAGGAAGCTAACCGTTGAAGCCAAGAAACATAGTCTGGCACAAATCTTTTTACAAGTCCAGAAAGACTCGATGATCTACAGATAGGTGTAGCTTAACAGCAGGAAGAAAAAGCAAAAGGGGGTTGGGCAGCTGTCTGCTGTGTTAGCAGTACCAGACAGTGCCAGAGAGCTGGGAGTAGCTTAAAAGGATAGTAGCGCAGTTCCACAAAACTATTGCTTTGTGTCAGTATGGGTTTGGAATGAACACAGTCCAACACTGAAAGGTTTCACTACGCAGTGAGGATCTGGCACAAACTGTGAACACAAAAATAGAGAGAGAGATTCCTCAAATTATCAGGAGTTAAGATCATATTTGGAGAAATGTTAGCCTGTTGTCTTAATTCCTTTGGTTTTTATTTGAAGTATTAAATTCTCCTTATGGGGAAATATTCAAGACATTTTATAGGAAGAATGCAGTTACAGTTTCTAAAAACCTGCTGGAGTAAAATATAAGAATCAATTTTTAGTCACTTAGGTAGTAAAATGCACAAATAAAATCGGTTTTAATAACTACATATTCAGAGTAGACGTTCTGCAGGTAGTTGTCTGTTTCTATACACACTGCACAGTGTATAAGCAATAAGGAAAATCTTTCTGGTTTAATTTAAAGGACTCTAATTTTTTCCCTCTGGCTTATTTATTCGATGATACTTCATGTTACTGGCATAAACACATCATACCAGGGAGGAAAAAACAAACCTATTTATTGGCAAATGAGCACAGGGGCCCCCTTCAACAAGAATTTTTACTGTAGGCCTTTGCAGTGCATTGGTTTTGGAGAGAGGGACAAATTGGGCTTCTTAAAAGGATGAATTCCTTGATATTTTCAATGTCACTGCTAAACAATATTTTTTGCCTAATGAAAGGGGTGCAGCTATTTACAGGGACGTGTGTGTTGCCAACAGTAAACAGAGCAAGGCTGGGGGAACAGATTCACACGGGTCAGCACAGGAGCTGCCCTTATTTCTGCAGAATGAGACACCAAATGATCTGTCTGGTTCAGTGCACTAGTTCTGGTAGTCCTGCACTTCTCCAAAGCTTTGCTGTCATGTGTTTGGGCACCAGCTGTAACAATCTTAACCAGCCACATTCTCAGCCCTTCCCAGTGTAGTGTTCCTAGGCCAGAGTCACATGAAGTCAAGCTAGATGGTTGTTTAGGGCAGAAGGCTTCCTAGAGGAAGAAGAGGAAGAATTAGCCAAGGTCTTTCTTCTATTTGTCTGTCCCAGAGCCCTTGAAAACCAGACTTCTCACTGAAAAAAAAAGTTGTCTAGGGGAGTGGGGTGGGAAAATTGCTACTTTGTCCATTACCCTTATCAGGTCTGGACTGGCTGGCACTGATTCTATCCCATCATCCTAGGGATGGAAATTCTTAGGTTTTTTCTTTTATTACTCCTTCCCCATACTGGGAAGCTTTGAGTTAGATTCTTGCCTGCTCTTTAAAGCTATTAGGGGAATATTCTTTCTGTACACTTAGCTGCCAAGTAAAGCAGCGCTTTAATAATTCTACTGTTACCTTTACGTTGCCAATCCACTGACATTTGTAACAATTAAGAAAGTTTCAAAATATAAACAAAAATTAGACTAAGAATGAGCAAAGAAATTACTCTCTAATCTAACCAAAGCTGTATTATAGCTGCTTAGTGTCTGAGCTCAGCAGTGGGGAAGGGGAAGCATGATAAATGACTGAGGAAGGATGTGCTTCAATAGAGCTTGGCTTTGGTCTTCAAATTAAGCCAAAATGAATTGGGCAGAAACATACTTTGAAACAACGTCCTCTTGCCCCCTCCTTTTCCCCTGAGTACATTAATGATTACAAAATGTGGGATACATATCTGAGCAGCAACAAGAGCCTGCCTCCCAAAGTGGAGAGGAATATGGGAACGCACCCAGAGGAAACATAAGTTAGCCACCAGGCTCTTAACATTAAGAAGTACTATCAGCAACAAGGGATTGTAATACCACACATGTATCCAAACCAGGCTTTGATTCTGTATTTTTGTTGGGATGTTAAAGGTATAAAGTGGCTACTTTGAAATAAACAGACAGTTGTCTTTGTTTCTTTTTTCTGAAGACATGTATTTAAAGGTCAAAACTTTCTTCCATTTATAACATGAACATAATAGCACTTTACATTCCTTGGATATGAAATGGCTTTCTAAGACTTAATCCTATTTATAATCAAGGAAACTGAGGCACAGAGAGGTGAAATAACTGACAAAAAAGGCCAGAGTAAAACTATGTTCCTTGAAATCCAGTCCTATGTCCTGCTCATTGATTAATTCTGTTTATCTGGTGAGCAACATTTTGTCAACTCTTCAGTGACTTTTTATTGTTCTTTGAAGTAAAGCAAATTTAAGAGAGACAGAAAGAGAATACTGTGTCATGAAACAACATAAATCTGTCTTCCTGTGCCTCATTATTTTCTTCTTTGAGAAATCTGGGAGAAAAAGGCCATGTATTTTCTATCCCTTGCACTGTTTGCTTTGAATGTATTTATTCTGGATGGATTGGGAGGGTATGTTCTCAACAAAAAGCATTTTTCAGATTTATTGTTTGTCTCTGTAGATGAAAGAATTCACATTTTTGGAGATTTTTAGGATGTTATTTGGCTAAATTTAATTTTTCATATTATTAATATTTTGATATCTGAACTTAGTTCAAATTCTACCTTATGAGTGGACTCTTCCTTACAAGAAGGTAGTATCTTAGATGATCTGGCTGTTTTATTTCTCCCTGTTTTTATAAAAATTCTCTCCTGCTCACAAGGCCGTGAATGGTATTCTCAGAGTAAAGGTTTGAGTGGGAGAAAAGATGGATTTTCCCTTTTCTCAGCCCAGGACTAATGGTATGATGGGTGTTTGCAATGGTATCTTGGGCCACAGAGGTGTGGTAAACTTCCTTTCAAGATCCTCAAGAGCTGCTGTAAATTTAAGAGGGCTGCCTTAGTTCTGCACTAGGAAATACAAACAGCTTGTTGTAAGATGTTTCAAATCTCCTTCCCTTCTTTCTCCCTCAGCTGCCTCTCCTAAAAGGTGCAGCTCAAAGATTGCCCAGAGACTTTTGCCAGGGAGTAACGTACTGGAATCTGTGTCTTTGGTTTCTGGTTAGACTAAATACTAAGCCATTTTACTAATAATTATATTCTAATGCCTCAGTTATCAACAGGGTAATTTATTGAGAGTTTAATAGTACCAGAATGTGTTTGGATTCAGTTTTTTCTCTGTGGTCAGTAAATGTATACTGCTACATGTACAGCCAGACTTCAGCTTTGTGTGATTTATTCCATGGTTATTTTAGCAGCAAGAAAAAGCTGGATACCAGTTTTCTTTAATTAAAAGAAAAAAAGAAAGAAGTAAAAAAGAGTCCAGGATTAGGACAGAAGACACCTTTTGTCATCGCTGCCTTCAAAATTACTCTGGGCTGAATTAATCTACAATCTGTCATATTATCCAAGGGTATTCTATGAATAACAAGTCAGTGCTACCTTTGGTGAAGATATAAAGGCAGAATATCAATGTCAGCATTAACTTTCAATAATTTGTTCCAGGTTTAGCTAATTCAGGTCAAAGTGTTCATCTATGTGATATGTCAAGCCACAACAAACTGTATTATGGATTGCATATTTTCTTCAGCCAAAGTAGGATCCAAAAGTGAAATAAGCATGGATATGTAAACAGAGAAATTCATTTGGTGTCTAGGCTAGAAGGGGTGTATCCTAGCAAATCAAGAATTTGCAATTATTTCATTTTCTCACCTCTGAATTTTTTTTCAGAAATACAGAATTAAAGTAGTAAAAAAAAAAAAAAGTAGTAAGTAAATGCCAATATGTTATCTACAGTCCAAATTAGATGTTCACTTTGCTCAGCAATAGCAGATATTTTCATGGCTTAAGAGGTTTTTCTATCCTTAAAAGAAACCTAAATGAACTTTCTCTAATAACTCTTCTTTTTAAAGAGCATGGAAATCTAATAATTTCTGCTGGTCATATTTATTTGGCTGTTAGAGATCTGCTGTCAGATTCTTTACCATGTTTGGATAATAGAGATAAGAAAGCTGGGCTCCAAAGATTTCATGCCAATTAAATGCAAAAAAAACTCCAAAGTGTCAGCACAGATACTGATAACGCATTTACCTCAGAAATCTGGCGGAAGAAAACCCTCATCACTAGCTTGGTGTGCTAATGCAGGGCCTTACTGCACTGGGGCTTGTGTGTGGGTACAATGCAGGTCCTTGCACACATTGGTGTGCAAATGCACACACATCCAATAATTGGGGTTTGCCTTATCTCTCATTTTAGGCTCTTATCTCACTGTTAGTGGTCGTTCTTAGGAACTGACAGACTCCTGATAAAAACACTTGGTGAAGTTGTCTCTTGATACTTCAGTTTAAGTAATTTTCCTCAATTATTTTGAATTATCAGCTTGTCTTTCCCATCAGAAATACTGGTCATTTATGCTAGCTTTAAACAGGAAACCTTGGATATATTTCATGGCTCTCATGGAAACATCTTCATTACCACAATCATGAGTCATCACTTCTGTAATCTTGTTACTTTATTTGAATTACTGAAGGGGCTCTAGCACTCATTTTCTAAGAATTGACATTGAACCATAGAAGTAGGGCAAAAGCATCCTTTGAGAACCTGGACCCTGTCAAGATGGGGGTAGGAAGTTGCAAGGAACTCTGTTAACCATTGCCTCTCTCCCTACATGTCTTCTTTTTGAGTATTGTTAGCTTGGATTTGGCAGGGAGTGGGGTTGGAGTCTGTGATCCCAGGGAACACATATTTTGACCAAATGTGGCCGCAGCAGCAAGGAATGGAAGACTAACCAAAGAATGGGGTGGTTTAGGAGAAAACCAAATGCTGTTTCCTGAGCTGTTAGAACCCCTCTTTGCATATGGTGGGGATCTGTGCTGACCTTGAGGAAGTTTTGGTGTTTATGCAGATGCACAAAGTCCTTAGGCAGTCTGTGTTTCCTGCTCCCAAGGAAGTTCAGGTAACAAAAAAAGTGATATCCCTGCAGGGTATCCTTCCTCAGGAATTAGTAGCCAAGGGAAGTATGAAGTGCACTGGGATCGTGGGTGCTTTCAGGGGATAATACTAACAATATGGGCAACCAGCTAGGGAAGGCTGGTGAACTTGTGCTAAGAGCTCTGGGGGAGAGGAGGAGGGGGAAACATTCAGCAGAACAAATCCAGGGTTGGTTCTGTGGAACTCACTGCACAAGGAGTGGGGATAGACAGCTTTTTGTCTAGACAGCAGTTGAGCACTGGAGTCTGGGGTGCAGAGTAGGGGAGGATGTGTACAGGGCAGAGCAGCATATGCCACTATGGAGAAGGCTCAACCAGACCCAAACACTTTGAATACAACTGACCTGATCCTAAATTTTAGCAGAATTGTTAAAAAAGCAGAAACTGGGAAAATAAGCACCCTGTACAGGTTGGGAGTAGAGTTCAACTTTGTTTCAATATCTGGTCCCGCTCTAGTAAGCATGGAGAGGAGACAAGCTGTGGCATCTCAGCCTTCAGAAAACTAAAAGCGGAGGATTACTACAACATGTTTCCTCTGGCTAAGGAAGAAAACTCAACCTAACTCTTTTTCTCACATAAAGTCTTGAAATTATGGATGAAAGTAAGATCCTCTCTAAAAGCAAATAAACAAAAAAGTCCTTCATTTATTGTCCAGAAGAACTTAATTAATCAAGATTGCTATATTGATGGGACGTTGCAAACTGTTCTACTGCAGTACCCATGTTAGGAGCGTCAGGAAGTGGCCTGTTTGAACTTATTTTGTGGCTATGGTATTAGCAGGAATGTTTTCCAACTACCTTATAGGAAAGAGATCACCAATCCAATAGTTTTCAGTAATACTCCATTGAGTATTACTGAGTTTCCTAAACAGCTTCAGGCAGCTTTAGAGGAGGAAGGCAGTTTTGGCCAAACAGTGCGTGCTTCTTCACACCCTGGAAAATGGTCGTATTTCTGCAGAGCTTATTTGGGCCTATATGTAAACAGAGTTAAAATTCTGCCTTCAAATAAGCATCAGTATAACCTCTGCATTTATACAACCTAGTGGCTTTGTAAGCAACCTGCAATACTCCTATCTTGATAGTAAGAGTTTATTTGAATTGCAGTACTGCTACAATATTGACCTTGTTGGCATTGTTTTTATATTGTTAAAGGAATATCAATTTCTGTATTGGATCATGTGGAAATTATAATATAAAACAAAAAACAAAAAAAACCCTCAAACCAAAGAACCACAGCCCAAACCAGTTCATAGTCAAGGTAAAGTGATTAAATTCTCTCCAGCTTTGGCTTTGTTGGAACAGAGCTGGCAATTACTGCCCAAAAGTAGAGATGCTTTAGAAGCCACAAAATAGTATTAGATAATCTCAATAACCTCTCAGCTCAGGGTTAGGGGTTCACTGATTTTTGTCTCGCAAGAGACATGCGTTTTTGCTTTATTACACCTTGGGATGCATTCTTCCTTTAGCTGAGGTAATTTCCTAGATGAAGTGCTGGCCGTGGCTGGGTCACTGCAGTTTGTCTCCTGTTCAGGTCTCTAATATGTGCTGTCTCCACTGCCTGTTGTTGTGGCCTTTGGCCTGCTTGTGCTCCTGGGAGTCTCCTGAGGAGCAGCTTCAAGAAAACCCTGCTGCCCCTTTGTGACCATGAGGGGAGGCTTTGCTGTCTCAATGGCCGGCTGCAAGGCTCTCTTATGCCCTGCCGAGTTCTGAAATTCCTGTTGGCAAAGGAGCGCTCCAATCTGCATTATTCTGGCTGCTGCAGGAAATGAACGGTGGCTGGAGTCTTGCCACCCTTTTGGTTATGCAAATCGGGAATTATGCAGAGGAGCTATTTGAGTCTTGTTTTATTTTTGCTTAATCAGTTGTCAACATGTTTATACAGTTCAGTCACTGTCACTTGCCATTGTTTTGCCCTGACTCCATGTTTGTGGAGGAGTTCATCACAGGGAAGGGCGGGCAGAGAGGCTGCTCCTTTGAGAAGCAGCCGGGTGAGGCTTGCAGGCATTCCCAGAGGCTCTGGGAAGCCACCATCCTACCCAGGCACTGCAAACCCCACGAGGCAGAGAAGAAAACAGAAATTGCCAACTGGTGGATCTACCTATTAAACCCATGCCAAATCAGTCCCATTTCATGCTGGCTTGTCCTAAGAGGGATTCCTGTCTTAATGAAAGCTGTGCAGATCTAGAGTAACTTTATCATCTGTAATTGGGTTATCCTGGATTTGTTCCACCCCAAGGTTGGTATGTGGTGCAGATCCTCCCTCATGGTAGGAGGAGGGAAGGGTGAAGGCAGCAAGCTTTAATGTCTGCGCTGCCACCTACCCAGGTACTGTGGCCAAGAAAGACTGTGACAGGTAGAAGTGAGAGTTACTCCCATTAGGCAGACCAGAGTATAAACCTTTCATCCTTACTGGGTAATGACTCTGTGAAGCGAGCAGCATTCACCCACTTGTTCTCATTAGGGTGGATTCCATTGGGGCTCAGGGCTTCCCTTGGCACAGAAAGCTATAATTCATATTTCACAACACTAGCTCTTGTAAATATGATGTAGAAATCAATAAGTTCATTTTTAAATTCATGTTCCAGTTTTCAGGTTATTAAGAAGTTTCTCATAGCCTACTTTGTACAGATCTTACTGGGTGTTCTGTCATATCACCTCTAATTATGTGTTGCCTCTTAAAAATACACACTCGCTTGTTTTTTTGAATCACAGAAACCCTGAAAGAAATGATTTTTTCAGTTCTCAAACCACCATTAATCATGACAGCTGTTGTAACTCATAGAGGCAAATTGTGAGCGGATTTTTCTGGGGCTTTGGGGTTTTGGTGGTGTTTGATTTTTTTCTTCAGATAACCTTACCATAGTTTGCAGTTACTTTCAAGTAGTGTGTAAAGGATGCATCCAGTGTCTACGAAACATTGGCCCCCACTAAAGAGTAACTATGAATTTATACCTGCTAAAGCTGGCATTTGCAGTGTATTTAGAGCAATATTCCCACCCCTCAGATAAAAAGCAAAGCTCGTTTTCTTTTTTTTTTTTTTCATAGTCATAAAATTGGTGGCAGGTAGAAACAGCAGCTTGTTCTCATAAATGAGAAGAGCTGTAAACATTGATTAATCTTCATGTAAATTCCTTTTGCCACAACCCTGCTGACAGATCATTATCCTCTCAGATGCCTGTCTCTTTAGCCATACTGCCTTGCCACTTTGTCATCCTCTATTAAGTAAACTGGGTTGTGCCTGGCTTGGAAAGGAGAACAATAGAGACTTGGGTGTTGCTGTCGGGGCTGTTGGCAAATTAATAGATGACACCTCTTGCCACTTAGAGAAGAAGAGGAGGACTAAATGAGTTCATCAGCACAAGGCTCAGCAGTGGTGTTTTGGCTCGGTTTATTGTGGCTGATGAGACACAAAACTAAACTCTAACAGTTGCTCAGCTCCTTGCATGATTGTTAAGCCTGGTGTCTTGGCCAAGTTCCATTTTGGGTCATTATGTTGTCCTTTCTGCTGTTCCCCTGTAGTTTCAGCTGGATTAATTCTTTTTTACTTCCCCTTCTGGAACCAGTTATTTGGCACTGCTGCCACTCTTCACTGGCATCCCAGAGGCTGACTGCATGTCAGTGGTAGGTGGATGTGAGGGAGTAATCTTCATCTAAAGCCTTTAAAGCACTTGATCTAAAAAGATGAAAGGACTCTAAATAAAGGAAGAGGTATCACTGTTATTCAATCACAAATAGAAAGAATTTCCTATGCTCATCATATTGAGGTTGACACCTGGTACTCAAGGAGAGGAAAAAGTCTTTTGAGCTGTTTTTGGTTTCCCCATTCTCCCATTTATACTTCATCTAAAAGCCTGCTTGACCATATTGCTTTTATCCAGTCACTACTGACCAATAATGCGTTTATTACACTGCAGTATTTCCAAGGTAACCCTGTCAGCTAGAGGTGAAAATTGTTGCATTCAATTTCCTCTGCACAAATGACATTTCTTAGTCAAAATGCACATGATAAGCAAGTTATTGTCCATCCAGCACTGAGGAAGGACACCTCCAGAGTTATTAGTAACACTAATTTGTACATATGAAACAAACCAAACCAAGCCAAACTTTCCCCAAAGCACTGTGCTCTTAAATATAATGAAACAATACTAGTTATTATCTACTGTCAGCAGCATATGAGAAATGCCAGATTAAATGTAAATTATTACAAATACAGCTATCCTAAGTAATTTACATATATTTACAGAATATTTCTTGTGTATAAGCAAATACTTACCATTAGCTATAAATCTTTCAGTTTTCAGTGTTGTCAAATGCCTTTGTCCATCATATTATGGTCTTAAGCAACCTCTGTTCTGTATTTTCATAATCTTCTTGCTAATACCATGGAATAATAGTCTTTGGCCTTTAGTTGAAGGTGTGGGACTAACTATTACTATGAGAAAAACAAATGAAGTGAACATGCTGACCTCATTACAAAATAAGTGGTTGCCAAACAAATATTGCTAGCTTCTTCCTTAGAAACAATCTGATATGAAGCAGACAAGTATGTCTTCTGTTCAGCCTGTAAATACTTTGCATAAGTGTAATTAAGGACACACATTTTTTCCCCACAGCCAATTTTAATTATAATCCTCTTCTCTTCCAATGTCCGTATTTTTCTTATTGAGGTCATGGGTTGATTTTAATATTTGCAGGAGATAACAGAACTGAGGTCTTCTATGGAAACTTGAGATGTCAGATTATTTTTATCGAAAGCCACATTTTGTTTTTAGACTCAAGATCCCAATGGTCACTCTTAAGAGATGGCATTGCCAAAAAATTTAATACCCCTACTTCCCCTTTTGCTTCCAAGAAATCTTACTATAGAGCAATTTTTTCCTTGAGAAGTACCAGAAACTTAGAGCAGTTAACATTTGGGAATGTCAATTCAGTGGAAGGAAGGAGGATATATCTAAATGTCAGGATGTTAAACACCATTTTATCTGTCTTTAGATTTTTTGAGTACAATACAAAAAAAAATCTATTTTGATTAGAATCTTTGTATAAAATTAGCGCATAGGATAATTACTTTGGGTGAAACATTAGCACATATAAATTTTAAGAAACTATGTTCTTTGGGCAAGGCTTACATGAGGACTTTGAGTTTATTTTAGGATTCATTTTTTCTCCTAGAAAATGGAAATGCATGCTAGTTGTCTTGTAATTCTAGTATTTCTAGTTCTTGTGTTTAATATCTAATTGTAGAAAAATAAAGGAACAAGTAGTGAAGCAGCAGGCAAAATTTTGATTGTAATGTGATTAGAAGTTTGATAAAACAATGCTAACATGACATAGTTCTTTGTAAAACTGTGCTATATATTTTTACTACTGTGATTTCATTAGTGTGTTGGTCAATTTTCTGAGGTGGTATTTTACAGAAATCAAAACTATATCAATAGTCTTACTAAATCACATATGCATTAATGAAAAATATTTTTAATGAACTCTGGGTGAAAAGTTGAATTTGTCTTGACAAAGTCTCTAGAAAGGCTTCACATGATGTATGGTGAGCTAGTAATTTTGTTTTGTTTCCATGAGGAAAGAATAGTAAATTCCTTTTGCCACAACCTTAGTCTGTGAGTTTGGTGGGCCAATGTCACGAATGTTGCTAAGGAGGAGTAAAAATCAGACTTGGGTAATTTAGAGCTGACGCATCTGGCAAAAATAAAACACAGTACAATACTACTGAAAAGTTCAAGAAATGCTCAGACATTAGTGAAAAGTGAGCTAGACTTGAGTATGCAGGAAGGAATGAGTCATATTTGTCTGCCCACACATTGGTGCCAGTGTACCAGGCTTGTGAAGTGTGACGGTGTCTCTGTTACAGCTACAAAACTATTTAATGAACACAACAAATGCATTAGGAAATGAAAAGGTGTCTGAAGAAGAATTTGAGTATTCTATGAGATAAATTGCTCTGTCATAGATAGGTCAGGCCTATGCACATAGACAGCCTGGCCTGCCAGATTCTCCTGGCCTGCTTCTTTGAAAGGTCACAGAATTTAAAAGGGGAAAACTGGGGGCTGGATTGGTTATTCTGCCAGGCTCCTAGCCTGTGTGCCTGTGGAATATGCTCTCTCCTTTCCCACGCCTTCTGTAGCATCTGCCACTATCACAAAAGCAAATCCATACTTATGCTACTGAAATGTGCATAGGGGGAGATCCTGATAAATGGCATATGTAATCCTGGTCACAGGGTGGCCATTGGTATGTGTGTCAAAGCAGGTGACTTAATGCTGAGATGCTCTCTCCCAGCTCACACCTACTCATTGTATCATAGGGATGTATTTATGTCTCAGTTTGCAACAGGTAATCTCAGTCCTGGGTGCTATTTACCAGATGGCTTTTGCAGCCTTGATTCTTCTTCTGGAATTAAATGTCTAGGCCCTTAAAAGCAAAATTATTTTTATCCCTATGGCGCTTTTCCCCCTGCTCTTATCCAATAGTTCCAGCCTTTTTAGTCCCTATGTATGAGACATTAGGCTCTCTTCTTTTAAGCTGCTGCAGAGGTAAAAGCTTGTGTCTCTGTGCTGAGGACAGCATGAGTAGACTTGGTTCTGGTGACTGTTATAATTAGGGCATAACTTTACATATAAAGTAACTTCTTATATATAAATCTACTAGGCCCATCTAGATAGGAAGCTGGGAAGAACCTACTTCAAAAATCCAACTTTAGTGTAATCATGGCAGGTAAAATCTGGAAAATACCCACATTTCCATAAACTAAGCAGTTATGAAAGCAACCAGGGCTCTGTGAACCCTGAACAAAGGTGTTGTGTGTGTACTGAGAAGGTATTTTGCTGAATCAGAAGGATTCAGAACCTGGAATCCTTCTCCATTAGGAAAATTTAGAAATCCTTAGGGTATCAGGGTACTTCAGTTTGTTTGTAAGAAACTTCATTAATTGCCTTGACTAGAAATCTGACAGAGCAGAATTCCCTGTGTGGACTCCCAGCACTGTCTGACCTGTGTAAGAAAAAACCACAGCCTTTCTGGCATCTCTGGACTTCTGCTGCCTAACTTGAAAATGCCTCCAGACTTGAGGTGCTCCTAGGGCTAGGGATCACCTGAGCAGGTTTTGAAGTTTTGGACAAGACTATCTATAAAGCAGAAATTGAGCTGCTCATTAGTCTATATTGCATGGAAGAATTGGCTGTGTGAGACCCTTGGGATGCCAAGAAACAGCAGGGAGGAGGAGAGGCTCTGCTCTCTTCTGCCGCCCTTGTTTACAAATACTGGCAAATGTAAGTACTTCTTTTAGCACAGTTATCCAGTGGAAACTGCTATTCACACAAAGAAAAAGTATTTAAAGAAGCATCTGAGTTTTGGAAGCTACCAGAGGAAAACTAAGGAGGATACTGAATGAAACATTATAAACTTGTGTGGCAATAAGTTTAATATTTATTGAAGAAAAAACATTCCAGTGGTTCATTGGTGTGTGTGTCTGAAGGATGAAGTCTAAGGGAAGGACAGGACAGGGAGATGCATATGAAATACAAGGAAAAAGGCCAAGTTTTACATAACCTGATTTTAGAAATATAAAATTGATAAAGCTTGGCAAGGAATTGTATGTGGTTATCCAGTTTGACTTCTAAGGGAAATCAACACTTGGAAGTTAAGTTGTGTCTTTGAGAATCAACCTAGACTACAAAAAGAAATTCTCATAGTTGAGAATAAACTTTAGATCTTTAGATCTAAACTTCAAGTTTCTTATAAATTTTTATATTTGAGTGAAATTATGCAATTTGGAGTTAGTATTCTTGGGGATAAAGGAAGGACTGAAAACTGGGAGTTATGGAAAAGGGAGGTAAATTGAGTCCACTTTTCTCAGTGTTCTAGTACAATAATAATATTGGTTATTACAAGCAGTGGAGAACCCATCCAGAACTGGTTTTGGTATGTGGACATAAATTCTAGCAATGCTTGTTGTCATATGGTATTAAGAGATTTCAAAAGTAAAAATGATGACACTAAAATTGCAGTCAATCTTGAGAATTAGTTCTATAATAATTGTGAACTGATTTTGTGTTCTTAGATGTGGAGGGAAGCCAAAAAGATGTGAAGTTGCATGTAAGTCCTAACATAGATTCCTGTAATTTAAAATTGCATTGTGCTTGGATACTTCTGCTTTAAAAGCTGCTGATAACAAAAGACACCTACTTTTACATTTAAGCTATGAAATTTGTTTTGGTCCACTGTGGGCAATGAAAGGATTAGCTATAATCATAACTAGGCAACAGTTGTTGTTCTGTAGTCCTGTAATTGTGATGAAAGTATATAATCCACTTCTTTTCTTGCAAATCCTAATTTACAGATGTTAGTAGAAATTGGAGGTAAATGTAGTTCTGTCATAATCTACTTTCTGTCAGATCTCCGCAACAGAAATGAAAATAGAAGATTATTGCATAAGGAAAGGATTTTTTATTTAAAAGATCTTTTCTCAAACATTTCTAGCACTTGAAAGCTGTCTCCTTCAAAGTGATGGAAACAAAAATGTAAAGCAAGTCTAAAGACTTCCATTTCATTAGAGTTTGCTGGAAAAGGGGAATTCTGCTTTATTTAAAGTACTCAGAGATGGGGTACTGGGGAACTGCAAGTTTCATGCCTCAAAATGGAAAGTTTCCTACCAGAAACAGAATGTATATGAGCTTCTGCTGTGTTCTACAAGCCTAGAAACTCTCTTTTTTCTCTCTCTCCCTTCTTTTTTAAAGTGGAGGTAAATCAAAAATTAATCTTTCATTTCCAGAAGAAAATGGTTTAGAAACATTGACCCAGTTTCCTCGTGATGAGACTTGGGGGATGTTGGTATTAAAAATTATTCAAGGTAATTTCCAAACTTTTAAATTTAAAATTTAAATTTAAAATTTAATTTAAATTTTAAAACTTCTAATTTCTTCAGAGTTCTTTAGGAAATAAGGTGGGTTAAATTGTTTTTATCCACCGAAATTGAGGAGCGTGTTGTTAATGCAGCTAGTTTTTACTGGAAAGCCTTTATTCTGAATAATTGTGTATTCTGTTCAGGACCTTGCTGATGGGAAGCAAAGTGTTTCTCTCCTTCATTTGCAGTACTCAAGTGAAGAGCCAGATGGGTCCAGTAGCTAGAATTAAAAAAGAAGCTCTCCTATGCCTTTGGTCTGAAGTTCAATATCGTTATGTCCCTAATAGCAGCTGCTTCTGTTTGAACCCTGGGTTATGAAAAATGAACTGCATTAAATGGGAAATCATTAACTATCAGCTGAGTAATAGTACTGTACTTTGTTGGCCTGCCTAAATCACCAGTGTCTGCTTCCTCACATGCAAAGAGTTGCTCTTCAGAATAACACAGTGAAACACTGGCAGAAGGGCTACTACTTAAGCCTGAAGCCACACAAAAAAACCCTCTCAAACACCTTTTTCTTCCTTTTTTTTTTTTTTTCTTTTAGGTTTTCAGCCAGTTACTGATGATCAGCACACAGGCAGCTGCTGAGGAAGTGATAAAACAGTTTTATGCCAAAATTCCCCATGTGTGTGCATATGTGTGAATAGGCATACATATACCACATATATAGACATTGTTAATTCTTTTCTTGTTCAAAATTCTCCCTGTTACGTGCTTGTCCTGCTTTAAAATCTGTTAAATTGTACCTGCCTGCTATCTTGGCTTTTTTGTGAAGGCTGAATTTGCTAGTTTTATCTTTCTTTTATGCAGGATGTGAAAACCACAAAGAGAAAAACATATGCTATTTGAAAATCACATCAAATCAGGAATGATGTTGATGGCCTGAATAAAAATTGTTCCAAACTAGACCTTTATTTGTCTGAAAGAATTAGTTTCTATAAAATGTCACAACAGATTAGTACTGGAAAGCTCCCTATTGTGTGTAGTCTCAGAGTGCTGAAACAGATCAGCTGTGGCTTCTGAATCTCTGCAGCAAGATTTTTTTTTTGCTCATCTTTGCTGTTTTGTGTGTTTGCAGGGTGTTTGGTACTGTTTTTCCCAGTGTTTCTGCTCTCAGTCCTTTATCATTTTATATTGTTATACAGTCAAGAATAATATAACAAGAGAAGTAACCATTACCATACATCTCTCAGCTCAAACTTCTATAACCTCATCTATTCCAAGAGCCAAACAAGACGTGAAATGCCCACTCCCCAAGTTAATGATGCTGAAATAAGGTGAAGTCATGCACATATGAAAGAAAGGGATTGCTCTTACCCTTTTTTACAAGGAAAATCAATGTCTTATGAGGTGAATTATTGCTAGAATTTATATGAAAGCTTTCAGTGTTATGCTGTTATTTGTATGAAGTGTGCAACAGGTGGCTCTTGAGGTTTTAACTTAGAATGAAACTATAACTGCTAGTAATGTTCCACTCATTAATACAGCTCCATGAAACCGTGTGAGATAAGCATATGGGATGGGAAATGCTTCAGCAAATAGAAATACTATTCAGACTTACACAGATGCACTGCAGACTTCTCCATAGCTTAAGTTTAGAGGTTACAAGAGTTCCAAATCCGTCTCTAGTTACTTCTCTATACTTCTCCTTTTTCTTTTTCTTGATGTAAGATAAAGTGCTGGTACAAAAAAGCCTCTAAATGCAATAGCCAGTGCTGCAAAGAACCATACTTTCTTACTTTACTCTCTTCATATATTAGATAATGAATGCAATGGCACAATTCAGCAAAATAGCAAATGATATGGCTAGAGCTAGAGAACATATTTTTCTGGAACATGAGATAAATAGTATTTAAATAAGAGAGTGTTTAATGGGATATGAAACTATGATAAATACATATATTACATATTCTTTGATACTTGCTGAGGCATTAGAGAGCTGTGCTGTCTTAAAGGCAGAAATTCATGAGAATTGCTGTCTGCACTCTTGGTGTGGGTACATAGTGAAAATAGGATCCAGAGGACTTCTAAGTACTGAGAGAGAAGATTAACCCTCTGATTTACAGCATTAGCATCTCTTTCATTTCTAATGCTCAGACATACAGTTATATATGTGATGGTGCCAAGCCTGAACCCTGTATATTCCTGTTGCTCTCTGAGGTCTAATAGTGCAGATTAGTGGGCCATATCTGACTGTTCTGATCTAGCAAGGATGTTATTTGTGAAGCCCAAGAATGATGAAACAATAGACACTGCTAAGTTAAGATGTCAGCTTTAGATCCTCTTGGTAGTTTGCTGTCTCTAGAGGTGAAATTTGGGAATCAAATATTCAAGAAATGAAACTTTTGTAGAGGCAGACCATGTAGTTCATGATGAAAATAAGTGGCTGTGAGCCTGTTGATCAATTACAGGCTCAGGTGTAGACTGAGAGTCCCTTTCTCTTACTGTCCTAACAGTTGAAGTGTAACAGAAGTACAGGATATGAAAAGTGTTGAAATTGCCCTATCTCCAGTCATTGCCCTTAAATCTGACAGAAGAGACAGCAGTTGAAGATCCTTTGACTAATTTGAAAACTGTAAGCAGTTACATCAGCTGTGTTGTGTGGTAGCCAAACATGGCTAGTGTTAGCAAATAATGAGTTGTGTTTGTTGTGGAGTTAGTTTCTATGAGATCTCAATCACTTCACACAGGACACAATCTATTGCTGAGCTGTAAAAAGTGAGTCCTACCTCACTGCACCCTCTCACTGTCATGGCATCATTCTGCTGATACTTCCAGTGCTAAATATAAGTTCAGGCTTGAAGAATTAGATCATACTCCCTAACTTTAGTTTCCTTTTCATCACACTGGGAGGTGTGTCTTGCTTAAATACCTGGTAAAATATATCCTGGCTTTGCAGCAAGGACTGTTGGCAAAACAACGTAGCCCATACATTTTCTTTCATCACTGTTAGGGTATAAATTAACTTGTAAAGCACATCATTCTTAACATGAAAAAATAGGCCTCAAAGTGAAGGGCATCATCAAATGTTTGCAATTAAACACATCATCTGCATTTGCACTGATAGTCTCTGAACATCCTGCATTTAAAATGAGTTGCACTGGAAACAGAATGAAAAAAATGTAGCCACCACTCCTAGGTCAGGACAGAATACCAGTACTCACCATTCCCAAGATGTCTTTCTTAATCCCTATGATTAAGTACATGAATTTATCCACCTCTTCTCCCTCCATCTCTTATCTCTTGTTTGTTTTTGTATCAGGAGCCACAGTGACTGGGATTGAACCTTGGTTAAGCATGGAAGGTAGTGCCCTGTGTGTGGAACACATACAGGGATTGTCACAGTCTCTCCATACCAATCATATTAGGTGGCACTATTATGAAGCTGCTTTAAAACAAACAACTCCCCCCCCAAAAAAAAAAAAACCAAAAACATAAAGACAGTGTGGTATCTTTCAGTACTCAAACTGATGCATCTTCCAGTTTGACTCTAACTATATAATAATAATGCACTAAGAAATAAGCTTTTAACAATTAATATAAGATTAAAGGCTAAGCACCCTTTACTACCTGAAAAGGTTAAAAATACTCTGTATCTTTTAGATGTTTCTTTTTAAAGAAGTTGTACTAATCAATTTCTTTTCAAAGCACTTGAGTTCCTAGCAGTTTCCTAAAACTGGAGAGACATTTCTGTTCTTTGTAAGCTAAATCAATCTCTGAAGAGCCTTATAAAAATAAAATAGCTTAAGGATGAAACAGCAGTAAGAAAGGAGATCAATCTACCAATTTATCAGTCTATCTATTTTCTAGCCATATCTATCTATAATGGTTAAAAGTTTTAAAGGACACTAAATTTAAGTATTTTATATTGCTTTTTATAAGGGCATTTCAATTTATCTCTATTCCTTTGGAAAGATGAATATTGTCACTGCACGTTGTAGGCTTGTGTTGGCTAAAAAGAGTCAGGGGCATGACAGCATTTATAGAAGGCATGAGCTCAAATGTCAGTAGAGCATCCAAAAATGGCTGAAGCATCACCCAGCCACTGCCATCTGTTGAGTGTTTCATGACAGCTGTATCTCTTGACCAGAGCTGGTGCAGATAATCATGAAAGGCACAGAGGAAGCATACAACAGTTGTACAGAGAAAGGGGAGGGGGGAATTCCACTTTAAACATTGTTTTTAATTGCACCATAATGATTTTTTAACAGACACCATGGTATGTAGCTTAGGCTCTGGCCTGAGTTAAAGCAAACAATAAACCACAGTGCAGCTGAAAAGCAATTGAAATTCCCTCTGCTAGAAGCTTTTGTCCAGGCTAAGTATTTAATAGTGCTTCTCCCAGAGACTTTTGCCCTAAAGATACTCCTGCTGCAACAAAAGAAGAAAAAAAACCCAAACAACAACTAGGAAAAACACCCCACAAAAAACCAACTAAACAAACAGAAAAAAATCCTTGCCTCAGCTACTGCATCAACAGGACTATCAACCCAAATATTCTTGTTATTGACTTACTAAGGGGAAGGCAGGGTTCTTAAGCCTTTTACCTCTTAGAGAGGAGGAAACTTTAGGCCATGAAATTTCAGGTCCTAACACTATGAGGTGCACTTAAAGTAAACGCTGGCTGAAAGAATAAATGACTGTGGAATAGAGTAAAATCATTCTGGTTTTCCTATCATTTCCCCCAGCATATGGATCTGCTTTCTCCCCCAAGGCATACAAAACTACCATCTGACTTTATTGTTTCTGATACAAACTCTCATAAGCTGGGGAGACTTCTAGATGAACTGGCAACCCGGACATGAAATCAATGGCACAGGCAGTAGCACAGGGTAGGTGTCATTGCGAGGCAAAGCCTTTGATGTGAAAGCCTTCTCTTATCCTCTTATCTAACCCTTGCCTTCCCATAGCCGTGCCTCATATTGTTCTGTCACTTCAGTATGTCAGGGTTGCTGTTATTACAGCTCTGGGTTACCCAGCAGATGTTGCTGTGAAGTGGTACAGCACAAACAATGGGAGTTTAGTTCGTCCCTTTGATAATGCTAATAAAGCACACTGCTTGGGAAGTAAAATTGCTTAAAGATACGTTACTTGTGAACATATCCAAAGTTTGGAGCTGAGACTTTTGCACAATTTCAGATAACTTTACATGTCTACAACTTTATGGGCAAGTTCAGATGGTGTTAGATGAACTTCAGAGCCTCACTTACCTGATATGAGGCTGATACAACTGTTATATGTACCGGGGGTTTAGATCTTTATGCTTTAAAAGTGAATGATAAAATGAAAATCATAGCATAATGAATGCTAGCAGCTGTGCCTGAGTCTGCAGCACAGAGATTATTCAATAACTCAATGGGTTGCTGATATGGTCAAGCCTCAGAAGATTATTTTTTTCTTTTGTAAGAACAAGGGAGGTTATGATTGCTGCCATGTAGCTCAACAGGATCCTCAATATCTCTAAAGAAATGATCCCTCCCAGATTCAGATAACAGTTGACCATGTAATCTATCCAAAAACAAAATTGCCTTCAGGACATACAAGCCAAAGTTCACTTGTAGTACTGGTTCTTCTTTTATTAATCCCAGAAAGATGTCAGGCTGTAGTATGTCTGCAATATACTTTAGGCAGCTTTGTTTATTTCTTACATCCATTCAAACACTAATAAGATGAGGAAATATGTAATTAATAATAATATGAGGAGGGGTGCCAAAGGCCATGACTTGCCTTCATGATGCATTGCTGCATATCTGAACTGCTCTGCTAGTTTAAATACCTTACACAATGTTAACCTTATCTGCCAGCTAGCCTCTGTTACTATTTGAAGTAGGAGTGGGTAGGAGTTATTTCTGAGATGTGTGTGATTCCACAGTGTTGGGTTACACTTGAGAGAAAATGACATTTCAAATACATATATGTATAAAAAGTACATTAAAGCAGGGCACCTTTAAAGTACCACTTCTGCTTCTAGGTCAGTGGGAGGCTCTGGCTTACTGCTACATTAGTGTTTACAAAATTCTTTGGCATTTATATCTTTTTATTTTACAAGTTTACTCTGAAAGAAGCTAGTAAAACGAAACATAGGTCTACCCTCCCCCCCCCACCAAAGTCACTTTTATGTTTCTTTCTTTTTTAACATGGCAAAGTGGTTGTAAAATGTACTCTTGATTCTTAAATAAAACAGCATGTAAGTAGGATGGGTATGGGAAGTGGGCCCCTTTCTTGAGATTTTATAGACCGCACAGGACCTCAGACAGGAACAATGATGCTAAATGTAGATTTATTTTTCAAGGGTTTGCACAGAGTGCTTCGCATTGCTAAGTAAAGACAGCAGATTCTTCTAAAAATTTCTAAGAAACTGTTAAGACAAGGAGAACTATTTCTTAATGATCAAACTTATGTTCAGTTGTTGTACAATTAAGGAAGAAATGGGTGATTGCAGAATAGCTATTCAGACTCCTGTGAAACTTAACAGGGAATGGGATTGCCCCTCTAAGAAGAATAGGACAGACCATATAATTCGACATCTGGGATCTAGGAAGACCCCCAGTTGAGGGTACTATTGAAATTCAAAACCAAGAAAAAAGTGTGTGAGGGGGAACCCTGCAATAGCTGCAATTGTGATGCCTGCCTTGTTTATGATTAAAGCTGATTAAAAATGCAAAAAGTACATTTCATTGTAAAAAACAGTGAACTGGAAGAGAGGAAAGAAAAGGATTTAGGATTCAATTTTGCAAATTTTAAATCCAAGGATTAAATGTGGAAAGGAATAGATCTGCAGCATTTTGAGGATTGGGGTTTTTGTTTAAGACTGCAATTGTGTGCTCTTTTTTCCAAGGTAAGCGAATGTTAAGTACGCTGAGATGCTATTGCTCCATGCTTCCATGCTAATAAGGCGTGCTTCCCACAGTGTGTGACAGAAAGGATGAATACCATGCAGTGCTAATGGTTAATTTGTAGTGGCATGTGTGTTCCTTGAATGTTTGTGAAGTTTCATGATTCACCATCACACAATTGAATCACTCCTTTTTTAAAGATATAGCAATATGTAATGAGATGAAGCAATGCTGACAGGGTTTTTGAAAGATACATTGTCCTCCACAGCCTATTCACTTCATAATAATACCCCTTAAATTTGTTAATTTCTCACGATTTGGGGGCTAGAGTGAGTCCTCGTCAAATAATTTCGGTATTGACCGTGATTTAAAATGTTAATTACTGTGGAATTTGTCACAGATAGCATCAAACCACAGTGGTACTAATCTATGTCATGGATTTGAAACTCCTTTGGGAAGCTCATATTTAGACTAACTGCTGAGTGAACATGACTGCTAAGATTACAGAGACTGTGGACAGTGAGGAAAAGCAGTAATGCTCCTTCTGAGTAGAAAGTAAACAATAGGGTGATTGTCTGCTTACACATTGGGGCTAAACAGCCCAACTGCTGAGAAGCTCTAGGTAAAAAACCTCCTATCAGCAAGGAGTCTTGATGTTTTCTTCATGGAGCTAGATGTTGTCAAGGATTCAGCTGAGCCACCCTAGTGAGTGTACAGGAAGCAAAACAGGATATTCTTGTATAGGCCCTGTTTCATGTAATTATGCAACACTTGAACTCTTGTGTATATTCCAGAATGGGTAACACGCCTCTAAAAGGATCAGCAGCAGCTAGTGACTGAAATATTCTTATGAAAAGTGCTCTTGATTGAAATCAGTGTGTTTACATTTTCAGTTATTCTTTGGTAAGGATTGTTCCACCTCAATGCACCCTCAAAATTAAGAAATTATTTTCACCCGGTTTCATTTCCTGTGTTTTTTTCTTTTAACAAGCAATGTAAATAATTTCCACTGTCTCTTAAAAAGGAACAATAAGGCAAATGATCAGGAAAATATCAGTACATCAAATATCCTCAGATATTTCTCGGGGATATGCTGATTTTGATAAAACACAGACAAATTCCCTGAGAGGCAGCTGAGCAGAGGTTCATGCCCAGTGACTCCCAGATCTGTACTGGGGGGGGCTTGGATACCAGAAAATCCTGGAATGTGCAGCAGGAGTTCTGGGCCCACTAGGTCCCTGTGTGTACTGCAGAAGCCAGAAAACATTGGAAGCTCTGGCTGGGTGTGCATGTGCATGCACGTGTGTATCTACATAAATACACTATCTGCATAAGCAGTGTGCTGGGTTTATTTAAATGCTCTGTTTCAATTAGAGTCTCTTTTGTTCTGTTTCTGTAAATAAAAACCACATTTTAACTTTTGAATAATCTCTGGTTTTAATAGCCTGAATGCTGCCATGTCCTGTTTGTACCACAGATAGTAATGAAACTGCTTTTATGGGTAAGAATCAGGGCTTAATATTAGAAACTAAGCTTTGTTTTCAGCACTAAGTTTGTGTTTCGTTTTTTTGTTTGGGGTTTTAAAGTTTTTTTTGTGTGTCTGGCAATAATGTTGCCCAAAGAAAAATTTTTGGCTAATACAAAGTAATGGACATCCTTCTGTGGTCTGTGGATTATAGCACACGCACAGATTTTTCCATCCTGTTATAAGACCACTCAAAAAGAAATCTGTTCTCCCTAAAACAAAGGAGGAAAAAACTCTGGATCCTTTATTTAAATAATAGCAGTAACCCCATGTTAGACTTTCCTTGTTTTCTAATCTGTATGCACAAACCCAAATTCTACTGCTGAACCAGTGAATGTCAACCAGGTTGTAGGAGTGCAAATGATGGCAGAATATGGCAACTGATTTGTAATTTTTTCCTGTTCTCAGTCTTCAGTGTAGCTGATGCCAGATAGCCTGCATTGATCTGTGCTCATACAGTTCGTGGTGTGGAAGTCAGAGGGAAACTCGCTTTAGTTCTCGTATCCCGCTTTTGTTACAGTTTGCACAGGGGCTATAACTGGAGCCTTTGCTACATTTTTTTTTTATTTGTGAGGGGAATGGAACTGCATTACTCTGAGAAATGAAATAGGAATATTAGAATGAGCAGAACAGGCACAAAACACAAATTTCTGTCATCTCCATAGCTTCAGGAATATTTTAATGTTGAAGATTTCCTGGAACTATTAAGCAGTTTCACAGATCTCTCCTCAGTTTCTTAAAAGCAAACAAAAATACCTGCAGAAGAAAAAGATTTTGTTTTTAAATAAGAGAGTCGAGTATTTTGTACTGGGGTGTCAGCAAGTGCTGATTTCAGTGCAAGGGAAGGAGTAAGACCGCATGGCTGGGAACAAAGCAGGGGGGTGAGGCAGCTTCCCCAATCAACAGTGGCAAGCTGTCAAACTGGCTCAATTGTCATGTGAAATCTCAGCTATAGAAAGGATCTATGCAAGAAATCTTTTTTTTTTTTTTTACTATGCTTTTAGCCTAAAGAGTAACAGTTCTGTTAAACTGAGAAAACAACAATTTTAAAAAGTGTTCTGCAGAACTCCTGGTAAAGGTATGCATAAGCAGTCTTATCGTAGCAAATTGAGGCTGGGGTGTTTTCTTACATGTATTATTGAATTTGGGCTTTTTTTCCTCCTTCTAATAGGCTTTTTGTGCAGTCTTTTCTTTTTCATATATGTCCTTTCTGTACTTTTCTTTCAGAATTTGTTTGTTTTGCCTCCTTTGTTGCTATTCATGATTAAGATTTAGACAGCTTCTTCATATTTGCTTATTCCTGATGCTTTTGTTTTAATTGTCACCTTCAATATCTTAGTGCAAACTTTGTTATATTTCAAAATCTTGTATCTCTTGTTGTTCTTGCCCTAGTCTCATATTATTTCATGACCCTTTTCCAGAGTCTTGACTTCTTATTTTTTTGGTATATTCTAAAGAAAACTAAGCTTCAAAATGCTTAGGAGGTATGACTAACAACAACAACAAAAGAAATAAAAATTTAAAGGAAATACAGATACAAAAATACTTTTTTTTTTTTTGCCAGAGCTTTACAGTCCCCAGATTCTTTGGAACTTGTCACACACATCATTTTGAGTGCTTTAGATGCCATCATCTATGTTTCAGCAGTACATTACTTTCAAGAATTTTGGGCTTGAAACGTGGGTGAGAATAGCTGGGGGAGGGTGTCACGATCTCTGCCAAATTTAATTCTGGGGCATAATAAGAAGCTTTCTGAAAAAAATTGTAATTTTCTCTCTATCAAGCACAGCAGCCTGAGATATAGTGTAAATTATGGTGAACTCTTAATTACTTCTGGAAAGCTTTAAAAAAGCTTACCCTTCCCACCCTGTTCTTCCCAAATGTCTCTGGGAGAACTATCCTGGTTTCTATCCGACTCTTAAAGTCATTGCCACTTCTTGAGGTGCCTTTTCAGTACCCCCAGTGTCAATCTGATGTCAGCAACTTCCCCTGAGCCTTATCACTGCAGGTTCCCACCAGTAGGTGTGGTGGACAGAGTGCTCTGAAAAGGTTAATCAGCAGCATTCGTTAATAACTAGGTAACAGTATCCAGCCTGCGGGCTACTGGTTGTTGGCAAATAGCTGGCGTGGTGCAAAGCTTGTAGTTTTTGTTCAACTGGTTGAGTGCCTTGTTGCCAGGCTTCCTGCTGGAGGAGGAGTTTGGCCGGATCACTGGGGTGTGTTGAGCAATGGCATTCATTGAACAGCGCTGCTGGCACCTCCGGGACTTCCCAAGGCTTCACATCTCCACACTGAGCTCACTACCAGGAATTCAGTATTTTAAGCAAGAACAGAATAGCCTTCTCAAGGATCCTGATTAGTGTTGGAGTGCTTCCACTGGTGCTGGTGTCCAGCCTTGCTAGGCTGAAACTCAGGAAAATTTTGTGATTTTCAGTAGTCTTTTGACACTTTCCATCCGCTCCCTTTCATGTGATTAGAAACATGGATAAACTCTCCAAGGGTTTAGTGAGAAAGACACAGAGAAGAGATCAATTTGCAAAGGTAGGAAAAATCTCTGCGATGCACACTTGTGCAGCAGCACAGCGAGTGTCCCTCCCTGCAGTGCCACTGTCACGTACACACGGGTGAGCAAAGCTACATGACGACGCAGTAAATAAATAAGGCCTTTGAGTCAGGCTAATCACTGAGTAGGCTCAGCCTGGGTTAATGGCTGAGATCGTGTCCTATTACACTGTTGACTAATGTACTTTTCAGACAGAAGTTTGTACTGCAGACTTGGCCTCAGGTTTTCCTGGTTTAATATCTCTGTCAAAAAGGTGCATGTTCTTCATATATCTTTGTGTATTCATTGCATTTTCTAGGTTAGACAAAATATTATTTTTCTTGCTAGATTCTATATTAAGATGAAAAACAAAACAAACAAAAAAGAAAATTACAAACTTTCTGGTTTTGTTTGGAACCACAGCAACAAAAACAAAGAACAGAATAATTTTTTGAGGCCCTGTAATTACAAAAATAATATTTGAATTAGCTTTTAAGATTTTTAGCCTTAGTGTATCAGACTGATATTTTTCAAACAGGCTTATGGCTTACTCCAAGTGATTTTAGCAGCTCCAGTGGGGCTAGTTATGGTGTGAATTATTACTCAGCGTGAGTAAGGAGATCAGAACTAAGCCTAGATATGGTCAGAAGGAGAGAGGGTTTTGTCTGATTTGTCTATGATAGATCTGCCCTGCTGCTAACTCCCTGGTCTTTCATTTAGTTGCTTTTTAGAGACTTTTGTTAAGACTTGCAAGGAGTCCTGAGAGGACAATTGAGCTTTTATGGGTTTTTTTGCAGAAGCAGGAAGAAAGAAGCAAGTTGCTGGTTTTTTGCTATTGTTGATTTATTTTATGCTTATCCTGCAAATATTTCTTTTTAAAATTTATTCTTAAAAAAACCCAAATCAACAAAACAAAAACCGCAAACAACCAAGAAATGTAAATTGGGCTTTGAGGAAGTAAGATGGTGAGCTTCAAGGTTGATCTGCAGATAAGGATTTCCCAAATATACAACAACATTATGATCAGCTCTTGCAGCAAGGAAGGTTATAGCTTTTGTTTTCTAAGAGAACTGATTTCCACGTGAGCTTGACTCAGTTTAGAAAGGTTTAACAACTAGAGAAATCAGATTTTTTTCACAAGATGCTATAAAAATGAAACTAACTAGTATTGACTGTTAAAGTTAGTGGGCCACTTGCTGGGCTCGGTGCCACAGAACGGACCTGAGGGCTTCCCTCAGGCAGCCTCAGGGTCCAGCTTCCCCTTGCACAGGGAAATCTCCTGGCCAAAATCCAGCTGTGATGATCCCCTGGGACCAGCTCACATCAGGCTGGGCCTTCCCAACTCACTCTGCTCTCGGAGAAAGCTCCAGTTCTGGCAATAGAAACAGCTTCTCTTTGCCAGAAACTGTCTCCTATTCTCTTGTCCTTTGTGGTGCTTGTATTAAATAGTTACAGCAAACCAGAGAATCTGTGCTGCAAGATGGTCAAGAGAATTTATGGCCTTTGGAGCCGATGGGACTAAGTTTGCTCAGGATCATGCCCTTAGTTAGCGTCCTGCAGCAAAAAGGCCTAGAGTTTAGTAAGGAAACTCTCTCAGGGATTTATAGTATTGATGACTGTAACCAAGCCTGGCAGCCCTTGGATCTTACAGCTCTCTCTGGGCCTAATCAAAGGCCATTGACGTAAACTAAAACATTTGACTTCAGAGAGTTGTGGATCAAACTCTGCGCCTACACTGACTGGGTTTGCCTTCCCCTCAGACACAACCTCACTTTAAATTCTTTTCTTCTGACAGGCCTGTAGCCTCATTCCTCTCGCTTAAGTTGGGAGGGCATTTCACAGCTCTCTATAATGCCCAGAAGTGACTTTTCCCTTCTCAAGGTGCAGTTTCACATTATACCTAATTCAGTGTAACTGCTGGCTGATCCCAAAAGCCCCATCCCTGTTTTACTGATATCAGGTTTAAAGATCATATAATCCTGGCAAGATGACTTGACACAAAATTAACCCAGTCCAACACACATCCCCTCTGGGCCGTTTGTGTCCCTCCACCATGACAAAATCCCTCCTCCCAAAAAACTAACCAAAAAGCAAACCACCAAACCCAAAATGCCACCATCTTTTCAGCAGTTTTCAACATTTGCCATGGATTAGTGTAATGTGACTCTGTGCCATGAGTCTCAAAAATTCTGCCAGGGGCATTACATAAAAGCAAAGTTAATTTGCATTAAGGCAGAGAACCCAGACAAAGAAAACATTAAGAAGAATTCAAATGAAAATGATACGAAAGGTATCATTACCAGCATATAAGGCCTAGTCCAGAAGTATTAATTAGATACTGATCCGAAGATAATGGTTAAAATGGATATTACAAGTGTGAAAACTACCCTTAATTTATGTTATTATACTTAATGTGTTTCTCCTCTTATTTTTTGCTCAACCCAGTCAGCTGTCAGTCAACATTTTTAGCATCTTGTTGGTAAGAGCTAGTTCTTCATTTTCAACCAAGTGTTCCTGGGCCACTGCAGATCTAATGTCACAGTAAACAGGGAATGTTTCTCCATTCTTTTCTTTTTCTCCTACAGACCTTGGTGTTTCCTTTCAAGTCCATTGTAATTGTTAACAAGCTAGTTTTTACTGCATTCTTTTGTCCAGGCATTGATGCACAAATTACTTCAGATTTACACTATTAGCTTAATTATTTTTCTTCACTTTAGATATAAACTCATTTTAATTCCTTTTTTTAAATTTAGATGGTGTAAATGTCATCTACTCCCATATTATTCCCATTTCAAAGCATACACTTGAACCTCACTTAATGTCTTGAACTCTTTTGCTTTATGTATGCATATTTTGAAAATAAAAACTCATAAAAAGACTACAATAACTATTACTAACCTCTAAATTTCAACATGTCTTTGTACCCCTGTTGGGAGTCTAAGCAAATGTTCTCAGTTTCCCTTGACACAGTAATGAGGAATTCTCCCTATGTGTTCTCTCTTCTCTATGTCTTGAAAATTAAAGTTGTGTCTTTAGCTATAAGATGTGCAGCCCATCTTTCTGAAAGATAAAGTTTATATCAGATTCAAGCCACCCAGCTGTTTCAGAGCTCTCCTTTTATATCAGGTTTTTAGATTTTTTTGAGTGGAATCTGACTTGCATATTAAAATTCATATTAATCATAACTTTTTGTGTTACTTAATAGGAGAGGTATTATTCTTTATCTTACATTCTGATTTACTATTCCAATTTTTTAAATGTGAGAATGTGTTCAAATTCCTATGGCAAAAATCACTTAGAAAGTAAGAAGCTACTTAAAACGAATGAAAGAAGTTATTTTTGAAAGCTGGAGGTGAAACATAAAGCTCCTGACTGCTTCCTTGCAATGAAATGTCTTGCATTTGCCAGTAGTTTCCTAGTGGTGGCTTGTTCTGCTCTGATGTAAATTAAATGTGTGATGCTAGAAGCTAAGTCACTTAGGTATTGTCACTCCGAGCAAAGGAGCTGCTAGAACCTTTTGGAAGAGAGATCTACAGTTTCCAAACTCACCAATAACAAAGCAGGTTTTTTACTTAGCATTTGTTTTTCACTTTGTATCTTCTGTGTCAACTGTTACCAGCACAAGTCCTCCCACTTTCATCCGGGAAGCTAGAGGTTTGGTTTTTATGCTGTGTAACATAGTTTCTTATTCAGGTAAATGGAAAAGTATATTGGAATGTCTTCTTATTAATTTGTTGGAAGAAGCTGAGGTCCTTGCCACTCAGATCCTTTTGGAAATCTCAGCTGTGTGGTATTTGTGCACTCATGTCTCTGGAATGTAACATCAGTGAGAAAAGGCACCAACTCTCAAGACAGCGTGACTTACCATCACCTTCCTTGAGAATTAGTTATTCCTTTGTTTTACTTCATGAAGTAAATTAATACAAATAAGGATTTGCTGGCAATGCAGTGTTTAAAAAATATATGGGTGGGCTTAGAAGTCGATCAGAGAATCTCTGACTGGAGTATAAATGTGTGGGAAGTGTAAAATTTTTTTCTTCATTTTCTTTATATTTCAGCTCTGGAAATATCTGTGTAAATACAGCAATCCCATTGTTTACTCATACATCTGGGATCTCCATAGAGAAAAAAGGCCCGGGAAACACCAAGGCTGGTGGGAGCAGGGTGAGAAACACGTTCTTTGCAGAGGGTTTTTCATATCTTTTTTGCTTCCATTGTCAAACTCAGTGACTCTGTGCTTGCAGGAAGAACAAGGGTGTCTTTATACAGATGTGGAAGCTCCCCAAAGACAGAATTTTGTCTGTACTATCAGAGCAGAAAATAGTGCAGTGCTGGCTACAGATGTGTAGTGGGTTGATCTTGCTTAGATGCCCACTAAGCCACTCTATCACTCCTCCTACTTAACTGGACTGGGGAGAGAAAATAAGATACAAAACAGCTCATAGGTTGAGATAAGACGGTTTATTAAAGCAAAAGTATGCACAAGCAATGAAAAATCCCAAAGATTTTATTTCTTACTTCCCTCCAGCAAGTGATGTCCAGACATTCTCAGAGGGTAGATTTTCAGTACAGGCAGTGGTTGCTCTGGAAGGGAAATGGAAATAACAAATGACCCTCCTTCCCCCTTCTTTTCTTAGCTTTTATATCTGAACTTTATATATGACCAATGTCATATGGTATGGAATATCCCTTTGGTCAGTTTAGGCCAGTTGTCCTAGCTGTGTCCCCTCCCAAGATTCTGCCCAGCCTTCTGGTGAGGTGGGAATGTTGGAGAGACAGCTCTGATGCTGTGCCAGCGCTGCTCAGTGGTGGCCAGAACATTGGTGTGTTATCAACAATTTTCTAGCTACCAGTGCAAATCACAGCAGTGTGAGGGCTGTGCTATCCATCTCAGCCAGACTTGACACAAGATGTGACCTCTGTAGGCTCAGCAGCACTTTCACATTTAGCTCCAGATATTAGGACGTTCAACTCTGTCAACCTTGTGTTGTCACAAGCTCCCTGTCAAGTTCCCAGCTTTTCTCTATCCCCTCTTTCCCACTGATATTTTTTCTCAGAATCTGGGGAGATGTAAATAAGAGAATAGATGCTGTTGCAGTGAAAAAACAAGAGGATCATTCCCAAAGCCCCTTGCATTTCCCTAGGACACCTTGAAGCACTTTGGCCAACTCACACCATGTGCACAAAGATCTTTTCAAGGTCACAGCACCTCCAAAATACCAGCGCTCTTGCCATGCCAATACCAACCACTTAAATTCTTGGCTGCATCACTGAGGAAAAGCTTGAACTAGTGACTTCCTTGTCACATGCAATGTAGGCCAAACATGCCTTCATAACATCCAAAACATTGTCATCAGGCTCTGGAGACTGTTATGTTCTGTTATGTTCTGTGGGCTTTGGCCCTGGCCTGGGAAATTTATGACCTAGGCTCAGCTTTATGTTCTGCCAAATTCAGTGTGAAAACTCCTCAGAATAGAGCATACCCAGCAGGCTACATTGAGTATGAAAACAAATGTTTTAATACTATTTTGTTTCTGCAGATCTTTGAAAGGCTTTTTATGTGCTCAAAGCAGGATAACAAGTTTCAAAACCTGAAAAAAATTATTTTAAATTATTTTATATCTTTCCATCAGTTCTAATTACATGACCTTTCCCAAAACAGGTTCTTTCCTTCTTAGAAGCCATGGTAGTGGCTAAAGACATGGAAACTAATTTTCCCACATAGTTAATTCTACTGCTGAAAGACTTCACTTTCAGTAATTTCCATTTGATTCTATGTGGTGGGATAGAATGTAAGAAAATATAGTGCAGAAGGCAGTCTCACACCTGAGGAGTTGCAGCTGTAATGATCACCAAGGACTAGGAACAGGCCTGCCCTTCATAGGCCACAGCTGTGTCAATAAGAAGATGAGTGCTACAAAAGAGTGGGTTAGCTGGGCGAAGAGAGAGTTGGAGTTTGTTGGCTGTGTTGAAGAAGGAATCAGTGCTGTGAAGGGCTGCCCATGAGAAATCACTGTGAAGGTATGGGACCTTTGCAATAAGATGACAACAATTCTGTGTATTCCCTGCTGAATAAAAAAGCAAAGAAGGTATCTTCAAAGTTAAAAGCTTTTCTAGATCTCCTTATTTACAGGGATATATAATTAGTATAACATTTGCCTTTCTCAGAAATAAAAACTCGAGCCAGAAGATTTGCAAGTTCCCTTGTTTTTACTCATTTTTATAGGAAAAAAAATCTTAAAACTCATTCTGTGAGTGTAAATTTCACTGTTAAGTGCAGATGAGAGCACATTATGAGGTTTCCCTGTGTATTTTGCTCTCCTTGCCTGATTCCCCTGGGTCTTTTGAATCCAGGTATTGCATTCATAACTTCTAAAAATCCTTCCTTTGAAAGTTTGCTTAGTGTTTCCTTTTTCTTTTAATATGCTAAAGTTGTTTGGTTTGGGGTTTTTTAATTACCTTTATGCCAATGTGTACTATGAGTGTAAAAAAAGCTTTATCAACTTCTTTCTGTTTGCAATTTTATTCTGAGATGGTTGTTCCCAGAGCTATCCTGAAATTTCTCCCTCAAGACAAAACAAATTTTTCTCGTTAGATATAAAAGAGTACTTTTTCTTATCCAAAATTAAATATTCCCAGGTGAAATACTGTCTTGTATTCAGAATACTGTGTTTTATCATCTTAAGAGAAAGGTATCCAGTCTCTCTTCTAGCTCATATAGTAGAAAGATAAGCTGTAGGACTTAGTCATGGTGAGAGGCTATCTAGAACAGAAGCTAGACAGTGTTAAAGGAATAAAGTAGGTATTTATTTAAAAAACCTTCAAAGGATACACCTTGGGCAGTACAAGAGCCTGGCCAAGTCTATACCCAAGAGAGATGAGGGATCACACATTTTCACACTTTCATAAGTTACATATTGGGGTTAATTGTCCAGTTACAGCTTCAGGTTATGAAGTCTCATCCTTCCAGATTGCTCTCCTCAATTCCCTGTTGTTTACACTTTTTGGGCCTCAAGCTGTAATAGTGTCCTTGGTTCTTGGGCTGGAAAAGAATTGTTTTGTCCAACCAAACTGTGAAGAGAACTTGCTGACACACTATATGAAGTTCAGAGTTATATACTATGCAGTGTAGAGTCTGGAAAATATGGTAGCTAAAACTTAAGGCATCAATGGAGCTGGGTTTCCTAGAATCATAGAACACCATGCTGAAGGGGACCTGCACGTTGTCTGTAACCCTTTATTCCATTCCATGCGTCCTCAAACATTTCCTCAAGCACTGAATTTTAGGTGGGAGGAGGTAGGAAAATAAAACTGAACTGTGCACTCAGAAGGCCATCAAGTCTGACGTTCTTTTGCTGAGGATCAACCTTCCAGGCAAGAGACCAACCAGCAAGACAGGCTGGCTTTGGGCCTCTTGGGGGGTGGGCACACTTAGCATGGCAATGGAGCAGTATCTTACATCTACCTTCTGTAGTAGAAATTGTTTCCCACTTTCATAAGTGAGGGATGTTTCCCCTTATTTCCAACTGACTAAAGTCGTGGGGTAGTAGAAAGGAAGGTGTAACTTTTGAAGGGAAAAATGGTCCCCATTTTCTAGAAGAAGCACAATAAAATAATTGTCTTCTATTTGTTAAACATCTATTCACGCATCATTTTTTCAAAAGCAATGGTATATCTACAGCAGAAAAATGCAAGCATGATCTTTAGCAAATTCTAAAGCTGTTATGGTTAAGCTGCAGACTTACACATCTCAGTCACACTATCTTTTAGTGAAATGGGTTAAGCTTTCCTTCACTGTACGAACAGATAAAGTGTACTGTGCTTTTCCTTTGTTATAAGTCTTGCCTAAAACTTTAAAATAACACATTGAAATAAGTTATATCTATTCTTGACTTATTAAAAAAAAACTGTGTAAAAAGAAACTGTCCTCCATGGGCCTGTAAGTTTAGTGCTGACATGACTCTTTTATATGGCCCATTCAAGATAGATGATAAAAGAAAGTAGATCTTTTTCTGTGTTGGAGATCCTTGAAAAACATAGTTTTAAAATAACTACAAACTTTAACCCTTGAGGAAATTTCTTTCTAACATTGTATTTTTTTGACCAAAGTATTAAGGAAAGCTGTTGAACCTCAACTTCTCTTTACTCCCCACACTTTGAAAACATTATATTTCTAAATGAGTGACCATTGCCAACCTGAGCCAGAGGGCAGCATTCACCACCTTTTGGCATACTGCAGCTTCTGATGAATCTCAGCTACTTTTTAACTCCTCTTTCTCTGTACACTACCATTCAATGCATTTAAAAATGGCTTGCCTCATATGGCCTATTGCAAAATTGTTAAATGAATAAATGACATTGCCATTAGTGTTCAGTTATAAATACATTTGAATTTTAAACTGAACATATGCTGCTTCTTTCCTTGAAACTACCAGCTTTTTCGTGCAAAAACTGTGCCACAGACCCAGGCATGCCATAGTAATAAAATTTAGGCTTGAGGATGTCAGAGCTCTTTAAAGATGGTATCATTATCTGAATTTGATTCATTAGATACTAAAGAAGTTTCTTACTTGAGGCTGCATAGTGATCAAAACTGATACAGGAATAGAGCTCCTCTGTCTTAGCTGTGATCTTGATTTAGTTCCTCCTTTACTACTCTGAGTATCAATTTCAAAATAAGCTTTTATTTATGGGTTTGGTGTTTTGTTGCAAAGCTGTTGTTAATTTTGTTTCCTTTGATAATATTAAGTGTCTTCTATCTCAGCTTAAAATCAAATTTCTACTGCCAATTCAGGCTGGAGAATTCCTTGAATACTTAGTTGCTCGTAACTCCAGTTTCACAGTCTCCTCCCCCATAACCATTACATAATCATTTCTCCCAATAAAATATTTTTGATCAGATCAGAAATGTATGAAAGGCTAGAAGATATTTCTTGGCTTCAAGAGACATGCAAATAACTTATTTCAGAGAGAGCAAGTGATAAGATAAACAAGTTAAAAAAAGAAAAAGTAATGAAACACTTGTCTGCTTCATTTGGCAAAGAATAAGTCTAGAGATTTTATTGAATATCAGGAGTGAGCAGAGGAGAAAGTAAGAGAGGGAGGTGGATGCAAAGATTGTGTAGGGATGGGGACACTTTGTTCTCAGTTCAGTTTGTGGAAATACATACTTAGCCATATCGTCGAATCCTGAAGTAACTTTGCTAAACCTGGTGGGAACTTGCTTGCATTACCTGAAGTATTTTTGCTTGCATTACCTGAACATTTTCTGTGTTGATTTCCAAAGAATGTCTGCAGATTTGAATGAGGATAGCTGAAAGTAAAGCTTGGCCAGAATTTCCCAGATGATGATGAGAGGGTTTTAACTGTGTTTTGTTTCACAGTAAGTGATGAGGGAGTTTTAATCTGCAGTGGCTAAGATCAGTTTGAAACCATTTGCAGCTGAGTACTGGCCATCACTTTGAAATTTAAGAGAAACCAAACATATTTCAGGAGATTTATTTCAATCACAGATAGAAAACAATGGGGTCCCATGGCAAGCTGGGAGTCTGCTCCTTTTAAAGGAGCACATGCCACTTCAAGGAAAAAAAAGCATGAAAGGAAGCAGTGGTGTGCAAATCAAAATAACCCCTTTGTCTTTCTCTCTG
The DNA here is from genome assembly GCF_023055355.1 of Agelaius tricolor. Lineage (NCBI taxonomy): Eukaryota > Metazoa > Chordata > Aves > Passeriformes > Icteridae > Agelaius > Agelaius tricolor. Next base: position 18,095,485 of record NW_027269271.1, on the reverse strand, counting down.
GATCCATGCTTGGGGAAGAATAGAGTGTAGGGGAAGAATTCAGACCTGTCTTTGTTCAGTCTCCAAAGGCAACTACTTTCTCTCTGGATGAGAAAGAAATTTAGTTTTAATGGTGGTGGAAGCCTTCCTTTATTTTAATGATCAATACAGGCAGTTGAAAAAAATGCTGTCTTCAAATAACTAATTGTTGAAGATTAGAAATTAATTGTTTTGGGTTTGCTGTTTTGGTTGGGATTTTTGGTATGTGTGTTTTTGTTACTGCCCTTCCACTGCTACATAAGATTCAGCAGTTTTTCACCTGCTGTCAGCCACCAAACTGAGCTTCTGGATTCATTCTGTCCTTTGCTTTTTTGCTAGATAAATATGGATTCATTTCTGGTGAGGGGTGTGATTAAATGTATAATGTTTTACTTTTTTTATCATGTTTTACCTTTTTAGTGCTTGTAATATTTGTATCTTAAATCCAGAAATATTTTGTGCTCTTTTTGCAGGTGACAGTACTCCAGTGACACTGCTGAAGCTGAGCAGAATGACACCTAATCTTGGGTAAGAGACCTATTTGATTGGAGGTGCTACTGTGACAAACATAATTTGATGGCTCCTTCCTTGCTGTTTCCTTTCATCCTTTTTTAAAGCATTGCTGATGGAGTTGAGTTGAAGGTAGGCCCCTCTAAATTTTTCATGTGCATTTATCCCCTGAATTAATGTTATCTTTGGCAATTTTCATCAGTTATTCAATGCAGTGCTGCCTGTCTGCCCTCTGAGCTTTCAGGCTAGCTCAGGACCCAGGCTCAGATCACAAAATTGCAGCATGACATGCTGCCACTTAAGCACTTAATTACACCTAAGGAGACAAGGATCCTCATTGTACCCTTTACAATAGGACCACAAGAAAAAAATGGAGTCCCAGTGCCTTGCTAGCCAAAGGGATCTTTGCCAGCACCAGGTGGTGGGAAGCATGAAGAAGTGAGTGGGGTGGCTCCTGGCACTGCCTGTGCAGTCACGATGACAAGTTTTTTAAAAATGCTGCTTTTGAGAGAGAGGCTTGTGAGTGTTTGGTGTCAAGGGGCTGAAAAGGTGCCATATGAGGCAGAAAAGCCTCCTAGTCATTCCTGATGAACCATTTTCAGTGCTCCCCCTCCTACTTGGATGGCTGTACTTACCTGGCTACGGTGCTCTTGCATCCAGGTTTTGCCAAGTGGTTATCTTCCTGCTTGCACCTGTTTATTCTGTATCTGCCTCTCTGGAAGGCAAAGTCTGGAAGGGTGCAACCAGTTATCAATGATTCTGTTGGGATTTTTCTGTCTGGTTGAGCTAATTTCTCCTGGAGTTCTACCAGCGGTCTAATTTAATTACCTCGTTTCAAGTCCAGTTTTAGTGGGAAATGCAGAGGAGTACAAAACCATGAAATTCATCTATTTGAATAAACATGTACTGTGTTTGTTTTACATCACCTGTGATATCTGTACCCAGCTTCTCTTGTAATGATGGACAGTCTCTAAGTCATTGGGCAGGGGCAACTAGTTGAATGGCAAATGTAGGTGTTACAGAATTTCTGAGCTTTGTAGCTTAGTGTAAGTTACAATACTGCTTGCTTTCCTTGGAATACAGACACCATCATGCTGTAACTTCATCTTAAAGACTTTTTTGTTCTCTTACTAGAAGGAAACCTGGCTTTGTATAAATTTATTTGGAGGATCCAAGTATGTTATATAAATTAATTTTGTGCTACATAGATGTAGCTGAAAAGAATTGCTAGAATGCTTAGAGTGGATGAAAATCTGTATTCTGTATAGGCACTGGCTGGTGTAGAAGGTTGAGGCATTGTGATTTTCTCTCCTGTGTCTCTGGTTTGAATTTATAGGAGAATAATAGCAGCACACTTGATGGCATACTTTAGTGGGACACTGAAGCGTCTCACTGCAAGGTGTTTAAGGCAGTAATAGAAAAATATCACTTTAAAATAGAAAGGTGGATAGTCAATGCTTAGGGCTTTCCCTGGGACTGGTTTTGTTGTAGGTTATTTGACAACATCTCATCTTTTTAACTATTATATGAAACAAGTATCTGTCTTCAAGAAAATGTATCTATTATGTGTTTGAAGAGAGGTTTACTTTGTATTCTACAGAAGCTGGACATGCAAATAGAGTATTTGCTTATAAATTCTTATGGTCATTGAGGAGATTTTATCTAATTCTTTTCTTTTAAATGAAAAAAACTATGACAAAGACAAAGATTTTAAGCTGATGATTGGGATCCAAAGGACAGATAATGCAGACTCCAACAGCGTTTGTAATAGTTCAATTCTGTAAGTGAAATATGTTCTCTAGCTTGAAAAAGAATGAGAATACGAAAGATGTTGTGTCAGTGATTCTTCAGATTTTCATTCTATTGATCAGAGTTGAAGAAAATGTATTTCCATACACCTATCTCCTCTTTCAAATTTCCAGTCTCAGTTCTTTGTGTGCTCCGTAGAGAGGCGGTATACAATTATGCCTTGCTAGTAAAACAAGATAAAATAATATAATCCCATTGCATTGTCACAGAGATAAAGCATATGGTAACTTTTTGTTTTAGTTGATCAGCAGGGTGGCCTAGTAAAATGAATTCCCATCTCCTGGCTTTGGCTTATCTTCTGATTCCTGAGAGACACAACAAAGAAAAATAACAATAATAATAGAAGTCGTATTTTTGCTTTCGTTTGATGTGAATATTGCAATAGTGGAGTCTCATGACGGAAAGGACAAATAATTGTTGTGTACTACCTGAACATCAATGGCATCACATGCTGCAGTGTGACTGTGTTGAAATGTTGGACTTGTGAGATAATAATTACACAGGTATAATAACAGTAATAAAACCACATTGAGTATGCCATCACCTCTAGCCTGGTTATAATTGGTACCGCACCTAAAGGTCCTAAATTAGGTCTGCTCAAGTACTAAACATAAATAGCATAAGTTTCTTCCCTGAACAACTCACATTTTTAGTGTTTTCATTTCTGGAGTGTGCCACTCCTGTCAATTATTGCAAACGTTTCCCTGAAAGAGAAAAAGGCTCTGAATCTCATCTGCAAAGCTTTCTTTATGTACCCAAGAAGAGCAGCCAAATAATCAAACTGTTATTTTCTCAGAAATAAAAAATAGGCAGCTTCCGCACTTTATGTTTGATTTGTTAAGAGTGGTTGTCCTCTCTTGGTTTGAGCAACCTGGAAGGAAACACACAGCACCTCCTGCATTGCATCTTGCTTTGCATGGAAACACTGCTGAGCTTCCAGACAGGGTTTTAGCTGAGGCCATACTGGTTAATTTTGTTAAAAGAGTCTCAGCACCTAACTGATATTAGAGTATTAAGAGACGTTGTTCTCTATAGGCTTTTTCCCTGTTGCGCTGTGAAAGAAAAGTGGATTTCACAGGTACTAAATGTATTTGCCCACCTCTTTTGCACCCCAGAGAAAGACTACTGCTCAAATAACTGTACAAAACCCCTCTCAGCCACGTTCAGGAGGCCCTGAATGCCTGTGCTTGGACTAGGGCTCTGCATCTTTATTAGCAATTCCTGTTAAAACACCTTAAATTTTGTGGTGGATATCACAATGCAGGATCATTCAGAGAACCTGCCTAGCGCATCGTAGTGGTGTCCTTCAAAGTCTTCACCAGCCTCTTCCCCTCCTCCCACCCTTCAGAAAGCACGGTAGAGGGGCTGCCTCTAGGAAGGGCTTTAAAGATCAGCATTGCTGCTGTTCTTTAGCGGGGGGGTTCTTGTGCCCCCTTCTGAGGCCACTGAGAAGCAGCAAAAGCTATATTCCTGAGCCTGTAATAGATGCAAATTGTGCAGATGAAGGAGACGAAGCTCTAACAGCCGTTGAATGCAATCTGTGAACACTACTGTTTCATTTATAGTGATGCTACCTAGGCATTTGCACTTAAAAGGAACAATAAAGAGGTGTCAGAACAATCGCAAGGCTGCAGAATTGAAACTGCGGCAAAGACGTTTTGAGCCATGTGAAATGTTGCCTGCAAAAGATCTCCTTTTTCCGTTAGTTTTTGTTATTACTGAAGGCTGCTCTAGTTCTCCTTGTTTTATGACACCGACTGGTTCATTTGCCTTCAAAGACTCAAGATGCAAAGAGGCAGGGAAACAAATTAAGTCAAAACTGCAGTAGCTGGTGAAAACTGCACGAAGAATGTCATGGCTGCTCTTTATTTGTCTATTTAGGTTTGAAGTAGCTTTGCTATACAACTGGATGGCTGATTCACTAACTTGCCAGCTGCCTCTATCAGGCAGCAGTAGAGTTGCTCTAATGTTTCAGTGTTATTCTTGCTTGCAGGACAAAGGGCTGGTCCTCAATCGAGGCAACCTTTGGGAGGTATGCATATTACCCTGGTGAGGATCTGAACTGCTGTTGCCTTTTAGTCTTTTTATTTGAAATAGAGAAGAGGTTTTGAAATAGAAAAGGTGAGAAATTGCGCACTAAAAATTTAAATACAAATCTAGTGGCTGTCAAACAACAGACAGTTACTGATTAACAAAGAATAATGGGCTTGCATATAGTGTCCTGTTAAAAGCACAATAAGCTGTGATTGTGTGCTGAGATTATGATTATCTGCAAGCACTTGCTACTTACTGCCTGCAAATGTGAAAGCTATGTGTGCCTAGGAAAAACAAGGAAACACAGCATTTGCTGTACCACAGTAGGTGTGTTCAAAGTGCCCTAATCCTACTGAGTAAGAGCAAATACTGCTTGAAAGGAAATACGGAGTTTAAAAACGGAATATATGTGATTTGTAAAAAAAAAAAAAAAAAATTGGAGTAAAGCTGTATAAATTTTAGGGTATGATTGGCTTTGTAGCTACACCAGATTAAGATGCATTAGAGGACCTGTTGTCATTCTGGACCTTCTAGACTTCCTATGGGATACTATTATCTGATTTTTATTAGTATCAGTCATTTGAATTCCATTAGTGTTCAGAGACCCTGGTTTAGACTCAGTCATAGTAATGCAGCTGTATCACAAAGAACTCACAGGTTAAATAGACAAGGATAGTCAATTAGCAGGCAAATGTCCCACAACTAAAGAAGATCAAATTACCTAAGACCTTGTCATATCTTAATGTTAGTTCACTTAGTTTTTTACATACCTCAGTAAAATGAGTAATCTGTAAAATAAGAACACACTGTTCTCATATTTTGGAAAAGTTTGAGGAAAACTAATGATAGCAAAATGCTCTCAAAACCTTCTATTTGATATATTATAAGTTTAAAGTGATGATGTTTTTCATATAATATGAATTTGAACTGTGTGAGTCTCTTGCATCTTTAGCTTTTAGTGAGGAATGTATTTCCCAGGGAAATGCAGCAGGGCCAGCAGGACTGTTTGTTTTAATAGTTCTGTGTGTGGATCTGAACCTGTGAGTGAGCAGGAGATCAGCAGGGCAAAACGTGCCCTAAATGCTGTAAAGTCTTATACAACAGTAAACCCAAATGAACTTGCAAAGTCATGCACTAGTTCAATTTTGGAAAAGAAAACCTAGCTTTGAAGCCAACCAAATCAATCCCTAGTTCAAATTAAATTTGGAGTATCCTGTGAAGCTCCAATACACAACTCCAATAACAATCAGCACTTAAGGTGCAGGCAAATAATGTTTCATTTAAAAGAAATTGGATAAGGATTACTGACAGAGAAAGTTTTTGATGCTGTTTTGTCATTAAAGTCAAATTATAGCATTATTGTCTTAATCCCGTATGTCTCAATCATCTCTCTCTCCCTCCGTCTCTCTTTAATGCATGAAAAGCCCCATGCATGGTTGGTCTTGTGTCTTCATCTCATTAAAACCTTGCCATGCAAATGTATCATAAGTGTTGCCTGAAGACTTCTGTCTCATGCAAAATTTAGCTTAAACTCTACTGGCATCAAATAATTTGTTATGCACAAACCTTCTGTTTGGTTTGCTGACATTCCTCCTTAGCTGGCTCTCATGGCAATTCATTATCTTGTGATATGGATTTCCAAGTATCATCTTTGTATTGATTTTTATATCTTTAATAACCACTCCACAGAAGATGGCTCCACTTGGTGTCATTGATCGCATCAAAAATTCAAGGCTTACAGAAATACTAGACTGCTAATTGGTAGTAGAACATTTCAGACTTCATCTTAATACAGTCTTAATCTTCTGCACTAACCTGACTTGAAGATTTCCTTATTAAGGCTAAAGGGAAACTTGTGAATAACTGGAAATTACCTGGTGAGAAGAGGTAAAAGGCAGTAAATGGAAATAACAAGGGATAGATCTGAAAAACAGCTCTCTTTTGTCTCTTCCCCTTCACTGAAGTATCCTCCTTAAGGAAGAAGCAGTGCATAATTCTTGTAGTTGTGGGAAAAAAAAAATGTATGTTCACAGCATCCCATACTATGCAGTGGGCCAAATGGCATTGAGTTTCTGATGAATCAAAGACAGTTATTAGATTTGACAAGTTCAAAAATGTGTACTCTAGGTCACTTCTTTCAAAAATAAGTGATCAAAGAAAGGTAATTTTAATCTTTAATTTTTCATGTAAAAATTATGGGCTCTATTTGTAAGCTAGACAGTCAAATCTGGGCTAGGTTTGAATCTAGAATATCTGAAAGTGTGGGCCTGAACAACAATCTGAGAGTCCTTCAGTCTGTTTAATTTGCCTTGATGTGTTGTTTAATGCTTCTATCTCCTTAGGTTTTTCAGCAATGTGGTTTGTCAATGACAAGGAGGTGATCTGTATGTCCATATTTTTTCATGACTGTTATTTTTTCACTAAGTGACACTTTTTCAGTAAGATTTTCCCCAGGATTTTGCACTTTTTATATTCTAAAACTTGAAAGCAACTGAAAATAAACCACACTGAGTTACGGGGAAGGGTTTTTTTAGAAAATCCAGTGATAGACAAAGAATATGTAGAGACAGCAACATGTTAAAATCAGGAAAGATAATTTCTCAAAAAAGCTGCCCTTGTAAATTGTTAAAAAGCTGTTAAAAAAAAGTGTCTTCCAACAGCCACATGGTCTGTGGATTAAACATAGCAAGGCAGATTGTCCAGCTACTACTAAGAGTATCAATCAGGGCTACTCAATCAGTTCTTGCCAATGAAAGGCATTGAGACAGCACCAAGTCTGCTGGTTCAGTCAGACACTTCATGCCATCTGTGCAGTGGGAGCTGCCTGGTATGTTTCCTAAAAGATTAGAAGAACAGTTAGAAACATAGGAACTCCCACAGGAATGTGAGAGACATCATATATCTGGGAACTTGGTGAGAATAAAAATGAAATGTGTTCATAGAGCAGGCCGGAATAACCTTGGTCCCTTTTGACCTCTGTGGTAAGCAGACCTCTTTTTCCACTGGACCCTATCAAGTCTGTCAGGTTAGCACTACTTTCTTTATGAACAGCCTAAATTTGGAGCTGGCTGTAAGAAACTCACATTATTCTCATAAAGTCCAATCAAAAACACATTACACGGTTAATGCATCCATACACCTCTCATGCCTTTATTATGTTCCTGTTGTCACTCTCAGACTGAGAGGAAATTGTTCACATCAACCAGATCTTCTCAAACAGGAATCTAGCAGCTCTTTTCATTTCAGATTTTTACTGTGTTCATCACTAACCTGACTGAGGAATGTATTCATGGAGTAAACCAATCAGTCAAGGAAATGCTGTCTTTTTATTTCCAGGGAGAGGAACAGAAAATATGAGGCCAGTCTAAGCGCTGCTCATTTTCAGGGGTGAACAGTGACTCGTAGATTTTTGTCTAGCCCTGCAGAACAATGTCTGTGAATGATTATATATGAATGCACTCCTAAGCCATCAGAATGACTGAGGGATTTATGGTTTGGCCTGGGGTAGGCTGTGTGATGAAGGACAGTGATATAGCTGGAATGTAGTCTAAATTTACTGACTTCCAACTTCGTGTTGTTCCTCTTAGTTTAGAATTGGCTTCCATTAAAAGAAAAAAAAACCTTTGTAAGCATTCAATGACATTTATTATGGACATGATATTTATTATGGACATGTACACTACCTACCAATAAACAGAATTGGAAGATGCAATGCATTGACAAAAATTTGGTGGCTGTATACTTGTACCTGAATGCAAATGTAAACACCTCTCCTCCTAACCCCCCAGTAGTAACAGAATATTCATAACGGAGTACCAGAGCAAACATGGTTCAGATGTCTATTGAATCTCTACTGTTCTGTCCTCCTAAGATTTTTTTTTTCTTTTCTCTAGCTATATTATTAAGCATTCAAGGATGGAGAAACAGTGGGCAAAAAAGCTACTGGTTCTTCCAGCAAATAGGAAGCACTTAACAGTAAAAGCTTAAGAGATCACCCATTAGCTTTAATTTCTACACATTTTTTTTAAATTCCATTCATTGTTTTGCTTTAAGAAAACTTCTTGTTTTGAAAGAAAATACCTGTATTCCCATGCCTTAGTTACAGGCTACAAGAAAAAGGAAGAATCTCAAAGCATAACTTAGATCTTTTAGTAAGCACCATTCTTCAGATCTGTGCCTCACTTTGTCCACCTGCCAGTGTTCACAGTTCACGACGCGTAGCTGTGAGGCCTGGCTGTGCTGCAGGACACAAGGGTAATTCCCATTGATCTCAATGGGTATTACATGCATCCTGCAGCGGGAGAGTAGGGCCCTCAGGTTTCCCTGAATAGCAAATAGTCATGTAAAATCCACGGATCCTATTCTTTCCCTGCAGGGTATGTTGAAGTCAATGGGAGTTACTTGTTAGATGCTGTGATGGGAAAAATTTATCCTCATAAGATAAAGTGGTCCATTCATTGTTGCATTTTGATTAATTTTTTACCCAGATCCTAGTAATTAGATTTTTTTCTATAGAAAATATATTTTATTATATTTAATATATTTATATATTTCTTCTGACCTTCTTTATTCCATTTTATAGTTAAGAATGAAGCTAACCAAAAGGAAAATGCATACAAAACAAAAGCCCACTGAAGAAATGTGAGAAAACTGAATTTACAAAATTGCTATGAATTTAGTGTAGAAGTTAAACAACTCTTTGTGAGAGACTAAAATGGTATTCTCTTATAACACTCTCTGCTCACACCAGATATCCTAACACAAACTTCTAGCATTGATTCTACTGATCTAAATAAGGAACTAGAATTTGGCAAATCAACACAGGAATTGACATCTGTTTCTTATGGCTTGAGTTTTGAGACTGAGTTTCCATCAAATCAAAGTTTACACCCATAGCAGATTTTAAATATCTCCTTCACTAGCATGTTACAACATTAGCTGAAGGAAAGGCTTTCTTCCCATCCCCCTGTCCTCTCCTACTCTTCCACCCCCAAGTGCTCTCCTTGAAAGCAGCAAAGAACTTAGGAAATCTGGGCAGTCTATCAGTTTGCTATGGTTCATTTTACCTAATCCAGACATCCAGCACAGCAGGGGGAAAACTGCTGTATCTAGTGAAACAAGAGCATGAATAATTAAAACTCTGTTATTAATGAACTTCCAGTCGTTATGTAAATGAAACTGATTTCAAGTCTAATTTGTCAGCCTGAATTCTTTTTCTGTTCTCCTTTTGTCTAGGACAAGAACTCATCATAATGGACTTGATAATAAAACACTGGCAGACATGCTGTGTGCAGTGCCCATCTGAGTCAGGGCTCTTAGCATGGTTAATTGATACAGTTACTGCGGATAAGTCTATAAGGCATTTGTATGGCTTTACGTTTTACAAGCTTTTTCTTTTTTTTTTTTTTTTCCTCTTTTGACAGTGCTAGCTATTCTTTGCACATTCCTCATTACCGTTTACCTTTACATGAGGGGTGGCTTGTAATTACTGGCTGGTAAATACTTTCCTTCTCATTTCGTGCGCCGTTCAAAGACAGCAGAGTTCAGAAAGGTCTGTGGGAAGGGAAGTCTGTAGTTATCAAACAATGGCCAACAGTCACCAGGAGAAAAAGCCTGTCAAAGCACAAGGCTGCCGGGCCCTGGGTCCTTGCCCCATTGTCTTGGATCAGGTGTCAGTCATCGTCCTGCCCACTGCATTTACTGAGATACAAAATAACCAGTATTGAAGTTACACAGAAAGCCCGGGCACTCCACTGGGAAGGGTGAGATTAGGTTTTAAAAGAAACCCTGAATTTTAATTTTTTTTTACTTTCACCAAAACCAAGCAGGATCTTTTGAAATAGCCCATGCCCTAAATTGGTTGAGCCTGTAGTAGACAGCCAGATAGAGTGAGGTAGGTGGGGTTGAAGGGCCTTCAAATCATTATTTGTTTTGGGGTTTTTTAAGTTCTCTTGCTTCTGTCCTTTAATTCTCACCAGTTAAATCTCTCTATTTGTCTTTCTTTTTATTCCTGTCAATATATTCGGTTTATTTTGATTTATTAGTTCTGATTTATACTGTCAGGAAAAGTTGTTAGTGAAGGTTCAGAAAGTAACCAAGCAGAGGAGCATAAGTATATATTTCCCTATATACTGTTGGCTAAGAAAGAAGAGGTTAACAAAAGAATACTCAAAATAGATTAAGAGTATGTAAAAATAAATAAATAAAAAGATAAATAAATAAACCCAGACCTAGAAGAAACAGTGTCTGCAGTCCCCTGAAACTGACCTAAGTCTGGTATTAAGGGTGGAAACTCAAAGCTGGACATTTTATGCACAAGAAAACTGTGAAGTAAGAATTATTTATTTTAATCTGTGTCAGGAATAATCCATCTCTTTTTTTTTTGTAGCTTGTTCTTTAGGGCTTTTTTCTTTTTTATGATGTGTGCCCTTTATATGCCTTTTTTTGTTTTTTAATCAGCTTAGTTTCTTTAAAAGGGGCAAAAAGCATGGCTGGATCACTGGTTCTACTCATAGAAAATGGGACAAGGGTGAAAAATTCTCAGTATAGAAGTGGAAAACCATATATTGAAGACTTCTTTTCCATTTTTTTTCTCTTTTCCTTCACCCTAGGCTTTTTCTCTGTGCCATCATTGTGCAGAGGTCTAAATAAATGCATACAGGGTAATATTTAGAATTACTTTGTGAGTAGACTGGCCTACTGGCCCTTCTTTACTCTGGTGGACCAGGCAAAATGTGAAAGCCTGGGAGTTGGAATGAATTAAGAGGAGGACAGTTCTTGGGTCAACTTACCTGCACAAGGCAAGATTTTGACTTGTCTGCTAAAACCCAGTGTGTTTGGGAGGGCTTCTGAGCACACCTTTGATGCACTGTGTTACACTCTCAACTGTGCTCTGTGGGTAGTGGCCAGCAAATCTCTGTCCTGCCTGAAAGAGGTTCAAATGCCATGGGGGAACGAGTTCTTTGCTTCCCTGGGTGAGGCAGATACCAGCCTCAGGCTTTCCTTTGCAGAGCTGTTCGGGACATTTCAATTCCCATACCATCTTTTCTTTCCTATGCAAATTGTAAAAGGTAGTCAGGGAATATTGTATGGTTTCTGTCAAAGGAGGAGAAAGTTTTAAAAGCAACTAATTTCTGTCACACCTTGAGCTGGGAACTACATGGTGCTTTGAGCATTCTGTCAAAGAGGTTTGGTGTACTCATGGTGTGTGTTAAAATTGCTGTGGGAGTATTACTGGTTGAGAATATCTATTAGATGTATATTTAGAGGATGTATTTTCATATCTGCTAGCCTGACTTTATTATTTTTACAATAATAAGACCCAAAATAAATTAGATACTTGCTGAAGCTTTAAAACATTCTTGCAACATAAACATAATGTAAAAATCTAATTTAGTTCTAAGGTCAGAGCTGAAAAGAAGCAGAAAGAGAAGGGAAGAAGTTCCATGTTTCAGTGAAACAAGTTTCGTGCAACAAAGTAGGTGTTTATAGAACGCTTCATTTTAATTCAGTGGAGCTAATATCCCAGTTTATGTTGTTTGGAGTAATAACAGTGTAACACAGAGCTTTAGCAAAGATTTGCAGGTTTCCTTTAGGTCAGTAACAGTTGCTATAAACACATCGGACTATTTTTTTTATTATTATTCTACTCCATCTACATCCTGTAACTGGAGGGGAGGGGAAGGGGAGAGGGTTAACAGCTTTTACAGTTTAGAAGGCTTTTCTTTTTGTCACATTTAAATGAAATATACACAGGTGGCTAGGTGGCACTGTGGATTAATGTACTTCTGAATTAATGTGCCTAGAGTGGCTTGTATCACAAAGTGAGTATATCTGAAGTGCAAGCTTGCTTCCCTTCCTGGATCACCATGTGTGCAGTCACTTGAATTGCATTATTATTTATATCAAAATCAAAAATCCAAACTAATAGACACTGTAATCATGAGAGAATTATATTAATGAACCTGTGTTTTGGAGTTATGTACTGCTTTGCAGGCCCTGCATTTGTGCTGTGGCTTGCTATTTATTCTAACTATAAGAAAGAGAAAGTTACCTAAACTGCAAACACTGTTTTAAAAGGGAAAAAACCAAAACAAAACAAGCTTTTCCCGTGTTGTATTTTGAGTTTTAAAAGTTACTTTGCCAGCAATATGGGCACTGAATGTGCTGTGGAAGCACTCTAAGGCTGGGAGCTGTGGGTTCCTTTTGAAGCAAGAAGTGTTCAGAATTGCATGCTGTAACTACTGAAATCCGACTATCCCAAGAAGGCAGGCACACATTGCCCAGAGCCATATACAAATTATGCCTCTCTGCAAACCTATTTCAATGTAAATATTATCATTTTTTCAGGGGTAGTCCCTCCACTGCAATAAATTTGATAAATTTAACTCAACAGCAACTTTGGTAAAGTTTAATGATTGCAGTAGCCTCTGCCTGAAGCCAGATGAACCTCACTCATTGAAGAAGTTTTGCCCATTTAAAATGTTTTACTTCTCTAAGAAAAGAAAAGTAGAATGCATATAACCAACAGAACTCAATTATTGCACATTCTTAGTCTCCTTTAGTCAACTCCAGAGGTAATAATCACTATAGGGATTTCTAAAAGGTAATTACTGTATATTGCTTAATTATAGTTTATTAAGATCAAACATACTTCAGTATTTAGTTGATGTAACAGGAAAACACAGTCTGTGTTTATAGTTTTAAATGCAAACAGTGCAATCTGCACTGAGGCTTAAAATAATGTGGATTTTAGGGTACAGCAGTTTAGATGTCAGGACTACTGCATTAGCCACCTTCCCCTTTCTAACAGAAAATGCAATTTCTGTAACCTGAGGCGATAGTTCTTTATAATGCATTGTATATATTCATTCTTGCTCCTTCTTTCTACTGAAGTTGAATGTTGTAACGGAGGGGAATCGATCAGGTACAGAGAATTAACTGCAAGGTATTCTTTCATGTGCAGTATTAGCCAAAGATGTATACAATTAGTTAAAGAAACAACTCTGGAAAGAAGTAAGTGCCTGTAAAAATCAAGCTGATTAAAAAAAAAGTACCTAACATCCAACTAGATTTATTTTCCTTAAATTGAAAATGAAAGCTGCCACTTCTACTAAAAGCCCTTGCAGCCAAGAGATTTCACAGCAGTTCAGTTAAAGCCTAGCTAATGAATATAAGTTACTTCAGTGGATTTTAGTTGACTTTGAAATTAAAGTCTGAAACCATCGGATGCTACTAGCAGAGCTAGACTATAGCAAAATGGACTTAATAAACTCCATTGTGCACTTAGATCCCTAGTGAGATTTGCCTTCCACCCATGACCAATTGGTATTATTTTTGTGGTGACTGGTACTTTTGTCTCTGAGACTGGGATTTCTGGGAGTGATTAGCACTTTTCAGCAGTGATTGACAGGTTGTAGCAGCAATGAGACAATAGGAGGAATCATTAGGAATTCAAATGCAGATTTTTGTTTGCATGCTTTAGGACTGATTTGTGTAGAAGTGAAATCTAGATATGAGGGCAGAAATCAGCTATTATTTCATCCATTTTAAAAAATACAAAAGGAAAAAGATGAAAATGTGCTAAAAAAAATAAATTAAAAGAGAACAGGATAGACAATAAGATCACATTACTGTTAATAAGATTCTCCCACTATGTCAGTTTTGATGTGGGTTTTTTTTTGGTTGGTTTTTTTGTTTGGTTTTTTTTGGGGTTTTTTTTTTTTGGTTTGACAATTTTTAGGGGTTTTTTTCTGGAGAATCCTCATTTAAGTGTTTTGTACAAAATTCTGTTCAAAGTTTGTAATAGAAATGGTAGAGTACGGTTTGTAGTAGAAATATTTTTTAATACTGCTGAATTAAAATCCCAGCAAAAAATATTATCACTTTGCAGGGGAACTGTGTATGTTGGTGTCATACTGAAGCTTGATAAAACCGTCTCTGTTGCATCTAAACAAGAGGCCGTGGGGAAATAATTATAGTGACTGATTCCAAGCATTGACCAGCAATTGATAATTGGCCATAAATAATTAGGAAATAATGGCACGTCAGTGGTGTAAATTGTGTAAATTTAGTAGCTATGTCTCTAGATACTGATTGAGTGCTTTACAAGTGATTTTTCTTATTCAGATTATAAATTTAATATACTGTACATGACAATTTAATCTTGTTTGGCATCAAAGCTACCAAGATAATACAGAATTATACAAGCCTAATCAAAGAGTGAAAAATCAGATGAACATCATTATTTTGGAGAGCTGGTTTAATGGGAGTTGACATTTTCAAAAGAGCATGGATTCTTCCTTTTTAGTTTTTTTTAAATAACAATTAATCTGAACTAAGTTTCTGAAGCAATAGGCTAACAGAAAAAACACTGACTGAAATTATAGATGTGACTGTGTGCTCACAAGGTATTAAATATTTAAAGTATGATTTTGTATAGCACCTCTTTACATGAAATGACATAGCCCTGAATTTTTATTCTTAAATTGTGCGCTCTTCAGGGCAAATGCTGTATTTTTTGTGTTGTGACTAAACTTCGGAGGATTTCATCATCTTTTCCTCCTCTGTTGATATAGCAAAGGTCTGTATCTTTAGTACTTTATATCTTAGTACAATCAGATTATGTTAAAAACCTCATCATATTAGCTAGGACACATTGCACAGAAATGCATAATGCCTCCCAAGAATATAATTTAGAGCCCAAGGGGTTGGGCTTTTGTGAATGCTTCCACTCTATGTAGTCTAGTTTTTTTTGGACTTTTTAGCATATGTGCTAAAAGATGTTTCAAAATTGATGGCATTTAGTCCTGATGATATTTTATCTCACAAACTACTTAGTGTTCACCAAGTGACCATTTTACTATGCATAGTTAAGAAAAATTCTAATATTAATACAAAATAGGAAGTGTCCATTCAATGGACAAGTCAGCTAGTTCCTGGTTATCAGTGCAGTGTAATTTGGAAAAAGCTTCCAAAAGGTTCCAGGTAAGATATTCTGGTGCCAAACTGGTGACCCACATGAGTGTGTCTCCAGCATAGTGCACACATTCACGGAGTAGTTATTGCTGCAGTGTCCCACTGCTGCATCAGTGTGGGAAAGCTTTCAACCCTCCTCTCTACCTTCACGTTTTCATTCTTATTAATTGGATTTGGCACCCGGAATCAAACGGAACCCTTGAATCTGCGTTTAACATTCAGCACGTATTTGTCTCCCACTGAAGCTGGCTGTGGTGCTGTGGGACAGGGAGGCCAGCACGCTGGGGATGGGTGGATAAGGTGGGGGAAATGGGGTGTGTGGGGTGGAGGGAAGGGCAGGAGAGCCACGACGGTGGTGCCAACCAGTGTTACCTTCCATGTCCTGCCAGCCCAGCTTGGAGCATCTGCTGTTCCTGTGTGAGCAGCAGCTCCTGCTGCTGCCAGGAGTGGAACCACCCTGCCTGTACTTGCCTGCCAGCACTGCTAAACATTTCTGCTTTTGGTTCCATTAGAGCTAGATACTCACCAAAAGTGCTGTCAACTCAACATTAATATTATATAAAAAGAGCAAAAAAGCACCAAACTCTCCTGCCAGCTAAAGCCTCTCCCTCCACCTTGGCTTTTAGTGAAGAACAATTTTAAACTCACACCTCTTCTAAGCATGATTTTTATTTAAATTTAATTTCTTCCTTTTTTCTTTCATGTGGTTTTATTCATATCTCTGATTAAGAAATAGCTATTTGCTCATTATCACTTTGCATTGGAAGACTTTTTTCCCTTATCTAATTAGTTATAAAAGGCTTTATTTTTTTTCTTTTAAAAAAAAGGGTCTGATTGCTCCTTCTGCAATGCAGTCTAGACATTCTAAGAGAACTATCTAGGGAAAATTCATATCTGCATTCTAAAAAATAAGGTAATTTTTAAATAACTCCCAAGTTAAAATGGACATATGGTAAGAGATAAAATGTGTAACCTAACCATATAGATATTTAGATTCACACTGCCTTTTTCTGGTTCTGTCAGTGCTTTGTATGGGGAGATAAGGGCAGACTCGTAAGGCTGTGATTCAGTAGAGGCTATTTCGACAAGTTTCCACTCTGAGATTCTGTTCATCAACCTCTAATTAGCACTTCATCGCTTTCAGCTTTGTGTCACCCAGCTGACTAGAGGAAGATGACACCTCCAACTTGAACTGGGCTTTTTTCCATTTTCTTGGAGCTCATCAAGACATGTGGTGCTTTCTTAAAGTGCAGCTGGTGCTGGCACTTTCATTGTAAATTTAAATCGCTGTGTTTGGAAAAAGGTGATAAGAACAGTTTGTTTCATGTCCCTGGTGTTTAGCCTGAGGCAATTCCCAGCAAATATATTCAAGGCTTCTTCTGGTTTGATCTGCTACACTTTTTTGTATTATTATTAATAATAACAATGCTAGAAAATATGTGCCTAAAAGAATACTCTGTGCAGTGTATAAATTTTTTCCCACAGACACTAAAGTTTAAAAGAAAACAAGACCCCTTTAAGCTTCAATTTAGAAAATTGGCAAAAATATGGAGTTTATATATATGTTTGGAGAAGGAGGAGTCAGGTTTTTGCAAGTTGTGGGGATTTTTTTACATTTTCTGTAACATATGTTTTGGAGAAAAAGACATTTAATTTTTATTGCTTTCACATTCTGCTCTGTTGCTCATGCAATAATATATACCAGTAATTTATTACATGGGGCTTTTTTTCTGCCTATCCAATTGTTATATTGCTTGTTAAATAAAGCTAATGAGCAATGGTATGTATTTATCTCAAAATACTTATGCTTATGGAAATATGCTGAGAAAGACAGTTTTCAACATTTTTGCTGTGTCCATTACACTCTCCTCTTAAATGTTTATTTGTGTACATTTGCACTGCTAAGATCTGAAGGTATACTGCTTAATGGATACATTTTCTACTCTTTAAACTGTCTGATAAAATGTGTACAGCATTAAGAAAAGGGACTAAGAATTTACACATCAACTTTTCTATTTTTAAATTACTATATAAAGCTTTTTTCTTCTGAATATGTACCCCATATGCACAACTTAGTTATACACTTAACCAAATTAGAGAAATTCCATCTCAAGAGAGCAGCTATTGTATGTTTATTTAGGGGAACTTTTCAAGCTCACAGTTAAAAATAGTATTTCGTTGTGCAAAGAGTAGGAATTAAAAATCATGTTTGCTAGTCGTTTTCTTTCATTATTTTTACTAACCTCTAGAAATAAAATTTTTCTTAACAAAATTTCTATCAGTTTCTTTGTTATTTGGCTTTTCTGGTTTGCTGTTGTACATTTTAATTCTGTTTGAGACCTTGGTCGTAAGTACTACAACAATAAAGGGCATTAAAAGTCTGAGAACCTTCTATAAAGGTCTTATGGAGTGAGCACAGAATTGTCCCTCTCTTCAGCGAGGCAAAAATAAAAGCATACATGAGAAAAATTTAGCTTGATCCAACTTTTAAAAACTGAGCCAACACATTGGCTTAGATCTATTTTTTGCATTCTGACTAATAGTTCTGGTGTAAATTGCTGTATTTCCCTTGCTATAGAAATTAAACTCTGATTTCTCTGTGTATGGAGAGAGGCAACATATGTAGATAGTGGCACAATCCTGTATTTATGATATTCCATTTTTCTATAAATATAGATGTTCTGTGATTATCAATAGAGCTTCTCATTAAAATTCAGATTTAGATACAAAATGATGCCATTTTTTCTTAATATTTGAAAACCTAAAAATATCTCTATAGCTCTGAAAATCTGTATTTTAGCATTTACATTCAGCAGTTTATTGCGGTAGGAAATATTTCAAACAGAAGGAACAAATTCTTCCATCAAAGTACTCTAATAATTTAGAAGAGCATTTTTTCCCCAGCAAACCAAATATTAAGAATGAAGTTTAATCAAAGATCTGGTGCTCCATTTCCACTGAAGGCAGGAAATAACTGATTATTTCTCTGAGTTTTTGAGAATCAGCCCTGTTAGGAATAAGATTAAGCTCAATTGCAGTCTTGAAGAATTGGCGTCCTCTTTACTGCAACCCTGTTACAAATGGTTTTACATTGTGAAAGGCTTCTCTTAATGATTGTTTGCTCTTTTGATGAACTAGCTAATTGTCTGCTGCTCCATTCATCTTAATTCAGACCCATTACCCTTCATTTTTCCTCTCTACCCTTCAGCAGCTCCTGCTATGGCCTCACACTGCTATCACATCAGCAATGTAAAACCATTTTGTTGTGGTGCCACGAGGAGCCTCCTTGTACTATGTGAAGTAAATGGGCTCTCTCTTTTCCACAGACTTTATGGGGCTTTGTCTGTTACATTCCCACCTTAATACCCCAAATCCCACTTTGGCAATTTCCCTTGTGTTGTGCCTGACTTGGGCGCCCCGGGCTCTCGAATTAACCTTCTCTGGCATTTGAGAGGTTGGGTGTGGGCCACGGTGTGTCCTAGTGAGACACCTGTGACACAGGATGAGAGGTTTTTTACTTTGAGCCCCTGGCTTCTGCCTTCTGCTTCATGACCCCAGATGACAGACAAAACTGATTTTGTACATGCAGGAGCACAGGGAAGCCTCTGCATTGATTAGAAAATGCATTTGATGAAGGTTTACCTACAGGGAGTTTCAGGCTGTCAAGTGCATGAATCTCACATTCAATGTGTGGGACTTGGCTGATCTGCATCTCTTTGCCTCAGTATTGTCTTGGTTTTCTGCCACCGGTAAAACCCTGTGAATGGCAATTCTGAATTTCCCCAAAAAATTCAAAGATTAGTTATATTCATTTTGATTTTACCCAGCAGCTGTCAGATCAAAGGTATTTTATAACCTTTGGCTGTATAAATGGTTATATGAATAAGAGTTGCTTGCAGTTTTCACGTATTTTGACTTTCCCTATGTAATGCACAGCAGTCAACATTTCTGAGAATGGCTAATGTAGAACTGGATGGAGATATCTGTGTGGATTGACAATTGGTGATAAATGGGGATCTTCTTATTAACTGGGGATAAGAGATATTTCCTGGTGAGGGCCGAATTCTCCACATAAAGAAAGACAAGAAAAGCAGGGTGGCAGGGACTATGTGTTAGTTGCTAGGCACTTAATTCATCCTCAGACCTCAAGGACTCAGCATGGGGAACAACCGAGATAAATAATTTGCATTGGCTCTGTTGTCTCTTGCTTTTGCCAGAAAGTGTCATTTTTTCCTTTCCTAGTAATAGCACTGATGGCAATTACTATGTTCCAGTATGTTTGGTAAAGGATAACCATGTATCTATGTATAAATGTATATTAAATGAATGGTGCAAGAAATATTATGGTAATGGCAATGCTTATGTGAGTCAAACCCTATCTGATAAACAGATATGGGTTTTTCTCAGTTTAATTCACCACCACAATGATAACCCAGCAATATAACCAATATAAGTACAGATATAAAGGTATGAAACAACATATTGTCAGAAGCAATAAAAAAGATTTAGCAATGTGTAAACAGGATAGATCCACAAGAGGCCAAGCATGGCAGTAGTTTATTATACATACATACCTAACTGAAACTCATACTGAGAAGAATGTAAAAGGGAAAGGAGTGATAAATTGTGATGGCTGTTTTTATTATTCTGCTCTTTAAGAGAGATCTAATTTGGAATTTGCATTTCACAAGAGTTTTGAGTTTTTTGTGAGTCTCATTTTAAGAGCATTTATCATTTATGTAACTTCTTAATTCATCAAGGTACAAACATGAACTCTAAACAGCTGCAGTAGCAGCTCAGGATGAGAAGGTGTGTGTGCTGCTGTGCCCTAGGTTAGTGCACCACTAAACAGGGAATAGAAACAGGAATGTGTCCTTTGTCCCCCCTGTGCAGGAGCCAGCTTTGGTATAGTGATGAGCAGCCCCTGTTCACTGCTCTTTACTGGCAGCACAAACCTGCCTAAAGCCATCACAGAGAGATGGGATGACAGTAATACAATTGCTGCTTTTGCTCTCTTTTGTGTAGTGATGCTAGATTACTAGTTAAAAAAGAAGAATAATAAAAAAAAGATCCCCAACTGCTCGCTTTCCTGAAGCTTTTCTCAGCATGCACTTGCTCAGAGCTCCAGGAAGCAATCTTACCAGTCCCAGCATTAGCAAATTAAGGTGACACGTTTATGCATTATGAGATGGGCTTAAGAATCATAAAATTACAGAACCAGAGGGGAAAGGAAAAAAAAAACCAAAACAACAGAGGGGAAGAAAATAAAAAGGCTGTATTTCTTTTCTTTAATAATTATTTGCTTTCATTTTTATTGACTATTAGAATGTACTAGAATAGTATTTTAAAACTTTTCCTGACCTCATATTTTAAGAACTAGGGTTCTGAAAAATATTAAGGATTGTGAAATCTTAATAAACCCATGAGTCTTCAATACACACTGCAGCTGAAGTGGGCCAAATGCTCCAGTGAGTCCTGGGGCAGTGCAGGCTGCCATTCTGCACCATCCAAGTGAGTCTTTGTGTTTCTGGAACCTCTGGGAGGCCTCATAGGAAACCTGACATTTACCACTTGTGGGGGGCAGAGTTATATGAAACACACCCAGAACATACACTTATTATTTTCATTGTATGATAAGCATTCATCCAGTAATAAAGGATCTATAGAAAATGGGTGTAACTGACCCAGAGAATAACAGAATAACAGGCCTTAACTGTAAACTTTAATGTGAGATTATTGTGAAATAATTAAATTGACAGCAAACACCTTTGGCTGTTGGTGATTCGTAGCACTTAGGGTGTACTTCATTTAAACCCAGTGAACAGTGTAGTCTTGGTCCTCTTTAAGTCAGCCATATGGATTTCTGTGGGACCAGGATTTAACCTGTAAGCCTTCCAACTAGCTAAATTATTGAAAAGTTTAGAACATGTTCTATCCTATTCCTCTTATGAATTGTATTATGATTTTTTACTGTATCTGGAGTACAGGAGGGTGTATTTTCTGAGAGTGGGATGAGAAGTTATTTTGTGTTTTCTACCATAATGCTTATTTTCTTAGAACAAAGCATACTCTACTTGAACTTGATGGTCTGATTTGTATTTAACATGTACAGATCCTGCTGGGGAATTCATTATACATATACAGATGAGGATAACTCCTCTCATTCCCTGTGTTGTTTTGATCCCAGTGAAGCTAAGCTTCTGCAAATAAAAACTTACATGTTGAGCTTTTAGCTGTTATGTGCATTTACAGTGTGTGTATAAAGGTAAGTTATCTTAATTCTGAACTCTTTCTGTTTCATAATGTGATTGCCTCACAAACCAGAAACAAGTAGTAATGGCTTAACTGTGCCAACAAAGGACTTCACATGGGGCACAGGTTTGGAAATGAACTTCAGCACAGACCTTGTAGACATCTGAACTCTATAAATCCACAGGTGTTTAAGTAGCCCTAAGGGCTAGGTCAGATAGCAGACTTGTTTCAGTATGACTTTACAAGGATTTAGTACTGTGTAAACAACACTTGCAAGGTTTTCTCTTTACTGCTGAGTAAAACCAGTAGCAGGAAGAGCAACCTTTGATTTTTGTACCATAAAATACACGGCGCTCTTTTATTCCATAAGCAGTGAGATGCTGGCATGATTTTGAGCATGATTACATACAAAGTTAAACTTTCTTAGCCAAGGAGTTTTGAGACAAGATGATACAAATTGTACCATTCTTGAAAAGAAATTGCTGTGTAGCTGGAGAGTGTGCGTTTTCTTTCTTTCTTTTTTTTTTTTTTTTTTTGATGTCTTTTGTTTGTTGTTGATTGTGGTCTTTGTTTTGGAAGAAGCATTCAAGTCCTTCTGGAGAAAGATAAATTAGGCTGTAGTTTTATATGTGAATGCAGTCTGCAGATCTTAGATCTGTGCATTTCCACCTAAAGTAATGTTGTTGTTAAAATTTTGTAAGCAGATGGGCTTATTTCTCAGTAAAGTAACCCCAAAGCATAAACTAGCTAGCACAGAAATACTGCTGAAAGGATGTTGGGAGAAAAAAAAGAAAAAAAAAGTCTAGCTAATGCAGAGTACTGAGAAGAGTGTTCTATTTTTACCCCAAAATCTGGTCTGCTAGTAGTAGTGACAGATTTTCATCAGTACCTACAAAACAAAGCTACAAAAAGAAAAAACCAAAACCAAAAACCAACTAAGCCAAGAAAACAAAACAAAAAAAAACCACAAACAAAAAAAAATCTCAAAAAGCCCTCCACTAAATGACTACCCAGAATTACATGGTAAGTCAGCTTGAATGGGGAAACTAGATCCTATGGCGAAGGCATAGGGAGCTGAAAGGAGTAGAGCACTCAGAGGGAAAAGATGACTGGAACCTGAGTGGATACAGTAATTAGGAACTGGAGAAGGAAATTAAAATCCTTAGGGAATCCAGTATCTGAGAAAAGAACTGAGAGAAATCTATTGAGGTTTATGGGAGGACAATTACTCCAAAAGCTTAATTAACTCGCATACAAAGCTTTGTTGATGCTCCACCTTGTCCTTGTTTTTGCACTAGTGTATGACTTGAGAAAATACAAATAATTTCTTTAGTAGTTAATGAAAGTTCCTTGATCACTGTACTAATCTGTAGGAGTGATAGCTGATGATTAATTCTTATGTTTTCCTGCAGCATTTTGGTTTCTGCTCCTTTGCTCTTTATTGTATAAACATAAATAATTTAAGTTGTGCTGTAGCTAACCACAGTGTTTATGATGTGAGACTTTCTTTGCCTAATCAGCACAGAGATTTGCAATAATATATTGTGGAGATAGCTTGCTAAATTTTGATGGGAAAGAGAGACAGTTGTAATTACCTTCACTATCCCGGATTGTGCTTTTTGGGAGAAGTTGAGCCAAGTTTCTGTTATTCAGCCTTTTCTTTCTGGGTTGAAGTGCTTGTCACAAATGCACACATTGAATCTGGTGTTCTCTGTGCCTTCAAGCTGCTGGTTGCCCTGACATCTCTCTGCCACTCCCAAAGTCACAGGTTCTGTTCTCAGGCAGAGACTGCCTGTAATGTACACAAAGGTGTAACTTCCATCGATCCAACTTAGCTGAATTACTGCAAGTGTTTCTTGGAATGTGATGATACTACAAATGAATTCTGTGGAAACACCCTTACAGCTGCATAAACCAGAAAATAGCAGTGCTGAGTGGATATTTGAGAGGATTATATATATACATATGTATGTATATACACATATATATATACACATATACATACATACATATATATATATATACATATATAAAATTCAGAAATTTTATCCATCATCAGACAAATGACCAGATCAGAAAATTTTAATCTTATCTGGAAGTAGACCCAAATTATGAAACCATTCAAAAGATTCTGAATTAAGTCTTATTTTTGTCACCATTTGATCAATTTTTAATATTAAAAAAAATAAAAGTGTACTTTTTTTTGTCTGGGAAACACTTGTTTTGAAGCATTGTAAGCAAAGAATTTTATTTTTCTTTCCTTCTCCCCACCCCTTTCCATTCTTCAGGTTATTTAAAAAACCTGCCTCTTTAGAAATCACATTATGTTTGTTGTATGCATTAAATGAAAGGCTTTCAACTTTCAGAGCAGGCTGTATGAACAATTGTCTAGTATGTACATCAACTAGCATCCTACCTAAGTGCAATGAATTTAGTTTGTGTTAATTACAAGGTACATTTGACTGTGTCTACATGATAGATTAACAGTTCCAAATAACATCATATGCAAATGAAAGGAAAATCTTTTTTATTTTATTTTATGGCACAGTTGAGAAATACAGTGCATTCTGAAAAGAAACAGAAATGCAGCTATGCTTGTGACTCGATAGTCTGTATATATCAACAATAAAAGAAAACTTATATGAAATTGAATTGTTACAATGCTTATGCATGGCGGTGTTATCTTAAAATCTGAGTGTTAAAAAAATACACTGGAAAACATAAACTAGTACATACCATTTTATAAAGGTATTATTCAATATTATCCAAATATATTTATAGAAATACTCATAAAAGTACATTTAGATCTCATTTGTGGATTTCAAAATAGTTTGTAGTGTCTTGTGGTGTGTTTTTTGTTTTGGCTTGTTTGGGGTTTTTTTAGTTTGGTTTTTTTGGTGGGTTTTTTTGTTTGTTTGTTTGGGGGTTTTTTGGTAATTTTTGCATTATTAATCAATGGAAAATCTTCATACATCTACCTTAAATTTAAGAGAAAAAAAATGTATTGAGAATATTTTGCTAGTACTTGTCTACTGGTTTCAAGAAATTCTGAGGTTCAGCAGGGTTCACTAACAGTTCAGGTCTAGTCTCACAATTACTCTCTCTCTCTTTCTTTTTGTTGTTGTTGTTGGTTTTTTTGGTTTTCTTGTTTGTTTGTTTTGGAGGGGGGTTTTGTTGTTGTTTGGTTTAGGTAAATTATATAATAAAGAATCATTAAAATTGGATAAAAAATATAAGACTCATCTTTTCCACTGGTATTTCATATGCTTGAGTTGATAATTGTAAAGATCGTGATGCTCTCAAGCATTATTATGATTAGGATTATGTAAAGTGCCTACAACAAATGGTGTATTCATGAGCTGAGTGTTTTAACAAGGGCTGCAAGTTTGCCATAAACAGACTTTGTTGTAAGGCAGCCTATGGAGAGCTAACACAGAGTATTTTGCATTTCCCCCAGGTACCCCAGGCTGAACTCTGTACAGTGGTCACTGCAGAGGGGAAGATGTGGTGTTTTTAACAGGGTTAAGTGTAGTTGGTCTGGATTTGCTTGCTGTTGATCTGGGAGCCGTTGGATCTATTAGCTGGTGTTATTACTCTACCTTGCAGTCAGAGACATTCTTCAATTCTCTGTCAAGAATAAACATACTGCTTCCCCTGCTTTCCCCTCAGCTTTTTCAAAAGGGGCTAGCATTTGATGCTCTGTTTTTCAGGAACTCCTTGCTTGGATAGGTGATGGGGTTGCTGAGGTTTTTTTTTTGTACTAGAAAAAGAACCTAAAAATGTTTAAGACCACAGAGATACACTGAGGAGGAGATTAAAATATTCCTACTGCATTGTGAGGCTGTGTACTTAGAGCCAGAGCTTCATGTGGTAAGTGGCTTTAACCATGAAATAAGCAAGCTGCATTGCACAA
The DNA here is from genome assembly GCF_023055355.1 of Agelaius tricolor. Classification (NCBI taxonomy): domain Eukaryota; kingdom Metazoa; phylum Chordata; class Aves; order Passeriformes; family Icteridae; genus Agelaius; species Agelaius tricolor. The sequence continues at coordinate 18,069,972 of NW_027269271.1, read as the reverse complement.
AGGTGTAGCAATAAGAATGGTTTCATTAGGAAGAAAGAGAAATACAAATGTAAGACAAGACAACATGTTTCTCAATTAAAAGGACTTAATATTGCACTGCGTGTTTTAACGTGTAGTACGCTTGGACAGCAAAATATTGAAGTGCCTGTGTTGTTATAAGGATATGTGATTTCCATGTTTCTGTGATTTCTTCTTTCTATTTCAATGGCTACTTGCCTATTTTTAATTTGGTGTTAAAAATTTTGCCTTATGAATTATTAAGATAGAACATTTTTATTCATGTTTCTCAGAACTGCTCGCTTACTACAATAGATCAAAGTAAAAATAAGGTTGAGACCAATCCTTGAAGTTCATGGAAACACATTGACATTGGAAAAACACCATAAAAATAAATCTGGATTTCCAGTCCTCTAGTGAGCTATGAGATAAGGAATTTCAAAGATTGATGCATCTCTATACCAAAAGAAAGTGTAATCCTTATTTCTTATCTTTAGGATAACCAAGTCACAAATACAGAGAGTTCTGTAATTTATGGTTTAGTTTAGTTGCATCTCTAATTAAAAGCACAAAGTGCATTTTTAAGTTCACTTTGTTTGAATGAGAATAGGCAAACCCTTTCTTAAAAAACTTCTCTTTCTTCACACAACTTGCAGCTCTGAGAGCTCTGAAAGGACCTGAAATTAGTTGATAGAAAGTGGCTCCCCATAACTAATTCTAGCTGGGAGGGCACTGCCATTTCAGTCTTTTGTATTGTATTTCTATTTTTAAAAAGATAAGGAGAAATCAGAATGCTAATCAACTGGGTCTGCCAGAAAAAGATATTAAAAAAAACCAGAAAAGCTAGGCAGAGATTTTAATGTCTGCGGCCTCACCAAAGGAAAGGAGCTAACAAACTGCTCTGTTTTAATAATTTTGCATTAGTTTAGATTTCTTGTTCCAAAACTAGCAAAATGGGTCATCTTGTGGTTTGAAGATCATTGTGTTCTGCGTGCTAGCCTAAAGACTCTCTAATTTTGTAGAAGGGCCTCTTTTTAATAGGCATTATGAAATAATTTACAGGACTGATCAGAGAGACTCTTCTTGTGTTCGTCATAACACTAATTTTTCTTAATGTTTCAAAGGTTACTTGCTCATGAAAAGACTGCACTTGAGTATTCACTACAATTCTCTGAATGCTGCCTCTGCTATCATTCATCTGTGCTTAGTTCTGTCTTGCTATGGTGTCTTCTTGCATATTTTCTATTTCCGTTGTACAAAATGGTCTTTTGGCAATTAGCAGTGCTAGGGTTTTTAAGCTGGTATGTATATATGTGTGTGTGTGTGTATATAAATACAGATATAAATTTCTATCAGAAAACTGTCATCAAATTAAAGAAAAAAAAGCATGCGCATCACTGTGCATGGGAAACTGGTTATATGAGGCCAGTACTTGATTTGAGAGAAAAAAATTAATTGAATTTTGATGCAGCTAAATAGCACCTTTCTTAAAATCAAAATGACCTTGTGTAAATGTACTTCAGAAATCATCCAGGTAAAATAACAGGTACAAGAATTCAGTAACTGCAGTGCGTTTTACAAGGTTGTATTTTCATTAAATTGATCACAATTTTGCCCTCTATTTTTTCCATGTATGGGGTGGAGTAGATTAACAATTTCCATTTTTAAAATGTTCTTGCTTTATAAATTAGTTCCCTTTCTTTCAGCTTTTATACTCCACGCTCCAGATAATAAATGTGCTCACAAAAGACTTGTCTGAAATAATGAAGCTGTTAAAGAACATTGTAATTTTTTACTTTAATAAAATTAATCTGGCCCTGTAAACCATTGGAAGGCAAACTTGCTCTTAGAATGCATCACAGTACCACGTTTGTGACACTGATAGATAACTATTAACTCCTTTTAAGCTTTAAAATGCTTCAGAATGCCAGAGTAAAGAATCTAAAACTGCAGATCTTATTCAAATGAATCAGGATAGAGCAGATGGTTGAAGAAGGCACACAAGCAAGAAGTAAATCTCCTGTTCTCCCTTTCTGATTGCTTTGCCCACAGAGGAATAATGATTCAAAGAAAATCAGTAATCATGGCGGTTGCCATTAGCATATTCCCAATAAGGGAGCTTACATGAAAATTACCAGAGAAAATGAATGGCTGCTAGTATAGATCAGTGTGGAAATAGTGCATTTCCAGCTGCCTCCCAAAACATAGATTTTTCCAAGACATTTAGAAATGAAGTTAGAAAAACTGAACTTAAAGAATTGCGCATTTACTTACAGAAGAGATGGATATTTTGTTAAGCTAGCAATACAGCTATATTTAACACCCATGTCAGATGTTGAGCTGAGGAGTCTCAAAAGTGTCCTGTGCTTAAAATGAAGGTATCAGCAACCCTTCAATAAAATACAGCGAGAACCTTTTGCTGCTTGGTTGTCTGGAGAGCGTGTGCAAAGTGCTGTAAATCCCTTTCCCGACATGTTTTCTGATTGCATTATTGTGAACGCATGTGGTAAATGTCTGCTTTCTTGTTGCTTCACACAAGTTATTAAGTTGTTCACAAATCAGTGCCAAAGCAAAACATTTTCTCAAAGTGTTGCAGAAGGAGCACTAACCTAGATAAATGGGTGTTTTCTTGTCTGTCCATAAGCAATGGGAAGCCCATTAGCCAGTGTAAATGAGCATAGCGCTATCGGAACAGTCAAGCTGCCGCCTTTCATTTGTACGGAATTAGGATTTTCGCTTGGCATATTTCAAAATGAGAGCAAATTCAAGAATTGCATGCAGGATTGTCACATTCTTCTACTTAATATAGTTAAGAAAGTAATGTAACATTGTGTTATTCTCATTCACTTTAGTTTCATCGTGAGGCAAAGTCTGAATCATCACTGCTCTGGCCTCTGGATTAGGCAGTCAGCTGCCATTGTTGAAACTGGAAAATGCATGTCTAATTTCTTGTGTGCCAGGCTGAATGTGTATCTGCTATTGGTTCCAAATAAAACAACAGACCAACAGTCACTAAAATAAGTGCCATCACCTAGATGGTTGATAAATCTCCTTAGAAAAGCAGCCATGAGACATATTATTGACAGGTTTTGTTGCTGAAATAAGAGAGAAAGTAGGTAAGGGTGACCATGTTCCTGCAGATGCCATCATTGATTGTGCCAGCAGGAGGCAAATGGTTAAAGGATTCAATGGAAACTGTCACAATAGTTTCAATTTTATTATTGAAGCCCAAACTTTCAGAGGCAGTGGACAGATTGCCTTCATTTTTCATCCATGAAACATCTTCAACATTTCCGAAAAGAAGCTAAAAATCTTTTAAACTAGCTCTGCAGCCAATAATGCCTTTTATGTATACTAAGATGGTAGAAACCATTAATAAAATGCCTGTCAACAGCACATCTCCCTTTTCTCTTTAGCAAAAAAGGGAGAAATCATTAATTACAGTTTCTGTCACACACAAAAGACATGTTTTTTTGTTCTGGTCTTTTAGCACTTTAACAGCATGAATTCACCTAGTGGCCACCTATTCTGCAAAATTTGAAAAGGGATGTGTCCTTATCCATCTACGCAAAACCTTCTGAAGACATTGCATGTGTCTGCCTGGGCAACAAATGCGGTGTTTTGGGTTGACACTGAAAAGGAGGATTATGAATATGGATAGGATGCAAATACTCCATCTATCTTAATCAGAATACAGGAATTCAAGCTGTTGTAGAAGGAGGGGGAAGGAAGGGGGAGAAAATCTTAGAAACCTAAGCTGTAAGGGCCTGATTCTGCTCTTACTGCTGTCAGCAGGACTTTTACTGCTGAAGGTATTAAGGTCAGGATTGGGCAGTAAATTAACAGGATCTTTTGTAGGGTTGTCATTTTACACACAGCTCTGCCAGACACATTGACTTTGATTGAGATTGCTTGCTCTCCTCAACTCACATGTATTTTAAGTATTTGCTGGAAGGTGGACTTAAAAATCACTGCTTGCTTACTCATTTATCACATTTGAAAAGTATATAATTGTGTCCTTTTTTTATATATAAATTTTTTTTAAAAATCACGTGTTTCAAATTTGAAAGGAATGCATAGAGAATTATAAGCAATAACAGTTTTGGGGGCAGATAGTTGTTATTTCAGTTTATCTAACCAGGATAATAATGTCGACAAAAAGGTCTCCAGTTTCTAGGTTTTTGCCAGCTCACTATTTCCTATCATTTAGTGGATACCTGTGGTGCATGTAAAAGCAGAATACTGACAAAATAGCTTCTAAATTTTTTTTCAATTTAATTTATTTCTGTAAACTTTGAGAATTGCATTTTTGTAGGTTTTGTTTTTGTTCTGTGCTATCTAAATATTTTGTTAAACTCATACAGAGGATTCCTCTCTCTTTTGAAAGAAGTCATCACTGAAATCTGGCAAATCATAAATCAAAATGTTTTCATTGTGAGCATATGAGACTTTTTTCAGCCTTCAGATCTAATGAAAGAGAAAGCAAATACAATACTCTCATTCACTCAGAAGGTAAACATATGTCTATTGGAGATTTTTGAAATGTGTCATTTATGTGTTTCAGTTTCAATGTATGTCTCATCAATTGTAAATGAAAGGCCCAACCTGTCTATTTGGGCCTTTTACAAAAATATCAGTCTGAAAAACAAAAGAAAAGGAAGGAAAGTCTTAGTAAAATGGATAATTAGGACCAAATCCTCACCTGATATAAAATCAGTCTAGATGAACTGATTTAAGTATGTGTTTTGCATTATAAATGCAGAATATAAATCTAGAAATGGGAACTTCATTTTCTTAATGCTCCTGCATTTGGTGTCATCACTTAGAATCCCTTGATTAAGAAACATTAAATTTTACATGGCTTTTTTTCTGATACTGTGACCACAAGTCATAATGATAATTAATTGTCCAGTATATGGGTAAAATTTTTGCTAGGAAAAAACCCCATTTTAGTATCTTTAGCAACTTTAATGCCAGAGTTAAATGGATTCCCAGTAAAAGCCGTGAGAAGTTTGTCTTCCATTTCTTGTATGCTTTTGTATTGAGAAGTCAAGACCTTTAATCATCCATAGGAATGTAAACAAGTAGGTTTAGCTCACATGTTTCACATAATTTGTTTCTATGATTATGTGCCAAAATCTGTAAAGACCTACTCCTGCACAGCTGAGGTCTGTAGAAGTCTTAGCACACACTTAAAGTCACGAACATTACTTCTCTATGTTTTAATAATTTCTGACTCTGAAACATATGGGGTTGGTATATTTGAAATTTGCCTGAGCTATAGTACTCTTACATGCATGACTGAATTTGAAATTTGTTTAATACTGTCTTTTCTTCACAATGTAGAGTCAACTCTGTGATATTCTTGCTCTGATGTCAATGAGAAAGTTTTGTCAGAGGAGTCATTCATTTGGGGTCAGATGTCTGAGTATGGATGAGCTACATATAGGTTTTGATCCAGGAAAATACATTATTCACATCACTGAGACACTGAGATAATATGAATGCAGCTATTAATCTGTTAGTTCTGAAACACAACAACCAGCTAGTCTGTGAACCACACACACTATTTTTACCCTAAATGTTTTTAAACCTGTGGTGAGCAGAATATTTTAGTAGTATTGGTTAAAAATGTCATATCTGAAAAATCTGAAAAGTATTCAGAGTCATTTAATCTTTCACCATGATTTAATCAGAATAGTCTTATATCTCTTTTGTGCTTTGTCAAATGCTCACCACAATTTGTCTCCCCGCATGGTGGACTGACAGATTGAGCAAATAAGCAAAGAGCCGGAACATTTGACTGTAATTGCAATGTCAGCACTGTTAAACTGTATTTATGAGAAGAAAGTTAACACTGTGACATTAATAATTTCATCAATCCTACACGTGTTTGCTTCATAAACAAGCACACATTTTTTTACAAATTCTTTGTGACCAATACTCTGGTCATCTGGATTAAGGCTACAAATTCCAGTTTTGAAAGAAAAGCAGGTACAAAAAATAGTTTGGGTCCATATTACTATGCTTGGGGAATTAAAAAAAAATCTTTTAAATACCTACTCTCAGCTAAGATTTATAAACTGTGACTTTCCTATCAATAAACAAAACAATAATTACTAGAAACAAGCAATAGAATAGGCAGGTTTAGAAAGTGTAGTATTTTGTCTTGCTGTGCTTCAGCTCTAAAATTGTTTTCACCAGATACATGAATTTTTTTGGTTTTTCTCGACTCTTTAAACCACTATGTGCTCACGTGCACTTTCAGTGATTTATTGCACTATACCAAATGTACAGGCTAATAAAGACAGTCTGTTGCTCTCTAATTTTGGATGGACATAACACATAAAACTGCAGCAATCTCTTACCTATATATTTCACTCTATAAGGGGAAACACAGGAGAGAACATGACATGTATTGAAGAAGTAAATTCCTCCTTGGTCCAGTAAACCACTGTTGGCTGTCATACCTCTGACTACTGAGTACTGGTGTATTGTTTTGCACTGCAGCCTAATCAGCTGGGCCTAGGCTGCTCCTTGGTGTTTGTGTGCCCTAGGCAGTGTAAATGCTGGGCCTCACGTGCACCATCACATGGGCCTGTGCTGTGCATTGTGTGCAATGGTGAATAAAATTATGTGTTAGAATGATTGATCACATACGTCCTAGCTGTGTAAATTATGAGAAGGTAGGGTTTAAAGCTATATAAAGTGATTTAGAAAATTTTGAAGCCATGTGCATGTGTATTTAAACCGTGCTGCTTGTGATTCTAGCACAGGTGAGATTGCTTCCTGCTTGTGCTTGAGAACAAAGCAGATGTCCAGGCTCTAGAATTTTTGAGGAAGTAGCCAACATGCTGAGAAATTAAACAGTAAATGTTGATGGTTATTTAGTATTCTCACTGTCTTTGATTTGTAAGTAGATGTATATGTATACATACATGCAAGAAAACATCAACTGCTTACACTTACTGTGGTTCCACAAAGTTGGAAATGTTCTGGACTCCATGACAGGGAAAGAGACTAGTCCCACATATGTTAGTTTGCTGTGTTCTCCCTCAGTCATCAGAAGTGATTAATAGAAAGACAAACATTGAAATAAGAAGAGGAATAATATTGGGCATTTATTTCCCTGAGGTCCAGTAATTGCACTTCCTGTCAAGTTTCTTGCCTGTGCCTTGGTTAGAGGAGCAGGTAGATGAAAAAGACTGTGAGGGCAGTAAGTAAGAGACCTGTTTCCATAGGATACAACATATTTCCTTTTGGCTTTAAATCTGCCCAGATGGTTTGCAGCTCCTTTAAGAGACTCAGTAGTGTGCTGTGATAAACTGAGCCATCTGGACCCAGCAACCTCCTGAGGTTCCTACAGTGACCAGAGCAACTAGTGTGGGCTTGTGTGATTGTTGGCAGATCACACACATGGAGAAACTGAGATTTCTGCCCTTTAAGCACTATCAATCACAAAAAAAAAAAAAAAAAAAGAAAAAAAAAAAGTGGGATGCTCTAATTTTAATGACACATCTAATACAATGAGATCTTCCAACAAATAGCCCATAGGAAGCTCATCTTCCACAACCTGAGGACTGTGGGAGTCCTAAGATATTGTGTAATGACAACTTGAACCTTCTTGTCAGCTATCACATCCAGAGACTGCTTTGATTTTTTCCATAAGTATTTTAAGGCCGAGCTTCTATAATATCTCTTCCCCAAATACAAGTCTCATACATGTCCGGAGATGGCAATCTGACTGTAGAAGGGAAGAGTAATAAAATGCTGTGGAAATTTCGTTAGCAAATGTTTTCTAGGTAATTACTATTCTCTGTATGTCTGGAAAGGCCAGGTACAATATGCCTTATTGATGCTGACAGGGTAAGAATAAGTAATATTATGCACATGTGTATCTTTTATATCTACGGGAAACCTGGAATAGAAATTTCAGCACTAGACAGGCTGAGAAAAAAAAAAAGCAACACATCCTCTATAAACTGAAGGAAAAAACTCACAAAAATGTCCTGAAATAATATCTGGATCACCTTGCACAATTGTCAGATTATAAAAACAGGCACACATGATGTAGCATAACTCATGGAATGGGCAAATCATAATGCACTTACACCAAGGGCAGGTTGTCTTGCTGGATCTTGCCTTTGAGGTCTTTGGAACACCATCACTTCTTCTTTTAAGTGAAGACATTTGAGCTGTCTGAAATTTGACCACATCACAAAACTAGGAAAGCTTTGCAGTATTTGATGGAAATGATGTGTTCAGGTGAGGTCAGAACTGAGTAAGCATGAAGAATGAGTGATTTGTCACCAAGGAGAAATTCCAGTGGGAAAGCAGAAATGTATTCAGTGGGATAGTAATGGGGAATTCACATTACAGCTGCCTGCTTTGTACATGGCCTGTAAATACCTTGAAAGCTGCTTTCTGTGTATAAGCTCCACAATCCTGAGGCTTACTCTGTCTTTTCAAAGAAAGATAGGTTAGAGGCCAGTTGGTTGAAGACTTGTAAAACTTTTACTTTTGTAGATCAGTATCTCTCCAGCCAAGCAGTGAGTTCACTGCCAGAGTAGAACAGGGCAACTGTTAGTGAGATAGTCTTCATTTCAACTGGCATATAGAAAATAGGACTGCCTAGTTTATTTTGTATGGCTGTTACTCACATAACCTCTGCAAGGTGAAATATCAAACTGAATTAGCTTGCAATTAGTTTCAGATCTTGATGTGAATAACTTGAGTCTCTTGAACATACTAAAACATAATGAATTGTGCTCAATAAACTTAGCATGGGTTTGTTATGTATTCAGTGCAGTCAGACCAATATATATGTGTATATGTGTACTGCATGATTATTGTACTTGTAGCGTGAAGTTATTGTCCATCTACGGTTTCTGCAATAGTAATGGTAAAATGCCACTTTCTCCTTCTCTGCCTTAGTGGAATAATTATTACCCAAGCTATGTTTTGGTAGCTTGATTTAGCAGACCAGTTCTGACATTTCCAGATCTTAATCTTTCAAAACATCTGAACACATGAGAAATGGCTGTTCATAAGAGGAAGCAAGGATCCCCCCAGTGAATTTCTTTCACTGTCCTATTGCTATTGTGCAATTTCATTGACCTCATGCCCTTCTCAAATAACTACTTCGTAGCAGATGTAGAATAAAAAGCTTTCTGACAGGTGAGTTCATATTAATTTACTGTAAATCTGTCTGCTTGTGCTGGAGTAAAAGACAGGTAGCCTGTAGGACTTAAACAGTGATGTTTGGCTCTGGTTTTCTACCCTCCCTACTTCCCTTCTTTAGCTGAGCCTATTTCCACATCCTATGGAGGACCATTCAAGCAAAAAAGTCCTTTTTAAACTGTCATTCATGGAAAGAGTATTAGACTGCATATAGTTGGGCTGGCACACTCTCTGGCTGAGCCTCAGTGATCAGATGAATTGTTTGAGCCAACTATTTCTTACAGGCAAACAGAAAGAACTTGTTCAGACAGTACAGTCATCCTAGAATGGCATGCAGGGATTTAGCAAAATGCATGCATAGGATGGCCTTTTTAATCCTTGTTAGACTCTTTCTACAACACAGCACATTCAGGAATGATGAGAAATGGCTCTCAGTTGTTCACAGCCTGAATTAAAAAGCAGAATTTTATAGTTTGTTGGGGCTGCTGTAAGTGTGTTTATATTTTCTTTATGTTAATGCCTCTATGGAAATAAAAAACTTCTTTTAACCTTTCCTTAAGATGAACAACAATCCCATGTGATATGCTCAGATTAATGCTTCCTGCCTTTTTGAGAATGAGCACAAAGTAGTGACTAATGACTTAACAGTAAAATTAATCTTACATACTCTGGCAGTATTATCTTTGTTTGAGAAATTAATATTACTGTGAAGACAAAATACACAATGATAATTGTATTTAGGAGCACCTATCTGTCAGCTGGAAACAGGGGAAAGTATATTTCACATGTAAGTGGAGTAAGCAAAAAGTTTATTGGAAAACTTTTTGGAAATGGGGGACTAACTAATGTTATAATGGTATTTGTCCACACTCCTCAGAGCTGGTATTTTGCATTAATATATTGTGTTAATTTTCTCTTGAAAGAACCGCAAGAAGAAAGAATATCATATTTTTAAGAATAAAAATCTGGGGTAGTTGTACATTTTTGATCTTATGCATTTAAAAAAATGCAATAGCAACAGAATTGTCATGATTGCTTATGGTTTTTAGTGATACTGAAAATGAGATTTGATAGTAATCACAATAGATTGAGGTGGAGTTTTGGTTTTCAATTCTGTTATTGTCAAGGTGCTAAAAGAATGATAAAAGTATTTCCTTTTTAATACATTAGAAAAATGTAGCTTTACAATTGTTTGTTTTTTTTCTCTTTGTTCATAGCTGGTGAGTTTATTCAGGACATTTATAAAAAATTAGTTGTGAGGATGAAACAATTTTTTATTCTTTGCCAAAATAAAGCAGGAAAACTTTTAAAATAAGCAATAATAAAATTTATTTTAAAAATATAGAATAGCAAACTTCTGTAGATACATTGAAACAGAACAAAACAGAGCCTTTTTCAGCAAAATGTGTAGGGTTTCATTTTGATATTGGATTCAAACTTCATACCTTTTATGGAAAGGGAGGCACTGAAAAACATTATTAATTAATATCATGTCCAACTCAAACTTGTGTTCAATATTTTATTTTAATGACAAACATTGCTGTTCCAATATTTTGAACATGAAATCAATCCTTCAAACAAATTACAGTAGCCAATCTCAGCAGTGCTGGTTCTGTGAGAATGTTAATCTTTTGTTGAGTAAAGGAAATGAATTTATTTGGAGACTGTGTGAAAAAAAGAAATAGCAGTTGGAGAGTGCAAAGTGAGAGAAAACAAGAGGAATTGAAATAAAAGAATGGAATGTCAGATCATGTATTAAAATAATAAGCAATCTTTCCTGCTTGTTTCTCCATTGTTACTGAAATTTAAAGAAAATACTCCTTATGTCTGCCACAGCCTTACATTTTAAGAAGTTTTGTGTCCAGCACTTCCAAAAGTTAAGAAGAATCATAAGGATAATTTTTATGTTCCTTATATTAAATTTTAATTTTATCATACTTTTCACATGCTTTTTTTTTCTTTTTGCCCCTGTGCCTAAAATGTCAGAAGTAATAACAAATAAAATCTGATTCATATAATTTCTACTTGGAGTGTTTTTGAAGAACTATTTCTTTGGAACTAATTTTTGCCATTAAATGTTTCGGATAAGGGCCATATCATCAATGGCTGTTAATTACCATAGATTTGTCCAATTAAATGCCATAGATATGTCCAGTTGCCATAAAAGAGGACCTGAGTGGAAATGTCAGTCTCTGCTGGCACATCCTTTAGCTGAGGACTCCAGCTGTCTGTGCAGGGGTGAGCATGACAGTGCTCAGGTGTAGTCTTTGCTGACTGGAGATTTATACTGAGTCCAAACAAAAAGGAAATCATTTTAATTTACTTTGGTACAGCTGTATAAAATATCTTGTTATACTCCTCTCTTCATTCTTGCCGTTCTTTTGTATATACCTGCCCATTCTAGAGCTTCCTGTCACTTGGACAGGGATCCACAAAGTCAATGGATCTTTAGACATCTGCAGGAAGGATCATAGTGGGGGCTTCAGTCAGAGGCCCCAAAATCCCAGAGAGTGGCTGGAGGATACACAGGGATTTCAATTCTACCCTGAGCATGCTGCCTCCGAGCCCAGTGAGTCAGGTGAGATTCAACTGGGGCACTTGGTAGTTCCTTAGCAAGTAAGGTGAGCAGCAAGTTCATGTATTTCCCAGGTATATACCTACTTCTAGTGTGTGTTCTGTATCTCTTTCCAGGCAAGAGAATTTGCTTTACATATGCATTCTTTAACTGAAAGTGAATTGTCACCTACCATGGTGTGCTACTTGTTTAGTTCTCTGCTACAGTTTGGAGTGCAATGTTCTACATCAATTAAAAACAGATGAGAGAACAGTTTAGCTGAAGACTTTGTTTCCTTGTAATCAACTGCAAAACAGACCAAGGTCATGTAACAGATTTCTTCTTCATTCTCACTTAGCGGAGAAGGCTGTGTGAATGCAAATTGCTTTATTGGTGGAGGGAATTAAAATTATAAAAAGCTAGGTTTAAAGAAGTGCAAAATCAGGACTGTGTCAGAACAGGGACAATATAATTGTGGTATGGATTCCCATATGGGACTAAATTATCTAGATTTTACTAATGTCAGCAGTTCTATGTGACTGCTGGAATGCAGCCAATGTGCCACATTTGCTTCATTTTTTTAAGATGGTTCTGATTCTACACAACTTTAAATATGCAGAACGCTAAATTTGCTCTAGGTGTCATAGTGGCACTTCTGTGCTGCATAATTTTGCATGTTAATTTTACTTTAGAGAAACATAAAAGTAGCCTAGAATGTCTCCTAATCCAAAGTAAAGTTACTATGATTTTGGTCCAGCTTATGATCTCTTCAGAAAAAGACTGTTCAGTTCTACAGGCACATATCAAGGTTGTGTCCCTTTACAGAGCATTCCATTCAGTAATACTATTTTGTAGCAACTCAATAAAGCTGATAGTTTTTCTGGGTAATTACCCACAGCCCCCTGCAGGACAAATTAGCATTCATGACCTGAATAATGCTTACTAGAAAGAGTTCAATGGAATTTACTTAATCAGAATCATTGCTTTCTCATGGCTACACTATTTTTAACCTAGTCCCTATTGTCTGCTAATAGCAAAAATCCTGTCAGTGCCAGGTCCAACTTGGCACAGGGTGTATAAAGAGAGAAAGATTATCCTCCTCAAAGGTACACAGTGTATTTTTAAAGCTTATGGACTGTATTCTGCAGTCTTTACTCAGACCTTGCTTAGGTGAAAGTGCATTGAAGTCAGTGGGAGATTTTCCAGATGACAGAGTGTTGAATCAGACATTATGAAAAGAATTGTGTATATATGTTTGTAAGACAGTCCATGGTTTATAATTTCTGGTAACCATGAAAAGCTGACTAAGAGGACTTTCAAAGGTGAATTTTCTTCTCTGGGTTTGTGAAAGAAGGAAAAGTTCCTGCCTGTTTCAAGACAATTTGTAGGGTTGTTTTTGTTTGGGGCTTGTTTTTTTGTTTGGCTTGTTTGTTTTTTGTTTGGTTGTTTTTGTGTTTTTTGTTTTGTTTTTGGTGAGGTTTTTTGTTCGTTTGTTTGTGGGTTGTTTTTTTTTTTTTTGGGAGGGGGAAGAGGCAGGGTTGAGTTTCTTTTTAATTACCACTGATAATTTCCAAATTATATAAAATAAAAAAAGCCATTCCTTTGATGGTTTTGACAATTTGTGTTTTGCCTTCCACTTCCCTAGACTGTGTAACATGTCAAGGCTAGTACAACACACGTGAGCCCTTCAGAGGCTTAACGAGGTGCTCACTAGAGCAGACCAAGAGGATTGGAGAGAATTTCTAAAATATTGCAGAGATTAGGTGTGTGCATTCACACACACGCTCACAGCCACAGCCACCAACAAAACCAGAAAAATAGAAAGCAGGAAAGTTATGTGAAGTTGAGCTACCATTTCCCATGAAATAGTTCATGCTTTAGCTGTGTTTTCCTTCTGCAGGATTTATCAATCACAGTAATAGGAAATGGGATTTGAACCCAATTTGAACAGAACTCAGGGGTTTTGGTAGTGTTGTCTGACCAGTAGCTTCAAACTATGGACAAATGACTTTCAGTTCCTGGCCAGAGGTACAATATTAAAGAAATCATGTGCAGAATTGTAGTTCTCTGATATATATAAAGGGTCCTGTGCACTTTTAAGCAAAGGTCATTTGCAGTGTGTGTTTGTGTAGTAGGATGTAGCTAAAAGCAAATTTTCGTGAATGATTTAATGGCCCTTGGATGTGGAGAGTAGTGATGCTGGAAATACAGAAACCCTTGGAGCACTGTTGGGGGCAATAGTCTTAGTGAAACAGGGTATGTGAATGAGTACCAATATACAACACACAAATGACATTCAGTACACCAAAAAATAGGCTTTTTCCTCTCCAGGTCAGCCTGCAGGAGTCAGAATAGGTCATAGTCATCCCAGGTGAGATTGTGAGATTAAGCAAGAAATGGGACAGGCTGAATAAAACAACATGAAGTGTTGAGTAAAGAAAGACTCATCAAGGCCAAATTTATCCTCAGCTGTGTGTTAGCACAATCCAGTTCAGGATGATCCTGACTTACTTGTTTCTGTAATTGTTAGGAGGCATTAAGTAGTGCTGCTCTGGGAGGAATGGAGCAATAGCATTGCAGCCAGCAGTACATTTAATTGTTCATAGGTGCAAAAAAAGGGAGTTGTCCTTTAGGTTATCATTTCTTTTACTTTAGCAGCACAAACTATGCCAGGATGTTTCAGGCAGAACATTTCCTGTCTGCCATCACTGAAGAAACACAAACTGCTCAAGTAAAGCAACAACAATTGCTTACTTGGGGAGAGTAAGTACTCCAGTTTCAAATTTGATGAAATAACAGGTTAATTTATTTTAAATGGGCATCATATTGTTTATTTGAAGAGGAGATGTAATTACAATGGAAACCTTAACAGTAGCAGAATTTACCATGTCTTAGTCACTGAGGTGGAGTTTGTATCATCTGTTTAGCTTTGGTTGGACTGACTCATTCCCAAAGCAGACTGTGAAGCCTTCCTCTTGGGTATCACCCTGTCCCACACCCATCAATTATTTAAAACTCCTTTTCTGGACCTTCACATCCATGCTTGAATTCAAAACTTTCCAGAAGAAAGCTAAAACCAGGTTCCAAAATTCTAAATTTTCAAATTCAGGTTTTACTTTTAAAATTCCTTTAGTTGATTGATTTAAATTTGAGGCTAAATAGGATTTTATCCCATGTTTATATCCAGATGCAGAGAGATTTTGAAAGACTGTCACATTCAGAAAGGGAGCTTGCTTGTGAAAATGCTCTTTAGGAAGTCTGAATTTTGTATTTCTTTCAAAGTGACTCTTTCATCAAAAAGCTGGGCAAGGCAACTAGACACAAAAAAAAAAGGTTAAGAGAGCTTCATAGTATTTAGTTTTCTGTTTCACAGCAGCAATTCCTAACTCTTTGCTTTTGTTTCTGCTTTTTACAAATGTTGAATCAATTTTTCTCATTCCACCATGATATTGACCCAAAAAATGTTAACTATAATTCATTTGACATTATTTGATATCTAGTTTATATTGTCCAAGTTCACATGGTTAAGAGAAAAATTTATACAATAGACTAAAAAGTAAAACTGAGCCAGAAGACAGCCAGGCTCCCAGAACCTCATTTTTTCTCTAATATCAATTATAAGAACAGGTCTCACATGCAAAACATCAGAGTTAAGCTCAAGTTCATTTATAAAAGTAGTGAACTTGATTAACCACTCCCATCAGGGCTATTTACTAAAGACAATACATCAGACCTGTAGACAGATTGGTGAAGGAACAAGTAAAGAAACTTCACTTATTTCCCATATTCTTGTTTATTGCCCCGGGATTCATAGTGTGAATTCAAAGAAGGGGTTATTGATAGTGTTTAATATAAAACAATTAAAACCCCTCCATAGATGCAGGTATGCCATGCAGATTGCTTTGAGCAGTATTCAGCAATATCTGTCTGTCTGGGATCATAGCTCTTTGCCCAAGAACTGTTTATTCATTCTGATGCAACAGCAATTAGAAGTCGTCCACATAGAAACTCTGAACGCCTTGAGAACAATTAAACTTGCAGTAGCACTGATAACCAACAGTAACTGTGACTATTTCCTTGATGAGATTCATAAGCCCATTTTGCCTGGATGCACTGATCTCTGGAATTAAATTCTGAGAGCTCCCTGCTACTCAGAGTTCTTGGATTATCAGACTGCCTATCTTGGACTTGAACTGAGGCAGCAGTACTCTTATCTAGTCAATGTAAGATCACAATTCTCAACTGTAGTCAAGTACAAAGTAGACTTAAAAAGAAGCATTTTAACCACCTCAAAAAACTTTACAATTCCAAGGGATGAGGAACAAAGAGGTATCAAAAATACAGCACTGAGACTGGTAAACTACTGCAGTAGTTTGCAAGCACATAAAAATTAAATTCCTCCTCTCCAACATGTGCAGACCCTGCTTATATTCAGTGTCCTAACTGGAGATAAGGGACCGGTTTTGCTTTGCTCATGTGGGAACAGGAACAGCAGGAGCACTGTGTTGGCTTCTCAGGCAGCTGTAGTCTGGGAACTGAGATAAAGTTGTGTGATTAGAAGTGAATAACTGAGAGATTGACATGACTTTAGTCTGTCTTGCACCGTGAGGTGTTATGGCATCTGACAAGACTGAAGAAAAAAATTCCCTTGGAAAGACACTGTTGTGTTTGGTCTGTATTTCAGTAGAAGACAAGTTGCCAAAATCCTGCCATTCAAAATGGCCAAGATGAGAAATAGTCCAAAAGGTGATGTAATATGATACTTGATGGTGAGCAGAATTATTCTTCACAACCTACAGTCATGCTGCTCATTTATTAATGTATATAAAGGCAGTGGGAAATTTTACAAGACATATCAAGGGAGAATCAGGCCCTTGAAGTCTTAAAGATTGATTTTCATGAAAAAGACACTCTGGAAGTTGTTTAATTGGCTTTTCCATCTATTAAATATGTTTGCTTTTTCAAGAGGGAACCAACATCCATGTTTATGACTTGTTAAGAAAATAATATGAAATATCATTACTGAAATCTTTAGTTTATCTTGAAGAATAAGCAAATATCCTGTTGTAATGTGAGAGAATTTGCTTTATATTTTACCTCCTAAACCAGTAGGACACTTAAAAATAAATATTGAGCAGCTCTCTAAAGAGATTGTTAAACTCTTTTGCCAGGTAAGAACTGATATTCTGCCACTGATGTTCCTTATAAAATACTCCCTGTACCTTCAACAACTCTATGCATTGCACAGTGGCAGAACACCGTTCTAAGATGAAACAAAAATCAAACCATAGATGAAATGGTTTGATTTAGACTTTGATTCAGGTGTGAACTCCTGCCTCCAACTAGCCATGATACCGGTTTTTTTATTTCCTTCTGGCTATTTCTGCAAATGGGAATTTTCATGCCCTTCACCACACTACTGCTTATGCTTCAGAGGACATCCAGTTAATATCCCGAACATATTTCACTAGCCTTCTTTTAACTCTCTTTCAACATCCTTTGCTATGGTGTCACAAAAATATGTGGCACTGGTGGGGTCACTGGGATTTGCATTCCAGCTGTGCTAACCACTGTGATTGCACACATGCATTTCTTGCCTGTTCTCTGGATCATCACTGGTATGGGCAGAGATGGTCACAGCCTTGTGCAGGGCAAAAGGATCTGATAGAGTGCTGCTGATGATGGTGATGGGTGGAGGACTGCACACAAAATCTGGTGTTTGCAGTAGTAGGTGATTTATGTAACTCTTCCTTTCCAGAGTGGATGTACTTAGTGTTATACTTGAAAAGCTTGTTCTAGTCCTTAGTAAACTTCATCAGTGTGAGCACTATTGAAATTTACTTTTTTTTGTAAAAGTCTAAAGATGTTTGAGTGGTTTTTAACAGAAATGAATGCAGTTAGAGTGACATAGCATTATCTTCCAGAAAGCAAAAATAGCAAGTCAAGTGGAGTAGTAGGTCTTCTATAATATTTGAGTGAGAGCTTTTTTATCAATAATGTAGCCTTGCCAAAACCAGAAGTATGCTAGAGACCATGACCTTTGGAAAATAATGTTTAGTGACATTAATCTACATCTAATAGAGGGGTTTGTATCATCACTTTGGTTTATATCTGCATTATTGTAGCACATAGGCTGTCACCTGCATTTATATAACATGAGACTGATTATTCCTTATCATGCACAAAATGCAGACCTCAGGGAAGAGTTCATTTTGGCCCCTTTCCAGGGGTATGTGTAACGTGTTATGAGCAGAATACTGCTTTTAAGGCTATCGAGTGCAATTTGCACTCTTTTTCTCTTCAGTATGTCTTATGCTTGACAAGATAATTGCCCCCCATAACACAAACACGTCCTAAAACACATTCATTACAAAGCCATTGTATTGACATATAGATACAGATATCAGTGAAGGAATGTACTTGATATTCTTTATATAGTATGATATGTCTGGAGTATATCTTCATAAGTAAAAGAGAATTTAACAATTGTAATAAACTGAAAATGAACAAATGAAGTTGAGAACCTTGCATGTGTAAGTGTTCCACTTGTCAGGAAAGCAGAATGCTCTATTTCACATAAATAACTTTTAAAGAGATGGTGGTGATCAAAGTTAATTTTTTACTGTGGAGTTTCTTACAAGTTTGTGAATCTTCTAACTTCTTTTTGTTGTGAATATTCCAGATGTTTTTTATTGTATACATTGCCTAAGCATGTATGCATACATATACATGCTTTGAGTGTGTAGCAATAAGGAACATGTGTACTGGAATATGTTATCTGAAGAGTGCCTTGTTTGTTATTATTTTAATTCTATACATTAGATTTATAGAGAATTTGCAATAAAATATAAAAGGCATTCTGTCTTTGAATATTTGTACCTTGTGCAAAATATATTCATCATCATTTCCAAGCCTGACTCTGAAACCTTTTAGAAAATAAGCAAAAATAATTTTAAACCAGTTTTGTTCATTTGTTTCACATACATTCCTGGGGAGACTAAGTGTACACTACCATTATGGTATTATAAAATATTATTTGTATTCAATCTTTTGCTTTTAGAATTTTTATAACTTCCTATTTTCGGCAGAGATTGTAGGGCATAACTTTATTATTGACTAGCAAAAATACCCCCCCAAAAAACCCCAAAACAAAACCATAACAAAAAACAAAACACAAAAAAACCACTCAAAAACAAACAATCCCCCCCAAAAAAAGAAAACTAAAAAACAAAACAAAACAAAAAAACCAGAAAGGGCTAGATGTGTTATATTGGAATTTTCCATCCTTTATTCTGAAAATTCTATACAGGTCTTAATTTTCAATGCTTTTAACAGAATTTGCTAGTCCTTTGGTATAGTTGTGTATATAATTTTAACATTGTTCAACTATGATAGAAATTTAGCTGTATGGTGTGGTACTTCCTGTCTATTGCTTAAGCTGTAGTTTTATTGGGTTACATAATCAAAGATACCATTACAGCAGAATCTAGATCTCGCATTCCAGTTTGATGAGAGCAGTATATATGGCAAATAACAGGGAAAAGCTGGTCATGCAGAAAGCAGTCATTCCCCCCAACCTTTGTGGTGAATCGTGTTAGGTAAGCTGTGACCTGCTCTTCCTTTGGAAAGCAGCTTGCTTATATCCATTCATGACAGTAAAAGTATATCCTCTGGGAAATATTATTTTACATTATTTCCACTAAAGAAGATTCAAGTAATGTGAAATAAACATATATCAAACAGAATTCTATGTGGTAGGTTCTAGCAAAACTCTTCTTGTGTACTTTGGGATGCAGATGGAAAGAAACCTTTCTCCACAAAGGTCTGTGTTTGCCTGTGAGATGCACGATATTCCTCTCCTTGGTGGGCATAGGAATTACACTTTTGCTTGGTGGCCTTGATTTGTAGCCACAACTAAAAGCAGCTCTGTTCAGTGTAGGTAATTTTTGTTCTCCCCTAAACCCAATACAACATGTATGAAATCAATGGCCCAACATACTCAAAAAAATTTTTTTATAGTGAGGAGTTCCCAGACAAGCAACATTTTTTCAGGGCTTGCATTTGCAACACCAGCTGTAACAACAAAGAGCGAGTGTGTTCAGACACCACTCTCGGCTTGCTTGGTGCTACTGAGTGACAAGAGCATGGTGAACCTTAGAGGCTGTCAAGGTTGCATTACATCAGTCCAGGCCAAAAAAGTCTGGCTAAGCACAAAGTACAAGTGAAAGACTGACATTGTGCTGCAGTGATTCTGTGCTCTGTTCGGTTCATTTAAGTCCATATATAAAATACAGGCCAGTGGAAACTTGCAGGGGCATAGACTTTGTTTCTAATGTTAATGATGAAGTCCATCTTTAAAGTGACAGTTTTATAAAGACAAAGAATATTTAAACATTTTTGGCTTCCACACTGGTATCTTTAAATAGCTGTTTCTTTTAGTCAATATCCTAAAGCAATATAAGGGGGTTTTTTGACTGATGAAGGTTCTGGTTTACTTCCTACAAGTGTGATCAGGGGTATTTTGCAATGCACCCTCTATGTGCTGGGCCTGCAGTTCATAGACAGCTAGCAGTTTTCAGAGAGGTTGTGTATTTTCTTCAAACTTGAAATTTACTCGTTCTAGCCATAGGTACTTTTCAGTCTATCACTAGGGTTACTTTCCTACCCCGCAAAAATTTTTGGATGTGTTAAAATCTGATGTAAAATTACATTATTTACAGAAATATGAATCTGTGGTAACTCCAGTGAAGTTGAGTTTGCATGAAAATAACTGAGTTTACACACACAAATGAGTGACATATGGAGTTTTACATCCACAGACTATTGATGTGTATTAACTGTCTGCTTGTGTGCACTTAAGTTGTTAAATCCAGTTTAGCTTAGCTTGGAAAGGATAAATTCCCAGAGCACTTGCTTAGTGAAATTTGGGGCAAGTGAGGAGCATTGACTAGGTTCTTATTTTGCTAGCTAGAGTATCTTTCAGTTATAGTAAAAAATTTGGTATGGATCTATCCTGACAGCAAAGATGTGGGAATATACAAGAAGTTCATTAATATGCTGCCCATTTGAGTGCTCAGCACAGGGTTTCTTTGTGTGGCCAGTCAAATGAAAAACTGGACAGTAACATTACAAAGGCAATATTAAAATAAAAATGCATGTGCAAATTGCAGTAATTATACATTAAAATTAAGCTATGCTATAAATTTCTTTTTATACATGAAGACGCATGCATGAAGTTTAGAAAATCAGTCCAGAAAACTTAAAGCCGAAATGAAACACATGGATCAGTAAGTAAACAGACTGAAAATTCTGTTGAATATGATGTCATCCATTTGCTGTAGGTCAGAAATAACTTCATACTGTTAATTATAGGTATTTATCATAGTTCATATGATTTTGTGGGGCCTTGTCAGTGATCAAAGGTGGTTCTTTGGACACCTGTCATCAAGTGAGTTAGTAATTGTAGAATAGCTTATTTATTGAATCTAATATGCCATTAAATAGACTTATTTTCCCCTTCCAGCAGTTAATGTTGTTGATAAAAGGACAGTTCTGTTTTAGTAAAGTTGATTTGTTGCAGTCAGGTACAATAATTATGTTCTCTTATATATACTACATGTTTGCTCATTAACACATAAAAGTTTTTCCATTACAGCAATTTTAAAAGTCTTCACAGGCAAAAGGCATGGAGAAATTGCTGTCATACATGTTTTCAGTATGCCCAGACAGACTCTTAAAATTGTTGTAAAAAAAATAAGCTGGAATTCAGTTCTCAGACAAAAATGCTACATTTGAGAGATAAGGTCTGCTTTTAGAAATCATAGCGAACATACAGAATACAAAAAGAGGAAGGTTTGAACTGGAAGTGAAGTAAATAGTGCTACTATTAGACTGTATGACAGGTGGGAACATTTTTTCCCCTGCTTCTCTGAGCCTGAAAGTATATTTGTTCTAACCTTGCACCTGGATGCACCATGCTTTCTTTGAATTGACTTGCATTCTGCCTGGGAAAACCGTTTCTGGAAAGAATGACCTCTCTGGGTCTTGCAGCTTGTTTGTGGGAGAGATGTGTGCCAGTTCAGAGCCCTCCCTTCAGTGGTGACTAAGACCCCGAAGAGCTCTTCAGCCCCACTAGGGCACAGAAGAGCCTATTGAGACTGTCAGCCTTTTTTCCTCCTAGCTACTTTTTTTTATTAGGCTGATAAACTCCTGAATTGTTGAAAAGCAGCTGCTCTGAGGAGGATTTAGCTAATTCTCAGGGCGCTTCTGGGTGTGTGGGAGATATATTTACATCTGGACTATGAAGGTCCCTTGCATTGTTAGACCTAGGTGACCTCTTGCTAGATCAAAAAGAGGTTGCTGGAATGCAATTAAAATGCGGTGTTGCTTTCTTTTAAAGCCCCTGTAACCCAATCAACAGCTCTCTTTCCTCATCTTTTTGTCAGTTCCTTTGCAGTTTCAGATTTTATTCCCGTTTCAATTTTGTGCCATAATTTGGTTTTACCTTATTGGAAAATACCTCAGATAGTATTATTAAAAGTCTTTAAAAAAAGAAATAAAGAAAAAAAAAAGTGTCCTGTCTTTTAATAGCCAGCTCTGTGGAGGTTCAAGCTATTAATTTTCACATATTGCTCAAGTAAGCAGAACTATGTGCATTTGATTTTTTTCCCTAATAATCTCAGATGTAGTTTTGTTGTAATGTAGTACACAATTCATATTGATTAACAGGTCTGTAAGCGAGATATGCATTTTATAGACACATTCCAATGTGAAGCATGAAATCGAACTGTAAATAATTACGTTTTTTAAAAGGGTGGGCTTTTTTCAGTTCCATGGCAAAATTTGTACTTACTGAAACAAAGGTTTGATTAAAACTAAAAACAAATTTACATTTGCAGGAGTTTCAGCACTGTTGTTTGCAATTTGTTATATGCCTTTACCTGGCATGCTATTTCACCCTTCATGACACACATCAATACCTTCTTTATGTCTGGCTATTACCACTCATTTAAAAATCTATTTTACATGATTCTTTCAGCCAAAAATGGACCGTAATGACATAGAATAGAGCCTGTGCTTCATAAATTCTCCAGGAATCAATACTTTGGCTGGGAATTTGTCAGTCTCACAAAGCTATGCATCATTAAACTTTACTATTATTACAGTGGACTCTGCTTCAAAGTTCACTACCTAGCTGATATTGGATGAACCCATTTAAATCAAGGAAAAGATATGAGACACAAATGCTTCTGTACTGACATGTATTTATTCAGATAATGTTTAATTTATGAAATAGAAGTAGCTCTTAAACTGCTTATTGGTTTATGGGCAAAGTTCAGCAATATCATCATTAAAGATTATATACTGATTACAAGTTATTGGCAAATGACTTTAAACTGAATCCATTCAGATTATTTTAAATATGACATATTCTGCCCATAGGATCTTATATATTAATCACACAACATTGAGTTTGTGAGCATAAACATCCAATTGAATTCAGAATCTGTATCCAGTCAAACCACATTAGCAGGACTGTTTATTGCTATTAAATACAAACAGGGTTTTTTTGTCACTCTGCCTGTTTACAACATGGGTTTTCTTGGTAAAAATGCAGGTATTTGTGCAAACAAAAATATTTGTTACACACTACTGATCATGTGGTATGCATCATTATTTTGTGTGAAATATTTTAGCTCCCTTACCAAGCAACAAGGATTTTTACATGGCTCCCAGACAGAATAATGAATAAACAATGAAATTCAGGAGTTTATGGATGACACTTGGGAGAACTGTTTATTTCTACTTCTCGAGATTAATCTTGAAAACAGAAAGCATATCCACAAATCAGGATTAACTTACAGAAAGGTTATAAGCAGAATAAAAGCTAGATTCAAAAGCAGATTATTGGTATGGAATAAACAAAACAGATTTTATATACTGTCTGCCTCACATACTTGCTTGATTGACCAAGATTCGAGAGCTATCAGATCTCTCAGGACAGCCTTCCTTAGCTCTTCCACAGTGCTCCAGACCATGGGGCAAATAACATTCAGCTCAGCTGAGAGTGTTTGTGCTGACACCAGTGGACATCACAGTGAGCAAGTACTTGAGAAAATACTTAGGATCAGGCTTAGCCAAGTATTTTCTCAAGTACAAGGATCAGGATTAAATGTATTGGTTCAAGGGCCTCTTGGTTCCTCCTGCCTCAAAGAAACATGGACATAAGTAAGGCTCTAGTTAAACCACAAGCTTCTAAAAATGCAAGTATTTTTGTTAGTCCCTTGAGAAGTCACCTGCAAAAAGATAAAGGACAAAATCAATGGTTTGTTGGCAGGCACACACACAGGCACATGCCCTCTCTATCCTCTCCTTGGAGTTGCCACACCTGCTTGTCTGCTGTGTCAGCATCATCTCTCATACTCAGGAGATCAAAAAAGGAGAAAACAAAAAGGGTCATTAGTTAAGAGGTGCAGGTGTGAAGAGACTTTCTAAACCATAGACTGTGTGCACCTGCTCTGGGGAGCATTGCTGGGAATTGGGGCAGGTGTACTAACCTCCAAGCTTTGCCAGGCTTGCAGGCACTCCTGGCTGTGGATACTGAATTTTGTATGTGTGCAAGGGAAAATTCTGGTCTTGCTGCTCCTTTGTGGTGTGATCTAGTGCATTTGTAGTCCAGGGCAAATTATGGCACTGTGATCTCTTGCACAGCTGTAAATGATCTGCAAAATAAGCTCGTTTAAAGCTAGAACAAATTCTGCATGTCTCACATCAACTTAAAGTCTGCATTTCAAAAGGTGCACTCCTGCTTTGATTACCTTGTGCATTTTTCTTCTAAGTCATCAATACTGAAAAGAACAAAAATAAATGACCAGGCTGGAATATTGCACTCAAGTTTATCAGGTTTCCCTCAAACATGTTAATGTCAGTTATTTTTTAACAGCTACTGGGGTTCTTGCACACTTTTCCAGAGTCTGTTGGGTTACTCAGTTGTTTGCTCGTGTTTTGATGATGTCTTAAAAGGCATCCACAAGATCAGGTTTATCATTCTAGACCCAAGTTTATGTGAGAGCTTAGTTAGATGTAACTGTGCTGGGATCAGTGCTCCAGTCTTAAAGATGCTGTTTGGAAATCATTAATGCCCTACTAAAATCTACAGTGTTTGCACTTCATTTGCATCAGCTGAAAACCAGACACCTCTCCAGTCTCCCATCCATGCATTTTCTTTTCATATATCTCTACAGATAATATCTGTTACACAGTTTTCTCATCACAGAGAATACTTAAACTAAATGTAATTAATACAATGGGAGTTGCAAGTTAGAGTAGAGAATGATACAAAAAGAAGATGACTTACAAAGCACGGATATGTGTGGCATGGCTGATAGAAGGTCCCTGAGGTTTTAGAGAAACTGTTCAGCTTTTCACTAATATTGAGTACTTCCTCAGGGACTCCAGCTACACAGAGCTAGAAAGATAAACTTACCCTTTCACACACAGTCCCACTCAGAATCTTTCACAGCATTTCCATGGTGAAGGATATGACAGAGATGCAACTGTTGTATTCATTATTGTCTTAGTATTCTTTCATTTATAACACATACCTACATGACTGGCATTTCAAATATAAAAGTCAGTCCAAGGCATCTATCCTTGGCATCTTGCAACCTAATCTAATCAGCACAAATCATATCTGAAGCAAAGCTACTATAAATATGTATAGTTCTATGGGGGGAAAAAAACAGTGTGAAAACAAAAGTGTTTTGGTTTGATTTTTGTTAGCCGGATTGCTTTACTACTACTGGCTGTTCTTAAGCAATGATAAGAGGTGGGAAGGGACTATAAGAAAACTTACGGAGAAAAATGAGGAATTGATGGAAAGGGTATGAGGCCATTGGATGCAGTGGGGAAATGGGGAGAAGGGTTGACTGCTTGAGGCAGAGGCAGCAGCCTGGACAAGAAAGTTGCAGAGACAAAAGAAGCACAGCACAGGACAGAGTCTGCAGAGTGAATGTGAAGTGTCTGGGGAAGCAATAGGAAGCCAGAAAGGAGATGCACATGGATTAGAATCCTTACAGGGGTCCCTGAACGTGAACAACAAAAATTACAGGTTCTTTTAAATCAACAGAAAGGTCCTTTGTAAGATTAAGGGCTGATGTTTTGAGCTGAGAGTGCAAGAAAAGGCTTTGTTAGCTTGAGACATACAGAAGATTGTAGGACAGATTCTTCCTCCAAAGCACCTGTGTAAATGGTGCACAAGTATTGCTACAGGCTTTAGGTTGAGACAGTAGATGTGTCTTTGTATGTGCCTTTTGAGTCTAAGACTTTGTGACACATTCTGAATCTACATGGGGCCAAGCCAAAAGAAACATCCCTGCTGTCCCTCCCAGAGCCTACTCACCCTTTTGGGCTTTAGCTGCCTAAGAGATGCGACCTTTCAAACCTGCTGTGGAGGTCATCTTTTTATGCATGAAGTATAATCCTGACCCATTTGAACGTTAACAGGGAAGTTCCCACAGAGGTGGTGAAACAAGAGACTCATCAAGGCTGCCAGTGGCTACCAGCAATCCCAGTGTTTTGAAGTGTTTTCTCTTTAATACTGCTGCACAGGGGGATGCTGGTGTACTCCTCACTGACTCTAGCATGTCTAGTTTTAGCTTTGTGCCTGCACTGAAGTAGGCAGTCCTACTACTGTTGCTTTGGTCTTTCAAGGTTCAGAATTGGGAGTGATTTTATTATAATAATCTGCCTAACAATCTGATGTGTTGGCACTTGAGGAACATGTATTTTGAGCAAATATATTCTTATGAGAAATTCCTATTGAACTGTGTGACGAATATTTTTAAGTAGAATTTTCTCTATTAAATGATCTACTGTGTTTTTAAAATTCTATATTCTTGGTATAACTTTTATTTTTTTTGAGTAATTTTTGCCCAATTATATTTACAATCCATAGGTTTACTTCTGTGAGATACTTGATTCTTACGATTTAAGCACCCGTTTTTATGACAATTCAAATTCTCTTTGCTTTTTGGGCAGTTCAATGCACTGTCAAAACTTTTAGAGGGAAGTATAGATACTGCATTCTTTATGCAAACAGCTCAGAATTTATAAATTCTTTCTGAGGTGTCATTCAGTAAATAAGTATTTTTTTTCTTTTAAAATTCATCAAGAGTAAATGGCTAGTGGGAACAGTTTCTTCTCTAAATTCATAGTGCTTGAAGTTCTTTCTGTGATGCCTTTATCGTCCTTGCAGAGTTCAACGATTACATATTTGACTTCAATTTACAAAAGCTTACCACTGGGGTAAAGGTAATATATTTGGTGTTTTGATATAATCTATTTCATGAGCACTACTGTCAATATCTATAAACTTCTCTCAATACACCACACGAATGTTAACATTTTCCTTTTGACTATTATTACCTCCTAAGCAGCAAGGATGTTCAGGAGGGAAGAGGGAGAGGGATGTTTTGGATGATTTGCCAGCTACAACCCAGGGGACTACAGATGCCACTAGCCTTATTTTTATATTTATTGTAAAATTAAATGTTGACATAAGGTCTGGGGGATTTGCATGAATACAACAACGTCATTATTAAACAGCTGGAATCCTTGATTTTTTCCAAACTAATTCCAGGGGGAAAAAAAAAGAGAGCAGAGCTCAAGTGATAGAATGAAATGAATATTGCCTCTTGTTTTCTCAAGAAATTGTTTTGTACTCTTGAAAAATTATCGGCAGTGGTAATTTCAGTGCTTCTTTCACTTAATACTTTTTTCATTTTTCACATGAAGTCTGTAAAGTCATGTAACGTGCACATTGATCTCCTTTTTGCTATACAGGTGCCAATTTTATTGCAGAATATAAATGTGCGCTATACAGAGGCCCATTTTTCTCCTCAGACAATAATGAGATATATTTTTGTTGTTTTAAATAGTGTTGGCTGTATTAAAACAACTGGTTACAGAGAGGGGCTGTATTAAGCAAAGGGTTATGCCTGTCTCTCCTGGCATATTCAGGACACAAGGTCAAATTTTGCATTAAATGGGTGAATGAAGGGTGAGACGTCAAGACAGGTGTCCCTGGCTGTGCTGTCAAATATTTAAAACCTAACATCTGCTGGCAAACCCCAGCCAGAGCCAGTGATGGGTAGTTAGTGTATGTGCTAACTCCTTTCCCACAGAGCTGCTGTGTCCTTTAAACATCAGTCCATCACCTTAGCTGCCCTCCTCCAGTGAGAGGCTGGGGAGCTGCAGCGCAGAGAGCCTCTGCCCTCCATGGAGATGGAGGCTCTCCCCAAAGAGGCCCAGCACTCTCACTGCTCTACTAGAGCTGCATCAGCCCTTGTGCCTCAGCTCTGTGGTCCATCTCCTCACCACAATAAGGCACAGTGCATGAGCAAACGCGTATGCATTAAAAGCGTGTACACTCATTGACTGAAATTCAGAAAGACTAGCAAACATCCTTTCATCCAGGCTGAAGATAATATATAATTATCTTTTTTATGCTACTTCATGCCACCCAAATTGTGGTTGCATCAGTGTAGGTAGTTTCATTAACTCCTGAAAGAGTCCTGTTGAATTCCTTCCCTTTTCATTAAGTGGGCCACTCAAGGGTCAGTATAAGTGAGAAGCCCAAAACAGGTGCTACTAATTGTGGAGCCAACTATTAGTAATAGAAGCTCCTCTGTCCTGGAGCAGTGGCAGATTGATGTTCACAGCTGTTCCTAACGTTATCAAACATTCTTGCTGCGAGCACACACCTTATTCAGTAAGTGCTGCATACAGAATATGGATAATAAATGGTTCTGCTTGTCAGCAAGGCATCTTTAGCTAACATTTGTAGCCACATTTTGAATTTTCTGTAATGAAGGATTTGTCAAAGGCAAGTTTGCTTCAAGTCCTTTCTCAATTTTTAAACCTACATTTCTTCTCAGTTTACTAAAATGGCAAAGGATGCCGAATTGCTGTTCAAAAATCCCAAAGGACTGACAAGAAGCAGTGTATTAATTTTTTTTTCTGTCTGTCTGTTGTCAGTCTTTCTTTCAAGCATGGAATTTCAGCATTAACATTTGGAAAGCAAGGTCTTCTCATCACAGCTTGCTGAATTCCAATGAAGACTTTGCAACTTGTCAGTAAAGCTTCCAAAGCGTTGGAGGCAAGAGAGCACAATGCATCAACATATTTCTAAATTTCATTCACTCCCATCTTTGCAGTTCTTGGGGAAATGGAAAGTATATCCAAATTCTTGTCATATCCCTTTACACCTATTCTGTATGTCTTCTTGTCCTGATTAATCAGCCAAGTAAGGGAACAAAAGCTAATGCCGCTCCCTCACTTACTTGTTCCAGCTGTCCAAACTAAAGGCTGCACTTTGAGCCAGGCTGTTTCCTCACATCCATTTCTTCTTTATGTATAACTGTATAGAAGGAAGGAAGGACAAACCTGGCCTTTGTACCAGCACTCTTCTCCCTTCCCCAGCCCTGTTCTATAGCTGATTAGGACAGCAAGCCAGATAAGGGGAAAAAAACTGACTTTCATAACTGCAATAATGTAGCTTTTGTGGAGCAAAGGAAGGGAAAAAGAAGGATGATTTTTGTTTTAGCTATGTAAAAGTCGCCTTGCTATGTTAATTATACAGCTAGAAGTGACTACTCTGTACTCATAGAATGTCCTGAACTGATCCCTCCTTAACTGCTACAAATCTTTTAGAAACCTGTGATCTTTTATTTCCAGAGTTTCAGTCTTGGAAAATACACTGCTATTACATGTTATGTCTTATTCATGACTGCACTGAAAAGTTCAATCTTGCTTTTAGGGTCTAGGAGACACATTTATCCCCCTTAGTGCTACAGAGAGCCTTTAATAAAGCAAATACTTTTCCTCCACTGAGCAGAAGGAAAAAAGGAATGACTGGAAAAGGCCTTAGTGAATTGGGGCATGGTTCTAGGGAGGTCTCCAAGCTTCAGTAAGCAGAGCTGAGGAGAGCTGGGACAAGGTTGATCTAATGAGTGCATCATGACCCAATGAATCAATTGGTCTTTCCAGCTGTGATTTGCCTCTCCAGCTTATTTAAACTGATTTGTTCTGCCAGTTTATTGGTACAACTGAGTGATTTTTCAGAACCCATCCTTGTTGTTTAGGCTCTCCACAATTTCTCCCTAATTATGTCATCTCATCTCTACAGTCATCTTTATAGTTTTAGCCCCAGCACGACTGTGTTCATCCCCTTTCCTATTGTGCAAAGTGATCTGGCCCCTATTCACAGCAATTTGCATAACTGATTGTGAAACTGGAAGGTTTCAGTTAAAGACCAAGCTGTATTTTATTGAGGGTGGTTACTTAAGAGGTGACAATTTTCTGAGTGCTGATTGTCTGCCTCTTTTCAGCAAATCTTTTGAGCAAGACACCCACCGTAGAAATGAACTTTCTTGTCAGGAAAGAATTTGAGAACATTTTATCTTAAAAACCACTTTGCTACGCCCTTTGGATATGCAGAAATAGCAAGGATGTATAACAGAGAAAGACCTTGCTGTGGGAATCTTTAAACTTAGGCTGAGCTAAGCTGTGAGTTCAGATGTAGATGCCAATCACTTGTGCTGGCTGTGCAATATAAACATACTGGGAAATATAGCACAAGTGCTAAAGCACATCCCAGTCTCTTTCTGAAGAGTACATTTTCCACTAACTTCCAGGCAGATTCTAAGCTTTTGTTATAGCTTATTGAAAGCTAAACAAATGAACCTGTTTTATTTAAAAAAAAAAAAGTCAGCAACATATTATTATAAAAGACATAAAAGCAACTAAAATCTGAACTCAAGAGGAAAATTAAAATTATTGTCATCTTTGGCTCTCTGAACATCCTTGTTGGAAAACTTAACAGAAGGTAATTTTGAAGTTGGAGAGCCCAATGTTGTATTAGTTCAGAGGGGTAGAGGATGTGTTTTACTCAGACATTTTCTGAAAATTCACTGTAAGTCATCTTCTATAATTTTGCAGGATTTGTTACATTAGAAGTAAATCACCACATCATAAAATTCAGGATTGTTTTGAAACCTTGTAAATGTTTTTGCACCATTTTAAAGGCCACTTGTACCATGTATATTAATGTGAACTGTGATTGTCCCCATTAAGTTAATTTCACTTAGTGTACAAGAAGTAGAGAGTATTGAAGCAGAAATAGATTTCTGATTCTTAATAAGTACCAGTGCAGTTCTGAAGATAATAGGATTATTCAAAATGTTAATTACTCTAATTTGCTCCAGTCTGATAAGAACTCATGTTAGATGTTACTTCTCTCTCTTTCCCAGAAATGGCATCACCATTTCTCTGAGCTTTTAAACATAAATATTTTAGTGTTAGGATTTTTCAAAGTACTATTTTTACAAGGTAAATGGTGCCATTGAAAATAGGATGTCTTGACTGAGTTCACATGGTGAAGGAAGGGAAGAGAATGGTTAAATGATTGATTTTCAGATCCTCCTTGGAATTCCAAAACAACTCAACTCCAGCCAGTGACATTATTTCAAATCTATTCAATCCCCTCCCTTGCCCAGCAGGACATGGTTGTCCCTGCTGGCTGCCAGGGTGCTGCTGGCTCAACTTGCCATCAACCAGGACCCCCAGGTTCCTTTCCCTGGCACTGCTTCCCAGCCCCTCATTCCCCAGCCTGTACACACAGCCAGGGCTGCCTGGGTGCAGGATCCAGCACTTCCCTTGTCAACTCCACACAGTTGGTGATTGCCCGTCTCTCATTTGTTGAGGTCTCTGCAAAGCTGCTCTGCCCTTGAGGGAGAGGACAGCTCCTCCCGCTTCAGTGCCATCAGCAATCTTCTCAATATTCCTTCCAGTCCCAGTCATCCAAGTCATTTATGAAGGTGTTGAAGAGCACAGGGCTGAGGATGGAGCCCTGTGGAACCTCCACTAGTGGCAGATCACCAGTCTGATGTCACCCCAATCACTCTAACTCTTTGTCCCAAGCCTGAAAAAAAGTGATTCCACTGCCAAAATTTTTCAGCCTCCTTTGACTTAAAATCAGCACCATGAAGAGTAATTTGGTTTTGTCTCAGTGCTAGGATGGGAAGTTCCTTTAAATTTGGTCCTTGTGCTTGGGCTTGGCTCCTACAGCACATTTTTCTCTTACTGTTTGAGATTCTCACATCTTCATGATATTAAAATATGAAAAGTTGATGAGATAATATAAATTCCAGTTAAGCAAAATTTTTAAATTATCCTTTTTATTTAGTTTAAATTGAAGTTCTGCCTTTTGATTGGCGAAGGAGGTGAAGATCAGTGTCTATCACTCAGCAAAAACATTTTTGTTCAAGTATGATCAATTATTCTTGGAAGTGAGGAATTATTTACAAGCAGAAAAGAATACTGCATGAATTGTAGGAGGATGTCACAGGTTACTGACATTCCTTCAAAACTTTCAGAAGCTTTATTTTTCTTCAAGAGCTGGTTAACATGGAAATTAAAATATTTTCTGTCTTCATCTGGCAGATAAAGGACTTTTGTGTGTCTGCCCTCTCCCCCGGGAAAATTGTGCAAATTATTTTAGGAGTACATGCTACACTACCTGATGCTAATGAGAGAGGAGGCAGGAGGTTTAAGGAAGGAAAGTCATTTAAGCCTCTTTTACCTAGGAGAGCTATGTTCACAAATGTATCAGCAATGTAAACTTCTCCATATTTCACTCTCTACATACTTCAAAAGGTGCAGAGTCATTAATTTTTGAACTTTCAGAAGACTGCAAATAATTCTAGTTGTGTGATGGTTATTTTTATGGTGGGAACGCTTACTTCCTGAAGTTGGATTTTGATTGACAAACTCATTTCATGTTAAAGTATCACATAGCCATCAGGTGGTTAAAAGCTTTCAGCTGTTTCTAGACTTGCCTGGATTTGAACCAGTAACCTAAAGACAAAAAGGTTTGTATCTCATTAGCAAAACCTTCAGCTATGTTGTGCAGCCTTTCAATTCATTTCAATTTAGTTTAATTTAAGTGAAAAAATTTAGCTGTGATATGAAACATAAGAGAAACATTTTACATTTAATTTTCTGCGTGTGTGTTTGTTTTTGTTGCGTTTTTTTCTAAATATTGGTAGATGGAGAGAGAGTCAAAACAGAGGTGAATTAAAAAAATTAACATGTAGACACTGCCATAACTGTTTAAACGTCAGAAAACTCTAATCTGATTCCTGCTGTGACTAAAGAAAAAGCAGAAAAAAGAAACTTTGCTTCTTTGCTTTTCTAACATATTTCTAATAATAAAGATTATTGTCTTTGAACTCGCCCAGCCTTACTCAGCTCTCTTTTGCTAAGGCTATTAAAATTATTAGAACTTCAAGCAGGGTTACAATGTTAAAATGCTTGACTTTTCCTTTTCTCCAAACAGAACAGGCTAGTTTTAAACATGGCACACATCACGGTAATCCAGTCTAACTCTTCTATCAGTCTGGCTGAATTTTTTCAACAGATTTGCCCAAAACTGTGTTAAAAAATATAAATCATGGGATTAAACCTGTAGAGAATGATGAAAGCTGAATTCGTGTATATACATGTGGTGGTACAAATGGACTCTTTTATTATTTAACCTGAATGAAAGCAATAAATTTGAAACAGGTTTAACTGATGATATTGGTAATCCACAACAGATTTCATGAATGTTGTTGAATGAACATTGGTTTTGTTGAGTAATCTCTCAGATTAAAGAAGGGACAGATAACTCAAACAGTCTGTTGAAGTTCATATTATTTTCCTGTTAAATTTTACTCTGAATGAACACTATTGGGGTCATTGCATTTTTTAGTAATTAATGAATAGAATGCTTGTTTACAGCATCTGTTAAAAGTCTAGGAAGCCCATATTGTTTCTCTCTAGAACAGTCATTCTTAAGAGAGCAGAGAACTTTTTCATTGAGTTTAACTTGCTGCAATTAAATGTAGAATTTAAATTCAGATTAGTAATTTTTTGGAGTCTACAGACTGTGTTAATTCCCCCCTTGAATTGTAAGGAACATGATTCTCCTATAATTTATTCTGTCCTGTAATTTAGAAAGCCCTTTCCTGGCAATTATGCGAAAGCAATATTTAGCTGCAGGGAACCTTTATGGTGATTTGAATTTTCTAGATGAGGAGGATTTGAGCATAGGCAATTGTGGGTGTGTGCTGACACAGGCATCATTACCACCTTTGTCTCCATTTGATAATGGCAGAACATGTAATACAAGTATATGGCAACAATATGCTAATCAAGAATATTTCACCAATGGGGAAAAGATTACACTGCAGAATCAATGATTATATCAACTGATCACTGAGATAACCAAGCTGGTCTGAAGCACTCAAATTGAAAACTTTGAAAAGTAATGGTGAACGCTTGACCTTGCTGCAGTTGGTGGAAGTCAAAAGCAATGTTTGCCATGGCTGCAGTAGAGCTCAGAGTCTTCTGAGTCCTTTAGGTGGGGATAAATTGAAAAGGAGGAGGTGAGATTTTGAATTAGCCCTATGGGAGATGATTTTGTTAAGGAGGTGTTTTGACATTCTTATCTATGCTTGTCATGTTTGGGATTTTAATGAGACACTGCACCATGCTTGTCTTTTTATATTTTAACCAACCCACTTGGCTCTCACATTTACAAAGATAGGTCGGTGTGTAATCTGTGAAAGAGCAAGGCAGATTGGTTACTAGTAAAGCACACATGGATACACATAGTCTTGCAAACTGCAATGAAATCAGGAAAAGAACTGCTGACATAGTTGGTGTATTGAGCTTTTAATAAGTATTGCATCACATATTTAATGTATTATGTTAGAATAATGCACCAAGTGTTTCCTGTGCTTCTCATCAAATGTCATTGATGTGGATATTTAACACATTTGGTTATTTAGATATATGTTTATTTGACAGCGACAAAAATCACTCAACTATATTGTTCTCCAATACCAATTCAGCAAGATATTTAATCATCTGCTTGTATTTAAAATATCCATTTTGTCTCATCTAAAACAATGAGAATCCTCACATGGTTTAAGTTAGGCAGGTGCTTAAGTATCTTCATGAGCCCGGTGATAACTGTGTAACTATGGCACATTGTTTTCAATGTCATAGACAATCCTTAAATTTTACTTGCTTGTCACCAGGAGTAAAATTTGCTCCATGCTGCTTTTTCTCCTGCTGTGTATGTTTTAATTCCTGAACCACACTCTCCGCATTAAATATTTTTCTATGACAATTCCAGTAACATTTTCTAATCACAAAATAATATTTACCATCTTCCCCCATGCGGTTTTCAGAACAGAGGGAGCTGCTGCAGTTCTGTAGAGGTCGTGAACCTGCTTGATGAAGCACAGATGAATAAAAAGTATTCTACTGATCTTAACAGGCTTTATTAATGTGCAGATCCAATACACATTTTTATTTAAATTCGTCTCAAGTCTAAAGGACACATTTTTCAATTGTTATTTTGCATTTAGGTTTGTGAGAGTAGTTTTGCTTTTTTTTTTTTTTTAAAGTGTGATTGGATATCTACAAATTACTTTCCATTAATTATAGTCACTGCACCTCATATCGTTTTTGGACTTTTAAGGCGAGAATCAACTAGCAATTTAATTCAAAATAGGCTTGCACATTTGTCTCTAATCCATACCTTCAATCTCAGTTTTGACTAAGTTCCACTTTTCCTTTGAAATGACAAAAATAATTCTTTGAATGTAATTTTGCTCTTATTTTCTACTTCCCATTCCCTAATGGGAGTTCCATCCATAAATGGGAATATTTTTTCCCTCTGCCGTTGGGGAAGCATTTTCAAAGGGTCTAAGTCAGTTTGTCGTCTCATTAGTAATTTTTCACACTTGGTGTGTAACTAGTTCTTTAAAGGCACTTGAGTAACTAGAGAAGTGATTGCTGACATTTTCCATAAATATTTGTTGATTCAGTGAAAGACAAAGGCTTTGTATTCAAGTGGATGTATTGTAAATTCCCATGCTGTGTGTATCTTTAAGCAGCTCAGCCTTCAGCGCTGAAGTCTTTGGCACACATTGTCTTTGCAGTACAACTGCTGGGCAAGATGTTATCATTTCCCACTGTTTCCCCACTGTTGGAGATTGCTGCTCCCACTGGAGAGCGGGCAAGTTGGGACACACACCCACATCCCAGTCATGTCAGTGAGGAGTCTGAGGGCTTTGCTTTAAACTGCTGACCAAGGTGCCTTTAATCTCCAGCCTGGGATTTCAGCAGCTGAGAACACGTATGCATTCCATTCCTTGTACTCAGCAGAGGGGCAAAGCAGGTAGTGAGTGGGAGAGGGTATCTGGCAATTTTCTGCAATTACATTTGCTGCAGTCTATTGGTAAATGTCCTTAGTCATCTGAATTCCCATTTATAAAAATATCCTAGACTTTCCTGAAAGATTGGCTCTTTTAATATATTTAGGTGCTGAAGTTATAACAGGTTGTTGCCAAGAAGCGGCAACAGATCGTACCCATGAAAACACAGCTGAATAAGTTTTAGCAGCCATTTCTCTCCCAGAATTCAATCTGAGAAAGAAATGGTGCATTGCTTCCTGAAAAGTAGTAGTGAGATGCCCACTGTGCAACTTTGCAGATGCCAACCCTGCCATCTGGCACAGCCCCACACACTGCATGCCAGCAGTATATCCCAGACACAAGCTAAAATGAATTGCATACAACATTCCAGTGCTCCATTTATTTATCAGTGAAGATATGTGTGCCAATTAGGATTAAGCTGTTGTTTCTAGAATATAAAGGAGCCAGCCAAAACAACAGGACTTCTGCTCTACAACCAGAGCCATATTCTGAAACTGAAGCTTTAGCTGCTCACCAACTACACCAGTTCACTTTTCTGTTGTCCTGATAGGGTCAATCTGGTGTTCATTTAGCTTGTCCCTCTTTCCTTCTCATTTGTGCTGAATCTATTGCTAATAAACATGCCTAATTTCAGTACATGAATGTTTTGTTTCAGTGCAGTTTTAGCTGCTTACACTTTAGTCTGGTCTGTTGACTCTTGACACTGACAGCTGGATGCTTTGCTTACAGGGCCAGATCTTCAATTGTAGAAGGAGTTGGCATAGCTTGGGGATTTTAAGTCATCTTTATACTTTTTGATCCTGAAGTATTCTAATTGTGAAACATGTCAGACCTGTTCTTGGGCTGCTCAATGGCATCAAGTCATTGCATCAGCCTGAAGCCTGTATAGGTGCAAAGTCATCCTTTCCCTCTAGCCATGTCATCTCTGCTTGTTATTTCATAGCAAAGGGATTTTATTGACATTTTTACTAATGTAGAAAAAGATTCTTCCTTGTTTATCAGAATGTCCAGCATTCATAACTGATCTTTGTTATGCTGTTACATAAAATTCAAGAAGGAAGTAGAAGGCAACTACATCTTATTTCACACAGCGATTATAAGCAAAAACAATTACAGAAAGCTTGCCAACCTGATGTGGAAGGCTTTAAACTATGTGGACTAGCATATGAGAACCAAGCAACCTTGTAGTTAAGTAAGGGAACAGAGGTTATAGTTATTATGTAGGGTGGGTTAACAGGACAAACTATCAGAAAGGCTAAATCCCACCCTGAGGCCAACCTCAAGTGCCTGTGCACAAAGAACACAGCCTGGGAAATAAACAGGAGAAGCTGGAGCTCAACGTGTGGTTGCAGAACTATGAAGTCTTTGGGATGACTGATGCAGTGGCTGATAGGACTGAAGTGCAGTTAGGGTGAATGGTGCAGGCTCTTTAGGAGGCTAGGCATGGAAGAAGGTGCCAGGGGAGCGCATGAAATAGTTTCTAGGGGCTTTTCTAAAGAAGAGGTGTCAGGCTGGCTGAGGGAAGACTGTTTTTGGGAACTGGTAGGTGGGGTCCCATGGAAGGCAGTGTTGAAAGACAAAGGTGGTAAGGAAAGCTGGCAGATTTTTAAGAACTGCCTCCTCAAAGCACAACAGTGTTTATCCCAACACCCAGAAAAATGTTAATTATCAGGAGAACATCTTGGGTGTTCTTGTGACTGAATTCCTGTGCAAAAAGGACATAGACAGAAGGCAAACATACAAAGGGAAAAAGAGGATACCAAGCCTTGCCTAGACAAGCAGAGAAGGTGTTTGGAAAACCAAACCTCAGCTAGGACTGAAACTGCCAAGTAAAGCTAGAATTTAACCTGACAAGGGATATCAAATTCAGCAAGAGCCTCTAGAGCTGTATTAGAAGTATAAAGGGATAATGTGCTAAGTGGGTGCTGCTAAATAGTAATAGCAAGATAAGGCTGTAACTCATTGCCCCACTGTTCACTGACAAAGCCTCCCATGCCTCTGACTAGACACACAGGATTGAAGGACAGAAACTACCAGTAGTGGGAGAGGATCAGGTCAGAGTTCTCTTGAGAAACCTTGACCTATACCAGTCTGCAGGACCAGCTGGGAGGCATCCAGCAGTGCTGAGAGAACATGTGGATGAGCTGGACTTTATCCATCATCTTTGAGAGATCATGGAGATCAAGAAAAGTCACTAATTACTACAGGAAGACAAAATTCCTATCAATCTTCAAGCGCATCAAGAAAGACAACCCAAGGAACTCTACGCTCGTCATCCTTGCTTCAGTCCCTGGGAAAACAATTGAGTGATGTTAGATTTTGGGCACGTGAAGAAGAGGGTGGTTTGAAAGAGCCAACAGAAATGTATAAAGGTAAATCATGCTTATCAACCTGATTGCCCTCAATGATGAAACAGGTACATGTGTAGGTGGAGGGGGCATAATGAGTGTCATCTACAATGACCTTAGCAAGGGTTTCAAAACAACTTCCCTTGCATCCAAGTAGGAACATCACAGTTTAAATGAGGGAACTACTAAGGTGAAAAACTGGTTGGATCATCCAGCTCAAAAGGTTACTACTCTGCTTGGGAAGTGTAGTTCCTCTGTGACCTGTCCCAGCACTGGTTTATATCTTCACCAGTGACCTGGAGGAGGAGTCGCCCATCAATTTTATGGTTTCTGAGATACTGGGACAATGGGACCCAATTAATTTTATCAAGAAGAAATGCAAGTCCCTAGCCCTGGGAAGAATGGTTCTGCATCAGTTCCATATGGTTCCATAGCCAGTTTAGGCTATGGACTGCTGCACAGCAGCTCTGGAAGGAGGTGGGAACTTACTGGACAATAGTCTATACCAGAGTTGTCAGTCATCCTGGCAGCATGAAAGGGTTGTGCAAAAGGGAGCACAGATCAAAGGAAGTGATTATTCCTCCTTAAATAGCATTTGCTAGAAAAGATTTGGACCTGCCCACAGGACAAACATTGAAAAACTGGATCAAATTCAGTGGAAGGCCTAGAAGGTGATGAGAAGCTGGAGCACGTGGCCCATGAGGAGAGGCTGAAGAGCTGGGTTTTGTTTACCCTGGGGAAGGGATATCTCCAAGGGGAGAGCAACCTTCCACTATCTGCAATGACTTAACAGAAAAGATGTGGCCAAGCTCTTTACAGAGATGTACAGCATCAGCATGAGAATTAACAGTCATAAATTGTTGTAGGAAAGGTTTCACGTGATGGAAGAATTTTTTTCTCTTATGCTATGAAAATAAGTAGTCTTTAGAGCAGCTTGTCCAGAGAGGTTGTGGGGGTCTCCAAGAGAATAGATATTCAAGTCAAAATTCCTGCTAAAGGTTGAATTCTTAGTTTTTGGTCTAAATTCAGTTTTGAGATTGCTTTAAGCAGTAATTTAGACTTAGCAACCTTGCCAAGCCCTTTCCAAGCTGAATGTTTCTATGAATTTTGATTTTCAAAGGTTCAATTTGCAAACTCTAATTAAGCAAACTGTTAATCTTTGCATGTTGACTTGTAGAGCAGATCAGCTGGACAAAATTCACTTTGCCTAAGTGTAAATATACATATGAGAAAAGAGGTAAGGAAAAAAATCAATGTCAATAATTTGATGATATTTCAGCCCCTCTGCTTCTCTGTGTGTTATCATTCAGCTAACAATGAATGCATTCTCTCACATCAAAGAAGAATTGGTATATTTTGTAGACTCCTGAGGAGCTGAAGATTTTTGCAGAACCTTGGGGAGAAGAAGCTGTTTAGCACAGGTAGTTCTGTGCTTGTGATTTGTTGGGAGAATTTAGTGCTAAATGGCCCTCTGAATAGCACTTGTTAGTACAGGTGCTACAGTGAGGGGTAGGATTCAAATTAATACATTGTCCTAAAATATAAATGATGCAAGAGCAGAGGCTGGCTCTGGTGTCAGATGGGTCAGATGGATTACACTTGATGAGCTGCCTGGGTCAGGTGTCCCAGTGCAGATCCATTCTTAGCTGCAAGACATGTGAGTAGAAGTTGAATTCTCAGTGGAGTAGGGATCTTATGTTGCAGTGTCCTTGCCATTGTCAGCTTAATTCAGACCTGTAGCATTAAATTATTGTGATTTGTAGTATTTATGCTGGAATACACAGGTGATTTAGCTTCCTATTTCTGAAACAGAAATCCTTGGGGAAAAAATGGCTGTGTGGTTTGGAGCAGTGTGATGTTCAGTAGCCTTTACAGTAAAAAGAAGGAGACTTACTAATTGAGCTTTCACCTCATCCTAATTCTTGGATGAAATGGCCAGTTAGGAGCTGTTAGCTGCTTTGGGGTGTCACTGTTTCTCCTCTCCACAATTTCTGTTATGTGGGAATAAATCTATAAAATATCCAAAGGTTCAGCAGGTTCAGCTCCTACTTTTCCATGTAGTGGCTGTGGTATGCACCTCACAGACTTGGTGCACACATGCAAGTAATCCAAGGATTTGATTTTTAGGGGGAACTCCTTTCCTGTCTTTGTATGCAGTAGAAGTAATGCAGATTCTTGGGGCAGCACATGCTGCTCAGAAATACAAATCCAGGTGGCTCTTTTCAAGCCAATTTGGCATTTCAGAACAGCAGCAACTTTTATTGCTTTGGTGTTCCTATTTTTTTTTTTTTCCTTCTGACATGTGCATCTGTCATGCAAAAGAAGTTGCTGAGTTCTCAGGCTCATCAAG
Organism: Agelaius tricolor; assembly: GCF_023055355.1. Taxonomy (NCBI): domain Eukaryota; kingdom Metazoa; phylum Chordata; class Aves; order Passeriformes; family Icteridae; genus Agelaius; species Agelaius tricolor. The sequence continues at coordinate 18,029,214 of NW_027269271.1, read as the reverse complement.
CTCTTGGAGATTTTGCCATCCATTACATCTCTACATAATAAGTGAGATGTAAGTGCTAAGTTTGGATCATGGTACCAAACATAACTGATAGTAGCCCTGGGGCTATCCACTGACTTTAGCTAAATTTAAAACTTCCATTCATAAATGCAGATTAGGAGAGCACCCAGATTGCTACAGCGCAGCAGCAGTCCCAGCACACCAGTGTGGCTGCACTCATGCACACACCATTAAAAGGTAACCCCTAACTCAGGGAAGTTTTGTGCTCAAAAGGCTCTAAAGACTCGCTGGCACAACCCCTCTGATTGTAGAGCTGAGTATCTGCCATAGTGTTTTATCCAGCCACTCCAGGGGAATCTCAAATGCATGCGGAAAATGTCTGCCTTCACCTAACATTCTTACTGCATTCACTAAATGAAAATGAGGATATTCAGTCTTAAACAAAGCATTTTCTTTTTTATAAAGAAATCAAAACCAGTTGCAATTAAATAGCAAACAAAGGAAGAACTGGAATCCATAAAACATCAGGGGCAATATTTAAAGCAACCAAACTAAAATCAGTTCAGCATTTCTCTGCTGTATTTATATACAAGTGCACTTACTTTTAAAGTACCCTAACACTTAATTTTGCTTTCAGTTGTATTTTTTTATTTGGATTACATATGGTATTGTGATAGGATGTATCAGAAAGCCATAAAGTGTTCTTGCCTGTAAAAGCAATGTCCTTTCTTGTTAATGCCAAGAATTCTTTTCCCAAAACACTCATTCCCTGCTCAAGACACTGTAGCTGCTAATGAGGAAAACACTGCAAGTACCTCATTCAAATGTTTTCTTTTGTTTATCTACAGGGAGTTTACTCTGTAATAGTGAAGAATCCCTGAGTATCAATGAGTCTGAAAGTACTCATATTCTGCCAAGAATAAAGTTGTAAAGCTTTGTCTGCCAACACTTTAAATTAATCTGAAATAATGCAAAGGGGACTTTGTCATCTTGGAAGGCTTTTTAAAGCCTCATTGCTATTGTCTCAATTAATAAAAATATTCAGAATCATTCACATGGCTGCCCTCCTCCGTTGCCAGTTGCAGTGGTTCCAATGGATGGTGTCCCTCTGTGGACGTGTCTCGGAGCCGATGGAAGGGGTGATATCAGTGTGTGACAAACAGACCTTCACACCAGGAGCTTTGCAGCATGTTTCCTAGGCAGCTCTGCTTACTCACAACCTTCTTTTCCAAGCATCGCCGAGTGCCCAATGCTAATCAGTCCCTTTAGATTGCTTTTACGAAGTAGATAGCACATTAATTCAGCATACAAATTGAGAGACTATCTTTGATGGTGAAACAAGATTAAAATACCCATGCTCACATTTCAGTTTCATAAATAAAACATAAATAATGCAGTAACCCTCCCCAGAATAACAGACAGCTTCACAATTTCTCTGTTGAATACTGTTTAAAATCTACATCTTTTGCAAACTTTAAAAAAAAAAAAAAAAAGAGGCCATAAACAAAATATTGTGCCTGCAAAAAGGCCTTCTTTATATTCCCATCCACAGGGCCCTTAGTCACCATTCTGGCCCAGGATTTCCTCATGAGATACTGTTTAAGAGCTTTTTAAAAAAACCACAATGCCATTCCCATGATTTATGCAGTTTTAAAATTTGTATTTCTGTATGGCCGAGGCTGCTGGGTTTTGTTTTAAATATGTGAAATCAATAGATTGGCCAGGTCTCCACTTTTATAGGGGATACTGCATCATTAAGTACTGAAAGAATATAATGTAACTATTCAAACTGCTTAAAATATTTCGTAACCATAAATTATTATCCAAAAATATTTTTCGAGTAGATAAAAAGAGTTGTCAATTCTTCATAGTGAATACCTCATAAGGGGCTCATTTATGGTTGAAAACTGAATAAAAGCAGTAAATTAAGAACAGACGTAACCATAGAGAAGCTGTAATCCACAGCAGATTTCCTTGGTGAATGAAGTATTGTTGTGTGGATTTATCCTCCTTGCTTGTACAGTTAACCAGTCACATCTGTGGCCAAAGTGCTGTCTGTGCACACAGACAAGTTGGGTTCAGTAACCCCATGGAGGTAAGCACATGCTGGTTTACACTGTATTGATAAAGTGCAAAATAAACTCCACCGGCTGTTTCATTGGGGCATGCTATGCTGAAGGGCAGAGAGAATATTGAAACTGAATTCCTGTGACTGGGAGACATAAAAATGCTGGGACATTTGAAAAACTGGAGGCAACAGCACGTTTCTCCTAGATTTTATATTAGTATTGCAGGCCTTGTTTTCTGGCAAGTTACAACAGACTGTGCTGCTGAATCACAGAATTAGTGTTTGTACTTCCTAAATACGATAATGAATGGGAGCTGCTTGAGCTATAGTGTTTGTGAAGGGAAAGCCACTTGTTATAAATATTCATTTGACAAAATGTAAATAGTTTTATAGGAGTGTAAACTGTTGCAAGTTATTTGATTCAGTACAGTTGTCTCTTCTGTATTGTTTGTCACAAATGCACATAATGAACCAGCTAGGATGACATGTAGACTTGACAGTGAATTAGTTTAGCCTTATTGCTGTTTGTTTAACTTGGTGATTACACACCAATCAGATAACTCATCTCCTTTGTCTAGAGAAAGCCACAGCAAGTTCCATATTTCTTATGTCTTTCCAATTCTTTGTTCCAGTACTTCAGTGTATTATTGGACACTAATTTTTATTTTCTATCAGGAGATTGTAATTCTTTTTGAGATCACTGGCTTATTAACCCAGAACATTAAAAAAAAAGGAAAATCCTTTGTAAATTTGTTTTCATTATTGAGGGCTATTTTTAATTTTAATACATGCTTCCATGGCAATAGATTTCATTTCAAATAAATAGGCTTCTCTCTAGCAGTGTGTCAAACAGAATTTAAAAAAATACAGTAATGAGAGCAACAAATAATGTTATTTAAAATGTGTCACACTCTTCATTTAAAATCCACTGTCTTCATAAAGATTTTTTAAGTATAAAACCACATTGATTTATGTTTCCTCTTTGATTCATGTTGTAGAGAACATAGTAAATAATTACCATCATCTCAGCATCAAAAGTGAACCGTAGCACCTTTGTCTTACAGCAGATGACTACAAAGTGTTTATAAATTCAGGCTGCATGTGAACTGAAGGAATGTATCTCTTGCTGGTTCGAAGTGTGTGCTCATGTTAAACACATGCTTAACAACTCCTACTGCACACGTGTGTGGGCAGAGGCTTACTGCACTTCTTTCTATAATCAGAAGACATTAACTGTGTCTAGAGGGCTGATCCTTAACTTGAACTGAGTGAAAAAGAATTTGCAAACTCTTGTGTCCCTTTAAATTAATCACGGATTTTGAAGGTAGCATATATTATGTTTGATTTTGCTCCTAACTTAATTTAGAGTTTGAAATCATTGTTGTCATTTTGTACTGAGCAAAGAGGTCACAGCTCTATGCCAGCTACAATCATTTGTATGAAAACAGTGAATTTGGTTCAGGAGCAGTTTTGCTGTTTGTTTTGTTCGTCAGAGTTCTTTTATATCTATTGTTTTGGTCTAGATTGTATTTTCACAGGAAAAAACAAAGTCTGGAGCTTTAGAAAGTAAAGTGATGAAAATATTTTTTTGTTTTGGATTCTTTTCTGAAAGTTAGAATCTGGAGGACTAAGCTAGATCACTATTTTAAGGTATATTCCAAGGACTTCACTAAGCTTCCACCAGGCCCTTAGAGATTGCTGGAAAAGCTAAGAGTTATGTGTTTTAAACAAGATTTTTTTTTTAAGCTTTACTGAAATTTATCTAAAACCCTTACTATAAAAAATTCAGAGCAGCAAACTTATTCAGTGTTCAGAAAGATAATTTTCTGAAATGGTTGGAGGTTCATTTAGAGCTACCAAATGTTGAGAGATTTGGATTTTGTTTCTTTTTTGTTTTCATTTAGTAAGATTTCTTTCCAAAGAGGTCAGCAGGACTTTTCTAAAGGGATTTAATTAAAGTTAGCGAGTAATTTTGTGTTCTGCAGTGTGTTACATATTGTGAAAAGGTTATGGATTCACCCAATGCAGCACATCAACAGTGTAAAGGTGATAGGTGAAATTCTTCTTGTTGCAAGTGCTGAGATACAATCATTTAAAAGGTCACTTGCGCTCAAGAAGAGCATTTATTTAAGTAGCAATTTGTTTTGGGATATGCTGCATTTTTAAAGGTTAAAATAGTTTCTCGCTGACCAATGTGATCAGCAAGAAGCAATTTTTTGTTTATTTTTAAAAATGTCTTCATGTTACTTGACTGTGTAGAATATTTATTAGCATCCTGTGTAACACATAATTGATTTGAAAGCTTGAAGTACCACGATTTTTCACAGAATTTCTAAAATTTAATACATAGTCGATTTGAAATCTAGAATTAGTTTGTTTAAATTATTATGTACATTGATATGGTAGTAAAGGTATAACAATTTTAAGTGTAAAAATACAGGAGATGAGATTTATCAGAGTATAGTGTGTTAATTTGTATATAAACAGTTTTTCTGATAGGATATGCCAATTGTCTACAGTGAGGGGGGAGATTGATCTTTTTATTTTTATAAAGTGATTTGGGAGTGAAATAGATTATGAAGGTGTGATAGATAGACCAAAGTGAATCATATTTTAAATAACGTGGAAGACCATAAAATCAGAAAGGATTCTTAGGGAGATGAAAAAGAGTTTGTTTAAAATGATTATTTAAATGATTATTTAATTCTTACTACATTTATGTAGAGAAGTTCAAGTGCAATAAAAATTATGTTACATCTTTAGAGGATTTTTTTTCCCCTTTTCTCTAGAAACATTTTAAATTTGCATTAAATTTCTTTAAGTTACTGTGTTCCTTTCATTCACAGTGCTCAATAATCCGCAGACATGGAGGAGGAAAGAGCTCTTTTGTAGCGGCTTTTTGCTGAATAAGATGCTGCAGTCACTCTTCCCCTTGATCTTAGAGATTTCCAGTACAGAGCAGCTTTTTGTTCAAAAAAAATTTTAAATGCTTTTGTTGAACCATTATCATGTAGATACTATACTAACCCTGAAATCAAAACTATTTTCATGAGATGGTGTTGATTGCTTATATCCACTGAACATTGCACATTCCAAAGTAAATTACATGAGCAGGAAAAAGAAAGGAAAAAAGTGTACATAAGGAATTAACAGTTAAAAATGAATGACTTACATTTGTTTCAGGATAATTTTTACTCAAATAAAGTCACCCTCCTTAATTTGCCTTGCTTTCCATTTGAAAGAGTGCAAAATCTATTTCCTGGGCAATTTTGCACAGCACAGATATTAATACTTTGGGGTTTAATTGTATCCTGTGTTTAAATACACTGTGGGTGAAACCCTAGACCTCTGCTTAATTGCTGTGAGAAAATAGCCTGATTTCTCTGAGATTAGGCACACGCTTATGTATACTTTGACCCACGAGTGCCTCCTTCAGAATTAATCTTCTAAGGTAGTGGGATTTGCTTTTGTACGTGCAGTAGACCCATTCATGACAAACGGTGCCTAATAAACCAACTTCACCCTCTGGACCTCTCTTTTGCTGTCAGAGTTTTTCTTCAACTATTCATTTCACTCATCCCTTGTCCAGTTGCTTATTAGCAAATAAACTTTAAAGCTGGCAATAGGAATTAATTTATTGATTTCTCTTAATTAGAGCGGCTTAAGGTTTAAATATTACGCTGCAGAACTGGAAATGTAAAACATTCACATTTAATTGTTAGGCAGTAATATTCTGAACTGGATGTAAATATGCTGGATGTTGGAAGACAATTTTATTCATATTTAGTTTTGAAATTTTCTCTGTGCTATCCTTCAGCTGAACTATCTATTCCATAAAAGCACTTTTCCCTCTGTCATCTGCATTAGGATTGTTTCTATAAGATGTTACAAAAAGTTCTGGTTTTCAAATATTTATATTAGTCAAAGTTAGCCCTGTTTATACTTTTTGGCAATATAACTTTTTCCTTAAAAATGAAGTACTTCAGTTTAACTAAACAAAATGTGTTGAAATGGATGGTCTTATAAACTTAAGTACACTTGGCAACAGAAAGGACTAAGGCTCAAACCAGAAAACACTGGCTCAAGTGAGTAGCCCCTACTCATACAAATATCTCATTAACTTCAAAGCAACAATTTGTGTGAGTTGGAGTTTTCAAAGTTTGGCACTAATGCACCAATCCTGACTGCAAACACTGAGACAGATGTAGAAGTTTTCATTTTATTAATGCCATTAAAATCAGGAATTGGTGGTGTTACTATTCTTTTATGAGTTTTTAATGCTTGCAGAAGCATGTCCTAAAATTAGAAGATAGAGACATTTGTTTCAGTTTTCAGCCAGCTTTAGTCAAAATAATCTTTTTGTGTTTTCATAGCTCTGTAAAGGAGTTCTCTGTTTTTGCATTAGAAATAAGAAAACCAGTACTCACATATTAAATTTTTAAGAATTTAGCAGCAAAGACTTTGACTCAACCTATTAAAATCAGTAATTTATGGTAGTGGAAATAATGATGTAGGAAAAGAAGAAAATCCCAGATGAGCTGATACTTTTAATTAAATAACTGGATTGAAAACTATATTAATAAAATATTATTTAACTTTTATTTGACCGAGCAGACTTTTTGCTAATTATCTATTAGCTTTTTTTTGTCTGTTAGTTGTCTGCCATTCCCTAAATAAGTGATCAGAAACAGATTGAAATGCAGGGTTGTGGGGTTTTTTTGTTTTGTTTTGTGTGAGGTTTTTTTTTTTTTTTTTTTTTTTGGTAGTGGCTTTTTTTCTTTTTTTTTCTTTTTTTTTTCTTTTTTTTTTTTTTTTGTGGTAAACCCTCTAGCTATTGTTATGGCAATAGTCCTTGCTTGGCTGATACTGAACTACACGGTCGGGACTCTCATAAGGGAAATGCAGTCTTCATTAAAAAAGCCTTTTAACAGCAAGCCAAGCTTGATTAAAATCATATACAGATGAAATAATTTCTTTACAATTCCTTTGTAGTTTTGTGCATTCACAATAACTCTTTAGGTTTAATAATGCTTGGGAGACAGCTGGGTTACTGCTTAAGATTCTGCTGTTACTTTCAATTACTGCTCAGAAATCAAAATATATAATACAGTTTCTATTCAAATAACTGTAAGTATATTAATGTGGTATACAAATGTGAAATGGGTTGGGCAAAAGTAAATATTAGAGAAGACAAGGAATTATGAAAGCTTGCTCTCTTATATGGAATTCCTCTGATAAAACCTGAAAAGGCAAAACTTTAAAAGCAATGAAGAAACATTATGAGTTTTGTTATTGTTACTCTAATCAAGCTGTGATAGTATAAGGGCAACCCTAAACTGGCTTGTATTGTAAAATGGAGCTATCACTTTGCTTAATTTATATTTGAACATTATTAAGAATTTACATTTCCAAAATTTAGACTCAAAATGTAAAAAGAAGCAAACTTCACTAAAAGCTTAGGAATATAGGAAATGCTTTTCCCTGGCATGTAGTCAGAGGGAAAATATTGTTGGTAATGCTAAACAAAAGAAAACAAAAAACCTCTCTTAAATCTATTGGTTAATTTTATTAGCCAGAGTCCAATTAAGTAACCATAATCCTGTTGATCTTTATTACTGATGTGCATTCCTTCCGTAGCATAAATTTCTATAGGAGAGAGCTTAGGGACTTCATGGATGGCAGAGACCCGTTGCAAATGACAATTCACTACTAAACAAAGCAAGAAAACAACTCAATCAAAAGGTCAAATTCCTTTCTGTGGGTGATGACAGAAGGATGATAAGAGGAAAGCCTTTTTCTTTCCTTCCTTCTTTTAATGCATCCCTTCCTCAGTAAATGCAAGTCTTTAAACTCCCCCTAATCAGCAGGACCTCCAAAGTGGGTCTGTCCTACCCTGCCAGCTAACGAGGGAATCTGGGACATCAGCCACTAGTTGTCTCAGCTGGTAGGATGAGTTGATACAAAGCTCTTTTTTCAAGTACTTGTAATATTTGACCTGCTTTTTCATTCTCAACCCACGCCCACACATTTTTCTTCACCTTACCAGCTGTTTACTTCTGTGTACTGTTCCAATGAAGCAACTGAAATGCTTAGGCATGAAAAGCATCATTCTGTGCCATCCTTCCAGAAGAAGGATTCTTGTAACTTATCCTTAAGACTTACAAGATTTTGTCCATAGCTGTTACCAGATAGCACATTGGAGCATGCAGCATGCCTGTGTATTTACAAGACAGGTCCTCATATTTTCTTTTTGGTAATCCAGATACAGAACAATTTCTACATTTCTGCAAGATCTGCACTGTACACTCACTCCACAGGCTGCCCTGTCTGAATTGGAGTAGGGATGTAGCCTATACTCATCTGATTGCAGGAGTTTGTATGCAGTTCAGTCGGTTCTGGATGCATTTTTTTACTGTGTGAAAGGAATCAAAGACTTGAATCATGTACGTTTCTGTGCACTTTTCAGTGGGATCAGAAATAATGCTGTGCTAATGCATAAACTCTTGTGAATCCCCAGAGACTGTGCTGAAGTCATGAACAACCAGTGACAAGTCACAGCATGTGGAGAGCAAGTTATGAATCACTGCAGCCCTGCTGTTCAGTATTTCACGTTTTCTTTCTTTCTTCTTTTCGCCCTCCTTCAAAAAATACAGACTTGGATTTGCATCTACTAAGCCTATATAATCTATACACTGCCAGAGTATATGAATGCTATTTCACAAGCATTGCTGTTTGTTCACAGCCACAGCAATCCTCTGCTGCAACATTCAATATAAAGAAATAAGTGAAATATTAAGAGTGAAATGGCAATATTGTAGCAGCTTCTTAGCTACCAAAGATCAGAAAACATTGCTAATGCTAAAGGAGCTGCACCAATTAATATTTTTTCTAAGTCTGACTTTAAGTTTTAAGGACTACTGTTTTCTGATGTCTTCTCTACAAGTATTTCTGTGTATTTCACATCATCTATGGGCATGTAACAGCCTGGATTAATCTGGAAAGATTAAAAAAGGAAAGATAGGTCAAGATAGATATCGATAGATAGGAAGATACCAGGAGATAAAAATAATGTGATCTTTCCAAATAATTTCTATGCCTGTTGTGGTTCTAATTGAAAACCAAATTAAAGGATATCGGCTATTCAAATAGAGTCCCTTTTTAGATGGACATTCAGTTTACCAAATAATATTAATAGCTACACTTTGGAGTCATGACCAAAGATCTGTAACATTAAGTTGAAAACTGCCATACTACAGAAAACAAAGACAGAGTTGAGCATCTGCAAGTAAGGAGCAGAAAAAGATTATATAAAAATTACCTAGATGCTCAGTATTCAGGGAATTTACATATCTGTTATTTTCTTTTAAGTCTTGAACCCATTTATTTTACTTTCTTTCTAAATTTTTATGTTTTCCCATTACATCTAACTTATTAGATCTAAAATCACTACCAGTACCTAATTTTACCCAAAGAATAACTTTCCTGAAGAAACTGCCTTCTTTTGATTTGCTTATATTATCTAGTAGATTACTGTTTATGCCCCTAAACCTTTGTACTTCTCTTTCCTTGCTGCTTATGCATTAATGGATGCATAAACACTGCCAATCCAAGCCAGTGCTGTTTCACAACATCTTCCCAGCTATGTGGTTTAAGTGATGGCTGCACCTGTGTTCTAATCCCTCTGTACATACTCTTTCATTCATTGTCTTTTTAGGTTCTTAGTTTCATGCTTCAAAAGTATCATGATCTTTTATCAGCCTACAATAGCAAGCCTCTTCCTCAACAATAGTCCCTGATATGAAGGCAGATTGTAAATTGTCAGGCACTCTTAGACAAAGAATGCATTGGGGAAGGAGTTCTGAATACGATTGTATTCTCATGGGCTTTCAATAAAAAAATATCTCTAAGTTCACTATCAGATTTCAGTAAATTAAGGTCATCAAATCTAATTGAGAAACTTTGTACAATTCAGCTTTGCTTTTACTCACACTTCAACCTGCCCATCAACTGGGCTTATTAAAACGTACATATGTGATTTTACCAAAAAACAATTCTTTTTCTGTGTACAGCATGTCAAATTCTAATATAATTTCATCCTACAGCTGAAGTTTTAATTGAGTTGGCATCTGTTTGCTCATTTGTGAAACATGTCCATCTCTCAATAATATTGTTACAACTTCTCTTTGTGTATTGATAGAAAAATATGACAGGGATTTGTTTACCATACTTTTTGTGGTAGGTCATCTCAGGAGCTCATTGTTATCTTAAACAAGGTAGCCTAGAGGATGCTGCCATTTTAAGGCCACAAAAGTATTTGTAGGAATTACTTTACTCCAGAAAAAAAACAACAAACGAACAAACAAACTTGGAAATTGTTTGAAATTCCTTCCAATCTTCTTCCCTCCATCATGTAAGGTCTCTCACAGTTTAATTTATACAGATGCCATAATGTCTTTAGTAATATCTGCTTGTATTATACACTACTGACAGTCTGCAGTTGCTCTTGATATTTAAATGAACAAGTTCTAGTACTAATATTTCTGAGAAAAACTAATAGTGAAGTCCCATTAACAACACATTTTTCTTTATTATAGTAAGATCCAGCTTTAAACCTGACCTTGACAAGTTCCTTTTTCTGTTTAGGGCGAGTCTCTCTTCCCTGATTTTTATCAACTGAACCAAAATTTTCCTAGTCTCCTTTTCCTTTTCTTATTTTTTGCTATTTAGCATCACTAAACTTCCTTCAGTTATTTATCCATGACACACACAGATTTTAAATCAGAGTTATGACATAAGAGTTTTTTTACTGAATAGTGGCAAAGTAGCCCCTTACATTTATAGGTCTCACTACTTTAAAACCTGAACAATGCTAACAAGCAAACTCAACTCTGCAGACAATGTGTTGCCTGATCTTTGTGAAAAAAATACAAATGTGGCAGACCAGAATATTCACAAAGCTCCTTTACAGTTATGTAGACTTTGATAAATATTACTCTTAACATCCATTTATTTTAACTGCTCTTTTATCTCCAACTTCAATTTCATTACAAAAGTTTATCTATATAACATTTTAAAGTTCAAGTTTATAATTATATATGTACTTGAGATCTAAATAAAAAGCATAAGAAGATCTGAAGTACTTTTGAGAGGCAAACTTGAAGAGCTGTGATTATTTATCTGTGACATCTTAATTCTTGAAAAGTAGGAGTATCAAATTACCTGTTGAAAATAAATGCATTGAAACAACTTGTAATTACATGCCTATTTTGTCTACATTTGGATAAAACATTTGCTTCTGCTGGTTTTCCTCCAAAACTGATAAATTCAAATCAAATGCCATCCTGACCAAACAGCATTGAAATGAACATAAAAGTAAAAGAAACAAAGTAAGGCACAGTCTGGCTGTGCTGGTTCTTACCATTTGTTTCAAGCTGTTTGCTAACAATTATCATAATAATTGGAAGGTTACCAGAAAAAGTGTGGAAGACAGGGACAACTGCAAAAGTGATCCATGTCAGAGCAATGTGAACACTAATGCACCTCCTCTCTAGGTGATCAGGAAAGAAGTTCAGTTTCCCTGGAATAGAGCAAAGTGGAGCACAATGATTTGTAAACTATGTGCATTAATTTAAAAGAAATACATTATTCAAACAGAACAATTTATGATAGTTTTTGTCCCCTTTTTAACACCTCTTTTATAGTTAAAAATACACGTTTTTTAAAAAAAATATATAAATAAAATATTTAATAAAATAATTTTATTAAAAATACATGTTGTTTCTAATAACATATTGATAACCCTGGTGTTACAATTTAAGGTGATTTATTTATTATGTAGCTCATAAAATGTGTGTGTTGTCTATAATAGTAAGTATTGCTTCTCATTCGTGTAAAAGTGGCATTCCTGTGTTCCCAAATAAAAGCTTCCAGTGAAGCTAGTGCAGGGTTTTCCTGTTATTTTGTCTGTTTGGACTCTGAAAGTTAGAGGTTTACACTCAAATCCAACTTTAACAGTACAGTAGAGATGGACACCCATAACATTTGCAGCCACTTGAATGCACTCAGTATTAGTAGACTATTGAATTAAAATTATGGGATAAACAGATCCAGAACTGGTGTTCCAGAGAAGCAACAGGTGAAATTATCTATGACCACAGACCACAAAGCCTCCAGTGTGACTCAAATGATTCCATGAGTCTCTGGTATGTGGGGAAATGGGCTCATGCTTTTTCCTCTGCCTATATCTTTTTTGGAAGGTATTGCAGCTCTGAGAGGGAATGGGATAAAAGATCTTGGGGGGAGAACACATTTTTTAATATCAAAGAACATTTTTTTTTTATTTAGAATCTAGCAAAATAATTTGCAATAAGAGGCATTACCAGTGTACACCAAAAATCTGGATATATGATATTGAGGGGAACTGATAAGGAGAAAGCAGAAATAAATTGTGACCTCTTTAAGCATCAGGATGAGAAGTCTCCTTTAATTCTTATTTTCACATGATGGAGGGAAAGAGAAACAAGAGGCAATCAGGTGAATGGTGTGCACAGCTACACTCTGGAAAGGTGGTTAGATTTCCACTGAGATCTTATCTAGGGTTTGTTTTATGAACGGGTTTGCTACAGATGTCTTGATAAACCTCTTAGGAGGATGTTCCACAAACCTCTGTCTTATAATAAAAGTGTAAAGCTTCTTCATAACTGCTTTGTGTTAAGGTTTTCCCAGTAATTTCTCCTTACAACACATCTGGAGTATTGTCTGTTATGGTTAGATTTTAAAATCCTAGGGGGAGCAGTTCACATTATCAGTAAAATGTTTATGATTAAGGGTAAGAATTAAATTCTTTCTTGGCCAATACAGTGAAGTGTACACTCAGACTTCCACTACTTTTAATCACTTTCCTTTTACAACTTTTGCAAGTGGCATCCCCTGTCCCAGCCCCTTTATTAATGGCCAGTTGTAAATGACTTTAGCAAATGGAGCACCATTTGTCACACCATAACAAGTGACGCACTGTACTGTATTTCTAGCCCTACCACTTAATTTAAGCTTTAAGATTTATAGCTTGTCATCATCCTCTCTATCTTTCTGTTCCTTCTTTGTGCCTTCCCAAGTGCTAAAACAGCTTGTTGGGAAAGAGACTTAGAAGTAAAAGCAGACATTTCTACCTTGGCTCAGAGCTCTGAAAAACACTCATTCAACTCTTTCACCTGTGTAGTGAATTCTCCTGGTGGATTTTCTTCTTCTTTTTAAATGCTTCTCCACATTTAACTGATATTTGATGAAAAGATCCCCCTCTTACAATTTCTTTCCAAATAATCCCACTGTAATTCCACTGCAGTCACCTGTGTATATGCTGTATTTGTTTATTACCTTGAAAGACACATACAGGACAGACAGCAGCCAACTTGTTTTGCAAATTGAAAAACTTTTGTTTAAACTTGAAATGAGTTCTTTCTTCATGGTGTGCTACCATGCTCTATGCCATCAGCAAATTTTCCTGGGCTACAAATTTGTAGCCCATTCCTCAGTCTAGGCTATATGTTTATATAGATTGCAGGCTCTGTGCCTTGTTTATGTACTGCCACATGGAAAGTGGCAGACATCCAAGCAGTGACCCCACCAGTTTAAAGTTCCTATGAATCAAACATCTGTTCTGTGTTTGTGAATTTGTTTGTTTGTTTACTTAAGAGCACTGAGCATTGGCCTTGCACATGCTTACCCTAACAGAGCAGATAGGTTGTTGGGGTTTACTTTTAATTATAGTAGATTGCAGACTCTTTTATTCTTGTTTTCCTTGTGCTGTTAGCAATTAATGTGCTCATTTACCTCCAAACTGGTGAGACCACTGGTCTCTTGGCCAACACTATGAAAGCCTAGCTGGGCACAAGGGTCCTGCAGCAGTGTGCAGGTTTAGTGCTCCCAAACTGCAAACACTTGGCCTGTTCCTCTACTGCCCAGCATGCTGTAAAGTATTTTCACTGATATAAAGTGAGTGAAAAGCACAAATTCAGTGATAGGCATGCAGAATCTCCAAGCACAGCAGTACTGGTGCTTACACTGTTCCTGTAGCTTAGCAGGGGAGGCACAGGTCAGCAGAGGCGTGTTAGGTGTGCTGGGAACAGAGCAAAGCCAGAGAAGTTCTCAGCCCAGTCTCTGTAGCTGTTGTTTCACCAGGTCTGTTTTCCACAGTGAAAGAATGCTGAAGCCATTCCAGTGCTTCTTTCCTGAATCCTTGCAGCTACAAGCCTAAGCAGGGGATTGTCATGTGAAAATGGTATAAGAAGCTTTCAGAAATTCCATATAAATAATGTCATATGACTGGAACTTTTCAGAACAAAAGAGCTAAAGATCAAGCAAATTGTTTTAGCTAGAATTCTGATTGCACATGTCTACCTTAGAACAGCAGCCAGGAGTGCAGGCAGGATCTGTGTGCTCATAAAGGGGGAATGGAAAACTAAGAATAGAGCTGGAAAGCAAATCTCTGACCTGCTGGTCTTTAATGTAGTCTTCTTAAATCTTCAGGATAAATTCCAAGGAGTCCACTAAATTTATGGGAATGAAGAAGGCACAGAATTAATGAACAAAGTCAGGCCTAGTAAAAGGAGGTACATTTTTACTAAGTTTTATGAAGCTGTACCTATTCACGTAGCTTTGAATTTTAACATAGTAAATCACCTTGTATACTCCTACATTAATCCACAAATGCTTTTCTCCTCTGATGCAGTTCTACTATGTCGCTTTGAATGTGATCCCTTTGTATAGGCCAGGCAAAATCACATTTGTTTGTTTTCCTAGTGCTGTATCACATTGCAAACCCTTATTTAATTTGCTGTTCACTACCAGTCCTCAGTCTTTCTTTTTTTTTAGTGCTTTCCAAACACTATCTTCCTTCCATAGTATATTTGTGTTTGAGATTATTTCTCTTAAGTATTTGAATTTTGAGTATTCATTACTGAGGATTGTTTTGTCTTGTTTTTAAGATCTGTTTCCCAGCTCTCATAAACTCTCTAAGTCTCTGTCATTTAAATGAAGTTTTGTAAGCAAATAATGTGCAATTAATTTGCATTTATTTATAAGTAAAAAAGAGGAGGATGCAAGCAGGTTCCAGTGGGAAAAAAGGGGAAAATGTTACAAATAGAATTAACACCAGTAATCACAGTATTTCACTGGGTACCTCTCATTCATACGAATGTGAATATGAACGTCAAAGGTTAGCATTATACCTTCATATATCCTCTGACATATCATATATATTGAAATAAACATCTGTTCTTTGTTGGCTGGAATATAACACAAAAATAAGAATATCTTATGTCTTTTGAATCTGCACATTTGGTTTTTTTGTTGTGCTCAGGAACACATAGAGCAAAATGATAATATCATTCCCATTCCATGGAACAATACCAGCTTCTTGCTCCTTTTCAGGACAGAGCCATGTATTAGATTAGTGACTGTATTAGTAGTGCACCAGGTTAGAATGAAGCTTCAATGGCATCATGATGTTTCCTTAAGCAGTGGGGTTTTTTCTAAGACCATAATCTCAGAGATTCCCTCTGGACCTGCCTCCATACACAAACACACTTTAATAAGTGAGACCTCTGACGGGGTCATCAAGACCAAAATGAACGACAACAAAAAAAAATCTTCGGTCCTGCTCTTATTTAGTTAGTGACCCAACCTTACCCTTTAAATATAGTAGGATCAACATACTGGGGCATGACCTCAAAGAGCTGTCATGTCACTTTTACTCTGCTTTTCTTTTAAAATGTTATGTAAATTGGGGAACTCAGCTGCAATGTATGCTGTATCATATATCTAGATTTATTTCTCTGGATTAAGGGAAATATCTGTGGAAAGTGTGCACTTAATTATTCACAGATTTATTTTGGTATTTTAGGTTTGAAATGGCAAAGCAGAAAAATAAAAGTGTCACCAGTAAATTTTTAGCAACTGAAAGTGATCACCTTAGTAGTATATTCAGTAGTTCTGTTGAAATCCTTACCTATTCCTTATCACTGCTCTTCCAAACCATCTCAGGTTGGTTCATGCTTGAACAAGTCTTTGACTAAACAAGAGTTATTGTAACAGGATTGCCAAAGTCATTTTTCCCAAGCTCTCAATTTTTTTATTATTTGAATCTTAATGTGTTTCACTGTTAATTTCAGGCAGGGTTGTAACTTTGTTTTTGTGTCAGAGATGTGTTTTGTTTGTCACTGGGATTTTTTTACACTGGTCTGGGGTTCAAACACAAAGGCAAAATGCTTCTTTTTGTATCCTTAATCCCCTCAAAGTCCTGTGTCTCTGGTCACCTAGCAATTAAGTTGATCACATGCAGACATAAATATGTCACAAACAAAACATTACGTGATTGTTTGATGTAGTTACAGTTTATGATGGAAACAGTTTCTTCTTTACTAAATCTGCAAAGGTACCTTCTGAGCCAAAAGCTCGCAATTGTCCCATCTTGCTTCAGAATGACTGGATATTAATTTTAATTTTACTGATATACAGGAGCAATAGGCAGGAACAGCATTTGGTAACATGAGCAATGTTTGAGTCGTCGTTTTAATATTAACTGACTTTTCAAGGATAAAGGCAGAATTCCAGATGTGGAATAATACATTTCAATTAATCTTCTTTTTAAAAGTGACACTTGAGTGTAGACATTTATTCTTTTATTTTATCAACACATGGTATGGGTTTGAAAACGTAAACATTGCCCTCTTACCAAAGCCAAGCACCTGAATAGAAACAAAGCATCAAATATAAATTTTCCCTAGCACTGTTAATTTTTAATAATATGACTACTACTAGTACTAGCAATGATAATAGTAGTAGCATTAATCATAATCCTAAAACCACTCTAAAGCTATTATTCTGATACTATGGCCACTGTCACAGGCCTGGTACACATTAGGGAAGCACACTGTGACAAAGAATATATCCAAAGGATGGGACAGAATTACCCAACCTAAACACACAATAAGAATGCAGGACCAATTGCATTTTATTTCCAGGAAAGGTAACAGGACCTACCAGAAGAACATTTTATTTCAGAATTTTCCCCCAATATCTTTCTCAACCAAAGCCTGAATACAAGGTAAGAAAAGTCAGCAATTACTTCCATTATATAGCACAGAGTCTTAAGGAAACCTTGCTTTCTGTGCTGAAAAAGGAAAGGCAGCAGACCAAAATAGAGCCAGGGCATGGTGTGTGATGATTTGTAGCACTGCATGGGAGTGGTGATGTCTGCTGCTTTCCACAGTGGATGTGAAAGGCCAAGTGACATTTGCATTTATAAAATAAACCAAATCAGGCAGAAATGTAGTTTGAAAGTTGTCAGTTTGATTATGGAACAATATGGTATTTCATCAGTTTTTGGATATGAATCTTTTGATTCTGTAAACTGGAAGTCATCATGTCAGACCTCAGTAAAAGACTGAACAAAGTTTAGAACATATAATTTCTTCCGTAGCAAAATGTTACTATTTTCTCTCATAGCTAGATTTTCCCATAGAGTTTGGAGTAATTTCTATTTCAAATTTTGTCCTGTTCTGCCTTTTGAAGGGTCTTTTTTAGCAATACATTTAAAAAGGTTGGTTTTTTTTAAATGCCATGAAAATTCGCATCAAGTGTAGTAAGAATGGTTAGCTATTTTACTGAAAATAAAAATATGGCTATGATTTTTTTTTAATATAAAGAATAAATTGCCTTCAAATTTAGAAGCAAGGTTGATGCATGCTGTATTTAACCTGCCTTTGGCAGTGAGAAAATCTAGTTCTGTTTTTCACAGTATTTTGCAGTCATCTGTAGATCATCCAACCCGCTTCAAAAATGTCCATGGACTATCTTGTCTCCAGCTCTTATTCCCCATCTGGGGAAGAAGGGCAGTAAAGAAAGTACTTTAAATTTAGAGTAAAATATACTTTATTATTTAAAAACTGTATCTTAATTTCACTGGAATAAATACAAATATGGATTCCCAGCTGTGGCTGCCAGTGGTGGGAAGCCAGCCCCCGATTCTGCCTGCCTGCAGGTATTGACAGCAGTCAGGAGCCAGGCTTTGGCTCTGCCTGCCGGGAGGCATTTGATAACAACTGGGAGGCAGCAGTCCTGCAGCTCACCACTGGTCTGCAGGCTGCCGAGTTGTGTGCATCAGATTAACCTCCAGAGGTCCTTTCCAGTACTGTTTTCTAAAATAGGATGATATGTTTTGCAATAAATTTCAGGGATGTCAACAGGATTTTAGAAGAGCCTTTGTTTTGGAAGATGCTAATGAGCTCTGCTGATAGATTATCCTGCTAGAGTGAAGAGAATTAATTAATTATATCAACTGAAGACTTTTTAGAAAACTTGTATAAAATTCAAATCACGGTAGATTATCTTCCACTAGTGTCCTGAGAAAGGACTCTTAACTGTTGTGTGAGAGCCTCTCACAATGACTACACAAACCTCTATCCATGCCCACCTCCATCATAAAATAAAACACTGCACCAGATCACTGGTGATGTGATGGCTCACAAAGGCCTGTTCAGTAGCTCAGCAACTGGAATTAACTTCACAAAGTCAAGCAGAGCTGAAGTGTGAGAGGGTGGCAGGGGGAATGCAGGTGCTCCAGCTCTGCTCCCTGTTCCATCTGCTGTAGGTTTTGTCCTGGACCCATGAACCCAAGAGGTGGCAGGAGGACAGCTTTTGAGTGAAAGGTAATGCATGTCCTGCTTTGGTAAAGCTGATAAAAGGCACATATGCACTCAGTGTCCTGAAACATATATATATGAATCCAAGGGGTTTTTAATTCTGATTACTGTATGTTGGACTTTAAAGAACAGACATCCTGGACTGAGGGTACAGTGTTGTTTTTCCTTCTTTTCTGAATCTTCTGACAATCAGTAACAATTTTCCTCCCAATTACCAGCTGACTCTTTTCCACATGCAAATGTCCTGCCAAAGCTGACACAGTTGAGGTAACTGGACTAAAAGTTCTGCTCTAGTTTCAAGACAGCTAATAAGTCTAATTTTTCAGAATGTGGTAAGAGAATAATAGAAAATTGTTTCCAATTTCCAATGTTTGTTTCTAGCTCTTTAAGTTCATTAGTGGTACATCTTAAAAGGCACTAAAGGGTCAGGATTTGTTATGCAGGATATGTGGATCTCAGCAGTTGAAATTCAGTATAATCTGGTACTTCTTGAGTTATGAGTCTGAAATATTCTAATAGTGGCAAGTAGCAGATAACAGATTTTATATAATAATATTTCAAAATGAGAGGATAATAAACAGCAGTATTTGAAAGTAGAAATCATGAGGCAAGATGGACTACTACCCTTTTCCAAGAAGTTGGTGAAACAGTTCCCAGTGATGACATTTGTTGGCAATATTTCCCAGTATCACTGACTAGGCCAAATAGACAGCATCTCTTACTGCAAGGTAAAAGCCACAAATGGCAGAAAGATTTCCATTCTGTAATAATTCTATACCTCAGTCAAACCCAAAAGCAGGCTGTAATATTGCTGTAATATGCTTTAGTTTTCTGTTAGCTTGGACTAAAGAATGCTGCTACACAGTGTAAAGTTATATCTACACCTCTCATAAAAATAGTCAACCATTTATAAACTCCTGTTTTAATAAGGTTGAGCAATTTTAGGGATCAAACTATAAAACTAGTGCTCCCTGGGACTTGTATGGATAAGAGATTTGTCAAATTTTTGAAGCTCTGAACTTGTTAAGATAAAAGGAAGCAATTATTGCGAGAAAACATTTTTGTTCAAATTTGAGACTGGCAATATAATTTTCATGTAATTTATTTTAGAATAGCAACTACAAATTCACAGTGTTTTAATTTCGTATTTCCAAATAAAAGTTCTTGTTCTTGAGTTAAACTTCATTTTCCAATGAAAATAGCAGAAGTTTATGTTTTAAGATTTTCAAATTATAATTTCTTTTTTAAAAAAGTAATCTGTATTTATTTTTGCTAAATATTTATTTTATATGTTTCAACTATTAGGATTTCAATTTTCATTGTTTCCTTTAAGAATTAATTTTATCTTGTTTGAAATTCTTACACTTTAATTACTGGAAAGTACTTTGCAGTACTTTCATGAAGTACAACCCAGTAGTTTGGAATGCATAACAGATTCTGAGCAGTTGAATGTACACTTAAATCTTGAAAATAGAGTAAGGTTATAAGACTGACACTAAGGAGTTATGTAGTCATTAACTACTTCCAGTCCTTAATCACTACAACTGCTGTAATGTCCAGTGGTGTCTGATCCTCTCTAAAGATCAGGAAGAGTAAAAGAAATAATTTGCACTGGGTGTGTGCAGGTTCCAGACTAAATCAGCCTTGTTCCCTTGAAGGTTAATATACATACTGAGTTATTCCCAGGGCTATGATTTCTGCCCATCCATCAGTTTTGTGCAGGCTTTAAAGAATATGGTAGCAAGGATAAAACTACAAATCTGTCAAATTTTAGTCTTTAGAAGTGAGACTCGTTTAATTGTTTAGAAAAAGCCCAGTCCTAAGTTGTCTTATTCCTTTAAAAAGACGTTCCCAGAGTACATCAATTAAGTATTAAAATTCATTCCTTCCTTCCTTGCAAGTTTTCTTCTTCTGTCAGTAGTTGCCTACATAGTCTGAAAGCACATCAGATAAAATTAAACTAACATACCACTACTGGCTGTAAGTGTCTTGGGAGACTTATGATAATGATGTGAATTACAAAGATTTGTAGTAACTGAGTTAAAAGTCTGTTATTTGAAAATGGACAAGAAGTTTCCGGGAGATTTTGGTATCTTTCCTTTTTATCCATTGTGGTTGAGTTCAAGACAATCCTTGAGGGCATTTGCTTTCACATGTATAAAATAATCATTAATTGTTTTGAAAGCAATAGAAATCAAAGGCAGTTAAATTCCACAAATATAACAAGTATTTATCTCACTGAGTTCAGAAAAGAAGCAGATGGAATGTATTTCCAGGGATGGAATGTATTTCCAGTATTATTAAGCATTATAACTTGTTTAAAAGCTCCTGAATTTGCAGTGCAGTGTACCTGAATCACAGATTGTATATTATTCCCCAGTCTCATTAGAGCTTTCAAGGAGAAAGCCATCTTTGCTTCTACAAGCGTACTAGTGTGTCTGCCAATGCAATTTATGGTGCAGGAGTGACCATTAACTCCTACTCCTTTAAAACATATTTTCTCTTAGAGACCCTGACAACTTAGACATAGGACAAAAGTGTAGTTTATTGACTTCTGATTGAAGAAGATGGAAAAGTAGTCTACTAAAAAAAAAAAAGTAACAAAAATAAAGCTTGAATTATGTATACTGTAAGGTAATAAACAAGATGTCCTAACTACTAAATCCTCCCATGAGCATAAATTGTTATTTATTACTTGCATTACACTGGAGAAGTTAAAGAAGGAGTAGGGCCGTGTTGTGCTCGGTGCTGTATTGAGAGAACAAAAGCATATTTGTCTGAGAGAATTTACCAAACCCATTTACATTAAAGCTTTTATTCACAATCCTAACTCTGTCACATATTTAAAATGTTAGTCACAGCAGTCATCTATAATTACCTATCAAAATGAATACGTGGCTCCCCTCTGAAGGCAGCATTTGCTTTCCATTGCTGCCCCCAGCCCCTGAGCAGGACGGAGGCAGCCCTGCCCCGTCCTTGCACGGTACCAGCACGGGCATGGCAGGAGCCACGGGCAGCCAAAGGGGACACTGGGCACCCCAGGGCACAGAGGCAAGGAGAGAAAGTGCAGCCTTCCTTCCAGACCATCTCCCTCTTGTCTAGATGCCTGTGACAGGAATGAAGCCTTGCTTAGGCCAACACTCATTCCTCATGCAACACTTACTCATGGCAGTGGTCCTGCTCATTCCAGTTTGACAGATTGCTGCCAGCACACCATTTAGTTATAAATATTTGCAGTATCCGGCTTTATTCATGACTAAGTAAGTTCAGTTATGAAATAATGTAATTGATACTTAAAGGAACACTAATTTTAACAGTATATTTTCCATTGTAAGTATTTTTACTGCTGTCAGTGGGAATAAGTTTAGATCTTGTTTCAGCTCCAGACCAGAGAACATGACTTCATTGCTGAGTTGCAGCCACTAACATGTGGTTGTGGGGATATTTACAGCATGTAGTGGTGTTTCTAAAGGCAAATACAGAAAGAAATAGTAATAGGCATAGAAAAAAAATGTAGAGTGCGCAGTTTAACAAAGATGTGGAGCCTCGTTATCTGTTATGCTTTCACTGGAAAGGGCTTAATTGTGCTTTCAATTACATTACATGGCCTTCCTGTGTTTCTTTGTTCCACAGAATAAGACTGTTCAGCCTTTTGCATGGAAGAGTAAAAAAAAATTCCTTGTCTTGCAAACAGTCTGAATTTGATACAGGATGAGATGCTGAATACAGCTGGTCTAATACTTGTATTATGACTTTGCTGTCTCTTCAAATCCTTTACATTGTGAATTTCTAGTGAAATGTTGATGCAGATTCCAAGGAAATGTTGTTCAAAAACCTGGGATCTATGGATAGGAAATGACATCGTATTCTCTTTTCTCATTTAAAACAGTCAGAGATTTGGCAACCTTGGTAAAAATGTCAAATAAAAAATTGAAACTATTTAACATGAAAAGTTTAATCAAAGCTTTGAAATGAACCAATAGGAAAATCAGAACCTTTATACTTTTCTACTGTTACATTGCATCTCAAAAGTACAAATTAAATGTCAAATAAGAATTGATTTTCCCATCTTGGACCGACAGCTCCTTAATTTCTTTGATATTAAATACAGTATTAAAGTAATAGGAACCCCGCAAAAGCTCCTTACACTTCACAGAGATTTTTTTTTCTATTTGTTTTGCTTTCTTCCATTCCTTCTAAGCAGTAAATGGGAAACCACAAATCCCACAAATCATGAAAGATCCATACAAATCTTAAGTATTGAAAGTCCTGTTCCTGTGTCCTAGCTCAAGAGCACATAGGAAAAACATTCCTAACTTTACTTGCAAAATGGCTGAGCAATTGCTGCTGAGGAAAGAGATCTTGGAATTACAAAAGCTAGCTGGAGAGAATAAAGAAGCCAACCCAATAAAATAGGCAAAACAAAACTAAAACCAGAGCTCATGGCTCAGAAGTGAGCAAAAACTATTAAGAGAGGAAGAGGAACAATCATTACTTGATGGTGCTCTCACAAACCAGATATTTTAGAACCCTTCCTTCCCACACTCCTCCCTCCCCTTTTTGTAACTGTAGTTAGAACCTGAGAAGTTACAGAAGAAGGGAGATAGGATGATCAGAAGTGTGGAACTGTTTTCAGTACAAAGAATAACTATATGCTTTTCAGTCTGGGATAGATGACTGATGAGAGATATAATAAAACTCCATAAAATCAGAATAGTATGGAGAAGGTGATTAGGGAACAATTATTCACTGTCTCTCATAATGCAAGAAAAATAGGCTTCAGATTATATTGTCAGATAGCAGGTTAAAATCAAACAATACATAATAATAGATAATAGCACTAAAAATTCTAGGGGGCTGTAGATAATAGAATTTCCATGGATTCAAAAAGCAATTAGACAAATTCATGAAATCCACCAAGAACTGACTCAGAATATGTGACAGCAGATGACTGAGAGATGGAATATTACTGTAGGGAGGCAGCACTGGATGCCTGTTTTATTGTTACACTCTTTTCTAAGCATCTTCTACTGAGCACTGGATTACAGTGACTTTTAATCTGAATAAATAATATTATTTTTACATATTAGATGGTGCTTCCAAAAAATACAGCCATGCTGGAATCCTCTTGCTAGGATTTTCCTTTTCCTTTCTCTCTGTGTTGGAGATGTAGAATACACAGATGCTTACTGAAAGCCACTGTGATGATGCTCAGCACACCTGAAATCAATCCCCAAGGTGTCTTTTAAAGGGATTCCATACACAGCTGCACCAGAAATTGCGGCTCAGTCTTTTATTCTTGACAGAATTAAATTCTTGACTACCTCAGTTTTGCTTTTAAAGTTTGTATCTTTATTACAATAGCAAAAGAGATACAGATTAACTAAGTTAACGAAAAAAGAGAAAAAAAATCCAGAGAAAACAGATCTTTTCTTTCCTCTGTTAGTTATCATCTGTGCAGGGTTTTGACATCCAGTGATGTTGCATTGCAGCTGCCCCCAAATGTAACTTGTGCCAGAATAGTATCAGAGATATACAAGGGTGTTTTGTTTTGGTTTTTTTTTAATAGTATAGATTTCCTTTCCTCATTCTTACCAGTGCTTTTCTGCTCAGCTGATCCAGACATTCAACATCTTAAAACTAAAAGGCAAAGTTAAAGTAGTCATTGAAGTTTTTGAACCTACCCTTAGTATTTGTAAGTTTGGTCAGTGCCTTTCTGCAGTCAGTGCCTCACTAAAATGGAGTGTTATCCCAAAGGCTGGTGCTGTGTTACTGCTGCAGTGCTCTCCCTTCACATTGGTTTCACCCTTAATGTACATTATGTATATGCACAGACAGTTCTTTTCCCACTCCCACATTTTGCTTTATGTTTTTGTAATACTCCTTCTGTATTTCTTCAAATAGTTATGATGATACAATATAATAAAGTTCCCCTATTCTTCCTCTTCCTTTTACAAGTGCTTCCCAGACTAGTAAAGGGAATTTACTTACTGGCTTGAGAATGAGGTCCAAAAGCTATGTGAAATTTTTCAGTGTCTGAAATGATATACAAACTGCAGAAGACTAAGGTTCTTCGAATTACAGAAAAAATATAGCAGTTATCCCTTCTTTTGCCTATAAAATATACTATGCCTGTCTTTGGAGACCAGAAAACCTAGAGTTTGTAATCCTCTCGCCTTGTTGGTAAATATAAATAAATAAACTTTGTTTATATAAACTATATTTATAAATAAATAAACTAAACAAAGCACACCACAGGAGCCTATTCCATCTTTCCTAAATCCACTTTCTCTTCAAATAGGCAAGTGTTTGCTTCATATACTCTGTCAGGCTAAATGTACTGCACTCTAGAAAAGTCCAAGGTACTGTTCATACTCCAAATATAGTGTAATGCCTGAAACACAAGTTGAGAGGGAAAACGCAGTCCAAATTTTGCTGACTTTTTTGGATAGATATATATTCTGTGACATGCACAGCAGCACTTTTTCACCAGTCTTTTCAATATAAGATGAGAAAGATTCAGGGCAGCAAGCCCTGTTCAGTGGTAGCCTCATGGTCCCCATAAAGCATCCTTCCTCCTCACATGTAGTGAAGGAATCAAAGCTTCTCTGTGTCTCACCAATTGCCGGCTGCTGTTTCAATTCCTTGTCGCCTTCATGAGCTATTCCTTATTCAAAGTTAAAGACCAAAATGGAAAATTTCAGGACCAAAGAAATAAACATTTCCTGTATTGCCCCCCATGCTATGTGGTGTGCCACTTAGATGTAGTTGATTATTTGGATTCATACCTTTGTATCTTTTAAGCTCACTGCCTCATTCACATTTCTTACATTCTGGCCAAGTTTGTTGCAGCTTGTTATGTGTCATCATGTTTTCTTGCAATTCATCACTCTAGCTTCCAGCAGCCTAATCAGATGCCATGTAACTGAATTTAACACAACAGAATGTATAAAAAATATTTTTTCAAAATGTTTTCATCTGCCAGCATGTTAGGTACTGAGCCATGAATCTGTGCATAATGGGGAAATAGAAGCTGTATGCCCAGTGAAGTACGTCTGCTGTTTGTGAATTAATAAGCAGATCTCTCCAAAGTAAAACAGTATTTCAATTTACAAACATTTGCTGTAGCTATTGGCATGCCATTGCTTCATATTCCTGCTATTCACGGATCTTTAAGCCAGTGTCTCCCTCCCTCCTTGCCCATGGCCAAAGGCACAACTCAGACATCTCTTCCCTGAAGGACAGTCTCAATTTGCCTTTATTTCTATGAACTTCAATTTTTTTTCTTGTTTCTGATATTGCTTGACTAAAATTAAGAGGTAATTCCTGTTCCAAATGAATAAATTAGGTGCAGTGTACAGGTCAGCTCTACTTAATTTTTAAATTAAACAACCCAAGCTTTGGTGCAAATCTTGAGGTACTTAAAATATTGTTCTACCTGTCCATTTAATTTTGTAATGCATTTTTCTTAAAACAGTGTATGATGGAAGAACTGCTCTTCATATTTTAGGAGAGGAGACAGAAAGTAAGAAAGGCTAAGCATTGGAGTAAAGATTGTACATAAACTGTGTGTGACAACATAGAAAATAACCTAATGCTCTGAATGATTACACAACTCCCAGAACACCTATTCATCCCATCTTAACTCTTAGTTTCTTCTACACCCCTATATGATCCATTTATTCTCTTAAAATGTTTGCAGCATCTGAAGATAAGTACAGAGCAATTGCCTGGTTGAGGGAAATTGACAATATCAGACTTAGAACGGCAACAATTAAAACCAAATTAAAAAAGGAGAAGCCCTCCAAAGGAAAGGGGCATGCAGCTATTGGAAAAGTAAATGAAATAGCATGAGAGAAGAATAAAAGAAAAGCCATTACACTTGAAATTTTGAATTGGATGAACTAAGAAAGAAAAGCAAGTAGAAAATACCTGAGATGATGAGTTCAAGGCAGCAGGTTGGTTTCAAGAGCTGCCATTAAGTTCATGGAGACAAGGATTAAAGAAACTGGGAGAGGGTAGAGTGGACAGAGAAAACTGAATTTGTCTAGACAGAATGAGAAAAAGTTGTAGACATATTTTAACTCTAATGAGCAAGACTGGATTGGAATTTTGGAGCTACTCTCTTTTAAAAACAAATTTTCTTAAGAATGTGGAGGGTTTGAAAAAGAGGAACAGTTAAGTACCAACTTCAAATCTAACTGGTGCTAACAACACTTCCTATAAAAATAGAAAGTGAGAGATTCCCAGCAAATATCAAACCAATATTTACCTTTAAATGCCTCATATGTTAATACTGATGAGAATTTTCCCATTTTTGTAATACTGATGAGAATTTTCCCATTACTTCACAGAAAAAGGATGATGCCACTAAAATGATGAAACCTTAATATAACCTTTTCAGCAAGAGATAAAATACATTCATTACTGACTGCTGAAGGGCATCCTTAAGCAGCTTAATGTTTGATTTCCTTCCGCCACTTCCGCCACTCCCGCCACTCCCTTCCCTTCCCTTCCCTTCCCTTCCCTTCCCTTCCCTTCCCTTCCCTTCCCTTCCCTTCCCTTCCCTTCCCTTCCCTTCCCTTCCCTTCCCTCCCTTCCCTTCCCTTCCCTTCCCTCTTTTCCTTCCATCCATCCTTTTCCATACGTGGTTGCCCAGCAGGCATCTCAGTACTCACTGACCCTGCCAGTTCAACTATTAAAGAATTTATCTCTCTGAGGAGGCCTGATGTCAACATGATAATCTGTTTGGCGGCCCTTATGATGTCCCATGAATAAAACATATGACAACACAGTTTAAGCTGAAGAGCTTACTATCTGTTACCAAAGAGAGTGTTTGGAAGCTCCCTGATGGCTCAGCCATTCTGAATCCCAAAGCTTGTCTACTTTATTCTCTGGCTAACCCACTGACTACTCACAAAAGGTGTAGTTAACTATTTTTCCCTGTCAGCATCTAATTTTTGAATGGCTTATTAAAAAAAGAATTAATGCAACAGTCTGGGGATTTCGCTTATGTATCTGTGGTGAGAGAGAAATAAAGGATTTTCATCAAGCCAAGAAAGTGCTTCATGGGGGGAGGGGAGAGAGAGAGAGAACTGAATTTCTTTAAGGAAGATCTTAAATTACTTACAGTAGAGTGTTAAAATAGCCACTTGAACTTACATGAGACTCAAGTGAAAGTAGGGCAGCTCAACTCATAAAATGTGTTCCTCAAGTGCATTGTATTTGTGAACTACTTTAAATAAGTGAACCTTTTCCTTTGACTACCTGTTGAAAACAAGGAACTCTGATTCATGGTTCTTCCCACAAGGCTGAGAATCACTTCTTGGCAAGTTAAGGAGGTAAAACCGGTTCCTAGTTCTTAAGGCGGATAAAGTCAGTGTGGAATTGTTTAATGTGACCTTTCCAGCACAAGAACGCTGTTGTTTTCCTATTTTTGAGGGTTTTTTTAAAGCCTAGTCATTAAAAAATGCTTATAGCTCACTTTTTTGCTGCTGGAAATCTCTCCCTTTATGTAGAAGCTTTGGCCATTAATCCTTTAATTATGTTCCTGCTTATATTTAATTTTTGATCTTCTATACTAGGAATCATAAAATGCACATTTTATATAAAGGTTGGTTTATACTTCTGTATAACAGCTGCTATTGGCCAAACAACTTTCCAGGGACTGTCTCTTGTCCATCAACAGTTCTCTTTTCAGCAGCAAACACTCAGCAGAGCACTTTTTACCCTGTGGATTCTGTGTTTCATGTTAGTTATTATCAGATGCCACTTATTCTTTCAAAGCAGTAATATCTGCACAAAATTCAAGTTAGAGTAAATGGGTTAAATAGATGAGGTTGGGACGTTTTTTGAGTAAATTCAAGCTGTGCAAGTGAAAAGTTACTTGAATAATCAGTGCAACACAGTAACTGAATATCAAGGAAATGTCTAGTTTAAAATAAATAAAATTAATGCCTTGCTAAATTTGGGGTTGATCACCTTCCTGATGAGTCTAATTTGTTATATAAGATATTTCTGTCGATATTAAACTTGGACAGTTAAAATTGTACAATTAGTATTTTACATGTAAAAACTTATAGATTTTGATTTTAAGAACACATTAATATTGAAAAGCTCTAACCTCAAAGCTTGCAGAGGTAATTCTTTTTAATAAAAATAACAACAAAAATTACATGCAAGGGGTTGATTCACCTTTATGGTTTTTGGATTTTTTCATTCCCCCTCCATTTGGGTCATAGATGTTTAGAATGTTCATTCCACATTTAGTATTTTCTAGGATCTTTCAGAGTCCATTTCACTGGTTAATGTTAATATTTTACCTGAACATATGGCTAGTTATCTTCATCAGGAATTTTGAAATCAGCAGGAAATTTGCTTCAATTATGAATAAGTAAAAGGTTTTTGTTTCTTTGTTTTTGTTTCTTTGTTTCTTTGTTTGCTTTTTGCTTTTTTTTTTTTTTATGGAAGTCTATCTTGCCTCCTTCAGCTTAGGTAAAGCACTGTCATCATTGTAGCTTAAATCTCCCTGCTTCTCAATTTCAGCCAAAATCTTCGCTTTAACTCATGCATCAACAGGAGGGCAATAACTTCCTCAGTTTTGTGTTCTCTGCTCTGAGTTTTGCTTGATAAAAGTTGTTCCTAATATTTCTTTGTTTCCTTTATAACCTTCCCAGATAGAATTTTTCAATTGTTTCATTATAAATGCAGACTAGAAGTGCTAAAGGTTACATAACGGTAGTCCCAGTTTAGTCTCTTTGTTATGTGCTTGTAAATTTATTGCCCATTGTCCCAGGACAATAATTACAGGTGTCAAAAAATTATACATTATTATATGCTAAGCACTTTACCTGTGAGAAGAAATGGTGTAATAGGAAAAGTGCATCAAAGCTGTATTAGTTTTGTTCTGTTCTGTTTGTTTGAGAAGTAACATTGCAGCTTTGGAAAATTAGTTCCAAACATTTATTATAAGATAGACATTCTTTGATGGAAAAAGTGAAGGGAAGACATGACAAAGAGCATGAAACAGGAAGAAGAAAGTCTGTACCTCTTTCAAAGGTGTGTCATGCATGCCAGGAAGAAAGGCCCAGTTTGGAATTGGGAAAAATTGTCTCAGTGAGAGCTGTGGAAGTGCTGCATTATATTGCTTGTGGAACCTCCAAAACAGATTGGACAGATATCCATTGGCAATTACAGAAAGCATCCTGGATCCCACCTTGGGAAGAGGGTTGGTCTACATGGATTGTAAAGCTCCTTCTCAATCCTATTTTTAAGTCACAATTTTCTAATATCAGGGTAAGTGACACATACAGCTATACAGAAATACATTAATTTTCATTCTGATAGCGCTCGGGGTCAGTGATAGGATACCCTAGATCAAACATCAATTAAAGCTACTTTTGTAAGCCAGCAGAGTTGGAATGTAACCCTGCAGAAAGTAGACACCATTTTGTATGCTGTCAGCAGCTCTAAGGAAGAAAAAATTAGAGAAATTGTCTTCCATTAGTCTGACTCATTCTATGATTCTGTTACTTTGTGAACCAATGCAAATACTGTAGTAGGCAGGATTAAGAATGAGACATTCTATTTCACAGCAATCACATGTGACACTTGCATGTAGATTTTAAAGGAGTTTTTATGCTCATGGACAATTAGCAGGCTCCAGATTATTTCTTTCTTTGTGAAGTTTCTTAAGACTGAAAAATGCAATCCACTCAATAATAAATGTTTTAAAATAATGAAGGGGAGGAAAAATATAGATTTTATGCTTAACATAACTCACCTTAGAAGAAATCATTCAGATCGCTAAGAGTTTGTAGTATCTGACAACTGTCTTCCATATCTTTCTCTTCTACTTATTAACATAGCATCCATGATGTACTGGAGTATTTTTGTGAGGACTCTCATGAGGTGCTTCAGTGGTATTGTGAGACAGCAGATTTCTAGAGTATATATTAGAGTCAAGATAGGAGTAAAAAATTCATGGATCATAAGAGCATCTCTCATTTTGATGAGATATGAACAATTGTCACCTTTGAAACTTTCCTCTCCAAATCACTTTCTGCTCTGAATATGCTTTGCACAGGCTGAACAATGATGGTGCTACACATCTAACTATTAATAGTAGACATGAACTGCTGCAGGGAACTGGCACTTAAAACTATTTGATGAAAAACTCTTTTTTTTTTTTTGCCACAAGCAAATTGGGTTTTGAAAATTGAAGGGAATCCAATTGAATATTTAAGAAAACAGTATTGCATGAAAACATTAGCCATAAATTAGACAATATTCATTTAGGGGTAGAGCCTTGTCCTTCAGATAATGCTCTAAAGTGTCAGACTCAGGGTGCCCAACAGTGACAGGAAATTTGCTGGTGGCATATGCTAAAGGCAAGATCAGTTCCTCCAGAGAAAGTTTTGATTGGGGAAGCCTCCTTACAAGAGTCATTACATGACCAGGCAGGTGAGCTCCACTGCCTAATGCCAAAATAGGAAGCAACGATGAGAGATCTCTTTGTGCTTGTTCTGTGCTTGGAGAAGGTTGTCTCTGAAATCACATCTCAGCTTTTTCCAGCTCTAATTTTGAGAATCCCATCCTGGACAATATCCAGTGTTCTGCACTCAACTTACAAGACATTGACATTTCTTCTATCATAGAAAATGTTAAATACCAGTACAGACTTCACTAAAAGTTTGCGTTGTTAGCCTATGGTGATCCATGCATGAAAGGCAAGAAGACTTGCTGGAATACCACAAGAACTTTGATTAAGATTATTTGGGTCCTGCCTGCATGCAGTAGCTAGAGCCCCAAAGTTGTGTATTAAATCATGTACTCTTTTTGCAGACACAAAACTGCATGAACAATTAATGGGATGTTTACTTCAGAATAACCTGAATGAGCTGTCTGTACAAACTTTTATGAAAGATTACTGTTACCTTATATAAACTATGTGACATGATCCATATAAATGGATTTTGGACTGTTATATCCAATATAGAAAACAGCTATTCAGTTTTTCGTAGTTGCTCTGAGAAAAATAATATCCAGTCTTTAGACCTGGCTTGGAAAATAGCACCTGCAAAATATAAATCAGGGACTACAACCACAGTGCGTACTCGGAACACATGAGAATATTTTATATTAAAAGGTACAGAACTTTTCTTTCTGTGGCCTCCCTTATAAAAAAATAGAACTGTTTATGAAAATCCTAAAACTTGTAATATTTCTGTCACAAATTATTTTGTTCTTTTCATGAGAAAAGTGCTGATTTTTTTGCCCCTTCATATTGAATAGACTTAACATCAATATAGCTCTTTTCTCTAACTTCAAGTTCTTGAAGTGAACACCTTATCATGCCAGAAAACCACTTTTTGTTCATGCACCTGCACAATGATTAATGGAGGTACAACCCTGAAAATAGCATTTGGCAGTTAACAGCTGCTACCAGCACTCTGGAGAGTGCACAGAACCTTGCAAAATTAAAGCCACAGATTTGTTCTCCTCTAAAAAGTCGAACAGAACTCCTGAGTCATGTGTGAGGTGTAGATTGTGCATCATAATTTCAGGTATGCTCTTTACCTCTTGTCTTAAGAGTGACAAGTTCAAAGTCAGCTGATATATTACAACAAAAGACCTCTCAGAAAACTGCCAGCACACACCTGGAGAATATTGCCAACACAAGCAAAGAATTTTAAAGCAGTCAAATTAAAATAAACAAGAAAAGTTGCAGTATGAAACATAACTGGCACACCTCAGCCAAGATGAAAGCACCCATTTAGTCTCAAAAGAAAATACAGAAAAGATAATGAAATACAGAAGAACTGGGACAGCAGCACCAAACCATTCCTTGCTGGTTTTTGGTCAACAGCAGTTCAGTATTGAAGCCACAGCTGTACCTCAGTGGAGTGAATAACCCCACTGACCTACACCTGTGACCCAACATCTGGTAACAGCTGGTAGGTGACAGTCAGACTTTCTGGTTACAAGATGCATGTATGACTGGGTCTTGGATTCACTTTGTCCCCAGTAGTAAGTGTTCAAGGTGAGCTTCAAAAGGAAACAGAAACTATTCTTCTTCACCCTGAAGTGACCGGTAATATCATTTGCCACAGTAGCACACCAGACAAGATGCCAGCAAAATTCAATAAATAGGTTGTGATAACTTATCTAAGGCAAATATTTTCAGGCCACAAATTCAGCACCTGAAGGTTCTCTAGAAAGTTTGGATTTGGCACCAGCTTTGTTCCCATCAATTCATCAAAGTCTTACTGGCCAAGACCTTCAAGTGAGTTTACATATGCTTCCAATATCCATTTAGCCTCAAGGAATTTCTAATTGCCAAGGGACCAAGGGGAATGTGAAGGCTGATATAAGTGCCAGAGGTGACTGTCTCAAGAAATAGGAGACTAAAGCCAAGTTAATCTAGTTCTGATCTAGCACAGCTTTGTGACAGCTCTCTGCCAAACCTGCTGATACTGCTGCTAAGGAGGATGTTACATATGTGTTCCATACTGATGTCCATCTTGTGTTAGACTCTCTCAAAGTCTGGCTCAAGAAAGTCTGACTGGTTTGTATTAAACCTGGGCTTTTTTGCCTTGCTATGCAGATTGCTATGAATAAGCAGTGTTGTTTATTCAAGTCAAAGTGTTGCTATTCTCAAAAAGCTTATGATTTCCAGTTCCTCCTGATCCCTAACAGTGGTAGTAAAAGGCTGGGGAGATAGCTGGCTCCAAGCACTTGTAGATATCTCACTCATGCACTGAAGCTTTTTATGGTTTATTAAATAAATGGACTTAATGGATGTGCTGGCCCTCTGTTCCTTCTTTAATACCTTTGAAGTACTCTCAGTGCTAGCTGTCAACGAAGAAAAAAATATCAGTCAAACTAATGAATAGGCCCAAAGTTTCCCTCACTATTCTTCTCTCCTGAGAAAAGGCCATGGCATATTGTTGAAGCAAAACAAACCAGATTTACTATTCTCCTCATTCATTCTCAGCTGAAATAAAAAAGCTTGCACCAATCTGCAGATTACTAGAGCATCTGAGAACAACTACTTATGGGGAAGAGAATGTCAGAGTAAAGACTTTGCCACAGAATCTTTTGGAAGGGAAAGGAAAGGAAGAAACTGTGCTTGAGAGATCAAATTCAGAAAATTTCTTTGCTAAGGAATTTGTGCCAAAGGGGCAATGGTAAGACACCAGGTACAAAAGGAAACCAGGGGCTAGAGAAGCTGAAAGAAGAGGCGTCCCACTGTGGAATGACTGGAATGCTCGGAAAGGGAAGTCTCTGTATTGACCATCTTGCTTGATCTGCATGTCAAAAGCAACTTCTGCCACATAGAAACATACTTCTGTTCCAAAAAATGCTGTGATAAACAAAGCATTCAAGGCCATGCCATTGATCTCTTCCTGCAATGTTTTAGAGCAGGTATACAGCATGAAATAGCATGTCTTTCAGAAAATCCATGTACAAAAGGGATAATGGAAGTAAACAGTAAAGGTCGCCTTGTAATGATTGATTTT
The DNA here is from genome assembly GCF_023055355.1 of Agelaius tricolor. Classification (NCBI taxonomy): domain Eukaryota; kingdom Metazoa; phylum Chordata; class Aves; order Passeriformes; family Icteridae; genus Agelaius; species Agelaius tricolor. The sequence continues at coordinate 17,994,928 of NW_027269271.1, read as the reverse complement.
ACCATAAGTAGGAGTAAAGCTCACTAATGCACCATCACATTTTTAGCTATTAAGCCCCATAAACCTGGGTATGATTTTTCAGATTAGCTAACAATTTCACAGAGTTCTCCAGGCAAACTCAGAACTCTTTGAGTCTAAGCAGGAGAACACCTTCCCTAAAGAACAACTTACATAAGTTAACAAGTGTTTCATGTTAGCATGGGGGAAAGATGCTGGAAAAAACATGGGAAAATGTTCTGTTGCCTGAATTATCCAATATTTGCCACATAGAATGACTGCTTTTTGAGCACTTTCTAAAAACAGTGTAGTTTTTAGAGATATGCTCATCCAATAAATAAATATACATCCCATTTGTTATGATGAGAGGATCTGTTCCACAGAAAAATATTAGAAGTATACTGTTTTTTGACATTCTATCTTCCAGGTATATTCATTCACACTAATTAGTTCTTTTCTATTTCATACTGTTTCATATAGATGGTAATTTGTGAGAATAATACAGAGTAATTCCAAAGCAAGTACTCAGGTAATTTATCGGGATGAAACTCTTAATTTTTCACTAATCAGTTCTGCATCTCATTCTGCTTTTGAGGGCCTTGAATGAACTCCAATGGACAGGATTTTTGTCTCTGACTTTAACAAAAAATTATCATCAAAAATCAATGGCTTTTCAGCTTGTCTGCTAAGGAACTTTGTAGGTTTCAACATAAGGGAGTTGATGCTGTTTATCACAGAATCAATAGCAAATTAGTTAATGAACCATCAATGCATACATAGTTTTGCACTTGTTTCATCCATATTTCTGTCTAAAGGATAAATTTATCCTAAGCACCCCCTAATTTCCAATCAAGGTTTCTGGTACCAATAGATAGATATCCATATAGGTGTAGTTATGGAGGTACATTATTTCTTCCACTAAAAAAGTGTCTTGAAGTTAGTAACCTTTTCACTAGAGTTAAAAGGTAAATATATTTGTCAAGATCTTCAGCTAGAATTAAGAAAAAAGTTATCATTCAAAGATGAATGTTTTAAACTTTACTTAGTGGAAACTCAGTAGGCCAATTTACAATTGCTTCAGTGTGGTTCAAATGCCATAACCAATGTTAAAAAAAGAAAAATACAACTTTGTTCTTGAAGGTGATTGACAGAAGATATCATTATCTCTGCAACCTTTTTTCCCTATCCAAAATAAAATAAGTACTAAAGAAATAGAAACTTTTAGTTCAGAAATAGGGATTATATTATTAATTATTTTGCAAGCAGAGAATATTATATAATCTAATGACTGATTCCAAATGTTACTAGTAGAGCCCAGAAGGCTGTTGTATAATCAGCTGCTGCATACAAACTTTCCCAAAAGGTGAGCCTTGAGAAAGCAAAGTTTCCGAATGTGCTTTCACAAAGGTGAGACACTGGTACTCTGCATGTTTGGTGGGCATTAGGGGTGTTTCTTGTGTGGTACTCATTTGAGAACTATCAGCAGCAGAAACAGGTACTGTGGCTGCTAGAAAAGTCATTGAGATGGTACTGTGTTAGATGGCATCCCTGAGACTGTTAATGTTAAAGGCTGTTTTTAGGTAAAGAGTCAGACATGAGCTCAGGAGATAATGCATTTGGTATGATTTGAAACACTCTGAATCCATAAGAATTTGGAATTTTCCAGGTTTTGACATTAAAACAAAGACAAAAAAAATTCTTACCACCAGTTATCTTTGTTTCTTATAAATGAGACATGGTTTTTTGGTCATCTAAGTCCTAAATTGAGCAGCATCCATCTTTTCCGTCATCTTATAGTCATTTTTTACATGATTAATGAACATTTATCCCTGAACTACAATTCTGCCAATATGAAATGGCTTTTCAAACTCACAGGAACAACTGAGGTTGGGTTTAAACAATATGCAAGGTCAGCTGGAAGTTTCTCCTTGGATTGGTGACCTTCACTGTGTCTCAGTTTGTAGCACAGAATGTAAGGCAGAGATGCAAGACTAGCAGCATATGCCTCTCATAAATGTGCATGTGAAGTGCCTGGGCCAAATCCTTATATTTTAGCGGATTTACCTTCTCTTACCTCCACTGAAACCACACCCACACAGCCAGGTTGCAATTTGTCCCAAAGTGTTAAAAATTTCCAGGGAGTAAGACAAATCTTTAAAAAGAAACAAGATAATTTCTTTAAAAAGAAACAAGGTAGACAAATCTTAAAAAGAAACAAGTTTTAGTAACAAGATAGCCAAAATATCTAAGCAAAGGATATTTTCTGTTGGATGTTTTGTTGTAGCTGACCAAAAGTAAGCCAGACAGAGTTGACTTAAATTATAAAGAGGAAGCTGGGAATGGTTGTTTGTTTGTTGGGGTTTTTTTAAAGTTATCAGTCATTAGACAGAGACAAAACACATCACAGTAGGAAACCTGTAAAATGGTTCTTGCAATCCTCAAGGGCATTTCTTTCAGTCTTTCAACAACAGAACTGGTCTATATCATAAGTCTTATTTATAAAGAGGCTTTCAGGCAATTTCACACTGCTTTTCTCTGATGCTGCCCAAAAAAACATGTAAACCCGAGGGATTAGTAGTGACTTAGAGGGAAAATAGTGTAAAGTTACAGGATGAACTGAGCCAGTGCAGCTGCCTTGATGCACTGTTCCCTGGGGCTAGTGCAATGAGTGAAACTTATCTAAGTGCCCCAGCCCACTCCCACCCGCCCTCTGTGACTTGCTATATTGTGCACTAGAATTACTCGGTCTCAGGGGGCCGTCAAGTCTTTAATGGCCTATAGTGTGCTAAGAGAGGGGAGTTCACTACCTTGGAGCTGGAAGTTAAACCTCCTTTTATAGCTCTATTTTGACAGTAACAACTGGGAAGCACGGTAAACAAAATGTTTGCTCACGCACTGCAGTTGGTCACCTATTTCGATTCAGTTATTTTTATGTTAGCATCTTAGCATGCAAAATAAATTGTGGCATTAATTATCCATTGTGGGTCTGTCATGAGTTACAGGTATCAATTATATTGTGGTACAACTGGTTAATGATACTGCACATCCGAGATTTTGAGTGTATATTTTCTCATTTATTAAAATTGTCTGCAGAGGAGCTATCAAATACGTAATGAGACAATATCTGTTTTCATCTTTTGTTTACTATATTAACTGACTTACATCTAGTTAATCCACTTCCCATTTAAATTGTTATGAAAAGTCTCATACAAGCAATTGTCTTTCTGCAAACACAGAATGAAAACCAACACAAATTTCACTTAAGTCTACAATATGCATAAGCTGTCTTTATAAATGAAGGTCTTAAAAGCCCATCACCTCTTCAAAGAGAAGCTCTACATAACACACTCCCATTTGCTACATGAAATAGTGATTTGTTTTACGTTTGTTGTGTTTACAGTTGCGTAGACACTTCCAACAATTTCATACGTCGGAATATTTAGCATTCACTTGTCAGAAAGAATTGTTGTAAGAAAGGATAGGAATTCAATTTAGACCCTTCTACTATTGAATTCAGTAGCATTGCCTGTCCCTTCAAAGTTGGAATTTGAGTATGTGTTAAGGGCTCTGTAATCTTTGTGATCTATGTTCAGTGTTCATACTCACTCTGTTACTGAGCTGAAGGTTATTGGGGGTGGGTAAGGGCAGAGTTTTGCTTAGTAAATAGTGCATGATCAGACTTATTCTTTTCCCACTGAAGTACCGTGAGGATTAATTTGTTAATGTCAGTGCAGCACTTTGAAGACATAATAAAGAAAATAAAGTTACTCTGGTGATGAGTGCCACAGAAGTGTCTATAAATGAATAAAGTGCTGTCTAAGTGCTAAGTATTATTATGATTACTGCCTGCATTTGCAAAGAAGTGGTTAAATACAGTGGGATGTGGGTGTAAAATTACATTTTAAATGGATCTATTTTTGAGATTACTTATCAGCATGATTAGTGTGATAATAATTACATTTATCATTAATAATACATTTTTGAAAAGTTAGGCAAAAAAGCTAACAAGTTTGATTTTGATTTTGCCAGAAATGCGCAGTGCTTTCCAAAAGCAATCTGTAGGACTTGTCTCTGGAATGCAGCTGTGTAAGATTTCACTAACATCTTGCAGGTGGAGCCTAATTTTAGTTCAGCCTTGAGAAGGGGGAATTGTTTTCTCTGATAAGCACAGCACCATAACAGCAGCAAAACAGGTGGAGCTTTAGACAAGTACTTGTTTACTTTCCTGTTTAAAAAAAAACAACAAACCAACACAGATGAGTCATATCATTAATCATACAGTTTCAATTTGATTTTAACAAGTCTAACAGTCTGCAGCACATTTGACCTGCTGATTCTCAAGCATGGAACAAACCCAACAGAATGGGAAATGTTCAGAAAATGAGCATTCAATCCTAAATTTAGTGGAGAAGGAGCTGGTAAATGATGGGAAGGAAAATTTAGAAATGCATCTGCTCAGTCACAAAGAGTGAGAGCAGAATCAGTTTCAACAATTTCTCCGTCAGCTTCAGCAGTCTCTTATTAGAGCTTTGAAGTTAACTTTATGTAGAACTTCGAGATTCTTGAGCTGCAAGACATGAAAATGAACCAGAGTATAAAAGCTGAGCAGCAGCTTGCTGCCTTTAGTCCCATTGGTAATATAAACTCAGTATAATAAATCTTGCTCCTTTACTCTTGACCTGTTTATGTTTTAAGCTCACCAGAAATCCTTATTATCTGAATGATCAATAACTGATGTCTTTTTCATCAGTTGTTATGCAACTTCTCAGTTTGTACATGGCAAAATAGAGTAATCCCAGAGTGTCCTTGGGGTAAACAGTCTATTACTAACTCTATTACTTGGCTAGAAAGGCTACTTTGCTGTACATGCTTCTTTTCTAAGCTTCCACGTTTTGGATTAATGTACAAGATACACTGAGGTTTTCAGGATTTTTTTACCTTGAAAAAACAGAGGTTCTTTCCAGGGCTGTGTTCAACATGTTTTTTATGTGGTAGACTGTAGAGTTGTTGGTCTCATCCATGACAGCTCTTGGCTGTTTTTTTCGGATGGCATTTATTCTGATATTTACACCTCAGGTTAACTTTTTGCATCTCACTTATTTAAACTTATTTACACTAACCATAAAGTTAGTCTAATAGAAGGTTTCTCAGGTGTACCACAAAAACACTGTTGTCGTGCTCCAGGTCACATATCACCTGTAAGGAAATCATGGTTACTGGATTAGAAAATCTGTGTCTTTCCAACTCTGGATTTCTAATAGTTCTTTTAAAATTAGCTGAATGGACAGCAGCTGGAACCAACAAAGAGCTGTTGTTTCATGTGATGCTATTTCCAGCATCCTTTTGGAGAGTTCCTACACTTTATGTCCTTGACTATAAAGCCGTTGTCTTCCAAACATCTCTTTTAATGAACAAGAAGAGATGTAAATTTGTCTACAAAGTTTTTGGTAATTTCTCAGGAAGCATAAACTGTTCCTGCACTTAAAATTAAATGGGCTCATCAAAGGTCTCTATACTGCATGCTTTTCTTTTTCTCCAGACACACATGGCATATCTAAACAATTCTTGAGGAGGGCAGTAGTTTACTTGATCACTTCAGTGATCATCTATTTATTTCTTTATAACAGTAATAACAACATAATGCTTTTTATTCAATGGCCCCATAGTGCCTATCATTTTTTCATATAGCTCAGCTGCCTCAGAAAAGCAGCACACTCTGGAGCATGATGGCACAGACTGTTGATTTCTTTCCAAGTAATTCTAGTACACATTTGATTGGTAGTGACATGCCTGTGAAGCTCAGAGATGGTGAACAGACTCATCTTATCTATATCTCACCCTATCTTAGCACTTACAAGAGGTCTTCCCCCTGTCAGAATAGAGGAGCACCGGATACTGAAGTCATGTTTTTGTTGAGTTGTGTCTGTTATCTCCTTCTCTTGGATGCACAGGGCCTGGGTAGAGTCTGGGTATCTGAGACTGTCCTCTAGTCTCATTCCTGTCTATTCCAACTCATGCAACTGCATCTGGTTAAGAATGGGGTGTGTGCTAACCTGAGGATCCACCCTGAATTGATCCTGTTTACGGAGGTTTGTGAAGGAGCACCGGGTGAGAATTAGAGGACTGAGTTCACTGGCATTTTTGAGAAAACATTAATCCAGGAAGGATTTTGTGGCCAAAATCCTGTTCTTACTCTGCTGCTGAAGCTGTGCTGCCCCAGTTGCAAGTTGAATTTATCACTGATGTTGAATGTCTTCTGAAATATTTAATGGAGATCATAGCATTTATAGCCAGTACCATAAACCTGAGCTTTCAGAATCACCAAAAATGATATCTCCAGTGCTGAAGAAGGGCAATTGCACAATAATTCCCTTTAGTCTATCATTTTTTGGTATTGATTTATGCCTTCCCCAGGAGTAAACTCCATCTACACGTGTAAGAGGCTTTACTCTCTCCATTGGAGCATTGGCAGTGTTGGTACTACAGCCTGTAGAAAGGGCTTAAACAACGTTATGGTCCTAGCATAATACACAAGAAATGCTACAAAATACTGTTTGTTTCTAGTGTTTTCTGAACTGCAGCAGTGCTGGTTAGGATGCTCTCGAGCAGGCTGTGTCACTCTTGGGGAGGGTGCTGTGCAGGGTCGGGAGCTGGACCCAGTGATCCTTGAGGGTCCCTCCAACTCAGCCTTTTCTGTGATTCTGTGAATAGAAACAAGTCTTTGGGTCTGGCCTGTCCAAGTAGAGAGCAGAAGTATGTGAATATACTGTAGCATTTGAAAAGAAACATTTAGAAGGGTATGGGAATGGTTTTTGCCTTTGCCTAGTTTCAGTGTTTCTTGATTTTGATGGGGACTCACAGAACTTAGGCTACTGCTAAGTTTTAAAACATTATCAAAGGCATTCTAAATATTCTAGTTGCTTAAGCTCAGTTGATTCTGTAAATATTTGCCAAGTCTATATTTATCACTCTATGTTTCAGTTATCTCCAGTTTGTTAACCCAAAATAAGTCTTTCTAGCATTTCCATGTTCTCACCATGTCAAAACAATGTGAGCTGACATGCCTTTTTTTCTGATTTATATTTTTTTATAAGTGATGAAAATGAACCTAAAATCCACCAAAGCTGAACACGCTCAACAGTGAAGGAAGGAGCATAACAGCCACAACAGTGTTTCAATTCAGGCTAAAGAAGGTAGGCTTTGATCTGTTCATTGTATTTCAGCAGTTTCTGTGTCAACTGAGGGAAGAGAACTTCCTATGCTGATTATTGCTGTTAGAATACAGAAATTCTCTTTATAATTTATGTTAGCTTAAAGAAACTACTTTATTATGGTATCAACCTGTACAATTATCTTTTGTCATATTTTGTCTCTGCCTTTTCTGAGGACCAAATTATGTGGAGAGAAGCAAAACAAGATCTGATCTTACTTGGGGGTTTACTTTAGTGGGAGAGTCACAGCATTTTTTAAACTGTTGTTGTCAGTCACTATGGTAAATCCACTGGTACAAACAGGAGAAGCTCTAGGAGAGCGGCTCTGCATCAAGAACAGTCTATGGCTCCAAGGAAATAAAGCCATAAACTCTCTTGGAGTAATTCATTTCTGTAGCTGAAGAAACAGTCTGTATGAAATTTTGTAAATGCAGAATACCAATGGGCTTGATTGTATTCTTTTCTGTTTCTGAAGATTATAGGAGAATGGCCCTACTGCAGTCATATTTGTAAGATAAAAGATCATGGTAATCTTTTAATTTCTCAGAGGAGATCTCTGCTGAAAAAATGTATTAAGAAAGGACTTATTTCAACCAAATTATAAAGTTAGAGCAGGCAACTTTATTGAAAGAGACTGGAACTCAGCACTGCCCCAGAAGTCAGCATTTATGGGTCTCTGCTGCAAAGAATTGTCTCTTCTGCAGCTCCACTTTATTTGATGAGGAGTCCTGAAATCTAACAGTCAGCTCTTCTGCTCTGCCTCCTCAATTCCCTATTCTTGCCTGGCAAGAGCACGCCTTTTAAAACTAAAAAGCCATTTCAGAGAAAAAGAGAAAGAGAAGGAGTTTTTAAATTAACATTGAAATTGTCAGAGACTAATTGCATGTTAGCATCAAACAAACATTGTTGATGTTGTTTTTGGGTTTTGTGTTTTATAAGTTTTCTGTAACCCCTAATCAAACATGGGCAAGTATCTGTTGAAACAATGTATGTAATTTGTTTACATTGTTAGTTCAGATAATTACAAAGCAAGCACAATGGAAATAACTGGTTTCTTACTTTTATGTGGAAAGTGTCGGGGGGAGGGGGAGGAGGAACTCAACAGCTAACCAGTGGTTGTCAGCTGCTGTGTAAAATATTGCCTAATTTACAGTTGTTGCATATTAGCATTGCTAAGAATGCTAGGGACATAAAGTGTCATGTTGAATATAGGGTGATGACTTCATACTAGAGCAAGTCTGGGGATATGACCAGTTTGCAGTCACAGAGAAATCAGCTTTAATTAATTTGAGTGCCAGCACTGTGTATAATTACACAGCATGAGAGTTTGCATGCAAATGCTAAAATGCTGATTGTTGAAATACTTGCACTTACTTATTAATACATTGGGACTAAGCAATCCTGGCCTGTGAGCAAGGTATAGAAAGAACACACGGTGCTGTTGGGATAATTTGCACTGCCCTGTAGTTAGCAAGCAGAATTCAGATAGTTCTGCTTCTACAGTGATAAGCATAACACATTAGTCATTCTCGTGGGTGACACACCTTGCAGCCCCCTCTCAGTGTGCAACTAAAACAAGATGATCTATTATTATTAAAGTTGTCAGAAACATAACAGCAGGATTTGAGCTTCATTTATTGTAAACACTAGCTACAACTCAATCTTGCTTTTCAATTTCAGTTTTTATTTACTTATTATGTATTGTCAGTATTCTCAATTAGAAAAAAAAAAGTCTTGTAGGCAACTGTAATATAGAAATTGTCATAGTAAAGTAAGCCCTCTTGTTTGATGTTTCACACCTTTCAAAGACCATGACAAAAGATGGTATGTAGCTTTTTCTCCTCTACCCAGAAAATTCCAGTGCAAAGCTTTTTTTCTGGACTTTGCAGTTGCTGTGTTCTGAGGAATCAAACTGGTAGCCTGAGAAATGGAAGTTGTGTATTGCCCTATCCAGTCTTAATCAGTATGTTGGTCTTATCCGTGTGTGACTAATCCTGTTTGCAATCAATTTATCTCAGTATTTTACTGCAGCAACGAATTTCACTGATTAATTATATGCTGAGTAACGTAATAGCAGGGACACTAAAAACACTGTTCCTTAATTTGGATGAAACTCTTTTGTCTGTTGATATACACAGGGAAAAGTACATTGGTCTGTCCTTGTCGTTCATTACTTTATACATCAGCAAAATCTGCTGCTAAACTCAGGTAGTCCACTCCTCTTCAGTATCTCACCATATGGAACTTCTTCATATCTTTAATCATGCTGTTGACCTTCTCTGGATCTTGCCAAAATACATTCATAATTCAGGAAAAAAAAAAGAGTTTGAATGTACTTGTTCATCACACAATGATCTTTGTATACATCTAGGTAGTGAAACACAGGTTAATACAGGAGCTTATTTTGTATGCATCTGAAAATTTGCTCTGTTTTTTATGTTGCTTCTTAAAGAATGTATTTCATTTGCAAAACATTAACATTTGTCAGGGTTATTTCCAGCCACACAGAAAATGTTCCTTTGTGTATTTTGATTATTTAAAGCAATTTTGCTTCTCTGATGCATATGTGCATCCAGCACAGCATGTTCACTGCTTTGAATGAATGTGTGGGGAATGCTGTTAATTTCCTCATGTGCATGTAGAGAAATGCTTTTACTGTCTACTGCACATGTTGAGATGGGGTTGCTTTGTCTTCTCTTTCACATTATATAGTGCAGACTTCTTCTTTGTATTTGAAATGTAATAACTACCATAGATTACAAAATTGACAATAAACAGTATATGTTAGACACCGGTTTGGGGCTTCCCAGGGTGTCCAGATGAATCCCAGAGTGCTCTATTAGGCACCAAGGCTTTTACCATGCTTTGGGTGGTTAAGAGTGGAGTCCAGTATAACCAGATGGTAGCTGGAAGATTGTGCCTAGATTACAGTGAGGGAAAATACTGATGTCCTAAACAAATAATAATTAATACTTTGATCACTTGATTAGTCGAGTTTAAGAATGCTCTGGAGTGCATTAGTTCCAAATCCTTCCCCTAGGACATGCATTTTTCTGAGCACAGCAGATTCTGCTGCATAGCCAGCAAAAAGTGCTCAAGGAAGCCAATGCCTCCAGCATGCTGCAGTCATCTTCCCCACAGATCCAGGGTCTAATGCCCTGGAATCAGTGCCACAGACAAGACTGGTGAGGTGTTGGGAATTGCTCTGTGACTGTATGTGTTTTCACTGACCAAGCTTCAAGGACAACTTGAAAATATCATGGTGAGAGGATTTTGTGCTTCATTCTGCCTTACATTTAAGCATGTGTCTAATTTTAAACACATAGTTACTTCCATTCATTTCAATGGTATTATTGTTGTACATAATTTTTAAATATCTGCTCAAGTGATTTAGTAAATTGTATTCAGAAAAGGCATCAGAGGCAGGAGTACCTGTGAATGTGATGGGATAGCTGGAGACCAGCTGTCCAGTGGAAACATCTCTCTTCTGTGTCTGAACCATTGTTCTTCTCCATTTAAATAAAAATCTCACTTTCTCTGGATTTCTCCCATCTTCCTATATAAGGTCATTGTAGGCTTTTTCCTTTGGAGGGAATTCTGGCAGCTCTCATGAGCTGTCCTAGCTATGAGATATTGTGCTGTGGCCTCAGTTCAAGTCTTATCAAATTGTAACTCAATTTGTACTGTCTCTCACTGCATATTTCAAGCAAACTCAGGTATTTTTAAAAACAAACAAAAAGACATTTTCTCATTGTTTTCAGGAAATTTCAGTAGAGCCCAGTGCTGAATAAATAAATGACAGAACAGAAAAATATATATTTCTTTTCCTGGAATACAAGTCAAGCACAAGACTACAAAGCAGATAGCTATGATTTAGAAAACTATAACTCAGTATTAATGTTTAATGGATGTGGCACATTCCTTGCTGGGAAGTGTTATAAATCACTCCTTGAAAGAAAACAACAGAATATTTGAGGAGCATGTTGACGAGGGTTTTGTGTGGTTCAAAGGTGACATGGAAACAATGGCCACCTGAAGACAGTATTATATTGCTGTGACAAAGAGCAATTCAGCTCTATCCATTTCCTAAACACGGAAAAGAGTGGCTTTTTTAGCGTTCTTTTGGTTCTGCTTATATCTTTCGTATATTCTTATTTTCTTCTAGGAAGAAGATTTTCCACTCCTATCATTCTTAATTAAAAGGGTTTTTTCCAGCCTGGTTTTTAGTCTATCAGGCATAAATGCTTTTTGCTGTGTTTTGCTATAGCATGAAGTGAGCTGGCTGTGCCCAGAAGACTTGATTCTGCCATCCTTATTCCTGTTGAGATTGATTTTGATACCAGCTGGACCCACCCTGAGTTGTTTCTTTCTTCTCCATAATTGTATTGAAGTCAGCAGGACTATTCATATCAGTAACTGCTCGCTGTGTGCTGGTGTTCAGAGCACAGCTCAGGAGGACTCACTGGTGGCCAGTGTGTTAAGTCTGCCTGAATATGGGGAGCTGAGCCTGGCCCACTGAGTACTCAGCTTAATAGCACTTTCCAGAGTAATTACTGCTTACTACAGTGAAGCAGGGCAGGATCCTGACATGTTTTCTCTCTCTCTGTTGCTACTTACTTTCCTTTTTATTCCTGAAGTGAGTGTATTTGGCTGGATATTTCCCTAGGAAAAGCAAGGTATGTGATTATAACCAAATGAACAACTTGGAACAACAAAAGCCCCACAAATCAAATTTGTTTATAGCTTGTTGCTGCTTTTGTTTGCTTCAGAAAAGCCTATTACATTTACTCTTAAATGATACAATATGACCAGTGTGATCTTGTGGTAAACAATAAGAGTAGCTGTTTCTCAGATTTGCTTTTTGTGGCTTTTCAATGTTTTTCATTAAACAGAGCTTGCAAACTTTAATTCATAAACTCACCTTTTAGCCTCATCAATCATAATAAAGAACCTTAATAGCTGAATGTTCACATCATACAAACTCAATTGTGGTTCTAATCGTGGTCGATTCCTTTTTTGAAACATTTTTGGAACACTAGTTAGTTTCTGTTTTGATTATATATGTTAAAGAAAACCTCTGTTGTGGATATTTCTTTTTATTTAAATAAGTAGATGCTTGTTTGAAGGAAAACTTACACCAAGAGGGAAGAGTACTACTTTAGGCAACATTGGCCCCAGTATTTTACAATTTCTGAACTCTGCTAATCTTTCTATACCTGTAGTTTACATACTTGCTAACGATTTCCTTCTTTCAGCTCCTAAAAGTGGATGTTTTCTCCATTCTCTTAAGAGAAGAATTTATATCAGTAGGGATGTTGTGCATAAAGACACTGACAGTATCAGCACTACAGTTTTGCCTTGAATGTGGTTACTGAACAGATATCCTTGCTGAGCACTGTGAACCTGACTATCACTAATAGCAGGTCAATACTAAAATTAACACACAAACCACAGAAGAAAAGTACCCAAAGGCCTTGCAGAGCTCTTAAGTAGTACATGTGTGTTATATTCTGTGTTGGCCCTCCCATGATGTCTTTAGTCTTTCTAGTATTTAAGGTGATTGATAGACCTGATGGCATGGGCACTTCAATGTGGTGCAAGTATTTTCACTGCATATTTTGCAGCAGAGATATTCATATCAGCTAGATTGAAAGGCAGAACTCAACATTTGAGGGTATTTCTGGTCTAAAAATGCTTCTTGTGTGCCTGCATATGTTTATCTACACACACTTTTACAAATATACACAAAATATAAAAATATATACACATTTTAATTTTGTAATCAGCAAACATACAAATTTGAAGAAATATCAAAGCATCCAGGATCTGGTTCCACTTTGATCAGAGCAAATACTGACAAATCAAATTCCATACTTTATGTGGGAGAACAAAGTAGAGATCATTGTAATGGCACCCTTGACCCCAGACTCTTCTTATTTGTTCATTGATTAAAAATGCTGTGGCATAGTCATAGACAGTTGTGTAAAGCTGTTGAGTTGAAAATAATCTATTTTCAAAAATTATTTGGCTGATTCTTTGGTAAAATTTGCCTGCAGGCAAACACTTGAAAATGATACAGCCTATTAGAGCTTAAAGTGAGGAAAACTCTTGATAGCTGATGTTCACACATCACTAATAACCTGAAAAGTTATGGGGTTTAGACAGTAGTATTAAAAGTAAATTCCATGTGATACATTGAACAGATGCCAATCCTGTTCATGCAAGGGTCCCAGTGTTAAAAAAATGTATTAAATCCACTTTCTGAATGCCCCTGTTCATTATTTTGCTGACTTGGAAACCTTGACGTGTTTTGTATCCATTTCATTATCTCCAAAAAGCATGAATTGTAATGGAATTTACATAAAAATCCTGCTTTGGAGTGGAGACTTTACTGCACAGTCAGCTGCACCCCTAATCCAATCTTCCCCAATGCAGTTGGCCTGCTGGTTGCCAAACTCTAACAGTGGGGATCTCCTTTGTTAAGAAAAGTATGAATTTGAGCTTTAAAATGAGCAGAAGTCTTTTCTATTACTCACGATGCCTCCTCTTGCTGAGTTTACATGAAATGTCTAGCAGGAGGTGTTATTAAATAGCCTCAAAAATTAGGCAAAAAACCAATTATCTAGAAAAGGGACACAAAAGGCTTAAAGAAATGAGCATTTGAATTTTCATTATGGAGTATCCATGGGACACCACACCACTATTTGAATTTTGTTATTAACCCTTTGCATAAAAAGGATTTAATACTTTTAATCAGTTTTGAATTACACTTTGAGGAAAGCACAAGTTGGGAATTTTAAAAAGCCTCCTTCATTTCTTTCAGTATTATTTCAGTGTTCCCGTGTTTGCACTTATCTCAAAAGAGTTTTAACTTTGTATTAGATTTTTTGTGAAGGTTGATTACATGGGCATTTCAGTCTCACCTTCACTCTTTATTTAGCTGAAATTCCTAATCAGTTCAGTGGGGGGTAGACAGGACTCAAGTGTTCCTTTAGATGAATTTCAGCTTCTAAAAAATCTTAGGGGTTGAGTAATGTATTCTTGTTTGTTTTTTCCACTCTACAGATAAAATCTAGAGAGCATTCATCATCACCTGGATAGGAGTGATTTAAAGCAGTTCACAGTTTAGGCTGGCAGCCATTTTCTGAATTTCAGCAAAGCATCAAAATTAGAGTGGCAAGCAGTAATTTAATAATGTTTTCATGGGACCTTTGTAAAGGCGATACAGACAGAGACACATATTGCTAGGGAATTCTTCCTGGAACAGATCTTGCTTTATTAACAAAAAGCATCCAGCTGTCCTTGCCTCAAGAAAAATGCTTTCTTCAAATTAACATTGCTCTTTTATTCTGCTGAAAATGAAGTTTTCTAATGGGTCAGTCTTGTTTTTATTCTAAAAGATTCAGTCCCAGTGTCCATGTCTGGTCATGGAACATTCTGCTTTTCCAGTCAGGTTGCTCTTCCCATTTTACTTGTTTCCTCCTTCTTGTTTCAGTCTTTATTAATTTTTTTTCCATTCCATTTTACATTTTTTTTTAAGTTTTTCTTTGCTATAATCCCTCTAACAGTGATGTTAATCTGAATATTATTGAACAGTAAACACAAACTGCTATGGCAGAGCACATCTAAGCCCAGAAGTCATACAGTCACTAACAGACTTTTTCATTTGGTTTCTTCTGTTTTTACTGGGCTCTATTGATTTCTTCTGGAGCACCAGTCTTCCCAGAGCCAGAGGAGAGCAGTCTTTTGGCTCTCTTCCAAAATGCATTTGCCAAATAGTAGCATTAGAAAACTCCCAGGCTTTCTGACAGGAGACAACGGCAGTATCCAAGACCTGTACACCAGGATCCTTCACCTCTGCCCAATCAGATGCTATGCCAAACCATACACTTGCTTAGAAAAGATCCACAGAAACCTTTGACATCTATGGATTTACAAGGAAAGAGTTTACTGGACACTAATAGCACTGACGAGAACAACAAGCTATTACAAACATTCTTTTACTGGTTTAAAAACAGTTCGGTTTCCAGGCAAACACGGCATCACTACAGGCCCATAGAAGAGATAGATCTTCAGACAGCAGTAAAATTTGGCAAATGTTTTTCTTTTTATGATCTAACTTAATTGTTTTCTGCTTTTAGGTGAATGAAAGTGGTATCTCCATCTGAAAGGAATGCTTAAAATTAGAGTGCTGTCTTTTTGTTGAGGTAGATGCAGGTTTGGCCTTTGCCTGCTCCTTTTCAGAGACTGTAGTCAGTTTTTGGGAGACAGAAGGAAGCATATGGGCATGTATGGCCAGGGCCCCTTGAATATTGCCCTTGAGTGCACACTGCTAGTGAACTGAGGAGGACCTGGAAGGACTGACGGGGCTATTTTCACTGCAGTACTACAGAATCAACAAAATTATGTGGAAACTGGACTAGGAAAAAGCACACTTATGAGGGGAATCAAATATTTTGGGCCATTCAAGAAATAGAAAATCAGACTCAGGTCTGCAAAATCTTCTTGGGAAAAGTTCTGTTTGAAGATTTGTGAAAGTACTCATGATTGATCCTTGTCCTGAAAAAATTAAAACAGAGGAACCTTTAACATTTGTGTCCACATCTTTAGCTGGGGAAAAGGATGCAGTTCCATTAAGTCAGTGCAACTGTACTAATTTGCACCAGCTGAGCTTCTGCTTCTTTGTTTGTGTAGCCTTGTCGGCACCCCTTCCAAGGGAAAGCAAACATTCATTGTTCTTTCCTGGGTCAAAGAGAAGTCAGTGCAGAAGGATCCCAAAGTTTCCTTATCTCTTCTTGTTTTCATTTTCACAACGAGCATTATTCACATACAAATGACTTGAACCTACAGTGCAGAACTTAAAGCATGTGCTTCTGAATGTACCTGACACTGGCTGATGGATGAGTAATTTCCATGAGTAGAATTCATGTATTGTCATTGTTTTATGCAACATAATCCATGCTACATTAATTCAAAATGTGTAAACTGGAAAAAACAGCATGATCTGAATCACAATTCATTTCTGATGAAATTTAAATCACCTTTTACCCTAAAGATTTACTTATTAACCCTTTGTTTCTTTAAGTTATTTTGTGCCCCTTATTATTTTATTCTTTTGGTGTTATTGATCCTGTCCTCAATGAGCTGCTTTTTTCACTCCAAGTGGAATATCTGGATCCATGCAACACTATTTGCAAACAAGCTGTTAGTGACTGAGGCATGATCACAGAGAGGTAGATGATGGTAACTTCATTTGCATTCACATATATGCACTCTTATTGCACATATATTGCTAGCTACAATTTTATTTCCCATAAAAATTCTTGCTCATATTCTCATATTCTCATATTATGTGTTCATTAGAATAAGAGTGGCTTGATTAAGGTGAAATCCATATCATGAAGGGGTTTGGAAGTTATTGAAGAAGAGTTTTGGAAGCTGTTTTCCAGGAAACACTTAAGGAGTCACTTCTCAAATGTTGTTAGGTATTTCCAGTCATCCAACTTCTTTCAGAATTAATTGAGAGGTCAATACTTAGTCACCCACTAATTAATCAATGCTAAATATAATGTAAGAAATATCACAGCCAAACTGGAGTCCTAAGATCCATCTTCTGCTGAGACATTAGAAAAACTTTCAGGATTCTGATTGAGGGTTTGGGGCTGAATGTTTCTTGTGAGTGTCTCAGAAGGGCTTGCAAATCTCATTAAAATGCTGTAACCAGAATGAAATGTGGTTTGGAGCGATTTCCTTGTCCCTGATGGAAATCACCCGTTCCCAGGATATTGCTATCCCAGTTTTGCCAGGGACAATATATCCCTAAGGCTCACAAAGCACTTGGGAGTAAGGAAAATGTTTGGCCTTTAAAACAGACAAGGTTATGTCAAGAGTCAGTTATTTTAAAAGAAAAAAAAGTCCCTGGTGGGAGAATCTTTGCAAATTTAAAAACTTGCCTCTTTTCAAGTGGTGCAAGCTGAGCAGTGGGCTCTCCTTGGCTGTACATTCAGCACTTTATCCATGAACAAAGTATAAATATTTCCAGAAAACCCATTTCTATATTTATTTTCAGAGTGACATCACTTCCCCTCTGTATAGCTGGTGAGAGATGGTTCAATCCAAAGCCAGCTCTATTTTCAGAGAATACACAGACACATAGGGTGCTAGCTCTGGAACTGCAGTGGTTTTCACTGTAAATGAAACAATGATACTCTCCAGTTCCTCACCCAAATTCTCTATTTTTTTTGGTTTAGTACAGGCTAAAGAGCACATTTTTTTGTGGGGAGTCTCATGTGAAAATACCGACCACCAATCATCAGACTCCAGTAGCAATTACTGTAAACTATGCTGCTCCATCCAATAACATTAATATTTTTAACAATTCTCTTTCCAAAAATAACTGCACTTTGTGAGGATCAAAAATGAATAGAGTTCTCTTCTTTCTTCAAAGTATGTTATGAAGCAAACTATTATTTAAATGTATTCTTAAGTACACAGGTACTATTATAAGCGATGCATTGGGTTTATCTGAACCTTTGGTCATACATTTATGAGTTTCAAAATATGTTTTATTGTATTTTATAGAAATGTTTTACATTTATATACCTTTTTGTTTACTCTCCACCACTTTACCCCCGAGAAGAGGCTTTTAGGAGGGAAGGTGTTCAGCAGCAACCTGCTCATGTTTCAGCTGAGGGGTGTGTTCCCCTCAAGGAACAAGAAGGCTGCTTAACTTATAAATATCTGCTCAGCCTCTTTCTGTTTGAAAGGCCAGTGCTGCTGGGGCTCAATCACTGGTGGATAGGCAACCTTTCCTGCCTGGCAATGGTAAACAAGCCTCAGCTTTTACCTTCTCCTGCAGGAGTATGAGAGCATTAGCTGCATGGTAGGTCGGTGCTCAGGACAGAGGGGAGCTGTCACTGCTTTTATATCTGCAGAGAACAATTGCCTGCAATTCCTGAGCCCTGGCTGCCTCATTAAGTGCACTTTAGAACTATTTCACCAAAAAACCACAGAGATTTGTTTCCTTTTCATTTATTTACATGTAATGCTTACCTTGGCCAGTGTGGCCGTGGTTTTTAGAGCAGGGTTTCTTATCTTGACCGGGAAACTCGATGATGTTTTAAAGAAGCCAAGTAGTTCCTCATAGCCACACATCCCTCCAGTGGCTCCATCAGGGTCAAAGTCAGGGTTCTCTTACACCTTTTTTCTCCCCTTTAACCACATGGCCTCCCTCACTGCTGGCAATGTGCATCTGAGTTACATTGGCTGGGAAACTGCAGCAGCCAGGAAAGGGAACGGTCACACCTCCATAGCCTTGGGACTCAGGGCAGGGCAGGGTTAGCAGCTGCTCACAGGTGATGCATCTTTTCACCAGGAAAGGTCAATTTAATGTGAGATCCCTATCAAAAACGCTAACTCAGTGCCCTGAAACTGTTCTGAGCCCCTAAAGAAGGGTTTTTTTAGCTCCATCCTGCATCTTTAACATTTTGGTGTTTAGAAACTGATTTCCTGGAGCTTTAAGTAAGACACCAGGTATCTTGGCTCCAATACAGATTTTTAGAACTTGAGTTGATATGGGAATTCTGTGTTGTGCTTTCCTTATTTTGTGTATTGTTAAATTATACACTTTGAGGTGCTCTTATGATTAGTGTCATTTACTCTCAAATTCTTGTGAATGTTATTTTGAAGTACTTCAGATATTTTCATTTTAATGACACATAATGATAAATACAATTATTAAAAAACACATCCCAGTGCAAACCTAGTGATGTCTTAAGAACCTGGAATTCTTCAGAAAAACGATAAGACTATAAATTGAAATAACATCTAGGCTAATTGTGAGTCAGTAAAAACTAGCCTTTTAGTTTGCTGATCAAAAGCAAGTGTTTTCATAGTGTGATTTCAAGAGGAAAATAATTCCATTGATACAGCAATTTTAGAGCACAGAGGGCAGAAACACACATTTTTTGGTAAACCTTTGGAACAGCTAGCAAAAGCAGTGCCACAAGAAAAAAAAAAATAGGCATTTTGATATAGACAGTGCTAAGATCATTTGCTAGCAGTACCCTGACTGTTAATTACAGAATCTTGAAGTCTTTTCACTATTATATAAAGAATCAATTCAATGACCTGAGATCAGATGAAATATGAAAAGGCTTCTTAGTCTGCCTTTGTACCTTGATGGAGGCACTTTCAATCAGCGGAAACCAGTACATTGATTTACTTATTAGAAAGTTATTAAAAAAGAGAACTCCACTGTGAACCATCTACAGAACAGACTAATCTGGTGCCTTTCCAGGAGAGATGACCATCTAATGCCTGAAATTCACAAGACAAAAGGAAATTTTGCCTGATTTATAGGTACATGCTGATGCTGAATGACTGTTAGAAAGGATCACAAAATTCACCAGAAGCTTTGCTTGCTGAGAGAATGTGTTACATCAGTTTTGGATAAGGAGAGGGGATTTAGGGGAAACCACTATGATTTTTAGGGGTATCACAATATTACAAGAAACAACCCAGGAGAATACAGTAAACCTGTTAAAAATTCCACCAGACTTCAGAAAATAAACAAAGCATTGACACTATCAGTGAGTTTACCCTAATATGATGTTTACATAGTATAATCTCAGACTTGACAGTGGTTACACAACTTTAGGCAGATGTTTTGTAACAGAATTTTGCCTAAACTTCAGTTACAAGAGCCCTCCCAAGAATCTTAATTTAGCTTTACTGCAAATTTTCTAGATTGGTTTCTTATTTGGAAAAGTTCAAATTAAGTTTAGATTACAATAAAGTCATAGAAATCATGTATAATTGAGGGATTTTTTCCATTCAGCACCCATATCCATGCAGTGCTTTCTTGCTGAGCTCCCATGTTCAGCCAGTTTGACTGTGTACTTGAAAAGACCTCAATATGTCACTTTGATATTAATTTTAGAATACGGTCTAGATTTCCTCTTATCTCCTATCTCACTCACCAACCTCAGCAATTTACCTAAGAAAACAGAACCAGAGAGGAGACAGTGCTGGCAATCAGATACAGCATCAAGGTGCTGCAAGTTCAGGTGTACTTGACTTGGTGGCTGAGCACAGCGTACATCCATGTGGTGCCATTCCTATGAAATCTCAGTTACCCAACTTCATCAGTACCATGCCTTGGGATCTACATGTGGAGTACACTATGAAAGACAGACAATTAATTATCATGAAGGAGATCTCTTCTCAGATATTAGATATTTTCATTAAAATTTAGTCTAAAAGTAGTTTTAAAAAGTTTTAAGTCTCCTTTTGTGTGTATGTGTGTTCTTGCATTGATGCCAAGTGACTGTTTTTAATTTTGCTTATTATGATTAAAAACAAGTTAAGAAGCAAAACTAAAATAGAACATTCTTCAGCCTTTATTGTACTTTTTTAATCAAAGTAGTTCACTTTTTTCTTTATCATTTGAAGCAGTTGGTGAATGTAAAGCAAAAAGAGAGGAGGCAGAATACAGAACAGTAAAGAGGTTAATGATAGGAAAGTTTGTGAGAGGCTTACTAAGGTGAGTATGGCAAGAAGTTTGTGGACACAGTAAGATGTCAAAAAATTTAGAAATACAATTTTCTCCCTTTTTTTTTCAAATGTGTGAATAATAAAGAGGAAATACAAAGCTCAGGTCTAACCTGTTAAAAGCTCAAAGTATGCAAAGCACCAGCAGTAGAAATTATGTCCAATAAAAAAGATGAAATAGATGTGATAAAGGAAAATACTAAAATTTAAAAAAAAATGCATTTACATTTAGAAAATAACAAAACAAAAACAAAAAGACTGTGATTAGGAAAAATTCTTAATTACTGAAACTGAGTAAATTATGAAGGGTTAAGTATTTTTATTGATGTTTTCTGATATAAGCTGAGCAGTTCAAAAGGATCAAGAATATTTTAGGAGCAAGAACTTTTCACAATATTTCTTTCAGTTTGTTAGTTTTTTGCTCTCTGATCTATTATTTCTTAGTCCTTTTGCTTGAGTAGATTCAGAACAAATGCTTGCCATTTCTCTGCCTCAAAGGTCTGCATAGCTACATGGTAATAGATTTTTATGATATATAGGGTTAATGAATGTTATAGATGTAGGTATAGAATTTTGAGAGGATATATTTGAGAGGATATTGACTTTCCATTTGAGATGGAAAGTCACTCTGTAATTAGATGAGGGCTATACTCATTTTTGAATGGAAGCCTACTGCTAGCATTTTCTAAACAAATTATTGAATGGCAAGCTACTGCGGTTCTGTCATCAGGACAATGTTTACCAAGAGCTCCGTGGAAACATCCCTGATTTCTGGTATTCAGGGGGAGGTTCACAGCACTGTTTCTGGTCTATGGACTTTGCTGTGGGCCTGCTGGATGAAGCACATGGACACTGCTTAAGTATGATTTTTAAATGTTTTTAAAAGATGTTCACATGAAGTTAGAAAAAATGAAGGCAGTGCTATTTATATCCAAACCACACCTCAAAGCCCATTTAATATATAAGTTTTTTCAGCTTTCTGTAATGCCCATAGGCCCACTGCTTCTGCAATATATCTTTGTCTGTATTAATAGTTTTGTTATCAGGAGGGGCTGTTTGATTCAGTTTTTACAAAGAGGGTAAGATTTTAGTTTGGGTGGATTATTCATAATGAAACGTTCTGTATTTTCAGAAGTTATGGTATAGCTAAACTATTATATGTAGACATAAATCACTGTGTTATATCAGTGTTTACTGGTGAGGCAGGGGAATAGGATGCCCAGAAAACTTGTGGATGCCCCATCCCTGAAGGCCAGGCTGGATGGGGCTCTGAGCAACCTGGTCAGAGGAAGGTGTCCTCACCCATGCAAGGGAGTTGGAACTAAATGGTCTTTAAGGTCCCTTCCAGCCCTAACAATCCTATGAGCCTGTGATTCCATGGTTGTGTGATATATATAGATACAGTGGGTAAAACCTGACTGCACACATTTGAACAGAAAAGTAGCACAGCACCCATGAGTTAACTTAGGATAGAGACAGTTGTGACTACCAACACTTAACCTTTAGATAATTTTCTTATATCAAGGAAAATCCTGGGGAAATTTATACAGCTTTTAAGAACAAAGAATTCAGTAAGCCTTTGCTGAAGTCAACCCAAGGTAACTGTGAGCTGTGTGTTTCTGTCCTGCAGCGACAGATCATGTCACACAACCCTTGTAAGTGAGAGCAGCCTCCCAGGGTTGCTGCAGCCTTGCCTGGGTAAGGCAGCTGGCAGAAGGGCAGTGCTGCACTCCCAGCAGTGTCCTGCACAGTTCAGATTGGAATGATACAGGTGCTACTCGGGTCCAGCTGCAGCCTCTGTGGCTCTTTGCTGTGTATGGGAAAGATACTGTGAGTGCTCATCTGCAAGAAATGGAGCAACAGCAAATATCTACTATCTGTATAATAGATTTAAAAACTGTGAGAATTTTAGGCTAAAATTACATTTTTAAAAAAGAAATTTAATTTTCTTTTTAGTTAGCATGCATATTTTGATTATTACTAAATGCTGCATCTGTAACATAAAAATACAACCCAGCTGAGTAGTACAAAGTGTCCAGTACTTTGAGGGTCATCCTTCTGGTTGCTTGGTTATTGTGTGTAAGTTTGTTTTGTACTATTATTTGATTAAGGCAGGACTCTAAGGTGATCTGGCTGCCTTCTCAGCACTGAGGAGCTTATGCACCTTGCAACTGCCTCTAACGTATTCCAGTATTTGTGTGTTTGTTACTATGACATCTGGTTCTTTGCCAGACGTTTTGGGTGGCACTGCTGTACGCTTCATTCTCAAAGTGCTGAGTGATATGGTCATGAAAAATGCCTCCTCTTTGCCCATTAAAAAAATCCCAGTCATATCAGAGTTGTTAAAATTTATGCTAAGTCTATTCAGTGAAACATAAATAGTCATCACTTGGAGAACTTGCTGTGCAAGGCATGATCCTGCAATATGCTAGGCTCTGCTGAGATATTCTCAGCACCCTCAACTTTTAGTGAGTTGCCGGATGCTCAGCACCTTGTCAGATCTGGCCTCTGAGAAGGAACATGAAAAGACCCAAAGCAAACAGGCAAATATTCAGCTGTTTGTTGTACAAGTCTTTTTTTTTTTTCTCTCAAAAGTAGCAATTCAAACAAAGGATTAATTTAGAAAGAAGAAAATATAATTAAAATTGAAAGAGGAGAAACTAGGATGTGTGAAAAAGAATGTTAACAGTATTTGAAGAGGCAAAGAAATTAGAGAGATAGAAAACCTAATTTTTCTTTAAGTAACATTGGGAAGGTTGTAGATGTTGTTTAGTATTGTCCTTGAATATTTTGCAAGTGGCACAACCACTTCATGAGATGCCAATTGCTGAAATACAGAGTTGTGATTTAAAGTGACAATGTCACCTTAGTTTTAGTCCAAGTGATGGATTTTGCTATGAAATGGGTTTGAAATGGGTATACCAAACCTAACATTGAAAGATGTGTTTGCATTTGGGTTAATTTCAATTAAAATTAGTTTTGTTAGAAATATCACTCCCATAACTTGTTATGAAAATTTGATCTCTTTTAATGTGAACTCAAATGGGCCTTACAAGACACCAAGTACTCTGATGCATCCAGATAGCCAAGGCAGGCAGCAAAAATCCCAAACTGTACAAAGTAGCTCTGGATATTTCTTTCCTTTTCAACTGAATGGATAAAAGAAAAGAGACAAAAAGCGTTTTAAAAATACAGGAAGCATATTCTTAATTGCTTGCACCTGGTTTATGTGAAAAGCTAATATGGAATCCTGCAGTATTGACTGATATCACTTTCTTTTCATTTTTTATTATGATAAACTATAAAAATGGCAAGATGGTAGAATAGGAAGCTTTTAAATTGCAGATTGCACAGTAAATCAACTTAATTTATGTACTATGTTTATTGGTAAATTGTCTGGATTCATTAAAGCCCTGGAACTGCATTCGTATAACAGAATATGGCCTCTTTTCCTGGATTTTGAGTCCATTTTCAAGCTGCATAGACCTCTTTGATTGTGTTAAAGTAGTAGCCTCATTTAACAGGGAGGGTTCATAAAGCTTTGAAAATGTTTTAAATCATTAAAAGGGATAGTGACAATTTGAATTTTTTTCAAAATGACCTATTAAAGTTTTTTTTTTAATATGGAAGGGGTTTTTTCTAATTCCTAGAAAATACCTAGATTTTTTTTTTCTCTGTGAATGTTTGGAAGCATCACTCAGAAGACCAGATAATGTTACCGTCATAGCCATCATTATTAATCATGAATACTTTCCTATTCCCCCCTCACATCCTTTCCTCTTACAGGAACTCAGCCCAGTGCATCCAGCCAGCCTGACTCCTGTGAATCATTTCAGCAGTGTTTTAAACTTGGAAATCTGACTTTGCCACAGCATTGTTCTGTGCACTGTGGTTATTTTCATTCCTTGCTGCCAGTTGTTTGGGGAGGATTTGTAGGGCTGAGCTTTCCAGCACCTCTCTCCAGCAGAGCCCTGCCTGCAGAGCCCACCCTGCCAACCAGCCTTTCAGCCATGGGCTGTGACAGACAAGCTCTGCCAGATGTCCTTGCCATGATTTCAGATATTCATGCTCACAGCTGTCCATTTCACAGTTCTGCTGGAAATTCCTGTCAGCCTACAGGGACGAGAGAGAGGAGCATGTGTCTGTGCTTGAGCCACCCACGTTCACACCGCCTGCTAATTTAAAGTGCCAGTGAAAAGCCTTTGCCCTGGTCTTTGGGACTGGAGATGGGATTGCAACCTTCCAGTGGAGGGCAGGGTGCAAGGCTGGCAAGTGGCAACATCCAGAAGTGTGGCAGCTTTGTGCTTCAGTGTATGAGCAAGAGCACAAAGTACCTGAGCTAAGTAAACAGGAAAAATCGAGCAAAACCAGGTCAGCTACACTGCAGGATGAGTTTTTAGATGAGAAAGCAGCATTTGAGTTCCCAATGTCTTTTTAATGGCTTGGTGAAATATATTTTGTTTTCACAGTAAAGTTGCTAAACTGTGAATATTTTATCCAAGCAATTAAAGTAACTTTTTACTCTTATACATTAGGCATAGAATATTTAAATGTAAGTGAGAGAGAGAACACTAGATATGATAATATCTGACAATGTGTTTCAAATTACCAGCAAAGCATGTGCATACATATATGAATACAGCTGTGGTTTCTCTTCAGCATTAGGTAATGTTCTTTTAATGAAAGAAAGGAGTGAAAGCTCCTGCTATTTTCTTCAAAGGAAGGGCATTTATATATTTTATATAGCACTCTTTATACTGCTGTGTTATGGTATGTAATATATTGGAACTTCTCAGCCTGTGATAGACCCCCAAAGGGTAGACATGTAGGTCTAAGAGATGAAAAAAATCAAAGACATGATCTCTTGACAGAATTATATAACCTTCTCACACTGCCTCTGAACCTCATTGAATCCTCGAGGTGACAGAAAGTTGGCAGGCAAAGTGGAAGCAGCTGCTGGTGATGGCATGGCTGAGATCTATGAATGTATCCAGAGTGATCAATGGCTGAATGCTCAATAGCCAGAGCCATTGATCACCACCCTGACCCCAGCTCCTGCTAAGTCCAGCAGGTTGCTGGGGAGGCTTTAAGAAGCAGGGAGTGCAAAATGGAAAGCAGGACATGAACAGCAAAGGGAGGAGAAAGACAGAGGCATGAGCCCTCCTCATAAAAGCTATTCAGGAAATTGTAAAACTCAATCCTATGTGCATGGTACTTGATCACATAAAAGTTTTACTTTAAGGTGCATATCTGAATAAATGCTGAGAAATTCTGTTCTCTGCACAGTCTGGGAAGCCTACCTTCCGTGAAATTTCAGTAATGCCAGAGGTCTAGTTTCCCCATGCACCTTTGAGTGTCTTACCTATAATATACACATAAACCTTAGTTTTTACAACCTGTTTTTAAAATATTGCATAATAAAATAATGCAATGTAATAAATAAAATACCAACATGCAGTATATGCCAAATTTTGCCAAAGAAAACAACACTATAGGAAGGGTACAAGTGAGTTTTACTAAATGCATTCTACTCAAAAATACTTTAACAATTGAATTGTTTCACAAAAGGAACTATTTCAGCCCAGTTGCATCATGAAAAATTACTTTGTTAGAATGGCAGAATAGATTTCCACATGCTTTAAGTCTCATAGGATTTATCTAATTTTCTCAGTTCACTAATAAAAATATATTTTACAGCTTTTAACTTCAAAACTTGGAAAACTCAAATGTTCTGCAAAAGACCAGGCTGGGTCCTTCTCTCATGCATCTTGTTATTGCGAAAGATGCTCCCAGTTAAACATTAGCAGTTTTTCTGCTACCCTTCATTGGGATAATGTGGTTTTATTATAATACAGAATTTAAATGCACTGTGATTGCATAAATTTCATAGTTGATACAGTAAGTAATGCCAAAAGATAATTCAGTTCACTCCATCATAAATGGGAATAAAACCACTTTTTCCACTAAAGTAATCATACATGAATGTGGATATACACAAGGGGCCTGGTCCAGAAGTAAAAGTCTCTCCCAATAACTAGAAATCTGGATTTAGTCCAAAGAGCAGATCTGTTGAGCAAAACCAGTACGTTTTACATTGGTGCTTTTAAACATGGAAGTGCCCTATAAAGGCAGAAGTCTTTGAGGGTATTGTTTAATTTAAGGTTAGATTTCTTTCACAGAGGTCTATTCTGAGGTAAAAATAGTTTCATATATACAAATTGTTTAGTTTCATATAGGAAAAGCTATATGAATCTCAGCTACTTGCATTTAATATTCATGAAGTGGTGAAAGTGCTGACCAAGCCACTTTCTGTCCAGGCACCAGTCATGGCTAACCCAGGAGGCCCCAATTGACAAGAACTTAGCAAATACGACCCAAATGGCTGGAAAGGAGAATCCAGGGAGCTGCAGGTCTGTCAGTCTGACCTCACTGCTGGGGAGGGTCGTGGAGCAGATCATGTTTAGTGCCATCAGACAGCAGGTGCAGGACAATCAGGGGATCTGCAGGACAATCAGGGGATCAGGCCCAGCCAACATGGGTTTATTAAAGGCAGGTCCTGCTGGACCAACCTGATCTCCTTCTATGACAGGGTAACCTGCTTCGTGGATGAGAGAAAGGCCATGAATGTTTTCTGCCTAGACTTTAGCAAATCCTTTGACAGTTTCCCACAATGTTTTCCTGAATAAACTGCCTTCCCATGGGGTGGATGGATGCACTCTCCCCTGGATTAAAAACTGGTTGGATGGTTGGGCCAGAGAGTGGTGGTGAACAGAGCTACACCCATTTGGTGGCTGGTCACTAATGGCATTCCCCAAGGCTCAGTGCTGGGGACAGTTCTGTTTATTATCTTTACTGCTGATCTGAACTAGAGGATTGAGGGCACCCTCAGGCAGTTTGCAGACATCACCAAATTGTGTGGGTTGTCAATCTGCTGGAGGGCAGGAAGGCTCTGCAGAGGGATCTGGATGGGCTGGCTTGATGGGCTGAGGCCAACAGTGTGAGGTCCAACAAGGATCAGTGCTGGTCCTGCATTTGGGTCACAACAAGCCCATGCAGCACAACAGCCTTGGGGCAGAGTGTCTGGAAAGCTGCCCACTGGAGAAGGACCTGGGGACCCTGGTTGGCAGCAGCTGAACATGAGCATGACCCAGCTGTGCCCAGGTGGCCAAGAGGCCAATGCCTCCTGGCCTGTGCCAGCAATGGTGGGGCCAGCAGGAGCAGGGCAGGGATTGTCCCCTGTGCTCAGCAATGGTGGGGCCACACCCCGAGGGCTGTGTCCAGTTCTGGGGCCCTCAGTTCAGGGAAGACGTTGAGGGGCTGGAGTGAGCCCAGAGGAGGGCCGTGGAGCTAGAAGAGAAGTCTTATGAGAAGTGGCTGAGGGAGATAGGGGTGTTTAGCCTGGAGAAAAGGAGTCTCAGGGGTGACCTGACCATGCTACAGCTACCTGACATGTGGCTGTAGATGTGTGTGGGTCAGTGTCTTCTAACAAGTACCAAGCAAGAGGACAAGAGGAAATGGCCTCCAATGGCACCAGAGGAGGTTTAGAGTGGATATATTTCTTCATTGAAAGGTTGGTCAGGCATTGGAACAGACTTCCCAGGGAAGTGGCTGAGTCACCATCCCTGGAGGTAGTTAAAAAAGCCTGTAGATGTGGTACTCAGGAACATGGTTTAGTGGTGGACTTGGCAGCATGAGGAGAATCATTTGACTCAATGATCTTGAGGGTCCTTTCCAGTATAAACATTATATGATTCTATAATACCAATTAGATTATAAGACTGCACTTGGAGTCAAAATACTCAAAGCAGAAAAGAAGAATAATTTATTTTTTCACCAGAAGAAAGCCACATCCTATTTGTTGTGTTATTCTGATGCATGCATTAATACTTTTTTTTTTTCATTTTCACATATTTCCTTTCATTATATAGCACTTGGACTATAAATATAGCTGTTATTAAGATACAGTTTCCAAGTACAAAGAATCAGAGGAAGACATGCTTTCTTTTGTCCTGGTGGAAATTGGGAGCACTTCCAGTGGTACCATTGGGATTTCAGTATTGTAAAAATGAGAAAGAATTACATTCCTAATCTTCCTTCCTACCATGGCTCCTTGTCCCCATGTCCAAATGCTCTTTCATTTTTGAGCACTTCTAAGTCAACAAAGATTCATTGTTGTGGTGATAACTGTTGGATAACACTGTCATGAAAATAAGTGAATTAACTGGTTGGAGTGCAGTTCCTTATTTCATTATGAGCCTGTGATATTGAGCCATGTCCTTTCTCTTTCTCTGTGCATAACATTTTGCACAGCAAATTCTTCCACTGTGAGATACATTGTTTTAAGGTTTGAATGAGGGAAGTAGTAAACCTAACAATTTTACTCAGAAAGATAAATAGTTAGTCAGTTTGATCACCTTTATCTCTTATGAGTGCACCCATTTGCACCTGAATAAAATGTGCTTTTCAAAAATTTTTTTTTCATAAATCCAAATTTAGTATACATTTAACACATGCTACTACCACTATAGTTGTTTATGATTCTGTTTTTGATCTCAGTATGCAGAATTTTGGCATTGTCAGTTCTGCACATCTCAGGTATCCTTTATAGGGTCTAATTGCATCTGCCAGTCCAAACCCCCCCCCCCCCCCCCCTTGCACTTAGCTTTATAAATCCTCTATCAGATGGGATATTTTTACAAAAGTTCTCAAAGCTGATCTCACATACTCCACTGATTGCAGATTTTATGGGATGTACTTGTCAGCAAACCTACCTGCTATCACATTTCTGGCCTGGGTAGATACCTCTCTCTTTCTGGGCTCTTGTGTTATGTATTCCCTCCACCCCTCTGCATTCAGTCCTGTAGCTTAATGACGTTTATAGAAATTTTCTTAACTTTTATTAAGAAAAAATAGGCAGAAAAAATACTCGTGTCATTTTGCTTGAAATTCACAACATCTATCTGTTTTAGTTTGTTTTTGTTTTAATTGCATTTCCTGCAGCAGAAATGGAAGCACAGTCAGTTGGCCCAGAGGAACTGCAAGACACCCACAGCTGGATAAATTCCTGCTTTCACTTCTGTCTTGCCTGTAGGCATTTTTTAACAGTTTTCAGTTCATGTGCACTTTTACCCCTTGTTTAATTTTAATTTGTCTTACAACATAATAATACCTTTAGGGAGTATTAATGCTACAGTAAGAGCACACATAAATTCTGTGTATACATGTACATATTGTGTGTGTGTGCATAACATACACAAAAACTGGGCAGTGCCTCCCCTGGAGTAGTTCCACTCTCTAGCTTGGTTAAACTTAAAAAAAATATGGTCACTTGCATAAACATTTATTAGGCTTTACAGAAGGGGTGTTTAAACTCAAGTAGAGCTGAAATGAAGTGACTAGAGAAGTGAGCAGAAAATGCTGCAAGCAATATACCAAGCAAGGAGTCTTTACCCCAAGGAGAGGAAGGAGAATTTGTTGAGCACCTGGAAGTGGGAATTGAAAACATAAAACTCTTCAGAGTTTCACTCAGCTTTTGAATTTTCCTCTCATCCTACCCTGTCTCTCACAAATTCCTCCTTCTTTGGCACCCATATGAGAAATGGACCTGCAGCAGCTGCAGGTGCCACACTCCATGTCCTCTTCTTGAAGACAAGATTTTCAGGCTGCAAAGAGCCAGGGTCAAGAAAAACAGGCACTTCTCCTAAGAAAATGTTTGATTTGGATACTCTGTGATGAATACCTGGATCACAGCAGCTCTTGGAGAAGTGGGAGGGACAACTGCTGGGCAGTGGGAGGATGCCAGGAGCTGTGCTTGTGCTGGAGGGAAACAGGAGAGTTTTTAAGTTATGAAGAATGTAGTTTATTGTGCTCAGAATGAGGGAAGGGGTGGGGTTGGGTTAAAACAGACTGAAGAAAAATCTCCTTGGAGAAGGAATCAAAGGGGGGAAGGAAACAAACTATTACTGAAAAGTAGAGGCAACCCACAGCAAAAATTTGTAAACTGCTGATAAGAAACCTAGTGAGAACTGTATATCCCCTACAGAACTGTGTGATGTGCCTTAGTTTAGAGATTACATTGTATTGAACTCTACTGTACCCTGTGGAAATCTCATCCTCACCCAAAACTGATTTGAAAATGTTTTACTTTTGATTATTTCACATAAACACAAACAGGTGAAGGGCTTAATAAAGTTTAAAGTACTTTAGCAAGTCTTTTTGTATAGGTAACTTTTCCCTACTATTTGTTTGGTATATCTTTCATACAATCCTAGAAAACAGTCAAAAGAACAGGGAAATATGTTCCAAAAGTGGAATTCTTACACATTTACAGCAAAATCACACAAGGTACAAAAACCATCTTTTAATGACATGGCACTGTTCTGTGAGGGGTTTTGCAATATCTTTGTCCTAGTTCCAGCTAGAACAGGGTTAATTTTTTGCAGTAGCCAGGAAGGGCATGGCCAGGACAAGGAGGTTATTCCATACCACCCCACATCATTGCCAGGGGTTTGGGGAAAGGAATCTCTTTTCCAGAAGGAAGGGAAGGGCTTGCAGGTGGTGTGGCTGCAGGTCAGGTCACAAGTTCCTCAGTGAGCATATTTGCATGTGAATCATTCTCTTTTTTGTACACTTTTGTTATTAATATTACTGCTACTGTTCATTTTCTTATCTCATTGCCATTTCCAGTAAATTTTTCTTATCTCAACATGGGATCTTTGCCTCTTGTGCCTCCATTTGGAGAGGGGAGGGGAAGGCTCAGGTGGATTTAGTGGGAGCACCAAATTGGAGACCACCATTTCTAAACCTCGACAATCTTTTACAAATTTTCCTGTTTATAAAGTATTCAAACAAGGAATTTATTGTTTGGCCTAGATTTCCAATTGTATGACATAGATAATTTCAGGAAAAAAAATTACTATTATTATAAAGACTATGTAACAGATTCTCAGCTGGTGGAAATCAGCATAGCTCTTCCAAAGTTACATGAATCAACAATCAAGTGGAAGAAATTATAATACAAACATTTTGTACTCTTTACTTATTCACAGATACTGAAATTTTTAGGTTTAAAGTTTTGAGCTTTCAAAAAATTTTTCTTTTCCAATACAATTTCAAAAACTGATCTTTAAAAGATCTTTGCATCCCCTACGGTACAGTGTTGTTTGTTATACATTGTGTATAGTTGTATACAAAGATCATATTAGATATACAAAGTTGGAAGGAGATACTTATTTTAAACTACTGAGAGCAGTCCTGTAATCTGAAATAGTTTTTATTTTATATTAATTTATTTATTTATTTACATATAATCTGAAATATATTTTCTTTATAAGGTTAGACCTATTAATTTCAAAGACTATATGAATGTACATCTCTAGAAGTACTGCTGTGAAAAAACATTACATGTAGATTCTGTAACTTTTAGCTTTTTCGTCAGAATACTGAAAAAATAACAATTTCACTGGTTGATTGTGAGACAGGGCTGTCATATGACATAGACCCACAAATGTTAGGCTTTGGTACCTGAGCTGGAAAAGTCTCCCCAGATCCATAATGAACATCCCATATAACGTGAGCTTCCTTGTCATTTATGAGCAGATCTTTGTCATGTATGGAAAGCACAGTGTGCACAGTTTTTCCTCTATTTTCCTAATAAATTGATGCTTTATAGTTTTTGGTATCTTGAGCTAGGAGGCCTCTAGAAAATCTGCTATGGCTCACATGGAGATAAAGTGTAGAAAGTGACTTCATGTTGCATAGTCAGGGAGGTTGATCCGATTTGTTATCATTGACAAGATGTGGAGTGGTTCTGACTCTGACTCCATTATACTTCTCTGGAACAAAATGATCCAAGACAACTCTGTACTTACCCAGGGTTTCCAAAATCTTTAGGACAGTAGGAATCGGAGACCTTATTAAAAAGTGAGCTGTGATAGTTGATTACATGCAAACAGATGAACACCTATGAAAAATACATCTAGAACAAGAAGCAGTATAGAATGTTTTCTTTAATGCAAAAAAGCAAACTTGATTGTCTAAAGACTTCTTCAGAATATGTGGAATTCTGCTTTAATGTTTTATGCCTATCTCTCTTTCCTAAATGTTTGACTATAATCCAAACAAATTCAATCCTTCTAATGCATTTCTATGTTTTTCACCATAGACTCTAAGGCAGCATTAGGAACTTATCTCTGTTTGCCCTTTACCTTAATGGTGACATGTTAGCAAACCAGACAATATTCTATGTCAGAAATATCAAGATTTCCCATAACCTGAATTTAGTAATCCCCATGTACTTTTAGCTTCCTGACTCTTTTTACTGTCTGCATTTCAATAAGGAGTCCCTACTATCTGCTCATCACTTCTAATTACTTTTATTTTAGCCCATGTTCCTGGTTTCTGGGCCAAGAACTTTAAAGAACTATGATGTACTCTGACGAAGCATTTAATCAGGGCTGAGTAATCCAACAAAAAGCTTTTCAGGGCAGGGTGGAATATGGGAGGAACCATATTGTCTGCCCAATTATTATGTTTCCTTTCGCCAGCCCTGAAAGAGTTCCTGCAGGGACCAGAAGACCTGCCCTTTGCTTGATGGGAAGAATTCCCCAGTGAGTAGAAGCCTTGGGAAAAGGGAATGGTGGCAGAAAACAACATAATATCAAGTGAAGTAGGGAAGAAACAGTGGCAGGGAATCACACACCCTTTTCAACTCCTAAAGCTTTGGTCATAGGACTGCAAAACTCTCTAGAAATCCTTGTGGCTATGGGTGAGGGGCAGAAGAAACCTAACCATTAATTCCTAAGAGGTGTTATCAGATGCATCAGGGTTTGCCTGTAAATTTGACTACATTGCTGTGGTGCACAGAGAAATGAGTGAGGAAATATCTGATTAAAGTGTACATTGCTGCTCAGGCAACTGAATGTTGCCATAGCAATTGAGATGAAATGTGCAAAGAAGTGAGATAATTAAATCTAACCCCTTTAGTAGTTTTGATAGTCAATGCACTGCCAATAGGAAAAGTTATCTACAGTGTTAAAGATAAAACATACTCCTTGTGGAAGTTCTCCTTGCTGGTATTTTGTTGCTCTCTTTTTAAATACTTTGCTTCAGGTACCTAATTTGAATGTTCTCTTTAATAATCAAATACAGTTTTGACCTTGGTCAAAAGCCTAGGACTTTTGCTGACTTACTGTATTATGGGAAGCGTGTACACAGAATATCCAGAAAGTTTTATTCACCCTTCCTCTGCATGCAGTACAGGCAGGCCCAGGCTGGCACCTCAGAGCTTACAGTTCAATAATATCTAG
This sequence comes from Agelaius tricolor, assembly GCF_023055355.1. Lineage (NCBI taxonomy): Eukaryota > Metazoa > Chordata > Aves > Passeriformes > Icteridae > Agelaius > Agelaius tricolor. The sequence continues at coordinate 17,960,862 of NW_027269271.1, read as the reverse complement.
AACGTGCTGCCCTCTTCAGGAGCCCGTGATCAGAAATGGGCAGTTTTGTTTAATGCTCCAGAAACTGCACTGAGCAAACACGATCTACAGGGCTGATTTTTTTTTTTTTTCTTTTTGACACTTGTAATGCCAGTGCCAGAGGCACTGAAGACAGTTATAACCTATATAGACAAATCTGATTCTTCAGAAAGGAGATCAAGGACCTGTTAGCATTTCTTTAAATTTGAGAGCTGGGTGATCATACACTTACCCAGACAGTTACTTATTCAGCCAGTGAAAATAAATCCAGGAGAAGCCTTGACTCACTTCTTCTAAACTAGTAATTCTAGCAGCAAATAACCTGTTAAACAAAATTATTTGTGTCCAAAGAGTTTGTACACTAGCCATCACACTAAACTTACTTACTTTCATCTGCTCTGCTCATCTGGAACCATCTAAGTACTTAAACTATGATTTAGTGGAACATTAAGACATATACTTAACTCTAAGCACAAGCATTGCTGCCGTGCCTTCAGGAGGACACTCGTGTGAAAGTATTGAACAACTCATGTGTCAGCCGGGTGGATTGCATACCTGGCTGATAGGTAGGGACAGGCCCACAATTTTCAGTTCATATCTTACAACACTGTAAGTTACGTTCTAGAATCTTAATAATTAAGCAGGTAAGAACTAGAGACAAAATCTTTTGTGAATATAATTCCTTTTGAAGTCAATGAGAGCTTTTGTTCATTTATGAAGTAGTGACATTTTATTGGTATACAAATAGTTTTGGAAAAAGAAAATCACAGCTTTGTGGCAAGGTGACTCAAAAGCTGTGTGGTGGGAAGAGAACTATTACTTTGGTGAAATGAATGGATTTTTTTTGTAAGAGTACCAAACAGGCAGTTGATAAATGTATACCTCACTCAAAGAGCATGTTTGCAAACTCAGAGGGCCGAGGAGCAGAAATCTCTGGGAAGCACACAGAAGCCAGTGCTTTGTGGGAGCTTGGCTCCACTGAAACAGATGTTCAAAGGATTTATTTTGAGCTTACGTGAAATATTGTTTGTTTGGCTGAGAGGGATCCTGTTTTCCTGTGTTTTATAAAGGAAGCAAAAGAAATATCCTGTGCTACATCTGAGTGAGGCACTTTGAAGGAGATGTTGCCCATCAAGAAAGCCCAAAAGCAGCTTTAAGCCACCTCTGTAGATGCTGAGATTCAGGGCTGCTACAGGCCAATGAATCCTCATGTGAGATAGAGCAGCCCTCAGGGATTGCTCTAATTTACACAAGCTTAGCCAGGCTCCTGTTTCTTGTGCTGCATGCAACCTACATTAGGTCTGAATTTCTGCAGCACTGCACGCCCTGGAAACTCCCTTTTTGCCCAAGGTAAACTCCTTGAACGGAAATCACTTCTTTACTGTACTGTGGAATTCTTCTCTATCTGGAGTCTCCCTTTTCTTTAAATACCTACAGTTCATCCAGTGGTACATGTGCTCATGGTGAAAACCTGGAATTGATCTATCACTTATTTGAGTTTTTACTTTTCCTCTTTAAAGATAATAGTCCTACTTCGACCTCAACATTTCTTTTTGTAAGTGGCTTGTAACTGCATCTCTTCATACTAGTAACATTTTCTCAACATAATATTTAATTAAATTCCTTAATTCTCTCCCTTGCATGTTTACTTAAAGATTTAATTTTCTCAAACAGTGAAAACAGTTAAGAATAATAAGTGGGTTTTAAGTGTTCTTCCTTTTCTAGCACGAAACTGTTTTACCTCAGAAAACTACATATGAGGCAGATTCTGTACCTAAGTCTGGCCATTTCAGGAGGAGCAAAGCTGTATTCTGTGTGAGAAATGATCATAAAAGATCATATGATCTTTTATGATCAAATGATCATAAAAGAATTTAGCCTATTATCGTATCGACTTTTTATTCTCAAAGTGCACAATTGGTACATATAGCACATGAAATCACAGAGAAGCTCTGTGTAGGTACTGAGTGCAAGTGATCACTCCCTCTCTGTTCAGCCTTTGGTACAGGCAATGGTAGCAGTGATTAATTTCTTTCTAAAGAAAACAGAATGGCCATGATGTCAGGTGTAAAACAGGCTGAAAGGGATGATAGGAAAGAAGGAAGTGAAGAGAGTTAACCATGCTTTCATTTTCACACCATGGTTAGAGCACGCTGATGAGGTGTGGGCTGTACTCAGTACTCCCTCGGGACCCCAGTCTGACCATTGCAAACTTAGAACTCGTGAACAATATTATTCTGAAGCAAAATGTAAAGGCTGATTAATTGTTTTAATAGTAATGGAATTTTTTCAGTACTAATACAAATTTCTCAGTGAGTTAGGAAGAAAGCCTTTAACATGTCATTGATAATTGTCTCTTCTGATCATAACCCTTTATGCTCCTCATGTTTTCTCCCACTCTATAGCAGAGTGACAGCAAGCTCCTGGTATTGTTTTTAAAAATCCAGTCACAAGCTGGATGCCAAGATCCTATGTCTGTATTTTGTGAACACTATGCATATAAATTCCAACTGGCATGCAGTTCTAAATACAGATATGCACAATAACTTGTGCTTTTTTCTAATCCAGTACCTGCTAAGTACATATAATACATATTTGGAACTGCATTAAACTATTGGTCTATGATTTGAACATGTATTTTCATTTTTTGTTTTGATGCTGATGCACTGTTTGGCAGTTAGAATCCCTGCAGATTAGAATATAATAGCTAATAACACTTTCTTTGCTTTCCAGGGTCTTTATGGCAGAATGATGAATTCCATCTTTTCCAGAATGGTAAGCAAAAAGCTTTTTCTGTTTCTGATGACACAGAACAGAAGGTAAATTCTTGTAAGAAAGGGTTGCCAAATTGCTTGAGAACTAACTGTACTGTACAATTTCATAATTATATGGATTATACAGCTGAAAATATTTGAATATTCAAATCCTGTAAGCTACCTAGAAAAGATTTGCAGAGCATTATGCCAATTACTCAAAAGAAAATATGGGAGGATTTACATCCTTGTTAGAAATGTTGATGACCACAGAATGCCCAACTGTTCATTTATAAGAGCAACTATTTGTAATGTATAAATTCCCTTAAATATAACTATCTCTCTTCTTTAGGCTGAAAAGGGGTGGCTTTCATAGTGTGTTGCTATTTGAACTGTATAAAATTGATCTTTATTTATGTTTCACTGGAGCTTTGCTGTATGTGTGAATTTAAAAATGTGCAGCTTACAAAAACAGACATCACTTCTGCATGCTATCATGTTGTTCTAAAAAGATGGTTTCATCTTTCATTTTTTTTTTATGGCTGAAAAAGGCAGCATTTATTTTGCCCCTTGATCATAACATCTTTACAATCAAATAATAATAAAAAATCCATTATACTGTATGTGTAAAGGTCATCCTAAAATAACACTTCTGAACAAACTACTGAATCCTATGAGTACATTGCTGAGGAGAAATGTTTTCCAGCAGGTCTTGGGCATTCACTTTACAAAAAATATCCTTTCCCACTACATAAAAATGTAGTATGAAATCAACATAAAACCATCATGAAATGAAACTACTGTGGAAGCTAAAGTGGAAAGAAATGTTACTTGAAAAATATCTCACTGGAGCTCAAGTTCTGACTTAAAAAGTGCTTCTTAGTGTTACACTTGAAAGATCTTCCATCTCATCCCAAAAAGAACTCAAAACTCCATAAAAAAAGTAGATTATTCACAAAATCGAATGCATCGGAGTTTAAAACAATGATTTGAAATATGTGGGACTGATTTTTTGCTGTATCTGATAGGAACACTATCAAAATGTGTTCAAAAAAAGCAATAGCAAAACACAAGTTTTATGATGACCTTTAAGAATTATTTCTGATCAATGTGGAGGGTTAGTTGTTCTTTGAAACTTTTTTTCTAGGAAAGTAAAACCTGCAGGTGAAGCTGTTTTGATGCTTGGTTTTGATCTGTAGCTCTACCCCTCGGATAATAGCAATGAGGTTTGCTTTGGCAAGGTCTGAAATGCACTTTTACCTGCCTGCTCAGAGGGAAAGAATGGGGTATTTCAGAACTATCATGCCTGCAGATCCTTCAGGGGCATATCTGTGATTAAAGAAAGGGAAAAGTCATGTTAAACTAGGGGTGGGGGGGACATAAAAAAGAAAAATAAAAGAACAGTCCAAACAGGCATGAGAACTACATTTAACCTCTTTCATCCACAAACATAAAAATGTTCAAGAAGAACTCAAGAGTCATTTTTAATCTAAGAGATTAAGTGTGTGACAGTTAAGTATGTTTGGGATTAAACCATCAAAGGGCCTGCCTCCTCTGTGTCTATTTGCCTGTTAGCAGTGGGCCCTTGGCACAAGGATTGTACGTAGGTTGCAGCCACAGACAGACACTTGTACTGCATACACCCTTCTCTGCAATGTTCATTAGACAAAAATATTGTCAGAGGTAAGTGTTTACCAGCAGCTTTAGTTCTCCTTAAAACCATTTTAGCCTGAGGCTGATTTTGTGAAGAAGGTTTGGGGGAAGGGAAGACGAGAGACACAGTATTTCATTTTTTCATGAAAACAAATGTATTCAGCCAGTATCCTGATCTGAGGTAATTTTTAACTATGAATTTGTGTGTTAAGTGAAATTATAATTATTTTTATTTTAGACCAAATGCCAAATGTGTGATTTATACTATAAGTGAAACAGATAGGACAAAAGCTTGGACTTTAGGGTTACTTCAACAGAGACAGTAATATCTTATTTTGGTTAGAATTAATTTTTATACATATAAACGTATACTTCAATAAATTTTCTCTCCCTGCTCAGGAGACCAGGGTTACTCTGTTGATTATGGATTTCCTTTATGTAAATATTATTTCAAATATAAATATATTTTCAAGTTGGGTATCTTCTGTTTAAGGAATGGGAAACTGAGCTTCGTCACATTACTTCCTTTTAACATGGCAAAGCTTTCTCTAATCTCAAAACCAAGATAAATATCACAGGATAAAATAAATTGTTGAATATATAATTAATATAGCTTTAAGAAAATACTCTTACCTTCTCATTTCTAACTCTACCTCTGCTTAATGTAAGAAGATTAAATGCACATTACTATGAGCAGTCATAACATCTAGATTTTAATCTAAAAATGGACTTTTTTCTATATATGTTAATAAATGATCTGTTGCCTCAAATTATTCCTAAATATGTGCCATTTTGTGGTAGCATTTCATCAAATATATAAACATTTTCTCATAAATTTTTAATTCCACAAGTTTTAATATATGGAAAGTCATGTCAGATTAACTGAGAACATAAAAGGCCCACTAACACACACGGAAGACAGCTGCAGCTAAAAACAGAAGGAGACAAAAAAATAGTTCTCACTTTCTTCTCAATTAAAACTCTGCAATTATTCTTTGAGATTATAGATCTCTATTGGGATTCTGGTTATACAGAACTTTTTGGTTCATTTCACAGGAATAATATTCATCTTAATTAGCAAAAACAATTGATGGGCTTTTCTCTTTTTTCAAGAGGGAGTTCACTTGGTGTACTGATTACGAGTAGTAGATTATCTTGATAAATTAAAAGTTCTTGTCTTTCTGAACAGCAGCTGAATATGTTAGCTGTCCTCAGCCTTGTAGCTTCTTTGTTAGACATCACCTTGTTGAGACAGAATGACTTACTTGGAAAGTGGTTGACCCGATTTTTTGTCTGGCACCCTAGCATTGCTGGGCATTGTGCCAAGATGGATTCTGTCGCTATTTATGACTACATTCAAGGTTCTACTATGCAAATCACAACTATTAGCCAAAAAAGCAGAGCAGATTTGATTCTAAATATTTCCATAGCTCACAAGGTCAAAGCATTTGTTTTCACAATTTTAAAATGTAGTTGTGTAAGTAATGATCAGTAATTTTTGAAGAGATTGTCACCTTTAACATTTTATTTAGACTGATTTAGGCAGTACATAAACATTTTTCCTCATGTGCTACAAAATACTTTTATGGAGCACAGGAAGAAGAGACATGAGCTGAAGTGAAAAAAAATGTGTCTCATTTTATCTGTATGTGACCAGCTTAGCCACACCACACAGAATTACAGTTAAGGAAAGTAAAAGGAGGATGAACTGTGACAAAACATCTTTGGAGAGTGCAGCCTTCCTCCGAGGTCACCCTGATGCAGCTGCCTGAGGGAATGGCACAGAAGGGCAAGGACCAGGAGCCTGCCCTGCCCACAGTGTGGGTACACCCACATTGCCTGGCCTGAAATCAGGCCTGAATCCCACACCAGTCCCTAGGCAGGCTGTATTCACAATTATTTTTGCCAGACCTAAACTCATCCAGCATCTCTCTGGTGGACTGTGCTTGCAGGCAGGTACAGGGCACAGTGGCCCCATAGAGCTGCTCTTGCATCACACACTGAAATGGTGGTGCTGGGTGCTGGACTTCAGCTTGGAGATTTCTGTGGGGTTTGGTGTCCTCCCCCCATTCCCATGACATTCAATCCCCACTGAGACTGAAAAGTTAAAGTTGTGTTAATTTCAAAAGGAGGTAGTGCTACAGAAGTTATTTGGGATAGGTTTGCCATTTGCTCTCCAGTGTCCATCCTGGTTTGAATCCTTTGGTAGGCATTGCTATCATCCTGCAGAGAAGCTGTTGTTTTGTCTCAGTTCTACAAAGTAATAGTGAAAACATATTTACAATACTAGCACTGGTATATGTTATGTAGTAAGAACTGTGTCTACAGAAAATTGAAATGTGATTTAAACACATATAAAAATGATTACTCGTAAGCAGAAATTGAAAAGAGGTTATGTACACAAGTTGTTACAAGATGGATTTTAAAAAGACATATATCTCTACCATATCCTAATTTCCTGACAAACCTAACAAAAGCATTAATAAACCTTACACATGTATCAACAAACTTACCTATTAAAAATACTCAATTACAAAATAATAATTCCATTCATCCAACACCTAAAGATTCTTCAGCAATATAATAAAAACAGGCAATAGGTAATAAATAATATAGAATATAGAGGCATGGGCATAATGATAATATAGACTATATATAGTAGTCAATATAGTAAATTGAGATATTTCCACTTAAAGAAAAGAGAAGCAGATTTAAAACCAGGCAGAGTCTGTTTTCTAGTAGGGGTTTGGGCATACATTGGATTAGATCCTCAGACAGAACCTGAGGTAGGAGCACATGTGCCTTCATCAGACAAGCATCCATCACATAACACCAAGGGTGGATAAAGGCTGCTTAATTTATTGATTGTAATATAAAATAATTAACAAGGCTGAACCACTGGTTCAGAGAATTTCTTTGACTAAAATAAAGGGTTAACACAAAAAACCTAAACCAGTTAATTGTTTTACCAGTTTGCCCTGTCAGTCAGCAGTTTTCTTTATAGTTGTAAAACAAAAAGCATTTTTTAAATATTCTATTGAAAAAGAATCTGAGTGTGAGTTACCAGTGGCTGAGCATAGTTTTCATTTGTGCAATGCTTTTTATTCATCACCTGAGTTCTGTGGGTTGTGGTGAAGTAATGTTTTCCAGCAGAAGGGAAAGAATTACAGGAGAAATTTGAATCAGTGCAGAATAAGGCCAATTAAGATAAAGTAATTGGTCAAAGTCTGATTTCTTTGTTTTACTTACCATCCACTCAGAGCAGGGCTCATTGATCTTAGTGAGGTTACTTCCTTTACAAACTGCAGGGCTGAGAATGTAGGGCTTCCCTCAATCATCTGTAACAGTACAACCCCGTAATTCCAACAAGGTGTGAAAAAGGCTTCCAACAAAGTAGGGAAGATATTTTAAAGTGGGACAAAAAAATGTAGGTTGAATTGAGAATATGGAGATTTTCCATCAAATTCATAGGATTTGTACAAAGAAGTAGAATTTGATCCTTACTAATACAATACAAAGCCTTGGAATTTATTCATTGTTAAACTTCTGTGCTTTAGCCAATTCTTTTTTAAAGAGTCCCTTTTCCAATGGGAGTCACAGAGCCCTGTGTTAAGGTAAACATTAGCAACTCTGTCCACAGGCAAACCTAAATAATACTCAAGAAACTAAATCCAAGACATTAGTGATAAAAATACTTAGCATGTATTTGTTTCCTGGGAGCCTACATGGAAATTGAATTCCGCTGAGCTGCACTCACACAGAACAGAATTCAATTAAAAAAAAATCCACCTGAATTCCATGCTGTGAAAAGCCCTTGCAAATTTATTTTAGGAACTTCGGGTGTGGAGCCTGGACACAGTTTTATTTTATTTTTTAATGGAATCAGCCTTAATGTCTAAGGTTATTCTTTACTTGCCTCTGCTGAACAGTTTTCACATATAAGCCAACGGAGGACAACTAGTTATTAAAGAAGTCAGCAGGTGTCCTGTGCGCTGAAACATATTAAATAAAGAACTCAACGGGATCATGTTGACTGTGAGCTCCACAAAGAAATTAAATAATGAAGACAGCAGCTCTTCAACGAAGCCAGGTTTTCATAAGTATAAAAGTCTTATCTCAAGGTTTAAAGTTCTCCTACATGTTTTTACTGGAATTTCTATTCTGGAATTTTCTGAAAATGGGCAGTCTATAGATTTGAGACACTAAAGCTTTCTGACCAGAATCTTGTGCAATAGAGAGAGATTGGAGTGGCAGGAACTGAATAGTCCAAATCTGCTCTTCTCTTCATACTTCCATTGTTCAACAAAAAAGCCATTGCAAAATGGCCCTGTTATCATTCTCAAGTTTGTTCAAGTGTCTTACCCATGTCAATATTAATATGAAACACTCCTGCAAAATACAAAAAAAAAAACAAAACAAGAAGGGGTCCATTGTATTTTTAGTTAATATTTTTTCAATGTATGAAGTCTTCCAGCCACAGAAACATTTAAAATACAGTCCCGTTTTTAATTTAAATATCTTTTTGCATAAGATAACTTTAAACCTTATTAGAAAGGTTAAGAACTAATATAAACACAATTTTGAACTTCCTATTTAGTCTGAGTTGTTGAGTAATTGCACCAGACAACTGTTTTTGGAGTGTCTTTAATATAAGGAATTACACGATTTATTGGGTGTTAATGTATTAAAAATTCTGTCATGCAGTAATTGTTTGAAGAAAATTGACAATTAAGAAACCTAACTAAGTTTCTTTTTGAAGAAAAATTAAACTTAATTTAATTCTCTTTGGAAAAATAGAAGTTGACTTCAATAGAAGTAGGTCTGGGCAACTCAGAGTTGATTGGAAAATAAATTATCCTAAGTGCATCCAGACTCACCGAGCATCTTTTAGAAACAGAGTGTTCATAATGAACCCAAGTCTTCTGACAGCTTAATATGACTTTAAAATAACTAATATGAAAAAATATTGCAAAACCTTTGTTGACCAGGTGTTTTCCCTTTTTATCAATAAAATATATTCCTGTAATGGCCATCCCATGCTCTGTCATTAAAATGTGAGTTTTCCTTTCAGGTGCTTTGTCTCAGTCATATGGAATTCTCATCTGCAGTTTTTACCTCCAGCCTCCCAAGTTAATCACTCAGGGCTTCTTGACGAACAGTTTGCTGCAAATGCAATTCCACAATCTGGGCCTCAGTGAGTTAGTGTGAATTTATCAAAGCAATTAAAAACTTCTCCAAAACTCCCCACTAATTTTAATACAGGATTACACATTTTCCTATATTTGTGATTTCTAAGTTAATGTTGTTGTTGAGAAAAAGTATATTTGCAGGGCTGTGGATATGGTCTTGGTTCAGCAGAAGTTTGCTGACCTAGACCTGTGTGTTTGCAGAAGAGGGGCCTCAGCTTATGTTAAGTTATGGGTGAAAAGTACAAAGTTCTGATGGCCTGATGCCATTCATTCCTACCAATAATTTATTCCATATCCATACTCATTTTTTCAGGAAGGAAACAAACAATTCTCCAATACTAATTCTTCCCTAGACACAAAGTTGAATTAATTAAAGTGTTTGCCAATCTCTTGTAGTCAGGCTGATGCCTCATGTGTGGGTACTTGGTTAACAGAAAAATTTCCCAGAAAGTTCAGAGGAAACCACATTTGTCCACTTACATGCACTTCAGCCTCAATGTATGATGAAAAATATTTTCCCTACCATCCTTTCATTCCAGTTACCATCGCCAGATCCCCCAGAAAAAATATCCATAGCAATCCTTATGTTTCCTTAAATGAGATATGTGCACATGAGTCTGCCTGGGTCAGGAATGGTACCAGAGCTCCATGAGAGCAGGCCAGGGCCCAGTGAGGATCCCCTGTAAGGGGCCATGTGCTGCAGGGCCAGGGGGCACTGCTGGGCCCCATGGCTGAGCCTGGAGCAGCAGCCGGGCTGGGCACTCCCAGTGCCTAATGCTGCAATCCCACATCTGACACAGAGCAGGGCTGTGGGAGCTTACCCTGGGAGATCCCTTGAGTGATGGCAATCCCTAAGCGTGTTGGAAGAGTGAGTGACCAAATAAATTGAATTCATTCAATCACTTTCAAGACATGTCATCCTTCTGTAGCATTTTGATCCCGTGCTTGAGTAAATGTATGATTAAATTTTTATTAAAAGGCAATGCTCCTGTTTTAATGATGGTTAATTATATATAATTAAAATGAAAGGATTAATAATATTAAACATTTCATCAGAAGTAAAGATAAATATAAATACATATATTGTAGTATGATTTAATATAAGTGTATAGTATTGAGCCTATATTATCTTCAATGCAGTATGTAAAATAGAAAATTAAAAAAATAATACATGAAATAATAATATATTCCAGGTACTATGTAAAATAAATGTCTGGTTTATTACTTCTACCGTCATAAAATCCATTTGATTTTTGGAGTGCAATATGCAAAGAATAGTTGAAGTAGTTGTAAAAATTCTTTTAAAAAGTCCCTATTAAATAGATGCATACACTTCCTTACTATGTCACCTTTCCCTGTGAAAAGTTAATTACAATGGTAAATGACCTACATTTTTGACCACAGAGTCATAGATTACAATGTGGAAATACCTCATTTCTAGCTAACATTGAATCCATACATCTTTAGAGGCCTAGCTTCTGATTTTCAGAGTCTTTGAAACAGACCTTAAATATTCATACACAGGGTGTTTTTCCTGCATTGCTTATATCTGACAGATCTAATCTCATTTTGACTCTTTTAAAAACCTTCAGTGTTTAGTGTCACAACAACACAACTTGGTCTCTACCCATAGATACACCTTGTTTTAAACAATAATATTCATTCCAGTTGTGACTTCTGCCATTAGATACAGTGAATCTGTAAAAAAAAAAACTCTCCAGATGTAAAATGCTGTGAATACACAGAAACTCTGTTCTGTAAAATGCTGTGCCTTTACATAGTGTAATAAGCTGAGAAATGTGTTAGCTTTTTAAATAATTCCTTTAAACTGCATAGTTTTAAATCACAGAGATGTTTTGGATTCTGCAAACTAGAAGGAACTAGCATTTTTCTAACAAGATCTTAAGGCCCTCAAGAATTTTAAGGATTTTTTATAAACCTCAGTATGCATTTTTTTAGCTAGATTTTGGCACTGTTTCATTGTAACTCCAGTACAACTCAATCGGTTTATTTTATAATTAAAAGCAAGGAAATAGTAACAAAAATACATAATGTATGGTACTCGTGTTTATAATAGAAACATCCATAAAGAAAGAAACATGTTCTAATTCTTCTCATTACCCCAAAGGGAATTGCATCTTTAATCACACAAAGCACAACAGCTTTCTAATTTTGTTTAAAGTGTTTCAATACTTACAAAAACCAGATCAGGTTATTGTAAATCTAGAGCAAATTAGAATCATTGGCCTCTGCTCAGCTGTATTCAAGAATACTATGTAAATCATAAATTTAATGGCATACTGAGACACACATCTGTTTCTATTTTGTAGAAGTTAATAATCTAACTTCAGAGTATTTAAACATTACTTTCATTAACTGGAAAATTGTGAAAAATAGAGACTGCTGTTAAGTCATGTGTTGCAGCATTTTGCTCAGGGAAATATAAAAACTGCAAGTCTGTACAGTAAAGCCTAAGTTTCTAAGAGATGTGCCATTGTCTGTTTTGTGACCTTGCAGCTCCTCTGTTTACCAGGGAAAACTTACACAAACAGAGCTGCATTGCTGAGTAGAATCTGCACCTGCAGTAGGTTCCAGTTTGTATTTTTAGTAGCAAATGCCTTTCACAACAAGGAATAGTTGGTGCCTGAATTCCCTAAACTTATATAGATAATGACCTAATGTCTTTTACTATAGTTAGCATTCTAAATCCAGGTAAATAACCTGCAGATCAATATACATATCACAACTGATTTTATTTTTGATGTTAGAACTGATAAAAATGCTGCACTGAATAAATCAATTCCCAGTACAGAGTTATTTTTATAAAACTTACTTTTTGGTCTAGTGTGTACTCTGTCATATAAGTTGTTTCATAATAAAGTTCTTATTGAAAATTTTAATGGTTTATTAATGTCTTACACTGTATCACAAATGAGGCATCATGCACAATATATTTAATTTGAAAAGAACCAGTTGTGTGTGATTTGTTGGAGAGACACATCAGTATTTTCAACTTTTTTTTTGTTGTTGTAAAGACAATAGTTTTATGTATAAAAGTTATGTCTCAAATGTAATTTCTAACAGATTTTTTTCTCTTCAAATAACCTGTTTATTAGAAGACACCCAATCTTTGGGAAGTCAGATGCCACTTATGTGCTGTTTCTCTTGTGCTAAAATTACCTGTGGTAGTAGATACTTTGCATTAGAGCTTAGGGTGCATAAAGCTGAATGGGATTTATGTAAATAACGTATGAATATGTATCCCACCTTTTACCAGTGCTAATTTCAATGAACTGTATTTGAGAGGGAATTATATTAATATATACAACTGATAGGAAATTTGCACATTAATTTTACTGTCAACAAAAATTCTGATGAAAGCAAATTAAACTGACATAGCCATATAGAGAAGCAACAGGAAGAGAAAACCGAAAGGCAAAACATGGTGCAATGCAAATTTGTGGTTTATTCTTGAGTAATATTCAGTGCTTGCATATGCAGAAATTCTGCCATTCCTGTGTAAATACATACAGGGTTATCACTTTGCTTTCCAACACTGTCATAAAAATTTAAGTGTCATAATGATATATTAAAAGGTACTATGATCTTCCAGATATAATACAAAAAGATAATATTTTGGTGCTGAGTAGTCAACAAACAGCAGCCTGTGCTCACAGTGAGGTGAAGAATAGCATCTTAAATAATGATTGAATACATTTTATTTTTTATAATTAGCAGTAGTACTAAGCAGTCAGTCGATGTTCCTCAAAACAGGAGCATGGTACTAATGTCATTCTTAGACTGCAGTGTTTTTAGGAAGGCGTAGCCATACCTTCAATCAGATTCAAGTCTATTTGTCAAAAACATTGAGGTCTGTCAAAAGTAAATGATCATTTAATTAAGGAAAAAAAAGGTGGAATATCTTTGATCCCTATACTTAGTGATATTAATTCGCTGTGCTGCAGGTGTTTGTAATATATAACAAATCATTACCCAAGCAGAGGCTTTTACAGGCGGTTTCAGTGAAGGAAAATGACTGTTCTTTACGGCTGCCAGAGTTACACCTGGCAATGTAACACAAGCACAACAAAATGTGAACTAGAAGATGTAAGCCTGGGAACAAATCTGGGTCTCCCTCTCCGTGCTCTGCTGGTGTCAGCTGAGATGGATTGCAAAGCAGTGCCGCTGTACGGAGTCAGTGGGGAGGGGAGGGAGACTGAATTTGCTGCTGTGTCTGGGCTCTCTGACCAGTGATCCATGATGCATCTCTGGTATCTGCTCCAGAGGGAGCCAATCACATAACTTTCACCATTTCAATGGCAATCAGTAACAAGAGGAAAAAATATAATCTTATTAAAAAATATCAGGTACCAAGTCCTTGTGTTAAACCACACAACAAAATCAAAGCAAGTATATCCAATCAACTGAGGTTAAAGCACTTCCAGACTGGCATGAGGAACTGATGGGTAGAACCAGGTAACTGTATGTAAAGCACAACTAAAAACTGCCTTGATCAAATCTACCAATAGAAAATTCTAAATTAAAAATTGAACATTTGCTCTAACAGAATAACACATATTGAGACATGGGGAAAACAGCAAAAGGGAGCTGAAATATGCAAGTTTGGAAGCAAGTATGTCTCTCATGCCCCATCTTTTGGTAAGGGAAACTTGAAAGTTGCAATCATGAGGTGAGGAAGTCCCAGTGGGAGGTTCTTTTCTGTTCATGATTGATTGTGAGCACCCTGTCCTTTCCTGTTCATAACCTCTTACCGTATCTCTCAACTTGATTATTATGACTATAGACCAGGTTTTCGTGTAGGCAATATATAGAATTTCTGCAACTTGACTCCTAAAGAGAAACATGGAAAGAATTTAAGCCATTAAGTTTAAAGACTACTCTGCTTAAATGCTGCCTACCTGAGGAAGATGTCTATGCTCAACAGGCGCTTCCATGTTTTTTATATCAAATTTTCCTGCAGCTGTAATACTCATCAGGCCAAATACTGCTTCAGTCAAGATAAACCAGACTAAAGAGCTCTGCACTTATATTATTGCTAAGGTTCTGTGTAAGACAAAGCTGGGCAGTTAAAGGTGACAGTCAAACTCTAAGAGCATCTGATACCCATGAATGCAGTTAGTCTGCCATAAACCCAGCAGCAGTCATCCCTTTCTTTTAAAGGCGTAGCTTTATTCTACAGCTAGCATTTAGAGACTTGTCCAGTGTATGAAACAGGGTCAGTTCTCTCCTCTGCTTGAAGGGTTTCAAATGCACACTTCTCACTGGCTAAACAATTCTCTAACCCACAGCCTGACTGGAGATGGAAATATTCTCCACTTGTCCTGTTGGAGCCTAGCACCAGGCAGTAAATGATTCATGATTCACTGTACTAGAAAGTGAGAACACCAGAGGGAACATGACTCTGTAGCTTAATGATTTGGGCAATCAACCAAAATGGGGAGACCTCAGTTCTGGTTGGTGGTCCAAGAATTTGATGTCTTTTTTCCCATAACTTCTCAAGACTGTAAATTTAACCTTACCCCTAATGTAGGCACCTAAATCTTTATGGGTTTGTAAAGCTGTTCACATCTCCTCAAATGAGAGGTCTGTTCCATCAAGAATATGGATTTTAACAGTGCAGATTAAGCGAGGTGTTTGGCTAAGAAGAGAAAAGCCTTCATGGATTCATATTTGCAAATGCAATGGTTTGCCATTGAATTCTTTGTTTATCTTTTTTGCATTACCTTTCATTTTGTGATACAGAAGCAACAGAAGAGTGGCCAGAAACCTAGGTAATATGATACTTAAAAGCACTGTGTAATAAATGTAAATTAGAGATTGGAATCCAGAGGCAATTGGAATTTGATAAAGCAAATTATTGCTATTCTTTTATATTGACCAGGAAGGTTGCAAGAGGTAAGGGGAGATGATGAGAATATGCTGAGACCACCACACATGCCAGTCTGAGTCATGGGGTACTTCTCTCACTCAAATTACAGAGACTGAGCAAAGTCATAGCAAATTGTACAATATAGTTGTGTAAAGGGGAGGAGGAGAAGGCGCTCCCTGTCTGTCAGGCAAAACTGTATTTATTTTAAATAGAAAAATCTATGTAATTTCTTAGTATTCTCTTGGGCTTCTGTCCTTAAAACAAATAAAACAAAACATATTTTGGCTGCCCAGATGCAGAACGCGTGCCTATACAGATATAGCAGTTGGAGAAAAGGGAACCTAGAATGTGCAAACCTATTTGGAGAATTGGGATCTCATGACATATCTCCTTCCCCAAAAGCTCAGCGCTGCAGTTCCTTTCCTGTATGATCATTTAAGCTCCAGTGCTGAGCTTTTCATATGAAAACAGGGAATTGCATTCATTTCTTTTTTAAGTGTGTCCTGCTACATTACTCCTAACAGCTCAATCTTGAAAACTCCTTGGCCTTTGTAAATGCCTGCAGCATGAAACTGTAAACTTTTCTCCACCAACATACATCCAAAATACCTGAATTCCAAAGGAATGTATTTCTTCAGTAACACTGAGCTCCACTGCTCCCCCAAATTTACCTCAGAGACTGGAGAGGTAACTGAAAAATATGGCATTAAAAACTGCATCTAAATACACTGGCAAAAATCATATTGATCTCTTCTAATTTATTAATGTGAGACAAAAATTAAGTTTCAAAATATGAGTTAATATGGCATACACATGCTTTTGTTTCATAGCTGCATTTTCTCTGAACAAGGTTGTTTCTAATATTACTTAATTAAACAAAATTAAATTAATTTCTAAGAAACAAGAGAAAACAGCTTTGTTGAATAAAATGATCTTCATTTTCTTGAAGCTATTTAAATTAAAAACATGCGTCTCTACAGTTGGAAAAAAACCATCCATGGTTAAAATGTTTGAAGCCCATCAATCTCTTTAACCACACAGCTAATGTGTTCCTTCTGTTTTCTTTGAATGAAATCACCATGAGTGGTTAGATGTTGATTTAACATAAAGCAAGTGGAAATGGGTGTTTCCTTAGTCATGTGTAGAATTTATTTTTAAAAACAATTAGCAAGTGTTATGAATAAGTCAATGATTTTGTCATTTCGTAAATAATGATATAGATTATGAGTCATTAAAATTGATTACTGAAGTAAACTATGCAAAATGCAAATTCGTATTACATTTATTTGTTAGAAACAGCTGCAGAATTCTCTTATTTTATTGATGGGTTTCATTTTTTTTCCCCAAGTGACACTAAAATCAATTACTTAGTTTAAAACACCGGTAATTGTCAAGATATATTTCCAAACTTTTAAGGCAATACATTGGATATTTCCTATTATGGGTTGCATCATTCACAGTTTATTTATATGAATTTGCCTGCAAAATTAATTGGGGACTTTCCTAAATAAAACAAGCAAAATTTTCTCTTTTCTGTTTTATGTTAAAATGGTAAAATCATTTAATGGTTTGTTACTTTTCCATGGGAAAGAAAATGAAGTCTTTACATCATAGCAATTAAACTGTGTCTTTATACCAGTGCACCAATTTTAGCTGATAATAATGCATACCCATATTTACTACCTCTTCTGTCAGTCTTTGCCAACATTACATCTAATTACAGGTTCATTGATACGTTATTCACAGGAGTACAGACAGATAAGAGGAAATGTCAGTCGCTAGTATTTAAAGTTCAGTCATAAAACTCCAGTAATAAAAAAATAGGCTGCATAAAATCTGTGTAAACCATTACTCATGGGGGAACTGACACTTAGGGCAATACAAAATATTATTTATCAAGGTACTGAAACATTTTAAATTAACCTTTTTAAGAATAGGCAGATGTAAAATGCAATTCTATGACCAAAAAAAAAAGAAGCTAAAGCAGCCTATAAGATCATATTACAGACATCATGATTTAGCCAATTTTTGCCACAAGTTAAATCATCTTTTTCAGATGCATCTCTTTCAAGTACACAGCTGACAGTTCAATCTTTTCCAGTTGTTACTGTCCTGCACATGGTCCCTGGAAATGCTAATTGATGCACAATTGTTGTGATTATTTTAAAAATTGCTATAGATCTGCTTTTTAATTTTTCAAGGACATCATCCAGCAGATTAATGAAAGTAACTGGAGAGCAATACACACAAAATATACACCTTAACATGAAATATTACAAATTTAACATTAGTCAAAGAGTGGGGATAAAATATCACAAAATATTTGGATAAGAATTTCACATTTCTTCTGGTGTTTTCGAGCTAGATATTTTGCACTGTTGCAGCAAAGCAAGATTTTAAGGAAAATCTACTTGTCTCTACTTGTCTGTATGGAATAGGATTAATATTTATAGGAATATGTCAAAAAGCAAATAGTAGGAAGCCATAATGGTGGAAAATTGATTTGTTATAATTCCTTCTTACATATTAATATTCAAATCTGGCTATAATTGTGGCTGAGTAAAAACTAAAGGATCAGATTTACGTATGCTGTGAGTACATGTGTGTACAATTTTTCTTGTAAAGAAACATATGCTGATTCATGTGAAGTGAAATTAATAATTTGAATAATAGTATTATACTTGCCAAAACAATATACACCTCTGCCAGGTATTCTTATATCCTAATGCAGTTTTAATGAGAATTAATAGAAACATGTGTTTTTGAAACAAATGCTAAAAGGTCTCTGCATTTTTAGCAATTGTTTAAAACTCAGTTTTACAGCAGCCATTGTAAAAGAGTTGTAAAACTCCATCGCTGCATGTAGAAAGAAATATGATTCCAGAAGTTTTTGATGAAAAGAGGGAAAATGAACTTCAGTCCTACATTTGAATCCACATAGGTGAATTCACTTTGACTTCTGCAAATATTAGCACAAAGCCTAGTTCTGCAGTTCTTTTCAATCTTTCTGTAGGCAGAAAAAAAATTAGAGAACCCAACAGAGTTTTTTTTGTTGCAAAAAGGAGAACTTCTCTCTCTCATGTCCTCTCAAAGGAAAACCATCAACCCTAGATAATTCTTGTATTATCGACAGTTTTCTGGCTAAATCCTGTTCTCATCAACTAAGCAAAAGTCTGTTAGCTCAGGGGTATCACTGCTTATCTGCAATTACATGAAAGAACGAAAAGAAAGAACGAAAAGAAAGAAAGAAAGAAAGAAAGAAAGAAAGAAAGAAAGAAAGAAAGAAAGAAAGAAAGAAAGAAAGAGAAAGAAAGAAAGAAAAAGAAAGAGAAAGAAGGACTTGTTAATGATAAGATTTAAAACTTTGGTAAAGTCATAGCAAGTCAATATGTATATCTTTATAGTTCTATGACCCTCCTTTTAAGCATGTTTCTGTAACAGATGCATCCAGTCCTTTCAATGAAAATTAGCTTCTAATAAAATACATTTATAATGTATAATTTAATTCCACTAGAAATGCATAAGGGGTTATTTAGGGTTTATTCAGGTGTTTATAAGGATAGCAAGAAAGGGCAATTGGCTATATTAGGAGTACACCAAGAACTTAATAGAGACTCTGCCCTTTTGCTATAAGTTGCTCTCACAGAAACCCATACTTTAACTATATATAGTCGGTACAAAACTGTTACATAGACAGATGATCTGTCCTTCCATTCTGTTTGAGGCATTTTGCAGATTTAACCCAGTTGAAATTGGTCTTAGGAAGGTGCACTGCTCACTGTGGCAGAACTCCTACTTTGGCCCTAAAAGCTTGAGGTTGTTCTTCCACTCCCCAGTCCCCCGGACAGACGCCCTGAACTGAGGAAGGTCAGCATGGCTATGGCATGTCCATATTTCAATGACTTCTAGATATTCACCCCCAAACTGCTGCTAGCATTGTTGAAAGTTTAATGTGGTTTTGAAGAGCCCTGGACCAGCTCTGTGGTTCTTAGTACTCCATATTGCAAGGTCTTTGAGATCCAGTCTCCTTTTATCATGTCATGTTTTTCTTAATTAATGCTACAATTTCTAAACACTAATTGCACAGGTATGCAGAGACATCAAAATGATTAAGTAAAAAAAAAAAATCATTACCATTAACGAAAGTAATGATCCTGATTGTAGGTGTTGTACTCGGGATTGTCAATGTGCTTTGGACCTAAAACAGTTGATCAAGCCCCAAGTGGTCCGGCCTAGCACATGCTATTTCGTGAGTAGAGGCAGTTGAGAAGATTTCATTTCAGTGCTGCAGCGAGGGAGGGGATGGCTAAAATCCCCAAACAAAGGGAGGGGGGCAGTTATCAGGTCAAGTCTGAGCTGCTTTGACCGCGGCTGTCGCTCCCTCTGGTCAGCGCAGCCCCGGGCGGGCGCGGAGCGTGGGACGCACGCACGGCACTCGCCCCCCGCTGGCACCGGCCCTCGCTAATGCCCAGCTGCTTCTCCCTGACCTTGAGAGCTGGGAACTGCCCATGTTGCACATCCCCAAAGGTCAGAGCGGATTCTCTCAGTGTTTTGCATCCATACAGACGAGAAACACAACCCTACAATACCAGACCTGGTTTCTAAGAGCAGATTTTTGGGAAAACGCAACAACGCTACTAGACTGCGTTTTGCATCCGAGCACACCAGTGAGTCAACTGAGTATCCTTTAAATCGTTTCCAAGTGCTGTTTACCCTGCCCTGACATGTTTTCCCTAACGCATCGCTGTGCCTCGGCGCGCCGTCCCTGCCGGGCAGAAGCCGGGCCATGTCAGTGCGAAGGGAACAAGGAAAGGACCAGCGGAGCCGTGAAGGCGCTGCGGTGCCGGGACTCCCGGTCTTCCCGCCCTGCCTGCCCTCTCTCGCTGCTCGCCCAGCCGGTGAACGATTTTTGGGTGATGCCGGGGAAGGGGAGGCGGGGAACAGGCGCTGCGGTGCGGAGAGCCGGCCCGGCGCGGCGAGCCCAGCCGGCCGGGCAGCTCCGCTCGGGCCCTCGCACCAGGCGGGGTGCGCGGCATCGCTGCGCGGTCGGGCACGGGCACGAAGGTGCGGCGGGGACGCCTCCGGCCGGCCGGCCTGCGCGCCTGCAGCCGCCGCGGAGGCAGAGCGAGCGGGTGGCGGCAGGCCCGAGGCCCCAGGCCCGGCCAGCGCCGGGGCCGAGGCGCCGGGCAGGGGCGCCCAGCGGCTCCGCGGCGGCCGCGAGCGGCTCCGCGGTCGTGCGCGCCCCTCGGCATCGCGGCGGCGGCGCGGGCAGCGGCAGCGCGCAGCCGGTCTGCGCGGCCTCCGGTGCCGGGCGGCCGCTATTTAGCCTTCAGCCCCCCATCCCCCGCCTCAAATGAATGAAGGGCGGGAGGGGGACTGAAAAAAACACAGGAAGGGGGAGATTTTTGTCCTTCGCCGATGCCGCTCTACGTGATAATATGTTTATATGATTAGCTGAGCCCAGGGGTGGGAGCGCAGGGAGAAGGGGTGGAGATTGGAGGGGGAGGAGGCTGGAGGTGACTCCAGTTCAGAGCCGGCAGAGTCCGTGTCAGGACTTGGCGCTCTCCAGCCGCAGACGGAGCGGTGCACGAGCACGGAGAGGCTGCCATACATTCATTGGGATTTTTTTTTTTTTTGGTGTGTATGTATTGCGTTTTTCCCATTACCGCGCGCGTTACTTGCTCAGCGCCCGATCTCCAGTCGTTGGCGGGGCAGCAGCACAGGGAGGAAGAGCAGAAAATCTGAGGAGGGGCCGGCCCCGCACTCCGCCAGAGGCCAGAATGTCATCCCGGGAGATGTGAATCCGGTCGGTGAGAGCGACAGAGACACGGAGGAGGGGGTCCATTGTAACATTCGAGTTGTTCTCCGCTGCCCCAGCTGCTGGCATCGCCTCCTGATCGCTTCACAGAAGAGACTCCCGAGGCTGGGCACACACACTGCACTGCGCCCGTCCTCCTCTCCATTTCGGCTTTTTTAATTTTTTTTTTTTTTTTACTGAATTTATTTCTTGTGTGCGTGCGTGCGGGAGCCTGGCTGCATCGCGCTTTTGCTGCGGAGCGGAGTGTGGGGAACTGCAGGAAAATGTTGACTTAGACCCAGAAGAGCCTCCCGGCCGGCTGCGTGGAGAAGAAGCCGCCCCTGCTCTGCGCTGCCCCAGCCCTCCGAGCCGCAGCGCCGGCTGCCGCCCGCTCCCGCCCCAGCCCACCGCCCGCCCGCCCGCTCCCGCGCCGCCGCCGGGGCCCCGGGACTAACTCCGCCGCGATCTCCCGCAGCCCCGCGCTCGGCGGGCTGACCCGGACCGCGGGTCCCGCCGGGGACACAGACCCCGGCCCGCCTTCGGCTCCCAGACATAGGTAAGCGGAGCCCCGCGCTGCAGCCGAGCCGCGCGTTCCTGCCGGCGCGTTCCTGCTCCCTGACTCCTGGATGTTCCCCCGCCGAGCCGCCGGCAGGGATGCACTTACTTTAGGCTCTGCCTCCCCTGCCGCTGCCGGCGGCGGAGCGCTGTGCCCCTCGGTGGTGAGCCCGCTGCTCCGCACGGCCGCGCTCCGCCCGCGCGGAACGGCCGCGCTCCGCCGCCGCCCCCCCGCGCCCTGCGGAGGGACCTGCGGCAGCCGCGGCCGCCCCGCCCGCCGCCGCGGCCGCCCCGCCGAGCGCGGGGGCTGCGGGCCGGGGCCGCCCGCACAGCAGGCCCGGGGCTCCGCCGCGCGCCCCGCGCAGCGCGCAAAGTTGCACCCGTTCGCTAAATAATTACCTGTTGCG
Source organism: Agelaius tricolor (assembly GCF_023055355.1). NCBI lineage: Eukaryota > Metazoa > Chordata > Aves > Passeriformes > Icteridae > Agelaius > Agelaius tricolor. The sequence goes on along the minus strand of NW_027269271.1, from coordinate 17,938,600 downwards.
GGTGTATCTGTGTAACTCTGCCGAGCGCCCGGCTCCCAGCCCGTGCGGGGTGGGGGGTGCCAGTGGGAAGAGGAATAAATTACCCTTTGTCGGCTGTGGGGTGAGAACAACTTTTTGTTTTTTCTTTTTTTTTTTTTTTCTTTTTATTTCTATTTATTTTCACATGTAGAAATCTGGGGCCATCTGGAGACAGAAAACAGCGTGTCATGAGGCACCGTTGCTGTGTCTGGCTCTAAAAATAACATCTTGTTGTTAGTCTGCGCCGGCCCTGCTGGGATTTGAGCGCGGTTTGTCAGAAAGTAAAGAGCTCTGCTGGTGCTCAGGTGTGTTTTCTTTGCCCAGAAATGCCCCTGTGCGCGACGGAAGGAATCCTGCGGAACAAATGTTCTGCTGTTTGGCTTCCTCAGACGCCCCGGCTCCCTCCTTTTGTTGCTTGCCACGAAAAGAGGTGCCATTTCGCATCATTCTGCAGAAATTGTTTGAATTAATGCAAGTGTGAATTCTTACCGTTTGAAGGAGGGTATTAGCATATCAAAGGTTTCTTAGCTCCGGCTCAATTGAGAAAACTTCAGCTTGTCTTCCATTTGCTTCCAAGAAGAGGCCCAAAGGGCAGTGGGAATTGTAAAGGGGTAAAATGGGGAGGTGGATTTGGGTTATGTTTCTGAACTTTTGCTGTTTTGCAATTATGCGAGTGAAAAACAAGGTCCCTCCGCTGCAGAGCCCTTGCAAGCGCTCGGACAATTACACTCTATTGATTAATGGTTTGTTCCGAGCAAAAAAAGTGACCTTTTATGACAGGCACTGTGGCGTGGTTTCTGATTCCTCCTCTCTGGGAGGGGGATTTAGAAAGTGCTTTCTCCCGCGCTCTTGCTCTGGTATGGCCTAAACGTTACTGCGTGCAGGGATGAATGGGGAAGACCTTCTAATTACTTCAGAAAACAAATGAAATCTCGTAATAAAAGACCTCTTGGTTCCAGGCCTTTGAAACAAATATGCTTCCTTCCTTAATGGGTGGGTAAGCTGGGATAATAGATATTTTTATGGAGAGTTTTAAAAGAAGTTTTTATCACCACCAGCCATATGCTTCTATTTCCTTTTCATTCTAGAAAAAGTGAAAATGAGTAATTCTTGTAATCTCATTTAATCAGTGATACTGTGTTTACAAAGATAACCTAATTTGTGGTTAGTATTACCCTATAATAAATAATTCTCAACCAGCTATGGCAGGAGTGCTGTTTTGGTGGCTGTGTAGAACATTTATCGCATTGCAAGTTCTTTTACGAGACTACATATTCATAGTTTTTTATTCTTTTGTTAGTATTTTCTTGAGTTTGAAAGGGGATGTGGCCTGGCCTACCCTTTTATTACCTTTGCAAATCAATATTCATAATCCAGCAACCCAAAAGCCAAGCAAAATCCAGTTATCCATCAATAAGTTGGGACCTTTTCCAGGGACCAGATGTTTCTTGGTAACTGTATTCTGGTTTATATCTCTGGCAAAAAAGAACTTCCTACATTTTCCTTGCCTATTGCTTCTTTCCAGACCTTTTACTTGAATGATACAGATACTAAAACAGGTATTTTGTGTTTTTAAAAAGTTGGGTTAAGTCATTGATATGTAACATTTGGTCTGTTGTTTGGGTGGGTTTGTTTGTTTTAGATTTTTCTTTCTTCTGATTCACCATTTGGGGAGTGTTTCTTTTACTGCCATGAAACTGATGTGTCTTTAGAGTAGGATATTCAATTTCAGGCTTCAATTTCCTTTCATGTAATGAAGGAACTGAGTATATATGGTATGTCTTGGTGAAAAACACTGCAGTTGATCAAGTATTCTGCTGTTCTTCGATGGACACGGCTATTTGGGCATTTTGTAAATAGATGTATTTAGTGGTCCTAAAATTAGATAATTACTTTCAGGTAATTTCCAGCAGTTTATTTACCTAATGTCTTCAGCTGTCTGAAGTAGTACCTTTTGGTGGTGTAAAAGGAACATATTGATGTAATTGCCATTATCACACTTAAGTTGCTGTTAACTAGTCTGCTTTGAATGCAGAGGGCTATAAAGAAAGCGCATTATCCTTTCAGCTATTAGGGATAATCTAAAAATTGTCTTGGAAATGTTGTACTTTGGTTTATGTGACGGCAACCCCAAATTCGACAAATCTCTGAAGGTAAAAAAGTAGTAAAAAGAAGATTTTCAGCATTCAGATGACAAAATTGGACCACTTAGAGAAAAATTAATGTGCTGCAGCAGCACTTCAGCTGCCATTTTCAATCACTGTGGGTTACTATGTGTTGGCAACAGTAAAAAAGCATAGACGTTCAGATAGCTCAGGGAGCTGGTGGTTGGGGGAATCAGGATGTTGAATCATGTGGGGTAGAACAAACCAATTACTTCAGGTTTTGACTTGAGAATTTCCAGTAAACATTTTTTTTCCTGGCTTTTGGCTCCCCTGCTCATTAATAGACCAACATCAAAGCAGGCAACCAAACTTCCAAATGTTATAAAAACTAATGTAAAGATACAGATCTCACATGTAGTCTTGCAAGTCTTAATTTAAAACAAGCAGTCGGAGTTTTTATTGCTGCAATTTTCACAATCAGCAGAGACATTAACACCAGGCTTCTGGGTGTTTCCCTTCTTAAAATGAGCAAGAGGAAAGCTTTAAAAAAACCAAAGTGTGCTTAGTTAGTTCTTATTTGATCACTTCAGAAGCTTTCTCAATGTTTTATTTATCTCTTACCACTTTGAATGTGTAAAGTCAGGAAAGGGGGTTTCTCAGGAATCCCAGTCTCTAGTAAGGGAAGCACCTTATTAAAGTTTAAATAAGCAAGGTAGTATAGTCTTAGGAGTTTGTAGTCTTTATGGTTAATAGTATGTAATAATATGGTTGGTTTTATTCTGGAAATGTGATATGTAGACGTGGCATTTTGATGAATAGATATTTTTTTAAATCGGAATAGTTGTGATAAAGAAAATTTCCTGTAGTTTTGAATTACAGCTTTTTTTAAGTCCGTAATTTTCACTTAAAGGTTTTGGAGAGAGAAATCTCTAGTTAGGCAAAATATTTATCAAAGTTTTATTTGAAATACATTTATAGATAGCGTGTCATAAATTCATGTAAATTGTAATAACCATACAGTAGAAAGCATTGTTTGACATCTAGAGAGCACAGAAACACAATCATAAATTTTTACTGAAATTTAGATTTAAATTTTATGTATTTCCAAGCCCTTGCTCATCCTCTGTCCACCCAAAATGTTGACATACCTGTAAGAAAATACTGTTACCTTGTACTATGGCTCCTGCTGGGGATTGTGCCATGCCTAATATTAATGACAAATAACCTACCAGTAACACTTTATATCAAAAAATGCTCTGTGATTCCTCTGCATTTCCACTAAGGAATATCTGTGGATGGCTGATTATACAGGAACTGGAAGCAGCAAATAGTGATTTTTACCTCTTCAGCTGCAAGTGCAGAAGTTAAACTACGTGTGGTGTGTAGTGGGAGCCATATCCATGCACAGGTAGACAGGCAGTCACTTATGAACCATGACAGTTCAGAGCACAGGCCAGTGAAATTTGTACTCAGTCCTATTACTTGGAGATGTCATATTAAACAGACCCTTTCAAAGCATTTTTTAGGATTGATGTTTATGATGTACAAAAGTGATTTGAAATTGTGAGAAATTTGCCTCCTTAAGTATTTTTGTGCAGCTTTTAAACTTAAAAGCTGTCTATTATTTCTAAAAACACCCTCTGAAACAAGTAAAAAATTTTAACCATCATGATTGTAATTGAATGTCAAGAAAAATGGAAAGACAACAACCTTTTAAGGCCATTCTCAATACTGTTAACATTATCGTGTTTAATATTTAAATAGTTTTCGAAGATAGCTGCATTTTGTTTCCAACAGTTTTTTAAAATAAAAGTAGCAGATGGTTCTGGAATACTGGTAACTTATATATACCTGGTGTAGAAAATACTTCTGGTCTTTATTTAGCAAATGTGATTCCTTTTAACATTCTTCATTTAAAAGGTGGAGGATGACAGACAGGCTTAAAGCCCTCTTCAGCTGGTAATTTTCTAGGAGTTCCTGTTTCTTTCAGCCTGTAATATACAAGATGTGTTTCTACAGCATGGACTGGGAAGATTGTGTCGCTTAATATCAGCAATTTCGCTACAGAAATACACTTGCTTAGGGAGTGCTGCGATCTGACAGCATTCTCTAGATGCAAACTGATAGTTAACTAGAAATTGATTCCAAAGGGAGGAAGGAAAAAAGTCTTCAAATTCAGAATCATAGCACCTCCAAATTATGGATTGTTACATTAAATGGAGCATTTTATGGGTTTTAGAAGAATATGTAATATGCATATGCCATGAATTCATTCTTTCTGATTTTCATGAGGTACTCTAATGATTCAACCAACTCTAGCTTGCCATTTACCCAAATTATTTAGAAATGCAGGATAGTAAAAAGCATTGCAGCCTGACTGAAGCAAGCACAATGCTCAACACGTGCAGGTAGAGCGCACTCTCTAGCAAAATGCTGTTGATTGTTACTCTGGTGCAAAGCAAGCTTAAATATAGTTTGCTTAATTACAACAAAAATGCTTTTTTATGAGTAAAATAGTCCATGTTTGGGGAATGTTTTGTGTGTTGTCTGCTAAGTAAAATCCCATCACACTTGTATACGTTTGTTCAATTATCAGAGCAGCTAAGAGGAGGAAAAGAAATCAATTTACCCTGAAAAGCACCAGAAATAAGATTACCTTGGCTAGTAGGAACTTGCCAGCATTGTCTAAATTGCTTAATATTATCAAATGTTGCCATTTTTCATGTTCAATAAGAAGGATATTGACTATTCTACATGTCCAGGTCTGCTGTTTGTCTATTTCTTTAGAAGATATAAGCATTTCTTATATTTATTCCTACAATAGCAGCTACAGATAAATCGGAGGATCTAACAATAACTTTATAGAATAGATGGAATAATACCATTCACTGGAGAAATAATATTTACTTGAGATAAGTGATAACAACTAGTTTTTTCACTTGTTGTTCTCGTAACAGACAAATGTAAATACCTTAGCAGACATTTCAGAGTGAAAGGCGAGAGATAAAATGTAATTACTTTTCAGGGTGGCTCTGATGATGCCCATGTTCTTGTCTGTAACAAAAAAAAAAAATCTTTGCTTATCACCTCAGAATATGAAGGCCATTGTTACTTCTCAATATAAAAATATTTTCTGATTTCTAATGTTGACCTCAGTATTCATCTTTAACTCTTCTGTGTAAGCTGGAATCCTTATAACCATGAATTCTAGTTGCTGTTATCCAACGGAGCATTTAATAGAGCACCTAATGGACTCTGCTCCTGTATTTTTCTTGAATGCATAGCATCTTGCTTCATTCAGTTACCAAAACTAACTTTGCTACAAGGACAGGCAACACGACAAGTTAGAATCAATGGACCATTTGTAGGTCACAAAGTCAGTTTACTGGAATTTCAGAGGAAACTGGTTGAAAAGAGAGGACAAATGTCACTTTGAATAGAGATGTTTAAATCAGACTTCTGCCTTAGGGTAAAATTTAGGTCTGTTGTAGCCTAGATGTAATGTCTCCCTCTACAGAGCACAGCATTAATCATGGCTTGACAAGTGATCATGGGCTGAGAGAAATAGGGCCTGTCTTGGTTGTGTGGTTATTTTTTTTTCTAATCTTAATCTCTTAGGAGCACATTTTAAACACTAACATTTACACAAAAAGATTTAAGTATCAATGTCTGTGTTTCAGTAGTGAGAGTAGCTAGCTTCGGAGAAAATCTAGTTAGAGTTAATAAGAAGCTACTTGTGTTTCTTACGTAGATTCAGTATCAGGAATATTTTCCTTTTAACATAATGCAGGGCTTTTTTGTTTTAAGAGATTTATTTTATGCCATTTCCTCATACAAATATGGTAGAGTCTCGGTCTCCCTGTTTTGTTCCTTGGTTTACTAAATAACTCTAAATCTTCTTTCTTTACCATTGTTTTACAATGTGTTTATCACCCAAGAAAGATACTTCCTTTTACAAAACAGGCAATCTAGGGAAAAGGGGGAGCAGTTTTTCTAAAATGTAACACAGATGAGTGGTTTTTTTACTATGTTTATATGTTAATGATGTGTTACTTTATGGCAATGGGCTACAAAACTGGAATGAAATAACGTGAATGAAGAGTGCTATTTAAGATCCCGAGTTCTGATACCGTACAAATTGTGTTTAATAGTTAAATAAGGGATGTCTTGATTCATAGATAGGTGTGGGAGTGCTTATACATTTTATGGTAAAGAAGAGAATTTTCCCATTTCTCGGGCTTTTTTGCTGCTTCCTGTGGTGGGGGCAGTGTGGGAGCATCCAAGCACTGGGTGTGCACCAGTGCTAGAGAGGTGCAGCTCCTTCACGGAGGGTTACATTTGTGTCAGCAACTGTTGGAAAAATAGATAATATCAGTAAAGTAGCAGCAAAACAATTTATCACTGGAGAATGATGCTTTAAAAATTAGAGCACTTCTGTCTATCCAGTTGCCTGTGGATGTGATAAAATCCCCAATCTCTCGTTCAGGTTGAGCTGCTGCTTTCCTTTGTGCCCTCTGTTGGTGTTTTCCCATCAGTCGACACCTCACACCGATTACTGCTCTGAATCCAGATGACAGAATAATAACGCCGATTACTGCTAAAAGTTGTTTCTGGCAGCTGGGGAGGGGATGACCGACCTTGTTCCTGACTATCAGACTTGCTCTGCTGTTGATGGGCTCGGGTGTGCACAGGGAAGAGAGCCTTACTGTGAAATCAGTGCTGCAGTGGTGGAGAGCGATCACATGCCAGAAGGAGACTTTAATTCACTTTTCTATGCATTCTCTGTAATTTTTTACAGCATTGCAGTCTATGCCGGGGTGAGCAGTGTTCAGAAACAATTCCCTCTCAGTAGGCAGTGTTGCTTTTAAATAAAGTGACATTTTAAGAAAATATCTCTGAGAACAATTTCTGCTGTTGACTCTGCATTTCTCTGGCAAATTCCCGATGCCTGTGTTGATGGTAGGCAGAATTCTTTTCATCTGATCCAGGCATCCTTTCATTAGACTATTACACTATTTTTAGACTGTTTCAATGTGAAGTGACCAATTTGGAAAAACCTGCTTTCCCAGAATGAATAATGATTGAATCTTCTTTTTGAACAAAATGAGTGTTCTACAGAAGACTAATTCATAACTATTGTGTTGGCAGTGTCTCCAGCAGCTTTTATATGCTTTAGTCTAATAAGTATTTCTTAAATGCAGTCTGTCAATTGGTGAGGGTGGTTCTTGTGTAAGTCAGTATGAAGTGCTTAGAGGAGAGAAAGTGCCTAAGCAGTGGTGGATTCCTGGTTGAGCTTCTGTGCCAGGAACACGGGTGTAGGCTGAGAGTTGTTTTGAAGAGAGAGGGGAGGTGCAGGCTGACATAATCTGAAATTGAAAAGAAATCCTTTTGCCCTTCAGGCAGTAATCTTACCCATGCTTGAATAGAGCGTCATCTCTCCAAAAAGTTGATGGCTTTTTTTCCCCCCGCTTTCTTTATTTCTTCATTTGAGCAGGTGTATAATAGTATCTCATAGTAACTGGCTGATCCAACTGTTAAAAGATATTCCAACAGCAAAGAAGAGCTCTATTTGCAGCAGTCTCATCCTCTTGAACTGAACACCCAAAATTTGTCTTATGTTTATCCTATGTAATGGTGAAATATCAGTACTGAAATGGCTGTGTCCTACTGAAATAGGAGTACTTTTCTCCTCTTTTTTTTTCTTTTTTTTCTTTTTTTAAGATGATATTAAAAGCTTGAAGGGCTGTATTTTGGAGTTTATTTTCCCAGTGAAAATTAAAGTTGACACAGGGCATGTGTGACTTTATGCCCAATGTGTATGCATTCATTTTATGAACGTTCTTCACCAGTCTAAGGGCTCACTTGCAGAAAGTGAGATTTTGCTCTGCAAGAGAAACAAAACCACAGGCATACATTTGTTCTCGCTGTGTGAGAGGAGAAATTAATGTTGCCTGATGGCTTCCCAGTTTTTTGGGTGTGTGCTAAAGGTTAGATAGGATGAAGGCTTAATTATGATGTACTTAATATTTATAGCTTCATTCACTGAAGCTTTGTCCCATTTGCATTGAAGGGATTTTTATCTGGAAAGCTCATCCCATTACGGCAAACAAACTTGAGACATTTGAAGGTAAGGATAATGTCTTTTGGGACAAAAGCAGTTTACTCCCAGTTGGATGAAAACTACATTGTTACTTCATGATTTGATTTCAATTGATAGGGATTTTTTAAAAATATATATAATTTAATTTTCAAGATAACTTACCATTCAGTTCCATTGCATTTTAAACTTTGGTGGAGTGCATGTGTAATTGTATCCAAAAGTGACATTGGGTTTTTCCTTCTAGCAGTAAATAGAATGAAGGAATGCTGCTGCTTGGTTGGTTTTCAGTTAGACAAATGCATCAGATAGGATGAACTTGTTTTACTCTTAGGGGTGGTCTTTCTTCTTTGTTTAGCTCTGGATAAACAGAGCCATTTTTAAATTTCTTTTTTTTTTTCCTCTTTTTTCTCTTCTATTTTTTTCTGCATGGAACGCATTTAGATGACTTTGGAAAAAGAAATTTGTGTGACTTGATATAGGAAAAACTAAAGCTTAATGTTTAACTTTTCTGAGGAGACAAGAAGAGATACAGAGCTGGGAAAAAAGCAGAGAATGTTTCCTGTGTTACCTCCTTATGCTGGATAACATCGCAGAAGGATTTCTGGGAGAGTTTCTTTAAAATGATGCCTGATTATTTGGTTTCCTATGCCGGCTGTCGCCCACATTTTTCACATATTTTTGCTCATTCTTATTATTACCTGCAGAGGGAGCTTGTATATGAGATAATCAGAGTAATCAAGGCATTCAGGGCTGAATTGTTTCCAGTAAGAACAATTTCATTTCACTGTGCCTTTTCTCTTATGCAGAGCAGAAAGATTCTGCAAGACAGCTTTTAAAAAGGCTGTCCATCAGTAATAGCAAATTGCAGTGGGCAAATATTTTAAAATATCAATAAGCACAAGCCAACTTAAAAAAAAATACTTAATATTTCAAAGAAGTGCCTATTAACCAGAAGTTTAAAAAACACTTCTTGCCGGTCGAGGTGCGAGAGGACGGTTTTGGTGTTCTGTATGACAAGAAGCAGATTTTTGCTGCATAAACTGTCTTCTCAGATTCTAAAAATGTCATGTCAGCATCAGAGAGACAGCAGAGTGCTTTCAGGTCTTCGACACATCTCATGCAGAATAGTAGCCAAAAAGCAGGAGGTAAGTATTTCCTATTTACCCAAGCAGTGTTATGGAACATAATCAAGGTGACTGCAGATGAAAGGCTAACTCTTAATTTTGTTTTTTTTTTTTACTATTTAAAATATATAGAAGTGAATGAGTTTCATCCAAACTGAGGAATTGATACAGTCAGGTTGTAAAGCAGGCAAACAGTTGTAAGGATTTCTGTCTTAAGTTTAAATAAATGCTGACAACAAAGAGCAAGGAATGTCTTAACCTAAGTTTATTTGTATATTGTAACTTAAAATCTAGCTTGAAGAATCAGAAATTTGTACTTTAAGTAGTAATTTTTCTTTAATTTAGCACAAGGAAAAAAATCATCCGGTGTATTGCAGTCTTCATAATTTGTATTTTAGTAATCTGGATAATGAAGTTGTGTGATCCTTCAAAAAGTTAAGACTTCAAAGAAAAAAATAATATATAATACAGTTTCGCTTGCTGAGCAAGAAGCATAATAGATGGTACTTAGATTTATTCTGTACTTGTCTCTGGAAAAATGGTGGCAATCATTTTACTTTAAAATATTTCAGTAAACTTAAAGATGATTTGCTATGATACTGTTAGGAAATAAAGCAGTAGGTATGCACATTCCATAAAACAGAAACAGCTTTCTGTAATATGCTCTCCTGTAATAAATCTGTGGCATAAATTGGTCAGAGTTGATTTTTTTCTTTTTTGTTAAAGTTTAAATGAAGAGAACTTTAAAATTAATATACATTCAGCCTAATGTGATCTTAGGGGTTTAGTTTGGATTCTCTTTTTAAACATCGGGGAAGATTTACCATATCTAAAAGAGTAGTAACTGTCTCAATTTATTACTTATACCGGCTAATCCTTTCTAATGTGAAAAGTCAGCTTGTTATTGTAAGACCAAATGGCTCTCTAAGTAGGGAAACAGTTAAGTAGATCTCCTGTAATAGGTTGTTGTCTAATAAAGAGATTTATGGTATTGGCAAGGGCTATTGTATAGGTATTACCCTCTCACAGCATGATCATGTATTATCTTAACAACTCAGTGCCACGTTTATGTCGAGCATTTTCATAACAGGGTAAGAATATTAGCCACAGCAATTACACCCCAATAGGATTATAATGGTAAGATTTACAGAAAATATATAAATTCTGTCTTTCCTGGAGATTTTGGTAGGTGCTGGGAGTTGAAAAGTTGTACCATCCATTTTGCATGGGAAAATACTGATGTGTAAGTCATGATGAAGAAAGAGAGGTTCGTTAATTTAATCTTGTTGAGGAATTGTGGAGAGGCAAGGACATAATCTTTCTTTACACAGTGTGTCCTTTTCTTTCCTGGTGAGGCAGGGATGTTTCAGAAGTTCCACTCAGTGGAGGTTGCCGTACAATATGAAAATCCAGACGTGAATGTAACTTTAGTTCTGGTGAGAGGATAATGCAGCTGCGATTAAGATATATTTTTAAGAGCCTTGTATTTTGAAGGTAGAACAATGGTAATTTACATGCTACATTGGAAGAGCCTACTTGAATAAAATCATGTAATTTTTTTGTTTTAGCTGTAGCGTAACACGTTTTCTCTTTCACTAGTGCCAGGTTTTTATGGTGATAAGTAACTTAGATAATTTTTAAAATTACTGCAAGCAACAAAAGTGACAATAATGTCATACTTGTACAATTTTCATGTAAGTGACATTCAAGCTGTTCCTTAATTCTTAAAATTTTCCATCTGTTTTTTAAAAAAAACAAAAAAGCGAGACATTAATACTCACTTACTTGGCAGAAGCAATGTTCCAGTCACATTTAATAAAACTAAATTATGTTTTGTCAATAAAAAACACTTATGGAGACTAATTGAACAAAATGCATTAGGTTATATAGTCATTTATGAATAACTGCATTGAGTAGCACAGCAGTGTGCATGGCAGAGTGTGATGAAACAGCCTCATATTTTAAGATGGTATCTTGAGCTATAATTCAGAAAATACTGAAATAATGAGTGTTTAAGCAAACAAAATACGTTTCTTTCCCTGATTTCCTGTGCCAAAATTAGAATAAGGTAATTCCAAATTAAGAAAATTGCCATCTATATAGATGGCAATTCTTATTGTATAAGAAACTTCCAGTACATTGTAGACATACAGTGGTAGTATTGGTTACATCTGTAAGACACATTTCCTGGATGCTTTGGATTAATTCTATGTGTAAGGGTTTCTACAGAAAGATTCTGTACCCATCTGTTTTAAATTGTTATTGATCACCAGAGAAAAGATGTACACGTTTCTTTTGACATGATATATCCCACTTCTGAAAATGTGCTAGAAGTTGCTCATGGATTTAAATGTGGGGTTTTTTGTGTTTTACTGCAAAATAACTGGGACCTCAAAGCTGCTTTAATGTTAATACTCAAAACTTCATTATTTTTGTTATCATGGTAGCAGCGTATGGCTTCATCTGTGAGCAGTAGCCCATGCATGTTGTATCTAGTGCAAAATTCTGGAACTTTGTAGTTTTGTGTTCAGAAGAAGAATAACATTTTCTATTTTAGACAAACTCCTGTAGGTTCTTAGGTTGGCTTCACATTGCATTCTTTTTGAACTGTGGAAAGCGATGGTATCTTTTGTCTGTCAGTAAAAAGAAGACACAAAAGGATGAATGTTACCCCCAGTGAAAGTGGAGCTCCAGCCGATTTAAGAGCGTGAACTGTGACTGCATTGTTGAGGGCAGTGCTTGGCTTGTTATACCCAAGCTAAGAAGAAGCCAGTACTTAGAATAAATGGGTGAATAATGCATAAAAATTCAGTAAGAGGTAAAGCATTGTATCCGCACTTTAATATTACAAGTATTTATAATTAATTTTGAAAGTATTACAACTGATTGCAGGGGATTTGTTTTATGTGGATTTATCGTTTTAGAAGTTGTCTAATGTTTCAGAATACAATTTCTACATTTGAAAGACACTTGAAAGAGGAAAATATATGCAGAAATATTCTTACCAAATTGTTAGCCTTATGTGCTCTCCCGAAACATATTCAGAATGTGTATATGTAACTGAGAGATAGATTAACCATTTTTCTTTTTGTACAAATGCCATAATGAATGACCTCTTAAAATCAGTATTCTTCTGTTTGCAAGACAACAAATCAAAGCACAAATCCACACTGTAGTCATTTTACTTGCAGCGTGCATTAGGAATGAAGCCACACTAAGTCATACTTAACTGCCCACAGACAGCTAACCCTGGAGAAGGGGCAAGTCTTTTTCTTCTGTCTTTTTTATTATTATTTATATCTCTTTGTCTGTTTGGAACAGCCATGCTGTTATGACTAATAAAGCTTTTGTATTTGGCAAATGGGATGCAAGTAATCAGTAGTTCTTGGCTCATGACTGGAAAATCTGCCAAGCAGAGCACATAAAACCAATATAACCTTTCAAGTATACCTGTGAATAAAATTCTTCCTTATGCTTCTGTCACCTGTACAGTAATTAATCTATCCTTCCTACATCTTCACTTCTGCTGTTATTATTTCTGATTACAATGGTTTTTTTTTTGGTCTGTGGCATGATAAGCAAGTACTGCTAGAACAGATTTTAATTTAAAAAACAAATATAAGAATATAGGGACCAACAGTGAAGTCAGCATCTTTGTGCTATCTAATTACCAGCCAATTGAAAATTTTGGTTTATTTAAATTATATTTAGCTTAATATCCCCCCAGCATGTGATTTATTGCCAAGATTCCGTAGTCAGTAAATCTTAGTTCTTGCATATTTTCCATAGAGAATCACTCAATATATGAAACAATTATTTAAAACAATTCTTTTTGTTTACTACAATTTTACATATTAAAAAAAGTTACCAAAGTCCTAATGTTAATTGAATCAGACTCAAATAAATGAAAATTTTTAGTAAGTCTGCTGGAAGGTGTCCAGTAATTTTTTTTAAAATTTTTTATTTTAAATAGATACATAATAACCAACGCACCAAATAAAGCTGCAGCATTAACAGATTATTAAAACTAATTGGTAAGGGTGTAGGAAAAATATGTGGTGCAGTGAGAAAATTTGCTGCTATTTCAGTGCTGTGGTGAAGCAGTTTGCACAACTGTGTTCACAACCTCTGCAAAGCTGAGAGATAGGATTAATATATCCTTAGCTACTTAATTACAGCCATTATTTAAGTTACCTAAAGAAAACTGCTCGGATCTCATGCACCTATGAAGTATTAGCTGCTGCTATACTAGCTGGGTAGGTATGCTCAGTGGAATTTTTTTGGGGCTCACAGATGCTCTAAAGGAGTAGCCCCTGGTATCATGCTCTAACATTCACTCAAGCTCATATGACCATTGAGCAATATGACCATTTGCTTTTACTGCAGTGTTGGTGAAACACTGAATGCTGGTGTATGTAAGAGATTTCCACCACTTCCCACCCTCCCCAAAAAAACCAAAACTTTGGGGTTTTTTTGTAGGTTTGTGACTTGTAGCTCTCTGGTGGCATGGGCTGTGACATCCTGGGTGCAGTGGCGGTTTCTGCCATGGCTGCCACTTGGGTCGAGGGACGTACGAGACCTCCTGTCCTGCAGGTCCACATTCTCAGCTTCATTCTCTCAGTTGCTTCATGATAAAATGAAGGTGTAATTAGGACTAATTTAGCTAATCATCATGAGCTGGAGGTGGTCCCATCTGCCCTTCCCCCTGAAAACCTGTCTGTGATACACGAGTGCGATCTGTGAGAGTGAAGGGGGAGCTTTGTGTGTGCTGTCTGCAGATGAAGATCCTTGGAAACCAGGTTTGTCCTTTTTCTGTTATTCACAGTCAAAAAGTCAAAATCTCCATTTTAATGAAGACATTTCAAGGAACAGACGGGCTGAGAAAGATATTGTATTTCTTTACATGCTCCTTCCTCTTAAACATGGAAGAAGCCTTAGGCTATAAATTAAAGTGTTTTACCCTGTGTAGTTGATCTCAGGCTGCCCAGTTGCCGTGAGGAGTTAAAGTTTAAAAAAAAAAGAATTGTAAATGGCTTGGCAGTTTCATGTTTTTCAGTCTGTGGTTATCTTTTGTCCCCCTCATGTCCTGTTTTTGTCAATATTTTCCTTTCACCTAAGAACTATAGCAAGTGGGAGGAAAAGTAACTTGAAAGAATGTAGTCATGCCAGAGATGCATTTTCATGTGGGAACCTTTATAATAATCCCGTCATATAAATGACATTCACTATGGAAACAGTAAGAGCTCTTACGAGCAGAGAGGTTCATCCTGTGCTCCTTAGGAAACGCAGATTTACTTATCTCCCTTCCTGGAAAGGGCACACACGTGTTGGGGCTGGGGGAGGCTCTGGCCGGGCTCGCTGTGGGGGGACCTGGGGAAATTCACGGGAGCGTCTGGAGCCCGTGTGGTTTTATGAGCCTGTTGGAAATGGAGCCACCTTAGTGGATAGGTGTGTTTAGCATTTTTAATTTTGCCTGGTAGAGTGGTATTTTCTTTTTTCTTTCCTTAAGTCATTGGGTTCTCAGGTGTTTTTCAGTTCTGGTGAATTTCTGGGGGTATCCTCCCCGTGTAGCAGCTGGGGTCACAGGTGATGCTTGTAGTTTTGCTGGCTGGATTCTAGAATGTTTCTTAGAGTCCATTTTCCTTTAACCTCGAGCAAGAAGAGGTGTAGATTTTTGTTATTTCAAAAACTTCATATTTGTAAGCTTTGTTGGTGAGTCTTGTAAAATTTAAAATTGTTTTGCAGTGTTTGTTACTATCTCTACCACATTCTTAAAAATTAATTGTCTGCTTGAATAGTGTTTCCCAATCAACTTGAATTATTGATGTTTTGGTCCTTAGTGGAAGAGCAGTGGTACTTTTCCTCCCACACCACAGTCTGTTCAACCCCTGTTTAATGAGTTGTACTCCAGGCCCTGTAATAGAATTATAACGCACAAAAAAAATCATAATTATGGCTTATTGAGTGGGGCTAAAAATGGGAAGTGGGGAACTTGTGTGTAAGTTCAGGTTTTCAGAAAATGGTGATCTGTGGATGTTGAAGTAATCGGTACTAACTGTTTGGAAGTTAAAACTGTTAGTGGTCATTGCAAGATAAATACTTTCCTAGACAGAAATGCCAAGTTTAGTAGCATATTTAAATATTTGAAAATAGTTAGATGAATGTATTTTTAATTTTAGCTATCTTAAGCTGTTCTTAGACACTGTGTGTTTTACAAATATTTTCAAAAGTGAATTAAATAACAACAAAGTTTTACCAATCCTATGTAAATATCTGCTCATGAATGTGTATATACTTGAGTACACATATGTCTGGGTCTTTATTAAAATACTACTTATTTAAAAATAAAAAAGTGTCCAGTTTATCTTTGATAAAATTTGTGAGATCAGGAGAAAAAATGTGTGTCCAGAGTCATGGGTGAAGGTCACTGCTAGCTAGGAAGAGCCCGTTTCCCTTGATTCTGCTCTCAGTCAGCTGGACTGTACAGCTACATGTTCTAGTTAGTAAATAACAACACTGTGGAAAAGCTAAAAAATTGCTATTGTAAAATAATACTGTCACAGTGAATTTGCTTTTTATTTTGGAGTCAAGAAATCATTAGGGTGAAATCTCTAGCTGTTGAAAACTTCCACTGTACTTGCTGCAAGCTCTTCTTGTACACCATGGTAGTCTTGGGCTAGATATTTTTATTTTAAACAACCTATAAAACTGCTATTTTTAGGTCAAAAATGTCAAGTCACCTTTTGACTGAAGAGATATTAAAATAAAACTAAATAACTTCTGGAGAATCTGTTGATAACCAAGGAGCGTCGGGTGAAGTGTTCTGTCATGCCTCTGTCCATCGCTTCTTACATATCTGAGAAGATGGACCTTTGGGTTGACTTGGTTTTTTCCTGTCCATTCTCATCTATGTTATTCATCCTCCTGTCTTGCTTTTTTTCTTCCAGAAATAAAATCTTAGTTCAGTCCCATAGTGACCCGTAAGTGAGCTGTACACTTATTACTGTCACAACCTCTCCTGGATTTGATTTTAAACAGACAAACAAAAAAATTCCCAGAGTGGGCAATGGATGTGTTGAAATTGTGGTAAACTTTTTAAAAATTAATATTATTATTAATTATTATTTTTAAAATAAATAACATTATTAATTAATATTATTATTTTTAATTAATATTATTATTATTATGGCACTGTGAACCCATTAGCCACTTACAGAATATTGCAATGGTGCTGTGAAATCATCAGCCATTTATAGAAAATTATTACTTGCAGCATGGCAAATGTTTCAAAATATTTGTGTGTAGGTAAGAGATGCAGACATGGATCTATCTCATTGCACACTGTGGCAGCATCGAGTGTCCACGTTCATTCCTGCTTTGCCTCAGGTGTCCGGAGAGTTTCGTGGACTCTGCTGTAGGCTGGTGTGCTTTTCACGTGGATGCAAAGGCAGATGGTCGCAGTCCGTGCAGCTTGCAGCTGTGTCCCGGAGGGGAGGGAGCTCTGTACCTTGGGTTATGTGCAGCTGATGCTAAATGCTGGCACTCCGCTGGAAGGCAATCACATCGCGCTCCGCTGTTCCATGCGAGCCGGTCCTTCCCTTCTGTGTGCGGTGCCGTATGTGTTTTGTGATCCCTGCTGGCTGTTCCTTGCTGCGAGCCCTGCTCCGCTCCCGGGGCTCCGGGAGAGCCTCTGCGGGGCTCTGTGCTCCGGCCTTCCCTTCCCTTCCCTTCCCTTCCCTTCCCTTCCCTTCCCTTCCCTTCCCTTCCCTTCCCTTCCCTTCCCTTCCCTTCCCTTCCCTTCCCTTCCCTTCCCTTCCCTTCCCTTCCCTTCCCTTCCCCTTCTGCCTTGCCCCACGCCCTACCCAAGGGCTTTCCCGCTTCCTCTGCACTCGAAACCACCCGGGGGAATGCCGTCTTCCCGCTCTGCCTGCTCACTTGCTTTTTTATTTTTTTCCCCTTCTCTTCTTTCTTTTTTTTTTTTTTTTCCTTTCCTTTTTTTTCCCGGCCCCATGGTGTGACTCTCACTGATTTCTGGTGAGTAGCTGGCAGCACGAGGGAGGCTGCCTGATGCTGATGATGATGATGATGATTTCATTCTGCATCTGATTTGCAATCTATCGCAGAAGTGCCTGTAATGCTGACTGCTGTTATTTAGTGTTAGGATTTTAAAATATTAGAGTACATAGAGCACAAGTTAAATCAAGGTGGCTTGCTGAACATGTGTATAAATGGCATCATTTTGTGAGTGTGAAGGTTTGGCACAATATCTTTGGGCAAGTTGTGAAATCCGGTGATCTAGATTAAATTTGGAGGTTTTGAGATTGCTGAACAAGAAGCTAGTAAAATGGCATGCATTTTCTTAACAGGGACAGCTTCTCTTAAATTTGCTTTCTATCTGTTGAGCTGTCAGCCACTCACTGAAGGCTTAAAGCTATATTCATGAAAACAAGAGTTTTCTGGATTTCAAAGAAAATGCTATTTTTGTTAAAAGTAGCAATCAGAGCAAAAGGTTAGGCTGTCATCAAAGTGTCTGTAAAAATATGCTTAAGACCCCGTTCTGTTCTTGGCTGTTGGAAGAGACGATGACTTGTAAATTGCCTTTCATAAAAGTGAGTTTGATTTAAGGTATTAATAAAATCTAAATTTGTGCATTCTGGCTGTGGGGACTGAAGATTTTAATTTAGTGAAATGCCAGAACAATTTTTTTGTGCTCAGTTTGATAAGTGTTGTGTGAGAGTTCCATCTTACTAAATTAGGGCAGACATATATATTACAGTGTTTACAAACTGTTATGATTACAACCTGTTAAATTTCAGATTTAATATTCAGTCATCTTTGAGCAAAAAAGTCACCTCATTTTTGTCTCAGCGCTGTTGAATTATTGTGTTAAAATAGATTAAATTGCAAATGTTAATCTAAGTAACTGTGGAAAGTTGTGACCTGGATTTGAAATAGCCATGAGACTATCACAGCAGCAGTAAATCTTCCAGAACATGTAAGGCTGGCACATGGCAGGGATATGTCTGATGTGAGAATTAGAGTGCGGGGGTGCAGGAATAGCCTGAAAAGAACATTGTGGGCCAATATAATTTTATTCTAAAATTGAAAAAGGAAGAAATTATCACTTTAATATAAAGCTGTGTTTTTAAAGGTAGCACACAGTAACTTCATAAAAACTTATTTTAAAACAGCAATCTGAAATTCAAGCTGTATTTAAGAAAGACTGTTTGTGGCACTGAGGCACCTGGTTCTTAATCCTCATGTGCTTCCTCTGGCAACAGAGATTCCGATCTTTGAAATAAGGGTGGGAATTTCAGGTGCAGACTTCAGCTTAAGAAACCATCAGTTTGAGGAAAAGTAGATACTAAATGTGCTTCTCTTTTGTTTTAAGCTTTTTCCTACTGTCCTGTAATTGCTTTTCTCTCAGCTAAGCCTGGCTTCAGCCTTAGTTCTGGGTACTTTTAAAGCCTGATATCATCAAAAGACCCTGAGTGTTAGTTGTCAAGCACTGGCATTGCTGGAATCTTTTATTATCTTATTGCTTTGATTTTCTTCATCTCTCTTAAAATGTGTCAAATAAGAATGTGGGCGATGTCAGAAGAATATGATCATAGTAATTTTTAAAGCAGTGTTTTGACTTAAAAATAATGTTAAAACAATCCTGTTCAAGCAAATCTTGATGTTAATCAGGGGACATTAATTGATAATTAAACCTAGTGTATTAAATAATTTCTACACATGTATTTGATCTGGTTTGCTGTTCTTTTCTATAAATGGATATTTTTTATACAAATTTACTCTTTCATGAAGGAAAGAAATGAGCTTGCAGATACTGGCCCACGTGTCCACACGACGAAATTATCTTGAGGCGCTATAAAAAGGTATTCAAAGTGTTATCATATCTATTATTGCAGTGTTGACCATTGATTCTTTTCAGTTTCTAAAAAACACCAGGATAGTAGGGCTTTTGCAGTGAGAGCCTGAAATACTTTACCTCTCTGTTTTTTTTTTAAAAGCTAGAAAATGACTTTGTTCATTTCCTTCACTCCAGAGAAGGGTGATTGGCAGGCTCTGGCATTCAGCTGTCCACAGCTGAACTGCAGGGCTTGAGTTGCCTTGGCAGGGCTGCAAGTAAAAGTTTGTGCCGCTTTTGCCAACTGTGTTCTTGGCTCAAGCTGATGTTACACGTCTCTCGACTCCAAAGCGTGCTCATTTGCCAAATTCTACCTAAAAATGTATGCTGGAATTCCTAATTAAATAAACCCCCCGATATTTATTTTATTCCTTGGAAAGGCAGGCATTCTTTCACAGTAGATGCTGCTCTGGTAGAAATACAAATAAAAATTTAAAAAGCCCAAGGTGGATTAGAAAGTTATAACTGCTATTAGGAGAGAAATTTTCTCTTGCAAACAGATTAGTACCTTTGGTTTCTTCTAAGTAGTGAAATTATGTGACTTTACCGGGTTCTTACCGGAAGTTCTTTTCACATATACATTTTCTTGTTTATTTTTCAAGTATTCTGGAAATTGTTGTGCTTCAAAGGATAATAGCAGTCTGTATATAATTTCTTCGGGTTTTCCAGCATTACAGCTACCTTATTGCTGCCCTAAGCTGAAGGTAGCAGTTCAACGATAAAGGTGTAATTTATGCCAAACCAGTCTGGAAGGTTTTTCAGAAGACTGATAGCAACTGCTTTTATACATATTGCTATGTAAAATGCTTATTAATGTTAGCAGATGTTGCACTTTAATCCCCCAGAATGATTGTTTGGTAGCAGCAGGAGATTTATTAAGCTTGAGTTGTGTGAAATTGTGTGTGCATAAGCTGCTATTTAGATTGTAAAAATGCCATTGAAAACTGTAAAAAAGTTCTAACTGTAATTGGCAGAGAGGTATTAGCTGTTTTAAAAGAAGTATATGTGTACCACTGGCCCTTTTGCTGTAACCTCTTTATCATTTATCTTCTTGTATTAATGTCACTGAATTATTAATTCATGAGCAAGGTTGGATAGGGTGAAGGCACTATTTAAATGTGTGGCACATGTATCCTTATCGCTGGAGACATGAAAAGAGTCATTTTGTGTTATCTATAAAATGGAAAAGACATTTAAAAATTTCATTTACGGTAATCCACTTCACTTCCCAGTAAAACACCTAGATTATTGCTACTATTATATAATGTTCTTATTAAAATTTTGTAATCTTTCCACTCTCTTGCTTATAAATACTGTTGATAGACAAATGTAGACTAATTTTTTTTTTCTTCAGTTGCACATACAGTTCATGAACTGCAGCAGAACATATGAAGAGCAGGGTTTTAATAAAACACCAATTCTCTTTAATTTCTAGTAAAAGAATACAAAATAAAAGCCAATAAGTACTTATAATCATGAAAGGCTAAATAAATTATCATCTAAAATCATAATGTAGCCTAATTAAAGAAAAATAGGATATTTTCCAAAGTAACAGTGTCATTGTCACATTGAGCCATCAAGAGCTATATTATTTAAAAGAAATTGTAAATGTGTGGTTTGGTCTGCTTGATGAAACCACAGGATATCAGAGGTCACATTGCTGCTAAAAAATGTGTTAAAAATGTATCTTAAATTTCATCTGTGCTGTATGGATGATTAAAAAAAATTAAAATGTACAGGAAATAAAATGTTTTCAGTCATTTCAATGGAAAGAGTTCATTCTCTTGAATACTTTAAAAAGTGTTCATTCTTTTTAAAAATTCTTTGCATGAAAGCAATTTCAGGATACTTTGTCCTCAAGTACTTGCGGCGGCTGGCATGGCAGTGCTGGAGATAACTCATATTCCATTTTGTTTAATATTTAAAAGATATCACTTCACACTTCCCTTTTCACCATGCATGGAAGAGACCTTCACTGTTTCCACAATACACGGGGAGTTTTTTTCGCTTCAGAAATTTCTCTGCAGAAGAGAAAATGTTATGTAGGCTGCTAGGGAGAAGAGTTTTAAACAGTGGTACATGCAAGTAGAAGGAGCCTTCCTGCTGAATTGTAATTTAGAGTTCTTCTTGCATGTAACTTCTCCAAATGTAATCATTATGGTTTCCTGACTTAGAAATTCCTTTCTACAAAAGGAATAAAAAATAACTGAAATAATTTCTATTTTTCTATTATAGTTTAAATAAATAAGAAAGCCCAGTTTTCCCAACTGAAAGAATGTTGTAGCTCTGATGAATGACTGATACTTATTCAGCTGTCTTGCATAGTTAGGAATAGTCACCTGACTGTTCGAAGCTTATTAAATTGTACAAGGAAATACTCTTAACTACAGCACTATTATACACCTTGGCAACTTGTATGTCCTTGCAGAGCCCGTCATCCAGTAAGGGAATTGAATTCTTTGTTTCATTGCAGAATCAGGCCCTTTCTGAATAGATCCTGTAGATTTATTTGCCAGATTTAGTGCACACATTTCTCACATCCTCAATGATGTGCAAGCAGTAGGTGTGTAATTCAGTAGAATGTTTGTGTGTAGGCACAAGGAAGAGAGTGGTGTGTGCAGTGCTGTTATACAGGGCTTCTCACCCTTCAGCTCATCTTGAATGTGTGTATGAGAAAAGCCAGTTACAAGGGGAGAAAGCCAAGGAAACCATTGATTTTTATTTCATGGTTTAGGGTTTTCAGCCTTCTAAGTGCTACTGGTATGTAAAAGGGGTGAACATGAAAGATGTGTCTGCTGGCACTGCCTGATTTTTTTTGTACTTAGGAAGTCCACACAGAAGTCCTCCAAAGGCTTACATAAATTCAGTGGAGTTTCTACCTGTAAGTCATACTTGCCTGGAGAAACTCTTGTCTGTTTAGAAAGCAGTTAAAGACTTCTTCCCTTCTTCTGTTGTCAAAATTAAAAATTTTGTTGTGGCTTGTGGCCAAGTATGGGATGGTAGCACAGAGCACTTCTCAGGTTTCTGTGCAAGACATAAGCCATTACCTTTTAATACCTAAATGGTTTGTAAATGGTTTGGAAAATCCAGGTTTATGAAATTACTCCTGGAAGTTTGGTGGTGGTGATTTTAGTGGAACTAAAATGTGGTTTTCTAAATGTCCTGACCATAAGACTGATGGAAAGAAAACATACTCTCTGATCATTGTAATATTAATATTGCTTCAGAGAAAAGAAACAAAACTAGGAATAATGTAAGAGGTTATCTGAAAAAAGAAGGAAAAAAAAAAGTTTAGGTACAGCATGCTTTAAAACATGGTTAAAAGCATGCATTATTGAAATGATCATTAATAAAATGCATTGTTGTGATGCTATGATAAATTCTAATACTTGAGCATATGGTGGAAGAAGAAATATTTAAAATTTCCTTTCTCCTGCTCTCTATATATAGTCACAGATTTTTCACATTTATTTGCATGCTCATCTGATGTATTTTATCCTAGATTATCTCATTGCTCCCAAGAAAACCCTTTTGGTAATATTGATAACCTAATATATGACATATTTTGGTCATTATTATTTCATTTAGTGGTCATATGTATAGACCAAGAGGGAATCTGAATATTGATTTCACTGAATGGCTAGTAACAATGATTTATGAGTCACAGATTCGGTGCAGTGAGCCAAACACAGCAGAGATTACATCTTAGGTGCCACCATTGATTTTGATTCATATTTCACTGCACAATGATTAGGCCATGGTCTCACAGATGTTAATGTTCCTCTCCAAGCAAAGATCTGCCCAAACCACACTCAGTGCACGGTGACTATATCTATACACCCACTGCTTCTGACTTTACAATGCTAAATATTTTTCAGTTGCTTATAAAGGGTTGGTATCTCTGTGATAACAAAGGGTTTTGATAGAATTTTTTTTTAAATAATCAAAAGTGATTTTGCTGCACACTCAAGCTTGTTCCTGAAACTGGAACAATATAATTTATATTGAATACAGACCACTTAATATGATTATAAGTACAACTGATAGAAAATGGATGCTTTAAAATGAATGTTAAACCAGCCGCTTCATGAATCTTTTTGATAATATTCCTTGGCACGTGCCCAGAAAAGAAGTTTTCAGTGCAGTAGTTTCCAGGGAATTGATGCTACCAAACTGAGGTTTGTGCTTGAATATCAAATGCCGAGGCTGCAGCACAGCCATCCCCCAGGAGGTCCAGTGTGTTGGGGCTATACAGCCCCCAGTAATCTGGTTATGGTATGGATAAAAGTACATGCATGATAAAAATGTGTTCTTGTCTGCTCTTGCCTGTAACTTGATTTTATTTTGGAAGTGAGTAACGCGTGGGTGTTTTGCTGGCTCTGTGCTGGTCTGCGGAGTTGTCTTACTTCAGAGAAAGACAGAATCATAGTACAGTTTGGGTTGGAAGGGACCTGAAATTATCATCTAATTCCAACCCCCATCCCGTGGCTGGGGAGACATGCTGCCAGACCAGGTTGCCCAAAGCCCTATCCAACCTGGTCTTAACACACTTCCATGGATGTGTCATCAGAAACCCTGTTCCAGTGCCCCACCACTCTCACAGTGAGAAGCGTCCAAACATCTACTCTAGATTTGCCTTCTTTCAGTTTAAAGCCATTCCCCCTTGTCCTATCACTGCAGGCCCTTGTAAAAAGTCCCTTTCCAGGTCTCATGTGTCTCTTTAGGTACTAGAAAGCTACTATAAGGTCTGCCTAGAACTTTCTCTTCTCCAGGCTGAACAGTCCCAGCTCTCTCAGCCTGTCTGCATGGGAAAGGTGCTCCAGCTCTCTGATTATTTTTGTGGCCTCCTCTGGACCTCCTCCAAAAGGTCCACATAATTCGTATCTTGGGGGCCCCAGAGCTGGATTCCATACTCAGTATCAGAGCTCATCTCCCTGCCTAAACCCAGGGCCTAGTGGCCATAAAGCAGATCAGATGTGTTGAAATCCTTGCAGTCAATTAGAGAAACACCATGTCGCTTCACAGGTACCGACATGTCTGACCACAGTCCCAGGACTTAGTTCTGTTTGTTTTGTTTTTCAGTCTACTTCCACTTCAAACAAGTTCTCAGCTGTGAAAAACAGTGGAAGGGAAAAAAAAAATCAGCTAAGTGGCATAACAGCTTTGAGAAATACGGGCCTCTGCAAAGCCTTGTCAAGGCTGTCAACAAACAGTTTCCCGTCTTACAAGGCTGCTATGTCTTTGGTTGATGTTAGTCTAGTGATTTTTTTTTTCCAAGGGAAAGAAATGAGATCTTTAATATAAATAGATTATTTTGAGGATTTCTCTTCTCTGAGAAGTTTGAAAAGCCTTTGAATTTTCTTCAGCTGTTACAATTGCTTCTTTAGGTTTGTCATATGGTTCTCAGTGTTTTTATAAAGATACTCATTATTTTCTTGTTTATTTTTGATGTTCATAAAATCTGTCCTACATAGGTTTGAAAATGAGAGCTATTTGTTTTGCAGTTTAATGAAGAGAATGGCAAACAGCCTCAGACTGTGCCTCTGGTGTCCACAGTGATCAGCATATTTAACATGCTCAGCATGACACTGAGATATTACAGCCGATAACGGTTGTAATTGACTTACAGCATCCCTTTCCCTCCCCCCTTCTTTGTATGGTGAGGAATTATCTTTGAGTCCCCAGGAAGCTGTAGTGACACAGAGGGCAGAAGTGGTAGAAGGGTTTTACCTGCACTGCTTGTGTCGAGGTGGTCTCACGTAGAAGCGTGAGGTGATTCAGGTGAAGTACAGGGAATTTGCAATGAGGATTGAGTGACACGCCCCGTCTGCCCCTACCCCCTCCTTGATTCTGAGCATTTATCAAAGGCAAAAAGAGAAATTCAGGCTTGGCAAAAGGAGAGTGCCTGGAGCCAAAAAAAGCCATTCTTATTAGTGCTAGCAAAGGTTTACTTTGCTGGCTTATTGAATGAAAACTCCCCTGAGTGTCCAGGCTTTATCCTGTGTTAACAAGGGGCAAAGCTGGCTTGTTGGGAATGGACCGCTGTGTAACGTGTCTGTAAAACACAAGAGTGAGGCCAAGCTGAATTAGAGTGCTGATGAGAAAGGAAAATCTTTGTCTTTTCCTCTCAAATCCTATTTATTTTCTCTGTGAATGATTGTGGTAGACCACTGAGGTGCTGAGGACTGATGGACTAAATTGTGATGTTCCGCTGGTAAAATAGTGTCAGTGCACTGTTTAGTGTCGTGTCTTGCATAGGTAGATTGGATATTTTGAATATTCCATTACACTGAAGAGCTGGGAACTCAGGCTAGGGTGGGTGTTTCTGGGGTCTTTGTCAATTTTAGGGTACACATTTATTGCTCACTGTTTCAGGCATTCATCAGGCATTAGCATGTAACTTCACAGCACAATGCAGCTGAATGCATTGAAATAATTTTTTTGTAGCAAGATTGGATGACCTTGGTCAAGTCTTGTTCTTACTGTATTATTCCCTTCCCTCATACTGTATTCTTTCCATGTAACTTGGGAAGAAATGTTTTGGGTTAGAAATCCAATGTTCAAGGTGACAATTAATAGGGACTGTTGAATACAGAAATATAGATAAGACTCCCTGCTACCTTTTGAACATTAAATTGCTTTAATGAAAAGGAAGTATTTTTTAGCCATTTTAGATGGATCAGAGTTAGCCTTTTCTTTCTCCTTGCAATATGCAGCTGATTTCATTGGAGCAGATCAAGCATTGGTTGTTTATCATAGGCAGTAGAAGGAGGCTTACTAGATCAGCAGTCTTGATTGTTGTCAGGGGGTTTTTTTGTAAGGTCTCATAGCTAAAACTCATAACCAGATTTTCTACAATCTGGTACCGTAGCACTAATGTGTCATTATTAATGTAAATCAATTTTTGAATTAGCATATTGAAAACTTAGGAATAACTCATGTTGAATGCATCTGAAGACATGTTCAATGTTGAAAACTGGATTTGTATCTCATTGCAGATATGTAGAAAATGGTAGCTCTTGGATCATAAACAGTATTAGTCTCATTTGAGGATTTTACTAATGCGGCTTAGACAGTTTTACTAATCACACTTCGCTAATTAAATTCCTGTGTTACAGATTATAGTAAGTTTAACTTTTTTGTTTCTTTAAATTGGGAAAGCCTCATGATGGGAAAGCATGTGGACACATGATTTCTCAGGAGACTAAGTAGTCTATTATACTGTATGAATATATATCTATTCACCCTTGCCTTCTCTGCCCCCTCCTTTCCTCTGCAGAATGGCTCATATATATTACAGAATTACTCAGTTTCATAAACTGAGTTATGAAAGGCAGTGGGGGTGCTGCTTGTGTGGCAAGGTAGGTCACACAGGATTTATAAGAAGGACTGCCTGGTCCTGCTAGTTCCCTGGCATGTATGAACTGTGCAGCTATGCCTGATGTTCCTTACCTCTGTGTGCCTCATCATCTGTAAAGCTAGTGCAAATTTTATTTCTGTAATAGGGATGTTAAAGCTTCACTTGAGGTTGCAAGTGCTCTGTGGTGTTTCTAAAATGATTTGGAAAATTAAGCACTATACTCTAAAATACATCAGCATTAGTCTGAATGACTTTTAGCTAAAGAAAAACATCCTTGCTTAGCTGGAAAGATCTCTGTGTTCTCCTTTGTCTTAATTGCCTGAAAAGCTGGACAGAACAGGAGGGAAAAGGCAGCTTTTGAGCATGCTGTGTCAGTTGTCCAGAAGATCTTAAAAGACCCTTTTTTGGCTTTTGAAAATAAAACCTTGGGAAGGTTAAACAGAGTAGAGTTGGAACGCGACAGTCCTTTAGAGGTCTTTCTCTTCCAAGATAAAAGTATTTCAAGGAGCATGCTTGGAGCAGCTTTCTCTTATCTCTGGGGTGCTCTTGAGCAGTGTTGGGGGAGAGGGATGGCCAGCAGTGGCATGTATTCTGCTGCGGCCGTGTTCCGGCTGTGAGGAGCTTCAGAAGCACGGGAGAACAAGGAGGAGAGGTGGGGGCACTGAGATATTCGGGACTTGGAGCACAGCTTATGAATACAGTATGAAGAGATGCCCAGTACCTTTGCAGTGTTCCAGGCTTGAACATTAACATTTCTATTCCTGATCTGGCCTTCTTTGACAGTGCATATGAGAAGAATCTTAAGAAGGTGAACCACTCTACTTTCAGCAGGGGGTTGTTTTTTTTCCTGTGGGAGATTGCAGTATGGCCCAGAGGTAGGGATTTAAGTTACAGCTGAAATTTTCTGGGCAGCTTTTATTGCACTCTGAAATTCAAGCAAGATTTTGCTCTAGGGAGTTTCTCTTTGCCCCACCCACAGGCTGAAGCAGTCAGCGATGCAGAGAAAATGTTTATTAAGGTCTGAGGGGAAATAACTTATTTGCGCAGGACAGCCACTCACTGTGGTCTCCTTTTTCTGTTTACAAAGAAGTAACTTAATACATCTTTTCCTGCTTCTACTCATTTGGTTTGGGATTTGTTGTTGTTGTGAGATGCCACGGACAGTCTCTGTCTCGCTGATAGATGGATGGTCAGAAGGATGTGGCTGACAGCAGTGTCTTTAGTCCGAGTGCTCCCTGGCTCCAGCTCACGTCTGGATGCCTTTCTCAGGTTGAGCTTTTGTTATGCTGATGAATGCTTGGAACTGCACGTTCTTTTACTTAGAGCCACACAGAGATTCTCAAATACAGAGGCTCCATTAAAATTTGTTTGCTGTGAACACGTTAACTTATTCAAAAGAAAAGAAGCAAACCCAAATTCAATTGCATCAGTTTTTAAACACAGTTTCATTTTTTCTTGGTTTTTAGATAAATATGTGTTACTGATAATCTGTCAGGAGCTGGTTAGTTTATCTTGAATTCTTTTTGCAGCAGCACACTGAGTTAAATTCTATGTCTGTAGGCTACAGCAATCTAAAGAGAACAATATATTGCACAAAACACTTAAAATTTTTCTTTAAAATGCTTGCAATTTCTTCTTATTTGAATAGTTTATGCTGGTTTTGGTATTTCAAAGGCATCAATATATTTTCAGAAACTGTTAGGTCCTTATAAAAGTGACTAAGTCAGTTTAGAAGGTCAAGAACTTTACTCAATTGAAAAAAAAAAAAGCAAATTGTTTGGCGTACATTTTGCAACTATTTCCTAGGGAGATGCTGGGTCTTACGCAAGTGATGCTTTGATTATTGGTTTTATTTTTGACATAACTCCTTCCTCCCCACTCCAATTTAAAAAGGCCCACAAGGAAGTGATGACTGAGGATGGTAAAGCACATGGATGTCACTATCCAGTTGAAGCTGAAGATATCTCAAAACCTGAGAGTGCAGTGATATGTTATAGAAATAATGATAAAAGTTGAGTCTCAGGAAGTCCAAATCTTCTGGACAGACTGGGAGCAATCAGAAGGCTGATTTAATTTTACTTTTAGCCATTATTATTCATCATCTATTCTCCTGGATTATTCTGATTGCTTACTGAAATTACACTGATTAGTCTGTAGTGTGTGTGGAATAGTTTAATGATTTTTCCTTTGGGTGCTACAGGTGGAAAATTAATCCAAACTCTTCCCAAGATTCTAGCTGAACTCTCTCCAGGGCTTTTATATTTGGAGATCATGGTGGCAATTTTTTCTTCTCAACTCAGCAGGAGCTCCTTTGCAATTTTAATTTCTGCTGAATGCAGTGCATCATTTGTGGACTTTTAGATTTATTTTCTTTTAGCATCAGCATAACAAAAGAGTCTCAGCCCAGTGTAAAAGATCTAGAGCTGGAATGTGACTGTGTCCTCACAACCACTTCGGGGTCCTCCTGTGTCACCATCTAAATTCAGGTCACACCTTGTACCTCAGGGCACATGGGTGTGTGCCAGGGAGAGCCACGCTCTGCCCATCCTCCACTCCGTTTGCTGTTGCCTGCTTCTTGTTGAAATATGTGTGGAAAAAAGTACCTGTGACTGAAGAGCACCTCTCTGTTGTTGGAAATTGGAAATAGGGTTCATTTTTTGGTATCAATAAACATAAAATCATATGGTCTCAGATGTCAGTTTTCTTTAATTTCCCTGTCTGAGGAACCACAGCACACTTGTATTGTGAGAGGGATGCGTCCAGTCCTCTTAAAGAGGAGCCAAGTAAAGAAATCTGCATGGCTATTTAATAATTTCCAGAGATACACTGCCTTCCTTGAGAGCCAGAGAAATTGTTCCATAATGTTTTCTGTTAATTCCCATCTTTCTCTCCTTGTGGGAAAAAATGAGTGTCAGTTTTGTTACTGTTTGTGTGCTCAGGGAACAAACTTTATCATTGATTATGATTAACATTTCTACTTCTAAAAATTATCAACATTTCATAGAATTTCTTTATCTGGTATTTCGTGCTCTTCATCCTTTCCACTTCTCCCTGCCAAAAGGGTAAATGTATTTTTAAAGCCCTTAACATGCTCTAGTACTCATAAGAATCATAAGTGGCCCTTGGATCCTGCCACTTAAATTTTAACACAGTCATTGTTACATGGTTTTAAAGTAACATTAATTTCAGATATCTCAGCAATACGTCCGCACAGTCCTGTTCGTTCGAGCAAGCCAATGTCACACCGGGCTCAGCCCTTTGCATCCATGGTTGCTGCAGTGCTCAGTGTTCTCCAGAGTTGTTTCACATGTCTGTAATATGTAGAGCCAGCTTTCTACTTAAAAATAATCTGTTCTTCAATGGATGTTAGTTTTTCTTTAGCTTCCCAAACTCTAGTAGTCAGGGCTGAAGCATGACCTAGCTTCACACAGTGAGATATGGAAGAGGATGTGTGTAGTTACTCAGCTGGCTGGTGAGAGAATAGAGTCATTAGCAAAAGGGAGCACTCTGCTGTCAAATCTTCTACCACAGCTACTGCACTCTATCACTATAATTATATTTTTCAAATGCAAATGATAGCTTGAAGAATTCTTACTTTGGTACATCGTTTACAGGAGCAGTTCAGTTCGTATTTCTCAGTAGGAGACAAATCTTGTCTGAGGCTAAGGACAGAAGAAGGTCTCATCCATTGTTTATTCCCTTTTCTCTGAAGATGTTTATTGTGTAGAAATACAGCTAACTGTGCAGTGATATGAAGAGGCTGCCTCACCAAATGGCGTATTTTGTCAGCAAAGCAGCTGTTACTGCCTCTCTCATCCAAGGAGAGCAATCTTTGTGTAGCATGAAGGGAACGCCAGAACCATGGCAGGGAGCAGATCTGCTCAGCCTTCCTGCTGGAGGAGTTGCTGTGTTCTCAGCCGCTCCATGTTTCAAATCCCCAATAAATATATATATAATATATAATACACACACACACACACATATATGTATATAATGCCCTAGATTTAATTTTTCTTTGTTTCTTTAAGGTAGAGAAATACAGGTTGTGTCAGATTTGTGGAGTAAGAAAAGCTTAGCCAACTCATCTACAGGTTCAGTTTCTTATATTTAGTGCAAATGTTCTCCTGTTGGTTTTTTTTTCATGTGTCTTAGTGCAAATACATCAGTAACACTCATGCTTTCAACATTAACACGTATCATTATTTGGCATTGTGCTTAGTGATGATTGACCTTGAGAGATTACATTCCAGAACCCTGCCAAATTCCCAGCTACAGTGCAGGCATACTCTCAGTTTTTACTAAATATTTCCGTCTTCGTGTGAAGTAAAATTTGGTATTCCAAATTATTGGTGTTCAGGTGCTGATAGATTTTTTTTTTCTCCTTTTCTTCCAAATCTTCTGCTACTCCAGGTATGAAGATGAATAATGCAGACCACTGGTTTCGATGATGCTGGGCTTTTATAACTGGATTCATTAAGGAATACAAAGAAAATTCTTACAGGGATCAATAATGGTGTCTTCTGGCTGCAGAATGCAAAGTTTTTGGTTTCTGCTCATTATCAGCTTCCTGCAGTGTACTGAAGGTAAGCTTTAGTTTATTTTTTACTTGGGTTTTCAGATGAGTTAAATGGACTGTACAATTAATTTCTATTAGATAACTTGAAGTTTGTGGATGACAAACTAAACGTAGTATATTGTAGGTTTAATTTATAAGACTCAAATTGTCCCTTTTTAATGAAGAAAAGAAGAAAATAAGTTTTTTTAGGTTTGATAGTGTCATATGTTGAAATTGAAGTGCAATGTTCAGGCAAGTGAAGTATTTAATAGCCTTGATTGGTAGGTGCCTTATTTTTGGATTCTTCCTGTTTATCCTTCCTTTTCTATTCTCATTGCACAAGAAATATATGGATATGTTAAATGTGATATAAAACAACTAAATGAAATACCCGTTTTACTTTTCTAATTTTGCTCACTGAAAACGAAATGGCAAACACTTCATTAAGATTAGTGCTATGCAAGTTAAATTCCAGGAAATAAAACTCAAAGTTCATACAGAAATAGCATGTACTTGAAAATATTTTTGCTCTTTTTGGAAAAGGAAAAATACTTCACTGCTATCAAATGTGTTTAAAATAGCTGTTAAATTAAAGAGATGAGGAAGGAAAAAGATTTTTAAAAGAAGTTGCATTATCTGTTCTTTATCTGGTTTTTTTCATAAACTATACTTCATCCAGTTAGTCTGTCTCCACAGCTGTTCTTGTGGCCCTTTTAATAAGCAGAGGAACACAAATGAATGAAAAGGAAAACATGACTTATGAATTTTTAATTGCAAATATTCATATAGAACTTGAGGCTGGTTTTGGGTGTGAGCATTTTGATTGACTAGATTGCAGGTGAAAAGATTGGTGTATAAAATAGCATCTCCATGCCATCTCACATTATTCACTAATTGATGTATAATATACAGAGTTCCTTCCTACATCTTTGTCATGATCTCAGCAGTTTTTAAAGCAGCTATGCACGTTACTCTGTCAAAATTCCCTGAATTTTAAGGCCAGATTTTCAGAAATACTTCTGGAAAACTACCCTGCCTCCTCCTCTCTTTCCTCCTAAATTTATATAAGTAAAAAGAAACTATTATATAAATAAAAAATCCCTAAAAATTCAAATATTTTCTGCAGCCTTCCACACTCACTGCATCATTTCCTAAGCTTTCTTTGCAGCCTTGCCCAGCTGGGGCCGTGCTGGCAGACCGAGCTTTGCCGAGATGGGTTGTTCATCTGCATGTGTGAACACACACATCTCAGGGAGCCCGTCCTCCTGCCTGCTTCTGAGCTTGGGGAAGTCTCATTCCACTGAAACAGCTTCCACAGTCAGTTCCCCATCCCTCCTCCTTAAATGTTGCCAGGATGTAGTAGGAAGCTGAGCAGATCTGAGATGGTTCCGTGCTTGGTGGGACTCCTGCTCTGGGAGCCGCTGCCCTCGCGCTGCCTGCCCGGGCTGGGGACTTGGCTGTAATCTTACTTGTACAGGGCAGCTGGAAGAGAAAATGCTTTCCAGCCTCCTTCTTAGGTAAGAAAGGTAAATGTGGATTAGGAGATTGGAGTTATAAACTTTATGACTAGCTGGCTTGGTAATAGCTGGTGCTAATTATAAATGCACTTACATTGCAAAAGTGGTTGCACCAGGTGAAACCTAAGATGTAGGAAGTTGAGACATCTATTTATGGGTTTTTGTCTGAAGTTTTAAAACACTAAGGTTTTTTAAATTATTATTATTGCAATTGTTTCAGATCTCTCTACTTAATGCATTTTACAAACATTCAGGTGCTTGCAGTTTAGTGCTGTGTGATGGTTGAAAACATCTGAAAGCAGAAAGAAAAAGCAGACGAACAACTCTCTGTGGTTTGGTTACAGTTGCAAACAGCAGGTTGTAAAACATGTTTTATCTGCTGAGTTTGGAAGGGAAAAAGTCAACTGAGAACTTCTGCAGATTGAAATTTTACCATTTGCAGAAAGTTAATTTTCATTGTCATCTGTAATATTTCAAGTTCATTTTGTTCTGTCCCTGTTTTTCTTGCTTTTAGTAGCCAGTAGCAATCTTTTGATGCTTCAGTTGTGAATTTACTTTTTTTAAGTCTATACAAGAGCTGCTTTTTTAGCTAAAAGAAACAGGGAAGGAAACTGGGAGCAGAT
This sequence comes from Agelaius tricolor, assembly GCF_023055355.1. Lineage (NCBI taxonomy): Eukaryota > Metazoa > Chordata > Aves > Passeriformes > Icteridae > Agelaius > Agelaius tricolor. Next base: position 17,905,285 of record NW_027269271.1, on the reverse strand, counting down.
AACAGAATCATACCAAATTAATTGTAAATTCTTAAAATAAATGAAATACTGTGGCTCTGTATACTGGAAATGAATATTAATATAGAGTTGGCTTCCAGCCACAGAAGAAAAATGAATACTGCATTATTACACTTTCTCACAAAATTACATTGCCTTCTGCTTCAGTAATAAGAGATGCCAAGTATAACATGCTTTAGTAGCACTTCATGCCTGGAAGTATGAACATGAACAAAGGTTAAAATAAGAGCATCTAACTTTTGCTAGAAATAAGAAAATCTTTAATTCTCATGCTTGGAACATAGGTTTTTTTATAGAAATCTGATGTGTACATGAAGGTTGTTGCAGTTACTGGGAGAGATAAAACCTGGCTGAATTCCCTGCTGTTACATTTTAATGTTTCTGTACAGTTTAATGGAGAGGAAGGGGGGGGAATGATCCTGGGTGTGGACAAGTGATTCATTTATTCATATAATGAAACATTTTCCAATCAAGAAAAGGCTTTATAGCTCTCACAGCCTTAACTTTTCCTCACCAGGGAATTGGCAAGCAGGCACAGTTAGACGAAGGCTGTAATTTTCTTTTAGTGTTGCCTATCCAAACAGGAATCGTGTCCTCAGATAAGAAGGTCTTGGTTTTGCCTTTTTTTTTTTTTTCCCTGGCTATGCAGTCCAGATGGGATTGCTTTTGAAACAGTCCATTCCTTCAGGTAAAATGCACCTGGAACAGACAAGTGCCGACAGCTGGACAGGAAAACCACACTGAGTTATTATACACTGCTGGTACATCTGATCAACAAGAAGTCAACATTGTTGTTTTTGTTGTTACTGCCACCAACAGCAAGCATTGCAGCCCTAAATGAGGAGGGGACAAGAGGCTGGAAAGAGGAATGAAAAGCTTGAGTCATGAGCTGGAGTATTATTAATCTCATTTCTGCAAGTTATTTTTCTGTCCCTTTTTCTAGCATGTTTTATATAGGCATGTCTTTCAAACCACAGTTGTATTGCAAAGGCAGAAGGGACTGCCTTGCCTTGGGAAGCAGCTTGGCTCAGCCTTGGGCAGGTGCCCGTGGGAGGCCTGGCCTGGGCACTCAGGGCAAAGCTCCCTCTGCACTGTCCCGTGTCCGTGTCTGTCCCAAGCCATCAGGAGGGGATTCCTGCTCAGTCCCATGCACCTTTACTTACCTGTTTCCTACAAACACTAGGAAGTTAATTACTTTTGACACCACCTCTTTTTTTCCCCCCTTCCTAATTAGGTGAAATCATCTAACAAGTTAAAAATTATCTGAGAAAATAGAGAAAGCCAGAGAGTGAGATCACACACGTCTTGTTTCCATAGCAAAGCAGAGTAGAAAGCATATTATATGTATTATTGGTTTCTCTTCAAGCAAGTTAAGACAGATACACTAATATGCATATGAAAAAAAGATGTCAGAGCTAAACATTCCGGTGTAGATTGGTTTTTGGACAGTGCAGGTTTCAGTATTTTAAGCTTTATCTTGCTTACAAAGTCCACCTTTTTGACTAACGTTTGATGCTGTTTGTTTTTATTCTTTTCTGCTGCTTGAAAAGCACAAGTGCCTTGGAAGTGCTGAAATAATTTTCTTTGCTAACATTCTATTTTAACCAAGGTTTAATTCAAGTTAAATCCATTTTATTATGAATTATTATCTATGCTTTGTCCAAAGGAAGAAGCATCATGCTTTCATTATCTATTTAATTCTGTTTTCCTAAATGGAATTAATGTTATTTAAAGAAATCCAGCTTGTCTTTGCTTCTGAATGTTTGTTTTAATGAGCATTACACTGAAAAGGATATATTCCTGTAAATTCCATCTATGCCAGCCAAAGAGCTGAGTGCTGAGTTGGAAGCAGTTCTAAGTGCATATTCAATGTTAGTGCATTTACTAAAGAAAATGCTAAATACAGATAATGTACTTTGGGCCACTACAAAGATATTTGCTATTTTAGTGTATTACTCCAGCTCTTCAGCTTCCTGTGAAGCCACTCAGGCGTGGAGTGTCTAAGGCACATGGCACAGGTACTGAATAAACAGTAAAAGCATGCCAGCTTTCCTACATGCTTACTAGGAGTATTAGTAGGACTTTGCCCAGGATAAAAATTATAAAAAATCTTGTACCATGGCCTTGAGTAGAAATCGGTTTCTGTTAATTAGTGGATTTAGGTTCTGCAAGGAGTGAAATCCATTATGGAGTCACACTGGAGCAAAGAGGAGCACCGATTTAATTTCTAGCCATGGAATTTATCACAGTGAGGGCTCTGTCAGGCCCCCAGTTAGCAGGAACCACTGGGTTTACAGAGCTTGCAAAACATCCATAAGCACACCCAGTGTGCTAAGGCCAGACTGGTACTGCCCACTCTTTGGAGGATCACTCTAATAAGCCTAATGCTATCTTTATTTGTATCATATATACCTGATATGGTTTAGGATTCTTTAGAATTTTTTTTTTCTTAATTGATTAATGCAGATTATGCAGAATTTTTCTGAAGAAAGCAACTGCAGCTCTGGGTCCTGTTTTCTGTCCTGAAAGATCATGCCATTTTTTAGTGGTATTTTCTGGTGCATACATATCTGGGACATCTCTCTTTTCTTTTCTAATAGAGGGCCAACATATCTACTAAAGAGAAAATTTATCTGAACAGCAAGACCAAAGTTCTTCTTAAAGGAGAATGTCTGTTAAGCTTTTAAACTGCATTTCCAAGAAATAGAGACTGACAGACTGCCCAGAAAGTCCAGAGATACTTTAACATGCTGGCAGTGAATAATCTTTTATCTATTCCCAGAGTACTGAGGTCTGCAGGATTCTGTGCTGTAACATTACATTTTTGAAACCAAAGCAATAGCATCACTATTGCAAAATATGGAAGAATCATGTAGAAGAATGCATGAAGAACCATTTTAAATACTGTACTTACGTTTAAATGAAAACTTGCTAGGAAGTGTTAGTGTAGGAGTCTTAGAGTTTAGGCAAAGAAAAGAGTATAAATGCATAATTACTATGAAATGAGTAATAATATTACTATTTTGATATGCCATCTTCTCAGTTACTGAAAAACATTGTCCTTTATGAGGGGAGATTTTGCATGTTGTTGGGCTCTGTGTTCAGAAGAAGAAAAAGCCCCTGTAAAGTGTAAAATGCTAGAAGTGCAGTGTGCTGTGCTAGGGGCAGATGCTGTATTTTCAGAGCCCTCTAAGCTGCTGCTGGAGTTTACTGTCTTTGGTTGCTGTAACCTTGGTGAGTCTCAGAGGGTGAGGCTGTGAGCTGTGCTGGTGACCAGTGCAATGAGAGGGGGTTTATTTAACCTTCAGCTGACCTGCACCAACATCACTGCCTAAGGGGCTTTTCTTTTGTTAAGTGTAAGTCTGGGAATGTTTTAGATTAGTTTATTATGATAAAGGGACCTTTGCAGGAATACAGTAGCAGATTTTGGACATGTTTTTTAGAAAGCAAATAGGCTTTATTAGTAGTCTACTACTAAATATAAGAAAACATATAGTTTATTTTTTATTGAGTTGTATTTAAAAAAATCTTTAATTATTTTTAATTTCTGTTTTTTGTTGAAGAATGCTGCTTGTCTTAGTAACAAGGGTTTTTTATATAGTTTTAACATTGTTTTATATTGTACTTTCAGGTCATAGTGTAAAATGTAAGTATGACTGCCTGAAGCATCTGATATCAATGAATGCTTCAGCACTGGCTTTTTTATTGCATTTAGTGTCCTTATGATCAAATTATAAAAATTACCATAAAGTATAATGATTTTAGATTTAATATTTGTTGCCAAGTTCTACAAGCACAAAATGGGTTTTATATTTGCAAGTAGATCCATTGATGCTCATGGTCTACCTCTGTGAGTAAGAGGCGTAGAAAGTCATGGTCTGTGCTAATTGTCTGTTGCATGGATGGATGTCTTGATAGCAGGGAGCATATGCAGGATGAAGGCACTACAGAAAAAGGACTTACACAAATGGCTCTAAAATATGTTTCATGTATGTGCCCACTTCCATGTTTGTGCTAGTGTTCCAGATTGTGTTACATGAGGGAGGGGAGATAAAACTATCCACAGAGAGACATTCTTGTCTTGTCCATCCATACTCCCACTATAAAGGCACTTAATAGTATAGGAGCTCCTAACAATGGCAAAGACACACTTAAAAATTATCTGACCTTTTGCAGTGGTTAACTGGTGTCATCTTTATTCATCAATGTTGTTTTTGTAGAAGAATATTTACAGTTGCTCCTTTTGATTTTTTTTTTGTTTGTTTGTTTATTATGTTTGGGTTGATACTTTAAATGAAACTCAAGAATACCAGATGCTTTTCCAATTATATATATTTTTTTTCAGGAATACTAAGTTTTTTACATTTTTAACACAGGGTATGTTTTGTTTGTATGCCTCTGTAGACGAGCCATACCTGAAACCCACAGACATAGTATGGTGAATTGAATACGCAGTTCTTTTTGAGAGTAGGAGCTGAAAAAATCCTTTTGCGTGAGGTGTTCCAAATTTCTGCTGTTCCAGAAAGAGTCTCAAACTACTCTATCAGCTTTCCAAATCCAGCTGTGCTAAAGCTCTGTGTGTTCAGCTCTCTGTGTTTCTATAATCTCTACCTCCTTGCTTTCATTTGAAGTACAAAGAAATGGAGCTGTATGAATGTCAGCTCTGTTTATGGCTCCTTCTTTCAGTCGGGGAGACAATTCATCCACGTCCCAGTGACATTAGGGTAGCCTGTGTAAGTGTGTTTGAGGCTGTTGCCAGTGGTAGAGGAGATTCCCTGCTTGTTCCTTCTGAGCTTGGACCGGTCCAGGTGGTTGGGAATGTTTAATTCTTTTTGTTTTCTCAATTTATCCTACTATAATAATCCCTGATCTTTTCTCGGTGTATAAAAGATGTGTGGGGGAGACTAGTTGGGAAGCAAAATGAATTTTTTTTTCATCTGTTGCCTGAGCAACCCATACATGTGAGAAACCCAGGGGGACCACATAACTTTCAGTTGTTGGATACAGCACTCGGCGAGTTTTATGAGGGATCTTGACGATGGAAGGAAGGCTGGCTTTTGTGTTCTCCCTTGTCAGGGATTTTGATGTCTCTCTCAGGAGTTAGGTAGTTTTGTTCTCTTCCAGCAGAAAGTACAATTAATGCAAGGTGCTGTTGGAGCAATTTTCTTGTTAAATTTGAATTAGGTAGTTCATTTAGGAAACCTGAGAGGAAGTTGACACTGAAACCAGATTCGCCTGTGTGCTGAACAGTTGGAAAAGCAATGGGAAATGTTTGCCTTTTATAGGCTTCAGTGCTGTTTCATATCGCTGCTGTTTTAACCATCTTTTGAATGAGCTTCGCTCAGATTTTCCTGTTTGCCGCTGGTCCTGTGCTGTGATTAGATCTGCCTTCCGCTGTACATCTCCCACTGAGCTACCCTGCTTCATTTCGCTCAGGCTTGTGAATTGCCTCTAATTGCAAAATGTTGCTAGAATTAAGTGGCTATTTATTCTGCAACATTGTAACATTTGCCATTGAACGTCTATTGGAAAAGTCTATGTTCTAGCTGAGCACTGATCATGCTTTTTAGTAGCTCAAGATAAATATGCTTTTAGTAAACAAAACTGAACAGTTTGTTGCTTACGCTTTTGCATCATTTAATTTGCAACAGATGAAACTGGCATGCGTGAAGAGTGAAGCATGGAAAGTACTAGAGGGCAAACGGGTGGTTTGTGATGTGGATTATTACCCATAAAGATGGATAGGGTCCACAAAACATCACTTCATGTATTAATGCACCAGCTGGGGGAAAAAAAAATCTATCAGCATACTATATCATGCATAAACTGCTTGGTTTAGGCCTTCAATTCAAATCCTGCTCAGTAATCTTCTCTATCTTTGTGCTAGTCTGAAGATCTATATATGTATATAGATCTTCCTAGATATAAAAAGCATCTGTACATTTTTAAAAATTCACAATGCAAAAAGGCTGGAAGTCATCCATATGTAAAGTGTCTTGAAGGATTTGTGATACAGTGTTTTGTTCTGCAGTGTAAACTGAGTGCTGACAGAAAAACAGTCAGAAATACATCTAACCAGCAGTCTTTCCTTTGCCAGTTACAAAGTAATCTAATAATGTAGCAATTATTTTATGCTTTATATGTAACAATGAAACAATTATTTTGCTGTACAAATTATTTCAAATTCCATGCTGATAAATCAACAGAGTCCTGACTCAGTCCTGAGAACAATTCCTGTTATGATATTTTGTCTTATCTCTCTGATGCATTATTTTCTGGCTCTTAGATTTGTTGTGGATCCATTTTAACTATATTTCTATGTTGCCTTCTTTTTGCAAAAGGTTTTTTTAAATATGAAGAGAGACTTTCTGAATATTTGCTGTTAAAAATTCATCATCATGTTAATGTTATTTGTAACAGACTCGATGATTCTGACTTTATTTACCTCATAGCCTCATCTGTTTTGATTCTTTTAATTCCCTTTTTTATATGGCTGATTAAAAATAAAATAGAAAAATCTAGTGGCAATAACTGGGAAAAAACTAGTAAAGAAATTCTTTGGTCAAGGTATGACTGATTATGAAATAATCAAAATTCATTCTCTTGATCCATTTTCCATCTGGAGCAAGGGATAAGGTTGTAACAGAGGAAAAAAAAGTGCATTTAGAAGCATTCAAGGATGTTAAGCAACAATAAAACTCTGTAACCATTTAAATGACAGCAGCTGACTATTTGAATTAACTTTGTGTTTGGCTTAATTTTGGAGCCTAATTATTCCTAACTTACGTGAGTAGATTTCAATTATACAATACTGCAGGGATTTGTAGCTAAGGCAACTAAAGGAATCATTTTACATAAAGTACTTTTGTTCAACTGATTAGGCAGGTAAAAATGGAATGATAGAAAATGGGAACTCTTGTCTGATAAGGGCCAGTGAATTGTTACCAATGACACTATGAAGAAATAATATAAGGAAATATCATTATTAAAGATCTTGAAAATTTTTGGCAACATGTTTATATCTTGACAGGGTGGTGTTAGTTAACTATTCACAAGCAATTGACTGGAGTATTAACAATATCTCTATCAGTAAAAAGACAATGAATATTTTTGTGATACCTTGGTTTGGCCTGCATGAGGTGGATATTTCTAGAAGCTTGTTAACTAAAATTTTGTTCTTAGAAGGGGTTTTCAATATGTACTAATTTATGCCAGTTAAGCATTTAAATGGGCAAAAGATGCTATCTTGATTGTGAGATATTTCATGTTTTAGACATAAAATCATCTTTAGACATACAATATAACTCCAACATCCCACTTATTTAGAATTACTGTTCCATGAAAATAGTTCTCAATTATGCTACATTCTTAAGATAACCTGGGGGAATTAAAAGAGAAGGAGGTATTGGAATAAAAGCCTCTGGAATCAATTCCTGTTTTAATGCCCATACACATATATACCCTTCATTGGGAATTAATTTTTCAACAAATTGCCTGCATAGCTAGAGCTTAAACCTGGGTAGTTTTATGCATATATAGATAGATAGATATCGATATATATACAGCTATAAAGAGATATATTTTAACAGTGTGAACATATATGCTCAGTTAAAATTTCCTTTTTATTCTTTGAGCATTTATAAAGTCATGCCTCTTAAATTAGATCTGCAGCACAAGTAGGTGTTTCCTTTTGATGACAGTAGACTAACTTCCTTAGATTTATAATGCTTAATTTTGCTTTCCCTCCATTTTTTAAGCTCAACTTTTTTAGTTTCCTCAACTAAAGTATTGAAGGTTACAAGAGCGCTTATTCTGCTGACAACACAATAGCACGTCTGCAACCTAAACTATTAAGTCTGTTTTTAGAGCTGTCAGCTTTGCCCATGTCACTTGAATATACACCTAGCCCTTACAGTCAGATACTTTAGGAGAAGCACTGCAGTTGTTTTCTGTGTTTGTTGTGTTTAGGAGGTCAGAACTTGGAGTGCCTCGGATGAGGTAATGGAAGGCTTTGATGCTGTTTAAAGGGAGGAAAAAAAGCCCACTCATAAAGCATATGTTAAAATGTGTAACGCAATTTCTAAATTAGATCCCAAATAAATGCTTAAAACAATAAAATCAGACAATAATGAATGCATCTATTTCCTCCCTCTTGACAAATTCCAGGTTTTTGTGAAAAATTCATATTTTTGGTCGTATGTCTGCTGTTAACATATTAATGTTACACGCTTTCAATTAGTGCTGCTGACAAGTTATTTAGGAAAGTCTCTGGAGCATGGGGAGATGTGTACAGCTTCTCTGTGTCTGGTGTTTGCTTTCCAAAGTGAAAGCATTAAGATTTAATTATCAGAAGATGTTTGCAGGAGGCAGCGTGCCTTGGAAAGCCCCTCAAGGGCGAGGCTGCAGGTGCCCTCTGTGCAGCTGGGCATGGGGACAAATGGGGACATTGCTGTCCCGGGAGCTGGCATCACAGAGGGTCCCTGCACGCAGGTGGGGGCAGCCTCAGGACTCTGAGCTGCAGCATTTCCATCTGCTGGTGGGAGGAAGTGCTGACTCCTGCTCTGTCACCCCAGCAGCTCCCTTGGGGTCTCTCTGGCCCCCTGTGATCAGGAGGCTGGGCCAGCAGGAGACAGCTTTTCTTTCCCTTTGAGGAAGAGCTTTCCCCCAGCCTCTTCTCTGACCCGTGTCACCCAGGCATTTGACCACTGGGAGAGGTGTAGGTCATGGTGGAGCTGTCAGAGTGCTTCACCCATGAACAGATGAAAAACCAGTGAAGTTTGGGAAACCATTGTGCCAGTTGAATGGGCATTTTCTTTTCCATGTGGAAAACTGGTCTAGAACATGCCATTCTTTGTTGGAACACAGTGCCAGTTTGACACTTAGGGTGATTATTGTTCCTTTGTGGGACCCTGTCATTTAAAGTCAAAGTATCTAGAGCCTCATTCTCCTTGATTTTGTTAAGAAGATAGTGAAGGGTATCCCAAATTGTCTGCAAGGGTTTACAAGGGCAAGTATGAAGGCAGCCTTTGTGTCTTTATATGGGGGTGGGTAGATCCAGAGTTGCAACTAATTTCTGTCCTGAGGAAAGAAACAAGATTTCTCCAAAGGGTTCATTTCTCAGATAAACTAGCCCTTTCAAGACTGCTTTAGGGATTTTAAGAGTGCATGTACTTTTACTGGAACAGAAATTGCCTCATTATATCTCAGTCCTTCAGATTTTTTTCTTTCACTGGTAGTCAGTACTGAAAGCCTCAGAGGAAGATGCCAAAATACTTAAATGCACAAAGTAGCCTGCTTAGAGTGTACATTTCTTAATTATCCACTGTCATTGAGTACCAGTAGATATTTCTTGACTCATTGCTTAGGATTTTTAAAAAAAGTATTTGAGTTTTGTAGTGCATTACTGTGGCCATGAATCTCCTTATCTTTTGTCAACTTTACTTTTCAAAGATATTATCACAGAGCATCTTTCTCTCACTTCTCAATGCATTTTCAGATCATTTAAGGAGTATAGTAAATAATACTGTTGCCTTGTAAATTTTGCCCTCCTGTTCCCTCCCTCCACCCTCTCCGTCATCCTTTTCATCACTTCACAGACCTCAGCTGTGCAGAGGAAATCATTCTGTTTCTCTGCATTGTCTTCCTTAGCTTTGCTTGGTCACCTAATTCAGCAAACTCATCACTTCTCACACAAAAGAAGCTTCCTACTTTTGTTGTACTTAAGAAATTCCTGGTTGTGAGATCATGGAAAGCATTTTGGAAAAAACACCTGTGAGTTTAAGATGTGTACAGAACACAGGCATGGAAAAACATACTAAAGACTCAAGAGACAAAACCAGTCATAATTTGCCAGTTTTACTTTTATATATTTGTACAAGTCATATTGCCAGACACTTTCCTCTGATTTTGCAGCACAGCTATAAATTTTGTTATATCTAATTCCAGCAAACTTTTTCTGCTCAGCAGTTTTTTTTTTTTATTCTTGCTGAGCAAGTAGTGTGTTTATATGAAAAATACCTTTATATATAAATTTGGTTTACAGATGTTTAAGGGCTTATAATTCTCCCTTTAAAGTCAAGCTTAATTTTTTATATGTTTTTTTAATGGAAAGATTTTATGGCCAACACATGCCCCATGAGAAAAGGAAGAAGTTACAGATGGTCCAGAATAGAGGGTCTGTTTCATACATAAAAACTTCATGTCAGCATTTCAACAGAGCAGTTTCTTAGGGTATCTCTGTTATCACTGACACTTTCACATTGACAAGCATATGGGATGTAGTGCTGAATGTGTAAATTGAAATGATCACATCTAGCATTTCCCTGTACCAGGTGCCAGCTTGCTGCTGCAGCTCTGCACTTAATGTTGAAGGAGGAGTGCTAGGAATAGTTTCATTTGCTAATTATCTCTTATCTCCAGCACATAGTCCTTGGGCAAACAGCTTACCCAGGTGTTTTTGAGAACACCTATCTGGACAGTGCAGGGCTGCAGGTGGTCCTGTGGTGACAGTACAGAGTGCAGAACATGTAAGAAATCTCCATCCATCTGTGCATGAGGGTTTTTTTTTTCTCTCTTTTTTTTTTTTTTAAGTCTTCAGTGAAGAACAGAAGATAAATTTGTGAGAATCTTTCTATCCTTATAAAGTTTGTGTGAAAAGCAGAAGACTGCCATTCCACAGCCCAAGAAAAACGTGTGCATGTGTGTGTGTTACGTTTGAGGGGTTTGTGATAACAAACCTGATTGTCCTGTCTTGTGATTTCAGTGGAAAGAAAAGAATGTACATGCCAGTGAGAGTTTTGCAAGGACCTGCAAGTTAAAATAAATAAAACCTGGTGGTTTAAGGAAGAGGTAGAATCTAAATTGCCTTTCAGTACTCCTTTTCCAGGATCCAGTTTAACAGGATTATATAATTTTACTATTAACACTTTGATCTGTCATTTATACAAAAAGGCAGGCTTTCCAAAGCATTTGCCTTACATGTTCTTTTTGGGCTAGACTTAATCACTTGCAGAACTGATAATATTTTCTCATTCTTTAAAAATTCACATTAGAGTCTTATGCTTAATAGGACTGTGGTTTGAGTACAGAATGTTAAAAGGAACAATTTAATTCATAATCCAGTAATTCAGACAGCTAAATTATCCCTCCCTTTCCCTGATATTTATTAAAATGAATCCAAAGAAACTTCAGAAATGTTGCTGTCATCCAATTGCCCTTTTAGGTTTCTTTATTGCTGTACAGAACATTCCTTACTGTGATTAAGTGCAACATCTGTTTGTTTGTGATTTCTCCTTACATTTTTCCACCCTTCCTATAGGAGTTACAGTTTTCATTCTTAGGCATTCTGTACAGGCTAAAATTCATGGTATTTGCTCATGAATCTGATTGAACTGAGCATCAGTTATATATATTTGCCCAAGAAAATGCTATTAGTAGCTGCACCTCTACACTTGTTTTATTTTTATTTCCTGTCTCTAGTTTTTAATATTTACTAGCACTCAGAAGGTGTTATGTAGCAACTTGTTAACTAAAGAAAAAACCTCCCACACCAAGCAAACAAAACTAAGGAAAAAAACCCCCCAAAACCAGCCCAAAGGGAAAAAGAACCCAGAACTCCCAGCCAGTAGTCCCAAATGAAAGGAGGCTGGAGAAATACCTGAGCATGCAGTTATTGTATGCAAATCAGGCTGCCCTAAAACTCTGGGTGTGGTTTTTGTGCCATGGAGCAGATCTCTTTGCATGTCTGAACTGCTGCCAGTGCATCTTCTGTGCAGGGGTCAGTTTGTTTCATGGGCTTGGGGTTGCAGTGCCCCAGTTTCTCACGGGGTTCATTGCTGGGCGTTCTCTGCCCTGTTTGGAACTGGGGTTTTCCTTCTGCAGCCCAGCCTGGAGTGCTGGATGCCCCGCCCGGGGCCCTGTGCTGACAGCAGCTGGGGCTTGGCCCCAGCCCAGCACCAGCCTGGCTTGTTTCCAAGCCCTGGGAGTGGCTAGGCATTGATGGGGACATGCAGTGCAGCTTCAGGATGGATCAAATGAACTCTGGAACTATTTCCTCAATCTCCCGTCACTGTTCTAGTTTTAACAAAGCTTCAGTTTTCTGTCCTAAGAGCAGGGATTTTAAAGTGTTGATAATGCTTAGAGATGGAGGCAGCTGCTGTAGGTGCACGCTGTGGGTACTTAGGTGTTACTGAAAGTGTGTTAATGGATACCATTAGGCATTAGTACCTGTATTTTAGGTGCCTAAAACATAGTTATGAGACTGTGAGAGTGGTGTTTTCCAGCTCTTGTTTCTGCTGAAGTTCATTAACCTGAAGGAAATGGGTAAATAACAAAGAACAAAAAGTATCTTGAGCCTAGGAATTTATTCCAGGCCTCTGAAGAACTCATTTACCTTGTTCAAGGGGTCAGTTCTTTCTGTGACTCCTAGACCAGGAAAAACAGGTTTTTTCAGAGAATACCTCCAGGCCAGGTAAGGCCCCAGACCTTTTAACTCTGATTTTCATTATAATGGCTTTCCCAGTCCAGGCATGAATAGACATCTGGGAAGCTGATCTGTTCATCCTGAAATAGCCTGAGCAGAAAGTCAGATCAGCCATTTCTCATTGCTTGTCTTGCTGATATTTGTTGTAGCAGTTTTGTAAGTTTTACTGTGAGATTTTTGAGCTCAGCGAGGATTGATCATGTAGAAACAAACTGGATTCAGAGAAAATTAGATACTTTCACAAAACTACAATTTTTTTCACTCCTTTCCAAAACTCACAATACAAAAACATGTCTCTAAATTAAAGAAATAGGAAATATTCATAGTGAAATATTTTACACTGAAAAAATATTAAGTGATTTTAAGAGAAAAGTTTATGGCAGCATATTTTAAGAACAGTAGTTATTAAAATAAAGAAGAAATTCTAATCATATTAAGGAAATTCAGTTTCTATATCCTTTAATTTAAATTTACTGCTTGCCTTTAGTTTTATACTGCGTTATGTCTTATAACTCCACATAATGATTATTTGAAGGATAGTTCAGGTTTTTTCAATTTTTGCACTGCAATGTGTGTTTCTTTTGGCTTTATACTTTCTTTTTGCTCTTCAGCTTTATATCATGAAGACTATTTTGAAGAATATGTAGGAGGAGATAGAGGTTGAGCTGCAGAAGTAAACCCTTCCATTGTTTCCATCATACTGGTATTTCCTGTGGTCAACATGTAATCTCCTTTGTTCTGTCAACATTCAAAAAGTATTTAAAACATTATTGTGCAAGTCAGTTCTGTTTCAAGATATAGCTGTCGCTATTCTCACCTATTTTCTTATGATTTCATTATTCACATGGTGAGCAATTGGTATCACAGGGATGGCACTTTCTGTGCTCAGGTTGTGCTGCTCCCTGCAGAAGAGGCTGGATTCATGCAGAAGGCAATAGATCAGCTATTTTAAGAAACACAGACTGTATTCTTTCACCTTTTAACAGGGCATATTTTCTTTTACTGTATCTTAGTGGATCTGAATCTGAACAAAGGAATTGGTTATTACAACTGTAGCAGAATCGCAGATTTGTTTTGTTTACTGCTTTCACTTAAGTTTCAGCTGGAGGAAACTGCATTTTGTAGTGACAAGACTTCCCAACTGGTATGAAACTGTAATGGACAGGCAGTGTGGATGCTAGCCAAAGCACTAAAAAAGAGGCATTAGGCAATATGTAAGCTATGTATATGCTGAATATTTCTAAACATATGAGATTTATAATCTGAAGTTCTACATTATAGTAAATCTTGAATCTCATTTGAATGAAACATGATGCCCTGGTTCAAGAAGTGTAGTGTCCTACCTAATTCATTTTTTAAAAAAATAAATTTTTATCCCAGAAAGTAGAAGGGGGAGATATAAATTTCCATAGCTGTATTTGACATGACTAGTTTTGGAAATTGTGAAAGGCAGAGATGCCTAATAGGAAAGTTTTGATGGAAGGGAGAGGAAGGTAGCCCTAAGCAAGTGCTGTGAGCAGCCCTGGAGGGACTCCATCTTTAACAAAGGAACAGAGAAATGTAGCTGCGAATAACTCTCTGAAGCAAGTCAGCTACGGGTAAAGGAGGAGCTCAAAAACCTGAGTAAACCAAGAGGAGTGCAAGAGCTAGGAAGGGTTTGCTTGGGAAGGAAGCTTTGCTTTTTTGTTTTCGTATTTTACTTAATTCTTTTCAGTTTTCTAATCAAGGAAGTGACCCTTTCACACCTCTCAATTTTTAAAAATGTTTACCTACCTTACCTGTAAGGGCGTGTTCAGGACAGGGAACGACAGCGCTGGGATGCATTTCCTGCTCAATTGCCAGCAAGTGGGATTACAGTGTCACACCAAAAACACGTTCCCCTGGCTGATGCCTCCCAGGCAGCAAGATGTCCCGTTTGGCAGGAGGCAGATTGCAAGGAGGCACGATGCTCCTGCAGGGTGGGAGGAGGAAAACTTCTTGTACAAAGCTTCTTGGGCAGGAAAAGCTGCAGCCTCGCAGGCCAAACCATTGCGTGCCAGAGACTTTTGTAATGAGTAACATGCAGTTTCTCACATGGAACCTCAAAATAATGAAAAACAAATATTATAGCTTTTCAAGTCCATTTTTGAACTAGAATATTTGGAAGGTGTCTGAGGGAGAAAAGCCTTTGTTCATCTACTCCAGCTTTCTCTGCAGTTTGAGTGGGGTTGATGCAAAACAAACAAAAACACTCAGCCTTATGAACACAATATACTTTTTAACAAAGAGTAAAAGCAACTGAATTAGCTGTACAATTAAAATATGTCTCTAGTGTATTTTACATTGTTGATGCTCTAAAGGGGTTAGAAATGGTAACATGTATCTTGCATCTCTCTTGAACCAGGTTGTTAGCTGTAATAATCTCTTTAAAGATCAGAACCCTCTCAACTCCTTGGTGTTCTGCAGGACTTTCATTTTCTCTCTAATTTCCCCTTCAGCTGTTTTTTCTATATTTCTGGCTTGTCTCTATATATTTTTTAATATTTTAAGACTCATGTCTATTTTCTTTTGCATTGTTTCCCTTTGGGGCAATTCTTAATCTCCCAGAAGCATCAAAACATTCAAGTTAATGTTGGTTTAGTGGCTAGTCCAGATAAGAGAGCATTCTTTAGTGCATATTCTTGTATCTTTTTTTCCCCTTTCACCCTGTAGGATTGTGCATTTCTAGAAAGGTTTGGAGTTTAGGTTGCAGATGTGTTCAGCTGCTAGTCTCTGCCTCCCACCAGCCTCTACCCTATTTCCTTGCCAATTCAAACAGCACTTTCCAGATTTTCTTAATGAAATTCAGTTCACCTTACTCAGCCTAAAGTGTGTACTAGAGGGATGTATTAATTTAGCCTAGAAACTTGATTTGTGAGTTATCTCAGTGTGCTTGTTCAGACTTGGATCCGAGTCGCAGGAGAGAAAATTTCTTGCTGGAAATTTCAACTGCAATTTCTAGGCCTAGCTAGCATTATCGAAACATGAAAAATTAAGTTGTCTCATTACTCTTCACTTCACAGAGGTGAGAAGTGTGTCAGCACCTGCCCAAAATGAGAAGTCTTTAAGATTGGGTTTATTTTTCTTATTGGTTAAATTTAATCTCTTCCCTAGGTGCTCATTAGTTTTTGATTTCCTTACCTGTCTAAGACTCCTACTGAAATAAATAGGAAGCCATGCTGTGCATCTGGGGACAGTGCATGGCCCTTTGGAAGTGTTTTGCTGTAGGGTCTCTGCTGCTGTGGTACAAGTCTTATAATTTGAACTACATATTCTGCATTTTAAACCATAAGAAAAGTGAAAAAAAAAAAAAAACAAAACATGGCTATGAAGTTTGTTTGGGTTTTTTTTTTCACCTGCATGGAAAATGTGGTTCTCCTGTTAACACTGTCAATGCAGTTAGTAAGAAAAAACCTGGCTGAAACAAAGATATGTATCAGTAAAATTCAAAATAATTGGCATCAAGGTAGTAAAAAAAAATAGTCACTGAGATGTAGCTTATTTTTAAAATTAAGGCTTTGAAGTTTTTTAAAAAGTATGGTTTTTATTTTGACATAATTATATACATGTTACCAGCATTTCAGTGAAGACGACATTTCCTGAAACAAAACACATCATTTATAAAGGCTGTTGAAAAGTCAGCTCTCAAATTATTCTGACTTCAGTGGTATGAATTACACACATAAGCAGAGCCTTTAACATAAAATGACTGCGGCACCGGCATCATCTTTCATCTGCTCTGCCTTCCCTGTCTCACACTCACTCCAGCGCTTTGAAAGGTCAGATCTGTTAGTGTAAATGGTCCTGTGCCCCAGTGCAAGCAGTAGAAAGGAAAGGCAAAGGAATCTCTGGCATGGAGGATTACCAGTGTGTTGCTTTGTCTATATTTCAGTAATTATTAATTAAATTGCTCAATCAACTACTGAGTGTAAAAAAAAAATCTGAGATTATGCTCATTTGCGATTGAAATAAGCCAATGTGACCACTTAAAAAGCATGTTACCCTTCTATCCATCCCTGGGACCTGTTTTCTACTTTAGGTTGCCCCTCCCTACAGAAATGTGGTCTGAACTGTAATCAGTTATGCAGCATGGGTGATCCACCAGCACTAAAAAAAAAAAAAAGTAAGCACACACCACAAAACACCTAGCCTAAACAAGGGAGGAGCAGCAAAGATGAAAGGCAAAGTCTTTTTTTCACCCTTTCTTTATTTTTTTTGTGGTGATGCTTGTTTATGCCATTTGAAAATACAGCCTTAGTCTTTTTAAACGCCATTTGTAGTTGGAGAATCATATTTTTCCAAAGCAACAGGATGAGAAGAAAAACTGAAGGATAGAACCCATGATATTTTTACTTCCACTTTTGGGAGGAAATGAGAGGATTTTATGACTCTTTTTATTTAAGGAGAAAAATAGAGCCCAGGTTGGATTTGATGTTTTAAGTATTCCCTTGCTTACAGTTTTGAGGTATTATCAGTTTTATAGGTGGATTTAATTTCCATGGAGTAAAATTGTGCTAATTTCAACATGTGGCAGGCTACTGTGATGTTATTTCTTTTGCTGTTTTACAATTTCTTTTTCTGTTCTACTGCTTGATTACTTTTATTGTAAACCCACAAAACAGCTGGCATAATGCAGAGATTAAAATTACACTTTTACAAGAATGATGAAGTGTTAAACTACTTTTACTCTGACATTTTGGGCGGCTAGATTTTAATTATTTGAGTAAAGTTGTTAATTCAGCTCAATAAAAGCCATATCCACATGATAGATGTAGATGTCAAAATGCCACAAAGGGTTCCCTGCCTTTGATTAGAGGTGTTACTATGAAGTTAAACCCAGATTACAAGAGCATCTTAAATTCTATTGATTCTGTCATCCTTTTTTCTAATGTGCTGTTCAAAATCAATGTTTAAAAAAAAAGAAAAAGGCAAAGAATGGCACTATATTCCCCCCTAGACCTGCTGGTTTCTCTGTAAGTTACCAAGAGACAGCCTCTACGTCTTTCAGTCAAGAAAGAACTCAATGAAACAGGGATTTACTCTGACTCGGCTGTCTTGCTTCAAGTTTCATTTTGTTATACATGCTTCACCCATCTTGGGACGTTGTATTGGAGTGTGTGCTTGGGGGATGCAGCTGTCAAGCATTATTTCAGATAAACAGAGCCCCAGCTACATCCTATCAGAGAAACTGTCCAGAAAATCAGATACTGCTCCTTTTGAGGTTGGCTTGACTTTTGCTTACACGAAGCACAAAAGAGCTTACAGAGAGGAAACACAGTCCTTGGCACATTTTGACTAGTTGCAAATTCATGAATACTCTGTATTCTGTCTTTGTTTAAGGCTTAGTCCCTATGACCCCGAGGTTCAGTTACTCTCTTTCCTTTCCATTACCTGGCAGCTTCTTTTCTCAGGGAGATAACAATGGTAATTCTCCTATGCAAATTCTACAATTCTTAAAGGCAGTATTCTTTAAAAAAGAACCGGTAGTATTTAGGAATAAGAAGAGGTAAAGAAAGAAAAAAGCTCTCGGTGTAATGGGAGTAATCCTGCAGAGGACAGGTCACACTAAGTGGTTGCATCTTTTCCTTTTAAGTATGTCTTCCAGTGTGTTTTGTTTGAACCTTAAGGGCATAACCTTCTTAGTAGTAATAGTTAAAGTTCACAGCTTATAGGATAAATATACCTATCAACCTTTAGCATTTGAACATGGAAGTGCAGTTAGGAAATGTCTACTGTATTGAGCAGAACATTTTACTTCTAGCATTATGATTCTAGTCTTAAAATTCTCTGCACAGCAGAACAAAGACTGAAACCAAACTTAAGCCAGTTGACCCTGTCCTGCTTACAAGTAAAACTTCCCCCATGAGATTTTTTTTTCCTAAAAGTAAATATTAAAATCATCATGCTTTCCTTATTTTAAAATTTCTTTTAGATAGGAATTCTTCAGAAATATAATGTAAATATTATGTTCTGTGACTTGACATTTATTGCATTTCAAATTTTATGCCTCAGATGGATGGCTTAAACAGGAATTAAGACAAAATGATTTTTTTTCCCCCATTTAAGTAGTTGCTGGGAAAGAGGGAATAGTCTGAAAATACCATTTTGTAATCTTGAATTAGAATGAGTTATGCCAAGTAGCTGTGGAGGCCATTTAGTATTTCAGAAACACAGCAGGGGAGCTTTTTTAAAAGACATAATTAAAAACAATGGATGATATAGGCTGTTATGGATCTTAGGTCCCAGGCTTCCAGAATGATTGTAAGTTCCTCTAAAATACCTCTTGCTGTCGTTGCCTATTTGTGTGATATTTCACTTTAGTCAGTATATTTGAATGTGGGGGTTTCAGTAAGTTGGGACTGTGTTGGTCACTTCCACATTATTTTTATTAAATGTTGTTTGTTTGGGTTTAGATAAAAGACCTTTTGAGAGAATATTTCAATAACATTCATGAGATTTGCTGTTTGGATAATCTTACCATAACTAAGAGACTGAACCTTACCAGGGTATGTGAAGTTACTTCTATTGTTATAAATGACAAAGTTATTCAACTGAATAAAGGTCAGTATTTTTTTTTCACTAGTTGTCAAATTGTTCGTGAGTTGTTTGCAATCAACTCTACTGCTTTAGGCACAGAGAACTGTGCTTTAAAACAATTCTGCATAGCTACACAGGGACATAACGGAAATTTCATTCTGCTATCAGCAGTTTTAGTAGGGATTGCAGTATTGGAGGAAAATATCTTTGCCACTAGCAGTGAAGATTAATGGGCATCTTTAAAAGATAGAGAACATAAACGCATGCATAACATTTTCAATGGTATAACAATATTCCTGAAACATGTTAAATGGAATTTTGAATTGGAGCCTTGTTTTCCTTATTGCAATGTTGATCTGCAATCAGTATATACTGTATATCCTCTGAATTCCAAAGGCACATTCACCACTGCAGACGTGGGTTGGGAATGCTGCGACACCGACCACTGGCACCTTTAAACAGGATATTATCTAATACAGTTTATAGCTTCATTCCCTGTGCCATTAAATAAATAAAGCATTCAGTGTGTGCATCAGAGCCATCAAGCATGAATACCCCGGTGGACTGGGAATTAAATGCCAAGTGAGGGTCAGAAGCAGCAAAGGCTGAATAACACTCAGCAAATGTATACATATTAGGTAAGGAACAGTGCCCCTGATGCAGAAGAAATTGAGTAAGCACCTTGCAACGTCTAGATGGAGAATAAAGACTTCTTTTGTTTGCCTGAGCTGCTATCATTGACCCAAGCAGAATATTGCATTTTTGAATGAACTGAACAATAGTTTATTACAGGTAAAAAGAAATCTTGGGACCCCAAATTCTGCTGTGCTATTATACAGTCAGGCCTGATCATTGTTCAACCTGCAGCCCCTCAGGCCAAGTGGACTAGTGAAATATATTTTGCAGTACGTTCTCTTAGCAGGCAAAACTAATTATCTCTGTTTTGTCAGATTTTGTGTTTTGAAATACAGTTATAATTTCATATTCTTACAAGGAATGTCCCCGTGCTAGTGGTACTAATTTCCTTTTTTTCTAGTAGTTCAGTTTTGGTTCTGTGAAATACTCTGCTTTCTCCAAATATGAAATATATACATTAAGAGACAGTATTACATTCTGGTAGACCAGCTTGAAGTTACTGTTGAAGCAGCTTTTCCTCATCTAATTTGAACTTTTTTTTTTCTGAAAATATCAATTGTATTTTATGTTATAATATAAATGTAAAACAATGTGTCTAGCTAAAGTTCCTAGAGGCTGAATATAGTTGTTTCTTGATTGGGTTCTGTTTGAACAGTTCTAGAAAAAAACATTCTTTTGTATATTCTTAAATTGGTTGTTCTTCATTATTATAGTTTGATTTGCTTGCACAAATATCCTAGAAATACTTTTTGTTATTAAGAATTAGCAGGACTGAGTGCTTAGAAGAGTTACCCTCTTTGCTTTGCTTGCTTAAAGTATGAATAATGAGCTTTTTTGGTTGATCTAATGTAGATAATTTTATTTTAGCATTCTAGTAGCCTCTCTATGCAACTGAAATAAAAAAGCAAAATTTGTATTATGAAACCTTTGTTAAAACAGAGGGGTAACTGTGTGGTAAGCTGAATCAAGGGATAATTATTGCTTTGGATGAGTAGTAACCTGGGATGCTTGAGTACTGATAACTGTGTTCCCATTTTTTTTCTCCAGTCTTCATATATAAAAATTAAGTTGGTTGTAATTCTGACAGGGGACTAAGAGAAAAATGCCCATAGTTAGGAGAAAAAGCATTGTTATGACAGAATTTTCTCCTCAGTTACTTTAATGTGTTCTGCACAAAGACATTCAACAGCCAAAAATGTCTGTGAATTGCCTGAATTGATGGGAATTAAATAATGAAAATTAAATGAAATTTGTTTTGGAAATAAAAATGGGAAAAAAAAATCAATAATGCATCAAACTGTCATAAGAGGCTATTCAGCTCCTTGCATAGTTTTAGTAATTTATCTCCTGAAGTAAACTGGTGGATGTGCTGATATATGATAATACACACTTACCAAATTCTGTAATTTAATCCACACTGTAATTCAATAGCCTTTGCCTAAGATGTTGTAATCTCTTTAGGATGTACTTATCCATGAAAGTAGAGCCTACCAGCCTATTTGAGACTATATGTGAGTGCTGAATTTCATGCCCTTTAAGGCGTCCGATGCCCTTTTGTTAGGTAGTTTAAAAGATCTGATTTTGTAAGGTCTTGTTTCCTTAAAAAACCCTCTGAAATTAAATTAAGATAAAATAATAAAATTAAAACATCATGGTGGTTGTTTTATTCCATGTGAGAGATTTCAGGACAGAGCCTCATTAAATGAGAACAAGCTTAATTGCGATGCCTTTGCTACCAGTGAATTCAGTGCTCCCTTTCTCTTATTAAGATATTTTTTGTTTTCCTGGGAGTCTGAAAATAGACATATAAACCCTGGAATTGACAAGCATGTAGTGTCTCCATTAATTCCCACCTCTGTTTGTATGTTCAGAGCTAGCAGAAACATAAACAGGTATAATTCTGAGTACTCTAAGGCTTTCCTGTAATCTCCTTCAATGCTCTTTATTTGTGAATTGGATAACAAGACAAAAAGGTAGAGCTGCTGTGCTGATTACTCAGTAGCACCGTGTCTTTGGCCAGAGCTTCAATAGATTTGCATCTGGTCACATGAAAAAGGTACTCAGTGTTCATCAGTCTCATTATGGCTTTGAAAGTTTGATTCAGGTGTGTAAACCCAGCAATTTGTTGTAATGGGGGGTGAGTGTTCAAAATCATAATAAACAAGATTTTTATATTATTAGGATTGCTCACTGCCTAGGAAGGAATAAGAATTTTCCATATTATCCTATTTTAATGACTCTATTACAGTTTTCTGGAATAAATGAAATACTGAACTACAGACAATTATAACTACAATAACTGAAGTAACTGGACTACAGATACTTTTGTATTGGAAAGTAAATTCAAAGAAACTTCATAATGAGGTTTCACTATTTTGAATCCAGTGAATAGTTAAAAAAAATTACTTAAAAAGGTAGCAGTTGGAATAAGCAACAAATTGCTACTTGGCTGGATGTAAATGCAGACTGCAAAATCTGTAATATTATTTTTCACTCTGTATTTGTGAAGTCCTTACCTTATTAGAAGTAATATGGATCTAACATCTTCTGTAGAAGAACAACATCAGGGTGAGCTTGTGGACATGTTCCCTGTCCACCTTTATCAGAGTCCAATGCCTCACACAGATGGACACAAATATTCCTAATTGTAAAAAGAAACTCTGAGGACGGACTATGAAATGTATTTATAGGCTCAAAAACCTTAGGTCAATAGCATTAAAATGTATTCTATCTTCAGTCAAAAAGATCTTTTCATCTTCATTTTCAACCTCTTCAATCCAATCTGTGTATAAAATATGCCACTTTTTAACATTCTTGTAGGGTTAATAACTACAAATAAAAAACTAATTTGTGTGGATTCTCAACAGCATATGATTTGAACCTATGAGAGTCCACGCACCCCATCATCTATCCACATCCATTTTTACCTGTAGCTGTTAATTTGTAAAATGATAATTAAGATTTTGTCAATTACTTTTTAAAAGTTGTAATAAGTGTATTGTATCACTGTGATGAACATGTTCAATTTGTGCTTGTATGGCACGATTTCCTCTTAGGCATCCTGTAATCTCTACTTCATTATCCAAACAAGATTTCAACTTTCTTTTCAAGTACATCCTCAAGATTAATTGGGCTATTAGCTAGAAGGTACCTCATGTGTCTGAAAGGGTAATGGAGCACTGATGTTTGGGGATGTGTGTTTTGTTGTCCAGAGACCAGAAGAGGCACCCCCAGGATTACGTCTTTAACAGACTTGAGATACCCTGTTCATACTTTAATAAGCATTGGAATGGGTAATCTGGTAATGCATCATTGTAACTAGTGAGTAGCAATTGCTAGAAAATAAACTGAGATCTTACAAAACAACTGCATGCACGCACTTGTGGATTTTCCCTGTAGGTATGGAGCCAGGAGTTGAGGCAATCACATTTGTACAAGTATGTTTCTACTGAGAAAAACAGAATAAAAAAATGATAAAACATGTGACTAAGCTTTCTAAAAGTAGTGTTCTTTCAAGATTGATAGCCTCTGGCTAAATTCACATATCTTGTGGAAAATAATGTAGAATAACAGTTTTCTCATACATATTTTTCCCTCTTTTAGGAATAGCTGGCATGCCCATGCACACTTCTAAAAAAATGAAAAATACCACTAGAGTGTATCAAGAAGTATTTATGAACCACTGATTAGTACCTTTCAAAATACTTACAGCGTTTGAATGACATAGCTGTAGCTACAAACTGCACCAAAATACATAAAATGTTAAATGGCTACAGAGAGGTATTTCTAAAGGTCTTTCTTATTTTTTTTGTCTTTTAATTTTTTTATTACTTTATCATTAGGAATGGTGGGCTCTGACATTCCACTGGAAGATCCTGAATCTGATAAATTACCAAACCAGCACTGAGGCTGTCAAACACTTGTTGCCCAAGAAGTAACCTTTTTATATCCTGGATTTTCACTTGGATTGTTTGTTTCATACAGAAGTTCAGGGATTTGTATCATACATGTATTTGTCACAGTATGTGTCCAGGGTGGACTTCACATTTCAGAACTGATCAGAAGGAAGTGCTTTTTGGGTCCAGACAGCAATGACTGTTTCTCTTTGCTTTAGAATGTGCTTTCAAATGTGCCCAGCTTCTTGGAGCATTATCCTACATTCTGCTTGCTGCGTTTGTGAGCACAGTTGCTAGTGAGGCTGTCCCTCCTGTAGGTACTTAACCACAAATCAGCTCCTCACCCTCTATTGGGTTGGTTTTGTACCCCACAGAACTGAAATTTGTAGATTCTGAGTCATTTCTGTAATGTTGTAGTAGATGTTTCTTCTCAGAGGAGCTGCAGGTTTCACACGTGGAACTCTCAAGAGCCTCCAGGCCTGCACATGACACGGGGCCTCAGAACCCAATGGGTTCCCAGCAGAGAACATCCCTGAAACACTGTTCTCAC
Organism: Agelaius tricolor; assembly: GCF_023055355.1. Lineage (NCBI taxonomy): Eukaryota > Metazoa > Chordata > Aves > Passeriformes > Icteridae > Agelaius > Agelaius tricolor. Next base: position 17,881,149 of record NW_027269271.1, on the reverse strand, counting down.
TCATTCAAATCCTAATTCCAGTATGTTCAGCCTCCTCTGATCAGAAACTTCACTGTGCATCCAAGACAACTTCTTGAAACATTATCTTGAACAAAAACAAAATAAAAAAATCAGTAACGTTTACAGTAAGTAAATTGCTCCTGTCCCTGCTGCGTCCACGCGTCCTCCCAGTGTTGCTCTTCCCAGGACAGCAGAAATGTGGCATTTCAATGGGCCTGGCCTTGCAGACAGGGGTGACTTTGCTGTTGACTGCACAGATTTATTCTTCTTGGTTTGCACCAAGTTCAACAGCTGCCCGAGCACACTGTGGCAGGAAAGTGAGCGTGCCCAGAGCTGCCCAGGTGTGTAACCACTCACTATCGGCATTGCGATTCCTCACCCTCCCTCAACCTTGAAGACAGGCAGTATAGTATTTTACAAGCTAATTGTGCTTGGTCTTGCTGAACTGTAAAACAATAAAACACAAACACTGATTTTGAAATCTGAGCTAGAGAGCAAGCAGTTTAAATACTGACTGACTTTGAAACTGGAGCTGAAGAACAAACAGTTTTGCCCAGGCAAACAACCTGGAGTGCTGCATTAATTCACCCGATCTGTTCCCGACTGCTCCCTCCCGAGGTGTTGGGGGCTCTTGTCTGTGTCATGCCAGCTGGTGAGGTACACTTGTTGGGCTGAGGATGGCTCTCAGCCAACCTGCATCGCTTCCAAACATGTTGAAGTGAGTAAAATTTGGATTTGAAGTATTTAGTTGCTCTGAGCCAGCTCTTCAAGGTTTTCTTTTTCCTTTCCCTGGTGACAGCCCCTTTTGTTTTTTTGTGCTGGAAGAAGCAAAACTTGCGGGCTGCTGCTCTGAGACTTGAGCAAAAGTTTCTGATGAACACCAGATGAAGAAATACTATCTTTTGTAAATGTTTATGTTACAGTTAAGAAATAATTTCTTCCTAAGCACCTGTAGTTTTAGACAGTGGAGTCTACCTAACAGTTTGGGGATTTTTGATTTCTTAGTACTTATTTGTACTTTTGTTTTGGCTCTTGGGCTCTCATTAGCTTGGCAGATGTCTTGCTCTGAAACTGTGTGATGCCTTTCTGGAAATAAAATAATACAAATGGGACTGTACAGATCAATTGGGATACTCTATTCAGTTTGGTTTTAGTTTTGGCCTCCGTTCTTCAGCATATATATGTATGTAGCTGATCTTTGCATATTTTTCTTTTCAGTATCAGTTTTTGTCAGTAGGTAACTGCTAATTCTGGGAGCAGTAATCTTTAGACATTTGCAATATTGGCCTGGGAGGTTTGGAGATATGACATTCAGCCTTGGTCTTGCTTAACATTAGCTATGTGGCCCCAGCCATAAGAGCACTGTGTCCCTGTACCCTTGTGGAGCCCCTAGGTAGGATGTGAAGTTGCCAGTGGTCTGACCTGGAGCTGTGAGCTGCTAGCCCATAGAGAATGAGTTTTTCTGGGACTTGGTAGCACTGAGGACTGATTGCAGGCCTCTTCTTCCACCTGAGATCTGGAGGTGAACACTGGTTCCTGCATTTATCATCTTTCAGAGGTCAGCCTACCAGGATTGGGTCTTCTTTGACTGCTGGTGCCATCTCCCACCTTTTACACAAAAATACTCCCATGAAGGTGCATTCACACAGGAGCTGGAAATTTGGAGAGTGTCTTCTATGCTTGATAGGAGATGAACATTTATCTCTTCTCAGGCCACCCAAATCTCCAGGTTGAAGGGGTCCACATGCCCATCCTGTTTGCTTGGGGAAGGTACATGAAACCCTCAAGATGCAGTTCTGGAACAGCCCAGTGTTAGATATCCTCGATCAAGTATAAATTGTCTGAAAGCACGAAGGCTTGCTGTCAGTGATCTCAGAGGAGAGCAAACGCTGCTAACTGGGTCACTCAGCTCTGGTCATGCTTCTGATCAGCTGCAATGTCTGTCTCTGTCAGTTCTAGGCCAAGTTACTGCTGCAGTTGTAGCCAGAATTATTTCTTCTCTTCTAAAATGAATGAATCCTCAACTGCTTTTGGGTTACAATTTTGTAATAGGTTTCTGGATCAACCTGGTATTGAGCACTCAAAATGCTATTACTCTGCTGCATGGAAAATGCTAATTAATCCAGGCATACTGTTTTCCATGAAAAGCAAATGCTGAGTGGCTTATTAACCTTTTTTTCTGAGGGAAGTGGAGAAGAAAATGTAGGCATCACCATTATTCCACCCGCCCAAAGAGATGGGCAGGGAAGAGGTGGAATTGCAGTTTATTATTTCTCCCCAGTAAGAGTGCCAGTGTCATACACGGAGTTCATTATCAACTTCTTCTCGCAGGGAAGTAGGAGGAAGGAAAAAAACAAAGAAGGTCATTAGTGTCTGCTTAGCAGGAGTGATGTCAGGAGAGCTGTGTTATTCCTCTGCCGGTGCCTGGGCAGGGGGAGGCCGGGCAGGGCTGGGCGGGCAGAGCCCCGGGCGCCTGCAGGTGCTGGGCTTCCCTTGCGGGCCCTGCTCGGGTTGCATTTAATAAGCAATATTCAGGCCCTACCGGTTTGCTTTCCCTGCGAGGAACGGTGAAAGCATTGACTTGGTCTGGAACAAAAGAATGGGAGGTGCTAAGTTAGCTTTAGGCGTAGTGCTGTCCTCCGCAGGTGTAGAAATAGTTTGGGATTTCTTTGTTCGTTTCCATTTATTCTGTTCATTTCAATTCTGTGACAATTTCGTTAAAAGTTAAAGTTATCTAGGAACAGTTAAAGTGGAAAAATCTCTCTTTTTTTCTTTTTTTTTTTTTTCTTCTGATATGGTACTAATTTTTTTGAAGTGAGAGGATGGGACTAACCTGGTTTTAAAATTTTGTGTGACCTGGTAACCAAACCCAAACAATTCAGTTTTTCATTCTAGAAAAAGTGTGTTTTAAATATGTCCATTTGTAATGCAAACAAGTTGGTTAACTTAATTTATGTGGTGATAATGCCCAAGATTTGAAGAACTTCGTGTTTAGTAGAATTACAGTCTGGGTTTTTTCCCCGCAGAAAAGGTCCAACATAAATAAATAAACAAAATAAATTTTATATTCATTTAATTTAAAAAAATATTACTTATTTACTCTTTTCAATATAAGAAAAGGGAAAAATGTAAAAATCTCCATTGAAGTGGCATTAAGATAGATCTAGAAAGTGAGAAAGGGAAATGCAAGGTCAGTTTAAAATCTATGTTTGTCAATGTGTTTTGTTAACAGTCACTGAGTTATCGTTTATTTTATAATAAAAATACAGATAAAAGATAAAAGTAAATAAGGATAAATTGGTTATCTAAATATAGGTTCCTTTTTGACAATTTAAATAATTGGACTTTGATTTAAATGGCAATTTAAGTGATTCTGAACAATTTGATTTACATTCATCATTTCTGTTTCCAGAGATATGGATGGCTCTGCTTGTCTCCTGCTCCTTGCTTATGCAGATATTCCTTGGATTAGGATTTAAATTATTATTGTTGCATCAACAGACTCTTCTCATGTGCAGCTGTGTAGAAGCCCAGCGCTGCTGCCTGTCCTGTGCAGGGAGAGCTGTGGGGCAGGGACACCAGAGCCCTCTCTGAGCTGTACTCAGGGTTTCCACCTACGAGAACCTGTGGAGCAGCAGAGCTTCTGTCCCTCCTGGGAGTCTGAGGGATCTCTCAGACGATCCAGTCTCACCACTTGCTCAGGAATTTCTGAGTAATACTCGTCACCAGAAGGGATCTCTTTTATCTCGGTTGCTGCCTATGTAGCTCCTTAAAGGGGTTCTGTTTTCCTGTCAAGTGCCCTTGGGAATTTTCTAAGCACCGTGGAAGTGACCTAAATATCTGCTTTTACCATACAATTAACATCATAGCTAGCCTTGGAACATTCCTCATTGTTTGGCAGTTATCTTGAATTCACCTTTTAACACCAAAAGCTAGGAAAGACCAATGAATGTGCTCTACCAGTAGACTCAATAGACTGCAGATTTACAGTAAGGAAAGAAAAACACTGCTTGTGTCTACCAGTAACTTAGATAAAAGAAACCCCTTGGAGTTTATCTGTCTCAGGCTAATGGCATTTTTGTGCAGCCCCACGTCTGGGCATCAACTGCACACTGATGCTCAGTCCTAATGTTTTCCTTAGTAAAGCAAGCCCTGTATTTAAGGATTTGAACTCAGACTGGGGGATGCTATTCATATTTACATTCCCTTCCCCTCTCCAGATTTCTGTGAGTGTAACTTAATTAGTAAGTTGATCTTAACCTTTTCCTGCTGCTGCTTAATTTTTAGAAATGCTAACAACCTTTGGGAATGGTTAGGTGGAGCTATTCCTGTCTAGACAGTAAATACAGCTTAATGACTGTCCTGGTCTTTAAACAATCTTTAACTCGTTGTGAAGTACAGGCTCCCTTATGCTTAGTAGCTCAGGGGACACCTTCAGCATCCTTACCATCTTTCACACAGAAAAATCCCAATCGTATAAACAAATATGTGTATTTATTAGCAACAAAATCTTACTCAGACCTTTAAATGTGAATCCTGCATGTCATATTTTACTAATGCTCAGCTGAAGCCAGACAGGGTAATAAACAAAGCCTCTGAATTTGCAATGGGTTTGTGGGGACTGACCCCAGCTTTGGTTTCCAGGGATACTGAGACAGTGTATTATGCTTTCTCCACCTGCTGACCAAAATATGGGAGTTAATTTAGCATAATCTGCACAGTCTGCAGAGTTCTTACTGACCTCTATGTTTCAAAAGTCGCTGTTCTTTATGGAAGTTTGAAAGCAGACATCAAAGTAGTAATTCTGGCGGACACTGAATTTCACACAAATTCTGAGGGAGTTGTCAAAATGTGAAAGCAAACATCACAGAAGAAAAGCAACCAAATGCTAGTTTTAGTTACTTTAATCTATTCTGGATTTGTTTAACACATTTGTGATGTTGCTTACTGCTGGCTGTGTACTCTTTTGGGCATGAAGATGGCCTTGATTCTTGTCTCAGGCAGTGTTTCTTCTCACTTCATCAGAAACTGGTCCTGATTGACAACAGACATTTGTGTTTTTAAACTGACTGTTAGAAATAGTCACAATGCCACAAAGAAAAATAGAAGACATATGTCCCTAGGAGTGTGTAGTGAACGTAATCTATTCAGAGGAGTAGTTCCCAGTGGGCTAGCAGCAGGGAAACTTAAACACATGCATGGAAGGATTCAAGAGTCACTCTTCATCTGTTTATCCCAAAAATGTGTGTTTTAACAAAAAAAAAAAATCATCTATAGAAATCTTTTGTAATCGGTTGCGGATTTTACTCAACCCTTACAAATAAACGTCTGTAACTCACTTTGCTGAGCTCATAATGGTCGTGTCTGCGACTGTCTGCTGAGGCTCAAGATTAAGGTGCCTAGATTTATGTGCAAAACTTAGTTTTTAATGTAGATTAAATATGAACAAAGTGCATGCTGTACTTATTCATGTTCTATTACAGCCCACACAAAGAAAACAGGAAAGTTAAGACTTGAGGTCTATTCTATAATTCAGAGTTTTTACTGAAATTTGAAGGCAATTTAAGCCACCTACTTATTTCAAAGGTAGTATCGATAGACCACCTGCTGTTGACATGAACTAAGAAAGATGGAAGGATGTAAATGACTTCTAGTGATTTGCCTGCCTGTGAATACAAATAAGGCTAACAACCTCCCATCCTGCACTCTGGCAGTCAGCTACTGGAGTGTTTTCAGGGTGCTTTATTGGAAAGTGAGTGTTGTCACCATGAATTATCATTGGACTTTGTTGTTGTTGATGACTGCTTGTTAGCACTGGATAATTCAAGTGTAATTCGGTTAGAATGTTTTAGGTATGTCACTAATTATGTATTTTGTAACTTGCATTTGACAAGGGAAACTACTTCCAGCTGAAATTTGGGAAGACTTCTCTTACCTGCACCTTGACAGATTTGTGGTGGAGAGTGAGATTCAAGCTGAATTAGCTGGAAGAGAGAAGAGAGTAGAAGGCTGCCTACCCCAATCCTATTGTCATAAATCTAATCTTCCAAGCTCAGTCAGCATTTTCAGTGAGTCCTGGGGAAGATGTGTAAACTTGTCTCACAGTCATCTTTGCTTTTTTGTTGAGAACACCAGGAGACTCAACTTTTAAGTCAAAGATTCCAGAAATGTCTGTGTGCTTTTCTTTAATGCGGATGCAGAGGCCTTTGTGATGAAGACATTTCTTCCAGTGGCAAAACAAAGAACTAGGAAGCAAACGATTCAGGGCAGGAAGAGCTCAGTCACTTTTTGGGTTGATGAGATAAAAATCTGAACAATCAGAGCTGTCCCTTTGGAATAGCTTAGCTGGCTGCTGGGGGAGGTTTTTGGACTGATTTCCATTCATTGTTTTCAGTGACCCTTCTTGAAGAGCCTGAAAGGCGTTTTTAAAGTCAGTAGCTCTTTTCTCTTGTAAGTTTTGAAAGCACACTGCAGTGATTCATCTGTGGTTGCAGACTGCCACTGGCTGTCTCCTCCCATGGCATCAACCATCCCTTTGAATATTTGCTACCTATTCCTTGTTTATGCGTGGCTTCAAAAGCAACAGTTGTCACAAAGGAACAGGCTATCCTAAATGACAGCTTTCACTGCCTCTAAGATCACAGGTCAAATTGGAAAATGAAGGTTCAGGGATGATTTGATAGCACTAGGTACTATTCTAATATCTTTGTGAACTGATCTTACAGTTTAATTCAGCATCATAAAACCCCAGCCAGAGAAATGTCTGCTTGCCCTTATATGGACAGCTATCATAGCAATAATTTGCTTATGAGATGCTTTTCTTTCTGGAAGACTAATGTGCCCTAGTTCCTATCAAACATAAATCAATTTCCTGTGAAAACTGGCATAAATCCGATTGTTTCTTCATGTTTTTGCAGTGTTTGTTGGAGTTGCTGTTAGCTATAGCTCAGTATTGTCTCCTGATGAATTGTAGCAGTGGATGAACAAAACAATATTAATCTGTTTTTGTTAATCCTGTTTTGTAATTAAATACATCTTTCATATAAATCCTGTTAAGATTTGAATGAAAGGGGATTTATGGAAACATGACTTGCTTTTTGTAAGATAGTTTTAGGATTATGAAATGAACACTGGGAAAAAGAAAAGTTTGACTTGCTCACAGAGTAAGAGATTTCCTCTTTGTTATTTTTGCTTTGCTGGTGCTATGAAAAAAATATAATAAGAGCATTCAAGCTGGGTTGCCTGTGGTTTAACTCTAATTCCATAGGCTGCACACTCTTTCTCCCCAAAATCCCCACAGCAAGTGACCTTGTCAAACAAAAGTGTGGAATAATGGGAGGCAGCCCAGGGACTGTGGCTCATTTACAAGCAGCTGTTTGCTACTGTCAGAACAAAGGCAAATCAAAGTTGCATTAACGGGGTATGACAGGCACAGTGAGCAAGTCCCCAACAATGTTCATCCTCTCGTGTTGTTCTGGTTATAATATTGGTTTGCCTGAAGGAGAAAATAGTCATAAGGTCAAGTCAGACATCTATGTTTGCAAAGCCTTTCAAAACTGCACACATTATTCAGCTTATCAACTATTGATGGTTTTTAACAAAATTAACATAACAGCAAATAAATGCATATTTATGTGCATGCTTGGCTTTTTGTATGAGTATTAGAGCCATGCAGAGAATTAACAATTGTATCTTCACAGCAAGTTTGTAGTCTTGGCCTTCTCTTGTCTGATTCAGCCAATCCAAGAGCCAAGGCAATTGTAGATAATGTGGCTTTTGAACATCTGCATGGCATCCTAGCAAGTTTAGAGGATCACTGTCTTCTGAATAGCTTTTGCAGTTTTACTGCTTGACTAGAACTTTTCTCTGTACCTTGCAAAATACCACTAGATTGTCTTTCCTCATGGTAAACAAATTACATAAGTGATGTACAGCCTTCCTTGAATTTCTATTAAAAGTATGCTCTGGATCCTGAGAAACATTGTGAGCAAGGTCTGTTTTACTTAATTGAAGCCTGGCAATGTGTGGCTACTGGAAACTGGACACTGAGAAAGAGCACAGGAAATTTCTTATGGAATACTGGAATATTTTAGGGAAAAAGGTCCAGAGTCTAACATATGAGTGAGCAGTACTCCCCAGCCACAGCTGAATGGAATAAGCAGTTAGGTGAGGTTTTAGCCATGTGAATGAGCCTGTTGCATAACTTGAGCCTGTACTGCTCAACTCAGTCTGTCATCTAAAATTAGGATGAATCAGTTAGACTGGCTAAGAACATGTCTGAGAAAGGCTTGGGAAGAAAGGAAATTCAAACTGAAAGGACAGGATAATTGCTGGACCTAAACTTTACAACAAGGCACACAGTAGGCAGCACATTTCTCAGTGTTTATTGTACCTCACGTAGGGTGATAAAGGCTGAAGGCAAAGTGACTTTTAACAGTCCCCAAAGTGCAGTATTCCCTGAGAAATACAGTTTAAAGTGCCTTACTGCCATTATGAAATTTATAAATAAAAATAAGGAAAGCAGTAAGACTTGCACATTTATTGGGCAAATGGATATGACTACTATGTCATTAATTGCTGATCAAAAAGATCTATTTATTCCATAAAACAGCGAGAAACTGTCTTTTATATTTAGCAAGTATTTTGCTACTGGTATAAATTCCTGAATTGCTTGATTGTTTTTTTCATAGGGAGAGAGAGACTAGGAGGAGGAACAAGGGAAAAAATGCTTTTAAAGTAAAATATAGTGCAGATTTAAGGCAACTGTGGAGTACATTTTGGTAAGGGCGTTTGACATCTGCTATATTTCACAATTCAGATACGATAAACTCATTTAGGATTTAACAATTTGAAGTGTAGTTACTTTATTTTCAGCCTAATTTGCAGTTTAGTTAGGCATGTTGAGGAGGTACAGATGTGAATAATGTGGATAAAGGCCAACTAGGATGCAGCCAGTGTATCTCCTAACCCTTAGAGGCAGTGTGCTTGAATTCTAAACATTAAGGGTAAAACTTTCAAAAGTGCAGTGGCTTGCATGCATACAAAGTTGTACTGACAACATCTTCTAAAGTGCTAACATGAATGTGAATTTAATTTAATTTATTCTCACAAACTTGCAGTTCTAGCTGTATGTGTTACAGTATCATGTACAGGTGCCAGCCAAGATTACGGCTCCATTGAGCTCTACTCATCCAAAAAGTTCTATATTTATCAGCATGGAGAGCTTGTCGAGTTTCCTCTTTCACTGCCATTATCAACTGTTTTGAAATATTCAAAACCTTGAGTGATACTGAAAACTTACCCAGTGTCCAAAGCACATTGTGTATTTTGAAGTGAGAAATAGAACTGTACTTGTAAAGTGTGCTTGCATTTAGTTTAACACTCAAAATAGATGAACACAATTTGCATAGGAAATTTGATAATACTGATTTATTGCTTGGAAAGGTTCAGATTTCTTATACTGCTCTAGATGTCATACAATGTGCAGCAGTTTTATATCATCATCTTATAGTCAGTATATTTAACAATAATTTAAGAAATGGAGATTAAATTTTGTTGTTAATCAATCTGTTAAACTCACATGACAATATCCTAAATTCCTTTCAGTTAATGGTCCTACTCTTTCTGGAAAAGGAGGACATTTTGTGCATTGCTTTGCTTGAATAGTGCTAAGAGACTAGCAGATGGTCACTTTCCAACTGGTTTCCCTTGGAAAAAAGAAATTAAAATATTATAGTGCCGGGGAGAGATGTTGTAATGTGTCCCTTTCAAATTAACAGGTCGTTTTTCCCTACTATTTTATGATTGTAAAATAGCTCAATGTCACATAAAAGGTTAAAAGCTGGAGTAAATGGCATCATGGGAAATTTGAAATAAATAGGGTCTCATATGGTTTATGGCTCTATACTTGAACACACAAGGAATATATTTCTTTCCTTGAAAAGGCATTCTGTAAGAGCTTACCATGTTAATATGAATTGTGGGCACAGGAGATTCTATTTCAAGTACTTATAATTCACAAGTTAATTTTTTGTATGTTTGTTTACTAAATCACACCTTTCTTAGGCTACTTGTTCAAAATGTTGGCAGACCTAAGAAAAAATGGGGTATTTTCAGAAAAAAAAAAGAAGCCAAGATTCCAGTTCATTGAATTATTCTGCAGGTGTCTTAGTGGTTACTTTTTATAAAGCACAAACCTTCAGAACTGGTCAAGTTTTAGACTCCAAACTGTCAGGTATTTCATATTAGTGCCAAATTTGTTTTTTCTTGGTAACACTGCCTCCAATCTTATATTCTTCAGTGTCCTAGTTCCAGCAGCCCTCCTGAGCCAGGCTTGCACAAATTTAGCTCCTTTGTCTGCTCCACTGGCTGGTTTATTGCAATACAGGTGAAGGAAGATGATGGGAAAGCCTCATAAAGCTTCTCACCAGCTACTGAGGTGAGATAACCCTTGTTTTGTCTTCTGATATGCCTTCACCTGTGGCTGTTACAGCCTTGGTGTCCAAAGGCTAAGAGGAAGAGCCTTTGGACAGAACTTTAAAAACAGAACTTTAAAAATTGAAGGGTTTCTGATTTATGTCTGTAGGATTGTCATGACAATAAGAAATGCTTTGTCTTTCCAAGTCATTAGCCATAGTAGCCTTTAAAATTATCAGTCCTCTGCAGCTAGGATGTTTTTATATTGAATCTGATACCAAGACAATTTTTGTTTTCAGCTGGGGATTGTGAGCTGTATCTGATCCTGTCAGGTACCTGGGAGGAGAAGGACCAGGACCAGGGAAAGGAAGAAAAGAGTCAGTGGAACATTGTCCTGCACACAGAGCTTTTTCCTTGATTTAATGTTTGGTAACTTTCACAGAGGGGAGATACTATGGTTAGCTGTTCTGGAGTTTCAGTCTCGTCTTACTCTCCCAGAAAGAGGCCTATAAATAAGTCACCTATAAATAAGCATCATGACTAGTTTGTTTCAGAGTGCCTTTAATTTTTTATTGCTGTTTTGGTTCCAGTCCTTTTTGCTAATATGGTTGGTATTCTGTGAGGAAATGCAGGATGTATTGCCTGTATTTCTTCATAGAGGAATGTCTGGTAATGGCAAAAAGAGGGTGTTTAGGTAGTTGATGAAGCCTGGAGATAGAATTTCTCTAAAAGTAGCTTAGGCTTATTAGAACTAATAACCATTTTTCATAACTACAGCAGGAGACAACAGTGGATGCTTCAGCTATACAGGGATGTATTAAGATTGCATTTGAGTTCGGAATTGTTCAGAAAACTGCTTGTCTCCAGCTTAGTGGTACCACGCCCAACCTCCACAAGCAGGCAGTGCCCAGCAGGCAGGGCTCAGCCCTGCAGAGCAGCTCTTGAGTGGTTTGAAGGCCAGGCAGTGAGCTGAAGTTTGCAGAAGCACAGGAGCAGCACCCCACTGCTGCCTGCTGCAGGCTGGCACAGCCAGAGGTGGGATGCCCTTGCTTCCCACAGCTGCAGGACAAACTGCCTCTGGTTCAGTTCATATGATGTGAGTAGCAGGCTGGATTCAGAAGAAGAGCCAATAATGCTCTGCAAAAACTCCCCACATAATAGCAAAGCTTATTGAAGTCCAGAATTTAGTGTTATAGAGGATAAGAGGTTTGAAAGCTTTTGTTCAAAATTGCAGGAGTCTAAGCAAAAAGGTGAAGACAAAAGATAGTGGATAGAATACAACTCAAAGGACATAAAAATTCTAAAGAATTGACAAATCAAATTGGCCACCTGGAAGATTGTTCAGAGGAGAAATATCAGCTTATTATGGCTTCCTACCAACAGAAGAAACAGAGGTATTTTTTTCACAGTGGATTATGATGGAGCAGGTCCTGGGTAATATTGAACTCCTTTTCCAGCATGATGTGTCACTGGGAAAGCCAGTGACACCATTCTTTGAATCTTGAAGTGATTCAAAGATGTGAAAATCTTTCAGATGTGAAAAGATTCAAAATGTGAAACTCTTGGATGATAAAAACAGATTGTCACAGAGATGTTTAGCCCTAAAGGTTCAAGATCACTGAAATTTAGCAAGAGACATAAAAATAAACTGGTTCCTGTCATTGTGCTCAGGAATCCAGACTAATTTTTCAAATAAGAGTGAAATAGTAGTAAGAGTGTGCCATAGTAAATTATCTGTAAATCAGCTACAGGCCTGTTTTTCTTCTGATGGATGTAGATGTGTATTTTGCAAATGAATGTATTTATACTCAAATGGCTCAATCATTTACTTCTGTGTTATCTTTTCTGATGGAAACTTTTATTATCTTTTTTTTCTGGTAAGGCAATCAAGTTTTAGAGGCATCTACAGTCATACAGAGAGTAATGTGCATTACTGTAATTGGTTGTAACTAATCCATAATTGTACCTTTTTAACTGGGATGACAACTAGAGGGGCTTCAGTTCTTAAATTATGTAGGAATAATTCTTCCTATATGTGATTTAAGTTTTATAGCTGTAAGAAGCATTTGGATTAAAGACTATTTTGAGCATATAAGAAGAGGCAGGAATCCACTTCAGCCTGAATTATCTCATGATACTCTGCAACTATGAATTGTTTTGGAACAAAGGTCAAAGTTGAAATCAAGCTCTCTTAGCTACCAAACACCAGCATTATATTTCCTTGGAAGAAGAATATGGAAGGGATTTGGATTGGGTTGGAGGAGAGCTTAGTTTGCTTCCATTGAGCCTGCTGTGGAACAAACATTTGTTGCTTTTTATGCACTGCATGTCTACAGATCTGTTGAACAAAGGATTTTACCAATGTCCTTAGTTAATGTTTGAATAGTTGAATATTACAGCAGCAAAATTGTATCACACCATATGTTTTGATGAGATGTTTGGTTTATCTACCAACTTAACAAAAAAAAGATGCCAGTTGCTAGAGTCAATAAAACTAAATAGCCATCTCTGAGTAGTAGCTGAGCAGACAGAGGAAAATGCTCTTAGCACACCCCTTTCAGTAAAAATGATTTAAAATAAATTAGTAAATTACCTTTATCCAAATGTGGTGTCAAGATGAAGTTTTGGAATTATGCAGTGAGCATCCCCAGTGTCCCATTGAAACTTGGATCCTGAGCTGAATCTCTTACATTCTTTATATACTGAAAGAAATGGAGATCATTAGAATGGTGTACAGCAAAGGATTAAAATCACAAGGGTGTATCAGACTTAGTACTTCTAGCATGTTTTGCTAACATTAAATTTATAAAAATATATTAAAGGAAATGGTTTTAGTGGTTGTTGCTTGGAACAGATTAGGAATGAAAAGAAAATTTATCCATTAGTAAAACAGCAAGGAACCAGTCAACTAGTTGCAGAAGATTCAAAGAAGAATCTACAGGAAATTTTTCTGGTAGTCTTTTTCTCTCTGTAGTTCTTAAAGGGAGTTTATATGGGGTTTTTTTCATTCTCACAATTCTTCCCTGTGTCTCTAGATTTTCTTTTCCTTAAAGTCACCTGGGAACATAATGTACTTGCCTGTTGTTCCTCCTATTTCCTTACTTTGAAGATACTTCCTCTAAAATCTGCTTCAGGATTTCTTGAAGGATGAGATAGAGACACTAATATAGTTATCCTCCTTTTTTGGCCTTCCTGATGTTGAAGCACTGAGAATTGCTTATGCTTAAAGTTTGGTGCTTATCCAGTGGCCATGTGTGATTACACCAGAAACAGAAGGAAAAAACAAGTTTGGATATGTTTATAGAAGGTAATTATCATAGCAGAGGAAAAAGACAATGGTGCATTGAGCTATCTGAATGACTTGGCACGGAGTCAGTTTTTAATCTATTTTGTTGTGCTTTTGAAAGCGTATTTGTCTTGTACTTCCCTTTCCCTCTTCATCTCTTTCATAAGCATCTTACATGTCCATGAGTGAAACAAATGGCTGATTCCTGCTTCCAGAAGTGCTTAAGGGAGTAGGAGCACAAGGGTTCTGGAAATACCTGGGACTGGTGACAGGCTGTGATAACCAGGCTGCAGATGTTAGCAGCAGTAAATTAGGAAGGCTTTCCTAGTAAACACAGCTGCTGTGGCATTGCAGAGCAGTGTCTGGCTGGCTGGGACTGGCTGTCCCGTGTCTCAGTGAGGAGCTGATGGGGCTGTGCTGGAGCTCAGTGGTCCATTCCCATCCCTGTCTGCAGGCAGGGCATGGATGGCGCCGAGAGTCGCCGTGTGCGGCCCCGCTCCGGCGAGCCCCAGCTCTGCCTGAGAGGAATAGAAAAGCCACTTTCTCAGTCTCTGACCAGAATGCATGATAAGGCTTGATGTCAAAAAGGGCAAGATTGGGCTCACAGCAATTATGGCAGAGGCATACTGGTTTCCTTGACAACCAGATTGAGGATTCTTTGTGATTTATTATTTACCACTTCAAACTCTCAATCTCTGATTTAATTAGGGAGAAGGATTTCCATAAGTTCCCCTCCCTTCCAAATTTGAATACCCCCACATTATTGCTACGACCAGCTACACCTATCCCACCTTGATGTGGCCATAAACCAGCTACAAATTTGGCTCCATGTTTAGCATTTGGAATATTGGTCAGGTTGCTCAGACAGCAGATAACAGAAATTCAGTGGATGTTATGGTGGGTGGTGACTTGTTAATCTGCACTTACTAGCAGGAATACTAGACCTCCTAACCTTCTCCCCCACCCAGTTTTTCAAGGGACTGCAACAAGTGATACTTTTCAATTGTCCTTAGAGCTATGGGAAAGATAAAATATCTGCTAGTGTCAGTTTCCCTTGCTGGGACGATTCACATTATTTTCTCCTTGAAGGCTTTATTAGCAATACATCAGACACTGTTGTGTAAAGAAAGAGTGTATTTTGATACTTGAGAGCTTTTTCTACTACCAGTTGGATAGCTATTTGAAAAGGAAAATATCTCCTAAATTGTGGCTAAAGCTGGGGAGTACAGCTAGTCTATTCTAACTTGAGATGTATTTCTAATATTTATTTCCCATGTTTATAAAGCATTGACTGAATAGTGATCTTCAGTGCCCATTCTAAATTTAGTAATTCAGAATAGAAGTCTGAATACAATAATATAAATAATAGAGATTTTTATTCAAATGTCACTGGCAAATTTGTATCATTATTCATCAAGATTGAAATTGGGTCTTCCAAAGGGCATTTTTTGTCAAAGTACTTCCCTGGGTTGTGTATTTTTTATTTCATATTCAGCATGAGGAGTCTGCTGCATTTAATAAAATAAAATGAAGGTCACAGAAGATCACTGGTTTTCCCATAATGTGTCCCAGTAGATGACTGGAAAAAAGGTAGTGTTTGAAATGCATTGAGGATCCTCTGTGCAGACTGTGTAGAAAACTTGTGTCATTGTTTAATTATAGGGAGGACTTCTTGGTTTAATTGTGTTTTTTTCACTGCACGCAGTCTTTCAGCTGTACCATTCCAGTTTTAATTTCAAAAGTGTATACACGTTTTAGCATCTCCACCTCAGGGAGTTCCTGAAGTGAGTCAACAGGTGTTGCTCTTCCCATGGTGGGCTGAATGTGAAGCTCACTGAGTCAATAGAAAGACTTAGAGTGACCTAAACACTCTTTGTGTCAAGTCCTGGCTCACTCATGCACCAGTGCCCCATTAGGCTGTTGAGGGAGGCTGGCTGCTGAGGGAAGATGCTTCTTTAAAATTGAGTAGTCTAATGAAGCTCATTAATGCATTTTTCATTAGAACAAGAATATTGAGTATCCAGGTTAAATTCTAAAGAATCTGTCCTGCACTCACTGAGGTTAATGACAAAGCTCCCAATGATATTAGTGATGCAGGATGAGAACTTAATTGAGGTAATTAAGATTCTGCTTACCTAAAATTCCCTATTATTTTCAAGTTGATAAAATATTACAAAATTGCTACTATGAAGAGTTGTATAATGTTGGAGCTCAACACATCCTTCAGAAATGACAGCAATTCAGTGGGAGATAATACTATTTCTGTATTTTGCATTGATTCATGAAGTGCCCTTGTAGTCTTCTAGAGGCTTGTGTATGTGAAATCCATTGTGGAAAATAGGGTTCCTTTTAGTTTTGGAGCTCAAACATTGCCTTTATTGTATATTTAAAGTGGGCCACACATTGCTGAATCCCAGTAAGGATTTGAAGGTCAAATTCAGCAGTGGCAGAGATAGAAAAGGCACTGCAGTAGTACTATGGCATTGTTTAAGTTGCAGAGAATAGTTTAATTAAATGCAGCTCACTTTGCAGTACTGCAGACTTACTAAAGTCTCTGTTTGGACCAAAAGAAATGCTGTTTGCTTACTGAGTAGAATAGATAGGATATCCAGCTGTAGTGCCTTCCAGGGAGTCTAAAGCCCTGTTATAAACGACTGTGTCAGGATGCCTAATTTAAATAGTTACCCTAACACCTGCTCATTCCTGCCGCCTTTGGACACCCCTAACCTGCTCCTTCCCTCCTTGGCATCCCCAGCAGATTAACAATTCCCTCCTCAATTACTCTGCCATAATGGCCACTTTGATCATGCTCTGAGCTCGATATGGAAATTACCTTGATTAAGAACACTCAGCGCTGCAGAAGGCAGCAGCAGGGCTGGGAGGCGGGCAGTGCAGAGCAGAGTGCCCTGGGTGTGCACAGCCCTGGGCACTGAGTGCTGCCCTGGCCCCTCTGCCTGCCAGGATCCATCCCTCCCCTCTGCCTGCCAGGACTGCCTGCCTGTCCACCTCAGTGATGGATCAGGAGAGCACCGTGCTCTCGGCAACAAAGCCTTGGTTTAGGTGGTGTGGAAAAAAGTGGAGCAGTCAGGTCTTCTATGCTTCACAGCTGTCTCCTGAGATACTTGCTTTAAATATGTGGGGAAAGAGTTTTTCAAAAGAAAACTCTGACCTGGGACAGTGAAGCACCATGCAGATTAATTACTGAGAAAATTACCTTTCACATCTGTAGTAATGGTGCAGCACTTCTCTCTTGCTGGTTTTGAGTTTATATTTGAGCACCTAAGAGTTATTCCTTTCCTGGGTGTGGTGCAGAGGTTTCCTAGCCCTTGCCTTCATTATGGGTTGCATTAAGATCAATGCAGAGCTTTAGAAACACAGTTTTTCAGCTATTAGATGTGTGCTTCTAAATTGAAGGAATCAGTAAATGCAAAGTTTTCCTTTTTGTGTTGTGCTACAGTGCCTGTTCATGCCTCTTGTTACTTTCTAATATAAATAGTATTAAATATGGAATTCTTACACACAGTGATGGAAAATTGCTTAGTTACTGTCTTAGTACTCAGAGATTTCAGGGATCCTGATTTTTCATTTATTTCATTTGAGCCTTCATTAGCTGGTTCTCTAAAAGCTGAGAGCATTCCTGCCATACACATACACAGGGTTGGTGAGGATTCCAGGACTGAAAACCAGAATTCAAACTCAGAAGCCCTGAATTTGAGTCCTGGTGGAATTTAATTATCCTGTCCCTTTATCTCCCTTGTCTTTCATGTTTGCAATGAGGCATATGGATATGCCATTCCTTTACAGGTGATTAACAGCAGTCTGACTGGTGGAAAAGGTGCCTGTTCCATTTATTTATTCTGGAAATGGTACCTGTGTTGCTATTCTTACTCCCTGCTGCTCAGGGAGCAGGTCACAACTGCATATATTCCACAGGAGTTTTTAATTACCTCCTTGTTTACAAAAAATAGTTTTCCTTTCTTCATGCAATTTATTATTCAGAGGATTCTCTTAAGTATATATGTAGAATTATTTCATGATTCACAGAATGTGCCAGAACCTTAAGTACATTGTAAAAACTGTGTGGTACATCCCTCTTCTCTCTATAATGGTGTTTTTAAAATCCACAAATATTTCATAGAAGGTAAGGTCAGGAAGAAAGCCTTTCACTCTGACAGGTGTTTTCCAAGATTGCATGCTGCTCTTGTATCTACTTATGGGAACATTTAGAGTGATGGCACATTTACCTTAAAGTACATTCATCACATGGCTCTTCTTGTTTTCAAAAGGTATGACTGTATATTTTGATTTAATCTGCAGGATCCTTGCCTTTATGTTTCCAAGGGTTCTACTTTCTACCCCTGAGTTCTCTGAAAAGTTTCTGAAGCTATACTTACAAGAAGGGGGTTGCTGTGCTGTTTGCATGCTCATAAGCACTCTTTAAAATTAACCACATAACTTTTCCACTATAAATTATACTGTCACAATTGACTCCACCCCATCATTTTACTGAAACAAAGGAGAGCATATGAACTCTTATATTGTTTCTTGATTCCATTTCTAATGTATATGTAATTCTGTTTGTAAACAAGAAAATGTCCCATTTTTAAGTTTGCAGTTGTGATCTCAAATACTGCCATGAGGTAGCAATTGTATGATAATTAAATCTATTATTTTTTTAGCACTAGGGCTGTATTTGATATTTTCAACCCATAGCAATTATAGAATTAAATCTTATTTAAAATGAGCCAGAATTGTCAGGTATCTTAGTGAGATTAAATGTTTTACTTTCTTACATAGGTCAGGGTATAGCTTGCTAAGAAGGTGATGTACACAGGACACTAAGGGTTATTATTAGCCCCCAGCATGTCACCTGCTGGGATGATTTGGCTTTCACCAATGCACATATTCCCAAGGAAATGATACATCTCTGCATGGCTTCTATCAGCCTCTGAGGTGACAAGGCTTTGGGTTTCTTAAGGTGGGAAGAAAATAGTTCTTTTGTCAGCTGGCCACTCTGAATACTGATGATGGAAATTCCCCTTTCTTCCTCTTCCTCTGGCCCTCCCTAACACATGGTTTCCAATCAAAAAATGATTGCAATAACTGGAAATATAAATTGTTGTCAAGATACACTTTTATAGAAAATAAAAGCATATTTATTTTTATTCTACTATCAGTATCCTGTGCAGAGGAAATAATTCAACGGGAAATCCTGTTGAAACAACATTTCTGACACATCAGCCTTTGTGTCTTACCTCCCTTTTTAAGAGGTTGTTTCTGATTCAGAAGCTTCTCCTTCCTGACAGGTGGTGTGCTCAGAGAGTTCACAGTAGGTAAACTGGAGATAACCTTCAGCAGGGCAGGTTTACAAAGACCATGGGACTTACTTGCCTAGAGAAATTTTGAAGATGCAATGTTTTTAATGGCAAAAAAGAAAAGGGTAGAGTGTTTTTTTGTGAGCTGGCAGAGGATCAAGTGTGTATGATGTGAAGGAAAAAAGGAAGGAGATTCTTGCAGCCTGAGAACAGACATCTGGCTGGCAAAAGAAAAGAAATATCATTGGCAGATGAATACTGTTTTAAACTGGGATAATTTTAGATCAAGAGGGCAAAGTTTTGCTCTCATGCATACAGCTTCACTGAAAGGGATGGGAAAGGTGCATGCATATGAGAATACAATGTGGTGCTAAGTGAGAACTGAAGAACATGTATTTTTACATTAGATATTTAGACTTTCATGTTTAGATCACATGGTTTCCATCTGCCATATGTAGGCATTGCTAAAATGCTGCCAGGAACCAGGCTCTGGTTTGGTGACTTTCATTAAAGGAATTAGTGGTTTCTCTCCAGTTTCAGTGTGGCTGGATTCAAAGTGCAGAAGCCCATTTTCACAGTTTAGCATTAATTAGCACTCTAATGGCAGCCTCAGCAGGCAGGTGAGGGATTAAATGGGCATGAAGACCAACCTATCTCTTTTCCAGTAGTGGCAATTCCTTCAGAGTAGGGTCGAGACATAATGGGCTGATGTGGGGATGTGTGCATGGCTGCAGTCTGCCCGTTCTGGTTCCAGGTGACTGAAGGACTGTGCTCTGCAGGTCTGTCAGCGTAGCACTCATCCCTGCCCTCTGTTCTCTCCTGCTATTAAAGTGCACACACTCTCCTCACACACACCCAAACCCTAACAAAAACACAATCAAAAAAAGCCCTTTAATTCTGCTGGCTCCGAGAGACACATTCTTGCCCTTCTGAATGAGGGGTGAGAGCTGTTTAGGAGAATTTAAATGAGATCCTTGCCAGCAGTACACAGGAAGGATCGACGCTGTTAGATTAAAAGGCTGAGATGCTGCTGCTCACTTTAGGTTTTGCTGAATCATTTAACAAGGTGCAGAAAGTAGGTAAGCCCTGACTGGTTTTTTTTTTTTGCTGAAGAGAGCCTCACAGGGTTATATTTGAGAACTGCATGGAGACTGAAAACATAGAAGGAAAATTGTAATAAGTTTCAGTGAACCTGGAAGGCAGGACCCATCCTGGTGTGAGTCAGAGGGTGTAACACTGGCTTCTCTCCTGAATCTCATTAAGCAGACATACGTACTTTATGTTTATGTATACTGAATATTAAGTATATAATTACAGAAAATTACATGCCATTTTAATTTTGCTGCTCACACTGAATCTTGAAAAACATTCAAACTTGTAAAAGATTTTTAAAATTTTAATTTTTTAAAAGGCTAAATCATGTTCAAATAAAATGTGAAAGAATACTATAAAAGCCTTCACTAGTTACTTAATATTTCTAAAAGCTATTATTGACAGGAATTCATATATCCATTTTGTAAGAGACAGGCTTCCAGACTTTAGTTATGCAATTGAAATATGAAATGTCTGAGAAGCAGAATGCTAGAAACTAGTGTTAAGTATCTCCCCTCACAGCTCATTTACTCAGTGAAGAAGTTGCCTGGCTTCAGTGTAATTTAAATGGTCAGGTCTGCTCCTTAGGACTCTATGCCTCTTTGTTAAAGTTCAAATAATGAGATACTTTCATGTACTTTGTTTTGAGATAATCCCATTTTTATGAATGAGTTTAAAAAAATGAGGGAGGTGTCTCTTAGTAGAAAATAGTTTTCCTTTACTAAAAAATCCCCTTTCTCCCCATGTCTGCTCCATTCAGCATCTTAATTGACAAGAAGGACTATATACATAAAATGGTAGAGAATCCAGCTGTAGGAGGATATTTTTGAAGTGATCACTTCCTGCCTAATTTGACCCCGACTGAATAGTGGGGTTTTGTGTGCTGGGCTGCAGCACAGGCTGGCTGTGCACGGCTGCTGGGTTTCCCTGCAAGAGGAGCTGAGTGCTGTGAACTCCAGGCCTCTGAGCACTGTCAGAAGCTCTTACTGTGCCAATGTAATCTTTTAATAGACATGCTTGCCAGAATGACTTTTTCCTTCAAAGATAGAATGAGAAAGCGCAGTTGTCATTTAAATTGCCTCTGTCTTTTGTAGTAGTTGGTAGCGTTCTGTTGACCAGGGTTGGATAATTTAAAAGCTGTTTAACAAAATAACACGCTTGTCTGTGTGAAATATATACAGTGCTGAGAGACTGGGAGAAGTCTCCCTTGACAGAGTTCATGGGATTCTTTAGAAACTGCAGGATGCTGAGACTTGTCTGAGGAATTACAAAAGCTTTGAGGCGCCCATGTTGAGCATTTGCATGATTTTCAGATGGCAAAGTGTGTTCAGCTGTCTTCGCGCACCCTCCCGTGTGTGCGTGCGTGCACTTCAGTGGAGAGGGAGAGGATTCTCGGCACAGTTTTCGTTGGGCTTTGCATTTGTTAAACATATATTATTGAAATGCTGCCCAGGACACATCGCTTCATCTCGTGTAGAACTTAAATCATCATGTTGCATGATATGGTAAAATAAAAGAGATTGTGAAAGAGACAACTGTAAACATTCTGTTTGAAAAGATGTGCTCTTTTCAAAAGACCTTTCTGTTACAGCCAAATAACACAAGAAGCAATATTTCCTTGCTCACAGAGACATGTATAGCTATTTCTGCAGAGATTTGTTTTGGATTCTCAGTTCTTCCAGTATCTTCATTCTTTGAAATAATTTTATACTTCCATGTTGACTTTCTCTGTGCTTTAAGTTTTAATCAAAGGTTCCGTGCTTCTGATGTCGAGTACTGATGTTAGCCTGTTTACATTCCACCGTTTTCCCTCTGTATTCGATGAACATTCAAATGTGGTGGTGCCTTTTTGCTTTTATCTACCAAACTTAGCACACTCTCTTATTATTGACAGCTCAAAAACATGGTATGCTAGTGGGCAGGATGCTGTGAATTATTAACTTTTCTTTGCACTTTGACAAATTTAGGTTATCTTTGTAAAGAGAAATAATTTTTCTGAAGGAACCAAGACAGTAGAATGGTAAATAAGGCTTTGCAAACTTAAATTAAAATTTTTTAGCCAGATTTTAATTTCCAAAACATGATTCTGAAGTACGGTTCTTGTACAGGACTTGTACTTTTCATTTCATAGACTGAAATACCAGAGGAGAAATTTTGATTGTGATTTTTTCCTTTCAGTTTGTCTTTCTTATATGGATTGATCAATAAAGAATTAAAGAATGCATATTGCCACTAAACATCCCCTGTACCTTTTTTTCTTAGAAATGCAATTTCACAAAAGCAGTTTATTTGCTCCTTTCAATAAAGAGTCTGCACTCAACTAAGTTGTGAGCAGATAAAATGTGCAGGAAACATGTGTTTGCCAGGAAGCTTTTCTATAATCAAAACGGTCAGCAGGACAGAAACAATGGTTTTTTTTCTCATTAGGTGTTAATCTTCTTCCATTAAAAAGAAAAAATAAATTAAAAATTGGCATACAACACTGATTAATATACTCAAGCATGAGTGAATCAGAGACAGCATATGTTGCATTGGGTAATAGACGCTTGTTTGAGTTAATGTTTAGGTTGTGCTGGAAGTCCCAGCCCAGGCACCCAAAGGCCTTTGCAATCGGGGAGCATTTTGGGCGGCAGACAGCAGGAGCAGTGTCATCCAGGGCACAGTTTGCCTCGAAGCAATTAGCAGGAAGAGGAGGAATGTTGATTTCGGCTGCCGGAGGACAGCCAAACAAAGTAGGTTTGTTCGAGCTTCGGTAAGGCAAGCAGCAGGTTTAACACAGCTCGGCTAAGAAAATACCGTGTTGGGAATACTCCTGCGGAATTGCATTGGAGACACAAAGTTACTGGTGACAACAGTAATTATTGACAGACCCGCATACTTAGGTCTAAAAAACTGTGGAATGATGCTGAAGCATTCAGATGCCGGTTGTTCACACTTCCATCCCGTGGCAGTGCATCTGTTTATCGGGAATTATCTCCTGAATGTAAATGAATTTCAGTCCTAAGTCATTGCACCTGTTGCCAAGAGGTATTTATTCCAATCACTTGCCTAAAGCACAGGGAGTTATTGCTTGACGTTTTATAGCTCCAAAAAAAAAGCTGTCGTTTCAAAATCATTTGTTCAGAGAGGAGAAAATGGAGCAAAACAGTTCATTTTACCCTAAGCACTGCTATTTGGCAGTATTCACATTTGCACGGCACAAAGCTGCAATATTGATTTTTCGCTTACAGGGCCTCCCACAAGTTCTTTCTTCGATTGTCAGGATTGCAAGATGGATTGAATTACACTTTGCTTGTTGATATACTTATTTTTTCTTTGGTGATAGGAAAAAATTACAAATAAAGCTTCAGCATAAAGATCATAGCGGCTCCGCTAGTGGACTGTGAATTTATTTATTTTATTTAGTTAAAATTCTTTCTGCACCACAGAGATTTCTTAGAGCAGCATTCCCACCTAACACACACTGCATTGTTTTGCTTTATTGCTTGCTGCTTTTGCAATGTAACACCTACGTTGCAATCTCAGGTGTGTCCTCTGTTGCCTGCAAAGTGATCTAACCTTGCTCTAATATTTTTAATGTTTGTCCTGATACAGAACTTCTTGCGGATGCCTGCAGGGGGAAAAACTGCAGGATAAAACACATTCATAGTCACTATAGCAGTTGCCATAGATGATGAAGTAAGATTTGCAGGCTGCTGATTTCTCTGTAGCATAACTGCAGAAGTCTTGTGTTTGAATTCAGAGTATTTCCCAGCAGAAGTGGAGCTTGTGCTGCAGGATCCACAGCAGGGGTCAGTGCTGGTCCCAGGGAGCTGTGTGTGGCTTGGTCAGCCCTGGCCCCATAACTATGCTGAGCTGCTGCTGCACATGAAGCCACTGACACCTCAGCACCTGTACCCCATGGCCCTTCCCTCCTGCCCTGGTGCAAACACCTCTTTGGACACAGCTGTAGGTGCCGTTCCCCTTCTTGCTGATGGAAATTCAAAAAGTGTGAGAGGGGTGGACTCCCCCAGCCAGGCCATGCTGGTGCTGCAGGCCATGGAATCCCGGCTGAGTGCAGCAGATAACAGGCACCATTGCTGCCAGCAAGAGGGATGAGCTTCCTGGGGATGGCATTAGATTTGACAAGAGTAGTAGGATGTAGGAATGGCAGTGGCTAGCAGCATTATATTTGGTCCCACCATGGCTGTTGTGATGGTAATTAATGAAAGGAGTTGCTGTATTCAGGTGTGGTGGGGACTCTGCATGTAGCCCTCCCTGAGCTGTGAGTGACTTCTGTCTTCATTGTATTAATTTGCTGCATGGGAGGAACGTGCAGGGCATTAATGGGATGGATTTGTGTTTTAGCTCTTTCCAGCTCTCAGCCCATGACGCCTCAGCAAGCCTGTAATCATGGAGTTTGTTACTGCTCATGGTATGTGCAGCCACACTGAGGGCCAGGAGTGAATCTGAGGTGGAACTTGATGCTTTCCACAGCACTGACTCCTTCCCTTATTAACAAATACTGAAGCATACCAGTAACTGTACTGGTTTCCTGTAGGATATGGTTCCACAAAATATAAAGGCAGACCTGGCCACTGGGCTCTGTTCTCCTTGTGGCTGGGCAAGTTCATGCCAGGGAGCCACATCCTTATACTTGTGTGATCACTGCAAAAAACTTTTGCCATCTTAACAGATAAATATCTGCATATAGTAGGAGTTTTAATACACAGAATTCAATAGAAAAAATTATAGCCTCTGGTTCATGGGAAAATTTACTATCAAGGGGTTATCTCAAGTTGTTCTTGATTTTTTTAGGTACTTTCTTCCTTGCTTCTTCCAGTGCATCATACTTTTTAAGAAAAGTTTATTTTCTTCACTTTCAAAAAACCACAGAGCTCCAACTTTCCATACTTAGCAGCTATTTCTCTTTGCTGTCACAACTGGTCTCCAACTGAGCTTGCAGAGAAATATTAATGGCCCTGGGTTACTGTATTATGAAGGCATTTTTAAAAAATAGGAAGTTCTCCTGAAAATTCAGGATTTACTATTTTAAAGAAATAGATTTCTAACACTGCCATATTGCCCAGCTTGTTTTCCAAAAGTCACACAATTTTGTAAGAAACAGAAATACTTTTTAATAATAATCCATCAGTAACTGTGTACAAGAAACTGTAGTATGCAGATAGTTTTATTCTGATGTAATATATTCTTTTGTATTAAAAAAATGTCTCTAAAAGACTAAGTATCTGGATGAATTGCTGAACTTGTTCTGTTTCTAAAGTATTTTATACTGCTTCATTGGAGAAGTTACTTATTTTTAGGAATTCTATTAAGCAGAAAAAAACATGTTAAAAATTAAAATTAAATGTATTATTTTTGTGAGAAATGGGGAGGTTTAATACAGTACACATCTGCGATTTTTGGTAGTGCTAATTTCTATATTTGTTTCAAAATCCTCTCTATATGTAGTTAAGTTTATGTAAAAGACCCAGTAAGGAGCACTGGAGTTCAACTAGGTGAAGTGTCAGCATGTATATTTGGATCATGTCCATGCTGAGGTCACAAAATAGCAGAGCAAAAGTAACCAGCTCTTCCTGGAGAAAGGGAGACACAAAGTAAAAAAGACTAATGAAGTTGGAGCTACAGCTTTGGGCTTTTTTGTGGTTGTATTGTTTTCTTTTTTAAAATCACTTCTGCAAATCCTGCCTGCTCTGCTGCTTCCTGCTTCCAGACACAGCCTGTCTGACTATGCTCAAGGACTGGAGACAGAAGCTGAGAGAAAAGAGGTGGAAACTGGAACGTGCAGTGTAGCCATGCAGACAGGCACCACTGTCTGCCCTGCCCAGGATTAGAAGCAGTGAAAAGGAATTTCCTCTTTTCCCAGATTAAGGACACAGCAGCCATGGTGTAGGGATGTGACAGTTCCATGAAAGACGCCTCACTTAACATGGTACCAGGTCAAACTGTGTAAAGTTGCACTTCCTTTAGCACAGGAGAGTTGGTGCTTAGGTGGCAGAGAAAGAGGAGTCCAATTCAGTGTGTCCTTCAGGCTCAGCCCCATTTTGTCCTTGTTTTTTTCCCCAAGGTTTCAGCCGAGCAGCACTCCCGTTCGGTTTGGTGAGGAGGGAGCTCTCCTGCGAAGGCTACTCCATCGACCTGCGGTGTCCCGGCAGCGATGTCATCATGATAGAAAGCGCCAACTACGGACGGACAGACGACAAGATCTGTGATGCTGACCCCTTCCAGATGGAGAACACAGAATGCTTCCTTCCAGACGCCTACAAAATTATGACACAAAGGTAAAAATATACATATCGTGGTATGTATACTAACATGGTATGGAGACTAATGAGGAAAAAGGTCTGCGTTAATAGAGAGGTAAATGCTGTAAGAAATGTTGAGTTGTGATTGCCACTTTGCTATTCAGGTAATATTGTTTCTATCTAATAATATTTAAAGGAAATAGAAACTACCGGTTGCAATTAGAGGTTTGGGGGTTTTTAAATTCTGTAAACAAACATTAAAAAGCAGAAAGACAACTTCAAGGAGAATGAAACAATTCAGTTATTTGGAGATTCCCGATCTCCTTGTCTTTCAGGGGGTCAGATAGCCCTGAGAATTTTTCCGAATGGCTGCTGTATTTTTCAGTAAATGCAGTAAATCCCTGCCGTAGTTCCTAATAGTAGTTCCCTCCAATGGAAAATGTCAGAATGATTGCATGCCAGGATGATTATATGTCATTACACATGTGTGTAAGAGCATACAGGTGCATATAAGCAGAAGCTAGTGGCAGCGCTTGACATTCAGAGAAGACAGAAGAACCAACCAAGAATCATAAAGCCATTTAGGCTGAAAAAGACTTTTAAGTTCATTAAATCCAACCATTAGCCTTGTGCTGCCAATTCCACCTCTAAATCATGTCCCCAACTGCCAATAAAAGTATTTTTATTACAAAAGGTGCATGAGAGCTCAGATTCACAGAAAGTCCTGTGCTAAAGGCTGTGTATGGGCAGCAGCCACCTACTACTGACAGTTGTGGAAATGTCAGCGCAAATAAGTCACTGGCATTGCTACTGCCTTAAACTAAAAGCCTGAATGAGTTCAGGATTGGTTGGAAGTTTTCCTCCCAGTGCCTTTTTCCTAGGGTGAGGAATGTGAACAAAAAGGGGATGGGAATAACCTGGAAGCTTTCTGGTGCCCGTACACAGGTGTGTCAAATGAAATATGCAAGTTGGACTGCCTTCTGTGCTCCATTTCCTCTGTTCTGTTTGAACATGGTAACACTTAGTCCCATAGTCACCTGTCAAAAATAGCCTTCCATTTTGATTTACTGATTCACTTAAGTTGTCGTGAGTGGGATTCTTATAATTTTTTATCATTTTTATATGAATATGCAGATATTTTTTATTTCTGTAGTCAAATATTTGGGCTGGATCTCAGACTTCAATTTCAAATGCTGGAGGTAAATTGAGGATATCAGGTCTTTTATTTCTTGTTCTGTGTTGAACTTGTGGCTTGTTTTGTGATCACTAAGGGAAAGGCTCCATCGCTACACTGTTAAAAAGGTAATATAACTTCTTTAAATCATGTTTGAATTATCTTCTTGTGGTTCAAGTTCGTAGTTGTTAATTAGATCAAGCCAGATTTCCATCGAGACTGCAGCAGCAGTGTCATCATCCTCTAATCTGTCAACTCCCTTTGAAACCACCTTCAATTGCTTTTGTAAATGTAGTGCCGCTCTGTAGACTTCCTTGTTGTGTAAAATGCATGTTGTGTTTTGATCAAAGTCTTCCTTATGTTCACTGCAAATATACAGATTAGTGTAGTCAGAGACAAATATAGAGGCACAGTCTTGCTTGAAGTGACATCAGACTGTTACTGAAAAGCTGAAATTTCAATCTTTCCCTTTCAGTTAATCAGCTGTAAAAATATGATAGCAAAGTGTATTTTTGAACTTCCCCCATCTTTTACTCTTATGCTTTGTTCAACATTAAACTAAAATTGTGATCATATGGAGGACATTGGTTCAGACTATGCTCAAAGAGTTTTTTGTTTTTGTTCTATTTTTTTGTCTGAACAAATGGCAAAGATCATTTGACACTTTGCTTTCTATTTTTGTCTGACATTTATAGCAATTAGGAAGTTTGCTTTCATAGTTTTCTTTCTTAGATCTTGTCATTAAGTAGAAAAGATGTCTCTTGTCTTGCTTAATTTTTTCCAAAATTGCTCAATTTGTGCTATATTGCAAGCATAGAAGAATGTTGCAAATTTCTTATGAAATATTAAAAGTTCTTATATCTCACTTATAACTGCATCAGTGATTGTAATTTTTTGTTGTCTCAGGCAAATTGTTGTTTGGTCCTCAGCACATGTCCTTGATCTGATATATAAAAGTAACACATCAGCTGTATTTTGATGGCAACGATTGCATAGAAAAATCTAACCTGAAGGACTATCGGGTTCATTTGTTTTCCTTCTTATTTAATTGGTTAGAACTTTTGATGACAGTGAAATCTTCTTTACCTTTAGAAATAAGCAGCAATAGTTTCTATATTTCTACTTTAAATCTTGCAATATTTACTTTTAAGGACCTGTTTTTATCACTTCAGTCAACTGTGTTACCACTGCATTTGACCACTCAATTCAGTTTAGATGTACAGTTAAATGTAGTTCTGCAGCAATTATTAAGTGCTCATTATTCATTTGCAACATTAATCCACAGCTTTTGCACAGCAACAGCATTTTCTGCACTTACAAGGTGAAAACACTGGCTTAATGAGATCAATACTGTGAAATCTGAAGACTGAAAAATAAGATGAGGTTTCCAGTTTAACACAAAGCCATGTAATCACGTGCCCTGCTCCCCTTCCAGAGAACTTGAGATTGTAGCACACAGACCTTGCCAGTGTCCACTGATGCATCAGCTCCTCTTTCTCAGAATGAGCTGCTACTTAATCTTTTCTACCTCACCCTATTCTTTCTTTTCAGCATTTCTCAAAAGATTTTTAACTTAATGCATTCCTAGGAAACCTGACTAGAACACTAATGACTTCATTGCTTTGCTTTTACCTCTGTAAAATAGTTATTAAATTTTTAGTCCCTGATTGAAATTACATCCCAATTATTCCAGAATAAAGTCTTTCAGATGTATTTGGATTCTATGTAAACTTCAGACTGGCATGGTTGAAATTAAAGCTTTGAAGAAAGAGACTAGACCTTTAGAAAATCCTTCTCCTCTTTCACACTTTTCTGATAATTAACCCCAGCGTTTGCATACCATCAAGTTTGAGAGATTCTACCACATGCTGCAGTTCAGCACAGAAATAAGCTAATTTCTGGAATATTTGGTGAGCAAGTAGCATAAGTGAGTGGCAGAGGACCCATGTTTCAGGCACGTTTTAGTTCTTAAAATAGTCCAACTCCTCTGTGCTCTGCTGTCCTTTAGCAGGGACAAATCTCCTCTGTTTCCTTTTCATTTAAAAAGAAATTAAATGAACAGGGAAGCAGAAGATGCAAAGCAGCCTGAGGAAATTGCTCTAGTTGCTTGCTCATAAAGTGCATTTGTGTGGCTGTAGCAGAAACTGTCATGAAACTTTGAAGTTGATAAGGCTAATGCTGCTTTTTATAGGCACGGCAGAGATTTGAAAATTAACAGCATAAAATTCACTCATGACCTCGTATTATCCATTTCTGTGGCAAGCGGATTGCAGGTGGATCTTGTGAGTTCTGTTTAAACCACCTGGGTGTTTATGAACATTTTCTGTCTCCGGTGTCTCCTATGGTCTGGACCATAGGTAAAAGAATAACAGATATATAATAGATATTTCTAGAAATGTACTTAAAATATAATTCAAATCAAAGGTCTCTTAGGTATGTAATATTATAGTGAAATAATAAGATGCTAAGATGGATTCTTGCATGCTGGGATTATTCTTTTTGAATTACAATTAGGAGTTGTTTAGTAGGAATAATTTTTCCTAGTCCTAAATTTTTTTGTTTAGGAGAAGTTCAGAGTTATTTGTTTTCACAATTGGATAATGATCTTTGTGATTCCAGGACAGTGAAATTAGATTTTTTTTTAATTGACTGTGTATTTAAGTATATACTTGGATGGTGTGGCAGGTAATAATTTGGAATTATATAATTTTAAATCTTGATAAACCCCATATTTAAAAAATGGTGGGTCTGTTCCAATCTGTACACCTTTTTTTTAAGCAATTGTAGTTATTACTATTGTTGGGGCTAGTAGAAAATTAGTATTTTGTATTTAAAGAAAATTAGGCCTATTCACTCGGAATCTATGGAATCATTCACATAGATGAAAAATTCAAACATTTACTTTTTACAGCCAAATTAATATAAAGTTCAGAAGGAAAACACTTTTTCCCTTGTTATACAGGGTAAAATAAAATACCTTGAACTTTTAAGTAATAACTGTATGTTCTCTGATCTGATACCAAGAGTATTGTTGTAAATACTGAAAAGAAGAAAATTCAAAATGTTTAGACTTCTTTTGCAAACTGTGTAAACATCTACATTAAAAAAAGTAGTCTCATGTTGCGATATTCAGTTTATTTTGGATTAATTTTTGATCTGCAACAGAAAGGCAGTTACATCACTTCTGCACTGAAATAGCCTTTAAATTCCATTTTCAGCTACAATTTATACTAAAACTGTGGCTTTTGTTTACTTTACATCTTTGCTAAGCATATTTAATCAGTATAATTTTGCTTTCTAAATATGCACAAACAAGGCAAACCTCATTTTCCATAGGTAAGCTTAAACATAAAAATATGTCAGGTATAACAGATGAACTTAGGCAACTGTAATTTTTTTAGATACTCTTCCCTTTTAAAACATTGCTGCAGCTAAGTAAAAGGACTGAAAGAGGAATAAATCCTCTTCAGCAGTGTTTGTTTTTTTCTGTTGCATCTATCCTGTCCTATCTATAGCACAGGCAACGCATGTACCTTCAATTACCATGTCCATCATGACACCAGTGAGGAGTTCACGCCTGGGTTTTTGTTACCATGAACTTTTCTCCCATGGCAATGCCCTTAACCTGTTCTGTCCATCATCCCTCTGCAGACAGCTGCACTTCAGCAGAGGGTTTCCACAACATGAACAACATGCCCCTGCCCTGCTGAGTGACCAAGGCAAAGCTGAAGGAAGCAGCACATCCATTCCTTCTCCCAGGATTTCCTAATGTATCCCATGGGAGATTGGAAGACTGGAGGTGTTCATTCTTTTCCATCTATTCACCTGTCCAAGAAATAGGTCATTTTGAAAACTCCTATATATAAAGGAGTGAGACATTTTTGAAAGGAAACAAAATGAGTTCTATTTCAAAGGAGACTCATCTCTCAAGCCCTCTTTCCTGTTCTTGCTTGTCAGGTCTGCAGAGAAAGCACTGTCACACCATATTAGTGTCCTTTCAAATGAAAACAAGTTGGTCTGTTCTGTAATGTGAGTGGATAAAGCAAATCTTCCACTGGACTCCAAGCCTGGGTGAAATCTATAACTGATGAATCTCATTCATTGTAGCAAAAAGGTGTAATCAAAAGGAAACTTGGCACAGGGTGCTTTGCTGATAGAATGCAGAGCGTGCTGTGGGTCACTGCAGACCTGAATTCCAGCCTGTGCAAGATTTCCAGAGAGAAGCATTTCAGAGCCTCTTCCAAAAACAGCTCCTTCAGCCAGGACCCAGGGTTGATTCAGTGTTTAAACTGCAGCACACTTCAGATTGGCATTTCTTGGTGGTATGACTTACAGCCTTTTTCATGGGCTGGATTTCATCCTTTGCCATTTGGAGCTGCCTGTAATTGAGGCAGTGGCACACTGCACTTCGGGGGTCTGCCAGGCTAGGCAAGGGCTCTGCTGACCCCTGCTGCTATCCTTGCTTTTTCCCTTGCTTTTCCTTCTGCAGCCAAAGGTTGCCTCTCTTTGCTAAAGATACTATCAGGTGAAAAGTGTTTTTGAATAAGAGGTACAGCTTCCCTTTTTCTGCTTTCTGCATGTCCTTTTCCTTTTTATGTCAGAGAAATCCCAGTGCTGATGACAGGGTACACAGGCTGTTGTGCATCGGGTGCGTTCTTGGAATTTGCACACATCAGAAGTTCTGTCGTACTGATGCTGATCTCACAAACAAGCACCTTTTGCTCTGGCATGCCAGTGCTTTCTGTTCCAGCTTGCTTACAACTGCTTCACAAAACATTTACCATACAACATCATCAATATTAGACGTTTTTTCTTAAGCACCCTTTTAAAACTAAGAATTCTATTAATCTGAAATAGATCTTAGTACAGCAGTCAATCCTGTGACTATTTTGATGTAGCAGAAGCTTAAAGTGCTCTTAATTGTGAAATTCAGCTTTTCACGATACCGAGCTGTGGCCAGATTGATTTTTGTTTTGCTTTCTATGTGTTAGTCACAAGACTTAGTTATGACTCAAATACGAAGAGAAAAGCAGAAATATGTGTAGTGTGTTTTCATGAGCAAGGTATAATCACAGAGCCTAGAAGGTTCCTGAAACACACCGCAGTCAGTGGTGTTATTACAGCAGAAAACAGTAATACCCATGACTGAGAAGAACCTTTTCTGGCATTGTGTATTTTCAGTATCATTAATTCTTAATATGAAAGTAGTAGGTCTAGTTTTATTCATTAAAAATAGGGGGATTTGTTAATGGGGTTTTTCTATCATGGCATTACTTAGTAAATGAAATAGAAATCCTCATATTACAAGGCTCTTAGCAGTCAGGTGAGGGGAAATAGCTGTCAGTGGTACTTGATCATCGTTTTGCAGTGTGTTCTATTTTAATTTCCTGCAGAAGAGATTTTACTACACACGTGCAAACACATAACACAGGGGCGCGTGGCTGTCGTTGCAACATTGGACAGGCTACAAAGGAAACAACAAAAGGATCGTTCATACCAACTAATTACATTTAAATTTTAGATTTAGTTTGCTTCAAAAAATACGGGATTCATTATTTTACTAGGGTGTAGCTTGATATTCTATTTAGCGTTTTCATATCTTATATTCAAGTAGTTTTCTTCCTTTATTATTGGCAAAACCACAATCAAATTCTTCTTAAGTCAGCATATCTCTTATCTGCCAGGATCATATATACACACTCATCAGTCTTTCCTTGCTATTCATGGGGTGAAAATAAATGTAACTAACTGTACATATACATACATAAAATTTTAAGTATTATATGCTGTTGCTTGTGTATTTGAGCTTCATATAAAATACGTGCTTCAGCCTGTGATTTTTCTTGTGGTTTTTTTCCTGCTTGCTGAAATGAGCTTTACTAGGTGTGCACACTGTTTAGCCCAGTTAATCACGTACTATATGTTTTGGGTATGTAATTGCCTCTCTTAGTAATTTGCTAATTTTTTAGAGAACTTGACTGAGACAACATTGCTTAACCTTCAGCACCTTTCAGTTGAATTTTGTGTCCTCTTGAATGAGTTTGCATGAATTTTACATGGTTTTCATATTTCTAGTCTAGCCAATATAAGTTCCTGGTTCAGTTGCAGTCAGAACTTTATTATTAAAAAGTTCTAATTTACTTATATATTGCTGCACCAAATTTAGTTCATATAGAATAATAATGTAATAGTTGAAACCTATTAATTCCTCCCACCCCAATAAAACCTCTATAATACTTAGCCAAAACAGCTACATTATCTGATAAGTTGATTTAGGACTTTATACATGTGTTCATATAGCCATTTATCTCAACCCTTTCTGAGGAGACCTTTATTAAGCTGTGATGACTGCTGAATATGAAATGTAACCAAGATTATTTTTTTATTCAAATATAATTTAAATATTCATCAAAGAGGAGTTATGCTTGAAACTGACAGAGACTATTAACATCAAAAAATATAATTAACTGCACTGGGTATCATGAAGCAGAGTTAGCCAAATAGCCGAGAGGTCTAATTGCTCTAGAGTCTGAGAAGCAATAGTTTTATTTTATACTTTTGCTGTGGAATTAATAGTGATGTGGTTTCCTACGCAAGGCAATTAAAAGCTGCCTGTTAAGGTTCATTGCACTATAGGAAATCTGTTGAATATCACTTAGTAAACAGAACTGACATGGAAAAGGTACATGAAGATGGGCAGAGCAGGGTATAGATCATAAATTAGGACAGATTAATATGAATTAAATATATCTAAGTAAATTATGAGTACTTTCTAGTGTTAAAAGTCGGCAGTAGCCATGAAAGTGAAAAGTTTTCATTAGTAACACAAAGGAAATGGAATTTAAAAATTATTACAGTGAAGATGTTTAATTCAGAGGAAAGAAATAGAAGAGTAACAAGGGTTTAAAAATTAAAAACTATCTACAGAGTAGTAGAGAAATTAGCAGATCTCATATTCTGTAAATGTCTTTCTGCCACAGAATAATCTCCTACTTACAATAAAAAGAACCTTCTGACCTTTGTGGCTCAATTAAGCTTTTAGTTGTATTCAACAAGAAAAGTCTTCTTTATTGAATCCCATAGATTTTGCCTGTGCCCAGAGTATACATTCTAAAAAGGCATGGCCATATTCGTGGTATTTTGACATTAATGAGGTTGCTGAAATGGAAGAGTTTAAGGATCAAAGATACAAGCAATGGTGCTATTTTACAGCATTTTTTTTTCCTCTCTAATAATAAAATTGCGATTTAATTGCTTAATAAATGGGCCATGATTACTGAAAGACATAGATAATTTCCCTCTTTCCATTTTATCTTCTCCATATTGCAGAACAATAATTAGCAAAAATACTACTACCACAAATGAAAGAAGTTTTTTATTTTTTTTCCCTTCATGTAATAACTGTGAATGAAAGGAGTTTGCATGTGTGTCTTTTAGTCTAGTATGATACTCAGCTTCTATGGTTTTTAGGAAGCAATCTAAACAACTAATGTCATACTACTAAAATAAAATCACACAAAGAATTCAACTAGAATTTCTGCTTTATATAAAGATTGGCTGCCTGTTTCATACATTATTTAGCAGGCTTACCCTGTTTATATCAGTGACATAAGAGTGCGTGCTACTTTCTCAGAAGAGCACTGTCTTTGCCGCTTCACAGCACAGTGCCTTGTACTCCCAGACTTGCACATGGTGTTAGCAGATATTTAAAGCACTTCAGCTTAACATTTTATAGGTCATGATGAACTGAGCCTATAAAACAAGTTACTGCAATGAAGTTAATGCAGTCTTAAGAGTGTTACATAGACCGAATACTCAATATTCAGGATATTTTTAGCCCACTGTAGACATATCAATGGGAAGGAAAGGTTCTTACCATGAGGAGTTTATTTCCATTCCAACCTGATTTACAATACACTTGCAGTACAGAAGCTTTGCTACAGATTTACTATTGAAAGCCATTTTTTCAGGTTCACCTGGTAATACAGTAGCTATAGGAACCTTTGAATTTCAAATTCTTCTACTACACACACATATACACATGCAAAACGAAAAAAAAACAAGAGAAGAAATTAGGCAGAAAAATAATTTACTTGGGCAAGCTACTGTGACCAAAGTCATGCACCTTGAACACCTTGGAGGAAGCATCCTCCATCTTACTCGTCAGTGACACCAACCTGTACAATGTTTCATCTGGCAAGATGGTGTATTTTGCTGTTGTAGGTGCAAAGGCGTCTATATTCCTTTCTTAGTAGTAATCTGTGATCTTAAACCTTACCGTTCATTGCTTCTCAGATACCTTGCTTCTTGTGATATACATCTATATAATGAAGGAGCAATTTGGAAATGTGTTTAATACACACATTTTTGCAGCACTGTAAAATTGTTTTGCCATAACTCAAGAGTTTGTGCTCTGTCTATTAAATACTTTCTTTTAGTCTGAATTGTAAGTGTAGCAATAACGTGACAGTTCTGAACCCATAATCTTTCCCTGTTTACTGAATTTATTACAGACATTGAGTTCAACTCTACTGTTACACTCATGAAACTGTAGGTGTTTTCTCATCTAGAAGGTAGCAGCAGTGATATTGCTTTCAGTATATTATTCTGGTGCCAGCATCACTGGTAGGTATGAAAAATATAATTTACTTTGTGTATTTAGCTTTCTTGGATAATTTTGCTGCCTTTTTGACAGAGATACAGCAAAAGAGCACCTCCTGGAGTCACATTTAAAACAGGAGCACTTTGGGTAATGTACTGTAGACAGAACACATATGAGTTAGAGCTCTCTTATCATGAATGCCATCAGCAGTGCCTTGTTGCTTTCTTATCAGCCACTTCCTGCTGTCAGCCCAGTGCTTATTTCAATAGTAAAGGATTTGCATGAAATGTAACACAGTATTATGTATGGCTAACATGCGGTTTTTAATTGTGCAGGCACACGAGACTCCTTCAGTGGTAGACAGTTTCGTAAAAGGATTAGATCATGAATATTTTTGACACAATTAAAGATTATCTGTGCATTGATAAAGTGAAGTCAGTGAATTTTCTAATGAATGTTTTACAGGGGTGAGTCTGCTTGGCTTGTGTAAAAAACCAGCTGCAGAATAGACAGGATTTTGCAGATGTGGGAACAAGCAAACCAAAGCAGTCCTCTAAACTTCTTTGGGCTCAAAACTGGAAGTTCCAGGAACCAGAGAGTGCACAGTTCAAATCAGTAACTTAATCCCTTAACTTCAGATTGCAAAGAAAAAGTGGGATTGTGCTTTCCAAGTTAGAACAGCATAGTTTTTGCAGGGGAAGTCCTATATCTGGAAGTCCTGTAAGCTTTCCAGATGATAATTAGATCCAGACATCACTGGAATATATATATTCATATACTAATGAATAACAGTGCTTTTGTGACAGGCATTCCTCTCAGAAGAAGAGAAAGTACTTGTAGTGAGGACTCTCAGACACATTTTAATAGGAAATGACACCACTGTTACAGAGTTGATTAAAGATCTACCAAGGGACAACGCTTCTGGAAAAAATCAGCAGATGAAATGAGAAAAGTTGTAATTTTATTATTAGTTATCAGTTAAATACGTGTAACTTTAAGACCATGAAATCTGCAGTAAAAATATGAGAAAAAGGACTGTACCTTCTTGCTAGCAGATTGCACTTTTATAAATTTCTTAAAATAATCAAATTGTCTTTTGCCTCTTGCTCAGCATTTTTCTCTGAGTTCTGTTGAGCTGTATAAATGAGTCACTCTGCAGCACTATGGAGTTGGTGGATATGCAGCAGTGGGCACATGGCCACTGTTGATGAAAATGATAACCCAAAAAGGGGATATTCCCCAAGGCAGGTTTACAAAAAACAATTTATTGTTTTTCACCCTGTAAAACTCATCTTACATGCAGCATCTTTTGCATTATTACAAACTCTAATCCTCTGAGTGGGTAATTAACGGACCAGAAAAGCCATTTGTGGAAAGAAAGAGCCATAAGGGTGAAAAATATTTCTCTGCTGAATGATCTTTAAGGAGTAAATAATTACAAGAGTGAGAGGTTTGGGATGACCAATCTAAATCTGAACATAATTAGGATGAACACAGTTTGAAAATCGAAGCAGTTGGCATGTGCAACAATTCTCATTTCAGAAGACTAATTAAATATTTAAAAGCCCAAAACCCCTCACTATTCACAGAAAAATAGCCTGCCACAAAAGGGTCTGTAACTTTGCAGATAATTAGGAAGGGTTATAGGGGAAAAATCACGGATTGGCTCCAAGGTTCTGCAAGGTCACATCTTATTATGGTGTATCTTTTATATGGTCTGATAACAAGATCTTGCTAATTTAATCTAAGTAGGGCATCCCATAGCGATTTCCCATTTCCCTTGTTAAAAATAGGATCATTTTTCCATATGCCAACTGCAATAGGTGAACATTTTTGTAAATAATTTCTCCTAATTGATACAGGCTATAATATTTTTAATTATTCAAGGTGAATGCATGTGTTAAAGTTGAGTTAGGGTTGTGCCCACTGCATGCCCCATGTGAAGTTGTCCTCTGCCTGCCTGTTGCACAGGGAAACCAAAGGACTCTATGGAATCTGGTTATCCCAGTGGCCAGTTCTATAAATGACTAAATCTTAATTTCCTGTTAGAGGCAAAATAGGATTTTTTTGTTGAATATGCCTTTCTGTATGCAGAAGAGATGTGTTAAACTTAGGAGACCCATAGAGAATCAAGCTGAATTTGCATTGCACAGACCTGGAGGTCTGGTGGAACTGTGAGCGTGGAAAGAGTGCGAAGGCTTCTGTTTCAAAAGTTGCAGTAACAAATCATACCTGTCATCTAAAATACCTTATTTTAGTAATTAAAGTGGGTGATTGTTAAAAATGTATTTCAGATCTGTGCAAATTAACGTGAAGGATAAGGCTACATGTTTTCAATATTGTAATTCTTCAAGTTTCTCATTTAATAATGACTCAGAAGCTGTCTTGAGTTACATAACTTTTAACTACGTTATGAATATGGTGCATGCCAAGCCATGGATAAAAAAGATCAACCGTGCTGCAAAAAAAGAATTCTAAAGGGTTTTTACTGTTATCCTATACTCTCTGTCTGGTAGTCTCTTCTCCTGCAAGTCTGTTGCAGTGTTATTCCTAGGGATCAGACACTGTGCTTCAGGATTTTCTTTTGGATTTTCTATAGCTCTGCTCTAGCACTGTGCCACTGAAATAAATGCCCCTTCGTAAAGCTCTGGGTTTATTTAAAGCCCCATGTTTCTCCCCTGAAACCTGCTCAACGCACGAGGCATGATGTTGCACCGTGCTCATTCGGTGTGAATAATCTTTGCAAATTGCTCAGATACAACGATGCTGCACTACTAAAGTTTTCATTAGTAAGTAAGCATAGCTGCAGGCTATTTATTTTGTCTAAATGGTGAAACATTTAATTGGATCTTTTGAACTTATTACTTTTCAGCAGTGCAGATCTGCTTGGCTTAGTTGGTGTTCTAAGATGTACACTGCCTGTAATCCCATGCTGCAGCTTGCTTGCAAATATGCATGCATGTAAATGATATGACTATTATTATTATTATTATTATTATTATTATTATTATTATTAAAATTACTGTATTTCCATTTCTTATTCCTCAGGTGGGGTTGCATTAGAAACATTTTCTCTAAAGAACAGGTCTCTTCTGTTTCATACTGTTACGGGGTTTGGGTTTGCACCTACGCAGACCTCACCAGGAGATTGTTCATTTACTTTGCACACCTCATTGCATCTTTGATACTTACTTTTACTGTCCTTGATTTACAGTCATCTCCTCAAAAACTCTGATTGGTTTAGTAGGCCTTTGGAATACATGGTATAAAGTAGTAGAGATAGAAAAGCAGGATTATAAATGCACCCAGAAATATCGAGAGAAAGCAGGACTTATGTACTCCACTGGAATCCACTTTTTTTTCCCTATCCCTGCTTTATCTGATGCTCCAGTTTCAGGTTAATGATAACCCCATAATAATAGCATTTACACCAATAAGAAAAGTATTAGAACAAGGATGAACTGTAACAAGAAAAACTGTTTCTGATAGCTTAGATGTGAGTAAGTGAGAAGATTCCTCATTTTAACAGTGACTGCTTTGAACTTAGAGACATGAATACTAAAAGGCAAATGGGTCATAACTAAATGTATTAAAGTTGTAAGAAGAGGTTGAAAGCAAGAAATATAGTTAAATTACTTTGCCATACAAGTCTGATACACATTCATTGACAGTGAATCAGACCAAGTAATTCTAAGAAAAGGCCTATGGGAGTTGCATATTTTATGCTGTGTTTTATTGTCTATTTGGAGTTTTTATGCTTAATGTGTACCCTTAGACTCCCACAAGATTACATTGTATAAAGAAAGCACAATTAAATATTATTGCAATTTTTTATTGGGCAAATGGAAACAAGGCTATGGGGCACCTTCTCCTACAATATTAATTATACACTATTTACCTTCAATATTATATTTTAAAAGAAAATGGAAGGAAAAAACCACCCTTTTTTTTTTTTCTTCACCCCAAATATTTTTCATCCAAATCCCCTGGATTTATTACTGTAATGGTCACATTGCGAAGTGCACAGAAAATCCTAGGGCTAGTTCATGAATTTTCAAACCAAGCTGTAGGATGCCTCACTGCTTCAGCAGTCGTAGGTGAGTCACCAATATCTAGACAACAGCTCTTATGGCCAAATTCTGCTATCATACCTGCTCATGTATCTCCTTTTGTCTTTTAGATAATGAAAACTGCCAAGCACAGCTCACTAAATCCATTTCCTCTTTCAGCTCAGTAAAATAGGTGCTATTTACTTTTTGCATGCTCATTCCCCTATAATAGTTTTGGGGCTAAAATGAAAAAAAAAAATTTAGAAAATCTTACAAATGAATAAGCAATGTTGTCAGTATGTCTTCCTGGGTTTGAAAAGGCCAGCCCCAGGATTATAGATCTATCCTTAGGGGCTCTATAGGATGAGTGCACTCTCATCCTGCATGGGAAGGGTAGTGCTTGAGCACTGTGGAAACAGCAGTGATGGCTGGCCAATCCTCCTTCAAAGCCAGGCTTTATAAGAAGGCTGGATTTTCTCAGCAGGTCTTTTTTCCAGGCTTTGGTTAGGCTTAAATTGCTAACTCATTAGATCTCAGTACATAATAATGTATGGCATCTGAGGTGAGTTTGAAACTCAGAATTTAAATACATGCCTTTAAATTTATCTACTGTGGCATTTCCTTGTGCATCCTTATGTACCAAAACACCCCTAAAATAAGATCTCAGTTCTCTATTTTATGTGTAAGTTTTGCAATAAAACAGCATTTAAGTAATATCTGATGTCTTCATACATCTGTAACTTTGCATTTAATGGCGGGAGCGGAGGTTTAGTGAATATTCATAAAAAAGCAAAACCACATCCCACATGGCAGTTGTAGACCATTAGGAATACAGCTGTAAAGACAGCTACTTACTCTTGGTAATGAGGTTCAGGAATTTTTCAGTGTAAGTCATCACATGAAGTGCATTCATCCCATATTCCCCTATCTTTTCAGTCAGGCTGCAGCTCACCCAGGGTGAATAAGGAACAAGAAGACCATATGGAGTATGTGGTGCTGCAGCTCGGAGTTTACGTGCCTCGAGTGGTGTTTGAGCAGGTTGCTGCAGGCGATATGCAGGAACATGCCATCATGCTGGCTTTTAAGTGTTTAATCAATATGCTGAAAGAGAAATATCATCAAAACTGGCTTGAAAGTTTCAAAACATACCAAGATAGTTTTTTTAATGCATCAACAATGTTACTAAAAATTAATTTTGCTTACTAAATGTGGGTTTATATTGAATCTTTTTTTCTTTAAATAGTGAATTACATGTGACTGTGTTTGCAGTTCACTCTACTTAAGGAAACACTACATTCACAGAAATACAGCTTTAGGAATACCCAAAATTATCTTGATAGTTTTTTTCTGCCTGTACATTAATCCAGATCCTTTTCAAAGTAGCATGATGTTTCTTTTATGTTACTATCTTTGTCAAGGTGTGTATGCAAAACAAAAGCATTTGAAGGATGCATTGCAATGTGGACATTATTTCATACATACCTTATTTTTGCAAATTGCAAGAACAGCTTGTTAAGGATCTGTTTGTATCTTTCTGTGTCAGATGTGACTTGCCCACAGAGATGACCTCTTCCCTCGGTCAGTTGGTTTATCCATGCAGTGCTAATGTCTTTCCAGAATCTGTTTCTCAGATCCCAGTGCTTCACTTTCTGGTCCAGTCATAATACACTGTGGTTTTCATTTTAATGCTGGAGTATTTGTTCAAGTCCATAGATTGTGCGTTTTTAATCTTCCTTAGAACAATGGTGAATAATGGCCCTTGGCAGGAGATAATGAAATTTTCTTAATTTATATTTTCAAGCAGAAGCTTCAATTGAAAATGGCATCCTATGGCCTGCAGACATAGCTCTAGTGCAAGTTTCAGGGGAGCTGTAATAATAATGCAGTGCCGGCAGTGACGAGGAATGATAGGACAGTGAAGAAGCAATTTAAGAAAGAAAAGAGAATGTACCAAAGCTTTATTGTAGCATATCTAATGATCTGCTGAAGATTCCC
This sequence comes from Agelaius tricolor, assembly GCF_023055355.1. NCBI lineage: Eukaryota > Metazoa > Chordata > Aves > Passeriformes > Icteridae > Agelaius > Agelaius tricolor. Next base: position 17,838,975 of record NW_027269271.1, on the reverse strand, counting down.
AATAGCTTTGGGAGCATGACAGGAGAAACTAACATTATCTTGCCAAAACAGAGGCCCCTGCTTAATCAGCAGAACAAGATTATTGATTAAAACACCTCGCACAATAGATTGCACATGGAATCTCATCTCCATACATTGCACATGAAAAAGTGCAATAATAAGCATAAGGTAATAATAATAATAATAAAAAAGCAAAAGCAATTTGTTGGGAATTGTACAAGTCAAGATTAGAGTTGAAATACAAACAAATTATCGTGGAAAATACAGCTGCCCTTATAGCTGAGCAGACAGGATGGATGCAGCAGGGACAGGGCTACATCATGAGCAGCAGACAATACCAGCCCTGCTGGAGCTGCTTTACTTTCCTTTTTCTTTCTGTATTCATCTGAAATGTGAAGGGCCATTCCTCATTTGCACAGTCTTCTTCCTGAGGTGAAAGGAGTTCAGACATTATACTGTAACTGTTAATTAAACACTCCATTTGATTTTTAGATTACTCTAAGTGATGCATGTGCATTATGAAGATGTAACCTTTCTTCATTCATACTAAAATACAGAAGGCACGTGTGTCAGAGTACACAATTGCTCCTGCATTCATGAGAATAGTGATAATTCCTGCATTTCCCCTTGCAAAACTGTTGTCACTGCAAGCACAAGAACCTGAATTATCATTCTTTCATTACTACAGTTAGTCCTTTCCTAACTAGCATTTCAATTTTAATTCATACATTACCTTTCCTAAATTAGCTGTTACTGAGTTATACAGACTTCTTTGCTAATCTGCTGTATTTCCTTGTAAATGACAAAGTCATTGCATCATAAATCTTTGTGAATATTGTGAATTCTTCTTGATTGTGAAGACATTTCTCAGTGTGCAATCCTATGAATTTTAAGATTGTACATAATACCCTGAAAATGTCTGTATTTTAACATATGCTGGGAAGGTATGCCTATTCTGTAGATTGCAGAACACTTAAATGGTATTTAAAATCTACAGAGAAATTAAACACCAGATTACAAACACTGAAACACCAGAGTATTTGTGATTTGTCTTTTTAAGTTTGTAGAATTACAGCTGCTTTGTATCACACCTTCACTGGAACAATTCTAAAAGAGTTTGAGTAGATAGACCATGTTAACAATATAACATGTTGAAAAAATAACTTTGGTTAAAATGAGTGAGAGACTTCAAGTTATTTGCCAGTTCAGGCTTTTGAGGTTTGGATTTTTTTTTTTTTTCTTGATGGTGTCTAGGCCAATTTTGCAATTTCCAAAGCACTTTATTTCTACAGTAGTCTTGTTTTGGAGAATCCTGTGACACAAAAGGTGCTTGCTCATTACAAAAAATAAATGGGTCTTCAGATTTAAGGCTGTAACAGTGGAATATCCACTTCTTCAAACACACTGCTTCTGAGTAAAAGTTTCTTAAAATCATGAAGTTCTTCTGTGGTAGCTTTGATAATCTGTAGCCACGTAGGAAAATCTGCTGTTTAGTGCTATTTTGTGGAGAGTGGAGTCGCTTTTATCCAATGTGCTACGGAATTTGGGGCTTCTTGTCTTTAAGAAGCTCAACTGAAACACTTACCAGTTTGGAAAATGTTTTTTTGCAGACAGTAGCAGAGGTATGGGCCAATAGCTAACAACGTATCCCTGGTTTTACGGAGAAAAACAGTGCAGTAGACAGAAGGCTTTAATTTATTCAGAGAACAAATCACAGTAATATAAATTCCCTGAATTACTTGTCTCAGAGCTACCTCTACAAAATTCACTTATTCTTCATCTCTTCTCTGTAACCCATGAATTAGGATTGGCAGCTGCTATCGTTGCTGTTGGTTTTTCTTAAAAGTCTCACTCTAATGGAAATATGACCTCTAAACAGGTAAAAAATGGTTACCTGAATGTCAGCTTTTTAAACAGTGAATATCCTAACCAAGTGTCTTTAATTTGAAATCTTAGAGATGTATGTAAATTATTCAGGTTTTATAAAATACAGCAAACACTGCAGCAAAATCAGTGATTTGAATGTGCAAACCTATAACTTAAAGCACAAATACACTATTCATGTAGTTATTAAAGTAATTCCACTTCTTGGGGAAGTGCTGGTGGGCCTGGTAACACTGCTGTATACTGCAGCAGTGGGCATAACTCATTGTTTTGTAACAATGGTCTTGGGCTTGGCCATAGGGGAGCAAAAGGTGACCATCTGCACAGCAGGTGAAATCTTTCATAAAGGAATTGTCAAAAGTTTTTGAAGTGTTATCAATTTTCTGTAAACACCACTCAATGCTGGAAGTTTGACTCTGACACTTACTGTACTAAGAAAAACACCTGCATTTTCTTCTGAATTATTATTACAAATCCTTTTGATAAAACCTAACATGAAGTTAGTTCTTCTCAGTTTCCTGGCTGATGGCAGCATTATGAATCTTTTACTGGGAGAAAATGAAACTCAAGAAAACAGCTCTTCACAGGGAAATTAGTCTGTCTTTTTCTCACCGCTAAATATGACCTTGGTTTGCTTCATTCTCAAGCAATTCCTCCCAACATGTACTCGTTTTTATTTTGTAACAAATAAATAATTCTGTCTTAATTGCTGCTCATTTGAGTATAAAATAAAATTTTCATACAGCTCAAAGCTGTGGAAACCATCATACTGAAGATGCACTAGGAGAAGTCTTATAGGAATTGCTTAGGCTTCAGCGTAAGATTTTTGCTAAAGAAATGCAAATTTAAAGAAATTTGTTACAAAATCTTACATCCCAGATTTTCTCATGCTGGTTAGTGTACCAGAGGTGTGGCACATACAAACCCCTGGTACTGGGGATATTGCAAAGAGGCCTGTGAGGTTTGGGGCCACATTGCCTGCTCCTACTTCTACAGCCTCCATCTACACCCCACACTCAGCAGCAGCACTCTGTCCTCCATGGCAGGGGCTATGGGCACATTTTCACATTTTACACACTGAGTACAGTGGTTTTCTCAGCAGCTGGGTCACATTTCACCACTTCAGCCTGGGTCTGAAGCCACTGGGTGTGTCAGAGTTGTTCCAGACTCTCTGACGTCCTGCAGGAGCTGCCTGAGCCATTGGGGTGGGAGTGGGGTGGCATTATTTGTGCAAGAGCTATGCAGGAGTCCTGGCTTTGCCCTCTGGAAAAGGTGGGAGATGAATTCCCACCACGTATCCATGGTTGTGTATATACAGAAATCCCTGACTATTTCCAGTCAATTCTGCAATTATGAGGCTTATGATGGTAGAAATAAGCAACTTGAAAAAATTTAAAAAAAAAATTTAAAAAGAGGAAAAAGAAAAGAAGAGTTAACTAATCAACTTAGGGAGTTTTTGTCTCTGAGTTTGCTCAGCACAGATGCACAGCATGTCCTGACTGGCTCTGTGCTAGTTTGATTACTGTATAAAAAAGGAAGTCATTTATAATAGTGTTCTTTGAATATGTTTGCTCTACCTTTTATGAGGTAGCATGAATTATTCTAATAGCTGTTGGTGCTGTACAGCTGGGGAAAGCCACTGATAGAAGGCAGATTATTTTAGCTTGGGTTATGTGGTATTCAGGAGTATGGGAAGAAGTAGGGCAATAGAGAAGTTGATGTACAGCCAGAGTCAAAGGCTAGTCTATTACTTAAGTTCAGACTTCTGTTATTCAGTTTGCTGACAAACAAAACTAACCCTTAAGAAGATCAGCCAAGCTCTTTCCCTTTTAGTCACCAAACTCCCTGACCTTCCCTTTTTTTTCTTTTGCTCTTCCTTGTGACTGTTTTCCTCTATTACATTTTGACCATCTCTTCAAGGTTAGGTGACTGTTCACTTTTAACTTCCAAGCTAATATTTGTTTTTTTTGGGTTTTTACTTTTTTTGTTCTGGAAAAAATAATATTAGTCTAAAATCTATTATTATTTTTATTATTATTATCCTTACCTTTCACAAACATGAAGTTCAGTAGATCCTCACAATTAGAGGCATTGTAATAAAGTTCTTTTTTGTATGAAAATGGACTTTCTTTCATTGTTAAGCAAATAATTGTTATGTTTCAGTCTCCTCAAAAGTACATCTGAATTAATTTTCTTTACTGCTTCCTGTAGCCTAACAGAGTCCATCAATTGCTCCTAAAATAATTAAAATGGAAATGCTAATGTTTTTTGTCGACAATAGCTCTTCTAACCAAAATCATTTCCTTGAATCACAAGAAAAATCTCTCTGAGATGTAAAGCCATTCAGCAGGATGCATGTCTCTAAAGATGGAAGGAATTACTCATTGTTGTTATTATACATTATTCAAAATTGCTCATTTTTTCAATCATATAGTCTTTGCATTTTGTTTTCATTTTATTGAACAGTAGTATCAAATCAGTCTAAACTTGGTACTTGATACAGCCGTCTCTACCAGTGGGGACAGTTAAGATAGCATTGATCCCCAAATTTTTAAGTGTAGAGCCTGAACTAAAATATTGTCCTGAAGTCTTTTTTTGGACTTTGGCTAATTAGTGTTAATTAACTTTGTTGTCTTATGGATTGAACTGCCCAAGTGTGAAGAGAGTTAGCACTGAATGTAGTCCTTTAGCATGAACTAGCAAATTAAATGTAATTTTAAATTAATTAGCTTGCTTTCTTTTCCCATTACAGGTGCAACAACCGAACACAGTGTATAGTAGTTACTGGGTCAGATGTGTTTCCTGATCCTTGTCCTGGAACATACAAATATCTAGAAGTTCAGTATGAATGCGTTCCTTACAGTAAGTATAATCTTTTTATTCTTGCTCACTTCCTCTGGCCCTCACAATTGAAGCTGGAGTGCTGTTACATGGAAAAGAGGCATATGTTTATGGCCCATGGACCCATTATGCATGCAAAGCACTTGCAGACTAGGGCCTCCAATTAGCTTCACAAAGTGTGGAAGGAAGCCATGGTGTGATGCTGGCCAAGTGTCTGTCTGTGTTCTTAAGTGTTTGGCTTTTAAGGCTACTGTTTTTCCAGAAAACAAACTCAAATTAGCTATTCAATAGGCCAGATAGAAATTTGTACTTTTGCCCGCAACCAGTTGCTGACAAATTGGCTTGGCTCACAGACTTGTAAAGCAGGAATTGACTTCAATTTTAATCATGATCTACTTGAAAGGCTACCTGCTGCTGTGGTGACTTCGGGTGCACAGTAAAACCCAGCACTTACATTCAGAGGCAAGTGACCCAGTTGGGGGACATTGTAAAAGGATTTTGTGCTTCTTTATAAATGAACGTAGATTCAGAGTAAATAATTCATTAATAAGGTACTCACACTGTGTTCTTTAAAAGCAAAGGGGAAAAGAGTGAGAAAGAAATGTTTGCTTTTAATTGTAAGACAAAATATCAGTCGTGTCTTGAATCAGCTAGCAAAATAGAGTTTTTCACTGAAAACAAAGTAAATAGTGAAATCATAATGAGATAGAAAAATGTGAAATTCTGGCTACTTCAACAGTTTTGTACAATATTCTTTATAATGCCAAAGTTCAGTAGCTTTAGACATACTTCTTATTTCCTTGCAATAATTAAAGCTTTTTTTTTATTGACATGTATGCACGTTCATGAAAGTTCTGCAGATTCGACACTTTTAACTGGTTTTGCTTTCTTGTAAGGTCATTCTTTGCAGTGACTTCTCTCTCGTCCCGTAACTCAACAGAGAAATAGCTGTGCTTGCAATGGAATTTGAGCAGTGCACTGATCGTTCCCTTGAGTTATTATGAGGCATGAATTTCTTGATCTGCAGTAATCCTTAACCAAAGTCATATTTTCTGTTGGTACAGGAAACAGGCCAAGTCTGAGATGCAAAAACACTGTGGTGACAGTATATACTGAAAAAGGAAGGAAATGAGTTCTGGCATAAGCAAAGCCATGCCAAAACTGTCCATACTGTTTCCTGCAAAATTTAGAATTCTGAAACTGAAATACTACTCCGTACTGCTTCACCATACTGAACCTTCACTGTTGTTAAAGGCCAAGCACAGATCATCTGTTTTTTCTTCATTTCTGCTGTGTCATTGTGAAATGGTTGCTTGCTGATTTTTTTCCCTGTACCGTTTGTAGGTTTGGAAGCCTACTGCAAACAGTGATCCCTAGTACCATTCCTCCTGTGTGTAGTATTGGTGGCTTGTTGTAACTGTTCTTCTTGTGCCACTTTTGAGGAGTGATGTCTTACCCCAATCTAACCAAAGTTTTGTTCCACAAAGACCACTTCTGCTTTAGCACTATTTTCATTTCCAAATTCTCAGAAAGAGGGCAGTGCATCTGATTCCAAAACCTGAGGTCAGTCGAGTGACAAGAAGTTACGCTTCCAGTTCCAGTAGGCTAGCTCATAGAGGAAAAAATGTAATGCAAATAATGTTCAAACATAATTTCTTATGCTGTTTTAGGAAGAGAAGTGTGGATATGTTCTACTGATTGGGTATTGCTATCTCCAGGAATCTTTTCTTTTCCAGTTTCAGAAGTATAGTGCCACAGCGCGGCCTACCCTGTACTCTAACTTTTAGTTACTTTAATTTTAAAGTGTTTATTTTTGTCAGTTGCATTGGCCTACCCTTTGAACTCTGTAATTCTGTGTCTATCATAATTCAGGATTCTGGATACTTTCCTGTTTTTCAAAGTCTATAAGTTTTGGAGTTTGTCAACTGCAGCATGTACAGTGATGACACTGCCCAATTCCAGAACTGTAAGATGCATCACCTGTCATTACCAGCAGTCATCAAAAAGATTGCCAGTTACTAAAATGAGTTTTAAAGATTGGTTTCAAATCATATTGTGCTTCAGTAGCCATTTTGATTGTCAACTCTCTTTCTTCCCTGTCCCACAAAGCCTAACCTGTTATTTTTCCAAGTCTCTTTTTTTGATACCTGCTAAACTCCAGTTACCAAATCTAAATTTTATTTCCTCACTTGTTCCAGAGCTCCTTATCTAAATATACAGAATGACTGAAATCATTATATTTGCAAATAGCAGCTGTATCAGTGTAAGAGACTTCCTAGGAAGGTAGGATAAGCTTTTGTGGGCCTAGGAAGGGAGGAGTTTAGTGATCACAGCACTTCTAACCAAAGTTCATTTATTTCATGAATTTCATCTTCATTAAATACAAGACTGAAAAATTTGCAGTACTCACAGTGGTAGCTTTCAGTTCATGGGAGATGGCAAACAGCAATTTTAATAGGTTTTGTGGTGAAAGGTGAGAGTTCTTACGCACTGGAGTTGCTGTCACCCTTGTACAAAATGCAGTTGTGAGCTCCTCTATGTCTTGCTAGCCTCCAGAAATACATAGCTGCTTTGCTTATTAGAAAGTACTTCATTTTGCAAATTTAATTAGGTTTGAAAGTATTTAATAAATGCTCCTTTTTTGCATCTCAAAGTGAAAAAAAAACCAACAAAACAACTTTTCAGATACTCAGTTGGATCTCTAACAAAAATTCAAGACAAATTTGAAAGGCATTGCTTTGTCCTGAAATAATAAGAGTGCTATCAATTAAATTACAAAGAGATTGAGAGTACTATACTTGACATTTCCCTCACTTATGCTTCACGATGTGTGTTGGCACTTTGACTAACAGAAGCCAGCCCTTTTATAAAGAACATCAAAAGTGCCATTTTGTATATCTGTGCATTTTTATTTTAAGCCTGTTTTGGATTCAGGAATTCAATAGAAAACATTTTAAAGAGTTTTATTCTCTCTCTCTCTGTGTATTGATTGGACTTTGCAGCATTTGTTTATTTCAATAAGCCCATCTGTCCCTGAAAAATGTACAGCTGTACACCAATGCATGCAGAGCAGACATGCCAGTAATGATTTTAGTTATCCCTATCTTTTTTGCCCATCTCCAAATACTAATTCTAAGCAGGTACAGTATCAATATTGCTCTTTGGTGAGAAATAAGCACATACATAGAAGTTCACAAACAGAATCATCTGAAAGTCATTAATACTAATGGTGAAACCCAAGAATTCACCTCAGAATACATTTTCTGTTTACTCAGATAAATCCAGAATTACAAATTACAGAAAAATGAGTATTTTACCTAAAGATGTATAACGGTACAAAGGCTAGGAAAACTACTGCTCATTTTGAAAATATTGACACCCTCTGTTCCCCTGTAAAGTTTTGGAATTGTTTCCTGAAGAAACACTAGATCAGATCAGCCAATATCATTCCCAGAATAATCATCTGTAATTTTATTAAATGAAACTGAAAATCCAAAACTTTATATGAAACATACAAAGGCATTTTTCAGGATAATATTGTAATACTGGAAATGTAATAGCTGTGCAAATAGTTTTGATACACTTCCCTGGTTTCAGCAGCTACTGTTACACAGCTTGGTACATCTGTCATTTTCCAGGTCATTTTATGAAATCAAGAGAGCATACTTCAAAGGCCACAGAGTATATGAAATAGGTTTTATTGCAAATAATTATTGAAAAGCTATTTACTAGCTGGGCTTCAGCTATATATCTTTCTGTAACTTCCTAAAACTTCCTGGGGGAAAAATTGCTATAGTAATATAACTTTATTAATTGGGTTCAGTTTATGTCTTCTGTGTATGGTGGCAGGATGGATGTTTGTTTTAAACACAATACTGTCCTTGCATACTAGCTTGCGGTTTTGGGCTTAATCGATGATGCTGGAGAATATCTGAATGAGCTAATTGTTAATTTTTTCTTCTCTTTTCCTCTTGCTTACTGTGCTTTTGCTTCTTTTTTTCTAGATGTTTTTGCTTATTCCTTCTAGTATGATTTTGCAGTTATAGACTAAGAAGTGGCAAAAGTTCTCAAGATTAACATTCAGGAAAACAAATAAAATACAGCCTAAGGAGACCCAAAGGGTGCAAGCTGCTTTCTTTACAAGAAAGAAAAGCAGGGAAATGTCTGGGGCAAAGATGGGGGAGGTTTAATAATCACATATGCAAACCTATATAATTATTATACTGAATTTTGTATTTCTAATTATCAATTAATACAATATGTATATGTGCACTTGCGCATATATGATAAATGATTATGTTGCTTAAAAACCAATTTGATTAGCATTATGCTTTTAGAAGAAGAGTGTACATAGCATGTATTAGTAAAGTAATTCATTATTTATTCAGGTTCACTAAGTGAAACTACATGTCAACATATCTGTATTCCCTCCTTAATCTACTAAAATGATTGATCCATGTTCATTTGCGTAACCGTAGAATCTCTCTCCTGCTAGGTTATCCTGTTGTCTGTTTCTCTTTATCCAATATAGTGCAGTTCTTATTCTCCCTATATTTAGCGTCTGTTACTAATTTAATCTTTTAGACTAATAGTCAATTTATGTTAATCTTCTTTCTTTTTTCCTTGCACTTTTTTATTTTTCTTCCGATGCTTAAAATAGAAGTGGAGCAAAAAGGTAAATAACGTATACAGTCCAAACCCCAGCTCCTTGTTATGTGCCTTATGGATGTTAACCTCTTCCCTTCCCCTCCCCACAACACTCTTATATTATGATAATCAGCAGGATCTCATAAGTACACCTCATAAAGAAGTCGACTGTTTGCAATAAAGTGACTTGGCTGCTTAAAGTAGGTGGCGGGGTATAGTGTCTGAAGTACTTGGGCTGGAGGGAAGACTCCCTTGCTTTTTTCTCTCCCTTTCTCTTTGTCTTTCTTTCCCTCTCTTTCTCTCACCCTTGGGTAAATTCTTGTTAATCAAGTGTCATCTTGCCTGGCTTCCAGAACCCTCTCCATAGCATGCCATGGTTACAGGGTTTCCTGGTCTGTTTCATTCATTGCTTTGGTTGTGTTTTGTTTTCTCTGCTCCTAATTGCTTTCTCTATATACCTGATGATTTGTTTTGTTCCTTTATTTTTAATCGAGGCACCTCCTTTTTCAGCCTCACCACTTCTTAAAGTTCTAAACAAGTCGATGCGATTTTTTTTGGACTGAAATGACCTAGCACACTGCTGCACACCAGTTAAAAGCTCTGGAGCGTTAATGTGTACTCACTAAAAGTCTGAAACGAAAATGCAAGATTAGCTCTACATTTTCAGCTGTCTGTGTATGCCATTGAGCCTTGGTCTGTACTAGTGAAAACAGTTCCCATCCACTTTCCATACTGGTACAGCAAGAACATGGTAACTTTAAGAAAAGTGGATGATAAAGGGTGATAATTGCATTAATTATAACATAAGGTATAATCTAGTGCCAATTAAATTGATTTTTTTTTCTTCCTGACACAGTCATTATGATTTACCTACCTTTTTATTTTTTTCTTTTCTTTTTTTTTTTTAATTTTTATTATGAGACATCTTAATTTGACGTAATTCTTGTCTTACTTCTCTCTGTGACTGTTAGTTTTTGTTTGCCCGGGGACGTTGAAAGCAATTGTGGACTCACCGTATTTATATGAAGCTGAGCAAAAAGCAGGTGCTTGGTGCAAAGATCCTCTCCAGGCTGCAGATAAAATATACTTCATGCCATGGACTCCGTATCGCACGGATACTTTGATAGAATATGCTTCTTTAGAGGACTTCCAGAATGGACGCCAGCAGACGACGTACAAACTCCCAAACCGAGTGGATGGTACTGGATTTGTAGTGTATGACGGAGCTGTCTTTTTCAACAAGGAAAGAACTCGGAACATAGTGAAATTTGACTTGAGGACTAGAATTAAGAGCGGGGAGGCCATAATCAATTATGCTAATTACCACGACACCTCTCCGTACCGATGGGGAGGAAAGACTGATATTGACTTGGCAGTTGATGAAAACGGCTTGTGGGTAATTTATGCTACGGAACAAAACAACGGGATGATAGTAATCAGCCAGCTGAACCCCTACACCCTGCGCTTCGAAGCCACCTGGGAAACCACCTACGACAAGCGGGCAGCATCCAATGCCTTCATGATATGCGGTGTCCTGTACGTGGTGCGGTCGGTGTACCAGGACAACGAGAGCGAGACCGGCAGGAACGCCATCGACTACATCTACAACACCAGGCTGAGCAGGGGCGAGCACGTGGACATTCCTTTTCCCAACCAGTACCAGTACATCGCTGCAGTGGATTACAACCCCAGAGACAACCAGCTCTATGTGTGGAATAACAACTTCATTCTGCGATACTCCTTGGAGTTTGGCCCACCTGATCCTGCCCAAGGTAAGAATTTATTTTTTTTCTCATTTTTGATCTCTTGGTGTTTCCATTCAAAGAAATAGGTTACGATATTTTTGGTGTTAGATTTAGCTCATGACAGAAAGGTGAGGAAGGGTTTTTTTGTCTGCACTGTGCTAGGCTGAGCAGCATTACAGCGGTGCAAGACAAATTTGCAGAACCTGTGAAGAGAAATAGAATTACTTTATTTGGTTTACAGGCTCGTGCTGTACTTTTTTTTCCTTTTTGTCCTTCCTTTTTTTTTTTTTTCCTTTTTTAAATGCAAGTGTGTAGCTTTTCTGTGGTTGAGAATGAATTGGGGAATTATTTACGTTATACCATCAGTCAGTTTGACTCCAACAGCTAAACTGAGTTGGAGTTGCTTCATGCTGAGCCCGAAGCCCGTTCCATCCGCTCGGTGTTACCTGCCTTCTGAATTGATTACAGCACACACGCAGACCTTTTAACTTCTTGGCGCCAGCAGCGGAGAGCAATGTGTGCTGGGAGGTCCCAGAGGAGACATATGGGGTTAATGTGCAATACCAAGCATAAGTATTTTTCTGCAGCCTTATTTTCACAGTTTCTAATGTCGGGTTAGACAAGATTGTCTGACATCTTTTTAGTGGATTTCTCAGTAAGCCCCTTACAATTGCATTCCAGCTTGCTAGAAGTTAGTAGTACTTCCTAAAATGAAAGATACTTACTAACTGTCAGAAGGGAAAAGAAAAATGGAGGTCTTTAGGTGTCAGAAATCCCTAAAAATGACATGAACAGGCACAGCCACATATTAACATCTACAGAGGAGAGTAAATACCAGGAGAAATGCTCTGTGGCAGAAGATATATGCAGCAAAATCTGCTTTAGCGATGAAGGTAATACTTCACTTCTCTCATCTAACTGCTATGCATGTTTAGCAGCCGTTTTTTCTACTTCAAGAAAGTAGTAATAATGGCTTCTCCACATGAAAAGTAGCTTTTCTGCTTCAGCAAAGCTGATTCATGCACAGCAGTGCAAACTGAATTATGCACACAATTATAACAACACACATATAGCTTTTCCAGGTACAAAACTGCATATGAGGCAGAAGAACAGGGTGATGTAGAACCAATATGTTAGTGGTCTCCAAAGCCATGGGTGATCTCTCCAGTCTCCTACAGACCTCCCTGGCAATACCTGGCCAGGCTTAGGCAGGTTACAGGTGTTTGGGAACTGGCCAGCTTTGCTCTCTGTACATCAAGCAAGTCCATTCTGCAGGGAGGCTTTGGAGCTGCTCTTAGCAGAGAGATAAACCACCTGTGTAATTTAAAAAAAATTAAAGCTTTCATTTTCATACATTGTCATGCATGCCACTTTTCATTCAGTTCATTTGAGTCAAAGATGCATTTTAAATTGTCCAAAGCTTTAAGAGTAAGAGGAGAAGATGGAGGTGCAGGCTCTAAGTAGCTTTTGCAGTTCAGGCAGCTGCTGTGAATGTGAAAAAAGCTAATCTTTAAGTCACTGCATAGAAGAAAAAGTGTAAAAGAAAAGCAGGGGCAGAAAAGGCTTTGTGGAATCCTTCGTTCACTTTAGTAAACCTCCAAACATCTCCTGTTAAACATTTCATAATGTTTCTATTATGAGAGAGTCTTCAGGATCTTAAGTTATAGTGTATGTGCTGGCCACATCCCATCTGCTCTCAGAACTGGTTTTGTGCATCCACCAGCACCCTTTTCTCTTCCTGGGTTCTTTGCTGGCATGCAAGGCAGGAGCAGAAATTGTTTATTCCAACAAGACCTAGGCAAGGATGGGTCCAGGGCACGCTGCAGGGTGCTTGCCTCTCCTCTGAGCTATTTGCCCATTCACCCATGAAGACAGAAAAGGAATATTTGAGTAAGTTATGAGTTTGGGTTTTAAAAGCATTAGGACATCAGTAAATATGTTTTGATTGTGGTCTTTTTAAAATATAGAAACCAAATGAAGACACTAATTTTATTTGAGCATGTGATGCATAAATTCACACACAGTATTTTCCTTACATAAAGCCTATACCCAATATTTTAATTTTGTGTGGGTATGTACATTGCAGATCTAAGAATATGTTTCAGGTCATTTCCTCTTTTGCCTAAGCCAATTGCCTGTAGTTAGAAACTACTAAATGAAAGGAAAAGTTATCTAACATAATTGTCCTTGAGATGTACTGCTATAAACGCAAGGAGAAATTCTTTATGGTATCTACTCTAAATTTATTTCTATTATATTTCCAGTTCCTCTTTGTTTCAATATAAATGCTGTATAAATTGCAGCTCAGTCCTTCAACTAATATATAAAGGATCTATATGTGTAATACACATTTGGATTTTTTTATCTCATATAGAATTAGATCAGCTTTTAAGCCTGCCTGACGAAAGGCATTTTTGTGCTTTCTTAATTCTAATTTGGTTTGGGTTTTTTGGTTTTGGTCAACTCAGATTTTTTAATCATCTACTCAACAACATAGGAGTTACAATAGCATTCTGTAAGTCACCTAACACAAGAACTTTCTTTTAGTGTCCTTTGCAACAGTACTTTAATATCAAGTATTTAATGGTGTCACAAGGTCAGTGTCTCAGAATTGGAAGTCATGGCCCTTTCTTTTCAAATGGTTAACTTGGGACCATTGTGGAAAACTCAGTAATCTGTGTTCCCTCTGTTGCCAAGTGAGAAATAATGATAGATAAGACACACACTGATTTTTAGTTTTTTCCCTATATATCTGTCTCGGCTATTAGTTTTTGTCTACACCACAATGTCCAGCTACCAAGTGCTTCAAAAACACCAGTCTTTCTTCCTACATGAAAGATGAATTTGTCAGACTTGAGTTGCACTTTCCCTTCAAATTTGCTCCCAGGGCCAAAACTTGGGCTCATCCATGTCCTGAAACTCCTGGCTTTGTTTTCTGTATTGTCTCCTTCATTTTTAAATCTCCCTGTTGAAACCTCTGACATACCACTGCAATTAACCTCATATTGACCTTGCTCTTGCTGCAAACCTACACCATTTTCTCTTCTTGTGACTTTCCCAGTATCCTTATTTTCTTAGTCTTCAGGAGAAACTCTTCAGATTTCTGAAACAGTACCTGCTGGAGACAGACTACTGCTTTAGTACTCAGACAGAGGGGTCTGCTGCCCTTAGAGCTCCTCCCTTAACCCTATTCTTTTTATGTTATTTTCTTCCTGCTTCTCTCAGGAATTATAGTACACGGATGTATCATAGAATGATGGAAGGATCATTAAGTCCAACCATAAAGCTCACCCTGCCGAGTCCCCCACTGAACCATGTCCCCGAGCCCCATGTCTGCAATCTGATGCTGGGCAATGCCCCAACTGCATTTGCAAGGGGTGCTCCTGTTTCTGCAGTGCTTGTGTCTGCCAAGAGGGTGCATTTGCAAGGTGCCTGCCAAGACAATGCTACGTGTAAAACATTCAGCCTGCAGCTGTGCGTCTCTGGTGTAGATGTAGAAATGGTTTTCAGAGCTCCAGCCGTCAAGTACCGCTCAGATGTTGCAGAGGAGCATGTTTTCTACAATTAAGTGTAAAAAGCATTTAAAAATCAAAACCCTAATTTTGAAATGAAATCAAATATATCAGGCCTTGCAAAAAGACACTGAAAAATATGAGACAAATCACAGCTTTTAAATCCTTGGTAAATTTAGTGGATATATCCAGTTACATTCTTTCTACAGGAAGTACCAGGGGTCCAAATGAAGCCTTGGTGAAACAGGAATTTTTAATGGACTTCTAAGTTAAAAGACCAGGAAGAATGAAGGAATTTTCCCTCTAAAAAGTGAATATGAGCATTACATTGTAAGGTTTCCTTGGTAACAAAAAGAAGATAAATCCTTTTGTTCTGTGTTAGTCCATTAGGGAGAGATTTCATCTACACTCATCCCAATTTGTGCTAACTGTTCAAACTGTAGTTGTCTCCCCTTTTGTGCCATGATACCCATCATTAAGTATTATTGGATCACTGCAGGAAGAGATGGATGTTGTGAGTATGGACAGAACAGAAACTCAGGGAGTAGCATCAACGAGGGCCTGAAGTAATAGAAAACTAGTGCAACACCAAGAATCTACTAGAAAGTCATGCAGCAAATTAAGTAAATTGGGTCTGTACTACTATATCAAATCTGATAGACTACAGATGAATTAAAAAGTGGTTGTACAAGTAAAGACAACATAATGGGGACCAGATAGCATATTTCTTAACCACAGGTATTTTGCTAATTTTTCTTGTCACGTGTGCTATCATTTTCAAGGTATAAATTTATAAACGACTGTGTAAACATTTCGCTTTCAATTGAATGGGATTTGGCAGGGTCAATAGAGTACTGACTAACATAATAACTGGAGTCACCTATAGGTAATTAGGTGACTCTTAGTACCTTCCCTGCTATTCACTGAAGCACAAAAATAGGTACAGAGCAGTAATAAGCAGAAGGCAGGAAAATTCTGATTTGCTCAGGTTTCTGATCTCTGTTGCTTTACATAGCAGCTCCATGTATGACACCTTTTGAGAATAAAGGTGGGCACATAGATTTTCATGTGTCCGAATAAATTGAAATACCTGACCTATAAAAATATACATTTAACTGAAAAATCCGTGCAGCTGATTTCTCAAATGACCTGGATGCCAGAGGGCAGAAAGAAACCATTCTCAGAAGTGGCACATCATTTGGGCATTACGATTAAGACAATTGTAAATCTAAGGTTAGAGTTGTATTTTGGGTGGGGATATTTTTTATTTGGCTTGGTTTAGTTTGGTTTTTTTAAACTTTTTTTATGCCTGCCTAGAATAGAAACCTCTTGGCAAGGAATACTAGATAGCTTGTATGCCTCCTCTAAATCTGCTCTTCACTGATAGTTGGGGAAAGAAAGTTACTATTCCCCTGCTGTCCTACAGGAATTGTGTTAAGTTTTTTATAGTCATCACACTGCTAAACAGGTGTTAAGTTTTACTCCAGTGGTGTCTTCATTTTTAGTAACAGATAGGATACATAACTGTTTAAATCAGATGTTAGGAGCTGCATGAAACAAATGTAAATTAATTACGCCTCAATTTGAGTCCTTGGATTTACTTTTTATTGTTCCTTTCTCTTATTTTCTTAATTTTAATGACTGTCTTCAGCTGATAATAAGAATCTATTCTTAATAAAAAAAGAAGGCAGAAGAGGTTTTGCTTTTCTCCTCAGCATATCAAGCCTAGTGAAAAAGTCAAAATAGAATCTCACATTGTAAAAGTGGCTTTTTTGGTGTTGGACAAAAACTACATAGCTTCACCCCTGCTGCTTAGAACAAGAAGTTAATAACCTTGACATGGAGTTTGTTCTTCTTCTCTGTTGCAGCCTATTAATCATCACTGCCATATCTTGTATTGGCAAAGTGCTCTGCAAGGCAGAGCCCGCAGATGCCACCACCCTCAGCTCTCAGAAGGAGACACATCAGGTGGTGGCAGCTGTCATGTGTCTTCGTGCAGCTCAGGAGAGTGGCCAAGCAGATTAAGTTCCCACATGTCATTAAAGACAAAATGACCTGCCTTCTAAAAGCTAGATATATTCCTTGAAGTGATGTGTTTGGCTGTTTCTTAGTTTTCAACCACCTTCTTTCCCAGACTTCCAGCACTGTCTGAAGTTTCTTGGTGCATTCTTAAATATTCTGACTTCTTTTCTAAAATTTGATTGAATAAAAAACTTCTGCTATGTTTTCTTTTTTTTTTTTTTTGCGAGAGGTGGTTTAAAGTCTTTCTCTTACAATGTGAGATTACTTATATATTTCTGTGTAGTACTACCATGCTATGCAGGTCATTTTTTAATCATGGGTGATTGGCTTTGAAATTGATTTTAATGGATAGCATGAAAATTGTACTAACTAAAGTTGTGTAATGACAGCAGAATTATTTTAGCTCAGGGTGCAACACCAAATATGTTCTGAAAATTGTTACCTCACCACTGAACTTCAAAGAGTTTTATGAATTCTGACACTGATATTTTGCTTCTGAGACAAAACTGTCCTGAACATTACAGGGTTTGAGTAGTAATTACAATAATGCTAATACCCATTTTGATGTTTAAATATGTATTAATTAGCAGAGTGTATTAGGAGATGGATCGTAATAATTGGTTGTCCCCTGCATCACTCCCCATCCCCACGAGCTCCCTGTTCCCAAGGACCTGATTCAGCAGGCCTTGCCTGACACTTGTGCAAGTGATTGCAAATGCTTTTGACAAATGTTAATTGGGAAGCACTAGAAGGCTGGATGCATTGTAATCAAAAGCAAATTAGAGCAGTTTCACAAGATGTCAGGCAAGCACTTGCAGAACAGATCTGAGGGTTTCAATAGTCGCTGGCTACACCACAAGTTCAGCACAATTACCCAGGCTGTGCTCAAGCAGCCAGGAATGACACTGAAGAGAAGACAGGCTCTGCAGAAGTTTGTGAGCAGGAGAGGGATGACAGGCACATCTTTGCCTTTAGTCTTGATAAAACAGATCATGATGATCAAAACTTCACCCTAAATTTATGTACAAATAAAAAAATAAATTAATATTCTAAGCCTCTCATATAAGTGAAACATAACTGAAAAAGGGTTTTGAGAAAATTGTGATTTGCTAAATGGCTGAAATTTAATATTATGCAAGACACTAATTTACAAAACAATTGATGAAAAAACGAGACTTCTCTTCATTTTATTTTATTTTTTTATTATTTAATGATTTAAAGAGAAGCTGCGTTGTCCAGTAAGCCAAGAGTGCAACGGTCTAGCAGAACCAGAAAAAAAAGAGAAAGAAAGAAGCCAAAAATTCTTTTTGTGAGCTTATTTGTTCTCAGCACAAGCCTCTGTACTTTTCTGTGGCTGTAAAGCATTTTGAACACTAATGAATATTTGGAAATAATGATAACTGTTGCAGTTGCTTTGCTCACTTGATTTATTTCTCAATATACATGTGAAGGTGTTGCACAGCTATTCCAGACTCCACTAGCATTAGCTTATATTATCTCTCCAAAGCCTGAAAGCCTTGGCATGGCTTGGGCTGTACCTCAGCAGCTCCAGCTGTGAGTTCCTGCTGTGGGTCAGTGGCTGGAGCAGCTGCACATCCCAAACAGCAGGGATTTGGCCTAAGCCTGTCCTGGTGTTTCATAGAAGATGAAAACTCAGTCCTTGCCACTGGCTTGTATGGATTGTGTCTTCCTACCTGCTCTATCAAAAAAAGATGTTAAGGCCCCAAATGTTCAAAGAGGAGAATGCCATGTACCTGCTAGGTGCTGCCTCTGCTTGGAGCTAATCAGGCATGCAGCTCTCTCAAGCAGCATAACTGCTGGGTAGGAAGATGTTATCATAATTATTGCCCTGGAAGCTGTGTACTGGGTGACTTGAAGTTTTGGGGTCTGTTTTTCAAAAATGGTCTCGTTAGTTACAGCCCACTGCCTTTGTTGTTAAAGCTGGACTACATTGTTCACGGCACACTGATTCAAATGATTCTATCTATTGAGTTGTTCCTGCTGCAAATGTGATTAAGTAATCTTTAATTGCTTTGAGCGTGTTTGTTATGTACTGATAATTCCCTAGTATGCCTTTCAGCTTTTAGAAATGTAACTATCAATTTTATTGCAGAAAAGATTATTTGGAGAATGTGCTGAAACGTCATAACAGTATGAGCTGGGAGTAAAAAAAGAAAGAAAAACCAAAAAAATTTCAAAGTTATATCTTAAGCATCCAGAATAGCAATAAGAGTAATATTAGGATAAAGGAAAGGAGACGCCAGAGAATCCTTGAAAGCTACATAAATAGCTTTTAAATAACTTTTTTTATATATAATTCTGAAGTAATTTATTTTATTATGACTCTGTTTTTTCCCTGTGCAGTGCCTACCACAGCAGTGACAATAACTTCTTCAGCAGAGCTTTACAAAACCACAGTGTCAACCACTAGCACTACGTCACAGAGAGGTCCCATAAGCACAACATCAGCTGGAGGAACAAAGGAAGGAAGCAGAGGACCCAAACCACCACCACCCATTTCCACAACCAAAATTCCTCCCGTGACAAGTTTTTTCCCTTTGCCAGAGAGATTCTGTGAACCAACTGAGGCCAGGGGGATTAGCTGGCCTCAAACACAAAGAGGAATGATGGTTGAACGCCCTTGCCCCAAAGGAACACGAGGTATTGCCTTTAAAAATATATCTTGATTTCAAGCAGACATTTCAAAAGCAATATGCAGCTCTCTCATGATGAATATTTTTTAATCTCAGGCTGTCTGTCCCATGATTTGTTTGTTACCCAGAGAGTGCAGTATCTACAGGCAACGGTCAAGTTATAATCTGCGATCGTCATTTGAGCGTAGCCACAGAATTACCTTGCGCTTGCACTTGTGTGAATCCAGGTCAAATTTTAGGGCACTGTTTGAGGACTGTTGTGAAATATGCTTACAGCTGCCTTTCTCATTATGAACTCCCCTCTGGATGAGCTCCAGGAAAAATCAAGGGCTTTTTGTTTGTTTGCAGAAAACGTCTGGTATTTTTCACTGACTTTTTTTTTTATTGCTCTTTGTAATCTACATTATTTCCTTACGTTTTTGTCAATTATTGTCAAGTACTACCATTAGCAGCATTCAGAATTGAATGTTGTTTAGGAGCACAGTGTAGCCAATTTCCTGAATGCATGCAGAAAAATGGTTTCCGTTTCACTGTAGTTTTCTACATCTGTTGTAGGAACTGCCTCGTATCTCTGCGTGGTCTTGACGGGAATGTGGAACCCCAAAGGCCCTGATCTTAGCAACTGTACCTCACACTGGGTAAATCAACTGGCTCAGAAGGTTGGTTGAAACCTTTTAATCTGGTGTACACTGGTGAATAAGGATTTTAACTCTGAGCATTAATACTTCAGTTTGTTGAAGTTGCCTTTATTCCTCTGTGTTCATTAAAAGTAGAAGGAGTTATGTGTACTCCATCTACAAAGCACTGGCCAACAGTTAGGCTCTTATGTGTGTTTTAGTATGCCCTCTCTAAATTCTTATGTTGAATTTGTGATTACATGTTCTCATCACTATTTAAAACAAAGTAGTTTTGCTTGTTTTCAAAAACCAGAAGCAATATTTGCTTAAGAAATCAAATACTATACAACACACAGCAAAACCTCTGATATACAGCAGGGTTTTTTTGGTCACTGTAATAAATAGATTTTTGTCTGAGTGCATTGATAACGGTATGATTAAATTGCAGAACCACTTTCTGTGTTTTCCTTCCCTACTGAGATTTACAAAGTTTATGAAAACTGGATAATTTGTTGTCAGTACAAGGCTACTTGACTTTCAAATGCCTCAAGCACTGGTATGAACAAACAGATTTCTTACTGTCTGATAATGGCAGTAAAATGAAAGTGAGGATGAATAGAAGATCGAGCCCAAAAGTCCCATTCAGATTTCTGGTTTTGAAGGCTGTTAAGAACTGCTTTTGTGTGTCACGGATCTAAGAACCTTTAATCTTCTGAGATAAAGAGAACGTTATTGGTCTCAATTAGTTACAGATTTCAATGTATGTGCAAATGGTTATTTCACCACAACAAAGGTACGCAGGGAATTGGAATTAGGAGCCGCAAGCAGAACAAGGGACCCTGCTGAGATAATATAAACTGTCATTTCAGATCAGAAGTGGAGAAAATGCTGCTAGTCTGGCCAATGAACTGGCTAAACACACCAAAGGACCAGTCTTTGCTGGAGATGTTAGTTCATCAGTGAGGCTGATGGAACAGCTTGTGGACATTTTGGATGCTCAGCTTCAGGAGCTACGGCCCAGTGAAAAAGACTCCGCTGGAAGGAGTTATAACAAGGTACACACCTCCCATCACCTCCTCCTGCTGGGATAACAATTGCTCTTGGGCTTGGTATTTTTTTCCTTTCAGAAACATTAATCTATACTTTGTTCCTGCATGTGTATAGTTCTGGAATAAGCATATGAGAGAAAACAGCAGTAAATACACAGCAGAAAGTTGTAATTACCTTCTTTAGGGAATAAGATGTAATTCACAATAGCTGACTGGTCCTAAAATACATAGCTGTGTCCCATATTAAAATCTGGAATGCATTATAACTAGTGTGAGGGAAATGAGTATTAGCTCTCAGAAATTCTGTAACAAATCAGCATGTTTATCCAGTGATCCTTTTAACCCTGAACATGTAATAAAATCAGTGGAATTCTGCATAGGTGCAGGGTTTTATTTTAATCCAACTTCCTGCAGAATAATGGCACTTTCTTAGACTTCTAAAGACACCAACATGACTTATAATTGATCTTTATAAAAAGGCCTTACTGCACATAACTAAAACTTGAATTACTGTTTTCTCTGGAAACATGTTCCAAGAAATATTTCAGAGAAAATGTGTCTTTGTGGTTTAAATACAAATTACAGTGTTATTACTTTTCCTCTTTTTCTCAGAGGAAATGCTGTATTTCTCAGCCTCTTCCTTGCATGAGCCTAGTCAGCAAGCCACAAATGAAATATTTTTTCATCCTCCTTTAGAGAGAGAGAGATCCATGCATTTCTCTGTTATTTTGGCAATAGTTTTATTTACAGTCCCTAGATGCCCTTAAAATAGTTTTCCCAGAGACAGATCAAGTGCCCACACACAGATTTTTTCCTTTGACCTTTTCATATAAACCCCACCATTTGGGAAAAAAATATCTAGACACCTGAGTAAAGGTTGCTGTGCTGCTTTTGGCTGGGATAGAGTTAATTTTCTTTACAGTGGCTAGTACGAGGCTACATTTTGGATTTGTACTGAAATAAATCTTTCATATCTTTGATAAAAAGATGTTTTTGTTAATGCTGAGCAGCATTTTCACAGCATTTTCTTCTTTTCCTACTGCCGCACTGTCAAGGAATTTGGGAGTGCATGGGAATTTGGGAGGGAACACAGCTGGGACCTCTGAGGGTATTCCATACATATGATGTGACATCATACTCAGCATATAAAGCTGGTGGGAATTAGGGGGAACTGGGGGACTTCGAAGTTATGGAGTTTGTCTTCCCAAGTAACCATTCCATGTGATGGAGCTTGGCTTTTCTGGGAATGGCTGAACACCTGCCTACCCATGGGAAGCAGTGAATTAATTCCCTGGTTTGTTCTGTTTTGTTTTACCTATTGAATTGTGTCTATCTCAGCTCATGGATTTTGTCAGTTTTACCCTTGTGATTCTTTCCCCAATCCTGCTGGTGAGCAAATAAGCAAGTGGCTGTGTGGTCTTTGGTTGCCAGCTGGGCTTAAACCACAGCTGGGGAAAAACATTTCCTGTGTGATGTTCTTTTGTAGTCATCATGGAGAGAAACTAGATTTATGTCCAGGCTGTCATTCAAAATCAGGATTTGAAACACCAGAGTATTTTTTTTCTCTTTCTGAAGTTTTCCAGAATCTTTCTAACTTCTGATTTTCTTTTTCCTTATTAAAAAGCTCCAAAAACGAGAGAAGACGTGCAGGGCTTACCTTAAGGTATATCTCCTGTGCTGTCACCCTGCTTTCTCCCTGCTTCAGCAACCTGCCACGCTTTATCATCTTGCTGCATGATCCTATGTATTTCAGTCTTTGATAAATGTGTATTGTGCCCCATATCAACTTTACAAATGTTGGCTTTGCACAGGTATAACACTCAGAAAAAAAAAAGTTCAAAGTTTATACCTCTTGTACCTTAACTTGTTCAAAACTAAAAGAGCAGAAGGGATTATTATCTGAATTGGAAGTAACATCTCTCTTGTAATAAAATTTTGGGCAGGGGTAAAAAGCTTGCAACTCAAAGAAATTAGCTCACCTTGGAATAATTTTATATCAAAGACTGTTTAGAGTTAATTTGCTTGTGAGAAAAATGTACATTATATAGCTTGCTTTGTGTGTATTCTTATGCCTAGTAAGATCACTCCTTCTTACAGTTTTAAGAATTGTTGCAATTCAGTGACTTGAGGATACAATGCAAAGACAAACATTTCTCTAACTTCACTAGTAAAATGTCTGCCACGTGTCCCATTAACCAGGCTATATCGAAGACGTGTAACACATTGCTACCTGATTTCCAGTTCCTTTCATCAGCTGTAGAATGGTTGCCTGTAGTGCCCAGCTCCTTTGCTGCAGTAATGCCACCTCGCCTCTATGAAGGGCAGAAAAAAGTTCTGAAGCAGACATGTCTGGCTCTGAAAGATTTTATTGCAGATTTTTTCAACATTTCTTTAAAAATACTGATTTTTACTTGTATCCTCTGAGATGAAATGTAAGAATTATTTTTGGAGAGAATTTTGAAGTACTTTATAGCATAATAAAAAAATTCTGACTCTTACTGAAAAGAGATTTCTCTGTACAGGGCACTTCTGTCTTTTATCCCAAAGCCCTGGAAGTGCATGGGAGATGTCCAGTTATACAGAAATTTGACAAAAAAGACAAAGATCTGGAGAGAAATTTACTTCTCAAGCAATAATAGTTGTAACAAGTTTTTATTAGCAAATATATTTTAATAGTAAAGGGTAATCCAGCTGATGTGGTTTGGGTAGAGTGGGTTTTTCTGCTTCCTTTTCATTAGCAGACAGGATTGTGAGAAGAGCAGTAACAAGGCTGCTCCAACAGCTGTGTCACAGGGGCTGTGGGGTTTTTCCCATCCATTTGCCTCTTTTTGAGAGGAGAAGAACTTCAGAAATATTACTGGGCAGGTGATGATTTTCCACAAGGAAAATGCAGAGTTATCCCATAATGAAGGAAAAGCGTATCGTATCAATGAGTGCATACCGTCAGGGCTGTATGGCAATACATGAGAAACCAGAGCAGAACCTTAATTTCCAACTGGTGTCATTTTCTGTAGGTCTCAAATGGGCTTCTCTGCTTAGATAAGACTAATAAACCTCTTGAAATTACAAATCAAAAGCTGACTTACACTATGCAAATGAAGCGAGTTCCCACTTTGTGACAGAGAATTCATTTGTACCTCAGATTAGAGGCTCCAATCTGTATTTCTTAGTGACTAATGAATCTGGCCTCTGCAGACCAATTTCAGTTCCACTCTAGTTAATGGCTGCAGCAGTATCAGTGCGAGCATTTTGACTATTCTCCCATTAGAGAAAGAAAAAAGGCTTTAAAGCCACTTCGAAGTATCTTCCACCTGCCAGGAAGGTCGTGGTGGCTCACAATGCAGACAGAAAGAGGATATTAAAATGGTTAGGCTAATTAATCTTGCTCTGACAGTAGCCTTGACCAAGTTTTCCCATTCGTTTGTTTGCACAATATAGTACTCCAGACTGACATCTTTCTGTTTGTATAATGTGTTCTGTTTCCATTTCCAATGCTTTTAAATTGATCAAACAAATTATATATATGCTTAATGACACATTAGGAATAGGTAAATGGGACAGAGTAAACAGGGTGTTACAGCAGTGCCTGCTGTACTCAATGCACAGCACACTCGCTGCACAGCAACGTTATGCATTAATGTAAAAGCCTGCCTTCAATTGATTACCTGATTACTCTGATTGGATTATTTTGTAAAATAATGTAATCATGTCACTGAATTATTCTTCTTCCTTATTTATTGCTACCTTATATGCAGCTCAGTGAACCTTAAAGCATGATGATAGAGTTGTTACAAGTAAAACTTTTTAAAATAGCAGCTTTTATTCAGCTTTACAGTTTTGCCGTCACTGATAACAGGAACGGTCAGTGGACATCTTGTTTGCTCTATTGATTTCCTTTTCCAACTGACCTTTGTGCAGGAATGGGAGTTGGTAATCCTTCTAAGTATCTATGAACAGGTACAGGAACAGGAGGGGGAGTGAGAGTGGCCAAAACTAATTTTTATCTACTGAGTCAGCTTCATTTCATGCCTCCTGTAATAAAGAAGGTCTATTTGTCATAGACAAGTAGTTTATAGTGCTATGGCTGCACTAGTGGAGCTCAGTTTCCAGAGGACAATTATTGTCATTTTAGCCTAAACTGCAGAGTGCTAATTTTGGCGTTAGCATTTTTAAATAGAAGTTATACATTTTGACATTAAGATGAAAGCTTCAGGCAAGATTTCTGGCATTTATTTTTACATTTTTCAGCACATTAATAATACCATACTTATATCTGATACAAAACAAGTCCAATTTGCATGTTTACTGCTTAGAGACCACACAATGCTAGTGGCTAGCTGCGCTTCTATTCGTGCTAATCCAACAAGCAGATGGAAAATATTTTAATGTTGAAAATAGTGTTCTTGTGCCATTAAATCACAGTAAATCATTCTGACAGTTAAGTATTATAATTGTCGCCGTATAACGTTGGGAATTTTCCCCAGCTGCCTAGGGCTTCAGACCTAATGATAGTTTTCTAATGAATGCAGGCAGTTGTGGATACAGTGGACAACTTGCTCAGGCCTGAAGCTCTGGAGTCCTGGAAGGACATGAATTCTTCAGAACAAGCCCACGCAGCCACAATGTTACTTGATACATTAGAAGAAGGGGCTTTTGTCTTGGCTGATAACCTTGTAGAACCAAGTAGAGTCTCAATGCCCACAGAAAATATTGGTAAGTAAACTTCTTTTCGAGCATAAGTTAAAGTGCTATGTATTGCTTTACACAAAAGGAGGAAAAAGTGCTCCAGATAGTGACATACTTTCTGAAGGCTGAGCTGTGCAATGTTTGATGGAAAGGTGAGTGCTCCAAAGCCGGGAAAACACACTTTTCTTGTTTGGTTCTTTGAAATTAGCCTTCTTCTTTATTGTCATTAGTACATTATAAAATGGAAAGTAGTTGATGTTACAAAGTTGATTTATCACTGAAAAATCATTAGCAGAATGCGTGGATGTGAAGAGTGCTTAAAAGGCAGAGTATGGATTTTTTTTGAGGTAACTGCTTTCTGTAGAGCTGCAGAAAATACTTTTCTGTTAAATATAAACTGTTCCTAATGAATTTAAATTACTTTTTTTGCAACGTGCTGTGCCAGTTAAATATTTTAGGCACTCAGCATAGGCCAAATGTTTATATTAAACATGACTGCCTTCAGGTAAAAATGTGTTCAGTGAACTACATCTCCCATAATGCAGAATAGCTATGCTCCAGAGACTGCAAAATAGCTGGAGATAGTTGGAGCGTAATTTAGAATTTAAGTGGTGACAGAGAAATGAAGGGGTTTGGTATTAGAGATGTGCAAATATTGTTGTGAGGGATGTGTTAAAGCAAAAATCATTGCTATGCATAAAATTAAAATTCCTTATTACAGAGATTAATGTAGTCTCAGGGAGGTACAAGGAACCTGAAAGTCTGCTAATATGCAGAGTACCAAGATAGAGACTTGGAATAGACTGCAGAAATGAGACTTTTCACGTTTCAGTGTCTGCATATTTGTAGCTGTAGAAGATGATTCTGCCTAGTTTTTAATTGAGTAGGAAGATACTGGGAAAGGATGGGGAAAAGTCTCACAGTCTGTTATCAAAGGAACTGCACCAGTTGTTTTGAAGGAATGTGGGTAGAATCACAGATCTGCCTTTGGATGTACACAAGCAGTTCCATGGAGATGAGTAGACACTGAATATTGCTTCTTGTGATAAGCCGTCTTCATGTCATAATAACATTTCCCTGATGCCATGCAAGACTGAATTCCTAGTACACATATGTGTGTATGACTTGGAGAAAGAGAAGTGATTTCCTAATTTCATACTTTTTGTCAGTCTGTCGTTCAGAGCTCTAGCTGGACTGGCTTAATATAACACAGATTTTGTCAAGCAATCGTCCACTCTCACCTATATGATTTTATCTATCCAAGGAAATCTTGCATTCAATGGTAATCCCGCGAAAATTTCCTGATATGCGATGTGTTATAAAAGTAATACTGAAGTATGGCTGAGTAGCATCTGATTTTTCAATTTAAATGCTTTAAAGCAGAACTAATAAAATGGTTTCTTATAAATATACAGAAGTAGATGTAGGAAAAAAATTGGAAATCATTTTTAGCTACGTATACTGATGTAGCTAAATATGTGGCATGATTACTTAGGTATTCTTTTTATTCCTAAGAATACTTAGGTATTCTTTGCTGACTGTTTAAAAAACTCTTTATATCTAAATGAATACTTAAAGATCTAAATTTGTCAGCAGAGGATACTGCTGATAGACATTGAGATCTTCAAAACTAACATGTTTTGCAACATGTGTGTGGTATCTTTAACTGGATTTAACTGGATGCCTTTGTGGGCACAAATTTGAACAAGGTTTGATGTCATGATATCACTAGTAAAGTGCTGTCATTTTAGCAGTGTGCATTAGATTTAGTTAAAGAAGCTAAGCCTGTGTGATTGAAGCATGCAGTACAAATCTGCCTTACAGACAGCCAAGTGAGAAAACTAAATAAAGACTGGGGGGAAAAATTGTCGTCTGGCATATTGTAATCTGGCCAAGAGACTTTCTCTGCATTCTCCTTTTTTTAACAATTTTTTTTTCCTCTGGTCTGCTTAGTTTTGGATGTTGCAGTGCTTTCTACTGAGGGCCAAGTGCAGGACTTGCGATTTCCTCAGGCTGGTAAAGGAGGCAACTGGATTCAGCTCTCTGCACGAACCATGAAACAGAACAGCAGGAACGGTGAGCCTTGGGCACAGAACAGTGGAACTCCATTAACTTCTATAAAACCTACCTTACCTAGTTAAAACATCAAAACAAAACACCACAAAGCTGCTCTGAGGCTTTTTTTTTTGATGATCATGGGTACCTGGTCGTTTTTCTTCAAGTCCGTGACCTGAAAATACCTCTCAGTTTACTGATGCTTAATTGTCATTGGAGTACAGCTCGCTGTCTTTCTGTAGACCTCTGTGGAGTGATGATGGGCTTTTTTTTTTCTTTTGTAGGACTAGCCAAACTGGTTTTCATTATTTACAAAAGTTTGGGTCGTTTCCTCAGTACCGAAAACGCAACCATAAAGTTGGGCAGTGACTTGGCGGGGCAGAACAGCACGATCGCCGTCAACTCGCACGTCATCGCGGCCTCCATCAACAAGGAGTCGAGCCGGGTGTACCTGACTGATCCCGTGCACTTCACACTGGAGCACATTGATGTGAGTTATGCTAATGAGTCAGTGGGAAGGTCACAAAATCAGCAAGAGAGAAAAGCAATGCAGAAAAACAACCTTTTTTTTCCATTTGAATTTTAAATGTTGGACTAGGTCAGAGATGCGAGTTAAGTCTATGAACATAAAATTAAATGAGCCTGGTTCAGTGATTATTAGAACTTAAGTGTATTCTTAATGAAAACTAATTCAGTAATCAACATGAAAATGTAAATGACTCATTTGTTTCTAACTGAAAATTAACTCTTACCTTAGTAAAAGGGAAGAAAATAACTGTTAAGATTCTTCATGGTTTGATGTAGTAAGTTTTATTGACTTTAACTTTTTACATTAATTTTGGACCAAGTTACAGAAGCTTATACAATTTGTTCAAATTGCATTTATTCAACAAAGAATAAAGTATGGTATCTTGATCTGTTATACATTGAATTTATGTATATTTTCATTGTGGTATTTCATTTAATGTGTGTCTTTGCTCTTAAGTTTGTCCCTTTCTCTTTTCATGTCTCACATGGGGAAAATAAACAATCACTACTGTGATAGAGAAAATATGGTTAGATTTTTTCTCTCATTTGCCTGAGTTTTTTTGAATCTGGTTGGATTTCTTTTTAATCTGGTTGGATTTTTTTTTCACCAAAATAGATAGGCATTGAGGAGTGAGCTTTTTATGTGATACCTAGTCACATGACTTTGGCCTGACCAAAGGTGAGAACCAAAGGAAAAAGATCCTATTTTCAAATTGTCAATTACAGAAAAAAAATATCTTCAGAATAAATTTGCAGTCCTAACTTTCCAGAAAGCAAAAATAACTATAATGTACCATCCATGCATAAAAATTGTAATTGTTTGAAATGGGGTCTACAGTAATTGAGACTACACTTCAGAGTGCTTCAGACTATAAAGTCCCTTTTAAACTAGATGCCTTCCTTGTGCAACATAGTCCACAGTTTTGCTGATGAAAACCTTTACTGTCCAAAACGTGCAAAGTTTAATCTAAATTACCTTTTACACATATTACACAATTGTTATTGCCATCTTAGTGTGTAAAATCCTCATTTTATGTTATCCTTTTGTCTCCCAGCCTGACAATTATTTCAATGCAAATTGTTCCTTCTGGAACTACTCAGAGAGGACTATGATGGGATACTGGTCAACTCAAGGCTGCAAACTGGTTGACACAAATAAAACTCATACAACGTGTGCTTGCAGTCACCTCACCAACTTTGCGATTCTTATGGCTCGTCGGGAAATTGTGGTAAGTAACGATATTTCCAGCCATCAACAAGGAACAAACTTAAAAGACTTGGCTTTAAATTTTTAGCAAGATCCAAAATTGTTGAAGTTTCTTTAGTATTTATAGCTCCTACCCACTCTTTCCAAAGTGATTTGCTTTCTGTAGCACTTTTCTTACTCATCCATAAAGTTGCAAGCAAAATAACAGGGAGGAGAAAACAAGGAAGAGCAAGTGTTTTCTACAAGACATATTTTAAAGTTACTGACCAACCTTACAACCATTTTATAGACTCTCCCTCAGTACAGATGAAGTGTCTGTTCAGATAGCTGTGCAAGCTGTTCCCTGGAAGCCCAAATGCCAGCTCTCCTTGGCAAGGAAGGTCAAGGAACTTCCATACGGTTGTTTAAACACATCTTCGTAGTCAGAAATTTTGTTGTCTATTTAAAGCACTTCCTGCATGTCAGGGGCCCAAGAGCATGCAATATTTGCAGGGATGTGGGACTTCTCATTAAGCCATTGTATTTGAAAAGTTCACTGCGAAGAACTAAAGCAAGGAATCTCCTTTAGCTAAACATGAGATTGAAGCCAGAATTACATGGGCAGCATATTCTGCATTTTGTCCTGCTTATTGTGTAAATCATTCTTTCTTCTCTGCTGTAGAGTTGCAGGTCTGTAGAAAGTCCCTGGGAAAGCTCTCCTCTCTCCTTTCATCAGAGCCTAGCGGTACCTTAAAAATGTTTTGTTTCTCTGCTCCTATTTCCAACCAGTCTGCAGTGAGCCATAGAAAAAGTGAAAATGCTATCTGAGCTGGATAAAATAGTCACATTTTTCTCTCAGACCTGCTCCTTTTCTACTTACCCTGATCTTGCTCTTCTGGGAAGCTGACCTGAGACTGAGAAATTACTGAGTACATTTTGCCCATCTCATGTAATGAACAAGTAACTTTTCTGGATACCTGTGAAAATAGGTTTTTGTTTATACTCATAAAGAGTCATAATAATTTTCTCCATTCTTGGTTATTTCTAGTACAAAGATGGAGTGCACGAATTGCTCCTCACTGTCATCACCTGGGTGGGAATTGTCATCTCTCTTGTTTGCCTGGCCATCTGCATCTTCACATTCTGTTTTTTCCGTGGCCTGCAAAGTGATCGTAACACTATTCACAAGAACCTTTGTATCAACCTATTCATTGCTGAGTTCATTTTCCTAATAGGCATCGATAAGACAGAGTACAAGGTAAGTTTTCTCTCTGTGTACTGATCTTGTTCTCTGAAATGGCTGTTTGAAATGGATTTGAATTAAAACATGACAACACTGACAAGTTTTTAGCACTCCAACCCAGCAAGGCTAACATAAAAGCACAGCATGAAAATAAGATAGATATATTCACACATAGTATTTACGTCCATCCCAAAATATGCTTTTTATTTTCAGTTGAGAAACACTGACTATTAACAAAGTGGGTGGTTAGACTTTTGAAACAGGAGATGAAATTGAATGTTGACTATTATGAACATAAATACCTTTTCTATATATATTCAAATGTCTTAACAGGTATTGACTGCATTTTTATATATATTAGTACAAAGTCTATTCTATATATATATACATTTTTTACATTTCACATTCAAGCAGGTATTTTGGTAGTATTGGTAAAATTAATTCTGAAATCATTCATTTAGTTGAAACTAATAATCTAGCATAGTTTCATCCAGAATTTGGCCAATGGGGAAAGAATTAAGACTGATTTCTGTTACAACAGTAGAAATTTCCATATTACAGCAGACAAAAATCATGGGACAGACAATTCATAATTTTAAATGTGTAGTATCACATTATGCATAGAGAACCAACTGTTCATGTCCAGGATTATCTAAACTGTAAGTCCTAAAACCATATCAGTTTCAAAATTAAAAAGTTGCTTATGAAATTAGGAAATCCACACTGAAAATCATGACTGGGAGATGAGGGTGCAATTTCTTTGTCTTCATTCATACTGTTCAGCTAATTCACTTTCTTTAACTACTGAACACATATTAGTGTTTTCAAATGTTCAGAGTATGTTTTGAGGTTCAGAGTATGTTTTGAGGGAAGATGCTCCTGAATTTGTGAAATGTTTCTAATAAAACTATCTGCAGTTCTATTGCACACTTTTCAGTTGGAGAGGTAATGATGTGAAGGTTTTGTGGTTTACATTTCCATCTCTCTCTTTCTTTGCAGATTGCATGTCCGGTTTTTGCAGGTCTCTTACACTTTTTCTTCCTGGCAGCCTTTGCCTGGATGTGTCTAGAAGGAGTGCAGCTTTATCTAATGTTAGTAGAAGTATTTGAAAGTGAATATTCTAGAAAGAAGTACTATTATGTTGCTGGCTACCTCTTCCCTGCTACAGTAGTTGGTGTCTCAGCAGCTATTGACTATAAGAGCTACGGAACAGAGAAAGCGTAAGTAATTGCAAGTGACCTGAGTGTTTTTCAAGTGAATAATTTTTTAAAGCCTATTAGCTGTCAGAGGGTCCCTGACAGACTAAAATACCATCTGAAAGCTTTATTGGTAAGAGAATGGCGATGCTGTGCACAAATTACAATCAAGTCTTTTGTAATTCTCTAGGTTCAGGGGATTTTTACTCTAGAGAGACCAATTCTAAATTATGGTCTTTCTTTTAACACAAAAGATTGACCTGAAACAAATTGAAAAAGTAAATAACTTTTTGTACTCAGATGTATATTAAGCAAAATTTCTCAACTTAAATTATCTGACAAGCCTAACCACCCAGTTTTAAGCTAATGCTTCATTAGATCTCTTTGTTCAGCTGTCCCTCTAGCTAGCTCTCATCCTGAAGTATGACAGTACAATATTCCAACCTGTGTGTTTTATTTTGATAATATTTTATCAGGCAAGTAGAGTGAGATTAAAATTAGCCACTGCCTTTTATTTACAAAAATACAGATGTATATAGGAAGTGACAGAAGGTAGACAGGAAACATTTCTGAGGATTTGAGTTGCTGGAGGCATGAATTTGCCTTTCAGTAGTGTTTATTTTGTCCTTTGATGAAATTAGTTACAGAAGGGGAAGATATTGTTGACTACAAGAAAGCTGCTTGATGTTGCTACTGATGAAAGACAAACAAGAGAATTCAGCAGGGAACTGGGCTGCTTGAAAAATGAATTGCTAAGTGAAGTTGGCCCTAATAGGTTTATACGTCATTTAGTCTGGTATCTTATGTATTCTTTCTCCACAGTTCAACTCCCAGATGGGGCATTTTATTTATACCATATTATTATTCAGCAAAACCTGGCATCTGAGCATTTTCTGTCTCATATTCCTCAGGCATGAGCACTTAACATAGTTAAAAGTTAAAAGCAGACTTTGAAGATCACATGGGAAGGCTGCAAAAATTATTTACTGATGTTAGATTCATTAGTCCATGATAGCACCTGTCTCCAAACCTTTTGACTGAAAGGAGAGCTTGCTTTGGTTTTGTTTCTCCTTATGTTAGTTATTCCTGATGTTGTAGTTTCAGGTTCAGTTGTGTTATACAGAGTTCATTGGAAGAGGTGAGGTTCAGGTTAGGTGTTGTCCATGGAATAAGTGGTACTGTGCAATCTTCATCATTGTTTACTGGCAAAGTGTTACCATAAGAAGTATTTTTGCACTTTCCATTTATTGGACTGAGGTGATAATGCACCTTTTCACTTTTCATTCTCTTTGTTCCATAATAGTTGCTGGCTACACGTAGATAACTACTTTATCTGGAGTTTCATTGGACCTGTTACTTTCATTATTCTGGTAAGAAGTTTGGTTTTTTTTCCCTTTCTTTTTAGGTTGCCTCACAGCAGATTAAAAAAATTGAAATGAAATTAAATTTTCATTCAGTGCCATCCTTATTCACAAGACATCCCATAAAAATGCTTAGAAACAATTTATAATGTGACTAATGGTTATATAAATATGTAGAAATCTTTAAAGAGTGCTGACCAAATGATTAATTGTCAAAGCTGTGGTGGCACTTCAGCATGGCCATTTTTTCCTAATGGCTTGAATTCTGAAGGTCATATTGACATGTGTAGCCATATGAAAGATCAATGAAGTACTAAACACAGGGGTTTTTTAAAAGGAACCATTATTATTGCTTTCAATTGAGTCACTACTGTACACATTCTAGAATTTAACTGCTAATTATCCAACATAATTATCTCAAAAGGGTATTCTAATGCATTGGATAATTAAATAAATTTTTTGTTCCATTACACTTACACAGTATTTGTCTGTGTATTTGCATATGCACATTTTTCCATGCCTACTTCTGTGTGTATTTGTGTTACATGTAGTGCCTGTCAGACACAGAAGTTGCTCTGTTTTAGTACAAATAATGGGCTGTTCTGTATCCAGTAGAAAGCCTGTGCACATTCATTGCTGAAGCCACTGTGTGCCTGCACCCATCTGTACACCCACTGGGTGCCCCAGTGTCCCCTTAGCACAGAATGCTGCACTCTGACATCAGTTACCAATTCTCTGAGCACTTCCTGTAAAAAGCCTGTAATCAACCCAGGGAGAGAACTTCTCCCATTTATTTCAGACTAACAATGCCAACACTACACAGTGGAGGAATTTGTGAGCACAGTGAATGCATGATGTGCATTTTGGCTCACCTTGGTTTTCTCTGCTAGCTCTGTATCTTTAAAGCCTGGCTTTACTTGGGAAATGCTGTAGAAGGCTGGCTGGGGACATAGCCTATGTACGTAGAGGCCTTTTCTCATAATTGCTGATAGTTTGGAGGGATGAATTAATTCATGTTCATGCTTTGGAAATCTTAAATAGTTGCATGTCTTCCTGCTCTTTCACAGCAGTAGAGTTGTGAAATGTTAGCAGAATTTGAGTTCACTTGAATTTCCACATTCAGGAATTATATTTTTCCATATTCAGAAATTTTATTTTTTCAGTATGAAGGACATGCATCAGGCATAATTTTGAAATTTCTTTGACTTTTATAGATCTGTGTGCCAGACATAATATTTCAGCACTTTTTGTAATTACAGTCCAAACTGATACTTTGATTATGGAAATTTCTACTAAAAATGTTCCTGGCCAATGTTTTGGTTTGCATTTACTCTGTTTATATCAAAAAATATTTGAATCCTTGAGCGATCACTTAAGAAAAGATACTTGTGCAATGTAGAGGTTGTTAAAGTTCATTGGCATATTTTCAAAAACATGGGCGTAGATGCCAAAATTTATGTGTGTATGACTTGAATTAGAAAAATTATAGTGTTTGTAAAATTAAGTGTAGACCATAATAATTGTACAGAGTTTATTCTAAATACATTCTAATTAAATGAATCATATCTCAGAATGATGGGGATTTTTTTTAATTAAACCTACAATTACAATTGAAAGTCTTAGAAAGATAGACTTAATATGTTCAATATGATAGACAATATTTTTCAGCATGAAGTTGTTTCTTGCAGTTGTAATTATTCTGGAAATTGTTCTGATTTTCCCACTACAATAGTTAAGTCACATCAAGTCTGGTTGTGTGGTGATAATTTTGCTTTTTGTTTGTGGCTCCTTCCTTATTTTATTGTTACTGGGGGTATTTTGCTAAGTCACCTATATTTCTCTCTCTTCCTTTAAAATAACATTTCACACAGGAAGCCTTGGGCTGTGCTGATGGCTTTTTCACTTCCTCATAACCAGGTCAGAGTGAGAATAGAGGTGAAGGACATTTAATCATATTGACCATGTACAGACATAGTTCACTATTATTTACTGGCCGTGACATTATTATCCTCCAGCAAATCATTTAGACTGAGACGCAAAAGGCTTTTGGGAGCAGTATTCCCAACTTGAAAAATATGAAACAGCAGGTAGCAATCACAGCACAGTTCCTAGGAGTAATTCTTCTCTAGCAATTGCTTTGCCCTCTAATCGTCCCAGCTGAGAAAGCAAGAGAAACCAGAGGAAGAAGTGTGAGAAGTGTAGTGGCTGAAAAATAATATGTCATGTGCACTGTAACCAAAGAGCTGTATCTGTAGTGTAGCTTACTTAGTGTCAGTAGCATGTGAGAATGTTGCCTCGGTAAGCTTTTTAACATGTTGCTCAAGTCACTTCTGTGTTTCTCAGTTTAATAGTTCTGCACATAAACTCTTTTTTGACAGTATTGTCCTCTCTTCTAATTTACAGTTTTTTCTCTTGAGTTTATAAGCATTTGTAGTCGTGTCTGTGCACATTTTTGCACAAAATGAGAATGGGAAGTATGAGTGGGAAGCATGAAGCTCCTCAGTACATCTTCTGAGGAACTTTTAACTTCACTATTTCTATAGCCTGTCATGCCTTTGGGCACCAGGGTTATTATATCTATGAGAAAAGAGCATGTAAGTAATGAGCGGTGGGAAACCATTAGTATGCCTGAAATGGTTTAATGAAAGCTTGGATCATGATACGTCAGGAGCTGTTCTTATCATTTGGACAGCTCCATCTGCATCTTTAATAATTAATTCAGTTCAGTAAGAGTTCAGTGCGCACACTCATTTAGAAGCCTTCAGAGAGCACCTCTCTCGCTGCCAGTCCCAGGGAGAAATAGGCTTCTGCATGGCTAAGAGCAAAGATCTGGAGATACAAGAGCAGTTTTAGAGCTGCATTTGCCAGGTAACAAAAGCTCTGGGGAGTTCAAAAAGGGTCAGAACATGTGCAGTTCAGCTAGGTTACTTCAGAGTGGTGTTTCTGTTCTTCTGTCTTATCGTATCCATGTCAGCACTGCAGGCAGTGTGGAATGAATTTTAAGCTGCTAAGCTCAGGGCAGACGTGATTCCATTGAGCAGGTTCATGGCTATAAAACAAACAGTGCACTTCTGTAATCTGTGGTCAGAAAAGCCTGAGCACTTTGACTGCTGTGTAGATTCATTCATGTCCAAGGAACGAGCGGCATTGGTTTAATTTAGCCAGAACTGTTGCAGTTTGCTTCCCCCAGCTTGCAGGCAGAGCCCATGTATTAGTCTACCAAGGGTTATCTAAGCAAAAATTACTAAGATGCCCCATTTCATTAACACAGAATGTATTAAATGTCCTCACTCAGGCTGAAGTATTGCTTACCTGAGTCAGTGGATGGACAGATGTACACATAACTTAGCTCCACAAGTGAAAATGGACAGTATTTGTAAACTTATTTTTTATAAATAATACGTGTTTATCTTTCTATAGTAGACACTTGATAAATGGTTTTTATCTATTAGTCGCAGGGGGAATTTATAATAGTTTTTGCAAAATCTAACTTTATTTTGCTACTAATTCATTGTACCTGCAGCTAACTCCAGTTGATTAGTCTTCTGTGCAGGTTAGCACACCCACTGTTTAAAAAAGTTAATTTGAGTTGGACACACTCCCTGACTCAAAATTACATAGGTGTCAGGGTCTAGAAAGACACATTTTCTGCTTATACCTTCTTTCATGTCCAGTTCCATCTGATTTCCAAAGTAGAAATGGCCATATGTGTGTTGCCTGTGGAATAAGCGTGGTCTTCCAGTGTGCTACATTTGATTATTACCATAAAAACTCTTCATATTTTATATTTTAAAGTAGTAAGTTGTTATTTTTTAATATATATCAATTCTCTTTCACTTTGTTTTATCCAATTACACTTGTATTAAGAGATGACAAGAAACTAATAGAAGTCCTGTAGAAGATACTATATTTTTTTTCTTTTACTTTACACAAAATTCTGAAATCGGGGTATAGATCAAGCTAGTTCTCTATCCAGAATTCCATCTCTTCCAGTAGACAGTAAGTTTTAGAAACTAAATCAGAATCAAGTATAAACATAAATTAAATACTATCAATTCAAATTTTTGCTTACTGTTACCAGCTATTATTTTAAAAGATCTCGTATTATAGCTCCACCTTCTGTAGCTGTGTGTTTTGTCACTTCTTGGTATCACAGCAGAATCTTCAAATCCAAACCTAATGCCTGACCAGACTTTTAATTTCTTATTTTTAGCTTTCAAAAGAATGTTGCTCTGATTTGCAGACACGCAGCAGGAAAAAGATTTTACAGACATAATCAAGGGTATAATTTTAGGACTGTTTGAGATGTATACATTGTGCATCTGTGTGTGTGTTTGAACAATATATTTATATTTTTTATTAGCCTTAAAGGAGAGGGGCACTGTTCAGCTGCAGATTTTGGCTCATCTGGGATGGATGCAGCCCTGTTGTCAGGATGAGGTCCAGCCAGTCACTGACCATTTATGTTACATGAAGTGATGAGAATGCCACCATTGTCAAAGGCCCATTTTTTCTCATAGAAGATTGCTCTCAAAAGTCTCTCTTGCCACTCATGTGGGCCTTTGTATGACCTCAAGAGTTCTGCGTGCTCGGGGTGAACATTTTCTTAAAGAAAGGTGTCCTACTCAGACCATCTGTCAAGCTTGGAAAACATCTACAAATCCATTTGCTTGGATCAGTAACAGTTCAGTCCTCACAGAAACAATTCAGGTTGAAAGGGGCTCCTGGAGATCTGTGGTCAAGCCTTCTTCTCAAAGCAGCCTCAGCTCTTGGCCAGACCAGAGCTGGAAAAGCTTTGCTTGTACAAATGAATACAAAAGTCCTAACTGTGTTTTCTTCTTCCCCCCTCCTACATATTTCTCACCAAGAAAATTAATTCAGCTATTCCTTATAAAAGCATTTATTTTCCAGCAAGTTCCCTTTCCTCACTGCTTAGTGTCTTTCATGAGAAAAAGAAAAAAAAAGGCAAGATGCCCAAAAGTCTTTAACTTATGAATTCCTCCAAAACAATCAATTTCCAGATTAAAAACAATCAGGGAGCCAAAAGCAAATCTATAGAAATGTTTGGTTACAGTAAGCAAGCAAAATAGTGTGGTTTTTTTTATAATGATATAATGCGTAACAGAGATGCCAGCATGTTTGAACAAGTGGCAAACCATGGTCTTTTGACTGCTGAAACTGAAAACTATGCAACATTTCACAGTGATGGAGAAACAAGTATCATATGCTCAGTTGTCATAGTTACTTTGTCTTCAAAGTACAGTATTTTTCTTTTTTTCTTGGAAGGACTTTTTCAGCTGCTGTGATATGGCATTATTATTTCTGTGGGCTGGTTTTGTGGGTCTATACATGAATTACAATTAAAATGTCACTTAAGAAACTGCTTTGTGCAGTTGTTCCCTGGTGCAGCAATGTCATACACCCAGACAGAGCTGAGTACCTACATAAAACCTGTTAAATACAGTGGAGCTTGGCTCAAGCTCTGGGGTAAGGCCATGTCTGCCCATGTCACCAAAGGAACCTCAGTGTGTGAATACAAGTTTTTATTTGTCGTGTGGCAAACCAGCACTTCAGTTGTACAAAGAATCAGAGTGTAAAACCCTCTTGTTTCATAAGGCAGTCATTTATGGGCTAAGCCATATCTATGAGTTTTTGATCCAAGAATCATGATGTCAGTACAATACAGGATACTCTAGGGTAGCTACCTAGGCAAGGATTAGCTTCCAGCTGTGCTGTAAATATTATTCTGAACTGGATTGTGCACTCCCAGATGCATAGGTTGCAGACAAAGTTGATGTACGTGTTAGGATTGACACAGGGTGTGTGTCTTAGCTCTTAATCTGTTTGTTTTTACAAAAAGCAAATTGAGGTTGCATTTTTCAGGCAGGCTGAAGAAGTACATGTTATGTCAGCTACCAAACTGTGCAAGAAACTTTTTCAAATAGAGAAAAATGAAATCTTGTCAAAGACATGGAGCTGAGGGTCAGGTCTGTTGCAGAGCCCTTGTCCTGTCTGGTGCAAAGGCCAGGGAAAGAAGCAGCTTCTTTTCTCATCCAATGAAGTTACACCATACAGTGAAAACCTAGATGAGAGGAAGAGATCACAATGATGTAACTAAATGGTTTTTCTCATGTGGTTAGTAATTTCCTATGAGAATCATAGAAAATAATCACCAAGATCATGAATTATTGACACTTCTATTACATTTTGCAGCAATGGAAATATGCATAACCTACACATCAGCCTAAAGGTTAAGTATTTTCAGCCAGTTCTTGAAACACAAACAGAAACAGAAAGCTTATTTTTGTTATTTGTATCACAAACACCTTTTTCTAATAATCTCAACATATAATTGTAAAGATGTTGTACTTTGCATGATAAGAACAAAAGTTGCCACACACTTTTCTGGTGTTGAGAACTGCATTATAGTTTGAGCTGTCCATCCTGATTTTGAGACAGCAGCAGGAGCAATAACATGATTGCCTGTAGCAGTAGGAATTGTTTCTGTAATAAGTGTTCTTATTAACAGACTCTGATCAGAGCCTTCAAAATACTCATCTTTTCAAGATTAAGACCAGCTCTTTGTTAGGATTTCAGTGACATCTCTGACCATTAAGGCACAGCTTCAGGAATACATCTAGCATGAACTGGTATCCCCAGTGTTACCAAAAGAATGAAGATTTTGAAGCTATCTTAAACCAAAGGCTTCCCAAATTGAGAGACTGGGTATAATCATACTCCATCAGTAACCAGTTGCAGATATATATATATATATATATGGAAGATTATAAGGATGGGGTTCTCTGTCTAATGTATGTGCTATAAGGGTGCCCAAGCATATTCTTCCATCTTTTAGCTTTTGGTCCAGCCACTTTGTGTGCACCATTGTAGTAGTAGACAAGGATGTGTGTCTTCTTGCTGAAAGGACATGGCCCTTACTGGTTTCAAAGACACAATTTTGTCCAACTTTTCTGTCTGACATAGGACAGCACAAACTAATTACTGAAATTAGTTGGATACCATTTTTTAGCCCGTGTTCTGCAGGCATCCTTGTATTTGGCTCGCCTGTGCTTTTCACAGACTTTGAAATCGATAGGAGAAAGGCACCCAGTAACTTTGATATCTGTGATTCTGCTTCACAATAAGAGAATGATAAAAAATTTCCCTCAGTATCTTCCCTGGTGTTACCTGTATGAATGACACAACAAGAATAAGATGCCACAGTCCTTCAAGTGCACACACGGTCTCGCTTCGACAGAATCCAGACTACAAAGGGAAAGAGGGCAGCAGGAGGGTGCACCACCAGCATATG
This sequence comes from Agelaius tricolor, assembly GCF_023055355.1. Taxonomy (NCBI): domain Eukaryota; kingdom Metazoa; phylum Chordata; class Aves; order Passeriformes; family Icteridae; genus Agelaius; species Agelaius tricolor. The sequence goes on along the minus strand of NW_027269271.1, from coordinate 17,798,437 downwards.
TCTATGGCACTGTTAAGTTTGATGCATTTGCTACATCTTTGTGTTTCTTTTTCTTCTTTTCCTCTCTTTTTCTTTTTTTCCAGTTACATTTAAGGTCTTTTCAAGACCCCAGTAGGATTGTGAGAACAAAAAGGAATAAAATAAAAAAAATAAAGGAGAAACCAGCAAAGGTGAAAAACATTTCAAAATCAGGATGGGGTGATAAAAAGACAACTAGTATAGCCCAGTGAAGCAGTGACCATTGTCCTCAGAGAGTGTTATGGGGAACAGGGCCAGGGGTGACAGGTAAAGGTGAGCAGTTGATGAGCAAAACCTGCTGGAGGACAGAGCTAAACTGACAATGGCAAGTGCTGGACATTAGTTAAATACGGTGGTTCATGACGGTGTGGTGCATTTTGGAAATTAAGTGAAACAAGGACTTCTAATATGTTTATCCTCTCATTCTTATTTGCAATCATAGTTTGCAGACCATCTGATATAGTTACCAATTTTCACTACTTACTTGGAAATAAACTACAGGGTTTTTGTTTAGCCTGTAACATCATCATTATTCAACCTATTACTTGAAGTAGTTTAATTTCATTCTTATCTGTTTTGACAGCTGAATCTTATCTTCCTGGTGATCACATTGTGCAAAATGGTGAAGCACTCAAACACTTTGAAACCAGACTCTAGCAGGTTGGAAAACATTAAGTAAGTGCTTTGTGTTCAAGTATGAGAACTATGATTATTTTCTGATTGCTGAACTGATTGAAAGCTACTCTCCATTAGGAGCACATGCCATTGTCTCCCAGCAACTGCAGATGTCAATTAGAAGCAAACAGAGCCAATCCTGCTTTCGTCACATTGTTGCTGTAATGTCACAAACGCCGGTCAAAATTAGATAATTTCAGCCTGGAACTAGTGCCAAGAAACTGTTTCACGGAAATGCCACAGCACTGTAGTAATTTCATTTGCATTTAAAATGCAGTTCAAAAATGATGTTCCTGTTTGCATGGCTGATATGATTATATTAAGTTTGTTTTGTTAAATGACTTTTTGATTTAGGGATTCTGAGCAGTTTCTACTTGTAATCCTGTTCTCCCCAGAGAATTGACTCTATTATTATTGTTAACTTCAGGATTATCTGTTGTTTTCGTGCTAATTTAACAAATGTTTACTTTATCATGGTGTTCTACTGTAGTGTCCCTTTTGCAGAGTAATATAAGGTTTTGATAACTAATAAGGCTTTGGCAGCTTGCACTTTTTTAGATAGCTTTTTACTGTATTCTGTTTAGCCTTACGTTGTATTCAAGGTTTTTGTTACCAACACTGAAGGGATGGTGCCACTTTCTAACACTGAGGGTTGGATGTGAAAGGGTCTGACAGATCTGCTTTGAACGTTGGAAATGGCAAAGGGAGACTTTCAGTAAGGATAACATTGTGAACTAGATGTTCTAGATAGGTCAGTATCAGCTTCATTGCATGTTGCATGATGAGAGAGAGAGCTAATCTCTAGCATCTCTCTCTTTTCTTCCTTTTCCTCTTTCTGTCTTCTCATCCACACCAGTAATTACCGTGTTTGTGATGGCTACTATAATACGGACTTACCTGGGTAAGATAGAACCCTACATTAACAAACTTCTAGCATGATTTTTAACTTTACAAACTCGGTCATATTGTGGATTTCCCTTAATTTTAATTAACTATTTTTGAGATACCTGATTTGCTAAAGACTTTTAAACTATTACATGCCTTTATACTTTTAAATTGCTTGCCTCTGCATTTTGAATTTCCTAATTTTGACTAATTTTTATAGACAATTAAAAATGCTCTTATTAATTTCTGTTTCAATTCTGTCTAATAATTTTGTTTCTCTTTTCTGCTTATAATGCTTTCTAGCTATGAAGATAATAAGCCATTTATCAAGTAAGATCATTAGTTAGATGTGGAATTCACTGACTAAATTCCCTTTCCCTTTCATTCTGTGCTGTTTGCTACAATTCCTTTTCCTTAACCTATCCATGATGGAATCTTTTTTAGATTGTTCTGTAAAGCAATATCCATATTTTTGTCACATTTCAGCAGGGTTTCTTCATGCGGAAGTTACATCCTCTAGCTTCAGTTTAGCTGAGTTTATCGAAGCATTAATGATTTGGGCTCTAGGCTTTTAATCTGCTGTTTAACCTTTGTGCATTTGTGTTGCATTATTTGGTATTATATGGCAGCACCACTGTTTAAAATCTATGGTGTGATTAGTGGCTAAGCCAGATTTATCAATCTCTTCTCTAAAAGCAGATAAAGCAATGGAGTAGCTGAGGCTTGTGCTATACTTCTGCATTTCAAAATAGTTTTGACATCCTATGCTGTTCTTGAGAAAGACAAAGGTTATATCTATTCTTGCTGTTTTCATTGGAGTCTAAGAGTACTGAATGGAATCGTTCTTTCTTTAATAGATAAAAGGTTAAACCCAAGGAATTTTTACATGTGAAACTAGTAAAAGTCAACTGCAGGAACTGAAATGTTAATATTGGATTTGGCAAAGTACATTCTCGTAAGTAATGTTACTAAAATTAATTTTCTTTTACAGATCCTGGGTCCTGGGTGCATTTGCTCTCCTGTGTCTCCTTGGCCTAACATGGTCATTTGGTCTGCTGTTTATAAATGAGGGGACCGTGGTGATGACATATCTCTTCACAGTATTTAACGCTTTCCAAGGAATGTTTATTTTCATCTTTCATTGTGCCCTTCAAAAGAAAGTAAGTTACCAAAACCACAGATGAATGTTCCTTAACTCCTCAGAAATGCCGCACATAATTCATAAGAAATAGAGATAAAATTAACAATTTGAAGAACTGGAGCATTTTGAAGTAGTTTGAGGAGGGGACCAGAATTCCAGTGCAGTTCTTGCTGTATGTGCTAGTGGGAGTCATGCAACTGCTCTGTGACTCAGCCAGGTTTAACATGGATGCAGCATTTCCAACCTGTTCTTGAAAAGTTTGAAGGTTTTGTGAAGAAAATGTAAAAGTTGAACACTGGTAGTGTGGTGCATATTAGCCTGGACTTACTACCAAAAAATCTTTTATGTTCACATGAAACAAGTCCTGCCTTCACTGCAGTGCTGCAAACAGAGGATCAGTTATGATATCAGCCCATACCAGCCTGGAAATGCTCTCCTTTTCTCAGAACAAGGCAGAGCACCTTTCCTGAGATCCCATTAAGCTGCCACATAAAGCTATGGGTGATAGGCAGGGATAGTACTATGTGTGCTCATTCATTACAAAATTAGGTGTGATGTAAAAATTAATTTTATTATGAACTTTAGAACACCTTAGAACAAAGTAGTCATTAATGTTAGACACCTGCTAGCAGAAATAGTTTTCTGAAGATGGAAAAGATGCCAGCATTAATGCTTTTTTTCCCAAGTGTTTGCTTCCCCCAGAAATCCCAGTAGTTTTGTGTTCTTCACTGGAGCCTCCCTCACAAGTGGGATGAGCTAAATTAGTTCTGCTCCCTTTCTCTGGATGAAAGCAGAAGGGTCCAGAAGGAGCTGGAAGGAGAGATAGACAAAGAGAGACAGAGGGAGGCAGAGAGAAGGCTTGAAGGGGAGAGAGGAGCAAGCAGGAGAGAAGGAAAATGAAGGGCACAGCTCTGTGGGACCCTTTTGTGGGTTCCCTTCTCTTCCCCAGAGGGTGGAGATTGCTTCCAAGGATGTCTTGGAGGTGTTTTAATGAAGAGTGCATAAAAAATGTTGAGAGCCTTTGTTAGAAGGCAGGACAAATGAAAGTAATGAGAGTTGAGAGGAAGGGTGAACATCAAAAAATCCCACCCAAACAAACTTAACATGAAATGCAGTATGTCCTACATTTGGAAATATCCAATTTGCAGTATTTAGATTATAAATATTTTTACCAGTTTTAGGCTGGAGACCTAGCAATTATTAACTCCCATTATAATTAGCTCACCAGAGACATAATTAACTGATATTTACAGGATGGTTTGAGACCACTGGATAAAGTGTTGTTTAAATACAAAAATCCTATGCTCATGTTCTCAACTGTACCAACTCTAACATTGCCAGCATCTCTAAATTTGGTTTAGACAATGGCATTCAGAGGTGTTTTAGGAAAAGATCTGGTAGGCAGAATTTTACCTGGATGAACATGACACTCCACTCGTTTGGAGAGAACAAAAGCACACTTAGCAGATTGAGCCTAAGAGAAGAAGAAAGGGAAGAAAATGCAAACATTCCCAAAATGCAAATATTTTCTAGGTTAGGGTTTCATAAAATGTTTCCCTTTTTACTATTTGTATTGGACTTGAAAATCAGAAACAGATTCCTTTTTTTATTTCTTTTTACAGCTGTGCATTGTTTTCATATGAAGTAGAGTCAGCAAAAAGCAATATTAAAATACCAGTCAAGTGTGAAAAAACATAACCTAGAGCAATAAGATTTATACCTGAAAAAATGTTAAAGCTGCCATTTAAGATTTTTAAGTGTCACTGCCTTTGACTGGATATTGTCCTGTGCTCTGTCTGCATAGCTAATGTAGTCTTTTTATTCTGTTATTACTACTTGGTCACTAAATTGAACAGAGAAATAGAATTGTGGAAGTGAAAACTATTATGTTTCCAGTTCTGACGAGATGATAGTGCTGTTGCTTCCATCAGTTTCCAACAAGCTATAATTTAGAAATAATGACAGTGGAATGCACAGTCCTGACAGATAATGTACATTCACTGCAATACAGGCATTAGGCAAAACCAGCCCTGGAGGGTGGTATTTGGGTAAAAATACAGTTTTGATTGCTATTGTCTCTACTGTGTAGTGGCTTAGAGCATTTAATATCCATTAGTGTTCAGGAGTGTTTTTTCTTAGGTGTTATACCATCTAGTGATGATGTATATAGACCTATGTTTTCCAGGGTTAAAAATTATAATTTGAAGTTGTTTCATTTCTGTTTTCATATTTTTACATGTGTTTTGTGCTGATATAGATAGGAGTTGACTTTAAATAGGTACCATATACTTTTATAAAAAGCTGAATTATTGTGCCTTGAAGTTAAAGTAAAAATTATTCAACTTTTCTTCATCCTTGTGATTTATAGAAAAACAGCACAGTATGTATTCTGTGAGTAAAACTCCTGTAGAAAACAGCACATTACATATGTAAATCCACACTATTAATTTTTTGCATTTTTTCCTCTCTCCTTTTTGCATATACATAACTTTCTGTCTTATATATTCATAGGTCAGGCAGAATTTCCAGACTAGCTGAAATCCCTCTTTTCACAGAAACTCATGAGTCTCATTGATGTAGAAGAGACACTTAAATTCCCATGTAATCTGGGGCAAGATTTATGAGTTTAGACTTACACATCTGTACAAATTCTATCCACTCTGTCCTTTCACTGGTGCAGTCTTGCTGCCAAGATATGCACACACTCTTCTGTTATCCAAAACTAACAGTCAGTGAAGCAGTCATGGAATATAAGAAAATTACCTGCTCTGTAAAGTGATCCTGATTACTTTTATGGCAATTGTTATCACCCATAACAAAAGGTTCCAGTAGGTCACTGGAAACAGAAAGTGAATAAATGTAGCCCAAATACTGAAGTCATTAATTAGTTTTGCTGCTCTGTCAGAAAAAAAAAAAAATATAAACATGGGTATATTGAAATTTCTAGATTCAACAAAGATAGGAATTAGAATTTTATATTTCAGTCCTAAAAGTGAAAGGTGCTTCATTCCCAGCCTTTATGGTTCCAAAAGTGACTCTGGAACACTGGCAAGCAGCTCCACCAGCATAGCTGGGGCTGGGCTGTGCCTGGAGCGGGGCAGTGGTGTTTGTGAGCTCTGTACAAGGCCAGGGCAGCTGTGGCCATCTGAAGCAGCAGCTGGATGAGTTACACAGAGTAAGAAAATTCCTTTACAGGCATTGGAAATTTTGCACTCTTTATTGGAAATCATTGCATAAGGAGTAATACTGAGCAGTGCTCAAGCCCTTCTGGCCTGCTAGAATGGGAAGACAGGCTTGCTGTGCTTTCTGCACCAAAAGCTTTTATAAAAACCACTATTTTCAGCCAGCATTCAATTCAGGTAAACTTAACTATATTAATCTACAATATGAAAATTGAATAAAAACAATTTTCTAACTAAGTCAGTAGTGATTATTCAGGGACATCTCTAAGTGTGTGTATACCATGGAAATAATTGGTTCAAAACTCCTGGGTAGCTGCTAATACTGCCACTGAGTAGAGAGAAATATGTGGGTTTGCTAACAGCCAGCAATTCAACAGACAAGAATTATCTATTTGCTTGAAAAGTGAGTAGTTTCAATGCCAGGTTCATGTGTTTTTGCCAGCAGCTATTTAAAACTATTTCTTGTGCTAAGCAATTTTTTTTTCCCTCGTAGGTACGTAAGGAATATGGGAAATGCTTCAGACATTCCTACTGCTGTGGAGGACTTCCAACTGAGAGTCCCCACAGCTCAGTGAAGGCATCAACCACCAGAACCAGTGCTCGCTATTCCTCTGGCACTCAGGTAACAAAGATTTTGACAGCAACTTTTAATTACCTTATTTATGAAAAGCCTACTGAGATGTCTTCCAATCAGAAAGACTAATTGTCTTCTCATTGTTGTCATTTAGATGGTAAATATGTACTTCTGCATTGTAGAATTATTTCTTTTTAAACAGTTATTTTGGTCTATTACAAATATGTTCTTTTTTCTTGTAATTAGGGACTGATTTATAGAAAGTTTTATACCATCATGGTTCATTGAAATAAAGTTTAAAAAATTAGAGTTTTAATAAAAAAATAAGGAATTTTCATGATGTACTAGAAAAAATGGTTTACTTTAGGCTAAAATAAACACAAATATTCTACACAATAGCACATGAGCAGGAAAAAATCTTTTTGTAATTTACTTTGTTTTGTCTCACTGCTTTGTGCTAACAGAGTCGGATAAGGAGGATGTGGAATGACACTGTAAGAAAACAATCGGAATCGTCTTTTATCTCAGGTGACATCAACAGCACTTCAACACTTAATCAAGGTCAGTCACTGGGAACATTTCAGTTTTAGAATCCATAAATTATTACAGATTTTATATCATTTAACACAGAAGAATTGAAAATAATGTTAAAAAAAAATCTGGAACAAGTGTTCTCTAAAAGCAGATTTTTAAAGTTATCCACCAGCACTTTTGAAAACCATGTTCCCTTAACTGGCCCCTGCTATAGAAGTTGAATTCTTCAATTCATGGGAATGTATTTAAATTAGTTTCATCAATAATTTAGCTTAAAAGCAAGATCATAATTTTAAATCTTTCCTAACCTTTATAGGTTAAATCTGAAATAGAAATATGAGCGCAGTAACATTTTAATGCATATTTGACTGATTTTTAGGTGCAGAAATTTTCCCAGTGAAATCTAATTGATATCATTTCTATGCAAAAGATGTCTGTAAATCATTTATCTTTTCTATTTCAAAGAGCATCATATCTGTAACATGGGATAGAATCCAGATTTTCAGGCACAGAGAAGTCAAAACTCAAAACTTCTCATCTCAGATAGACTTTGAAATCTGTAACCTCATTCTCATGTCCAGACAGAAGACAAGGGTGTTTACCAAGACAGATTGTCCCTCCCTTTCTCCCCTCCCTGCTGTGTTCTGGGGTCAGTTTGAGCCAGCAGTGGAGGGAGGACTGCTCTGTGCAAGCCAGGTTTGAACCTGTTCTTCCACCCAGTCCTTAAGTGAAGAGCAGGTAGCCCTGGCCACGCTGCAACCAGTTCCTGCTCCACTCAGAAAGTTTCAAACAGAAAATCCAAATTCAGGATTTGATAGCAGGAACCTGTATTTGCATTCATTTTGGAAGTAAAATTGTGGTATTTGCAAAGCAAAAGGTATCAGAAAGCATGATTCTACTTTTGATGTTTGGTACATAGTGGGTAAGACCTGTGTGTCTCACTGCTCCTCCCACCCCTCTTGCCCCTGCATGTTCTTCTGGCAAAAATCAAAATTAAGTAACTTCTCGTAGGTAGAAAATGTATATTTTTCATGTCTCCTTAAGTGTCATACTAAAATTCCAAAAATACAAGCACATAAAATTTGGTAATGACTCTAGTTTGCTGTCTCTTACTGAGGTTTGCCCTAACTGTGCTGCACTATTAGTTAATCCAGTGTTGAACAGAGGTCTAGCAGCTTCTCCCTGTTTCAAGTTCCAGACTCAAGTCACTGGAGATGTTCTGCCATGATTAGAAAAATTGTTATCAACTCTGTTCAGTTGTAATTTTGTCACTATCTCAGTGATACATACGTATTATGGTAGTTTAATAATTAATGGCAAGTGTCATTTTTCCTTTAAAATAAAAATCAAGCTTTTAATTAAGCTTTTTTTTTCTTAGACAAAGAAATTTGGATTTAAAAAAATCATAACTATAAATTACACATAATTAGTCTAAGATTAAATATAGCATGCAAAATTTTAAAAAACCAAGCAAAATACATTTCAGTTATTATTTCTGGTAAGAAGTACTTTACAATGGGAAAAAACTATGATAATTTTTTTAGTTGATCACTAATACGAACTTTCAAATAAGATTAGCATTCTCAGACCATAATTCTCTGAGTGTTAAAAATTTCTGCTCATTTCAGCTGCTAAGTAGTTCTGGGAGTGCAAAAGCATTAATATTTGGAATATATATAATTACTTGACAAATAAAAATATTTATACTATGAAAATAGAGCTGTTTCTCTAATTGTCTTTGGATCTGTAATACACTGATCCTGATGAACTGCTTTGCAAAGTAATAAAAAAGAAACTTGAATTTAATCTTAGTGAAATGTTTAAATTAATTTTTAAATCACAGCATTTTTCTTGTAGTAGCTAGAAATCAGAGATCAATTGACTTTTTAATAATTTCTCAAAATATGCTGGTTTTTATCTGATTTTTCTGAGTGTTTAAATGGTGTTGCGTTAACATGTAAATTTGAATTTACAAGAGTTTAAAAGAGTCTGTTCATGTAGTATTTTTATTTGTCTTACATTATTTGTAAACTGATAGTTTAAAGAAATTTGTCATTCAAGGAATTCTTTTTTAAAACCTGGCAGATACGTTTGCAGCATGACTGTCCCAGGAGAAAATGTGAATGCTCTGATTTCTTAGAGCAAATATTTTGCTTTCCCCTCAGCATGCATACTTTTGCATATACTAAGATATGCTTCTTGCAATTTGTCATCCACTGTCTGTTTGAAAACAGCAATTCCCTTCCACTATCTGTGTGTATTTAATAAAGTGAGTAACAGCTCTGATCCTGTCATAAGAGGTTTTTCAATGCCTTTCAGTTTGAGAAATTCAGTTCTGGACAGAAGTGCTCCCTATGATCATTTTTAAAGTCCTAATAGCTTGATGTAGTACCTTGATCCCTAAACATTTAATTGCTGCTCTTGTGTAACAGTGATTTTGTATACATTAGTAAATATCACTTTCACTAGACGTTTACTTGGGGGATTTGGACAGCACCTGTGAATTACTGGAATCTAACTGTATTTTCCTGCTCCCATTTCCAATGCATAGCTCAAATACATCCAGAAATTTTCAGCTGAATTACATTTCAGAAATCCTACATGATTCATGATGAATAAAAATTATTCTTTATTGAAACTGTCAGGCTAAAATTAAGCAACTGACATTTTTTTTCTGTTTCTTTTGCTTTAGGAATGACTGGCAATTACCTACTAACAAACCCTCTTCTTCGACCACACGGCACTAACAACCCCTATAACACATTGCTCGCAGAAACAGTTGTATGTAATGCCCCTTCAGCTCCTGTGTTTAACTCACCAGGTGTGCTTATACTTCCTGAATAAACTGCTTTTCTTGGCTCACTCCAAATTCCCTCTTTTCCCTCGGTAGAAACTCGAGTTGCAATACCCCAGCCGTACAGTCTGAATTTCTGAAATAAATTCGAGAAATGCAGTGTTGCCAATGTCAGCTTGTAAAACTGCACTATATTATAGTAATGCCTTTGCCCTAACAGTATTTACCAATAATTATCCATGTTTTTAACACAGGTGGCATAAATCTTAATATACTATTAAAGGACTGACACCACATGGTCCGAGAGCCCATCTTCAAGATAAATATCACTTAGAGGTATCATGTCTATGCAATATAAGGTTGACTCTAAAGCTTGCTGAGAAAACCCTGCCTATGGAATGGATGAGATACTAAAGCAGTGCAAGGCATCTTGACACCTTTGGATACCCCGGTGTGGAAAATTGTATCCATCGTCAAACAGATCTAAACTATAGTATAGTGCAGCTTTATGGGAGATCATTTTCCTGTAGCAAAATCTTGAGAGTAACAGTTAGAAAAGTTTAGTTCTGTAGGAATAAAGAGTGTCATCATTTACCTAACATTTTGTTGTTACATTATCTACTTGCTTTTTTTAACAATGTTGCAGTTCATCAGTAAATATCTTGCAGATACTGTTTGATGAGTCCTAAGATCACTTTAGTGTAAATAGAATGATAAATCTTTGAAAAAGATCTCATAAAACCTTGTTTCCAGTTTTTATTTCAAGTCTCCTTTTTAACTGAACTGTAGTTTCTATTTTCATTCTCTTGTTTTCTTACTTTCCTTATGCTTTCCTCTAGCAACCTACAGAGAGACAAGTATGGGAGTAAAACTTAACTTTGCCTATCAAATGTAAATTTTTTCAGCATGATTTTTAATGGGCACAATTAAAACATAACTAGCGGTCATGAAGTAGACTCAGCGGGCAAGTGGTTCACAATTTGCAAATAAAATGTTTCCACATTCAAAAAGTACTTGCAAACTGCTTTTTGGGAAACACCATGAGGTCTGTAGCAAGCCCTATTGGTAACACAAGTTATTCAATGCTGAAATAATTTGCTGTTTAAAACCAAAGCAGTGTCATGCCGAAATGCTTAATAATTTACTTATATTTTTACATTCCTACAGTAATCTTGCTACAGGCTATGAAAGATTTCAAATTAATTACCTGATCATGGGCAACAAAATTTGCCTCATCAAACCAATTTGAATATATTCTAGCATGCTTAACTCTGCAGTATATCATAGAAAACTCATTTTGGATTATCAGCTGTATTTTGATATCTCTTTAGCAGAGGAAAAGAAAATGAAAATTGCAGAATTAAATCACTTTCATGAGGGAAATGAATCCAGCATGTGGTCCATGTGTTGTCTACTTTTATAAATGCCATATGTTCTGCACAGCTAAATCCATTGCAAGAAAAATCTTGGAACATACATGAAATTGCAAAACTACATAGTTGTTTAATCAAAGCTTAAAGAGGCCTTTCAAACAACCTTCATCACTGTTAAAATCAGTACACATGGAGAAGAGTTAGCAATAACACAAATGCAAAATGACTTGCAAATTGTTCAGAATTTATTTGGAAATGATTACTCTATTTTTCAAAGTTGAAGACAAAAATCTTTTCATGAGAAAATGCAATCTCTTTTTAATTGAAAACAACATTTCCAGGGAATATTGAATTTTCTAAGATAAGCTGCAGCTTTAATTATGAAAAAATAAATCCACAAAATGAGAAAATGTAAAATCTTTTCCAAAAAACTTTTCCCTTAAACTCCTCCAAGCCTTGCATATTATGCAGCAGCCTCACAGTGGTCAGTCTCATTTCAGTAAAGTCACTTCATTCTTTCTTTACTTCCAGACATATCTGTAGATAAAGTGCTTTTCTAGGAATGCTCTAACCATCTGATTTCCATGGTTCAGACTGTTTAATTTCTTGCAAGGTTTTTTTTTTCTTTTTTTTTTTCTTTTGCTTTGCTTGGGAAGCACTGTGCTGTCATAGTTTACATGTCTTTGTGTCTATAGGAAAACCTTTTCTTTATCAAGTTATCGGAAAAAAAAGCCAAAACCCAAAGCATAAAGACTTTAATCATCATAAGACTTCATTTTCCCCCCTCTTAAGCTCCTTTTCATGTTTTCAGCAGACTTACCCAATCTGTCATTCCCTCAACAGCTATGAGATATCAGCCATGGCTGATTTCCTCTTCCCATTCCACAACTAATATTTATTCTTTGGTTTAATTTCTGTGACCCATACTTACAGAAATTCCTAACATTTCTGCATTTGACTTCCATGCCCATGGTAACTGTGGGCCTAGCTCTTAATTAACTATTCTGGTTCATTCAGTGCTGTCACTGTGACTGATGCAGACTGCAGGCAAACTTTGACCTTTAGGAGCCTGGGGCCTTTGTTGGCAGACAGAATATTAGTGCAAAAAAATTACATTAAGTGGGAAAAGAAAAGCTGTTATTGCTTAGTAATCTAATTTGCTGAACCCTTGCTCTGACTAAGTTGCTGAGAAGCTCAGTAATTCTTCATCATGTTACAATAAATCATTTTACTTTCTTTTATATATCAGCTACTCTTAGGCCAGATAGCCTGAGCAGACAGACATGATGTGAGTTGTCCAAAGTGAGTCATTCCACCTGCTGTCTATCGTGTTGTTGGATGGTGCTTGTGGGCCCTGGTCCCTGTAGTGTGAAAGATGGCTGTCCTTGTTTAACATAAATTCTTTGTATTTATCCATTTTTTTCATTCTTTTCTTTACTTCATCTCCAAAAAAAAAAAAAAAAACAAAACCAAAAAAACAGGAAAAAAATGTTAGAAATGTTGTTAAAGTAGTTGCTTGCCAGTTATGTGGGTTTATGTTGTACATTTACCTTCAGTTATGTCTGTGATCTAATTCCTTTTTAATTTAGTGTTGTTTAGGACAAATTCTGTTAATTTTCTTTTTCTAAATCATGGTGATGTACTTCAAAACATAGATGTTTCCAATGAATTGCTTTGCATTACATATGCAAGGGCATGGAGTGAACAGTTCCTTGTGGAAAAGTCACATAATTGACACTAAATTACGAAATTCAAATGCCACTATTCCCCACAGGAAACACACATTTCTATTTTTAGAATGCATCTTTCCTATAAGGTGTGCAACTGTTTACATTTGGGAATGTTCAATAAACTAACTTTTCTCAAGTTTTACTTCCAAGTACAACTTTGTCCTGAACTACATTAAAGAACTTTGTTAAAAAGAAAAAAAAAACAAAAAAAAATAGGTGATAAAAACATGTCAGGCAATAACCAGAGCTGTCCTTTTCCATTTCAGGACATTCACTGAACAATGCCAGGGATACAAGTGCCATGGATACTCTACCGCTAAATGGTAATTTCAACAACAGCTACTCATTGCGCAATGGAGACTATAACGACAGCGTGCAAGTTGTAGACTGTGGACTAAGCCTGAACGACGCAGCTTTTGAGAAAATGATCATTTCAGAGTTAGTGCACAACAACCTGCGGGGCAGCAGCAAGAACCACAACCTGGAGCGGGCGCTGCCAGCCAAGGCTGTGATCGGCGGGAGCAGTAGCGAAGATGACGCCATCGTGGCAGACGCCTCATCTTTGATGCACAGTGACGCCCCCGGGCTGGAGCTCCACCACAAAGAGCTGGAGGCCCCGCTCATCCCCCAGCGGACTCACTCCCTTCTGTACCAGCCCCAGAAGAAAGTGAAGACCGAGGGAACTGACAGCTACGTCTCACAGCTGACAGCCGAGGCTGACGACCACCTCCAGTCCCCCAACAGAGACTCTCTTTACACGAGCATGCCCAACCTCAGAGACTCTCCCTACCCAGAGAGCAGCCCCGACGTTGAAGAAGACCTCTCTCCTTCCAGGAGGAGTGAAAACGAGGACATTTACTACAAGAGCATGCCAAACCTAGGAGCTGGCCATCAGCTCCAGATGTACTATCAAATCAGCAGGGGTAATAGCGACGGCTATATCATTCCCATTAACAAAGAAGGATGTATTCCGGAAGGAGATGTTAGAGAAGGACAAATGCAACTAGTGACAAGCCTTTAATAGTGTAGCAAAGAAATATTAAAGGTCACGTTCAAGTATTCAAAAGACTTAATTGGCCCCGTGCAGGCTCCCTCATATCTGCTCGAAGAGACAATTCTGTTGACCCTGTGGTTCTCCAGTAACAGGGATGACTGGACCTCGCAGTTCTGTGAATTTTTATAAAGCAAAAACTTTGTATATACACAGAGTATACTAAAATGAATTATTTGTTACAAAGAAAAGAAATACCAACAAGGTATTTACGATATCTTCTGCTGCTGAATTTAACAAAATTGTGAAAAAAAAAAAAGAGAAATAAACACTTTCCAGCCATTTTACTGCAGCAGTTTGTGAACTAAATTTGTAAATATGGCTGCACCATTTTTTTTTCCTAGGCCTACATTGTATTATATACAAGGCGTAGGCTTTAAAATCCTGTGGGACAAATTTACTGTACCTTACTGTTCCTGACAAGACTTGCAAAAGCAGGAGAGATATTCTGCATCAATTTGCAGTTCACTGCAAATCTTTTCCATTAGGGCAAAGATTGAATACATGTCTAACCACTAGCAATCAAGCCACAGGCCTTATTTCATATATTTCCTCAACTGTACAATGAACCGTTCTCATGAAAAAATGGCTAAAGAAATTATATTTTGTTCTATTGCTAGGGTAAAATAAATACATTTGTGTCCAACTGAAATATAATTGTCATTAAAAGATAATTTTAAAGAGTTTGAAGAAAATATTGTGAAAAGCTCTTGGTTGCACATATGTTATAAGCTGTTTTTCTTACACTGTTCATAGTACGATAGTTTGTTTAAAATGCAAGTTCTACCTGTTTTCACTTATTTTTTCACTGTAAACAGTGTTCTGCTTTGACAAGTTAGTTTTTACTCTTAAGTTTTGAATTTTTATTGCCAAAAAAAACATAATTGGGGAGAAAGTTGTTTTAGAAGCCAATTATGCCAAGCCTTGCACAAATTTGGTGTAGCTAACAAAGATTGTAACTCAATTCCCTGTTCATCCTTTAATCAGGGTTGGGTGGTAAGGGGTAAAGGGGACACTGGACACTTCTCACAAGCTTTCTCGTGAATAAAAGGTGCCTGTCCTTTAAAAAAAATAAATAAAACATAACTATAACTCTTCCATATTCCTTCTGCCTATATTTAGTAATTAATTTATTTTATGATAAAAAATTGAATGAAATGTAAATTGTTTCAACAAAATTCTGCTTTTTTTCATCCCTTTGTGTAAACCTGTTAATAATGAGCCCATCACTAATACCCAGTGTAAAGTTTAACACCTGTTTGACAGTAAATAAATGTGAATTTTTTTCCAAATAGGTAAAATGTGCATTATTATGTACGAAGCATAATTGGCATCAGCAGTCCTTCGACCCAGATGTGCCCTACGTAGAATGGCATCTTTACATTTCATGATTTAAGTGTTGAGAATTCAACAGAAACTGTCTCTAGCTCTACAAAAGACAGGTCATCTTTACTATTCCTTTATCACAATTGAATAGGATCAAACCCAGATATAGCAGGGTCATAAGGAAAATGTACTGTAAATTCATATATTTGCATAACTTTTAAGTAGGCATCTGCACTGAAATTAAAAATAAGGTAGTAACCACCACTCTCATGTTCTTGGCAACAGTAATTAGCAGTTAATTATTAGTGATGAAGATACATTGTTGCAGTGGGGAAAACACAAATAAGCAGCATTTGGCCAGCACTCTGAGTGCTATCTAAATAATTCATCCATCATGGCACTGGTTTGTGTTAGATAAATAAGCACGACTGTCCCTATTTTTATCAAGCTAGAGAACTGCAGAAGGCAGCTGATGCCCAAGATGTTATCCACAAATCAGTAGCTAAATTGGAAGTCTGAAATCTTTGTTGTGTTGATTCCCAAGCCTCTTTTGTTCCTCTCATCCAGGGCCTTTCAAAGACAGCATCAAGGACTGCATTTGTCACCACTTCCTAAACTGTGTTCTTTCAAATAACTCTCAAATTAATGCCCCATCATCACAGAGGCCAGAGTTTCATGTGTGGCCACTGTGACTTTCTGTATGATAAGAGCAAAACTTCACTCAAAAGCTGTATCATTACCTTCTAATGCATTGAAATATATAAAATCCTTTTGGAAAAGAAGTCAATGCATTTTTAAGAAGTTTGGATTTCAGAAGAATGTTTGGGCAAGACTTCCCACTGCTGAGAAGGGTCAAGCTCTAAAAAACTAAAATCCAGGTTGAGATGGAACGGTGGGGTTCAGGTAACCTCAACATATCTATTCAGGACTGTGACACTGTAGCAATTGTTCATAAATAAAAAAGCATCTTCCACCATCAGCCACTGGTAACTCTTGCCAGTAAGTTCCTTCACACTTAAAAGTTACTGTGTTTGCAGTAGAGTCACCGAAACAGAAAATTTAATCAGAAAGGGTTTGCTTCTTTAGGAGAGATGCTTTAAAAATCTGAAGTCTCTATGAAACAGGACTTAGTTCTTAGAATCTGCTGATTCAGGGTGCACAGCAGACTCCTTGGAGCAAAATTTATTCCCTTAGTCTGTCTGGCAAAAGCATACTTGCTGCCTACTACCTAGGAAATCATGTTCTTAAGGATTTCAAAATTATGGTAGTCAAGTAATTACAGTACACATGACCTAATAACATCACCAACTTTCTGCAGAATCTTCAACCCTATTTAAAGCAATTACTCCTTTGTGTCTAACTAAAGGTGGCAAAACTACATACTGGAGAAAGGTTTGTAGCATTGTGATCTTAAATACATATTCAATTGCAAATGTAACAAGTATTCATAAAACAAGAAAATGTAGCTGATGAACCTAAGATGAACCAGCTGAACCTAAGTATCATAAGGGAATTCTTTTGTTAGCTTCTTTGTAATGTAGATGTTGCTTTTTAGTGAGCCTGGTTTTTTTTTCTTTTAATGTTGAGCTAGTGAGTGTCCTGTGTTTAGCTAGCAGCCAATACATTGCCAAATTTCTGTTGGTGTAATTTCTCAGTGTAGTAGGTTACAGTATAATTATATAGTTGACAGCTTATTGTGATTTATGTTCTCTTCTAACATTCCTGCCATCTTGTCTTGGGATCAGAAGGACAGAAGAATTCAGAGGAAGAGTTCAAGAATAGCAAAATAATGGCAGCAGAATTAATGGAAACAAGTGTTTCTTCAGGGTCATCAGTTAACCAGTTCCTATGATGGTGCCCACAATATGTTGCTATTTTAGGCACTGTCTTTCAGAAGAGCTGTAATTTTCTTATGGCTGGTAATCTCCTGTTAGTATCAGTGTTAACCCTACTGGCTCAGTTCAATTCTTCCTTGTAACTTCAGTCCAGTTATATTAATTCCTACAAAAGATTGAATGGGATGTGCATTTAGTGAACTGTTGTATAATGGTGCTATGCATTGTCTAATATAAAATACATCTCAATTCTACATAAGTGAACCATAACATGAAGAAATGCAACACTGGTAATACCTTCTTAGTTAAAACTAACCTTTATCTGTAAATTCTACAATACACCTTTGCTTATTTTAAATTTGAAATGAAGTTACTAATAAAGTTTACATATATTCACTTATGTAGGCAATAAAAGGTGTTTCAAGTTGCCATAAATTATGGATAAAATATGTGTCATACTTGATGTCCTAAGTTTTAAGGATTTTTTTTTTTTACAACTCAGAACAGACATTAACAGAGCAACAAAAAAGGAAATGGTCCCTCTGTACTGTAGCTGGTGTTATCCCTCCTTTGCCTCAAAAATAACAAAACTTCTCTTTTAGATTTGATTATATGACAACATACAGTAGTGTAACTTTTAATTCCTGAATAAAATTGCTTTTCAAAATCAAGAGAAGCTACAGGTAGACAATCATATAAATATATATAGATATACACACACGACATTTTAATTCACTAATTCTAGGGTACAATGAAGAACTTAAAAAGATGGGATTCAGCAGTAATCCTTCAGATTCTAAGTAATCCTGCAAAGACACCCCAGAGAGATCACACTAACGCATTCCTTATTTTTTTAAAAAATAAATTGTGACAATCACCTCCCACATTTATGAGGAGCAGCACTACCATTTCAGCAAGCAAGGATCTTGCTATATGGCTGCACAATGGGATGAGGATCCCAGATTTATGAATGCCACTGGTATGCTGGGTCTCTATTCCACAGTGACACTACAGTTTTGCACTGAGTTGGAGATAAGAAATTATCACTGTCACAACCCTGGAAGCAAGAGATCTGTGTCTTTCATTTACACAAACACTCTGTAAATTAGTAGGAATTCAGTTAATGGCTCCAGCTCAATCATCTGGCTCTGCCAAAAATCTGGAGTGAGGGTTTGTTAGGACCCCATCTATTTCAACAGAGTGTTTGGGGCTTTTTTCAGTAAAATCTTCATGTGGTTTTTAGAACGACAACTTCCAAATCCTTTTATTCATGCAGGATAAATTCTCAATGGTATTTCATTAATTCATGCCTAAGAGCATTAATATCTCTTCTTAGTGTATTATGTCATCATTAATCTCAGCCTCTCCCCATCCAAGTTCCTGGCATGTGCAGGGGATCACACCATGGTGCAGCCTGAGTGGTTATAAATGCTACTGAAAATCACACAAGCCTCTACTCAGCAGCAAGGAGATTTTAAAGGACCATTCAATATCATGCACCAGCTGCTGCAGACATCATTCTGGGATCCCAGATGGGGGAAATCACAGCTGCATAAATTACACTCAGAATAGGTAGCTCCATAAAGAAGATTTTTCTACAGCAAAGTTTGTGTACTGAACCATTTCTTCCTTGGGTGCACACCTTCTTTTGTAGGGTGAAGTAGGAGCCCTGGCACAATGTAGACTCTCCGCTGCCAACCAGTTTGAAGTTGAGGTAGCAATGCTGAGCACAAAAACATCAGTGCACATTAAAAGCTCAGGCTCCCAAATAGGAGGCAGCAGGGTAGTACCTGTATGGGCTTTTTTAATGGAGAAGCTGGATCTCTGTGGATAGCATTAGCATAACTAGTCCAGTCCTATTGTAGCATTAGAATTGTTTTAAAATAACATAATGAACATTTGGCCTCCATGATTGCTTAACAGAATGATTCCCAAGGGTTAATGAGGTTTTTGTGAAAATAATTCATTTTAACTCTCTTTAAATATACCACTTTTCTTTTTTTTTTTTGCACTAACGATATAAATAGGAGCTTTTTAACTTGAATTCTTAACACCACTCATTGTTTTAAATACTTGCCCTCTGTTTCCTATTACTTAACTTCTTGCTAAACAAACCCTTGTTTTCAGCATCCTCCACATCTTTAATTATTTAGTTGCCAGTCTTCAGAGTTACTTTTTGTCAGTATGCTTTAAGAGATGGGGCAAGAACAAAATTATGGGTTCATGTTGATTTATGGATGGGAGTTGTATCTTCTATTCTGTGCTACTGCCACCCCCCATGGTCTCACATTATCTTTTGTTTTCATAAGATCCCTTTACAACACACTATTCCACTAGGCTGGACATAGTAAGTAATGACCTAAATAGTTATGGTTAATTTAGAGCCCAGCAAAGCCTACAAATACTTCCAATTATTCTCCTGAATGTGTGCCCAACTTGCATTTCTGAGCACTGCATTTCATCTGCATCACACTGCCCATTTATTCACTTTGTTAACCCAGGTCAATCACAATCTTCCCTAGTTCTGATTAACTGAAGTAATTCTGTGCTAGCAGCAAGCAGTGCCACCTCCCCGGCAGCATGCCCATCCCCATTTTCAGATAGCACCAGCTGAATAGTGTAGGGGCACTAGACCATTAGCCTTTTGTCATGCTAAAAAAATCAACCATTTAATCCTGCTCTACCTCTTAGTTTCTAATGCACAACTACTTTAGCTCTCACTTCCTTAATACACATTTGCTTTAATGGCTTCTTGGTAGGCATATTTTTATATGGATTTTTTTTTTCTTTTTAAAATCCAAATAAATTACATCAACCATTCCCTCTAATCTCAACAGCTGCACGATTGACTTAATTTTAGTACGTTAGAGAGGCACAATTTTCTTGCTCTAAGCAGTTATGTCTCTTTTGGCAATGTTTCCTCTGCAGTTTGTGCTCAAATGTGGATCTGCTAGATGTCAGACCCAAAAAGCACTTCACTGTTCAAAGTGAAACTTTGGTGGAATTTAGGCACTTAAATCCCAGGTACAACAAATGTTACTTCAGGGCCAGAATTAATTATAATCTGGAAGACATGCATGTTTTTGTCAGTACAGCCTTTTCATCATCCCAAGTTTGGTGGCTGTGCGTGTGCAGCCCTGTCATTGCAGCCAGGAGCCGTGAGCAGTGTCACTGCCTTGCTGTGCTCACCAGTGCAGACCCTGAATGCCATAACCAGGAATTAGGTTACAAAGGAGCACCTTCCTTCCCCTGCTGAAGCTGAAATCCTGACAATAACTAGCCTGGAGTAACTCTGATGTAAATGCCACCACCAGAGCTCTGCAGCACCCATGGATCTGCCCTTGCTTCAGCTTCACTTGCTCCACTGCAGCAGGAGCTGCATTTGACAATCTTTCCAAATCTCTGCGAGCCTATGTGTCTCCCTCTGCTATGGAAAACAGGCTCTAACATTTCTCCCAGCTTTTTTTTTTTTTAATTATTTTTTAATCACATGGAAGCTGAAGGCTCTGACCACACCAAGTTTATTGTTCCTTTTGAGAAAAGGTCACAACTCTTGCCTGTACTCAAAAGCACCTCGGGTCCTGGCCCGGTGTCCCTGCCATGACAGATGGAGTGGGGCTGCAGAAGGGCCATGCCCTGCTGGTGGCACTGACCCTGCCAGGGGACCTGCAGGGTGCAGTGAGGTGCTCCCCAGCCAAGGGACACTCAGGACCCCATTGCCCACACAGAGCTGGCAGCTGAGAGCTCAGAGAGCCCGACTGGGGCTGGCACAGGGGGCACCCTCAGCCTGCCCTGGCTCACAGCCCTGGCTTCTCCCGGTGCTCAGTGACAGCCACACTATGGCTGCAGATGCTGCCTGGGGCTCTCAGCCTCCACCTCCCTCAGGCAGGAGTGGCTTAGTGTGAAGCTACTGCTAAAATCCTTCCTGAGGAGAACATAGCTGAAATAACTGATGACAGGGCTATCTCCACGACAAAGCCCAAACAAGCTGATACAAAAGTTTATACATAAAAGTGATGGTTTCTGAGCACACTAAAGGTTGCCAGAAGAGCCTGGGCCTTTTTTTCAAAAGCAGGGGAGGAAAAAGAATACAGACAGATGGAGAAGAAAATAAAAGGACAATATAAAGCAAATAAGGTGCAGAATTAATTTTGCCCTTTCTCATTTCTCTTCTTTACAGCACCACTAGGTGCTGCCCCTTCAAGGCAAGACAGAAAAATCTCAGTAGTGTCAATCTGTCTGGGTAATTTGACAAAATAGTTCAGAGAGCCATTTCTAACTCTTCAAGCTTGTTGATAAATGTATATGACCTAGCCATGCCAGATCACTATATGCTTACAGAAAGCAGTCAAGAAAGTTTTCATTCCAATGTATTGAAATTTTCAAAGCACGTTTTCAAAATCCAATTTAACAAAAACCAACTTACTTCAATGGACGAAAACTCTACCACTCACAAAAATCATTGAAAATGAAGGAAATAGTCAAAACACCTAGCAAGAGAAAATTGATTAGGGATTTGCCTAGCACAGGTTCCCATAGTTATCTAGGCAAGTTTTCTAAGGCTGAATGTATGAATACACCCTTCCCTGAGAAGAAGGCTTAGTAGCAGCAAGGCAGTGTTACCCATGCAGGGGTGCTGTAAATATCACAGTACTGTGCTTCTCAGCATCACTTAAGGAATCTGGTCCATGTCCATTCTTAGAAGTGCTAAAAGTATCTGCAGAGACAATATTTGTCTCACATTTAAAGGATTACTGTCCTGACTGAATACTACAAGTAAGCAAAAGTGACATCTATATATAAAGGAGATCCTACAGTTAGAGTCCTACAAAGTGCAGTGTAACTCGCTTTCATGATCCAGCTCGTGGTGACCACATAGAAGTTTCTCTTGATGCAGAAAGTACACAAAGCTAAGTTCTGAATAGTCTGACATCCAAAGTAAGCAGGTAGCTGCTGCAGGAGAGGTTCTTCTAGGTCTCAGCAAAAGTTTGATGCACATTAGCTGGCACTTATGAGACTACTTGGTCTCCCCATATCAAGTTAAGAATATGCTTATAGTTGTATAAGTGTTCTAATTAGGTCAGCTTGGCTATTGTTCTGTGATTTGACAGATGCTGCATTTAAAGTAATTTCAAATACTAATTTTTAGACCTTTTCTGTGAACTGATAAATCAAGTGCTATTTATTAATGAAATTATTCTTTTCTTTCTTAATGCTTATTCCCTCTGGCTTGTAACTTTAATTAGAACCTGCTATCTGTTCATATTGGTAATAGTAACAGTTGTCACTAGAGTACAGATGCATAGATTCAGCTGATATTGCCCCTTTGACATTATATTTAAAGCCTAACAATCTTCCCAGCTATGTATCTGAACATACCATCCATTAGTGCTTTATCTCGCTGCCACCCTGAACTCCCCACTCTAAACACTAACAGTCTGATTGTTTTTTAACCAACCAATAATGCATTTTCTAAAGACTAGAAACTGTACAAAAAATAGCTTCATTCGAAGATAAATATCTGCCTGAAAAAGTTATTCAGCCTATCCAGATTTCTTTTAAATTACCATAGATTTTCCCAAGGCAGTATTGTTTCTTGAATAATTATCAATCTAAGCAGTCATGTGCTAAAGCAGTCTGATTCACTCACTAAACATACATATAGAAAAGAACTTGGTTACCCTGGTGAAAACAAACAACTCCTCTTCTTCTTTTTGCCCTCTCCTCAACCCTTTCATAGAATAAAATGACTGCATTGAAATGTAATCAGTTAATATTTGATTTGCATTTGTCAGGGAAAGGAAACATCAAATATATTTTTTAGAGCAGAGGAATTAGGATCTGGAAAATTGTTCAAATAACACTAGTCTTGTTTGATTTGTGTCTTTACATACTGATTCATAAGTTTCAGTAATTTGAAAGGAGCCTTCCAGTAACCAGTTGCAATCAGGTTCTAAAAGCTTGCCAACTTACTATTTAGATAAACTAATTAAATAAACTTTACCTTCCAATAAAAACTAATTCCTTTTTCATTATTTTTCACTCTGTGATACAGAAAATGATATCTGTTTCACAAGTTTCTGATTAAATGCATCAGGAATAGAACAGCTTTCAAGGTCTCTGTTCATTGAGGAGTTACAGACAGACTGTTCTTGAAGTGCTCTGCATACCCTGTGTGAGAGTCAACAACACCAGCCAGAAACAGGCTTATAAAGTACCCATTTGCAAATACTGCAATTTAAAGGACTTCTTTTGCATTGACTCATGTACTCCAGGGATGGTAGAGTTAGATTCAGCCTCACATCTTCAAACACCCAGCACCACTTGCTGACAGGAAAGGTACATTCTGCTGAATGGACAGTGATGATGCTTAAAGCAGGCAAGGGATGATGATGCTCAAAGGGATTCTGCATATCAAATATTTAGTCCTCACTTGTCCTCACAAACAGAGCGAGTGATCTAAAGTTTCTCCAAGCAACACTGTAGTTCAGCATGCTGCTGTGTGCCACAGAATAAAGTATCATATATTCTTGGCAAGAAAAAAGTGGTAGCTCCAAACAAACAAAGGCTCACCAGCTGTGAATCTGCTCAGAATTCTGCAGTTTGTGAGTCCTGGGTGCTGGAGACAGCAGCACTTCTACACAGCCTAGTCTCATGGAAGGCTCCCTGTCCATGGCAGGGAAGGTGGAAGCAGATGATCTTTAAGATCTCTTCCAACTCAAATCATTTGGTGATTCTGACTTACTGAAAGCACCAGTTGAAAAAAGTTAGTATCAGGAATGAAATTTAATTCTCTAACATACATTTGGGAGATCAGAAAGATACCTGGTGGGCTTTGGTTTATGAACCAAACCCAATAATTTTCATAATTTTTGGAATTATTAAAAAAATACTGCAGCCTGTTGATATAACTCTCAGTGAATATTTTTCCTGACATACTGAAAGATTATCACAATCATTTCATTGTAGCTACGAGTCAGTACACAAGCAGAAGTTCTGCTACATCAGGGAGTGGAAGAGCATGCAGGATATGCCCAAATAAGTTTTTGACTCAATTTATGCCAATCTGAAATTAGCATATTTTGATTGAGGTCTGTGAGATTATTCCAGTCCTGCATCAGTTAACAGGAACAGAGTAGGGCTGGTGTCTTGTGCTATTTCCTGCCATTTCTCTCTGCTGCTCACCCCCTCTGTTTTATTACCTTATCACAGAGCCAGAGCTGTTCCACATCCATACACTCCTTCTTGTAGAATCATTACTAAATTTAATGCTCACTACTTAATCAATTTTCTCCCAACAGGTAACGAATAATTGAACAGTTGGGGAGTGGGGAATGACAAGATTTAGTGTGTTACTTCCTCGTAGGAAACAAGACAACTCACCCATTTATATTTATGCACATTCAATTCCTTTCATTAGCCAAATGACCCTAAGAGTAGAGGAATCCATGTCAACTCATCCAGGTACCATGTACTCCAAGCCCAACACTGGACCACAGTAAATAACATTTTCAGCTGGTCAACAAGTGCAGACAGCACAAGACAGGAACTTTTGCAATGTATTTCTTTGTTCTGCCAGCAGCATCAGATTGCTGTTCATAACAGTAAAGCCTGCAGTGAAGCCCTGGCCCCAGTTAAATCAATGGCAAAAGTTTTTGCTGACTTCAGTGAGACCATGATTTCTTTTTTGAATCGTTACAAGAATCTTTCTGTATCTCAGTTTGTTGATTCTTAGACTTGAATAGTGGACATTAAATATAAAGGCAAAAATACCTCAGTTTTTCAAAATTATTTCCAGCCATGGAAAAATGCTTTGTTTCTTCACCTCTCATAATCTTGTTCCACATGCATCACCCCCAGTAAGTGCTATTTCACAAAGGAGAACACACACTGTTTTTCGCCCACTAGATCAATACCTGTCTAAAAGTATTTACTCACCAAAAGGGCTGTGATCCTTTTCTTTGTCACCCTTGAACTTCTGTTCTACTCTTGAAATTTTTTTGCTTTTTGACACAGGTTCTTCTTTTATTTCCTGGCTATTGCTAGCTCCTAATAGGATGTTTTTTTAGTTCTTTGCTCTGACATTTATTATAGAGTATACATCATAGCTTTTGTCTAACCAGAGGGTTGGTCCAGCACTGAAATTGCAGCTGTTTTAAAATGCTACCTATAAACACACACTTTATCTTCAGTTCCTGTTCACAGTAGCTCAAAGGAGACAAGAAGATGATGATCAAAAAAAGGAAATGGAAAAGACTTATGGGAGACTTGTTTTATAGAAACAGAAGAAGAGTAGAAGGGCAAGCAAGACATACAGGTAATCTACTCTCTGTTGGAATAGGGCAGCAGTTATTGTATCATACTCTGTGAATGTATTCAACCAAACAACTTATATTCTGACTAGTGAAGACTAAAGTGATGAAAGAAGCTGGAATAAAAGGATATTAAATAATCCCTGGATAGTTGACTGCAATATTCACAGCCTTTGGAATTCTTTATCTTTCCTGCAATTGGCTGCTGACACACCATTTGTCTTCAGGGAAGCTCATGCTTTCTTCTGACTGTCTGAAACACAGATAAACCATGTTCACTGTCAGGAGAGACTTAAAACCTGTATTCTCAAAGCAGTATCTGGGGCAAAAAGCACCTGTTTACTCACTCCAGTCCAACTGAAAGATTGTTACAGAGATGGAAGTACAACAGGAAAATTAATGCAGTCGCCCTTTTGGCATCAGGGGTTGGCATTCCCACTCTGAATGATCTGGAAAGGGTTTAACAACAGATCCCTCATCTACAGGAAGAATGAGCCAATTACAGCAACACTGTGTGCCCAGTAGACATGGCCAGTGCTCCCCTCCTGGGCCCTGACACAAAATGACCACCAGGATGCCTGGTTTGGGAATGAGTCTCTCAACAGAGATGCTTCTTTTACCTAGTGCCCCAAATTTTAAGTTTCATGTAACATACATTCCATCTGAGAACTTACCTGCCACAATTTATTCAAAAATGTGTGACAGGGTCTAATTTCACATTCCAGACAACATAATCTTTACTTATACCCTGACCTCAGTTCTTCTTGTGCTGATGTGCTTACAGAGGCTAGTAAGTTCTGTCCTATTGCTCAGAGAAAGCAGCATTTACAGCCCAGATTTTGGCATGAGACACATGAATTTGGAATAAAATCTGAAGTGAATCTTTGCCAATATAACTGAAAGAATAAGAATACTTTTTTATTTTTTCTCCAAAGGGTAGCATTTTAGCAGATCTCTGAACTTGACAGAAAATGGGAAATTTGACAACGCTCTCTTACATAACAAAGTGTTTTAATTAATTCACTTTCTCAGATTTCTAGTGGCAGTTACCTGTTTCAACCCTAGCAACTAGTCAAAGTGACATAGTCACAAAGAGTACGTGGTGCACAGTGTATGATCAGAAGCATATAATATGCTTGAAGTGTAAAATGCTCCAACAATAAAGCTGAAAAAAGTATTGTTTAGTTATTGGCAGAACTGGTACATTTATAGTTTCATCCAAATAGCTCCAACTCTGAAATTAATGCCTGTACATATTTTTTTCAGGGTGACGCATATTTTTTTTCCTTTATTAAGCAATAGGTTAAAATAAGAGAAAGGAAAATTTTGAACTACAAATATATTGCAGCTTCTAATGTTTCAAGCGGGGGAGTGGGGTGGTTCTTGAGGTGTGTGTCAAGGGTATAATGCAAACCTTTTCCCTGTGCATATCAGATACCATGATGCACAAAAACAAAGGACAATTGTCTTCCCAAGCAATTCACTGTATTTTCTGCTCAAAGCCTATTGAAAGAGTAGATAACTTGGTATATAAAATCTGAAATGGCAACAGTTGGGTTTTTTTTTTCTTACATCAACTTTCTAGACTCTGAAGATAACAGCAGCCATTGAGCATAGTGCTTTTGATCTAAACAGGCTTTAGGTCATTACACTGCTGTCACTACTTCAGCCACTTTGTGCTCTTATTTGCTCCTCTCTCGTTACACCTCACCCAGAGGTGTCAGCTGGGAGCTTTCTGGCAAGTGACTATACCCTTCTCTGTATGAACAGAAAGGACAATGGGTGTTGAAAATGTAAATACAAACTATGATGTGCCACCATTTGCATTCATTGTCTGGCACTCCAGAACAGTCTGAACAGTATCAGTATCTGATCCAGTCATATTAATAGGCAAAGTTCACTGAATCAATGACTTTGCCAAAAAAAGAGCCAAGAATTCAAGAAGATTAAATGACATTGGTGTAGTTGGAAGAGTGCATAAGAAAGAGTTTCATGAAACAGTACTGTAGGAGGAGAGGCCAAGCACATCTGCATTTTACACAACCTTTGTGCTAGACTGCCATAATTGTATAACACAGCTGCTTTCTTTCCAAGTTCTCTCATTCATTCCTAAGCCAGAAGCAAATCCAGGTATGTGCTACCAAGCAGAAATACACTCCTGGTTTGTGTTGTTCCCTCCATAAGCTTGTGCAGCAGCAGTGTCTAATGCAGCACAAATGACCCGAAGCACATAACACCACTTGCAGCCCAGCAGCTGCACAGGCCCTTTCCTCCTCTAGCAATAAAATTGCTGCAGCTGACCTTGTATTAACTTGGGTTTAAAAGAGAATAGCAATAAGAACTGTATCATATCAGGGACCTCATTCTACTGCTGTAGGAATTAGCTGTTGAAGTCAACCAAATCCTACCAATTTGCTTAAAACTTGGTTTTCTATTACCTGTCTGCCATAAACCATCACATACACACACACACACCCACCCACACCCACACACCCTCCCCAAAGAAATATTAAAGGTACCTCATTCATGTCAGATTGTGTAAGAGAGGAGTCCCTGATTTCGGAATTAAAGGCAGCTCAACCAATTTAATCACCCAAAACTTGAACAAAAAAATATAAAATATTGCACAGTCCACAGATGACTGAGACAAACTTCAGTCCTCCAGTGCTTAGGACTACATTATTAATAGTATTCTGTAGGTTACAAGCTGATTTGTCCATATTATTTCAAGGTGACTGCATTTTTATGTAGCATATGCCTAACACCATGGGTGCGATTACTACCACTATGTAACGCCAGTTTTCATGGGTTATTAATTGATAAATGACAGCCAACTCCTTTCTAGCTGCTACATAAGTCCTTTATTAACCCATTTAATTCAATAAAGAGTGGGATAGTACAAATCATAGTGAAGGACAGAGAATGAGTTTGTTCAGTATCACGCCCTGACTTCTGCAGTGCTCAGTGAGAGGGCACGGCTCATTGCCTGCTCTCACAATGGCTCAGCTGCACTCTGGAGACAACAAACAGTAAAATCAACAGACACCATGCTTTTCCCAGAAATGCTTAAAATTAAGAGCAGGAAAGGACAGAAATCTCACAGGCCTGTCCTGTAAGGTTATTAAATGTGGCTGCAATGTTATATGAGGTGAATGAATGCTCTGAACATAACATCAGCCCCTGGAAGATAAAAATTTACCAAAAACAGGATGGCAACAGAGTAACAAAAATCACAGAAGAAGAAATAGAAACAAAAATGTGAGAAAAAAATTGAAACAACAAATCAAAAAATCCAAACATTGGGGTATGCTGAGTAAGGACCATGAGAATTTTAATGATGGACAAAAATAAGAACAACTATTTGTCTAGTGAGATATTTAAGCATGAAAACATAATGGCACTGAAAGAAGAATCCAAAATGGGTAGTCTTTCATGTGAAGAGCAAATAGCTCATGGAAATCTTTATTGTAGCTAATTTGGTATATTTTAAAATAAACAAATCCTGACAGGTTTCTAATAAAAATAGTCCATTTACATCAATATCTCAGAATCTCCTGTTTACTTTAAAAGGGAGTACCTAAAAATATTTGTTATATTGACATTGTTGAGAAAAAGTTTCACAAGAGCTGCATAAAACTAATGCAAAATTAAGTTATAAAATTAATATAGGCATTTTAATAGTGTGTTAGAACTATAGTCCTGACACTGCTAACTACAAGTCATGTCCTTCCCTGGAAAACTTTAAAAGAAAGCATCCCCTTATTTGTCATTCTATACTTAAAGAATAATACAGAGCTTATCTAAATGCTCTTTATTATAAAATAAACTGAATTTGCTGACCTTCCAGCAGGCTGCAAAAGGCATCTCTCTGACTGAGATTTTGGTAGAATGCTAAAATGAAGGAGCTGCATTTTAAGATGTGTCTTTAGGTAACTAAAAGGGTTCAAAGTATTTACTGCAGTGAAAATTCTTGCCTGAGTCATAGTTACAGCCCTACTACAAAATCATGATACTATTACTTAGAAATTAGGGTAACTTAGCTCAGATTTAGGAATATACTCAGGCAACTATCTAACATCGGCCTTGTTGAGCTCTTTACTGATTGTTACAATGCCAAATAAATAAATGGTAACCAAGGTAATTTTAATGAATTATACCTTTCCTGGGTTTTTTTTCCCTTACCAGCATTTCTTTGACAAAAAATGTCAAAGTTCTGGAATTCCTGCTCAAAGCAGAAGTAATACAGGTTAGCTACAATTGTGTTTTCAATTCTGAATTCAATTTTGAATTCTTGTTTTACCTATCGTTATTGAGATATGTCAGACTCTCTTCTCATATACTTCTTCAAGCTTGTGGGAAGCTTCAAAAATCACAGTTTCCTGCTGAATTAATCTACAGAATACAGATAAATTTAATGTGTACTTGGTGGTGTAGCTCAGAAGTGAAGACTTTTGGGACAACACAGACTTCATGTAGCAGAAAAATCTCCCTTAAAACTTTTGTCTTAAATACTTTTCCAGAATGATGAGACAGATGCTTTTACTAATGATTATTTTGTTTAGCTGTTCATGGTCTCTTCTCTGGAGCAATTTGTCTGAAGAAAGGCTCAGAGAAACAAGTCCCTTGTACTCTTTTCTTGATCAAAGGCTGTTGGGCCAAGTCCTTTAGCTCAGAGAGGATGGACCAGCAAAGCACTGACAGCAAACTGGGGGGGAGGTCTCTGGGGCAGGTCTGCTCTAAAGGTCCAAAAGATTTCCCAGTGGCTGCTTCCCACTGGGCCCTTTACAGGCTCCAGCTTCAGGAGCAGCTGTGGAAAGCCACGGTCTGGATCTGCATTCTTAGGGCAAATCTCCAAGGCTGTCTAATTACAGCTGAGATTTTTCTGCCCCTCTAAGACAGGAGGAGCAGCCAAGCCATAAACAATGAAAATAATTCTGTGCTTAAACAACGGTATCTAGTGTCTTTTTAGACACTGAGTGAAGACATCTGCCCAGAGAGCATCCCAGATGGGACTTTTGAGGACCATTCTAAGAGACAGAGCCACTGCTATTACATGTCTAATTCCTTTAAACAGAAAACCAAAGTTGACAATGTTTCCAGATTTATTAGTTGAGGCCATGATCCTTAAAACATCACATAATATTTAATATTAATCACAGCAAAAAGATTGCAAAGATAAGGACTTGCACTCCTGCTGATTTGGAGACGGTAAAATGTGTAACAGTGTTTATGAAGTTCACAATTTTCAGAAAGTCCACAAGACTTTCAGTCATTTAACCTCATCATAGAACATCTTGCCTCTCAGATATTTTTCTGTTAGACACACAACCTTATGAAGAGGTTTAGCAAAAAAAAGTGAGATATTACAACCTCTGCTATTTTATATTCAAATACATTATCATTCTACCAACCAAAGAGATAATGACAAAAATCCTTTTATGTTTGTATTTAATTCTGTGATTTAAATTGGAAATATTGTGGATTATAAGTCTTCATCCTTGTTTCAACTACATCTATATTCTTAAAGGCATAAAATTTTTACCATATAAATACTATACACTACCATACTAATGCTCTCAAATTAAAAAAAAAAATATTACAGTTCAGTATCAAAGCTAAATACAACATATATACACATTTCATATCACTTTGAATGTCCCAGCCTTTGTTCTCAAAACATAAGTGGCTTTTTTAATGTCCATATCTGCAGTTTGTAAAAGGTCTGGTACACAGAGAAATAGGAACTTAAAGAAGGGTGATGGCAAGGTGTAAAAAGTGGTACAAAAGGAACAATTACTTTCTGAAATCCTAGTAGAAATGGAAGATGAAGCGTTTTAGAGTAACTCAAAATCTTATCATTTATCTGTCAAAAAAGACCAAGATCATTCCAGTCTCATAATAAAGCTATTCATCTACAGAGTTTGGGGATGACAAGTATGAATGGTCTTGCCTGTACTTTTGGAGTTCAAAAGCAGTCAGGGAGGAGATTTTTCCTCTCCTTTCAAGCTGCATCTTCCTAAGTTTGTCTGCTTTTCCATATAGACTCAGGTACTTGCAAGTGTCAGGTGAGTCCTCCTCAACAAGAAGCAAGTACTAAAACATTTTCTATTCCAATCACCCTCTCTAAAAATAGGGGATTTGTAAAATGATAGCAAGACGTACATGCCTGCTCCAGAGCTTCTGCAAACTGTGCCATGGCAACTATTTTCCTATTGCCAAGAGAACAAATTGGTCGTTTTGGGCTGAACTAAAACTTTGTTATTCATCATGAAGGGGAGAAGAGTCCTCTGGGGAAAATTAGCCAGGTGTGCTATTGCCACCCTTCAGTATATTTAGGAATGATATGAAGAAGATGGACTTTAGTTCTCCTGATAGCTTTAGAGTCTCAGTTTTCATTGCCATCTTTCTCTTCTATCCTAATTTTATCTATTACAGTGTGGGAGAAATTTTAAAGCCAAACTTGGGCTGCAAAATAAATCCTGGGTCAGAAGTATTGACTACTTGGCATTCATTGCTGACAGTGTCAAACAGGTGAGGATGAAAACCTCTCTTGAAAGCATAGTTACGAAGGTTATTTAAAATAAAATAAACCCTGAAATGTCAAACACAACCATAAGAGAGTAGAGGTTGGACTACATTCAACATTTCATTGCAACTGGACTTCTTGAACCTGTGTCAAATGCTAGAAATAAATTTACTTTCAGCTGCAATTGAAGATTCCATTTTGTTTCCAGATAACTGTGAAGCCAGATAAAAGCTGATCTGTCAATTTTGCAGGTAGTAGGAACTAAAAAATCATTTCCAGTGAGAAGACAGGAGGCTGGACTTAAGTCTTCAGGAAGATTTCTCAATAGGGATACTCCATGACTGAAAGAATGCATTTATTCATGCGCAGTCAATCATTTGGTGGTATGAACTGCATTGTCTGTATTTTATATGACACTTCCAGAAACATATCAAAATACATCTGGTTCTCCTTTTACTGACTTCTGATGGATTATCAGAGGTACTTCTGCCCCTCTATATGTATATCTATATATATATTTGCATACATATGTGTGTATAAATATATACACGCATACACACATGAGCTTTGAATTTACCTCTTGTTTTTCCAGGAAAAAATTAAATCTGTTACAACAGCAGAAGATAATTTTCAATTCCAACATTCATGAGTTTTCAACTGACTTTGGTGATACCAGTTTGTGTCTGAAAATGCTATAGGCTGAGAACCCATTTCATAACAGCGATACACTAATTCTTAGCCACAAGAGGCCTTACAGCATTGCCTAAGAGGTGATGTCCTTCTAAGGCTGATAGTGGATACAAGTTTTGGTACCTTTTCAGTCACCTGTAGTTCAGTACAAGAATGAAATTTATAAACCACATATAAGCTGCTTACACAGCACTACCTTTTAATCTGTGCATAAAACACAAGCTTGCTGCTGAGTAATGGAAGAAGTGAAGGAAGAAAATAGAGCAAAGATCAGAAATGAGGACAGATCTGATTAATATAAGCAAAAGAATAGCATAGCATACAAGGCAAAATTGCTCTTTGGAGACCATGGATGGTGGTTTATTAGCAATTTCAGAAGTACGTTTTTACACTTTAAGATATCAGCTCAGTAGTCTCCAGAGTCAAGGCTTCTGCTTTCACCACTGAGCTGTTGTTTGGCTGAGTGTTACTGTTTCCAATTTGATCCTGCCTGAAACAGAAGCTTCCATGGTTGGTAGCACTGAAAACACAAATTAAAACTTTGAAAAATTGTGTTAGTGGAAAATATTCACTCTCACATACCACAACATTAGTTTGAGTCAGGCTTCCTTGAACACTCTAATTTAACCTCTTACATACTAGAATACTTTCTATTGTCCATTACGTATTCTTAAGGGGAACTTTCACAGGTTCACCAGCTTGCAGACTCTGAAGGAAATAACAGAAATAACCACATAAGGAGGATGTATATTCCTAGGATATCTTGCACCCTGCATTTCCATGAATAATACCTACCTCTGAATTAAATAGCTAATAAATAGCTAATAAATAGCTAATTGGTGGGAGCTGTGTAGTCATGCTGCTGGGCACTTAGATGGACTTAGCAACTCTGATGAGGAACAGAACATATTTATTCTGGCAAAGGCTCATTCTACAGACACTGTAGTATTTCTTATGCTAGCCTTGTCTTTGTTATCTTTTTTATACCATCACACTGCAACACTATTATGTTTGTGCAATTATGAAATGGCAAAAAGGTCAAGGGTTTGTTGATGATCAAATTTAGAGGTCAGTGTCAGACCTCACTTGTCTGACCTAGCACAGTCAGTCTAATGAGGCTGCTTTATTTCCAGGCAATTTCTTAGGCAATGGAAATGTAATCTAGCAAAACAACTGTCAGAGAAGGATGCAATAAAGTGTTGATAGCAGCTAAAGATGATCCCCTAGTAAGATCTCTTCATCTGTCCCTCAGTTTCCTAAACTCAAGGTTGCATGTAATTTTAGGTATTCATATACAAAAATAAAAGATTTTAATTATAGCCCTCATTTCCATTTAAAAAAAATCTACATGAAGAGGATCACCAGAAACTCAGGAGAAGCAGATGCTTTGTTCACCTTTCAGCATTTCTAGAATAGGTTACTGGATCCCAGTTTAGGCTCCCTGAGCTTACTGGAAACTAGGAAACTCAATCTCCCCTGACTTGGGGATCAGAACAACCCTTCCACTCTTCAAAGTCAATATCCTCAAGAAGACATAATTGTACCTTTGAGAAAAAGAGGAGCTAATATCATCACAGGTTGTGAAACCTGTGGGACTGGTGACACATTGATGCAGGATTTTGCCTCTGAAAATCATCTGTTCCTGGCTTCAAATCCAAACTGAACTCTGTGGCTGCTACACCTGATTTCAGGGCTAAACTGCTGCCTCATATACAGGAAGCAAAGATCACAGAGCAAAGAAAATGTTACACATCTAGCAGCTCTACTAATTTGGATCCTATTAACTTTTCTCCCTCTACCCATCAAAAGTCTTCTAACTCCTGATTTCCTCCCAGCTGATAGGGAATTGCACTGACACAGGTAGAGGGGCAAATAGCAGCAATCATTTGCTCTCTTGCATTGATTCTGCCACAGAGAAGCACAAAGAAAGCCTTCAAAGGGCCTGATCCAACCTCTCTCAGGATAGCCAACACCATTCCTTCCCAAGTACAGAACACATATCTAAAAGAAGGTCAAACATCTGCACATATGTACATAATCCTACACAAAACCACCAATTAATGATCCTTCAGCAGATAATTTAGATATTTTACTATTAAGGATTTAATTTCTTAGTTCAGCTAGGAATTCACATGAGTTGCTCCAGGAAACCTGGTGGGGGGAGGTAATTGCAAAGGCAACAGCAGAAGCGGTATGTGTTTAAACCACTTCTGTAAATCTCTGTACAAAGCTATACATCCTGAATGCAAGGGGAAAGCAATGTGACAAAGAGCATCTGGTCTTTGGGTAGCTGTAACACAATGAACTCTTTAAAGTGACAACCCAGTATGGGGAAGGGCATTGCTTAGATCAAGCCCACATGCTACTGCTCTTAGTAGATGTGCTCTATGGGAAATGAAAATTAATCTAAATCGTTTGGCAGGGTGGAAGTCTTGTGAAAATTTCTTGCTTGTATGCAATAAGGAAAATTAATTTGAACATGGGAAAAGAAAATA
The DNA here is from genome assembly GCF_023055355.1 of Agelaius tricolor. NCBI lineage: Eukaryota > Metazoa > Chordata > Aves > Passeriformes > Icteridae > Agelaius > Agelaius tricolor. Next base: position 17,763,296 of record NW_027269271.1, on the reverse strand, counting down.
ACTCAGAAAGTGATTTAATGGTCCTACAGAATGGTCCAAACCCTCAAAGCCTCCAAGATGTAAAATATCTAGCATTGCATCACTCTAAAAAGCACATCCTTGGACTAGGGACCCAACTTCATCTCCTAAGTCACAAATTTATTAGTAAGTTGCAAGGAAAGGATGGCATTGCAATGGTCTGGGAAAAAATTCTTTCGTCATGTGCCAGCCAAGAGCATCCACATACAAAAAAAAGAAAATTGAATTTGGTGAGATATAGGCCTGCATGATTAAGCAAATGCTGGTTTTATCTGTGATTAGGTAGGAAAGAAGGAAAAAGAAATATGCTTTGGTTCTGCCGTCAGAAGATGTGCTGTAGCCAGGCTTCATAATTTATTTCTCTCAGTTTTTCTTGTAGCATACGAACAAGAGCAACAATAAAGAGAACAACCAAAAAAGACTCAGAAGACATGGCACTGGGGCAGGAGAATCAGGTGCCATACAGAATAAATAAAGACCAGTGAGGCAGACCACATCAATAATGTAGGTAAGCAAGAATGTCTAGGAGGAAGCCTGTGTAATTAAGAAAAGAAAATCCTTTGACTTCATGGCATATCATCTGAGATGAATATCCCATGGCTACAATTAAAAATATTGTTTGGGTTTGTTGACCCTCTCTGCACACATACCCTGAGCTTTTAAAGAATTTTTTTTTTAAGGTGAAAGGAATGGATCATGATGTGATGTGTGAGTGTGCATGTGTCTTACATACTCACACCCACCCACCCAGCCACCCACAGGTTTACACACCCACCCACATTTACACACCCACCCACATTGACACACTCACACACACTGACACACACACACATTGACACACCCACCCACATTGACACACCCACCCACATTTACACACTCACACACATTTACACACTGCCACATGCAGAGTTACACACAAACACACCCACTCACAACTCACACTCACGGTGAGTTGTTTACAAATTAAGGGTCTCTTGGCACAAACTCACCAAGAAAAGGCACCTGATGCTCACAGAATATGCATAATAATGCTGATCTGCTCATTTTATAAATCACTTTTCTAATCCCTTCATATTTCTGTATTCCATCAACCAAACTAACAGAATTAATATTATTTAAGCTTTGAGAGATGTACATTTGCGGAGGCCATGGATTTCCTATGATTTCTTTTATCAAAAATTTATTCTTTTCCATTATTCTGAAAACTAAAGCAAACAAAAAAATCAGGTTGATTACTGCATTCCATCATGTAAATATGGGCAAAAGAGAAACATCTCTCCATTGGTCTGGAGGCGTCTGGCCTTCCATTGCTCAGCTTCCCATGGCATTTGAATGTACTGAAGTAATCACATTTTAGTTTTTTCTTGGCTCTTGGAAGACAGCATTTCATGACCCAATGATTTTTTAAAAGGAATTGAAAAAAGAAAGTCTGAATAGTTTGAGAATAAATTACTCCAACATGAAATGAGCTCTTATTCACCAATACTTACAAATAGCTTTAGCAATGATAAAATAATGCGTATTGTAATTAATATTTTAATTTGCTAAGAAAAGCTAAATAGTGATTAAACCCCCTTCCCCTCCCCTTTCCCCCTGACAATAATGGAGCTAGGCAGTTTCAAGAGAAGCAGAGCAGCCAGGAGTTTAATGTCGTTGATTAAGAACATGTTTCCATGGTGGCTATTATGTCCCTCTAAGAGACGAAAACAAAACCAAGCCTTATTTCCTTTTAGAGCTACAGGGTTTCTTCTGCCTTTATAGGACAGACAACAAGAAAATGTTTAGGGATAATTAAAGGCAATTAGGCTCATCAAGGCTCATTTCTGGTCTAGCTCCACTTCTTTTCTCTACAATGTGTACTAATTGCTGCTTCAACATATCAAGTAGCATGGATGGCTTTTTTTTTTTTGTACTTCCACAAACAAGACTGCTTGGTCATTACCAGTTTTGACAGCATGAGTAAGAGACTCCTGATTATGTTTTTGTTTGCTTTTTTAAAGATTTATACTACATGTCCTATTGAATCTGATAACAGAGAATAATAAATTAACTCTTAGCAATTGTGTAGTACCTTCTGCTAGAGGATCTCAAAGTTCTTTGCAAACATTAATGAATTAATTCACTATACTCTTTCATTGTGTTTAATAGGTATCATCATCATAATTTTGTGGACTACTGAGTACAGACAAAGATTTGGGTAGCACATTCAGTGTCACAGCCAACACATTACAGTGTTGGTCTCGTGTTCACACACAATTATCTTGTTTGCCATAAACATGCCTCCCATGTAACGTCTCTTACATCTGGCTTTGATTCATTGAGAGTCAGGTCATTTAAGTTATTCAAATGACTGAACTTCAAAGAGAGCTTTCTAGAGGGAAATTAGTAAGAGGCAGAGGATATCCAGAACTATATACAGAAATATTAGTGCTTCTATATTGAATGTTGCAGAAGATAATGTTGGGGAGTTCTGTTTTTGGAAGCAGAAAAGGTTTGTTAGCAGAACTCTACAATTATCAATTCCTGACAGCACAGTCATGACAGCTTCAATACCACAAACCCCTTCATGTAAAACTGGAGTCCACTTACCCAGCTCAATAGCTCTCCAGTACTGAAAGCAGTTGGCTGACACACACATTTGATTTTTCCACCAGAAAATGTCTTCCTTTACTGGCTCTAAGTGCAGAACAGGCAAGCAAGAAACTTTGTCTTAGAAGAATCACAGAATCCTGGCATATTCTGGGTTGAAAGGGACTCCCAAGGATCATCACATGCATATCCTTTCATGGGTTTAAATATTTGTGAACATTAATCAACCATTCCTCCTCCAGCACTGAGAGGCGGCTAAGATTGCTTGCATGTTCAGCACATAAGAGACTGCAGCTGATGCGTTAATTTCACTTCTTTGTACACAGCAATTTGCTAACGAATCACCCATCTCAGTAACTGTAAATCAAATAGATCCCAAATTTTCACCAAAGTCCAGTCTGGATCCACAAATTAGACAATTGTTCGATCTTCTCATTCTCTTGACCCGTCCAGGAAATATAATAACATAGATTAGGCTTCCACAGACCAGGCATGCTCATTCATCACATTTAAAACCTGGATATAATTCTCTGCCTTGGAGGCACTTAGGTTTATATGTCCAACCTTCCACCTCCCTATTTACAAAGCCACGAGATGGAGGAAAAGTTACTTAATTCTTGTTTAAAGTGTTTTATTTTGGTAAGTATTTAATAATTAAAAATAAAAGAAGAGTACAGACCCCTACATGAGCAGGAGCTATAGCACATCTGAGTTTTGCCCCTTGAGAAGTGACTGTAGACCCATTTCTGGTTTTGGTGGCTGGAACACTGTTCTGTGAGGCAAGAGAGGGGCTCAGCTCCACAGACAATGAGAAAACTTTTTGCATCTTGCCAGATGCTGGCTGACTGCTCCGGCAACACAAGAACTGTGTAAAGGGTACCACGGTATCAGCCTCTACTGCACTGTCCTGAGAGGAGATTTAGGATCCCAGCATTTCAGAGACAACACAGGTCATTCCAGGCAGCTCCAATGACTGAATGGCACAGTGGTATCCTAAATGATTTCATTTTGTGTCTTTGAAAAGCCGAATAGCAGGATTGTGCTGCTACTTTGTGTCTTTGACATGTCCTACTCACAGCAGTTCTGCAGCTTTTAGATGTCCTGATTCCTCATCTGCTCCCAAGCAATATAGATTCAGGATTATTGCTGATATTTTTTTAGCTAGACCTACATTTATAGTTATAGTTTCTCTAGGAAAACAAAACAGGAAACACGGACATCAGGTGTTCTGCAAGTCTTTTCGGTCACATCTTAATGCTCATATGGAAATGGATCATATGCACTTTAAATGGACATGGCATTACCACTTCCTGCAGCAAACTTTTCCAAGTAAAAGGCCTTATTTAGTGCAGGATACCAGATATATTGTAGAGAAGCAGTTTGGCTGGAAATGTCAAGCATTAAGCTGTACATTTGTGCAGCTAAATAGGCAGGCTGAGAGCAGCAATCTCTGGCTCTAAGAACAGCTGTCTCTGCTGCCATTCACCAGTATTCACTCAAGGTAAGAAAGAAGGACAACCAAAAATGTCCTGCACAAACTTTCTTGGCTCCACCAAATCCAAGCAGCAATAGAGTTGCTTAAATCAGAATGAAGTTTCTACCTTAATTCTTCTGGACAATTATGTCCCTAATTATAAGACATATAAATTGAACTAATTATATACATTAGTATAACTTCAAATTTCCCTTTTTTGAGAAGAGTGGCACAAATCTTGCTTTGTACGTTTGCCTGGCCAGTTCACCCATTACATACCATTGGTTTTGAGGCATTTTTCTAATAGATGGTTTATGTTTTATGATGCTGACAGCTTGAGATCTCCTTTCACTGTTTGAACAGCTACATAAGTGTTATTCCTATTTTCAGAAACATAATCATGTATCCCATGAATTTTCTTCTACCTAGAAATTTATTTAAGACTCAGATATTTGTCTTTTGATGTGAAATCTGCTACTGCACAGGGCAAGGACAGACAACTGTTGTGATAATACATTTCATTTTTGGGCAAGAACAGGAATACTATTTCTTCTTTTTTGTCCATTCTTTGAGTTATTGAATATGAAAAGGTTAGGCCATTATTGCTCCCTATGGCATCTTACTGAGATTGCAGGCATAAATATACCACGCTTGAGTCATCAGTTCTGAACTGAAGGTGCAAGTGGTGAGGTACTGCATAAGAGTCTGTCATCTCCAGTGATGTTGAAATGTCCTGTTACAATTTTCAGTCCTAATCAAAGAACTATTGATTTTAAACTACAGTGTCATGGATTATATTACGGGAAACCAGTTAGGTAGAAACTTCCTTCAATAATTAAACAGCTGAAAAAGCAGCTCACTACTTTGATTACCTGTGACTTTGCCTTCTGCTTCAGCTTTGATCTGGACAAGCAGGTAGAGAAAAGGTTTACATAGAGGGTCACATAACTTCAATCACATAACACTGTAAGTCTGTGCTACAGATATCTATACACATACATATATATTTATGTTCATTGATATAAAAAGGCATATACATTTATTTTTATACATATATATGTCAGGCATTTACCTGATGTTCACACTCCAGGCTTTTAGCCGCATCTAAGGCAAGTCTGGAGTGCTCTTTAGCTCGTAATAAAAGCCACCTAGGGAAGAATTTTCCAGAGCCTACCTCTAGGACTCTATCTATTTCCAACTTTCCTTTATCTACAGATACTTTTGATCAGGGACAGCAGATATTTTCAAAGGCCTCAGCTGAGATGATTCCATGGTTTTTCTTCTGAGAACATGAAGTTCATTAGTAGAATCCCTGTTCTCATGTACTTCATTGAAACTGATCTTTTCATCATTTGCTTGGAGCAAATATCAGCCACAATTTATTACAAAATAACATGCTCATGCCTCTAATATTAAACTTACTGGCTCCTAAATGCTTTCAACTCTAGTATATAAAATGCAAAACAGTTGTTTTTTTTTTTAAATCCCCCAAAAGTGATTGCCTGGGTGCACAAAAGATGGAGGTGACATGTTTCCAGCTGGAACTGTTTACATACTCAAAGAAAAAAGGTGGGATAACAGAGTGCTGAACACCCAGAAATCTAAATAAGTGAAAAACTGCTATAATACTAATTTCAATTATTTTTCCCTGCCTCTCCTCCCCAGACAAAGGGAAAAGTATTTGAGAACCCCAAACATGTCTTTATATCCCCATCCTTTCAGCCTGTGATCATACTCACCATCAGCAATGCTCTGAGCATTAACTCCTTCTTCACAGCAAATATTTTAGTCTATTACTTTGACATGGGCTCCCTATGGAAGTTTATGATGAGACATTTTCAAATCTTAACCTTTTGGAAAACATCACTTGAATCTAGTATTTTAAACATTTATCTCTTTGCCCTTCTCAAGTGGCCAAATCAGTTTTGCTTTTCATAATCTATATATTGGTGTCCTTCTGCAGGCAGGAATCCCTGGCCATCACATTCTCCCCAGCACAGAGAGATCCAGCTCAACTGGCACTGTCCACGTTTGGTATTATTCTTTTAAAGAAATAAAAAGCACTTTACATCCAGTTTCTCAAAACCAAATCTTTACATGAACATGACCTTAGTACTTATGATAAAATGGGTTTTTTATGCCTTTTCAAAAACATATGAAATGGACAAGTAACACATCACCATGCCGTAATTAACAGTAGAAATTCATATTTTATTTAAAATGGATAAAGATTTCAGAATAAAATCTGGTGCCTATCACAGAAGTCCCCCCAGGCTGGAAAGCAAAGCACATACTTATCTATACTAGATGGAGGCAGTACAAAAAGGTCAAAAATTGTAATACCTGGGGAAAAGGAATAGCCAGTGCTTCAGATTTCTGCCTCTAGCTCTCACATAAGGTATTTCCATTTTTTATAATATATGTTTTACCACACATTTCTTACATTACAAATGAATGTAATGTACTCCAGGGTCACAGAAGCTGGGCACAATATGAGCAGGTACTCCTGCAATACAGCAGGAGTGATTTACAGCATGTAATTTCAGTGAAACAAATTGGCACCTAACCTATAGTATCTATGTTTTTATCTGATTTAAGGAGATAACATTGTTTGTGAAGTGCATCCCATTTGTTATCTTGCTCTATCTCAGAGTTTCCTTGGAATGACTTGCTCTTGTTTCACTTCTGAATAGGTGGAAGGAAGGGAAGAAACTTCTTTATTCTTTAAGATACCCACAATTTTTACTTGACTCACCTACTGAAACAGCTCTGATTTATTATTTACAAAAAAAAAGTTCTTGAAGAGATCCATAGCATTTAATTTTAAATTTGCCCTTAATTATGATTCATGATCCAGATTATGATCCATGATCATAGTGCTGACTGCTGAATTCACTCAAATGCTTTCAGTTGCAATTATTACTCAGCTGCATATAAGTAATTACTCATGAGTGGGAGAAATGGCTGAAATAATTTCCATTCATCCTGAAACTTTTCTCTTCAGAGGCCCTTTCAGCTTTCAGCTTCTAACTCAGCTTCATACTGCACTTCTATTCTGCCTCTCCTGCTCTTCCTTGACATTTTTATTCTCGCTATTGTTCTTATTCAGTAGACTGGCTTCAGGATACATTTAAGAACATTACAACTGCAACATGGAGAAGATGGTGAAAGTTGTTAAAATGTAAATCTGTTAGGCAAATATTTTTCACTATTTTAATTTAAAACTAGTAAAGAAGAAAAAAAAAGCCCAGAAATGCCAAATTAAACACCACTAAAATAAAATTAACTGAAACCAGCTGGCAAAACTTATGAATTTAGATTTCCTTCCCATTTGTTTTGTGATTTTAATTTTTTTTTTTAAAGATGGAGATCACCATCCCTGGAAAACAGGAATAGAATAAGAAAAAGAAAAAGAAATTTGTGTCTTACTCTTTCTATTTCCATTCTTTTTCTTGGCAGCCTTCTAGACATCTATTCCCTCTTTCATTGGCATATCTCCATCAGTTAGCAACAGTAACTTCTGTTAAAGACAGGTAGTTCTGCATCTACATAGAAATTTTTACGTAAATTATATGGGACCTATCAGCTTATCTAGAAAAGTTAGTTCAGAGATCACAATTTTGCATTTCCAGCTGTTGGGAGTAGGAGTCCAATAAATAAGCCATGAATTTTAATAAAATTCTCACTCAAGTTACTCTGGGAGAATTCCGTTTTAGAGGATGGGTACAAACATATAAGATACAAACATATCTGTGATTACTCAGGGAGATTATTTAAATTTTCTGCTATAAGCAGAATATTTGTAATATAAACAGGTACACAGAATTCTGAGCATATCATACATAATTAAAGAAAAAAAATTGGCCAATCATTTCTTTCCTAATGAATTTTCCTAAAAACCAACAATCTTAGAAACATCAGTAAGAATTCCCATTAAAAATCAGACCAAAAAAATTCTTCTATAACTGTTTTTTTTAAAATTTTTTTCTCTTTCAAGAGAGAATAGACACAGTTAATGTATTAGTTTTCTTGATGCCTTTACTGTCAGGCTTTCCCAGGATGCTGTATCAAGTCAGAACCCATTAAAATCATCAACAAATAGAAATGTCTTTAACCTGGATTTAAACCCACAGCCTGATCCAGCATTTAAGCTCTCGGCCAGGAATTTGTTCCACAGTCACCGTCCGTAATGACTGAGAGGTCAGAGGCTGCTTTGCTGCTCACAAGTGCAAACGCAACAGCAAATGTTCTGGAGTTCACTTGCTGCCAATTGTAAGGCCAAGGTTTGTTTTGCAATAGGGCATGGAAGATTAAAACAACACAGGAAACTTAGCTAGAGAACAGCTCCAAGTGGACCTCGAAGGAAGCAATTACTTTGGACTACTGTACTCCCTCTTCCTCCCTCCGCTCTTCCACTTCTTTATGTGCTTAATTGTAAATTACCCTCTACTCCTTCCCTCATTTAGCTCTGCCTGGTACCAGTGAAGCCACACGAAAGTGCTGGTACCAAATTCCTGCTGTAAAACCCGTGCCAATACTGGATGCCTACGAGCTCCAGTGCACTTTGAGCACTGGAGCTAGTGACATTACAAAGCTTGTTAACGTAAAATCTTCTTTGTGTTACACTTTTTGCAATACATTTTACAAAAATCTACCCCAGGGAGCCAAGGGGCAGTTGCTTCTTTATTACATTTTAGGAGAGACACATTATTAGCGTTCCAGTCTATATATTATGAAATTAAGTGGATACCCTTGGGGTTAATTCCTCGTTGTAATTGTAATGAAAAGAAACAATTTCTAACCCTCCATTTAGGATCTATAACTATTAAAATCCACTAGTCTTAGTGACTCCTGGGGCCAGTGAAGTACTTCAGTGTATATGAAAAAGGGCACTCCCACAGTGTCCAATATAAGTAATTTATAAAAATAACTGCCTCCAAGTGGGAAAAGTAACAAATGAGTTTCCATTGAGCCCCTCCCTGCTGTTTACTATTGCATGATGGATTCATCAACTACGTAAAATTATATGCATATCAAAATTGTGGAGCTGGGTTCCAAGATTAGAGTTTGCCAAGAGTAAGAAAGGTAGAGAAGGAATCACGGAATACAATGACTAAATACAAGGCAAAATCATACAATGAAGCCATAAAGAATCCTCCCAGGAAAAAAAAAAGTTAAAAAGCAACACTTCTTTTTAATGGCTTCTCTGTATCAAAAGATACTGTATGCTTCAATGCATTTTAAATGATAATAAAACACATTTTAAATACTCAAAGATTAACTATCTATTTCAAAAACTTTTACTTTCTTTTGAAAATGCCTAATTTCTTTAGTCTAGGAGATGCATAGTAGCAACAATGCTATTGCCTGTTTTCAACGACTTTACTGTTTATCCTGCTGTACTTTCTCTGAGAATTCCCCTCAGCAGTGTTTCCCTGCTGACTTTAGTACTGCCAGCTTTCATGTGTCAGGTTTCACCATCTTGCCCACACACTTGTACCCCTGCTCACTGTTCATAATGCCCAAAAAGAGAGAGAAACCTTTTCATAAATGAGATGAGAAAAAATGGATTTAAAACCACAGTAGCAAAAGGAATACTGTGCTCCAGGAACCTGCTATTAAATCATTTTTATGAACTGACTAGGTTTCAGCTCATGAGCAAACCTTTGGCATGGAATTCAGTTTGTTAACAGCAAAATAAAATGTATATCATCAGATAGTGTCCTCCAATTTAATATTCTTACTAAGATCATTGTTTCTATTAGGCTGAAAACCATATAAGTGCATTGTTGCTTAAGACAGCAAAAGTTCCCATTTGGAACGCATGCATGCTGAACAAACTTACTAATTTAATAGCAGGAGAGTTTTCTACTGCTTTGTTAGAACTGCCTTGTGAAAAAGAATAGCCCTTTAAGATTTCAGGAGTGGTCTGTCTTTTTGATATTTGTTTAGCTGCAGTTGACAAGGATTTAATACCATTTATCTCTCTGTTTTTACTCATGATAATATAAATTCCCTTAAAATAAAGGAAAAAAGGGTCTTACCAGATGTGAAGGAAACAAGTAGCTGGTTATTTTAAATCAACCATTCAACTGGCTAATAAAATATGATGTAAGTTGCTCTGTACAGACGAGTTTAGGCTGCCATGGCTATTTTTAAGGGAAAGAAGGAATGTAGCATAATTTTATGTGTTCATGACCACCAAAAAATGGGGGGGGGGGGGGTTAGGTATTAATGGCAAATTCATGTTAATATGTCAGCTGTTGCTACTGGCAAGCCATGCTCATTAATGTCCTTATTTTTCCAGTGTCTACAAACCATCTACAAGTGTGAGTATTCACAGCTTGTGCATTCTCTGGTCACCACACCAGCCAGTGAAGCTGGCAGCACCATCTCAGGCTGGTACCTTAGTGAGGCATAAAGTGCCTGCTTGAAAGGACAAGGACTCCTCCCTGCTTTCAAACATTTATGGACCATTTAATACAACCACAGCAATAGAAGATGAAAGTAGAAGGCTGACAAGGAACCACAAATACTTTCATTTTTACCATTGGCACTGTATGACATGCTGAATATACGGGTCTTTAGCCACTGATGATTGTTAGAAGTTACATAAAATGAACAGGTGGCCTCCATCTCACTGGACAGGTGTTGGTATCACATCTAATGAAGCTAAACAGAACCACTGTCAATAGAAGGCTGTAAGTGTAACACTTTTCGTGTCATTACATCCCTTTCAATAAATCAAGAGCTGCTCAGAAAATACATTAATATCCCTAGGAACTTCAGCACTTTCTAATATTGATTGTGCAGATGGTAGACAGGCCTGCACTTCTCAAGGCCAGTTGCTAATTATCCCATATCAAATATGGATAGGATGACTGCTGGGCAAATAACTGAGTAAAATGTTGATACTGGGAACATCAGAAAGAATTGGAAATCATTAAAAATTAATCAGGGGCTCCGACTTTTGAACTTCTGATTGTTTCTTCCTTGTGCCTTCATGGAAATGGGTTTATTAAAATTAATCTGCAAGTTCCTGCAATTTAACTGCTGATCATGTTCTGAAGGAGCTTTCTTGAACTGGGACAGAGAAGGGAGCTTCTTGAACTGGTAAGTCTGGGATGCTTGGAAATCATTGTCCTAATTTCCAATAAGAAGCATATCCATCTTATTCTAGCAGTAAAAGTAGTATCCATCATTTTGAAGTTAAAATGCTACCAATAAAGTAATGTAAGTGCTCAGAATGAGTCCTTTTATATGTGAGAGAATGGGCACTGTGAAGTACACAAAGATGGTATGAGATGCTGAGTTTGTGTATTATGCCTATTGACTTTGGTAGTTATAGAGATTTTATTTGTACTGTGCATTTCATTTAGTGTTAGGACATTGAAAATAAACCTAAAACACAGCACAGATGCTAATATTACATTTCAACTTGAATAACTATACTATAACTACCTAAAAATTATTGTAATTTCAATTCCATAATGTATCCTTTACTTTTTTCTTACTCATATCCCTTACTTCTACAAATGCAGACATCACTGCATTTATGAAGGAATGTATATTTGCCAGCTCTGAATGGCAAATATATATAAAATTATCAATACTGCTCTCTTAATGCTGACTAGTAAACTGAAAAAAGGAGTCAAAGCAAAGAGCAATACTGGATTATTCAAATAATGTAGAAATATGCTTATGTTTAGTTATTATTTATGAAATTATGCAAAAGTAGGGATTTGCTTCTTACAGAAAAACCCAAAAACGCAACCAAACAAAAAGAAAAATTCCATTTTCATGGCTTTTGTTCATTTTTTTAAATTTGACATCTTAGTTACTGATGTAATTTCTTTTGAATACAATTCTAACATGAATAGCTGTATTTTTCAGACTTCATTTCATGAAAGAGGAAAAAAATCACATGGTAGAACCCTGTCTCAATGCTCCCTGTCAAACCATAAGTACAAGAAAGACTGAAATGCTCTTGGCTTGTGATGGGAGTTGTAAAACATTTGTGCATGGTGAAAAGACCAATAAAAGACCAAGCACTGGTTGATTCAGTGAAAATCAGTATAAAATTTTTCTACTGACATGAAGTGAATCTATTTGTTTCCTCATATAAAAGGACAAATCAGACCCATATATTTTGCTGTTACATCCTAACTACAAAGTCATAGACAAAAAGCATAAAGTAAGAGCAAATATCACTCCAGAACCTAAATTGATTCAGCATTCACCTGGGAGAATGGAATTCTGGCTTCCAGTTTCTGCTTTCAATTAATATTTGGATTATCTCCATCCTAAATACCTCCTAGCCATGTGGATTCAATCGACAAGCACAGGCAGCAGCTGAAGGCAGGATTTCCACATTCCTGATGGTCCCTCAGCACTGCTGTGTGATCAGAGAAAATCAGGCACTTGCTAGATGGCTGCAGCCTAACCCAAAGGCCAGACTGGGCTTGCCAGAGTCTTTGACCATTTTGGGAAAACAAGGGAGGAGAAAGGCCTGTAATTATACACCAAAGCATGCAACAAAGCTTATTTAAATTCACAGCTGAACTACTGAATCCAGGCACACAGCACAAAGACAACTTACCCGTGGGTCCCTCAGATTAGCACCGTGGTGCCTTGCCAGGGCTGAAGACAAGCTACCAAAAACTGCAGCTGAGTTTGATGTTGAAGAATTATCTCCCCTGCTTTCTGACAAGTATTTTTCAAAATGTGCCTGCCCCAGCCAGGAGAATGCAGAGCAGGAGGAACCATGCACCACCCACGCTCACCCTGGCACACCACACTACTCAAATGAGCCTGCATGAGGGCTTTCCATGAGCAAAAGGAACAACTCTGCACCTTGAGGAGCCTTTGGGCCTTTTCTTTAAAGGCCCAAAGGCCTTCTTTAAACCTCACACATTTTCCATTGCCAATACCTTGTTACTTGCTTAATACATGGAGGATTTTTCTAGAAAATAAATAGATAAATAAATAAATAACCAAAGTGAATACTGTGTCATCTCCTCGCTGGTAGGTAAATTATTCTTCAGTGTGGTGGATATTTGGAGCTATTTACAATCAAGCTGAAGAGCTGGTGTGCTCAAGTAATTGCACAAGGCACTGCCTCTTTTCAGACATTTTGTTTAGAAAGTTGAATTATCTGAACTGCTTTGTTCTCCACATATGTTAAAAGCAGATTCATCAGTGAGTTAGAGAAAATAACCAAAAACAGTCTGCACAGACTCTTAAATAACAGTTCCTCCCCTTTTACTCTTGGCATTGCTACAAATGAAAAACAGAATATTGGCGGATTGCTACAGATCCGGGCTTTTTCATTTGCAAAAAAAAATTGAGCTTTTTAAAGAAGCATGTCATAGATGCTTTGACAGTGAAGGTTCATTCCAATAGCTGAATAAACCCTTGGATCTGACCAGGATTTGTTTTCATTTTTACACTGTAGCTGTACAAGCAACTGAAGAAGCAACTGATCAAGAGTGTTCTTTTTAAATCTGAAATTTAAAACAGTTAATTATGCTCTGAGGAACAATCTGAAAAAAAAAAAAAAACTAACCAACCCATAATGCAGAAATATTTGGTCATATGTAAAAGTGGCATTCAATTGCAAATGATAAGAGGGGTCATGGAAGTGTTACCAGCAGGTTCACCCTCCACCTAGCCTTGTTTCAGAGACACTTAAAGCAGAACTTGCATTAGATTTTCCTTCTGACCAAAGCCTCCTTCTAATACCTTAAACAAAAGTATTCAGCACTCCTCTTCAGGCCAATTATGGATTGAATTGTTCATTAATTCTGGAACCTTTCTTCAGGTTGTTAAAGTATTTACTCTTCCAGATTTCTAATGGCTTCAAATTAGATTACTAATGCCTACAGTACTGAGTTATACGACTTTACTTACCAGAGCTGGTTTTTTTCCTAGCACATACAGTATTTTGAGTGCTCAGTCAGAAGTTTTGCTTCAAAAGTTCCTCCCTGGAGATTTCTCATCTTGTGACTCTTTTCTTAAGAAAATGTAACTCCAGGGATATTTGTATTAAGATGCAGGGTAATGAGTAAAAAAGTATAATGCAGTTGGAAGAACACAACAAACATTTAATTATTCAGTAGTATATTAGTTTGAAAATTTAGTTAATAAAGCAATGGAAAGACAAAACCGACATTGTTCAGGTCTCAATATTTAATTCCAAATTCTTTTTTTGGCCATGTGCCCATCCTCTACCAAAGTTACTTAGAGAAAAATTAAGATCATTTAGGACAATTTAAATGTTTTAAGAGTGGCTTTTAGTTTTCAGGATAAGGCCATCACTATCCATAATAAAATATACTGAATATTCTGATTACTTATTGCTTTCTCAGAAACCAACTGAGGGCAAGTATGCTGTGCAGTATCAATACCAAGATTTTTCAGAGAAGTAGTACAGATCTTTTCCCTTCTCCCCATGTGGGCGACAATGAAATGCCAGAAAGTTTGGCATAAATCTGATTTTTTACTGTACTAAATAAAGTCAGCTTACATTTCCTACAGCAAGAGTGTGACAAGGACAAAAGAAGAGTTTAATATTCTAAAAGTTCCAAAGACTGTGAATCCTTTTCAGTTGGAGGTAGCTTGATTTTTGCTGTCCCATCCCTTTTCATAGATTTTTTGATAGCTCAGAAGAGAAAGAAGTCTCCAAATATAGACCAGCACATCTGTAGCCCAGATAAGGAAAGTGATATACAGTCCCATGATAAATGCTATCTCAGGGAACCATACCAGATATTTTGATGACTACTAAATAATTTCCATGTGGAGAAAAAACACTACCAGAAAAAAGGAATATATGATAAACTCAAAGGAAGGGAATAGGAAAAAAAGGAATAGAAGGAAATGCAAAACTACATTGATAGTGATTCTTTCCATGTTAGTAATTTTTTAGCCAGGGTGTCTGTAGCTTTTATTGAAACCTTCACTATTTGCATTGGACCCTGAAAATAGTTGAGTTAAAATGGATCACAAGTGTTTTCCTCCATTGGAATTATGATGTTGTGTGGGTAAAATTGAATATTACCTTTCAAGAACTAATAGAAATGCTTTTCTTCCAGAAAATCCCTCCTTCACTTCATTTTTTCTTTCCCAACATTGGCAATTTTCAGTAATTCCTCTTATTTTTCAACTTTTACAATGTTAAATTAAAATAGTTTCAGATGAACAAGTTTTCCATCACATAAACAGTTAATTCTAAATTTGATGGCAGTCTCTTTACTGTCCATACTACACATAATTCCCTTTTAAAAAAGCCTTAACACCAGAGTTTCAGTAGAAGAATCAGTGCTTACTTTAGTATTTTTTTTCCTTAATCCAAGATAAATCTCTATAATTAGAATTGACTGCTTTTTAAAAGAACAGAAATGGCAAGTGGCTCTATCTTAAATTAAAAGATCTATTACCTTTGGTCTTCTAATTCTTCTCAGCTATGTGTTTTCTCTGGAGGCACTTTCTCATCCTTATGAAAACTAACTTACTGTAGGTGTAGAGGGAAAAACACATTGTTGGATTTATGTACTAAGTGTCTGGATATGGAAGATATATACAAGTTTAGAGAAAGGGGAAATAATTGCCAAGTATTTCATGTATGAACATATTAAAAATATCTGCAGCATAAGATATGCATCAAATATGACATTTTTATTGAAGGCTAAATTTTCATTCCCTCATAGAAATGGGACATAGGGAGGCAAAAAGTAAAGATTCACCATTTCTGCATTCAGGAGTTGAATGCCTAAAAAGCGCAGAGGCACTTCTGGTAAGCCACAGCTTTGTACAGCCATACCACAGAAACCTTCATGGCCAGCAGTTAAAAGTGGTACAGAGTGCCAGGATATTGTGGCATGTATATTCAGTTAACTTCATTCTTTCTGCTCCCAGGATTTTCTTCATTTCCTATTTCCTATAAGCCTATCTTTTTTAGCTTCACCCTGTTAGTGCCCCTTTTCTGTCCTGTTCTCTGTACCCCTGTGCCTTCAAATCTGGACCTCAATGATCCTGATTCTGTATGCTTCTCACTATTCTACTTCCTAGACAGGAAAGCAGCTAGATGATTTGAGATTTTCCAAGACCTGTTGTACCCTGGAATTAGTGAACACTGGCAGCATGTACAATAGGAACAATGCTGGAAGCTATCTGTTGGCTGAAGCTTTGATTGCAAAATCATCTATTTAACAGTAACCAATACCATTTGTCTAACCACTCACAGCACTCAGTGGATGGTATGTACCCCAAATTAAAAAGACCTGGATTCACACCAGTTCAGTTTTCTTCTACCCTAAACAAACAAACAAACAAATAAAAGGAAAAAAACCAAACCCGCAACACATTAGGAAATGAAACATTGCTCAAATGCAAAAATAATTATTTCATTGGTCCCTCTTCCAAAAGCTTAGTTTTATTCATTCTGAAAATTATTTCACCTAGGTATCATAATAGCTTCTATATTTCAATAAATTCTTCTTTTCAGACCTGTATGTCCTTAAAATTGTACCATATGACCACACATTGGCATCTGCTGGAGGGATTTTAGGAGTCATCAACAGTCCAGATAGCTTATGGTTGCTGAACACAAGGTATTTTGACTCTCCTGGCTAATTCCATTTATTTCAGCAGAGCTGTGCCAACACTGAATCTGAGCCCTCTATCTAAATTTAATCTGTTCATTACCTCTGAAGACTATTGCAAATAAATAGGCAATCAAGTAGCTAGAAGGACAGAAAAGAGGGATATGGTGCATAATAGGTAACCTTACAGAAGAAAATCAAAGCACTGATTCCTTTCCTTCCAAACAGCAGACAATAACAGTTCAAACTAATCACATTTCAAATTTTCTTTTCTACATTTGATACTCTGGAGACTTTTTTTTGCTCATTCTAAATCAGCCCCCTGGTAATTGACTTCACCGGTAACTGCAGGTAAGAGCTGGATTGGGGTCTGTCGAGCACAAAGCTCTCTGCTTTGCACAGCAGTGTGAGCTGCTCCCACTCTTACACAGCCTAAGCAATTGCCAGGAAAGGCTTCACATGCCCTGACAATGTCTTTTACCTTGAACTGGTAAAACAAGCTCAATTTTACCCAGTCTTGGCTTCCTCACTCCTGCTACATTTAGAGTGACACTTATGAAATAGATATCTTTCCCTAGGGAATGAAGCTAAGAACAATTCAGTTTACAAACTCTAGGCTTAAAAGATCCTTTTTGATAATGTTTCCAGGAAGGACTGACTGGGATATCTCTTTACCTGGAGTACACAATTCACCTCTACACTCCTGTGGACTCCTGCCACCTGTCTGATATTTTCTAGTCATTGCCAAATAGAATTCTATGTATTTAAAAAATTTCGATAGACATTGCTATTTAAAAAACTTTCCAAAGGCACAGTTGAATGTGCCTCTGGGTCAAAGGAGAATCTTATCTCACCATGGTTTCTAAATCTGTGAGATTTTCTGAGGAATGGAGTGTTGAAATCTGATTGCTGAGGCTGTGCAACAAGAATGAAAGATAAAGAGAAAGATTAAAGATGTTTAAAGTTCAGATATATCATTACTACCTTTCTCAGCACATTGACATAGGGATTAAATACAGTTTCTCAGAAAAGTGAAAAAAATAATTTCAATAGGCTCTAGTCAGAATAAGGTAATGTAAGGATTGTTATCCTCACATGTAAAATAAGAATATTCTGTAATGAAACAGAATAGTCCTTGAAGTAGGACATTCAATAACAATAATAATCATCATCATCCTCCTAAAAAATTCCTGGTTTTGATCAGACTGGATTGGTTTTTTTTCTATTCATTTATCTCTTTAAACTCTTCAGGTCAGCATGAATTTTGGTGTCCTGGTGCTACTGTCTCTGTCTTCAAACTGTTCTTCAGAAACTATATTTGTTTTCCTCTGTCCTCATATTAAATATCTCTAGTGCCATATGAAGCTCTTCCACCTTACAGCAGTAATGGCATTCAGTCTCCCAGCGTGGGGCACAACCTCCTGCTTCACTCAATCTTCTTGGCCAAACCCTTTAATCTTTGGGAGATCACACACGAGATCTACGCCCTATGGCTAATGACCAAGGCAGGGTTTCAGCTCACTGGAAGAAAACCATAACTCTTGTCAGCCACAGCCACTCTACCAACCTACAACAGAAATGTCATGAACAGCCCAGAGGAGAGGGGCAGGCAGAAGAGCAAATGCAAAGTGCCCCAGGTTTGTACAGCAATTTTTTTTGAGCTACTATGACTTTTATTCATTAGGTTATTAGATAATCTAATATGGGTATTTGATCCTTTGAATAGTTCTGATTTCTGCCTAATTATTACTAATGAAGTTAATTCCCTGCTTCTCCCATGACTGTTTTTAGCAGTTGAATACTCAATAGGAAAAGGTGTGGAGAATAATTGAGGAGGAAAGCAGTGAGTTGTAAAAAGAGAAGGGTATTTTAGTCTAAAATACATTTGCATTTCAAAAGATTAGCATAAATCATGTGTGCTTACCTGCTTTACTCACTTTTAAAAATTTAATTAATGCTAGAAAGACACTTTAAGACATAGTGCTCTAAAGGTGCTTGGAAGAAAAAAAATTGTCCCCCAAGTGTCTGATGTGAAGAGCCCCTAGGTGACACTCAGAGTAATGCACTTTTTGAGCACTTAAATTTACTAGTGTCTTTCAGTGCTTCATTAACATAATTTGACACAATTATAGATATAAACACTTTATAAGCACTTAGTACTAGGAGTATCAAAAAATTGTTGATCTCCATCAGTTTATACTGAAAACAAAAAGCTCCAGCAGAGCACTCCAATAAATGCTTAGAACTGTTCTGTGTTTATCAATAGCATTCAAAATATGCCAAAAAGGAAAAAGAGTCTTTCCCACATGACACCTGGATAAATTCTTTAAAGACTTTGAACACCCATGCAGCAGGCTATCTAAAACAATTAAAATTGTATGAAATGAACAATTAGATTCACTTAATCCTGCTGCTCCCTGACTAGCTGCAATGACTAGGTAAGTCAACAGTGTTTTCAGGATAAGGAAAATCAAAAATGGTGCCATTCAGAATAACAATCATCACCTTATCTATCACACTGACATGTTAAATCTCCTGAGAAAGGGATTAGGAATACACAGGCTGGTATGTAGTGCAAGCCCAAGTCAGAGTAAGTAAGGTGAAACTGAGTGCAGGTATGGCATACAGCACCCCACCCACAAAGTTTTTTGCTGTTTATGCTCCTAACTGTGTTGAAAAAATATTTTGGAAAATAAAATCCCACATGAAATGTGCTGTTTGCTTTCCTGATGCAGAGTCCTCCACATGCCTTCCACACTTCAGAGTGCCTCTGTAGAAGAGAAGTGTTGTTCTCCCAGAAGGTGCTCGTGAGGACGGGCTCTGACAGGCAGAGTTTGGCCAGCGGTGAGCCCACGCCAGCTGCCCGTGCACACACTCCATTCCTCATCCGAGCCACACACCCAGGCTTTGTGCTGGAAGCTCCTTCTCTTCAATGGGGAAAAGAGCAACAGCACAAAGCTGAGCTCACAGGACACTTCAATATCACCTCTCCCTCTCTTTTGATCCATGGATTTTCTTTTAATGGAAACCATTTTCAATTATTAACTTTTTAATTAATAACTCCTCTGCAGTCCACAAATTCAGATCAGGGTGAAGACTAAGTAAACACATAGTAAAAGGATCTGTTTCTAAAGATTGATTTGAAATAAAATTAAAGAAAGAAAAAAAACAGGTGTTTTTTTTTTTCTCTTTTCCTTTTTCTTGATATTTGTAATTTAGCATGCATTTACTCAAGTCAGAGGCTGTTTTCCAAAGAAAATGAAGTATGTAAACCTTGAAACATATTATCATCTCTTTTTATGTATGGTATGTCAGTTAAATTTATGAATATTTCACCTGACTATCAGCTTAACACTTCATGATATTTTTGCCAGTAAAGTGGAATGACAATTTATTATACTAAAGACCAGACATCACATTAAGAAGATTCTATTTATGCAAACTAAAAAAAACTAAAAGACTGTGCAAAAGGTAACATTTTTCAGGTGACAATTTTTAAATTCTTCACTTACTTTCACTAGGGTTAGCACCTAACTGCTTTTGAAAATAACTTATTAGCAATTGTCTCTATTTACCTTGTTAAGTGCTGGGAGTGGGTTCTTGCAGGATCGATCCATTTGGGTTTAGGGTATGACTGATCTGCCTTGAAATTATCTCTGTCATGTGCAATTGCTGAAATATTGCTTGCTGAAATCAGACTAGAAAATCTCTTATTTTGCTTTTGGAATGAGACTGGGAGTGGTGTATAACTGAGGAGCCTAAAAAAAAGAGCACAAAATTGCCCTGAAAAAAGGCACCAAAAGAATAAAAGAAAATTTGGCACAATAAGAATTTAGGATTATCTGAAAAATCAAACCAATTTTTGGGCATCTACCATTAGTGACTGCCTTCCTTTCTCTGTCTAAAATTTTCCATCTACCAATTTTAAGACACTGTTGCAGCAAAGCACCTAAACATTGTTTAAATCCTCTTGAAGTCAGAGGGATTTAAGTACATGAATAAAATTATGTGCATACTGAAGTACTTGGCTGGGCTGAGTTGCACTGTTGAATTTGGCCATGGCCAATTTTAAAAGATTACTCCAAGACTGAAACTTTTATCTGTAATTTCCTTGACAAAAGAAGATGTATTCTGCTTTCCTTTCTCTAATACATTTGAGATAAATAGGAGAACAGAAACAGCCAAAATTGGTTATTTTACAGGGGGAGAGAAAGATGGTCTCCAAGAGAAAAAAAATGCAAGCTGATTTTTACTTCCTTTGGATAAATATATATTTCAGATTCTCAACCCATCTTTTATAACACCAAAGCTTCACAGTTAAGAGTTCTGTCTCTCTCAAGTTGCACATTATGTCTCTCAAAGTTTTGGGTGTTGCTGTGAAAAACACTCACTGTTAGAGACATTTAAAAAACCCCAAACAACCCACCCTTTCTCCCCTGAATTCAACTGCAGTTGAGAAAAAGTCTAAAACTATGACTGAAAAAGCTTTATCCTCACCACCATCTAACCACAGAGGCATTTCTTTGTTTGACTTAGTCCAATTCCTCTAGGATCTAGGAGTCTGCTTCAGAGCATGTTCAAAACTATTCCAGTTTTAGCAGTTCATTTAGTTTGTCTTAAGCTTGATAGGAATCCAAAAATTATGCAAAGAATATCTTAAATCCTGAAGGGTGCAACCCAGGGGGTGGAAGAAAAATATACATAATATATGCATGCAATTTAGTCTCAATGAAAATACAGCTAAATATTCTTTCATAATGAATGCAAGAAAAAGATGGTTCAATAGCCTAGAAGTGAGAATGGTCACTACAAATAGAAAACATATTCAATTTCTTTTCATCCTGAGAGTATTTACAGAAAAAAAACCCCACACTTAACCTTGAGGTTTCTTCTCCATATGTGTATTTGAAAAACAAACTGCCTTCTGGTCTTGAAAGAACAGTTCTAGGTGTGTAACATGGGGAGCTTTGGGGCTGCAGATCCCAAGGAGGGAGAGTTCAACCTTAAAACCCTACTCCAGACAACTTAGCTCTGGACAAAGGAGTAATTTAAAGCAGATTTCTGGAAACATATCTTGTCATATAGCCTTACATGCCTCTACTAACCACACAAATAACTTAGGTTATATTTCCACCATGTTTTCTAGTCAGGTAATGTAGAAGAGACTAGAAAACCAGGGATTATATGCCTAAAATTTTGTTCCTTAACCAAATCCCTTTTAAATCATTATTGTTTATATCTAACTTAAGTATTAGACCCTAGAATTAGCCATCTTCATGAAACAAGTGTTCAGCAGTTGTTGTGACTGTAAATTTGTTATTACAAAGCAATGAAAGAAACGGGTTGGTTACTTTCTTGTTTAAACAAAAACAGTGGGAAGTTCAATTGTTACACTATACTAGTTTATCCACCTAATTCCACTAGCAAAAAAAAAATCTATTTTCCAAACAAAACCCGATGGTGGAACTGTTGATTTAGATGACAACTATCTGCCTGTTTCTCCTGGGCTCCCACTATTTTGCAAAACACTCTGGCACTGTGGGACTATTCCAATCATGTGACATATAGGAGTCACTTAAACATGGACCCTTCCACAGAATGGTCTGGGTTGGAAGAGACCTTAAATATCACGAAGTTCCAACCCTCCTGCCATGAGCAGGGACACCTTCCACTAGACCAGGTTCTCAGAGCTCCATCTGACCTGGCCTTGGACTCATCCAGGGATGAGGCATCCACAGCTTCTCTGGACAACCTGTGCCAGTGCCTCACTACCCTCACAGTAAAGAATTTTTTCCTGATATCTGATCTAAACCTGTATTCAGTTTGAATCCATTCCCCATGGTCCTGTCACCACATATACTTATGCAGAGCAGATTGACAGATTTCTTAACAAAAGCAGTCCAGGAACAACCGGCCTCACCCTTTTGCTCGTTTTCAAACCCTGAATTAATTCAGCATACATTATAAATCCCTTTCCTCCCCAGACAATAAGCATGTGGGATCTTCTGTCATTCCATGGCCCTTTGCTCACAAAAGGTCTCATTTTGTTCCACCCATGGGTTGTTTGGGGTTTTTTCTCATCACAGCTTTAGTCATAAAATAACTTTTTACCTAGAAAAAATGCATTAGTTAAATACATAAATACCATTACATGAGGACAAGGGGACATGTAAATAACAATATACTAAGGCAATCATCACAGTTAAAACTGCAGAGACATAAAGACACTGATGGAATGATTATTCAAGTGCTGAACTATGTACATATCCACACCCTCCTGATGGGAATGATATAAATATTGCTTACTGGGTTGGACTCAGCATCCAGTGACTACGCTTGCCTCAATCAATGAAAGGGTTATAGTTCAGCATGGATATGACAACAGAACACAGTGCTCCAGTGGAAAATGTAAAGCAACCTTAATAGCAACACAATCAGAACCACTTAAAGCATCATACAGTCATTACATTTTGGGAGGCAAACACATTTGTTCAGCATCTATCTTAATATTTTGCATGTGATTAGCTTAGGTCTATCACTCTGTGTAAGCATGCCAATAACATACTGATGAAGTGATATCAGCATAAATGAAGCTTTGGGGTTTTTGGGGTTTTTTTTCTTTTTTTGGTTGTTTCTTTGTTTTTTTCTTTACATTGTCAAGGACACTAAGAAGCATCCAGTAAATTGTGCTAAACTGAGGCCTGCACAATTACCTTCTCTAGTTCTCCATCCAGAAAGAACATATCCAATGTCCATTGATTTTTTTTCTAAGTATACTTATATTGTTTTTTTCACTGTATGCAGTTTTTCTTGTCATTAGGAACTTCTGAAGACAGTCTTGAAAAGTATAATTTATTTTAATAGGCTGAATTGTGTTTGAATCTTCAGTTAATTCTACAGTCTACTTAAATATCTATGCAAGTAAGTTGTTCCAGTTCCAAAACATCTCTTGCTTGGGTACTGACTGACCACCATGGACAAATGGCTGCTTATACCTGCCAGGGAGAAGAAATGAAATTCTTGTCTGCCTTTTCCTTAAGCCTGTCATGGGTTATTTAAAATCCCATGCTTTTTTTTTTGTCAAGAGGGAACACAAATTTGCAAGAAAATAAGCTCAAAAATGCTCTGCTGTGCAGATTTTGTTTCTCCCTTCTCAAAACCACTCATATCCATTTACTTGTTTCTTCTTTATGCTCTTCCTCCCCATGACCCTACTGCTCATAATGAATGGAGCTGCAGGGATTCCGAGCAGAGCAGCCAAAGCCAACCTGAGGGAAGCAGATTTGTGGGAAGCACCACAGATCTCGGCTACAGAAGCATGGAGATGTGTGTCACTTAGAACTGCTGCAGGTCTCATGGAAGCACAAGGGTTGGCTTGTACTCTGGAGCAGATTTCTGATTGAAATGGATGGAAAAAACCTCAGCTATGCAGGCAAGTGCCATCAGTTCATATGATGTGGGGGAGTGCGCCATGCTCTTTTGGGCTGGAAGGTGAGAGGTGGAGACCTTCTTGGAGAACTTACAGAAAAAAAAAAGGCTTTATAAAAAAGGGGAGATAATTTTTTGTTGTCCTAAAATGTTTAAAAATTTATTAATTTATCAAATTTATTCACGTTCAATCTGTAAACTTGCAATAAATTTCTTCAGTTAAAAAGACTTCTCCCATAGCTACTGTATGAGAAGGAGTATGCAATAAGTAGTGTCATTGGGTAATTAGAATATCTAGTAGGGGGAAGCAAAGACCTAAAAATTAAGCAGCCTTAATGGCATGAAAATCCACTGGACTGTGTTAACAAGGGCTGTCTAGATCGGTCGGATTTTAAGAAATGATATCGAGATCTGAAAATTGTCTATTGTAATTTTGAATATTAATGAAGCACCATTGTGTAGCTTGGCATATCCAAATGTGAATTGCAGTATAGGCTTTTGTAGCTAAATGAATAATCTGTATTATGCTATAAACAAGGTTCTGAGGTTTTTAACATTTACATGATTGATTCATGCATACAGGATCAATATATAGGTCATTGCTTTCTTTGCTTTTAACAGTTTGTTCCTCCATTATGAAAAATTGCTGGTCCAACCATTGCTCATTGCACTGGAATTTAGCTTTTGTGCCTTGTATTAGATCATATTTTCAATATTGAAAAATTACCCTGTGACTGCATTTGATGACAAGCCTGCTGCCGCTCTTTCACATCTTTTTTCAAGTAAGAATAACGATGGTCAGTTGTCTAGATGAATACTTTCTCAACACTTACGGGGTCACATTTGTTTGCAAGGCAAGCAATACAAAACATCATTAATAGAAAAAGAATGGCAATTATATTTCTAATATAGAAATATAGAAAAAGACTTTAAATCCTTGTCTTTTCTGTATTTGAGGCAATGAAGATGAAGGCCTTAGGAGTGGACAATTGCCTCTATAGAAATGTATTTCCAATTACTGCCTCCCAGAAAGGTTTTCCAATGAGCTTTTTAGAGTGTTTGGCTTCCTATTTACATACAAGGAGAAAGATATAAAAGGGTCATGGCACATACAATGCCTCCACAGGAGTTTTGATTCAATGCACACCTGAATAAAAATATCAACAAAAAAGGATAAGTCTACTCACTGGCAAATTATCATCTAAATCTCTAATAAAGTAAGCAAGACAATAATAATCCTTGGCACTATTTTTTTACCTAAATAATGGAAAAATATCCCTTGTCTACTCTGTGGCACTTATCTGAAGTATGAAGGACACCGTGCCCACATGGGAGTCATCAGCAGCCCTACATTAATAAATGCAAGATTAGCAAAGAACAAGGAGAATTCCACCCAGAGAGTGCTTTTCTCAGAGAATATTTTATGATTAATGTGAAGAGATCTTTTTATTATTGTAAATTGTTCCTCTATCTTCAAGCAAAACAAATCTAAAGCAGTTTATAAACCTTAAAATATTAAAATGAGCAAGAGTCCAAAAAAACCATTTTACAAGTTATTTCCTGAAGAAAATATATTCCTTGTAGAACTTGAAAAAATTTAGGTTAGTTTACTGGAATAACCAGGGTGTTTTCTGGAATAACCAGGGACATATATAACTGTAATTTAGTGCTTTATCTGGACTAAAAATTTTTAAACATCAATGCAAATGAAGAAACAAAACTTTACAACATCAAAATAATTATCTTTCTGTGTTACATAAATTATTATCCTAAATAGTGGAGAAGCTCCTCCACCTAAGAAAAAATTCAAATACATTCTCTTAGTGCCTTTGAAATACACCTCACATACATTTGGATAATGAAAAATTCAACCAGCTATTTTATCCAAAATAATAACCATATTATTTTATCTGGAATGTAAAGGATATAGTTTCATACCGAGTGACATGGAAAACTAACTGCTGAAGTGAATGCAGACAAAAACAAATCCTTTGGTTTTATAGGTGAGACATCATGGAAGAAACAGGACAAATTCCATGAAGGACAGACATTCAAATTGTGAGCTTGAGGTTTACAGGCATTTCGGATCAGTTTTGTACCTTACTGTGTCCTTCCCTTCAGCTCTTGGGAATAAGGCTAGAACTGTGCACATACAGATGAGAAAATACACACTAATTTTGAACCTGCCAGGTACTAAAGAGTTAGTATGGATCAAGCCATAACAAAAATCTCAAGCCCTTTACTCACTCCATATTAATATATCTCCTGCAGGGTAAGTTATGACCTATCACTGTACTTTTCTAGTTAGTTCATGGAATACACTATTAAAGCCCTACAAAAGTCAACCCAAAGAATGCTTCATCTTAGAAAATGTTCAGTAAAACTTCCAATGATTTTGAGTTGGGGTTAGTTCAATGGAGCGAAAATTAATTTTCAAAATCAGTGAAATTACTGATTATGGTGCTTAATGCAATAGCATTATATGGCTGAATTTGCTTCCATCTATTTGGATAAAAATTTCCTATTTCATAAGAAGCTTCCTTTCCATAGTCCCTTTTAGACATATTTGTCAGAAGATGTGTACACTTCCACTGCCATGAATTCCAAACAGGTTCACTAACCTGTGGGATACTAATCTCACTAATAACTGTGGGATATATTATATAATATATAATATTATATAATATATATAATATATAGGGATATATAATACCTGTGGGATAACTAATCTCACTAACCTGTGGGATAAGTGGGAATACCTGTGGGTAGGGAGGAATTCAGCCTAGCCTAGGGAAATAGGAGCAAAATCAAAACTACCAGAGGATTCAAATTATAATTGCATCCAGTGCATGAAGTTTCTTTGTAGGAAAGAGGTTTCAGATGCAGATCTATTTATAGAAGAATATTGACTATTTTTCCAAATGACCATATTAATTTATGACCTCCAGCAAATCCTGCTGAAATGAACAGGGTAAAAATTATTAAAAATCATATACAGTGAAAAGTAGGGCTCATCTCTTTCTCCCATTTAAAAGTTCTTCCTCCTCTAAGCTTTGACCCATTATATTAAATGTAGCCGTCACAAAGGAAATCAATTCACATATTCAAATTATTGAGATTTACTTTACAAGGAAACAATCAGAATTATAAACTTGGTCATGAATATATTTTTATCGCATGTTACAAAGGTCTGGGTGTCTTGTGATCACAGTTACACAATAACTCTAGTACACAAGAAACAAAGCCTTGTTATATTATGAAATCATCAACGCACCTTAAACAATTGAATTAGACTTCATAGGTATAATAATTAATATGTGCAAAAAAGAGGAACAAAAGATCAAAACAACTTAATTAAATGCCAAACTTTACAAGCATATCCTCACCTCTGATATGCAGACTTAAAAGCATGTAGGCAAGACTCACAGTTGGAACCATTCTTTGGTTTAATTAATTACTGGAATAGTTAAATGGCATTGACTGAAGAAAATACAGGATCACTTAATGGAAATGTAGAAGTTCATAACAACCTCCAAGGCGCAAAATAAGAAATTATTTGATCTTGAACTTATGGCTGCTTAAAACATTCTTTTAAACTTCCAAGATGAATTCAAAAATAATATGTTTTTAAAGAAAAATACTATATTTTGAGTAAATTAAGAAAAAATTACTACATTATTCTCAAAATGATTACAAAATTCTCAAAAAGTACAAAAAAGATTAATTTTAAACTGGAAAATTATCTCAGATGTGAGCTGTACAGATTAGAGCACTGTGGCAAGTTCTAATTCATCCAGTCAGTTCCTTACACATTAGAAAATGCAAGGTTGCTTTTTCTTGGCACATTTCTGGGATAATATTTTCTAAATGTTTTCATTTGGAAATCTTTTTAAAAATATCAGGCACAAATATACATTTCTTTAAAATATTAACAGGGTTTTGTAGAGCTGTGAATAAATTGCTTACATGTGTGAAAGACTAATGAAATTACTTTAGGCCAGTCAGGTACAGAACGGCCAAGACTCCTGCTGAATTCCTATCAATGGACCTCCACATGCCAAACCTTGGCTTCTTCAGTGAGGACACATGCAGACACACAGACATCTATCACATCTATTGACTAAACCCAAGATCAGCTGAAATTCCAATTCAAAAAAAATGGCACCATTCCAATCTCTTAATTAGTTGCTATATACCCTTATCACTTATAAGATTTTTCATGTGAAAACCAAAAAATTATAATCCTACTATATGTCTTACTTATATATAATTGAACAAGACCCAAAAACAAAAAACCAAACAACAAAACCAAACTAAACAAAAACAATCAAACAAAACCAAACCTACTTTAAATTCAAGTAAAGTTCAGAAATATAACTGTTAAGGATCTTGTAGCCCGAAATTTAGAGATAACAGAAATGCCTTTTCATTGTATTAGATTATATGAAGAAAATCTGAGATAACTAACCTCAGGACATGCAGTTAATTAAGAACTGAACTGGAACAATGGCTTTCAAATCAGAAGCTAATGTGTTGCCAGCTGGAGTGCATGGAACCCCCATGGTAAGACTGAAAATACATGTTTATAAACTGTGTTCCTCCATGTTTTCTGTGCTCTGGAGAAACCCAGAACAGTAAAAGATACAGAGTAATAAAACACAGCCCACAACAAAAGAGAAGGCTTTTTTTAATAATAATCATTTCTTCCTCCCCAAAAAAGGAAGAACTCTTTCCCATGAAGGGAGAATGGAAAATTGAGGATGGAATAGCACTTATTTGAACAAAAATAGTCAGTAAAACTCTTCCCCTCCCCCAGTTATCTTACACAAATAAATTGTTTTCTCTGCAGTCCACCAATTTTTTTTTTCAATTTCTTAACCAAATTTGACAGCAGGATTTAGTTTTTCCAGTTCCCTTTAAAAACTCAGTCAGAAAGTTAACACTCAGCTTTAGAAAAACTTAATAGAACTTGGTGATTACTGTTCATTTGCATACAGAGATTTAAGCAAAGATATAAGTTGTGGTTTAGATCAATTTCAAACAGACATATAACCGATTGAAGAAAAGCTCTGCCTCATAAACTTAATATAATAATAATAATAATAATAATAATATTCAGAGAAATCTGTCAATAAACAGATTTCCCATTGCCCATATGCTAGCAGGGTGCATGCTCATAAAATGAGATGTAATCAACACACCATGTTACATTTGTGAAGGAATGCCTTCTTTAATCCCTGAAAAAGGTCCTTCACTGTGCCAGGAAAGAAAGAGATCAAGGAAACCTAGAAGTGCTAATTGTACTGCTTTCTGAAATGAGATGCTAATTCCACATTTACACACTTTCACTTTAGACTACCTAAACTAGGAATCTGCTAATGAAAAAAAGAGAACTGTATGATAGAGCCATGAAAAACAACCCAAACAACCATTGCTTCTGACATCCAGTTTCAGCATCATGGGTGAGATACTATTGGCAAAAGATCTTCTAAGAGATTCAATTAAATAATTTTTTATTATCAACAAATAGGATTTTGAAATGATACTAAAAGTTATAGCAGTAACAAATCAGTCCAAATGCATATTATACTGTCTACTGTGCAGTCCAGAAAGAATAGAAATTTTAATGAATAAAATTCAATTTATGTCTAATTTGATGCCTACAATCTTCATTAATATGTCTGTTCCAAATACTCATTATAAATAGAGGTCTAACAGGTAAAATCCACTGATGTTCATCCCATTATTTAAATTAAATACCTTCAATTCCATTAGGTCAAGTCACTTGCATTTCTGCATTTACTAACTCTTAGCTAATCCAAAATGCCAGCAAGGATTTACCAATCCTAAAATACCTCTGTCTATCTCTAAACCATTGCAGTTATCTGTTATAGAATAAATTAGGAATAATAGGATTCTTGTTTCTCCAGACTATACCTATTTTAGTAATTTAGAGATAAAAGCAATTAGTATTAGATCCTTTTTGCATCTCATTTTATTTGGTATTATATTGAATATTCCTATTCTTTATTGGATAGCTCCTCTATAGGACTCTAATATTAGCATGTCTTTTGTACCTTTTAACTATGTGAAATGTTTCTAGTAAGGGTAATAATAGGACCTCTTAGACATCTTTTCCATTTACTAGTGAGCTAACATGGTAAGACTAATATTTAATGTTATTAATAATTCTCAAGTCAGGAGTTCAGAATTAAATAAGGAATACAAAAGATTGCTAAATTTAAACCACTGTTTAATTTTGGTAGAGGTATGCAAATCAAGAACTGGTGCAATGCCTGGGAGAAAACTGTTTAAACATGCTTGAATTTCTCTTTAGTTCTGTTTAACCCTCAGGTTTTTCTTTCCTGATAAACATTTTCCCTAATGCCTGCTGTGCAAAGAACAACAAGAAAATCACCAAAGCTCCCCACACCGTATCAGGGACTTTTCCTCAGTCATTATCTTACAGCTGCCATAAGTAGCATGAAAGGTATGAATTCTGCCACTCCCAACAGGGATCCAGGGCAAGGCATTCGGCGTGGTGTCTCACAGGGAGGGAACATCACCGAGGAGCTGCATCTGTACCTAGCTGAATTCAGTCTCCAGCCTCCAATGCTGGAAGAAAAACATTCCTAGTGCAATTAATGCATGTGATTCCTTTTCCTGATCTCGAGGAAAACTGGGGCAACAGAGTCACTTCTGCTAGTTTGCTGCTGAGCCCGTTGACTTCTCTACTAATGACAGCTGTCAAGGGGAAAACAAAAATCCTAATATAAGCTGAAAAAGGGGGTGTCTAAGGGGAAATGAAGTGTATAGTATATGCTAAAACATTACAGCTCTATGTAGCACAACAAGATATGTTACACTTCTTAAAATACATTGAAAGTGTTCCTTCCTTGACAAAACTTAAAACTTCAGTACGTCAGGGCAGCTTTTGTTGGCCTCTGTATCCATAAAAACAATACTTGTGATCCAGGAGACTGCCTCAGGAACACTTGGTGATTAAGGCTATTTTTTAAAAAAATATATTTTTGGTATTTTTAGCCTGAAAGAATTTTTAGGTCTAACATTACTTAAAATATAACTACATTTAAAAGCAGAGTTCTTTTTTATCTTTTTTTTTTTTTTTGTATATACGTATACATATATATAAAGACAGAAACATGGCTTCAAGAACAATTAATTAATCTTTGCATTACCCTCAGTTCTTGAAAATCCTCATTTTCAGGGAAAAATGCTGTAATATCCTATAGTGACATAAATTAATATACAGTATGCTTAGAGACTACAGGATAGAGGGTGATTGTAAATACTGGTTTATAGTAATACCATATGCCCCTATAGTTGTTGAAGGCACTTTTTTTCAGCTCAGAATATAAAGTTTCTATCAGTTTTCAGATGGCAAAACCTGCAGCATTTGCAATTAGCAAATTTGATATAGATCTGGCCAGTATTTGCTGAAGATAAAGGAAGAGGTGTAAAAAGTCATATATACTTGAAAACTAAAGACTAAGTAAACATAAATCAGAGTTCTGTGGGACTAGATTATGTCCATGACATTTTATCCAATTGTTTCTGTCTCTCCTGTTATTTTTTGTTAGAGATCTGAAAGTATAAAACTTCAAAAGTCTTATGGGGACAAAGCTCATGGGGTGAAAGAGAGAAAAATAGCCTGGATAAAAGGTCAGAAGTTGTGGAAAAGGACATAAAGTAGAATTCAAACATAAGTACCACGTCTGATAGATTCTTGGGAATATTTCCATTTAAATTATCACTGAGACAAATTTTTGAAAATAACTGCACATATGTGCACGTGCATAGAAACAGACAAGCCAATAAATCAGTGTCAGATTAAACACCAATGCCACAAGACAGTGAACAAAATATTGAACACATGCACACACTGTACATGCCAAAGACATTGCAGTTCTTTTTACTGCAATTTTTTGAGATTCAAATTAATTTCAATTTTTTTTTGTACTAGTAGAAATCCAAGGCTTATTTTAGCTTATTTTTAAAACCTTTGCTTTATGTAATACTAGCCAATATAGAGTTCTGGGGTGCATTTTATAACATCAATATTTCAAATAAAATAAAACAACATATATGTTGTTTGAAAAAATAGAAAGATGTGTATTGAATTCTATAATTGTCTCTCCATTTAAGTATGTCTCCTACAAATAATTTTGTTTGGGAAAGGCATATAGTGTCTATGTGCATTTTTTTCCTCTAAATGAAATCTAGGAATTGCATATGGTTTTCTTTTCAGGCAGAATAGCTTTTAAATTGATCTATATATCTATGTAAAGAATATCTTTTTTGTGTACAATGATTGTTTTTATATTTTTGCATTAAAAACTCAGTCTATACACACTGCATTGTGAACACACATTAGAAAATTTAATTAAACTATTAAACCTGTAACCTATTAAACTTGAACTAAAAGCTGTCAAATGCCAGGGAAGCCATTCCAAAAATGTAAGCACTCTTATACCACCATTAAGAAAATATACCTGAAAGGAGTTACAGAGCACAGTTTCCTACCCACATGAAATAATATTTTTCTAAGTCTAAAATATAATCAAACTAGCCCATTAAAATCACACATACTTGTTCAGAGAAAGAAATACCTATGAACCTAAAAGAGGACAAATAAATCCATTTCGTTAGTTGCACTGTGCAAGGCCTTAATCAAACAATGATTTATGCACGTGTTTATGCACACAAACTACCCCATGGATAAATCTCACACATGTAGTTCAGGAAAAATTAGCTGTTGCAGGATCAGGTCCTAAATAAGTGCATGCTCAGATGATTGGGAAGCTGTTCCTGAGATTGATACTCAGCCAGGCTCAGTGTTGGCTATTTAATTGAATAATCCAACTGAATGCATTTGAATTGGATTATTTGTGGAGTTAATGCAACACAACATGAGAAAAATGGCAGCATTGCACCATTAGATGACAATTGTTGGTTGATCAACCTGAAGTTATCATGCTGCAACGTTAATGAGAAGCCTGAAAAAACCTCAGGGGAAAGAGGCAAAGAAATGCTTCCTTAATTAAATAATATGTTAAAATCTTTAGTCATTACTACCATCAATCTATTTTCATGGATTGTTCAGGAGAATTAACCAAGCCAAAATTGGAGGTATCATAATGTCTTAAAAACCTATAAACATGTAAGACAAAATTACTTAAGTGTGTAAAGTTGGCATGCAGAACAGAATTAATCCCATTTACTGAACTTTGCTCCTTCTTAGTTTCAGTCTTGCAGGGGCCAAGGCGATTACCTAGCTCATTTCACAAATTAATTCTATGAAATGCTAACAACCATCCCTAAGTCACCATTTGCTTTTACAAAGACATCTACCCTGCCATGCCATTGCCAGTTGATGAGTGATGAGAAGCATCAAAACAAAGTAATTAAGAGAAATAGAAGAAAGGTGGTGCATCTCAATGACAGGCAGTATTAATTATGCCCTGTGAAAGCCCGCTACAGCTCAATGGTCACTGCGGGAAAGAATTATTAGTGGCAACTTATTCTAATTTTGTGAGCCAAATTGTACTTGGGCTCCTAGAGTCCATCTCAACATTCATATGAACTGTGAGAGTAATTTTATAGTTGAAAATGTGCATAAGGCCCCTGTCACCCAGTGGTGGCTGGAATAGAGTGGCTGTCCACATAGATGTAGTGTGGAGGGACTTACAGGTCCCTATTCCATGTCAGCTAAATAGGAGAAGGGACTTTTGGGCTGGAAAGTCCATGTGAGGCAATTTGAATACCAGGATCCTTGTACTGTTCCTATTTATTATTTGCTTCTTCATATTAATTTTGTGTTTTCCTGCTAAAACAGGTGCAATCAAGCAGGAAGTGCCTCACACAACACACCAATGATCAGCCACATGCCACACGCAGTGCAGTGCACACATAACCCACAGGCTGTTTTCAAAATACTGACTGAAAACAAACACATGGAAAGAAATCAAACCCCATTTGCAGGAAATGTTCACGGAAAACATGAACACTGTCTTCCAGGATACATGGGGTGACAGGGAAGGATGTTTGATTAGCTGTTCAGTGCGCTGCTGATGAATCAGGGAATGATATGATACTCTGCTGGGGAGAATGATAAGATACAGGCTATGCAGGGATGAATCAATCTGGCTCACCTCCTTTTGACAGAAGGTGTGTTTAATTTAATGGAATTACATCCTTGTACGGCTTGCCGTGAATGGCTAAAAAGGTGATGGCCAACACTGGCAATGTGTCCTCAGTCTAATCCAGTATTTCCATATTCCTGATGTTTGGAAATGGTGTTCTCAAACCTGAATTAATCTACTTTCAATTAATGAAATGTTTCATATGAAATTCATTACTCTTTCTAGGGGTCAGTGAGAAGATAGAGACTTCAGTCAATTCAGGAGGCAAGTTCTGCTTAAGCCATCTGAGACAAACTAGCCTTCACTAAGTAAAAGAATGATGGGATGCAACCTAGAACCTTGGTGTGGAAGTCTTGAGGTAAGGAACTGATGCAAAAATCTATTTTGTGAATGAGAATAAAAAGAAAAACAAAGAAAAGGAATTTAAAAACTTAAGTTGTTCCCAAAAGAAAAAGCATTTTAAGTTAATAGCCACAGTGAAAAAGAAAATCCCATATGGAATGAATAATTTTTCTAACACGTCTTTTTTAATTTGGAATAAGATTTGTGATAAAAATGTTAATTCTGGAGATTTTAAGTGACAGAATATTATTCTAACTCATTCCTTTAAAGTCTCAAAAAAAAAACCCTCACAAAAGCTCCTTTGTTAGGCCTAGTTTAGGCCACCTTAAAGCTCCTTTCAATCAAAGTACAGCTTCTCATTAAGGGAAAAATTATTATTAACATCCTCATTTTGCTTCCTCATGTGAATTATTTGCATTCAAAAATGTGCATGGCATTAGTTTCAGGGTAAATGCAAATATGACAGCGGGATTTCTCACCAAGCTCCTTCTTATTATTAGCTCTTTTTATGCCCTCCATTTATTATTCCCTCATCATTTTTCACAATGTATTAAAATGTTACATTTCCTAAAATAATAATATTTTCCTTCATTTGGTAATTGTCTCAGTCCAGTCTACAAAAGTCTCCACCACAGTGCCTAGAGTCTATAATTTGGAATAGTTTATAATAATTGTTCATCACTTCTTAGGGGAGCCTTGGGCATTAGCTATCACAGTTACAGAATCCCTACTCTCCCACTGAGTTCATGATTATTTTAGGTGAAGTTCATGTAGCAGGGGGATAGGGCAGGGGCATGGCAAAGCTTATATTGTGACTGTCCCTGATAGACTCTCCACTGGGGGTCTGAAGATAAATTAAGATGTTATTCAGTTTTTAAGCTTCATCCATCCCATGTCTGCCAGAAACAAGGTCAGCTCCAAAACATATTTTGAGCTTATTTTAAATAAAACACCAAAGGAAAACAAACAAATGATTACTCTGACTCATCTTCCTGACATTTTAAGAGAAATGATCCTGGATGCTGAAGATTAGTCAAAACATAGTGCGTTCAGTTAGAACAAAATCAAGTTACCAGTGGCATACTCTCTGCCAGGGTTGTATTTGATAAACTGATTACAATTACTTCTTTTTTCCCTGGTCATATTAAAGAAATGAAAATAGATCTGACTAATAAAAGCAAACTAATAAAATCATTTGATCATCCTGATTCACTGCACTTCATCGTGCCAAGCTTCCCTGTTGACTCTCAAATTGTTATTGTCAAATTCTCGAGCATTTATTACACTCAGGATGACTTACACATCCCTTTCTCCTGTGACTGTGTTAATGTCCATCATTGCACCACCACCACCATTTAACTGCAGCAAAGTAAAGACCACTCTGATACTCCCCAATGAATATGAAATAATGCTGTTTCAGAGTACCAAATTCTGCAGTAAAATCATTTACTGTGATCTGTATTGACATGAACACAGCATCAAATTCAGAGATGTATCTGGATACATTTAAAAAGAGTTCATGGTTGACATAATTTTAAATTTTCTTCCAGAGGAGGCCCTAAGATTTACCATAATATCATTTGCCACTGTATCATTGAAACATTGTCACTGAGCTTGACCTATGATGTTGGAAATTACTGAGAGGAGTAGAACCAATAAAGCGGTTACTGGCAGGATGTATGCTAAAGGCAGATCATATCCTATTTATATCTTTCCTGTGCCTTATTCCATCTCACTTACACAAAGGTATGTGCCCATTTTGTACTCATGAGTGTCAGTGTGAGTAATCTACGTAATTGTGAGTTCGAGTAGCATAACTTACTGCCTTGGAATTCATTCCTTTTTTTGAAGTGGTTTCTGAGTTATAGTGGATTAGTTTACTGCAATGTTCTGTGGGAGAGACTTAGGTTACCTTAGGGATCACAATGAAATGCACCACAAAGAGCTAGAAGTGAAGGAAAGAGCAGAAACACATCATCCACATCATTTGGTTGTGACCCACTTAGCCAAATTAAAAGCAGCATAATTCAACTCCAAAAATTGTTCTACCCATGTGAAATCAAGACAGACATGAGTCATGGGGGAGGAATATGGAGGATGGATATGGCAGTGAATTCAAGAGACTGCAGGACAAAATCCTTGTCACCAATGTCTAATCAAGCCTGCTAAGTATTACAATGGGCATTTCTAGCACTTGTATCAGCCATCAGTGAATTTCACATTGAAATAATCTTTTGAACCTAAGAAATCCTAACAAGTGTGCTTATATGCTCTTTTTCATCTTCTCTATTCTCCTACTCTGATATGAGGATACACAGCAATTATTATTATATGTTTTTAAAGACATATTTGGCTCAGCTACATTTTTCTCATTCTTTAACCATAGATAATTAAATCAGTAACTTATTCCCTGTTCTTTCCAGAGGTCCTTCAGAGCACTGAGCCTTTCATCTGGGCAAGTAGCACAGCTTATTAAAATAAATTCATTTTAATGCCATCTAATTCTGCAATGATCAGTTAATTATGGACTCCTGTTTATTTTCCAGTCCAACATGAAGAAATAAAATCATCACCTGACAATCAGAGGAGTGCATTTCTATGATTGAAACCACAGTGTAGTACTCAGACACACCCTGAGAATCTCATTATTTCAGGAATAGTAAAGACAGGGCCACAGGTTGAAATGCAAGGCTATATTGGCTGTTTATTAATTTTTGCCAGTCAGCTCTGCTTCCACTTCCTTCAACATATGGACGTTTTCTAAATAATGGAAAAAAAAAATAACATCTGCAGTACAGATAGGTCAAAAAACCCAAAATCTGAACTCCTGTCAAGACTAGTAAAATGATATCATTTTCAAGAACTTGTTGAAGGGACAGTTAGCATTTGCCATAGAAACCCTATTTGGAGGGAATACCGTAGACTTGATATTTTCTCTTAAAGGTAAAAACCCCAGAAATTAAGCAGCTCTTCCAAAATACTTTCAGAGTTTTCTTACTTGGAAAGTGGTGGGTTTCCATCTTGGAACTTGACCTTTCTGCTGTATGCAACTATTCTCCCTAGTGAAGACAGCAAAGAGTTGTCTCAGTGTTATCTTTCAGAAGGGGCTGCATGTCAGAGTGGTTATTCTGAGAGATTATACTCTGTCCTGTGTTTCTGTTCCCCAAAGCTGCACACCTCACATTTTTCTTAGGGAATCAAGAAAACTTTTCCACTACCTGTGCCAATAGCTGCATTATAAATCCCTCTTCCTTCTCCTCTCAGCATTTGTATTTATCTGTTCCAAAATCCCTCAGAATGGGGCAAGAATCTCTGTTTGGACCTGTGGTACATCAGGATCACAAGCTGAGCCACAACCACCCTGTCCTAGGTGAAAGGAGTCAGGATTCACCATGGAAGGGTCTGCAGCAAGGACAAGATACAGACTGCAGTCTACAGAACACATATATCACATACAGGCTGTTATTCTTTAGACCTATGAGACCAAATCCTGACCTACACATCTCTTGGCTTCCAGCTACATAAATGTGTTTTTCCACAGACCAAATTTATAGAAATAGGAAATCTTGCACATCTCCAGGCAGAAGAAGCAGCATGGACACTGACTCAGCTTTGCTGAGGTCATAGTCTTCACAGAGCCAGCAGAAAGGACTGGCCATCAATTTTCTCCAGTATGATTTCACTTTTCTCATTATGTGCAAAAGCATTGTTCCAGACTAGTAGGCTGTGGCTGTAGGCTGGGGAGAATGCATTTCAGTGAGACAGCACTCATAAAAAAGCGCAACAAAATTCAGTGTGAAGGTTATCCTTGTTGCTAATGATAGCCCAAAATGAATTCTTAGCCCAGACAATAAGGACACTGACAGTGCTATGCTAGTGACTGTAGGGCCTCTTACAAACTCCACAGTGAGGCACAGCCACCAATGCCCAGTGCACTTATGTTGTAATTTAACCACAGCTGGTAACAAACTGCCAGAGAGCCTCTGGCTCACTCCATGTCCTCTGCCCTGGTGGGATGGGGAGGAGATTCTTGGGAAGAGAAACAAACAGTTTAATAATTTAAATTTAGTAATAGCAATAATAACAACAAACAAATGATAATAAAAGTAACAACAACAATAATAGTGAAAAGGAGGTAGAGAGGAAGGAAACCCAAGAGAAACAAGTGCATCACAATAAAATTGCTCAGCACCTGTAACCCACCTCTCTCCCAGCAGGAGGCTTCTGGCCAAAGCCTTCCAGTTTATACACTGAGCATGACATTTTATATTATGGAATATCTCTTTGGCCAGTTTGGGGCAGCTGTCCAGGCTGTGCTCCCCCTCAGGTTTCTCATGTACCTGGTCACTGGCAGAGCATGGGAAAATGCAAAATCCCTGATTCAGAATAAACATGCCTTAGTGACAACTAAAATTTGAGTGTATTACGAGCCTTGTTCTCATACTAAATCAAAAACACAGCATTTCACCACAGACTGAGAAGTAAATTAATTCTATTGCAGCCTAAATCAGGACTACTTAGAGGCCTTAACAGTCCAACCAGGCATTTCAGAAAAAACCCCAAACAAATAATCTAACAATTACTTCAATTTATTTAGCTATTTTTATTTACCTATTTCACTACTTGATTTTCTCATTAAATTTTTTTTTAAAAGATCAAGTTCCAATGCCTTTCTAGTACATGGAGAATGACACCTATTCATACAGAAATAAGCTGCTTCAAAATATTTTCTAGGGGGAGACTATCTCCTTCATCCACTATGAGATTATCTGTATTCAATTTCACTTGATTTTGTCTCACTTTTATCATGTATGCCATTCCACCTGCTAGAGAAGTTGAAATGTCTATCAGAATATAGCAAAATATATAGGAACAATAGGTCTGGATCTTTTATTAGTAGTTTTTACTGAAGATACACTCTCACACATCTACAGGCTGAGAAGAAAATGATAACTCTTATAAGATACACATTTTTCAATTCAATAAAATATGATTGACACAGCATGATTTAAAAGAGATATTGAAGCAGGGATCTCCTGATAGGTAACTATGAGTGCCTCAGTTAAGCACAGCTCATCCAGGACAGGGAGATGAAGGTCAGGATGTTGATCCATTTGAGCACATTCTTTTAGGAAAATGTTTACTGATGAGACAAAGTTCACTACTTTTTGGAAGGGTAAGGGGAGCATTTCATGTCAGGATGGAAAACAGAGAGAGGAAATCAGTGAAATACAGAGCTGAAATGAGACCTCTGAAAAAGGAATGAGAAGCACTTTTTCCATGAATACTTAATAATAAAAGCAAATAATAAAAGTAAAACCAAATACACTCAAAATACTGAACCAGACAATACTACTTAAATAGTCACCATTTGCAAATTGGCATTTTTCTTTTTATTTTAAGGCTGTGAGACATTCTGGGAAATAAGAATCTATATGGATAAGAGCAGGTGTTTTTTGAGAGGAGAGATAATAAGGCAAGTTGCATACTATGTGGAACTCTGCTCAGTTGAACCAAATTTATCAGGCTATTACTGCCTGTAAACCAAAATATGAGGAAAAATAACACGATACAGTCCATTTCTGTTTGCATAGATGAAATTAACCATTTTCACAGTTTCTGCATCTTCCTGGGCAAATTGAACCCCGAAGCTTTGTCTTGACAGTCTCTTACAGAAAAAGCATTTATTTTGGCTTTCATATTAATGCCTTTATCAGATGAAACTTTTACTTAGTCATATTTATATCAATTTAAGCAGCAAGCTTAGTGACTCAGCTTTCTAGCGGGCTATCACCTGCTTTCTTTCCCTTAAAAAAATGGGAGGAATTATTTGCGCTTATGAGAACAATGGGGACAGCAATGCACTAAAGACAAAAAATATATGAAATTATCCACACAAAAATTCCAGAGAAGATATAACTGAAGTAAATGTACCCATTTACTGACCTGCATCTTAAATTACTTATTTGAGTGAACAACACAGCACAAAGACAATCTGAAAGACCCACTTGGCCATTAACCCATTGAAAATGATGAGCTCATTTATTGAGGAATTCTGTTCATATTGATCATTTGCTACAATCATCAGTGCAGTATGCAGTAGAAGCTTAGCAAGCATAGAGATGAATTCAATGACAACATTTATTTTTATAAAGACACAGATTTGCTTACGCCTTTGCAGCCTGATCCCTTAATTTGAGATTAGAAGTGTCCATTGCGCTGGAAAAATATAGTTTAAAATGTACAAAAATTCCATAGTCTTAACTGGAAAAAATGGTTGCAGGGACAGGGGATTTTTTCCTAGTTTTTACACAAACTTGTTGAAGCCAGAATTTAATAGTGTAAATTGGCTGCTGTACAAATGCTATTTGACATTAAAACAAATCAAGATTTCTAGTACACTGGGATGATAGACAATACAGACACACAATAAATTAGTTTTCAAATCCAAAATTTGACTTAGAGAAGTGAAAGCACTATACATTAAGGAGAGAACAATGTGAGACATTTGAATGAGAGTTCCTGGTGTGATGCTGCTGCTGAGGCACCTTTCTTTACCAGTTATACTATTTGTATGTGGATGCATTCTTCCAGCAAACATCTTTTGCACTGGGTAAAATTGAGATGTTAGAACCACTACAATGTAGGTAGAAGGATACTCTTTAGAAAAGACAACAAATTCAGCAGAACAGTTGTTCTAGCACTTATCAAAACTTTTCAAAGTGTTAATTCTTCTCTTGTCCCTAATTACTGAACCATACTTCTTGTATCCTGACAGATAAACCTGTTTAAAATTCTTGAAGGGGCTGAAGAGAAATGACGTATCCAGCCCTGAGCATCTTCCACCACTTCTGTGACAACAGTCAGCTCAAGGCACTCTGACCCCACAGATGATTATCTGGGCATTGACAATGCTGTCTACAAAAAATGCCAGAAAATTAGCACTTCTGAATGCCTGTTTTGCATTCTTCAACTACACTATTAGAATTCTT
Source organism: Agelaius tricolor (assembly GCF_023055355.1). NCBI lineage: Eukaryota > Metazoa > Chordata > Aves > Passeriformes > Icteridae > Agelaius > Agelaius tricolor. Next base: position 17,721,688 of record NW_027269271.1, on the reverse strand, counting down.
TTGTCAAGAGAAGCATGCTACATCATTGTATTCATAATGAATGCTCTTTGATTTGTATGACTTTGTGTTTGTAATAGACCCAAACAAAGATCTCATTTGTTCTGCTGGCAAAAGCTAATCTGTACAAGGATTTTTTTTATTATTATTTTCTGTAGAAACTGCCTTTCTGAGCCTAGAGATTGGGTTAGCTAAAAGCTTCACATTCATTATCTTTAAGGTACCATGTTAATGAAAGGATTTTAATCATTGACATTGCTTTGTGAATTATTATTACACAAACCCCTGCTGTTGAGTAAGACAAAATTAACCCAGTGTAAGGGGCATTAAAAAAATCACAGCTAATTAGTAAGCTAACAGGAACAAAGAGAATTTATAACGAAGATGTTGAGAGGAAGACACGTAAAATCTGTAGCTTCCATTCCAACATTGATCTTTCTGTATGAAAATCTTTTTTCTGTCTGATTTGTTCCATTAGTCTTGAGCATTTTTATGTTTTGTAATTAGTTTTCTAAGCCACAATGTCTCACTTCTCTCAAACTGCAGAAATCCAAAGGCTCATAATAGAAAATGGAAGATATTTAAAAATGCTTTTAAATTATTTCCCTAGCGATCTATATCAGAAACATAAAATAATTCTCTGGATTATTCTGGGAAATTATTTCCTTATTCTCTGCTGTTCTCCATGAATTGCAGAATACTTTAACTAATCCAGCCAGGTTCCTCTGGAATAAGCCCTTCATTTTAATGGATTGATACTATTGTCCAGGTTGTAATTCCATATGGAGCAGACAAATGAAGCCATAGGTTTAAATCACTGCATGGCTTCCCTTCCACGCTCCTACTCATGCTGGTTTCCAATGGGCATCACATCATTGTGCTGATGTAAGAGCCAAGGATGAGACAATCAAATCACAGAGAAGTACTCATGCTGGGTGCCATTTGCTTATAATTGCTCTTTGTAAGTTATAGTTTCAGATAAAGCTCCCAAAATGGAATGAAGACAAAATAATAATTAAGTCTGTTTCTCTTTTTGAGCCTGACAAAGGCTTTAAAATTTTTTTAACGTGTTTGCCCTTCTGTTCATTATTCCACACATCCCCCCCTTCTCTCTTTTGTTCATCAGCCTTTTCAGCCTGATAATTAAGACTCAAAATATTTGCTGCAGTTGTTTTTTTTCTGAGACATCAATTGGTTTGTGTTGTAAATGTGGAACAACAATCATCTAGTTTTCTTGTGTGCCAGTAATTTAGTATTTCAATAATCTCCAATTGTTGAAAGGTTTAAAACAAATCAACATTTCTAGCAATTTCCTTTTCTTTGTGGGGAAAAAAAAGTGTGAACATAACAGTTAGAGCCAATAGTCTTCTATTTTCCTTTTTTTCTCTTCCTTTTTTATTTTGTGATCTTTATGAGGGAATTAAAACACGGGGCAATTGCATGGCATAAAACAGAAGACTCACTTCAATAAAAACATAACATTCTTGCACAGGGACAGTTTTTACAACCAGTATCATTGCTTCAGCTCTGCTAGTGCTGAATAATTCCATTTAACTCTTTCTCAAAATTTCAGTAAAATAAATGAAAGGTAGTATCTAATATATTATGCAACGGGTAGTACATTTTCATATGTAGAATTTTCCACAGAAGGATATTATAATGTTTAAAAATATTGGCTAACCAAGATGAAAAGCTGTAAGTCAAAATTTTGGTAGGTCTCTGATATATACAATGGATCCAGGAAGGGCAATGACAAAACTGGGAACTAGATGTTAAGCATGCCAGAATAAATTTTAGAATGATGAAATTTATTCTATTTCCATAATCCCTAAGCAGTGACCCACTCTCCACTTTATCAAATATTTAGGGAAGTACCTGAGTCACTGTTTTGGGGAGATCTGGGGATAGTAATCAAGCCAATTGTCTCAAATGGATTTAGCTATCCACTTCATGTAGCACTGAAACTGTTTCCCATCACTGGCCTGGTCAGGTAAATCAGGATTAACTCTCAGAACAGAACCAACCTCACAGTCCTCACTGCCAGTATATATTTTTTTCCCTTCAACATTGATACTCCAGGAACAAAATAGAGTTTTTCCTACATTACAAGTTTTCCTATAACACAACTTTCAGAGCACAGAAAAGCAGCACAGAGGATGTTCCTAAAATGATATCAAAATCCACAAATGATTCAGCTGAAAAACGAGGATGGACTTTCAAGCTGCAGACAAGAGACAGACCATAGAGCTCTCTGGCTCCTCTAGAAATTGGAAGCAATTCATCAGGCCAGTTGAGAAACGACTGGCAGTCAGAGAAGAGAGAATTCCATCTCCCATGCTGTGGCCCTTCCCCATGGGCAGCATGTGGCTCCTTAGTCCTGGAAATGAGGAACCTTCTGGGGACTGCAGGACAACAAAGCTACTCAGTTACACAAGCTCTGCCTCCAGTCACTATTCCTAAAATGCCATCCGCTCTCCAGAGAGATTACAGCTTCTCTCCTTACAAAATAGTTCTATACAGTTGTGGACAGAAGTTCTTGGATAATCACAATTCACAACAAGTTTCATTCCAAATTTTAGGGAATTCTGGCAAAGATTTCCTATGCCTTTTTCCTAGCCACCAAAATGGTACCTTTTCCCTCCTTGCACAAGATCAGCTTAATGCTGACCTGCTGGAATTCCTGCAAAGTGGAAAGCTACCAATAGCTGCAGCTGCAATAACCCCTACTTCTAGAGACCCATATGCTGCATTTGACTAAGCATGAACTGAAACTCATGAAAGGAAGGAACTGAATGATTTTTTCAGATGTCCACAGTGAATCTCTGTTGTCTATTGAATGTCATGTTTTTACTTATGGTAGTTGCTATGTATTTATGAAAATTAGATACATCCAAGTCTATCTATCTTTTTGGGTATGGCTTCACCTAGAAGTGTGGGTGTGCATTTGCCTGTAAGAATTGCATAGGAAAACTGATTAGAAAATAAGACTACCAACTCTGGCCCATTTGTGTTTTTCAGTTTCACTAGCTACCTGCGTATTTACTCAGATTTCATACTGATGTCTGTGGAAACTGTATGCAAGAAACAAATGTGTGATATATAATAGAAATTTGTTACTTATAGCAGAGAGATTTCTTCTCAATAAATATTTTTAAAGCTAGCCATTACAATCTGAAAATACAGAAACCAAGACAATACCCTATTTGAATAACTACTTCATGTTGTTCTAAATGTTTCTAGCTCTGTTTCTTCACAAAACTTATGTACATGGTTCTATATTAGCATATGTTTAAGTTTGTTGTTGGGTAGAGCTGAAATTCTGCTTCTTTTTCTTTAAGATGAGCTCTTACTATTTTAACGTTAAAAACAAAAAGAAAGAATTTCATACCACTTCTTTACAAGTCTTATACAAATGTTTTACAAAAGTTTTTGAATTTTCATCTTTGCTCTGCTTCTCTACAAAGCAGTTATCAGACCCCATGTGAACACTTTGGAAAAACACAGCCTGGCTGACAAATTAGTAGTATTTGGTGATAATATTACTAATTCAACATTTGAAAAGGCTGCTCACTGGGGAAAAATGACATGTTCTCTAAGTCACAGGAGAAACTAGGGAGATAGTTAATGGGTGTTGGCTGTGCTGCACATATTGTGCTCGACACTGTTCACATTGCAGCTGACTGACTGCCAATAGATGCGGAAGCAATTGTCAACAAGATTTATTGTTAGTTTCACATCTATACAGTCAGAGACAAAAGGCTGAAAGAGTTTTGTGAAGTTCAGTCCTGGCTTCTACTGAACAATAGCAACACACACTGATTAACATTAATGCTCTCACTGAAATAATTTTGCAGCTTTGGAGGTCTTAAAAGTTGTTTTCTTGAAAGAGCAAAATCCCCACAATCCTCAGTATTTTTTTTTCCTGAGATCAATACCTGACTGACTTCAGTTCTAGCTCACAAAATAGCAATTTTCCAGTTTACAACTGGTTTTGGAAACCTCAGGCTTTCTTGACAAAAGAAGTAGGGCACACAAAATAATTAAAAAGTAACCGCTGAGGAGGAGCAGATGTTTCTTACTCAAAATTACAGGTTGTAAGGAGCGAGGGGAGGGGGTCTGGGGAGAGGGTTTGGGGAGGGGGCAGTGGGTCATCTATGCACACTTTAGAGTTAACTCACCAGTTTGAAAAACCACAACAAACTTGTTATATAAATGTATGAATTCCGGAGGCATGAATTTCAATGAATGCTTTTTTCAGTTTCTGTTCCTGCGGTTTGTGCTTCTAGAGAATGTTTTTAACCTAGCTTCACTAAGGCAAAATTGTATGATTTACATATATTTTATATCTATATACATTCTAACTTCAGAAGGATAGATTTATTTACCAAATGCTACAGAATTTAAACAGAAATCAAGGCTCAATATCTCAGGGATTTAGCCAGAGCAAAGGGTTTGTGTCCTTTGAAAGATAAAAGTATTTTGAAGGCTCTTAGGATTGTCTTGCTTGAATCTCTATTGTGTTTGTCTCAGGTAGAATCAACTGAGGCGAATTTAATTACATTTTTTTGTTGCAGAAGACACCTCTAGTTTGAGAGTCTTCTTAACTAATAGCTTGAGACTATGATACATGAGACAGACTGACAGGAAATAACCAGACGGATTGTTTCAAACAAAAATTTCTGCAAAGACACTCTTACATGGCGGGGAGAACGTGGCTACAATTACAGGACTTACTCAGTGCTACTGGATGTTGCTGCACCCTGTATTAGGACCGTGGAAAGCAAACAGGAAAGGTATTTAGGCACATGCAAATACATGACATCCAAACAGCTGATAAAAGTCTCTGTTCGTTATTTTCTCCACCAAACTGGGCATAGATTATTGTAAAATCATAAAATAAAAAATATTATCTCTGGTTGTCCAATTTCAGGTGGCATTTCCCAACACAGATGCAGCTATTCAGAGAATCATCTTGGTAGTGAAGGACATCTGGATAACGGACAGCACAAGAGCATCAGAATATGTAGAAAATAGGATGTTAAAATTTTATGGCAGTTCTGGGTTGGAATGACTCTAAAGTGTCCTAACAAGTATTAAAAAAACTGACATTTCAGATAAGCAACCAGCTTATCTAAACATTATTTACAGGGCAATCACTTTTTTATTTTTTGCAGGAAGGGAGCTGAAATTGCAATGCCAATTTAAAAAAAAAAAAAAAAAAACAAAAACCAAACAATAACATTCACTACTAAGGAGAAAATCAAAACATTTTGAAACAGACTTCTGATAATTAGGCAAACCCTATTACAAGGTACAATATGGGAAAGAGTCTGTACAGGTCCTTGTGCAAGGAATTAATTGCTACTTTGCTGTTGAGTGTTCAAAAAAATAGATTTGACATTGTATTGGTTTTGCATGGCCTTGTTTTGATAGCAGGGAAAGGAGGGGGGAAGAGGGGGGAAAGCATTTTATCTCTTTATCTCTCCCTCTGTTTTAGGATTTTTCCTGTTTTCCAAAATATTTACCATTTTTTATTATCCTTCATAAACTACGACAGTCAAATTTAGAAAAACAATATTATAATAGTGTATTTGAAAATAATATTAAAAATATCATCTAGGTATGGGAAATACAACTGCTCTTTTCACATATGCTGAGAGTTCCAGGACTTTGTGTGTGCATGCATATACACAAGAACTGCCTCTCCAGCTCTGCCTACACTGGCTGTCCACATGGTCACTAACAAACAATACACCCACAGGGAAATTTAGTCCCTTACAGACAACTAATTCCCAGAATTAGCAGAACTGTAAATCATGTGTGCTGCTGAGAAATCATGGATGACTGTTGTGTATCTGCCTGAGCCAGAATAAAGCACTCACAGAGCTTTAAGAGAATCAAAAGGTATTACAAGGATAAAGCACAGAGTATTAACAAGGGTAATTTCTGAGGAAATGAGGCCAGAAGATGAGGTACACGCTGCACCGAGTGGTGTCCAAGACAGACCCCCTCTGAATCCTTCATTCTAGCAGTTCTGTGTTATGCACATGAAATAAATGAAAACTGGCAACAGAAAGATAGGCTAAGAGGAGTAGTTCAAACTTAATGATTTCAGATGGCAGAAATTTCTGTCAATTCCTTTCTTCTGCAGAGAATCAAATCCAAAGCTTCACCATATTTGTCTGAACAGTCCTGCAGACTGACAGCAGGGCTGAAGTGGTTCCTTTTTTTGGTCCTCTCCCTGGGTAAAGACACAGAGTACCACTTCAGCCATAAGCAAAGCTTTCTCTCCCAAGGCTTAAAATCCTGTCTTCTCTCAGGGCTCACATCACTTATACCCCCAACATTTAAGTGTTCTTGTTCAAATGGGATAAAGGGTAATTCCAAAAGAAAAGACCTAAGGAGTCAAATCCTATCTCCTTGAACATTACTGTGAGCTAAGGGGTAGAAACATAACTATCTGAAAAATAAGTTAATTTGTTGGACCATTAAAGATAATTTGTATGAGTAAAGATACAATTAGCCAATTTACAAAGAGGTCAGGTAAGGTAACAAATTATTTAGGAGAGAAAAACTACTAGGTGTTTAAACAACAAAAATATTTACCATGGCTGTTTTCAGAGATAGCATTTCAGCTCTCTCTCATGATGCCTGCTTGCTAGAAGCAGTAATGGAAGAGCTATTTTAATTACAGAGTCAGTGTAGCACACAGCACGATTTGGCGGCCGGGCAGCATTACTGCTGAGTCACACAGAAAGTTTCCAGAGATAACATCTTCATTAGTGAGACTATGCTGTCCTACACTGACTTCCTTATAGGTCCACCAGGCTGAAAACAAATGCTATAGATTAACCCTTCTAACATCATGGGCAATTTTGGTGCATATTTCCTGAAGAGAAAGAAGAATTATAAAATAACCTGGTGGCTGATGCAGCCAGCCATGTGGAAGCCCATTTCCCTTTCTGCCATGTGCCTCTGAGCCACTCATCTGTTTGACATGAGCCCCTCCTGCTCACCCACTGCTCACCTTCCCTTTCTGTGTCAGTAAAAGCCCAGTACAGACAAATTAAGGTAGCTCAGAGCATATCCCTGGGTTTCACCAACTCTTCAGTTACCAGCCACAGGACAGATTAAAAATTTCACAGATGTTAGGAGCAGAGATATTATGGCAAAGCAGTCGTGCCACTACAGATAAGGTTAAGATGGCACTTCCACTATAAACACCTATTCACAGTGGCTTATAGCTTCAGGCTAAAAATTTATCTCAGGCTGAAACTGGGCATATTTGAGCTCAGCTTGGTAATGGTTTTCCCTGTCTCTTCATACCATTTTGATTAGGTGTTTGTGATATAAGAATGCAAACAAATATGTCTCTGGTAGTTTCAAATGGCAATGAAATGTGTTTCTTTCATGACAAGCCTGGAGGCCAAGGTGTTCCTATCATGCTAACAGCCATTTTATTTTCCATTATTTCCCCCCAAAATATAATTTTTAAAGTGACAAAATTTACACATTTTTTTCCAAAACCTATTCAGGGCAGCTAAGGGATATGGTCCCTGCCACTTGGCTCTGAAGGATGTGCTGTGTCCCTCTGAGGCTCACCAGCACCATGCAGTTCAGGACCATCATTGCTTAGTCTTGGATAAAAGCCTTCTTTGGAAAAACAGCATTTTTGGGAGTTCAGCATATTAACCAAAACTTCCATAGTTTGGAATGGGGGAAAAAACAAGTGTCATTGTATAGCACACAAACTCATTATTTTAATGGGGCATTTATTCTAATTGTCTAATTTATTTTGAATTATACATCATTATTAAAATCCTGCATTTTCGTTCTGATCTTTAATGAAGGATGTAATGAAATCCCTAAATACAGTAATGTCTTTTTGTTTTTCCTGTGGACTTTTCCTCCTATAAAGTTTAGAATTTTTGCCAAATATTATAACTTTTCATCAATCATCCAAAGCAATACAGTACAAAATCTTGATTGTGTGTCTGTCTATCTGCCTAGCCCCATTCACAGTAGTATCTACTTCAACAGGTGTTTAAAACAATAAATTATCATAATAAACCTGTTGAATGAGATAAATTTTTGTTACTTTTTGTTTGTATTTCTCATGCACCAAGATGTATGCTGAATTATTCTATCACAAGCAATGCATAGCCATGAAAGCAGTTTTAATGAGCTGAGAGGATGCTATATCTATCAAAGCATATTTTTCAAGAGTCAGACTCACAGTGGGCAGAATACAAGATGACAAAGAAATGAGAACAGGAAGAGGAGAGAAAAAAAGGTATACCAACATTTGGTGAAGGATTATAAAAATGACTGGACCTAGATATTCTTGATATTTTTCAAAATTTATTTCTAATTTCCCTTGTGAATTTAATTTTTTCCCAGCATAGCCTGTGCACACTGTGACTCCTTCACAGTTCTGGAGCATGTGTGGTATGTATAATCTTCAGGGTACCACGCTGCAGTGAGCCTGCTGTGCTGGGAACAGACATGATGGCTTTGTGTGAAGGAAAACTCCTTAAAGGCTGTGGGGCTCCATCCTGGTATTTATTTCAGATGGGAGACATTCAGATGGGGCAGATATAGAAAGCAGTGTGATGCACATGGAAGAAGATTACACATTTCTTACTCTGGTCACTCCACGTGGAAAAGTGGAAAGAAGCTAAAGGCAAAACCAAGTAAAAAAGGGATTTGTTGTTGTTTTTTGAAAAATAGACCAGAAAGAGGACAGGATAAAAATTATAACTATAATGTCAGAGCAAGAACTAGAGGAAATTTTTAGATGTAACATACTCACCAGGAAGCCACCCAGTGAAGCAGGAAAGCAATGATTTGGGTGCCTGCATCCCCACTACCCTGTGAGTCCATCAGGAGTGACAGCAGCACCTGGGGAGCCCCAGGGTGGCTCTGCCCCTGTCCCAGGACTCCAGCAGGCACCAGGGCAGCTCGGGCTCAGCAGGAGCTGATTTACTCAGCTCTTCAGCACAGCAAATTGGCTGTGCTGGGCCCGGCACTGCCTCGCTTAGGCTGCTACCAGTGCTTGAATTTACACCTGCCTCAGGTTCCTCTGCATTACACTGCAGGCACTCTTGCTGGGTAAACCTACTAGAAGATTGTAGAAAGACAGTTTTTAGATAAATTGTACGCCTCTGGACCTCCTTCTAAAAAATATTATTGTGTTAGTAATATAGTGCAGTAAGGCTCCTCCCAAAACACTGGATACATAGACAGCAGGAACATCCATAATTACTTTGCAGAGAATAAAATAATTGCAAAGGCTATAAGGGAGAGATATTATTATGCTTCAGGGCATAAACCTCAATTTAAAGTTCCCTATAAACTGCTGGTACAGGTAAGATTTAGATGACAATCCTGTATGGTATATTTTATATTCCTAATTGGATATACTGATTAAAAGCACCATTCCTGTGTTCTAGAAGAATATTTTCAGTATATATTAGCTATCTTTATAAACACTACTTAAAAACCTGAGTCAAATGTGGTATTCAAAAAAGAATAACTTTTTAAGTCAGCACATATATACCAGCAAAATAAAAAAAACCAATCAAGCAATGCAAACCAGAATCCCCAAACTTAGGAATGTTTAGCATCTAGTTTCAAACTGCAACTCACAAATGCAGGCAACTGTCTCAAATGTTACTTTACCAGAGAATAGATTTATCTGTTATAGTTACGTCAGATGACTGTATGGCTACAAAAATATTCCTTGAAGAGATGGATGTTATTTCTTCTTTGTAGGAAGGATTGGTCATGGTTCAGAAAGACTGCAAAAATAATCTTATTTTAGGTGTGGGCTGGTGATAATTGCTAGTGATTGAATGCCAATGAGTGAGAGAGAGAAAAAACCCCATATAATGATAGATGATGGTACAGGAAAGTGCTGCTTACACTGACACTGTATCACTTCATCAGACATTGTAAATTAAGGGTAAATTAAATTAGGTTAAATATACGGTTATTTAACAACACTCAACCAAATATTTCTTTGCTGGATAGCAAATAAGGCTTGTATTTAACCAAAGATTAGTGCATCCAATTGTAATAGCAATGCAGTTTGTTTTTATAGGACGATCTAAACCGCGCTTTATGTTGACATTTCTATTGCCTACTTAATGAAAGCATATCAAATATGCATGGCAAATAAATAGTGTGTTCCACATAAACCTTCCCTGCATACTCCCTATCTTTTATTCTTTGAAATATATTTGTTCTAATAAAAATGCATATCACTACAATGTAACTAAATCTTATTTTCATTTTTCCAGACAAGAAACACAAATCTAGATGGTTTTAACTATGGCTGTACCACTGTTTTAAAACACAGCCCTGAGCTGTGCCTCTGCCTCCCTCTAAAGAGCCAGTCTGTGGAGAAAATACCCTTGTGACAGAATAGATTAAGAGTATCTGAAACTCCTTAATCAGCTGTCCATGTAGACAAGCGCTGTCGCATCACCCATGATGCACCAACAGAAATCAGACCTGGCAGCACATCCTGACTACATCCTTCAGCCTGCACTGATGAGCTGCTCTCTGTGCCCACCTAGAGCAGGGGAACACCTCGTTTGATAGTGCCTGGTTAGTTCTAGGAATGGGAGGTGTATTTCCAATACAGTGTGCAATTTGTCTGTTTGAACATACACTGTGATTTATACTATTAAATGAACAAATTAAGACATATGTCTGTAATGCATGTCTTCTGGATACTTGCAAATAAGTATAAAGATATGAGAAATATTGAAATTTTCATTTAAGTGATGTAATTAAATCTATGTGTTTCTTATTTGGGTGCCCTACTCAGTTTGAACATAGAACAGAAAAATCCTTTTTATGTGCAAATATATGAACATAAAGGCATTCATTATTAATTTTAAATTTCTTTTTTAACTCACAAACTCACAAAATCATATTTCAAAGTTTTTTGGTTTTTTTTAATACAACACAAACATTGCATTTGTTTTGATATCTTCAAGTGAAGAAACTACAAAACCCAGATTCCTTAGCTCCATAGATTCTGAAACGAATGTATATTCCTGCACACCTTCAGGTTCTGTTATTTTATAAAGGAGCTTTAATGCTAGTCCACCTGGTAATTCACTTTGGGATGTCTTTATATACCACTGACAGTAATACAGCTCATTTTGGGTGATTAACTTAACCCCCAGTATTACAAGTGCCTTGCTACATTAGCATATCTTTCAAGGAATAGTTGCAATGTGAGAAAATTGCCTGTAGGATTATTTGCAACTAGGAACCTGTGAAATGTAAAATAAAATTGAAGACTATAAAGTAAAACATCAAAGATACCTAAAATATTAATAGCCACTGCTCCAAAAAGTAATTTACAAGACTCGAATGAGGGAGTGAAAATTAGTAATTTAAAAACAGATAGCCTTGGCAAAACAAAGTCAGAAGTTTGGAATAAACAATAGATAATATGAATTCAATGTATACACAGTATGAAAAGAATGCAAGCAAGACTAGCAACTCTAGTAACTGAAGAAGGCTGGGACAGAAATGCCTGACCAAGCAAGCAACTAGATCTATACAAATGAAACAACAAAGGTGCATTATATTGCATTTAGGCTACCAAAGAGAAAGAAAAACATCCATCTAGTTTTCTGTTATACTTTCATTCTAGTTGAATGCAGACAGAGTTTGTGGGCAGAAGGATTTTCTTTTTAATTGAAGAATTTGGAGCAGACAGCCATTGTCACGCTGCTCCAAATCATGTTTTCACCTGCTCTCCGTGGGGCAAACCACACTGCAAGCTTCAGTTGGGTTTCTGTGAGAGATTACAAGCTTCAAAGCTAACATTTTGAAACCTGTTTCCCTTTGGATATGTGCTTTTTCTTTTAATAAATTTCAGAACAAAGAAATAGATGAATCATAAAGGCACAGAAAGTAGGAGGAAAAAGTCTCTAGTCTTGAATCAGGCCCTGATTCTGCATGACAAATGGCAGAGCTCTGGGTGGGATTCATGTTTAATTTTCCTGCCAAACCACTGTCCCAGAGATGTTCTGATGCACTTACCCCTCTGCTTTGGAGCCCCAGCAGGACCAAGAGGGACAGCCCACGGGTCCCTGGGGCTGCTGCTGCTGCCAGGGCTGCCCAGCCTCCTCTCCTGCTCTGCTGGGGCTCCCCCAGGCACCTGGGGATGTCTGAACGAAATTCAGGGCACCTTCAGAACCTCTCCAAGGCCTGTGGAGCACCTGCAGGTGAGAGCACCAGGACTGCTCTGTCCTGGTCTGCTCCTGGCTCTGAGGGGTGACTCCAGGTCCAAGACTTGGTAGGAGGCTGGGATTCACTGAAATCCACACTTGGGTTCTGAACCTCTTTATCCTGTTGTTGCCAGTGCAACCTCTTTAAATGTCAGAAGTCTCCCGTCATAAGGCAGTAGTGCACGTTATACAGAAAACAACATGGTTTGGTTAAATGGGAGCTGATTTAGTGAATAAAGAGGTCTTCTTAAATCTCTAAGACCTGTGATCCTGCTGTTTCCATAGACACTTACAGTCTATAGTACAAGATGGTAAAAACTGAACTTGTTTGGGAAGTTCCAGGGCTTAGAAATGTCAAGAATTCCACTAGCTGTGTCTAAAACAAGAGAAGAGTTTTCTGTACTAAATATTCAAGACTAAATTCTGTAATTCTTGATACTGGTTTTTTTTTAACCTTTGATTAATATATCACAAGACCCTATTTATAATCATGCTCACTTATACCATGATACAGTGTGAATAAAAGGAGTAAAAAACTCAGAGTTGATGCTGCACTTCTAGTTTATATTTAAAAGTCAGGGAAGAAAGCTCTTTCAAGCTGACCTATCCATCCAAGCAGCAGATGGAAAAAAAACACCAGCAGCTATTTTCAGATGACTTACTCTAAACACCAACAGGAATACAATAGCTCTAAAAGAAAGGTGCTTTTTGTTCTTCTTTGAGCTATAACATGTAGAGAAATAAGGTAAAGATACCTAACAGTGAATGATTCACTTTCCTATAATAATATCTGCAGCCTCTCCTCATTGTTACCTGCTTACAAGGTATCAGAAATTGCCTTTGAAATGACTTAACTGAATAATAATAATTATTCTATGGATAACCTACAACAAGGCTGCTGTATCTTCTTTATTTAATTCCTTCTTCTACAAAAGGAATCTTCCTAAAAAGCACTGAATTTCATTATATTGACAAACATGTGATCCCATCTATCCTGTATGGTTTCTTTGAACAACCAACTACCAGAGATCATTCAGAGCAGCAGGAAGAATCTAAATCAGTGTGGGCTGGGGGGATTAGACCCATATTTCACCCCTGTTGTAATGAAGGCATTTTGACTCCAGTTACAGAAATCTTTAGGAAATTGCAGTGCTTCTGTACTGGGCTTTAAGAACAAAGTTATTCTTCACTGTAAAATAAAGCTTGGCTGAGACAAATTTAACAGGCCCTACTTAATGGCTTCCCAAAATTCTCTTCTATCTGCCTGTTTCTATGTATCATGAGCTGTCTGGCCAAAATTGTTTCACCCAGTGAGAGCAAAGGAGTGACCTTTGTAGTGAAATCTGTCATAACTACACTGTTCAAACAGACATTCTAGGAAAAGAGCAGAAAAAAATAATATTCAGAGACAATACTGTTATTAATGAGGACTAGATGACCACTGGCTGTTTGTTATTAATTTCACTATTGATTTCTGAAATCAGTTACTTTATGTACCCTACAGATGCTGGATTCTTTACTCAATGAGTGTGTACACCAGGCTTTCCATAACATAAGTCAGTGCTGATTTTTATGAGCAGTGTCTCATCTGCTATGAAATGGAAAGGAGCTGTGAAGCCAATTTTTTTTCTTTTTCTTTTTTACAGCTTTACACTTAGTACCAGAAATTGGGAGAGAGAATTATGCTTTTTTCAGCTGTGAAAAACTGGGTCTTGGCAGTCTCCATTCTGTGGATCCATGATCCTGAGGCTGCCACAGATGTCATGAGCAGGCACATGGAGGGCTTGCAGCAGCTGAATATTTGGGAAATGCATTAGTATACTGATTCTTTCACATTTTCATTGGGAGTGGAGCTTCTTGTGAGGCTACCTGGGCTAGAATGCTCTCACCTGAGCTGGTAGCTTGACTGGCACTCACATACCCGCTAAGCAAGTGTCAGCTTTGAAAACATATTCAATACTTATACCAGTACATTAATATTTTACCAGCTGGGGTAGCTAGCAAAAAAAGGCTTAAAATTTGGAAGGGTTTGGTTTTGTTTTATTTTCTGAGTATTTCCATTCTATTCAGGACCATACAACTCTGTGACTGTAAGAAATATTTCTTCCTGAAATCCATGACACTTTATCAGAATTTGGAGTCACTTGACTTTTGTGTGTATGTTGATAACAGAACTATTTATTACAGAAGCCTAAAGTGTCTCTTTGAAGAGAAATTACTAAACATGATATTTCGCTTTGTACAAAAATATCCCGTAAAAAGATTATTTTCATGAATAGCAAGACTTTTCTTCAATTTATATATCTGTTTGCAATTTCTAAAGACACTTTTAGATAGATCTCATTTCTATGAGGATTTGATAAGACAACTCTGTGGAAATAATAAACAGATTCTGTTTATAAAGGACTTGCTAACTAGCATTCAAAAAAGGCTTTTATGTATGAGGTCTTTTTCTTTGAATTGATCTTTCCCAGGATAAAACTATTCTCATAGGATCCCATTCAGTCCATAAGTATTCAGAGACTTGATTTTGTCTGAATGCAGATTAAAAAAGAAAAATTTAATGTTTCTTGGAACACTATAGTGACACTATTAAAAAACCCTCCAAAACCCAAAAAGTTTCTGTTTCCACCATTTCAGGGTTATTGCGGAGATCTCATAATGTCACACCTACAATGTCAAACTGATTTCTTATCTGGTAGTACTCACACCTAGTGAATAATGTATTCACTAACTAGTTTATTAAGGAAGGAGGATCTGATCTACTTTTTTCAGATTTCCCATTGTCCTTAATAAGGATTGTAGAATGTATGTACTGAGGCATGCTGAAAAGTTCAGATCTTCTGAACTTTTTTGAATTTTCTGAATTACTGGAAGCCCAAACTCCCAAAAATAACAGCTAATGTGATTGAATGGGTAAATTGATGGCCTTCCCATGCAAATATTGAAATACTTAATGAGAAGAGACTCCAGGAGTATCAGGCAAGTTTCCAGAGCCTAGTTCATTATGTTCAGGAGAAATTGACAGGATATTTTATTCTGAAATGTCCCTGAAGAAGTGAGCCAATATGATACTACAACTGGCCAGTTTTACTCTGCTGCCTATTCCCACTCAACTCAACCATCAGAACTATAATTTGTGCATTTGAGAAGCTGATTTATCTAATCTGATTCACACAAAATTAAGGAATATGAAGCATCAGTCTTACTTTCCCATTGCATGCAGAACTTTGTATTGTAGAGCCTCCTGTAACTAGTTTAAAACAACAATAAATTCTCTCCTCTGCCCAAAGACCTGGAACAGGATAATGTGAGGCAGTGGGAAAAAAGAACCATCCTAGATTTCCTTTCCCACAGCAGGCAGCTGTGAGTAACTCTGAAAGATTCAAGCATGAAGTCTCCAGCATCACAGGTTACTGGTGAAATCTTCCTGCACCATACATCTGCTGCCATCTGATCTGGCTGTCTAGGACAGACTCAGGAAATAATGCAAAAACACATGGCCCAAATATTTTAAGAGCTATTATCTCTAAAATATTACAAAGGAATTGTAGTTCAGTGATATAAAGAATAATAATAATAATAATTAAAAGAAGCTTGATTTTAAAAGCCCATTTTTTGCCACCACAAATTGTGGAAGAAAATAGAAAATATAACCATTATTTTAATAGATACATCATGTTCCCCAGCATCAGAATTACAAAGGTATAATTTTTTGCATTTCTAACCTCTATCCTCATTTGCAGTGAAAATCTTACACTTTTTTTTAAAGATATTTCACTTGGAATACTCACCTACCTTGCTATTTTTCTTTTATTTATTGTTATTACATACTTTATTCTATTTCTTCTATGAAAATAAATGGCAAAAGACTAACTCATTATACAGAATCTCATAAAACTCTCACATTTCTTGGGAAAAAATGGTTTATGCTAAGATTGCTACTGACAAGCACTTTTTTAATTACTAGAAATGTATACACAAAGAATACAGTAGATCTTAGCACTGATATTGCTGCTGAGGCTACAGTAATCTTCTCTGTATCAGAAGTCAGTGCCATAATTTTATTCCCTAGAGGGTATGGCTTGATTAGGGGAGTCCCATTGTTTCATCTGAAGTCTTAGCAGATTAATACTTTCATCAGGGCATCAATTTGTCCCACTTTTCTTTCTGCTTCTCTTTGTGAGTGACACAGCCAAAGGAATGCACCTCTTTAAACTGTCATTCAGTTTAACTCCTCCTCTGCAATTATACTCGCATGCATAATACATCATAACAAATTGGATTTTGCAAAGAAGCAACAACAGAAACTACATTTGCTTGTGGCATAAGATAGAAACTGTTCTAATAGAGAAGGGGGGGTGTGAGCAGGAGATAAAAAATCTAATGACTTAAAACCACTTACAGAAAACAGCTGTCTTCTATTTTTCCAAGGTTTCTTCTTCTTATTTAGCATAAAGACCAATTGAAAAAGGGGAATGAAGGGAAAAAAGGAAATATTAAAACAAATTAAAGAGCTTTTCAGTTATCAAAGGCTCTAAAAATTGTACCATGTGTGTGTGGTTTTAGCAGAAAAGTTTGCTTCTGGCTTTAGCGGTTAAATATAACTGCCCTATTTCAAGGAACACTTTTTGTTTGAGTAAAAATTATAACAGAGACAACACCAGGTGAAAAATCTCATAGGAGAAATGTCTTCACCAGATCTCCTGGCTGGAATAAGGAACTTCAATTTTCCTTTGATGAGCAAAAGCCCCTCCCTTATACACCAAACTCTGTGATGGTTTTCCAAGTCTCTCTAAGTCTAGAAGACTCAGTGGCTGATTATTCCTCCTCCATGAATCTATTTGGAGTTGCTGAAGAGAAGAGGCAACCCAGAATACCCTTAAAGTATCTGACTGGAGCCAAAAACATATCCCCAGTGTGCATGGGACTTCAAGACAGCAACTAGATCAGTTGTCTGCTCCAGATCCCTCAAAAAAAGCAAAATATGCATTTGGCAGAACATCAGCAAAGAGTCTTTATGGTTTATAAAAGAATTTAGATGAAAGGGAGGAATGTTTCCAGTAAAACACTGAAATCATTCTAATGTTTTAACTCTGAGATTGTTTGTCTTCAAGATAGCCTTCAAAAATTAAACCATGTTTCTTCCAGGCAATTTTTTTCTAACTTCAACTAATTTCAATTCTGTGGTAGGAGCTCCATTTAATTTGAAAAATAAAGAGGGATGGAGGAGAGATCAGCTTTGCTGGGACTATATCTTTATCTTTAAAAAATAATGTATGTTTGGCTCAATATTTAGAAAACAAAATTTTGTGGGTAAAATCTGAAAACTTAATGTGGGAGTTCCTCAAACTTCAATAATGTAAAAACATACAGGTATGCAAGAAAGATAAAAGGAAGGGTCGGGGAATGAATAGTTGAAAACACAAAAGCCAAAGCACAACCCCCAAAATTGGTAAATAGTGTAATCTTAATGAAATTCAAAGCTTTTTTAGCATAGACTTTATAATGACAGATGTTCCCTGGAATGTTTCACTTAGCTTGAGGATAGTAGCAGTGACACAGGTGGCATGCTGAAGCTGTAAGTGATCTAGATATAAGGGGTAACTGTGATAATTCATATGAGGTGGGAGTTTAGACAGTGAACATTTCAAAATATCATGTTAGGAAGATGGAGCATACCTGTATAGATAAGGAATTTATTCTTATTCCCTCAGAAACTGAGTCCTATTAACTTTTACCTTAATGATGGATGATAGCTCCAGGACCCTTGCAAGACCTCCCAACAAGGAAGCATTATACTGTGAATTATGTGGAGAGCAGAAATTAGCAGCAAGATGACAATTTCTAGACTGGTCTTAAAATAACCAGGTGCCTTCTTTCTTATAATTAAGCCAAGAACTTCCTTCTCAATTAGACTGGCAGAAAATCCTCCTCAATGACACTGGCAGGTGGATATGCAGTTATTTCCAATAGTGTTAGTGTTTGTCACAGGGATAGAAATGAATTAGAGCTGGGAAATGGGAGAGCCTTATGTGAACAGGCAAGTTTGGCTGCCAGTTATTTAGGCTGTGTTGGCAGGCTGCTATCTGAGATACAACCACAGCCAAAACTGAGAAAAGTCCTATCTTTTCAGCACATACTGTGTTCCTCTACTCTTCTTATTAGGATGAGACATTTGGTTGCTTACACAATTATTATCATATTAGTGGCCATTTTCAAGTGCCCTCCAGCTACTCTTTTCCCCACACTAAAACTGCACAAACAAACCACTGGAATTTCACTGTGAGTAAAATAAATATCTGTGGCAAATGATTAAAGAGCAGGCTCTAAGCACGTTTCTGTATTTAGTATCTTCCTGTCACAACCCTTTGTTACAGTAAAACTACATTTGCTATATTAATCTTTGGCTTGCACATTTATTTTTATACTAATTATATGAATATATTGTTACACAGGTAATTGAGGGACTTGTCAATTAAATTCTCATTTCTATTCAAGCATGATGAGTCTGCTCTTAGTACCTTATGCACATGCACAGGAGAAGTCTGCCTCTTGTAAACTACACTTTGCTTGATATATGCAGGTTTTTTCAGTTTATCAGATATTATGCTGAAAACTTCCATTCTCTTCATTTTTTTCTACAACGCAGTGCTGCATAAGAAGGTACTCTGTATTCATTTTTCAGACCATATTTTAAAGTCCATTCTTTAAAGTTTAAAAATAATCATGAAAAACTCCCACTAGATTATGTCCAAAGATCATAATCAGGTCTGTACCTGGATGAGATTTTTTTAATCATTTTTCCCTTCTGTGGAAGTTAGACAGCACATTTCATGGCACTAGTCCTTCTTAACAAAAAGAAATTTATTTCTAAGGCTAGGGCAAGCAGAGTACTTGCATGTTAACAGGTAGTGCTGTCCACTACATAATAGGGAATTTCCCACAGGAAATATGCTGACATGGTTCTACCTTTTTATGATTTTTATACTAATCAATGTGTGCAACAGCATCATAGGTAATGATACCATTCAAAACAATATTTTTTTAGATTTTTGACATTCCTTTGCATTATATGTGAGCACAAATGGTACAGTATTACGTAGCACAGAAAATAAAAGCATAGGTCCTTTCCCTTCTTCTAAATTGAACAGGAAGTTGATTAGTAGCAACAGGTGGTGGAAAAATAAATTGCATTTAGAAAATTCCATCGCTTAATAATATAGGGTGTAATTAATAATACAGGAAAATTGATTAATTCTTTTTATGAGTTTTAGCCTACTGTGTCCTCCTAAATACACAGAGGATCTGCAGTCTAAATCAAAGCAAGTCTAACAGTTCACCTCAATGACTTCTAAGACTTGCACATCAAACTTTATAAAACAGTGCACACACTGATCTGGAGTGGTGGATACACAGGTTTGCTTGAAAATTAAAGGTTGTAAAGGAAAGGGTGTATTGGCTTTGCCCCCTAATTCACATGTTACATTGTCCTGCACAGAGTTTAACTGCCCACAGACTGCAAAATGGTCCAACTGTTTCCTCATAACGTACAACATATGATATATATATTTATTGGTCTCTGCAGTGGTGGAAAACTTAGTCTCAGAGGACTGGGAGGTCCAGTAACTTCCTTAACTTTTAAGGACTTAATGAATCTTCTTGACGAAGCTAGAAATCTTGTGAGACCAGGCTTTTAGAAAATACCCTATTTCTGTCTATTTCTATCCAGATGAGATGTACCAAGACAGCAGCCTATGTAATTAGATCCATGGTTGATTCACTTTCTTTTCGCTCATAGGACACCCTTGAAATTTGTCAATACAAGATGCTGTTATTCAGAAGTTATTGATTATAGTAAAGATTTGTTTTGAAACAAGAACTCAATAATGGCAAGGACTTGAATCACACCTATTACCTTGTTACTCTCAAAGGTGACATCCATGGAAAGGCCTTCCCAAATCCCAAGGACTGCTCTGCCCAGAGCTGCTGAACACATAATGTTTTCAGTCAGCGTGTTTCATCACACATCACATCCTGCAACACCTGGATTCAGCATGGATCTTTCCTACCTTAAGAACAACAGAAAACATTGCAACCATAGGACATTCCTGACTGAAGCAATGATGCATCATTGTAACAAGGACTATCACCATAGTCTAGCTATGGAGAATGGAAGCAATGTTAGCCGGGCTGATGAGCCAAAGAACTGTGTTGCACACGAGGAGTGCCAGAGCTGTGGGTGGATGGTTAAAGGACAGAAACCCCTTTGATTTCTGGTATAACATTTCATGCCTGTCAGCAATACAAACTGGTCTCTTTCCTTCTTCAAAGATGCCATTATTTTCCAGGTGTCACTGATTAGACCATCCTAAATATCCAATTAAATTCATCTAGTGATAATCAAGATATACTTTAAAAGGCTCAAAGATAAGATGGAAAAAACTTAACAGTAAATGTAGTAAAGGATTGATAGTATTCTAGACTTGAAAGAGCCATTAGTGAACCAGACCATGTC
The DNA here is from genome assembly GCF_023055355.1 of Agelaius tricolor. Lineage (NCBI taxonomy): Eukaryota > Metazoa > Chordata > Aves > Passeriformes > Icteridae > Agelaius > Agelaius tricolor. The sequence goes on along the minus strand of NW_027269271.1, from coordinate 17,700,919 downwards.
ACTGAAATTGCTCAGAGATTGAAATGGATCTGTAGCTGTAAATAGATGGAAGACATTCACCCTTATTGTACAAATGCATTCAACAACAGTTTCTCTGACAATATCTTGGTATCTTTTGAAAGAGGTGACAAGAGTACACGGCTTTTAATTCTTCTCAAACCATCATAATGATTTTTTTTTGCTTCATTTATTTGTGGCATCCCACACTACTCCGTTCTCTCCAGTAATTTTCTGTATTTCTCTCAACCACCAAGGGGAATTTGTCAGATCATCTAGAATAGTATGTTATTAAAACATTGATGCTATTCAGCTCTTTCTATGTTTTACCACAACTCAAGTACACAAAGTGCTTAGATAAAATCAATTCATTTATAAAAACATCAGGCTGCATTTGAATCTAAAAAAGAGTATTGAGGGGCGGGGGGAGGAATTACAAAGAATATGAAGGAAGGTGAATTCTTCTTTGATTGAAAATGTGCCCTAAATCAACCAGTTTTATATATAGCCTGAGAGTATATGGATTCCTTGATGCAACTAAGTTCCACAGCGCTATCCATAAGGAGCAGTTTCTATTATCACTGATTGCTACAAGGTTCCATCCCATTTTGGCAGATGAAGCCCAGTTTTTGGTTATTTACATGTGTCACCTCTCAGCTGGATTACAGCCATGTAGTTCCTGGGCATGAAGCCATCACACCTTAGGAAACTCCAATTAGTACAACATGCTGTAATACATGAGCTGCCCTGAGCAAATCTATCCTCTCTTACAGTGACTTCTTTCAGACTCCTAAAGCAAGGGAAAATCTCAGTTACCACTTTCAAGACAAACAATAGCCTGGGGCCAAGATTTTTAGAAGACTAAATTTTAGTATCAACAACCTTAAAATACATCTTTACTCTTTCAGTACCATAAAGCTCAGAAAGGGAGTTACAACTCATCTACATAGAAGACATAACATCCCCAGTGATGAAAGACAAAAGTAACTTCATAAATGTGCACTTCATATTTATGAAATACTTATTGTTACAAGAGAAAAGAAGAGGAAGAGAAGAGGAAGAGGAAGAGAAGAGAAAAGAAAAATAATCAACACAAACAATAATGCTATCAAAATCATAGCTTCCACTACACATGTTTTTGCCCCTAGGGAGAATATTTTGAGAATAAAAAAAGAACACACAATGAGGAAATAAAGCAATAAATATTAAACAGATGTTCCCTAATAATCTGCTGAAAGGCACTCTCATGAGATTAATGAGTGCAGCACAATGTCTATGTAGAGCTGAAAGCATGGAGTACCTGACCATGAAGTCATGTTCCAGTCATTTAGTTCTTTCTTTTCCTGCACATATCAAATCTATGCTTTAAAAGAGACATTATTTTTTTAATGAGCATATTCCTCACAAAAGAGAAGGTGCCAGTATAGTGACAAAAGCTTAATTACTATCTACTGAGCACTCACTATCATCTTTCTAAGAGCCCAGCTCTTTATGGTGGACAAATTTCTGTCTTGAAACTGCCACAGCTGCTGGCAATCTGGGATCACATGCCATGGGACACTGGCACCTTCATTTTCTCTCCTCTGGTGATTTTCCCTCCCAGTGGGATGAACAAATCTGTGCTGCTGCTGGAACAGAGGCTGCCAGGTTGCTGCCTGTGCCACCTGCACTGCACCTGATGCTGTGCCCAGCCCAGGGCTGCTGTCTCCAGGGCCCTTTCCAGCACCTTTCTAAAGCACTAAATTGACTCCAAAAGACAAAGATTCCTACGGCAACTGCCACACATGAGGAAATGATGCCAACTCTATCAATGATGAGTGTTCTGCTTGCCATGTTGAAATTGTTTGTCCTGTTGTGCACATCCATAAATTAAGCAGCTGTTTTTTTTACCAATTAAACACAGCCCTCACAATTAATAATAGGTCATTCAGAAGTGTGCCTAATCTGTCTATCCTCACTAAACAAAAATCTAGATTCAGGCTTACAAACAAGGAGTCAGTTGTAGCACATTAATTAGAAAAAAAGAAGCAGAATAAAAAGCAAAGAAAAAAAAGCTGTGGAGTTGTATTCTTAAAGGATTAACACTGGGAAAATCTCCAGGCCAATAAAAGAAAAAAAAAACTACAAGTGTGTCCACACTCCAAACTTGATAGCAAAACTCCCTCTCTGCTATTTCAGAGGATAAGAGCAGCTTATGTGTAATTAAAAATAACCATGCATTTGCACTTGCTAAACTGACCTCCAGACCCCATAAGTTTTTTCAGTGAAGGCCATACAAAATGCTTTGTTAATTTGTCATCTCAGTATTCAGCTGGTATGCAGATTCCTGCGGACAGGTGAAGCTTGTGTCACAGGTCATTAATCAGACATCCTCCCCCTCATGTACAAGAAAGCATGGCAATTGATCAGTGATCCTTAAATCTTTTTGAAGTCACTGAACAGCAAGAGTTCAACTTTTCTTAGCAACTCAGAAGTTGAACTTCCTTACAAACAAACCCCTCTTCTGCCACTGCATTAAATAACTCAAAAGGAAACCCTGGAATTCCATGTTGTGTGCAGAGCAACGTATCCTTTGAAAATATTTATTTCTTCCCTCCATTCCACTCCCCTGCTTCTGTGGTGATGAAAAACCACATCTAACCTTTATAACCCTGACACTTGCCTGCAGTAATAATCTTTTCTTATCCATATGAAATGTGATTTTCTGTGACTCCTAAATATGTCATCAGTGACATCTTGGAGCAAATAGTTCAACAGAAAAGGACAACAGCAAAAGATGTCAGCAAGGACAACCTCTCCGAACTGAATCCTCCAGTCCATGTGAGCTAGGCTCACTGAAAGTTTAAGTAGAAAATAAAGAGTTGAGGATAAAGTAGAGGATAGACTTGGGTTGCTAAATTCAATCTCATCCTAGGGAGAAAGTCACTTAAGAGCAAAAAAGCAAGTTAGCTTCAGCTGTACCTCTTTATCACACTGGCAGTTTTGGAGGGTGAGACTGCAGTTACAGGACAAGGAACATTTCCAGTCCCCATTTCTCCTTCTGCAGTCAAGCTGAACTGGCAGAACTTACTCAATATCTGTATTATTTAATATCCTGTTTGGTTTGGAAACCACTCATTCCATTGTTATGCAATGCTCTCCAGGGCACTGCCTGCTCCCTTCTTTGCAGGTTTGGAGTGGATCAGAGCTCTTGAGACCACAGCAATTCAGGCAGGATACAATGAAAAACATAAGGAAGACTGGACAGGTCTCAGATTGCATACATGGTCTTGGAGTAGTTATTCTTAAGGGATGAATTCTGACTCATAGGATTTCATGCATCTCTATGAGTATCAGATTTATTAAAAATGCCAAAGAGCTGCCATAAATGTAAAAGGAACTGGGGGAAAAAAAAAATCATTCTCTAAAATTCAAAAAGTCAGTTTGGTGATATTTTCATCCAAGTTTGCTATTTTCACTGGCTTTACAAATGTAATGCTTTTAATCTGCCAAAAACTTTGTCTCCTTCTGGGGAGAAATGGGACTTTTTCTAAAGAAAAGAAAAGAAACAAAAAGAAAATAGAACCTAAAGCATTTTCTTAGAGATATTTTAGTGAAACTGTTGGTAGTCCTAGAGTTGGTGACAATTGTGTCTGAGAGAATAAATCAATGCTGGTAAAGTGTTAGATTGTTAGATGACATTTTTTTCTTAGGTGAAAATGTTAAGCTATCTTTTAAGTGACTTTGAGATACTAGAAAAAAAAGAGTGAAGGAAGGATTCTGATCAGAGCAAATAGAGGACAAAGGCAAGTGAATAAAGGTCTTCTCCACGAATCTCTTTTTCTGCAAATCACCACTGTCTGTTTAGACTGCAAGGATGTCAAAGGGGGATAGCATCCTGCTGGAGCTGCTTCAGGGCCCTGGTAGGTCTGGGCACCACACCAACAGCCACTTACTCTCGCCACTCATCCTCTTCCACTCTGATAATCACAGCAGCAGGTTGATTATTGGGTTGTAAAATACAAGGGATTTAGTGCTGACTGCAGCACTGAGTGCCTCGTCAAATTCCTCACTGTAGATCATTTTCATAAAATTTGTCAAGGGTCTTGTCTGAACTGTATTTTCACATAGTTAATCCTCTGTCTGTACAGCAATGTGGCCCTGAGCTGCCTGCACTGCAGAACACGCCTGGGCTGACCTCCCTGCACTCCCTGCACATCCATCAGGATGCAACTGGCCCAGCCACCCACTCAGCAGGTCCTGACAAACACTGCCACAGGCACATGTGGACTGACCACAAAGAAAAGTAAAGACAGTGAGGAAATGAAAAAAGTCTAGAGGAGGTAATATGAGATTACTGCTGACAGACTTCCCTGAAGTACACTGCAATGTGTAGGAACAGTCTGAGAAAGGACTAAGGCATATCTCTGACTTCAGGCCCTGAACTTCGGCAGAGTTCACAGAAAAGTTCACCAGGAACCAAGCTTAGCAGTTTATGATAAGGATGAGTTAATAAAATGGACTTAACCAGTGCCCAGCAGTAGTAGTAGAGCATGTTCTGACTACAAGAAAATGGAGTATTAAAACACAAGTTATCTGCTTGACCTTAATACCAGAGAGAGAAATAGCTCCATTTCCCCCTTCTGTTTTCTGGTCCATTTCAGTTCATTTTTTTGTATTTCTGTTTTCCTTTCTTTCTTTTTAATTATGGGAAGTGAAACTCTTGACACCTTAGATCCCACTTGTGACCATATTCCAGGTATTTAAGCCCTGCAATTAGAAGATAGGATTTTTTTTTTTGTTCTTCCTCCAATACCTCACTATTTACATTGTTGAAAATGACCACAAATATCTGCCTAGCAATAGGGAAGAAATAGGGGTAGAACCAGGGAAAGATAGCACAAAAATGCATTGTGTTTCATCTTGACAGACAACAATACTCTCTTTAGGTCATGTTTCCATACTGAAAATTAAATACAGTGGAAAACAATGGAAGCATTTTGTAAAGGAAACAAAGATTATATTGTTCAAGAAGGAAAGGAAGTGGTACAAAAATAACTCAGGAGGAGAAAAGAAACAAAATGTCAAGAACTTCAACATTTATTTTTGGAAGCTCCATAATTTTGTTTTTAATTAATAGCTAGTAACCCCTCCCTAACAAACAGTGTTTTCTTCCATACTCTCCTTCAAACACAGGCCATTTCCATTATGCATGCATTTCCTTAAGTTTTTTTAACAGGTAGTTTTCCTAGTAAGATGACTGATATGTTAAAAACAAAAAAAGAGCTGCTGTGCAGCTGAACCGAGAAACAGGATTTTGTTCACTCTCACTAATGGATCAACTGACAGTCAAAAATAGGTGTCATTTTGTCTGAAGGAAGCCACTTAGTTAGCAAATTCAGTGACATTTTCAGGTGAATTCCACTGTAGTTAATTGAAGTCTGTTATTTACAAAAGAACATAAAAACCTATCAGGTTTCTTGGCTCAAAAGCTGAGAGAAATGTATTAATACAAACATGGTTGAAAAGGTATGAGAAAGGGTGTAAATACAAGCATTTAAACACAGACTATTTTTATTTCTGTAACAACATTAAGATGCCTGATGACCCAAATTTGAGAGCACTGCAGCATACAATGTTTTACACAGCAACATGGCCAACTTCCTAACACTTCTTTCTTTACATACATTTTAAATACTCTCCATAAACTGTGAAGTAATGCTGGTTGTTGCAAGCTCTTGGCAAGTGATATTTGTAAAGGTATGTTAAAATTCTTTCCTGTGTTCACATCATTGCCTTGTGCTCACAGGAAAAAGCTGCTGAAGACACTTTCATGCTCACATTTATTCATTTTGCCTGATTGTAAAAAATGTCTATTAGTAGACTTTTCACACTGAAAATTATTACTTTGTCACCAGTGATCTACTTTACCATATTTCTAATGTTTTGCTACATATTCACAAGCCCATTCTCATTTCTGAACTATAGGCTTCTAACTTATGATAAAAATAAGATTATATTCAATTTGAAATAAGGCGCATGTGAAATAATTGTAGTAACTTATAGGGGTGACACTCCAAACTTAGAGCATAATTACACTCAGGCTCCAGTACTTAAGTTTTTACCTCTCAAGGTTGTTTCTAAGTATCCAATAGGTGCACAGAGGAGAAAAGAAGAAGAAGAAAAAAAAGATTCCTGTTTCTCACTTTCTTGAATTGAGAGTGTTTTAGTATGGCAGTGTTGTACTGACAAAATACTGTAAGGAATAAAATCTTTACATGCACTTTCTATTTAAAATGCAGTATTCCCTTTTTCCTCAGACAGCAGCTACTGAAAAAAAAAACCCAACAAAAAGCCATATTGTAATACTGAATGGTGAACAATCACTATCACCCCGAGGCATTGTCTATGTAATGTAGCAGGAGCCTGTGTTTAAACAGCTCCTGAACGTCTGACGCGTCTGGCAGGCCTGCGCTGTCCTAGGGCCAAGGACTCTGAACTCCTGCCTGAACCCCCAAGCTACAATTTTTGAAGATCAGGATTGAAATACAGCAGCAATGGGGAAAAGTAGAGGTGTGGTTATCTTAGGAATTCATTACTGAGTTATTCAGTTGCATGCTTTTCACAAACTCTAAAAATTCCTTCAAAATACACACAAGGCACAAGAACAAAAAGGTGTGTGGGCCTTGGTTGCTGGCTGGGGTTAAACCACAACTCCCAAGGCTGGGAAGCCTGAAGGTTCACAGCTTCTGGCACCTGGCTCCTTCTCCACCTGCAGCTTTGCCATTCCAAAGCAGGTTCAGTTCCCTGGGAGCAGGCTAAGGGGGGAAGTCTCTGTTTTGAGCAACAGCACCAATAGGATGCAGCAAGTGGCAGTAGAGGGGGACCTGCTGCTGCAGGGAATTGCACACCCACCTGCCATCAGGTAGGGTTGCTGCTTACTGGGGGAACTGAGCAGAGCAGCAGGGACCCAGGAGGCTGTGCAGTCTCCTTCCTTGGAGGTTTCCAAGGACCAGCTGAGCAGCTTTGTCTCACCTCCAGCAGGCCATGCTTTAAGCATGCAGGTGGACAAGAGACCTCATGAGGTCCCTTCCAACCTGAATTATTCTGAGATTTCATTAGGTGAGGAGAACATATTGCTCCAATTGCAGGCAAAGTGTATGATAGCATCTGCCCCCAGTTACAGCAGCATTAGATCATGTGAAGGAAAATGCACTAAATTTATGCCAGCTATCAAGTGTAACTAGGTGAGAACAGAAAGTGGTACAAAAGAGAGGGAGATGGAAAGCAGTTCCATCTCAAGGCATACCAGTAAAAAACGTTTGCTTTGTTGCTTCAGGGCAGGAGAGTTCAGGTACTGCAAGAGATTTTATGCTCTAAAATGCACCTGGGGTTACACATCAGCAACAAAATTCAGTAAAAAAATCTCCTTACACCAATAAAATCAGAAGGAAAAGCAAGACCAACTCTTATTGTGGCAGTGCATTGCAACTGTGATGCACAAAAGCAGAGGCAGAGATAGCAGCAAATGCAGTAGCAGTTCTGCAGTTCTCCATCCAGCAGTAGCAATCACAGATGTTGTCTCTCACCTTTTACATCCACCTTAACATATTCTCATTTCATTTTGCCCCACTCATAAAACCCTTGGTTTACTCAAATAATTTACCTCTGAACATCACCTCAAGGAAGGAGCGTGGAAACCACCCAAAGACTTTCTAGACTCAGTTTTGAAACTTGCTTGGGGCTTGTAGGCAGAAAGTCAACAGTGCCAACATGCTCTGTGGAATAAACACCTACAGGAAGAGCATGGGGTGGACTTTGATGGATGACCAGGCTCACAAATCCCAGGTATAGGGAGCAGCAAACTGAAGCAATTGCTGGTACATGGTGTCAGGGTCAGACCACTGCTTTGATTCCCACTTGTCCTTTTTGTAACCTGCCACAAAGTGCTAGGAGGTTCTAAAACACTTCCAAAGGGAGAGGTAGTGTTTAAAAGCCCTTTCCCCTTTGCACTGCACTGGCATAAAGAAGCTGTGTTGTGCCTTCTAGAAGCAGTATCCATGATTTAAATGACCCCCTTTTGAGGATTAAACCACTTGATCTACCTCTGCCTTCCTGATGTGAAATCCACATGCCTGGCCCAGTTTCTCTTCTGGTGACTGAACAGTATTTTAGGCAAACTGCTTCAATGGCCAGGCTGTTAAACAGGCAGAGTAAACATTTACTCATTTTTGTTAAGAAGCTGCTTTCCCTTCCCGTGGAAAGGTGCTGTGAGCTGGCTGTCTGTGAAACTTATTGCAGCAGTGCACCCAAAGAAGATAACTGTAGCCCATATTTTTAAAAAACTACTAAAGTAGAGCCCTGTCCATACATAAATATTTATGACAAAACAGCTGGTTTTAGTTGAAGATGTTTAACTTATAATAGCTCAATTTTATAATCAAGGCTAAGAAGTCCCATGAGCACAGACTGGAATGTAAACACCCGTTTTGGTGATTCCGACTGAAGAATGCTCTACCACAAATTTTTAAATGAGAAGAAGGAGGAAGGAAAAAAGAGTATGTGATATGATGAGAAAAAGCACCACTAGTTTATTTATGTTGTTCAACCATTAATATAATTAATGAAGCATTAATAATTTTTATTTAGAGTTTATACTAGTTTTGCCAGTTATGGTCATGATGGTGGTGGTTCCTTCCTTGGTAAAGAACATTAGTACCACATGCTTTCATTATAGTACCTGTGCCTACTAAAAATGCACTTAAATTTAATGTGTGAAAATTTAAGGCTTTTTAAGACAGGAAAAGATCTCATATGATAGATATTTATCTATTTAGGTATCTGTTTATTGATCTCATGCGTGTTTACACAAAATGCACAAATGTTGTACAAAAAGTATATAGTAGCAGATGCTTTAAACAGATTAAATGTTATATTTATACACTTCTGAAGTCTGTGCCTCATATTAATAAAATGAATTGTCAGAATTTTCCATTGTTCCACTTCAAAGCATGCAATTATATTACCTTAATTGGAAGCACTGATGTGTTTTTACCAAGGATGTTTATTTGAATTCTGACTACTGAGATATAAATATAGGACCATTTGCTACATTTAGTTCTCCACTTATATGATTTTTTATTCTCTGAACTTTATCTTTACAAACTATCATACTGAGTATATTTCCAATGCAGGAACTATGATTTTAAGATAATATAATCTAAAATCCTTCTTCTTATTGAGATCTCTGCTTGATTCTCTGTGGTCACAGAACTTGTTAACTGCAAAGTGCTAATGTCAGTGAGAAGCATCACAAGTTTTGACTTGTGAATTGCAGCAGAATCCAACGGGTTAGGAATTCATATACTGAAGCATTGGCATTCACTAATCCAAAAGCAAAGCTTATGTGTTATTTGTTATCAGAATAGTCAACATGGATATCCAGAAATTTTTATAGCTTCTGCATTAGTGAAAATATACTATATCTGAGAGGTTCTGAACTGTGGGGATGAGAATGTAATCCTTTCAGTTTTCCCTTAGACACCATTTAGCAAGTAAAAATATATTACTTTGCCTTGAGCTTTGTTTACTGTGATAAAGTTTTGCTTATCTCAATACAGAGAGAAGTCTGCTCATGGTTTGACAGTACATGCACACCTGTGGTCAATGGTGGTGAGAACTGTGTGCATTCATTAAAAAAAGAGCCTTTCATGACACTTAGTAGAACATGCCATCTAATAGGTGTTTTTCCTCAGATAATTTGCTATTAACTGAAAAAATTGGCATTCAGAAATCTAATTCAAAATTACTTATCAGGTCATAAAATTCCAGATTTATCCTCTAATTAAGGTTTAACTTCACAGAAGGGTATGTTTTTGGGCTTTGCTTTGACATCTAATGTGCAATAAACGTATTACTTAGGGTTTAGACTTGCTTAGTTTTTGGTCTCCTGGTGATTTACACTTGAATTTGCATAACAGCACCAATGAGACTGTCTCAGAAATGCAACTCCCAACACAAATCTAAAAAGTGCACGATGAAGTTCCTAGCTGTAACCTTATACAGTCACATCTGTTCACCTCAGAATTGTCTAATATGACCTTTTGAATTTAGCTGGGTTTTTTGGTATTCACACCGTGTTCAATCCAATGAGAAAAACATTGAGGATTTCTCCCAGTGTACACCCAGAGATGAAATGTCATTTCTCTGGGGGATGATCAGAACATGCTTAGTGTTACGCTTGCATTAGCTGACACATGAGTGCTGATTAGATGAAAAGGTCTGCAGCCATCCTAAGCTGACAGTGTACAACAGCAGCACAGGTACTAATCATGCTTCCCCTTTAGTCCTGAGCACAGAAATATGTGAAGAAGAATATAATGAGAGCAAACTATCCAAATTCTGAAAAACAATAAAATCCCAGGGTGGTCTTTGACAGCCCCATAGCCCACAAATCAGTAACCATATTCTCAGTAGTGTCCTGATGTTTTGGGTGGTTATTTTTCAGAGGGAACAGGAATGGAGTCAAAACACTGTGAGTCAGTAGTCTGGACTTTGCAGTGAAACTTCCTTGCAGGACCCCAAAATCTGCTCTCTAGGTGTGTTCAGAAGATTATGGCAAATCCTGTGACTTTTATGAACCCTCGTTGCACTGCCTCATAGCTTTTTACTTCCAGAGGAGACAAAAACACGAACAAGAAAGAGAAGTTTTAATTTTTCTCAAAACATGGAAGGTAAGAAAACACTCCTTTTAATTTGGTTAGGACTGAAGTGCAGTTACAGCCACAAAATTAGACTACCATTACTGAAAAATAAGTTTTGCTGAAATGCAGATAAATCAGAGGCTTTTCCATTAACAGAGATCTCCTTGTTTGGAATGAGCATATGTCTAGCAAGGAATTGGATGGTGGTACTGACACCACAAGTGGAATTCATCTAACAAAAGGCTACACTTCCTTACTTTGCCCCTCCCTGAGCTCATCAGTGCTGTCACACAAGTACTGCATGAGGGAGAGGGCAGGATGGCATTTCTGTCACAGACCAACCTGGTACACGCACATTTGGCTACCTCAAGATGCCACTAAACTGCTGCAACTGAACTGAGAGAAGGGCTATCACTGAAAGAAAGAAAAGAATAGAAATGGTTTTGTAAATAAGACTTAGACCAGCTAATATTTGTTAGAACAACTTTCTTCACCCTTTGCCAAAGCTTTTATGAATGACAAAATAAAACTTACATAGGGACTAACCAGCTTGAGGGTCCATGTGCCAAGGTACAAATACATCTAAAGGTGGGTAGAAATGTGGGAGCCAGGTAAACAGGAGACATCCCCCTGTCCTAGGATAGTCCAGGCCAGCTGCACTGAACTGCTGCTCTCTCTGCCTGAGGCAGAAACAAAGGCACCTTTCTTCTCCTCAAAATTTATATCCTTAATAAATAAGTACTTACTTGTCAAAGCATCTTGAACATGCTGTATCTAAAGCATCTGCGACCTGGATGAGACACTACAGCTGCTGAGTCTTTGTTAGAATTTTTAGTGCTATAACTTTCCTTTAGCATGAAAGTTCCTCCCTTGGAAGAGCTTGTTCTCATTCTTTGTGCATCACTGATGGCTTCAGCTCACTGGAGAACTGATCCAATCCACTGGAATCAGCTTTCAATGATGCAAAATGCAATCAAATCAAGGAACTGCCCTAGGACATCAGCTAAAGAATAGATTATAAAAAAAGGTTTCAAATTTTAATTTCAGTTCAGCGAAGATTTTTTATAAGCATTTCTGTAGGTGCCCCTGCAGAAAAAAGTTGATGTAAAATGATTACTACCAATCTTGACAACTTCCTACAAAAAAAAAAAGAACCCACAATCAGACAAACCCCACAATATTCTTTCACCATCTGTAAAAACTGAAAACATCACTACACTCTATGCATCTAACTCTGCTATGCCTTGAATGTTCCAGGAAGCCAAGTCATCTTTATAAGTAAATGTACTAAAGAATTTGCCATTAAACATATACAATATACTGTTTTAGGTAAGCAAAGAAAATAATTTTCTTTTCTTTTTTAATGTATACTAAGTAAGACATGAAAATGTGTGGCTGTGTGAGACTGCAACACCACCCATTTTATGAATTCTAACCAGAAATACTAAGCATTGCTTCACTTTAAATGAAACAAATAAAATAAAAAAAAACCACCCAACAGTCCCCACAGAACAATGATGTGAACAAAGGTCTCTGCAAGTTCCCTTAACGATGGAACAAATCTTTATATTGCAAGCCATAAGGATGATTGAAGGGTTCCTCAGTAAAATGTGAAAAAATATATGGGGAGAAATATTTTAGGCGATGCCACACTAAATTAGGAGTTTCGTGCCTGCAAAGAAAATGCAAGGAAATCTCTGGGATAGATTTTCACTTTATTACAGTAGAACTAATTATACATTCATTAAAAACAATGACTGTTTTATAAAATGGGATTCCTTCTGCTGCATTTTTCTCTTAATGAATCCACCTAATGCTAATTTTAATGTCCTATACATAAAAATTTAAAATTAAATATATGGTGCACGACTCCTTTTGCCTAAATTATTTGATTGTACTCACAGAATCAGAACCAATGTATATTTTGTCTATAGAAATTAACTAAATACCAGTTCAAATTCTCAAACATCTCCAGGAAACTATACCTCATAGTACCAGTATAATAGCTAATTTAGTATTTCAATAAGGTTATTTGTCTTGTTGATTTAAGTAGCAATTCCTATTATTGAAGAATTCATCAAAGAAAGAGATTTTGAGGAATTTCCTTTTTAGGTGTTTTGCTACTAAAATATTCTGGAGATTTTTTTTTAATGTTCTACAATTAAATAAAATTTTATACATTAAGATTCTCATCTTCATAGGGGAGATATTTAAATTGTGCATTTATTAGCCAATATTGTTCTATTTTTAAAATTACTGTCAAACTACATATGTCTGGTAACTCCCTTTGAAGTAAATGAGTAACATTTATTTTCAATAAAGCTTTCATTTTAACTAGGCACATTAGATATCATTAGTACAAATTCATTACAAATTATACTTCAGATTTCATGGAGAGTTATTTACCCAGCCCTTTTTTATATTTGAAAGTGAACTAAGATAATATTAGTTTTAGTAAATGCCCCGCAGTTACCCAGATTTTAATATGAAATTATTTTCCTTGTTTTCTATTATACTCACAAGGCACAAATATAAAACCTAGGTTTATTTCACAACTATTAAATTAAGTTCTATATTTATTTTCATTCTGATGATATATGTAAATGTAATTTAAGATGATGCATTACAAAGTACTATTTTGAATGTAACAAATTATTTTAAAAGTTACATGAATTCTAAATTATTGCCCAATTATAAATGAGTCTAATGCTGTTTTATATGATCCATCTTTAAGAAGTGATTTCTGCCTAATGTGCCACTTTCAGCTCCACGTGTTATTGTTGCAGTGTCTACATTTGGTACTCAGGGTAAATTGGTGGGACAGCTCAGCCCCCATGTATAAAACAAGGAGGTGTAACTGAGAAGAAATTACCCAGATTTTTCTGTCAGAAAGATTTATGACTTTTTTTTTGCCATAGAAATGCCAGGGAAGAATAATATCACTGAAGCAAGAACGACAGAATAGATGTGCAACATGACCCTTATAATTAAATAAAGGAGGCAAATGGCAAATCTAATGAGGGAAGAAGTATGTATATGATCACTTTACCTGCTATCTTTAAATGTTAAATGTTTGTTTTCTCTGATTACATTTAGATATTTTTCCTCTCCTGCCCACCTCAAATTAGGTATGAAAGAGGAACCAGTGTTCAGGTAGGAAAGGTAGCCAGCACTCCAGCGGTGCCTGCAGCTAGAAAACCAGTAGACAAAAGAATTTTTGTGCTCTTAAGAACAGCAAAACAGCACAAAGGACAAAATGACCTTTTCCCTTTGCCTCTTTTTTTCAGTCTTTGTTTCAAGTGGGCAAATCTCTTCAAAATGAATGTTCTCAAACAATCACCACACTCAAAAGATTTTTTTCTGTCTTCTGTAAACAGAAGAAAATATTTGGAAAAGTTCAGTACAAAATATTAGTCTGATTTTTAAAAGCTGTCAGCAGCCACAGTTTCTGAGATCTGCACGTGTTTAGCAATTAAGATTTCAGCTTTGTTAGCATAGTCATTACCTTTTTAAAAAAGAATTCATAAATTAATACATTTAAAGAGTTAAATTTAGAAATAAGATGGGAAGACATAACCAAAGCTTTGTTGATTAACACTTTTTCTTCTGTTTCCATTAATATTACAGAATTGCTTACCCATCCTAACTTGGCCAATTTTTTATTATCTTATAAATCAGGACTGATTTGAATAAATCTTCCCACCAAGAATTAAGAATAACTGGTATATGACTGGACAGAAAATTAAAAGACAATGAGCAAGTTTCTATGTGGACTAGAAGATAGAACTTCCTAATGTTACACCACTGACACTCACCCAGGCTTTTTAGCCCTAGAAATTTTTCACTGTAAGAAGCTCATGTTATGATGCTTGACTGCAAAGTTCTTTTGGGACTTCTACACTTCTGCTTCTGCTGGGACTTGCCAGATGAAGCAGAACACAGAAAGCAGCCCTGAAATTACCTCCATGACAATAAAATACACAGATTGATATCCACAACTGCAATTCAAAGTCTGGATGATACTTCCATAAGTCACATCAGAACCTCTAAATACCACATAAAAATTTGTTTTTATTTTATCTTAGCTAGTGCAATGGAAATAACTTTGTTTAAGTTCATCTCCTACACAAGCTCAAAAATTTTATTAGTTTTCACAAGAAATCACAATGTATCCAAACAACTCTTGATCATAATGTTTCACTTTTACTTGCATCACTCTTATTTGGTATGCATAACTGTTATATCAGCACTTTTGAAAAAAACAGGATATTTGTAACAGACTCTTATCCAAAGGCAGAGGATTCTCCTCTTAGTGCCTTGAATTATCTCTGGAAAAGCCCACAACTGATAGCTGACTCATTCACATACTGCTGCCAGGTCAGATGCTCACTCAGATGCACATTGTCACATGTGGGAATCAAAATTATCTCTGCTGAGAAAGTATTTATATTACTGTGAGCCTAAGTCTATATGCTATTTTCATTAAATCACTTTCATCACTGTTTCACCACATCTCAGGCTGACCGTGGCCCACTTTCAACATGGCTGCTTCATATGACCTGGAATGGTGACAGGGGAAGCTCATCTTCCTAAAAAAGCTCTTTTATTGTTATAAAAATTCCCTCTGCTTATGCATTATTTAGTGTCTCAGACTTTTGAATGTTGATTTTTTTTTCTAAAGGAAATTTAAGAGGTACCCAAATGAAATCATTCAAAAAATAACAACTTGGCTAATCTAAAGTGCCAGGAAAACATTAACCTTACTGTTACAAATTAACTTTATACACATTATAAAACACAACTATGAAAATAATGGAAAAAAAAATAGTGTAAGATAAAGTAAAAGCAATACATAATTAATGCCATAATAAAAGAGCAATATGATGGAAAACTGTAATGGAACTAAATACAGCACTGTGAAATGCAGCCCATAAATGTGCATAAAATATGCATAAAGGTGCAACTGCTCTCAGCCTGGTCGCACAAAGGAGGATTTCATGGAGTGACTAATGGTTCACTTGCTCCTACCTGTAGCCTAGAAAAGTACTGAGAGACAGGAATTTTATTTGTCACTTGAACCATTGGTTTTGACTGAAGGGAGAGAAAAGCACCAGGGAAGTGGTGAGGAGAAGGTGGGGGGAGTGGGGCTGCTGAGGAAGCTGAAAGAGCACACGAGGTATTGCAGTCAGCAGTAGAAAACTTTATTCCATCATCATTTATTCATGCCATGGTAGTACCTAAGTGCCATAATCAAGTTTCAATACCTTGTTGTGACAGGCTCTGGAAACATTTTGTTAAAGGTGGTGCTACCATTTAATGTGCACTTTGGTGCACTCAGTGCAACGTTAATTACTCTTCAGTGTACCAATCATCTACCACAAAACACAAGGCAACTGTTATTTGGAATTGTTGCTCCTTGGCATTTTAGGATAATATGTAAAAGTACGTAGGCATTTCTTGAGTAAATTATTTTTTTAATTATTCCCAATGTCATAAAAACATTATGAGAAAAAGTAAAAACTATGTTTTTAATTATGGCCAATATTCAGAATCAGGGCTGCACTGTGTCCCAAACACTGAGCACTGTTTTCCCCAGACAAGGAAAGGACTTGGATACTCTTTCACATACTGAGCACAAGACTGACAAAAGTTTAGTTTTACTCCACAAGGAGAATGAAAATTTCTGAGACTGACTGCTAAATATTCTGTGTTATGCTGGGCTTTTCAGCATTCAAAGGATAATTCATGACCTCTTTAAGCTGCCTCCATCTTTCTTCTCTTTGTTTATTTGCCTATTGGCAAGGACAGATATCTGACTTCACACAAATAAAATTGTGCTGCACATCTATCATCTGCCTAAATTACTTGCAGTCCTGATCTTAAATAATTTTGAAAATTAATAGCTGTAGTGGAGAGCAATTTCTGTTTTATAGAGCTTCTGTTCCAAGCTAAGACTATGCTATACTGAATCATGTATAACTGTTTTCTGCTTTAATCTATAGAAAATATTTATATTTGCCATAATCATAACATGACATATTCCCAACCAACTCAACATACAAGCTGTGTGTTAGATACCTTTGCTGAAGCCAGTGTATAAACAGAAACAGATTTTGTTTTAGGATGAATTATAGGAAAGGGGGCACTTGAAAAAAAAAAGTGGGCAGAAAAGCTTTCTTAAGCACTAGAAAAATAAAGTCATATTATTGAAGAGGGTATAATTTCCTTCCCATTACTTTACAAATACTCTACAGCAGCATGAAAAAAAAGCAATAACTTAAAAAACTAGACTGTAGAAAACAACATAATCAAAAAAGAAAACCTGGTTTGACTAGGATAATTCATGCTTCTCAGACCACTATGATTGTTTGAAATGGTAAACAAAAGAATGGATAAAGAAGCAGAAGTGAATATGATATACTTATGACTTTTGAAAGCTTTTGCTAAAGTTCATCACAAGAGACTATTAAGGAAATTTAGTAACCACAAGGTAAGAGGTAAATTCTTGTCAGTGATTAAATGCTGGCTAATAGGAAGGAAGTAAGGGGTAGGAATAAATAGCCCATTCTCAGTGTAGGAAAGATTAATAGTGGGATACTCTAGGGAACAGCAACAAGGCTAATATTGTTTAATATATTTAATTATGATGAGAAATGGGTCAACATGCCCCTACAGATCTGAATCTTTCTGAACACACAGAAAGTTTGAAATCAGGATCTGGAACTCCATAGTTGTAGCTTAGAGTCCTTTAAACCAAGCAGTTAGAAGAAAAATGGGAGAAATGTCACAGAAACAGAAACTCAAGGCACCTAGTCCAGAAAAGCCACCAGTATGTGAAATACAAAAAGTCCAAAAAATCTGCATTTCAGTAGTGGCTGATAGTTTTAGATATATGAGGTAAATCCCTTTAATCATCCAGGATGATATTCACTAAAAATAAGCTCTTCAAATTACTCTGTCTTCTTGCCCTAACCATTCTGCTGCACTTCAGGACTCTGTAAGGAGAAGAAATTTCTCTGAAAATTTCCCTTCTCTGAAAATATGAGGACATTGCTTCTTTCTTCAAAGCCATGTGTAAAATCCTGGGCCCCTCAGCTCAGGGATCACATATCTTAAACTGTTTCTCCCTCTGTTTTCAGAGCAACAATCCTTTCAGGCTCTTTTGTTCATTCATTTATTTATTTAGGGCAAACATACAGGCATACAAGAGGGACAGGGTGTGGATTTCTGTTTGGTCTGGGATTTGGTGGGGAAAACACACTCTTGCTTTTCTCTGTCTTTTCACCAGTTTCTTTTATGTTCTTTTTATTTCTTTACAGGCACAGACCTCAATAAAACACCCTCAGTTAAATCAGTGACAGCAGATATCATGTGCCTTTTTGGTTTTGGAAGAATAGCATTAAGAAAACCGTAATGTCTAATACAGCATAGCATAAGAAAACAAAAGGAAAGCCTACAATAAGTTAATAGGAAGTGAATAAATCTTTCAACCATATATTTTAAACTAAGTCCAAGTCATGAAAAGCAAGGGACAGAATTCAGTGGTCTTGATGGACTCCCCAGCCACATGCTCTTGTTGCACTTACACACCTGACAGCACATTTACTAATACTGTCTTCTCTGTCTCTGTGAATTCCTGCAATTTGTCTCTGAATCTTCTACAACAGTTTGAACAGCAGAGTGCATATAAGCAGGCTACATTTTGCACACTTTCTGAACCAATACCAAGAAGCATATTCCATATTAGTTTGTTAAAAGTGGATCTTCTCTCTATTGATAATCTGAGATGAGATGCAAGATATCGCACAGGTGAATATTGGAAATCAGTGAGTTGTATAACAGGTCTCACTTAGCACGGATTTATTGCAGAATCCTACCACTACATGCTGCATGCTGGAACATATTATACCCTAATACATAATATTTTGGAGACGAATGAAAAGAATGAGGTGAATCTAATTCTTTTCAGCTCAAGAAAGCTCACTGGCATTAAGGTTTAATTTGGCTGACTGACTGGGAGGAATAAGGGAAAGCTGCAGGGCAGTACTGGGAAGTGTAATAAAAGAAAGAAAAAAGTCCTCATCCCTGTGCAGTGCACAGGGCTAAAGTTGGAGGGGCAGTGTGTGCCAGTACCTAAAAGCAGCAGAGAGTGGGAGCAGATTTTAGTAAGTGAAACTGCTATTCAATTCTTTGCTTGACTTTTTCAACCAGAGCTGAGAGGAAGATGATTAAGAAAACACAACACTTGTATCCATAGCCTTGGAGATCTATCCGGAAAAGCTACTGAAAAATTGTTGCTTAAGTATTTTAGTTTTTAACAGAGTATTCTACATAATAAAAGACCCCTTCCCAGTTTAGCAATGCAAGTGAAATTTGCAGAGAATTTTGATGTTCTAGGGACATTAGTGAGTGAATATACTGTGAGCACATTTACATGAGCTCAAGTGCACTGGTAAATAAAGGAAAGCTGTCTTCTTATATATCCTAAAAGAGAGCAAGGAAGAGCAATAAGAGCAACAAAATCTGCAAAGCTGCCTCTTTAGATTTTAGAATTGCTGTCCTACAGAAGCAATTAAAAAGAGAATGTTAATCAACACACAACCAATTAAAATTGACAAGTGAAGAACTGAAACATTTCTGAAAGAGATCCTGTTTAACACTGTGTTTGTATGTTCATGGAAAATTAAGTGTATGGAGACACCTGCAACCATGCAATTATTACAATAGTCTTTAGGACCAAGCTTGCTTGATTACAAAATCCCTGTGCATAACAAGCTTTCTTGTTCAGAAAATCAATCCCAAACATATTTCAGAGAAGAAACTACCTGCTTGGAGGTGGAAAATAAGTTTATATTGTTTTTTATAAATTCCTGTTACCTGTACAGGAACAAAACAGACAAGAGCATTTGGGATGGCATTTGTTCTTTGTATTTGTCTCCTGCCTTCACAGGCCATTGGGAAGAGGATTATTTTGAACCTCCTGCAAACACTTGCCCTGCTGCATCAAACCTCTTCTAGCTGCCAAAAGGCAGAAAGGCTCTCATGCTAGAGAATACTCATGCTTGTGAATACTGAAACTGTGCACCTGCAATTGTACAACATTCCTCTGGAGCTGGTAGAGTTAACTGTTCCCTGTGTCTCAGCTTACTTGGCACACCCCACTGCCATGTTCAGCTGGGGTGTTCACATCTAACATTGTTCTGTGCCATGGAGATGCATTACTATCAATGCCCTTAGCTGAGATAAAGAATTGGAGAGGGAGGAAAAGATGCACTGTATATAGAGTCTACCTATTAACAAAATATTTTCAATTGCTTGGCACAATGCCAAGAAAAATATAGCTCTTCATTCTTGTTTTGGTGCATGCTAGAACTTAATTCAGACTAAATTAAATTGGTAATTTAAATCCCTTTGCTAATTTTTGCATTTGAGTAGGAAGACTACGTTACAGCATAAACAAAAGAGCTACTTTACTTCAAAAGTATATTACAATTACCCATAATGGCCCCCCATTTTATGAAATGGAAGACAAAGCACTAAGCTTTGTGTGTCATCATAGTTAAGTCTGCTGGGAAATGACATCCAAGCTTTCAACACCTTAGGAGAAATTAATTACATAAAATCTAACAGACCAAATGGTCAAGCATAAGGAGTAGCATCACTCGTATTGATGAGCTGCTGTATAGCAAAATTCTCCCATTACCTCTTTGTTCAGCCAACTATGGTATGTAATTTTAACAAGCTCTCTTTAATGTCATCATTGCAAATTAAGCTGCTTAAGGTCTTTTACTAATTGGAAGTCACTCCCATGGATCTCATGTAGGGATGACATCACTTTTAAGTGAAGATGATTGATGTAAAGCAGTGGACTCATGCTGTTTTTCTAAATTTCTAATATTTCTGTCGATTTTAAATTGCTACTTAGATCAATTGATGCTTTCATCTATTATTAAGGATTTAATGGATTCTCTTCTGTCTGTTGATTATACTTGAGGTAAAATGCAGGAGGTTTTCAGGAGAAGATTTGTTACTCAAAAGCTCTCCATCATTAGTGATTTGCTAGTGAAAACTTCCCAGTTTTCAGCATTTGGTTCAGTGTTCTCTGTTTAGGTTTGAAACTCAGACATTGCTTATAAAAATACTTCTTTCATTTTTACCACTCAGTTATTCTTTTAAACAACAATTGCTGTTCGTACTTCTTTGGAAAATTAGCATTTGGTGAAAATCCTGTGGGAACAACAATCTCTAAGGGTTATCCTTTTGATGGGTCCATATCCACAATACTAAAACTTTAGAAACACAGTTTTGTGTTTCTAAAGTTTTTTAAAATTGTACAAAATTTTTTTTGTAAAAATTTTAAATTTTTACAACTTCTTAATGTACATCTTTATATTGAATTTTAGCAAGAAAATGTTATGCCTTTAAATGTATAGAAATACATGCTCCCATTTCTGATTACATGAACCAAGTTTTAAAAGGATGATTTTATAGAGTTTTGGTAGCTTTGCATCTGGTCCTTCTCAAGTCAAAAGGCAATTTTGATACATTTTGGATGCAGCTCTCACGTTTCCATTGCTTTATTAATCTACATTCAGGCTTACCATTAAAAGAACCAACTTTGACTGAAACATGGTCTCTTTAAGCCAATAAGAATGAGATTGCACTGCCCTGGGGAGCTGTTCCAGTGCCCAAACACTCTCTGGGTGGAGAAACTTCTCCTGACATCCAACCTAAACCTGCCCTGACTCAGCTTCAGGCCATTCCCTCGGGTCCTGTCAGTGTCACTGAGCAGAGATCAGTGCCTGCTGCTCCTCTTCCCCTCCCGAGGAAGCTGTGACTGCAGTGAGCTCTGCCCTCAGTCTCCTCCAGGCTGAACAGACCCGGTGCCCTCAGCTGCTCCTCACAGCTTCCCCTCGAGGCCCTTCACCATCTTTGGTCCTTCACCATCTCCTTCCCCAATGACATTTAATATCAGGTACCTTCTAGGACAATAACTGGGGGAGGGGAGGCTATAGAAACACACTCAAATCTTGATTTTAGTTTCTTTTCATTGACTTCACCTTCTTTGCATTCTCATTTACAAAAAGATATTATCAAAAAACCTACCCAAAACACAACCAACCAACAACCCAAACATAAAACCCAACCCCTCACGCATTGCCAGCTATTAGAAATCTTCTTGTGTCCACATCCAGTCTTGCTGAGAGACAAGGACCAGCCACCAATACTCCTTAGTATTAAAAAAAACCAAAACAAAAACAAAAACAAAAACAAAAAAAAAAAAATCACAGAAGTATTTTTTGGGGGCCTGTATTTATCTACCACACTTAAAAGCTGCCAGGTAATGAAGAAGAATACATCTTACAAGAAATGGGAGCTGCTAGGAGCCCTGCAGATGTAATTCTGTTTAGCTCTTGATGGCATGTACAGCTCTATAGATTCTTCTAATCCAGGCAGAACCTCATACAGCTTTTCCTGGAGCAATGAGCTAAACAAATGTTATAAGGAAAAAAAAGCCTAAAAAATTATTTTTTTAGGGAAAAATGTAAATATAGGATTAATGTTCCTCATATGATTTATTGCTACTTTTTATCTTTAGGATAACACAAGTCCATTTTGTTGTTCTACTTGATGGCACTTTTTCTCATGTATGGTTGAGCATAGAATAAACAGGCTCATAACTGTCAGCACATAAGTTACTGCCAATGCTGCCTTGGGGTCACATTAACTTATATACCTAATTTTTCTTTTTCAGTGTTTTTTTTTTTAATTAATAGCTTTTCCTACATGTATACATTTAGCATTTTCTTGTTTAGCTGACATAGTATACTTTTGGGGTTTCCCCTGTGGGTGTCGGAGAAAAAGATTGATGAATTATAATTTGATGAAGGTAGTTATGGTAGCAAAAAGTGAGAAATAGAATATTTGCAAAATGCCAGAGATGAAGGAATAAGACACACATGATTAAAGTTGCTATAAAATCAAAGCTGTAAAAGCAACAATAGCAGTAAAAGAGAAATATTCAAGCAATGTTGACTTCCCCAGAACATCCAGTGGTGCCATGAAGCATATTATTTAGGCAAGTCTGTTAGGAATACAGGGAGATTGGATTGGTTGTTTTTCTCACAAACTACCACAAACATGTTGAACCATAAACATTGTTTGCTCCAGGAATTTTGTCCAGGACAACTGGATATTGCAATTTCCTAATAGAATTCACAGTGCAAACATTTACAGCAGCCCATACAGGGACTAACTAAAAGGAAGAAAGGTAAAGAACCTGGGGATCAGACCTGAACAACAAAGTGCAGCAGAAAAAACAGAGAGAAACAGGCTTAGCAAAGGACTGGAATAAGCAGGATGTAAAGGTTATCTTTAATATAAAGTATTTTTCATTGTGGTTAAATATAAACATTTGTCATATTGGTGTCTGAGTCGTTTGTCCCTCAAGTAAGTGAGGGCAAAACAACTAGAAACCAACTTGCCTCTTAAGTATAATCTAGAATTATTTTTTTCAAAATATCTATCCTTTTCTCTCTTTTAACATTATTTCTAATTTTGTTAACAATTATAGATAGAAGCTTCAAGAGAAGATTATTTTCTCCTTTAAGTTCAGGAATGATAGGGGATTTTGTCCAAAACACTCTACTCTTTTGAACTCAAGAACACCTGCCAAAAACCTAAATTAAGCTGTATGTGTGCAGACAAAATCCCATAGGCAACTCCAAGACTGGGGAATCTCAGAGATGCACATGCTGCTGCATGTCAGCCAGCATCCTTCTGGCAGAAGGGGGTAGGCACTGGGGAGACAGTTCCTATAGAGGATAAACTCATGGTTTTCCTGTTCTCTCTCTGCTATGAATAACTATTGAGAAAGAGTTGAACTATATGTTATATATTGTCATCAGAAGAGTTCTAAAGGGAATAAGAAAAGAGGATAACGGTTGACAAAGAAGCAAAGAAAAATACTAGAAATTAAATTATTAAAGACAAGTGTTAGAAAGAAAAGAGCAGTGAAAACTGCTTTGCAGAGTTACTTAAAGATGTTAGTGTGGAGCAGGGGCTGCAGAAGAGTAAAAGAGACATGTTTTCAGAAAGAGAGCACAGAAGTTACATTGCTGAATACTTCCCTGTTTTAGTTCAGGCAGCAGCTTTATCTGCTAGCCCAGGGAAGCAACCTATTTCTCACAAGGAAAATCTCAAAAGGTGCAGGACAAAGCTGTAGAGCAGAAATGATGAACAGAGTTGGTGCCTAGTGTCACACTTGTTGTTGAAAGATCCATGCCTTATTGCTCCTTTGTGCCAGTCCAGAGCTCTGACAGTGCTAAAGCCAACTCTGTTGCCAGTGTTTTTCAAGAAGGCTGGGAGAAAACTGACAACTGAAATTTCAGTAGAACCAGATGAGATTTTATGTGACTCCAGCTTTTGTCATAAACCTGGAATTCAGACCAGGTTTGTCCAAAAATGTTTACAGTGACTCATACCAAATGTTCACCTTGCACTCCTTTTTCAGTGAAACATACAACATATGGACTTATTTACACAGGGACTGAGGAATGGCTTTAGTTTGACTCAGAAATTCAAAAGCGAAAATAAAAAGTGTTAAACCAGAGCAAGAATAAAACCTGCAGCTGCATTCAGAACCACACTAAGCAAGGACTCATACCAAGGAAGACAAAACAGAAATTTCCTTCCTCTGTGTCATTTTCTGAGAGATGACAAGCACTGGAGACACATTTAGATGTAGCTTTTACTGGTTTATTTTAACTTTTTCTCTCCATCTGACAGTGAAATAGAGGATGTCAGGTTTAGCCCTGGAATCAGCACAATTGTTCCATTGGCAGGTTAGTGGCTTACCTGTTCTCCCCCAGTGAAGAAATTGTAGTGAGTCTTTTGTTTCCATAGTGATGGGATGTTATGGAGGCTGGAGGTTTCCCTACTTCAAGGAGAGTTGGAATGCAATGCAGAAAGCCCTTAGCTAATGACAGTGAAGGGCCTTCAGGGAATTATCAGGTGCTAGAATGCCTCCAGGGAGTGCCTTGCTTTAATGTTGTCCTGCATTAAAGCTGAGATTTCAAAGCTGTCCAGAAATATCTAATCCTAATGGGAGATTGAGCACCAAAGTTCTTAGGGTTCATTTTTCAGTTTATCTGAACAGAAGAATAAAAGATCTCAAATACTAAGTTTTTCATGAAGACATACACATTTCATTAAGCAAGTATACTTGGCTTTGTATTAAATGAAGTTTTTATGAACACAGCAAAGTTACATTCCTAAACACAATGTACTAGCACTTTTGATATATGCTAGACTATTTATGTCCCCATCTGTTCAAAAGACACTGTCTGATCCTTTATTCCTTCAGGTTCTTTATTGTGTCCTCATTATGTATCCCTGACAGTACTAGCTGAATTTGGACACTGAAATATTTCTCACATTTAATGCACTCCTCATGTTATCTGGTTTTTGCTTTCATTTCCTCTGGTCTTTAGCAGACATGGTGGCCATCTCACTGAAAGGAAGGCCTGAAACTAGCAAAAAACCTTCCAAATCTATTTGAAAACAAAGAGGTGCTTATTTTTCTTTTTTGTTCAAGATCATTGAAATGTTATTCACTAGAGTGCAGTGATTTTTATCCATAAATTAAAATTAAACTTCTCCTATGAACTAACTTTAAAAAGGAAATAATAAAGTAAAATCAAATTTAATTAGTCTTGATTCCATCCAGCCACCTTAAAGGATCAGCAACTATCTGAAACAGCAAACCTGCTAGGGGTGAGAGGGAACAGGCAGAACTATGCAACACTCAAATCTTTGGAACATATGAAGTTTACCTGATTTTGTATTTATAAATCCAAAGCTCTTTCCAATTTACTGCACACTAAAGGTTTTGAGTAAAATAAATGTATACAAGGCCTTGTATAAATGTATACAAGGCCTCCAGCCACATTTGTGATAACCAAAAGCAAAGCTATAGACTCTGGTTTGAGAGAGAACAGTCTCGATTGTTTTAATTGTTCAAATCCCACATCAAAGGGCAAGAGCTGAAGTAACAAGGATCTCAAGTGAGACACGAGAAAATGCCCAGTAATCCAATTCTGCAAACATATTAATTATCTGTGTGTACAGGTGAAAGCTTGAAAAATATTATTCTAGAATCCACCACACACAGAGACACTGAGGGCCTGTGCTTGCTATCCACAAATTCTCTCCTGTGTTTTACAAGTTATATTCTCTATAAAAGCCAAAGAGATTTCTTAGAAGAAGAAATGTAGTATATGCCCTTAGATATTTGCAGACACTTCTATCTCAAAAAAATACCATAGAAGAAAGAGACATTAGCTGTGAAGGAATTATGCTACAAAATAGTTGTTCCTTGTACCATAAAATTACAGCACCCATTCTCTACAGAAACAACAGGGATACTGCAAAACTAAGACTGTAAGTTATGCTCTGTATTAAAGAAAGTATGTAAAATTGAAAAGCAACCCCACAATTCTAATGGAACATAGTGTTTTAAATGTGACAAAAAAAGTCACTTCAAAGACCAAAATCTTACTTTGAATACTTATTCCACAAAAGCAGGGGATGAATTTTAAAGTGGGATTTAATGTCTCTGTTATAAAATACAATTTTCTCAATTACTGAATGTTTACATGTGCAAAGAAATGTAACTTTGTAGTCTTTTCTGTACTAGAGATCCTATTAAATTCTAATATCTGTTTTATCTTTCCAAGCAGAATCTTTTTGCTGTTCAAAGGGAGTAATCTCAGGATGAAAACTCTCCAAATGGAAATGAATTCAAACTGTGCATGACACTGGTTTCTACAAAACTGACCAGTTTTTCAATATCTTTAGGTCACTGTAGATCTGATATGATATTTTATGAAATTCCATCTGAAATAACAGGCTTTGGAATATACTTATAGTGTTATTTCTGTAGTTCTCAGTGCTTCTGCAGTACTGAGGCCGTTCTCAGACAAAAAAAGAGATCACAGCAGGAAAGAAATCTCCTTCCTTCTACCAACTCACCTTCACCAGAAGCTCTTTAGTAAAGAAAGACAGTCCAAGAATTTTACTCTAGTTTTATCTATCCCTAGTTCAATCTAAAAGTGCTCCTGCCTAGAAGCTGGAACGCAGTAATGATTATAACCTAGATATAAAACTGAAAACCTGGCTTTTATATTTTAAGAGAAAACTTTGGGGGTTTTCCTCAGGCATTCTACTTTTCTTTTCATACATGCATTTAAGAATGTCTGTGCAAGGAATAGAAGTGCTCCTTTTGCAGGAGATACATAATCCTTGCATGTAACCTTTCTAAAGATCCCACAGTAAAGAGAACACACACAATTATTCCCTATAAATAAACATTCATAACTACTCTTAAAATGAGTATGAAAATAAATTTTAATCTATTTTTCACTAAATATTTTTGTATTGTTGCACTTCCTGAATCTAATCAGGGTTGGCAGGAGATTTGAGGAATACAGGAAAGAAGCCAAAGAAGGGAGTTGAAGTCCAGTTAGAAATATAAAGTGCCAGAGTCTAAAACCCAAGCTAATTCTGAGAAAATTGTGAATGCAATAATGCAGACCCAGAAAGGTTCTGAGATGAGTGACCTGCTGGCCACTGTAACACCTCGAGGTTTGGGTGCAGCTACTGAGGTTTATAAGGAGGACAGGAAATCTCCCAGATGAAAAAGTATTCTTTCATTCTGCTTCTGTTTTAGTGAAATTCTCCCAGCACATGAAAAAAGCTTTCCCCAACATGCAAACATGATCTCTTTTCCACTTGTGCAAGGAAGGAAAGCTCCAGGCACCTGCCCTTCCAGATCCAAGGCGACAGGAGCACTCTGGGGAGCTCTCTCCGGAGCTCTTTCTTCCCTAGAGAAGCAGAACCCTTTGTGCCTTCCTCCTAAACAGCATGTTTGACCACAGGTTAATTCTGCTGGACTGATGGCAGCACTACATACATGAAATATGGAAACTCACAAAGCACTGAGTCACATTAACTCTCTAAGAACTTATGCACAGGGTGCAGGGGGTAAAAACGACAAAACAAATTATACTAAAGGGACCACACTATGAAAATTTTTTTTTATATTTCTACAGAGAAGTAGTAAAAAGCTCATCAAAGGTTAAAAATTTATTATTGCTATTACAGTTTGTCCTCAAACTAAGACTAAGTTTTTACAACACAAGGAGACAGATTATTTGTGGTTTGGCAGCTGAACTGAAAGAGAAAATATTTACTCGAAAATAGTTCAGAGCAAACAAAACTTAAAGTGATTAGGACTCTTGTTACTGAACTGAAAAAAAAATTAAAAAAAGTCTCTTTTTTTGTGTCTGTAAAATTGCAAAGGAAATGAGAGATTCCCATGTTAGAAGGCGATCTCTTTTTAATAAACAGATCAGTTGATAACAACGTGCACCTGGCACATGGAAAATATGGTGTTAACATCTACCTTCAGCTAAAGAGATCTGAAGCCACTTTTCTAAAGCACATGTTCTAAACAACAGGCTAGAGGGGAATTCTTGTTCTTAGATTCTCAGTGTAATCAACAAACAGAAATTTTATATATCACTTGTAAGACATGAGAAAGAGATGGCCTTCCAAATGCACTTCTATTTCCATTACTCAGATACCCATTTTGACTTTAAAAATCCACTTTTATTTCTATTACTCAGATACTCATTTCAGAGCTAGGTATATTGGCTTGTATAATCACATACAGTATTGAAGCAGAAAAATATTAGGTTTAAGCCAGCCTTGTAGCTTAGTAACTGATAAACACAGCATTTGAAGTTGCATCCCTTCTCTTAGACTTTGTAAAGAATATTTAGCAATTAAGACAACAAAAGAATAAGAACAGTTTCCTGAAGTGCCACAGTATTGGCACTCAGCTGTGCAACCAAAGGTACTTCATCCTGCCCCAATCATTTCAATGTTCCACTATTTCAGGTAAGAATAAAATAGTTTCAATATCAGAGTGTGGTTAGCGTGCATCTTAAACATCACAGCATTTTCTGTGAATTTTATGCCCTCAGACAGGAGTGTGTATGCATATGTAATACATATGCATATTTACATATATACACATAAATAAGAACTGACCTTTGATTTTCCCCACCTTCAGAAACATTTACTTCTGAACCATTCATTGAAAAGGCAACAAAATATTATAACTAATTTTAAAAAATCCTCACAGATAATTTTTTATTTTGATAATTCCAAGCAGATGTTATTACAACAGTGAATGCTTGAAATTCTCCACTTTTCCAAGGAAAGCCAGGGAGGAGTCAGATGAAGCTGATCCAACCCTTCACTGATTGTTATGATTGGCTTTCTAGCCCTTTGAACCTTGGAGCAGCATAACCAGGCTGTAATGCAGACCAGAACCTGGCTCTAAGCCTTTGTGTTTTCAGCAGCAGAAAATACAGATTTCAATAAGCACAATGAACTTCATCGGCCTCACAGATCTCGAAAGTTTGGTGCAAGCAGTTTCATGTAAAGCCATACATTTCTGTACAGTGTCTAGATTCATATAACAGGTCTCTACTGAAATTTAAGTATTGACAGATAAGATGGAATGCTTTCATGTATTTAATGTATCTCCTGCCCTGCTAAATGAGAATTATAGTGCCACAGTTTATTGTGCTTGTAAAGAAAACTACCTTATCAAAAATTTAAAATCAGTTGCATTTTTAAAAATTCAGGGAGAAATGTTAAATAAACATAAACCTGTGTTATCTAAAGTATTCAAAGTTTTCACAGTCTCTGTGGTTTTTTTCCTCTTTGCTCTCAACGTTTATAACTGAAGTTGTTTGAAATGCAATTAGTGAGTAAACTTTGAAAGGAAAGCTTGACAATTCTTTTCAATAAAAATATTTATTTTTACTTCACTGGTCTGAGAATGTCATGATTTTTCCTTTGGGGCTCAGAACTGCACTTTAATACCCTGATAGATCATAACTGTTAGTTTATTATAAAGTGCTGACAGATGAGGCTGTGATTTGTGAAAGCTCCATATGAATTTTACTTTTAATTTCTGTTAACATTTGACAGAGCTTCATGACTTTAGAACCACAAAGTTCATTGAAATTCAGCAGTAGTTGAGCACCTTGCATACATTTCTCATTTACAGATAACACTTGTACATCTCCTGACATAAAGACTCAAAATTAATCTCGTCAAAAGCTGGAAGAAATACACAGTGTTTTATTTCACAATAAAACTGAATGCATCAAAGGGCCGCTGTGTTGGTAAATTGCTCCAGTTGGGCATAGGGAGGATTTTTAATTGGTTTGCATCTC
The DNA here is from genome assembly GCF_023055355.1 of Agelaius tricolor. NCBI lineage: Eukaryota > Metazoa > Chordata > Aves > Passeriformes > Icteridae > Agelaius > Agelaius tricolor. The sequence goes on along the minus strand of NW_027269271.1, from coordinate 17,670,927 downwards.
TCCCATTCTGACAACGTTATATCAAACACATCAAAAAGTAAATAAATGACTGAGGTTGCCCCAAAGGTGGCATGTCAGCAGCAGCATTCCTCAAAATTATTACCAAAATCATGAATGGCTCATACAGACTAACAGCTTCTGGAATTTTTCGATTATTTGTGTAATAAAGTAGGAACAAGCTTTGTGAGTTATGAATCAATATTTAATGAAGTCTAGCTTTCATAACTGACATCTTTACTTATTAACATAATCAGCTATTTGAAGAAAAATGTACTAAGATAATAAAATAAGAAGCAATAAATAACTATACAATAAACATAGCAATAGTAATATAATCATTCTGGTTTTCTCAAATTTCATGTATTAGTCCTACTTTACTGACTAGGTAAAAATATTACTGAAAACTGCTTCTATGTCCATGGTTGGACTGATGGAGTGGTAGCCTGTGTAGAAATTATGAGCAGTTTTAAGAACTGCTTCATATCAAGGTACTTTTTCAGAGGTTCCTCAGAGGGAAAGAAACACATCTGGGAGAAGAACACTAGCCAACAACAAATCAGCTGTGGAAGCTGGAAATCAAAAAGGTGAAGCCTGGAAATTCACAGACCCTCTCTTGATAATCGGAATACAGAGTGGATAATCCAGATGTCTTTCTGAGTATTCTTTCAGCTCTGAAAAGACCATTTCCATATTCTTGTTCAAGAGTGACTGCAGAAGTTATGAATGCTCTATTTTACTTCAGAAAATAGCCCGAGGTGTAACTCATCAGTTATTTCTATGAGAAGTCCTTGAGATATTTCTTGAGGAATAAGAGCATAAGAAACTGCCTAATGAGATTCAAATTTTCTTCATCTCATGGACACTATTGACCCTAAACTAGCATTGATTTTAGCAGAATATGCAAACTAATGACAAGTTTATAATTTCATATAATAGTTGCGTCATCTTTAGTACTTTATTTCTAGTTAATTATCACCTGAGAAGAACTGAAAGTGAGAACACCATTTTCACCTTTCTAGGTGGGATGAAGCTAATCCAACTCCATAACCTGCTTCACATTTGAAAATATCAGACAGCTGGTACTCAGATCACAGCAGAAGGTATTTAGTGGAAACAACTGTCAGATTTGATTTATTTAGCATTATTCAGATTTACAACCAAGGCTTTTAACTGATGTGTGAATTCTAGAGAGACATTTAAATGCCTTTTTATTATTTTGATTGTTTATTATAAAATTTTCTCTTTAACAAATTTACAGACGTGCATTATCTTTTATCATCATGACCAGGGTCCTTTAGGTTTTGTTGAGATGTACGTGACTTGGGTTCTATGTTTATTTAAACTACAGAGATATGAGACATTCTTTCTACAGCCCACACTTTACTAAGGATTTCCAGCACACTTCTAATGTTTTCATTCCATCTGCACAAATATTCAATAAGACAGCAGGTAGCGATATTTATTCTGGTGATCAAAATACAGGGTCAAGTACAGTACATTCAAGTACTGAATGTGGATTTTCAAGTGCCAGAAGTGTGGATCCCTTTCACTTCCCTAGAGTAATAATTTTATTGACTACTTCCCTATAGGCAGGTATCTTTCCCTGGGACAGAAACTAACTGCAGGTAGTTAAACCAGTCCTTTTTCCAGCAGTGCCTCCAGGCCATGCCAGCCAGGGGCTATATCAATGCCAGGAGCAGCCATGCAGCCATGGCAGCACCACGTGGCCATGGCAATCTCGGCACAGTTTGAAAATGAACTTTGTCTGCTCTGGGACCAGCACTGGGAGTGGCCCCGTGGCTGACACTGAGGGTGGTCCCAAGGCCAGGAGAGGCCGTGCTGGGAGTGGCCACCACTGGGCCAGTCTGGGAGTGGCCACGGGACCGGGACTGCGCGACCAAGATTGGAGCAACTGGGCAGTGCTGGATGGCCACAGCTACCTTGGCATGACTCACAATGGGTTTGCTTAGCCACTTTTAGCCAGCTATGCTGTGGACAGATGGACAAAAGCAGTTTTATTCCTTTTTGTCGGTGCCCCCCATGAAGGAAAAGCAGGGGGTGGCACCAGCAGCCAGCACGGCTTGGGCAGGGCTGGCAGGGACCATGTGATTGGCAGCAAAAGACACAGCGATTCCTCAACTGCAGAGCCTGGATGAGATCAACCTTTTAAGGCTGCAGAACTCTATAAAAACTGTTTCAATTGATAAAGCTTGAGAACAAATGACCCTATGAACACCAATTCTCTCCCAGATTGGGAAAAGGAAAGGCTGAAGATACATAGAGAAAACAACATGGGAGACTGAGATCAGTAAAGAAGGAGTCAAATTCTAGATGGGAGAGGACTGAGGAGATGCCTTGGTCTTGGGCTGAAATTCTTTTGTAATGCTATGGTGAAAAAATATTTGATATATCAGACTTTGTTTTTTTCCCTGTAATTCATGGAATGCATTGGGGGGATGTAGTGTTCTAACTACAGCTTGTGACCAGAACCACCAATGTTGAAATAAGCAGATGTTGCAGTAGCTGTGATCCAATGAGAAGTTTGAACAGAGAGAAATGAGAGGGATGAGAAACCTTGCCCCAGGAATAGAAAAAGAAAACCTCTATTTCCCAGAGATGGATGAAGAGAACTTTGGTTTTTATGCTAGAACAGCTCATCCTTGAAATAGCACCCCAATAAGTGGACATGGCCCATGAACACAGCGGGAAGACATGGGAGAGACCTTCACACTGCAAAAAGATTTTCCTTTTCTGGGTGGCTGAGTCACGGTGACACTGAAGCCACAAGAGAACTGTTTCTTGTGGAGAAGTCTCCATGGCATGGCAAGAGAGACTCCTCTCCCTAAGTGAACTGAAAAGAGACTATTCTAGGGGTGGTAAACTGACCAAGTTCCAGGTTTTGTCTCTTTACATTGTCAGTGGGAAAGACAAGAGGGTTTGTGCAGAGGAGAAGTGTTCTGAAGGTTTATTCTGGTTTTCTTATTATTTTTCTTTTAATTCTGTTAAAAAGTTTTTCCTTCAACCCTTTAAAGGTTTGAACCTGTTTTGCCCTCCTCCTACTCCATATCTCACAGCAGGAAATGAGTAAATAATTCTAGTGGCATCTGGCCAGCACTAAACCCACTACAATAATTGGTGTGTTGGCTGGGAAATCAGACTGGGGAACCAAGACCACTACACTTACTTGTTGCTTCTGCCCAGTTCTAACTTAAACCACTATAGGATTACAAATGAAATGAAATGAGAGATGGACCAGGATTTCAATTTTTTGGATGCTGATATGACTTATCTTCGAACCTCCTGAACTTGTGTTACCAGTGTGAAATAGGATGTTCTGTAAAACCAGGCATTTTTTTAAAAAAAAGCAAAATAGAATGAGTATCTTCATTCAAATACCACTCTTCAATAATTCACACTTTGGCATAGGGAAATTGTTGTGAATACACATCAATGGAACACTTCTTTGCAGTCATATGTGAATGAATGATGTGAAATAAGAAGTTATCTTTTCTTTGACTTTATCCTGATGTATTTTAGAGGTAAGTATCATAATCCTTCATGTTTTCCACTGGAATAACAACATGCCAAAGAGAAAAAAAACCACTAGATGCTTATGAACATGATCAACCGGAGGATGTTTCAGATAAGCATCACAGGCAGAAGAAAAAGAGAAACACTACTGATTTTTGACAGAGCTGCAAGTACACCTCTAAGTGATTTATCTCTAGATAACCTATTTCAGATATAAAACTAGTAAGACCTTTCTTTGAACACAGTGTAGTCAGATAGAGATGAAACCATAAAGGTCATGATACATTCTGAAATTCTGACACATACTGAGGTGCCAAACACATTCAACTGGAAAAATTTATCCTTAATGTAATTCCCATTCCTGTTCCTGAGACCTTTGTGAGGAAGAGTCAAGTGATACTTGTATTTTCTTATGCAACTAGACAGGAAAACAAGAAAAATCTGTAGAGGTCTGTAAGTCTAAGAAATGCTCTTGAAGTGGGAATTATGCAGCAATTACAGAATAAAGACACTAGAATAAATATATGGCTGAATTAAGACCACCATACTACTACTTCTGCTCTCTAATCTGACATATCATATGCAAATCATTAGAGATGCAGTCAAATAAGAATGTATAACCCTTCATAACATATCCAATAAATTTTAAACCAGGCACCTTCTACACAGATTAAGTACTTTTTCTACATGAATGAATTAAAAATCTAAATAAACAAATTAAATTAGGAATCTACCATGCTCTATTGACAGAATTTTAGATATAGTCACTGCAGTATCATGAATTCCAGGAACTAGAAGCATTCTAAACCTATTCAGGGGTATATTCATTATATTCTGTCATTAAATCCTTCCAAAAATAATGTCTTTTCAAGCACTGTGACAAACAAGAAAAGTGATGCTTGTGAAGTAGCAGTAGGTATCCAGTTATGGCCACTCACAAATAAAACTGTTACATACACTCAAGTATAAAACAGAATTATATAAACAGAAACAATTTCTGACAGTGATCCATAGCTCCACTTCAAAAAGGAAATCTTAGTTGAGTGACACATCGAGAATTGTAATAAAAAATTAGCTCAATACCACAGTCACAGGCTACATCAATCTTTGTTTCCAATGACAGTTTCTGATTTTGAGTTAAACTCAAAAAAACCACCCAAGGTAAGTTATTTTGCTCACCAATGTCAGAGAATCAATATTCATGCAACACATAATTTTTTGAACAGAAAATATCTAGGTTTTTTTTTCCCAACAATGATCAAAGGGTTAGTCTCACATGGGCTTTGAAAACACCTGTATGTGACTCTTTCTATATATCAAAATGTTGATCCAAGTTCAGTGAAACAAGATTAAACCATTGTGTAGTTTCCCATACTATCTCAAGCATTTATGGTCCTATAGACCCTCTCAACACCTTTGAATAGAGCACTAAATTAAAGGCCTTAATGGTAGTCTCATGTTTTTGTCTATTCCTACTGGGATCTGAAAAAACAGGCAGATATCTCTAATTTAAGCTATAAGATAGTATATTTAGCTGTTAAATTTCTATTTTTTACAAGTTGATTATCACCACAATAACCAGACTCAGAAAAGAATTTAAAAAACAAACACATTTCCCTTCTCCAGATAACAGAAAGAATGAGATAAAGAAGTGTGTGTGTGTGTGTGTGTGTGTCTATGTGTGAGAAATGTAATGAGGGAAAGCCAATTCAATGAGCTGAGTTTTGAATGCTGTGATAGTGAGAGTAATTTTTATTTATTCCTGTGGTAAGTTTCATAAGCTTAGTTCTCTCTGTTAGTGAGATTTCCTCTTCTGGTCACAGTTTTGTGATTCCAGTGGAATGTAGCTGTCAGAGTTTATAGCAAGGAGTATATTTAAAATATATAGGGCTCTGAATATCAGGGAATGAAACAATCTACAACATATATTCACTAGGAGACTGAGTGGAATGCAGAGCAGAGAAATGATGTTTTCAGTTCCTTGCAATTTCTACCACTTTGAACTTTCATCATTATTTGCAGTTTCTTTACAAAGAGTGGATTATAATAAACACATCTGGGGATCAGAAACCATCATTGCAACATCTGTGCTCAGGAGACTGAATTATACATTTCTGGAATAGTATGTCCCAAATAATAGTAGAAATTTTGAAGTCATAATCAGAAATCTGCAGTAATATTAAGGAATCTATGATAGCCATATAATATACCTATAAAATACATACAATATATTTTTTAAGGATTCAATAAAAAAAGAGCAAGGCTGCTGAGGTCACAGACACATAAGGGAGAAAGATTTTTTAAGGCTCTGGTTCATCACCATTCCTCTCATCTCTCCATCTCCACCTGACAGGCAACCTTTCCTTCCTCCTCACAATTGCCTTTCCTTTTGTGCCTTGATTCTAATCTAGAGGACCAGAGGAAGAGTCATTTTCATTCAGCATAGTCCAGATTCAGGGATGCAAAGGAGTGAGGGAGTCTGAGAGACCACAGAAGCTACTGGGTGCCTTCAATGGGAGCAGAAATTGGTTTATGCTCAAAAGGCAAAAAAAACCTCCTCGCCTGAAAACGAGTCACTCCAGCCTCAGTTTCTGCCAAGGTCTGAGCTAACAGATCAAATGATTTCTGTGAAACACATGATTTGTTTTGGTGAAAATTAACTACATTTGGCTTTTAATTCCTACAGATTTTTGTAAACTGTTGTAGCTGAAAGACACTGCTTTTGAGCACTGCTGTTTAAGGCAAAAGTCTAAATGTCCCAAGACCTTTGAAGTTTGAAAGACCCTCCAAAATACAAGTGTGAATTCTAGATTTGCAAGATAGGAGGTACTGTATGGAAGATCACATCACTGTATGGAAAAACCAAAGGGAGTCCTTATCTTCTGGGCTTCTACAGTCACACAACATGCTTTACAGCACAGGAGACCAACTCCTCTGTCCAGGAAAACACAAGATCTACTCAAGGGCGTGTGAAAAGACTCAGCACCTCCAAAAGAGGCTTATACTGGGAGATGCGGAATTCAAGGAAGAGTTAAGACACATCCACAGGACATGTTTTATTGTGATACAATTGTAGTTGCTGGTCTCTAAAAACAACCCCAAAAACCTAAGTATGCCACATTGGCATAATGCTCACTATGACACTCAGGGATACTGTCTTTGGTCAAAATCCCTACAGCTACCAGATCCCCACAGCCAAGAAGAAAATGTCCATATTCAATAAACCTACAAAGTCATGGCTGGAGAAGCTGGAGCTGGAGCAAACTCTTTCTTAGTTTAGTAAATGCCAGGTTCTTCATGGGAATGTCCAGTTCTTTATTTTGGAATGCAATCTTTGAGGGTATTTTTTAATTTTTAATTATGAACTTGGAAATACCCACAGAATAAAATACAAGTTGATGCTGAGGTCTCTATAGCAACAAATCAATCAGGATTCAAACAGAAGAAAATGTGAATGTCTGATCAACTTCCTCTCCTGTAGCTTTTTGTCTATAATATTTCCATTAGCTCTTTTCAGCTGCATCTTCTCTATGAATTAACCTAGCTATGTACTTCAAGCAAAACCTTAGAATTCTTTCATGTCTTTGCTGCTGTTTCTTTCTTTTCCTGCCTGCAGTTTTATATTTTGGTGTTTGGGTTCAGGAGGACTATCTCTTTTCATGCTACTTTTTTTATTTTCATTTTCTTCGTGTTTTTACCCAGCTCTTGCTTAGATTTCCATGTTTTTCTTAAACATGTATTTAATTCCCAAAGAAGTAAAACTAATTGATGGAAGTAGAGTTTAAGGAAGAGTTTCAGGGATTATATCAGGATTAATCACCTTCTAGAGGAACACTAAAGGTAGCTCTAAAATTAAGGCACTGGATGGAAACTTTTTAATCACACATCTGTGGATAAGGCATTTATACATACCATGGCCATTCATCTTCTGTCTAATCATGAGGGTACTTAAACTTCATTGTCTCCACTGCAATTTTCCCAAAATGATTAGAGGTGAAAACTCAGGAATCAACAGAATATTTTAATCTAGACTAGATTCAACAGCTTGACAGGCTTGAAACTATGCTGCTTAATATCGAATACTAAAGCCAAAATCTAAGTAGAGAGAGAGCAGAACCCAAGACTCCTCTCCTTCTGGCAAGTGTCCTGATCACTGAACTACATATTTATGTGTCTCTGCTTGCCAGCTTTCTGTGTAATGGTACAGTCACACCAGGAGAGGGACACTGATGCCTAACTGGTTTGGTAGGCACGTTCCCAAGAGGCAGAAATGCCAAATCAAATGTGCTTCACTAGACAGAAAAAATAGGATTGAAGTACTGGAAATTCTGTGAGGATGATGACTTGACTACAAACCTGCTATAAAGAAGAGCTTTTATGGGTGTTTTAAAAGACAGTAATACCTGAAAGTCAGAGAGTGCAATGCATGCCTTCCAGGGAATTTAGCCTTTTACAGTGCATGCCTCAGTACTCATTGTAAATTGAATAATATCATTCTAGACAAATTTAGAATAAAGTCTAAATATGAGTGTGCTCATACACAAGTAACCTAAAAGATGCTGGCACAGCTTACAGGTGCTTCAAACAAACTTGTGTTGAGATTATGATTTGAATTTCAATTAATAAAATCAACTCAACCGACTTCAGATCTCCATATTAGTTGAAGAACAAGAAACATCAGAATTCAACCATCATTCTGTAAGCTGTCCCTACAGTTGCCTAACTACCAATTAGTTAAACAAATATTCAAATACTCAGTTTTGGCCTCTTCTGTAACTTGCTAGGATTTAAAATTCCAGTCAGCATTTCCAACATTTTCCAAAATTTCCTACATTCCAATGGCTTTGTGAATTTCCATTGGCTTAATAACCTTCTTCTTGGTGAATGTCATCTGTTTGGTAAATATCACCAAATGTCATGTGTTTGGTAAATAACATTAACTGTGTGCCTCAGAAAAATAGAGAGGTCAGACTATTTACATGGGTCTTAAATTGTTTATCACTTGTAGTACTGACAAGCCTGACTGTGCCACAATTAAGGAGGAAACATACAGGGTACATGAGTAACAAACAGTTTTGGCCATGAATTAAAGCATAAAGATTCTATAGGATACTGTCATAAGTCTTAAATATATAAAAAGGCTTCAAAGGTAAGTTTTGGCCAGCAGTTCCTGACTGGGAAGTCCAGGATATTAAAAGACGTTTAAAAGTCACTACTTTTGTAACTACTTTTCTTTACTAAAAGTCAGATAACAGCTGTAGTGAAGACTAATTCTTTTGTTTAAGCTGCTTTTTATTGGTAAAGCCAAGTACTCTGTAGGTGCTCGGCCAACAAAATATAGAAAGATATTCAGGTGTCATTGGATGTAATTTTGAAGTTTACACACTTTTTTAGCCTGGCAAGCAAAAATATTTCACCCAGGATATTATGCATGCACAGGGCTGCCAAAAATATGTTTAAATGTTACAGATCTACAGTGCCATCTGGCTCAGCAGCTTTTCAGACACAGTCTAGAAACATAAGAGAGAGAGAGACACTGCTGGATATCTCATAAGAGATACCTATTATATCTATTTCCAAGGAATCAAAGATCTTACCTAAAATATAACAGGCCACCCTCAACAGTAGCCACCATATTTTCCAGGAGAATTAAGGAAAGAAATCATGAAGAGCCTTCAAAGGCTCAATACAATATATTCACACATGCATTATGGATATATACATCAACATACTGACCCCTACTTGCCTTTGGATTGGTCAGGGCTGACATGGTTCTTTACCATTTACAGGACTAACATTAGAACTAACTGCAGAATGCAAAAGGTGAGAAATAAATAACAGCTATTTCTTAAAGGAAAAGATAAAATAAAGGAAACCCCAAATAAACCAGAAATCTGTTTGCTTAATCTATTTCTGATTGATCCTCCTGATACTCGAGATATTTCTAATTGCTCCACCTGTTTTACAGCTACCAGGTAGCATTTTATCAACTTTATAGCTTTACATTTGAGGTCATTCAGTAATACAGCCTGCCTCTAATTTTCTTCTTTCGACAGCATTCATAACCTTTGCAAAAATAATTTTCTAAAAACAGATAATATGTGTTACAAACAAAGAAAGTTTGAAAGGGACAGCTGGCTACTTCCTAATAAAAGCAAATGCTTCATAACAGCAGAAATTAAAAGTATAACTACTACAAACTCATGAAGATTTCATAGAATCATTTAATATTAGAACAGAGGAGGAGAAAAAGACCACAAAACAACCATAGTCAGCAATATACTCAGAACATATAGAGTCTTCTCCTGATTCCAGAGATTGTCAGCAGACCTTGTTTTCACAAATGCATTCATATTTTGTCAATAAATTTTCTAGTTTCATTGCTTTAAAAATAACTAATTTTACTGAAAGCCTGAATTTTATTAAAAGTCTTAATACTCAGCATGAAAAATTCTGAGCAACTAAGGGTTAAGTAGCATCATGCCAGTCTATAAGCAATTTTTTATAATTTTGAACCTTTTTAAAGAACTGTGATTTTAAGTCTTGGGGAAAGGCAAACCTAAAGGACATTCAGTGCTAAAAAGTACCAGGAATTTTTGAATCATTATAATCTTAGCCATGGAGAGAAAAAAAAAAGTTTATGTCATTTTACAAAAACGAGATAGAATACACTAAAATTGACTGGCTAAGGATAGAATTAGTTTTCAAATTAAAGAATAACAGCACAGAATATTATTTTTGGCAATACAAACAGTCCCTTCCCAGATAACAGTCTCCAAAAAGCCTGAATTTTGGGTAAGAAGCACTAAGAACCTTGTATTTTTGCTACATTAGGAATAACGCAGCTTATTAAAATAAATAAAAACCATCCATGTATTCTAACTGTCTGTCACCAGCACAAGCTGATTGAGTAGGTGGGCTTGTTATAAACCTGGGAGGCAGCTCTCCTCCTGTCTGGCTTGCTTGGCTGTGTCTGTGCCAGGGCACCAAAGAATCTGTCACTGAGCAGAGGAAGCAAAGTCTCTCCTGTGTCACACACCTATAAATAGGCATGTATGTATATGTATGGGCATGCCTCCATGGATTTCATTTTCTAGTGCAAATAAACAAGCACATTCAAAATCCACTCCTGAGCATTTCTAACAATTAATTTTTGGCAATTTTCAAACAAGACAAGGGCAGCAGAATGCACAGCCTGTACTCTGTTTGCAAGAATATAAACTGTGTGCATGCCTGGCTGCTCCTCACTCCCTGCCCAACTTACTCCAACAGAGTGAACGGGTTTCACATTTTCCAGGCTTCCACCTTCACTGGTAGAAGCAAAGAATAAACATGCTCACCACATACATATGAAATTATATCTTTATCTATGGATGTCAGTATTGAGTATAAAGCACTAATCTGACACAATTAACAACAAATATTCAAATAAAAGACACAAAAAACCCCAAACCCATAATAAAGAAAGTTAATGCTCCACAAAGTCACTAACCAAAACAAACCTATAAACCAAACAAAAGAATTCAAAATCACTTCTCAGCTTTCTTTTCCACAGATGCAGTAAAAAGAAAAAAATCAATATTGATCCACAAGCCCTCTCTCCTGGCTCACAGGTGGAAAATTCAGCTGCAACAGCCACTTGGGCCTCTACACTTGATGACTCTTCCTCTTTCCTGTAACTATCTTATTAGAAGAATCTTGCCTGCAGCTTTTTTTCAAGGGGTGAAAAAGAAATTTAATGTGATTATACTGGGGGAAACACAGCTCCTGGAACTCTTGTACATCAGCCAGGAAGCTTTTCTGTTGCTTATGGCAGCCTCTCCCTTACTCTGCCAGCAAGAAACACCCTCTGTCAGGCCCCATCAAGAAACAGTAATCCAAGATAAAAACCTTTTATTTCCTGTCAGGATTAATGAGAAACGAAGCTGAAGTATTGTGCTGACAAGGATGAGAAGGCAATATTTAAATCAGAGCAAAACCTAGTACAGAGTGTATGTAATTTGATTAAACAGGAATCTAAGTGATCAGTGTTAACAAGGGTCTGCTTTGTTTTCTGATAAGCAGAGAAACGCGAAACAAACTCTTCCCAATTAAAAATGGGGCCAGGCCAGCTGCTGCTGCCTTCAGCGGGATGAGGGTGGCCTTCCCAGGGGGGTGGCAGCAGCTGGCAGCCGCCCAGCTGTGCCGAGGACGCGCATCCACCGCGCAGCCCGGGACACCGCGGCTGGGGAGCGCTCGGTGCCCAAATCACAAATGCGCTTGCAGGGACAGAGCCTGCCCAGTGCCAGGAAACAGACACAGCCTAGGCAAAGAGCCGGCCCTCAGAAGGGATAAAGCAGCTCCTAGAGGAGAGACAGTGATTAAATAAAGTCCAGCGAATGATGCCAATAAACAAGTTTTCAATTATCAAAGGACACCCAGGCAGCCAAAAAGAGTCTGCTAAAAGCCGTAATCACACCATTCTACCGTACCCACTTCAAAAAGTAGAGAAGCATATAATATATTTTGGCTGGAAAAGAACACATAGAGCAGACTATTTAAGAAAATTGCAACCTGCTACAAAAACAAGCTTGAGTGCCTTCTATTTAAGAGAGTGGGGCTGCATTTCAGATCCTATTTCTTACCTCAGGTGAATTATATCTCTGAATCACCCAGCAGTTATCAGTCTGACAGTTATCACCCAGCAGTTATCAGTTTGACACCATTATATCCTCCTGTCCTTGACCCCATCTGAGACTAACAAGCTCTGGGGACTGCTAATGGGGCAAATTTTTCCATGAATATGTTTGTATTCATAAATTATTTTTCTTGGGCCACACTAATGTAATTTGTATATTTGCTTTCTGATAAAAATTTTTCATTTGGGTTTTGCTGGCTTGAATGTTTACTAAAGTAAATTCCAAGTATGTAGCCAAAGGTATTAGGATTAGAAAGAGGCTTTTAAAGTGTACTGCAGGGTGTGAGTGCATTTATATTTGCACAAGACAAATGATTCTCACTCAACCAGCCAAGGAAGAGAGAGAAAATTTGGAGATTTCTTGGCCAGCCATAATTAACCAATACAGCATGAAGAATAGGTGCTGAAAGCAGAAAATCTGTTGGTAATGAACAAAACCAGTTTCATGTGTTACCAGGTGGTATTCCAACAGCTTTTTCAGACCGGACAGATTCAAAGATGAGATATGGTCATACTGACTGTGCACAGAGTGGAAGTCTCCTAAGACAGGAGCTCAGAATCTGTAAAGCATTTACTTGTCTTGAAAGACAAATCTATATTTGCACAAACACTGTGCTACAGCAGACTTCCTGAAGCATCACAAACCAGCAAAGTTTTTTGTCTGACCTGTTGTCTCATGGTATTGGGTCCTTGGGAAGACCAAATCTGAATGTGGCTTTGAACACAGAGCATAGGGAACTCTGAGCAACTATTTTTTCCAGCTAAAGTACTGTTCAGTTCTCAAATTATTTTGCTTTTAATTCTATGTTCATGCAACAGCAGACTAAGGGTAAATTATCCTATTTGGTTTGCTCTTTTAGTAATTTGCCATATTGAAAAATAAAACGTGCATATCGACTCAACAAATTAAAATCAATTGTGGTTTAATAATTTTCCCTTTAGCCAGGTCTATTAGCATGGCACAATTAAGTAAATGCTAAAAGCTAGGAGCCTGCAAGGCAGAGCTTCCATTCCTGCTGCTGAACAGCAATGGAGGAATTCCTAGGAAACAATGACACCAGTACCTTGCCCTGACTGATCTGACAGAACAGGAGCTTTCTTCTGATGCTCTCACCCAGCCTGACCATGTCCTGCACAAAGCAAATATCTGTCTAGACTATTTTCTGTTTGCAGTATCACAGAAAATGAAACCAGCCTCTTCCTGCATATTAGTAGCCTTTCCTGGACTCCCATGGAATGAGGCCAGGCATCAAAACCAAAAAGCCTTGCAGAAATCAGAAACAGTGTTTTCAGCCAATTTTTTCCAGCATCATAGCTATTTAAAGCATTGAAAGCTGGTATAAATGTGCTTTTTATTACATGATGCTGATTTGAACCTCTGAAGTCTGAAAATTAGTCTGAATTCTTCCAGATCAAGTTTTATTATTACTGCATATGTGAAGGCAAGATGCACAACACTGCAAATTCTCTTATACATATTTAGTATATTTTCCAGGTCATTTGTGAGGAAATGTGAAATTTGTGAAATTTCTTCAGCTTTGAGGAAAGTCTTCAGTTCTTTCTAGATTATTGAAATTGATTTGCACCTCTCTGCTCTCTTAGAGCTTTAGGGACATTAGCATGAGACTCCACCATCACTCCAGGTATTATATGATCTTGATGTAACATGTTGTGATTCCCATAACTTGTGAATTGTATTTAAGAGGACTACAGTGGATTAAGTGACAGGTTAATTTAAGCAGAGCATGTTCTCATTTGAACTACTGGAGAACTAAAATGTGTGTTTAGGCATGGTTAAACTCAAAGCACATACTGATGCTATATCTGGCAACCAGAATAAGCAACAATTTTCCTTGGCATTTTATTTATCAAACACATCTTTACAAGGATTAAGAAAGATCTCAGCAGGCACAAATAATTCTAATTTTTCATGGGGATTTTTGTGCACATTTGGAAAACAGTGTTTTCTTACATCATTTTGCATAAGAGTCCCTCTAAAAGGAAATGCACTCATGTTAAGAAACTTGGACACGATGAGCAAAACATTTTCTGGTGTATAGGCTAAAAACATTGCTGTGACAGGTTAGTGTTGAGCAACTCCAAACTTAGCTTCACCAATGCTGCAAGGATTTCCTCAGCTGTCACATTCTAGAATCAGATTCCTTTCCATGTATTTTGATGTATTCTGACAAATCGACTCAGCTAAGAACTGTATTTTAAAGAACTATGTTAACTATGTAAAGAATTATGTTTAACTACCTTAAAAGTATTATTTTCCCAAAATATGGCCTTTCATAATGGAGAGAGTCAAGCTTCTACCTCTCACTGTTTCATGTGTGTGCTGGGACAAATATCAGTCATGGGAATATCCTTCTGGGGCAATTCCAATGGGAAAATGCTCTCAGGCATTCAAACAGATTCTGGTCCATATTTCTTTGGTCACAAAAATCTAACAACAGGAAATTGATCTGCATGTATTTTCCCTGAATCCCAGCTCTTCCAGGTTTACTGGAAGAGAACAAAACACAGGCAAACAACACAGTATGGCTAAAAACTCTGCTCAAAAAGCCCAGGGTAAGAACTGTACCAAAGCCCTATGGAAAGCCTGCGATATTCATTCCACTCAGTCAGGGCAGTATTTGCTTCCTTCAGCCTCAATTATCATTTTCCTGGAGGCTGAAGGTAAAAGGCCATTCTTTACTTAGTTTGACCCCTAAGTGTTTGTGTTTCAGTAAGTTTGACATCCTGCATAGGCGTAGCAGAGCACAGTTATCTTTTTCTGGGCTAACCAGTGGAAATTTCTAGATCGCAGATTTATTTATATACTGCCATATGATACTGTAGTCTTTAGGATACATGAACAGATTTGTAAAATACATTAGTTACATGTAAAGGAACAAGTGAAAATTCGGGGCCCAAATATATAGCTCTGCAACAGTTTATACTTAATGTATCAAAGCCTAGGAAATTTGAGTGCTGTGCTCTGTATTAAAAAAAAGAGTTTACTGCAGAATTTATAATTTAACCATGGGGTTTTGGTTTTTTTTGTTTGAGTTTTTTGGTGTGGGTGGAGGTTTTTTGGGTGATTTTGGGTTTTTTTTAGTAGAGCAAAACAGATGTAAATTATGATCTTAGAATTTCGTGAGCTTATTGACACATGAGATACTTTAAATATGTAACCATAAATGCTATAACTCCTGAGGGAAATGTGTTAGTACTAGATGACTTTGAAAATCATCTGTCACCTTTGGGAGTCCTAAAATAGGATCTGAATTCACCTGGAAATCCATTTCAGTTGTGTGTACTGGTTACCTGAAAAACTAGAACGTTATTGAAATTTTCTTCTCATATGCTTCACTGCATGATTCATGCATAGAATTACTGTTCATCAGCATGGGCTGTGTCTGCAATGGGATTTCTGCTTGTTATCCAGCTGTGAGAAATGCACAAGCTGTAAAATAAGTTAGGAAAGGAGTGAGAGACTGAAACCAATGTAAACAAACATACTGAAAAAGGAACAGAAGTGTAATATATTTATAAAAGGAAACAGAAAAAGTTGTGGATAATTTAGGGTTAGGATCTAACAATCATGTTCCCTCCAAATCTCTTGACCTCTTGGTGTAGGAGTCACTTTCTCAGTTCTGAAAATTTGATTCTTTTCCAGGGATACTTCTCTGTGAGAAATCTTGCCTGTGTGTTAATAGACAAGTTCTTCCTTTCAGCTTGGAAATTTTGCCATTTTATTCCTTGTACAGAAATAACCTCAAAATTGATGAAAAAATGTTCCAATTCCAATCTCAGTTTATTACAACACTCCCTGTATCTTATGCCTGATATCTCCTTTGAAGAGGATTTATAGTAAGTGTTTATTTAGTTAATGAAATGAAAGTTAGAAATTTCACAGAGTTAAGGAAATTCCCATAGTTTTCTAAATTCCAGTGTTTGCTAAGAAATTACTGTCCCCAAAAGTATCAAATAATCATAGCTATAAACACCAAACTTATATACTGCCAACTGTACTTACACAGAAGCTAAGATACAGCTTTCTGACTTACTCAATACTTGAAACTTTATTATTTATTTTGAGAGAATGTGTGTATGAGTGCACTCTGCAGACTACTTGACAGTAGTTGTTCCCTCCAAACTATAAACATATTATGAATTGTGAAACAGGAAAAGACTGGCTGCTGGCAAACTACCAACTAGTAACTTCTAAGAGGCCAAGATATGATCTCTTCTTACAGGGTAGCAGCTGTTGTGATCATGATTTTTATTTACAGAGAAGAAATTATTTTAAAGATTTATGCTTTAAAAGAAAACACAAGTATGTAAAACAGTGTTAAGATTTAAAGTAAGGATAACTGTCTATCATTTTGTTACCAAGGTTTTAAATCAGTATTGCCTCTCTTCCTGCAAACCTTTGCTTTTAAGTCTATAAAAAGAATTCTTGAAAATCATTAGAAATATTCTACATTCTCAAATACAGTGAAGAATTTCTGTAACTGAGAAATGTTTCCAGCACATTTTCTTCCTTGGAAATTAAAAAACCCTCAACTTTGCCATGTCTTAAATGTTTTAATGCTTCTTTATGGTGTTGGTTGAAAACATTGGCTGCTCAAAAATGCTATTCAGTGAATTGTGAGATGTCTCTAGCCAATAAATAAAATGCAAACAAAAGGGCTTTTATCAGATCATCTTCATACACAGATAAAATAAACAGCGTTAAAGCATTGTGAATTTCAGTTAATTCTCAATACTTCTGTTGCAAAATTTTTCTTTAAAGTTTTTTCTTTGAAGAGAGTTGACAAGTTTTTAGCTTTAAGGGCTTAATGATAATATATTTCTTCCCAACTATAAGATGATGTATAAGATAACATATCAATTGGTAACCTGCCATTCATTAACAGTTGAATGACATTTCTGTGCCCATATACAAGCTTTAGAAAATCCATATAGAAACCCATACATAAGTTTTAGAAATCTGCATTTTAAAGCAACACACTTTTATCTAGAAACAGTGACCCCATCAGGTATACTCTCTTTTGAAAATTTGAGAAAAAAAATTCCATAAACCAAAGTTGTGTATAAGACATTGTAACCATAGATATCATCGTTGATCTCTTAACAATAAAATGTTTTATTTGTCTTGTATTTCTTCGTCTAGTAATAATTAAATATTCCTGTCTAGCAATTGTAATTATTTTGCTTTTCTTTAAGTATGGGGCTCCCTTAAGGTGCAGTCACAAACCCATATGGCTAAACTACTGAGAACAGTTTCCCCAAATAATCACTGATGAATGATCTGCCAGTCTTTGTGTATGTTTGAAATATTTTTGTTAATTACTTGGAAAGCAATACCTTGAGCACTCTTCCTTACTCTCTCCAGATAATTGTACTGAATAATAAGAACCATCATTACTATAAATAAAAATCCACTTTCCCTTGACACCCTTGAATGTCTACATTTCTTTTGTGCTGAAAACTAGGGCGGTGGTAGGCTATGATATTTTTCTTGTTCCAGATCCGAGTCTTATTTTTAGATACGTTATTACTGCTGAGGAAACAGAGAAGCTCTGCAAAGACTGTTTGTGTACCACAGTTACATATTTTTTCCATCTGGGGAAAAAAAAAAGATTTTCCTCAGCCTCCTTTTAACATATGGAGTTTGTCACATCAATCATTGGTGGAGAACATGTAGTGGCATCCATGTCATATGGGTGACAGGGCTGTTTTACATAGTATCAGTATTTTAGATTCATGCTTTCCCAAGCTTCAAAGCACAGACATTCTACTTAGCAATATCATAGTTCTTGCAAAGAAGAGCTGTCTTTTGTCAAGTATTTTCATCAGAGAGATGTAAAAATGTTACAAACGATCCCTAAGTAATAATCTAGGCATTTCAGCATGCAGTCTTTCTTTAGCTTGTATAATAAATTAGAGCTGGGTGCCTCATACATATGGGGATCACACTAGGGGAACCTTTCCCTTGGTGCCTACAGCCATATAGAAACCATGTCTTGCTTTTACGTGTGGCTGTGTAGAGGCCCAGCCAGTAAGACAATATTTCAGAGATGATCAACAAATTTGAGGTCTGTAGTCAGTAGCATTCCTCAGGGGTCTTTACTGGGTCTAGTCCTACTCAACTGGTTTATCAGCAAGCTGAACAAAGTGATGGAATGCACCCTCAGCAAGTTTGAAGCCCATGAAAGAGGAGGAGTGGCTGACACCCCTGAAGGCTGGGCTGCCATTCAGTGGGACCTGGACAGGCTGGAGGGTTGGGTGAGAGAAAGCTAATGAGAGTCAGCAAAGGCAAATTGGGGTCCTGCACTTGGGGAGGAATAATCCCAAGCAGCAGTAAGGGCTGAGGACTGACCTACTGGAGAGCAGCTGTGCTGAGAAGGGCCTGGGAATCTTCATGGTTGGCATGGATGACAACAGCAGTGTCTTTGTGGCCAAGGGAGCCAGTGGGATCCTGGGGTGCATTGGGAAGAGTGTGGGCAGCAGGTGGAGGGAGGTGGTCTTTTGCCTCTGCTTGGCCATGGTGAGGCACATCTGGAGTACAGTGTTTGATTGTGGTCTCCACAGATCAAGAAAGACAAGGAGTGGAGCCACAGAGTAGATGAGGGGTCTGAAACATCTCTGTTATGTGGAGAGACTGTGGGAGCTCGGCCTGCTTAGTCTAGAGAAGAGAAGGATCGAGGATCAATCATACAGATCCTGAGTGAATACAGATCCTCATCAATACAAACAAATATCTCAAAGGCCAAGACTACAGTGCCAGACTCTTTTCAGTTGTGTGCAGTGACAGAACGAGGAGCCATAAACTAAAACTCAAGATGTTCTACCTCAACATGAGGAAGAACTTCTTTACACTGAGGGTGTCAGAGCACTGGGACAGGCTGCCCAGGGAGGTTGTGGAGTCTCCCTGTCTGGAGATATTCAACACCTATCTGAATGAGTTTCTGGGTAACCTGATTTAGCTAACCCTACCTCAGCAAGGGGAATCAGACTAGATGATCTCCAGACATCCCATTCTACACTATTCTGTCAAAGTTTATAAAAAATCTCGCCCCATTTATTTGTCCTTCAATTTTAAAAAGTGACATCTGCATTATATCTCAAGCCCTAAATGTATCAAAGTAGACCTTTTACAGTCTGCCACTTTTCTGTTACTGCTATCACCATTCTTATGGCTCCTTTCCTATACACAAAGGATGGCAGCCCTGAAGTATCCCTGTTCTCTTGTCTTCAGGCACCATAATATTGTCAGCAATTAAAATTTACCCTGGTAAGGCACTTACTGCCTGTTACTGTTCAGTACATTGGCTTCTTGACCTCTCTGCGAATAGCTAGATAACTAATTTAGGGTATAAATGGCTGTGATAATTATAATTCAATTTAATTTCCTTTCAGTAATTCACACACAGATGTTTTGATAGCACAGAAACTATTAGCTGAAGAGACCACACACTGTACAGTGCCTAAAAATTTAGCTCTGTGTCCTAGAGGACTTAGGGAGGATATGAATGCAAACCTGCAGCTTCTGAAGATTATAATTTCTTAGAGTAGAATCCTAAGAAATTCTCAAACCTCATCCCAACAGGAGACTCAGCCTGGAAAACCTGAATTTTCATGTTTAATTTTTCAAAATTAAACAGTGCAAATATTTATAAGGCATAGCACTGCCTAGCATAACATAGTAGCATAACGGGTAAGCAAACCTGTCTTGTTGCCCTCTTGTGAAAAACCTGCCAGGACAATTTCCTGTCTATGTCAACTCTCTGTCCTATTCTAGTCAATGTTTTCTAGGTCAGAGAGCTTTCAAAATATAACACCACCCATGAAATTAGCAGTGTTCATCACTCCCTAAATGCTTTTTAACTATGAATTCAGTGAATAAACCCTTACATTAGGACAATGGGATTTAATGTCCTCTTCCTTGTGAGAATTCAAAAAAAATTATCCTAAGAAATTCCCTGTTCTCAGTGGGCATCCTCCACTATTGAAGCTGCATCTATGAAACATGGGCTTAAATATTCATTCAGGAAGAGAAAAATCTCCTTGCTTTTTATTATAATACTGACAGTGAGGTGCTCCTGGTTCTTTTGGTGAGATGGTCTCTTTGAAACAGGCCTATGTCTGCAAAGCTCTGATGCCTAAATGCAATGCATTTCACAAAATAAGTTCATTTTTGAACTGGTCTCAAGATGTATCATTGCAAATAAACACCCAGCAACAGCAATCCCTACAATAACAAATTCCCAACCAGTCAGCATGAGCAGCAAATTAAGTTTGTCCCACAGAATTCTAAATTCTAAGGGAAAGCAGAAATATAGTTTATCACTCCCAGAGACACAAGCAAAAATTAAGAAGTCATTGTCATTCGTGTCCCTGTTGGGTCTGATGACAACATTTGACAAAGCACATATGTCATTAATGTCCAGGATAAGGAATGTATTCCTGTCACAGGACTTACTGGCATTAATCCCCCTGTAGGGCTCTGCCTAGAAAAGCAAGTTGTCACTGCTGCCTCTGAGTGTCCCTCTCAGAGGAAATGTATCACTTTGCTTTTAGAATGAGACAAATAAAATAAAGCACCAAGCATGACACAGAGAAAACCAAGGAACCTCTAAAGCATGCAGAGTTTCCTGTTCCTTCCATGGGACTTGTACAAAAAAGGATCAAATGACACAGATGTCTGATAAAAAGCAAGGCAAAGCCACTGTGAAGAGCATGCCTATGGCAACCATGACAGGGGAGCACCTTTTGTTCAGTAGCCTGCAAATTTTGTGAGCACACAAGCACATAAACGTAGAAATTTCAAGTCTGTCTACATAATGCATTTGAGATGGTTTTCCCTGCTTGAGGAAATCGTAAGTAAACTGTCTGTAAAGGTGATTTGTATCCCTGGGTATAACTGTTTCATTGGGCTTCTGGCAGCAAGCAATTGTTTGTCAGATGTGATGCTCATAAGACCTTTCACTATAGTGATACTGGCAATTGCCTCTATAATACTTAACACATAAAACAAATTACAACAATATCCTTAAGATTAGCATATAAGTAATAGTGCTATATAAAAACTCATAAAAGCAAAATGTATGGCTACAATAACCATATTAAAACAACCATAGTTCTGCTTTAAATAACCATATGAGCCATGTTTGTAAGATATTATAGTATTTACTGGTTAAGCATAAGAAAAAGGCTATTGCTGTCATCTTGCAGGAAAGAAATTGATTCCAGTTTCTGTCTTTCCTGTAGGTTTTGGAAGGCTAGCTCATGACAAAAGTCCAACAGAACCATCTAAAGAGCTTCAATAATACTTTGGTAGTTTTAAAATAATTAAAACACATTCTTTTTATGCATTCTTTTTCTTTTTTTGGGTGATTTTTTTGGGGGGGTTTCTTTGTTTTCCAAAAGGGTAAAATCATGTGTTATAGACAACAGAAGAATATGAAATCATTAACTGAACAGTTAATAATCTCAGAGGACAGGACAGCAGGACTTCTGAACCACACTGGTGACTTAAAAACTCAAATTGACACTAATGCTAAGAAGTCAAATTTACACTGATGCTGAACTGGCATAGAAAAATAAATCAGGACAATATATGTCTTTTAAACAGTGACAACATTTAGGGCCTGGGAAAAGTAAAATGCAGAAAGTGTTCCTCTGAATGAGCACTAGACGAGACTAAATACTGAGATTTTTCTGTGTGTGGACATGTGAAGAGAAAACCCTTGCTTTGTCACAGTACTGGTGCTTCCAGTCAGTTTTGCAGTTACATTTTTCACTTGGCAGCTGAAGTGCTGAAATCCAGTGAAAATGAAAACCAACAGAAAGATAATGTTTCTGAGACCAATAAATGCTAAAGGAAAGAAGATGATCCCTGGAGGTGGGAAGCAATTAAAAGGCCTTTTGCACCTCCACTGGGGCGTTCAGGGATAGGGCATAGGTGTGTGGAGGAATTGCACAGAAGACCCTTGGGAGCTGTGTCCTGAGCTCCCCTGCCCTTCCCCTGGCGTGGCAGCTGCCCCAGGGCCAGTGCACTCCCAGCTGGGGAGTCTCAGGATATCCTCGAGTCCTGCCTCAGCACAGTGACCCACTAACAGACAGTCAGGCAGAGCAGAGCCAATGAAAGAAACAAGTCATTTTTCATTTGCCTATGGACAGGCAACTTATGATCATACTCTGATGATTACTTTCTATTGAATTAATCACCTTCTGACCCATTCTGCTCAGTCATTTTCATTGTACACTAAATTCCGTTTGCCATGTCAGACCCTCAATTTTATCAGATCCACTAACACAATTTTCCAGAGCAGCAGCATTAGCTCAGCTTCCTCATTTTGTCTCTAGTGCTTTGTAGTTCAATTTGTAGGCGGAAATAAAGACTTGTTGGAGCTTGTCTCCTGCCCCCGAGGGTAATCTTAATCCAAACCCAAGGGCAGAATCTGGGCCCAACCTCCAGGCTTTTCCTCCCACGAGGTGATATATCAGCCAATGATACATATAAGACATATCACTGTCATTGAATAAAAAGCAATTAGCACTATCAAAAGAAGAATTCCAGCATTGAGAGATTCAGATACCTGAAAAAGCAGCATGCTGTTTTTCTTCCTGATAAAAATGGGAGGAGAAAACACAGTCAAAAAGCCTCAAATGAACAGAAAATTACAAACCAGCAAATGAAAACTGAAATATATTTTCATTAAATAATTTCTGAATTCTCCTGTAGATTCATATTTAGCAGCTATATCCGTCTTACAAAATCACAAAATCAATAGCAAACACTAGAACTTTTTTCACAATAAGAGAATGTTATATGAAAGAAAAAATGTGTCAATTTTGTAGAGAAAAGGGGATGCATACATTTTATTCCTCCTACCTCTGTCCCCCCCCCACCCTTAAGATGAAAGTTTTAGATTTGCTAAACACTAAGTAGCCTGTCCCAGCACTGGCACTACTTTAGTCAGAACACTTGCCTCAGCATTGCCTAAAGCAACTTCATTGAGAATTAACCATTTCCAAGGCCTCAGAAATACTTACAGGACAATTTCAAGAAACTAGGAGCTCAGGTCATGACTGTGTCATCAGAATAAGAATGAACATTGCACTCAGTGCACTGGCTTGTCACTTCATTTGCACAGATCGTAAATAACAATGGTCCAAGCATAGATCCCTGAGGTACTTCTGTAATGACATCCATTAAATCTGACATGATGCTGTTTAATAACACAAGCTGTATGTGCCCTCCTAAGTAGCTAGCACCCAGTTAATTACAGATGATTCCATTCCTAATCCACTCAATTTATCCTATAAAGGAATATAATTTATGAAATAGACAATAAAAAACAAATTTAAATGCACTCCATACAGATTCCCTGGAAACAACTTGCATTTCATCTGCAGCATTTAAAAACATCTGATTTTCTCTTCCTAAATTAACCATAAACATTCAAATGTTATTCTGCTCAAGAGTCCCTTATTTTTGCTGTGGCAAATGAATACAGCGTCCAGTCTTCATGCTGCTGAACAGCAGCAAGGGGTGCTCTGTGGGAGCGTGCCCAAATTAGATCACTGGTGCTCAAACTGTGCCTCTTCAAGGCCTGCAGCACAGATCCTGGGTAATCTGCAAGTCTGAGCAGGGCAAGCCTGGCTTTGGCCGAGTCTCACTGGCTCTGGATGCAGTCTGTGCTGCCACACTCCTCTCCAGGGAACAGTGAAAAATGCTGAACGAACATACTGGTGCTAAGAGGGCATCAATGCTTCTTTTGGAGATGAAGAGAAGAAGCTGACGTGATTCCCAGTGACAGCCAGAAAGTGTGAGAGAGGGAAAAAGGTGAGAAAGAGAGGGAGATCGGAGACACTGCTTTGGCTTGCTCTCTCACTTAAGAATGAAGGGAGAGGAGGATGTCTCCATGGCAACCAGCAAAAAGCGTGGAAAAGCAGAGAGCAACAATGATTATAATAAGATTAGAAGAGGTCACACAGATCATCAAATAGTCCCCCAAAATCTCAAGCAATCATATAAAAATAGCTGCTTAGCCTGGAAGTGCTCCATGGAACAAAAGCTCCACATCCACACACATCATAAAATTCTTCATGATTTAGGACTTATTTCTGTAGGTAAAAATAAAATAAAATAAAATGAAAGATATTATAGTCTGAAGTAAAGGAGATTCAGAGAACAGGTATCCTATATCTTTGTGACAGGCAGGAATTTACTGGATCTAGAGGGTGATTTTAGGACAAGCATCTCACTTCCTGCTGTTGAGCAAGGCTGGCACAACAAACTCCACACATCTGACCAGGAGAATTACTTCATGATACCAAAATTAGGAACCATGTCAACCCTCAGGATATAAGCAAAATGCATCACTGAGATTTCTAACACTAAAGGGAGCACCACATCACCCCTTCTGCATGAATCTTGTCTTTGACACTGCATCAGTGTGGGCTGGTACAGAGCGCACACGTTTCTTAAAGGGGTATCTGTGAAACTGATAACAGGCAATTGGACATCCCACACACCAGAATTTAGTGCAATACTCAATTCACTTCCAGAAAGTGGCCAGAAATCACAATGGGGATTAAAATATAGTGCTCCAAGGAGAAGGAATAATTTAGTTCTCTCACTAGTGGGTGGATGAAATTTTTTTAGAAGACAGAGAAGGAACACATTCACATGCTTCACCATTAGGCCAGAGAACAGGAGATAAATCTAGATGCTACTGTCTAGACAGAATAAAATAAAGATACTCAGTCTGAAACTGAATGATGCTCCACACCTTTAGAAATATGCTGAGTCGTGTCATTTGCCTCTGATATTGGAAGGAAACAAGGGAGACAAAATTGTTTGTACTCCAATGCACTTACACTTGTTAGACATCAGTGACTTTAAATTTCCAAATACAGTTTCACGGTTGTATATTGTTTTCAATATCACACTGATTTAAAATCAGACAATGTCTGATTTTATGTCTCCACCAAACTGACGCTGACCTGAGCTGCAGTTCAGGGTGAAAATCTGTAACTGATGCCTGTATGTTCCATGTGACTGGGAATAGGAAATAAAGACACTTTTCTTATCTATGTTCCTATCCATCACACCTTCATAGAAAGGATACTTCATGTTTCAGAACTGCATGTTTCATGAGATCCTGAAGAATTCCGGTGCCCAAATAAATAAACAGAAAATTCAGGTATATTATATATGCATTTGTAGAATAGATTTTGAATTGGCTCTCTTACATTGCATGATGATTTGTGCTGCATTTTGTTGCTGTTGCAATGTTTTTTCAAGAGTAGGTTACGTCTAATTGGGCAATTTGCATACCCTTTGTGCCTGTCACATTTCTACTTGTGACACTTCCTTCAGGAGTAACTTGAAAGTGCAAATTATACTCACATTGCAATTTCTGACTACAGGACACAGAAAGGCAGCTTAGCTGAAAGTCTCAAACCAGTATGCAGAAGATACAGTTTTCCCACTCTTGTGTGAAGTGCAGCTAAACTTTATGGCTGCTTTACTCCAGAATGAGATAATCCACATGGCAGACTCAATTTCAGCTGATTCGCCTTAACCTTCCTAAGTCCCTCTACAGACATGGACTTAATTTGTGTTTTGCCCTTCCTTCCTCTGCAGGTAACTGTCTCAAGCTTTTTCCTATGTTAACTATGTGAATCTCCATTCCTAAAGCTGTTTTCCTTCTACTGATACTTTCTGCAGCTGTGGCAGATTGCATTGTTTTTCCTTTCCTATTGAAGGGCAGGGGGTGATATCCAACATGTTAGCTTCTTTTCAGCACGCCTGGCAGCAAGGCATATGTGCCTCTGCCTCCCACACTATTTTCTCCATCCCCTGTATTACTGTTTGTAACAGATGTTTTCTCTGGCCTTTGCTTCTTCCTGTCTCAGTGCCCCTTGATTCCACTGGGACATTTGTACCCTGTCATTTTGAAGTCTCTGACAGTTTCTTCTGCCAATACTAATGCCATTATATGTGCTAACAAATAAGTCCTACACACGTACAGGCATCTGTGATACGTGTCCCAGCCACTATCATTGCACCAAAGGCTTATGGCTATCCCTGGGTTAGGGCCAGGGAAGTCCAAGGAGAGCATCTTTATCCCATTCATGCTCTATATGAGCATGAGCATTACCCCTGAATGTTCATCTCACTTGACTTCTTAATCACTCCTACAACATTTATTAAGAAGGAACTTTTTCACCTCTTTTCTAATATTTTTTCAGTAAGAAGGAAATTTTTCCAATTCCTCAGTGGCTAAGCAAGTGATAAGTCCACTAATGAGGGGCAAAAGCAGGACACATAGCACGCCTGGATAACGAGAGAAGTGCTATTGCCTTATCTTTCCCTTACTTTAATAATCTCTCTTTAACAGAAAAGCACATAGTTCAATACACAGCCTTGAGCTTTAAACTTCTGCTTGTCCTACAGGGGATTTCCTGCCCTGTCGGGTGAATTCCACTTAATAATACTGAATTCCTCTAACAGAACAATCCCTTCCTGTGGGAATTTAAAGACTTCAAGACTGTTTATTATATTTTAACTGGTGATTTTCCCTGTAGCTTCAATTGTATTTGGTTTAATTGCACAGAAAATGTTTATTCCCTTCTTATATTTTTCTTTCACAGTCTCAGCTCACTTCTACTTTTCCCACAAAGAGAAGCAAAGTTACTTTTAGGTCGTATTATCTAGCCAATATGCACTTAAGGATGCACTTAAACCCCCCCACAGAGAGGTGTTATTTGCAAAATGTATTACCTTTTCTTTTCTTCAAACACTGTGTGTAATCTCTCCCTTGCTCGAGTCTCTCCAGTGTGACATAGGTAAATTTCACAATAACAAAGCAAGTTCAAACACCACCTCACTGTACATTATACGCCCTCTGGGAGACTTTACCTCATATGTGGTTATTTTGGACCCCTCACAAAAAAAGCACCACAACTCTACAGAAATAAATACGTGTACCAGTTAAATAATATTTTGCTTATACCTAGAATAAGAGATCCAGAGGCATTTTAATATTAAATTATTATTTCCATGCAGCCTAAGCAGCAGACCAGGGTTAGCAAACCCCTGTCTCCTTAGCTGTGCTCAATTTACCAGCAGTTCACACAGTCCTAGCTCTCGGATACCTCAGGTAACCAGCAGCAGATCCCAGGAGCTGCTGGATCATGCAACCTCCCAGGATGGGGAAGAAACAATAGCACAAAGAGGAAGTACAGAACTCAGTGCACCTAATTCACCCTGGGGCCACAGTGGCCACCTAGCCCAGTTCCTGACACAGCCATCCCCATCTCTGGCTGCCAGACCCCAGCAGCTCCAGTTTCATGTGCCACCTGTTTTATGGCTGTTGGTTCTGAGACATTTCCAGCTGCTGGCTTGTGCAAGGAGTGCAGGTACCTGGAAGCCAAAGGTTCTCTTTCTGCTGTACAGATTATGGCACACAGAACCTGGAAGCCAAAGGTTCTCTTTCTGCTGTACAGATTATGGCACACAGAACCTGGAAGCCAAAGGTTCTCTTACTGCTGTACAGATTATGGCACACAGAACCTGGAAGCCAAAGGTTCTCTTTCTGCTGTACAGATTATGGCACACAGAACCTGGAAGCCAAAGGTTCTCTTACTGCTGTACAGATTATGGCACACAGAACCTGGAAGCCAAAGGTTCTCTTTCTGCTGTACAGATTATGGCACACAGAACCTGGGCAGGTATAAATCACCCCTGTGGGATCTCACCCTGCTGAGAATGTTACCTCAGATGCTTCTACAGAAGGTTTTGACCTCAGACCATGGCAGGCAGTCAGCTGAGAGGGGATACCTGACCAGGCCACTGTGGGAAAGAGTAGAGTCATGGGAATTAGTTGCATGCTAACAGAACCATCCTATATTTGGTCAAGTTTCCAGTTCTTGTTTCCATTGGCTCCAAGCCTAGTTCAAATAAGGTCACACCCTGAGTGCACGTTGTGACTGGACCTGTGTGAGCAGGAGAGCAGAGCAGAGCAGAGCATGCATGAGGCAAGACAGGATGGGAGTCTCAGGCTGAGGGAGATGCACTGCTGTGTCCTCTGTATTGGACTAGTCCTTAGGGCTGAGATAGTTTGTGGTAGGACAAAGCATGGCCTCATAAGCAGTTCTTACCACCAGGCTTTTTGGACCTGTTATTAATTTAATTTTGGAAATATTTTGTCTTTATAAAAAAATGTGAGTTCAAGGAAAATATTTACATAACATAAAGTAGTGTATTACAAGTGTAATTTTAGTTAGTAGTAGTGCTGTAATGCAAAGTGAGAAAGGTCCTCATTCTCTTTTCCATTCCACATGTAGAAATCTGATTTAAATGAATTAAGTTAGAGAAGTTTCTTTGGCACTGGTGATATTAAAGAGAAGGATTCAACCATATATGACTTACATACCTCCAGAAATATATATGATAAGCACAAGCGTATCACAGTATTAATTTTTAAATTATATTGCACTTAATATTAGAGTTTTCTATTTAAAATACAGTCAGATGATAAAAAAAATCTAGCAAGAAATAAATACGTAGGTTATCTAATGAAACATATTTGAATTTCTGCTGAGACTCTTTAACTTTTAGTTGAGACCTCAATCAAAGCCAAAGATCTAAAAATCCACACAGTTCAAAAGAGATTACTTTATGATACTGATTCTGTAGCCTGGGACCATCTTTGAGGTATGTAACTGAGTTCTCTGATGATATCTGTAAAAATGCTGTTTGTAGCCAAGCATTTGCACAATGCACATAATGAAATGGATTTTCTTTTTTCTTAAATGCATTTTTAAACCCTGGCAGTTTGTTAAAAAGGAAAGAAAATCAAAAGTAAACCTTACTATACTTGATAAACAAATCACAGCAATCTTATAAAAAGGTTATTTTTTTTAACATATATACAAACAGTTTCTATACAATTTACGTATATAACACGTAAATTGTTATAGTACATTTTTTTCTTTTAATCTCAGTGGTAGTACAGAAATAATATGGACCACCTCATTGTTATATAACAGTACCATTTTAAAAGGGAGATGTGCTTGGTGATATAGTAGTTTTACCATCTGTAACCTCTTTCATTCTAATGAAAGCAATAATTTTAATTAAATGTTACAAGCAATAGCACAGTATAACACCTCAAATTGAAGATATAATTTCCAGCATATGGCATAAGCTTTTGTATTTGGTCCAGACCAAGAAAAAAGAAGTGTTTTATTTAATATTTGAGGTTGTAAGACATTTTTATTACCATGTAAAGTTTCAGAAATATTTCTGAACTATGGAAACCAGTTTCAAGTTAACAACTGAGGTTCTGGATCCACTTCAAAGCTAGCAAAAATAAAATAATACTTGAAGTTTAGACCTCTCTGAAGGCTGTGAAAAACCCTTTGATTTTTTTCACTTTGAAAATAGTTCACTTAAAAATTTTAACTACAATAGAGATAACCATCTGATGGCTGCTCAGTGGATCCTATGAAATAAAATCAGCTTCAGTCTGTAACATTTACGTAGTACTCAGGAGCAACATTTGTTAGCAGAAAAACCACAACACTTTTTCTCACTTATGGAAGTGCTCATCTTGATCCGAATGGCTCAGGTTTTGGAAGAATTTCCTTCCCATATTAGTCATGCCTACATGCTTTCCAAATTATCAGCAGTCTAGACTATGCAAACACAGCTTTGCCTTATTTGCATATCCATCCCAGATATTTTAAGATTGCTCCCTTTGTAACTGTATCCTGATGGAAAATGCAGACTTCCTACTTACAGAACAAATAAGAAAACAACAGAGTAGTTGACATCTGCCTGCATGATATCATACAGACTACAGAAAAAATAAATATCCTTGGCAATGAAAATAACATGAGAAACAATAATATTTCATATTCAAAATATTATTGCAATGTTTTTAGCTATCATAAACACAAGCCCTGTAAATCTTTGCTGAACTGTTGGCATTCATGATTGAGTCTTTGCAACCATAAAGGTTGGGAAAGGTTTGAGGACAGAGAAACCAAGCAAAGGGAAATTACCACACAATTTTCCATTTCCAATAGAAGCTAACTTGATTATTTCACATTATAGAGCTAAAGCTTGATTTACTATTCCCAAGTTTCAGCTAATTTCTCCATTATCAAATCTGATGTGATACTGAATGAGTAAGTGAAGGATTCTCTGAGCCTGACACATCTGACAGATGACACAGATAATAAGTTCAGTTCTCCCATCACAAACCAGCCGCAGTTCTTTGGAGACTACACTCACTCTAAATGATCCTGAGTTTAAAAGTCACAAACATTAGGTTTCTAGAAGAAGTCAAGTGAGAGAAAGAAGCAGGGTAAACTTAACAAGAGTTACTTTTCATGCTGAAGATACACTTGTGCATCAGCATGAAAGAAAAGACAGACAAGAGAAGTTGGCAGTAACACCAACTTGTTTTCAAAAAATATATTTTTATCTTTGCCTCTGCAGGAGAAACCTTTTCATCATTCATGTGTTAAGCTTCATTTAGAGTCTAGATGGTTGTGTCCATGTACACTTGCAAATAAAATGTTATTTATGGGCTGATCTAACAAATATTTACTACTGAACATATGGGTGAATGTTCAGCTGGTGTAAATCAGCAGAACCACCAATCTCATTTACATTAGCTGAGGCTACAACATGTTATGTTTATTACATTAGGGAGCCATTCATATGGATAGGATTTACCCTGGTAACCATCTATAGGTTCCTTGATCCAATCTACATATTGATGATGATGGCAGAATCCCTTCCCTACTTATGCTTTATGCAATGCAGAGCCTTAAACCATTGCTTAATGAATATTTTGTTATATATCATACACAAATTAAAGATCAGTGTTGTGTGCCCGATATTTTCATAGAAACCAACTGAAAAGTTACAATATTCATCTGTAAACCCTTATTATAATTTTACAGTCATATGAAGGACACAGCAATGCACACCCCAGACCAAAAAGGTGTGAGCCATAGCATAACCCTGAGCACTTCCTGCAAAGGGCAGGAATACTTTGGCTGCTGTTCAGGACACTCAACACCTCATAGGATTTACTCAGCAAGCCTCAGTGTGGAATCAACAACTTGTCAGAATATTATACCAAAATCAAGTAGGGTTCTGGAGTAAGAGAGACTGAAAGCACTTTTTCCTTACACATCCTCTTTATCAAAAGAGGGAAGTGTTTATGTGAAGAGCTTCTACTGCAACATTCACCGTGATCCATCCCCATATGTCAGTTAGCTTTAGATCATTATTTAAAAAAACCAAACCCACAGGTAATCAGTAATTTAATTTCCCTTTTAGCTCTGGTTGAAAGGCAATGGTAAATCTAAAAATTACTAATGCAATTTGGTACAGAAGTTATGCTACAATAGAAATTTCATATACTTTTGTCACATGTTATATAACCACAGTTAGCAAGTTAGATTTGCCTATCTACTAAACAAAGAGGATAACTACATAGCAGGATAACTGGAGGTAAAACTGAGTTTTCTTCTTTCCACTCCAGCCTCTCTTTTCTCATTTTCTCTTAATTACCATATTTTCCGTATTACTTCCTAAAGCATTTATGGCTTTCATTTTGAACCAAGGATCAAATATTTAAAAAACATATTTCCCTCCTGGTTCTAAACTGCTTTACTCATTCTTTCTTTTTCCAGACAACTATTCAAAGTTGTTGTTCAAGTAAGTAGTAATAAAAGGTAGCAGACAATTGACCTCTGTATTTCTGGAAAAGAAATTAGTGAAACTCTCTGGAGACCCAGAGACATGGGTGATATATTACCACCTGTAAGGGGTTTATAAAGGCATTTTTTACAACACCCACACAGTTATAATCAACTTACATATTTTAATGTAGAAGCATTACAACCAAAATAGAGAGAAATCTGTTTTTTAAGCAACTTATTTCAGTTTCTTTGGACTGATACTCTCTCCTTTAAAACATCTATTATTATAGAACTGATATCACAAAGACAACTGATAGTGGAGGCAGACATAATCAACTAAAGTTTTCAACATTCCTTAGCTCATCCAACAACCAATAACCATCTCCCTGCTAGGGTTTTGCAATAGAAGAAACAATGTAAACTAGGCACTCTCATTTTTCATCCTCTCCTTAGGGGATTTTTGCTTGTCATCATCCCTGCATGCATTTACCCCTTTATAAGTGAGACCTAGAATCTGTCTTCAATAAAACATTTCAGGTAAACAGTTGAAAAGTGTGATTGCCAGCCAGTGATCTCAACTAAGACATCTTATTTCCTCTTTTGAGACTAGAACTAAATCTTAAGTATCATTGAAAACACATTCCTTTCAGTAGTTATACATTTCTAGGACTTCATAATTTACTATTTTCCCCTTTAAAAGGAAAAGATGAGTTTTCATCTCAATGGTCTCATTTTCCATGCTTGAAGTGCTAGATATAGCAGTGCTACATATTACACTTCTAGTGAAATCCTTCCAAAAGACTACAAAAACCAAAATGCCAGAAGGAAATAAATCTACCACACATTACTTTTGCCCACTCAAATGATTTAGTTGGTCATCTGAAAAAAAAAGTAAATAAAGCATGTGCTGATTTTGATTCGGAGAGAATTCATTTTGTTCACAGTAGTTAGTATCAGACTGTGCTTAGATTTGTGATGAAAATTGTTGATAATTTAGGGATGTTTGCATGAATGCACTTCTTTATAGGTACATCCTTTGTAGTGCTCCTGTCAGAGTCTCTGCAGGGGAAAAGAGTGGTTGCATTCTTGCTCCCTTGGTCTATTCCAAGAATGTCTCAAAATGAGAGGTTGCAATTGCCAAACCTTTCTAGTTTCCTGTGTCTGGTGCTAGACATGCTGGTGCATTAACAGGAACATCATGATGCAAACTTCACAGTATTGCTCACTTCCTAGTTTAAGGGCTAGACAGTGTAAGAGGGGAGATGGAGATGCCTGGCATATGTCAAACAAGATTTCATTCAGTGTGTTGTGCTGCTCTCACAGATCCCTGGATCTACACTCAGTGTACTTTTCTAGTGATATACTGCAACAGAACAACTTTTACGAATTTTTGTCTTTATTTTAATCAGAAATGGAGGAAGGAATGCAAGGAAAAAAAAGCACCAGCAATTCAAAGTTCAGTTCCAAAGAAGTAAAAATCAATTTCTGATTGCATGAACACAGGACAAAGCTTGGGAATTGTTCTTGATTAATAATGTTCATGTTATGAATAGACTTACCGGAAGGAGGAATGCAAATCAAAGATTCCATAATGATTTCTAGTAGAAGCCTTCATGACTAGAATCCAGACTGAGATGATTTAGAATTCATACAAAGGTATTGGTCTACTATTTTGAATCTGTGAGGGCTATGGGTTTGCTGGCATCAATTTTTTTTTTTTAATTGAGAACTAAACATGACATTTCCAGAAGCAATATAGCAAGGAAGATTTCTTCATACTGGTGAGAATGTCTGTTTCGAACAAGTTTGAAGTGACATAAGCCAATTTCTGATTCAAAAGGCTTTATAACAAACACAGTACAGTTGAGCTGTTTTATTACATTTCCCAGAATGAAGTGTTAAAAGAGCTATAGAGGTTTGGGATTGGGGCTGACTAGAGCCTTATCACAGAAAAATAAGTCATCTCTAAGGCAAAGGAGCCTTCACTTATTTATGTTTGTCTACTTGACATAGGTAAAAAAAAGCTAAAGTTGGGTTGTAAAAATAGAAATCAAAACCAGATCAGGTGTCAGTGAAATCAAGCTGTTTTCATCAAGATATTAAGCTGGTTAAATGACTGATCATTTGTTTGGTTTTGTATATTTTTTTTTGTTTGGTTTGAGTGGGTTTTTTTGTTTCGTTTAGGTGTTTTTTTTATGTTCTGATTTTTGATGGTGTGGTTTTTTATGGTGTTGAGGTCTTGTTGTTTGTGGTTTTGGAGTTTTTTATGCATGTGATTGCAATTAAATTTGAGTGTGATGATGTTTATAATGATATAGCCTGTTGCGAACTGAAGACCCTCAATAGGACTCTGTGCCTCAGATGTTGCATTTTCTGATTTAGTTGCCTTATAGAGCCATAGAATCATCAAGGTTGGAAGAGACTATCAAGATCATCAACCCAGCACTGCCACTGTAACCCCTAAACCACTCAACAGTGTCACTCAGTGCTAGACCCAGACACTGCTTGAACCCCTCCAGGGATGGTGACTTCACCACCTCTCCCAATTCATGGTAAAATACAACAGAAAAAAGGGGGGAGTTGCCTATGAATCTTCATCCATTTTTAAAGAATAACAAAATTAATTCCCCACTGAGAAATACATTTTATAGAAAGATAGAGTGACCTGATAAGAGAATAGAGCATGTCTGTAGGCAACACAAAAATAAAATCTGGGTCTTTCAGTTCTTAGAGCATGGGTACCCTGTGACTGTATATTTTAAGCATCAGCATAGCCCAGAACCCAGCAAAAGATAAAAGATTCAAGTTAGTTAAGCTTTCACAGTAGAAATTTGATGAGCTTGCAAGCCTGCAATTACAAAGGCACTTTGAGCCCTGTCTCAGTGCATCAATGTCTCTTCATCTGCTTTGTATGCTTCCTAACCTTTCACATCCATAACCCCAATACTCAAAAGTAAGAGTTCAATGACACAGCTGAAAATTTAAAACTCACTTTACATGTGTACATGAATTTCCCACCATGGGCTGATGTTCTCACAACAATTTTGTGCAAATCTATGTTGGAAAACTTGTTATGTAAGATGGTCTCCCCTCAAGTGAGCATGCATCATGCATGCTTTCGCAGGAAGCAGGGCACAAATACATGTATGGAGATATTTTTCACTTCACAAATATTCCCATGTAAAAATGACTCCTTTCTACCAGTGAAAACTGCTCTGAGTTCTTTTTACAAGAACAAAGTGAGAAGAAAAATGTTTTGCTTTTTCATGAAACTAAGAAAATAGGATTTCCCTGTATATCTGAGAAAACATTTCTGTTCAGCTGTCACACTGCTCAACTGAATAACTATAAGCCAAATGAATATTTGGATTGTACATAACTCTTGCTAGTTTTAAATTGGAGACATCTAGGCATAGAATTTGACCTAGTTTTTTTTCCTCAAGAATAGGAAAAGAAACAGAAAGAAGTGGTGAGATCAATTCACAGCTGATTCAAATTTCTGTGGACCACTAAATCTAGAACATGGTCTCATAAACAGTGTCTTGACAATCTCTAGCAAAACAAGCTATCAGAAATGCCAACTATTGTTAGCTAATTCTGGAACTGTAACAGAGTTTTGCTTTGGTTCTATATCTCATAATTTATCATGGATTTGTATATTATTTGCCTAAATAGAATTCCTCCATAATTTTGTCAAACACTGCTAGAAGGAACTGTATGTTACAGTCATTCAAATCAATAGACATATTCAAAGAGCTGAGCATAAAACTAACTTGACTGAATGTGAATTTTGACTCTGGCTGCAGTCAAAAGTTTGGAGCTCTTGTTCTAATTTTTACCAGAGACAGAGCTCAACAGACCCATCTCATCACTCACAGAACAGAACTGCACTGAACCATGTGGTATAAAAGAGATCCGCATTCACTGGCACAGAATAATCTTCTCCATTCACACACACACAGTTTAAGGACTAGCACAAAGTCTGTAGCACTCTTTGATCTTCTAGAGCAAACTACTGCTTGCTGTATCACAGTTTGGTTGAAGCTGCTCTTTTCATTCCACCCATTCTCATGATGGGGCATGCCCTGGGGAGAACATGGAAATGTACCCTGTACCCATTCATGCAGCAGTAAACTGCTGAGGAGAGACTTCAGGATTCAGTTTTTTATTTTATTTGACTGTATTACATTGTTCTTGAACCTCCCACTAGAAGAGCAGAGGAAAACAGAGTAGTAACAAACCTAACTATGGTTTTGAGAGCCCAACTTTATCCTGCACTGCTAAATAGATTGTGAGGCAATTCCTATCAATGTTTCTAATAACAGCTACATTCTTACTGAACAAAAATTTCCTGCTCATCAGGAAATCATTCTTTTTCTCTTACACATGTAGGGGAATTATTTTCACACCTTCTAGCTCTTCACTGCTAACCTGTCTGAAGCTAGCTCTCAAAAAGGCTCAGCAAAGACCCGACTCTTTCCCTATCTCTCTACATCCAAACTCTGGGATCTAATGCATTTAATGC
Organism: Agelaius tricolor; assembly: GCF_023055355.1. Lineage (NCBI taxonomy): Eukaryota > Metazoa > Chordata > Aves > Passeriformes > Icteridae > Agelaius > Agelaius tricolor. Next base: position 17,634,460 of record NW_027269271.1, on the reverse strand, counting down.
TGGTGTTCTGTCAAAGTTAATAGTCATAATTGTCTAATTATCAGCTTTAGTATGATGGTAAAACCTTTTAACATTTCATTTTTCTCTGAGGAATGTGTATTGCAGTTTCTGGAATGCTGCCTTACCCTTCTTTTGGGAATACTTAGGCAAAGAATTCATTTTGCTCTCAGCTAAATGAACCTTATGCTCTCCCTCTGTAGCCATACTGTCTCTTTGCAGAGCTGTTTTACATGAAGTGCATACATCTACATTGAGATATACAGTAAATTCACCAGCATGTTCTGTTGCCAAATTCCCATCTCAGTTACAGAGATGCAAATCACATTCTGAGTAATTTTGTTGAGCTTATCAGAATTAGCTTAGCCATGCAAAGTCATGATATTTTAAATTCCCTCTGATTTAGTCACTATACGTGCTGAGGTGTTCAAGGTACTGAAGTTAAAGGAGTCCTGTGATGGCTCTAAACTACACCAGAACACACCTTCTAGTCAAAGTGTACTCTGTAGGTAACTGAGTACAGTTCCAAAACATCCAGGCTGGATTCTCCATCAACTTATTCATCCAAAGTACATCAAATCACAGTGAGAGACACCAGGTATAAATAAATGCTGAGAAGAATAACATAGCAATAATTTTTCTTTATGGCAAATGGAAACATATAAAGAGATTCAAGTTAAGGGCATTGGCTACTCTGATGTTCTAATAATAAACCTGAAGTTAGAAGTACATTCAATGAGGATTACATTTTGTAAACCACGGCTTCCTTCCTTACAACTTAATTTTTCATCTTATTGTTTGAAAAGTAGGGACACATTTACAATAAAATCCATAAGAGGCAGCTTTAAATGGCAGAGGGAACAGGATAGCTGGAGCTGCACAGAGCCCTGCACAAAGGAACTTCTTGTTTTATTGATCATCTCATGAGTAACCTGTCTAATGTTGTTTTGCTTGCAATGTTTAAGTCACTTCTAAAGTAGCTCAGATGCTATGGGGTTTGGGCACACAGATATACTGATAATGAGATTCTTTTCCTTCTGTGCCCTAATTGTAAATTTTATTAATAAAATAGTATATTTCTCTTATTGGACGAGTTTCATGCTGTGTCCCCATAATTGTAGAATTCTGCTTCTGCTCCTCCATAATACTTGAAAACTCCACTGCCACTTAACCAGGAAGATGTATAAATTCATTCCCTAGAAGCAGGATATCTGCACTGCACAGTTTAGAGACTTGTCTTACTACCCACATCTTGGAAAAACTGCCTGTCCCAGAAAAGGGCTCCATAAGAAAGAAAAGTGCAGCAAGTGATCACACAAGGATCCCTTTTATTAGGCTAGTAGAAAAATGACCTTGCAGGAGGACATCCTTTCAAAAGTAGCTAAATCTGCTGATGACACAGAGCTGAGAAGTAGTAAATGCAGTGGAACAGAGCAAACAAAGTCATAATGATTTGGATAGAATTAGGCTTATGAGATGCTAAGTAGTTTATGCAGTTCCATGTAAAGAAGTAAAAGGTGATGAGGCTAGGGACCAAAAATAATCACAGAGTCCAAAATCTAAATTAAAGCACAACAGAGAATAGAGACCAGGAAAAAAAAAGTGAGAATGAGATAGTTCAAAGTGTTTTCCACAATCATACATAATATATTGGAGCAATATTTTGCAGTGATTAAAAGGCACACAAAAGTTCAGAGCAAAAAATTGTAAGGTAGAGGGGAAAGAATAAAAAGGGAATTTTTTTTTTCAAAGGAAGACATTCTGGTACCACATGAAAGACTACTGAGGCCACATGTTGAATATTGTGTGCAATTCTGATCACCACATTACACTGCAGAAATGGCAACACTAGGATGAAATAAAGCACTAGACGGACATCAACACATCTTACAGCTTGGGAGGATAGGTTATTCACTGTGAAGAATGATTAGACAGCTTCAGATTAGTCAGCTGTAGATTTTTGAAATGATTTACAAATAATCATAGTGTTATGTCTCATCTTTAGAGGAAGGGCATGGATTGATGACAGTCTGATAGCAAATTCATGCAAAATGTTAAATTAGGTATTAGAAAGCACAAACAGTAATTCAGCTAGACATTGAAATACTTTGCCAAGGCACACTGTAGCAGTTCTGTTTATTTTAGGTTCTCAAAAGCAGGCTGGATTAATTCAGTCTGATTCTGCAATTTTTAACAGGCAAACACCCTATTAACTTAGCAAGAGTTTTGTATGCAAAATACATAGCATTGAGCTCATAATTCATTAGACTTTGAAGGAGTTGAAAAAATTTAGAGATACAGTTCATACTGACATCAAGGACAACTGTGTTGCTAAAATTCCTGCACAAATTATTAGAAATGCTGTTTTGAAAGGCATAACTCTGAGTGAATTATGTAAGTACATGCTTAATTTGATAGCCAGAAGACTTCTGAGACAGTCAGTGAAACCACTAATTTAATTAAAGGTAAGATCCTGTTTAGGTCATGGGTAAACTGTGGGTAAATTCATGAGAGATTTGCAAGAAGGTTTTTTTAGCATGCAGTCTACATTCTTCTCATGTATTCTAAAACCTGTGTAGGCTCACATGCAAAAAGGCAAAATATAAATACCTTAATGTTCTTACATGAAGCTAATTCCAAAGCTGAAATTGAAAGTGGGCCAAAATTTGTGTGACAACTTGACTAGGTCTTTGAAGACTGACTTTTAAGAATTCAAAATATTAATCTAGCACCTACCAAGGATCAAGCATAGAAATTAAAGGTTGTTTAAATACCTAACTAACATTTCAAGAAAAAAAGTAATCATTATTAAAAAAAACCACTTAACTTTAAAAAATGTACCTAATTTCATTTACTTCATGTTATTAGGTATCTTTTAACCTTTGGACACTACAAACTAAAATATTTCAAAAAAAATCTGAAAACACATCTTGATGGTGACATGCTACATATTATATCATTACAAGATACTACATAAAACATTCTGTCTTGCAATATTAATTCCAAATAACTACATACAGAACTTGCTAAAGCAACTTAGATCACACCTTAAATAGATATGAATTAATTTATTTTCAGGGCTTTTAACTAGTTTCCACTCCGGGAATACCAAAATTTGTTGTCAATAATGTCTGGATTAAAAAACTAGCACTGGTTGGGCACTTTGACTGGCAGAAATTCTGTGAGAACAGCAAGACAGAGACATCATAAAAATGCAGGGAAAAAAAATAACCCTCCAAAGCTCATAAAATCAATTAAAAGAAAAAAACCCACCAACCAACAAACCCCTCTAAAAAATAAAGCTGAACTGGAACTGAAATGTATGTAGGACACACAAAGGAACAGAGAATCAAATAAAAGGGATGGCAATGAAAGGGAACAGAATTTTCTAGAGAGATGAAAAGTAGCCTGGGGGAAGCCTCCAGAAAAAGAATTGCATGAAAGTGTTACAAAACAAGAGGAAAGGTGGAAGAAGAAACCAGTGAGTAATGAGAAAGTAGGAATTTCACAAAAGCACAAAAGATGAAAAATAAAAGCACAAAGAGGAAGAAAAGTGCTAAAAACTGTTGAAAACCTCAATTTTTCTTCTCCTTCCATATATATTTGCCCTTTAGGAATCCTTCTTTCATTTATTTTTATTTCTTCAGAAATTGCAAGATAGGACTGCAGTGGAAACAAGGTTAAAATCTGTTTCATTTTCACCCATGTAAAAATTAAAAACCCAAATAGGAGAGATGACTCTGACAAGCTATGAGGCTTTACTTGAATGCTTGAAGCCATAACATCCAAAACTTCCAGTGGGGAATTATACAGGTGTGCAAAGCCCCTGAAAAATCAGCTTCTACATGACAAGACATGTATTTAAAGCTTTTCATTCACACGCACTTCCATCCCTTTGCCTCCCTTTCAGAATTTCCTGCACATGACAGACAGAGCTACATGTAGCACAATCTGCAGAAAGACTTATCACTACTGTTGTAACACCTGATCAAAGCAAAATGAAAGAGAAGTCCTTGATACGGAGGAGACAGTATTGCAAGTGTGAAGAACATGATCTCACCTTTCTGAAATACCTGTTTTCAGAAATGAAGTTGTTTCTCCTCTCTCCCACTCAGAAAGGCCCACTCTACTGATTGCTCTTTCACTTTGGACTTTCAAGTTCTGTAAGACCTATATGTGTATGTAGCAACAGACAGAGTATGATGTTCAAAGTGAGGAGTCCAAGCTGGAGAGAGCAATTTCTGTATTTAAAAGACTTTTTGGAAAGGATTCTAGAGGCACAAAGATTAGTTTTAAGTACTTCTCATTAGAATTTAGGAGGAATATGGTTTTCTTCCACCCTAAAGATTTCCCAAAGCTGTCTATTAAAAATCGAGGGAAATCTCTAATGGAGAATAACACAGCATTTTGGATACTCTTGTGTTCTGTTTCTGACAGAAAACTCTCATCCAATTACCTACATCCCAAAAAAACATATTAACTAGCAAACTGCTATGTAGTCTGGCATGCTGTTTTCCTTTTGGCCATTCGCTAAAAGTCTCCAAGAAAACTTCAGCCAAGCAAATGAATGTAAAGACCTACTAGACACAGTAGGCAATATTTTCTCATGAGAAAATATTGTAGCTATAAAAACCCAAATCAGTAGTCCTTGATGATGTTGTGAGGTTCTCTCATTTCTGTCAGTTTTTGGAAAGTGAATCACTAGCAAAGCTCCTTCTAGGTACTAGCAAAAGATAGACATGAAAAAAGACAGAGATTAGAACAACCACATTAACTTTAAAGAAATGATAGTTCAGTTCAATGTACTTGTTTTGAAAGAAAAAAGTGGAAGTGGTGATACTATACTGAGAAGAATGACAACACGCCCAAAACAGCCCCTTACATTTCCCAGGTATTTTCTCTTAAGGTATTACAGTGTGCTGCTTGGCTTCTAGAAAACTAAGGAATGAATAAATTTGTTTTATTGTTATTGGTGTGTATTGTGCCATCTTGATTGACTTCACAAATATTTATTTCTCCCGTAGAAGGAGAGCCATTTCCTGGAACAGTGTCACAACTAAGTTGTCTAATGCAAGCCAAACGGAGCCACAGTGTTTTCATGGAAGGAAGAAAACTGTCAGAGGGACCAGACTATCCAAGATTTTGCCTAGATTAAGAGTTACTTAGATAGCTAAATTTTAAAAAATAACCAACAAAAAAAACAAAAAACGGCAGGCTGTAAAATTTAAGAACACAAACTAGCTATTTAGACCTGGAGCTCAGGAATTCAGTAAATTTAGTAGAGCTGATGAGGATTTAAATAGTTTCTCTCAATCAGAGTAACAATGTATTCAGTGCCTATATTAAAATAAAATTAAATAGTATGAAGATCACATACTTTTCTTCAGTTTACTTTTCTTCTAGTTTTTCTGAAGACAAAATGGTTTTGTTTGCTGATCTACTCCTGGGAGAAAAATGCACCAAAACTAACAGCACAAAATAGGACTCCATTTCAGCTGCACATTCATCATCTGTATGTGATGTATTCATTAAAGCTGTTCATCACATTGATCTGAATCTCCATGGTTCCAGACATTTTCAGTAAGTCCTATATTGCAGAATGAATATTCAGTATGCTTCCTTCTAAAACTCTAAATTCCAGAGTTTATTTTTATGAGATTTGCAAGCCTGTGACAGGAAAATTGTATTTTGAACACACTTTTAAGATCCCAAGGTTTCTTTAAAAGTGAATGGTCAGTGTCCCAGAAGGATAAAAGAGAACATTTGATGGTGGATGTTCTGTTTATTGTATGAAAAATCTACTCCTCCTTTGAGACTTCACAAGCTGGAAATACATTTTCTCTGCTGTCTGTTACACTTGGGTACTTCTGCTTAAATTATCCATTCCATAGATTCCTTCTTGTCTTAACTTCAGGCTTGTCACATTAAGACATGACGGAACACTAATGCAAGCAGCTTTTATCTAACAGATACAAATGGTATTGACTGCTATCTCCCTAAACTTCTTTTTCTAGTGGCTTAATGCAAACATTTCTAGTTAAAGCATCTAGGAAGTCAAGACATTAAAATACATTTCTAAAGTTAATACACAGGCCATTTTCATTCCCGTATATTAAAAAGAAAAAGGATACTGTAATCTCACAATATTAATGTCTACATAAAATAGGTCTCAGAAATTAATGCAAAAAAGTTTTCATTGGGAGTGTGTGTAGCTCACTTGACTCTTGTTCCCAAATCGGGAATGGGGACCATTAAAGAGATAATGCTAGACAGCAGAGATTGTCAGTAAACAGAAGTAGATCAGCTGCTAAAAATTCATTCAGGTTAGTAAACCAAGCCAGAAATTCCACATTGTTAAAAGCTTTGTCACAGTATAGGACAGCAGCTATGATTAAAAACCCCATGGATGGGAATAAAGACAGATTTTCCTCTTCCAGCTATCATAGAACATGTTCCTCTAGGCAAGTGGGCCTTATGAAGTTTTAAGGCATCTCACTGTGGTGAAAAAACATTCCAGTCTCAAATCTCAGTCTCAAAGATATCCCCAGCTCAGCTATACAGTTTGTCCTCTACATAAACCTCAAGAGAATTTTGTAATCCCAGCCTGAGAGTGACAAAATGGAGGAAAATGATTGCATCAAATGGCATATACATAAAGGTGTTGTCTTTTGACTTACATTTGACGAAATTATCACTATGAAAAGTGCTTTGGTCTAAACACGGTACTATATCTAATCTTCTGCATTTTAAAATCAAGACAAAAAGTAGTGTTGGTGAAAGTGGAATGGAGTAATTAAAAACATGGGGGAAGCACACATTCTTTTTCTTTTGTAAAAGGAATCCCATTATAACAGAATTTTCTTAGTCCTTGTGTTTTAACTAGATTAGGCTTTCCATGTAATTCAGTGTTACCCAGCTGGCCTACTGTTTACTTTATGCTGGTACTACAGGACTTATGTAATATTTCCTTTTAATACAGGACTATTCAATTTCTCTCAAAACCACCGTCTCTTTCACCATTTTCATGCTTATGGTAGGTAAAGAATGGAACTGAAACTTTACAGTGACTATTAGAAATAGAGAGTAAATATATAGAAGTAAACACAGTCAATATCAATTACAAGAGCAGGGTTATATATTAATGACTTCTGTTTTGAAAATTGCTGCAAAATACATTATGCTTTACATTAGAAGAGGGATTATGCTAAAAGTACCACTACATTAATGGTACTTTCCCATCTGGAGAGATGAAAAATTTCAGAAACACCCAGTCAGACAAAAATCTAATTCAGATTTTATTGCTAAAACGGCCAGCCAGCACAAAGTACTTAAAGTTAATATTTATATTTTTAACAATTGTTCTTTTATGAGTAAACAGGTAAAATACTTGCAAGAAACAAGCTGCACAGAATAAAACACTTCTGTGTGACTAGTGTGACTGGCTTTTTACTATGAAAAGATCTGGCACTTTAGCCCTGGCTCAGAAAGCACCATTCTTTATTTTGATATTGGTCCCTTTTTGGCCCTAATTAAAGCAGACAGTGATGTAAAGTGCCTTTCTACTTTGTGCACATCCATTCACTGACATTTGGATGTATAACAGCAGCTTGCGGCTCAACAGCAAGATACCCCAGATTGGAACATGCATACAATTCCAGATATCAAAGTTAGCTTCAGTTTGACTTTGTGAGATTCTAAAAGCAGCTGTGCTTTGTTGCACTTCCTCAGATCCCAATAGTGATTTAGTGCTGAGGATTATATATTTGTCTCTTATGTGTCAAAAGTCTTATCCCAAGTGACATTACAACTCTGTTTTTGTATTTAATGTAAAAACATGATAGCTCCACATTGATGATTGTCAGCAGTTGCTATTTATCATCTGTCAAAACTTTTCCTCATGGGAAGACAGAAAATCAAATGGATTATGGCTGGTTTTTTAGTTGCTTAAAGGAATCTTACATGACACAGGCTAAAGAGAATGGCGAAACTGCTCCTGACAACCACGTTAGCATTCACAGCAATATGCAATTTTATGTTCATAGCAGGAGAACTGTCAGCCTCCTGACAAAGCAGCACATTTGAAAATGCTATGTCGGTTCACTCATCTGACCTCTTGGTTGCAAGATCACCTGATGCCATGGTGTGTATTTACCCAATCCAAAAAGAACAGGAAAAAGCAAGGCTTCGAATAAACACAACAGATGAAACATCTAATAATAGATGCATAAATGTCTAGTACTTGACTTTTGGTTAAGATTTTTAGAACTAAGAAACAATGAGAGACAGAACCTGCAATAGGTCTGTGCCTCAAGTAACTCACTCGCACTTTTTCTATAACTAGAATGTATCCTCTCTTCAAAAAATGAGGAACTTAATCCCATTAAAGGTGTTTTCTCTAACAAGTCTGGAGAAGAAACTAAAGAGAAGATACTCCTTTAGACTTAGGCACTTGCATCTACAAAAACACACAAAAACATTTCATCACAGAGATAGCGATGAATTTTACATAAAACTTGCAAAATTCTTTCTAGCTACCTTCAAAAATGTGAAGCCACAAAAATTGACGGAAGCTTAAAAATTTATCTTTTTTTTTTCTTCTTTAATGCTTTAAAATATGTCAATTTGTATACAGAAGTATGAAATAATTAAATGAAACATACTGTCTGTTATTTACTCCTAATATCTGAAAATATAAGGTATTCAAGAATTGGAGTTAAATCCCCCAGAATCACAGTGAATTTCAGAAAATTGTAAACCCAGGAAATGTGGGAGTTAACTGCATTATGAATAGACTCTTCATTCAGTCTGTATTCTGGAGAAACCATGAACCTGGTTCATATTGCAATGCTGTGAAAAAGGCTATTTTAATGATATATCATTTGGCATACAATCTACAAAAGTGGTTTGCAGGTCCAGCATTCTCCTTAACCATGCTCTCCTTAACCTGCTGCAGATTTGATGTACTTTTATCTTTAATCAACCTACTGAAAGGGATCCACAGATAAATATGCCCCACCTCTAATTTTGATCAGATAACAGGAAGATTAAGGAAAAATTCAGGGAAGCAAGAGGGATTTAAATGAATAAAATAGAATAAAAGATTTAAAATTCAGTCTTTCTAGTTTCACCTTACACTGCCAATAGAGAAATCAGCTTTATTTCAACCTTAATGGCTGCATGGAGATTACTGGTCAAAGTGCAGAGAATACAAAGTCCCTGTTATAGAAGCACTTCTGAAAAACCTGAAGCTTAGATCTGGGCTTCCACCTTCTTTGAAGCTTATTATGAAAACCTGTTCTATGACAAATGTCCAGATAATGATATACTGTAAAAATACCCTGGTTTTCAAGATCCATCTTACAGACTTGTGCTGCACTGTACCACCACTGGAATCACCCTTTAAAAAAAATGTCCTTCTACATCTGCTAAAAAGTGACAGAAGTCTGGGTATCTCTAAAGAATCTGAGTTCAAAAAGAGTATTGCATTCTGTACATAGCCAGAGACAGTACTAATATTAAGTTAGTGAACAACAAAACCCCAGTGATTAACTTAATTAGAAACAAAGGGATGTATATAATCAATTAAAATTTAATTAATAATTTAAAATCATTATAACATCAATAAAATGCCACCAAAAGCCAAAAAACCCCAAACCACACAGATGGGAGGGGTCAAGACTGTTAGGATGTAATACCAGGTCTAAATCGGTTTCAGTGTCAGGCTTCCTTTACATTACACGCACACAATGTGGGAAGAAAAATAGATTTTTATACAAGATAAAAGGATACTTCTCAGAAAAGGCAGCCTTTTTCTCCACTTTAGCATAGATGTTCTGCCTTATTAAGGGATGCATTAATTTTACTTCTCTGTGAAGCTGTAGTAAGTGTATTCTCTTTCTGTGCAGACATATTTTGAGAATCTAGTGGTAATACCTGAGGCATATAAATATTATGGTGATGAGTTTCATGGAGAAATGAAAAAAAAGGTGTTGACTTTATGCCTTGTCTGCATTTACTAACTGAGCTGGAGAAATTTGGTTTCACTGTTAGGTAATCTAATATTTGTGAACAGGAAGGATGAGAAAAGATGCATCTAATCACCTTTGAATCTCTCTGGGTGCAGTGACAGAAGAGCATTTGAGAGGTGAAAACACAGCCAGACCATAAATTTCTAAAAACTTACTAGTTATTTTCTCTGTGTGGATCAAGTTTAGCTATCCATTTAAAATTCTAGAATTGAGTTAGGCCTCTTCTTGACTATCAGAATATACATTAAATTTGCTAGTTGACTACACTGCATTTTCACATTGTTCATATCTGCAGAAGAAACTAAACATGTGTACATGCTTACATACAATGCACAGATTCCCACACGTTGGGGCCCACACTTACAAATTACACTGAAGCTGTGCACAAATGCATAAAATATCATTTCACATAAGGTCACATTCAACACATGGATGGATGAAATCCAGTGATCACCATTTTGACATGTAACTGTTGAAACCCATGGTTGCCTACTTATGCTCAGTACTCATTTGTAGGGTTCACTCAGCTCACATGGTTCTCACAAATAGTGCCTTTCTTTCAGTAAACATACAGGCAAGAGAGGACTTTTCCATCCTTGCCATGGGCTCTCTGCACAGCAATAAAGCTGGGATGAGCACAGTGCAAAAGGCAGTGCCTGTGGGTGCAAGTCTGTGGGAATTAGTCCATTAATAGAGCTACCCGTGGGCAATTTTGTTTTCCAAGCTCTGTTTTTCATACTGAACAGCTCCTTTTAATGAGCACTAATGTCCACTCTGATCAATATCTGTAGCATAAAGTATTACTGTCATTTTCTCTGGTCATATCCAGAGTAAAGGAGAATTTCCATTGGATTTTTTTCATGCAGCACAAGAATACCAGCTAACCACTTCTTGACAATGAAATATGGAGAAGGAGAATGAACATAAACACTCATGGATCTTTCTCGTTGTGATGGCCATTCTTAATTTTATGACAGCCCGGTGATTGATACTGTCAATATCCATGACACAAGACACTTCTCTCCATTTGTCAAACTACAGCAGTGCAGCATCAAATTGCTGGGAACACACATGTTCTTATCTGTAAATACTACTCAGCACAATGGATATTGAAAGCATTTTTGGAGCAACAGACAAAAATGAGGAAGAAAATTTACCCTTAGGCCACTGTTCTTGTATGCTGGCATTTTTCTAGGAATCGGTGCATGATCATCTCCCTTGCTAAAACAATCCCTGATAATTTTCTAGTCCCTGTTTTTTCTCAGAGAGAGGTGTTGAGAGCAGTGGGGTATGATTCCCTGTCATGAAAGAGCAGCTGCCACATGCAGGAAAAGACCACCATAATCCAGAAACTTGGACAATGAAGTAATTTATCCGTCTCTCTTTCAGCATCGCCCTGCCAGTTGTGACAGGCTTCATTGATCACAGCATTGCACTCTTCTAATCCTGCTCCAGTTCTCAAATGTTGACCCTACTGAAGAGAAATGGGCATCTGAAGAGCCGCTAAGGCCAGCTCAGCCCTGCATGAATGAGAGAAGAGAAATACTTCATATGACAACTGAGAACCCAAATCTTCTGCAGAATTCCATTTGTTGATGAAGTTATGTCATGATCCTGCTACTTTCCACACAGCTCATCAATCTCCAAGGCAGGAACTGCTTTCTTGGGAAGTCTCCGACACTCACAATGTAACATTGACCCAAATCAGCGCAACCATAGAGAAAGATCTTACCCTGAAAATCTGCCTCAGATTTATCTAGCCCCCTATTTAGCTAATTTCTCTTCATCTAATTCAGTCCTTAATTTTCTTTAAAGTCTTCAAGTTTCAAGTTCATTTGAATTAAAGAATTAACGATAGAACAGAGAGATGGAGGGTCCTTGAATCTCCTGATTACTTTCAGCAGTGAGGACATGACTTACAAGAAAAGGAGGGAGTATGGAAGCAAACAATATTCCTTTTGCAACTTTTTGACATTTTCAATAAATAAGAAATTAATATCCCAGCTGAATTTGGAGAAAGGGGGGGGGAAAAACCAAGGCCCAAAATCTGGGATAGCAGTCTCAATTCTGACCCAATCTACATGCTTCTATTTGGTGAATTCAAATTTAAAGCATGTCAAAGGTGGCATATTTTATACTTTTGCTTATAAAAAGAAAAGGAGAAATTGAAAATTTAGCAGATATCTTAGCAGTTCCAGAGATCAATAGCATAATCCCATGCAAAATAAAGCATGCAACCATTTTTAGTTACTGAGTAGCTTTAACTCATACAAGTTCTCTATGTTTAGATTCACTTTCCCAATAATAATGACATTCCCACTCTCCTCGCCATCAGTGCAGGCCGGTAAATTTATATGTTAATACTGAACAGTAAATTCATTCACTTGCAAAAGTAAACTTAATTCCAAAATTTGTCATGTGTCCTGTCTGCAAAGAATTTAAATTAATATAGTTTGCATAAATAAATATGAATGTCAAGAATTCTAGGCAAGGCCTGGAATAGTTTTATCTTTTTGCAATACATTTGTACTCATTGCTGCTACACTGAGAATATAGACTGTTTTTCTCTGCTTCATTCAAGATCAGGGGTTTTTTTTTCCTCCATTATCATCCTTACCATCTTCACCTTTTAAAGTGTCTCTCTTGCAATAGCTAGCAGTCTAGCAGGAAAAGCTTGCAGCCTTCTCCAAAGGCTGTTTTCCAGCATTGTTTTGAACAGACAAGAAGCAAACAGACTTTATAATTGTCCCTCCTCTAGCAATCCCTCAAATACCCTTCAAGTAATGCTTGTCCCCCAGCCTTGTTAGCTGCTCTGTTGGTGCTGCAGAGCAGACACACTGCCTGTGCAGCCTAACCTGGTCAGCAGTTCCAGCAGTGCCCCAGACTAGGCTCTCCATCAGCCAGCCAGTCTGGTCTCATGGAATCCCACTGCTGCTTGGTATCATTCAACCATAAATATTTCCAGAAGCACCTCTCACTGTAACAGTCACATCTCTATATCCTGACACAACTTGAAATTACACTGTAAGAATGGCAAAGTTTGGGTGGGAGAGGCAATTACTAGGGCTGGCTTCTGTTAGAAGGTACTTGAAGCTTCCCCTGGGTATGAAAGGAGCAGTGCCAGCTGCCTGCAGGATGGCCCTGCCACTGGCACTGGTGAAGGCCAAGCGCATCAGAGCCTCTGAGATAATGTCTGTGTTAGCTGGGTAAAACTACACAGCTGCAGCTTTGACTGGAAAGAGGACTGACAATATTTCAGAGAAACAACTCTGCACACAGCATGGCCCTGAGGAAGAGAGGGCATGAGATCCTCCACATGCCAGAGCAGAGATTTCTCTGCAGGCAGAGGTGCAGCCCATGGGGAGGCAGCTGTGCCCCTGCAGCCAGTGGAGGCCAATGATGGAACAGAGATCCACCTGCAGCTCATGGAGGAGACCCACACCAGAGCAGGGGGAGAGTGTGGGGAGTCTTCCCACTGAGAAGAAATAAAGTATGACGAAGCAACCGCAGCCCCCAGTCCCCATCTCCCTGCACCACTGTAGGGAGGATGTAGAGTAAATCAAAAGCAAAGTTGACTGGAAAGAAGGGAGGGGTGGGGGAAGGTGTTTTAAGATCTGCAGTTTTCCTCTCTTCACCCTACTCTGATTTAATTAGTCATAAATTAAACTAAATTAATTTTCCCAAGCTGAGTCTGTTTTCCCATGACAGTAACTGCAGAGTGATCTCTCCCTGTCCTTATCTCGACCCATGAGCCTTTCATTTTGTTTTCTCTCTCCTACTCAGATAAGGAGGGCAGTGATAAAGTGGCTTTGTCAGGCAGCTGGCATCCAGACAGAGTGGATTCCCACCACAGGGAATAACTACAGTTATGCTATCCAAACATGACTCCATGCACAGGATGTACTTATGCATTTCCTACTTCAATGTATTTCCATACTAAATTAAGACAGGGACACAAACACCTTAATGTCCGATTTTTAGCCTCAGCTTTGAAGTTGCTAATTCTCTGCCTTCCCAGCCTCTGTAGTTTTACTCAGAGAGATGGCCAATAAGAGAGGTGCCTGCTTTCCAGTTCATATGGAAGCAAATAAGGGAAATCTGAATCCAGTGCCTAATGTAGAAAGAATATCTATAAGCAGAATTAATTCCTCATGTACGTTACTTAGAACAAAGCAAAATAATTCTCAACATGTTTTAAACATACAGTCAGCCAAAAAAACCCAAAACAAACTTGCACAGCACCCGTCAAAACTTCATTATACAGGAAATAGGAGAACTGCAATTTAAGAGCCTGAGATGATGATTTGGTCTCCTAGATGCATTCTGAATCTACCAAAGCTGTTTTCATTAATATTCATTTAAATCACAATATTCTTACTGGTCCTGTGACTTAGCAAATACTTCTAGCCATAACAGTCCCCCCAAGTGAATTTAGATTTGCTTTTTCTGATTCAGTTTGAATAGAGATAACTTTGACAGAAAGTAGGTTACTATTTTCAAAATTGTATTTTTATGGTTATAATTTATTAGAAGCAGTAGGGAATTCAAATTTATGGATCAGTTATATCAAGTATTTAACTAAACCCATGAGAGTACTGAACAGTATACTGTTAATCCCAAGATAAATATTTTAATCTACTTTTCAGCAGTCTTAAAATAACGCTTCTTTCAATATGTATAATTTTATCATTTATTTTTCTCTGAATACAGTTCCATGGATGAATTAGTAAAAAAGCACAGCTTAGAAAGAAAATCAATAGTTCTCAACTGAAGACTACTTACAAAACACAATTGGGTAGTAATTGATTTGTAGAAAAATTTGCTACTTAATTCTAGCCACATGTAACTGGAGTAAAAGCATGCATGAGAGATTATAATTTGTCTGTGTACTAATGCTCCCAAGTGTATCACCTCTGCAGTGATCATAGTATAACTCCTCCAATAAATTAAATAGAATTTGAAATTAGCTCAGAGCTTGCCAAATGCACCTTTTCTTACTGACAGGAAGTTTTGGCTGGGATTTACCACTGCTGTTTATTGGAGAGCCATTCCATAGCATTCACAGAATGAGGGGGAAAAATGATGATATAAATTGGATTCAGAATGTATGTGCACAAAAAATGATAAAAATTTAGAGTTGCCTCAAAAACGAATGGGTTTTATATTACATTATTTTATGTTAGCCATGGATGCAAAGGAGAAATCCACTGTGGTAATTCTAGAGGGAACCAGATCCCATTAAACCAATATTTGAAATTTAAAAAGAAAACACCAGGTAACATTTTATTTGCAAGTTTTTGTTGTAATGTTCACAACAAAAGCACAACACCTAACAAATGGGACTCTTAGAATGAGTTAGATACAAGGTTATCTAGGTGAACCTGCCTTGACAGAGGGGTTGGACTAGGTGACCTCCAGAGGTCCCTTCCAACAGTAATGATTCTGCATTCTGTAAAGTTTAAGGTCACTGTTTTTTAAAAAGGCTTCATTTACCTAAGGTGGTGCAGTATAGAACACACTCCAAAACCCATCCATTAAATGCAGTATTATAGTACATTATAATCTTTTGACCTTATAGCTGCATAGCTTTGATTTACACTTAGTGGCTCAAAAGATGCAGCATATCAGCCTTTAACTCAGATTACTTTTTACAATAAATTAAAAACTGTATTGGCATGACTAATACCACTCCTGTAAATCCTGGAGGAACCAATACTCCTGCATGTTTCACTACGCACTGTTCTTCCTTACATATATTGTTATCAAACACTGTGTGTTACCAATACATTGCTTCTGAAATGACATATCCAAAACCAGGAGATAACAGAAGTAATTTGGATTTAGCTATTTTGTGTTTTATTACTATAGCCCTGCTTTTAATTATCTAAGCAGGATACTTATCTGCTATTTTTATAAGAATTCCTGACTCCATGTTTACCATAATTGAATTTATTTAGAAAAGTGTGCATTCTAAGTTTTTCTTTTCTTCTCTATAGCTCCATGTTAGGACCATAGGCTAGCAAGACCTCATTAATTTATTGTCATCATCAACTTTCTAAGTTCTTCTCATCATTCTAGAATAGAAGCTCTTCTCATTTTCACTTAATGTAATGACAAAGTGAGAGTTAGCACTCCCATTTTATAGTTAGTAAGACAAGGCACAGGGGAATTTATTTTAACATTTTTTCACTCATTATTGAAGTCTGATGTGAAACAGCTAATGCATTTTAGAGGCTGTAGCACAGGGTTTCATGCTACCTCTTTGCAACCCTTCACCTGGACTATTTATAGCTAAGAGTATATGTCACAACACACAGCTCCAGCCAACTAATCATGCCATCATACTTCTGCTCCACTCCTGTTAATTTAAGTTTTAGAATTCCCCTGTATCCAGACCAGTCAATCTCCTTCTCATCAGTCAGAAACTGGAAAGCATGGAAGACAGCTATGGGGTATACAGGTGATTAAATTAAAATCCTTAATAAATTACATGCCATTGGCTGATTGTCACTTCTGTAACTGGTCACCTCCCATTTGCACTGGTAGGAGCACAAACACACACTGGACTGAGTGGTTCAGCTGGTGAATGGTAACTCATCAAACCAAAGGCACTGCACCATCTACTGTCATCCCTACATCACCTGAACTGACTGTTCCTGGTGCCTCCAGAGCCACTGAGAAGGGAGGAGCCAGCTGCTACAATTTGCTGGTTTCACATACTTGAAGCCTGGTACTGACCAGTGTGATTCATACAGATTAACCTTTAAGAAATTTACCTCCAATTCCCTCAAGGACTTTTAAACTGGATTTCTTTTGCTTTTAGCCCAAACAGCTTTGGTATGTGTTTCAGGTGGGCAGCAAAAGATGTATTTGATATCATGAACCATTTTGCCAGTGTGCAAAAACATGGAAGTTCAGAGATTCTTCCAGAAAAAGCTGTAGTTTTTAAATCCTGGAAGCATTTTTCTCTGTAATAATTTCTATCAGAAGAAATTATTTTTGCTGCAATAATAGTTAATAACTATTAAGAGATATCATGAGAGCCACAAAGAGAACCCCAATTTAAATTAGTAAAAAGGATGCTAACATGAAAACACTTGGTGACCTTGACTCCAGCTATAACCAGAAGAAAAAGGCATTAAGAGGACAGTGCTATTAATTTTATGATAATATTATAGTGATGTAACATGATACTTCACCAGAATTTCAAAACACATTAGAAAATGGGTTCAGCTCTGAAAGTGTTTGTCTGACAGCAGAGGAAGAAATACTTCAAAATGGTCTGAGATTTTGGCTTCATCTAACTAATTTAATGTTAACTTCCCCCCAAAAAATGGTCTGCTATATTTTATAGTTAACTACAGACAATCTTCTAGAAGGCACTGTTATTTACTTGAGGCAATGTTAGTACTCAGCCAGTTATGCAAAGAGCTCCTAAGAACACGTAAATAGAGAGAAAAACCTATTTTATGGAGCAAGTGATGTATAATAAAGAATTACTGTACACTAGAAACTTTCCTAATTCTGCATGAATTCTTTCAAGAAATTATACTGAAAACGTTGAGAACACACAAATGTTTTGATCAGCATCAGTGTTAGTGGTTGCTATGATACAGAGTTGATGGCAGCAGTACAGGTTCAGTTTGCAAATAAGGTCTGCCTAGAGGCAGTTTTGATTTAAGTGCCACCCCTGGATATTTGTTCATATTTTCCAAAATGAAGACTATAGTTATAGTAAATAAAAAATGTTCGTCATTTTTACACAGAGACATATATATGTATATATGAAGGGCCAACATTTTTCTCACTTCCAAGCCCATAATACTGCCAAGCTCTCTGGAAGGAGAGACATTTCTTCTACTGAAAAGCTGCTTGTATTTCACCTCACTGCCAGATCTGCCTAGACATGCAACCCATGCACCAAGAGTAATATTCAAAGTTATGAAATGAAAAATAGCATTCACTTCAATACCAAGAGTCTATTCAAGGTTTTACCATAGGTTTCAGACATAGTCAAAGATAATGAAGTTACTTCTTAGAAAGAATACAACCTCTTTGAACAGTCCACATATTTTTACACTCACAGGTTCCCCAGTGATAGAAAGCAATGTTTCACCATGATAAAGGCACTTTATAACAGGGTAAAATGTAAAACATTTTTACATCATCTTACCTCAGGAACACTGTAGCTATAATTAGGGATTTTGCAAGGGGCTCCCTGCACCAGTTCAATAACCCACATAGCCTGTGCTAAAATTCCTTATTCTATGAGGTGAAGAACTAAAGAAGATGTAAGGGTTTTTCAGCCACACAAAAATATGCTCTCACAAACAGTGGTAAAGAGGCTGGGAGGGAAGTGAAGCAACAAGGAGGTAGTTTTAGAAGAATTCAAAAACCAAATTCAGTCAATTTTCTTGAAACATGCTCTTTTATTACAAAACCTACTCTTTTCAATGCATAGAATTTGAAGTGTGTTGCCCAGTGTGCAGGTATATGTGCACAAGTGAGAGCTGACTAATTAAAAGGTAGTTTGGGCTTTTATCCCAGGAACTTAGAAGAGTCAGTGTATTTGTTCCATTTAGTTCAGTGAGCTACATTCTGAAGGCAAAATACATCTCTTCAGACAATCACAGGCAAGGGTGATTTTTATTATATCAAAGGGAGCAGTGACCTCTCCAGAAACAGTCTCCTTTGAGTCTTACAGCAGGCTAACCAAGAAGTTTCCTAAACCACTGAAATCTCATCCAGCATGTCACTGTGAAGCTGTAATCCATTTCTCTGGTGCTTGAAGTCCAAGCTCAGTTTTCAGAATTGCAAATAAGTTCCTATTTAAAGAAACATTCATGTATGAATCCATCCAGGGTGATAATGCTGTTATTACAGCACTCTGTGCAATAACTCAGCTGTCAAATTCACTTGAGGCTGAAATTCAGTCTATATGGTTTCAGCTATCCAGCAATTTCGTTTTTTCATATATAGTATGCTTAAATTGTATCCAGACTGTTATGAGTCAAGAGGTGGCCAATAAAGGGGATGGGGGGGGGGGAGGATTTTTTTTTTTTTAAGAAGAAGAAGAAAAAGGTGTCAGGAAATTTTAAAGAGGGTGTTATCACTTTTTACACCATTAGATGTTACATTAGAAGAACAGCTTTGTGATATCATGTATTTCACTTCTTCCTTCTATTTTCAGCATTGATTTTAGGTCCAAACTTCTTTTCATGAAACATCTGTCTCTGTTACCCTTTCTATTAAGGTAGTTCCTCCCCTAATACAGTATTAGTAAAGCCCACATTCTAGTACGTCCACAGCCAATAGACAAATTGTGACCTCCGTAGATCCTAATAAATACATTGACAGTATTTTGAGACCAAGCCAAAAAAAAAAAAAAAAAGTTTGTTACTTGGAGTCCATAAAAAAATTCTTCAAGTCTGTAGCTATCAAATTTCAATTTAATTTTAATGTATAAGCAAAATACAGTGGAGTCTGGAAGACTCTGTTTGTTACATTCTTCTTTTACCCTGAAATTCCTAAGCAAATATCTACCATGAAGAAGTATTAGTGATTCAACAGAAACACTTCTCCCAAGATACTTTGGTCAGATTCTTCCTTTGCTGTAAGAAAGAGTATGCAACTTTAACATATTTCAAGAAAACAACACAAAAATGCAGAGACTTTAAACAGTATCCAATAGCAGTAGCTGGTTCTTATGCAATGTTATTTCATGTTAAGATCACTGTGAGCTTTACAGAGCACAGTTGATATCTGTGTTGACAGAGAGACCTATACAGTGAATACCATGGCAAAGATAAGGCTAGAACTTCATTAGAGAAGGACAGGAGAAAAATTTTACTCATCAAATCTCATGTAGCTAGAATTTGCCCTGAAATCAAACTTATTGGGTCTCAGCAGTAAGAGAAGTTGCTGGATGAAAATGATGAAACATCCCAGAATGTAATACATTATAAATAATGTATTTAAATTTTTAAATACTTAAATTATTCAAAGTATTAAATAATGAAGAGAAAATTAACAGCTACATCTTACAAAATAAAGGTTAGGAAATAGTCACTGACTGCCCTATGTGACAATACAAACATGGTTGCCCCAAATAGAAATGACTCATAGGTAAAAAAGAAATAGCAAAATGAAGCAGCAAACCACAGCTTCATGGAACTTGGGTCAAAACAAAAAGATTTCAAAGGGATAACACAAAATGGGTGACTTCCTGCTCAAACCAAAGCATTTGAAGTGAAAGATCCAATTTTGATGCCAGTGTCAGACAGCCCATCATATCTGGGTACTTTCAGCAAAGTCCTGTTAAATGTGTGCTGAACATAAGTTTGCCTGGTTTATCAGTTGCGTCTGAGTATTGTTACATCTTCATATTCCAGGCAGAAGAACCCTCAAACTCCTTTTCTTCCCTCCCTATATTAGCATGGAGGAGGCTGATTAAGGCCCACTTGACATCATTCTGGAGCAGCACTGCCTTGTCTGGGTTAATTTTTTCTCATTGCAAGAATGAGATGCTGTATCTTTATGTTGTAAACTCTCCCATTAAATCAGCAAAACTGAGAGCAGCATAAGAGCCAGAACAGCGGACAAGAATGCAACATCATCCATGGCAAGACTGATTGGAATGGCAAGCCAGTTATGGAAGCATATTCTTTATGTTTTACAGTACTGAAATACAGATGCAGGACCCATTATTATTATATGAGAAGAATTACCAAATTTTAGTGGAGTATAGCAGTCCCCACATTTCCTGCAAGATTTTCACAGAAGCTGGCAGTTTTATATAATTTTGCCATGCTACATTAGTCACCTTTAAAATAATTTAAATTTCCCTTTAATATTCAGTGCAGGAATTTTATGGCACCATTAATTACATGTAAGTCACAAGTGCCAATATTTGATGATAATGTTGCTTTACAACTGAGCTGCTTATCTTTTGTCATTCTGAGGGATTTCTAGGCTTGCTCCATGAGCAGAACTGACTCACCAGAAACTACCTGCATTTTGCACCAAGGACAATTCACAGACGACCCCAGAAAACTCGTGAGAGGCCTCAAGCAGGATTAACTACATAAGAATGATAAGTGAAGTTTAAAAGGGAAGAACAAAATCACCTTTGACCCTCTCATGGACTTGTTTCCATACAGCCAAACAGGAAAAAAAATCAATATCTACAGTAACTGGCAGTGCAATTGAAAAGCAAGAATCATGTATTTCAAAAAACAACTTTTATTTATTTTTAAATCAAGAACTCTCCAGTCCTTAGATTAAACCTGTCCTGAATGTGCAGACTGATGAAAGTTCTTTTGAAAGCCAGTTGGAAAGAAAAAAACCTATCGAGATAGATGCTTATAGTTTAGATGTGGGAATTCTAACCAAATGGCAATTCAGTGTCCTTTTTACGTTTACACAGCTTCAGGAGATAAATAACCATACTAATATAATGAGTAGTATAATAAATTGAGATAATCTCCTTCTAAAGTGACTAATGAACAAACCTTTACTGGGTCTACTCCAAATAGCTGGGGTCTATACCATTTAGATATATATTTTATAATTGGATGGTACTTGAGTCTGTTAAAACCATTTAGAAATTTCTGAGAAGATCATCAACACATGACTTTTCCACCAGGGGAAAAACATATTGGCAGTAAATTGAGAAGTCAACAAGAGATTTTAAAACTCTGACTGGAGATTAAAAAGTTGGATTTCCTCTTTGTCACTACCTAAGTTAAAGGAGAGTAATGAGTGTTGAAAAAACCAAACCATACAAATCAATAGCAGTATTCAGATATTAAAATATTATTGAATTTTTGTCTCTGAATTAAGCTTCCATGAAGATTGACATAATGCAGATGGACAAGTAGGCCCTGGTCCAGCTGTCCATTGGAGCCTTTCCACTCACTGCCAGTAATTTCTGAATGTAATAGAAGTAAAAGTATTTAAATATATGCCTGAAAACCCAGCATTATTTTACGTTTCAGTTACTTTCTATACACTTTGATTAATATTTCCAGGTAGTTGGATAAATTTACAGATATATCAATACTAAGTATATATCTATACTTCCTACTGTACCTTTACAAGTATTAGTAAACAGACATGCAAACATAACCAACCAATTTTCTGAGGTTTTCTTCCTTTACTCTTAGAGAAAAAAAAGAACACCCTGCATTCTTGGTTGACATATCAAACACTTCAAAAGCAGAATCAGAGCACACAATAATCAAGAATCTACTGGCCACAAAAAATTCATAAACACAGCCTAACATTTAATGTTCACAAAATTGTTCTAAAAATGTAACCAATAGCTAACAATGTCATAACTCTAGTTAGAAAAAAAAAAAAACTCTTTCTGATGAGCAGCAAAAATTCCTCAAATATAATATCCAAATGCTTTTGGGTTTGGAGTACCAAACTCTAAAACTGATCATGAATTAATTTCAAAGAATTCTTTATGCTAAAACATATGTAAATAAGTAGATTATTCAGGTAATAATTAAATAGGATTTTAGAAAGGCACAATCCTTTTAACATACTATGCTTCTATTTTCCAACTGAAGGGGACTACTTTTAGGCAGCTTTGCAGTAGATATTAACCACTGTCTTCCTTGACCACAACCATCAAACCTCTGCACTGATTTACCTGTATGATATGCAGTTTTTTGTATATTCCACACATCATGGTCTATTATTGCTGAGTATCAATTAAGCTCTCCAACACTTGTATTTGAAATACAGCGCACACTTGAGAGTTTTCATAGTCTTTATAATTGATTGCTTCTGACTTTGTCTTTTTCATTCTTCTATATACATGTCCTTCTATGATCATATTTTTAAAGTACTAAAATCCTCTTAACAATGTCACTTTAAAACAGCCTTTTGTGCTTTATCTCACTAGCTGTAATCAATCAGGAATATTAAAGCTGTGTCTTGTGCTACTGAGCAAAATGAGCTACTATTGTGCATGAACAGAAAACCGGTGTAGTGAGAGCTCCAAAGTATGTAAGAGGTTACACAGCCTGTCATCTTCAGTTCTGAGGTTAATGCCAGTGAGCAAGAAACTGTACTTTCAGATCTGACATGTAATGTCATGAGATAGATGAGGTAATCATAAAGTGCAGTTACCAAGACTAGGCTAGTCTGAGTATGGCAGCATGTAAGAACTTAATGCATCTCTCAGTGAGACTGTTAGTGCTGAAGTACGAGCTCCTGTTGTAAAGCCAGCAGGTGATCTGTTCATAAAGTGAAAGGTGGCCCGCAAAGTACACATTTAACAAGATTTGTTTTTCCCTCAGAGTATGGGAGGAATTGCAGAAGGATGTTGCTAGTGGGGTAAAAAGAAGAAAATAGAATGCTGTGCCTTTCCTTAATTTCTTTGGTAACCAAGAAACAGCCAGTATAAGGAAACCAGTAGTCGAGAACATCAGTGCAAAAAATAAATGAAAAAATGGAAAGCTATTGAAACACTAGAGCTATCTGACAATTTAATCATATGGTAAAAGAACTCATTGCCTTAATGTACAAGGGAAGACAAGAAAGAAAACCAGAGCCAGAGTTGTTCACAGATTCACAAGCAATCCAGGAAAAAACAGGTTACACACCTTCCTGTTATAAAAGCATGTATTGGGTTTGCATGGACAGATTTTGGTAGCAGGGGGGAGTACAGGGGCAGCTTCTGTGAGAAGCTGCCAAAAGCCTCCCTGATATCTGGCAGAGCCAATGCCAGGCAGCTCCAGGACAGGCACACCAAGGCCAAGGCCAAGCTAATGTGAAATGGTGGCAACACCTCTGTGATAACATATTTGAGAAGGAAATATAAAAAAGCTGTTGTGCAGATATAATTGTGACCAGAGAAAAGCAGGCTGAGGAGAGCAACAGCTCTGCAGAGACCAAGGTCAGTGGAGAAGGAGGGGCAGAAGGAGCTCCAGGCATTGCAGCCCGTGGTGAGGCATGGAGGAGCACAGGGATGCAGAGATCCCCCTGCAGCCCACAGAAGGCCCCACACAGGAGCAGGTGGAGGCCTGAGAGGAGGCTGTGAACCTGTGGGAAACCTGTGCCGGAGCAGGGCCTTGGCAGGGAGCTGAGGAGCCATGGAGAGAGGAGCCCACACTGAGCAGGTTTCCAGGCAGGATCTGTGGCCTGCTGGAAGCCCCCATGAGGCCAGGCCGTGCCTCAAGTACTGCACCTCGTGCAAGAGTGACCCAGGCGGCCACAGCTGCGGAGAACTGAGGCTGTGGGAAGGACTCACCAGGAGGAGTTCATGGAGAACTGTCTCCCATGGGAGGGGCCCCACGCTGGAGCAGGGGGAGAACAGCAGAGCAGCAGCAGAAAATACAACCTGGGATGAACTGACCCTGACCCATTCCCAGTTTCCCCGTGCTGCTGGGAGGGGAGGAGGTACAACACAGGAAGGAAACATTTCTCAGAAGATGAAAAATTGTTGAATAAACAATTATTCCTAGGACTAGAGAGAAGGCCACAATTAATTGCTTTAGATCTCTGTTCTTAGAGCACTGAGGAAAATAGTAATATGAGTTGGTTATATACTTGCTTAACAGGCTGCTGCAAAAGAACATTTGAACCAGATGCAGTCAAACTACAATTGAGAAAGTTCTTCTGTAATGTATTTATTGACAACATTTAAAAACACTATCTCAAAAAAATGTGTTGGGATACATTGGTAGAGAAGTAAAATATGCCTTAGGTTAGGAGGATACAAAGTTAGTAGAGTAATTGTGCATAATCCCTGTTCACTCATCCATTTCATTAACGTAATTATACTGTATTTTTCCAGATAAGGAGTATTTTGGTTTTGTATGGTCAAAGTCACTCAAATTGTACAGAATTTGTTCTACAGTGAGCAAAAACAATTTGGAGAATAACAGGGTCTCCACATTGCAACCAATCATTTAAATAGATTGTCACCACATTAGTTGGGCCCTGCTAATGTAATGTGGCAAAAGAAAATGTGTTTGCACAATAATTGAATCCTTTAATTTGAGGATACCAAAGGAGTCCATCTGGCCATTTAAAAACACTGCTAGGTGTAGATGCTTTCTAAGGCCTACTGGTTTCAAAACATTCATTCTGACAGTTAACTGTATGAACTACATCGTTATGGAAATATTTGAATTGTAAATATTGAAAATCAGCTACTGTTCATGCATTGCAACTTTTCATATATTTTAATATGCATATTAACACCATGAAGGCTCCATAGTCATAAAACTGATCTTGACAGATAATAATAATTGTTGAATATAATTGATAATACTACTTATTGAAAGTGACCAACCATTTAATAGTTTCTCTCTTTTTCACTTGCTTTAATTCTGGAGAAACATGATGATATTAAATGTTCAGTATGGTAAGTTCAAGATTAATAATTCAACTATCATTAAGCACAGATTGAAACAATAGTATTGCCTTGCCTTACAAAGTCAAGAGATTTAGCAAATCATTTAATAATGTCAGTATTCTTCTCGTACATGGATTGTCTGGGTTGACAATACCATGCAATGGTTTCTAAACTAACATTTTGCCACAGCTAAAAAGAAGCTGTTAACCAAGATGTTTTACAGCTACTTCAGTGGGGAATTTTTTTCAATATATAAATACAGACACTTCCTCAGTATTAAAAAAAATGGGCCAAATTCACAGGATAGGGATGAATTCTCCCAGGGGAAGGAAGTTGCTTTATTGACTCACAGTAGAGACACTGCCTTGGTATGAACACCAGCTCCTGGCAAAGAATGTGTGTCAGACAGGAGGCACTAGTTTGTAGCTGTGCAGCAGCTCACCTCTCTCCCTGCTGAGCCTTTGCCATGGGTCTCATGCAAACCAACTCATTTTGCCTCACAGTAAAATGAATTAAATGATCTCTCTGTTTTCTTTGATTAAACCAGCATAAGGCAGTGAACAGGAGCCATCTCTTAATGTCATTATGGTCAAATTTCAGTAAGGATTAAATTTTCATATTAAAAGGGACAACAGCAGACTGAAGGATCATCTGAGTTTCCTGAGGAGTTTCCTCAAGTTGAAATTGCTCATCTTTCCCTCCTCTGTGAAGCCTGGCTCTCAGACATGTGGTCTTAACACAGCTTAGGTGGACTTTTCAGCTTTTGATCTTGCCAGTCTCTTCTTTACTAGCATAAATGATCAGACAGCATGCACAAACATTGCCAGTTGCATATCTTTTGAAAATATGGAAGTCAAAACCTGGGATCCTGCCTCTTGCTTTTGATCTGAATCTATTCTTTATTTTTTCCTCAGATTCATAAATGTGAAAGCATCTCTTGAGCCGTACATATGATGTCTCATATATATTTACAATTTTCATAGCAAATGGTTTGCAATTGTTTATTTTCAATTGAGGGATTTTAAAAAACCTCCACTTTTTTATTATTAGACTGATCACTACTTCCTCTCTTAATCTGTTTAAATAAACTTTTTTGGAAGAAATACAAAATCAGATACAAATTTTCCAAAAACTACTGAATATACACATTTTTAAATAAACCCAGAAACATAACATCTGAACTCTACCATATACTTATTCATAAAGCACATCTTGCCAGAAAGTAACAATTAAGGATATAACTGATAACAAGGACAGCAAAAGTGATAAGTATTTAATACCAACTCCTTAATTCTCTGCAAAGAGAATATGTAGCACAGATTACAAATTTTCAATATAATGAGCTCAAATTTCATAATTCAATTAACATTAAATGTAATTTATGTCAAAACACTGTTTTAGCTGAATGGCAAGTTAATGTTACCTGATTCTGCATCATGAGGACAAGATGCATTGATCTCATTATGGAAAAGGAAATATCAATAAAGCAGCAGGTTTTCAGTAAACAAATACATTTGTCAGGATAAACTGTCCATTACACAGTCAGTAGTGAAATAATTGGGATTGCACTTTTGACTCCTACCCCATTTCCTGTCAACCTTATCGAGCTTTGATAGGAGACCCCCTTTGTGTGTTTGCAGTGCCCAGGAGACCTGGAGAGAAATTTCTGCTTCCTCTTTACATGTTTGGGTTGTCCTACACATTGGAAAATTATTACACTCATCAAAAGGGCAAGGGAACGAGTTTTTTTTCACAAGAGATTATAATGGTTTCAAGAAAATTGCCTAATCTCAGTTGAGTGGTACTTATAATGCACTGTGAAGATAAATTCTTCCTCTATAAGACTGTATACCTATACATTAAACTGAAAGATTTCTTTCACCTTTGAGCAGAGCCAATACCTGCCACCTGTGTCCCCTGACAGACTGCAAGTTGCTCCAAATTTCAGAAGACAAGAGAAGTGAACACTTATAGAGTTCCAGAGCAATATACATAATCCTTCCTCCACTGCTATGTAATATTTATTCTTTGTAAAACCTTTTTTTTTTTAACCACAACATTGTGTTTAGGTTTAAATTGTCCAGATTTTGTAATTTGAGGAAAAGAGGTAGCTAAATGCAACTCACATCCTAGAACTCCTATATACTAAGGCAGAGCAACAGAGCACACTCAAGACAAAGATGACTCAATAAGGATGTAGGAGTAATTTCCCTGTCATTGCTGATCATGTATAGGTAACAACTACACTGTTAAGTGCAGAACAGAAAGACTCCGTGCCTCATAGGAAGTAATAGGATTAAACCATACAGTAACCATTTATGACAACAGTGTTGGAGCTTCTTCCTATTTCTTTCCCCAGAGAAAGGGGCTGAAACCCAGAACTGCAGCACTTTCATGGGCAGTACCTCTGAGCTTCCATACCCACTGCTCCTAATAGCAACACCTTAGTGCAGGGAATTGAAGACCAAGAACTTTACTCAAATAGTTACTGTAAATGACAGCAGGAGCTGAGCACTAGTGTAAAGCAATCTCACTGCAGAATGACATTATGCATTAGTTTCTATTTCTAAATGATCTCAGGCTGTAGCCACATGCAAAACACATTAGAGCAATCTTGTTTCAAGGGAGGAAAATGTGGCTAAATGTGGCAACATTTGTACTGGAAAGATCTTCTCACCAGCTCTGGTAAAAGAGTGAACTCCCGGCCAACACTGTGGGCTGCACATCTGGATGTAGCTTAAGATGAAGCAATTACTTATCCTACAAAAGCTCTGATTCTTCAAGATGATCTACTCCATGTGTCTCCTATTGTGTGAGTCTGTGGAGCACATGTACTTAACACATGTTTTCCTAGCAGTACCAACATTCAGCATTGCTCTGCTTGTACCTTCTGCTCCTTGTGTTCCCATATGGGAGGACATTAAAGCTTGGCTAACCATGCCCAATTATCCTTGCAGGGTTAACCCTATACTACTAAAATCTCTACGCCTACTAGAAAAACTTTGCTAACAGCAACTCTAACGGTAGTAAACAAGAGTTGTGTGGGAAAACAAACAAGCAAACAAATATACCCCCTCAAATTAAAAAAACAAAACAAAAAACAAACAAACAAAAAACCCCAAACAAAACAAACCCCACCAAAAAACTGTTTTAAATGGAGACCTCTACTTTTTATAGATGCCCAGTGGTACAGAGGCTCAGGATGTACACCAAGTGGAGTGCTCCTTGCCATTGCCTGGTAGCTCTCACTGACTGGTAACTCAATCTTGCACTGGTAACTCAACTGGCTCCTCATCCTGCACCCCAGCTGAGCACAGCCCCTGGGGACAGCCCTGAGCTCAGGGCTGAGCACACACCTGCATCCAGGGACACCCACCCGTGACAGCCCTGAGCTCAGGGCTGAGCACACACCTCCCTCCATCCAGGGACACCCACCCGTGCCATGCCTGAGCTCAGGACTGAGCACACACCTCCCTCCATCCAGGGACACCCACCCGTGACAGCCCTGAGCTCAGGACTGAGCACACACCTCCATCCATCCAGGGACACCCACCCGTGCCATGCCTGAGCTCAGGGCTGAGCACACACCTCCATCCATCCAGGGACACCCACCCGTGCCATGCCTGAGCTCAGGGCTGAGCACACACCTGCATCCAGGGACACCCACCCGTGCCATGCCTGAGCTCAGGGCTGAGCACACACCTCCATCCATCCAGGGACACCCACCCGTGCCATGCCTGAGCTCAGGGCTGAGCACACACCTCCATCCATCCAGGGACACCCACCCGTGACAGCCCCGAGCTCAGGGCTGAGCACACACCTCCATCCAGGGACACCCACCCGTGCCATGCCTGAGCTCAGGGCTGAGCACACACCTCCCTCCATCCAGGGACACCCACCCGTGACAGCCCTGAGCTCAGGGCTGAGCACACACCTCCATCCCTCCATCCAGGGACACCCACCCGTGACATCCCCGAGCTCAGGGCTGAGCACACACCTCCCTCCATCCAGGGACACCCACCCGTGCCATGCCTGAGCTCAGGGCTGAGCACACACCTCCCTCCATCCAGGGACACCCACCCGTGACAGCCCTGAGCTCAGGGCTGAGCACACACCTCCCTCCATCCAGGGACACCCACCCGTGCCATGCCTGAGCTCAGGGCTGAGCACACACCTCCATCCATCCAGGGACACCCACCCGTGCCATGCCTGAGCTCAGGGCTGAGCACACACCTCCCTCCATCCAGGGACACCCACCCGTGACGCCGCAGGGACTGGGACATTCCCGGGGCCCACGTGCAGGGATGTTTGGGGGTGTGCACCACCCTGGCACAGCCACAGGAACGTGCACACCCCACACTCTGCAGACAGACTGACCTGGGTACGTGTGAGCAACACACAGACAGACATACAGACACACACGGACAGACATACGGACACAGATTGACACATGGACACAGCCATGCACACACACACACACTCACACTCTTGCACACCCACTCACACTCATGCATACTCTTTGCCTCTTTTTGTTTTGCCTCACCAGTTCCCTGTATTTTAGGATGCTAATTCTTTATTGGGGGTCTGGTTTTGTGTTTTTGTTGCTATAGGGTGAAGTAGGAAGCAAAGACAGTCTCTGCCAGCCAACAACACTCTGACATTTGGAGGAGAAAGAAGTCCCAGCCTACCAGCCAAGCAAATGGAGATACCCTACATAATCTAATTCAAGAATATTTATGCTGAAGCAATTTGCCTTTGAAATATAGTACCCAAAATACCAAAAGCACTCCTGAAATGTTTATTTCCTGCTAATGTAGTAGAATAAAACTCAGGAGTTTTAGAATAAAACTCCTGAGTCAAAAAATTCTTTTCTAGGACTGAATCTGGATAAAATCTAGTAACTTAGGACAGACTATTTTCAAACGCTAAATGAAGTGATACCCTTCAGTTAGGAGCCAGGCAAGAAACAAGTGTGAAAAAAGTCTTAAGTCTGATATTGAGGACAAACTGTATCATAAGACAAAACAGTTGATGCCCAGCACAGTGGGTGGTATTAACCACACAGTCTAGATTCTGTTTGGCCTTTGCAGTCAATATAAAAAATAATTTCCTCACTGACTTTTTTGGGTCACTTGGTGCTTTATATGAGAATTTACTGAAGTGGTAGGGATTGTTCGTATTTTGCTTTATTTTCACAGACCTCTCCATAAAGCAGAGGTTAGTATTTCATTCTGATCTGGGGAAAGATGTAGCCCATCTTAAACCTAGCAAGCTAAAAGAAATAGTCTATTAAAACTAGCTTTCCAGCCCCAGCAGGTGTTATAATTATTTCACTCCACCACTGCTACAATGTCAGACTCTGAAGAACTGGAAAAATAGTTACAAAGATGAAGTTTCCCAGAAGTGTATATATTAGTAGGGCTCTATTTTTCTCAGAACATACTCTTTTTATTTCACTAGGTATTTATGTATTTTAGTATCTTAGCACCCAATTTAAACTCAAGGAGGGTAGCTTGTTTTCCTGACCTTCACATGGCCCAAATTTAGCATTTTAATCTGCTGACCAACTGAAGCTGGAAATAGCAGAACAGAAGGTCACAACTGCCTTGCAGTGCAGGATCCTCAGTACAGGATAAATCACATATTTCCTCTGCTATACAGCTCCTCTGAGGATTACTGGGGAAGTTTGCATGCTTGAAGGAGGGTGTTGGCAGAGCAACCTGTGCTATCCCAATCAACCAATTTGACTAAAATCAGTCATAAAAACCTAAGCGATTCAGAGGAATGAGACTGTGAGCCATTTCCTACTTTGTTTTTGCTGCAGTTACTCAAAAATCCAAATAACTGTTAATCTACCCAGTTTTTAAAGTCAACACTATCAGTCCAGCAGTTATGTACATGTTATCTTTTAAATTGCAAAGCAAACAATTTCATTAAAAGGCTTACACTTCATACCAAAATCTGTGTGATTCCCATACAAGTTGTTTGGGATTGCACAGTGCAAAACCCTCTTTCCAGGTTGAAATATGTCTGCCTGGAAGGTCAAAGGAGAAAAATTCTTGAGGTCAATCCCCAGTTTGATCTCCTGCAAGGGAAGCTGTACAACTATCAGCTGAGCAGTCTTTGTGCTGACCCAGAAACTGCAAATGTCTTCATGTATATTCCTTTTAGATAAAGAAACTTTTCTGCTTCCTCTTAAGCTTTTTAGAGGGGGGAAAAAAAGGCAACCAACATCTTTTTTAGCTCTATTTTTCTTTTGTGTTCTCTGTCCTTTGTAATCTACTTTGAGTCACTGACAATACATGACTTTCTGTACTCTCACTTTATCTTTTAATCAGAAGAAAAAAAAAAAAAACAACAAAAAACCCCCACACCACCCCAAAACCCTCTGACTGTCCATCCCTCATGATTAAAAACTGTCTCCTTTATCTAGTGGTCTGGGGAGGAAGAGGAGGAGCCACCACAGCAAACCTTTTTCTTTCATTGGCCTCTGCCCCAGCAATATTTCTTTTACTCCCAGTTCTTTTTTGTGTTGTGTCTTCACTGAGTGTAATTGTCAGATATGTCTGATGGGCAGCCAGGCACACATGCAAGAGTGGTGACATTCCCTTCATGTGTATTTTAAAGCAGCTGTTGAATAAAGAGTCTGTCTTTGGTCACACACATTTCCATGATTGAGATCTCTGCATTTCTGAATCTGTTCTGTGTGCTTTGATTCTTAAATTTGATGAAACCAGATTTACCAATGTGATAGTGAGTTGTTTGGTTTTTTTTGTTTTATTTTTTTAAGGGGCTAAAATAATAATTGCATGTTTCTTAAATGTGAGGCTTAAATGTCCATGCTGTGACAATGGCTGTGTTATCTGTGGATTATAGTAGTGCTTTATTTGTGTATAGCCTGAAAAAATAGACACTGCAATTACTGTAGAACAAACAGTGTAGCTTATCAAGGGCTTTTGTCCAGGCTCTTCAATGACACCCACACTGTGATTTGCTTTGACTGCCTACAGATCTGTGAATGCACTGCAAGATTTTGCTTGGTTGTTATATAGACCCTCAAGTCGCATCAGACTTGGGAGAAGGCACAACTGCCCTGTTTGTCATCCCACCAGGATTTTTTAGGCATGTTCTTGCTGAATGTGAGTAGGTGGCTAAATCTTGTATACAACCTGTATTTGAAAGTCTTTGTGCTATTTAACTCCCAAGGAAGATTCAAGACTCTTGCCACCTTCAAGCAGTCAAGTACATAGGAAGCCATGAAGCTAATTGCAAGGTTTCTTTTTAAAACACTGATGAAAGTTCTCTTTTGTTTATAAGCTCCTCTACCCCCCCTTAAATTCTCACACCCATATGTCTTAGATGCTGGGGTTTTTTACTAAAACCACAGAAGTCACAGTAAACAGGCAGTGATTAACTTTCAAAATACAGGCTGGTGTTTCTGTCTTTACATTGTGCTCATTATTACAATGTCAGGGATGATAATGTGTTTTTCCAAGAAGGAAAAACAAAAGAGTTTAATTTCATTTGTGACCTGCCATATGTAGCTCAATATTTTGGGGGTTTTTTGAACACACTGAAATAGGTTATACCTTAAAACATGTTAAGAATTGCCATTTACAAAGCTCTCATTTTGGAAGGATTATCTTTGGGAGCAGTGTCTTCTAGCTTCTCCATAAACCTGCCCTGTGACTGATCAGCCACTGACTTCTAAAGTTGAACCACACTATATCAAAGTCCAGATTCATTATCTGTGAAATGGCTATAACGACACTCACTATTCTGGCTGATTAGTATTGGAGGTGATAAATGCCACACAGCCATCTCTGGTAAATCATGACATTGCACACATTGAATGTACAGCTGTTTTTTTAAAATGCTTTTTTAACATTTTTACTGACAGCAGTAAAAAAATTCTGATCCTATTGTAAGAGGTTCCTTCTGATGTTCTGTGTATAGCTAAAAGATGTGAGACATTTTGTGAACTCTTTATGTGAAATTACAGATGAGACAGTGTTAACATGAAGATCTATTTAACATATCTTAGTCATGAACATACCCTGATGGTAGAACTGTCACTTCCGTGCATTGCTGCTCTCTAATCAACAAAATGAAAGGAATACTGTGGGGGACACTTCTCCAATGCCAGAATATAATTTATATTATGAGCATTTTTCCCAACCAACGCCAGAGACGAAGGATGCAACTCTCATCATCTTTCTTTGGAAGCAAAATTAAATTATCAGTCTTTAATTTAGTTAGTGATAATCTCTGCTTAAACATTCCCTCATGGCTTCCACTAAATATACCATTAAAATCTCCATTCTTTCTGGGCTACCAAGTACTCTCTCTATATTAGAATGCTAATTCAACTTTGAACTGGGTTCCCACTGACGGCTGGGCAAGCAGCTCTTTGTTCCAAAATGAGTTTTTACATATCACTGCGTGGCAGAAAAGTGCAAATTGGTCATCTTGTGTCATCCTACTAGGAACCAAAAATTATAAGTCAAATACAGCTGTAGCCATAGTGGGGGTGGGAAAAAAAGGAAATCCTCTGTTAAATCCTTTTATCACTACAGAAAACATTATCAGTTTTGCAGAAAAACAAGAGCAATTTCCTGGGTTGTATTTCAAGAGAAAGAACATATTTGAGTATCACTCAAAGACAAGGACAGCATAGGCAGCCATACAACAATTCCTATCTGTGGGAGAGTTCCTTCCCTTGTTCTTTTCGTTAGAGACACACATGGTACCAGTTTGGAACAGGAGGATGTTCCTGGATGACAGCACAAAGTAATCCTCCAAACATGAGTGCAAGAATGTAAATTACATGCAGGGATAAAGTGTAAATTACTAGGGAATCTAAGGGCAGATTGGAGCTCAAGCA
Organism: Agelaius tricolor; assembly: GCF_023055355.1. NCBI lineage: Eukaryota > Metazoa > Chordata > Aves > Passeriformes > Icteridae > Agelaius > Agelaius tricolor. Next base: position 17,600,178 of record NW_027269271.1, on the reverse strand, counting down.
AAGTTTAAATCAATGAGTTTGAGGGTTCACAGAGGTAAGAAAAGATGAAAGACAGAAGTAAACATCTGTACAGGTACCAGAAGCGTGAGAGTGATCCCTGCTTATGCTCACAGAAAACCCAGTCCACCTCTTAGTTAAAAATAGTAGTTCTGATTCTCCATCACATTACCCTATCAGTACAATGCAGATACATGTGGAAAAGGAAGAGACATTTGACTACAGAACAAAGAAATTAGTTTCAGATTCAAATTATGCCAGTAGAAAAGTCCTCTTCACACATTTTTGAGGCAAATGTGTAAAAATTGAAAAATAATATCAGTTGGTATTTTGATACTTCCAATTTTCATTTGCAATAAGAAGCCAGATTTGAAACCACATGATCAAGAGAACCTGGGCAGTCCGCCTTGGAAGTGATGGAAGACATTCCATCACTATGACCAACTCAAGAATAAACCCAAAAAGCACCACTATCTTAATGGTGTACAGAAATGATGGGAAAAGATGACAGTGGAGTACCATAGAGTAGTTACTCCATATTTGGAGCTCTGAGCCTCAGACTTTTCAGCAAACAAATTATTTCTTTTCTGGCACTGTGACATTTATCATGCACCCAGGCAAATTACCAAACTGCCCCCCAAATTACTGTCCAGGAGAGCAAGAGCTAAATCAACTTAATCTCTCCCTTTTCAGCGAATTCTCTCCATAAGAAAAGAACTTTTACTGGTAAAGAAAGACAATACAATAAGATTTTAGATACTGAGCAGGAGCATAGCACAGGTCTTCCTTCTCTTGCTCCAAATGAGTTCTGGTCAAGAGTGCAGAAGATCAAGTGATAATCTGGAGTCTAAAAAACCACAATCTTAAATCTTCCAGGACAGAGCTGGCTCAAGGCTTCTCTGCACAAAACCATGACTGAGGCTGGGCTATTGTCTCCCAGAAAAGGAAGGGATGGAAATGGGAGAGAGTGTCTCTTTCCTGCTATTGTTAGAGAAGTGGTACAGTGTAGTGCAGAGTGGGAAGGAAAGGCAGCCCCTCCTACCCTTCCTTGCCCCATCTCTCTTGCAGCAGTAATTAGCCCAGCTCTAGCAGAGAGTGAGCCATGAGCTGCAGATATTTGGTCATATCCTACCTGGTGTCCTGGACAGGCAGTTTGACTTGCCTTCAGCAGCCTTGTCCCAGGAAATGCCTTAACTGATTTGCTTTCTGTCCATCCCCCAAGAGCAGATGTCTAATCCCAAGTAAAGTAGTCTCATGATACTTTGCAAAATAGGAGTCCTGAGCCTCACACTGTGGTAAATTAATATATATACACACACATATATTAAGAAAAACACTTAGAATCTATGTAGCCACTCTACATACAAGAATTTTGATAATAAGACTTTTGTTCAACACCATGGTGCTAGGCAGATATAATATTTTTCCATCTGATTGCACAGTTTCACCAAGCCCTCACCTTTTTTTCCTAATTCCTCTGACCAGCATATATGCTACCCTTTAAAATAAAAAATAAAAAACACTCAGTACTATAGACAAGTGGTCTCTAACCCAGATGATATGATGATGCAGTGCAGATTGTTGCACTGCTGAACTCAGTGCCCCTCTCGACACAGAATGAGTTGCTGAGGCCACTAACTGTGGCTGCAAAACTCATCAGACAGAGCAGAAGTCTGAAACAAAGGTTACAGATGTTAGCCCACAAATAATGGGAGTTATGGTCATATGCCAGCTCCTGACTGTTTAGTGTTTCTCAGACACCAAGATGATGTGAGCTTTTTCTTGTTCCAGTTCCTTAATGTGGAAAAACCAAGGGTAACTACAGGTGCCAAATATAAAAAAGTAAAATAAAAGATTAACATATCTACCAGTCTACCTAACTTAAAACATTCATTTGTAGTTCTGCTGTACATTTTTCCCTACTCAATCAGAAAAGCAGCTTGTTTTCCAATGCATTAGGCATAATTATTCTTTGCATTCTAATACTCACACACACCCCCCCTCCTGCCATGTTAATGTAGAAATTGGTGTTAACAAAATTTTTAAGAAGCATAGCCAAACAAACCAGAACCCAAACCTATTAAGCTCTTGAGTTTAATTATACATCATGAGATCATTATCTACCATGCAGAAAAAGTATACTTTTTTAAACACTGGTATTTATTTTTAAAACATGTTCTTTTAACATTGGAATAAACAAACATGAGCAAACAGTGTATCAAGTCATCAGTCATACTCCCAGCTTGCACAAACCTCTACCATGTATCTTCTCATTCATTTTCTTCCTGAACTATTACTTTTTCTCTTTTTCTTTTATTGTGTCCTGTCTAGAAGTAAATCCAGGCCCTTAATCACTTTCATTGCCATTTTGGACCAGTTTTTTCATTGTCTCTTTCTCCTCCCCAAAAAATATTTCAGTGTTAGATAGATAATATAAAAGTGCCTTTTCAGTAATTTAACTTTCCTCACCTACATTTCTCACCATGTTTCAAATTGATACATCAATAATAAAATGTAATGATATTCATCACAACTGCCTCTGCCTGCTGACTTCAATACCCACAAATTCAGTAACTGTACGTGTGCTGAAAAGTCATCAGAGCAGCATCCTTAATAGAGGGTGGAGACAGGCTGATTGTTACCCAGATGTTTTATTGTGGTTTGAACTAAACATAAAACAAAAGGCATTGACTACAGATACTGCTCTTGACAGAAGATATTTCTGCCTATATAATGTTTAATTAATTAATGTTTAATTAATTAATTAATTAAGGTAGAGGTCCTTTTCAGAGATGCCTAAATACAGATACTTAGATATGTAATTTTAGATAGACTAAATATTTGACTTATGATTTTAGGATGCTTGTGTTTTCTCCAGCTAAATTTCTGCTTTGTGTTCTTTTCTGGTTATTGTTAAAAAAATATAGGACATCAATCAGAAAATTCCTTTCTCTGGATGCAGTAAATATTCAAGAGAAAGATGCAAATTTGAATTGGCAACAGTTAACATAAACAGGTCTGGTATCAGTAGATATGTATTTCTAGGCTCTGGTACCCTACTCATTATCAAATAATTTATAATAAATAGCAGAGGTTTGATTGTTTTTAAATCAGTTTACCCCAAAATGGTATATCCTCTCCTATAATTCCTCAGCTATTTAAATTCTAATTCTGGATAAAGTTACTCTTGGCAACCACTTGTATGCAATAGTTGCCCATACTAAAGGTGTCACAAAAACTGTGTAACAACTACCTGGACAACTATCGAAGTATCAAATCTATTTTTATGGCTGTAAGTAATAATAAATACCAAAAATTTTGAACAAACAAAATCAGCAAAAACAAAACAAAAGACTCCCAAAAATACTTGGCCAGCAAAGGAAGAAAGCAGGTTTCCATATCTGCAATATCTGCTTCTCCATTAGAGATTGCAACAGCACTATATAAATGTAAAGGCTTTTAGCTACAAAACACATCAGCTTGAAAATAACACATTTTTGCCTGAAAGATTTATCATCTGCCTTTTTTATCATGATGGTTGATGTATCAAGGATGGTTACTTTTGTACCAATACTGAAATCAACAATATTGAATCATATTCAGCATAAGGAAATAAAAACCAAAGTCTCACAAGTATTAACTACAGGTAAATTGAGGCAAACTGTTCACAACAGAGAGCTTTTTAAGAAGGTTATTAAACATAATTCCAAACTGCTAGATAAATAATTTGATCAAATATATTATAATGTACTCAGATTTAATAATCTTCCTGTAAGTATTTATCATAATATTTAATACAATATTTAGGAAACATGATCAAACCCAGTGTTTCTTCTTCCTGACTGAGTATCCAAACTTTTATAAAATGGAAGGAAGGAAGTCTGTCACACTGAACTCCAATTCTGATTTACATTAATATAATTTATGTCAACACATTGAGATTAAAATAGCAATTCTTGTAATTGTTCCTGAAAACATATTTGAAAGAGCAATGAATATCTGAGCAGCATCAAAATTAGTAAAAACACTCCATCCTTTATCCTTAGCACTTTGACTAAGACAAAACATTGTGATGAAAAGCACACTTCACACCTCTCACAGAGCCACTGCTTTAACTCAGACAACTCTTGTGGACTTGGACAATACATCAGTTACTACTTCATTCTGCATGACAAGTTAGCACTGCCAGTTGCTTGCTGCCACAAATGTTAAGGACGTTTTACTTTAAATTATAAGTTAGATGTTATGACTTAATTCAAAAGAATCTGCACAAAATTTAGGGAGCATGACATGCAGAATAGAAGAGGACTTGCATGTTATGTTCAAATGGGTGCTCTGTTCACTGCATACCCAAAGTAAATCTACAGTCTCTCCACCTTATATTACAGTTATTTCAGTATGTTACTTACAGTAGTTTATAGATACCTGAAGTATGGATGCTGCTACTCTTTCTGAAGTTACCAAAACTTGCACCCATTAAATCTCATTTAAATCTCACATGTCCTTGCAGACTTAAATATATGAGTAGAGACAAAACAAAGATTTAAAGGCAGCTTGTCTTGAAAAGGAGGAGCCTACTGTTCATCAGTCCTAACAGTGAGCATTTTTGAACAGCTCCAAGATGACTTGAAGTTAACAGTCACTAGACAGTCAGGATATTTGAAAGTTTAATCCAGTGTTTTACCAATATCTTTCCCTCTGGAAGTAGCATAAGGATTCAAGAGATGTGCAAAAGTCACTTTTTCCCTTCAGTGCCCATGTTCTACATACAAAAGCAGCTATCCCATTTTCCAGGATTTTCTAATCTGTCCCATGGCACCTACAAATGGCATACTGCAAATCTTTCCTACTACTCACATCCTTCCCCCTCCATAAAAGCAATGCCAACTACACCCCATCCTCAGCAAGCAATGCCTGCACATCTACCCCACCAAATGACTGCTACTGAGGGTATGCACCAAAACATGTCCCTGAAATTTAATGACTGCTTAAAGAGAGTAGAAATGAGCTACCAGAACTCCTGAAGTACATACACTGAAACCTGCATTTCAGCTGATTACAACAGGGTAGTGGGGGGGAAACAACTCCAAAATCCAATATCTATATATTGGGGTTTATATTTGTCTTTTGCAGCTTTGTCCTTACTTGTTGAATTTTGCTATTATCTCTTGCAAAGCTTCAGTGACAGAAAGGAATATATTAACTCAAGAGAAGAAAAAGCATTAAAAAAAAAAAAAGGCAAAGCAAAAAAGCCCCAAAAGACACCAAAAAACCTGCAGCCCTCCCCAGGTGTGACAGATCCCCACGCTGATTCCAGAAAAGCATGTCTGCACACAAATGGCAGAGCCGCAGTACAAAGCTCAGTGATGTGTGTCAGCACAGCAGCAGCCGCCTTTCTGCCAAACAGGAACATAATGGACAAGCTGCAGGAGCTTACACATTTGGAGGGGAGCTGCTAGACAGAGCTCAGAACTCTGGTGAACATCTCACTGCTGCTCTGCTGAACATCTGTTCTCGCAGGGTGCAAGCCACTGACAGGAATCTTTTTTGAAGAGCACTATTTCCATGTCATGTTGCCTCATTAAATACCCCGAAAAAGTCTCCATTATATTCCAAATAGGACTGTTTGTTTCAAGCTGTGTTCAGACTCAGCTGTGAAATAATTGTAGAAAGTAGGCGAGGGGAAGGGGAGCTGAGTTTGAGAAGGTCTGTGTTCTGTCCCCAATTTTATCTGTGCCTCACTGCAAGGAATATTCTATGGTTCACTGAATTAATCAATGACTTTCTCACAGATGAAAAGTGGGATTAAAAATGGCAACTTGCTTTTATAAAGTACTGTCTATAAAAGAAATTTGAAATAAAGCAAAAATAGTTGGGAAAAAAAAAACAGGAGTGGTTTTGGTTTTGTGAAGAGTGAGTAGCAAGACTGGTTCTGGAAAACCACGTGCCTACCTGTAATTTGTAAGGAGAAATAAAAAATATATAGTAAAATATATTAAGGAGATGCTGAAAATGTTTTATATTACTTGTACTCTTTTGTTGTATATTATTTGTATTCTTTGATACATGATGCTGGTTTTTTTCTATGAATTCCTTGCTACTGTTTCAATGCTTTCCTGTTGCATCATCTTAACCCTGAATCCTAAAGTACATCTTGTCTCCTGACAACACATTTTATGGTCAGTTTTTCAGTAAGGTTATAAGCCTGTTGTAGTAGGCCAAATCTGTTTCCAGCAGTGTTCAACAGGAAAATGTGCCTTGGAAAGCATACTAGAAAATATGATCTGTAGTCTTCATTTATACCAGGAAAAGTGCTCCACCCTTCTGATCAGACAGTTTAGTTCTATCTTGTCTTCATCAAATTCTTTCAGTGAGTCTTCACAAATTCCTGTAAGAATATGGGGCAAGACACCTGGCAAGGACTTCCCCATTCTCTTCTCTTCAAATACTACATTAAAAGTTCTTTGTAGCACAGTACGAGGAAAAAGATTTTCCTATGAACAGACTCACTGATTTTACCTCCTTTTAATTTATTTCTCATTTTTATCCCCCCTTTCCTCTGTTCCACTTGTTCTGTGATCTTTGTCTCTGTTTTTACAGAATATCAGAGATTTTTTCTCCCCTCCATGAATCCCTTTGACACATTTAATATTTCCATCCAAATTCACAAAATTGTGCACCATCTCTAAGATATACTTAGGCTTTCTTAATGTCTCTGTAAAGTTTACAATACTATTTGGAAAGGTAGGAAATACCACTGGAAGTTATTAAATAGCTGCAAGGGTGGACTCAAAACACCATACTTAATTTCTCAAACACAGTTAACTTTAGAATTATGCTTCAAACATCTAATCCTTCTTAAGGATTCTACCCCATCCCAGTTTGTGCAAATGTAGTAAGTGTATAAAAGAAAATATCAATATCCTTGCCAAATTTTATGAGCAACTTTGCCTTATAGTTTCATTCTCTGTGATGAGGTTGATCCAATACATTTCCCATTGTCAATCAGTTCCTTTTTACAACTATAGCTGTTGAGATCACACCTCTTTTTGGTAGTAATTTGTTCAATTCCCAGATTAGACAGATGTTTGTGTGCCAACTATTTCTTATTTACTCAGGTTGCTATTTGCATTAGCTTTGTTACAGCCAGATTTGTGCTTAAGTTGTTCCTGATATGATGCAGCAAGCAGCAATCCACAACAGCATCTCAAAGGTTTCCAAATTAATGCTGTGGAGGTGTTTTCAGCCATCATCATAGTGTAATTGTCCATACATGCCTTCCTTATTATACGATGCCTTCTTTCCCCAGCATTCCTTGTTCTGATCATTTGTAGCATGGTTTTACTACAGCCCTTTAATCTTTGTCTCCTAACTTAGCTTGACTGATTCATTACAGAGACTTCTAGGCCTAAGAATTTTCATTTTCTCTATATGAAATTCCATCCTTTCTTTCTGATTTAATTTTGAGCAATTAGCCTGAGTATATTTAATTTAAAATAATACCAATTTCATCCCCTAACTTCTACACATATGCATAAAGAGCTACCTTTAGCTTACTGCTGCCCATATTCCTGGTTTTAATAATAATTAAAAAGAAAAAAAAAGGATGAAAACCCCAAAATTAAATGATAAAAAAACTTGCAACTGAAGCAGGGTTCTTTTGCATTAAACTGTTGGGATAAAAGTATGTTACAGGGCATTTCACTGGGTTTGGCATTTTACAAGAGGACATTATTTCAGGGTTTTGTGCAGGGTTTAAATTGACACATCTGACACAGAGCATACTTTGGACAGCACACATGATTGGAATAATTCTTGCTTAATCTTTCTTTTTTCTCACTTGACTGCTGAAGTTGCCATTATGTTATTTTTAAGATATTACTCCAGTAATGAGTTCTGTAATTACAGAACTCAGTGAAAGCTACACTGTATAATTACTGATAGGTTGATAACTAATGTTAACAAGTATTGCTTATTTTGTTCTTTTAATATTTTAACATAAAATGTAGCAAAAAAAGCTTTTTTTCAGCAACTATTTTAATATACAAGACAAGAATACCCTTTGGGGAAGATGCAGAAACCAGTACGACAACCTTGGCACTTTCTTAGAGTTTAATGAAATTTAAGCAATTTCTCTGAGGCTGTCTTTTCATATTTGCTGTCTGCACTGAAGGAAGGTACTTGAAAACTAAGAAGTACTTAAGAGATTTATGAAAGAGTTGGACAAGAAAGCCCTCTGCACCATGAATATTGATTTTAGTTTTAAATAAAGCACTGAGATGATGCAGATTAGAAAAAGGCACTTTTAATAATGAGGAAGTGACTCTGTCAGCCCATTGTCTGCACAAACTTAATAAATGTCATCTAGGGTTAAACAGTAGGAGTTCAGCAATGCTGCAAAGTTATTGAAAATCCCAATTCTGAGCTGGCAATAATCAGCTCTGTTTGACCCTTGGTTCCAGATGGCTGCAACTGATATCCTCAGTAAATAGCTGCTTTCAGTAAATTTCTCAAAGCAAGTTCATTATAGTGCAGTAGTCCCTAAACTTCTTCCATACTCTGTGTGGTATGTGAATAAGGAAATGCATGTCAGTCCTTCCATCTATATCACAGATATGATGTTCTTTTCTTTCCAGTCCTTCAGTGTCCTTGGGGCATCAAGAGCCATTCCATACCTGGAACACCTATTTCACTTAATACAGATTTTAGCTTCTTCTGATGCAAGTGAAGTGGTACAGTGAGATGAGATCACATCATGTGACAAACTCATCTCTATGGAACTGTATTAAGTGTGCCCAAAAGCCTTCCTGGGTAGCCATCTGCTACTTCTGCAAGGACACAGAATATCAATCCGTACTAAAGCCACAGCAGTGACTTACACTCTCCTTCCCATGTTTTTCAACAATAGGGAGAAAAAAGAAGGACAAATGTGCCTCATCAGATAACAGTTCATTGTTACATAGTCAGAATGATGTTAAGATAGCCATGGTAAAGAGGGCTTCCAGGCTCACATTCCAAAGTCTGGGGGCTGTTTGTGCCCTTCTAAAGGGTCCTTCCTCCCATCCAATACACCTTTGCCATCCAAGCCTCATTCACTGCATGTTCCAGCAATTCCTTGGACACATATCAAATAGCACTTGCTATCTCTGCCACTCCATTCACACTGATACCCATTTTTCTCTAGCTTTTGTATTACTGCTTATTACTGTTTACAGTCCCATACATCAGTGGGACACACATCTGCAGAACTCAAGATTATTCTGAGGGGTCATGACTCCTACATGTTGTGATTATTTTGCATTTACATAATGCAAAGTGTGAGGCAATAAAATGATTCATTAAACTGATTATATCCCCTTATCTCACCTTTAAGCTCAGTTGTCTTCACTGCTTTATTCACAATGTGCTTTTCACACTGCATTTATAGTGCAGAACCACAGCAACAATACTTTTTCATCCCCTGAAGAATCAGGCAGTGCACCCATGGTTCAATGTTTTACAATATATCCTTGAAAATCACAAAACACTTGGAGAGGTATATGACAATGCATCAGGATTTGAACACTTAATTTCTCACAAAGGAGGAACTTGTGAGTATAGTCCTTTAAGAAAAAATAATATAAGGGAATTGGGTAGGTCTCACATGTCAGTGGTCATTTCAACATGTGACACTTGTTAGTACAAAATATTTTGTTATATCTCCTTCAATGCCAGTACTTAAAACATGGAAAATAAGGTTCATCTCAGTATGAGTGCTTGAAAACTGTATTTTTTGTGCAAAATATTTGGGGAAAGAATCCAGGGAATGATCTAATATTGTATATCACCATATAAAAATATTTACATTCTTGGCAAGCTACATCAGAATTGAACATTCACATGTTGCTGTATCTCCCTTGAAAGTAGATCTGCTTCCCTGCTAAATGATACATCACTAGAACTCAGACACCATTGCATTTATTTGTATGATCTAATTTGGTTTTAGTAGTTGAAATCCTCATCCCGGTGTTTTAAGTATGGGCATAGGGAGCCCTTCCAGGATGCAATACCTTTGACAGGTAGGCCAGATATTTCCCTTAAAGGTGCAACTAGCCTGCAGTATGTAAGCCTAGAGAAACTTACAGGTGCTTCTTCATAGAGTCCATGGTTTCTCAAAACAAAATTATAATTCTGATTCAGATGTTCATTACCTGCCCTCCCCCCCTCCCTTGATATTCACATTTTCACTATGGCACAGAATTATGTACACTGCAACATAGCACTAATATCTAGCTTATGCTTTTTCATTGTCATTCCCACAGAATAAACATTTTTAACCTTTCATTAAGAATTATTTAATGAATCTGCGTTATACAAAACTATCAAACCACTAAAACTTTTATGGCCATGCTTTAGGAACTTCGGGTAACACCTCTAATGATCAGCTTCTCTTCTGTTTCTCTAACACAGAGGACTAAAGTCCTCTAAGAACTTTTAATCACAACTCCTGTGGGAAAAAACCAGCACAGTGCACTCCTGAAAGCATATCTCTATTCACTTCCTTCTTAGAAACAGCATTGCAAAGTGACTTGACATTCTGTATTTTGTAGTATTATGATGCTTAATTATCCAAATGTAGCTATTCTAGATATCTATCTAGACAAATACATAAATATATGGTATTAATGTAAGACTTTAGTGACAAGTCTTGAATGATACAGTTGCACGTAGAATTCAAACACCATTTAATAACCAGTATCAACATTAAAACAAACACATTCATATTCCCACTAAGAGTCATAGGAACCTGAATCCTTGGCACTATATGTCAGTGCTCTCTCCAGATACCAGAAAAGCAATCCAGTTAAGAGGGTAAACTTCAGAGATGCAGCTGAACTATGAAGAGTAGAAAGCACAACATGTAAGTAAAAAAGTATGAGTCAAACAACTTGGTTATTTCAGAGCTTTCCTTTAAGAATATCGCTTCTTGTTTTTTAAAACCAAACCAGAATCTGGAATGCTTGTGGATAGGAACTGAGAGATGTTTGGAGACACTGAGTATTGTGGAAAGTGAAAGAGGAAGGTAATGCTGTCAGGGGTAATCACATGTAACAGGCTCAAAATGATAATATATAGTCTTTCATTATCACAGTTTCTGCTTGCACCCAGACAGTTTCATTAGATAAGAAAAGAAATCAAAGCTGAAATAAAATAAAATACCCAAACATTTTCTCCATAACCAACAGCCAGCTGTGGTGAAGCAGAGGGTACAACCAGGAGCACCCCCAGATACAAGTGGACTGCAAAAACAGACAAAAGAGTGCCTAGGGAATGTGGACAAATTTGATATGTGTTTGCTACAGCTTTTGAAGAAAGCATTCTTAAGAAACTAGGTTTCAGCATAAGCAGTACCAGTGTTTAGTATGAGATCAAATCAGATAAAATTATACACAAATACAGATAGTGGGTTATGGAGGGTTTTTTCCCTTCCACTCAGTCCCATGTTGATGAAAGAAATCCCTTCAGTTTAAAAGATAACTATGAGACAAAGTCTAATGCTTACATTTCATAATTAAGTACCTACAATTAGTTACCTACATGCTTATCAGGTAACTAATAAGGTTAGCTACATCAAGCTGTTTAGTCAGTTAAAACATTTCTATAGGGTTATTACTTCTTGATCCTTTGATTAGACTATATCTTGTCTAAGATGTAATTTAGACACAATTCATTGAAATGCGGATACAGAATTATATGGGATAACCATGAAGTTATCCAACCAAGAATATTTCTGGCAATATGCTCTAGTAAAAATTGGCCTTTCAAAAAATTTTACTCTTCATATTCAGGAATGTCTTGCAAGTGAAACATTGACTTTTTCAACTCATCCTGCTCCAGCCAGCTGAGCAAAGTGGAGCATTCTCTGCTTATACTCCTCATGCCCACATTACACACTTTGTTCCCTGTTCTCACCCTTGCCACCTTACTATCATGATATGGACATATAAAAAATATTTTAAAGCCTTGCATGGAAGCCACAATGCAGCATGATTTATCACCCTTGGAGTCCAGACAAAATACAAACAGCATTCAGGTCTTAAGCAAGAATTTACTGAACACAACCACCAAGTCTAGGCCCAGGCTCTCTACTTGTACATCCAGGAGTCTGCTGAGGCATATGTGAATTCAAAGAAGGTATTGCATTACATTTTCCCCCTTTGAATATGTCACCAATTAATTCCCCCTGGTTGAATTCCCAGGGCCTGGGTATCACATTCCCCTAATGAAGGCTTCATAGCATTCTTTTTAACTAAATCCTGCCAATATCAAAGTAGCACAGCAGAAAAAAAACCCCAAAAACAATGCAGTGTTAAAAGTCACAACAGTTAGAAAAAGAAGCATTGATACATAGATTAGAAAAACATGTAGTTCAAGGAAGAGACTGGGAAATTCATGGAAAACCTGGAAACAAATAAAATGGCCATTAGAGGATATAACTCTCCAGTCCTGCTCAAGCAGCAAAATGTGATTTTAAATAGTGTAGGCAATAATGTTGTATTTAATCCCATTTGGTCCACATAAAGAGCAGAACTAAGAGATAGCAACATGAGGACAGGTGCTTTGAAAAGGTAATTATAAGTCAGGCTGTTATTTAAAAAAAATGAAGGTTGAGTAGCTCTTCTATCTTTGATCAGGTGTACTAAATATAAAAACAGTGTCTGGGAAAAAGTATTTTCTATTTATCTGGACCATCTGATTAAATTTTCAAACCTCTTCATACTCTCGCAGGGCTGAAAAATGTAAGATGCTTGGATATGATTATGTGTGTATAATACTACCTCCATTCCCTGTGCCTTGAGACTCCTTGGTTTGGGGTTTTTTAAACCCATTTCAATATTTTCATCTAAAACAACTTTATTAAAATCTGAAGCTGTCCTGATTATTCTAATACAACCAAATAACATTTAATTTAGGAGAAATTATTTTGAATGTGCAATCTAGAAATGGAAGAAATTGAAGAGAATTTCTCTAGGAAGCATTTGGGATGTAGCTAAATTGTTTGTGTTTGTTCAGAAGGGTCGTGCAAATTTAAATCCTACAGGCAGAGCCAAACTAGCAGTCCAAGGAAGTATAGTCAGTTAATCTTGTGGTGTTCAGTTTGTTGGGTTTGCACTGTGAAATTACTTCTGAAGCTTTCTTGTGGAAAATGAGAATGTTCTTTAATGGCTGATGGGGGAATAAAGATGTAAATACAAAGAAACTCCTACAAACTCTTAATATTAACTGCTCTAAATAAGTGTAACTAACTGCACTAAGTTATTGATTTATCAGGGCTTGTCCAAATACTAGTCTCTGTTGTTCATTTGTGAGAAAAGAATGAAAAAGCATGTTAGCAAAGCCAAATGCTAAAAGCTACTGGAAAATGCTTCTGTTTATCCTTCCAGCTGTTTCTGTAAACTACCCAAGGAACAATTAATAATGACCTCGAATAGTCTAAAGCTAACAAAGTTTATCATATCTCAAGAAAGATGTACTTTCCTGGAAGGCTGTACAATTTTAAATGAGCTCCATCCTCTTAAAAGAAATGGGAAGTACAGTAAACAAGTACTGCATAGAACAAGATGTTATGGGAAATCTACTTTGTTGCTATAATCAGATCAACACGTCCAATAATTTTGTTATTGCCACATATTGCACAGACTGAGGAACTGAACTAACCATGTCTGTTTATTTACAATTGAACTATTTGAATTATGTGTGCTTAGGAAAGAACAACTTGGAGACATTTGCTTCAGACACATTTGGGTATTTTCCACTCTGCTAAAACTTAGAGCTACAGAGGCTTTGTTCACAGGGACATCTGACAAGAAGCTGCAGCCATGCGTTGGTCCCATTTGAGCTGCAAAATCAATTCTAGTTGGTGATTAAACTTGCCAACCATTTAAAAGGCAGAACAGTGTAGGTGTATGGAAGTTTAAGGGCTTTAAAGTGCAAGTCCCAACAGTGAGTTTCAGCAAATTTGAATTCTGATTACCTTTCCTGTCCCAAATTAACAGAAAAGCAGGTTATGTGCACATACTGTAAAACTCACTAGAAGCATGTTGTTTCCCTAACTTGATAATAGTGGGGAAACTACTGAATGTTACCTGCCAGGAATAGTATAGGAAATTTGCTCCATTTAGAGGGAAAAAAGTAATGAGATGGATGAGAAAATCTACTGAACATGCTGCTCTGTCTACACTACAGTGCATGCATCCAAACTATATTTGTATGCAAGGATTAGTAATTTCATATGTTACTGTATCTACAACAGATTTTAGCTATTTCACATATGCACTATAGTTCTAGCTCTAAACAAGCTTAGTCAAACATTTTTCTATTACTTTTGCAGCAGTTACAGAGTGTCACCTCCTAACCTATGTTCAGTTTAGTGCAGTAGCTTTCCTATAAAGAGGAGGAATAAAAAAAATACACTATTTGCTGTAGACTGAAATTTAATTTCAATTTTGTGAACACACACCAACAATTGTTTGGCAAGTGAACGCAAAGCTTTGCTTTGGAAGGGATAAAGGACATCAGATAAGCCTATTCAATTCTTATGCATCTGTTTTGCATGGATTCTATTTATTTTCTGTGTGGTGTGTGTATATACGTGTGCATTGGAGGCAGGAAAAGATTTTCAAACACAAAGTTCAGTAAGCTTAATCATACATTTTAAAACCTCCCTCTGCAAATTGATATTATAGATTATCATCAATCCAGGCACTAACTTTTGAGTCAGTGGACTGTTGACTTTATCCTTCTGATATTCTGAACAACTTTTTATGGCCTCACTAATTACAGATAACAAGAACTTAAAAGAAAACAAAAAATACATTATGTCAATGCCTACACCAATTAAATAATTATACATCTTCCCTACCTGCCCGTGTAACAGACACAAGAATTGTCTGTATTGAGGAAAGACTATTTAATTTAAATGAAGTCCTTAAATATAGATTTAAGTGATCAATAGCAATACTCTGTTGTCTACATTGGTTTGCAATTGGGCAAATAGTAAAGTTAGATTTAAAGAGATGCCCTCAAAATCTGAACGATCTCATATATAGCCAAGTTTTGTTAAAAGTCAAAACTCATGCTTTCTGAAATAAATTAACAGTAAGCCACATGAAGTACTGTGAAGAAAAATAAAAATATTTGTGTGATACCATTTTTATTTCACAATGCTTACTTTACACAGTTTGCAAAATGTCTAAGAATTTTAAAAGCAATATTTGATTAATGCTATTCAGACCATGGTATCAGTAAGAAGATGGACAAGTGTTGCATGGTACCTAAACATTCCCCATAGTATCAATTTTTACTTAAATTTCCCAATTGTCACTAATCAAAGCAGATATTATCCTTTTTTTTTTTTTTTCTCCAAAACAACTGTCAGAGGTTAACTTCCTGTCTGAACCCAAAATTGTAGTTTCAGTTCAGGTCAATGGACTGAGGACCTGTTCTCAAGAGACATTTGGCTGAAATGTCACATTGTGGCCAAGATTTTAGACATTATAACCCATACTAAGCACACATTTGGATGATAAATGGATTGGCCTTTGTGAGAATTCACCTCTCATGATTTTTTTTTCAAAGAAGAGTGCCTTTTTTCAAAGGCAAACAGGGCATGAACAGGACACTGTTACAAATACAGTCACATGCCCAAGAAAGAGCAGCATCCCAAGGCTTCTCAAACTGTCTGGCAAACTACCTTTTCACCAATAGAAGCGAGTTCAGCTGGACTAAGGAATCAGTTATTTACTGTAATGCAGACTGACTTTCTACTGACATCAGATAATGAAGGCATTTACTGCAAAGTTAGAGAAGTTTGTAACAGCAGTTTGAACTATTTTTCTGTGTTACTGCAGGTTTAATTTTCAATAAACTCGCTACAATTTACAACCCAGATTTGGAAACTTACTTCAGCAACCAATGTGAGATTCAAATTCCAATTTTGATGGCAGAAGTTGCTGTTTACTAATCCCTTTTTCTTTTGATTGACAAGCAATGAGAGAAGGCAAAAAAAAGTATTTTTGAACCCTTTGAACAGCTGAGTGAGAAAGGTTTTGCCAGAAAAAGCAGGGAGACTCAGGTGGTATCCCCTGCTGCAAAACTTTAATAAGCTTTAAACTAGAACCTGTAACATTTCAGACTGTTAAGGAAGAAGGAAAGAAAAGCATTCCAGCAGAGTTCCAGTAATAAAAAACTGTTATCTTAGGCTGGCAAAAAGAAGTGACATTATGCTGTTTACATGGAGGTTTATGAGCAGTGAATGGCAGCTCAGTGACAGAACGGGCTCCTGAGAGCAGTGTGATGCTCCTACCTCAGGTCTAGCTGCTCTAGAAGAACTTGGAGAGGATAAGACCCCTCATAGAAGCTCTGGTCAACTTTTGCTTTTTTGAGTTTTCTTTTTTCCATTCTGGTTTGCATTTTGAAGTATATTATCTGTCCCAAAGTATTAGCCTATCACTGTGAGCTGCTGAAGACTCCACTCAGAGACAGAATACATATTTTTAATTCTAAATGAAAACAAAAAGGATGACTGTATTTTTAACTGTCTGCTAGAAAGACATTTTTAAGTGATAAAACCAGGAGACAGGTTTATTATAACATTTCAGGCTAAAATATCTTTCTAAATTTATTTTATTTAACAACTGTAGGGATAAATGAATTTATTATGTGATCAAATTAGAGCCTGACAGTGACAATAAACCCAGTTCTGCAGAACATTACACTCAGGAGGAATACAACTTTAAATAAATAATTTGGTCTCTAACATATTTTAAAAAAAATATGGTAGTTACTAAGGGACATAATACCAAGTGGAAGAAAAATTCTGCATTTAATCATTCCCTAATTATGTTAAATGTATTCTACTTTGGAATTGGGATAAATTTTAACAAACAATGATTTCAATACCCTTCAAAGTACATGTTTAACTTATCTTCCTTTTAAGAAGTTTAAACTTCACTTTTGAAAGATGTACTGAGACAGGTATTATGTGTATGATGCTAGAATAGAAGTGTCTGAACAGTGCCTTATTTCAGGTATCTTAATTTCATAACTTTACTTGCTTATCAGATTTCAAGGGAACAATTTTTTTTAACAGCAATCTCAATGTTTATATATAGTTGACCAGTAACTACTCTAGCTGTGTTCAAAACCTGATAATTTAAGTTGCTAAAAATATATTATTAACTCGTAAGAAAGATAGAAACCACAAGATACTTTTAATTGATTCTAAACAACCACAAAATTTTCCCAATAAAACTGGTACATTATTGTTCTCTTTGTGAAGATAAAGTGTAACTCGCAAGGAGCTTATTTGCTCTGTATTATATTTGCATATATAGTAGTCAAAATAGCACCAAAAGAGGAGAATTTTTCTCAGTAAGATACCTCAATGAAAAAGAAAAAAACTTGTGTCCACATTTAACATCTTACCTTTGCAGAAATATGAAGTCCATTTTGCAAGCAATAAAATGATTACATAGCTACTAAACTGGCAAAGTATTATACTTGCCCTTTTCAAATTAAAACAAATATTTCCATATTTAAGACTAAGGGACCAAGGCAAGACTAAACAGAAAAATGAGGAAGGGCCTGTCTTCAGCAAGGACAAGCTGCACCTGAATTGAACACCAACTGGCAGTGGCTGCTTATAAGCAGCAAACTCACAGCAGATCAAAAAGCCAGTACTCAAGAGTCACCCTACAGGCATACAGATATGCACAAGGAAAGTAAACAGTATCACAAGTATTGACCACTTTGCTGACTTGTATCCAAATCACAAAATTAGCTATTAATTCCACACATATTGTTGCATTCTCTTGTCAGTCTTTATCCCTTCTATTATGAAAAGATTTAAAAATATATGCACTAAAACTGGCTTCAGCTAGCAATCCTGTTGTCAGGCTTGAGGACAAGGCCAAGACAAAGCATGCTAAAATCTTCGCTGAGCCCTGACATGCATATCAATGTATCATGCATATATATATATATTTAAATAGATTGCTGTACCTGCTTGTGGATGCAGTGGGAAAGCTTGACAGCACCTTCAGCTGAGGAAGTGACACATCTAGGTTCCTTTCAGCAACAGACAGGATTTAAAAGCTAATTATCTAATTTCTAGCTTTCTTTGGTTCTATAAAGACAGGATGAGGCTCCCACTTAGGGGAAAATCATTCCTAATGCCACACAATGTGAAAGCTAACAGTAAACAGCTGTAACACTTAACAAACAAGACCTGCTGGCCACAAGAATCTCTCAGCCCATACCAACTCCTTGATTTCAGCTGCTGCTCTTGGTCTCCTTTATAAGATCAAATCTATTAGCACATGTGCTTGTTTAACCCCTCTTAACCATCTCTTAATTACCTATTTCCATTCCCTGATGGGTTTGGATGAAGCTATTAGGGGTGTTACTTGCAGTGCTGGGCAGTTCTGGCATCCCTTCAAACTGCTCCTCATTTGGGCTCCAATGGCACTTGCAGCTACTTCTTTGTCTTTCCAGTGGCAATGTGGAGTGAAAAAACAGCACTTCCACGTCTACCTGGTTTGAAGCACTCTTTAGTATTTGCAGCTTAGATCAGTGTTCCTCCTATCTGAAACAGGGGCCTGCCTGCAAAAACAGAAAGGGCTTGTAAAGCTTCACTTTACAGAAATAGAATTTTCTCTAGTAATATGATTGTTGCCAGTAGACTTCTTATTACTTCTTTTTAAAATCTTAAATTAAATTAAATCTTAAATTAATCCAGAAATGTCTGGTTACACAATGACCAATGATGGGAACTGGTGCTTAAATAGCCTGGCATTCAAGCATGGAATTGTAATAAAAGAAAAGTTGGTTTATCACACAGCCCTCTAGATTGACAGCAATTAAAGTGCATTTCTCACAATTAGCCAGCTGTACCTGACCTATACTAAAAGACTAATAAGGCTTACCTGACCTAAAACATTTGTTAATTTTACTTTTTGCTTCAAATTTGGATAGTGAAGGGAGGTTAATTAGGTAGCCAGACATTTCTTTGAGCCTCACTGTGTGTGTTACAGTTGGTCTATTAGCAGGAGCTACCACTGCTTCATGTGTCTGCTCCATTCTCTGAGCAGGTACACAAGAAAAGAATATTTCTAATTTTTGTGTTGTCATATACAAGACTGATATGTGACTACAAAATGCACATTTTTCCAAGAGTGATTGGGAAATGAGACATACAATGCATTCAGCACCATGCAAAGCCAACACAAACACAGGGCACTTAGTGTCAATCAGACAGAACATGAAAAAAAGCATGAAAGGAAAATGGAGAACTGTAGAGAAAATAAATTGCTTAAAGGACACAATGCTTATTCCAGAGACTCTTCAATGCCAACAGTCTTCAATGTGGCCGAGAGACTCTGGGGTTTTTTTCAGAACTTGATTGCTGATCTTTTTCATATAGGAAAGCAAGGCAGTTTACCTCAGTTTCACAGGTTTCTTCTCAAAATTTCCTAAATTCAGAGGTTTTTGCTATTCATTCCTTGCATTTCTCATATATACACTGACTACATTACAAAGATAATTTAAGATGTTCACATCTGGCACATAATATAGTCTATTATAGCAAAAGTAAGCAATGTTCCATCCTGCATTCTGAAAGAATTAATTAATTTTTAATGATTTGTTGTTTCAACATGGGCATTCCTACATTTAATTGCCATAAGGATTAGTTTTCATCTTCAGAAATAGATTATGTATCATGTGGAGATTAAAAACAAAAGTAAATATTTCACTTAATTCTGTAGTTCTCACAACTCCTACATTCTGGAAACAGGGTTTAGATTGTTTCTTACTTCTTGCTCTTATGGCTTCCAAATCCCTAATTAAATATGTATCAATGATATAACATTTTCTAAAATAATACTTGGAAAATTTCAATTGCTTTAAAAACTTTTAAATGTAGGTTTTTCAGAGTGATGGAATTCAGCATGTCATCTGAAAGCACTACTGATTTTTTTTTTAATTTCACACTAGAAGTTATTGCTTCTTCATCATCCACTTGCTTTACCACAGAAGGTCAGCACGCAATTTTTGAAATGCACTTCTTTCAATGAGGCAATTCAAAACTTCAGTTGGTGCAATGAAGCAGTTGCAGCACAGACAGGGGCCCAGTTGTCTTTCAGTAATTTTATCTTCCTAGGGATCCACACTTCTCACACTGAGAATGCTTGTCTGGAGCTCTAAGCCCCCCTGAAAGTGGAGGTGTGCTAAAAGGTAATAGATGTTTTAGAACGGTTTTGGAATACCTCTGCATGCCACTTTTTACTATGTAAGATTTCAAAGCCAACAATTCATGCCCATAAGGTTCATACAAAGGAAAACTATACATAAAAGCAGTACCAACAATTTTTGAGGTGGAAGTGAGGCCTTTTTGAAAGTTTGACACTGTTATAAAAATAGACTGTTACCTGGACAAATTTATATTTGTTTATTTTGATTCTAGCATACAGCATTAAGTCCTTTGACAGCTATGCCTAGGTCAGTTTTCAAGTTATTTCTACTGAAATTTTATCTGCATCCTTACTAGAAAAGGAAAAAAAAAACCCTCTAAATTACTTCTGTTCTCAATAATAAAACTTCTTCCTTTTTTTATTATGTTTCTTCATTTCAGCCAGATCTTAAACCTCTGTTTCTTGGCTATTAGTATGTATGGGTATAATCCTCTGACAAGGATTTTGTGAAGAGACAGTTCAAACTGTCAATTAATTCTTTAGGGTCCATGATTTCATGGTGAAATTTGCTTTTGATACATGTGCAATTAAACATTTCACACAAAGTTTGGGTTCCAGAACCTTTATCTTATTCTCTTCCAAATTAATGTACCAACATTGTTGTCTCATACTGCAAAGTGCATATGAGATAAGAACTATCATTAACTTCACATGCAATTCAGGGTCCAATCACTAGACATTGTGCCATTCAGTTTTGCTGTATTAAATATTTTAGCAAAAGGATACATAACTTTGCATTAATCTTTATTAAACATAAGTTGCATTTTTACAGCAGTATTTCTGAATTGCTTGGGACAGCAAAAATAGCCTGCAACATCAATGCTGTTAAAAAAGCTTACTGTCTCATCTTGATTTCTTTCTACTTCTATAGGATTAAAATAAAAATAATAAAGCAGAGACTGAAGAAGCCAGGTTATCAGAGCATTTTCCCAGTTTTGTGCACAATAAATGAGATGAGACAAAATTCAGCTTCACAGATCTGCTAATAATGGGAGTTGTAAGCCTAACTCAAAGCCTAAGAAATTGAAAGAACTGACCTTCTCTGATTTTACAATTCCAGTATTCTCATTTTCCAGCTCTTTTGAAATAATCTTGTAGTGTTTCATGA
Source organism: Agelaius tricolor (assembly GCF_023055355.1). NCBI lineage: Eukaryota > Metazoa > Chordata > Aves > Passeriformes > Icteridae > Agelaius > Agelaius tricolor. Next base: position 17,578,782 of record NW_027269271.1, on the reverse strand, counting down.
TGCCATAAATGATAATAAATTTTTTGACAAAGTTTATAGCAGTGCAAAGTAATTATTCAGAACTCTGTGTACGGATATAATAAATTAATCTGTACTAAAGTCAAAGCTTTTAAATAATTATTTAGATTTTGGAGTTGTATATCCTTTGGGATACTCTGTCTTTAAGGTAATAGACTAGTGTGTGTCTGAACACCACAAAATACTACTGGCACACTCAAAATTGTGGATGGATTGTGGTTGCTCTTGACTTCAGTGGTGCACAGTTTCTGCTGATAATCAATTCTGCATAATGGCAAGCTGAGGAGTCCATTGTTTAAAATATGTTGTGGATTGTACATTATCCTCTTTTTCTCCCAGACTGAGTAATAGCTCATCCATTTGAAATAGCACAAAAGACATGAATTCTAAACCTTACATTTTGAGAAATCTTTTTCTAGAGTTCTTACAATGTACATCATTTCCTGACTGGTGGACTCAAAAAGACATGCAGCCTTAGACCATTGTTCCTATCCTGCAGGCCATGAGCTTCAACGCTGTGTCTTGTTTAAATGAGAGCATAATAAACAAAATCATGTCTGTAGCATTTACTAGCGGCCCTAACTCTGAGTTTCTTGGTCAAAGTCAAGCAATTATATTATTCACCCTTTTCTTCATTTAGGAAGCCTACAAGTGTGTCTACAATAGTGCTACAAAAGCCATTGCATGTGGGTAAAACAAAGCAAGACACTTTGATTTCAGTTAGAACCATGAAGGTCACTGCACAGTCAGGTTCATGGAGTTAGAGATTATAACTTCCTGATTTTTTTACATTTTCGTTACTATATATTTATTTTTCCTTACGTATCAGACAAACTTCAGGACACATTAAAATTCTTTCAATGTAATCCTACCTGCACATGGCATGCTTAATATTGTTATTTCTCCAAATTCTTTTTCCATCAGGTCTGCAAGAGTTCTATTTATATGTCAAGGGGAATTTACTTTTCATTTAAGACATACTACATAACAACTATTTTACGTAACAAACAAGGTATTCATCCAGTGCTGATATACTGGTGTTTTGGGTGATTTTTAAATTTTTTATGGTTTAAGGGATTAAAAAACATTCTACAGACAAGAATCAGTCATCCACAAGACCCTGGAAACCAGATGAGGTCATGACTTCACAGCTGGCTAAGCTATTCATCTGGAAGTTCAGTCCAGCTGCAATTGCCATTTTTTCCATATTTATGTGGGATTGGCCATGGAGTACAACAAAGAGTCCTTGCTACTGAAAGAAAAACTACAACATTTTATTCTCTTTTTTTCAAAACATATGGAATTTCTATAGAAAGAGACAGAAGTAACTCTTGTTCTACAGACATATGCTGTATAGCACATATATAGACATGTGCTAAATACAAAACATTATGTTAAAATGAACAAATATTTAGAAATTGGCATCACAGAAAATTAGGCAAAATAACAAATAAATATCTACTTGTGGTTTTAAACTGTTTTTAGACAGTATCTGTTTCTGGGGATATAGGCATGGACCTGAGAAGGAAAAGTAGATTTATTGTTCTTACAAGCCACATTTTCTAGAAAGATTATTGTTCCCTAGTGCAAAATTTAATTTTGGGAGAATGTTTAGAGTAAGGAAGAATTATTTTTATTAGGCCAGTGCCAAGTACATTGCTAAAAGCTTTTATACAGTTTTATCTGTACAGATACATGTATTGCCATGTAAAGTGTATGCTTCTCGTAATTTGTTAAAAATAGATATTTTTTCTCTCTCTGAAGAAATGAAGTGTCTTGAAGTATAATGATTTAAAATGGAGAAAACTTTGTGTGGACAGAATATGCAGGGATATTTAGAAACTCCTCAAACAAACAAACACTTCATATAACTTTTAAAAACATAATTATAAAGAGATAATGTCCACATTAAAACAGGGTTTGGTCATGAAAAAGAGTTTTGAAAACACCATACGCAACTAGTCTGTTCTTGTTACCTTTGAAAATGGGAATCAAATAAAATATGAGAAAGTAGTAAATACAGTGACATATCAAAAATAGGTTGCAATTACAGTGAAAGGTGCGTTCCATATCTTAATCTGATCGTGCATTTTAAACAAAATCACTGGCAAATGTCTACTTATATCTGTATAAGGACATGAATTGTTATGACCTCTAAATAACCATAACTTTTATTCTGATAATTTGCATTTATTTATTAATAGAAACTACATATTTCCTTTGGAGAAACACATATAGACTTCTGTAGCATAAACACATATCCAAGTTCAATATAGCTGCCTCACTACAAAATTAAAACCTCATGACATTTAATTGCCAGCGAAATCCTATGGAACACTATGGAACACACAATATTGTGGTGTGTAACAGAAAACCTTCAAAACATTAAGTGAAAAGATTTTCATAATATACTGATTGACATTATAATTTGAATTTTCCTGTCTGTAGAATGCTGACTATTTCAGTAGTACTTTCAGAAAATATCTTTTTCTTTTTCCATAAGTACATTATGTTTGAAAATCATATGTCTGAATAGTGCCATCTGCTAGAAGAATATTCCTGGTTATATTAGGTATCTGGGAATCATCCCCTCCTGATGGCGGAGACTTCAGTTTGTAACCTTGTGGACTAAAACTAAATGTGTATTAACCACATTTAGAGACATGACATTTGAACATCTAAGCAAGCTGTCACTGGGCTGATTCTTCCCTTCCTTACACTGGGTGGGTATAACCTCCAGTGGAGAAGGAAAGGAGGACTCTAAAAGAATCTTTTATTGCAATGGCAGCTGTATGAACCTCCTTCAAGTTTTGAAGAGGAAGTGCTGGAGAGGCAGATTCATAGGCAGAGGGCAGGTAAAAAAGTCAAAGGTACAAAATGAAGTTGTGTACCACATGGTTACTCAATTTACCCATGGTCACATGGTCACTATGGCCTGATGCTCTTATCATCGAAATAAGTTATAAATTGCACACATAAGCTTTATGTTTCTCATTAAAAGTTCTTTAGAAAGATTTCAGGGGATTCAGAATAAGCAACAGTAAACAACTGTTGGTTGTTCATGAATGAACACTTTGGCTTCATCGACCAGTAAGGCTCAAATAGTAAATCTAATCACTAAGGCAGAAGCAAGAATTTTATAATAAATAAAATTGACCTACTTATACTATGCTGAAATTAAAGGCAAGAAAAAACCAAAAAAATCTTTTCTGGCCTACGGATCAATTTTCACCATTTTTCCCATCTCTCTACAGACCACATTTTAAGGATGTCACAAAGCATTGCTTGAAGTTAATGGGCTAACTTGTAAATTTTTGTATCCACTTACATAACAATTTTTTCTCTGCATTAGTGTGGCAACCTGTTACGCAACTACTGAGAAATCAGTCTCCAGTTTTGAAGATATCTTTCTTGGTGTTAAAGTAAAAAGACTATGTGCACTTTGTTAAAATGTTGAATGTGGAAGACAGTATTTCCCTAGAAGAGGAGATCAAAGAGATGGAACAGAAACAAAAGTTTTGATCAAACCTTAGAAGTGTTTGATATTTTAAGTAAACAAATATTGACTCCTTGATTAGTCAATGATACGGTTCTTCGTCATAGTAAGCCTGGAGACTCTTTGCTCATGCTTGCTTTGTAAAACCTGTCCCTTCCAGCCTTTGCCTGATATTCTGTATGACCTCTACCTCTACCAAGATAGAGTCTTGGGACTGAGATTGATGAAACTTTTCTGTTTTTCTCTCTCAGTTTCCTTCACACAAATCTAGAAGCCTACATGAACTGGCTGGATTGGAACTGCAGCTGGATCAGGACACTAAGAAGAAAAGATTTCAACTGGCTGCATCTGTCATTGCTGCAGACTGATAATAGGGGAAGTTGTTGGAAAGTAGATTGTTTTTCACTGTTGTATGAAAACTGAATATTGCTGATATAAGCATCCCAAAGTGTATCTGAGGTTATTTTATTGCTCTTATTACATTCATGTCCCCAAAGCAAAATGTTGATATAACTCGTTTAAGAGTTCTTATTTATTCAGAAATTTTCTTCTAGAGCATTCAGCAGGTGCCATTGCAAGAATGGTGGAAGTTGTAATATATTGTAATATCAGTGGAATTTTCCCCTTCAAATATAAGGAACTAAAATTACAGTAGAAAAGACGAAGTATCACGGCATGATGAATGTCGTGCTGCCTAACATCCTCCGCTGTGCAGGAATCTATTTACTTTCTCAATAAATACAATTACAGAACAGTTTTCTTTCTATGTCCCTTAACTCTCCCTTATAGTGCAGGAGACACTGGGAGATGTCAGAGGGCCAGGTTCCTTCAGTGAACATGATTATAAAATATTTTTTTATCTCCTCATTAGTTTCCTGAGAAATTTTTTTATCCCCTTAACTGTGACCATCTGGGGATTTTTCATACTTTCTGGGCAATTAGTGAGAGAATTCTCACAGCGACATTGTCTTTTTCTTCCCTTCAGTCTTTATTAGACAAAAAGGAGGTTTCCTTTGTTCTCTGACTGGAGTGGCTGAAAGAATATAGCCTTTCATGGAGCGCCTTCTTGTCTTTTCCTGTTTCAAAGCTGCAATAAAGTAGAAGCTTAGCAGGCCTACTGACTCAGAGGCTATTGCTGTTAACTGTCTAGGGGGGGTTGTTTGCTTGTTTTGAGTTCAAAGGGGCACTAGACAAGAATGTGGAGGGCAGAGGCTTTACAGCCTACCAAGTCTACGTGTTACATCCATATTGCTGCTTTACCTGATGTCCTCCCAGAGCGCCGCAGGGGAAGCTCCTTTCACCCCTTCCTGCTTATATTGCACACAAACGCAAACCATTGAGAGTTTCTTGCATGAATATGAGCATCCCTTTTTTACAGGTAACAAAATCAGATTTATCTCAGTCTTGGGTGAAAGCAAAGAACTCAATCCAAAACAAACACTAAAGAAGGGAAAGAACTTTACATACAAAACAGCTTTGGCATCTGAAAACTTTTCCATAATACACTGTTGCTGAACAGTGACTTATGTGTCTGTTAAGTAAAATATCATGCTGCCATACTGATGACCATAAAGCCAGAAAATATCAGTCACAACAGCAATATTTAAATTTATTTTGGGCAAATTCTGCTCCAGTCTATGTGGCACTCAAGATGTATTTATTTTCATATTATTGGAAAACTATTGAGAATGGGAAAAATATGATTATGAAATTTCTGTAATCTAAGTTAATACAAAGCATTCAAAGCCGAGAGATAACTCAAGTTTACTTTATTTACCTAAGTTAGGATGTTATATACTTGATGCAAAACCAAAATATAGTTTGTCAACTCACAAGAAGTTTAATGACAACCAAGGACAAAACAGGGCTTTCAAAACTCCTGTGAATACGAAAAAATATTGTCTAGTGGTCTGACATATTAAGTAACTTGCTTTTCCCCAGCAGAAAATATAGTTTACAAGAAGAACCAGTTCCAGATTCATTTTTTTAAGGAAATCATTTAAATTTCTTTATATTCTACCTTTTTATACTGAGTTCTAATGTCAATGACATCACTATATGCTTATGAGAATACAATTGACATAATTAATGTCTACAGATTCTGATACCAGGCTGTGTTGTGTATTATAATAATTGTTTCCTTTTCTTTTGATATCTTCTCAAACAGGGGGCCACAAAGTCAAGAATTTTGCAAGAATCTTAAAGGCAAGAGGAATACATTATCCCCACAGAATTGGAGGGAATTTTGAATACTTTGTGTTTGAGGAGGAGAAGATAAACAACCCTCTGGGATAGTTTTATACAGAACTTTGCCATGGGATTATAACTCTCATGTAATTAGAACCCTCACTGGACCACCCAAAGGCAGGAGCAAGCCCAGACCAGTGGGTTCTATAGCATGTACTTCTACCTTTAAAAAGAGTCCCAAGGGTGTTGTCAAAGACTGTCTTAGGATCTTTGAATTCTCTCAGCGACTGCTCTAATGAACCATTTTAAATTTTAACACTTAAAATTACACAGCAAATATTCTCCTGGATTTCAATTGAAGCTGGTGGACAGCTTCAAGGCCATTCATCTTTTCAAGCAAACACAGATTATGTGTTTAACATACACATTACATCCAAAATGCCAGCTCGTGGTCTACAAGATGAATGTACATATATATTTTATTACCTACTTAGTAAAAAGACACAAGGCCAAAAAGAATCAAACAGCTTCTGAAAGCAATCAGGTATAATCAAAGACAAAAATATCTTATCCCTACTATGTTTATTTTATTTGTCTTGTAAATTTGGGATGAAAATACCAAAAAGCAGTGATTTTAACATCAGTTGCATAAAACATTTCTTCAGACTTAAGAAAACTTAGATAATTGGAAGAAATTCAGTTCAAGTTTCTTAACATAAGACAAGGCAGGTTTTTATTCTCATTATTTTGAATAAAATAGACTAGTTAGAGAGCTTCACTCCTAAAACCCAACTGTTTCGTAGACACATGAAATTTCTTTCCTTAAAAATTCAGAAATTCTGATAAATTTGAACCCTGAGACTGAGACCAGCAATGCTAGAGTAACATGGAGGCCAGCTATGCAGATTTTCATTTCACAGGACATGAAATAATATTAATCTCTGTTAAAACTTCAACACCCCCTAAATCTTCAGACATGGGATAGACAGATCCATTCAAATTAGCAAATTTGAAAAATTATTCATTCAGGAAAAGATCTTAACCCCTGGAAACACAGAATACAATAAAGCTGTAATTTTCTGTCATTTAAGACAGATCCAGATGACAATTAAAAATTAGTGTTACATCTATATATATGCCTGAATTTTGATGGTACATTAAACTGCTGAATCTGACCTCCATTTACAAAGAATTCAAAGAGATTTTCCTGAACTCACATTTTAAAATGATCTGTGGAAACAGTACGTCCCTGAGAGAAGACATATAATTTTAAATGAAAAACAGGTTAAAGACCGTCACTCAGAATATTATAAATATTTTTACCCACAGGACATGATACCAGAAAATTAGAACATATATCACTTTGGCATCATGGCTGAAATTTTGGCTTTAACGTGCCTTTTCTGTGCTCCTGTTCTCCACACATCAAATGAAGAAAACACCTTTTTGTTCTGTCTTATCCTGTTGACCTTTTCAAAACTGTGGCAGTGTCAATACATCTACAGCACCTACAAGTGAGATTCTGCTGTCTGGATTATCTCTAGGTAACCTACATGATAAAATGAGTAATAAAAATAAGACCCCACACTGGCTGACTCTGATCTAATCTCAGAAAACTAAAACTTTCACAACAATGCATTCCATGAAGTATGAGAAATATACTACAAAATCTTGCTTCCAAAAACTCATGTGTTTGCAATACAGAAAACCAATTTTTCTCAACCTTTCTTTTCACACTGACAATTATTTTTAGCCTAATGCTGGAAGCCCTAAGATTTCCTTCAGTGAATTTTAAAATAGGCTCATTATTTGACTGAAGAAGCCAAAGAGATTGTTCACATCAGGAGAATTACTTGCACAGGCTTTAATCCACTGTGCCAGGACCTTAATTTACCATGCCATTTCCCAACTATTTTCATAGAACCTGAGCACAGAACTGCACAAAAATCTTACAAGTAATCTTCTATTACTTCCCAATAATTAGTTAGTCTCTCTACATTTCTTTCAGCATCTTCAAAGAAGAAAAAATATCATCCATGTTAAAATTTGAAGGTGGAGAGCATCAAGAAATTTCCAGCATTCCTTTTTATTTTTCAGCTAGAGACCTGAGAAAGGAGCTGAAGAGTTTAATAATTCTTCACATAATATTGACATGAACTTTCTTTCTTAAAAATAACCAGCTCACAAATAAGTTTTTCTATACTTCAGTTTTGCAAAAGTACAGCATATTCACAGGTTTATTAACCAAGGTATTCATGTTGGGGAATACAGCCTTCAATAAAATGTGCTTTTACCATATATTTTTTGTTGCAATTTGAAGGCAGCAAAAAATTAATTTGAATTTTTTTATGTATGTCCGTGATGGAAAAGCTTTCTTTGGTATCCCCTGTCCCTTGCTTGGTTCACTCAATAAAATGAACTTAGCAGTGTGACATTGTCTTATGTCCCTTCCCTCACCATGATAGAAGGATGTTGTTTCTTTTTTAAGGCAAATACCATTTTTTCTGTAACTTTCACAAGAAACTGCAATGTTAACATAACTCAATGAAAACTACCTGAAAGTGATAGTTATGTACTTTACAAGTGACAACCATTTAGAATCTGTCAGTCAGGAAGAAAATTATTGCTCTTTGTGCATAAAATTGCAATTAAATTGTGCTTCTTGGGTTTTAGTTAAAAAAAACAAGCATCTTTACACCACAACTTAAAGCATCAGAGAATAGACAGATTTCCAGAGATTAATTCAGTTTTCAGGTACATCATTGCAAATTTAAACTCTATTGAACTGAAAAGCTTTCAAATGAACGACAAACCCAAAATTTGGTCCCTTCCTGCCTATTTCTATATGCATTCCAAAAACCACAAATGAAATACAATCTCTATAAATTAGAGAAAAGCTTCCTAAATGTATAGCTGGAGAGTGTTAAAGATGTTTTTTCACAGTGTGAACAATTAGAAAATTACACTTCATGGCACTCAAACATCACACCTTAACACCAAATGACAGAATATGAATAAGGAACAATAAGAAATTTTTTCTTATTATAATTGAAGAGAGATAGGATTTGAACTTTCACACTGGATTGAAAGAAACATCCTTCCCTAATGGAAGATGATACACCACCAACAAACACCTGTCTAGCAAACAAGGTAAAATGTGTTTTTGTTGTTCTCCTATATTGAAAATTCAAGTATATTGGAGGTGGCATTCAGGACAAATTGGTAAGATATTATAATAAGGGTGCAAAATATACTAAGAAATCAGTTGCTCTCATCTGAAAAACTGCATTACAAAATTAAATGTTATATTATTGGTCATGCACTGAAATACCACTGAAGGGACACGTTTGCTTTTCAATGTACATCTTCATATATCCCTTGTGCAGCCTGATCCCTCTGATATGCCATATTATTTTTTTAAGCTCTCCCTTATCCAGAACAGAAGCTGCCCACCAAATATCTTATGTGACGTGGCACTGTCCTCCTAAACATGGCTAAACTCTCTGGGTGTCTCACCCTCCAAGAAACCATCTCTTACAAAAGGTAATGCCTTTCATTGTTTAATATGCAAAAACCTGCATTCTTTAAACCTGTCTTCTCCTTGCTCCACTGCACTGAAGGAGGACTTTTGAAATAAACATCTTTTCTATTTCAGGCGTTCTTAGTCACATTTTTGCTTCAAATATTGAAAATTCAATTTTTTATTTTGCTAATAACAAAACTGAAGGAAACAAATATAATCCTGAAAGTTTGCTGAATCACAACTTCATAGACAATGAACATTCAGCAAAGCAAGATTGAAACAAAAGAATCATGTTAACCTTCTAAAGCTGCAGGATCTGCAGTTATTGTGTTGAACTAATTCTAAATGTAGACGTAGGCTCTGGTGAAAGGGTACATAGAATCAGTTTACCTGAGAAATGCTATGTACAGTGGAACTCAGACATCATTTTACCTAAAAGCTTTATTTTACCTATAAGGCCCATGTTTTATTAAGCTCATGGAATACTAACAGCTTGTGAATCATTCTTTATGCAAATGATCGACAGAAATACAAAAATAGGCAAGACTTAGGCAAGAGGAACATTTAAGCTTCTTTGTGGCACTCAAGAGTTTTAGTTATCTGAAAACAGATAAGAAATAGAGAAAACAAATGACATATTGTAAAGAAGAAAGAGAAGTATCAACATAGTTTTTTAATCTATTGGTATAATCTGGATAAAAAAACAAGGGACACAAGCAAAATGGACTGGGCAAGAATGGACTGGATAGTGAGAAGAATCTCTTACACAAAGAGTACTTTTTATAAAATGTAAACGTCCAACAGTCTAGATGTAAATGTACAAGTCTGCTCTTTGGAGCAGTCCTTGTGAAGAATACTTTCAATAATTCTGAAAATGTTGTATATCTGTAGTATAACTGTTAGCAATGTTCTTTCTAACTTTCTCACCTCCACAAAATGTTCCAGTGTAAAAAAAAGAACCTTAAATAAAGAAGCAATTGATGAAATATATCACAAGCTCTTCCTTCAATTTACTGCACAAGCTCTTCCTTCAATTTACTGAAGCTATGTAAAATATTACTTACACTTAGTATATTATTTATACTTAAATCTGGTGTATTATTTATTCCGTAAGTGTCTTAAAATACAGATTTTCCTCTTACATTACCTGCCATCAGGGTCAACATGGCTTCTAGGAACTTCTTGAACAACAAGGAGAGCATTCACGAGTAAAATAGCCAATTAACATTCTGAGAATTCCATAGGGAGTTTAAAGCTTGATCATTATAAATTTGGAATGGCAGGTTCAGTTTAGGCAGATTAATTACAATATCCAGGTACGTGTTGTTATCATATTGAATTTACATCTTTTTATATTAAGGTTGCATTAGCTTGATAAAATGATATATTAATCCCGAGAGATGCTAATTAAGTGTGAATAAATGTCACAATGAACTTTTCAGGGAAGCTCAATAGGACATTGTCAGTCAGTGTCAATGTGAATGTCTCTTACTGATAAACACACAAACCCTCCAATCCTGTCTTCAGAAAGGCATAGTATAATTTCAATAATAACAGCAAGGACCAATCAGTTTCTTGTGTTGCATTACCTATTAACGTTTGTAGATTTGGTAAGTGTTATTATAGCATCAGGCTAAGGATATCAGTTCAGCTGATGGCACATGTGTCTGGTCATTCACCTTAAGAGTCTAGTATTTGCATTGTAATATTATTCATTTTACAGATGATCTGCCCCCACTTTCACAGAGGAGGTAATTTTAGATCTATCCTTTTAGTGAAGATCTTTTTGAAGTATTCTTTTTTGAGCAGTAAGAGAAAACAATTTCTTTCAGGTACATCACATATCTATGAAGCAGAAATCTGCATTCTGTTTGTGTATTGAATTGTATGCAATTCTAATATAAATTCCATAGCTCCAGCTGGACATGTAAAAGAATACATGTGCTGTTTGAGCTACATCAAAACAAGAAACCCCTGTGAAATGCCATGAAAACAGCTGTAATAATTGGCACCTTGCTTTGTAAATGATCCCCTCACTGAGACTATATAAGAATTTCAGTATCTGGCATTCTACAAGACAAAGTCCATCAAATATAATACAGACATTCCCACATAATATATATATTTTACATTTGGAGTGATTTTTGTATTCAAGAATATAAAGGACTGACAGCACGAGAGCATAGTATAACACAGACAGGCACCGCACAGACTTCCCCTCAAAACTTTGCCAGTGAGCAAGTCTTGACCTGCAGCCCTTCTGCTATTCCAGTCCTTGGCCTTTTTTGACTAAAGACTGCCAAGTGTGGTGAACTGAGCCAAACTCTTTGATGTGAATAAATATCCACTGGCCACAGGGATTTACTTTCAGCACGTTAAATACTATTTGTGGTATAGTAATGCTTAGAGCTATGGAAGTCAGTAAAACTTGAATTGACAATTCAGCTCTATTACTGTCTTTTTAATTTTTTTAAACTCTGAAAATTTCCATCTAAAAGGAAGTAAGGTAAAGGTACTATTTAATACTATACTTTGGAAATGCTTATTTGTACAATGCTTATTGCTATGGCCAAATCCAGCTGGTGTTCCCATTATGACCTCCCCTGAGAGGCACATACATTAACTGAAAGCTGATATTATTGGAGGAGACTGATGAATGAAGCAAAGTATCTCAACCTACAGATTTCATTAGACCAAAAACATTCTGGGCAGACCTGTCATTTCCAAAATTTTTTGCTTGGAGGCTTCCTCTTTGATGGCTCTTGAAGAGGCTCCCTCTCCAGAGCCATCTAGAAGCAGTGCAGAAATAAGAGCACTTTTAAAATGACATGTTGAAGGAACCACAGTTATATTAAATATAAATATTAAATGTTTATAGTTTTAAGACTGAATTTAGAAGCAAGCTCATGTACTTTTCTTCCACCAAACTCCCTCCACTTCAAAAGTTTAGGCCAAGAATATGCAAACCTCTCAGGCAGCATTAATATGAACAAGAGAAATTCAGATTAAAGCTATTGTTTTAGTACTTCAAGCTAAAGCAAAATTTTGAAGTATCACTTATTTCACATACCGTAAGTAAGAGATTCTGCATTTTCTTCCCTACAGACTTCAAACACCTCAGACACACAGTTATAGCCAAAGTGGCATCCAGTTACCCAATCTGGCAACTCGTGAGAATGTCTAAATCCTAACTGGATTGTTAAAAAAAAAAATCTAGAAATTATATCACAAAGAATTATCACATGAACTTTCTGGTACATTTTCATCAGCTTCAAAGACTTTTCTCAAAGGCAATGAGGAAATATTACGAATGTGATCCAAAATTAAATTGAAAGGGTTTCCCAACTGACTTCAAGAGACCTTTGAACAAAGCAAGGAAAAGAAAAAAATTTGAAAATTTAACGTGTTTCTTCTGTCCCCTGCTGCTAAATCAATCATTGTGCATGAAGAAAAGTGCGAACCTGGAGTGGTTATATATAAATAAATATATCTCCCTCAGAAAATGTTTTTTATTATAGCTGAAACACATTTCAGGTATAGAATTGACCTGACAAAACTTTCAGAAGAAACTAGAAAAGCTCTGAGATGAACAGCCTTTCATAATTCCTAATATAGGAAAGAAATTCTCTATTGTCATTTGCACTGATTTCATAAAGCAATCGAAATTCTGCAATCTTAGAAAAGTAATTGTAAAAATGTTGTTAAAATAAATTGTGCTACTGTTTCATCTTCATTTGTAATGTCCCAAGTTTTAACAAAAATAGAAATTAATATCTCTGGTTGTTCTCATCACACTTGAATGGGTGAGAACTCAGAGTGCCCAGCCTAAATTGCATTCTTTGCTTCATTGCTGGGAGCAGGGCCTTGAATAGACCATACGGGAAGTAATGACAGCTTTTAATACTTACTGGTAGCTCCTGGACTTCACACTCTGAGTGAATATGGGCCAACCAGCTATAAAACAAGTATCATACCATTTTGCTAGAGGAAATGACCCTTTTGAGATTCAAACTTCATTCTAGCTCTATTTTGTACAATTTATTAGGTGAGAACAGCTTTTGTATAGTATAGCTTAGCAACTTCAGTGACAGATTTAATTTCCAGTTATCTCTGCTACAATAGTAAATAAATCTCTCAGCTGTCAGTGTTCCTGTATGCTTCCATATTTTCCTAAAATGAAACATTCTACCATAACTGTTTATTGGCCATTCAACTTTAAGTGATCAATTTTTAGGCAGTTATCAGTTGGCTGTTTTCCTTAGAGCAGATAACATTCCTGACAGTCAAACGCCTTTTCCTTCCCTGTTGTCAAGGAGTAAAATTATGTATTTGTGAAACTTTAAAAAACATTTCCTCCATCACCTGAAACATGGAATTGATGAAAAAAGAGAACAATATGCTGTGACTGGGCTGCCTATTACCTCTTTCAATCATCAAGAAGTTTATAGGAAATTACAAATAGGTATCTTAAAACGGAAGCATTTTTCATTATTTAATTATCTAAAATAAATAAATTAAGTAATTAAATAAAATAATAAATTTACAAAATAAAATAAAACCCCAGGTGTCTTTTACAAATCTGCAGTATCATTTGGGAGTACCTAAAATGTGACTACAAAAGGATTGTTTACCAAGATGACAAGTGAAAAACAGACACTAAGAATTAAACTCAACTTGATATTTTCAATTCAGCCTGATTATTACTTCTCTTAATGGTTGCCAAAATGTTTTTAAGAAAATATCTTTCATGGAATTCTGCAGTCCTACAAAATAGTAGTAGTTTAAATCTGTGCCACCAAGTAGGAAAAAATATATGCTTGATATTAAAAGGAAAAAAAGTAACAGAAATAGATTTCATTTTCAATCCGCTGTCAAAACCTATCTGACAAATGCTTGGCCTTTTACCAATCACAGTTGAGGCTGACATGAAGATTTGTCAAACTGGGTTGACATTACTATATGAATTCTATTCTTTATTTTGGGAGGCTGGCAAGGAAAATTCCTAGTAGAGGTGGTAACATTCTGGAGACCAGCATTAAGCAATTGGATAATGCTTTGTGGAAATTAAGTATTTGGAAAACAAATACTATGCTGTCAGATAGCCATCTTCACCAGAGCAAACACAAAGCAACAGTGAAACACTGAGGCAAGTACAGATGTTCCTTCACATACATGCACATACACATTCTAAGTAGTGCTCTCTGACATTAAGTCACAAAGACTAAACATTTAAAGTTAAATACTCCTTCTTCAGCCTTAATTAGATCCTGGTTTTGGAATGTTTTACCTTATAACTTTAGTAATATGAAGAAACAGACTCTAACAAACTCCATATTTTCCTCAGTCATGCCCGATCTCGAGAAATGGCACTCTTTCTGCGACATACCATGACAGCAGAACAGAAGATTAAACAGGATCTCGGAATCCAGTGCCAGAAGCTGATGAATCATAAAATTTTTCTGAATATTTCAGATGTCTGTACTCTTCTTCGAAATTTGACCACATCTTGGCCATGCCTTGCCAAACTTTTAGTGTGTTGTAACTGTTACTTAGAGCTTTCTTTCCCTGGTTTCTTCTCACTCCCTCCTCCCATATGCCCTTCCTTTGCATTTACTAATCCAAAGAGAACAAGGTCTTACTACACTATGCAATCATATCTGGGTTTTTTATGTGAATTAGAGCAGACTGGGTGATGAAATATTTCAAAGTTCAAACTGTGAGAGAATAGAATGTTTGAGGGGGCTTAAAAGGCCAGTTAATTTACCCTTACATAACAACATGTTCTTTTTTCCTTGTTTCTGAATATTAAGAATAATAATGACACAGTTGTTACACTCACAGTCCCTTTGCTTCAAGACAAATAATATGAAGGTCTCTCTTCAGCTTTGTTTCTTTTTGTTTACTTGCTTTTCCTAGTAGAATTTAAAATGCATGTCAAATATTTTATTTGATGTCATAAAACTAGGAGGTTTATAATGCTGTTGTTTACCGTATTTTGTTAACTTCAATGCAAATAAAATAAAAAATATTAGAACAGATTTGAAAGACATAAATTTGAGAAGAAAGATACAGTCCTGATGCTGTAAATTGTTATATATTAACTTCCTCTACATATGAAAGGTCCCAACAAAGGTTACTGGACTTGTAATACTTGGGCAGTTCTACACACAAAAGTCAGACTGAAGGGTTCTGTAGATCAGGGAAAGACATGGTTCGAATTGTGAGCTCATAGTAGAAACCACTGAGCATTTCTGCATCTGGAAACTGGTTGTAGTTATAAATGATATGACTTTGGGAAACTTTTGTTGTGGTTCTTTAATCTTTTAGTTTTCAACTGAGACGTGTTTCATTAAAGTGGGGGATGCCTATTGAAGGGCTGCCTTTACAATTTGTGTTACTAGTTCAGATGGAGATCTGGTTTATGTGTATGATTTCAGCAATGAAGGTTTATTGTATTTACTAAACCATATGTTTTTCTACAGCCTGCTTGGAATTTATGATGAGATTGTTTTGGTTTAAGTTGACAACTACAGTATGTTTCAAGTTAACTGATTTCCACTGAAAATTGCAACCTCTAATGAAATGAAATTTTGAAATTTTCAGGCAATTACATTTTTCAGCTTTGGTAATAGGGTTCTGTTAAAAGGATTACTTTGGGAATTTTTTGTTGTTTTGCTGGGTTTTCTGTTTGTTTGTGTTGGGTTTCATTTCATTTTTCTCTACAAATTGATAAAATTCTTTGAAAAGTCTTATTATTGCCTTTTGTGGCAAATTCATTATTTTGTGTAGGATCTAGAAATTGAGAGTTCTATATCTGTAAGTGCCCATTCCATTAATAGAAATAGCAAAAACCAGACAATTTAAAAACATTGCCCCACACCCTTTACATCCCTGAGTATTCTAAAATTGGAAATACATCACATGACTATTTCTGAAAAATATCAGCCTAACAAGACAAGTACAGTAGTTCCTGAAAAGTAAGAGATGCACATGAAATGCAGAAGAAGAAAGACCATCCAAATGGATAGAGCAGACTGACTTCTCACTCACCTAATGGGACATCTGCTGAAGTCCTTGGATGAGTTGTTTGAACCACTAACTCACCACAGCAGGAATATCTCAATTCCATAATACCTGTTTCAGATCTTGATTGTGTAGTTGCAGCTCTACAACTTCCTCAGCTGAATCAGAGGTATTCTCTGGCATATCCAGCTGGAAGGTCTCCTAGGTGTAGTCTTTAGATCAATGCAAGCAGACACACTCTGCCTCAGATTTGCATGGATTATACAGACTCTGTTTAAAGTATGGAGTAATCTGAGGATGCATTTTTGAGAGGTTGTTCACCACTCCCTTCATTGCATGCACCCTATATTGTGCACTGGCATAATTTCTTTCTAAACCATAGACATTATGTAACAGTTGTGTTGTAAAAAATAGAAATTATTAAATATGTTTCAAGTGTTACATATTTCAATGAAATTAACAATAGCATAACAAATGCAAATTTCAAATTACAAATTCCTTTTGTGCTTGCAGAATGAATGGGAAAAGTCAGTGTATAAAGCCTAGCCTGCCTCATTTCTTTTTACTTTCCCAAGACCATCATGTTTGTTAGCAACTATAGTATTTGTAAATAAATTATATTATCAAATGTATCACTTTAATTGGCCAAATGGCATGTGAAACATATTAACAAGGAGGAAAAAGAAAATGTGTAAGGTATACTGATAAGCACAGTCCTTATCTCCCCCTCACTCTGGCAAGCCAGGGGCTTTCCCTCTCATGTCAACAGCCTAGGAGCAGCTACCTTAAAAGGCCTCATCATTAGAAGTGCTTTACAATGAACAATTGTTTCCATATTTGCAAATAATATTGGTCAACATCAGCGCACTGGCTTTGTCTGGGAGTTGGAGTTGGATTCTCAGCAGTGCTGTGGTCCTGTGTTTTGAATTTGTGGCTACAAAAGTGCTGACAATGCCCCAGTGTAAAGCCATTTCAGTGCTTTGGCTTTTCTTCCCCCTCCCCAGTGAGTATTCTGGGGGCAGGTAAGAGATTGGAGGGAAGTGGCTGGGGTAGCTGACCCAAACTGACCAAAGGGATATCCTAAACCACATGACTTTGTGCTCGGCAGTAAAAAGGGAAAGGAGGGAAAGGAGGAATGTTTGAAGGTGCAGCATTTGTCTTCCCAAACAACCATTACATATGTCTAGGTCCTGCTTTCAGAAAATAGCTAGTCTATCAGCCTAGTGGTAAATGCATTCCCCTTCATCCTCTGCTTACATGCACAGCTTTTGCTATTAGGCTGTCATCATCCTGATCCACAAGTCTTCACACCTTCCTTCTATTTTGTCTGACTTCCATGGGAGAAGGGAGTGAGTGAGTAACAGGCTGGGCATTTTGCTTCTAGCCAAGGCTAACCCAAAACAGTCAGGATATCAGGAATGCTCATCTGTATTAATATGTGTCAGTGGTCAAATGATACAAGGCAGTTACCAAATAAATCTCTAGATTAATTGCAGACTCTTCATGAAAAATAAAAGAATAAAAAGCTTAATATAAAACAAATTTTGGCTGAGGAGGTAAGATAGGAATAAACAATCTCCATGCTGAGAAGTCCAGTTCTTGCTTCTCTACAAAGTAGTATAATTTATTAGGAACAAACAGGTCATCTCAAATATTCAAAAGTCATTCTCTAAAAATGAAGTAACAGTCTGAATGTATATGGGCTTGCAAACATGGATAAGGATAATTTCCAGTGTGCCAATGTGGATAAGTTCCAGTGTAAGAATTTTAAAGAAACTGCTAGAAAGGAAGTGGCATGTTTTAGGAAATGTATTTTCTAGGTTACCTTCTTCTTTATATTAGGTTGTATCACTTCTACGAAGATTAAACAGTTGTGCAATTCAGAAAATTCTCAACCATTTAAAAAAAAACTATTTACAAATTCTCAAAATTTATCTTGATCAGTGGAGTAATTCTGATCAATGTACATACAAATATAGTAGGCAAAAGGTCTGAATACTGGGAGCTTCCACATCTGAGCAAAAGCCTAAGGGTAAAAGCCATTTCACCTACTGGCAGTGGAGTATGAGTTAACATGAACCAGTGCTGTAGGAGACAACTACCCCTAAAGTTGTAAAAAATGAAACGAGGTCCAGATCCATCAAGTTTCAAATGACTGGATCTTATATAAGCTTTTTTTTTTTATTCCTCTAACACTCCCCTAATGACTCAAGGTCCCTGTAACAATGTCATGTCTTACTGTCCACCCTGTGTATCTACACTGCATTATTTCTTTGGTTTTTGAGAGATACATTTTTGCCATATTACCTTGTAGTGTAAGAAACCAAAAGTTCTTTGGCCTATGACCAGAAACTGACATGATACAATTCAGAAGACTTTTCAGAGCCACATAAAATGCTTTGAAAATCATTTTGGAAGATGAAGGCATACCAAATCTGGTTATGATTATGTGTCCATGGCAGGTATGTTACATAGAGGAGGCATAGATAGAAAATTAATTTTCATTGCTTTTTCTATGGAAAACATACTTAACTCAGTACCCAGAATAATATTGATAAAATAGTAAAAGTGTGTTTTATATCAATTCTGCAGCAAAAAATGTACTTAATAGGTTTTAACTGATTATTTATGCGGTTCATTTAACTGATGGGATATTATGAAATACACATGGATGTGCTGCACTGAGTCCACTCAATTCTTTACAAACATTTAGCACTTTATTAGCTGATAGAGTAGGAGAATTTGTTTTTGATTGTTGTTCCTGCTATTTTCATATGTTCAACATATGGTAAACCTCTCTGAAGCCTAGCTGAACACTAGAAATCAATAAAGCCTACTTACACTTATATCCAAGCATTATTTGTGAATGCCTTTAACTGTACTTTTATTAATTCCAATGCTATGATAAGCTTCTGATCAATAAAGAACAAGTCATGAGATTCATAAATTCCATTTGTCACAATCTATTATTGGGTAGAGTTTTACAATATTTCATCTTCTTTCTTTCTTCCAGGATTGAGTATTTCATTAAATTCTAAGTAATCAGTCTAACACAAAAAGTAAGCCAGAACTTTGTTTTTAACTGGCTTTGACCTTTTTAAAAAATTATTCCTGTGCAGTGTGTCATATACAAGTTGTAATTTTCCAATCCCTAAAAATATGAAATGTTTAATGTACCAAGAAGTTATCCAATTTCAAAATGGATTTACCTTTCTAAGGATGAAGTGGCATCAGTGTAAAAGTATGAGCTTAAGAATTTCCCAACTCCAGCAAGATTCAGTTTTTCCAAGATGCCTCCTCCAAGTTTGCTTTCCCTCTCTTGAATTTTGATATCCTAATACAAGTCTCCACAGAAAATATAGCTATCAGTTAATTATTTTCTAATTACATAAAGTTACTTAAAGGTTAGAAATTTAAAAAAAACCAACATTTTTCATAAGGGATGTAGTTTGCATTTTACTGTACATTTGCAACTTGACCAGCATTTCTCACCAAACTCCTCTCTGAAACAATGGCCTCTATGAAGTTAAACATGTTCGTTTACTGTGGGTTTTGTGAAAAGACTGTTCTATTCCAAATAAATGTCTAATGTTTTGTCAGGTGTGAAGATTTAGCACCCACTTTATTATCCATATTTTCTCTTTATCTGTCTTTAAATCATCTTGTAGCTATTAATCCCAAGCATTCTAAATTGCATCACAGTGATATCGTGAACTTTATTTTGCCTTTATTGAAATCTGACTTCTTGCTCACTGGTTATACTCACAATTTTTCACCTTAGGGGCAAAATCTTTTGCCCCAGTAGATAATTCTGATAAATGAACAAAAAGCTTGGATGCCTCTTATTAGAATGTATGGTTTTAACATTTCTTTGCTTCCTTGCATGGACCTTCAGAATGAAGATGGTACCTAATGGCATTTTACAAGAAGTATCACAAAATATCCTAGAGGAGGTGGGTAACTCTTCCTTTCCTTCACTCCCTTAAGCATGCCAGTTCCCACAGGCTCATTGAACAATAGTCCAAACTGGTTTGCTTGTTTTGGTTTTGATCTTGCTGGGTTTGCTAGAGCTGGCAAGATCATGCAACTGTTTCATATTTTACTTCTATTTTAAAATTTCAAGATCAAATGCCTAGAAACAGTTCAGTGATTCTACAGCCTCTCAGAAAGGACATCATGGTGATTCAAAGCAGTGACTGGGTTCCCCCTCACAAGAAGTTAACACAGCCAGCACTTATCAGAATTGTTGGTAAGGCTGAATGTTACTTAAAAAAAAATTATTTTCTAAGATAACTTCTGTAAAAACAATTTTAGGTACTGTTAGTCAATTAATTACCAAAGTGAGATTTTATTTCATGTTTAATATTTTATGATCTTCACCAATCCTCTTTGGACGTGCATTTCAAAAAAAAAAAAAAAAAGCATACAACACTTACCCACAAAACTCTTGTGGAGTGTTCAGATCCCTACTATAAAAATAAATAGCATAAATTCAGAACATGAACATGATTAAAATGTCAAATACAGTGGACTGACAAGCACTATTAAAGGAAGATAGACAACTTACATATTTTCATGCAATCCATGAATGTAGAAATGGCTGAGACTCCTTGATAATTCTTCCTCTCAATTTTGAGAATTTCACTGCAATGGACAGAATTTAACCACTGAAAAAGAAAAAATTCATATACAGTACTTTAAGTCTTGAGGTTTCTCTCTACTCCATTTTACTTTGAAGAAATATAGTTTGGTGTTCTAAGAATTTCCAGGCCTTTTTAAGTTGGAAGTTTCATTTTCTACTATTACTGTAATCATCAGAGCCTTGCACTTTACAGCAACAGAGACATTTAATACAGAACAAAGGATTCTGCTCCATATTCTTTTAGAGTATAGGGAGTAGATGACAATAATGCAGAAAAATCTCTTTCTCTTTGAATTTTGTTTTATCAGCTCTCTAAATAAAAATTTATGACCTATTACATCATCTTGGATATGAGCTTATCTCTAGACCAATATCAATAAATAGGAAATGTGATTTCTCCAGGTATCCTAAAAATGGGAAAATCCAGAAACCTCATTTTCTGCAAAGCTGATAACAAAGGACAAATGCAGAAACCATAAGAAGAAGCCAACCCTTCCTATACAGCTCTGATGAGATCCCACCATTTCCCTTAGATTGACAGATGACAGCTCTATCAAAAGGGCTTGTATCAAACATTATTGCAAAATTAGCCTGTGCTATATCTGAAGTACCACATCTGAAGCTGGTTTGTGATAAATATTTCATGAGGGGTTTTTGGTGGTTTTTAACAGATTACGTTATTCATTTTTAAAAATAAAGCAGTGCATTCAGAAAAGGTGCTGCAAGTCAAGTGCTTGGGTTCCACTCAGATTGGATTAATAAACCACATCTGACCTGAGGCAAGACATTTAGCCTGGTGTTCACTCTAGCTGTTTGTAGACATGAACCTAAACATAGCCCAGAGTCTCCTCAGTGTTTTCCCCAGTGAGGATGCTGATTTAAAAGCATTATTTATTTATCTGTCTAAATAAACACTACCCATGAACAGTCTGGCAGTGGGCATAACTGCTGCATCACCTTCATCCCTCTGCCTTCTACAGAACATTTGACTTCTGCCCACACTTTGTTCAAAAATTTATAGAAAATGAAAATCTATTAATCAGCAAACTTTTCCTTCCTACATTTCAAGACTAGGCCTTTGATAATATTTTGTTCATTATTTGGTTTTGAAGGAAGAATGTTCCTAAATCCTGAATACAAAACAACTCAGAGGACAAAACCTAAAAATTTGCTCTAAGTTTTAGAAAGCAGTAAAATCTTTAATATAGGGGCCATGTAGTGCATATAATCCACAGAGAAGGGTTGTCATAGGGACACAATACCATTGATTTCCATCTAGATGTAGAATGCATTCTGACAGTAGGTAAAGGGTATTTGAAACAACATTTTGTTTGTAGGTCAGCTACTTTGGCCTAAAGGAATTTGTTCCTATATCACAAGTTTATCTGCATTGCTAGCATATTAATCATGAGAATATACTACTCTTCAATATTTTAATAAAAATACACACACAAAACCAAAAAGGGCTTGGAAACCTGCAACTGCCAGAAAAAGATATTACTATAATATGTCAAGAGGGTGAATCTTCTATTTTAAAATTTCGAATTACAGTCAAATAATGACAATTAGACAATCCTTGTGTTTTTCTAAAAACAACCCAACTTCAAATAAACAGGAACCTTTATTACTCAATATAAAGTTATCACTTTGCCACACCTTTTCTTTCACACTTAGCCAAAGAAAATAAAACTCAAAACTAAATTATTGGATTATTAGAAATCAAACCAAATATTACAGATCTGGAATAAGGTGCAATGAAAATTATATTGAACATACAGTTTATTTTTGGAAACTAATATAGACCATAATAACATTATTTGAAACCATCTCTTTACCTTCATTTTAAAACTGAGTTCAACAAAGGATCTCACTGCAGTTCCTGCTTAATATCATTCAGTCATTCTGTTCATATGCCTCAAAAACACAGATTTTAATTTTCTTTTATCTATAACATGAGTAGCATGGTAAGATCACAAGCTGAACAGATTAGATCCTGAAATGTTATTTTAGTAAGCTGTAGGAAGTTTATAAATTTAGCATTGCTATGAAACATATTCCAGTGGTCTGGTTTTTTTCAGGACTGCTCAACATACCACTCAGTTGTGCTACAACTTACGGGTTTTTGCCCCTCTAGTAGATTGCTGGATCTGAAAAGTCTGTTTTTTGAAGTCACTTCTGGCCCCAAAGAAGTGACCTTTTGTCACCTTCAACTCATCAATGACGATCTCACACAATATCCAACACGACAGTTTAGCACTTTGAAAGCACTTAGCACAAATGTTGCCTTATGGTAAAGCCTTTGTCTTTCAATGCCATTATTCAGTTTTCTTTCCAGCTTTCTGAGCAGTTGTGTTCAATAGAGTCTGATTCACAACAAGGGCTGTACACGTGCAGCAGCACTGGCAGCGTTTCCCTTCTGCTGCCAGCTCCTGCTATTTATCCACTTTTGTGCTGATTAAGGTATTGCATTTCTCAAATAGTTTATCTGTGATTTCCATTTAAGAAAAACATGCCAGTTCTCAGTTGCTTAGGGCAACTTGGAGCATTCTCTGCCTTCTAGTCCAGCAGAAAAATCCCCTTCTCAGCAGTGAACACTTTCACACACTACGTTCTAGTTTCCTAACAACTTCAGGGCGATGGAGTCAAAATCCTGAGCTGGTATGAATTACACAGGCTCTGCGTGGGGCAGTGGAGCATAATAACCTCAGCTCAGAGAGTAGTTTAAATTTTTGGTATCCACCTTTCTCAGAATAAAGTAATCTCTAAGAAGTAAATGCAAGTCATCATTCTAAGCATGCTCTCATGCAAAAATGCTAATTGCAGTCACTGGGAAATAAATTTTTAAAGTTAGTGAAGAAGGCGTAGAACAGTTCTGAAAATATTGACCAATGTGAGAAGCAGTGAAGTCAAAGACAGCCAATGGTCAAACTCGTGAGCTCCAGTGATAATCTTCAGGGGACTCATCTGAACCAAGTGTCCCTTTGACAATCCTTTAATAAATTAAAAACAAAAATACAAGCCATATTTTTTATGTTAGTCCGATTCTCTTTCAGATCTTGACCAGACATTTATCTGATATATGCCTGCAAATTAAAAAAAAAATAATGTTTTTTTAGGAAATAATAGAGAACCTTTTATTTTGAGAATTTCACTCAAATTTAGCTCAGTACTAAAGATAACAAAAGAATTCATACATGGATAGCTTCAGCTTTCTTCAAGGCAATCTTGTACGGCAATTTAATATGTTATAAAATTGAGTAAAGTGGCTAACTTATACAAGAACTTACAAGAATCTTGTGTCAACATACACAAAGAGAAAAAACATTTGACAACTTAATAAACATTTTCAGATTTCACAGAATGGATTATTTTAATCAAAATTAACATGGACATTAATGTCCTATTTTCCCCTCTTATATCACTTTTACAGTGACATAATTATATTGAGTGGAGTTATTTCTAATTTACAATATGGCATGTGAGAAGGATCAGATCATGAGACTTAAATGTACAATATCACAATATAAATAAGCAAATTTTACTGTGAATCAGAAACCTCTAAAATAGGTAGGGAGCTTAGCACAGGAATATAATTATGTTGGGTGGGAGATGTTTAGTACTTTTGTTCTTAAAAAAAAAATGGCAACAACAAAACCCAAAGTTCAGCAATAGCGTACATAGTTGTATTAAGCTTCCTGGATTCCTTCTTGGTATGCAATTTTAATATCCTTCTCTCTTTGACAAGGTCAGGTCTGCTTTCTCTTTTAGGCAGCTCACAACATTCAAGTTATAGCTAATTGGTTTGATTATTTGTTCTGTAACCTCTAATTCCCCATGACCTTTTCAAAGCCCATTTTCAATTTAATGAGCCAAACTAGTAAAGCTTATACTGGACTTTTGATGAGACCTGTCAGAATGTCTTGACAAATTAAGTGTTCCACATTCTAGGTTACTTTCAGACCAAATGCAACTGCAGAGTTAATGTTGTTATTTTTCTTTTAAGGTATACCATTTGTCTGTACAGAACCATTGATTTCCACAGATAAAAACCACAATCAAACAAAAAATATTTATTTTTTCTATACTACCCATACAGGCTGGTCCCTAAAGGTTAAATGTGGATATATATTTGCATGCATCCAAAATTGTAACTTTAATATTTTTCTTATCCCCCTCTCTAGTTGATAAGGTACACTGACTTATACAAGAATTCCACCAGGCTGAATATTGTAGCTGGGATAGAAAATTCCTTACAAAGTACAAACATTCCTGATTAAAAAAAAAAAAAGGATTGAGAAAACCTGAACTTTTCCTTAAGCTAAGTCATCATTGTTTATCATGAGCATAATAGAGAGCTGTTAATACAAGGGAGGTATAAGTGTTTGATGTTCTGATTTAGACTTTATTATTAAAATAATTATAAACAGCATGACTTCCCTTTTTAAGAAAACAAAAAATAAAGGTCCCTTGCCACACCCTGTCCCATTTTGACAGCGGGATGCAGTGTTGATTTGTTTCAGGAAAGCTGCTTTCTCTTTGGCTTTGAAAGATGTTCATTTGTATTTTTTTTAATAAAATTGTCTCTCTAAAATAAATCCCAACAACCCCATTATCTAGCATAATGAATGGTTGGGATATGCAAAATGGTAGGAGAAGAAAAAGGGGGAGGGAAAGGTGCTACAAGTAGCTAGCAAACATTTCCTGGAAGGGATTGGGTACCTTGCAATTGACTTTAGTTCATCTACACCATTCTTCCTAGCACTCACTTTTTCCATACCACGGTAAAAAGACATCTCTGTGATGTCATCCTTTGCAAACCACAGCAAGTCTCTGAAGAGGTTTCCAAGTTTTGTTTCAGATTTTTTTTGTTGCTGTTTTTAATCTTTTAAAGACTCTTACTATTAAAATAGATTTTCTATTATATTGGTTTAGAGCAACTTTATATTTAACTTACAGTGAATAAAGTTCAGACTAAAAACTGAAGCTTAATGCCTTGGTGAGTATGAGCCAGACTTGTGTATGCAAAGTTAATCCTACACATTGATTTTTTAAAATTTTTCTATTCCTTAAGTGAGGAGGCATTGAGGTTGTATTTAACATGTTTTATAGAAGTCATGTATTGTGTGGGTTTATTTTTTTTCTATATTAGAGAAATATTTTTGTCATTCCAAGAGATGTTGCTGCACATTATTAATCAAGATAAGGAGATATCAATGTATTTCTAGAGAAGTTAGAGTAATGTTATAATTGGAATGAAAGGCAATTCAGTAGCTGAGATTATAGAATTTCAAAGGACAGGAAGGTAGAAAAGCCTCCCAAATTCTGACCTGAGGCCCAATAAAAGGAAAGTGACAGAGATATCATTACACCTAGATTGAAAGAAAGACAAGATCATTCCTGAGAGAGCAGGCAAGAGAAGATGAGAGTAGCAAAGTGTCAAGGATTAACATTGTAAGAAATGCTAGTACTAAACTGCAGCTGTGACAAAAATCTTATTCTTTACATTCATACTCTTTTGTAGGTGAATTATTTATCAATGAATCCTGAAAAAGGTGGGAGGATTACCATTTATAGGTGTTTACAGAAACATGTGTGAAGGCAAATGATATAAAGCAAATTAGTGCAATGACAATTGTCAGTACACATCCCTATTCCACGTACCATGCTGCTAAGGGAAGGAAAAAAGCAAAGGGAATGTGCACAACCATCTTTTTTACTCTTGATGTTATTCAGTCAGCATTAGACAGATGTAATAAAGTGACTATATAACATACCAAGGGCTCATCTGGCTCACTGGTGAGGCTGCAAGCACAGTGCTTTTACCCTGAAGGGGCTGAAAATATTTGAAATCAACAACCTGATCTCCTGGGATTGTGACAGCAGGTCTGTATCTTTTTAGTGCAGCATGTCAAACTGAAGGAAATAGGGAAAGCAACATGGGACAAGTGTTTTGACCTCCCAGTACCATGCTACAGTGATGAGATACTACAAGTCTTATCTTTTTCCCTGTTAACGTTTGCCAGCAGCAATACCTTCTGCTGTACTTAGGACTGGTCTTGTTTATGTACAGGTTCTGCTATACACTGGCAGAGAAAGTTGTTAATATTAACTGTCTCTAAACATCCCCTCTATTCCATTCAGAAATATATAAATCTACAAGTCAACATAAATAGCTTTCTTTTCAGATCAGATAAAGGATATGTAAACGTCAAGATTTTTTTTTAATGGTCAAAAATTATTTTGAAAAGATCTTGAGATATAATAATTGCCAAGGGAAAAATAACTCCAGTGCATTGTTCACATACAAATATCTCAAAAGTTTCCTTAATAAAATTCAAAATATAAACCTCTGATAGTGCATATCTTCAAGGGTCAGATAGAGTTTCATTTTTTTTAAGAGATTTTTCTTATTCTTGTATTGTTAGCAAAGGTAGAGGCCTGCTATACAGTGAAATATGAAGTTAGTTAAACAGCATACTTGAGCAGCAGAGGGTTCTTCCACTTCCAGCTCCTCACCCCCAAAAGGGCCTGTTTTATTTCCATTCTTCAAGAGAAGGGGAAGCAAAATCCTACATAATGATCATAAAATAGTTTGAATTGGAAGAGAACTATGCAACTATTAAAGTTCATTGAGTCCACCCCCTCTGCAATGAGCAGGGATATCTTTAATGAGATCAGGTTGCTCAGAGCCCTGTCCACAGCCTGACTCAAAATGTTTCCAGGGATGGGGCACCCACCACCTCTCTGGGCAACCTGTTTCAGTGCTTTACTATTCACTATTCATAAATAATTTCTTTTATATATATATATATATATAGTCTAAATCTCCCTACCTCTCCTATATCTATCATCCTTTTCTGTAATCTACCTGTAGTTTCTCAATTGTATCTCTCTTCATCACAATTTTCAGTTCAACCAATCAAATAAACAAGAAAGAAATAATTCAATATTCAATAAAGCATTCATTAAATCCACAGGATATGTGACTACTGGCTCCTTCAGGCTTTTGCAGTGAAAACATTCTGAACAGTATCAAAAATCATTTTTTCAGTTCTTAGAGTAATGCTTTTGTTAATTTCTAGGCATATCAATAGAGTCAACAATAAGAAAAGGGACTTTAAAAATCTCACTATGTGTCTAAAAGAATTTTACCTAGGATTGATATACAAATATATTATAGTATGCATAATAGTAATTGTTAACAGTGAGTCTACACACTTCAAAAATAACAAGATTAAGATTAACTTGTATCTATGGCACAAGAGTTTTAGTGTCACAATTGTACCATTGCATAAAGAATCTAGGGAAAAAATTAGTATTTTAGGAATTTGGTGGCAGAATAGTGATTTTCTTGTACTTCCTGATTAAATATGTTATTCTCAAAATGCTTTTTATATCAGATGTTACTCTATTATGTAGCAAGAGCTACAATTAATGTGCTAGGTTCAGAAACCTGAATCTATTAATGAAAATATGTGTGATATTTACATCACTTTTGGAGAATGATATTGAAAGAGCAGCATTCACAGAAGAGCAGGACTGCTGAATATTAATACAAATATGGTGCTCAGTTTTCTAGATACAAATAGGGAGGTGATTCTACTGCTAATTTCAGTGTGAAATAATTTGTTAATCATAAGCAGACAGCCAAAAACCAAGTACTTCCAACAGAGTCTGCAAGGGCAGGAATTTATTTTCAATTTCTGGTGTTTTTCTGCCTAAATTAATCATGAGAACAGTCAATACATTATTTGTTGTTTTCTAGCATTAAAGCTGTCATAGCTTGTCACAGATCAGAAAACACACCAGCGTACCTTAGGCAATGAGTCACATGTCATTGATAGCATCCAACGTTGAAAGCCCACAAAATGAAAATTCTTCACCCATATCATCAGGTGTTCTCTGTGGAAGTACTACAGGAAGTACTTCCCTTGGGAATGCAGACTTGAAGGCCAGGGCTAGAAGAAACTGTTTGAAATAAGAATCAGGGAATTAGACCTTGTATTTGGAACTAATAATTGAACCTCTTCCACTACAGAAGACCTTCACGCCACTTTCTGACACTGAAACAATGCATGGTCAGAATTCTGCTATCACAGTGATATTTATATGTCCTGATAGCGTGAAACACAATTTTTCTTTCTTAGGAAGAGAGAGCTATTTTTTGTTATTTACCATGGGCTTAGGTTGACATATTTTATTTACATTTTGTTTCTCCCCATCTGAGGTTTCATACTGATGGTCCTTTGAGGAAGTTAAGTGCCCCAAAGCACTACCTCTTTCAGTGTTTTGTTGAATTTGAATTAAGCTTCCCTGTAGTAAGTTGCAAAATTGTTCAAAATTGACTCTAGGCATCCTAAGAACCCTAAAGCTTCTAAGGGACTTGTTTAAAGCTAAAAACTGAATATCTCCTAAAGGAAAACTACATGTCAGATTTATATTATAATGTGTTATTGTGCTTTTTCTTCTAATTGGGTTTGAAGCCAAAATGCTGTTGTTTTGCAAATGCTCCTGTTATTATTATTGCCACATAGAAAACCAAACAATGAAACAGCATATCAAAAAAAAGGGCCAGAACAATAGCAATTCTGGAAATTTCTCTATTCATTATTTATTTTATTTAATTATAGAGTCTAATGCAACATAGGAGTAAGAATTTTTAAAATTTGCATTGAAGTACAGAGAGAGATTACTTTTGGTACAAAGGAAGTAAAATTACTTTGAGTGTCAAAGAGGAAAATAGCTTTAAAATTTTAGCTTAGCCTCAAGAATTAGATAAGGAATGTGAAAAAGTAAATAATATCTGCCAGTAAGGGATACGTGATCATCAGCAAATTTGAACTACTGCTATGCAATTTAGCAATACTAAAATACTCTTATTTAATGCTAACAGTGAAAGCATCTAAATATGAGATGCCTAAATGCACTGTTTCTTTAATCAGAAATTAATCATCTGACCTCTCCAGATGGTCCAGCCTTCTAGACTAACAGAGCTAGTGTGGCACCAGGACTGTGTGTACACCTGTAAACAAAATGGAATGAGGAGCTTCAGTTGAACACTCCTTATCTACTGCTAAGGAAGTCCTCCTCCTGAGAGACATCTCATATCCAGTTCCTTCATTCAGAAATTACCTGAGATTTGGGTATCCTCAAAAGCCTGAGAAGGTGCCAGTGCTGGCACAGTGAGACTATGCCACGCTTCATTACTTTGAGATAAAGCATAACACTCAGACCATAAACACACAAAAAAGCACAAAATCACTCAAAATTCTAGTGTAGTAACTATTCAGATTCTTGAAACAAACATTTAAAATGTAGTTTACTGAACAGATTAAAATTCTGTTCTGTCAATGTCTACATGTTTCTGCACTACAGGAAACAGATGGCCTTTGACATCAACCAGCCTTTAGAAAGAAAAAGGAAGGGAGTTCTAACACAAGTCAAGTCAATGGGTATTTCAGGTTGCCTATTTACTCATAAATCCTTTACATGTTTATATCTCAACCCAGTTTACACAAAAGGAATTCATACCCTAAACTCACTTGGATTTTAATTCTTGGTAAGAAAATAACAGAATAAGGTCAAATATCTTTTATACCATAGTTGTAATGTACTTAAACAGTATACAAAAATCTGCATTATAGGACATCAATTTTAGTGCAGCCATCCACACCAGTTAGTTCACAGTACAGTTAAGGAATCCATGGGAGATGTAATTGAAAAGATTTCTAATCCAGGTTATATCTCACAGGAACTTATCAATATCACTTATCAATCATAGTGGCTAGCATAGACCCTGAGGATGCTTATTCCATAGGCTACCAGTATTTTCACCCAGTTAATATAGTCCAGGATGTTTTGATTTTCAGTTTTGGCATTAGATGTACTTCATTAGGCACAGAAAACTTCTAAACTGTCAGATTTGTTCATATTATGGTAACTATATCCAATAGTGGGCGGACTGTATAATGTGGACGTTCCAGCATAAAAGGTCTACAAGCACATCAAGATTCTTTATGCATTTATCAATTACCTGTGGGTCATTGAAAATTATATCTGTTATCAACTGATAACCTTTATTGGAAACAGAAGATGGGTTTTAATTACTTTAAATAAATATGTATTCATAACAAAAAAAGGTTTTTAAAAAATTGTATATATATGAGATAGAAATACCTTTGTATAACCTGGGAACTTCTATAAAATACTCGTTATTTCTTTGAGTTACCACAAAGCTTATCTTTTTTTTTCAATATACATGTCACTAGAATGAAACATGATTTCTTAGATGTTTCCTTCAATTAAAGTACAAAAGGAGTTTTCTCATTCAGAAGCTAAGCAAAATAGGAAGAAGGAAGTTTACATGCTTGCAATTTCAAGCAAGGAGCAAGACATTGTTCCTCAGCATGACTAATAACCAGGAATTCATAGCTGATTCCTGTTAGGTTGTACATCTGACTCATGTCCTCTCATAAGGTATGGTGCAGAAGATATTCCAAAATTTGTAAGACAATAATTCTCAAATATACCAAAGAGACTTATAAAACTGAGCTATTTCAGTCTCCTGGAAATGACTAATGAGAACTGTTTCAGCCATTATTTGCAAATATTTATTCTCCAAGGCACAAGGCCATAATTGCCAAGATTTTAACAATGCAAATACTGGGTACACTTCCCAAACATTTTTGGTCTATTAATATTATGTTGCATAAAGAATAGACAAGCCACTACTGCTATCTCTAGGTACATATAGATATTTAATAAAATAATTTTAAAACCACTTTGAATTTCTAAGAAGGACCAAACTACTTTTTTTTAATCCACTTTTTAAATTGTTTGTTTTTCTTTCTTTTGTTTTTAAATTCTGTATTAGCACAAACACAAAACTTACGCTTTTCATTTTGCTGTGCTCAAAGGTTCTCTGGGAAACAGAACACTCATTTCTCATAGCTTTAACCCCATATTTGACTCTTCCCATGAACAGTCACTTCACAATGCAAGTTCAACTCTGTAAATTACAATCCAGTGCCCTTTCTTTGGTGTAATGGCAGATTCACTTGACAAGGACTTGGAAACTCTGTTCCAGACTAAGTGAAAATATTTTCTCTACCACACAACAACAATCAGCTATTGAATCCAGTTAAACAAAACTGTCTTGTAGAAATTTTCCCTACTTTCAACAACATTATATAAGGTTTTCCTTTATTTTCATCACCAGAATATCATCTGATAAAATTATTTTTTTCTTATGAAAATTAATATTTGGCTCCTAACAGTCAGTGGTGAGATTTCAAATCGAGTCATACCAGAAAATAAAGCATTTATAGAAATATTGGTCATGTAACAAGTAAAGTTACAATCATTTCAACTCTAAAGGAAACTTCCCATTGTGACCATTCATGAGACTGTCACTGCTGGGACTAAAGGCCCTTTGCAGCAGTGGCTTGACTCCCTGCACAGGCACAGAGAAGGTTTCCCTCAGCAGATTAGCTGTTCAGTTTCACAAACCCATTTATTCATGGCGCAGTACCCCCAAAGCAGCCTGAGCTGGTGCCTCTGAGGAACCCCAGCAAAGGAACCCTGGGCTTTCACCCATCCCCTCTCACCTACCTGTGCTCAAGTCTTGCTGCTCCCCCGAGTCTTTGGCTGCTGCTGTCTCTCCCAGAGTCTGCTCACATTGCCCTGCTCGTTGTGCCTTTGTGATCCCAAGGGTTGGCACTTCATGGCCTCTTGTCTCTCTAGGCTCCTGCCAAGAGCTCAACCTGCCCCTTGACCTGCACCTTGCAAATCAAGCTCTCTGCACCAGACGTGTTCTTCCACATTAACCGTACTTTTGCAAACAGGATTTCTTTTCAAAAGATTCCCTAGAGAAAGAGATTTTCCTGACAGAGGACAATTATTATCATCTCTCCCTGCATGCAGGTAAACAGGCATCGGGGCCACACAGTCCTTGGTGCTTTGTCCTAGCTTGTATTCGGAGGTCAAACCAATTGATTGAAATGGCAACTAGCAGGTCCATATAATGTGGTTACAGGGTGGCCCAATGGTCTCCATGTGCACCTCATTAGATCTAATTGCATTGAAGTGAACTGTAATTCACTGTTAATCTAAAACAGCCAACAGGATGGAGTCCTTCACACAAAGTGCAGTCAGGTAGGTAATTTCAAGCATGCTTTGTGTCCTTGCAAATTACAGCAGAGTTAAGAGAAAGCTTGCATATTACTGACAAAATGAAAAGGCCAGTAATTGGTAGATCAGGCTGGAGAGAAAAAGGCTTAATACCTAAGTGCAATAAAATTTTTGCTGACAAAAATTTCAGGGATGTGCATACATTACATATCTATAATTTTGCTAGAATACTATTCAAATAATTTCTTATTTGTTCAAGGTCTCATCCCACTCCCTAGTCTTCATACTCCTGAAAAAACCCAAATATTTCTGCATACAGAATATTCAGGGATAGAGTGAGTTTCTGCTTAAAACTCCCCAGTGTGTTGTACGATGGAAACTTTATTACCAGCTATTTGTGAAGCCTTATGTTCCTGAAGATAGTTTCCCCTCTAGATTATGACAAACAAAACAAAACCAACCAAACAAATCAAATAAGCAAGGAAAACAAATTGGAAGAGAAGTATAGGCATTTCAAGGTTAAATCCAAAATCTAGCCTTTGGGCAGCATAAATGTTTACTTCAGCTAACATCTGAATACTATTATAGGCTTCAGATTAGGCCTGTCATAACTGGATCTCTTCCTGTTTCTGACCTATCAAGTCCTACTTTGCATGTGCAGCACAAGGAGAACAATTTAAAAAGATAATGAAAAAAAATTAAGTATCATCACAAAAGCAATTTTATATAAGTCTGATAGGCTTAACCACCTAGACATTTTAACCAGTCTAGTTGAATATTCATAACTCGGTTCCTAACTTCACTACTCATTAAAAGAACATTTAATTTGACCACATTGTGAGGCATCAAATCAGGGAGTGGGACTATGCTGGGCTGGGTGGAATGAGGACAAAAGCTGTCACTCCCCAGGAACTGCAAAACAAACTAGTCAGACCAGTGGGATGTAAGCAGAGACAGGTGCCCAAGGAAAGTGGGAAAGTAAGAAATGCAAAATCCACAGAGCACCCACAGCCTGACATTTCTTCTCCTTTCTTTCATAGGCATTAAAACAAGGGAGAGTTTTAAGGACTTGAATTTAATGAGGTCATCGTTAAACATTAATGGCAACTTTAAAGTACAGGGTCAACATAGAAGAAAGCACAAAAGTGCTTGTTTGAAAATCTAACAAGTGGGTAATGAAGGTATAATGGGAGGCAGAAGCTGACAATTCACAGAAGGGGAAGACAGGCTGCACTGCATTCTTATATCATGCAATAGCAAGAGAGGCTTTGTTGTAGCATTCACCTGGATGTGATAAACTTGTCAAGGCCAGGAAAAAACTTTATTATGACAACTGAGACATAAGATGTTAGGAGCATGAACAAGAGTTTTAAATGTTTCCCTATCAACCCAAACAATCATCTGAGAGATGTTATTCGAAAAGGAATTGCAAGAATAAGATGAATCTTAGCTAGGAAGAGGTCTGAGGTTATCATGATGAAACTGGGCCTCCATGAGAGGCAAGGTAGAGGAAAATGAAAGCTGAGCAGGGAAGGCCTCAGGCAGGGGAAACATCTCTAATAAATTGTTCTGGTTTATTCACCTACAGCTGGATCAGTCAATTCCATTAACTTAGAGGTAACGATAATGAGAAACAATTATATTACAAAAAAATAGAAAATAGTCCAGAGGTGACATCTTTGTTTAAATCCCTGGCATAGGAGTTTGGAGATGATAGCTGAAACAGAGTTTGTACACAACTCAGAAACAATAACAGTTTGTTATTGTGCTTTTGCATTTCTTAATTTAAAAATACATAAGAGGTGGCCTGCACACTTATATTAAAGCAGAAGATGGAGATTACATTTTCCAGCTTTCCCATTGCTTTGAATTTGTTTTCTGAAATCAGGGAAGCAAAAGATGATATATGAAAATATTTCCACGAGCCAGCAACTACACATGTTAATGACTAAAATATTGTGTAAAAACAGAAGTTGTCAAGGACAATATGTAACATGGATGCATTTACTTGACAGACAGGTAGATAATTTCGTTTATAAGAACTGCTTACTCTCAAGCCACAGGAAAATATTTCAATTTATATATGCCAAAAAATATTTCTTTATTTTACTTAATTATTTATGATGAAGGGATTTATTTGGAACCATTGGTATAAACTTCTTCATCCCTTGTGGTGGGATATTTCTTGAGAGAAATTAAGTTAAGTTCTGCATGAAGCTTCAGAAATTACAAATCAGTACTAAAAGCACCTGATAATGAATTTCTCAGTTTCATTCAGTTTTAAAACTCTAAAAATGAGAGTTAAACCCCAGACTTCAGTTAATCCATGATGCAAACCCCATCTGTGTTTCTTTGTTTATGTAAGGTGTCACAAAAGGTCCAAAATGTTTTCTCACTGCTTTCAATCAGTCAAGTTAACGTTGTCACCTGGAGGTCACTTGCACTGGAGAGACTCTGTGATGACCCCTAAAAAGAATAAGAGGTAAATAGAATTAATTTCACCAATAGTAGAAGAAAAAAAAATAAGTGTTGCCAAAGCAATGACCACAATTGTCTGATAGAGGAAGGAGATCCCTTCCTGAAGCCCTCCCTGATTGCTTTCATCCACTGTGCTTCAACTGATCATCTTCACTGACCTTTCACATAAGAGGAGGATCTTTAATCCTCTAACTTTATGCTTATGAGAGAAAAAGCATCCATATAAAGGAGAATTCACCCTGAAGAGTGTCAGATGCTGATGGTGGGAAGTTTAAGTGCTTAGCATTACTTTCTGAACCTACTGCTTCTTTAATTCTAATTAAAATGACTGTCAATTGCATTACTTCAGGAACAACAGAGAGAAGAGATTTGATATACCACTCTTGTTGCATCATACTGTAGCTTCTATATAATTGTCCCTGTTCTGATCCTTTGGGCACAGTGCTTTAATCATTAAATGTCCCTGAAGACATCAGGTTGCAAAATAGCTAAATATCTAGTTACCCAGGTAGTCCCCACTAAGGATGTGCCTTGCATTACGTGTTCTGATTACAACCTCTATTGTCATGATTTTGTTCCTTTGTTAACAATGAGCAAATTACCAAAACACAGTAAGAATGTGTCATTAATAACTCTAATTACATATAATCACAGGATCATATAATGAACATATGATTATGCTCATATAGGGTTAGCTGCTTGAGTCAAAATAGAACATTAAAGCATTAAAACACAGACAGTGTGAAAAATAATATTTTAATTCAACAGACTCGTGGACTTTGGGAGAATCAGAAACAAGTTGTACAAACTGTGTTGCTGGTTGAGTCATACATGGCAGTGAATGAAACCTCTCTTGCTTCCTATTTCATTCAAGATATTCAAGAATTTTAACTCACATCACATTACTGTCCCAGACTTCTTAAGGCTTTTTTTTTTGACCATCTTTGAAGGCTGTCCCATCTATTCTTTAGAATCCTTATTTCTTCACTAGCATCTCTAATACTTCATTTTTGCTTTGAAGGCTTGATTTAAAGCAAGGAAAATCTATTTGATGGTTTGGACAGTGAAGTTTTGATCAGACCCCTAATAGTCTATTCTACACATCCTATAGTTGAGTGTTCTGCACTCATATGTGCAGAAGAATAGTGCAAGATATAACCAACACCTATGTAGAGCAATACTACAAAGATATGGAGAGTGAGTATATATTAATAGAAAATACCACAGTGTTCCAAATAAAAATAACTGCATGATCAGTTTGTGATTTACTTGCAAGAGACTGCTTTTTATAGTCCAAGGTAAATTCATAAACTCTTTGCCCTTTCTGGCAAAAATTCTTTCAATTTAATATCTTTTACTTCCTTTTTCTTCTTAATATTAAAGAAAAATTACCCCTGAAATGTCACTTGATTGATTGTAATGGCCAGCTGTTACAATCTCAATGGAAGTGTAAGAGCTGCTGCCCAAGGTGCACTGAAGAGTGCCAAGGCTCACAGCAACTCAGCTCATCCTAGAAAGCGCCAGTCTGGAGTGAAAACTGCAATTTAAAATTCTCCCAGAGAACCATTATTTGCAAATCATTGACACAAACAGCTCCAGTCTCCCCATCAGAGCATACCTGGGGAGCTCTTCATCCACACAGCACTGCATGCTCTGTAACTTTACATACTAGAAGTCCTAAAGAAATTTTGGCTAAAGAGATATTCTTACAAATGTAAAATGGTTTTTTTTTTTTTTTTCATACTATCCCAAAAGAGCATCAATATAGTAAAATGCATACTCAGTTTATCTCGATTTAGGATATTTTCAGTAGAGAAAACAAGCCTGCTATTGGATAAGCATAAAAAAAAATAGAATACCTAAGACAATCTTCTAAAGTTTCTTGATAGCTTTAAAGAACAGTGTAATATATTCATTAATAACTGGAATTAAGAGTGGCAAATGAATCTATAATTTTGAATCCCTGGAAACTTAATCCCAAAGGATTTTTATTTCAGTTAGAAATCCTTGTGAAAAGGGATCTACTTGTAAACACTAGAACATTAATATTACTGTACAATGGAATATGCTGCCCAATTTTCCTCTTTATACTCACCTTCTATAGTACTTAAAAAACACAAGCTGTTAAAGACAGGTTGAATCTAATCTGAATAACTGATGGAAACCAACATTAAACATGAACATCTGATGCTTCTATGAGCAATGATTCTAGAAAATATTTGGAATACTGCATTTTCTTGCTTTTCTTACCCATTCTTAAATTAAATCTGTGTCTACCTCTGTAGATTATTAACAAACAAAACAAATTATATTAGTTATTGAAATATCATTGATTTAAAATTACAGAAAGATTCAGATTGGAGAAGCTGAAGATGTTTGATAGTGTGCAGACTAAAACTACACTCTTCACAGTTCCACTCAGAGGAATTTATATTTCAATATATATCCTAAGCATCCTCATTGGGACAACACTTACATCTTTAGATAAGTTTTTCTCTTCTATTCTGCTTTATTTTTGGAAGAGAAAAAAAAAGCTTTACAAAAAGAGCATTTCAGTATTTATTTTTAACCTAATTTTTCTTTTCAAAAAAGAGAATGTCCCTGAATGGCAAAACACACTACTTCTGCTCAGATTCTGCTGCATTAGAAATTCAATATGGTCTTTTTAATGTATCTCAGAGTTCAGCTCAGTTCTGTAAAAAGACCAGGCCATATTCACACCATATGGCCTGAAGATTTTGCATGTTACTAAATACAGGTTAAGGAATTCCCCCATCCTTTCTAATGTTCTAGTATTAGTGTATCAATAAGTTTCTCCTTAAATCCTTTTATCAAAACCTCATTCTTTTGATATTAAGTCACACTTTATCTTCTGATGTCTTTCTAACAGAAATGCTGGAGGACGAGGAACATAACATCATAGTCAGTGACCCTCCAATCACTGCTCCTTCTAAAGAGAAATTGGCTTTTTTCTCTACAATTAGAAAGTTTTCATGTCAGTGGCCAAGTTCCAAGCAAATCTGAGAATGAGCAGGAAAGGTGGAAACAAACCAGTCAGGATGGCAAATAAACAATGAGAGACACATAAAACTCACACAGGGCCAAAGCACTGCAGCCAAATCCCACCAAGCAGTGCCTGTGTGGCACTGCACACATGTTCTACAGCAGCTGCAACTGCAGCAAAATACCTACTAAAATCCAACTGTGAGCAAGCATTCACAGCCTCATTGCATCAATCCCATGGCAAAAGTGACTCTGAGACATGAAGTTGTTGCTAATTATCCACCAGCCATTAATATATCTCCTCCTACTGAGTCCTATCTCCTAACATTCCATCTGTGATGGTTTTTTTACCTTCTTTCCAATTCAGCTATTGAAAATTTCATATATAAGATATAATTCTTGGCTGAAGCAAAATGCAGCTCTGAGAAGGCTTCAATGCACAGAACCATGCAACAGAAAAGGAAGAATGCTCATTGCAGTCCTTAGCAAATACCTTAGTCTAAAAACCATCAAAAGATTTAAAAGATTTCAAATGACAGTGAGAAGATTTGCAGTTGTTTTCTCTCATCTTTTTCTTTGTGTGACAGAATAAGGAGAAACTTGTAAAATCAGCAAAACAAAAAAAAACTTTTGCTGGGCAGAACCATTTTTTTGTATCATAGAAAGAAATAATTTTATACTATTATATTTTATTTTTTCCACTAAGGATGCAGTAAAAATATTTATTTTTTAATGCACAGACATGAAAAAAAGGAATTTCTTTTATAATATATATATAAAAACACAATATTAAAAATGAGTAAGTTTATTGTAGCTTAAAGTTTTTCGTGCCACTTAATGGATCTTGCACAATATATTTAATATTTTTGCTGTGCTGGGAAAACAGAATAAATATTAATCTTTTCCAGCAATTAATTTGCTCAACAGTCAGCTTCTACTAAATGGGCTTTTGCACAGGCTTACAACACCATGGCTAATGAAATAGCACCCTTGGTAACCTATACAGAGAAAATATGTAAGTGATAATATAAGTTTTCTCTGAGGCTTTTTTGGAGTTAAAAATATCTATGATACCCCATTTCCATGGTATGGAGGGACTATAAAGGTTTCTCATCTGTAAGGCCAAAATGGACCTCAGGCCAAGTTAGTTACTAACAGAACAATTAAATCACTGTTCAGATGCAAATGAAAAGAACTTAATTTTATTTTTTAGAACTCCAAAGAGCTGACACATGAAGAATAGTATAAGTTAAAGACACTTGTGGTCCTTTTAAAAAGCTGACACATCTCCCATGCAGGAACTTCTTCCAAAAGTTTGTAGCACTGATATTATGTACTACAAATTTGATCGTTCATATTTACACCATATGCAGTGTTTTATGTAACAGCTCAATTTAGCAATGCTTTCCATGCCTCTAAAATATGTTCAGAACTTCTGTTTAAAACCATTGGCAGAGGTGATTTACCTTCCCTACCCTTCCCAAATCTCTCCCAAATCCCTACCCTTCCCATGCTTCCCAAATCTCCTACAGTCATTCATCTTGTTTCATGGGCACCTCTCCTTATCTTTCTCCAAATTTCTTAACACTGTTCTTCCCCCTCTCCTTGTATATATACACACACACACAAATATTTCAAAGGACTTTTCTTAAAGCATCTATAAGTTTGCCTTTTTAACATTAAAAATTGTGGAACACCCCGTAAGTATTTTTAGAATCACTAATACATTTCTTTCATTTCCTTTTGAACTTGTATGCATTTTTTCTTCTTGAGGGATGTGTTCTTTTTTTGACTACAAAGTTCTTTGCAGGAGGTTTGCAGAACACCCAGGCATGACAATAATGCTCACAATGCACGAAGAAGCAGACATTCAAAACCATTTTTATATTTGGGACCATAACTTGAAAGTATCAAGTTTGTCAGAAAAATACATTCCATTGACAAGAGCAATGATCAATCAATTCTAAACCAGGTAATTTTCTCAGCTGGAGAATGAGGGAGTCTGAATATTATTTAGGTACAATATTCTAGATCTGGTAAAAAAGATCAGCACTTACAGAGCAGTGTATTGAACGTTATCAGTAAGGCTGCCTATGATCATCACTTTTACAGAATTTTTGTGGATCTCCATCAGTAAGAAGCTTACCTTCACAATCCGTAGGTAAGGATACTTATATTTTACAGAAACATAAAAATATTATAGGCATCAAGAAGGACTATTCTGGAGTAAACAAATAAACCCAGAATTTCTAAGTCCTTGACTCTTTTTGAAATTACAAGATCAGTATGAATCATTCTGATTTAGGGCTATCATCACAGAAGCACAGAAGGCCAGAATCAAATAAAGAACAGTATGAATATGTCTGAATTCAACATTTCAGTATACTGAAATATTTTATATCTTTCCTGAGGTACATGCATAAATATCCAAAACCCAATGTTTCATGAGATTAAAAGTTGAATTTTACATTATCCAATTTTGTACACTTTGATGAACTATTGTTTTCTACACCCAAGTATTTTAATTGCATTCTACCGCTAGGTTGTATAGTCTATGATTTAACAAAAAAAAAAAATACAGTATGAAAATTT
This sequence comes from Agelaius tricolor, assembly GCF_023055355.1. Lineage (NCBI taxonomy): Eukaryota > Metazoa > Chordata > Aves > Passeriformes > Icteridae > Agelaius > Agelaius tricolor. The sequence continues at coordinate 17,537,691 of NW_027269271.1, read as the reverse complement.
GGAGTGCTATTCAGAATAGAAGGGCACTAAAAATCCTCCAGATTTTTAGTGAAACCCTTCACTGAAATTAACTTCATCTCCACTCCACTTCATCTCCACTTTATATCTCATTTCTGCACTACAAATACTTCTTTAGAGAAATGTTTTCAGGTTTGGCCAAGGAAAGAAAACAAGATTAAATTTTCTCTGTTTTGTCAGAGTCAGGAAGTCAATGCCATTGTTCAAACAACCCAGAAGAGAAGCACAAGAGCTAATGAATGCATTTACAGGGCATAGCAGATATAGAGCTGCAGAGAGACTGTGAGGCAAAGAGGGGTAATCACACCACCTCATATAACGAAGTGCAGATCCTTTTTGAAAAAGAAATTATATATTTTTATATCAAGAGACACTGATGCTGTGGTAACCTTCTCCTGTTACTGATCATTGTTTTTACAGGGTTTGACAGACAAGGAGGATTTTATTAGAATACTTCCTCTTTGCTTGTGGCACCACTGGTACCTTCACTTGTGATTATAAAAACTTGCACATATAGAAACATGAAAAGCATTTCTTAGAGAATGAGGTAGCAAGATCTTTTTTAGCTTTGTAGAATATCTATCCAAACTTATTAAAGGCATAATAGACTTTTATAAAACCTGAAAAGCAAGCAAACAAATGATACATTGGGTGGCTTAGGGGTGAGATGAATCTTCCTGCCTGTGTCTGAAGTGCATCTACTGTGTTTTGTGCAGTTCCATTTGGTGCTGGTCACCAGTTGCACAGGGAGCTGGGTGTGTAATGAGCCATCCTTGTGCCCCACACCCTGGTACACTCACATTTCCTTTGGAAGGAAACTTGGGCTCATTGGTATGGACAATCACAGTGCCAGGACAGCACTGACTCCTCTAGAGCTCACTGCTTCAGGATGTGGAAGCAGTGGAACCAAAGACATCACTCTATATTCATTTTAGCACAGCCAAATGGATTCTGTTCCTAAACACAAATGCTGTGCATAATGTATATTGCAATATCACAATCCTATTGAAATAGAATAATTTCTGGTGGAAAAGCAATGAACTAAATTTAGCCTTTTAGTACTCTGGTATATAAATGCTAACCAGGGAAAAATGACCTACTGAAAGGTGGTTTTACAGGATGTGTTGTGCCTTCCGTAAACTTTTAGGAACCTTTGAAATTAATTAAATCAATAATTACTTGTATCTAGAGCAATAGTGCACATACAACATATATGTGAAATAGAAACTGTTAGCCTGCAGTTTGGATGGTGGACTAATTATGCAGATTCACTAAAATAACCATAAGCAAAACCAGTCACCATATGTACAACCCACTGAAAAGAAAAAACCACACTGTACCCCGACTTCATTCCCTGTCCTCCCAACTGCTTTATGTCCTTGGGAGTTGTTGGGGTTTTTTTCTTGTTTGTTTTTTTTTTAATTATGGGAGACCAAATTTTTCAGTTACATTCCCCAGCTTTCTTCTTCCTGAGTACAAACATACTGTGCACATGCAAACCTGAACCTGGACTAAGGCCTTTTGAGAAATTTGCCTTCTGGTGTTCAACAGTTAGATACTGAAACTTCACTTAGTCTCTTAATACAAGAAAACACGAAAGGGCACGACTTCAAACATTAGGAACTAGATACTCACCATTTTCTTTTCCACAATAGTTCCAATTACCTCATTAATATTTTCTTTTCATGCTACAGAGAATATACTTTGGAACATCTGTTTGTTGAGCTGGGTATCACTGAATCACAATTGGCTACTAATAGCTGCAACAAAGAAAATTATGGGAAGATTGTTTCTAAAGCACAAATGTTTGCAGTTGCTGTTTTCCAGCAGCGAATATGCTTTTGGAAAAAAGAAATAAACATTAAGAAGGGAAGCACTGTGGTCTCCCCGCTGTCAGTATCACATATTCCACGAATGGGAGCATCATTTTGTTACTGTGTAGCTAAACAACTGCTTAAGTGATCGATAAAGACCATTATCTTAAATCATAGCATGAATTCCCAATATCATACATAAAATCAATAAAACATACAAAGAAAAGGACTGAAATTTTCCACTAAAACATAGCCTGCTGCTTTGGAAAATAATATTTAGTAGGTTGGGTTTTTTTGTTTTACTAATTATGAGCTCAGTGGCAGTTTATTCTGCAGTAAATCTGCTGGTGTGAGATTAAACCTGTTATTGAACAGAGTTTTGAATCTACTGCAAGGCACTCATCACTGCTGGAGAGTGAACATTGCTGTTATCTCATTTAAAAGTTGGCCAGCAAAGCAGCCCATTTGTTTAAAATGCAATTAAGCTGGTGTCTTGAAGAGAAATTAGCAAGGAATACTTCATTCTGGAGGCATAAGAGGTCTGTCCATAGACACATTAATCCTGTGATTTGGGACACCACTACGACTTGGGACTGTGCTCCGAAAGGATGTGCAGTGCACACAAGCACAAAGAAGAAAAGCTGTTCATTTAGATGGGTCAGCTCTTTTTCACAAGCTCCTAAGATCCTCTTCACTAATTCATGCATCTTGCATATGCCTGCTACATGGAAAAAATACTATTTTCTATTGCTGCCAAATTGAAATTATTGAGCATTTAGCAGTTTGCAGCTCACTAGTTTAGCTTAAAGAGAAAGTTTAAGCCTTTTCTTTAGAAACCAACAGTAGGATTATTTCAGTTACAGTAAATATTCCAGTGTTACTTGATTTCTAAGACATTGATCAATATTATATGTTAAAAACTAATTAATTATCAGAGATAGCAAAAAAGCTAGAAATAAAAAAAAAAACCCTCAAGTTCTGTTTATCTGCAGCCCCTCAGAAAGCAGTGGGACATATAGACTCAGTATATTCTTTTGAAATAACAAATATTTTAGAAGCCTGAAAAGTAGAATAGTGAAGGACACATTCTCCTCTGTCAAAACTTGACCAAAGTCAAATGTCAAGTTCAGTCTGTACAGAAGTCAGCAGTGTTATAGCAAGACAGCTTTTTTCCTACTGATCTCTGTAACATGAGAGGAGAGCCCCACTCTGAAGAAAAGAGAACAAAGGCAGGTGCATTTTCAAATGCTGTGTGTCTAAATGTACACACAATTCTTTTATAGAAGCAACACTGGGTTCACACTACAGAGTCTGTCTCGACATACTTGGATGTTCCTGCGGTTTCATAGGAAATATGTAGTAATCCATAAAAATGATAAATTAGAAAAAATGTTTGATGTCATTTTTCTCACCTTGTCAATCACTGTAAAGCAAAAAACATTTTTGGACAGAATATCTTCAAAGGTATGCTCTGTTCTTTGTTTTACTGGGAACATCAGGGCTATTTCAAATGCAGGACTGTAGCATAAGAGCAGTATTTTTATCACTCTGCTCTTCCCCAGTACAAACAGAGTTTGAAGAGAAGGGATTCTCTATGCTGTGAGCCTTGTGTCAGCTTCTTATGACACCTGCATCCTCCACAGAAAAGAAAAGGAACTCTGCTGGCCAGGGTCTGCATTTGGCTTTTGTTCTCTGCATTGCTTCATAGGGTTAATTAGTGACAAAGACCTGAGCAAGATGGAATGCTAATTTTTATATTGCTTTGGTTTCAAAATCTCCTAAAGGAACTTCATACAGTATTTTCAGTACAGTAAGAGCAGTGTTATGCTACCAGCAGAATCCAGCTACAATTTGCTGCTACTGTGGGCAGAAATTATTTTTTAAATTGTCAGTTCAAAATACACTCAGTGGTCTATTATTAGTTTCTGATACCCCTCTGCAATCTGGCTTTGGGAAAAATTGATGAAGAAACTGGATCAGCAGGTTTTTTGATTGTTGCCATTCATTCCCTCGTGATCATACAGCTTAAATATGAGCACAGCAACATCTGAGGCACAGCACCCCTTACAGCATGTGCAAACTGTCCTGAGCAGGGCTTTTCTAGTGCTGATTGGCAAATACCCAACACCAACAAAGAAGCAGTGTGCTACTGGGATTTAAGCAATCTTTCCACAAAATCAAATGTCAGAAAGAAATGAATACCAAAACAGACTTTAGCTGTCTCGTGATTTTGTCATGCTGGTTCTGAACTGAATGAGACTGAGGAACAAGCCCTGAGAGACAAGGAGCACCCACATGCTTGGAAAGGACTCCACTGTACTTCTACTTCTCACCATTATTACAAACTAATACTGGATGTAAGCTGACTGAATTTTTAAAACCAGACTTTCTTGTACTTAGAAGAGCTCCTGTTGGGATACTTCAAAGATTTCAAAAGGTAGGAGAGACTCTGGAGAAGGCTATACCCTTTCTGTGCAGCCTGCATGGAAGCCCCTCAGCACAAGGCAGGTCTGTGGTTTTAAATACTAGACCTAAATTCTTCTTACAAGCAAAAATTAGTCTGTAGTGGCAGGGAGAAAAGATGTGGAATCAAAGGCTCGCCTCAGAAAAAAACTGCTTTGTCTCTGCCAAGGGCGCTTTCAGCCCCAGCTGCATTTAGTTCAAAGACAAAAGAGTCCACAGCTGGGGCTCAAATTGAAAATGATACTTTCAAATTACACTGGAGGCTTTAGGTCCCCAAGGTTTTTATTCATTTAAATGAATAAATAAACAATAACAAAGCAGGAAAGAAAAAACGTTTCACTCTTTTCCTTCTACTTTTTCCTTGGATGTACTAATTCAGCTAGTCTGAAATAGCAAAAAAGTTCTAGCAGCATCTGTAGAGGCTGGGACCTTCATTAGTTAATCAGATCATTCCCTTTTTTGTATTCCATAATACAATGATTTTACTGATTTCTTTAACCTTTCATTTTGGACACAATTAATGCAATCACACTTCCAACTATTTGGAGATGATTTCTTGCTAGCAAACTGCTACATATAGTGGTGTGCTTATTTCTGGCTTGATTCTCAAACAGCCAACAGAAATGGGAGTTTGAAGTTAAGTTAATTTCTTTTTAATTATCTTTTCTTTCTTTCTAATTATCCTTTGATCACAGATAAGAGGAACAAATTACAAGAGCTTTTTCATTATCCTCAAAAGTTGATGATGTCTGCACGTCTCATATACCATATTGGTGATGCTTATTGTTTCTGCAAGATGCCTTAACAACACTTTGGAAGGAAAGTATGTACGCTACACTAGTACAAGATAACTTTTTAAAAAGCACATAAATACCAAGATCATGAAGCCAACTATATCCATGAAATGACTGATTGATTTTTTTATTAGATACAAGCCAGAAAAAAAAATTCTTCAGTCCTTGATGCTCCATGCAAACAAGCTTAATGTGAAAGACAAAGTGAAATATTCCCAAGTTATTCTGGAGAAAGCAGAAAGATTCTTATCTAAATGCCCCAGCTCCAAGTTTATAACAAAGTCACCACCTCAGTAGAGTAACACATCTCCACAGTATTTTTCTAGATTTCCTCCAGCCTCTCCAACATGCCAAGCAATTTGGCATCTACTTCTGCCTTTGGGAGACTACTTCACAATCTAATAGATCTCATTGTCAGGAAATTTTTCTGCACTGCCAAGTCTTTCCCAAGAGTGCCACTTTTATTTAAGGGAGGGGAACTGATTCTGGCAATGGTGCAGTCACTCCTTCGATATTTTGAGTTAGTGGGTGCAAGTAGCCAAACACCATCTGCTACCCAGCTGGTACAGTATATTTAGAGGCACCTAAAATCTTTCCAACCCTCCCTGGCTCATCTTTGCTTTTGGAATCAGCTTCTTAATCATTTTTAATCATTGTATTGTTTTGCTATCTGAAAAATTCTTTTGTATGTATACAATTATTGGAAGGAAGAATTTAATTATAGTTCAGAGACTATTATTATGAACAAAGCAGTGTGGCAGGTTTTTTTCTCTCCACTTCAGTTTAATTATCTTTAACAAGTTTTAATTGTGTATCTTTTTTCAGTTTACAGCATACAAAGTGTCTCATGAGATGAACAAATCTATGAAAGTGGGGCAAGGTTAGTGGCCACATTTGTACATAAACATGAGCAGCAGTAGATCTTTTATGATATTTGCAATAAAAACATGAAAAGGGGATTCTATATGGCAGCTTTAGCAGATAAATACTACTAAGTATTCAGAAAGCATGTTTCAAAGACATGCTTTTGAACAAGACCATACAGTAAATTATTTTTGCTATAATTAGACTTAAGAAAAAGATAGACAGGTTAGTGTTATCTTTTAAATGTACAAGGTGGTTAATGACTGACCTATTATAGCTCCAAAGGAAGTCCTTCACAGAGCACGGCCCTTATTTAGTATTTTTCTCAAGACTCACTACAGTGAAAAATGTGTTTAGTGGCACACTCCTGCAAAATAAAAAACACAACCTATTCTTTATGGCCTGATTCCAAATCCCACTGAAGTCAATGGTAGTCTTTGCACTGACATTAGACCCCAATGCTTAGCTAAATATTTTACAGCATCATAATAAAAACTGCAGTAGGAGACAGGGTAGAGCAGGGATCTGATGCAAATCTTCAGTAAACTCATTGGAGCGGTGTCTCATGTAAAAGTAAATGTGTGCTCTGTGCATCTGTTATTTATGTCACCGTGAGCTTTGCTCAGAATTAGATAAAGGATGTGGGGCATCCTCAGCTGGCTTCACCAATGCAGGCAGAGAGGTAAAACCTTCCATAACAAAAATTGTCTGTTTCAGAAAAGATAGGAAAGAAAATATGGTCTCCATCATCTTCAAGATGCAAAATGAATATGCAAAATTAAGTCCAGTCACTACTGAGAAAAAAGCTTATTTCCCCATATGAAATCATATATTACAAAAAATGGAAGCACACAAGGAAAACAAGATCTCATCTTTCACAGCACACATATCTTCACAGCAGAAGGTTCCAATGACTGGGAGCAAATGCAATTCTCCACAAAACTGTCTCTGTAAAGGACATTTAGAGCAAATGTTTTCATTCCATCTGTGAAACTAGCACACAATAATAAAAAAAATCTGATTAAAAGAGAAATCGTGATTTTTTTTAATCACTTTTCAACACTAAAATCTGAATTCCTTTTCTGCCCAGGCCAAGTAATAATCCTTAACATGCAAGCTTTTCACTTTGGAAAAACTTCCCATGACCATATTTGTACCTGTGTATTGTCTGCTATATTAGAAGGAATCAAATGGATTTGATAGAGGGAGTTATGGGAATTATCTACTGATAGTCCTCCAGATATTTTATCTAGAGCAGAAGAGACCTATTCTAAATGACAGTTCATATTGGGCTGGCTGCCTACAGAATCTGCTTTTCTAATGTTTTTTTTTCCTGATCCATTTCTATTAAACACAGAGACTAGCTGAGGACGTATTCACTTTCTCCTCTCTGTTCATTTTGCAGCCTCAAATCTGTCACTCAATAGGAACGTTTACTGTGTCATTAACTGTGGTCAAAAACAAAAGTCAAGGGAAGCCAACATTTGATATAATATGGAGCCCTTCAAACTATAATGCTTTATTAGACTTTCTGTTAAATGCTCCATAACAAAGAAACTACTATTTGAAAGCAAGATACAGTCTGATACATCAAACAATTCAACCATACCAAATGCCTCAGTCAGTCAATCAAATCAATCAATCTAATTAATACATAAAATTCATTGTGTCTGTTACAAAACTGACAGTAGAAAAAGAGTGGGAAAGGAAACTGCATTTGAGGACTGGATTTACATATTTCTAACTGATTTTTTCAGCTGGTACCAATAGTTTTGGTTTTGCAAAAATAAAGCCAAATACAAAAATTAAAAATGCCTTGATGCTGCCGAGTAAAGTTCCAAAGAATATAGGCCAAAACTGGTCTGACTGGGAGGAGAACATGAAACAGAACAAAAAAGCAAATTAGCTCCTACGGAAATAAGTTGGGTATTAGTTGAGTAAGACATTTTCTGTTTATTCATCATAAACATTATTTGGGTTTGTGGCAGAAAGGATTGTTCTACAGAACGAGGCCATAATGAATATGATTCATCATTTAATGAATGCCTAATCCTTAGCCTTTAATACTCCATGCCATCATCTACACACTAGACAGATGTTAGTTATAATTCCAAGCAGGGAGACTGAATATCTGCTTACAGGAAAGCAGTTCATCAAGCCTTCAAAGAAACAGTCAAATGCCATAAATGCCACAACTCTCCTGCCTCTTCTTGAGAAACTCTGTATTTTGAAATCACCGACAATATTTGACCTGTGGTTCCAGATTAACACTTAGGCACAGAAGCTGAACTTTCTAATTGAAACTTACCTCATCTTTGGAAGTCTTTGAGGAGTTAATTCTGGAATTTCCTTTACTATTTAGGCACTAAATATGTGCATGATAAATAACTAATTTCACTGCCCAACATCTTCTTTTCAGTAATGAAGAAAGGGGTATTACATTCATCTGGAGACCTTAACACCATCAAAAATAAGGTCTGATTTAGTCAGCTATAAGTCAGGTGGTTGAGTACTCCAGTTGCTTACTTTTAGAGAGCCCAGCAGGGAAACTACGCATTTACATCACAAATTTTTTTCAAGATTGGCTTATCGCTGGTTTTCTCCTTCATTGTCTGTGCATGAGACTTAGCATGAATAACAATAGAAAGATGTTAACTCGAGTTTCCATTTTGTCAGCATCATGGCAGCAGTCACTTAAACAGTAGAGTGGTTTGAGCCTGGAAATCAGCACCATCTGCACTGATCCATAGGAAAGATTGCATGCTCAGCAGGACTGCTGTTAACAGCTGAAGTCCACTTCTATGTGTGAATCTCATGGAATTCTAGGAACACTGGTAATTTCATATTTGCAATTTATATTTCATATAGCAATTTACTCTGACATGAAACTTACACTTTTTCTGAAGATACTATGTCTGAATTGTCTCTCTAGAAGGGCTTTCCAGGCACAATCAGCAATCCATACATAATGCTACTTTCTGAGCCTAAGAGATAGACATCATTCATCCTTGCTTAATCAGGAGGACCCATACATTCAATAAATATTCTGAAGAAGAATGTTTTCCAAAGCAACCAACACTATTTTCCTTTAATCTGAAACAGATCTATATTGAAAACCTGCGTGCGTAATATGTGTGAACACCAACAGCTCGCCAACTTACCAAATTCTCAAACATAAAGCTCTTGGAATATACATACAGCAATAAGGACAAAATAGTCATAGCCTTTCACTTGTTTTCATGCACAACATCTACTAATAACAGTTTATATTAGAATCTATAACCAAATGCATAAACTTTGGAAACAATATATATCACCTGAAATTCTGTTTCTACTTGAAAATTAGGAGCTACTCTATATTAGCTGTTTTTATTGATCCAGTAGATTCTGAGTCGGATGATGTGGAGAATTTTCTATTTACATTCACAATCTCTGGCCCAGAAAAATGGATTCAGGCTGTACTCATTTCATATTCAACATCTATTTGATCATTCTTTCACTCTAGCAAATTATTTAACTCTATTTTTTCTTAGAATGTATGCAGGAAGGATTGAGTCCACAAAAATCAATTAAGCATCATAATCCTAAAAATTGTTGTTAACTTGTGAGCTAATTATAAAAACAGACCAAGAATCCAGAAAATATCAGAGATAACCTAGAAAAGTGTTACAAACTCCCCAATGACATTGAAGTAAGATGACAGCAAATATGCATAAGTGAGTATGGTTCTTCTTAAAGAACTAAATCATTAACTCCAGATCATCAAGTAATGACAACTCACCTTTTGCAGCAATATGTGAGTGGCATATAGGCTGCAGCAAGTTTCCTCTCACAAATGGGGAGGAGGGAAGGGAAAAAAGGAACAAAAGAAAAGAAACTAAACAACCATCCTGTCCCTCTTTTTATACTTTGAAACATAATGCTTCAAACAATTGCTGGGAGATCTAGAATAAAATCTCTTTCACACCACACTTGAAGGAAGTGCTTGAATTCAAGAGTGCAGCTACACAATGAGCTAAATAGCTCAATATTAGGGACTTCCAGGTAAGTTGTTGCTAACAAAAGTCCTTGTCCATCTGGGCCAAAGCAGGGTCCTGCAGTCCTGTATGTCACAGGTGAAGTGACTCTACAAGACACAGGAGAGGAAGGAAGACAGAAAGCCAATCCTCTGGGAATTTTGTGTTCTACAAGCTTTAAATTAATCAAGCCCAGAGGCAGAACAAGCAAAGGAATGCATCCTCTCTCAGCAACACCTGGGAGCAAGGGAAAAGCCAGCTGGCACCCTCAGGACACACAGAGTTGTGGCCACCAGCAGAAACAAGCGCTCCATTTAGCTGCAGCTTTAGGCTGGAAGTGGCAATGACACAACCAATTTAAGCAAAACTGAGATGTGCGAGTGCTCTTGAATTTAACTCCTATAAATAAAGAGAGTAGCAGTATTTTCCTCCATGAAGTGGGGTTTTTTTGCCATGGTTTGTTATCAGGTGTCTGTGCCCAGCCTGGCTCGGGAGTGCGGTGAGCAGAGGCCGGTCCCGCAGCGCAGCTGGACAGCGCAGGGCTGAGGCAGCAGCCCCGGGGAAATGTGCCTGAGAAAGGGCAAAACACAGCCCAGAGAGCGGGGAACAAAGGGGACAGGGCCCTGTGGGCTCCCAGAGAGCACGGGGAGGGATGGAGCCCCAGGCACCCAAGCATGGACTGCCCTGCAGCCCACGAGGGCCATGCGGTGGAGCAGGTTTTGTCTTCGATCACACCAGCATGGTCCATGTGCTTTTCCACCTTATTTTGTCCCCATGAGGAGAGGAAGTGAGGGTGGCTGCCTGGGTGTCTGACAGCCACTCATGATCAACCCACGACAGTTTGCAAGGAAGATCTGATTTTTGCTGCACTTCTCCAGGGGATTACCTGCATTAGTTATGACTCTAATACTTTCTACAATTATGTAATCCATAAAGGTGAAAATTATGACTGTCCATGGTGGTTTTCATCTCTATATCCTGATTATAACCTTTAATTCTACTTTTTCAAATGATCACGCTTCTCTATATGTGTTTTTGTCATTGCATAATATTTATAAGGTGACTTTTATAGCATTCTTTAATGATACTGGCAAGTCTCTATCTCAATGGCAGATTGCAGTCCTTTTCTTTTATTTTTTTTAATTGTAAACGTAATTAAAATGGCAGTATTCCAGTGGCTTCTCTACCAGGAAAAGAAAAATTACTTCTGTACAGGATAAAGATATTGGGGCTGGAACTTTTGATATGTTTTCTATTTTTCTTTTCTAGATAGGTAATGAAAATATTCTGTTGCACTTGCCCAACACAGAGTATTTTGGTTTCAATTCCAGATGCACTGTCCCTCACAAGAGGTCTGAGATCACTTTTGTTAAAAGGGAATCTTGCCTTCAAAAGAACATAATAAGAGAATTTGCTGCAAAGCAGTGGTAGCATTAGCATCAAGGTACATCCAGAAGATAAAAGCCAGGAACATTCATATTTAAGCTAATTCAGCTGTCTTCTCAGGGAATTTATAAATTATGAATAATACAGAAGAGAAAATAAAAACTACTACCATGCTTTGTTATGTAGTTGACTGACAAATATTTCATATTTCAGCATTTACTCTGTTGCAAAAGCATTAAGGGTGAGCAAAACCTATTGCAGGTTCAAGCAAACATGATGGTTTCATGTAATCTTTGAGCCCCCTCAGACAGTCCATGTACACTGCACTGTTTATCTCAGTTCTCCACTTTTATACTCCTATATCTTTGTATAGTATCTATGGTTTTAGGATATCACAAAGATGTATTCAATTGTACATCAGAAAAAACCAATAATTTTTAGTAGAAAAATGAGAATAAAAAGTTACTGTGGGAAAGTTCCTAGTTGATAATACCTCATTTTAAGAGCTTTTACTCAAAAAGCAGGATCAGAGCTTGTTTCTCTCCAGGTTACAGCTTTCTTCTGTCACCAAGCATAAAATTACCAGTTAGAAAATCTTGAGAATATTACTAAAGACAGTGCTGGGAAAAGAGCCTATCTACACTGCATGCAATGGTGCCCTGACCTAGGTAAATGCCAAATTAATATTTAATTAATGTTCATTTATTTAGCATAAATATATGTCTTTACTTTGGGCAAGGTATCCCAAATGGATGCTGTCCAATAAGAATGAGACACTTGTAATTCTTTCTTTCAAATGTTGAAAGCTGAGCTAATAATCTTAATTTATCAATACAGTAAAATAGCTTTACTTGATACTTAAAGTTCCCTGATGGCTTTGAAAGCCTATTTTAATTAAGAAGCAGCTGATGCTTTGAACATTTCAGGTCAAGTCAGTTTCCTGAAAGTGGGTTAAACACTGAACAGTAGTAATGGAAATTACAAATTACAAATGTCAGTAAATCCTCAGCTTTAACACCAAGGCACAACCAACCACCTACAAAATGCATCACAAGGAAAAAAAGTTTTAATGATTCTAGATCACAGTGGGCCTGACTCCAAAGTGAGGGAAATTGGGCAGAGGACAGAGACCCATAAACACATAAGAAACAGAAATGTCTCACTGAAATCAGTGGCAAAACTCCTGGTAGTAGCTAAACAGATCTTATACTAAACCGAAGAAGTAAAAAAAGCTAAATTAAAAAATTGCATCAGGATAGGAGGACCTGACTGGAAATAGAATTCCTATTGTTTCTTTGTTATGCACTATTTTTAACACCAAATTCTTGCAGAAATAGGAACATCAAGAAGTCTGCTAATTTTATGCAAATGGTTACTCTCTTTTTCTGTGAATGTGAGAAAAAGTTTCACAATTTCAAGGCAGAATTTGTCATTTCAAGAAAAACCCAGGTTACTACTTGGATTAAAACATTGTTATTTCACAGTAGTAGCTTCATTCCTTCTTTTCTAGCCATCAATAGAGAACTGAAAATCTCATTGATTCATTCTGCATGTTTCCATTCCTTTAATATTTTGCTCTAACTTTTAATCAGCATCAGGAAAGTCTCGTCTCTCCCTAGCAAACAAGTCAACATTTTCATCTTCAAAACCCCAGAGAACTCAAATAAGTTTTTTATAAAATTGAGAAGTAGAGAGAAATTCTCTCTGGACTGATTCTTTCTCTTATTTTTGCACCTGCATTATCCTCCTGGATTATCCTGCTGTCAGCTGCTTCTGAACAGAAAACACTGATATATGCACACCACTGACTGAAGTATTTTGCTTTTTCAAGCCATGCTCACCCACTTCACAGGTGGTGCTGCACCATCAGCAATATTTTAGCACAGATAACAGAAAACCTTTCATTATTTAGGCTTCTGCAACAAGGACACCCTGTATACTGAGGCAAAAGAGGTGTAGGAAAGGGGGAAAAAAAATCTGACTAGTGTAGAGGGAGCAGTGACAAAGGTTCCTGCCATTGTTTGCAGGGAATCTGCAGCTGAATGAGTAACGCCAGTGCTCAGAGGCCTCTTGTGACACCTCCTGCCTTTTAACATCAGCAAGGAATCATTGGCATCTGTAAACTTTGTTTACCTGGTCAAACTGATGGAAGATTTCATCAGTTAGGATTGTTGAGGATTACAGTGAAACTGTCCCTGTAACATGCACTTCAAAGTCTATTTCAGAACACAGAAAAGAGTTTTCTGTAAGTAGTGTATTATTTGAAAATAACAAGAAGACAGCCTATGTTTGCAGAGGTCAAAGATATTAGTGAAAATATCTAAAATTTTAGCAAAAACACTAGGTGTTGCAGCAAGGAGAAAGTGTAGAAAAAGGAATAAGATGCTGAAAAAAAGAATCCTATGGGGCACAAATAGAAGATCTGACATTTTCTGACAGTTTAGATAAATCCATTGTAATGAGAAAAGAAAGATTCTGTATGAAATCAAATCTGTTTGCAATACTTACCCTTGGATGTTCTGAAAAACCATTTCACATCTCAGAGATGACATCCTTTTCTTTAGGGCCTAATCCAAAAACCATTTAAGTTAGTGGGCTGAAAAAGACTCAGCTCAACTTGGAATGATAGCATCTGCCATAAGATTTGTTTCACATCTTTACAGCTTCAAAAGCATCACAGACATATCTCCAGGAAGTGAAGAGGGAGGAGGCACACATCCAACTGCCCCCAAATCTTTGTTTAGCTTTTCCACTGTTTAAAATCTTTCCCATATTTTTTTACGGTGGTAAAAAATTATCTATTCCATCACAGGACTCCATGAAAGAGGAAGAACACGTATTGTTTTTGTAATGTGCAGTCTGCATTCATATTGTCACATTATAATTATTTTTAGGTTAATTAAAACATTTGATCTAAAATGTGTAAATAAAATAGAAGATACAATGGAAGCATATATAAACATGTCACATTAAAGGGTTTACTTGAAAATGAATAGACTGGAGAAAAAGGAATCGTGATGTATATGGAAAAAGATAAAAAGAGCAGAAACCAAAAACTAAAATACTCAAGCCAAGACTCCTACACAAACAAATATAATGTGGTGGAAGACAATGTGAAGTTCTACATTTAGTGTTTTTTAAAAAACATTTTACTTTGTGTATTTAAACAATGAGGAAACAGGAAGCTCCCTCCACAGAAAAGTCTGGATGGCAGTTTGTTCCACTGAGAGGTAGAAAGAAGTAAGGATATAAATACTGCCTTAGTGACAGTTTTACACATGATTCTGTTACCGGATTGAAGTCCAAGAAATCAGAGGTGCATTTGTGAAAGAACTTATAAAAAGATCCCTGGAAGATTAACCAGGAATGAAGATAATATTAGTAGAGAATGTAGGAAGATAAATTGCTCCTGGATTTGATACTTAAATTTAAGTAAAATTCAAAAACAAACCCTCTTCCTAACTTAATGTCCAAACACAGTGCTGAAGCTGGTGCTGATTAACCTGAGGAATCCTTTGCCAAAGCAGTATGTCAGCTGTCCCACAGCTTAAGATAACAGAAACTTGAAAAAAACCTCCCAGGGAACTGCTGTAGGAAATAGGCTGGAGAACAGCCAAAATGGCCAACAAATCTTTACTACCAGTGATCTAAGTAAAGAAGGAGAGGAAAGATAAAGGAGAGTAAACAGTGCTCTCCCTTCCTTCTCTGGCTTGAATGGGCAGCAATGCTGCAATCCCCACATCTTTCCTCCTCCCACCACGTTAGTGCACCACGTGTGTGCTCCAGTGACCTCCAGGGACAATAACAAACTCCTCATTTCCTTCAGCTGAGTAGAAATCAGGCCCAAGGGGAAAAGCTGAAGAACACATCCCCTATACCTTACTGATTGGGCTTGTCTTTGTTCACTTCAAACACAGCAGGCTCTTCAGATCACTTTTGCTTTTAAACAGCTGATGGCATGGCAGAGGGAGAGGAATACATGGTGTGTATTGGGGTTTTTACATAACTCTGTGTTCCTTGCTAAGGTTTTAAAATTCTTTATGTTCTCCATAAGGAGAAATGGCATGAGCACAACTTCTTGTGAGATAACTACTGCAGGAAGCAAGTCTGCCTACTACTTTGTATGATACCTTGGTGATTAAAGTTCTTTCTCAATAAACTGGAAATCCAGGTTCAATTCTCTCTTCTGCTTTAGCATATTGAGGATCACACCTTCTATTTCTCAAGTGACATACAATATGCCATAGGCTGCTAGATGACAAGGTGTCAGAAACATCTCTTGATAAAGCTGCGTCAGTGCACTGGGAGAAGAAACTGAGATTATTTGGGTTGTAGATAATGAATAGAGAGAGGAAGATTTTAAATTCAAACAGGTTAAGACACATGGTTACATTCAAGGGATGAATGAGAATCCTCATTTCCTATTCTCATATTTAAGACTATTTGTTTATTTGATTCAACAACCATTTAACCACTGAGACAATAAAAGAAAATTTAGAGAGATACATGTCTTATTTTGTACTATTTTCAGCATGTTTGTTTTTTACCTTTACTAAGTCACATACCAGTTTTCCAGTATCTGTGGTATCCAGCTTTTGTTGTAATGGTTCTGAGGTGAAGCATTAGATGATAAAAGAAGGAAAGAATTTTTAATATCTAAGCCCACTCCGGGAAAGTATTTTGTTAGTAGGCAGTGAAGACACACATTGTAGCAAGGAAAACTTCAAACATCAGCTTTCATTCCTATCTTTACCTCTGCACTCAGTGAAATTCACATACTTTATTGGAAATAAATACACATATTCAATTTCCCTTTCTCTTTTCTCTGCCTCTAGTATAAATTATGAATAAACTAGCAAAAGTACTTTGTTCAATAATAGTTTGAGGGCAGATTCCATGTTTTGGAATGTTTCTTCTATACCCCTCTCTATTACTTGCCTAGTTGACAAAATTCCTCAAGGAAGCTCCTTAAGACTTTACCAGTGTCAGACACTTCAACTTCTCTTTTCTTCCTTGCTCTTTGTTCAAATACAAGCTTTGGATTTTGTCTTGAACTCTTTTACATTTCATGTGCATTCTTTGTTCTAAAAGTGTATGAATGTTTTTTAATATCTAATAGTTTTA
The DNA here is from genome assembly GCF_023055355.1 of Agelaius tricolor. NCBI lineage: Eukaryota > Metazoa > Chordata > Aves > Passeriformes > Icteridae > Agelaius > Agelaius tricolor. The sequence goes on along the minus strand of NW_027269271.1, from coordinate 17,521,212 downwards.
AACTAGCTAAAATGCCCAAACATGCACAGTTTACTCATGAAAATTTGATGTCAATTTTTTCATATTTCCTGCAATCTGTACATATTTCATCTAATTATATTTGGAAGTACATCTGCTCGGACACCTGCAGAATTACTGCAAGCTGTCATTTTCATTCTTGAAACATTATTTAAATTTTAAATTTGGCATCTGTCAAAAACAAACAAAAAATATTATTGGAAATTATAATACAGCAGTTAAAATTTGATGAATTTTACTGAATCACACAGAATGAAAGACCATGCTTTCAAACTGGATCTTTATGTCAGCACTGTGGAGCAGAAGAAAAATCACTGTGAAGTGATATATTTCTAGTAAGATATATTTTATTCTGATTAAGTCCCTACAAAACTGATTGGATGAGATAACTTGAAAGCAGTGACAATATGTTTTTTCCCCTCAAAGTAATGTCGAAAACTTTCACATTGGTCCCAGTAATAAGAGTCTCAGTAACAGGCCCTGTTTGACAGACTAGGACACAGAAAGCTGTCAACCTAAGAGCAGTCTGAAGATTATTGTTAAGGGGATTTGGTATTTCGTGTATTTTGCCTAATAGGGAAGCCTGTGCTCAGCATTTCCTGAAGCAAAAGAAGACAGATGAAATCTCTGGGCACTTCATTGCTGCTGTCTCTCAAAGATTTCCTGTCAAAATGGGCCTATAAGGGAAGAAAGGTTTTCAATAACATTTTTTTTTTTTTTACCTGGCAGGATTTCCAGTCTTGCTATGAAAGAGTTTGAAGGCGCTGTCTTTGTGAAAACACTGCTGCCAAACTACCATATCTAGTTGTGTTTAAAAATAAAAAAGCAATATGACTCACATTACCATAGTGTATACTACAAACCCGGGTTTGATTGACATTCTATCCATATTTTATACAGTGCTTTTTTTCTTCCGTCAAATGGAGCAAGTGACCTTGATGTTACTGTGCTTTGCAACTTAAACAGGAAAAGCATATTTGTTGTCAACTTCTTTAGGGATACAATTTTCAACAGACTATGTAGGAAAAGGAACACAACTCCTATTATTAATGATAGGGAGCTATTCATGTAAGTTCTTGTTCATCTCATCGAGACTTCACTCTTTTATATCAGCCTGCTCAGAAGGTTGCCATGTAAATTTAAGCTGCCCAGAATTAAAAGGAACAATGAAAATGATCATCCTTTTTGGCATCAATTCTAAATAAAAATTGTTGTACATGTCTGAAAATATTAGAACTTCCCAAGGAATTTAATCTTGGATGTCACAGCGCCACATCCAAGTGAATCAGCTGCATTAAAAACAACTACACATATATAGCCACAGCAACCATAAAAAATAAGTGCTTTCCCCTACCTCATCATTAAAAATGAGTAAACAAAAATCTCATTTTCAAAACTACCTCAGATTCTGGAAATTGTTTTGAAAAAAATAAGATGATGTCCAAAATTATCAAATCATACAAAACCTGCAGGTTAAGTATAACAAATACTATTCTCTATTTAAGGTAAGTCATGTAGCAGGGTTGAGATAGGGAACTTGGCTGTTCCTCTGTTGAACAGTCTCAGCTCTTTTGGATTTTTGTGGTGCTTTTCTTGCAAGGAGGAGGCTACTTAACCTGCTCTCATGTGAGCTTTCCTCCTAGAAGTGGAGCAGGAAATTCGAGTTTTGTAGGTCTGAGGTGTTAAATTAACTTGATTTATTACAGACTCAACGGAGGATTTTACTTTGTGGCCTGAGAACCCCCTGCTGTCTGAGAAAACTCAAGTGATGCACATTAACTCTGTCTAAACAGACTGTGGAGGATAATTTAATTTGCTGCAGAATGATTTGCTCCAACAGGGGTCTTGAACAAGGAGAAGGGGATGTGAAGCTTGCTGTCTGTTATTGGCAAAGACAATTTATCTGATTGGAAAATGGGTAAAAATTACTGTATTTTCTTAAAAAAGAGGAAGCATTTGTCAAATGGAAATGATGGATACTTTTTCCTGGAAATGGGATCAGCAGATATTACAGAAAAAAGATGAAGGGGAGAGGATACAGCACTAAGAGCAAGAACTGAAACAAAGAAAATGCGGGGAACCTGGGAAGAACAGTTTTTTGAAGTAGGTGTCTCTCAAAAGGCTAAGGAAGACTTTCAGGGTCAGATGGGTGTATTTACATGGTCAGACAGCCAGAGTTACAGGGGGAAATGACTCTGAAAGACTGGGGAGGATTAAGATCTGCAGCGACAAATGCGTGAACAAACTGATCAGCAAACTGAGCAGGAAACTTCAGCAGAGGTAGGTGCACATGACAGCACAGGCCTGGTAGACAAGGGTCCTGCAAAGTATATCATGAATGACTGTGAAAAGCAGAGTTGAGAAGAGCTGCACAACTCTGAGTCCAAAAAGGAAATCAACACGGCTTCACTACATCAGGAGATGGAGCATGTGAGATGGAGTAGGTCACAGGTACCGTGGAAGGTGTTTATCTTTCCAGGACACAGCAAAGAAAGCAGATGCTTTTCTGCAGCCTCAGTCACACACTTAGTACCCATGCAGATCTCTTAGCATTGTTTATCCATAGCTCAGTGTAACTCTCAATGCAGTGCTCTGACTTGGCAGGAAATCTGGGATTCATATTTCTCAAAGTAAGACTGTGATGCAGAAGCATTTTTGTCAGGTCTTGAGACCCTCTGATGGGGCTTCATCTAGAGAACAAGACACCAGGTCAATCAGACAAAAACCACTTCTATTCAGCATTAAGGAATTGCATTAAAATCTTACCATATAAAGGTTTCAAAAAGGACTCTGATACTTTACATTTAGAAAGTCCACAGTTCAAATAACTTACTCTCTAAATGCAAGGAAAGATGAAAAAGAATAAGACTGTAAATCACAAGGGGACAGTAATGTTCAAATTTGCAGGAATCTGTTCAGAATGCAATGATTGCAAATTCAGTCCTTTTTCTAGAGAGAAATATGCCAAACTACGCAAACATAATGCTTTGCTTTCTTTATTTTTGTAGACTGTTAAACACTTTGATGATCTTCTTATATTTTTTAATAAAATTTCCAAGTAGGATTCTTTCTCTGGCTCTGTTTTGCTTTCTTTATTTTTGTACTAACATCTCTGAGAATCCATTTGTTGAATTTGAGGTGCTAAAAACACTGAGGATTTTTAAACTCCAAACAAATAAAGCAGAATGTGGCATTGGCAGCTTTTTTAGCAGCATTCTAAAAGCTCTAAAAATTTAAAAAAGAAGGAACCAACCAGCTACTTCATCTTAAACAGCAAAAGTGGAACTTCAGCAGATAGATGGGTACAAATACTTAACACAATTTCCCCCCCATCTTTTTCCATCACATTTATCTTCTTCCATTTGAATCTATGCTTGAGAGTATGGGCCAGGTACTCAGACACTGTTATTAACTGCCCTTCTAGAAACATATCTACCAGTTGTTTTCAGCTTTTACATAAAATATGTTTCTATAAATAGTAAATATCAGAAAATAGAATAAACAACTAGAAAAATATTTGTTAGTCTTCACCACTAAGTCAAACAGATATTTTTGCTAAGTCCTACTAGACTCCTCACAGTCACAGCTTCAGTGTGGTCAGCAAACAAAAAAATGGCCAATTTTAGGGATCACTCCCGAGTGTCTCACTCTTTAGCCTCTAAAACCACCTACTGAGTGTAATATTCCCAAAGCACTGCACTCAGTTGATTAAAGGCATGTTTGCTGTGGTGTAAACATCACAGCATCACCCAAGTGTCAACATCGCCAAACGGTAATTTTGGAATTATTTTAGCACAGTCTGACTACACAACAGTTCATCAGGGTATTTGAACCAAAACATCCTTGCTAATTTGTGCAAATATACTACAAACTAATAAAGTAATATACTGCAGGATTTGCCGCCCTTTTTTACACCATAAGCATAAACCACACATTATTTTCCCTATGAAGTAAGCCATTACTCAATTACAACCAAATTCCAACATCTGTTTTTTGAAATAGTGAAACATCTAAGTCTGTTACAGAAACTAATAAAATTGTTTCAGTAAATTTCTCAAGACAATAATGAATCATAAGTACCAGATTTCTCAGAGCTTTACTGCGAACAGCGCGGGAGACAAACAGGCCCAGACTGATACTTTGACATCAGAGTACAGAAGGACAGGGATGACAAGGTGAAGCAACCCTCAGAACGAGCTGGCAGCAATTACAGCTCCATTAGACATCATAAATTTTCCACTTAACTCCTGTAGCTTGGTGGCCACTAAAATCAAGTCAGAGGGACAATTCCAACTCTGGCATTGCTGGGAAGGGGCCCCCCAAATGGCTATTAGAGTGTAACAGACTTAGGTCTATAGCCAGGTTTGGTTTGGAAGGGATGCTCAGAGGTCATGCAGCCCAACCCCCTGGCCTAGGCAGGGATAATTTCAATGAAATCAGCTGCCCCCAGAGCCCCATCCAACCTGACCATGAATGTCTCTAGAGATGTGGTATCTGCTGCCTCTCCTGGCAACCAATTCCAATGTTTTACCACTCTCATAATAAAAAATTTCATCCTTACATATAATCTAAATTGATACTCTTTTAGTTTGACCCATTACCCCTGTCCTATCACAACAGGCCCTCCCATCTTTCCCACAGCCCCCCTTCAAGTATTGAAAGGCCACAGTAAGGTCTCCCTGGAGCCTTCTCTTTTCCAGGCTGAATAACCCCATCTCTCAGCCTCACAGGGGAGGTGCTGCATCCCCTCAATCATCTTTGTGGTTCTCCTCAGGACCTCATCCCACAGGTCCCTGTGCTTCCACTCCTGAGGAACCCAGACCAAGAAGCCATACCTGCTGGCACTGCTGCTTTTGCTATGGACCAGAATGCACAGGCAGAGTAAAGGAGTGCTCCTCTGTTTGCGTGTTTTTCCTGTCCTCAGTAAGATGTCAGGGTTTTTTCCTATTTTCACATATCTGATGCATATCTGATGTAGCTATACAGATACTAGGGTTCTTTAAATATTGTATGAATAGGTTGATTTTAAAAGAAATTGTAAAAAAAACCCCCAAACAATTAGGACATCTGCTCTGGGAAAGACTGAAATATGATCTCATCTTTCCATAGGCACCAGAGATTATGTGGGACAGAAGGGACATTACACATGCCCTAATTTCAGGGAAATCTTCAGTTTGAGTTGTGCCCTGCAAGTCTTCACGGAATCCCATCACTAGACACAGAGCTACAGCACACCAGGTTTCATTATTTTCACTGCTTGCAAACGACATGTTTATTTTAATAAAACATGAACAACTGAATACAGAAACCTGCCTACCAGGTGGGGTTTTTCTGTTTGTTTGTTTGGTTTGCTCGAAGAGCTTTAGATAAAGCCATAATATTAGGCAGTAATTTTGTCTGTGTTTTAAATCACACTATCAGCAGTGAAATAACAGATGAGAGAGGTAGCTAAAATGCTGATTCAGAATGAACTGAGCTTGCCATCCCTGGCCTGGCACAGGCTGCTACCACCCTAATCAAATTCTTCAGGTTATTCTGGATTCGTGCACTCAGTGCTGCGAAAGTGAGTTTCCTGGTTAATGCTATAAAGCAACACTGAATAAATACAAATAGTTTAATCTTTCTCTGCAGTCATGTCCTCCCACACTGGTAAGTGTAATTAGGAAAATGCTACATTGCATGTCTTGAATAGTGAATGTAGCTGATTGTTAATCACTATATTTACATAGTTTATATGAAAAATATTTAAATTCATGAATGCTCCAACTTTTCTTTGCCATAACATTAATACCTGAACAGCATCTGAATGTATAATAGTATATTTGCAGCCTGTTGATTCTTTTGCAATGTCCTTGTAAGAAAACTGTTAGACAATGAACTTCTGGGTGTAGAAAGCACTTGGGATTAAAAAAGGAATATTTTTTTGATAAAAGCTGCATATGCATAGAGGGAAAGAAGGGAAAGACACACATCCTAGGCAGACATTAAAAAGTACCCACATAAACAAATGGTAAACTGTAATATATTAAAAGAAAATTTGAGGAAGTGCCTTTTATAAAATCCTTTTTTTGTAGAAGTAATTGTGAATAATCTTTCATCTGTGTTTAACACCCATGAAATAATGATTTCCACAAAACCACAGTGATAAAAAGGTTGATATGAAGCATGCAATTTCATTTTGCCAACAATAATTGTCTTGTATTTTTTTACAGGGAACAGAAAAAACAAAAATGTATCAAATATTTTGTGAATGTAAAAAACTAAAAACACTCAACAAATAACTCTTTAGAAATTTGACAAGGAAGCAGTGTATGCTCACTGGAAATACCTCTGATAGGATTTGTAAAATCTTAGGATGAATGTATAGAGTATTAATAAAACATATTTTAAAAACTGAGCTGGGAGAAAGAGCAACTGTTATTCCATAAGAAAATTTATAAACCAGAACAATATTTCCAAAACCCCTCCATTTATTTTCTGGGTGCTCAGTCTAGGCCACCATGGACCGAATTTTCAGCAAGTGAAAAATTTACACCTTTAAATATCTGTTTTCACTTAGAAATCAAAATCTAGAGCCTCTCAACTGAAAATACTAGTCTTCTCCTAAATAAAATTGAAAAAAGTGAGATAAAAAAAACTGGCATTCACATGAAGTTATTGCCTTTTTCCCTTTTTTTTCTCTTTCTATATTGTTCAACCAAAAAAGAACTCTGTTTCTAAAGTATCAAACTAAATCCTTACATTACCCTATTACAAATCTTCATTTTTAGTCTATATAAATACAAACTAATGCCCATTTGATTTGTGCATTCAAATTTAGACATGTTCTAAGCATTCTTATCTATACACTTATCTAGTCAAATACACACATAAATGAAAGCAACAATGTCCATTTGAAATAGTCTTAAGAAATGCTTCATTTAGGTACACTGAAACTTCATGAACAAAAGCTTGAAATAACTTCAGTCTTCCTGTAAGCATAACTATTTGCAGTTTTCTGTAGTTCTTAATCTGTGTTTAGCCCATATTCCAAAAAGGCTTATTTATTAATTTGTGATATTCTTGATACACATTTACTTGCTAAGCATATTAAATGCAGCATTTCATGACCAAGGTACCCATGAAGATTTATTTCTTAATGAGAAGTAGAATAGTGGTAATGCTTGGGGAGTGATTAGGTAAAGTATTTGAGGCTCACAAGTGCAGTGAGTGAACTAACTCCTTGAATGATTTAAAAGCTAATTTTTCAGTACTTTCAGTATTTACGCAGTGAGATCACTAGAACTAAAGTAGAAGATTTGAAACCATTTCAACACATAGACATGTTGTGCCATAATATTTCCTAGAAGAGCACATGACAATCCAGTGTCTCAAGCAAAATCAATTACTTTTTAGTTCAAGATCCTCAGTCACTGAAACAGGATATTATTTTGTGTCCTGAACAATATCTTGTTCCAGTTTCTAAGGAAACCAGCAGCAAAAACTAAGTTTACAGTGCTGCATCCTCCAGAATTGACTACAACGTTAGTCTCTAGGGTATTATTACCAAGTGCAATTTGCATTTAAATTTCTATAACCCTTAAGCAACTGGATTGTTTGTTTATATGCACAGTTATGATCTACCTGGTATCTAGGTGCTATTCTTCACCTCTCTGTGTGGGTTAACAACCTATTGACATTTAATGAATCAAGAAGCTTGATTTCAAGTCAGGAACACCATTTGGGAACTTTCATTTTAGAAATTTCTTTTGCCCCTCAGTGAGATGTCGGTTTGAGACCCAGTATGTGCTTCATTAATGGATGCCACTCATTTGGCTTCACACATGGGAAGAACCAGGCAAAGTCCTGCTGCTCTGTGCTGCAAATAGCCAGAGCCTAGAGGAACTGTGCCTTTGTTTTGCACAGGTTTTGGGAATTGGCCTCGGGGAACTGTGTTACGTGTTCCTAGAGGAAGTCAAGGAAAACTCCAGATTTTTCTTGACAGACAATTGCTTCTTTTTCAGAAAAGCCCAAAAAATATTCTGATGAGTTACTGATGCTTCCATAGATGAAAGCTCTCCAGACAAACCACTTTGCTGACCAGAGGTGACAAGGCCCTGACATCAAGTTTCTGTCTTCAGAATATACAGAATTTTTATAAAATCTGCTCACAGAGGATGCCACAAGAATGATTCAAGGATTGTATTTTCCCACCAAAATCAACATCGATTTTTATTTAGTGGAAAATCTGCTTCCTTTCTGTTATAAGGCTTTAATTTTGTAATTATTTTTTCACAAGAAAAAGTCATCTATAAACTTCTACAAGTTCTATATTTATTCTGCATTTAGTGACACAACTTAGTGAACAGGATAAAAAAAGGGCTTTTCTAAACAAATCACTTTTATGACTAAGCAATCACACTTATTGAAAGAAGCAGGTTATGAGTATAAGAAGCATTACTTTTACAGTCAGTTATACTTGAATCAAATGAGCAAAAAATATTAATAATAAAAATATGTCAAAACCACTAAAAATACTTTTAAAATAGTTTGAAATATTTAAATGAAAACTTTTTTTTTTGAAGTTAAATTTATGCTTAAAGGTGATAAAGGCATATTTCTCATTGCTTGGATGCAATACATTAGTTATAGTGCCTAGTGTGATGCATTTATTCAACGTTCTAGCTTCTTTTTGCTGTAAATAATTAGCACAGGATTACTTTAAAGATGGATTACTAATTGATGACTGAAAAATTCATTGGGCACTGCTGTTGAATTTGTATACTTGTTGAACAATAAAGTAAAGCCCTATTACAGTCTCAGCCCAAGTAGCACTAGGCACCTCTTAAGACACAATAAGACTCTAAATCAGTCAGTCAGTTAAAGAGAACTTGTGGCTTTGCATCTCATAAGATCAGTTTTCAGCTAGAAGTGAAAGGCCATGTATTGTACTGAATCATTCTTTGACTTTAATGAGCATCTCTCACACTTGAGTCAAAGGTTGTGTATTGAGGATGATGTTTGACTACCCTGTGCTCTGAAAGTAGAGCAAATGCTGATTCATTTGCCTACCAAGTGAGAAGAAAAGGCAGAAGCAAAGGCACACCTTGACAGTATTTTACCTGTTGGGCCCAGATTCCCAAGACTGCCTCCAGCACTGAGCCCCAGCAGGGCCAGGCTGCCTCTGCAGCCCCGCCACTTGAGTCATCCACAGGGAGCAGAAACAGAGAGAGCACTGACACCACTAGAGATAACACTGCTTGAAAGGAAACACTACTGCAAGGAGAGGATAGCTCAAAAAATAGGAAGGAAGGTCATGGGTAGAGATGGGAACAAGACTAACCAGAATTTAAAAAATAAGTCTGTCTTAAACAGACACAAAATGAAACCCCTGGGTAATCAGCCTTATTTCTGTGTCACAGCTGAGCCATCTATAGGAAATATTGTATCACTGGTATTTAAACAAATATTAAGGAAGGGAAGAACAGGAATCTTCATTGCAGAATGAGGATTTTTTATTATTTCTCACTTCTTTTTTATAACTTCCACTTTGATTTTGGCAGCTGTTATGAGGTAAGCTCCTGTAGTAGGGATATCACCAAAATGCAAAATACTCTTCAGCTACCACATTCCTGTAGTCTCCTTGTGGGGCTCCTTACAAATGCCTGGCTATTTAATGTACTCATGTCAGAGCAAAATTCAAGCTCAGAAATACAAACCAAAATTGTTAAAAAGGTTTTTAAGATACTCCCTGAGAAGGGGATAATCATTCATGAGAATTGATGCAATCCTTTCAAGGAATAAGCTCTTGCCAGAGACTGAATTAATTTAGAGGGACAGTGTTGAAGCCTGCATCCTGTTAAGAATATACAAGCGGAAAATGTTTCATACATATTTTGCATTCATTTTTCCACTGTCTAATTGGGCTGGAGGAATGAGATAACTCATAGCTTATTGTTCTGGCAAGCCACAAGTGTAAAGAGAGAAGGGAATTGTTAACAAGCTAATATTAGTCCAGTAACATGACTCGATCATTTTATTTCTATCTGTTGGAGGGATGTCACAAATTGTCATGTAGGAAATTTGCTCTTTTGCCACAAGGATTAGCTACAACCTGCAATACCAGTCCTTTGCTGGAAGGAATAGTAGAGGAGCTTCACTGCTGTGTTATTATCTGGGATCTATTATGTTTTACATTTTTCAAAAATCTTTAAGCTAGATCTTTGACATTCAACTGCCTGTAAAGACATACACCACCCGATGAGAAGCTTTGATGTGCATTTTGAGGATTAAATAATCTAGATGGAAGGCAGTGTGTTTCCAGCCAAGAAGAAAACTATGGAGAAAATTTTGCCTCCTGCTGTTCAGCGCTGCTGGCAGTCAATACCTTTTAGCCTACCCTCTAAATTTGATTTCATACATATTTACAGACTATTTTTCCTCTTACTACTAATTCTTTTGAGACCAAATTAAGAACAAAGATAGCAGGAACAGGCTTCATCAAATAAAAATGTAAATATGCTGCATCTCATTTTTGGATGAAGAGAGTTTATTTAAATATTTTCTCCACTGGAATATCTTTGCAGTATCATTATTGCTTGCAACTGGAAAAGTAATAGCCTTACAAGTCAGAGTAACCCATTGGGGCTTCAGCAAATTTATGAATTTAAATAATGGCGTTTACCTAAAAACCAAAAAAATCCTATAATTTTCTGCACTTCCAGACAAGGAAAGAATAGTAATGATAAAACAAATAGATACTAAAGAAAACATAATCTCTCTTACTCTATCCAAGATGCATTCTCACATAACTCAATAGTTTAAACAATGAAAGAAACACTAAAGTAATTACAAACCCACTTTTTTTTCACATTTTTGAAAAAAAGCAACTGAAAAATCTGAAGTTTAAACTGAAAATTATAGTGTTTCTGCAAAGTTAGATTAATCTACAACGTATTTCTAATTTCCATTTCCTTAAGTAGGTTTAAAAACCATAATTTTTTTTTTTTTTTTGGTTAGCAGTCTACCCTTTCTGTTTGATTGACTTCACAGGTAAATAGACAAGTATGGTACCTTGATGAAGCAAAAAAAGTTACAGCAGTGACTTTGGTGGAGTAAAAAATCTTACCAGAGATGTTTGATCTCTTTTATTTCCCAGTTTAAGTTCAGTGAGAAAAATTATTATACTTTGCCTGACTGAATGTGCTGATACTTTTTCCCTTGGTTATTACCTCTACCCACAGCCCAAGTATCTAAAAGAATTCTGAAAAGTCACTAGCAATAATTATTGCTGTAAACAAACTAAAGCATTACATTCCATCATCATCCTCATTGTTCAAGAACTTTAAGACGTAGTTTTCTCCATAATGACACACTTCATTCAAGCTCAGTACAAAAACTAAAGTTATGTACAAAGCAAGAAAAGAGTAACCAGAGACATTTCTCACATGTTCATCTGGCACGATGAACAGCCATTTTAAGTAATTTTAACCTCTAGATTTTTCTCAATTTTGAGGTTCTTCCATCCCATTTTACTCCCCAAAAAACCCTCAGAAACTACCACAGGGTGATAGTTCCCACATATCCCACAGGCATATATCGTACATATATATCCCACATATCCTATCAGGCATTTTCTACATATGCTGCTGTAGTTAAAGAGAAATAGTCAGAGCAGGCTTGATAAGGCTTTAAACATTGTGTGTGTGCTGTCAAATGGTGTCTGCAAGCCAATCTCTGGCTTGGACTGGACACCTGGGGGAGGAACGCTCACTGTTTCTGAGCAAGGTGGCATCCAGAGTGCCACGAAGAGGTGTAGGAGAAATCAAAGGTTCCAGCAAGAAGCCCACTGGATTTTCTGGGTTGCATCAAACTTTAGCTTTCTCTGCACTCTCCAGCTTCTAAGGAGAGCATGCAAACCAAACTCACTGAGCAAAGATGTCAGGAGTTACGTGAGAATGTGTGTATTATACCTTGCCTGCAGGTATTTCTTCACAGAAGAATATATTAGGGCCTGCTACCTTGTATCATTTTCTTTTGAGAAACTGAATCACAGTTCTGCTACTTCTAAAGTGTCAGATGTTCACAAGCACAATATTAAACTGATATGTGTTTGTTATATAGCATAAAGATATCCTTTGTTGATATCTCATGATATTTCTATATAGGGCAAGATAAAATCTGCTTGAAAGAAGAGCAAATATGTTAACTGTTTTTCTCAAGAAAACTCATGCAGAGAGGAAGGAGAGATTAATCTCTTTGTAAATGCTGGCAACATTTCAAATGTATCCACAAAGAATTGTGACAAGTTTAAGGGCGACATTATGTAGAATTGTGAGGAGACCAAACACAAACCTAAAGAGCCCAACTTCCCCATTAAGTCCCTGTCTACATCAATCAGTGAACAGTGTGATGTTTGAACACAATGCCTTCAGCACGTTCATTATCTGCAGGCCTGCTCTGTGAGTCTGCACTAGGAGTCCCAAACATTCTTAGTCCAGGTGTGTCCCTGTAGTATCACTTAATTTCTCTGTTTTTTCAGGAAAAAAACCCAAAACTCAGTCTGTGACTGCTGCAGCTGCAGTTTGCCCCTACAGGTTGTAGGGCGATGGAAAATGGGCCCTGGGAATGTGTCCCTGGCTTGGCTCTGTTGGCAACTCTCATACAAACAGCTTGGAATTTCTTTACCTGCCAAATTCCAAGTGAAAAAAAAAATAAAGTAACTGTTCAGAAATCTTGAGGGAATTTTCAAATATTTTTGATGTCCTGGAGACTAGGAACACAAATTCTGAAGGTTTTTGGTGTCATGATAATAATAATGAGCAAAATCTAGAAAAGGGAAAAAATATTAGATTCTGATAGTGAAAAGAATAAAAAAAGGTGAAGACTGAGATGTAACAATAAACTTTAAGCAAAAGTATTTAATACAAAATAATTTTCTTTAAAGGCCTGGTCGTGATTTTCACAGATAAAATATGTACAATGCCAGCAATTGTTTTCTTAGAATGATATTATATAATTTGTGAGAATGAAAAAACCCACAAAATTTTTCTCATCTGCAAGATTATATTCAAGAGAGATATTTAGCAAATTCTCCTTTAAGAATACTGTATGCATCAGAATTCTACATACGAATGTTTTCACAGGCTCAGAGGCTTCACCATTGTAATTAAAGGTGAATTTTTTTCCCTTTTATTTTGTTATTCTTGTCTCCTGGGCCTGATTTATAACTTTTGTTATACAATTATATTCATTTATTTCTTTGTACCATGTTGTATGTTATTTCAAAAGTAACATCTAGGGTGTCCTTGCTTTAAAATGTAGATTTAGCCTCTCTGGATGAAACTTGGTAGAACATCTGTGTTTGAAAGTATGAAAAATTACACATTTTCTGAGAGAACCAGGCTGAGTGCTCATATAATACTGTCTCTAAGAGAAAATTAAAGTGCTGCTGATAGCAAAGGGACTGGATGGCTCAAGGGAATCCTAGTGTGACACAGTCTTTCATCTGATGAAAACCAGCATGAATTTAAGCCCATGCTGATAATGACCAAAAGTCATTATCATTTGTTCAGTAATTTATTTAAAATGAGTTAGGGGTCTGGCTCTCATCTTGCTGGCAAAGAGTCCAAATTATAACTAAGCAAATAATGAAGAAATGTCTTTGCAAAGTGATTGTATATCTTTAATGTCTATCTTTAAATTAGTGTGTTAAAACTTCTTTCTCTTTATCACCTTCCTAATATTTCAACAAACAAGTTTAGGAGAATGGAGGTTTGTGAATTTAAAATTTAAATGTATCTGCAAATTCTCATGGAAAACAAATTCTGAATTTATGAAGTGTTTGCACCAAAAAAAAAATCTATTTTTCAGGATTCTGCTTAATCAACTAAATATATTAAAATATATGTCTTGTCTCTGTGCCTGGTCAGAACTAACATCTTCTATATGTGAATCAGATGCTAACCAATGAAGCACTTGGAAGAAAGCTAGAGAATCACAGTTGTTTACAAAAAATAGCAAAGAAAAACATCCCACAAGTTAAATAGAAAACACGTGATTTCTTATCAACCTAATATTTGAGATCAACTGAGACCTGCTAGAAGTAGAAATGGAGAATCTAATTCTCTGTAGAACTGAAAAAAAGACTGGTGTGTGATGACTTTCCCATAGTGTGGCCAGAGGATTAAAGCAAGACCAATAAATTGATGTACAAGAGATAACAAATATATGAATAAATATGCATGTCCTGCAAAAGTACCTCCAGTGAAAGTATCTGGTGTGAAGGTATATGCTAGTAAAAAGTGTAAGCAATGGGCAATCTTTCAGTAAAAGGCTCGTCTAAAAAACCCAAACAAACCAACAAAACCCAAATTCCGCCCCTTTTTATTAACAAAGATATTATGACTTATGGACTCAGTCTTTAAAGGCAGACAAGAGAAGTTGCAAAGACAAGTGTTTTGTTTCCCTGTGTTCTACACTCTTGGCTGGGGATCCTGCTTTAATGGAACAGCAGGATTCTGTGCCACACCAAATACACTCAAACTGTGACAAAATCACGGGCAAAGGGAAGCACTTCCAATAATTATATTTCTGTATGACTAGTGATTATGGCACAAACCCCTCAAACATCCCTTCACTGAGAAACACCATATTTCTGGAATAAGTAGTATTACTCTTGATTTACATCAGCAAGCCTGAGAGGAGAAACACACGTGGAGAAGCTCACAATGAGAGGGGCCACAGGCTTATTTCTGTTGTTGCTAAACAGAATGTCAGCAACAACAATCTGTATTTTGCACTGTTCACTATGTTCATCCTCATGCCACAGGGAAAAACTATGCTTAAGGCAGAACAATTACACCACAACTAGCCTGAAGGAAAATGACAGCATAAATAAACAGGGCAAGAAATAGCAATAATGACAGCAATGAAAATAGATATAGAAACAAAAAACCAAAGTAGAACTGTCACAAAATAATATATCTTCAAACATATAAAACTAACTAGGATATTTTAAAATCCATTTAGAATAAGAAAGAAAAAAATGGCAAATGAAAATCTGATATAATACTTGAAATTGTCCTTTTAACCTTTATTTAAATTAGCAAAAGTTGTATGTTCATGCCCAATGGCAAAATATAGTCCTTTTCTTGCAAAACATGGACATTTGGTATTAATAGAGAGCATATAATATTTAAAAAGTCATCTATTATAAAATCTAAGTCATGACTATATTGCCAAGTATTGAGCTTAGCAAAGAAATATTAATTTTAGTTAAATTGGTTCAAAACCTAATACAAATATTCAATGAAAATTTGGGTCAATTGTCCCTTTGTAGACCAGCTACAATAAAGGAAACAATGTCTTCACTTGTTGAATTTCATATCCCTGTAAGTTCTGAACATAAGCATCCTCTAAGAATAAACCAAACGAGCTCTCAATATAAAATATATCTTCCTTCTCTGAAAATCTGTATAGCAAATACAGCCCGAGGGAACTCTTAACAAAATGTTATAAAACTGAAAACTGACATTAATAGGAAGTACTGATATATCTTTAGTGACAATGAGTTCAATTCTCCTGCCACTGCATAACAGAAACACCAATTGGCTCCAATTTGCTTCGATTGGATTTGCTCCTATCTGTGACAGAAGAATGAGGCCCAGTCCTGCTGAGACATCATTATGACAGACAGATTTAGCAGAAAGTATTGGCTACAGCTGAAATATGTGACTCCTTAACACGACTCAGACTTGGGTTGAAATCCGTGGGGGTGGGTAGGATGCAGTACAAGTGGTCAATGCACTCCTTAGGGTCAATGGCTATAGCTCATACAATGAGCTCTGTCAGGGAGGTAAAGCACATGATGTTAAAATGTGCAAATTTATCCTGGCCCTTTATTCTAAAAAATCCCCAAACATCTCCCCTGTACTTAATTTTTGCTGTGTCTTTCGCAGATCTTTCTTTTCTGTCTGCCTAAATACACTTCATTTTCCCTCACATCTTTGCCCCTTTCTTCCTTCATCACTCCCCATCAGCTCTCCTCTTCTCCCTGCTCAGCAGAGGGACAAGGTGGTGGAGTTCTCCCAGAACATCTGCCCAAAGCAGCCCAAAGTTTGCACTCGGCCAAAAGAATCTGTCCACTCTATTTCTTCCTCTTTCCTACAGCATGCTTGCATTTTGAAGGGAAAGAGGAAGTAGTGCAGTCCTTCTTGTGAAAACTAGCAAGGGGAAATGCAATCTGTCCCCTTACAAAGATGTTCTGGCCAAGAACAGACATATGCACCATGAGAAAATGCAAGAAGGAATTTACACTGCACTGGAAATGTGTGATGAATTTTATACTGAATCAAACTTAATGTTCAATTGATTTTTTTTCTTCAACTAAAGATTGAAAGCCTATTATAATATTACTTATCAATAGAGAATGCTAATTTACACTTTGAGTTATCTAAAATGGGAATTTAATTTAGATTTACTAAAATGGCAATTGCATATTAATTAAATAGCAATTGATCACTAAAATATTTTATTGAGGCTTAACAGCTCTACTACATAAGAAAATTTGCTGAATTACTGCCCAAATTTTATTTTTAGATGCACTGCAGTGAATTCAGTGAGGTTGCATTGATGCAAATGAAAACAAACTAGTTGTTTTCTCTTGAGTTAGTGTTTATTTAACATAGTGTAAGTGACTGAGTCTAAACCAAGTGGTTAACTAAAGCTATTTATGATAGCTAAATTTTTAAGGAATATTATGATGTTTAGGAATATTATTTGTTTTGAAGATGGTAATGTTTGGTACCATTTATTAATTGCCAAAATAATCTTTAGTTCAGAAAGATATCAAAGATTTTTGATTCATCTGTACACAACTCTGGCACCAGATATATGAAGTATAAATCCATGCTATTATAACTGTAATCCACTTTGGTCAACAACAGTGTGGGAGTGTGACCTGGGAAGTTTTAACTAGAGAACTGAATCAGACTCAATCACCCATCAGCAAAGCCTGGAGAATTAAGAACTCCTGCTGTTCCATGGTGCCCAGGCACACAAGCACTAAGCAGGTGCTCTGATGAATTTTGTTTTCATTTGATGCTGAAAGCTGGGCTCAGGATGTGCATGAGCATAGCCTGGGTTTTCCCTCTGCAGCTGAGGCAGTTCAAAGGGGATGCCATAATTTGCTTGCAGAATATTCATTACCAATTAACATAATCAATGGAGATCTCCTCCATTTAGAAGGGCAAGATAAGCCACAAGAGTTGCATTAGTCGAGCCCTGTCAGAATCTAATCCTCTATGTGTGGATGTTTTCTCTGTATTTTTCCACCACTGTTTAAGAGGTTGACAGTTTCAAGGAGGAAAAAAACATCCTTTTTACAGTCTTAACTGGGCACACAGTGAGAGCATAACTGTGATTTTTATCATTTTTATATGGTCTTAGATTCTCCCCCAGTTCTTCCCCCTTAAGATAGCTCTTGTCTTCAGCAACATAATGTACTCATTTTTCCAGTGGGCATAGGTAGAATTCCCCTTTCTCATGGAGATTCCTTGGACATTTTTTAAAAATGTTATTCTATCTATTCACATTCAGCTTTCAATTCCTGATTTCAATGTTTTATCATCCTTCTTCATCCCCTGTTTTATATGCTGCCTTTCAGCAGTTCCAATTCTTCCTGGTCTAGAGAGCACCAGCACAAATTTCAGCAACACTGCTCAGCACCATTTTTGCTTTCCATCCTTCATAAACCAGAAATATAATCCTTGGATCTATCCCAAGTCTTGTGACACCAAATAAATCACCATTTTCTTTGGCGTGAGGACTTCTATTTCATATTTGTATGAAAAACACAGTTATCAGAATAAGGTCTTTGGCAGTTAGATCCACTAATTCTTTTTCACTCCTACACAAGCTCATGGATTGCAGAGGCAGAGCAGTACTCTGGATGCCCTCTTTCCTCCCATCTAGTACAAACCCCCATTACTGGAGGAAGAGGGACAGTTAAATCCCACTGTCACACCCAAGGCAAAGCTGCATTTTAAGTCAATATCCTTCTTTTCATCAAATGCTGTATGTGTGAGCCAGACATGCCTTTAGCCTTTCCCTTTCATGGCAAAATGCCCATGTCCAAGGAACTCAAAACCTTCCTGTCAGCATCAGCCTCTGCCTAAATTTTTATTCCCAGCTGTGCTGACTGAAAAAAGAAACTCCTGGTGCCCCCCAGGACTGGAGGACTCACTCAAGGTCTCACCAAACGCTGCCACCAGTCATGCCCAGGCTCTGGTGACTGGAGGGGGAAGGGTTTGTCCAAGTTTCCTGAGTTACCAGCTCTAGCTGGTATTCCTCCTCTTTCTAGTGCCATTCCAAGGCAGATCTGCCTGAAACACGACACTCCTCCTTCTTTTTTAATCCTCCTACAGAACCTACAAGTGAAACTGTTCTACAGTGTAAGTTCATGCTCTCACAATAAGTATTACTGAGTAGCCAGTGGCTAATAGTCCTAAAGAAAGGTAGCAAAATTTAGCCATGACTTTTCTGAAAGTCAATTATTCTAGAACCACTTTAAACAAAGCATGTATTTTTCTGCTTCTTCTGAACTTCTTGTGTATTATCATCTCAAAAAAAGGGATTTAATTACTTACCATACAAGTACTTAGTTATCTTTTTTGGAGTGGGGGCAAGGGGACAGCTTAAGTGCAGCTGTACAGTATTATGTTGAAATTTTCATTACTAGTTCTACCTACTGGACACACATTACTTGGTCTTCCTAGGAAATACAAACATTCAAAATACAAACCAAATACAAGCTGATGTTACTTTTATGCCTATTTCCCATTCCTCTGCATTCACACTTGCGTGACTGATTTGTGTGTGAAATGGTTTCCAAGTTTTCAAGCAAAAAGCAGTTAAGAAACAAAATATTTATACTCTTCTAACTTGCACTTCCTGTCTAGCTAGATCCAATGCAGATGCAAAGTCACTGGTCTGCAAGAGCTTTCCACAGATCTATAATAAAATAATTAAATTAGTGAGTTGTGTTTAGATCAGAGATTCTTGGCTGCCAGCTCCTAAGAACTTGGGGAATTCTGAACCACAGAAGGATCATTTGGAGTCCATTTGGCAGAAACGTCAGAAACTTGCTGCTCCTGGGAACATCCTTTTCCAATAACATTTATAGCTCTAGATGGAAGTGAAAAGCACCATATGTTAAGAGTTTCCTGCAAAGCTTCCTGGTAAGAGAGGAAATAAATTCAACTTGTCACATCTGCTCGTGGACCAGTCAAGTAGGATTTTATCACAGCTTTAAGTGGTTTACAAAACTGTCCTGTTATCGACTGAAGGGAGCTTTACTTCTCAAGGCTTTTTTTCCATATGCACGTTTATATAATCTCAATCATTAAATTATTTATTTGTCAGTGGAATTCAGTAACATGCATTATTATTTATCTCTAAACAGCAAAGATTACCCAGTTATTCAGCTAACAGCAACAGTTCAGTTGGAAGCCAATTTGTGTGGTTCAGCTGAGTAAAAGCAAGCAGTCCCATTCTGCCCCTTGTTTTTCTAACCCCAGTTCTGTAAATTGTATCACATTTTTCATTATGAAATACTTTTAATTAGACAAAAGTCAAGTTTCTAACCTATAGAGAAATCTTAGGTCCTAACCACTGTAAACACAATGCAAACAGCTGGTTTCAAATTCCCAGGGAGTCAAGGATCCCAAAGAAAATATTATGAACCACTACATCTTGTCTCTGTGGTTGCTCAAGAAATCATTACTCCCCTTACAGAAAGCAGCAATTTATTATGTAAAGTGCAAAGATAGCACAAAACAAGACAACGATATTCTGTGGCAGGAACTTCTGCAAAAGTCACAGCTCTTTGAAATTCGGCGTAGGCAAACTCTACAAGCACACACATGGTTTTTTGGCATCTTGTCCTGTTCTCATTGAAGTCAGTGGGAATTTTGCCACTGACAAAACAAAGAGGAGGATTGGGCCCAAACCATGCAGCTATTTGCCAAAATAATCAAGTTACAGGAAATTGCTCCCCAAAAGGTAGATGTGTTTTAAAACTCCAGATGCCTACTTGGAGCTGATCTAATTTACACAGACCGGGCCATATACTGTTCCCTGCCTCTGCACACAGCTCCCTTTGATGTTAATGGGAATCTGATGCTGCTTCAGGGCAGTGCAGAACACGTCCCTTGGAGCCCATTCCTTCCACTCTATCACTAAAGAGTGAGCACAAAAGAGAGTGGCAGTAACACATCACATTACATCCAATATTCATGCAATTATTGAAGAACACTGTATGTATTACATTTGCAAACTGTCCATAATAATTTAATTTTCTCTCCTCAATTTATAATATGTTAATTAAGCATGAAATTAAATGCTTTTTAACATACAACTGATTATGCTATAATGTATCCAACAAAGATTGATTACTGAATAATAAATCATCATTTGCATAAATATTTATATAATTTATTTTTTAAAATTCCATAATGCATAAACAGATAACATGGGAAAACAAGTTCCATTACAGACATTGTACTTTGACTTTTAAAGACCTTTTTCCTTGAGACTTGTGAAGACTTTCTCATATATTAGGGAACCTCTTTTTTCTGCCTTGCTATCTATCATTATCATATCTTACACTCAAAAACTTTTACTGCAATTATTTCAGTCTAGGTTTCTCTGTGACAAAGTTACAGTTGCACTCATTACTTGGCCAGGGAGTTAAAAGCTGATAGTTTTTGTTTACAAGACACCCAGGATAACTTTCAAATATGAGGAGAGATCTAAAGAAAATCCATTAACAGAGTTTCTGAGAACTTGTTCAGCAGATTTCCCAGCAACTCTGGCACAACTCACCCTGCCTGCCTGATAGCAAGAGTCAGTTTTTGTGGGCTACATATCCTTCAGGAGCTCTTCACCAGCAACAGCTCAGATACCTTCTCACTCCTCCACAAAGGGCCTGCACCAAAACTGACTGAAGTAAATGGAAACATTCCCCAAGAACTCACAAGTTTGGATCAGGTTCACATTTTGCACAATATTCTTATGAACCAAAGATCATTTATAGGCAAATCCCAATGCTCAACTCTGTTCTGTCCACACTGAGTGGAAAGGGAGACTCCACATTTATTTCAGTGGGAAAGGAAAGGAAAACTTCATGTAACTGCAGGAGTGCCTCTACCTTGGCTAACTTTGTTTATGCTTCTTATTGGCCTAATCAGAAGTGTCAAAGATATTAAAAAACACACACCACTATTCAAAAAATGCAATCAAAATAATGGAGTTAGATTTTTTGGATATACTGACTTGCTGCTGACAAGCTAGGAGCAAGAAAGAGTTTGGAGTAAACCACACTGGTTTGAACACAGAATCCTCTTGTAAAAAGAAAACTGGATTTAAGTGCCTGATTTAGGATAACCAATTAAAAATAATTTTCAGTTATTCAAAAAGGAAAAAGTTTAATGAGAAAACTATTACAAGAAAAGTGCAACTGGGTTTTTTTTTCTGCACCTGCTTAAAAGTCACCAACTAGTCAGCAGGAACTGCCAAGGAGACATACTCCACACAGGGAGCAAGACTGAAATAGAGCCCAGCTTTGGTTCACTGCTGCAAGCTGCTGTGCACCTCTTGAGAAACACTCAGCTCTATACAGAAATCAGTGGGAGTTTTACTAACTCAGACTGCTACAGCATCAAATTTTTGGATATTAATGTGGATTATGTTTAAAAAGTCTGTTTTCATGCCCAGAAATCCTGTGATGAATTTGCTCTTCAGTAAGTTTTCAGGAAGCCCTCATCATTAGTGGAAGGATGTGGTATAATATAAGCTTTTTTGAAAAGTTTTGAGATTATACTTCTCCTGGCTGCTGCCCCCGTACATCTGAGAAAGGAGGTGGGGGTCCCTGCACAGCTGAGAGCTCTTGGGACAGCAGAGCCTGATGGGCTGCCCAAGAGCTCCTCCTGGGCTCCTCCCAGGGACTGCACAGAAAATTCCATAAAACTGAGCCTTCCAGGCAGTTTCTGCAGAGGCACATTTTTTTCTCTCTTCTACTCCTTCCCACTTCTCTTTCTCATTCTTATTCTCAATTACTTTCTCCTTTTTGTTTTCAAGGTACCGTGTAAGAGGATTTTGTTTTAAGAAGTGATGTTCTCTTTGTGAGTATTCCATCACAAGTAGAGAGCACCAGACCATCCATGTCTGCTAAACCACACTTCATCTCTTAATATTGTTGCTCTGCGTTTGGCACCAGCTTCAAACTCCATTTCATATAAATGCACAGAACTCTGCAAGCTGCAATCCCTCAGATACAAACTGGTAATGCTACCTCAATACCCTGAATTCTTAGAGCTTTCTTCCACATCTCAAAATGCTTAGAGATATCAATATTTCTTCTGCACACAGAAAACCTAGGGCATAAGTACATGACATAACTTTGAATGTACACTCAGGCTACAAAACTACACACTAGTCATACAGCTGACCATCAGCTGGATCTCCTAATACTCTTAAAGCTACAAGAACAAACTTTACTTCCTTACAAAATTTGCCTAACCAACCCATTATTTTTAGTTCTCTCTAAAATTGCCATATATCTTACTGTTTAAAGATCTTTTTTGATCTCTTGAAAGCTGTTCTCACTGCACTCCCTCCCCACCATTTGATCCAGCTGTGCCCCAGGTGGGTACAAGAAGGGCATTGTGCTGCCCTCCGTGCCTCTGCTGCTGTGCTCCACAGTCCTGCTCTTCTGCATCCAATTCTTACTGACACATTTCTTATATGCAGCACACTGTGAAAGGGATACAGGATGTTACATGAGGTGTACTGATATACTTTATTATTAAATATTTTAAATTAATCATGTGTGATAGTTAATTATTCATTCAAACAAACCATGAAAAATAGGGACTGCAGCAATTTCCTCTCTCCAGTATCAGATTGCTACTAAATGTATGGCACAATAAAACACTCAAATTAAAACTTCCTGATGTGACACAAAATTACTAAATACCCAAACTGCTGAAAAATTAGAAGTATAACCCTTGCACAACTTATTTATTATATTCATGTCCTACTTAAAAATGCATCTTATTTGGAAGAAAAGAATATTCATGATCTCTCTTGTACAAATTGGAAAGGAAGTTTCTTGATTTGCCTGAAACTTTTAAACAGCAACATAAGAAAACCTTAAGAAAGGCACACCATGTGCAAGCAGTTGATGGTGTAGGGTGAAATTAAATAATTAGATAGCAGAATGTAACCTCTTGAAGTCAGGCTTTCCACCTGAACAAGTAAATTTTTATTATTCCTAATTACTTAGTGCGCCCTTCCTCAAGGAGTAAGAACAAAAATTCACTGCTTCAAAGAACTCAAAACTGAAAATCCTATTACATCCTACTTGTGACAAGGCCAGTGTTGGTGGAACTAGTCCTTGTAAGAAGCAACACACAAGATATGAAAAATTTTTAGGAAAGAAACCTGGAAGAATAAAGGAAAAACAAAACATATAAGAAAGAAGTCTCTAAAAGAGATTAACATTAAGATACAAAGAAGAAGTTCTGCCAAATCAAAATATGGTACATGCCCCACCAACTCCCCAATGCTATCTTTTTTTACACTCTCACAGGTCTGAAGGTCAGACTGAGTATTCCTCTACTGCCCTTCCCTAACAATCACTAAAGCCATTAAAAACAATCCCAGAAACATAAAAGCAGGATAGAAAAGATGACAGAACCCATATCCCTATCTTACTTTTATTTATGATTTTACGGTATTTTTTTTCACACATAATCAGCTATATAAGTTTACCTCCTATGTAATTCCTAAACCCTGCAAAAAATGTAAACATAAGACTTTTGACTGAATTTAATGATTCCATTTTGAACTGCCTGGTTTCTGGCAGAGATATCATTATAGTATATATTCCTGAAGACTCAGTGTAACGATCAAAGCACTCTGCAAGTACAGTGATCAATGAAGAGCTGTTTGTCTGTCAATCCTTCAGGAGAAGCAGGAGTGCCCAGCTCAGCAGAACAGCAGGAGAGCACACTGCCTTCTGAGGGAATTGTGGCTTGGTCACATTCTCTCCAAGGTAATAATATTTTGTCAGTATTATTTCTCTTCTTACTATGAAAAGAGATCCGTCTTCTGTGAACCCATTTGTTAGATTGCAATTTACAGGTTTAACCTTTCATTAGTCTCTATCCACTTTCATTAAAGCCACTAATTTGACAAGTGAATGGCTTCTTTTTGAGAGGTTTGTCCTTTTCTTTCCAAAGAAATTTCTTTTCACCTTGCCTATCAGCCTGGCCCAGGCCCTGAGTGTCACTGCTGCCTTCTCTGCTGACAGCAAGGGGATGGAGCAGGAGAGCAGGCAAAGGCTTGCAGAGGTGCAAACAGATTACACACATGGATGAATTCTAATACTGGTCACCTCTTACTGAACTCATACTCTGGTCATCCTTTCTCCCTTCCCCCTCCAATAAAAGCCCATGCCACTTCTCTCTTGGTGAGATATTCCTAACAGCATCTTTGAATCCTTTTCCCCTTGCACGTCCTTCTTCTCTACTTCCTTCTGCTTTGATTCTCCCTTGCTTTCTTCTGTTTCATCTTTTCTCTAGTCAGGTCTCCTATTATTTGTTTCATCTTTTGTTGCTCTTTCCCCCCTCTGCAGTTGCTCTTTTTCTGTGCTGCTGACTAAACTTACTTTCTTCTTCCTTTTTTTTCTTCTCCCCCCAAAGAGTTTTTTCAATCTTTCTCTAAAGCACAGCAGAAAAAGCAAATTAGAGAATCTTGTTAATTTAATCTAGCACCTCCTCAGTGTTGCTCTTTTCTTGATCATTCTGCTTCCTCTTGCTTTTCTACAAGCAAGGATAAACAACTTCTAATGGTAAAGGGCAGACAGAGAGGGAAAGATCATGCACATGCTCTTCTAAAGCTCTCACCATCCTTGCTGGAGCCATTTGCTAATTTTTATATCTATTTGGTTGTTGCATAATAAGAGCCTTCTCCTTTAAGCCTCCAAATGAGCCAGATACAGCCTTTTACTGTTCTCTATCATTATATGGCTCTTCAATCTTTTTATAGTAAGAAACTGGAAATATATTCTGCACAGTGTTGTTTGTTAGCTTCTCTCTCTCCTCATCCCTTTCAGTTTTTTAAGTGTTATTTGACTGTCAAAGTTTAGGATGCTGTATTTGAAAAATACTATTCAGCATCTCTACACTGGAAGACCTGTGAGAGAAAAGGAAATAAACCCTCCTGAAAGCATTTGTGTTCCCTGAGTAGCAGCACATGGATACCTGGGAGTCATCAGTTCCCTTCAGCTGTTACAGTATGGGTGAACATTGGCCAATACATAAGAGCTGTTTGGAAAGAGCCAGCATTAGTGGGGTCAGAGAGGAATGGGCTCCATTCTCTACAAAAGCTTTGCTCCTGTGCAGCCCCTGCTTCCTACTGCCAGAATCAATGAGCTGAGACAGGCTGCTCCTTAGGTCAGGCTGTGCACGAGGTGAGCAGCACATGAAGGAAAAATGGTAGGGAGTCCTGAGGTTATTATACAGACAAGGCATAAGCAATTGGAAAAAGGAATGAAATGCAAACTGCCATGACAAAAGGAAAAGGATAGAAAACATAAAATGAGTTCAGGCCAGACGATCACCAGGGATGGAGAGAAAAAGAAGGGAGAGGTGGGAGGTAAGACATTTTATCTCCTATCTACTCAGTAAATTTCCTCAGATTACTCATAATACATGAAATTATACATAATTCTCCTCAAAGCTGTTGACAGTGAAGCTACTTCTACCTCAACAATGTCACTTATTCTTTACAGACAACAAGTAGCAATAATTTTTATCTATGATTCATAAAAACGTGGTACGATATATACAGGTATATAGCAACAGTACCCAAAAAACTTAATCCTTTCCTAAGAACACACACCCAAATTTCTAGACAGAAACAATGCTTTTTTTTTTTCTCTTGTTACATATACAGGTTCTTTCAACTGAAAGTGCTAAGTCTTAGACAAAAGAGCACAGAAAATCAAAAGCAAATCTAGGAACAGAGATGAGAGTCCTCCTGGCAGAATCTGGCTCTGAGCACCCTTCACCCTTTTTCATAAAGAAATTTTGAAGAAAAAAACTAAAAATTATGGCAAAAATTAACACAACTGGACAGCATGTAGGTCTTCAAATGCTCCTGGGATGAGAAACAAGACAAAGAGATAATCTGTTGACATTTAGTTGATAATTTCTGGATATAATTTTTCTCAATACTAAGGTTATAGGCACTTTGAATTTTATCTATACATTTCTCCACCTGGGAAATTTAAGTCCCAAACAGACAAGCCTAGTGCAAGCCATCTCAGGCTGTTAAGATAGCAAAACAGCAGAAAAGCAACAAAACACTACACACACCTATGGGAAGAATACCAGGAATTTGCTTCACTTTGTATCTAACAACCCCCTTCTCTCACGAGATTTTGGAAATCAGTTTTTTAGCAATCTAATCCAGAGACTTTAGCTATAGGCTGATTAGATTCATTTTCTAGATCCACAAACTACCTAAGAAATGGAATATGGTGCTCTGCATTTCAGTAAATGCAAGATTCTGACCTTGAGCATATAATCCTAAATGATTCAAGAACAGTTAGAACAATCTTCAACTAAATTAGTAAAGGAACTTTGTGATTTATGCTGTCATTGATGTCTTTGTCTAAGGAGAATAAGGTTTTATCTTATTTTATTTTTAAATTATCAATTAAGGAAAAGTTGACTGGTGACAAGAACTCTTCTAATTACTAAGTTTTCACAGTATTAAATACTTAAAGTTAAATCAACCAGCATTTAGCAAACTACTGCTTCCCCCTTCTCCCCCTCCATATAGACACTTTTTTCTTTCTAAAAGCCCTCTACTGAATTAGCTGTTAGGTACTAATTGCAAATGATTAAGCACTCACTAGTCTTACACTTCTTGCTTTAATATTAATGTGATGTATTAGCATGGAACATGGCTTGTATTAATATTATAAATGGAAGCCTGCATGGATCACTGCCTACTGTTTTGCATTACAAGGAGCATGTAGCTAAAAAAAAAAGTCCAATTTAGACCAGAAAAAACCTAGTACACCATATATTTCTGTTGGCAAGAAAGAAGTAAAAGGACTGAAGAAAATAAAGTTAAATACTATCTATTTATATAAGCAGCATATCATTTTTTTCATAAGCAGCAGTAGCAAACATATAAAGAGATGAGATGAATTTCTCTCATCCATCTCTGAAATAACTGGAATACATGAAGCTAAAGTTAAATTAGTTACTCCACTAAGCAGAGCCATGCCACAGACAAATATATTTTCTGCCCCACTCTACAGAGGTGTTGTTCTTTCTGTGTATATCAGGTTCAAGGATTATATTCCATTTAAACATCTTACTTGTGATCTCATATTCATAGGATGCCAAAGAGTACTTAGTGTGTTTTTAAAGTTTGTATATTTGTAATTATTTATCCTTCCCCCAAGGTAGCTTTGTCATTGCTTCAGCCACCATGGGCATGTAAAACATAGGTCTGCTAGATTGTACAGCTCAACAAGCTTGCCTTGTATTGGTTATACAAAATAAGCTGTGTGCTAAAATTGAATCCAGTTTTTTAGAAACAAAAAACATTGGTTTCATTCTTCATTTCTTTGTGCAACTTTAAATGGACATAATGTATTTAGATGAAGGCAAATGAAAGCTCTCTGCACACGAACTGTGTCAGTTCTAAAGAAAAGCACTTTCTACAAATTTATGCATTTTCTCAGGAGCCTAAAGAGTCTCCTCCAAGATAAAATTTTTAATGCTAGCTATTGGAGAAGTATGGAAAGTATGACATGCACTTTAAAAATAAATGACAGGTTTCTTCATCTGGAAAACACAATACATCTCTTTTTTGGTCTTTCTCTTGAAGTTGGTTATGAGAAAAAGCTTGTGGAAGGAAGAGAAATTATTTATGCAGTATTCTTATAAATAAGTTGGAAGGATCAATACGAATGTAACTTTAGAAAGAGAAAGCCTGAGAGCTGAAATGTGAAACCAGCAGCAGAACCCTGGGATACCTTTGCCACTGCAGAAGCAGCAGGAATGGGCAGCAACCACCAAAAGAGTGGTGTCAAAGCTCTGAGCTGTAACGTCCCTTAGACACACTTTGCTGCTAGTGACATCAGAGAGGCTTCCCCAGAGAGCAAAAGGAGCATCTAGTGCTGAGATTACTTTTAAAGAGAGTGAGCAGCTCAGCCACATCCCTGCTCGTGACACAGGACACACATCAGCCAACTCCTATAGACAAACGGTGCCCCAGTCATTTCGAGCTGGGCCTGGCTCAAGGAACATCAGCACACAAACACAGCAGAGGCAAAAAAGGCATTGCTAATGCAACAAACCAGCTGTAAAGGGGCAAGGAGCAAAGGATGGGAAGGACTCTCCCTGGCAAAGCACAACCACTTTGCGAGTGAGAGCTGGCAGCAGCTGTGCAAGATCGTGAGTGCGATCCTGTATTAGAGTCAAATACACATTTATGAAGCATTGTGATTAGAAAAATATTCCTTTTCAAGAATAAAAAGTAGGATTTATTATTTTTTGATCCCTACTAGATTTAATGAGAGATTATGAAGACATGCGTCTAATTGGTCTAATGAATTTTTTTATTTCGCTTTCTCTTGTATGTCATTATAAAAAAGCAGCAACATTGGCCTAGCTTTGCCTTTTAATGATTTCTGCTGTCATCATCCTGAAGCACTTTCAGCACAGGGAGACTTTTCCCCAGTATTTCTTATTCCCCACCAGCCATCTGAGAAAGAGACAGGAGCTGACTGAATTACCCATGCCCACAAAGTGATGCTGAGGCAGAGTTAACCCAGTTCACATGAATCCTACTGAGTCACTCTACTGTCACAAAAGTTGACATAAACTTGTTCATCTAGAAGGATGGAGAACTATCTTATACACATGGCAGACATCCACATTTTTATGAGATGGATGTCAGTGAAGACTCTCCAGCTCCCTGTGAAAAGATGAGTAAAGGATTGCTCAGCTTTAGCTTCTTCATTAGTCCAAGAATGCAACATTATTAGGGCTAAATTTATGGAGATATACCTATATACCTATAGATATATTTGTATAGAGAGAGACACAAATATTCAAAAGAGGAACCTTTAGGAAAATAGTAATTGGATTATTAAAAACACTATCAGACTACATGGATTCTGATACAAGACTGGTATCAAGTTCAGATTGCTCTCTAAACCTTGAATTCCAGCTCTTAAATTATTGAATTTAGAACCTTGATAATGCTTGAGCTTTTCAATGTATATCTTTGTTTTGACTGCATATACAAAGGACTGTTACAGAAATTCAGTGTTTGCCTATATTTATCACACACTGTCACAGAAGTTTCTCAATCTTCTGTTTTTAGAATTGGAAATAAACCTATTGCTAAGAATATAATTTTCCATAGGAACTATTTCCTACCAGAATCCTAATACTGGTAATTCCTTGGAGAAAATACTGCCATTTCTGCCATGCAATCAATGAAACTGAGCAGTTGTTTCAAGTCAGATCTATATCCGATTATTATTCAACTCAGCTTTAATTTCTAATGCAGGACAGGAAAACACAAAAGCAGGCTCCCATCTCCACTGTCCTTTGGGAATTATGTATTTCTCACTAGCAGTGGCTAAATCCTCTTTGAAGCTGCAACACAACCACTTATTCCATAATATCTAATGTAAAAAATGTGTTGAGCATCACCCAGACACCATCTTACTGAGTGCCACAGCTTACTCACACAAGAGTCTGCCACAACTCTTCCATTTCTTTCATTTATGTACCTGCTGCACCACAGTGATTTGGGATAATTGGCGGTGGAATTCTGCTAACAGGAACTTTGGGACCGAATTGTTTCCAATTAGCAAATGTTCCTATTGCACATTGGTGACTGCCCGTGCAAGCATCCATTCCTCAGAAATACTACTGAAGTGCTCTCTGAAAAAGAAAGTTTGGAAAGAATTCAAAACAAGGGGAAAAACCCAAGAGTAAGCAGTAAACACAAGAATTCTTGTGGCAGTAAGAGAACCAGAGGAAGCAGAGGGGTTGATATTTGGCTACACAAACTACTCTGTCCAAGGATTGTGCTGTTACTTTATATTAAATTTCAGTTTCTACTAAACTTTCTTAGGAGTTTTCCACTTATTTTTCTTTTGGAAAGAGTGGGTAAAATTAGCCACTAGAAGAGATGGATGGTAGAGGAATTGTACACTGTATGGCTTTACTAACTTGGATCTACATCTACATCTATGAATTCATCTCCATGGTGTAGGACACTTGCCTGATTCTACCTCACAGTATGGCAAAGGAATCCTGCCAAAAATCCTGTGTTCTAATCCATGGGATGCCAGGCTCAGCAGACATGCTTTCAATTTCACTATTCTTCCTTTTACACAGCATTGACTTGATGAAAAGTTAGGGTATCATTCTTGTTACCACAGTTCACTTTCAACAACTGGAGGGTTTTTTTATCATTTTCTTTGCAATTGTCTATTAATGCTGAAATGCATCTCCTCCCTCAGTATACCTCATTCCTTTTTCAGAGTAGTAAGCAATATTGAAAGGTCTAAAATCCCCCTTCAACAGTGCCAGCTACCTCACCCAAGTGAGCAACAGTCATTTTAGCCATGTCACATGCCAATGCATGTCACAGAAAACTGAAGCTATTTTTACTGAATATTAAAAACAGCTTGACAAATTTCTCATATAAACTACAATTTTTCAGTTTTCAATACGTAACACTCCTCTCTAGTTCTCACTACATTACTGTGGATAGCAGGACAGTTATAAAAGAGATATCAGCCTTCCCTACTGATGGCACTGCAGGGGAATCACCCAGCCTCTGCTGCCTTAGCCCTGCTGACTTCTGCAAACGGCTGGGGATGTGGGAACAGAGTCTCTGCAAAGTTTCCTGTCTACAGATATTTAGTAACTTGAGCTGATACTGATCTGAAACACCAAGTCCCAACTCAGGAAAACATGTCACACCTTGTTTAGCTTTAATTCAACAAATTACCTAACTGAAGTCCACTCACTGAATTACTTTGGTGCCTAAAGTACAATAAAGAATTTAAGCATGCACAGAGACAAACTGCTCTGTACTTTTGATGCTTGTACTCTCAACTGAACACATCTTAACTCAGTGTCACACTGCAGAGTTGAGGAATGAGACTCTCACCCATTTCACTTCCATTTGTCTGTAGTCCTTAACAAGAAGCATCTTATTCAGTCACCTCTTATTATATCGTATCAGGTCTGCAAGCACTATAGCTTCAAAGAGGCAAAGTGCTAAGAATGAGACAGGCTGATCATATGAGATCAAAAATATACAAGAATTCAGATAAGGAGGTGGGAAAAAAAAAAAAAGAGGGAAGAGGAATGAAAGCATGTGCTTACAATTCCTGAACAAGAGCAGTTCTCTCAAAGACAATGTACTGTACATATGTTATTTATATGCCACCATTTTAATGGCCCTTCAATGAAAAACATCTTGTTACCATAGTAACTTCCACATTGCGTGCTGTCTCTGAGACTCCTACATCATCACACAGGACACGCACAGCGTTTCACACCAATAAGTCATGGGCATGTCTGGTATTTTATGAAAGAACAACGTGCACATATTTTCTCTACTTTAACCCATTATCTTGCACACACAGTATTGATGTGAGTTTCTCAACATGGAAAATGAAAATGGTGTTCTTGTTATTTCTCTTATTGTATTGGTGGAGAGTAACATGTGCCTGTAAGGGCAACTCACAATAGGAGAAAACAGCCTTTTATTTTCAACTATTATCTTACCTCTCCATGCATCCACAAGCTATTTACAAGTCGAACAAGAACCTGTTGAATTATTTCATCTCATTGTTAAAGTGCCTACTTAATTCCTTTTGGCATTTCTGTAACACTGATTTTTCAGGATACTTTGCAGGGAGTTATGCATGTTTGCAACAGAAATTCCCTGCAAAGACTCTCAGTGTGAGGTGGTCCATCCTCTTTATCCTCCACTCCATCGTTTATATATGTAAGATTTTGTACATCTTACCTAAGGTATTGCACAGCAAACTTCTGTTGCCCCAGTTGCTACCACATTTATATCCCATTTCTGTCCAATACTTAAAATTTTTTTTTGTCATACCTACCTTAAAGATTTAAAACTCCACAAAAAGTGGACTAAATTTTTCCCTTGGGAATGGGCACAATAAAAAAAGTTTTGTCATGACCCTAAGGAAATGTTGGGTGCCTGTACATAGTCTCTATGGGTAGAACTTCAGAATAAACGATGCAAGACTTATCTTCACACTGCATACAACGCTCTGAATCTACATCTATTCTGTGAAACTACATCTATTCAGCAGTACAGCTGAAGAAAACACAGGTAAACAGCCTGCTGGTTCTAATTTGATGAGTGTAATATCTCCAGACTGTTC
Organism: Agelaius tricolor; assembly: GCF_023055355.1. Taxonomy (NCBI): domain Eukaryota; kingdom Metazoa; phylum Chordata; class Aves; order Passeriformes; family Icteridae; genus Agelaius; species Agelaius tricolor. The sequence goes on along the minus strand of NW_027269271.1, from coordinate 17,488,679 downwards.
ACTTTAAATGGGCAGGTTTATTCATTTTGAACACATTATGACACAAAAACTTATTTTTTTATACCAAAGGATAATTAACCCTGGAGCCTACATGCAGGAAATATACTTTCAGTATTGTTGGCTACCTTCAGGATAAAATTAGCAGAAACACCAAGCTGTTAAACTTATAGCAATACAATACAGCTAAACATAGTAGGTACACAATGCTTGAAGATTTCTTGAGACAGTGGAAGAGTAGAAACCATCACTGCCAGACTTAAGGCTCCTGTTCTGCAACATGGGATAGATACAACCATTTGTTGTGGCAAAATCCACTCTTACAAGAAAAAGACACCAAAATTCAAGCCAGCTTCTTGCCATTCCTCAATATTAAAAGACCCCAAAATGCTCCTAATTTGAGAGTAGATGAAAGTCAGGCAAGTTTACTGTGTAGTCCAGGAAATGACTACAAGATGATTGCAGAGGGCTGAGGGGAAATCCCACCATCGAAGGACTGCTCCTTGTTTAGCACCAGGTCCTTCCCAGGGTTCTGCCTCATAACACAGGCCCAGCAAGAAAAACAGATTTTGAATATGTGGCTTATAACCACATTAGTTTTCCCTAAGTTATTGATGCCAAGATTATTTTTTGCCTTTTATTTTATATACCTTTTATATAACTTTTATGTATCCTCAGTATTCCTAGCACGCATACTTGTAGCTTCTTAAGTCTAATAATTTAGCATAGTCCTAGAGTTCTGTTAGGCCAGGAGAGCAAACATCCTAAAGGCCTCGTAGTAGGAGGCTGGAAAACCCTACACTAACCTGGGAAACCAATGTCCTCACTAAAACATATCCTGCAAACTGGAGATTTGGCCCATCCAGGGGGAATTCCTCAGATGGGGGAATCTCATGCCATTCATCCAGGCCTCCCATTGAGATATTCTAATTTGGAAGGTCTATAAATTGTATACAATATCTGTTGTGTGTGTGCATTGGGTCATATCCCACCCTTGGCAAAGTGGTGCACCAGTAACGATAAGGGGTAAAAACCCCTTATCCCTGTCTGGCTCTCCATTTTTAAGACCAGGGAAAGGCATCATTATAGAAAACATACCTAACATACATTAAAAATGTGACTCATCTGGAGAGAAATTTTTCTTTGACTATTCCAGGATATCCTGCATTGTCACTGATAGGGACAAAACTTGTTCAACTTAAAACTTTTCAATTGACTAGAAACTATGGAAGCCCTGAGGCCACAAATACACATTGCACAACAGACTGTTTCTGCTTTCCCACCAAGAATCAGGAGAACCCTTAGAGTATTTTCCTCTTACTCATGAAATTGAAACTGAAAAAAGCCAATGAATTTCTCACACTGTACAGAAATCAGCTTGGTCCCAAGACAGATACCGTGAGCTTTAAACCCTCACACCAGAAGTTATTTCAAACCTGACAAAACATACTTGTTTATAATATTCAGCATTGTTTCTAGTGACAGGAGTCACCATTTTTGCACATTCTAGGCCACACTGCTGTGCAAAAATGGTGGGGTCGACGTGAGTGGGGTGTTGTCGATATTTTTATTTTCTGTTCAGATTGTGAGGAGTCTCTTTTTATTTGTATCATGAAGTCTGTTATGGTGTGTTATTCAGTGAAAAGACAGAGGGCATGAAATTAGAGGTTAACATAACTAAGTTAATATGCCCATATAATCTATTTATATTACTAGGTTCCAGACACAGAAAAAAGCCAGGTAAAATTCTATCTGTAACTGAAAATTTTGCCAGTTTTGAAAAGAACAGGATGAAATAGCATCAGAGATTATAAAGCAGTTCAAACCTTCCTGTGGGCACTAAAATCAAGAAGAATAAAATAAAAATTTTTAACATTTAAAAACATGTAGATACTACATTACTAGAATATTAGGTTTTAGGTTTTATAGCTTACTAACTTCCCTAAGTTTGGCTGAATGTTACAAGCTTTGGTTTAGTTACATTAGTTGTTATTTTACTTTGTATGCCTCAAATTCTTCAATGTCCTCACACCTGAGTCCCTTTTGTAGCTTTCTTCTCAAAACTCCTACTTCCCATTCTATTGAATCACTAAGAGAATTTCAAATGTTTATTGCACATCTAATAGCACAAGCATCAATTATGTAGGTTTTTGCCATTTAATATCCTTAAATCCTTCACTTTAGACCAAAAAAAAACAACAAACTGAAGCCACTTCTGCTTGCTCAGAAATCATTATCTGTGCTGTTATTGATACTAACAGTAAGGGACCCTGCTCTGCAACAGCAAAACACAGATTTGTGGTAGAGTTGGAAGAAAGTGAAACAAACTGATGTCATTTTGGATTTTGCTTCTTTACGTTTTCAAATCATTCTGCATTGTGCAAGAGCAATATGGTTTAAAAATAATAAGATAAGACAAGTAAGAGGCCACTATTTCCTGTATTTTGGTTAATTTAGTACCTAAAGTTCTTTCCACCTATAACTTACCAGTGGTGTATGGGGAAATAAAGGGAATGTGAGAAAGAGATGGGGAGAGGAAATGTACTTTGATTATCTTATAAGGCTCTTAATAGCTGCTAGCAAACTATCAGGGAAAAAAGTGAACCCATTCCAAACCTTCATCTGTTCTAAATCCAACTATTTTTTTTCTCCAGCACTGGAGAGAACAAGTCAGTCATTCAGACATTCAAGATCCATACTAGCAAGACCTAACTGTGAACTCAGCTACCTATGTCTCTGAAGGGGTTTTTTCTACATCTCATTGCATTGAGAGAAAAGTGTAGTTATGATTTCAAAACTTGCTGAAGCAGCACTTATTAAAGCATGCACTCAGGATTCAATTGTGTTTGAGATCTTTCATTACCTAAATTTTAATGCCACCTTTCCAGGCATCACTCATTATCACCTGAAATTCAGGAACCACCAGCAAAAAAGATTGTCTGAACACATGGTTACAAGAGAGTGATTTTCCTAGCAAAAGACAGACATGTGAAAGCTTTCAGAACTTCTTTTCCAACTCTTGTGAGTTTTTAATGATTTGGATAGCGTGGGTAGTGGAAACAGATGCTATCGTCTCTACATTTTTGGCAGAGGATAAAGCAGCAAAGGCTAACATATTCATGCTGTTTGCAAACTCATGTATACCACAGATCATCTTTCCAAAATACATTTGGGCAGGACAGAAAATTTTCAGCTCTTGATGATATAAAATTACACCATTAATGTCTAAATATATCATTACATTTTAAAAGAAAATACCCCCCTCCCACAATGCATAATCTTTGCTGTTCTCAAACGGATCAAGAATAGATATCTGGGTAGCCCTTTAGATTCTTTCCTCTCCCATGAAAGAAAATAAGGCTTGCCAAGTGCTAGAGGATCCTCAGATGGAAGACACTTTGTATGAGTAAATTCCATCATTTATTGCCACCACGCAGCATTCAGTACACCCATGATGCTTCTTGCAGGCTGAAGACTCTATTCTGAGCCAGTGCAAGCAGATGTAACCCCACTGACACCAGCAGAGCTACACACACTTACAGCAGGCCTCAGCATGGTCTAAACACTGCTGCCTGTGGTCCATACATTGTCTGTCCTTATCAGTGAAGCCTTTTTAATTGGATGATAATTGTCTAGATCTGATCAAAAACTTAAGATACAGAGAAAAGAAAACTAACACAAAGAGAGGATCTATCTCTGCTTCATCTAAGCTTTCCCCTGTCCTAAAGAAGCTTGGTTTGGATCCTTTGGATCTTTTCATGCAACATTTCACCAACAGCCTCTGCAACTCATACATACCCCTGTCCTTTGTGTTATCCCCTTTTAATTAGCTGCAGGCTGTAAAGCTAAGATACACCTTGCAACATATTTTAAAATAAACCCAAAGCATTTATCATGCAATAATCTGAAAGAATTTAAATAGCCTTCAAAATGATGAAGGAAGAGGAAGGTAATTTCAGAATACAAGCAACATGCTATCAGCTGAGGCGTCAATTCCACTTTGCACAGGCTGAACAATGTGCAAGTGTACATCCTCCTCAGGGTCAAGGGGACAGTGTAGATAAGGATGCCCTGGAAGGGGATCTCGTTTCAGAATGACGTTTTCTAAGCATCCCCATAGTGCTGAGTCTAAGGAGAGCATCAAGTGAAAGGCCACTCAGATATTTTGGGTTGGCAATTTCTTAAAAGTGACAATAAAATGCAGGTTAGTTTGGGGGGTTTCATGACAGTTAGAATAGAAACCTCAACTCAAGATTCACTGTCTGACCTTTGGTCTGATTTTGATCTGTTGCCAGAGAGTACTCTGGAAAGCAAGTGGCCTAGAATCAAGCTGATATCACTGACAGCACCATCAGGGTTTATGATGAGTAGATCACACTAATGCTGGCTTGAACCATATGAAAAACATGGAAGAGGAGAGTGTCAATACTTTTCCCATTGTGAGAAACAGAGACACATAAAAAAGAAAATGGTGTTATTTTCTGGCTTCTATTAATCATGCCCAGTAACAATTAAAAACAAGACACTTGCTATCATTTCTCTACATTGTGGTCAAAATATTGCATAATGCTTTGTATTTTGGCTTTTAAGAATGAGAGCAATTTGATCTTTCTAATTTCTTTGTTTTTAGCAAAGTAATGACATAGGCTTTTTATACATCATCTTTTGAAAACAGTGTTTCATGTTTTCTGCACTCCAGGCAATTCAAAATCAGACTTGCCTCATACCAGACTGATACTTAAAATAGGTGGTGGAAAAAAAAATGAGTGGGCAAAAATCAAGCCTCAGTTGTATATTGTTTTTTAGTTTAAAGCAACCAGAAATTTCCCCTGTCTCTTTTAAACTGTAGGCTATTTCCATATACACTACAGGAATAAGAATTATTAGGATAATTTATCATGGATTTATGATCCTACTCAGTTACACTAAACATTCTCATTCAGTTCCAATGAATTATACCAATAATTAAAGAAGCTAATGTGTTAAGTATACTTTGAATAAAAAAATAAACCTATTTTTGGTTTGGTTTTTTTTTTTAAATACTTGCAGTGAATTGCTGGAAACAGAAGAATATGTATTATAGTGAGGTGTTCAACCCAAAACATTCACCTTTCAGAATAAGCATTAAGGCAATATACAGTATTTGCTTTCCCATGTGTAAAAGTGGTCAAACAGTCTGGAATCATGGTGGCCACCCTCCATGTCCTGAGTGCAGCACTTCATTGAAAGTCCGTGACTACAGCCCAACGTTGCTGCATTTTTATCTTTTAAAAAAGCTGTTTTGGTAAAAGAATGGCTCAAAGAAGGTACAGCTGTGATGGAGAAGATGGGGAATAAAAGATAATCATTTTTTGCAAGGATTACTGTGTACCATATCTAATGCTTCTTATTCTATGTATGCTTGAGGCAATAAGCCCTACCAGTAAACCTTTCACCTTTCACATTTTCTATTCAAAGACTGTTAAGACAGATGGCAGTAAATGCCATCTTTATTGAATTATGATCCATAGTGCTTCACCAGAAATAAGCAAGTATTAATCAAAGTACAAAGGTTTGAAAAAGGTAGAGCTGAGAGAGCTTTGGGAAGGAAACAGCTTGCCAGTTTTGCTGTCCTATCTCTCTCAAAAATTAAAATAAACATCACAAGAGTTAGAAAACTTGCTAGCTACCAAGCAGGGTTGAATGAAGCATTTTCAAACTTCCTATAAATTTTCAGAATATTCTGTGCTTTGTTCTGTGCCTTGTGTATGTATCTGATGTGTGCATGACTGTTTTCCAGGGTAAAAGTATAATTTTTAAATTTTAATTTTGTTTGTTTCATTTTAAGGGAATTGACCAAACCTTTTAAATTACATATGGTTTTCTTTGGGCCTCTTATTGGTTTGGGGGTTTATTTATGTCTTGGTTTGGTTTGGGGGTTTGAATTTTGGGGCTTTTTTAAACCTCTTTGCCTGCTCTTGTGGCCTTGCTGGCTTTTTGTCATCATAACTTCACGCTTCTGCAATCTGCCTTGGCCAAAGGACAAAATCAACACTGATCTCTCTCTGAGCAGCCCCATTCTTCACACTGTAGGTTGGAGATGGGACTCTGCAGTAAACCTGCACTCGTGTGCTCAGCAGAGGGCCAGACACAGTCTGTGACTTGCTCCCCACCCAGGAGGAGTTGTGAGCTAGCAAACAAGCCAAAAGCATGCATTAGAGTTGGAATCCCTTAGTACACTACAGCTCTGGAACTGCCAAGAAATTCCTTGGAACAATTCTTTTTCTTCTTTTACCTTTAATGGCAAAAGGACTACTTTTCTGTAGTATAACAGAACCTCTGAGGCAAACAGATATATGATGAGGTATGCCTACATGCTGCCTAGGTCTAGCCGTGACAACCAGGGACATCCTAAAGGGACATTGCAGCCCTTAAAGGCCTCCCTGCTCCCCATAGAACCAAACCCCACACACAGCCCCACCAGGGAACAGCTGCTGTTAGAGCCACAGAAGCAAAATGAAAGACCTGGCTACAGATATGTGCATACATTAGAAAAAGTACTCGTGGATGACCTTTTCTCATATTACCTTTATTTTATGAGTGTGATTTAAATACTAACCAGCAGGTAATTTGTTCATGCACTTGCATGCTGAATACCTAGAATCGAAGACATCAGTTAAATCATACCAGGCTTTGAGGAAGAAACTCAGACTTAAAAATTCTGTTTGGTTCAAGCTGGAGCCAAAAAATGTAAACATCTAATGCAGATGAAAGAGTTTTCTCTAGTGAAATCCCACTAGGTGTTTTTCCAATAGCAAGTCTCATTTAACAAGTGCACTCTGCCATGCAGGTGGGACCTGTTACAAGCAACAGCACATTGGAACACAAGCCTTGCGTAATTAATATTTATTACTTACGAATATTCATTTTATTTATGTCTTTATTGCCAGCCTCATGCTCTACTAACCATAGTAGGAAAGCAGAAAAAGTTTTCACTAGTTATATACACCTTCTAATTTCTAAAAATATTCTCAAACACCTAAAACATACATTTATTATGAAATTATTTTAAATTAAATAGAAAAAATATCAACCGATTTATCACTTGTCATAAAAGAAAACCAAAGTGAGTGACTCCAGATGATGAATACACTAAAATGTCAACATGAGCCAAATTACAGTGTGAAGGAGCAGCTTACAGAGCTGATTTGCCCATGGAGCTGATATTACTTCCCAATAAATTTGATGTGAGCCTGCTTACCTGCTGATGAAAGGGAAGTGAGTCACCCTGTGAACACAGGTGGGCAAAACTCCACACAGCTTATCCACCGAGGTCAGAGCAGCTGGCAGGCTGCTAATTGCTCCCCAAGTTACCCCAAGGTAACCCAGCCATGCATTTGCACTCTGAAGCCTGAGCAGCTCAAGGCACCACAAAGCCTCTCCACTTATTAACAGCAACTTATTAACTTGTAACTCAGGGTGGTGATTTACAGTAGGGGCTGTTTTCTTTCATGGGGAGCTAATACAAGACCTGAAGCCACTGTCATTTTTTGTGACCTACAGTTTTGAACCTAATTTAAATATCTAAATAGCCCCTTAACCTTCTTTGTATCCTTACTGTACTATAGTAATTGTTATTCTTCTCTTTTCCCATGCAATACTCCATGATACTTTTCATGAAAAAAAATATTGATTTACCTGCAGTTCACTGTTTGTTGTTACTGGTAGCTTCCTTTCCCAGATAGCATTTTTGGTTACATTTGTCTTGGTTGTGGTTTGACTCTGTAAATCACTTAACTGCTTAAATTTGGTTCTTCTGTAATCAGTGAAGTACAGTACTCATATAAATGCTTTGCTGAACTAAGGCATAACTAATATCATGAATTCTGAACTCCCAAATTTCCATCTTTTCCAAAAGCATATCACTCTCTGAAAGGCCAAAATAAATCTGAAGTACGTACTATTCCAGTGGATGATAAATATTTTTACTTTTTCTATTTGTAAACAAAACTATATAAAAAACTAAATACTGATATTTAAGAACCAGCATTGTCATAAAACATGCAGCGTTTGTTCTCCCACTTGCTCAACTATTTTTATTTTATTGCAGTTTTGAGGATATAGAAAAAGCTCTAAAAAGTAATGCTACTACTTTTTTATTTATTAATACTTCTTGCATATTTTAATAAGGGCTGTAAATACAATTTAGACTTCAGAGCAATTTTGGTTATCAAACCACCCAGAGAATTTCTATATGCTTCTGTGTCAGATGGCAAGTTCTACCATGTTACTACCAGTTTTAAATAGTGAAAAATTTCTATTAGCTATCCATATTTCTATAGTTATTACTGGTTGACTTTTGCCAGGTCTGTGCTAAATATAGAAGGAATTTAAATTTGTGTTATGTTCAAGCCATGCTTCTGCAGGTTTTAAGAAAAATATAGCTTTCAGAAATTAGATAACACCATTCTATTAGCAAGATTTGCAAAGCTGCGATGTGATATAGCACTACACATGTAAATCTGTTCAATATGGTTTTAGAATCTGTCATCATCTTTGGGGTTTTTTTCCCAGGACACTTTTATCTGTTGGAGGACAATGGGTCAAGTAGCAAAAACTAAGCAGTTACTCCAATAAAAACTTCTCAGTTATTTGCCATCTGCATTTATTTGCATTCAAGGCTAGGAGCAAGGAAGATTAGAATCTAGTCCATGGATAGATTATAAAACAAATTACTTGGGAAAACTCAAGTCAGGACTACAGAAGTTAAAAGTATGGGAAAAAAAATCCAACAATAAGAACTTGAACGAAATAGTTTGAAATGTATATTTTTTTCCTTTGTCCTCCTCTTTCAGTCCCAGGTTATTTATTACTAAATATGGAGCTCAAAAATCTGATGCACCACAACACAAATTCAACTTTAACGATACCCTGAAAAATGTCCTATTTTTACCACAATTGGCATCTTTCTGGATATGAGAATTTACCAGGCACCAAAATAAGCTTTAAATCCATAATATTTTTCCTACATAAAGTAAAGGCTGATTGCTAAGGACAACAGTAACAGTATTTTGGTGAATTACAGACCCCACTTGTCATTAGTGGTCAGAAACTGAATTAGATCTCTGAATATATTTTTTCTGTATGCATCCTAAACAATTTTCTTGCTATTTGACCCATGTAATTTGAGAAAATAAGCTCAACACTGGTAAGTTTGACAAAGCTGCAGTAAACCAGACTGCCCTACAGTTTTGTTTCTGATATATTCCTAGATTAAAATAGCTGATAATTTACATCCAAAGATGTAAAATAAACAACTCATGAGGCATTCCAGTTGGAAGCACAACTCCTTCTGCAAAACTATGAATAACTTATTCACTAGCAACAACAGTAATTTCATCTAGATTGCAGTCTTTACATTGTAAGTATTGAGGGGATATTAAATACAACAATATTAACTTCAGCCTTTGTCATCAAGTAATATCTCTTACTCTTTGAAATTGAAAACAGCACAAAAATAAAAGAAAGGACAACACAACCAAAATTAATTCTTAAAATCCAGACAATATGGGTAAATGTTTGTGAGTCTATTGAAGTGCTTAAATGAACACCACTGTAAGCCTTAAAAATACAGCTAGATTGTAGCCCTACTTAAAAAGGAAGAATGACATTTCTGATGCAAAATGTTAAAGCATGCTGAGTGAAATATATTACACAGTTGTTCCAGGTTGAGATCCATAAAGACTGTTTATTCTTTACTTTGCTCAGATAGTTTTGAGAACTCTAGAAAAAAATCACATATTCAATATTTTACTATCAGCTCCTTGGTTTCATTTAGTGTGAAGGCATATGTGCCTTGGTGCTTACAAAGAGTTCAAGGAACATTGGGTGTTATTAGATTGATAACCAACTCATATCCCCCGCAGGTGGCTCATAAATACTTAAACATATGCAAATAAGTTAGGAGAAGGTAGTCTTTACTTGTGGGTTTTAGGTCATACTAATGTGATTTTCTCTTTCAAACAGGACTAAACAGATGTGTCAGAAGGGGTAAAATTCTTAATGGAAGAGAACACAAATAGTTTCTAACCTGCTGGTAAGGTTAGAAATGTCACAGGTTGTGGTCATTACCATGGAATGGAGAGTTCTTCATCATTTCAAATACCTGTTCATATCCACAGGTAGTCAGATAAGTGGCCATTACCACGTGTAGCAAAAGGACAAACAGATGAGATTCAGCTCATTAATTTTTGTCTCTCCTTTACATTTCTAATGTTTTCTAAGTTTGCAGTTGCCTATTGACTTCATGGGGGGAGTGGTTTGCTCTTTTTTTCACTGAAAAACTCTATTTATACAACAAAATGTATCATGTCTTGGAAAGCTACTTTCTCCAATTTTAAACTAACATTCTCATACTTTGAGTCTGTTCTTGGCACTCGACGGATGTAAGCACAGTTCTGTCAGAAACTGAAAGCAGAATCAAAAGGAAGATTTTAAAAAAATCTTTGATGATGTTTCTTCACATTATTATTTTTAAGCAAGACAAAAAGTAGAATGAAGTTAAAATTTAATAAGGGAAACAGTGATATAATCAGCTAATTTATAACACTGACAGATCCTAGCAGAATATCAAAAATGAGTCATGGTATGATGAGGTCAACTGACCTGATGTATCATTTAAAATATTTTTAAGGAAACCTATCACATTCACTAAATCACAGCTATTAAAATAATTCCTAGCTAAATAATATTCTACTGAATATGATTCTACTCAACTTTTGCATTCCTTTTATTCAATATGCCTCATATATACATAAATACATATACATTTTGACCTCAATGGCTTTTATAGTGTCAAACATTAGACTGCAAGCAATCCATCTCTTTGCACATCTGCTTACAAAATTATAAAGCAGGGGAGTCTGGTGTACACAGTTCATACCTGTGGTTGTTGCTGCCTAAGGACAGACAAAAACATCTCTAATCAGACAACTGGGTTCCTTTAGGCTCTAGCAGCATGTCTTCATTTAGTTTGATTTCAGTAACTGAGCTTTCAACAGTGACTGCAGTGCAAGGTTGTAATTACGTCCCAGGAGTGAAAAAGCGCCAAAGCTCAGGTTCTGGAAAGCCTCAGAGTTGAGCTTTGTTTTCTGTGCTGTAAGGAAGCCCAATCATCTCCAGGAAGACACTGCTCCCTGTGCACACAAATGCATTCATAAGCCCTTGCTGGACTGGGGTGCAGGTTGGAATTATATTTCTGTCGTTTAACTGTGCACACTTGGCAATTTTGATCAAGTTTTATCAGTTCAGTAAAAATGAAATATTTTTGTCACTCCTGGCTAAGACTAATGCAACAAACCCCTGACTGTTCTCAGCCCAGCAATAATTCTAGCCTAGAATGCCAGGCTTCATACCACTGAACTGACAGCTCAATGGAGTAATAGTCACATTGGCACAGATGGCCAGAGAAAGGCCCAGTGCACTGTACTTGCTGGGCACCAGGGTTTGATATGATCAGCTGTTACCAAGAGCTCACACTGAAGAACATGAAGTGATGGGCACAGAATAACCAATCTGTCAGACCTGCACTGAGTGACAGAAGGAGCAGGGGAGTGACTGCAGAAAGGGACAAGTGTGTGAAGTCATATAGGACTCATCTTTCCCAACCCAATTTGATGAATGACAGTGTTCCACTAACGCTGCAAAGCAGCTCATCTTTCAAGCAAACCAGCAGATTTTTGGGCTAGGACGTGATCAGGGAAGAAAACTGGCGATAGTTCTATATCTTGTCTGTGCCAGAACCCTGTTGCTGTTGTGACACCAGGAGAAGCAGTAACATTCAGGAGCTGGAAGTACTCCCGACATCAGCCCTTCCGGTACCCATCGGGGAATATTGCTAACCTATCTCTTCACATTTCCTCCTCTATTCCAAATGGGCTTTCCATCCCAAAATTCTTATTCTTCCTTTTTTCTCTAGACAAATGGTGCAGTAGCAAGTACTTGGGAGGTTCCCATAAGTGAAGAAAAAAGGGAGAATTTTCTGCATTAAAACATTTACCGTGACAGGTAAGAAACTACAGTATGTTGCTTATGACCCTGCAGCTTATGATACTTTCATAAACTCAAAAAAGTGGTCATGTTTCAAATAAAATTACATCTGCCTTCCAATCATGTTGATTCTCACTGCTGAGCCTCTCCTTAGGCCTTTTCTTACACACATGCTGCATGTCTGCACAAGCATTACACATATACCCTAAACCTTCCCATGAAGGCAAGTTACTCCATCCTCCTGTGAGGGTGTGGAATTCCATAACTAGGTTTTAGGAGCTTTCTTTATAGGTCTGGAGTGCCCTGTGTCCTGAATTCCTCTATACCATTACTATATACTGGGGAGCAAATGGGAAAAAAACATGGGAAAACTTTCTCCTAAGGAAACTTGAAAGTTTCCCCAGAGCAGCAGATGATTTCTACCCTCAGACACAGATGCTTCTTAGTGTCCAGCAGTTAGCCTGGAAGCTCTGGTCTGTTAGGTGATCCTGACACTGTAAGAACTCAAATACAACAGCATAGTCACATATAAGTGAATACACTCCTAACCAAGTATTTCTCTAAAGGTGGGCACAGAAGCAGAACGATAAATACAAGATCTTTTTAACTGATTGTGAAGAGGCAATGAGCTGTTCAAAAAAACGCTAGCTTTGAAATGGGAATCGCCTAGCAAGGTTACTTCCCTTGCAGCTGGGCCCCTTACCATATCTAATATATTTCTGGTATTATTCTGGAATTATTATTCCAGCTTTCATGGCAGACAACAATACCACTACAGTCACATACAGTTCTCTTTAAAAGTTCTGTTTTCAACAATGATAATTTGCTGGGGAAGATTATATGGGGGGTAGGGGAAGAGCAGAGGCAAGGAGGGTGATGAAATTTTGATGTTTTGCCTGTAAGTAAATTACTTAAATTTTTGGTCTAAAATACATATCTTACAACTGATTTTTTTCTAAGAAAAGGCTAATTGCTCCTGCTTCCATTCACTACCCTATCCTCCATTATACACACTACTCTTTTAATTTTCTACTTATGGAGAGAAGTAAAGTTATAAAATAAGAAAAATAGAAAGTAAGGTAGTTACAAAATGCAAGCAATTTAGGGGTCAGGTATTGCAGTATTACACCGTACCAAACTGTGTGATGAGAGTGATGTGAATTAAATATTCACACAAAGAAACCAGTGACTGTAAAAGTTTAATGCAAAAATCTTAGCAGGCCCTTATCTGTAGTTACTAGTAGATTGTCTTTATACACACACTCCCCTTTACAATTCCTCTCTCTTTTTTTTCCTTAAGTTATATGACTTCATGCAGGCTATAAGGAACAGAGCTGAAGCTCTGCTAAAACAATCGAATGGCTTGTAAGATGGTCTCCTTTTCCATTTTACCTATCACCCCTTATAAGTAAAAAAATATTTTATGCTGGTCATGTAGAACACATCTCCATTGCACGTTTCCTTCTTTTCTTTTTCTAGCTAATAACTTGGAGTAAAAATTTAAGTTAAATGGTTCTACACCTTGACCTCTATCTTGATGAACCACAGGTGGCAGAGACTGTATTAGAGCTTTATTGGGGATGTTATGCATAAGACTTCAGTGCTTATAAAGTGAAGAAAATTGTGCTTTAGTGTTAGCCTGCTGAGTATGCATTATAATTCTCTAACTATTTTCAGCAAGGTATTTTATGGTATTCAGTGTGTTCAGATGCCATATATTTAGTACAAGATGGCATTAAATTTTTCATGTAGGGTTCATTAGCAAGCCATACATGTTAAAATTAAACTTTTTCTTCTACTCTGCATAGAATTATGCCAAGTGGCTGAACAAAAATCTAAATCTTAGACACCAAAACTAAATTCTTCTCTCTTTTTTTTTAGAAATTGTGTAAATGGTGTGATTCATTACATATGTGCTGGGAAATATATATCATAGGGCAATATTGCCTGTTATGAACATACAGACTGTACAAAGTCAGGGAAATCTGTCAAAAACGATTTCTGTTTTACTCAAGATCAGTTTTACAATATTGCTCCAGACTGCTATAGAGCAAAGACCTCACTTCTACATAATGGACTGGGGGACTGGAGTTACTCTTTATAAAAGAGAAATCCTTTTTGAGAGTTTAAACTTGTCTTGAGATAAAGAGCTCATCATGTCCAGCATTACCTCATCAGAACTTGCTTCAGCCATACACAAGATATTAAAGGCAGCCCTTTCCCTTCTTTTTAATGTTTAAAAAAATTAGATTAAAAAATTACTAAAACAAATAATACATATAATTCCTTTTAATATTCCATTATGCAACAGTGCTGAATGCAGTTTTATTTGCATGTGCTTTTTATGACCTATATGCACCAATGTCCTCTGGGTTCATTTAGCACACATTCAGATGGGAGGAAAAAGCATTACAACTACAGCAAGGTGGTGTATTTGGAGCTCATGTTCAAACTACCCAGAACAAGTGCTGAAATCTATCCCCAGATGGTTTAAACTGAGAATTTAATAGAAGGATTAAATTCTTTTCACCCCAAAAACTCAGGGGTGAAAGAAAAAAAGTTGTCTTAACATTGATGATAGATTTGTTCAGCTGAAGAATTGTATTTTCCTTTTGCCTTTAGTACAATGACTCCCAACATACAATCTGACATAAGGAAGCAGGATTATGAATCATCCCTAGAGAATTCTAGATAGTCATCTCCATCCTTGGCCATCCATAGCACAAAAAGATCTTGGTTCAGATGCTGCTAATTCTTCTTGTATCCATATGATTCTTATTTCCAAGCAACATTACCTCTACATTAATGATCTTCTGCTTTGTCAATGGTATTTTCCACCTCTCAGTTATCATTGTTTCCCCACTTTTATCAACCTTCCCTGCTTTTTTAATCAACCTTTCCCTGCTTTTCCTGTGTGTCCACTGTGTTCTTTCAACTACTCTTTTTTAAACATGATTGCTAGTCCAGAACATCTGAGTGTTTTATATCTAGCTCAGCCCCTTCCTGGCATATGCATTTCAGAATTTCCCTGTGTCATTTTTAACCTTTGTTGAGCTTTTACTGCCAGGACAGAAGTCTCAATGTGCTTCAGATATTTTACAGGCCATTAAAAAAACATACTATGGTATTAACTTCCTTTGTCTGAGTGTACCATTGTTTTAAACAGCATCCCCATGAACAGTAGCTTCTGTTGTCTTCTCACTAACTCTGACTAACACATAAGAATTCCCCTCACTGTCCCTGAGTGACTGCATCTTGGGTTTGGCTCAAGTACACACTTCAATATAATATTATCATATTACACTGGAATGCAGGTGCTGCACCAAGAGTGGGAAAAGTAATTAAACACCTTGTGCAAAACAATTAGTAGTAAAAAAAACCCCTAAATTAATATCCAAAATCATAATGAGGGGGATCACTAAATCCTAGTCTTTAAAGCAGTTTAAGATTATCTTTCAATACCTCCTACCAACAAGACATCCCATTTCAGGAAGAGAGAGAGAGGAGAGGCATTTAAGTGGATGCATGCCAGTGACTCAGAACAAAACAGTTTCTAAAACTATCAGTTTTAGAGACATAAAACACCAACCATGACTGAGATACAAAAAAGGTCATTTTTAACCATTTCATTAAAATAATTGCAAATACTACACACAACAATTTACTATAGTTAGCAAAGATCCTTCAAAGCTCTTAATAAATTAAGTTCATCTGTAGTAAGTGGCTTGGTACAACACTGACATTCCTAATCAAATTTGGGACAGTTGAGTTACACAGATTCTGTTAATTTAATTAACTTACAACTGCTTTGTACTAATGGTAGATGGGCAAACAATACTATTTGTGACAACACTAAATAAAATAAATAAAAGCAAATGAGGCACATGATGTATTACCAGGATAAATCATACCACAAAATGTAGGGAGATGAAAGCCTACAGCAACAACACTTAGCACACTTCATTTGATTCTCATCCGTCAGCTACAGTTCCAGTGGCTCAAAAAAGAATGCAGAGGTAAATGAACACCAAAATGTGATATACAGCACTTGAAAAAGAATCACAAAGAAATAAATCAAAACTTCAGCTTTATTTTCAGTCAACACTTATTCAAAATATAGGACTTTCACAATAAGATGCTGCTTGCATAAAAGAATAATAGCATAAATACAATAATAAAAAAACCCAAGTAAATAAAATAAACCCAGCTCTAGCTAAGCCATAAGCTAAGGGTCAGAGGGGTAGATTTTTTTGTTTCAGTTTTGTTTGGTATTTTTTGTTCTAGTAGATAGTTATATTCATTCCATCCTAAAGGGGATGACACACAGTCACCTAAAATTTCAACTGTGGCTCATGATGCTGACTGCCTTCTTATTTGCTTGTGTTCACAAACAAGTGGTTGGTCCTCTGTCTCTCTTTTTGTTCTTACAAGAATTGAGACAGGCTTTTGATAGGCTTAGATGTTGTATGCCCATGGGATGCAGTTAGAGGGACTTTGCCAGATAGAGAGGTTTGCTAGCCCTTGCCAGGTCCTGCACAGTGTGGTGGCTCTCTGCTGTTCAGCAACCCCTCATGCCAGACACAGCTTTTTGGCAAGAGCTGCACCTGGCAGCAGAGCAAGAAGCGGGTGTTACCCCAACTCACAGAAACCAGGAGCCATTTGTGCAGAGGCCACTCCACCCTCTGCCTCACAGGGGACACCAGCTCACACTACTGCCCTAGAAAAGTTCTTGCACATTTGCTCTACAACGCACGGGGGATGTTTTCTCCATCTCTTCTGATACTTTTTATGAGCCACTGTTGGGACATAGTACCCTAATTAAAATAAAAGCTTCAGTAAAGCCACCAGGTCTGACAGAAGTCTAAGGGGAAACACAAACGAGACACGTATTGCAAGTTTGACCAATGTGAAATGGGAAAAAGTGAAAATGAGCCTTTGTATGCCACGCTGTCCCAAGGTCAATCCTACCTAGACAATCCTCAAGCAGTCATGCTATTTAATGGTTTTGGACTATTAATGTTGTTCAAGTATATCAGCATTCATTATCACACTAAGTTTACAACTTTGATTGGTTTTGCTTTCAATAATCAGACCTCTTTCTCGAGGTTAACTCGTCTATGACTGCAGCTGGAATGTTTGATTTCCTTTTTTCTTAATTGCATGTAGAAGAAATACATTGGAATTATTTTTGACCGCCTACTGCTATATCTCATAAGATTTATATCAGGTTCTTTTATTAACAGTCTGAAAAGCAGCAGTAAAGAAGAGCTTTGATGATAATAATAAAAAAACCTTAAACCTTATTTCATACCTGTAACATCATTCCCAGAAAGATATTTTCCTAGCATTTGCTCCATAAATGCTTTTTATATTACTGAAACTTAAATTGTAATACTGTTGCAAGTAGGGATGAAACATTAACAAATTTAGGTTCCTAGAGCTGTATGAAGTTAAGATTATACATTTCAAAGGTTTAAATAGGTGCTTGCCTAAGAGCAGCAATCTCTATGGAAAACAAGTTTGAGAAAGAAAACACCAGTTGGATTTTCACTCTATTATCATTGAAATGGCATGGGGCTTTTTTTGTTAATGACTGAATAAATCAGAATTTCAGCTTTATAGTCACAGCATTTCTCCTAGTTATTTCACATTTGATGCAAAACTGAACAGCAGCTGAAGAAATAACTGATTTCACAAGGGAATGCAGTAAATTTGAATTGGTCACTTGGACTAGATGCTCATGCTAAGTCCTTTCCAACTAAAATGTTCTATTCTTATTTGTTGAATTACTTCCCAGAAAAAACAACCCCCAAGTAAATGCGATTTAATTTATCATTACAGCTATAATAAGAAGAATCTGAAGATAGTCAATGCTCCTGTAAAGATGATAAGGATGATCCAGGGAATTATAAACTCATGATCCTCACTTAAGTACCTAAGAAAATTGTTGAGAAAGTCATTACAGATATCATTATAAAATACCTGAGGCACAAACCAGCATAACTTTCTGTAAGTGCAAATTGTGTTTAATATATTGGAATCCTTTGAAAAAGTTAGGGTGCGTAATGAAAGAAATTTAGATATACTGAATCCTAAACAGTTTATGATGAAGAAACTCTCAGCTTTATTACAGTGCAATAAGGGTAAAAAATTAGGAAAGAAAACAAAGAATTAGGGAATGAATCTTACAGCTTTTGGCATGAAAGCTATTAAGTATCACTTGGGGCCTGAATGCACATTTCTCCTTTTTCCATTGCTGCCCTGCCCTTAAGCACTGCATGGCTGAGCCATTAGGTTTATCTTAGGTCTTTGTAACCCAGAAAACTTCCCACAATCTTTCTCTATCAGAACTGCAAAGTCTTTTCCTTCTCACTATAAATTTAAAGCAAACCTTAACACAATGTCTCTCCCACCAGCAATAGTCCTCATGGCTTTTTAAGAATGTGGCATAAAAACACCCTATGAAAAAGCACACCAGCACCACACAGAGATATAAATGCATATTTAAAGCTCATGGCTGGTGAGAGAAACTTTTCTAGTGCTCATCACAACCCAGTATTGTTTCCCGCCTGAATAAAAATGCTGAAAAAAATGCCTAATTATGATTTGGTAGTCCTGCAATCAGTTGAACTGGCAATTAAAAATTGCATCCAAGAAAAATTATCTGTATATATACACGCAAGAACTAAAGATGTAGGTGGTTAAAATGAGAGAATTTGAAGAAAAGCTTCCTGAGGTGGTTAATGCAATTCTTATACAAGTCTGCAGGCTGAAGCTCTTAAAACCTGAATCACAGCCCCTGTACAGCTTTTGCAGTTATTCAAACCTACATGGCACAGGTGTAAAGCTCAGATGTGGCTGCATTTACACCCACATAGCAGAGCTCAATGTCAACAGAAACCAGCTCAAGGCACTATCTCATCCAGCTCATCTCAACATACTGCTTTAAGACTGGAAAGCTGTAAAAATCATCAACTCTACTGCCTTAAAATTCAATGTCTGTAAGAAGTTCAGAATATACTTTAATATCTTTCTAACTGTTTTAATAAAATCTATAATTAACTAAATGGGGATCATAAATGTTATGATGTTTTATATAAAACGTGACCCGATCGATATATGTAAATGACTTGACCATTTTATTCTTGGTGAAAGCATCTGAGGTCCAGGAAAGTATCAGTAACACAGCAGTCTCAGAACAGTTTTCAATAGAGAATTCTGAAGGAGGAGAGCTATTTTATCATTATAACCATTAACATGATTTACAAGCCCCAATAAAATGGGCAAACTCTGATCTATTTTAATCAAGTGCATTAACAGTCTGAACCACACTCAGAAGCATGGCAGTGGCAATAGGAGAAGCAGAAGGACTGTCAGGTTCCCAGGAGATATTGTTCTTTGATGCTCTTCCTGCAGCTTCCTCCACGCAGCTGGAGCCACTGGTGTACTCCTGCTGACACCAGGACTAGAAGAAGGTGACCATGAGATTTGATGTTTTCCTAAACACCTCAGCATCCTAAATTATACCCATAAATGAAAAGCAAGCCAGGAGGAGGGGAAGAATGGTAAACCAGCAGAGCTCATTGAAAACCCCATGAGATTCACCATCAGGAGCTGGAGGTGTGGATCTGAGCACAGAAAGAGAAGCCCTCTGCCCAGAGCCATGCAAATGATCAGCATTTAAATTGATGACACCTTCAAGAATGACAAATCCCAAACACACCACAGGCTAAACTAATAAGTCATAAATTTATCTTAGTCAAAATTTTTATCTATGTCAGTTCAGAAACTTTTGCACACAGCTTGGTATGATAACCATTTTACTGATCAACACCATCAGGCTACTGTCACCTAGACCTTGCTGATAATCAACTGTGCACCCAGATTTGTTAATCAGGAGTCAAAGCCACCTGTCCATCCTTAGCATGGCAGAAAGAACATTAGCCTCAAATGCCCACTGAGAAGAGAGCAATTTGAAGGCTCATGTCAATGTCTTTAATTTTATTTTTTTTACAGTAGTTCTCTGAAACATTCAAGAGGGGAAATAAAGACCGAAAACAGCAATGAAAAAATCATTATGAAAGCAAAAGAAATATTTGCAGGTTACAAAAATTAAAGGTAGGGGCTTCCCAGCTCCAACAGAAAAAAAAAAAAAAAAAACCCACAAGTGTTCCTACGAGTGGGAGAGCAGGGTACAATAAAGGGAAATGGGAGTGAAAAATGAACAGTAAAGAAAATATTCATTAATTCTGCTCACAACTTTGGAAGGGAGGGAGGGAAGGATCTGACTATTTTAAAATAAAGAGATCATAAGGAACTGTTATTGACCCCAAGGGATGGAGAAGAAAGCAGATCAGTAAATGTTTACACAGATAAGAGAGGTATGTAAAATGGCTGGTCTATTGCCCATGAGAGGTTTCAATTACTTCTCCAATCTGCACAACAATGGGATTACAAAGAAAGCATTCATTTTCCTGGAGTTGGGACAAAGTCAACAGGTTTGAAAAGACATTCTGGAGTTAGTTTAAGGAATTAAGCCAAATAAAATGGGCAAATATCTATAGTTAAGTGTTGAGAACAGAATTTCAAATACACATGACTAAAAACCCCTCAAACCGAAAAGCACATAAGTAGTAAAACTTTAACAGATAAAAATACTTGTGCAGATTAAGTAATTTAACAGAATTCATATATCAAATTTACTTTCAAAATCACTGAAAGCATGTGCAATTCAGTTACAAGATAGTTTATAACTTGTATTTGCTTTCATTTGTTCTCGTCCCTGACAGTATTTTACTTAAATGGGAAACAATGCACTGCATCAAAAACCCTGTGAAGCTGATGAAACCCTGTGCACTCTTCAGCAACACTAAAATCGTGCTACCAACCTTTCAATGCTAAAATAAATGAATGGAAGACACTGCTGCCCTAAGGTCTCTGTACCTAAGAGACTTAAACGTGTAAATGTTTCCAAGAAGCTCCTGCGAGCACGAACCTTTACAATATTATAAATAACTCGGGGGCATCTCAGCTGAAAGCCACAGTATGATACAAACTGAGTTAGTTAACCTCATGTTAAGAAAATTAGGGGCATTTAGGAAATGCAGTATGCAAGTTGAGGATGCTACTTTGCAGGGAATGACCAGCACTTCCTGCCATCACTTCCAGTTGAGATTCACCACTCTGTCTACACTTTGCAGACATTTCTAAATCCAAGCTCAACAGTTCTAGAAGGTTTAAATTCCATTATTTTTCTTTATTATTTCACCAGGCTTTCATGTATCCATATTCTTAGTCCTTTTCCCTCAGTATTCTGCCCTCCACTTCAATTCTTCTTTGTCCCATTTCCACCCTGGATAAATCAAATGTGTACAGGCTTTCTATAACTCGAGTTATACTACATTTGGACACAAAGTGCTCAGTATATTTGCTGAAAATGACTGGTAGTCCCAATGGGCATGTCCTCCCTAATTATCAGCTTCAGATACTTTCCCCTCTACATCCTATTGCCTCCAGTGGCATTTTGAATGTTCATATTTTAAACTTAACTTCAGACTGAGTAGATACTAACTTCTGTCTCTTATTCCCTGCTTAGATAAACTTTAAGCATTTGTCATTCCTAAACCTTCAACAAGAGACAATTCTTTTGTTGTGGTGTTTGGCTGTTTACTACATGAGCTGGCAAAGAGTCAGAAATCCATCAGTGGGAAAAGACAGGCAGAAGTGACCAAAAAACCCCAAACAAAATAATATTTTCTCTGGCTGATGCATTGATACTTCATCTCTGGCAAGGTTTTTCACATCATAAACTGATCAATGGCCATCAGCTGAGGCACTGTGTTCCATTCTAAGTTCAAATGGACATCTGGTTATTGCAGAGGGAGCACTGCAACATCTTCCTGCCTTTACACCAGATTTATTTACTTTTTTTAATACTAAACAGGGAAATCAAGGAATCTGGGCATAAGAAGTAAAGAAAAACATCCACTTGTAAGTAGTAAAAAAAAAAAAAAAAAGAAGAGCAATCCTGTGTTGATATGAAACAATCTAACTGCTTTAATAATTAAGTGTCATTTTCCTTTCAAAGTTCAAGGCCAATTCACAATTGTTTTGGTAAAGTGAAATGATAAATTGTTTTCTCATGGGTTGTGGGGATACATTTGCAGTTACTGGAAATCTTGTCATTTACAGCAACCAGTGCTCTAACTCCCTTTGCCTGAAATCCCGTAAACTGTGCTTAAATGGGGCTGTCAGGGCTTTTCACTTGGCAGCTCTGGGGCCACATCCTTGCTGCAAAGAACAGTTGAGTAAAGCATGGACAATCACAGAAATTAAAAATTAACCCAGCTGGAGCCCAGGCTGGGCTCTCTGCCAGGGCTGCAGTGGCTCTGTGCCTGCCCCTGGCTACGGCTGCAGTGACACTGGTGTGACATCAGGGACAGCTGGGGGCAGAGGGTGTCCTGCAGTCAGGTACCCCAGACCCTGTGCAGAGGAGCCAGCCTGCACAGAGGCCTCCAGCATGGGATGCACCCAGCGCAGGGCTCTGAAAGAAGGATTTGGGAGCTTAGTGTCCTGTTATACCACTGCCTTGTCCCTGCACTGGTGATAGGGGAATGGAGGGCAAGACTCTCACTTAAATTGTGCAGAATTAGATATTTGTGGACATTTGCTCCATTGAGAAAACACCAAAACTAACACGAAAGTTAGAAATTTAGAGTGCGCTCAATCCTGCTCAGATTTTAAAACAGCATGAAGATTTTTAAGTCAAGTAAAATACATTCATAAGTTTTTTGGGGCCCAGACAATGACAATAAGCAGATTCAGATCCAGTTCTTAGATGTTCCCAGAAAGCTGCACATACACAAGAAGGCATAAGATGAGAGGCATATGCAATTTCTATTTTTTTTTTCCAGACGTTGCATTTTTCAGAACCTAAATCACTTTTCCAGATGTTGCTGCACCACAGGCAGGAATGAAAAACTTGTTACTTCTGTAATGGAGTGCTTTTAGATATACTGACCAAAACTTAAAGGGCTTTCTCTGATCCTAGTGCTCACTGAAGAGTTACAAAGAATCTTCTGTTTATAAGTGCACCCCTTTTTTCTCTTTCCTCTTCAGTATTGCAGGAAATTTTCTGCTTTTCAAAATTTTTCTGCAAACACATTGCTTGCATGTTTCCAAGAGGAATCTAGTTTTAATATTTATGGGGTATGGTTTGATTATCTTTAGATGCTATTTCATTATTTCTTTGTCTTTCTAGTATGTTTCATCCTTCCATTTTAGCTTCAATTCATTAAGAAAATTTAGATTTATTCCCCTCTTTGATCAATAAAGATATGGAATATGTTTTTGCAAGAATGAATGTTGTCATATTACAGAAGTATAATTGTACAAGTATCAGTAAGTAAGAAAAATACATAAGAATTGACAGCTTTAAATGTGTGTGAGAAATAGCTTATAGAAAAAAATCCATACTTCAGGATATCTTGACCATAACCACATATAAGCATATATTTTTCCCTTACATCTAAATGGTATTCAGAAAATCAAACAGATTTTGCCTGTATTAGATAGATTATATTTACTCCTTCTCATCAGTTGTTTCTTACCAATGTACTACTTCCCCCACATTCCTATCTAAAATAATGCTCAGGTGTTCATCATGAGAACCTATGACAGTGCACTAATGCCAGTACACTTCTCACAAGCAACCGTAACTTTGATTTGTGCATTATAACTTTGATATTTACATTGGTAAGTTGTACTTTTCATGGAGCACAAAGAGGAAAAGGTTATCCATGAAAAGATGAAACATCTAATTAGGCTCAAAGTGACAATAAAAAATGCAACAAAATATTCATAAGCTAAAATAAAATTTTAAAAAATAGAGCTTTAAAGAACAAGTCTATATCAGTGGATTAGACAGGCCACCCCATGGTGTGACCATCACCCAGGCTCCCACAAAGGGCTTGGCCTTGTCCCAGCTCATCACGGAAAGGGCCCTGGGCTGCCTTGCCCTGCCCGGGCAGGGGTGAGCCTGGGTGTGACAGGCACGGTTGAGCAGGTGGCACCGGGGCTCTGCAGCAGAGAGGTGGCTGAGGTGACTGAGAATGTCACTAATCACTCCTGCCTCACAGCATTTCTCATTCACAACAAGGAAAACAAAATGTGAACACCACGAGGTACAGCGAAAGCTACTGCTATAGATGGATAATGAGATGATTGTGCCTATTCTATCTACTCCTTCCTCACTCACAGCAGATTTACTGTGCACTGAACAGGGACAAGGGAATGCAAATCCTTTTTAATAATATGAGGTAAAAACAAAATAAAAGTGAAGAATGTATTGTCCTTGCCTCTTCTATGAAGAGGTGAGGACCTTGCTGGTGAAGGAGAAAGATTTTTTTTGTTGTTAAGTCTTTAATGGTAGTGGTTTTACAAAAATGCTTCGGCAGTCTTAAAAACCATGGCCAGACAAATATCCATACTTGCTAAGGATGTGGAGAGAGAAACTAAGGAATTAGCAGACACATTCACAAGCTCATTTAATTCAGAAGAGACCCCTGGGGACTGGAAAGTGGCTAACATAACAAAGTTCTTTTAAAAGTGCCTGGAGACATAACAGGAAACCATAGACCAGTTAGCTTGATATAAAGTGGGGAGAAACTCTAGAATATCAAATGGGAAAACACTTGAAGAAGCACAGCTTGATTAAGGATTGACAGTATAAGAGTAGAGAAGGGAGAGAGCTTGAGGTTCACGGTTTGCTAACTTGATGGGATTCTTTGAGGAGATTTCTGCCACAGTAGTAGGAAATGCAGTAGGCACCACCAATGTAAACCTTTCTCTCTATTTAAGAAAGCATATGCTCTACTTCAGATAAGAATTAACTCCTCCCTTGATGGCACACTACCACAGCCTCTCTGCCAAGAAACCTGATCATGTCCAGATACACCAAAATATTTCCTGAAGTGTACCATCTTTTGGGGAAAGCCAGTCTTTCATAAATACATTTCTCACACAGAAATTATCTGAACCAAATCTAATGAACAATTTAGCGCTACTTTTCATCAGTTGTGTCTGGCAATATCAGTAGCAATGCTGCTTATCAGAAATCCTTATTAATGTTGTAAAATACTTTGCAAGAAAAAATAAAAAGAGAAAAAACTAAGAATTGGGTCCTGTTTTTAAATCCTCAAAATGGAAACAGCTTGAAGTTTGATTTCTTTGTACTTTACATGAAAGTAAGCACATTCTCTTGATATGCCACAGTCTGTAGATAATGAACCAGGCAGAAAAGACAGCCTGAAATTCTGCTTTGATTCATGGGCAAGACAGAACAATAAAGGCAATGAATATGAAACCATCTACCACTCAGTAAGCATTCCAAATCAGTTTCATGATTATAAATAATTGTTACCATATTTGTAAAGCTGAACACTAAATTCCTCTTTTTGTTAAAGAGATAATTGTCCAATTCATGTAAGCAGAAGTTATTCTCTTTCCTCTCTCCCTTTTTAGTAGCTGTAACTTGTGCTAAGTTTTATTTAATGAAATAAAAGACCCAAGATGCTGATCAGCATGGTTAACTGAAATGGAATGTTACCCAAAAATGAAATGTTGCTGCAAAGGAAGCATTTGGCAAACACAGAAGTCAGATTGTGGTCATGCAGAAGCATTTTACGATTAGAAATGTCTCGTCCTATTCTTCTTCCTACCCTTGAAGAGCCAAAAGTAACTTGGATTTTTGGCTCTAGGTTGTGAGCTCCCAGACTGGGATGACTGCTGCTGTGTTTCAGAAGATCGAGCTGGTTGACAAGACATGCCATTGTCAAGCAGAAATAACCTGACTACTACAGCAGCTCCAACACACATGGGTTCACATGCAAGAAGTATATCTGCATTACCAGCAGGAAGGCTGTAAATTATGAACTAAAATTGTTTCTTTAATGATGAATTTGGTGCTATGACTCCCACAATCAAGAACTTTCACATTTAGGGAAAATAAAGTTGCTGAAAGGCCAGATAATCTAGTCATGGCAGAGTTATCCACTGAAATTCCACTGCTTTGAAAAAAACGGATTAAATTTTTGGAGAATATAGAAACCATAACAGAAACTCAACCAGCAGAGAGCCATAAAGAGATCCTGGGTTTCAAGACCAGAATAACAGCAAGAGTTGGAAACAGCTGATTTAAAAGATCAGTTGAGAAGAATCCTGTGAGCTATTTTCTGTAATGCCCTGAAAAACAAAACCACGATAGGGAGTGGATGGGTTGCCAGAATTACATGCAGGTAAACCCAATAAAACGACCCACGTGGCACCTTACTGAGGGCTAAAGAGGTAAACTAGCATCAGAAGCTTCACATGAGAGTTTATATGCCTTACATCATAGCTAATAAATACTGCTTATCTTAGAAAAGACAATTAAAAAATGGCAGCACAATCTGTGATTAACTTCTGTGTCTTGAGCATTGTGAACACAGCAAATGGAAAGACAGATTTAAATATAATCTAAAACATGACATTCACAGCTACTGTTATTCATGACTTTTCTCAGATTTTTCTTATTCTTTCACCAGCCTGAAGAATATCGGGTTTCCATTCACAAAGCGTCATCACCCACTCCATATATATCAACAGCAAATTTGCACGTATGATAGATATGGAGTGCCATGGTGTGCTTTGCAACAGCTTTTGCAGCCAAATATGTTCTGTTTCTTACTCTATAGCTGCTCACAGAAGTTCCAACAGGGTGTTCTCCCCTTTCCCTTCCTCCCTCTTAAGTGAGGAACAAAGACTCCATAGAGTTTATTTTATTATCAGCATAAATCTGTTGTCAAGATAATGTCTGCCAGAAAAAAAACCCTGTAAGTGATGATCTTCATGATGGGCTTAAGTCACTTGTTTGTCTTCTTTTCCTTTAATAATAGAATCATTGAAGTTGGACAAGACCTTTAACTCACCGAGTCCAACCATAAATCTAACCCTGCCAAGTCCACCACTGGACCACGTCCTTAAGTGCCACATCTACATGTCTTGCAATAAAAAAACCAATGGAGTTGGGGTGTACCTGCCCCCAGATCTCTGGATGCCACTGATTCTTGATGTTGCTTAAAAGAAATGAGAAATGTACCTCAGGCCAACCTCCTTAGAGCATGCAGCCCAGTCCAGTCATTCCCAAAGAGGCTTTTTGCATTTTCCATTCTCCACTGAGAATTTTCTTCAGTTTTAGCTACATGCAACACTGTTCCCCACCAGAGAAAGCATGCCTCTGTCTCTTCTTTCCCCTTACATCCAGAAATGTAGCCAAAAACTGGTATCTATAGCATTGCCTTCTTGCAAGTGGTCACAAGCCAGTGTCCAGTTCCTATCACTGTCTGTATGTTGACACAGTCAAAAATTTTCCAGACACCTCTTGTCACCACCTGTAGAAAAACAGGGCAGCAGACAGCTCCTAATTTTTCCCTGCTCATGCACATGACTTGCTAGAAACAGACTCCCAGCTCTGCCCTGTATCTTTCTGTGATGATTCACATAGCTCAGCCTGAAAATCTGTAATTACAATTACTCCTAGCCCTGGCTAAATTGCTAGTTTGAAGGTTTCTCCCCCAGTTAAATTCCCACAGCTCAATGTCAAATTACACTATATTATCTCAAATGTCATCTAAGACTTTGGAGGCTTATCAGAGTTGGCTTAACTGGTTAGTATGAGACCTTTTTAATGAGATGATTAGCTACATAAAACAATGGAAAACTTTGAACCCTTGTATTTGGCTGATAATATATATAAAAAACATTAGTAAGAGTTTTAGTTCTGGTAGAGTGGTAAGTGGAGAAAACTGGCTGCTGCTCTAATGAGATAACCACCTAGCTGAGACTTCTAAGGAACATTTAAATATGGACTATGAAAATATCTCCTTTGTTCCCTCACTTCTTTCCCTCTTTTTGCAAGTCTGCTTTCTGCCAAGTGTGACAGCAGACAGCTTTCCCTGCACAGAGATCTTCTGCTTACAATCTTCACACTATACAACTCTGAGAATAGCCAGATAGTCTTCCAGATAGAGCAAAAGGCACCCATCTTTTCACAGCTATATAAAAAATACTGCCAGGGTTGATGGGTCAGGTTGTTTTTCAACTGCTATGTAGTAAATAAAGTAGTAAATCAAACAATATTCAAACAATGTAAAATACCGCATTTTTTAGACAGGCACATCTCATAAACACCTTGTCCAATTCATTTCTCTCACCATCCTCTCTTAAAAAAATAAATACAAGTTCTTTTGAGGAAGAGGAGAGCACATGAGAAATGTCTTGGCTGCAGAGTGAAGTTGAAAATGAAATCAAACTCAGATTTATGGCAAAAAAGGCTCATTACTGGCTTAAGCATGGAAACAATTGTCTCATATAATATATGGTGATGAATCAGCAGAGCAGCCACAGATCACAGGGGACAGTGCGAGGAATGAAACTGCTGCCTCTATCAAGGGGTCACACTTCATCAAAAGACAGATTATTTGGGGGAGATCAAACAATCCCAGAGCAGCTGCTACAAGGAGCTGGTCAGTCTAGAATGGGAACAGGACAGATCTCCTTCAGAAAGCAACAGGCTCAGAGATCAGGATGTGCTGACCACGTGCTATTGGCACGACTGAAACAACAGCCCCAGCCCTGCCAGCACAGCCATGGCACAAAGCTGTGCCAGTGAGCTGGGGAGACCCCCTGAGACCCCAAGCACCAAACCCCAGCCAGCAGATGTGGTGCCTGCTCATCCTGGACAAAGGGACAGGCTGATGTGGGACAACCAGCCCTTGACTGGCTTACCTGGATCTAAGCTGGAAATTCATTAATTGCAACTGTTAAATCTAGCAAGATAAAGTGTTCCTGCAGCTCTACTTGACTATCTTTCCCATAAGACACATTCCAGGTAATTCCCAGAGCCCAAAAGGCTGTTCAAGCTGCAGGCCACCCAGTTGCTTACCCAGGGACACAGCACACAGAGGTGCTTAATGAACACATGGGGAAAGGTCTGGTGTGTCCCAGCAGTCCACTCCTTTTTTTTTTTTAACATAAAAAGCAAAAAACTCTCTCACTACCAGTTTGTTTTCTTTCTTAAATCTTGCTTATGCTACTCTCACCTCCACTGCCAGGGGGATTTCTGGGGGCTTGGTTTCAGAAGGCTGGTTGCTTTCTTACTGTTTGTAATTGAACAAAGCTTAGTCATTTGTTAAGGTCTGTCTTTTCCATTGTATTTCACTGGTGTTCTTTTTTTTTCCTCCTACAGATGTGGTACTGAATGGCAAGTAAAACTTCTTCCTACTCTAAAATTCATTATTTTCTTAAGAAAGTCTGCACTATTCCATAAATAATAATTGTTCCTGTAGTTGTGTAGCATCATGAGAGACCCCACTGATGTTTAATGGCATCTGAGCCTTCCCACAGTGCAGCCACAGAGAAAGGCTCTGGGGAGAATGGGTGAGAGGCCCAAACCTGACACAGAAAGAAGGGTATCACACACACAGCCCTGCCAGCTGAGAAGAGGCAGGTCCTGTCAGATGGCCCTCAAAGCATCCAACACTTCAGCCCATTTCTCAAAGATCTGAGCACACCACACTGCCTGGAGAGCTCTGCAAGCCTGCACAGCTTCTGCCCCCCTGCCCCTTCTGAAAACTACATCCTCTTTATTTCTTTTTTTTAAATAATGCATTTTCTTCCCTCTTTTATATTATTTTGTTTTAAAGTCTGCATAGTTTATGAAACTAAACTCAAACTTTGGACTTGAGGTTTTTTCAGGCAAAGGGACAAAAAAGATAAATCCAAAGCTGCAGCAAGATTTCAGGGAGCTAAGGAGAAGCTGTGTAAGCAGTACATTGGGGTTTTCTGCATTGAATTCCTTAAATCAACCCTGACATTATTCTTCCCCATTCCATTTTATTATACCACTTAGCTTTCTTGTCACATTAGCCAGAAATTCCTATGCCTCATACCAGCACCACCAAGAAGAAAAGCTGCACTCCTCATTTGATCTGTTCCAGAGTGATCTCCCAAACAGAGATCAGAAACTCTGGGCCTTCTACCTAACCAGACCTTTTTGGATATTTGTAGCATTAGTATGAGACAGAATGTATGAAACAGAAAAGCTTTAGCGTTACAACAATTTTTGTCAAAACTATAAACCCCTAAGATATATTTTTAGCCATATGTTTTGTAGGTAGAGGAAAACTTCGCCAGCTTTACCTTATCTTTCAGTAGAAAGTCCAGTGTTTTCTAAAGAATAGCTTTTCTTGAGAGAAAAGTTAGTCTAAGTGTGCTCAAAACTCTGGTCTTGAAGCTTCAAGCTACTACTAATGTTAGGAGCAGCTGCTCTGAAGTCACAGAATCACAGCATTGAATCACACACCTTAATTAAGTGTGTGATTCAATGCTGACTAGCACCTGTGGTTGAAACAGGTTTTTAAACATGTTAAATACTTTTTAAAAAATTTTTCTTCTTTGCTTTTTTAAAGAGGGAAAAACATTTAGGGATTACCATGGAATTAAACAGATAAAGATTTCTGAGATAGAATCCTTTCATATTGTTTTAATACCCATGTATAATATTTTTGGCTTTGACTGTTGAGGCTCATTTGGCCCATGAAATTTAACAAATAGACTTCTACAGAAAAATGCCAACTGTTACAGAATCACAGAAGTTTAGCTGATGACTTACTTTAGGAATTTCTTGAAGAAAATTGTATGCCAGACCTGAGTTTGGTGCAGCATGAGATTGGAAACATCAGTTCTCTGACAGGATGTCTAAAATCTAGCAAAGGATTAGATTTTTCCCCTGTGAATTTCAATATAATAACTACCATTGCTCTTGACTGCTGCAGTATTAAGTCTGTTCTGGCATGTC
Organism: Agelaius tricolor; assembly: GCF_023055355.1. Lineage (NCBI taxonomy): Eukaryota > Metazoa > Chordata > Aves > Passeriformes > Icteridae > Agelaius > Agelaius tricolor. The sequence continues at coordinate 17,457,760 of NW_027269271.1, read as the reverse complement.
CACTAGTATATGAGCAGATGACTGCTCTGCGCTCCCACATTTTCCATGCACTTTCAATCAGAAAGGCTGAACTACAAGAAGGAAACAGCTTAGGCATCATCTTTCTAGCAGTCCATAAACTACCAAGTAAAATAGGGGAAGAGTTAAGAAGGAAATAAAGCCCTCTGAGGAAGGATATGGAGAGGACTGAACAATTCTCTGAAGACATATTTTTATTGAAGTACGCAGTTATTGATACAGTCTTGGAGCATACAGCAAAAAAATCATAAGTGTTGTCTATGACCTAAAGTGATCCTTTGAAGGGATTTCTCTGTGGTATCTAGCATAGAGGATAAATTGAAACAGATGCCAAAGAAAAATTCCTTTTTTACTCCACCTACACTGTGTGATTATGCTATTACTGAAACAAGTTTTATTTGAAAAGTTTCCGTTATCTCTCTAAAAACTAGATTTTATGTAACAAATTTTTCTTTATGGTATTACATTCCTTCTCCTAATTTCCTTTACTAATTTCTTTTCTTCCTCTAACTACATTATTTTTTCTATATTTTTAACTTGCATCTTCGTTATTGCTTCATTGCTATTATTGTGTGAATACCATGATTTACTTTAACTAAAGCCCCAGCATCTGGAATTGACTGACCACAGGATTAGCTCAGTTTCCACATACTATAAATAAAACTGATGTCGTACAGTTTTGTACCCTTGTCTAATTCCTACCTGCAAAACCCTATAATAATCCCAAGTGTTTCTTTAAACCTGGGGAAGGGAAGAGACAGCAGGGTTGAGGCTAGTTTCAATATGCAAATTTCAATATGCAAATACTTACAGCTAGCTAATATCCAGAAAAATTCATCAGGCTTGAGTATTCTATAATATTATCATGTGAAGAAAAATTTTGGACTAACTAGGATTCATAGTATTGCTTAATTGCTATATGGACTTGCTTGTGTGTATAAGGACATAGATATCTCCTTTACTCATTCTTCCCCAGTATTAAAAATATTCTTCTGCCTCTCATTGTCTCACAGAGAGAAAACCCACTTTCCCCACCACAGGAGAGTGCTGCTACCTGCTCAGCCTCCCAGCAAGCAAGGGGAAGTTCACAGAGAGGAAAGGCATAAAATGGTTCTGGCTCTGCAGGCAGGAGAGGCAGGGTTCCTGTCCCTTGCCATGACACAGCAGGGCTGGTCTGTACCTCCAGTAGCACCAGGAGCACAGGGCAGCTAAGTGATAAGGAGTGTCACAAGTTCAACCAGTCAAAGCTAAGTGTCCCTTCTCACCCCTCTGTCAGGCAGCTCATGCATTTGTTCCATCTATAGATCCAAATCTAGGGACAAGTCTCAGGTTAAGAGCAGCTCCACATTGGAACACAGGATAGAAATGTACCCATCATCTTGAATGGTGATAAAAAATTAATCTGCAAAATAAACTATTGATTACCGTTGCTGCCATGAAGGTTAGTTTCTCTGTATGAAGAATACTTAATAAACTCAGGAGCACACTTTGATTGTCATAAAAACAAAACAAAAGCCTGCATGAAGCTGATTCCCTTATGCTTTGGAAAGCACAGTGTAAGACAAGTTTTACTTGTTCCACTGCATAGATTTTCAATGATGAATTAATTACATCTCACATAAATGAAACTAGAATTCACAAGGGAAATCAAGTAGTTCTTAATTTTTTTTTTTTTACTTTCACCACTGACTATATATACAATATATATATTCTGATGCTATAATAATTCTCATAGTTAGCTTGTTGTGTTTTCTCGGCAAGAACCGTCCTCAGTCCTATCGCAGTTTGAGCAGAAAAAGTAGGGGTTTGTTTGGGACTGAAAATTACTGTGGAAAGAAAGAAAAAACTCTAGATGATAATTCTGAGCAAAGAGCATAGGGAAAGCAATAATAGCAGTAATAATCTTCTTTCATTTTTAACACCTTTCACCTTGAAACTTTATAAAGCTCTATGAAACCTATGTATGCTGCAGTAGCTTTGCCAGCTGGAATGGCACCTGAAAAGGAACACAGCTACCTGCAAGAGATGGACTTGGTGTTTTCTTCCATTTCCACTTGTAACCTTCCTTTCACCCTCCATGGTGCTTACCCCATCCAAATACAATGCACAAAGCATATTTCAAGGCTGCTATCCCATTCTCTAAATTTGCTTTCCAGTCCTTCCTATATTCTTTACAAGTATTTGACGATTTGAGACAGTTAGGAGAAAAAAGGATTCCCTTTCCCTTGCATGTGCCAACATCACAGTGCTGAAATAACTTCCACAGTGCAGCCATACCATCTTTCACCTGACACCTCCTGGTGTTCTGCAGGGAGCCCACTGGCAATAGCAGATTCCCCCCGTGGTTTGGAGTGTGCTGTCTTCCTTGGAGGTGCACATATGCTGTGGGGTCTACAGATGTTTTTACTGATAAGGTCTAGTTTGCCAGCTTTTCAGGGCAGGACTGATTTCCTATCTGGGCATTTGAACCAGCTCATTCAAGCTTGATATCTGATGTGATGAAAATATAACAAATACAATAAAAAAAATGGATTCATATTAAATTAACACATAGCTAAAATTTATTTAGATGGACTATAAAAGAAAATCAAGATATTTATTTATAGGAAAGAGAGTCCTGTCATTCCTTTGTCAAAAAGAAAAAGAGTTAATTTATGGAATGAATTACTTTGTAAAAGGTCTACAATAATACTGACATTCCTTTTGTGCAGAACTATTAATATTTTATTTATATTCTTGTATTGCCTTCAAACCTCAGCCAAGAATCAGGTTCCCATTATGCCCTCTCAGAAAACAAAGAGACAATCCCTGCTAGGAATATGTATCAGGTAATTAGCTTTTTAGGGACTTTCTCCTTTTTTTTCAGGGTGCCTTTGTAGATGCAGAGTTTGCCAAAGACACTAACCTGGATTTTCTCTAAAGCCACCCAACCCTTTCTGAAATTCAATTCACTTCACAACTAGAAATTCATCATTTGCATTTTTTCAAACTTACATCCAAGGACATTTCTCCTTTCCTAGTACTTTAACCATGCACAGCCTATGAAGTCAACATCCAAGCAACACTGCATTACCAGCCAAATGCAGATATGGAGAAAGAGTAACATACATGATCCTTCATCTCCTGTTTTGTCATCCCTGCCACAAAATTTTGGACCTTTATAAACTTTCATCAGCAGAGAGTAGTGTGAGATATAAAATATACAGAATCGTGAGCTAAACTAGTAAGGATCAAAAGATAAATCTTCCATAATTTTTTTAGGGTCATGCTTGGATGGAGATTCATTACATAAAGGAATCCCAATCCAGAGAAATCTTTCTGCCTTGCAAAATGCTTTTAATACTCATCTCTCCCACAGCACTGTACAGGATCATTTTTCAGGTTATAAATTTGAAAGGAGAGAGCAGAGGGAAATTTCACAGTTCTTTCACTTGCCATAAACTTTTTTGGGGTGTTTATAGATCTTGTAGCAGAAACCACAATTCTCCCACTGGAATGTGACCTGTCGCTTCTTAAAGTAGAAGGGAGTATGGCAATTAAAATGTCCCAATTTCCCTTTTTTTCCAGCAGTGGCTTTTCACAGCTTTCTTCATAATTGCACATAAATTACATACTCCCTTCAAAGTAAAGCTGTCCAAAAGACCACATTAACAGCTCGTGCATCTTCTTCTCTTTCACCTGCTGTGCCCTTCTTTGGACCAATGTTCACCTCCTAATGTGGTGACTTCACAATGTGTCTTTCCTGGATTTTTGTTTGATCCAATCTCTGCTCCCTACAATGAGATTTCCTTTTCATTAATTATCATTTCATTAATGGCAAGCAGCCAGACTGTAGTACCCAGGATCTATCATCAACAGTAATAGCAGGAATTCTGACTTCACAGCCCTGCCTCCTACAAGATACAAGGAATCAGAAATTTAAATACATTCTTTTGAAGTTGTGGCAACATGCAGCACCTCATGGTGCAAAGACCATAAGGACTGAAGTCTTTCTACAGAGAGTTGCAGCAATTACCTTTCCATAGTAAAATGTTGCTTAATTTGACCTTGCTTCTAAGATATAGTGGAGTCCTGTCAATTTGCCCTACTCTTGTTGAGTGCTGATTACTTTTTGAATCAGGAATTTGTGGCACAACTGATTTCCACTGAGCTGTCTCCATCACTGGTTTATCAGATGAAACAGTGGGCAGACAGCAACTCCACTCATGTTCTCCTACCTTCAGTTTGGAGGTCCTTCCCCCAGCCTGTAGCCAGGGCTATGCTAGCTGTGCAACTTCTAGCTTAGAGTTTCCCTGAATTCCTCCTCCAATGAAGATGGACCTCTGCTTCCACACTTTGTACTGCTACTCCACTGAGATGGGACTTTGCCAGTGCATCATCTACTGCAGGGCCAACATACCCACTCTACATTATCAGTTTCACAAAGGGAGGGAGCCTGTCCAGTCTCATTGTCCTCCACTACATCATTTGCAATGATGAGACGCACCATAGACAATGAAAGCTAAGGAACATACCTGATTTACATGCAGTCATAAAGGCTAGTTAGACTTCCTCACAAGATACTTATGAATTGAAATCTGTAAGTTTGGAATTAAATATTGCTTTGGAAATAGGAGCATAGCCTGGAAAATAACATAGGAGATATTCTAATAGGGAAAAATCAATGATAGTTACCACACAATCATGCTTTCAGAAAACCGGGTCTCCATCCCCTACTGCATGTAATCAACTGTCAGATATCCAGCAACCCTCTACTTACAACATAGCAGCCAATATCAATACTAATTAGACTTGAGAAAACAACTCGCAACAAAGAATTCATTTTTTGAGTTCCTGACATTTTGGAAATGTCACTGGTCTCCTAAATTTATAAAATTTCACTGTCTCAAAGAATACATGCCTTCTTGCCAGCTAACTAATGTTGAAATTGTTAATTAATTTTGGTTTGTCACAGAGATCATCTAAGAAATAGTTTCTTTCAATTTTGCTTTGTATCTTATAAACAACTCTCACAGAATGCAAGTTTGAAATGAGTTTATTAGGAGAGCAGGAGCTTTCAAGATAGAAAGGAACACTTTGTGAACCTGTGCACACACATATTTTGAGTAATTGGGGGAAATGCACAGAGAACAGAATGATATGACTAAAAGCAATACGTGTGGAACATTTTGGGGAAATTTTGTTGCATTTAATAGTACAAATTTCAATCACATTCTGATAAATAGTGTTAATTATTAATTAAATGCCAAGGAAAGAAAACACCTGCAAAATAATACTTCTCAATTGTTTTACTGCTTATAAGGTCTTTCTCAGCCTCTGAAATCCTGCCAGGGAATCCTAGAGATCACCAGGAAGCCAGAGACAGCTGCAGAGAAGCCCCTTATCTCCAGGCCAGCTCCTGGTCACTCATTTGCTATTTGACAGCACATTCCCAAGCCATTTAAACATCAGATTTTGTAACTGAATTGAACATAGCTGTTAAATCATGCTCAAACCAGAGAAGCACTTTCAGGCAGGACTTGGACAGGCATTAAAGCCTTATGTTGCATACATCTCCTAGCAGACCTCACTCAGCAGAGGATGAGCACAGCTCTGGCCTCTCTGCCTTCTCCTCCAAAAGCCTCTCCTTTCCCCGTACTTGGACTTCAGTGTCTGAGGTGTGGGGAGATGAGCACACTTCCCAGAGGAGTGTCCTTAAACTTGCAGAGGAGTAAAAAAGGAGAGAAAGATACTATAATTAATAAGACTTCCACTGATTTCAAAGAAAAAGTCAAATTCATGCCAGGCAATTGTGCCGGAGAACAAACACTTTAGAAATACAAAGTCCTGAAATCACAGTCCCCCTTAGTAAGTATTTGACTTGTTCCAAGATTTAAATAAAAATATCAATACTGAAAATGTTGTTTTCTGTTAATATTTGAGAATACTTAGGAGCACTTTGAGATTTGGAAAAACTAGTTTTCAGACAATTTTAGTTTTAAATAAAAATATCTTACATCATTCAGCAAAGATTTCTCCTGCACTATGGATGAAGTTTTTCAGAAAAGACAGATACCATTTATAAAAAATAGACTCAAATATACGTATCCTTCTCAACTCCTCACATCCTAAAGCATTCTGCAATTTATTTCCCTGCTTTCATCTACTGAGATTCAGAGCAGCCATGGTGTGATCATATGTTTTTTCAAGAATAGCTGATGAATACCTGAAAACTCTCCCACTGTGGGACATTCTGTTTTCTCAGAAATGAAAAAAGCAGCCAGAATGACACATTTTCTATTTCTAAAAATAAACTGAAAGGCCAGAGAAATCAATGAAAAAAAATCACAGCACAAAACATAGAATACCAATTACATTTTGGCAATCTGACTAATGAGATAGTCAGCTAATTGCTTTATTCTGATAAACTTTTTAGCAAATAATCCTATGGGTAATGCTTCTTTCCTTTCTAACCCTGACATTTTTCATTGTGGAAAAGCACACAGACAACACATGATTAAAGGCCTCCCTACCTAACTGAGGGTTTGGTTTATGCTGTTAACCACCTGAAGACTCAACTAGCTAAGCAGTTTATTGCTGGATAAAAAAAACTGAAAAAAGGGATTGTCTAGGAACAGGTTGATCTTTTCTCTGTATTGCCTTAAATGAGAATGTAGTTTATTTTATGAAACCTTCTCTGCAAGGATTTCTCACATTTCCCTGCTCTACTTTCTGGAACTCTCCAGGGAGTCAGGAAAGGGAAGGATCTCTCTGCAACCTCAATTTGTTTTTTGCCCCACAAGAATTCGTCTGCATATCCAATGGTTACTTCCCACTTTGATAATCAGCAAATACTACAGGATGAAGAGGTGGTTAATTCAACCAACTCATGCTGTTTCAGAGAGATGAGAATAAGGGTAAGTTTCTGATTTTTGTTTGGTGTGAGGTTTTTTTGTTTGTTTGGGTTGGCTTTTTTGTTTATTTGTTTGGGGGTTCCATTTTGATTTGGTTTGGTTTTTTGCAGGTTCCTGTGCCCTGCTGTAATCAATGAACTCAGGAATGTAGAATTAGTTCCACCAGTTGGGAGCTTTTTCAGAGCACTGTGCATACCCACACTGATTTGTTGCCTTCATTTCTCCAGCTGTTGCAGCACTGTATTATTCTGATCTTAAAAAAATACCTGTTATCATGTAGCCTTCAAAAGATTAATATTAATTCTTCTGCCTAGTTCCTCTATCATAGGGATTGATTCATCACTAATCCACAGGGAACTCCTTGTCCTGGGAATGCTGTATATGGGGGAAGCAGGGGGCCAAGACAAAAGTGGATTGAAATCTAAGGGCAAGCAGGAGCTCTGAAAACCTCAAATTGCAAGAGACTTCTGCATGTTATTAACATTCAATCTAACTCAATTTTCAGAAATGACATATAATACTGCTGTGCATCCCTCTGTCTGTATTCCATTGCTGTCTTTTGGAAGTTCTCTCTGCATGTTTGTACAGCCTACAGAACTCAAGTATAAGGCAGGGAGATCTAAGTATTTTACTAGTACACATCATATCATGGCTTCTTGGATGTCTAAAGGATGCTTCAATTCTCTCTTATTTCTCTCTGTCTGATATTGTACTGAGCTGGCAATAACAATTAAGAGCAGATATTATAGATCCATATAAATTTTTTTCCTTGCAACAGAGATACCAAACAACTGTGCATAAAAGGTAAGGAAATTCTGTAGAAATCTTGCCCTGCATAGTAAACAAACAGCTGTTTATCATTGGTCTAATTACCAAGCTAATGAGATCTAATTTCTATATTCATAAAGTATGCATGAGCAAGCATAAGCATATACAAACCAGAGCACAGTGACAAATACAATAAATAAAATAGTAAGGTATTGGTAAATAAACATTAATGATCTTTAAACCTAAGAATCAGGTGATGCTTTATGGCAATGTTGCATGGGCAATACATAATTCTAGGAAGTCTTGGTGTTTCTGTATTAACAGCATTGAAAAAGTATAAAGTATGTCATTTAGAAAGGAAAAACAGCAAATATTCAAACATAAACTGGAGAATTACTGTGCTGGCAGCAGCACTGAAGAAAGGTTTGAGCAACACAGCAATAAAATAAGTCAAATTAATAATATACAGGTGCTGCAAGAAAAGGAGCATTATCTGAGACATCACCCATAAGCACAAGCAGTGATTATTTCCCTTGGATGATGTCATGGATGAAGTGCTTCATTGAGAAGGAGCTAGAGGAATTAGTGAGAATCTTAAGTTGAACAACAAAAATGCTGAGGGGTTTGGAAATTGTTAAGCTTTGCAGAAAGGTAGGGGGAAAAGCTGAGTTCTTCCATTTAGACACCAAAAATCTGAAGACTGTGAATTCCTCAATTATATGAAATATTGCAACGAGGAGTATAAAGACTGATTTTCCCCACAGTTCCTTGAGGAATTATGAATACTCAGTGACAGCAGAGGGGGCTTAATGTATTAGGAAGCAGTTGTCAATGGTCAAGCCCTGGACAATTAAGCACTGGAACAGCCTGTGTATGAAAGCTCTGACATCCTTGCAGCTGGCAGGTTTTTAAGAAGCAGTATGACAACCATGTCCCAAGAGACTCTTGCTATAGAGCAGGAGGATGAGATAGAATAGATGATGCCTGCATTTCCTTTCCAGTCTTTTACTTCTGACACTGGCCAGTCTTTGCTGATTCTGTGTACATGAAAAGTGAAGTGAAATAGTTCCCTAACATGTATCTTCTACAAAGAATGGAATACATTAGCCTCATCGCCCATAAACCCTTTGAGGAAGGTGGGACAATATTTTTTAGGAATACTGTTTGTGAAGTACAATCTCCTCCTTGCAAATATACATGCTTGTCACTGAGAGAGCAGAGCTATTGATCCAGAAGGTGTCTCTTGCTGACTGGTGCAGGTGTATCTGTAGGATGATCACTGTATTTCCACAATTGTATTGGAGAGCATGAAAAATGAGTACCTTGAAATCAAATGCTCAAGATTATACCAACTCTGAGAATGTTCAGCCTGGAAAAAATATGATAAACAGCAACTTAAAAATAGTTGCTCTTTCTGCTTTCTATTCTATTCCCCCTAAATTTGTTCTAAAAGTAATATATGACAAACTTGCACTGTGCACAACATTACAAATCCTGGCATGTCAGCATAAGCCTGATGACAGCTGGCCACCATATGCCTAAAACCAGCTTGGAGTTCTAGAAAAGCACTTCTAAACTGTGGCTGGTTTCATCTTTGTAGTTGCTTTTTAAAGGAAGGATGGGCAGCCATGGGTCCTGATTGTGTGGAGGTGGTAAATGTCTATCCCCAACCCCCACCAAGCTACTTAACTAATAATGAAAAATTTATTTAACTAAAACTGAGATTCCAGTTATGTTGAAGACAATGGCTTTCACCTGATTTTCTCTGGGAAATACAGAGTTTTGCATCATTCTTCTCATCCTCTACCCAGGCTTAGCCTCATTCTCTATGACAAAGTAAATTCAATTCCTCTTCTGCTCCCAGGGGATGGCAAAGAGAGAGTAAGTCTATGTGTCTTATGTCACACTGAGGTGTTAATGAAACATCAGTAGAAAAGTCCATCCTCTCAATAATCTATTTTGGTTTTGTTTGAGTTATTATCATTTTTTGCTTTTGCTGCTAAACTGAAACAATTCACCATGCACCCAGACCTGTAAACTGCAGGACACAGCTTAGCTCCTACTTACAAGTAGCTGGATTTTTTCAGAAGTTATGTTATTTATAGTAGTTAATAATGGGGTGTAGGTAGTTTCTTCATAACTTCAGATGAAAGAAGCTCTGTATTAAAAATCTTTTTTCTCCCTGTCAAATTTTCCCCTTAAAAGGGCATTGCATCTTGGAAAAAATCTGGAAATCAGTCAGATTTATTTTTCTAACCATCATCATCATTTCAATCAGAGTACTATTTAAAGTAAGACCCAGATAGGGATTTTTTTCCTAAAAACTTAGAATTTCTTTTGCATACTTATCTTGAGTCAGATAAAAGTATTTCAATGCAAAGTCCTGATACCATCCAACAGCTTACATGTTTATTTTGTGCATCAGAGAAACCACACAAATTTCTTAGAATCACGTTAAACTTCTAATCTTTATTTCATCAAGGGCCTACTGATGTAAAATTATAATAGAAAAGTTTCTAGACTTTATATTTTATATCTATATTTATGCAATATTTAGTTAGGAAAGTAATAACTGGATAAACACCAATAAGCTATTCCAAACACTTTCATTTCCCTTCAACCTTTAGGATGTTTTTATCATAAGAGAAAAAAAATTATTTGGAAACACTTATTAGATCCTATCATGCTGTTAGACAAAAATACTTTATAATTTTTCAAGTCCAGTTCTGGTTTCAATGTCGTGGTGTTTTTTCATGCATGGAAATCTTGTTTTCAGCTGTGCCACAGCTTTAGTGACAGAAGTTACTAGAAAATATTTATGTGCATTACATGGCAGATATGTTGATCTTCACCAGTTGTTTCAGCTGCTTGGGACTAATTTCTGCATTTTTCTTTTCCTGTTTCAGAATGTTGCTAACTAAAGGCTTTTATTAAAAAACAGTAAAGATATCTTTTTATATGCCTGATGATTTTTTCTTTCATGCTTTACAGTGTCTCTTAGAGACCAGAAAGTATTCTTCTTGCCCTAGTCCCTTCAAAACATTAATATTGTTTAATATTACTGTGCTCCAGCTTAACTGAAGTTCTAGACTTGAACATCACCTATCACAGTGTATCAACTTTCTTTTCTCTTTCTTTTAGTTGCTTCTCAATTATAAATAAAATGTTGAAATTCTAGGGACAGCATAATTTTAAATCCCTCCCAAACTATTTATAACATAATTAGCTTTCAAATAATTTGTCTACTTCATCTTCTGGCTACCAAGATAACAGAAATTTTAGAGTAGTCACATTTTCCAGTTATTTTTATATGTCTTGCATTTCCCAATGTTAATTTTCATAGTTTTACTTCTTACTTGGAATATCATGGGGAGCAGGCACCATCTCCCTACTCAGCAGCTGTGGCTCATTTTTATTCAAACTGTTTGCTATTCAGTCTCTAAGCTTCCTGCCTCAGCTTAGCACTGTGAAGGAAGGATCCTGCCCAGCCTCACTAAATCCTCCTAGCTATTAGATTGCTTTCTGCTCCTTTTATGAAAGTGAGGCCTATCACCAATCCAGCACCCTTCCCATCTCCACTGTTCTCACCCTGCCTTCCACCAGCTGTCAGCCTGCTGCCATCACCTGCAGCTTAGATGGAGCTGCCATTCTTTTCCCTATTAAAAGCCCTAATTAATCAGCCAGAACCAGAATACAAAGTCTTGCAGTGACTGTAAGTCACTGTTTAGCATTTGTTCTGTATGCAATGGTCTGTAAGCCTGGGAGAGTGACCCTGTGGCTCCAGGAGGCTCCTGGCCCTCCAGGTGAATTGTCCTGGAAGCACTGGCTGGCACCAGGACTGGGGTGCCCTTGTGCCCTTCCCACAGTAGCTGGCATGAGAGGCAGAATCCAGCCTGTGGCTCTCTCCAGGAAGCAGCTGCAATATTCCAGATCCCTGTGCCAGACTCTGCCTTGCCACTTCCAGCCTGCCTCTTACAGCCCATAGATTTCCTTGAGAAGTAGCAAAGAAACTGTGGTGCTGGGCTGACATGCTGACTGGAGCAGAAGAGGAAGGGATGGAAATATGAAGACAGCCCTTCCCTCACCCCTGAGAATCAAGAACTGCTAATGTTAAAGCGTGGATCAATATGCAATCTGCCACAAGTGATTGGTGGTTTATGCAGACCTTGTCAAGCAAGAAAGAATTTCCCTCCCTTGCTTAAGGAAAGTGTTGCTATAAAAACAATTATCAAAACTTCATCATCCAACCATCTGATATTGATCCTTCCATGTCAGCCAGTGCTCTGGATGCTGCAAAAAGTCAACACCCCCCTTCCAGCAATTGATCCTGTGCAGTAGCAAACTGCCCCACCCGCCTCTCTGAAAACACACCTCTTCCAAATGCACAGGAATAAAAATCCAACTCCCTGTAAGGAAAGACAAGGGGTAAGACACTTCCACCTCTTCATGCAATTTTGTGCAGAGGTTTCTCCATGGAGCACAGGAGAGGCCAACAAAGCTCCAGTGGTTCACAGGGCTGAAGGAGTTCACACAGCTACAGCCTCTGACTGCAATCCTATTCCATGAGATCCCATTGACACACCTAATTTTCTCCTCTTATAAAAAAAACTTGTCCTCCCCTAAAACCACATTAAAAAATGACAGCCAGTTTCCTGATTTTAAGTCTGAGACCTCCATACAAGAGGCAAAAAAAAAAAAAAAAAAAAAAGAGCAATGTAGCTCAGTCCTCAAAATCCTCTGTCATGGTAACACAAAATAGGAAAATGCACAGACTGTGAGAATTCTCATTTTTAACCATCTCCTGACAACAGTTAAGCTTGATGACCCTGTGTACACAATCACATTTAATAGATATTTGAAGTGAAGTCTAATTCCAAGGGCTCAGGATGGCAATTTTCAAATCAGATCTATTTTTCTGATTTGATGGCATACAAGAGGGTCCTTGTATGTTTTGTCTTTTGATGGCTGTTTAGCTGTGACATTAAATATCCTCTTTTCTCTCTGCTTTCAGCCTTTTGTCTATCTCTTTAATATAGCAGTAGATTTTTCATAGCCTTCTGCAGGTGAAATAGACTTCTCTGCTACTCCCTCCATCTCTGGTAATCTTGTTTCACTAATATTAGAATTATTTAAAGTTATACTGAAAATATTTTACTAAATACTCTGACAGCTGGGAACAGACAACACCATACTACTAAAGAGTCCCTCTAAAAAACACAGAATCTCTTTCAGGTGTAACAATTACCATCAGTTACTGATGATTTAATCTTTTTTCTAAAATTGTATATCAAGGTTTACTGCCAACCAATCAAAAGACATTCAAAAACCTGCCTAATTTCCCAAGGTTAGTGAGAAGCATCCACAAAATGCAAAGAATAGTATCTGCAAATCACAGGTGAACCACAGAGAAGGGAAAATGGAATGCACAGATCAGCTGAGTGCTTGTGTTGTTAAAATGCCTGAAAATTCTCATTAAGTGAGAGGAGAGTGAGATTATCAGGCAATGTGATTTGGTTGTGATAGAAAGGAGCAGCCTGAAAATGCTGTAAATCTGCAGGATTGCAGGTTTTCCTTCCTTCAGCAGGGAAAGTTTGGAAGTTCATCTACAGGACCAGTTTCTGCAGGGCAGGAAGAGGCTTTGAGAAAAGAGCTCCATAAAAATGTATGTTTACCTGGAAAATTAAATGGAAACAAAATAAAAACAAAATTTAAAAAAAAATTTTAAAAAACACCAAACTTTAGGGTTGCCATTTTCCTCTCTTGATTCATTGTTAGAGTTTTTTGGACTCAGCAAGAACATTTGAAATCACAGGATGCCACAACTGCCACAGGCACCAATACCTCCTGGCCATCCTGTAAGTACTGTTGCCAGAATCTCCCAGGGCCCAATTATCCCAAATGATGAGTAAAAATGGCTCCCAGTGAAGCTAGTGGGAGCTACAGGTGCTTAATCCTGAACTGAAAGTCACTTTGAGTCACACATGAACTGAGGGGCTGAACTTCATATATCTGAATAAATGGGGATTGGCTCTTGCATGAGATAAACACCAAGGAATAAGGTCTGGCTTGAACAGATTACAATACTATAAAACTCTTCTAATTTATCTTTTTAAAAATAGGAAGTAATATCGTTTTAAAATAATCTCTATTTATTATTTTTACTTTACAGACTATGCTCCGTGGGGGCTTAATAATCTGCAGAGAAGGCCTGCCTGGCAGTGGCAGGCAAGCAGTGCTCTGGAAGACAGAGCAGAGAGGTGTTGTGGAAGGTGGCAATTCAAAGCTCAAGCAGAAATAACTGGCACAAGAACACTGCCATGTGCCAAATCCCAGCCCATTCTATGGAAGGCAGGTTTTGTGCAGGTGTGAATTACTCAAGAGGAATTTTCTCCCTGTCTGTTAAAAGCCTCTGCTGCCTTGTAAACTGCTGCGCTCAGTGGCCTCCTGGTGGCTGGCTCTGTGGTGTTTACCTGAGGTACAATTTATGTTACAAACCAGATGCTTGTTGGTTTGACTTCATGAAAGCTTCTTATGTTACAGTTGTCCACTAGAAATTAAGTTAACATGAGGAAATCAAGTGCATCAGTAACAATTTGGCAGCTGGTCAATAAGTAATCCATGCATAAACCATTTCTACCATCTGACATGATCCATAGATGCTGGAATCAGGCAAGTCTATTTTCATCATTCTTTAGGAAAGCAGTAGCCCATCATCACAGAAAATTGTGGTGAGTGCTTCCAGCCACCCTCTCTATCAAGCAGGGAACTGCTTCCTATCCCTGTGGGCACATCAACAGGGCTGCCTGGGCAAACTCTTTTTTCAAAGACTGTTTATAGCCTGTCATGAGAAAAACAGCTCTTTTTCCCTGGGGACTGTAAGAAAAGAAAGACACATCTTAGCAGCCAGAATGTGAAAAATTTTTGGCTTACACGTAAAGTTTAGGGAGAAAATGTTTCAAGTTGTCCTTTTTCCCTTTCTACCCATCATGCCCATCATATCTTAGTGAGAAGTCTTGTGGATGAAGGTATATTAGAAATTTTTAGGTAGAAGTCTATTCTGAATGCTGCATCTTAGTACACCTGGGCATCATTTAGAGAGTTTCTTCTGGATTTATATTATTTCGATCTGTTGCCATATTTGTAAGTGAATTTTAAAAGACAATTATAATTAGTTATAGAAGATGATGGTTTTGTTTTTTTTTCTTTTTTTTTTTCTTTTTTTTTTTCCCATCTAGCTTCCCAGAAATCTTGAGCAAGTTTGTAAAATTGCTTTAGAGCAAGCTCTGGCAATGCAGTCTTTCATATGGGTTACCTGAACATTATCTAAACAATAGGAGGTGTCTGGCAAAAAGCCAACAAAGGTAATGCAGGCTGAGTCTGTCTGCAGAATAGCAATGATCTAATGACAAAAACTGAGAAATGCAAGGAAAAGCTGGGGCCCCCAGATACAATTAAGGAGTGAGCAGGCTGAGTAGCAGAGGAGTAACCCCAGAGGGAGACAGGCAAAAGAATGATGATTAATATCAGTATGTGTTATGCTTGATAGGACCAGTCACAGCAATTACACCAGTGATTCAAAAAGGGGGGCAGGGGCATATGGCTGCACATAAGGCTCAGAAGAGCTATTATATTCAGATATCACCTAGATCATTGGGAAATAGTACCTGTAAGGATTGCACCATGAGCTGTCCAAGAACACACATGCATGGAGAGAACCACAAAGTTTGTTATGCCAAAACTGCCGCATTACTATTAAAAATGCAATCTTTAGAGTCCAAGTTCCTCTCTGGTTGTTACAACAAAAGCATCTGCTCAGTGATGCTACTCAAGACAAGACTGCCAGCCCTTTAAGTGAATGGGATTTTTGGAATAAACAATCAGGATGATTATGCTTGCACTGCTGCAGGGATTTTTATTTACTTCTACAGCTTATTAATATAGACAAGAAAAAAAAAACAGATAAACATTTTTTGGTTGTACTAGATGGCAAAAGTATATAATTACATCGCTCAGAATCTCATCAGCTCCCATCAGTCTGAGCTACTTTATGAACATATTTATAAACTGCCGAGTATGGAGCAATTATGAGAAAACATTCTCCATTCTGAATACATCTGCACATTTAGCACGGTCTGATCTAATTAAAGTCACTTCCACTAAAGTCAACTGAAGTATTTTCACTCCAGGTTAAGGAAAAGACAAAATAAGAACAAGAAGACCCCAGTTCCTACAGCCAAAGCTTTAATTTTAACCAAGTAAGGACGTTTCTAGAAATGATCTAAAGCATGACCTGAATAAAATGCTCAGCTGAGGCAGAAAGTTATTTGGCTTTATTTGCTCAGCAAAAGTCAAAAAACATCCTACTTAGTGCGGGGTACAATGCAGGAAATTATACTCTAAACAAATACTATTTGGGCAAAAAAAAAAAAAAGTGAAAAAAAAAGAAGGACCCTTGTTCAAGTATTTAAAGACAGAATAAAAAAACTTTAATTTTTTTATCAATTAATTTTCTTTCTGAGACACACAGTGAAATATTTTAGGGTTTCCTGTACCCTAAAAATCTCTATCAGTGCTAGTATCAGGGAGACAATGGAAAGAATTTAAAAGAAGAAAAAAAACTGTGCATGAGGTTTTATAAATATATTAAGATAGACTATCTGGTTTTAATGGTGAAAAGATAAAATATCTGAAGCACTTAAAAGTGAAAAGTTAACATGACATGCAAGTTTAACAGGCTTAATTCATAATTCCATATTAAATTCATATTGATTTTTTTTCTCACCAATACTCCCTTTATCTAGACAACCTTTGACTGTCAAAAGCCTGGGGAGACTGCAAAAGACCACTTCATTAATACAATCAATGGGAATTGTTAAGTCTCACAAATATAACTAGGCTATGTTTATTTCAGGACAAAAGGCACAGTTAAATGTTCCATCTTGAGGCAGCCAGGCATCAAACTTTATTTTGGAGGTTTGAAAAGTGGCAAAAAGCCTCTGCTCACATGACTGAGAATACTTAGCATAAGTTTTTAATAGCTGAGCAGAAACTACACATCATGTCATTGACTCCAAAGGCCTCTCACCTCTACGGAAGGAGAAGCTTTTTCTAACACACTGAATTTGTTTTCTTTAAAGGAAGATCCAAGGAATGTGTCCATTGACCAAAAAGCAAGTGAAGTACAGATGGAGATTTTTTTTCTTCATATTTTAAGCCAGATTCTTCAATGATAAGCTTAATTCTGAGTGTAATTAGAGTACAGCAGTTGGTGTCAAATCATATCCTTTGTTTTAAAAACTAGATGGGTGAGTAACTATCAGTGAAGCTTATTTGATCTTTAATTTTGAAATTAAGAAGGCAGAAAGCATATACATATTGTGTCACAAACACAGTGAACTTTTCTACTAAGCTGAGCACAGATATTAAAAATGAAAATCAATTTTTAACTATATTAACGAATTCAAAAGTTTGAAGGCGTTTGTGACAATTTAACATTACTTTTAAGGACACACCACTATCTTCCATTTTCTTTCTCTGTACTTTATTAATAAAACATTCAGAACTTAAGTACACAGACAGAATTTGAAGGATGTAATTACCTGCCTGGCACACCAGAAAAGGCTGTTTCCCTGATTCCTCCAGAAAGAAAAGGGGTGCACAACCAATTATATAAATAGAAAGTAATGAGCATGAGAAAATCACTTTAGCCTTGAAATCACCACCATGGAGTGAACAAAAACCATCAGGGTAATGACACAGGTGGGACCTGAATAAGAGCAACCGTGCATTTCACTGGGAACAAGCAGGAAAAGAGTTGGCACATGAGCACCAAGCCCCCAAATGGATACCAGTCAGTATAGGGCTTCTCTTAACAAGTAGAACAATTCCTCTTTCTTTTCCTACTTTCCTATTTATTTTACATTTGAAGGGATTTCTGAGTTTGGGGTATTTACTTCTCTCTAGTAAGTATTATGTAAATTTCGGTCTTATCAACAAGCATTATGTACACAAATATGTAAATAAGACAGTGATGATTATGATTTGCATTCTTACACAATTGCATTGCACAAGCCAGATCCACATTTAAGCCCTTCAAATAAATAAATCTAAAGAAATGTGAAAAGACATACAAGTAAAACTGGAAAGCTGCTCCCTGTTCTTTGCAGACATATACACATCCTTCTACACACTTAGTTTCTTAATAACTGAGTCATAACTTCTCAGTAATTATGCTAGCATAATTATTTTAGTTTCACACTACTATGAAATTTCCACAATTTCTGAGTAGCACTGAGTTGCTGCAAATTTCCACCAGAACAGAATGTGACTCACAAGTCTTTACAGAAGGGAAATATCCTACTCTGACATTGTCAAAAATTACATAAGACAATTTTTCTCCAAAAGGAAGGATAACTCATGCCTAAGACTGGATTGATAAAAGAAACCAGGTTATGTTCCTTACTATTTCACAGTCTTTCATTATGGCCTAAGGCAAGTGGTTTAACCTCTGTGTATCTACTTGCTATGACTAAAATGAGTATAATAACATTTTTTCCCTTTATTTTTTGTCTGCCTTGCCTTTGGGTATTCTCCATCAAGGTATGTTTTTTCACTTTGACTGCAGTCCTGCTGAAGTGCACACTCTTCAACAGAATTACCCATGTATTTACTGTTGCACACATTGAAGGCAACCTGCTGCACTGGGAAAAGCAGCTACCACAACAAATCTTCAAAAACTCTGTGATGTATATAAATAAATAATACCTGCTTATCAAAGCCATTCATGTTTATTACATACTCTTATGAAAAAACTTTATTAAATATTTATGCCAGTAATATTTGTATATTATAAAAAGGAGTCTAGAACAACAACAGAGAGCTGTGATAGTTTAAAAGTACTCTTAAGCATAATTTCAATGGTTTTGCATATTGTAGCAAAGTTACAAGAGCTCAAAGTATGCAGGAGCAAGTTTCTAATAGGAAAGTATGAAATATCATAGAGAATAACCAAATTCAGGAGGTCTAAAATCCTTTGCAAAAACAACCATAGCTTGCAATGTAAAATCTATAATTTAGTGTAGTGTCAACATCGTCTTAATTTACCATTTTCTAGAGAAAGCATTCTAATTCTATAATGTAATATTTAGGTACTTACTGAAATACTGTTACCTCACTTCATTGAGATGACTCAATTAATATGTGAAAACAATGCATTGTAAGAATCATTCAGCTCCTGCAGCAGAAAAAAAAGGTGTTTACATGAAGTACATTTTTTTCGAGACCAACAAATAATGAGTGTGTGGCATGTGTCAAGCCTCTGGGTAATTCCTGACCCAGAATGTGCTTTACTCTATTTCTTTCTCCTTTTTTTCTTATAATTAGCTTAGCTTGAGAAAAACTTGCAATATCATTATGAACAATATTTATTAGATAACATACATTCAAAAAACTGATTTCCTAGTTGACAGGGACTCTATCACTGGCCACCACTACTGTCATTGCTTTATTCCTCTGGTGTTTTTCTGATGGTTTAAGCACAATGCCCACACAAGCATTTTTTCCTCACTCTCCTCTTCTTGTGCTACCTCAGATCAAACATCTTTTGTCTCTCCATTTTCAGTGCTCCATAAAACAAACCTGTTGTCAATCTGAGGACACCTGGCATGAACTTAGCAGTGGATTCTTTGACCTTTTTAACACATGGGGGTCAAAAATCACCATCAGCAGTTGGAGAGAAAAATGTGAAAGATCAAAGTCTTCCACTCCCACTACTGTTCTTGTTTTCCTTTGTTGATATGTGCTCTGCTGACAGAAACCAGCATTTTTTAGCTCAGAAGTGCAAATATTTGATAGGAAACTGAGGCCAGATGTATAAACCTAAACCAAACACCAAATATTTCTGTGATTCTTTTTACAGCAGTGGAAAAGGTCCTTTTGAACAAACAGAATCTTTCTCCTGGAGGGAGATGTTTGTAAATCAAACACTGTAGCTTTTATTAGTTGATAGACTGTTGATACTAAATAACAGCTGACTTTAAGCCCAAGAGCAACTGAATAGACTCCTTTCATTGTTGAGCTGAGCTATGCAAAAAGTAAACACCATAAATCATGAAAACTTTGCTTTGTACAAGTATTTCATGCTAGAAATATACAACATTTTGGTAGAGAAGGCAATGTTTTTTAAAAAACACTTTTTTTTAATCAGCCCCTCTGCAAATCTATATCTAACAGAAGATTATTCATTTTCATTCACTTTGCTTGAAACAAAATTTTTCTTTTTTGTTTTCCAACTATTACTTTTCTCTGCTGACCTTTATGTGGCCCAAATTTTAGAGGAATGTAATGGAAAAGCCTTCAAGCATCTTAACGGTTACAAATTGTTTATATTTCAAACCGACTCTATCTCAAATCAAATGTCAATATACATTTGGTCTCTTAAAAAGGCACAACATTCTTTTTGAAGTATGTTCAGAGAAGTATTGAAGAAAGAAAAGAATAAGAGTACAGAATCAAAAGAACGTGGTTTTGGTCTACAGATATACCTAATTTGTCTTGTAAAGTCAGACCTCAAGTTCTCTCAGCTATTCCCATTTTTTTGCAACCCAACACAAAACTGAATGATTATAAAGAGTGAAGGCACCAATGAGGAAGCAGCAGATAAAATTTTACTTCACTCATCAAAGTATCAGCAAAATCTGATACAATTTTGACACAAAGCCTCTTATTTTCTTAAAGTGTTTTTTTACACCACTGTCACACAGAGTGTCATGGTCTCTCAGTGTGCTAATAATCTAGGAATCTTAACAGAAATCTACACATGTAAATACAGTTAAGCTGCCTGTATATGAAAATAATATAGTTTAGTGTTGAGGTTTGTTGAGGATGTATTGTTTGGCGTCAATAATCTTTGGAGAAGCCAAAGCCTTTGTCCATGTCCCTCCTGGTATGGAGACTACAAAGATGCTGCATGCCATCTCCTGCACAATTTAAGATTTGGCTGCTGCTAAAGACCAAGGTCTCTCTCTCAAGTGGACCCAATAATCACACAGGGGTCAGAATGAGTGTCTAATTCCTGAAAAGGGTAAAATCTAAGAAATCATCCAGTTGTTGAGTTCCTTTTATGCATACAAGACCAGGCCAGGTACATTATAAAGCACTAACTCGTAAAATCTGTGAGTTTAAGTCAAGTATCAAAACATAGCACATGTTGAAAATTACTGGATGATTTATCAACTAACCAAAATGTTTGAACAAGTCCTTGGAGGATTACAATGCAGAAGTAATTTCCACACCAACTTAATCAATCCCCACTACAATTTCCATGATTTTATGTTTTTAGAGAATTTTGATGCAGTCTTAATTCCCATAGCTTTACCATCTGCACAGCATTTTTATGAAAGGTAATTTTATCCCCTCTACCAACCTGTTAAATATTGTCATGGGAGGATTTATTAGTTTCTATGACTCCAGACAGTATTTTATTCTTCCTCTGTTGTCAGCTGGCAGACCCAACTTCCTAATTTTATCAATCGAAAGCATAGAAACCATTCATTAATAAAATACTCCAATTTACCTCTTCTGTGAGTCAAGAGCAACACTTGCCTTTCAGCCCGGAGCAGACAACTTCTTTCACAAAAAGAGAGTGAGAAGAAGAAAGTTTTTCTGTGTGATGCAAATCTCTGTAAGTTTAGAACTCTAGGTAGAGCTCCCCCCCTTTCTAATGAGAAAATCCTTCAGAAGTATGATCATAACAGAAGTCTAATTGCTACAATTTGTTGGAGAAATGTAATATCCCATTAAGCTCTAAGCTTTTTAAGGGCACTAAACTCATTTTACCCTTAAAATTCTACACACACTACTGATGCTCTTTAATTATTATAGTGCGGTGATTAATAAAAGTAGAAATGAGCTCAGCAGTCTGAGCACACGTGAACTGTATCTGCTTTAGGGAAGCCTGAAATGCATGGCAGTGGATTCCTTCCAAAAGTATTTATCAGAAAGCTGTTTATCTTCTGTAGTAGAGCTTGATTCATACTCATTCCATTTGTGTCAATGAATGCAGCACAAGGCCTTTAATACTCCCTGGTTGGTAGCTAATGCCTTTAGCTTTCCATTAGGTAATTTGAAAGACCTATTCATTTTTTTTCACAGTCAGCTAACTAATTCTTTAACACTTCATTTCAATACCACTAACACTTACTAAGGGATTGACTTCACTAAGTGAACAATCTCAGCTGTCTCAACATTTCATCACTACCTGACATATATAGCTCTGTTTAAATCAATGAATCACACTGAGGTAGGTCTATCCCCCTAAGCTTTTTTTTTTACATCTAGTCCCAGTGCTCCTCTTTATTGTTCAACATGGAATTTCCAAGATCTGTGGAGAGGATGATATAAACTTGCATCTTACCCCCATTTCTATACTCTCCTTCCATACAAATTAAAGACCATCAGCACTACATCTCAGGAACTAGGATTTCAAAATGCTTCCTCTCTGATGCACCTTGTGGCAAAGGTGGCAAAGGAAAAACTGATTCTTTTTTTGCAGCAAAGACAATCACATATCATGATGACAGGCAGTGTGTAGGAAAGATGAATTGGGTTCCTCTTTTATCCCAAACTTGTCAGAATTCATTCCCTTCCAGCCCAATTCTATCAGGTACACCAAGGAAGATTATCAGGCATAAACTCATTAAAAGTTTTCAAGATGAATCAGTGAATGCAGAGTGAGTTTAAATTTCTCTTGGCATCATCTTAGACTAAAAAATACAAAGGTGTAGCTTATTTTTTCCAGGTGATCTTTAAATAAGAGAAAACTTGTAGAATTTTATCTCCTAGCATGTCTGTCTCATGTACAGCTGTGTATGAGAATTTCTAGTAAAAGATACAAGTGCGCATTAGAAATAAAACATCACTTAATTTAATTCTTTCAGTGCCTTCACTTAACAGTAAAGACGGGCCCTACCAAGGTGCAGAACATGTGGCTTCTGTTGCCAGCCTGCTTGAGCATGGTGTCTTTGCTGTTTCTGCTGCTCTGAAGAAGTTACTGCTCCTCCAGAGCCAACTCCTGTGTCTCAAATGCATCCCCACAGGGTGTTGCACAAAGTTACTTGATTTGAATCTTTTAGAATCTCTTCTGTAGTTGAATAATGACAGAATTTAAAATTTTTAATACTAAATAGCTCATTACTGGCACACACAAGTTGTATGTCACCAAACCTGGCATTACCAGGTTTGCATTACACTGTTTAAAACACAGAAAGAAATAAACAAAAAACAAAAAAACAAAAAAAAAAAAAAAAACAAACAAAAAAAAAACAAAAACCAAAAACCCCCCCACAAAAAAAAAAAAAAAAAAAAACCAACCAAAAGCAAAAACAAAAACAAACAAACAAAAAAACCAAAAAAAAAAAAAAACCAAAAACCCACAGGTGGAAAAATACCCAACCAGCTGTCGGGTGTGTCCTGGAGGGAAATTATTCAGATGAGAAAATACTGTTTCTGGAAGCTTCTTAGTATTAGTTTAGTGATCCAAAACATCAAATGACCTTTGTCTTTCCAGAGGAATGTCAGCTGAGGAAGAAAAGCTGGTGTTTGCCTGTATGATGCCTGCCACTGTGGTCCCTGCAGGGCAGCTCTAAACTCCTTTGTAAGTTTCATTTCTATGAAAAGCAGAAGGAACAGGTCTCAAATAATCAGTTGGTTTTGTGTGCCGAGGGTCAACAGTCACCTTTCTACCCAAGTCTGAGTGAATTCCTTGGCCAACAGAAAGCAGGTGTCAACTTAAATTCTACATTAACAAATGTTATAGCAGATATAGAATATTTTGATGATTTACTGGCATAAGAAATTATACTTTTATGAAATTTAAAGCTGTCTTCTGCACTTTAAGAGTTACAACACACTATTATGATAATTACATAATTTTCAAACTTTTATATTATAACTAAAACCCCATTTAGGTACCTAAAGGCATCCAGTTTTCAAAGTATAACTAAACCTGACCAGAAGCAAGAAAGAAAAATGCAGGAAAAGTAAATAAATGCAAATAAATTACATAAAGTTTTTCTGGAGTACAAAGTACTACAGTACTGAAGAGTGGGTATATAGATGTATTATCTTGGAATCTCATCACCATGAAAGATTTCTACAGAGAAAAGCAATGAAATCTTGTATAAATCAGAACCAATTCACCTCCTTCATGACTGCAAAGCCTCCTGTTACTTCTACTGTCGGAAAAGAGAATCACTTCATAGGAAACGGTAGAACCAGCTACACATGCTCAGCACTGGAACACAAAAATCACATTATAAGATCACTACTGAGTTCTTTTAACTCAGACAAAGCCCTCTTGTTAGCAAATGATACTTTGTATTTGGCCACGATTTGTAAAAGCACATAATATTTTCCATTTGTATCATAAATTTCATCACTGGATATGAAAGTCAGCTAGTGGTTATTGGCTGCCTATGTACACTATGTACACTATGATTCTTGAGAGATTGTCTGTTCTTTATGGGTAGAGAGATGGAAGCACCAAGTGAACTGATACAATGTCGTCAAGGCCTGTGGAAGAACAGGATGGGAAAGTCAGTCTTCCTGGATCCCAGTTCCGGTGTTTTCACTACCAGAACACCTTTCCTAAGTTTAAGCACCCTTGTTACCAATTTTTAGATTAAAAAGACAGCAGGAAAAAGAAAAAAAAAACAGAGTTAAAAAGAGAGGTCATGCATTAGTCAAAATACTAAATAAGCCACCTTTGAATGAGTGTTGATTTCATTCTCTCTCTCCTAATTTTCCAGAGTAGATTTGAAAATATAGAAATAAAAGGTAAATCATTACTGATGGTTTTTGGGAG
Organism: Agelaius tricolor; assembly: GCF_023055355.1. Classification (NCBI taxonomy): domain Eukaryota; kingdom Metazoa; phylum Chordata; class Aves; order Passeriformes; family Icteridae; genus Agelaius; species Agelaius tricolor. The sequence goes on along the minus strand of NW_027269271.1, from coordinate 17,433,220 downwards.
CTAGGCCTGCTTCAACAAAATACACCTATCTGTAGGAAGAATAATTAAAAGTCACCTACAGTATTTTGCAGAAGTCCTACATAAATAAAATGGGTTTGGAAGAGAACGTGAAACATCAAACATCCATTCTCCAGTCTCAAATATCTCTGTTCAGTAATTTTTAAGACTTTCATAAATTCTAAAAAACAAAGCTGTATCTCAATTAAGGGCTGCTGAAGGGAGAATAGTATCCTATAACACTGACATCTGGACTCCTGCTAGCACATGTAATGTATATCTGTCACTGACAGCTTATCAGGTTATATATCATTCTGAACCATTAGTCATGTCTTTCTCAGCAAGCACAGGAATCTGCAAAACCAACACAGACATAGAAGAAGTACCTCTGAGAGGACAAATTCACTTACATGTAACAATCTTAGAAGGTAATCATAGCCATTAATATAATGCAGACCATAAATGTCAATACAAATAGTCAAGAGTATGTCAACAAGCAGGGCATGGACATGACTGATCTAAACAATAAACTTATGGGAAATGATAACTTTGTGAATATCCCCAGCTATGGATACACATTTAATCTCCATGTGCTAAAGATACAAGAGGAAAAAATTCAAAGTGATTTCATAAGAGAGGGGGGAAAAAAAATCTGTTCCTATTTCCATAGCCTTGTAAAAGAGCTTCTGAAAAACGTCCAAGAAGAATGTAGTGTGCCCCAGCACAAACTTATTCAAGATGTAACTAGCAGATAAAACCCTAGACATGACACCAACTGGTTAAACAGAGGCAGGCTCCACATGCCTTGTCATTTGATCATGATAGAGATTGATCATTCCTGTTACTGGACTAGACTGTAATGAAAAGCTTCATGAATGTGTTAAGGCCATTTTAAGAGCTCACTAGAGACCCAAGTGTGGAAGGAGCATGCCTGAGCCAAGTTCTACATGCAGTCCCTACACCATCATGAATAATGAACTGTTTCAGGCAAAAAACAAGATATTAAAATGAGAATTTTTTTCTGACACAGAGTATTTGGACCATTTGGTTGAATCCACAAACTGAAGAGTAACTTAATGGGAGAGGCAGGGATTTATACACTATCAGGACAAAAAAAGTATGAACAAGCCTTATAAAAGACTCCTGTGAAGAGCTGCTGTTTGCAAACACTTACCTAGAACAGCTGTTAATTACTTCTAAACATGGCAGGTTTTAGAAGTAATTAACAGGTTGTTTGCTTGCAAAAACAAAGTGAAATTGCTGTCAGGAACTGTACAGCACACAGGCTTTCCCTGCCTGTTGGGAGCTTGACAGATATCCATAAGTTTAGGATAATATTAGAAAACACGTATAAAAAACAGTAACTAATTTATTTTCATAAGAAACTTTAGTATTAAATGCATTAATTTAATTATTATCATTTCCTGCTAGCATCTGAACACTCAAATTTTAGAAGTTACATACAATTGTAGGGGGCTATAGTTCCGCTTAAAATTCTGCCTAAAATTCTGCTTATTTTCCCTTCTGAAGTATATGCATTAAAAATAGAAGAAAAGAGTTTATCAGAAAAATCCGACCTCCCAGACTCAATTCTCTCAGTGTCTTTATTAGGCCATGGCCATGTTCCTCAATTCTGCCAGAAGTGACAGTCTCATTATCATAGTAGAATAGTGAAAAAAAATTAGACTCTGTAGGGACCACTGAAAATTCTGAAAAATAAAAAATTGTTTCAGTGTGAATAGTGTTTTATTTAAGAGCTCAGAATGGGATAGTTAATCTTTATGAAACAAAATTAAATGTTGAAAAATTATTTCAAATTTAAGTAAAAGTATTTTAAATAAAAATAAATTTTTATACATTTTAAATGGGCCATTGTATGAAAATAGATATTATTTTATTAGATAGTTCATTATAGTCAAAACTATTTCTTATTGGAAATGCTACAGTTGTAAAATGTTTGCCCACTTTATTGCTATATAGGGGGAAAAGAAGTCAGTGTACAGATAATACAAATTTTGTGATGCACGTACAAATGTGGTCTATTCCCCAGAATGGACCAGATTCATAGTACCACATTTTTGTAACACAATGTGTTGTAACTGATGGCTTTTAAGAACTGACCTATTTCAATTAATGATCCTTATCACACTGTTGCACATTTGATGGGAAGCAGCATGCTTTATTTGCTGATAGTATTCAGAGCTGAGATTATGATTTAATTACAATCAGAGATCTTTCCATTTTGCCTAGAACATCAATTACAGCGACAAAAGTCTTAAAAGAAAAAAATAGCATATGGCTAATGGACTGGCTGAACACACAGCTGCCCTTTCCTTTAAAGGGCCTTCCACCAAATATTCAATTGATGCTTACTAGCAGCAGGAATTCACTGAATTCTGCTCACAGCATCAAAGAGAATGCAGGAAACACATGTTAACACTTGCCTTGATGCAGGGGAAGTGCCACTCTCTTAAATGCATCCCATAATATCACGTGGATTAAAAGACAATTGAATACATTTTCATATCCCCTGAATGGAGTCTAAAGCAGAAACAGAGATGTGGGATTTGGGCCAGCCCCCTTGGTGAGGGATGCCTTAGCAATGGCCAGCTAGAGCAAAGTGTGGGTCCTGTCCAGGCAGCAGAGCCATCCATCAGGGGCCTTGGAGAGATAAGGGAGGTGCTGACATCCCTGGGGAGAGCAGCTACAATTGCACACCCTGCACTCCTCAGACATCTGTCACCATGAGATATAAACATTTATGGCAGTGATAACAAACCACTTACCTTATTTGACCATTCTGAACACCAGTGGAATTCAAGGAATATCATAGCAGTGTGATGTGTTTCTGCTAGAGAAAAGTGGTATCACTCCTGCAGTGGTTTTAGGTGGTGTAAATCAAATTGTGCAATCTTTCACAACAAAAGTGCAAGACTCGCAAATGCTACACAAATATTCTTGATCACTGCAGTGTAATCAGGTGACTATAATACAGTAATTAACTTTCTGTACAGTGTTCTTGTGACAGAAAATTCAATATTTTCACTTTAAAGCCAGCAGGAGCTGGTGATCAGCACTTCAGTTGTATCTCTTCGTTGGTAACTTTTGAATAATTGTTATGCTAATTAAAATTTTCACATTTGTCTGCAAAACAAAATCAAAATCAACATGTAAGAAATTGAGCACATTGCAGCTTAAGTGAGAAACTTTGTCTAAAACAGAGTGAAGTAAAAGCATATTTGATTGATGAGGTCTAAAATTAGAATCATAGCATTTGACTTCTCACATTTCAGAAAGGATTTCACCTATGAACACCAAACAGGATTCTTAGCCTTCCTTCTTAGCCAGGATATATAACAAACATTTGTTGAGAAAGTTTATTTTTCAAATTCTTACCTATAAAGCAAGTTTGTTATCACTGTGAGAACTTGTATTTACCTGAAAAAATATAGTTCACTTTCCAAAAATCCTTTCAATTCAAAAATAAATAATGTGAACACTAAGTGTCTGTATGGCCTGGAGATGCTCTATGCCTTTAGTATTTGGGTGACATTTCCTGTGTATTTGCTTACTTTAAAGTATATTTGAATGTTGGAACTTCTACAGTGTTCTCTTAAAATGCCACTACTCTGAAAAGTGACTTCTAAAGACAGGATTGTTTGACGTTTGTTGTTTCTTAGTGATTTTGGTGCCAAATATGTTTCAGTTCAATGTCAAAAAGATTACTCTCTCTCTCTGATTGTTAGATCTGCAAATTGATCCTTATTTCAAAGAGTCAAGAGGCTCTCATTGCTAAAATACCTATAGGTTTTCCATGTTCTGTATTTTGTTGCAATTACATTAATTGAGAGGCCAGTGTTCAAGGAATGTGCATTCTATCAATATTATTTCTTGATGATGCAACATAAAAGATAGCATCTTCTCTATGCTTTAAAAATATTTTTTAAAAATAGAGTCTGTGTATTCTTGAGCAGGCAGATAAAATCTTTTGCACTGTGATCTGTGAAGTGAAAAAACCCACCAAACTTAGAAGTAACTAAGTGATGCAGTTCATAATTTTAGAGATCTTTTTGAAATCATTTTTAGGCAAATACAGCACAATACTGAAAAAAGTTTCTTACACTGTTGGTTTGTGGATCAGACAGAGGGATCTTGAACAGAAAAGCCAATTAAGAGGTAAGGGAGGATCCCACAGTCACAGAGAATATTTTTTTCTTCACTTTTGCTTTGAGGCTGCCCCATGTTTGCCTAACTGCGTCTGATTCCTCAGGGCTAAAATGGAATACACCTCGTTACAAAACATTTTTATTATATTTGGACAAAAGCTTCTTAAACACAGCAAAATTTTGCCTGTAGAGAGGAAACAAATTTTGACTCATTTTTCACCTTGAAACTTTGATTATTGAAAAAACTGAAAGAAAATGTATCGACTGGGCAGCAGATCACGAGGATTGTGCATTACCTCATTTGGCTTAGTAACAAGGAAAATTGTGCCAACTGATTTTACACTGTAGATGACTCTAGATCTGTCCTTGATAACTATGCCTTATCTATCATTAATGATCTGTTTACTATTTGAACAAAGCTAAAGTCCTCCATTTACATATATAGTAAACATCTCTTCCCTTAGCAAACAGATTTGACTCTGTCCTAGACTGCACTAGACTCCTTAGTATACACAAGACTCAATTGTCTCTTCAAAGAAGGTTATCCTCTAAAGTTGATCTTTTTACTACAAAAAATACCCCTCTGTTCTTTTAAGAACTTAAGTGTTTCAGTCTTTTGCATAGTCTCAGTGTCATTTTCAATATTTAATATTTGGACTCTTATAAAAGAAAAAACAACCCAAATTCTATTCAAAACTCATATTAATAACACACTGCTTACCAGAGTTCTGTGTCAGAACTCACAAACAGACATTCATACTAAAATACTCTTTAGTGATTAATTCTTCTCTCCCAGCACCTGTAGAGTCCTGTTAACTTTGCTCATGAAATCTCTGTGGCAAGGGTGAAAGCAACTCTTTGACCCCTTCTTGTAAACAGTTAACCCAATAATCAATCCTCTTCCCTATTGGCTGTTTTTTAAATTTTGTTGTCTAGAAGCTATTCAGGTAAAGAACTTCCAAGTTGACTAGATGAGTTTTAGATGTTTTCCACTTAATTATACAGGGATTTACACTCTTTCTTATGAATGCCAGATATCCAAGGACATCAAGAATTCTATACAAGAGAGAAGTCAATATGAAGCAGGTATAATCAGATCCAAGTACACCTTCCTCTACAAAGTAAAAAAAAATTTCTGAGATAAGTCAAGGCAGTTTATCAGTAATTTAAGATAGAAGTGCTTAAAAACAGTTGAATTTAGAGAAAAAAAAAAAGTCATGCAGGCCAAAAAATGCAGAGCTAAACTTAACGTGTATCAATATTCCTATCATCTGAGCATAGTTTATCGTTGTCATGTACTTGAAATTAAAATGCTAAAGACGAATCTTAGAATGCACAGCATTTTCCAGAAGATAAATCCAAAAGGAGTGAGAAGAATTTAATCAACAGGTGAGTAACATTCATTACTGCTGGCACAGTTACAGGCTGCACAGCAGTCCTCAAGAGGATAAGAGTGGCTGGCAAGGATATGTGGTTTCTCAGTGAGACAGCATTTCCTGTAGGGCTGCTCTTATCCTATCCATTAAAACTCATGCCCATGAAACCCAGGTTATGGTGAACTAGAATTCTCTTAAATCCTTTCCTATTTTGTGAACACGGGTTCAGTTTCTTTGTGAGTGTACACTGTAATATTGCTACTGACTTCAGTGTACTATAGCACCTCACTTTAGCTTAGGTTGGCTAAGTATTAAAATTCTGTAGATTTTAATTCATTAAAAGTCTAGAGGTTTCCCCATATTCCCTTTTCATTTGCTAATTGAGATAATTCTTATTATTTGTTTTTCTCTCTAAAAGCTGACTCAGCACCTCTTTCATTCCCTGCAAATTAACATTTTATTGTTGTGAATGTTGACACAGAACATATTTCTAATTGTTCAATAAATACCATGCCATACAGAAAAAACGGAACAAGTAACTTCTGGGAAAGAAAAAGACTGTGAGTCCTTTCTGGAATCTCATTTATTGTATCCTGTTACAATATCAAAGGCATTATGCTTAAATTAAAGAAGCAGAAATAAGAGAGACCATTCAGAAAAATGAAAATTTTCTCAGGGGATTAGCTTTATTCTAACCCAAAATTATGTATATATATATATATATATATATATATATATATGAAAATCTTCATTATCAAATAAAATACTAGATGTTGTGACAAGGTTTACTCTAGTAATCCACAACTGAAAAGATTTCTGGTAGTCCTCTGGGTTAAAAAAAGCCCCTGGGACAATTTATGTAACAGGAGTACGATCCAGAAAGAAAAAAAGGCTTTGAGGATTTGAGGATTCACACTACTTTAGTAGCTGTACTTTTAGCTTTGTTTTCCATGTCATCAACTTCAAGAGACTAAGATTCATTGCCCTCTGTTCCCTTATTAACTGTGCTATCAAAGGCTTATGATCCCTGCATGACTTCAAGATCTCACTTCAACATCAACTTGGTTCAAGATCGATTCCACTTTTTGTCAATATTATTCAAAGACTCTGGATGTGCATCTCATCTTTTATTTAAGGCATCTATGTATTTAGTCATACCATGATAAGTACAGGTCTGATAAAAGCAGGTACAGTTGTAACTTCAGCTGAACCGAACCTACTGAAACTAGAACTGAACATGACCAGCTAGCATTCGAATAAAAGTCCACCCATGTGGGTAAAATCCATGTTTATTGTATTGTCATCTCCAAATAATATGTCATCAAGTAGATTTTTACTAGAAAACTCTGCTATGAATAATTTTAAGATGCAATCCTAACCCACCCTAAGAATTTCAGTTAATAATCTTTAATGATTGGTGAATCCAATTAATTCGTGGTCTTCTGTAATTACTAGCTGATCACAAATAAATCAAAAATATCTACCAGCCTGTATTAATCAGCAATTTCAAATTGTTATTGGTGTTGACTGTATGCATATGAAATTTGTTTCATATACAAAATAAAAATCAGTCAAGAGGATCTTGACTAAATATACCATTCACAGTACATTTTAGTTGTCTGATTACAGAGCCTAAGAGTGAAATTCCAGGTGCCCTCATTCCCAATTGTAACATCATCCTGTGTTCTTTCAAAATGACCCCTTCTATTGCTCTTCTTCCTGCAATCACTGTTACACTGTCTTTCAGCAAAAGATAGGCTACTCCCCAAAATAAAAGCAGCAGGTATGTCAAAAGAATAAAAAAAAGTGGAATGAAATCACCTTAAAAATTGAATTAGCACTGTCTTGTAGCATTTGCTCTGTTCTAGCAACTGACTCTGAGGATCACACAGAGAACAATGCACTCTGAAACTTTAACAAAAAAAGGGATTAAATTACCAGATACTTAGATGGGAATGAGCCCCTCGAATCATCCTAGCAGGCTGTCATTAGTTTAATAGGTTTCATTCTCCATCAGCCTGACCCTGGTCTATCTCATCTCAACACTGGGATAACAGAAGGTGTGAGGTAGAGAGCTGAACATCCACACTAGAGACCTTTTGCAACCACCCCCTCCCTGCTCTCTGCCACAGGAGCCTCTTCACTTCACCAGGCAGGTGAAGCACATTCAGGACTGTACACACAGTCTTGGCAGCTGTCCTGGACCCTCAGCTCTCCCTTTGTGCTGAGGAGTAAACCACCAGCTTAACAAAATCATTGATGGCATTTCAAAGGTTAAAACAGCAGTGCAAGTATTCCCTCTTACTTTCTCTCATCTCTCTAGAGGAGACACTACTAGTTCTTTGAAACAGTAAATAAACCTTAAACCTTTACATGTTCAAAGGAAATTCTGGCTTGTCTCGGAGAGCATTCCTTTTGACACAGCCTCCAAAAGCCTGCTCCCTGGCAAGTTCATCCTGTTTCTCAGGCAAGACCTGGGTATTCCCTGCTGTGACAGAGCAAGCCCTTCTTCCCCTTCTCCCTCAGTGGAAAGTACATCTTCTTTCTAGCCAGGCTAACCTTTGACTTTGTCTCGAGCATAACAATATTCTCTCTTTTGAAAGCTTCCTGGAGGACTTCTGCCTTTAAAGCACAGAATTGCCCTAATTGGACCTCCAAGAATGACTGTCATCTCTTTTTCACATTACTTTACAAACCCACTACGCTCCCCACCTCTCTACTCCGTGGTGTTAGATTTTGTTAGGTTTCAGATTAAAATAAATTAAAGGCAACTGCATGAGGTTAAAGGCACTTTAGGGTTTAAACCACTGTTATTGCAGTAGCTCTCTCTCTCACGTGGCACTATCCTGCATCCATCACACTGTCAGTTCTCTTTTCAGTGTACAATTGACAGAGAACAAGATGGAAACAGTCCATCAATCTAGTGTCACAGCTGTAATAAAAGTCTGCAGAAAACCTGTAAAACTGCTTACACTCAGCTAGAGCACCAGTGTGCTGGCTGGTGTAAAGTATTCAAGAGACCTGCAAAGAGGTAGCATGTCAGATGGAAAAACTGCCATTGGAGGCATTTTACAAGTGCTAAGTGCTTGCAGATATCTCCCTGTCACAACAGGAGAGAATGAGAACTGCACAAACAAACAAACACTTCTGCAGTTCCCACACTGAAGCGCAGATAATTCAGCTATGCTTTCATCTGTGTACCTGCATCTATTATACTCATTACTATGCAAAGGGACAGTCACTCGAGCCACAAAGTACTTCTCTAAGTAAACAACTAATTCATGGGGATTAAACATGCAACTCTTCTCCATGAACAGATAATTTTCTATGTGTTTTCCATGTACACAATTTATTTGCCACACTTGGAAAATTATAGACAACACACCTGAGGTGGATTTCTTGTACAAAAATACTGAAAGCCACAGCAAAGAGAGGATTGAAAGCTTTCAGAATAAAGAACACATAACATGTAAGTCTTTACTTATAGTTTACAATGTACAAAAATTCCATGGAAAACGTTTCAGATACTCTGCTCACAAAATAAAGATTTTATGAGAAGAAATATGAGACACAAACCCTGCTATCTACCATTATTCACATTCTTGGGAACAAAAATGCTAAAAGCAAATAGGTAAGTGAAGAGACAAGTCACCACAAGGGTGTAGGGAGTGTTTTTAGGTGAATAGAGAAGCATAAGAAACCAAATATACTAACAATATAAGGAGGGGACAGACTCTTAGGAAAAATACATGGAATAAATTCTGCTTTAGAATACAGTAGATATCTAGAAATATATATGCAAGTTATAATGTTGTTGTTGTTTTGTTTTTTTATTTTTTAATTAAGCCTGATAGGAATTACATTTAAAGAACCAATTACATTTTAAAGAGGATCAGGAAATACCCTCATCATCCTATTCACTCACAAGAAGAAAGCAGTTGGTATATTAAATTGCTGCTTTGCAAAACAAAAACTAATCACAGAGTATCTTCAGGGACATTCTAACAGATTACTTTTACTAATAAAATAGAAAGTAGCTCTTTAAATTGTTTATTTGTCTTTTAAGTGATTGGCTCTTCTTCAGTACCATAATCTACCACAAAAAGGTGGTTACAAAGCAGCTCAATTCCACAACGTTTTCAGGCTTTCTTCATAGCCTCTTTGTCAAAAATTCACTGGAGGAATGGTTTTGTTTATCAAATCATAATCAGATGTTTGCAGGGTGACCCAGAATGTGAGCAATGGCAGATGTGTCTCAGACTTTGTGTCACAAGATAATGATTTGAGTTAACAAAAATTGTTTTGGTGAGGTCACGGATCTTTCTATCATCAAATAAGAGTTCAGCAATCTGAGTAATGAGGAGCAGCAGGAAAAGCAAGTGAGAGAATAGAATGAAAAATAACATTTCTGCTCTTTCTGGTTCATTGAGACTAATCCTTTAACTGTTGTAAGAAATAAGATTTTTCTCAGTTTTAAATAGCAGTTTCACTTCCTCCTTTACATGGACACCAAAAAACCTGTTATAATGCCCAAAACAGAGAGCTGCTAAAGTCTGGGATTTAGAATCATTCTTACCACATTGGAAATTGATCTCTTTCTGATAGATGTGAAGGCTTTTCTGACACAGGATAACCAAGAAAGGCAAGGGGAACATTGAGGAGTTTTTATCATCCCAGCAAACAGAGTGGTTGCATGTTAAAAGACCCTCAAAGCAAAGGAATCCTCTGCAACACAAACAAAGCTCACACTTGCATTATGGAGGTGACTTCTACACATAACCCTCTCCCACCAGAGCCACACTGGACACTGTGTGCATGGCCATGCCCTGGTTGGTTTGCACTGTTCATCACTCTTTTGATTATTTTTTCCCTGCCCAGAGAAGAGAGGAGATGGAAGTTTCTCCTTCTCCCCTCCCCATTATCAAAAGCCCTTAAGTGCTGCAAAATCAGCTTTATGTCACACCTCCAGCTACCTGAATAAGCATGAATTTTGTGGAGCAATGGGGTTTAAAAGGAATTTCAATGATTCCAACTCCCAGTATGTAAGACCATGTTAATACACAGCTGTGCAGGATGCTACTTTAAATAAGGGCTGAATTCACCCTCCCTGATAAAAAAGATGCAGTGAGGGAGAGAGAGTAATAAGGCAGAACACCACCTTGTTAATAAAGATGATGGAAAGAGCCCAGTAGGTTATTGCTTCCAGAGGTGAAATAATACTCATGTGGCTCTAAAACTATGGATGTGCAAAAGTAATGCAAATTTTCTCTGATACTGCTGCTTAATGGGACCACAAAAGCAGGGCCTTCCCAGGTGCAGGAGGAATTATCATGCCTGGACTTGCAGAGCCTCTGCCCAGCTAAACACCCTGCAGGTGTCTAAGTTTGGAAACTGGCACTAGAGTGCTGTGCTCTTTGAAGTCCCCTTGCTGTGACTGGCCCCAGCCTATCCAGCATAAGAGATCTCCTTCCATTTTAAGTTCAGAGGATCAGTATTGATGTCCAAAATGTGGTATGAGCTTAAGCAAACATTTTCTGAGAAAATCAGTACCAAGAATCCCAGCTTTTCTACACCTCTCAGAGCTGCGCCATATCCAGACATGCATGTGCCTTTTACAGGTTCTTTGTTCCAATACTTTTTCTCAGACAGCAGAAATGTTTGGTCTACCTTAACTCTGAACAAGTGGCATCACCACAGATAAAAAGAAATATTAGCCCTGAAAGTGGTAACTATCCTTACGGGAAGTCATTTTTCGTTACCTCAAATATAAAGGAGAATTAACAGCAATTAGTGCATATTGCAGATTGTGTACACACATTTCGCATTATTTGGTGATTTTAATTGTTAAGTCTCACCCAAACAGGATTTTGCAATTAGTCTTTTATCTATCTGATGCATTCTCAGCACAGTGTTAGGCAGGACAGCTTTGGATAAAGAATGTTCAGATGTTTGTCTTAGATTAAGTAGGAGGGTGTTAATTGGCAAAACAGTTCATGATTTTCATATTTAATATGAAATTTAATATGTGGCATATCTTCATGTAAGGAAGTGGGAACTACATTCTGCATGCTGTTTTTTCTTTGCTGGTCTTGAAATGAATGATACATGTTCTTGCTAGTAAACAGATGGCCATTCATTTCCATGCCAAAGTAATGGTAGGTTTTTTGCCTAGATTTTAACATCGGCCCTAGATTTATCTATTGTTATATTACACTTGGCTTTCTTAATTAGAGAGAGTGAGTGTAATTTGAAGGCTCTGTTGGGATACATTTTTGCAACTACCCCATAGAGTCTTCCTGACTCTTGAGAAATCCCAAAACACTTTTTTTATTTTGGCAGCTCCTGTTTTCTGAGTTTCCTTCTTTTTTTCAGCAGACAATGCCTTCCTCTACATCTCACAAACAGACAGTAAGTGGAATGCTAACATCCCATATGGCTTCTAAATTCTAGTTTATTGAGTTCACTGAACTCTCTTGTTCACATGTGGACACACTCCTGTTTCCATGTTTTCAATGGTTTTGTGCCAGTCCTTAGATAAGGACATAAGGACTCATTAAATAGAATTGTCAGTGATCTCATCCGTCCATTATTTTGAAGACTTACATCCTATGCTTGTCTGATTGTACAGATATAGCTTTTGTTATTTCTAGATTTTCTACCTCTGTTGATATTTTTTAAATGGAGTTTAGTAATTCTCCCTATATGCCCCTTTAGAGCATTACCTGGCACCTACCTGAAAGTTTATGTTGAATAACAGCTTCAAGCTGCTGTAAAAAATCACCTTGTGAGGACACTGTTTGGTTATTCATGGAGGTCTGCATTCTGCAGATTGTTCAGTTCTGATCTTTCAGAAACATTTTCATGAGCTAGAACTGTATTAGAAAGCTCATTCTCCACTGCAGCAAATTATTTAATGCAAATTATTGAGCTATTCTGCAACATTTCTAAAAAATATTTAAGGAAAAGAAAAGTAACAGCTTTCCATCCAGCTTATAAAACATTGCAAGGTCTACTCAGAGGTGCAATAGACTTCTTGTAAAGTCTTGGCACCAACAAATTTTGATCATTCATTCTGGTTCACGTCACAATCTTAAATGCAGGGATTTTGATCTTTGCAAAGCCAGTCCACGCTGAATTACCTTAGAAGTACTAAAAACATTCATCATACGTGTCCCTTTGCTATTGCTGTTTATTATTTGATCTAGGTTTATTTAAAGTGCTCATCCATAGCTCTGTTACTTATTTTGCTATTCATTTGCCTTAATCAGAAAATTCAGTAAACAGTGTTGCTATGGCAATACTGCAAATTTTTGTATGACCAGATTCTGGTCTACTGCAGTCAGTGCAAAATAATTTTAAAATCTTACTATTAACAGCTTAAGTGGTCCAGAGGTGCACCTAAAAATTCACCTCTCACTCCAAGAGCTGGCTTGCATGCTGGTATCAATTAGGGGTACACACAGGATATACTTTACTATTCACATTGATATTTGATGCATTAAATGGAAGGCTAGGCATGAAAGGGGTTTCTCTACCCTCATGCACCACAGAGGAGGTTTCTTAAACTCAGGTCTTCAAGGACCAACATAGCCCAGTGTTAAAGGCTGGAAATAGGTCAGAGATTCTCCATTAAATATGTAGTGACCCAAATTTCTATGCAAGTGGCACAGTGTAACAGTCCCTGCTAGTCCACAGTAGCAAGTAATGCAGAAATGCCACTCTTCAGACCTAGGTTCACAGGGTAGAAATTGTTTCCCCATTTTCCTTGTGCTTGACCCACATAAAGTCCTCTCAGTAAAGATTTAGTACTTGAATTAAATTCACTGATCCACAGTTGTATTTCTCCGGTGTGATTTAGGCTGACATAAAATGAAGAGACGAATAAGGCCCTGAGGGCTTCAGCAATGATGGGGCCTTTCGCAGGCCTTTTGGCGTGGGATGAGATTTTGCCCACAGTGAATACATAAAATAACTAGCTAACTCTCTTACTTTGAATATCAGTTACAAGACCAAGGAGTCTTCATTACTCTACTGGCTGGGGATTGAAAGTTCCAAAATTAGAAATCTACTCAAGAAAAAAAATCTGGGCATACTATAATTGAACTGGTTATGAAAAGAGCTGTGAAGAGACTGTAAAAGTGAGGCAGCAAATGTACTACTCAACAGAACAGCAGCAGCAAGAGGAATAGGCACTGCAAGTCATTTCTAGGCCAACGAGGCACAGAGGGGGATAGCAGCCAAAATAATGAGAACAAAGGAGAATTAAAAGCCCTTTAACAAAAGATTAATTTCAAATGTCTATAATAAAGTTACACAAATACTTCAGTCAATTTATTCTTAAAATAACACAAATTAATAATACTTTAATTTGAGATTAAATGCTCTCCTATAAAGTTTGTCAGTGTCTTTTAAATAAATTTATCTTAAGGAAGAGTCTCAAATTACAGCTTTTTACCTGTGCCCATTCTTTCTAGTCAAAAAGTTGTACTCCCTATTGCTGCCATGTAACTCACTGTCAACCCAAATTTCATTAGTACTGGATCCCCTGACACAGACCCCATTTCTTGTTTCCCCTACACACTGTAGGTATTTACAATGCACAAGCAGAGCGGCATCTGAGCACCCCACAACTGGCACGATCTCACATTTAACAAAATGATCATCAGCAATCAGCACAGAAGAACAAGCTCATTCTGAAGCATAAGTGTAAACCAATCCTACAGAGACACACTAATAGTTGTTACATCTATCAGTATGCATGCAAATATACAAATATCCCATTAAAGTGGATCTACATTAGTATTAAATAGCTCTCTTTCTTCTTGTCAGTTATATCAATACTTCTTTCCTTTTTCAAAAATAAAGTATTCCATAGCCCTGTAGTTAGTTCTTAGCCTAATTTTATGAAAATCTGACAAAATAAGTTAATTTTCACTATGTTCTGCATTCAGCCAAGACTTTGAGCTATATTTAGAATGGCAGCCCTTCCCCATCCCCATTGATACACTAATCTATACTAATTTTTTATACTAATGATGCACTAATTTTGATATGCTAATTTCTTTCATAAATCTCATTGCATAAGTACTGTAAGTTCATTATAAATATAACCAATAATGAATCCAGCTCCAAAATTATGAATAAACTATGCTCTGGAGTTTTTCCAGTTTTCAAAGAAAAAGAATTTTGTCTGAGAAATAGCTGAAGAACCAACCATTTAGATGTGACAAAGAAATTTAATATTGTAATAGGAAATTTCTGAAATCAATATAATAGACAGCCTCTGCTGGATGCACATAAAACCCCTGAGTTAAACGACTGTGTCACTGAAGCATTCAGAGACAGGGGATGGTTGGAAGCCCAGCATGTGTTTGCTGTAGTACTCTGCTGAAATCAAGCTTTTATTAAGCCACATATCTTACAGAAAGTTTCTTTATAGCACTTACTTTTTCTTTGTCCTAACTCTGTCTTCCAGTAGAACTTCTCCTCAAATTTTAGTGGCTGAGACAGACTACCAGGTAGGAAAACAGGGAAAGCTCTACAAGTCCCTTAAGCAGTATCAAATGAAGCTTTGTAGTAGGGAATTTTTTTCAAAATATATTTAGAAGGGAGCTGTCTATTTATGTCTAATTTTTTGTGTGTCTAAGTTATCTTGCAATGAATAAAATAAAAAGCAGATGATTTTGAGAGTTGCATTAGCAAGTAACAAGCACAAAAAGTTTGCAACTCTAGCTCATAAGTTTTTCCTTTCCCTTCATACAGAACTTAATAATTACAGAGCTTGCATATAGTTTATTCTGAACTACTACATTTAATAAGAGATTCTACTAGCATTAGTATTCGTGGACATCAAACAAAAAACTGGCTGAGGATGGCATATTTCCCTTCTAACAGGAAAATTGTTGTGTGAAACTGTACATAGTTCAAACAACTTCAAAAATAATGTTTAATATTTAAAGAAAAGTACTAGTCAAGGGTTTTATAACTTCAGTAGATTTTATCATGTATTATTTACCTATTGGAGACTTTGGAACCTGTTCTCTAACAAAAATGTAAAGATCGGTGCTGAAGTAGCCCTTCTAATTCTGTGAGAGAACTTAACAGAGGTTTGAGTTTATGATACCCTGATAAAAAGTGGTGAGTTATGTTAGCAAAGAAAATACTTTATGGCATTATTATGTTTTTTTATTCAGTTAGATTTAATTTTCAGTCACGCTAGTCTGAGTTAGGTAATTCAGAACTGAAGCCTAAAGAGAAGAGGAAAGAAACAAAATTGTCCCTCCTCAGTGCCCAGGTATAATCTTACTTTCTGCCCTGCCTACTGTGGCAGACTGAAACAGAAGCCCAGTTATACTGCAACATGTGGGCACCTCCAGGCATTAAAAAACCAAAATATGTTGAATTAAAATTGATTTTAAACTCACATATAAAATTCTCCAATTAAATAGTACTATATTTCAGAGGGAACAATACAACAGAATTTCCAAACACTCTGGTCAGAGTTGTGATAATGAAAAATCAAATGGGACAGGGGTACATGTTCTCAAGAGCAGAGCAAAAACCAAATAAGTTTAAACTTTTCCGTGTGGCATTACAAAGGCATGGCCTGCACACATTGCTGGTGAAGGAGTCTCGAGGTACATGGGCCAAAGGACACATCTGAACCAAAGAGTGTTCCTTCTCTGCTCTTTGCCTGCAGGTTTCCTCCCACAGGCTGGGTGCTCCTGGCAGGTCCCCAGAGCCGCCCCAGCAGATCTGTTGCACACACAGCCTGGAGCAGGCAGCCCTGGCAGCACAGCTGATGCTGGGGCAGGAGGCAGGGGCATTCCCTGACACTCAGCTTGTGTTTTTCCTGCTGGTGAAGCCCTCTTGAGCACATGGTTTAGCTGCCATAGGAGCATGAGGGATACTGTAAACAGCAGATCTATCACAACACTAAGGTACGCTAATCCCACCTGACTTGAAATCTTATACTTTGTCTGAAGGGGAATCAATAACACACATTTCACTTGCAACTAATCTTCAGTACAACATCAATAAAGAGTAGGAAGCATTAAGAAAGGAATGGATTTGCTATTCTTAAAATTATTCAGAAAATATCAAATACAGACTAACTTTAAATACCTTGCTATTTGTTCATGGTCATCCTTTAAGCAGAAAGATTTATTCAGCATTTATTCATTGAGTAAACTGCTGTGATTATTTTTTCAGTCATCAATCTCTTTTGCTTGAAGAGTCATTCAAAGAGCATGTACAGTGAACATTTTATGAGTTGCTTTTTATACGGCCAGGAAGTCAGACAAGAGGAAGATGACCTTGCCTGACACAATTTCTTTATGAGACCATCTTCTCATTGATCTATGGCTCCACCGAGTAGAATTATGGTTTCAATGCTGCCCTCAGAACACGGGGCAAGTCATGTCACGAACATGCATTCTTCCCTGTCAAACATTTAACTGATCCCATGGATTGCAGAGCCAGTGCTATTACTTCCAAATTTGATTTGCATGTTTTCAGCAAAGAGGTGGCTATGCCTGTACAAGATAAGTAGCTGCACCTGCCTTCAATTTGCTCTACTACATCTAATTTCCTAAGTGAACAGTTCAAACACTATAAGATGGCAGTCAAAAACTAGCAAGATTTCAGAAGCAAAGGTAAGGATTGGATTACTCTCAGCTTTCAACTTGTGTTTCCCTGGCCTTGTCCAATTTCTTGACTAAAACTGGAAAATAAAGACTCAGCTCTGCTAAATATAGTTGTCATCTGTTCACTGGGAAGCTGCAGGGTAGACAAATGTTTTATCAAGACGTGATGCTTTATTCTGGTAACTCTGAGCTTTATGACCACTGTTGAAACACTGACAGAGAATTTATTTTAACTTACAAATATAGGAGTGTACAGTTAACTTATATTTTTGTGAATCCCAGAAAATACTTCTCCTGTTTTAGTTTTAACAATTTTTCTGTTTGTGGTTATAAATAAACTTAAGAGAAATAAAAAAAATTATATCTTTTGCAGTTAATGTTTAATACTTGATTCAATCACCATTGTCTGTTTGGCAGAACACCTTTGTGTCCCAGTTAAAAGCTATTTCAATCACCAGGATGAGCATACCTCAAAGGATCAAGACACCACAACACACTCCATGCTTGAACACTAAGCTTGGTTGGCTGAGGGCAAAATTTACTTATGTCCATTGCTTTCAGTTGGAGTATTAAGTCAGACATGTATGTAAATACATTCTCACAAAATGAGAAAAAACTTTCTTAAATTGTACTTGTAATTTGATATTAAATTATTCCAACAAAAACAGAAAGTTCAATAAAGGTTTCGAATATGAATATTTAGCAATCACTATTCTCTCAATGTTTTGCTGTTGCATCTATGAATTGCTATATAAATCATATGCTCTTCATTACAAAAGAAAATTCACTCTGAAATAGTCAAGAAGATAATGTATAGAGAAAAAAGGCCATGATATAACTAGCTAGCAACATGCAGAGTCCATAAATAGAGGTTCAAATATAATTTCCTATTATTTTATATTAATATATTTATTATCTTTTTTTCTGTTACAGCATGACCTTATACTGCACTTTCTCAATTTTCATAATGTAGTTGTGTAGGTCTGAGCCCATTTTTCTACCTATTTTTCAAATCCTCCAGTCTGCCACTGCACTACAAAAAAAAAGAAAACTATAACAGTATATTTTGGTGCTACTGAAAAGTAAGGTAAAGGCTGTTAAATCAAAAAACCTTAAATCAAAGGAAAAGATAAAATTTGGAAAAAAGAAACTAGATAATTTATCTAATATGATTAGATATAACACCAGGTAAAAATGCACCAGTTTTAACAAACAAATCTTCTGGAAAATGTAGGTGTGCAAAGAAGAGAGAGAACATTTAATACAATTTTGTTAAGAGAATATGAAAAGTCTTATTATGTGTAAGTAATTACTTTATTCATTTTTCTTCATTCAATTTAGATTTGCTTGGGCTTAATCTTCACCATGAAGAAAAGTCACAGTATGTGTGAATAGATGGAGATGCTGCCTGCATAAGCATATCAGCTTTTCAAGACCATGCTACCATTTCCAAGCTCATGCCAGCCATTTGTTCCCCTCTAGCTGGATTGCAATATGCAATGCTTCTCCCTTAGAACATCTCATGTCTTGTATTATATCACTTTCAAACTTACAGCTGAAGTCATTTTCAGAGTATGGTCCCTAATGCAATCTCAGTGCTGATAAATGGACTCTCCTAGAAACTAGTTCTTTAAAGACACGTAATGCATGCTTGGACAGCATTATCTTTAAGGGGCCTCAGGAGTCCTCCAAGTTAAGAGAGCACAGAAAGAAAACCCACTTGTTAAAGAAAGTCAGAGTAGCAGAATTTATTACCTCCTAAACTAATAATTTTATTCGTAATATGATTCATTTATTTATTTCTGTTATAAGGACTGCGCAATGGCTGAATATGTTGCTTACAATATTTTCAATTTGACAAACTTAAAAGTTCCATCATCAGATACCTCCCATGACAGAAGGGTACCTAAAATTTCCTTGCATGTTTAAAAGATGAAATAAACTTTAGTACCAGGGTAAGCTGAAGTAAGACTGGAGAGTCCACTGAGCCATTAGTCTCTAGAAACTGGTCCTAATCTGAACATTTACAGAAACAATCCAACCTGGTAAAAGTTTTCTAAGCCCACAAAAAATTGTTTGCTAGTTTCAATAGAATAATTGTCACCAAAAACTGGAATTATCTTTCTTATCTCAGGAAAGAAAATGAACCAGATAGAAAAGAAACAGCAAACTCTAGCAGAGCAAACCTGCAATGAGCTGTGTGGTGCATGTAGGCTCCACTTCACTTTGGCAGCACGATACATGCTCCAAGAGAAAAGAGGAGTAAAATGCATCTCAGGAACTGGCCCAAACACTGGTGGTTCAGGGTTTTGTTTCTAATTAAAACTTCAAGAAAATATATTGATATTTCTTTATTAGCAATTTCTTCTGGCCCACTACTTTCTCAAATGTCAGTTACTTGAAAGGGACAAACTTTACACATTATCAGCTCTTTCAACAAATTAGAAAAACAAATATGAACATAGTATACCATATTCCTATATAATGAAAAATTGATTATAAGCAAAGAATTGCATACTGTGCTAGTGTTGTAAATTACTTCCTCTGTGGCTTTTACAACATTGCCTATGAACATAATTGAATGTCACTAGTTTATGTTTGCAAATACAATCCCAATGACACTGCACCTGGGAGCGTGCACGCACAGTCATCTGTTAGAGAAGGATCTAAACATATGGCCTGTTGATTAGGGTCTGGCCCCAAAGCTATCACAAAACCCTCCAGCCAGTTTTCTGCCAGACTAACCCATCACAATAATTCAGCTCTATCAAATAGGAGCTTCTCAACAACAACAGAGAAAGTGTATAGCATTTGAAACAGCCACTTCAGATCTAGACACTGAATATTTGAGAAAGCAAAGGTCAGAGGCACTCCTACTGAGAGAAAACTATATTGGGTCCTATCTTACATTTTTATTCATCTTACTAGTCTGTTAAGGTACAGGCTTTACTTTCCGCTTGAATTTTCCAGTAGCACACTTCTAGAGCAAAATTGCAACAATGAGATTATCATTTTGAGTATATGGGTAGCACTTTTATGTTCAAAGTTAAGTTGATTCTTTAAACATAATTGGACCTCATGTGCATGGTTCCCATCAGCTGCTTTGGGCAAATCTTCTGTGGCTCACAGATGCAATGCACATGCAATCACTGCACAGGCAAAACATGCCTCTTCTCACTTCTGCACGTGTTTTCTGAATAGGATAGTAATTAAAATACCACAGAAATCAAACTGCTTGTGAAAATGAGCATGCATTCCTGGGAATTCAAACAGGATAAGATATTTAAACTTTAAGTCAATAGCTTTGGAAAAAATATTTTCCACTGCTAAGTACAAGAGTTTGGTGTGTTTGAAATGAGATACAGCTTTTGACAATCACTAAGGCTTACTGCAGGGTTCCACACTTCAAAAATAAAGGTCTACTTGTACATTTTTTTTGAAGAAACAGCAATCAGACTAAGAACTAAGTACCTATTGGCAATGCCAGAATCCATAAATTAGGGCAGTGCCTGTTAGTGTCTGTTATTACATCTGAATTTGAAATATCTACCCAAAGTAAATGGCAGCATTTGGGCTGTTACTTTTGTCATACCTTCCAGTAAAAGCTGGCTTAGTTTGATCCTGCAATGCTTTTAAATTAATAACTGTAAGCGAATGTGTGCAATGGCCATGGCTCACACAATTTTACTTTGTAGAAAATAAAATAGTCAAACTTGGTACTGTGATAGCCTGCTGTTAGAGCATATTGAAAGGGGAAAGATGTTCTTTCTAATGAACCCTTAAAGTGAAATGTTCTGGAGGACAAAAATATTCAAGTTACTAGCTGACCTTTAGAGTCATATAGGAGAGGATGTGCATAATGCATTATTCTGTCGGATATGCATTACTTATTATAAAATAATGGAGGCTTCAGTACTTTACATGTGACTATTAGAAAGATCAGAACATAACCCAGCCTTCGTAATATAATTGAGTGCTGCAAAAATATCTCTAATGATTAATATACCAGACATTATGCAATGCTCCTACAAGGTAATTTTGTCCTGACACAGAATAATGATTGTTACAGAACTTCTGCAGTTTAAGACACATTAGGCCTCTGGGCTACACAGCCAGTTGTAAAGCTGTACGTGGGAGGAGAAATTTCTCATTAACATCCTAGTATCTCCAACATGTGTTTATACTAAGCCAACAAAAATTTTAAAAACTTGTCTACACAAAACTGTACAATTCTCCCTGCAGTGTGAAAGAGGAAGGTCCTCCAAAGCCAAGAACAAGCACTCTCTTTCACCTAGTGCCACTCACACACTGCCAAGGCCCTGGCCTGACATAAGTGGGGGAACAGGCACAGGAATTGTTTCTCCTTTATTACTTCCCTGGGAGAGGACTAGAAAAATCCAGTAGTTTATAACATCTGCTTCAGCTGAGGCAGGGCAAAGTTACTGGCAGTGAGGAGCAGGGAAGGGCTCCATGGCAGCCTGGTAGCCTTGCCTTGTCACCAGCTGAGGCAGGGGGAGAGCTGGGGCACTGTGCCTCACCCTCAGCCCCCAGCTCCTGCCACCCACCGTGCTCCGTCCGCACGGAACGGACAGGCACGACAGAGAAAGCCAAGGGCTGATGTGAAACAGCTGCAGACACAGAAATGCTGAAATGCCTTCTTATGTTAAACAATTTGAGAAACAACAACACAACCTGATATCCAAATCTGTCACCCAGCTGAATTGTTCTGCTGTTTGTTTTGACATAGAATGAATTCTTGTGGTTCATATGAGGACAGCTTGTCATGAACAGCAGTTTGGTACTTGTTCCATGGTTTGAGTATCTTTTTCTGGGGTGCCATATTGGGCTATCACTTGTTTGCAATTTGGATGGAAGCATTTGCAGGGCACACATAGCAATCTGCTGCGACTGACTGGAAGGGATGGCAATGTTTATGAAGGCAGCCCTCTGAAACAACTCAGAACAATCAAAACCACTATTACAGCAATAAAATTTGAGCTCATATTACTTCAAAACCATTTCAAGTAAAAAACTAAAAGTTTTTATTTATAAGCACCCAAAACTGGGGAAATCTATATACTGTAAGTATTATAATTAGTGTTTCATTTGCTTCTAGCAAGTAAGAAAAAGATTGCTGTTACTTCAGAAATTAAGTATATACCATCTTGCCATTCATTTTCAGAGACATAATCTGAAAGAAAAAGCCATTATTTGTGCAAGCACAGGAGCTTCAATAAAGCAAAGCAAAATTTCTTACTAAAGCATATAGCAACACAAGACAAAGTAAGATTATGAGAAAAGAGCTGAGTACCAATACCATCAGACAGCCCTCAGGACTGAATGCTGAAATCAGAAAAGAGACAAATAATAACTGAGATAATCTTTCCAGTAATAATTACGAGATTTAAAAATGTTACAAATTTAAATTAAATTACCCAATTGATTCCTTCATTCCTAAAGCCATATATTTTTTCAGCAGAAGACGTGTTTCTCTTCACACTCTGATTCACAATGAAGACAGAAAAGCTGGTGTAATCTAAGGTAGCTTTCTCTAGAAACCATAGTTGGAGGGAATTATTTAAAAACAGCTTAACTTTTTTTAAATCCTCCATTCCCATACTTTGGTATTAGCTAGCAAGCACAAACATCAGATAATAAAAATGAAAGGACAAAGTGTTTCACAATACCAGCCAGACAGAAATCAGAAGTTTAACATGTTGTTGAAATAGGAAAATATAATCAAAACCAAAATACTTTAATTTGGAAAAACTTTACAAGATCCTTTGACCGGTCAGGGGTTTTAATTATTATTTAGAAAATCAATGGAATGGAAGAAATCCCTCAAAAGGAATAAGAAAAGTGTAGTTTTTTTGGTAAAAATAAAACCTCTGTTCTCAGCCTCCAGGGCTGTACAGTATTCCCAATGATCAGACCCAGTAATCAGAAGCAGGAAAAGAGAGCAGCCCTCCATAACCTAGCACTTCATGGATCAGCAGCACTTTGTAGCAGATATTCCAGTAGTTGGATTAAATCTATAGTTCTAGAAATATTGCCTTTTGGGTATGCTTCGGGAATAGCATTTACGGATTGTGAAATGAGAAAAAAGTTATACCTAAAATCAAAAAAATAGGAAAAGAAATACTTCATTTCTCTTTTTCTGGAACAAATTAGAACATACAGAAATGTTGCAATGTGGGGACAAAACAAATAGCTGAGAGGCAGGTGACAGATTGCGGTTTCTGTGATGGCATTGCAGTATGAAATTAATTCACTCTTCAACTTCTTGTGGCAGGAGCTTTTGACTGGATTTTTAACCATGTCTAGTGGAGATCCTGTATACTGAAATTGTAAAATTGCCAATCCAAGAAAAATGAAAAAATACTGAATAAACTCCAATCTCCTTCTTCCTGGCTGATGGGACAGCATGCCCATAAATGTTAGCCTACTTTGGCACAGAAAGTCCATTTAGGGAATTTTAAGACATGATTTCTCTTTCTTGTTTCTTATTTGAAGATTTTATCCACTTTTCCCTTTTTCTTGGCATTATGATGTAGATGGAGTCTTTTAATTCCAGCTTTTCATGGGCTTAAATCACTCAAAGTAGCATCAACAGTTATGGATAGAAGTGGAAAGAGGATAGAAAGAAGTGGAAAGTGGATAGAAAGGAAAATGTGCAAGTGATTCAACAATAGAAAACTTAAGATAAATACAAAATTCTGTGTTTACAGAAGCCACCTATGGGAAGCAGAAATAGCTTGGGGGTGACGTTTTGCATAGCTCTACTTTTATGTGCCTCTAGTATGGACATTAATTTTTTTTTATCACATTTAACCTTTTCTTCATTATCTAGAATTCACAATGCCATGGTTGTTGATTTTTTTGAGATTTATAAATAAAACAAAGATTAGAAACTTGCAAAATTTAGCATATATAGTAAATTAAATTTTAAATGTGCATTTTAAAGTACTGTTTTGTTGCATAACTAATGCAGAAGATGCTATTAGCATTTGCTTTTCAAGTCTGCAGTTGTTACCACATAAATTGTGGCTATATTGTACTCCCTTCTTTCATTAGCTTATTCATAGCTTCCTGGGAAAAAGCTGATGCATCTCTCCTTCTTCAAGTAAATATTTTATAGTATCAGAGTCCTAAATTCAACTCCAGTATTGATTACAAGGCATATTACAATTTAGTTTGGTATGCATAGAATAAAACAAAAAATCTCAAAGTATCAGAGTGAGTTCTGTCATGGTGACAGGGATGCAGGCACTAGAATGCACTGGGAATGTACAGTTTTCTAAGAATTTTACTCTGCAACATTTACAGATTAATCCATTTGGGTATATTTACCTGTTGTCTCCAGCTTGTCTCCATTTCCACAATGGAAATGTATGGAGAAAATAGGATTATATATTTACATATGTATTTTCACCTAAAGCAAGAGCATTTTGCAAATAAACCAGATTAATAAATATATTTACAAAGAAATCACATTAATAAAACTTGGACTACAGCTGTCATTGCTGTTGCAGTGCTAAAACCATCATAGTCCCTTCATAGAAGAGAGCTTCACTGTAATATAATTTTCAGTCAGAACTGACAGGACTAAATTTTATTTTATGCTCTCAATGTGCCCTTTTCTAGACAGAGATGCTAAAGAATATATAAAGAATTGAGAAAGGAACCACAAGACTAAGCAATGTTGACTAGGTCTTGAAAAGCAGGAGAGGGGCTTTGGGGTGAAGCAAAATAACCAACAGAATGTAATGATGCTTTAGCTAATGCACAGCACAGATGAATACAAAAGCTCCAAAAATCACTGAGTCATGTATCACTTTCTAAGAAAACCACTGTTTGGGTCACCACATCTTTGTTTCTCCCTTAGTGCCACACACTGTAGAATTTACACAGTTTCAATTAAGTGTCTCTAGACTTCATAGTCAAATAAGTGCCAGGGAGTCTTAATACAACTAGAGTTTGCCAAACCCCAAGACCTCTACTTCTATTACTCCTATTGCTTCTGTTACTTTTGGTAAAACAAAACAAACAAATAAATAAAACCACAAAACCTAAAGAAAAACAAACAAACAACAAAAATACTTTGTAATGTTTGGGAGAAACAAAAACAACCACAAGAACCAGAAACCAGAGGCAGAAAAAGATAACAGAAGACAGCCAAATATCTTATTAAGTTGGGTCACTCAATGTTTAACAGGATCCAATTATATAGCTAATCCCTATGCTGCTGTTTTATCTTTGTTATTTATGGACCACAGAAAATCTCCCAGTGGAAAATTCAAATAAACAAAGGTATGCTAAAATTATAAGGCATGGTTTTGATCAATAAAATAATAATTAATAGCAAAAAAAAAAGCCTTTTTATGTCATTAAGAAAAATATTTCAATGTATCAGAAAGTTATTAAGGTATTAAGAATAAAAATGCTGGTCATAAGACCTTAAAAATTCAGCCTAAGCAGCATATGTGCATCTTTTACCACATAACACCATGTTCTAAATTTACAGCAAAAATTACTGAACAAAAGAGAAAAATAAAATTTTAAGTGAAATTTAGCAGAGAAAAATGTCAGAGGGCAAAATCATTATTTAAAGTAACTCCAAAGTGAAAAAGAGCAATCCAGCTAATTTGAAGACTGGGCTAGCTCAAAAAGCACTACTATTCAGTAGTGTCTTACTATTGCTTAGCAGATGGCTGAGACTGCATGAGAGCTCAAGAACATTAGACTGAATGCCAAGTACCCCAAACAAAACACCAAATGCATTTATTTACTAATTTCTAGACTCTGCTGCAGTACTGCCATAGTACAGATATTCAGTCATCCTCCATGGAGTCACAGGCAGATGAGACTTTAGAAACTGACTGACACGTGCATTCAGCTACCACAGAGGCTCAGCTCCTGGGTGAGTACCACACCAATAGTACTGCTAAATCTTTACCAAGCAAGTGTATGAGATTAACAGAAAATAGCAGTTACTAACCTTCCCCTCCGAGAGCAAAGAAGGAAAGAATGCAAATTCCACTGAAAGTCTGCTTCTATTCGTTTTTTTCTTCAGGCTTTACAAGGAGTGGCAAACTCCATCAATAGTATTCCATCCCACCCGAAGAAATGTTATCACATCAGAACAAACATTGCAATATCTAGAAGTTAGCTGTAACACTACTTGGAATATTAGAAAGATATGTTTTTACCTACATGTGTGAAGATAAATAATGATATTACTTCTTGAGACTATAGTTGCTGCTTGGGGTTACTCTGAGTTCCTACATGTTCATTTCTTTTTACCTGCAGGCAGCTCAAATGCTCCAGCTTTTCAGTGCACCCCTTCATCTTCTTACATGCACTGACCTTATTACAAAAAGAACCAAAATCATCTTGATTTTTTTCAATGTCACAGAGTAAAAGTGGTCCCTCAGATGTTCTGATCACTTAAGACAGCTTGCATTATGTATTATGGATCCATTTATGTCATGGATCCTCCCACAAAAT
Source organism: Agelaius tricolor (assembly GCF_023055355.1). Taxonomy (NCBI): domain Eukaryota; kingdom Metazoa; phylum Chordata; class Aves; order Passeriformes; family Icteridae; genus Agelaius; species Agelaius tricolor. The sequence goes on along the minus strand of NW_027269271.1, from coordinate 17,406,529 downwards.
CATCAAATTAGGGGATAAAACTCTGCTGCCCCACCAAGTTCAATGAGGATGTAACAACATGTTACAAGAATTAGAAAAGAGCAGAAACAGAGTGATTTTCAAGTCTTGTAACAGTGCCTCTGTTTTGTGAGAGTATCTCCAGGTTTTGGAGAGTGGAAAGAGATTTCTAAAGGAAGTGCATTTAAAACCTTCAATATTCAGAAATGGGGAAAAGTGAAGTTAAGATTTTTTAGAACCGTCATAACTGTCAGGGCAGTGGGAAACTCATTTGTTCAGCTCCTTCAGAACATCACTGATAACAGTTTGGAAAAGACTGTGAGTGAAATACAGACTTTGTGAAGCTCCCGTTGTACATGAATTTAGATTCACTGATGTTCTCATCACAGAGTTCAGTCGCATTTACTGCTTATGAAACTAGTCTGATGAATTCAATTACTGAAGGAAGTCTGGTTTTAATTCTTAGAACTACTACTTTTTTCAATTTAAATTGATTAATAATAAAAGTTACAGCATTTCAGAGGAACAGCATATAAATTAATTATAAATTGAAGCCCTAGCCCATGGCAATAAGACACAAAGCTCTCCTTCATGTCAGTTCAGATGCAGCTTTCAAGTATATTCTAAAGGTACTTCTTCTGGATAAATATTTTAGGTTATAGATATAAATTACAGTTTATTGCCAGCTGTTTAAAATATCTATGATTTGGTAAGATGAGTCTTGCTAACCCCCAGCTGTCTCCCATTTAGCTGAATTGGAAAAACACTGGGTAAATTGCTGCCCATGGAGCACAAACAGAAGCAACTGAAGTACCCATAATTTGTTGGAGTTTTAGATCATCCTAATTTAGATATTTTTCAAAAGACATAATGTAAAGTAGATGCTACTTAATCGCCACCCTGATAAATAGCTCTACTGGGAAGATAATACAGTTAGTAAAAGGGTAAATTAAAAGCAAACTGTAAGAGCCACACTGCATCCGTGACATACCCGATGTGTTTGCAATGAAGCCGTTTGATGCGCTGATCGCAGCAGTGCACACTCAACTACCACCATACATGGCACAGCTGCTTGTTATCTTCAGGGACTGCCTCATGCTCCTGAAGTGATATTTACAAACTGCATTGATGTAATCAAAGAAAAGCTAGAAGGTTTCCTAATTTACTGTACTCTTGGGTAACAATGTAAACGCAGCATTCACTTGTTCTTAATGGGACACTTAAATATCTTTTATCATAGGTTTGTATCATTTATTAAGTTTTGAAAAGCTACAATAAGTGGGGATGCAGTCATGAGATGTACCTGAGTTATATGCCAAGGTAGCTGCAAGAAGGGACTCTCAACAGAAGAGAACTGACAGTGCAGAAGAATCTATTATGTCTCAGTAAGTCTGTACCAATTTTTGACCATTTTTGATATTTTTTGTGATTTTTCTATATGTTCAGCAGAGAAAACATATGGGGTGAATACTAGTTCATACTACCCTCTGTCAAAGGCAGCTGTCGACTGCTAGATACTGTCACCAATAAGCAAAAGTTGCAAGCTCAAGAACCAAGAAATACATAGATTTTCAGTGTCACATACAGAGCCAAGTATTTTATTCTCCATCAAAAAAAAAGAAAATTGTATTTCCTTTTGAAGTCTATTTATAATCACAAATGCAATTTTGTCCTCTTTGAGTAGTTAAAACCTTAATCTCTGGCTTTCTTGTTCAGAAGATATTCTTCACAGAGTGATTTTTAACTGTTACAGTCCCTTTCCATGATTCTTAACTGGGGCTGAGCCTTTCCCTTTTTTACAGGGTGCAGTGATGTCCTGATTAGGAAAGAAACAGAAGGCAGTGGTGGCAAGAGAGAAGCAAAGGAAGGAAAACATGCAGGGAAAGGAGACAGAAGTGCAGAAGGTAGAAGTGCGGCTGACAGCCCTGGAATCCCCCAGGACCACAGTCAGCAGTGAAGAGAATTACCTTGCGGAAAAGACACAGCTGGCAGGAAAGATGTCAACCGCAGGAGGTAAAGAAAAATGCAGGCAGGAGGAGAAACTGGTGAGACACTCTGTGGACAGGAGTGCCCTGGGAGAAACACCACAGGGGTAAAATGGCCAATGACTTACAAATGTGCACGCAGCCCACAAATTAAAGTAACATTTGATTACCCCTATCAATCCAAAATGGTTTCCTTGGACACCAGTCCAAGAGAACATGGAAATTACCTCTTCACTCACTGACAGGCATGGTTCAAGAGCACATACCTTCTACCCTCACGCCCAAGGGTATTAACCAGTCATTACCTCACATTTTCTTGTTTCCCTAATGGGCCCCGTTTCATCTCCCTGGGTAGTGAGAGCTGCTTCACAGCATATCCATGGCAGCAATCTGTAACAGTGCACTTAGCCAGGCAGCAGGGGTACTGAATAATGAGCCCATCTGTACTGTCCTTCCAACCCTATCCTAAAAGCATCAGTAAGCTCCAGAAGTAACATTCTCCAGGTGCCTCCCCCTAACCAAATTTCTAAGTAGCAGAAGATTACTCTTATTTTTAGGGTGCTTCTTGTACAGTATATAAAAGGAGGTGTTTTTTGCTTTACTATTTAGGCAAAAAAGTATTTCACTTTTTTTTTTTTTTGCGTTGGCAGACAGCTAATAATAAAATGTCTACTTGGAATAACACTGTTATGAAAGGGAACGTTTCCTCTTCCATATTATGTCACAGGACATACCCAATTAGTGGCAAAACTATGCTTGCCCTCAGATTAGAACAAAAAGATGAAATAGCAATTTGGTGGAAAGCATTTTAATAAAGGCATCGAAGAGTAAGAGTATTCTGAGTTGTGCAATGGAAAAAACAAGAAGAAGTAAGAAGGAAAAGCATTCCTCTGATGCTGCAATACCTTTCCCTCCTCTGTTCCCATAAAAAGAAAATGGGGTTCTTTTTCATTCAGGAGTAACTGGAACTTTAAACAAATTAAATACTTGGGAGTGAAATCTATCTTTTGTTTTGAATGAAGACATGGGTCAAGCAGATTTCTGACCAATGGGAATGATAAGTACAACCATACCTTTTTGTTTGCCTCAGTTCCTTCTAGGATCAAAGCTGAGGCTGTCAACCTTAATTTATGTGTAGATATTTATAATATTTCCAGTATAATTCTGTATTTTTAAGGAGTTGTCACTGAGCAACCTGAAACTGTCTCACTGTACTAGACTATGGCAGTATTTTTTCCCATCAGGTACTAGTTCAGCAGTCCTCTTCATGTCTAATTCTTTGACAGCAATTCAGTTTTAGATGGTTTATAATAGGCGCTGCCTGAATTCTGCCAAGATTGAATTGTTATTGATTGGTATGAGGCAATGGTGTAGAAGGGTGCATTTCCACAGCCTGTATTTGGATGGGTCAGATCTTTTGACAGCTGATTTTGTTAGAAAACCTGGGGTCATTGTGGGCACTGATTATTACACACCCTTGCATTTCTTCCATGACTGCAGGCTCAGCTTCTAACTCGTAAAAAAACACAAGTAATTTTCTTTCTAAGGTCTATATTATAGAAGTACCATTATGTAGGAACAGACATTATAATCAGTACATTAGAAATTGTACATAAGAATTATAATTGTTATGTTCATACAATTGTATGAACAATGCAAGATGCCAAGTGCCAGTTTCCTACCTGGGCACAGCCTACCAACCTGCATGAAGCTCCCTTGTAAGCCTAATTTTCCCCATCACTTCAAGCTCAGCTTCTCACTCTGCAGAAGATGTTGCAGATCTCGGCACTGCTGTGTAAGACAAACCCGTTCTTGTTCCTTTTCTGCACTTATAAATGCCAAAATACACTAAGTCAACAAAAATTTATGTATTTGACTTCAGAAGATGAAATTATGTAATTAGTAACATCACACTGATTTTATTACTGTTTCTTTGATTTAAATTGTTAGTGGTTCAAACATCTTAATTTCAGAGTGAATTATATAATTGTTTTTTGTTGCTTGTTTATCCATTTTTTGTATAATTAGGATGCAGTAATTTACTTTATATCTCTTTAACTTAATTGAGTTAATAATATCTGCTGAGATGATGTCACACTCCCAGCCACTTGGCTGGAAATACCAGGAAAGAGCTTTCATTGGACGTAAGAATTTCAAAGGGCAGCTTTTCTGCTCGACCTGTAACTCTGCAAAAGTTGGTTTTGTTCAAATGACACAACTGCTTCCATATTTTAGTGCTTCTTTTACTGCTCTTGTGATAGATCGTATTAAAATATCTTTCTTGACATGGCATGGTTGTCCCTGATGATATTGTTATCACAAAACACTATCTAGCGTATCAATAACAGCAAACAGGAGCAAGGACAACCTGCACTGAAAAAGAAAACCTTGGCTTTCAGGTAGTGTGTAATAGCTGAAATTGCCTCACTTGAACTCAATCAATGCAGCCAGTGTGGCACATTCATCTCCGTTTTATCAACCCTTCATCTTTTCATGAGCCAGCCAGTCTGGCAAGGACTCCACCTCCACTTGGACCATGTCAGGCAGGACAGGCTTGCCTGCAGTCTATCCCACAGTAATGCAGGGTCTCTTTGGTACCAGGCTGCAGATGAGATGAACACATTTGCCTGGTGCTGTACAACAGGTCAGCATCTCATCCAATCTGAAATCCCATTTGGCCTGCAGCACTGATCAAGAGATCACAAGAAGGCAAGTATCTCAGGCATAGTGAACAGGATTTGACTGGTCTGGGGTCATTGTCATAAGTTTATTATAGAAAATCAAATAAATTCCATATATTTGGACATTAATGACAGTCAAGCAGCATCTACATTAGAGGTAGTGCCACAAAAAGTCATCTGAAAAACAGAACCATGAGTATAGTAATTATAAACATTGGACAGCCTTTAGGCCTAAATCTTGGCTTACCTTAGAAGTTAAATCCCAGAAATAAAGATCACTGCTAATAATTCCTAGAATCCATGGGGGTACTCACAAGGAACTTAGAGAACTATAAAAAAATCCACATCTGTCAAAAAACTTGTATCTAATCCTGTCTCCTGAATGTCCAGTGCATGTATAATCCCTTCTATCCTCAAAGTTTTGATAAATATTAACTTGCTGATCTTTATATGTCACATAGAGGGAAAGTTATGTAATTGCCATTTTCCAGCTCTAAAAATGGTGACGTTAAAAATAAGATAATAATGAAGGAAAATGCACCAACCACTAGTGTAGCCATGGAATGCTATTCATAAAACTGCCTATGACAATAAAAGGAAACACAACATGGTAAAAATGAAACATTATAATCTTAGCTGGGAAGCATGGCATTAAAAATGTTAGTTTGTGGATAGACCAATTCATAAATGAAAGGTCAGGGAGGGAAAATAAAGCTCCATAAGGTGAAGAAAGAAGCTCAGTACAACTTCTGTCATGCCAAGACAGAACCACTCTCACCGCACCTCAGACATCAGTCACCAACCAGATAATGCATCCACTCTGCACCTACAGCCCACCATGCTCTCTGCTGACTCTGACCAGCATGGGACACCCAGGTCCAGTCTGTGTTTAGAGCAGGTACAGACAACACTGCAGGGCTGCTGGTAAGAACTCCAAAGGATCCAGTAAGTGTAGTTAAGGTAGTTCTAGAAGGTGACTGGGTTAGCCATTTCTGCCCCACAAACAGTTGTGAAGCTCAAAATTAGAGTGTCCAAGCAGAAACGGGACTCATGGGAAACTGGAGGAGGGGGAAAGGACAAAAGTCTGTAACAACATGTAAATGAGGGTACTCAGAGCAGAGCAGCCTTAATCTAGACCAATCTGTTGTAGAAAGGAACAAGCAGTTTACCCCTGAAAGAGCCGTGGCTTTTGAAACTTAACATGACCACAGTCTGAGGCTGAGTTATAGCCATTAAATGCAAGTGAATACTAAAGTCCTGTATTCTGACTGACTGCAATATTAATTTTGAAAGTATCTGTACAATTTAACCTTCCAGTGCCACAGCCAGCAGCAAGACTTCCTAAATTAGCAGAAGTAATAAACAGGAGCCTCATTAAATCTTCTTCTTCCCTGATTTTTTATCCTTCTAATTAAGCTCTCTGTCCTGTAACTCCCCTCATTTCCCTAATTCTCTCTTCATCACTGATTTCTTTATCCTTTGATATGACGGAGTGTCGTGTCATAAGGAAAGGTAGAGCTACGTTTTCTAGAGGGCAGAGCATGAAAAGGACAGGAAGGCATGTTGTTCTCAAAACTGTGTCCAAGCAAGGCAGATGGCTCATTAATGTACCAGTCTTGCCCTCTCAGCAAGGAAAAAACACACACTCACTTACACAGAGGGGTCAGCCTGCGAGCCATGCTCCCTCTGGCAGCTCAGCTCTGTCTGCCTCTGTTCAAGCTGTCTTCTGTACTAGTTAGGTTCACCTTTATGCAGCAATGAAGGGAAAGGCTCTTTAAAAGATGTTGGGACAGCTCTTGATGCACTCCTTATAGCTTTGAGTCTCTAGTTTCAAACTCTTGAGAGCCCCTTGAGAGTAGAAAAAAAACCCAAACCCCTCAGTATCATGTTCCTCTGCAGACATCATTACCTCAGTTAAACAAAACAGAAATAAAGTAATTTACTGAGTGCTAATTACACACACAAAAAAAAATTGTTAAACACAAACAGGCAACAACAAAAAGCTAATATAATTCACTCTGAAATGAAGATTTTTTACCAACACTCCCTGCTTCTATCAAAGCAAGTAATAAAATAAGTGTATTGTTACTAATTATAGCAGTTCATCTCCTAAAGTGAAATACATACAACTGTGATGATCTTATATATTTTGACAAATGAAAACTGAAAGAACAAACACAGCTCATCAGTTTAGTTTCCCCTACAAGGAAACAGTGTCAACAAGGCTACAGGCATTTAGCTTTCCCTGCTTTTCTAACTTTAAAGAAAGTGTCAAAAGCACATTGACAAAGTCTGACAACCACAGATAATTCCAGGAAAGACTTTGCCAGGTTTTTTTTTCTTCTTACTGTCATTTGAAGAATTGAAATAAAATTCTGTTATGCCATGGATTGCCCCGTCAGGACTCCATTGACTATTTGCTAATGGAAAGTGCATTGCTCCCTGCACAGCTGCCCCGAGCTCTCCTTCTGCAGTGCCTTGGAAACAGGTGAAATACTTCCATACTCTAATACCACCATCTTTTTACACAGGATTTTTTCCTTAAATAATGAGCCTTATTTGAGGTAAGCTCCTACTGCTGTCACTCTCCTACCCCTGTACACAGTAGGTACTTCAAACCTATTTCAGTAGTGATGAGGACATAATGGCAAATTGATCTATCCCTGCAAACCTAAGGAGCACATTATGAGGGAAAGCACAGAAAATGTGGGGAGGAGAAAATCTCAAAGTCTTCTTCCATTTGAAGTAAATTCCTCAATCTCAAAATTGCTAGTGGACCCCCCAGCACACCCAGACCCTGAAAATTGTGATGCAATAGCACTCTGTTTACTACCTCAAACAACATTAATTACTATCTTTGATCCCGATTCACAATTTAATTTAATACCAATGCTTTTCTAGATTTTTTATATCTTTCAAATATTCTACTTTTCACAAATTCAGCCTTTATGGCATTTCAACTGAAGACAAGTTCCTATTTGTTATGTAGGCTTCAGCAGTCATGGCAATTCAATAAATGAAGCTTTTGCAAATGCTCAGAAATCAAGAGATATTGAGCCTTCTCTGTGATTCTGGGCCTTTAAAAATAGAAAGAATCATTCTAGTTTCTAATGAGAAATTATTATGAAGCCCTAATGAGGAAAGAAAGAAGGTATCAAGGTCTATGGTGTGTGTTCCTTACATGTGTTTCTACAGATGCATTATCTGTGGGCCTGATCTCAAAGGAAAATGCTCAGGATCACCAGAGTTTCACAGAAACTGTTAAGTTTTCCAGCATTTTGAAGAAAAGGGCTCATTGTTTCTCTATTTATTCTTAAATCAGCTCAGATGACTGATAAAACCTATCCTATTTACTGCAGATCAGAATACAGACATGTTGATAGGGCTCTGGGAGTAAAAGAGGAGAAAAATGGAAGTGAGCCTTCCCTTTAAGGTCACACAGATCCTGCAGTCAGTAGATCCCTGCTGAGACCCCCCCTTCCTAATTGATTGTCTTGCCCAGGAGGAAGCTAAAGACTCTCCAGGAGCTAAAGAAATGGGAACTGCACTTTCCAGCAGGAGTAAGTGCCATTAACAAGGCAATTCTACCAAGAGGGTTGAAGGCATCTGCTATTTTGTAAAATACTTTGATGGATGATATATGCCCTGTACCTGTTTAAGTATGTGCACTGACTATTATGGATGCAATGTATCAAAGCAGCAAAATTACTTGGCAGAATTCTTGAGCAACAAGAAAACAGATCTTATTTAACTCTGAGTTAAGCATAGTTGATTTTTTGTCCATTAGTGTAGCTTTTGATGTTGTAGTGTAATTAAATATGAACCCAATGCACCCAACTTCTGCAACAAATGATACATATTTCTCTTTCTTCTCTTTGTGTTGGAAATATATCCTGGCTAACTGGAATCACTGTGGCAAGCTGTAAATGATGTATGAAATGAAAAATCCCTGCTCACTGCAAGGAGAGGATATAGACAGGGCTCAGCAATTGCTGCTGGGCTATGCTATTTGCTGAAATATTCAGCTCAAATGCAGTCACACAAGCTTGTCAGTGCTGACACTGGGCAGCAAGCTGCATATATCATTTTTCAATCTTACTCAGGACCAAATGACTAAGTGATAGATGGTATGATAAATTCAGAAAAAAATTTACGAAGATCCTAAACCAACTTCAGTTGGTTGGGCTATTTTTTTTTTTTTTTTTTACTTAAATGACTGATGTTCAACTGCCTTTGTCTCACCAATGCTCTGAACTTCAGAAACTCATAAAGTGACACGAAGAGCAGCTAGACTGGAAAATTATTAAACAAAGGGTTTTACCACTCTGGAAATATTTATAGACACTGTTTAAAATATACTGAATGACTGCCATGATTATTATAGGCTGCACCTTAATCAGGAGGGTCTACTGAACACCTCCGACCAAAGTCTAAGGCAAAGACTCTCTCTGTGCTTTGGTATAGAGATACATCTGCATTTCAGCACAATAAACCTATTTGCATTCCTGCCCAGGACTGTTGGTACATGAGAGATATTTCTATTAACTGTTGGTACTGAGGCTATAATTTCACAATATACAGACTTCTGCAGATTATGGAGTTCCTGCCAACCCCACACCCCCCATATGCAGTCATTCCACAGCTCACAGTTACCCCTGTTTTGCCCAAGCAACTGAAATACAGACATGTTATGAACTGAATCAGAAATCTGACCCAACTTTAACAAACTATGCCTAAAAAAAACAAAGGAAAGGAGTATTTTTGGTAAGCCAGACAAGTTCTCCCTAAACATAGGAAAGGACAAGATGAAATGTGAGACCCTACACAAGATTAACTTGAGGCAAGGCTGGGGCTCATTTTGTCATTGGAAACATCCAGGGTGGATACCCTAAAAATATCACAAACTGTTTGGGAGAGCTGTCAATTACAAACCTAAGAGCTGGGAAGGGGGAGAGAAAGACAAGGCAGCTGAGAAGAGGGGTGACTGTGCTGGCAGTAAATCTGTCTTCTGTGGCAATTGTAAGCCTGACTGACAAAATGCAGAGCATGTAGCACCTATGGGGTTCTCTTTAAAATTTTTTATTCTTGAAGCCCATCAAAGATCACACAACAAGATGAAATTTGAAATTTCTTTCTGCCTGTGTGTTCTTCCTTCCCTCTCTTCCATTGAGATGGTTGCAAAGGTTAGAAACTTGTCTCACCTCCCCTGAAGGCAACCAGCAAAAGGGAACCTCAAAAAGGCTTTAAAATTCCCATACTTTAAAATGTATCAACTGTTAAACTTTGGGTTTGTTCAGACATTTTTTACATACACATTTTCATGCATTAAGGAAGTTTGGAAGTCTAGCTTTGCATACTTAATGTTTAAACTTCCAGGCACATTTTTGACTTCTTACCCCCTCTAAGTGGGTGTTAATTCAAACTAGTCAAGAGGGCACAAGCTTGAACAGAAGATCTCCTTTCCAATGTTATTTTCTCAAGACCTTTCAAAGATAAGGTTAGATAGATGTGTCTGATCCAAACGTGGTGCAAGCAGTTAATGGCCCTCAGAGCACTAGTGTAGCACCTTGAGGCCAGAGTTGATGAACTGAAGGAGCAGGGAAACAGGGATGTCTCTACAGAAGCAGCAAAGCAGTCCCACATCAGAGCTGCCTATTTTTACCATGCAGCAGGGAACACAGCACATATAAGGGGAGTCGGGGGGAGGTCACTATTTTAAACATATAGAATATAACACAGAGGGAAGACTACACTGTAAAAGCTTTTTAAATCAATTACACCTGTATAGATAGAAGCCCAAATATAACAGAAAACAAAAATGTTAGAAACGCCACTGTGTTAATTGTCTCTTAATCAGGGAATGTGTATTTAAACAGTGACTACTACAATGACAGCATGGTCTGCAAATCAGGCTGCTGTGCATTACTAGTCTGAATATTTTCCCTACACATTATTTACTCAGAGCACTATTCTAACATTCACAATCCCCAGCCATGGGGCAGGACCCCACTGAGAAAACAAAGTCTAATAAAACAGCAGTAACAGGCAACTACAGCCCTCTGTATATAAATTAGATTTCTTAATATTGTTACAGCCTGAACAGGAGCAGAGCTCCATCTGTGCATGGCTTTGTGTGTGTGTGTGACCAGGTGCTGAACGCCTGAGCCATCCCTTGCTGCCTTCCTGCAGCAGCGAGGGCCAGCTGGGAGCTCCCACTGTGACTTCAGTGCAGCTTAATGGGGAGATCTTAAAACAGAGATGCAGCCTCTGTGGTTAGCAGTTTGGACAAATCCAACTGAATGTTCTGAGAGCCTAGGAAAGTTTAGAAGAGGAATTTTTGAGCTGACTGCTGCAGGGATATTGTTGCCGTTATTCAGGGCCATCAAAAAAAGCAAAAAGAAAATAGTTCATACAGAAAAATGGACCCAAGGAAATTAAGATCAAATTTTGATATTGAAAGTAAAAGATGCAAAACAAAACAAATTCAAATGAAAATATTAAAATATTTAGTTCTAAGACTCAGCAAGAGAAGGAGACTGATTCATTAGAATACTAAAAAATAAAGTGCATCAGAAATGAGCAGAAGGTAAGTTCTAAACAACTGAATTACTTTTGCCAGGAGTACTGCACTGAGGCAGTACCTGGCCAATTACCTCTCCATAGAATACCTGAGGCAGGGTGCACCTAATGTGGGAAGATAAGAGGTGTGTCTGTGGCTGTGAAATGTCTCTCTCCTTTTCTTCTCCTGCAAGGGCAGGCATTTGACTACACAACCCTTCCTTGGCAGAAAAGATTCCCACTGGTTCCATGAACAATTTTAGATTTTCTTCCTCCCTGGAGATGACAGCACTGTAACCTCCCTGTTAGCTATAGCACTGGATACGAAAGGTCACAAGTAAAAGCCAATTTGAGACTAATTTTGCTTCAACTTAAGTTTTACATTTACTGATGGAATATTTCTTTAATTGCTTACTCTTGATACATGGGATTTCAAGATGTATTTGACACACTGGAGGCAAAAGTTAAGGTTAACAAACATAACCTCTCTCCTGGTTAAGGTTAACAAACATAACCTCTCTCCTGAATGTCACTGCCCATGATCAGCAATTTTACCCTGGCCCAAGAGTATGCTCACTTTGAATTTATGTCTGAGATTCAAATGTAAAAGTTCTTGCAGGCTGACTGCCTTGAGTATCATCTCCTCTCTGTTACACCTATCAGTCAGAAGATTTATGGACTCTCAGAAACTGGTGAGTGGCTTCTTCATGACCATTTTGGGTGTAAAGGAGTTATTCCCTCCACACACCTGCCAACTGTTTATCCTCAGTCTCATCTGTTCCTTAAGCACAGGTTACTGATTCATTCCCGTTAAGTATCATGAGATTTATGGTACATTCTGCTTGTTCCATGACTTATTTCATTAGCTTATTCTACTAAAAGATAAAAAAAGTATAAAAGTGCAGGACAAGTGCATTCTGCTCTGAGTCCCATAGTTCTGGTCCTCATGTTCCTCACAGATTCCTCACCTACAGAATGATGTGTGTCTACTCTCATTATGCATCTAGGACACAGTCAGCTAATGTTCTGCATCTTCTCAGAAGTAGCCATATCTCCAGATTTGGCCTGGTTACAAGAGAAAATACATATTAACTGCAATAACACATGGAGACAAACTAATCTTCATGCAGATATCCTAAGGGAATTGCAGAATGAAATGGCTGAGTAGTATGCAAAAAAAACTTATCTGCCTAAAATTATCTACTACTGCAGGGGACTTAGGGGCATTTTAATTTGTGTCTATCCTTCAAAAAGGTATAGGGGTGATTATGGAAGCCAGGCTCTAGTAAGGTTTAAAAAAAAAAAGTGCTGAAACAACTGTAACAAGAATAAATTACACATGTAGGGACAGGCAAGCACAGCTCCTACAATAGAAGATGTGTCACTGTCTTCTATTTAGCACTTTGGGGATCGTAAACAAAAGTGAATGAAGAAGAAATAGCAAATATTTATATGGGCTTCTAAAGCTTTTGACAAAATAAAAAAGATCTTGAAATCAAACAATGTCATGGTTTAGATACTGACTTGAAGACAAGAAACTATAAACGAAGGAACAGGTTTTAGTATGATAACTATGAAATTGAAACCTACTGGTTATTGTGTTAACGGTTTTCTTAATTATCTTGTGAACTCTTCAAACTAGGAATATTATTCTAAAGCACCTGACTAAAAACATCTCCTTCTAGAAATACTCACGTAAGTGAAATTTAAATAACTATTTCCAACTAAGATACTGAATTTTTGTGCTGACAAGGAGAGATCTCCTCTAGCTAGGAAAGTCACATCTCTCTTTTTGGAAGTACAAAGATAGTATCTCTTACAAGTAAGGGGTTGGGGGAAGCAGAAAGGAAGAAGTACTGCCAGTTAAAAACCCAATGAACACTGAAAAACAGATTTCCAGGTTTATTCTAAGCCCTGGATACTAGTGGGGAGCCTTTTACCTAGGTAAAAGCAATCTAGAGACATCACAGTTTGACTGAATTGTTTTAGACTATTTTGCTATTCTGATGATTTTTGGTTTTTAAGGTTGCCTTAGGTGTCTGTTTAAACATATATTGAACAATGAACTTTGTGAGGAAGAAAGTAATGGATGCTTTTTTGAGGAAAGAGAAACTTTCCCCCTGCTGGTGTAATCATGCCCACTTTTAAACACAAACCATGAGAATGCAGTGACAAAAAGCCACATGCCAGTAGTATAGTCTGATTATTTACTAGGCCTTTTATGATAATTGATATTTTTGGTCCCTTCAGGTTTACCATTTATCAACTCATTTGTTTAAAAAAACTTAAGTCTTTAAAGAGTTTTTAAAAATCCAAGAAACGTTTGCCAAAACATAATGAATCCTAAGCAATGAAGTCATCTGTATCTCAAGCAGAGCACACAGAAAAGCTATTCACTGGACAAAAAGAGCAGAGGAATCCAAGAGCTGCACAGAAACTGCAAAGGCAAATGAAGAGTAAACCAGATCAAGCACCAGAAGTGGCATCTGAAGGAAGGAGATAAACAATAGGGGTGCTCCAGTGCTATTACTATTAATGCAAGAAAAGAAGATCCACGTTGTATCTTTTACTATGAGAACTAATTATTCAGCATGCCTGAAACTTTCACACCAGCCATATGACCATGCTGCAATTACCCAGAATATGCACTGCTTTACAAGAGAAATTTTAAACAGTCAGGAGTATATTTTTCTTCTCTATTTATGCAAGATCAAACTTTTTTTAGAGCACTTTCTCTTACTCAGTAAGAGAACCCTCAAGACACACTACAACCATACTCCCAAAATGGGCAAAATGTGGAAAAATTGGCAAGCTGTTTTCTGCATCAGTATTTTGGCTTGTCAGCTCTGTCAGCAGTTGATACTGACTTTTGAGAAGAAGCTAACTGTTCATTACACCTCTGGGCTTTACAAAGATCACATATCAGAGCTTCATGACCAAATTAACGTACGGTCTATCCCCTTCCCTAAGGCCCCTTCCCTGGTATTATTATTGCTGGTAATATTGTAAGTGTAGTGTGAAATGGCCAATTCACACATACCATGTTTCACACATTGCCTGAATCTGCTGGAACATGATTTTCATAAGAATGATGAGAGTAATAAACATCTTCTGGCAGAGACTTGCAAAATCTGCACACAGTTTACTCATGCAGTAATGGGCCATAGAACTGCAGGAAAAAAGCAATGTACATACACATGAATAAATTAAAAGAAGAAATGTGAACCCAATGGAATGTTTCTCTTTTAGATATTAACAAAAAGCATGTATGGTGTGAAAAAGCTGCATACTTTCTCACTCACAATAGTCAGAGAAATTAGAACATATTAGTTTCTAAAACGAGACTTTATGGCCGAGCTGTCAATGATCCAGTCTCAGCAGTTGCCTCAACTGATCCTGGGTTTGAGCTCTCTACACAGGCTGTAGGCAGAAAAGCCTTTAAAAAGTTCTCTCTCCTACTAACCCAATTACATGAATTATTTCTAATCAGAAGAAAAATAAAATTTCTGTGGATATTCTGAAGCTGAGAGAAAAAAATTCAGCTTTCATGCTTGAATTCCTCCAGCTGACCAGAAAGGTAACTTTTGTACACAACACAAACAAGAGTGGGGAAAAGACTTCAGATTTTATAAAGTGAAAACTCTGATCTCCTCTCATTTATTCAGATTACTTATTTGCATTGTCAGCGCAGCACAGCAAGGTTTTCCTTATGAAGGAACCAATTTGAAGCCCAAAATTGTAAATTGACATTCTTCATACTGCTGCTGTTTCAGAGAGAATGGGGAACTTCAGCTCCTGGTGTTGCCAGCAGCATGTAAGCAAGTATTTCCCACATCTGCTGAGATACTGAACATGCAGAGAAACATGACTGGATGATGGCTTAGGTAACTGGTGTAAAAAACAAGTTTTGTCATGAAGGTAATGAGAGCAGTCTTAAGTGCACAGGAAAACCAGCTGGGATTTTTTGCTTTTCATTTTAGGAAATTTTTTCAGATAATCAAAGTAACACTTAAACAGGATGAGCTCTGAATCAAAAACAATAAATTCATGGGAGAAAAACAAAAAACACATTTTTGGCATTAGGAATCAACAGGAC
This sequence comes from Agelaius tricolor, assembly GCF_023055355.1. Lineage (NCBI taxonomy): Eukaryota > Metazoa > Chordata > Aves > Passeriformes > Icteridae > Agelaius > Agelaius tricolor. The sequence continues at coordinate 17,391,212 of NW_027269271.1, read as the reverse complement.
TTAACAAAACAATAGGATACAACCTGTTGTCGCATTCTTCTGTTCAGTGTTAGAAATGTGGTACAACCACAGCTTTCCTTCATTGCTTTTCAACAGCTTCTAGCTCTTGCTGTTTCTATAGAATTTTGCTTTGAGAGTTTTTATCTACTAGTGACTTGCATCAGATTGACTAAATGACTAAATTCTGGTGTAAAAACAAACCGAATGTGCCTTCTTCGGTAAAAAGTCAGGTGGGACATAAAAAGGTTTTGACATGTTTTTTATCTTGTCCCTCCTCAAATGGCAACTACATTAAAGTTCCATACCAAGTTTCACACTTGGAACTTGTAGATTAAGGAACTCCTCTACTCATTTATTTTCCAAATCTCCTCCAGCTGCCCCGTGGCATGTATACCATGGACTCTCACAACTGACACCTACTGAAAACTAGATATTTCCTGGCAGTTTAGCTGAGATTTTCTGGTTTCCATTTATTTATTTGCACTTTCTCTTGTATTAAAATAGAGGGCCATGTCATATAGCAGAAGTGACACAATGCATTCCTGATTGACACTAGCATGACCCTGATTCCTTCATATCCATATGAACCAGTCATGTCTTTTATTTCTCTATTACTCTATTACAAGAGCGTTAAAAAAGTTCAGTTGTGACAACAGTGAAATATTTTCTTTAGATCTGTGAAATGTAGGGGTATCTTTTGTCTTTCAGAGTTCTTTTCAATATTATTCTTAGAGTAAAATTGAATTAACATATGCTTTCTTGAAGTCAAATATACCCTCCTTTAGCTTCTCCTGAAGGATTTGTCTCAGTTCAAGATGATATTACAAAGAAGAAATTGCAATAAAAAAAACTCCAACATTTCTGCAATCATTCCAATAACTTGGATCAACTTATATTCAGTACTTTGACTACAAGGACAGTATTTCATTCTTAAAATAACTATTAACAGTTCCTTTCTTTATTGAGATGTTCTGGAACTTAGCAATGATAAAATTATCTCAGAAAGTAAAAATTTTCCCAGTGAAAAGTCTTCACCTACACTTTTCCACAGTTTTATCTTTTTATTGAAACTTACAAAACCAAGCAAACAAACAAAACCCTGTTGGAAACCAACAGGAGTTGAAAAGTAGAAAGATTGATAACAGTCCTCCAGAGAACACAGTTTCTCTTTCAGGGGACAGAATTGCTCCATAACTTAGGAGTTTTGCATGTTCAGATATCATTTCCTCACAAGTTTCAGTATCCTTACTTACAAGAATAGAGTACCTTTGGAGAAGCTGTGATAAGTAGTGCCACACACAGAATACAATTATGATCAAAAGTTACCTAAAGGTAAAAAATAACAAAAATCAATGAGGTTTGAAGACTTAGAGAGAATTACTTCATTATGACTAAAAATCTACCTGATCATAATACCAGCATAAAGGAGAAACAGACTGACAATAAAAAGAAGGAAAAAAAACCTTCACTTTTTCCAGCATACTTTTCCCTACATTGTCTTGCTACTTTATTAATGTTTAATAATAATAATTACCATATTAATCATACACAGAGAGACTGTTCTGAACTTTAGGAGAAGGGGGGGGTTTGGTTCTCATGCTCTGAGCTTCTCAGTTTCTTGGTCTTTCTACTCCGAAGTACTCTGCCTCTGAGTCTCACATTCCATTTTGTAACACAAGAAAGTTCTGTCTAATGGAATTTCCAAAAGAAAGGCATATATTATTTACATCTGTAGCTACCATTTAAAAAATGGTGTGCTTTTTTTTCCTGATATCTTTTTCTTCAGTATTTTTGGTGCAAAGTTTCATGAACAAGTACACACTATGAAAAAGACCCCTACCAGGAAATACCACAAGAAAGCAAGAAGGTCTTTTCATGTTAACTAACTGTTAAACATGTTCAGTCAGAAAAAAAAAAAAAAAAAAAAAAAAAAAAAAAAAAAAAAAAAAAAGAGAAAGCCCACAGGAATGCTTTTTGTTGTGGCATTCATTAAGAACAAAGGCATAAGGCAGTCTCTCAGGCAGCGCGTTTTGACAGATTTGAAACCCATGCAGTTTCATTAACCCTGGCTCTTGTGAATTTCCCGGTGCAGTAATACAGGCTGCAGTTAGAGACTATCCATCAAAATGATGATATGTTGAATACTGAATCATAATTTCTCTAGATTAAGAGGTTCCTTTATATTGCAAAGTGTTCCAAAATCCAAAACGAGAAGTACCTTTGCAAGTGGATTTGTTCTCAAGTACTTTTAAGTATACACTTTAATTACTATTCCTGCTTTATCTAATCATCACCAGAATTACTGCATCTCAACACCTTTGATAAAACGAAGCCTTGTGGTAAGGAACCTGGGTAATGTTTCATCTAAGTAAGAAAGCTTGCCAAAGGACACTATATTTGACCATTAATTTAACTATAGGGAAGTTAAAAATTTTCCAAATTTGTATGCACAAAAACAAACAAACAGAACCCTCAGATATTCAGGGTGAACTACTCAGTAAAAGCACCTGTTATTAATTTCTACAGAGGTACTGGAAAAAAAATACTTTGAATCCATACCCATAAGTGTGAAAATACAATTGTCTAGCTACTGATTGAACATTAAAATTGAGCCAGCTCTAAATTTGTGCACAGGTGTCAAAAGTCCAAGGAGTAGCACTAAACTGTAGGGCATCACTGGAGTTATACCAGTGGCTATGTAGGATCAAGCCCTTAATGCTGCAAATGGTAACTTCATCTCTGAAAACAATATTGCCTCCTTAGAATGCTGGGAAGGAGAATACTGGCTCTACAGTATGGATGTAATATAGAAAGGCCTGTAGTCACATGGCCTAAATTGCTTTTAAGTCATTGTATCTAGCATTTCCCATGGGCTCAGCACCTTTTGTGGTCTAGATAAGAGCCAGTAGGTAATGTAAGGCACAGGGACAAAGTGAAATTTAAACTGTGCGAATGTAGGCACTATTGAAAACAGGTGATATTATTATCTTCTTTTCACCTGTGTAATAGAAACATTTTCTATAGCTTGTTGTTTGACATTAATGGATAACATGTATGAGAAAGCCCACTCCATCTGTTCGAGAGTTTTCTTATGATTTGTCCCAGAGGTAAGAACTGAAAGCTACAGCATTTACTCATTAGAGCTGCAGAGACTGGAGCACAGCAAAGTGTAAAAGAGAGACTTAAGAACAGACTTCTAAAAAAGAGATATACTGGATCTAAAATACAATATGGCCTAATTCGAACACTGTTGAGTAAAAGATTTTTTATTTTTTTGCCATGAGACAAATAAACAGAACTATGTACAGGCACAAAACCAGCCCATTTTGAAACATATGTCAAGTATATTCTTAAGCTTACAAACTCTGTAAATTTCTAAATATGTCTGAGGAAAAATAAAATTCACTACACATCATTTTTTGCATAGTAAATTTGCAAGGCGCTATTTTTTATAAATTTAGATGCCTTTCTCCAGACACAATTGTTAAAGTTTTTTTCCTGTATACTAGTTCCTGAGAGATGTAGGCAATACTTGAACTTACATCTGCAAAGGGCCACCCTAGGTTTTATAAGTACTATTTACTGTAAACACATAGCATGGTTTTATTTTGTGGTTTTTTGCAAAACATGAATAAGTAGATTCCTGTTTCAAAGAAAATATGAATTACTTACAATTTTTTTCTGAATATAAACACAGATCCCAGACTATAACGATGAACATTTGCTTTATGGCATTGCTGTTTGTATGAGCAAAAAACATTTTGGATGGAACTAAAGATATAATTCAAACATAATCACAAAAAAACTTCAATGAATGTATGAGTATCTGATCAAATCCATAAAAGTGAACCAATATCAGCTGCCAGCTTCTCTCTGGCAAATCACTGATGTGAACACAACAGCCTGAAGTAGCTTTATGAACCTTAGCTGTCATACTAGCAAATCACAAAAATACTACACTAACTCACTGTGAATAAAGCCTTCCAATTCACAAGGGAAAATGCATAGCCCCAAAAACATGATAGCGTCTCACTCTTTAAATCCTTTGATTATTAAAGAAAAAAAGCCTACACCTTGCACAGTAACTACTAAAATCTTTCAGTATTAGTCTGCATTGTCTCTCATATCTATGTAATGTTTCCTTAACGTGTAATTTTCATTTCATTTTAAACATTACTTTTATTTTAAGCACTATTTCTATGGCTGTACATTTTTCTATGTGCTTAAAACATTAGCAGGTGATTGATTCCCATCATCATGGGACTCTCTCTAAATACATTTGATATTTAAATAGGAACTAGCCATTGACTCCGTAATCCTTTGTGCCACACTTGTCCTGTGGAAGTATAATGACAAAAGGCAAGTACAGTATTTGTCAGGACACCCTTGCTGTCTCCTCTATCCCCACAGGCAGTGACTGCAAATGTCTGTGACTTCAGGTTGGTGTTGTGATATTACTGTGCACATTCCCAGAGGGAGCTCTGCAAAAGGACATTTGCATTCATGTTAAGACAGAGAATCCAGCTGCCTTCCACAGGCACCGACTGCCCACGACAAAATGCCTGACTGCTACATGGAGAGAAAGCTGAGGGACATAACCATAGTGCAGTCTGTTTGGTCAAAGATTAAGGCTCTTTTCACAGGGCATTCAACACAATAAATAAGCAAAATAAGAGATGCATGTGCTGAGGCTTCATTGCTCAGGTAAATGCAGAATCAGTGTTTCAAAACTTGACAAATTAATAACCTTGATTTTCTTTTTTTTTTTTTTTTTTTTGTTTTTTAATCATAGAATCTCATGAAGAGTTTAAATGTGAATTTATAGACAACTGACTTTGATACTGATGAAATTCTGGCTTACTGTGGTCACAGAGGTGTAGGCACTGTGGTTTTTTGTCTCCAGAGAGCAGTTTGGTAGCTGAGCTACCAAAGATGAGGACACATTTGAGTTTGCAAGGCTGATCACATGGGAGGATCAATTCCAGGGTCTCTGGACTGCCCTCTCCAGGGTCACAGGCAGATGAGAACTCATCACAGTAGGATACAGGGAATGAGGCTGTTTTAGCACGACAACTTCTGCATGCAGTCAAGGCTTCAATATCTTAAATTTTTAGTATCTATGAAATCTCAATACAACAAACACTTTATTGAGATTTTTTTAAAATATCACAAACAAAGAAACCCAAACAAACAACCACCTAGCTGATGAGTGACAGAAAAAATTAACAGACGCAGTCACCTAAAATCACACACCCAAACACCCTCTAGTACCCCACTGTGTGGAAATAACCAATATGTTAAAATAGCACAGCCATATTCAGTTTTGATCCTATAAATGCTTACAAATCTATTTATATTTTACACAGAAAAATTTAAAGCAAGAAAATCCTTCATACTATAGTTGCAAGCACAGAGCCAGTAATAATTTCCATGATCATTTGATATTTGTTTGTTATTAAGTATCATATCAATATCTGCCTTGAATTCTGACTCACTATTTAGCAAGATTCCATTTTATTTCCCTATAGAACAGAAAGACTGATGAGAAATTGCTTGAAAGACCATGTCCCTCAGTAACCAATTCCAGACAGCTTGTATGACATTTCCCTGGGAATGTAAAGAAAAAACTGAGAAAGAGAATAAATTCACTTGGGGCCTCTCCTTCATGCTATGAGCAAATGAATCCCTGTTTGTGGTTCTGCTGCAGGCTTGGAATATGGTGAAGTTGTGGGATTAGCAGAAATCAGACATTCCTGTCTCTGAAATGAAAACTTTACTTACTATATTCAGAAGGAGACGCAAGTAAAAAAAGTTATGAAAAATACCATTTTGTAATTTAAATCTGTCTGGTGTGTGTCTAAATATACAGTTCTGGCCATTTTCAAAGAATGTCAGAATGGATATTTACCATGGGCACATCTGCATAAGATTATACATAGACAGAACATCTTTCTTAACTAAAAAATAAAAAGTGTTATTATTCTCCTTTAGATGTATTTTTGCTTTTTATTAAATGAATGTAACAAAATAGATATGCAAGCTTAACAAACATCCATAGTTTTGATATAGACAAAAAATATTGTATTAATTAATATAGTAACATAAGCCTGTGGAAGAAAAAAATAGTGCTTTGGAAATTGTTTTCTGAAGGACAATCAGCAAGTCATTACTTTTAAATCCCAAAAAGTACCGTTAATACCGAATACAACTGAATACTGAACAGCACAAATGACACTTCAGAGAACAAACAGGAGCATAAAAAGCAGCTTTTACCAATTAGTCAGTCTACATAAAAGCTTACACTGTGATATGGCAATTACAGAAGTACTTCTGGTGTGCAAGGCATGCAATAGGGAAAAAACTAACTGAAAATGTAGCACTAGAAAGTATGAGAAAAACATCTTAATGTGTACACCTACAGAGAGTAAAATATAAACCAGAAGTATGTAATCAAGCACTGTTTCCTTGAGACAACATGCTGAACACACCAAGGAAGAAAAAAACCAGGAACTAGTGTGTGTAATCTGACTATACAATAAACATAATGACTAGTGTACTCAAGATTTGCTGTTATTATCTCTAATTTGCTAGCCAGACTGTCTTTTCTCTAACACATTCAGTATGTGACACTACATTGGAAGTATGAAATACTGAAAATCCTTTCAATAGACCTCTTGAAAGATTCTTATAAAATCCAAAACAGGGAACTTGGGCTTTAATTAATATAGCATAGGTGTCATATCTTTCCCAGAGATTCAAGCATTGATAGGAAATTTAAGATGACATCTGGCTGAGTTGGATTTTTTTCAGTTCAAGCTCTGTATCACTGACAATATTTGCGTCACAGAAGCCTCTTTTTTCTGGACAGCAGAGAATTTAGTTTAAAAAATTAGTTTTAAATTCTTCTAAATAGTTGCAGCTAAGAGAAAACATGTTTTGGTCATGGCTTTCAGCAAGCTAAGCCGTTTTGAATTCTGCAGGCTTGGTATGTCATTGCAAAGACACATGAGATTTGATTATGTTGTCGTGTTGCATCCATCAGCAGTTCATTGACACACTGCAGGCTCTTGATCCAGTTCTTGTGCTTCTTTCTAAGTTTCTCTTTGAAAGCTCTCAGGGCCAAAGAACTGTGGATCCTGACATCATTTCATCATTTATTTCCATGTGACCACACTTCACTGTAATTGATTTTCACCCTGTTTTGTGGAAGACAGAGGATGGGAAGAGCCAGCCCAACAGCACCACATGATAGTTACATTTTTCAGTTCTGCCAGTGTTTGTTTATTTTGTTTACATCAATACTCAATACAAAAAGTCAGACATGAAATGTTGAGGGTGAACCCCCACATCTCAGTTAAGCCAGTACCATAAGAAGCCACTTTAGCTAAGGATTTTCATGGTGACTTTAATTGCTGTCTACAGAAATCAACCCTCCAACATGCCTGTGTAGGCTATTTTAAATAGTTTTGAAGGTTCAGTCAGTGTATGGGCAATTAATTTTCTGGTGCCTTCATATGAAGCCAGTGGGGATCATCTAAACATTCACATTGGTCTCTGTCTGAGACATCACTTGAACTGTGATCACACACAGTCTCTTTCCTTGTCCCATTTGAGTTATATGACATAAAAGCAACAATTCAAAATTCAAAATTCATTTTACCACAGGGCATAGAGTCAAAATGCTGCATGGTCCTGGCATGGGCGAGACTATTTTAGCCCCAAACACAAGTATACTAAAATTTTAAGGCACAATTTACTCCAAGGTAATGTCTCAGAGGCTATTCAATAGAAATTAAGGACTGATACCTTCCCTATGTTTCTTTTTTACTTGGGAATACAGCTGGTGGTACTACATCAATGTTATTTTTAAGATCATTCCATAGGAAAAGCTGTTGTATATCTCCCAAAGATTTTTCTATTATAATATGCAAGAACAAAGAAATCAAACATCTCTAGTTTTCCCTTAGATTTTAAGGTCATTAAATGAGTGTGGGATCCTCGTACATCTTGCTCTGTTGATTAGTAACAGGTCCTAGGGAGATTTTCTTGAAAGGCACTTTCAGGTTCCCTCCCATGCTCAAGATTTACTCAGAATCTAAAGACATAAAAGCATAAATACTGCAGTTGAGCCCCTGCTGCTATATGGCCTTAATGTGTGTCACTTTAGCTAAGCAATGTTATCACACTTATGCTAGCATTTACACTTAGGTAACTAGGATATTATTTTCTGTCTGCTATGGCCTGGATATTGTTTGTGTCTGTTAAAAATAATTTTGCAAAATTGGTGTTGAATCTCAAAAATTCTTAGTTTTCTTCTTCTTCTAGATGACAATTTCAGTTCTTAAGACATAATGTTCAAGAGAGACATAGACCATAATATTCTGCTGGAGTTCATTATTACTGAAGAAATCTCTCTTTTTTTCTTTCTTTTTTATCTTTATTTTTTACTTTCATTTTCAGGGCAAGTCAGCATATTAAATCCACTTTAGAAATCACATATATATGTGTGTATATATGTGTATACGTGTGGAGAGAGAGATGTATTTATACATGCATTGCCAAATATAAATACTGAGCTGGCATGTTACATGTCTCAGATCCCTTCTACTTTATGCAATATAAAGAGAGCATTTGAAATACTTAGTGCTTTGCAAGTCCTGACAAATAACAAGAAAGCATGTTTTCTTCCTGCTTCATTAGAGACACTTGTAGTTAATGTTTGTAGAATATCAATAATGCAGTTTGCAGTTCTGCATAATTAAAGACACCCTATGTTAATAAAATAACTTGGAAAGAGATGCAAAAACACAAGACATAAATACTCTGATGCCTTTGGCCTAAACTTAGATAAGTTTAATTACAATTGTGTTGCTGTACTGTACACTACAAAAAGATTTTTTTATCACTTAAAACCTATCAAAGTGTACACCCATTTATGACATTTGTGAAGAAGAGCAAACAATATAATGGCCCACAAGTGGATACTTAAGGTTTATGGATTACTAGAATACACATTTGCTGTAGAATCTCATGAAAAGGGAGGAAGCTTTCTGACAGGAAAAGCTACAATCCCTTACTTTAAGGATCTTCTGATAAATGAAAGAAGCCTGTGTGCTGCTACTATGGAGAATAATATAATGTAGCTTTCTGGATCATAAATTTAATTATAGTTGGGGAAGCTCAGTGTTGACTCGGTGTTTCTTTGAGGGAGGAGAAAAAAAGCAAGAGAACACAGGTTTCTGCTCTTACCACTTCTCTGCTTCTCTTAAAAGGAATGAAAAAAATCTCCACAAACAGTGCACCTGAAAGCCAGTAGTTATAGGCTATACTTTGGTCATGTAGACCTCAGTGTACAGTCTCCATAAATAAAAATAATCAAACTTCACTGAGAAAGTGGAAGTCAATTCTAGTGGGAGGTGTCCTTGCCTGCACTGGGGGGTTGGAACTGGGTGATCTTTGAGATCTCTTCCAACCCAAACTAGTTTATGATTCTATGAAGTGTCTCAGGTCCAAGTTATACAAAGAAATGTGATGATGATAAAAAGGTAAAGCAAAGGTAAATACTGTAGCAATGTCATAATCTTGCACATGCATCACCATCAAGAGATAAATATTGTCAAAATAAAGAAAAGTGAGATGAAGAGAGTTACTATGCAGGTGGGGGAAGAAATGAGGGAAAAAACATGAACAAAAAATGAGTTTTTTCCTCATGAGTAGTTGAAATAAATTTTCTGAGGAAATATTAAAAAAACCTACCTTTTGGTACCTTGCTCTCAATAACCCCTAAATTGTACAGTAAGTTGTCTGTACAGGCCCATGTTCTGATAAATTACATCCTCATTCTCACTTTCCTAATTTCCTCTTACTTTTTTTTTACACTTACTTATTATACTTGTATTGAGTTAGCCTTGGCCCTACACCTGAGCTTAACTCTACCTGCTCCCCACTAGTTACAGGCTCTAAAGCCTATAAGATCTTGAGGTAAGGCTGTGAGATCTTGAGGTAAAAACTCAGGTCTCCAGGAAACTTCCACAGGTCTCACAAGGGCGCGTCTCCAGCGGGGACCTTTGGGCAGTGCTGTGATGTACACAAGGATCACGATAATCATGGCCCATGGGCTGGGAGGATGTGCTGAACCCGAGGTTCCACAGAAGACAGGGTTAAACTGTGGCTTGGGAGATTTTGTCATTAACCCACAAAATTAAAATCTTGTCATAATGTAAGGGTAGAATAAAAAATTCACTCTAGAAATCCTGGAAAAAATTTCACCCTGGCAAGCCTTAAGGATTTAAAACAAGCCCTTCTTAACAAATCAATACATGGACATGGGAAGTAAGAGGAAACAGACTAAAAAAAAATAATATATGAGAGATATTTAGTAGATAGAACTCTGTTCTGACACAAAAATTTCTAGAAAAGTGGGGATCTTCACTCTCTTTATTGATGTGAACAATCTATGAGAGTAATAGAATTTTTTGTATTTTGGATATTATGCAAATAGAAGAGGTAGAGATTACAGAATCGCTCATTCAGGTCAATGTCAGATTGTAACTTTTGCCAAACAAAAGGTTTAGAATAAGTCTGTCTATTTAACTTGAAAAAACTGGAGATTAAACTGATGTTCCTTAGCAGATAGGTCAGATGTCAGGTACTTTTCCTCTTAAATGCAGGTCAGTCTTGAAAAGGTGTTACTTTTGGAAAGAAAAATCTATAAATTTATTCAAAAAATATTAATACAAAACTTTTATCATTTCCCCCCATTTTCAATTTCCTGAAACAATACATGAATTTTGGTACTATTTAATACTAGGTTTATCTACCTGAAACTCCATTTTCATTTTACTTTTTACAATTTAATACCTGCTGAGGAAGAAAATTCTCTTAACTGTACTTATGAATGGGCAATGAAGTTAAGTCTTTCACATTAATCCATCCTCCTCATCTGCTTGCTATTCATAGATACCCTTGCTTTCCTAGAAGATACACAATTATTGTGGAATACCAAGTTCAGATTAATTAACCTTCTACACCACAGGTAGAGCTACATAACTTTTCCTGGTGATTTCTCCACAGAACCAAGCTAAAGTGATGAGAGGTTTGACAGTGAGAGGAGCAGCCTCTATTTTGGGCTGTTGCTCCTGGCAGCCTTAGCCCAAACTTACACACAGCTTCAAGAGCTATTTCTAAGCCATCTCCAGCCCCATCCCATGGCTCTGCCTGTCCACAAGAATGAAGCTGCTCTGCTCCACCTTAGATGGCTTCATCTAAAAACTCTCTTCGGTGTATGGAAGCGTTAGGCTGAATATAGGATTTATAAAATACTCAGTTCCAGGAAGGAAAAGGTTACACATCGATTAGTGCTAAGCTTGTACTTTCACCTTCAGTGAAAATTCAGTATAATTTTTCCATCCACAGCATCCACCTAGGCTCAAACACTACTGGGCTTTTTCTTCAGCTTTGGGAAAGAAAATGCCCAAAACAGTACTAAACATTCTTAGTGTCTGACAAATACTGATAATATTTGTCAAAGTGTTTCCATATTCATAGAGTACCTGTGGGAAACATAAGTATTCCCCAACAAACACTGATGAAAAATTATTTGCTCACTTGAGGCTTCAATTGAGTGAAATGATATCATGTCATAGAAATGTAATATATTACAAGACATCCCTTCCCTTCATTATATATCTATTTCCAAATCAATTTTTACTGGCCCTAGAATAAATTCCATAATATAATATAATATAATATAATATAATATAATATAATATAATAATTTATCATATTATAATTTAGCGCTTCAGGATTTTTTCTCCATTAAAATTCTAGGTATTTTTTTCTGCAGTGAAGTACATTTGCATAAAGCACAGTTCTAGGGAACTATCCCATCCTGGCGTTAGAAGTACCAGTAGTAGTGGTGCTAAAACTGAAATTAAGGACAACTGCATTCTTGATAGGTGGGAAAAGTGAGCTTTTAAATGTTTGAGCAGCCTTATTTTCATTGAGAGCATATATGTAAGCATAGAAAGGGATTAGCAAGATACATTTCCTTAAAATAAAATTATCCTAAAGCAGCCTATGTCATTCTAATACTAAGCAATCTAATACCAGTTTTTCTATTGATTGAAGGAAAAACTCAAATTTAGCTCAACTGAACTGTGTACATTGCACTGAAATGTTCAGGTGCATAGATCAAAATGCAATACAATAGCATGTAAAAATCACTGGAATGTTTCTGTTACTACAGTGGTCTTTGTATCACACCTACAAAGTCTCATGCACCTAATACAAGAGTCTGTCATGAACCAATCATGATAAAAATGCAGACTTAGAATTCTGACCTAGGATTTTCTCAAGAGTGAATCCCCCTTGTCATTTAAGCACTGCATTAGATGAAAGCTTAGCCCTATGCTGATCTAAATAATCAATGTGGCATTACTCAGAGTTCTGTCACAAATCTGTATGATTCTTTGCCAATTCTTGTTCTTTTCCATGCATGGCATGTCAGGCTGATGAAGGAAGGCTTGTATACTGGGAAAAGATTTTAATTAATTGCAAGATTAAAGTATTGTCATGAAACAGATGAATAGTTCTCATGAGCCCTCACTAGGCTTCCAAAGCAGCAGTGTCAAGCAGAAGCTTTTGTATCTTCAGGCTTCTGCTCAATTTCCCAGAAAACAGGACACAGCAGCACATCCTACTTGTACTAGTACCAGCCAGCATCCTGCAAAAACCACCAGGCAGGCTGCAAGCAAAATCATACCCTCGACCTTTTCTGGACACTTTGTGACAAGAAACAGCACAGTATTTTTCATTTAAAGGTATAGTACACCTAAAAAACAAAATTGAAACAGCCAGTATCCAGATGTCTTGTATTACAGTAAGCTTCCTCTAGCTACATTGATACAGTTCCCAGAAAAGCTTTTTTTGGATTTACACTATCTTCCTGGACATATGCCCTCTTCTGTAAGATATGGATTTTTGCCATCTTTTAATCCCCGTATTTTATGTGTTTTATTATTAGACGAATAACTCAATTTGATGAAAAAGGAGAGAGAGAAGAGAATTTATTAAAAAATACCCTGGAATCATTACATCAATTGTGTGACACAAGACGTTGATGAGAAGGATGGAGTTTCTGCAGAGGAACGGAAAACAGCAGAGCTGTTACTTCATTACTTGATATTTTTGTCAGGGGTGTGATAAAGACTACATCAAGACCTTCTTTAATATCTTGAGCACAAGGAGAAGGATATTAAATTATAGGAAACAAATTAATTCATCAATTCTTCCCTACTGTGGATAAGCTTAACAAAATCAATGGCATCAATGGAACCTACATTTTATTTCCTTGTAGTTATGTCTAAAGAGATCAGAGCAGCTCTTGGATTGGCTATTTCTGCTAGATCTATCAGCTGTGAAATAGTTAACAAGAATGCTTTCGCTAGGCTCCCTCAGCAGCAGCACCCACAATGAAGGGGGCAGCACATGGTATCATTTTCTTGAAGCTACTGTTTCAAGCTGTCTGCAGATGCAGACAGAAATCAAGGCAACTGCTTAGGCTCATTTGACATTTTGAAGGTTATCTCTGTAACCATAAGGAGAAGAAGCTTAATTACTCCTTCAATGAAAGCTCAGATTCTGAAGCACTATTATATGGCACATTCAAAATGAACTATAATTGTGTAGCAATTTAGGTGACTGTATAATTACATTACACACTGGCCCTTTGCAAGATTTGGAATGTAGGTCTAAGGTTGGAGATAAAAATGGGTGGTGCTGTTATGTGGAGGTGTGTGCAGGCCCCCTCTCCACATATTAAAATACCAAAGGACTCTGGAGCTAAACATGCTGGATTTTGAATTTATACCTAAAAGTTTGCAGAGCTAAACTTCCAAATCAGGATATCTCCTATGTATTTTGATGTGAAAGCTAAATTTCCTATGATTGCAGCATTTCCTACGGTGTTTAACAGAAACTACTTCTGAGACTCATTCTTTGGAAACCTGGCAAGGCTCAAGAGGACTCTTAAGTGTTTCATGACAATACTGTAATTGTACAATTAATTAAAATCCTCTCATCAAAATAAAACATATTCAGCATGTTTTCCAGCTGCTGAGTTTCCAAAGTGTACAGGAAGGCTTTCCCCAGCCTGTCTGCTGGACCCTCAAACCCTCTGAACTTTTCTTACCTTTTTCTATGAAGACTTTGGGTGCAAGCAATTAAATATCAATCAAGTACCAAGAAATGGGGATCCCACTTCAGCAGCCTGTGCATCTGTTCCCTTGCAACCTCCCCCTAGGACACATATCCTAGGCATTCAGAAAACTGCTTCTGTGACACTCTGTCTCCATGGCTCACCAGAGGAGTATAATCAAACTGTACACATCATCGGGAAGTCAGCCGGAGTTTTCCACAGTCCTCGGGTGACTCAAATCTACTCTGTGATGGGAATCAAAGCACAGGAAGTGGGGACAATCCAGAAATTCCATTCAAAAACACACCAAAACTGAAATCTTATCCAAACTGAAGTGCTAAAATAGGCACACCTGTTCAGCGGCTAAAGTCTGGAGCCAGTTTGAGGTCCTCTCCCTACATAACACTTGGTGTATTTATTCCCAAGTACAATACTACCAGTAATAAAATATTAATAAGAGGAACAGAGACCAGCCAAGATTTACTGTAGGACAAAGGCAGACATTGTTTGCCAATCAGTAAAGAATACAGTTTCATCCAAATTGTAGCCTTCAATATTTTTTCTAGCAATACTTTCCATATGATTTTTTTCTCTGTATTGATTGTACTCTAATGTACAGCTATTGGGTTAATGAATTCATCAAAATTTAAAAGTAAAACTTCTAACAATTTCTACAGAAATGAAGAGGGACATAGAGTGGAAACTGTCATGCAATCTTATTCTAAATAGTTCCTAGTGCTCTTGGTAGAAGAGGAAACACTATTGATTTTGAAAGCTATCATCTCATATTCCCTTAGTGTCACTCTAAATGTTCCATAAGGAATTAGGCCTGATGCTAACAAGCCACACTTCCTGATTGTACTAAATGGGTTACCAGGTTCAGCCACAGGCTTCTCAGATAAGCCCATGATCTTTCCTCTTTATTTCATTTTCATATTAATGCGAGGTTTTCTAAAATGAATACCCACAATCCAACGTATCTTAAAAATCCTAAAAGAAGATGAAACAGCTGAAGTTGAAATAGAAGAAAGTATGGGGCAAGAGATGCTAGTTCTTTTAATTCTTATATGCATTTTTTTGCTTTATACAAATAAGTTTTAGTCCTACATTTTTTTATGCAGCAGTCATAAATTTACAACATTTTAGTAAGTGATAGTTTTCAGTCTATTCTTTTAACTAATGAAATTATGAATTACATCAAATTTACAAGTTACAATACTAACCAGGACAGTAATCTCCTTCTTAAAATGGATATATTTTTAAACTTTAATTTTTCATTTAGTCATAAAAATTAATACTTAAAGAGATAGTGATGCAAACTGCTATTTGCCAAAATACAGTGTAAGTTTCAATTCTCTTAAAGTGCATATAAACTGTTTACTTTAAGTGAATTGTTACACAGTACTAAAAACATTACACTTCTATATAACATTAAAAAGATGTCCAAATTTTTGCAAGTTCCCACATCTTGGCTGGACTTTGACTGACTCTTTCAATCTGCTACGATATCAGCAGAAGAATTATAATAGCACAAGAAAGCCATGTAAAAGACTGAGAAGAAGATCAAAGGAGGCTCATATGTAAAATAAGATGGAAGGCATCTAAGATTTTGTGTGCTCTGATCATTCACCAGTATTCTTAAATTTTTTAACATTTTTTAAGGTCTTTTTGATTTTGTGTATTCTCCTAATTTCAATAAAACGTGCTCTAAACACTTCACAGGCATTAGGAGGGCAGAAGTATCCAGCCTGAAGGATTTGCAGAGAGAGGAGCATTTCTCCAGGATGTTCAGTGTGCAGGTATAGAACTACCATTTCTTGGTGAAGCCAGAATGTTACTTTGTTTGATCTTCAGCTTTGTTATAGGAGAAATATGGTGCCAAAATGAAATAGAAACCTTCTACCTTTCAGAGAGCATAATTTTTCTGTTCTGGTCAAAGGCAGGCCTCAAAACATAAACACAGGGTAAAAATAATTGACTATGTATTTGGCCAGCTGTGAAATAACTATTGTTTAATGTTCCTGTAGATGCAACAATCCTTTTGGGGGTTGCCCTGTGATTTTGTTCTCAGTGCATGCTTTCCTTCAGACCTTCCATTTCAGTTAGCTTAAACACCCTGCAGACTCTAGGCTCAAATTTCCATTAGCTTGTTCATTTTTACAGCATATCTGTTCATCACCTTCCCCACTACTGGTCCAAGAGCCCAGGTTCCTCAACCGATTCCTCATGTCCTTTAGAAGAATCACACATGCCCTCTTATGGCAAAATTCTGCGAGATGCTGACAGCTTCCAGCAAAAAAACTAGATGCCCTCACAATATTTTGAAGGAAGAAATTCTCTATTATTGGTGTTTTGTGCATTGTACACTTTATCACAGAGAAAGTATTTTCTGGAGGAAGGGGAGCAACTCTTTTATTCAGAGATTGACCTATTACTGAGATATGATATTTCCTTGTTTTATTCCTTGTAGGAGAGACATTCTGGACAGAAACTCTCCTACTTCATGGAATCCAACAATCAGTTTTTCAGAATATGGTTCATTACCAGCAACGGCTCAAGAGAGAATGGAAATGTTATTGGTAAAAGTAAGAAAAATCACAAGATTTCAGCTTGAGAAGACTCTTGTAAGTCAAATTTATTTTAACATAAAATCACTACATTTTTGTTAAAAACAGGAATTAAAAAATAACTAAAACCCTGCTGACTTCTAAGCAGACTCTTAGATTATGGAATTTATTTTCTTCCTCATGAAGGTAGAAGCAAGTATTGCTCTTCGTGCTTCCACCTTAGAATAACTAAACTCTAAAGAGACCTCGGGAGCAGGCACCAAGAAAGGCCAAAAGAAAAGTTTTGTCTTTGAGGAAAAATTACACAAGCCTGAAAAAGCAGCAAATAAATGCCCCAGACAGGTCCCATACCTGTGCTCCACATAGATTATCTGTGTGGTTTAGAGATGTAGCTGCATCCTACTCTGGTCCTATTCTACAGTAAAAAAGGTAAAGGACACCTATTACTTGTTTTTGTTACTCCACAACATCCCATGTATTAGAACTCTACAATGCCAGGAATTGGAGCAGGTAAAAAAATAACTGGGGATACTCTGTGATTCCTAGGTGATATACTGGTCACTGCAGTGGGTTGGCAGTCTAATCCAAGAAAACATATTTTGCACCTCTGCTGAATGAAATCTTAGATATCCATGTTTAAAGAACATAACAATAAAGTACGATCTGATCATACCAAGTAAATTCCTTGTATGCACTAACATCAGTAGAAAGAAAATTGAAACAGCAGGATGTGCTAGAGAAGACTCGACTTTAATTACAATGAATGTAATACATGGGAATCCTAAATTACTGCATTATTACCAACTTTAACACAACCTGCTATCTGACTACATAGCCTTCACACTGATGACTTTTAAGCCTTCAAGGAAACAATAAACCCCATTTCCAGAAAATTGTGATTAGAAAGTAGTTTAGCAAAACATTCTGGAAATGGGCTACTTGATTAGAACATGAAATTATACAGATTTAAGGACTTGAATTATGGCCTAAGACACTCCTTTCAAATTACTTTACAGGGAGGTTCTGTGAAGAGCATCTCCTCCATTCCTGTAGGCTTTAGAACTGTTATTTAATAAGGTGCCATGACAATATACAGCAGCCGACACAGTATGAGCAGTTGCAACAATTCAGTGTGGCAAGGAGAAAAGGAGAATGGGGAGGCAGCTGTACTAGTTGTGGAAAAATTCTTGTGAAACCTTTTGAAGGCAAGAGAGGTAGGTATCAATTAGCCTTTGTGAGGAATGTAGAGCACTGTTACAGATCTAATGAAAGCACCAACTACTTAAAAGAGAGAGCAGATCAACAAAACAAATTACCTATGCAGTACCGGGATGGAATGGATGTTGCTCTTATGAAGTTACATTCTTTTCCACCTAGCAATGTAGGCTTTTATCAGCACTAACCTCTGAGCATTTGAAGAATTTGATCTCTTCTGATACCCATCTGGAATATGAGAGGCAGGAAAGTTGCCTTTGGATGCAAGATGATCACCTTATCTTAGGATATCCAGTAGTGGTCTTGTCTTAGAAGGTAAATCAAGAACATCAAGCCCTGCTACTGCAATGGTTTTGTTCAGGCAGAAGCTATATTGATAACATTGGAAATATCTTGTCTGGTCTTTCACAGCAGCTTGGAAATTAGGGGAACAGATATCAGTATGTAATAGAGCCAAGGGCCAATGAATAAAGAAAGCTCCTGCCAATGCTCCTGGGTCTTGAAGGAAATTCAAGGCAGCAAAAACACAGGACACAAAGACATGCTGAAACCTAGAGTGAAATGGAGCACAGCAATGCACTTTTTTTCTTCAGCTGCCTCCTCTCTAAATACAGGCGTTGCCCTTCAGACCAGAGGTTGAAGGCAAAATTAGAGTTGAAGACCCCAAGGAACATCCTTTACAACTGCTCCAGCAGCTTCCCTTACATAAACCATGCATATTGCACAACATCTGCAGGACCCCAAAGAATAAAAAGGCAGAAACCCGTACTACCTCAGCCAATTCATGAATGAAATAATTACAGAGTTGGTGTGGAAACAGCTACACTGGACCCATTTTACATCAGGATAAAATTTCTGAAAGGACTTCCTAAAACTAAATTTACAGTCAAGGTAACAGAAATCACAAATATTTTCTAAGTAATGGCTTTTTATTCCCGGAAAAATTAGAATGTAAAGATTTACTATGTTTCCAGATTTTTGCAAATATTTACTAGATTCATTATTGTAAATTACATATAATGGCGTCTGTGGATGTTTGGAGTAACTAAAACATGCCATCAGCCAGAAATAAAGCTTGAGTGCTTCACCTGAGCTTGCTCTGTATAAAACCCCTTTTTTTTTCTGCACTAACATGACTTATTTTTTTATTAGTTAAAAGGTCAGCAAACATACAGGATGCTCTGTCCAGTGACACTGAACAACACAAACACACCAGAATTGATTCGTAAGGTGTCTCATTTACCAATGTTCAGCGAACCAGAAACATCGTTTGTTAAGTGATGGATATTGACAACTCCACAAATGGCCATGAAGATGTCGTTCCATAAGAGCCCACATGCACAGGGCATCACTCACTCTGGAACAGTCCTCTGCCTCTTCCCCTCAGCGAGCTGTAAATCATGTCATTAACCAAGTGCTTGCAAAGCACAGTGATCTGTCATGATCCAGTGAAGATACCAGCTATAATGTGGGCACTTAATCTGTCAGAGCTTGTGGTGATGCATTTGAGAGTGAGGATCCCCATGTTTAGCAGCCCGCCCATAAGCATTCAGTGACAGAAGTTAAATGGCAACACGAATTAATTCTTTCATCATGTGAATATATGGGACCATTACAGGCATTATTCTGAAAAAAACAGGGTTGTTCTCAAACTTACTTTCCTCCTTCACCATGAAGCCTATTTAATCTTTCTTTTAAAATTATATGTCCATCATTTCAGGTGTTCAGATTAGACTAATTTTTTTATCACTGTAAGCAAAACAGATTCTTTAAAAATGTTAATATCTGGATTTATTTTTGTAACGTTATATGAAGGTTTACAACTGACAGATCAGATGTTTTTCATGACTTTGGTGGTATGAGGGCATTAGACAATTCATTTGAAATAAAGAAAACTCTGCCAGCAGTAATCTTCCAGAGACTTTTTTTAACCATGTCATACTCCTGCTCTCAAGTTCTGATAAAGAGGGGGAAAATTGTCAAAGCAGCAGTTCAGATAAAGCTCCCATTTAGGTGGGACCACAAGAGGGATGACTTGGAGAAGTACCAATAAACTCCTTGATTCTCATCTCCTGATATCCCATTTAGTTTTGTCAAGCCCACTCATTTCAGTTAAAAAAAAAGGAATTAAATGCCAGAACAAACATAAAATACATCTCCTCTATATAATAATCTTACTGTGTTATGAAAATAGAAAATTATGTTAGGTTACAGTGCATCCACTGATATTACTTTTACTACTGTTACACTTTTAATCTGTACTCTGAAGAAGTGACTTTCTGCCCTGAAACATATAGAGCTGTTTTTTACAGGAACCCTGTTGAAAGATAAAATAACTAACAGAATTTGGATTTATAAGCATTCTTATACACATATATGAAATATGAAGCAGAAAAGCCATTTCTGTTCAATTATATTGGTATAAGGCAAAAAAGAATGTGTACCAAGTAAAAGAGGAAATCAGAATTCAGGGAGATGCAAGAAGTATTAAATTATATTAAAGTATTGATTTTTCAGAAGCGTAGATCTTTAAATTCATGTGTACTGTGTAATGAAATTGTGATTCACAGAATCACAGAATAGTTAGGGCTGGAAGGGACCTCTGGAGATCACCTATCCAAACCCCAAATACTGTACAGTTGCTACAGACTATGGGATCCCGCTAGGATTAATTAATACAGAGCATTTCTTTCAACTAATACTATAAAAATATCCTAAGAATTGTATTAAATTATTCTGAATAATTAGGATTACTATAAAATTGAAGTTCAATAAGCAGACAGATCTTTTATGCCATAGTCACTAAAACTGTGCTAACTGGAGAATCTACTTTGGCATACAGAAAAAGTAAGCCCCATTTTAAAATATAAACTTTAATTTGGATGTGCACTAAATTAATTCTGTAGAGACACTAAAATTTTTTCCACACATTCTGCAAGGGAAATATAAACATACATTGTTATTTTTGCAGCTAGAAGTTCACATTAAGTTAATTTGGGCAAGCATATAATCATTGCAAAGTCAGGACTATACTTCACTATGAATTTCATGTAAATTCTTAAAGCTATTTGAACTATTTTTTAACTTCTATTTTCATTTTAAAGGATAATTGTTTACACTCATTTGAATGTTTCACTACATCAAAACAGTATTTTCTAAGAAGGAATTCCCACAGAATTAAATCTGGGAATGAAATTACTTGTGTCCAGTACTGCATTTGGCAAAATTTTGTGACTGAAGCAAAAATAATCCCAAAAATAAAAAAATCTTTATTTTTTTCTTATATTACATGTTTTATTTTCAAAATAAAGACTGTAAATACTTAATTCATTTGAATTAAATCTTACTATACATAAGACGGCAGAAGAAAGCAAAGAAAACAGATCAGTTAGTCATTTGAATGAAAATGAAATTCTGGAGTTTTTATGTAGATGAAAAATTCTAATTACTTTTAAGGTGACCAAAAGCAAACTTATTTTAAAGATCTTAATTAAGCTATGCAATTAAAATTTAACCACTTGTGTTATTCAAGTTGGGAGGCATAGTTACTGATTTTCATTTTTTTTTTAAATTTCCTGATGGTTATGAAATTCACTGCAGAAGCTTTTCCAAGTCGTATTTTCAGTCTCATTGTGTTCTATCAGAGTCAATCAAATTGAGAGAAGACAAAAAATCAAAATTTATTTTTCAGATTCTAATTCCAGTCAATGATAGGAATTTTCCAGATTTTGACCCCAGCTCACTCTCCCATACAAAGATCAGCAAAATTGCACGGAACAGTTGTTAGCGGGTTTTTCCAGGAGCTCTACAAATACTTCAAGCACATGGCTTTTACATCAGCTCATCCATCTGACTAAACTGGAGGTGCAGCCTTCCCATTTTGAAACCTCTCAGCATGTTTCTAAACCTTTCCTGCCGGGGGAGACGTGTGACACACGTGGGTGTGCAGTGCCATCCACTGCAGCACCAACTTACGAGGCTCCTCCAGCCTCAGTGGAAGGGAACCACCCACTCTGAGCAAGTCACTATTTCCACTGTGAAGGTGTGGAAAAAGCCAGCACCTCCAGAGGAGCAGGTAGGTGATAACAAAAGATCGGCAGAAGGACCCTGGTCTCTCCATTGACCACAAAAGGAGCCTTGGTGACAAACTTCAGTGCTGCCTTTTGATGGCTAATGACTGGCAGGGTGAACCTAAACCTCAGCGTCTGAATCAAACCCAGTGCAGCTTGGAGAGGTAACTGCAGAAGCTAAACACAACTTCAAAGCAGCTGGTATTCTCCTGAACCTTTCATAATGTTTCTGTTTTTTTCATTCTGTCCATCCATAAATCAAGAGTTACAATATATTTTAAAACATTTTAATAAATATTTCCAAAGCTGCATGGTTTTTATTATATAGAATCAAAGACATTTCACCATTAGAAAAGTTCAGCTATATCATAATTGCCATGGCCATAGATTTCTTTTCAACAAACAGGGCTTTGACTTGTGTGAATCATTGGCATAGTGTACTTGAAATCTGCAACAAGCATCCACACATGCTCTTGATTTAGATAAAAGAAACCCACTGGCACGGTGTGGATGACTGCTAAGCAATATGTACCTCATGTGATGTCCTTTAACAGAAAGAGCACTCTATAGGACGTAGACACAGAGCAGGTATAAAATTAGAGACAGACTGGGCCTGAAACACTAGACTATAATCAGAGTTCACACAGCTCCAGACATCAAGCCCCTACTTCCAAGACCCCCCAGTCTTCCCCAGTTCTCCACATATTTGTCCTGACAATCCATACTGAGTTATAAGAGAATCTAAGCAGTGACTGCAAGACACTGCTTACGATGAGGATGCAGCTTTAGGATTTGATATATAGTCTCATGCATCTCAGTGAACAGCACATCTGAGCAAATATCTTCTCTGTGATTTACCCAGTTCTCATTTTCTAATTTCTAGACAAACCATTTTTGCTTTATTTTGGATGAACCATAGCCAGGCTATATCAGAAGACTTGCATAAGAGGTTGGTGTATGAGTCAGTAAGACTTACAAATTCAGATACAATCAAAGGAATCATAAATATTTAGTCAAAATAAAACAGACTAACCTTTGGAATTTTTAACTCAGATATGTCACATCTTTTACAGAAAAATTTGTCTTGAATTCTGACAAGCGAGTCTGGTACCAGATGAGAACCATGTTGAAACCTGAGCCTGACTGTTATAATTGGGCTAGGGATGTGACAGTCAGAAGGTGGGTTATATAATTCACCTTCTGCCTGTATTAGCTCTAGCATGACATGAGATTAAAATCTGAGAGTTAAGGAGTATCTATTTGTTTCAGAGAAAATGGGAAAAATTCTCTTTATCACATACTAGTAAAGCATTCATTAGCTATCACAGTTGTGCCTGGGGCAGCTCATGAGTGAGGACCTCATGAAATCAAAGTGTCCCTACATAATGTTTTTGCATATGATATACTTATCTAATTAAGAAGGAGGGAAAATTCTTGTTTGTTACTTAAACCAGCTCAGTAACATAAAAGTGAAATTACAAAGAATACTGTTGTTAGGGAGTTTGTTCTGTTTGAAAGCAATTTTCAAAGTCAAGTTTTAGAGGAAAAAATCTACCCTTCATTTTTTCCAGATACAACCATTTGCTCTTCAGTCTGCTATTGTCAGTTTTTCCTGCCTCTTTCTTTCAGCTACTCAGTTGGCGTCTCTCAATTCCTTCAAATATGCCCCTGAGAGTATTTCATTCCATGTGTTGAGTTTTCCTAATACTTTCTCAAATATATTTGATATACTCTATGTTTTTCAGTCCCCAGACAGTTGTCTTTCCCTTATCATACATCTATGTTGTCCATTCTTAATCACCCATTCATGGTACTTGGGGTTCACCTTGGTGGTGGTTCACAGATACATCTCCTGTGTTTTGGCTAACACAAAGATTCTGTGAGCTTTGCAGATGAGTATCTCCTTTACTCACACTTTTATTATTTCTGCCTCTTGTCTTTGTCCAATAGGTTCATCTTATTTGACCCTCTTTTACTCTGGGTAATTTGGGATTTTGTTGTCTCCTTTGAAGGGCAGTGGCTCTTATAGTGAAACTATTTTTTTCCCCTCTCAGAGATTTTGTATTTTATAGTACTTTTTTCTATCCTTTTTCTTCACTTTTCTTCTACAGACTTTTTTCTTTTAGGACTTACTTTTATTTCCTCATTCTGTTCTTGAATTTAGTCTCAATACAGTTCTTTTAATTTAGTCTTCCTTCTTCCCCAATTACCTCATAACTAAAAAAAAAAAAAATTAAAAAAATCAGGAATTCCTAACTACACAATTTCTAATCTTAATCCAGCATGTCGACTGACTGTGGGTTAATGATACAAAGAGCAGTATCATCTTATTAAACTCTGAGCTCACATCGCTTCATTTACCACATGGGGCTCATACAGCATTGGCTGCCCAACTGAGTTTTCCTTAAGAACCTTTTCACTCAAGAATTATGAAACAGCATATGTCAGGATAGAGGATTTTATTCCCACATGAAGGAAGGGCTGCAAAAATATTTAGGAGCTAATCATCTCATGCACACCTGCGGATAGAAATTTCTCTCCCAGATGCATGTGCTGGGCTATTGGAATGCTTCTTTCCAAGTGAGCACATAAACAGATTTCAGCTACACTCATTCTTTTGAAAAGTGCCTTTTTTTTCCCTGTGTATTACAACATCTGATTTACAGATTTTTTGACTTACAAAGGACCATTACAAACAACTGCTCTTTGTAAAAGTGGCTCACCTGTGGGTTTTGTTTTGTATTTAGTTATAGTACTTATGTTTTAGTCTAACTGCTGGGATAGTACATGCAATTTTTCTGCTCAGAATTACAGATTCTATTATTTTGGGGAGGATAAAAGGTAAAGCCATATTTGTGCTCTCATTCTTTTCTTTTCAGCAATAGCTTGCATGCTAGTAAGTCCAGTGAGCTCTGTGCCACTTGTGAAGATACAATCTGTTAAGTACTCACCAGTCTCTCAGTCAACCAGCACCCAAATTACTTGTTCTGTGTAATTTCTTCCTCCTTTATAAGCACTGACATATTCCAAGTCTTTTTAAACTTAGGAGCAATTTTCTAGGGAAAAGTGATTTCTGGTTTTGTTTCAGCTACTTGCAAATGAAACCTTAAGAGGTCCTTCTACCACTAGTGATAAGATAAAGAATGTGACCTTGGAAGCATTTTTATCAAGAGAATCTTGATGGTTACTTCATGAATCCTTAAGATCCAAGTTATTCTGATAAGCTTTTTCAACATTTATTGCAATTTCAGGTCTCTGTTACAAGTGGAACATCCTAGTTTATTATTCTGTCTTTTTTATCTCTCACATGAATAAATTACAGGGTTCTGCTTCTTATCACAGAAAACATTCCACTGATCATCTGGGGAACACAAAATATTTTTTTCAGTCTATAAATTATTCTTATAGAAACTCTCATAACTAGCAAGACAGTTGGTTTTGTTTTGAGTTTTGTGTGTGCCTTTTTTGACAGCATTTGTCTAAAATAATCACATGTGGTCTATCAAATTTTGGTTTTGTCATTAGAGCTGTCAGTCTTTCATAAAACATATTTTTAAACACATATGCACACACACAATAATCCCTTTGCAGTGTCTTGGCCAAGGAGTGTGAATGACAAATATACCTGGCTGTTCTCCTATGGTGTTTTCTTACTGCTCATTGGCAGAAAAAGTGATTTCATGGTAGAAGGTTGGAAAATGACCTCTTGTAATGATGAAATTTGCATAAATAAATGCTGATTGCACAAAACGAATAATGTGCAGTGAGTATCATCACAATAAGTTGTCTCCTACTGACACAGAGTCTAAGTTAGAAGCGTACAATTATGCAAATCAAACTAATGCCAGTTTCTCATTACTGTCGTGGTGGAGGCAAACACATATCCTCCACAGACAGCTTGATGCTGGGACACAAGCCAAAATGTTTGGTTTTGCTGACACAGCAACTGAGTCAACAAAAATAGGATATAATAGTAATACATCAGAGGAATCCATATCAGGACAGACCTGAAACTTAATGGACTGTGAATCTTTTGTCTGCAGAGAGGCCTTTCACTGGTATTGACCCATAGTATGCCTGCTTCCACTTTTGCCAATTTTATAGAAATAGATTACAGAAGCAATTGCTTTTTGGAGCTGAAATGTCTGCAAAACAGTCTATTAGCTTTCCTTATAGCAGATGAGATGACATTTATAAATACTTAAATAATGCCATGTATCCCACGTTTTAAAAACTTCCCAGAATAATTCACAGGCTGCTTGTGGTTGCTTGATCTAATGTTTATGTGAAGTCTTGTTATGACACCACTGGGAATTTCAAACAATACCACTTTTCTTGTGCCATTTAAAAAGTATTCAGACAAAGATATTCTATTTCCTTTAAAAAAAAAAAAAAGCAGCAGCAATTACCATTACTATGAGGGACTGAATATAAAAAAGGGTTGATAGCTCCTTGCAGAGTGGTGCTAACCCTTGAGAACATGTACAGCATTGGTACTATGAGCCACTGAAGAAGAATCTAGTGCTTTATCACTTCAATTTCTCACCCTTCTTATTCAAGTAATTATTATATGTTTGAACTCATCTGCATGTTTGCCTTCAATATACTTACTGGCATGCAATTCAGAAATATCAAGTTAAGGCAGAGTTTAAAGTTTGAAATGAACACTACCCAATGCACACACAGTTCCAGTAGAGGAGGTTGGTGCTCAACAAAATTCAGCATTAGGGGACATTTCAGAAATATGACTTTGCTCAAAGACAAATTGACTTGAAACAAAGGAAAAAGAAAATTAAACAAACAAACAAACCCCAACAACAACAAGCAAAACCCCCAGTAAAACCAAGAGTCATTTTATAAAACAATAGATCAGCTGACCTCTACTGGAATACATTGCATTCTGTGAAAGTTGTTTCTGTGATCTCTCCTCCTTGGAAGAATCACTCCAAACTACACAACACATTAAAAAAAATTTACCTGAAATTTCAGCTGCAGATAATCTCCTGAGACAGAGCAATTAACCATATCTGTAAAAACTGACAGTTCAAACACCTCTGAAAATCTTCCTGAGGTAGGACCTCTGCATTGCTGTTGCCACTATTGCTGCTATAACAGCACTAGCAATCAAAAAAAAAGATTTAATAGGGACAAAGGAGTCACTTCCAAGTTCTTTCAGGGTACTTGTACATGTTCTGCTACAAAAAGAAACAAAACAGGTCCTTCCTTTTGTACATCCTCCTTACTAATTCACTACTGCTTCCAGTTAAGCACACTGGGAGTGTTGATGAAGCCAGAAGGTTGGCACAGCTCTGCACAGCTGCCACAGATGCTCTGCTGGACATCACCTTTTAAGAAATCAGTTAAGTGACAGGAGATTGGGATATTTCCTTGCTGATAATAGTTTGGTCACTTCTAAGATACTCCTCACATTGGAGAAGTTACACCTTGACCTTTAAAAATACTGTTGGTTTGCTTTGGGAATATCAAAATGCATTCAATGTTGAGTATTTAAGAAAAAAATCTGATGAAAGGTGAGCACCTTTCAGAAGAAAATAGAGAATATTTTAAACTGTCTTCATGCATCATGCTTCTTTGAACTCACTCAAAATGAACACGGTGCTGTATTATCCAGCTATGACTAAGGACAAATTTTCTCCAAAGCAAATTATTTTTAGCAAGAAAATTCATCATACATTTATTGCTCCATTACTGATGCCTCATTTTATGGCTGAAATTCCAGGAAAGCAGAGCTATAAGTGAAAACATATAAACATCCAGTTCCTCAGCCTTTCTTCAGCTGTGAGTCCACAGTTTAATGGGTTTCATCTCAAACTGAGAGGTAAAACATAGACAGTAAAGTGCAAGGCAAAAATTGGTGCCAAACTTGTGTAAAAATGGAAACTTGGTTTGATGAGGGACAATATTATACATATTAGCCACAGAATTTTATCATGGTTGGTGTGTATGAGTGTTCCCTGACAATCATTTTTCTAACTGTTGCAAATTTCAAGACACTGAAAGGAATTTCAGAGAGATTTTTTGAATATTTCATGAAGCCAGATTGCTAAGCATGTATTCCTGTGAAGGAACCAATATTAAAGGAAACTTTCATATACATCCTAATTTCATTAAAAGCTTCAAAGTTAATTCTGTATTTTTCTGACCCTAAAGGCAACCAAAGAGCTTTAGGAGAGCAGCCTTCATAGGCAGTGCCTGCAGCCCTGGGCAGATGTGGTCTGTGGTGCACCCAGTAATCTGTTCCTGCCAGCACCTGGTCTTACCGACCCACAAAGCTTTCCCTCCTATCCAGATCAAAAAGTGGCCCCAGGGTATTTTTTTATTCTGTTGGACAGCTTCATAGGAGAGATTTTATTATGGCAATTTCCACCTGTTCTCAGAAGTTTTGAAGTCTCCTCACAAAACCCATACTTTTCTTTATTTTTATGCTGTCAGCTTAAAACTGTCAAGTTTTACCTTGGCTTATAATAAAGTTTATAATAGAGCACGCATACTGCAATTTTCTCTTGTTACAGTATGGACATGTCATCACTCCCATCTACTGCCTCTTTCTCACAGCAACTTCTACTCTCCCCTTTCAAATCTATTTTCCTCAATTCAATGATGTTGAAGGGCCAAGAGGATCTCAAAATAAAAATGTTCAGGCAGTAAAGTTAGAGAGAAACTAAAAGGAAACTTGCATTTACTTAACAGGAAAGTAGCATTTATGAGGTTCTGGTGGATGCCATATGCTTTCTATCCCCCAAAAAACATTTTCCAACATCCCAAGCTTATAATAGACATGTACATCTAGCTGCACTTTATCTTGCTTGTGTCATATTGATCTATCAGTGAATCCATACTAAAAGATAGCAGTCTGAAACAGTAAAAAGTAACAGCCATTGATGTTGAGATGGATAGCTGCAGCTAAAATGTAGTTTCATGGGGACACTTAGTGCAAAGAACTGTAGGTTTGTGTCAGGCAGGGCAGAAGTAACCCCTTCAAAGCTCACTGCTGCAAGCACCCTATTCACAGATGACCTGCCTTAAGAATATATGGCTCAGTATTGACTTCCATAGTTTCAGAACAACAGGAAAAGCAAAATGAAAGTTTCTTTGCAGAATACTAAAAGTAATTTATGTTCTTTTGATTCCATCTCTCTATTTTGCTTTATGGTTCACAGTACAAGTGCTTATTTTAAAAATTCATTCCTGACTCAGAAAGAAAGCACAGAGTTGAAGATCTTTGGGAGTACAGAGCAAGAAATGAGCCACAAAATGAAATGAAACAAAACAAAAATGCATTAGGATTTAGTGGTAAGTCATTACACAGCAAAGTTTGTATTTTAAACACAGACACACTCGTTGTTCTGGTAGCTTATAATGCTATAAATCTAGCAGCAATATGAAAAGGAAAATAAGTTGTGAAGATACTCTTATTACAATATGATAGCATTGGCTTCTTATAACCTACGTTCCTGAAGTCTACCTAAAATAGTTTTCCTGTGGTATAATAAAATCATGACTTTAAGATTCTTCAGGGTTATGACCAAAGGGCTTATCTAAGTGATATAAATGCTAACACCCCTCTCATTCAGATCTATGCTTCCAGGAACATACTTCTACTTCAAGCACATAATTTTAATTCTCTCTTTTAAAAACGGAAATGTTAACAGAATGGACACAGAAGCTGCTCACTGGGAAATGCCTACAGGTGTCAAAAGGTCCTGTCTCTGCCTCTCCACTGGGAAGTCACTGCAGCTTTGTGTTGGACAAAGGCAATCAAGTAATAGGACTTGGGAATTAAATCTGAGCTGCCTGGAAAACACACTTTTATCCCGGACTATTGTTTCAGGCTATCTCAAGAGTCAGGAAAATACAACCTAATTTCTTATAGTTGCTTTACAGTTTCAAACATTCCTTCATTCTCATGACTCTTACTTTATTTAATTGTACTTGCAGTGCTTTGGGTTTGGTGGTTTGGGGTTTTTTGGTGGTGGTGGGTTTTTTTCTTTAATTTTAATAAAAAGATGAGACAATCTTTGGATGTCACCAGCTGGAATAATAATGTCTCATGTCATGACAGCAATCCAGTCATCCTTAAATGCTGACAATTTCTCCAAGAGATGAGACTGTATATACAAGCTTGTGTTTCCTCTGCCTACCACCAGAAGCCTGATTTGTTGCAATAATGCAGCCAGTTATATTTCATAGCCAATAGACTAGCTGCCATCTCTGAGCAGAAAGATGACTTTTCAAAAGACAACATTTGAGAAAAATTTTGCCTACCAGTTCTCAAAAGACTGTTCAGTGTGTTGATCTGTCAGCAGTTTTTGCCATGTGAACCTTACAGAACAAACTAAAAACTTCAGAAGAGCAATTTCTCCTGAAGCTGCTAAGGGACAGCATAATGAAATGTCCTCCAAGGTAAAAAAGTGTGGGATTTTCCCTCAGTTCCTGCTTACAGTAGCAGAGGATTGCATGTTAAGTTCCTTGTAGTCTTTGCAAGCTAACGTTTTTACCGCTCTTCTCTTTCTGATGGCTCAGCCTTTCGCACTCAGAAACACTCAAACCCATGACTCCCACTTCTGCACACCACTGCAATCTACAAAATACCTTCAGAAGATGTTCATAGAAACTGAAACTCATAACCTTATCACAGATCCAGGTGAGACACTGGTTAAGGTCCACCAGATTCTTCTTATACACCTCCTCCTGCCGACAGCCTCACTCCTCTGCTCCTCAGCTTGTACTTCCCTTCTCTCTCTGGCTGTCCAGCTGGCCCATGAAC
Source organism: Agelaius tricolor (assembly GCF_023055355.1). Taxonomy (NCBI): domain Eukaryota; kingdom Metazoa; phylum Chordata; class Aves; order Passeriformes; family Icteridae; genus Agelaius; species Agelaius tricolor. The sequence continues at coordinate 17,360,375 of NW_027269271.1, read as the reverse complement.
CAAGGAGTTGATGCCATGGACTAACCCCCACAGGCACAGGGCCCGATGAAATGCCTGAGCTGGCCTGACACCTGGTCACTGCTGAAGCTGCCCTGCTGGGCTGGTGCCCTGCCCTTCCTCTCACTCCCTGCAGGGTTCACCAGCCATGCAGGGAGCCAAAGCACCTCAACAAGACAGAAAAAAAACTATTACAGTCAACTATCTAAGTATTCTTCTGGCATTAGAGTGAGCTGCCTCAACTCACTAAGGGATTCAGAGGAGCTGAGGAAAGAGGCAAGGCCACATGCCAGTGGAAGAGAACAGGACCCGTCCGTGCCAGCGCTGTTACGCTGCCTCTGCCAACAGTTGTGTCTGATAATACTTCACTGGGGAATTTGTTTCCTCTTTTTCAGATTTGATAAAAAGTTCAAATAAAACCTATTAATTCTCCTTAGAACTTTTATTTCTCTGGAGTACTTCAGAACACTTTTCTAATAGCACACAATTGTTGGATATTTGGAGATTTGGCCATTACAACAAATTCAACATCTGACAGCCGGATGAGGGAGAATGAGCCCATGCCAAAAGCCTCTTGGAGTAGTTTTTGGATTTATAGAATTTTATGGCAAGCTGTGATGGATGGTATGGGATGTTATTTTACCATCTAGTGAACTCTATACTGATGAGGACAGTGTCCTCATAGCAACCATTTAAAACAACAATTCACATATTTTGTGCCAAACCAAATTCATATGATCACTAAAAAGAAAGAATACACCTATTAGCAGAAAAACATTTTAACAAAATGGCCCCTCCCCAATGATCCCTCAGCCTTTACCCACACACAAGATTTACTGAAAACCTTCCAGAGCTAATCCAGGAATTCAATAACTAATGGATACTAAAAATCATGGACTCAATAAAGACATTAGTTTTATGGCCCATTACAGTCCTCTTACTGTACATCCTACTGATCTCTCTCCACGCACTGGTGCTAAATTGCAGTGTCTGTCTCCACTCCACAGGAATTCTCTCCAGCTAACACTCATCCATACAAAAACCCCTTTCTTTCAAGTTGTCAAATCAATTAACATAATTAAGTTACACTAAAACAATTGTTTCTGTCATTAGCTGGAGTTTACTGTTTCTACAGTCATACTTCTACAGCTACTTTAATTTAGTCAAAAGAAATGGTGTACTGAAAGGAGATTTTTCGTATTTTTTCTCTTCCTCCATAATGTCTTCTTTTTCTACTCGTACCACAAAATTCAGCTGCTCTAGATAAAAGGTCCAGTGGAAGATGAGGCAGTTCACAATAGCCCTGTCTGGCCAGGGAAAAATTTAGAAACCAGACAGCTGGTCAGACCAGTTAGAGAGCACCTTGAGCTAGGGAAGGGAAAAGAAACTGAAAGCAGCCAAAGCAGTGACCACAGCAGCACTGCAGGCCTCCCAGTGCACTTGGAATGCTGAGGACATCACAACCCCTTCCTCCCTCCGCAGAGGCTTTCCCCACTGCAATGGCTCAGAAATAAATGAGACAAGTGTCCACTGAGGACTGTCTCACAGACATGGATACTTGAAGTAATGCCTTCTCTCTAACTGACAGACTTTCATCAGTTTTGATGAAAGTTTACTTTTCATATCTCCTCAATTTGAATTTCAAGCTGTTCTATATCCAATTCTATCTCTAAGTGCCTCTCAATCAAAAAATTGTCCTGATTATGATATTACTTCTCCAGTATGTTTGCCACCAAGCTAAGCTGGCCATGGTCCTTGAAGGTAAAACCCAGAACCCTTTTTTTAACAGATGTATCATGAAAGGATTGTGTAAAGTATTTAAGGTAGCACATACTCACATGGTTGAAACATGCACAAAAAAATTTAAAATGGGGCAGAAGGAGGGAGGAAAGGGAGTGTAATTTTAAGACAAGAATTTCAGTTGTGCAAGGAAAAAAGAAAATTTGAATTAGTTTTTCTAATTAAAAAGGGATTGGCTGAAAGTATAATTTCTGAAGGAAATCAAGGTGATGAAATAATGTCCAAAGCATATCAAATCATAATATATTGGCAAAATCTAATTACATAGGTGGGACCACTACCTTAGCATTCAGAAAAATCTGTCAAAGGTCAAGATGTATTTTGAAAAAAAAGTGCTAGAAAACTTCTAATAACCCTGAAAGATCACACACAGAATCACTAGGTTTCCAAGAGACCTTTAAGATCACTGAGTCCAGCCTATGCCCTAACACCACCTCAACTAAACCATGTCACTGAGAGCCACATCCATTCTTTTTTTAAACACATAGAAAAAGTGACATAAATTTAATTGTCATTACCTTTCTTACCAAAAAATCTCTTCATTAAAAGAAAATATCTGACTGATGTATAGACTGGTGTCACTGTGACTGAAGAACAACTAAGGAAATAGTTGTTGCCTATCTTCACTTCTATGAATAATTACATGAACATTAACTTTTTAGCATTTTATTCATGACAGAGGTACCACTGACTTGTGAGTTCAGCATATCAACAGAGATAAGAACAAGCTTTTCAAAAATATGGCCTAAAAGGTTGTTGCCTTTTTTTTTAATTATTGTACACCTACAAATAAAAAGAGTACTAAAGTAGCAAGATATGCAAAAAAGCACGCTATTGGAAATCCAACCTTTTAGTGATAAAATATTGTTAATGTCTCTCTCAGTATTCCTCTCCTCTAGGGAGGAAGCAGAGGCCACAGAAAAAAACATTTTGCATGTTAAAGCTACTTAGGGACAGAGCATTTTATCCTCTGTTCACTGCTTCCTCAGGCATCACACGCAAGTACACCTACGGCATTTTTGAATGGAAATTAGGAACGGTTTTTTTCAAACTTTTAAGTCTGGGAGGTGCACTGCCTAAGACCAGTTAGAAATTATTCACAATATGGTCAATATATTGTCAAAATGAGAATTAGCATCAAGAGAGCTTTAAGGCTAAACTTGGTGCCACTCCACTTGCAAATATTTCTTTACTGCTTTAAAAGCCTCAAGAGCATCCAAGCATATCTATCAACATCTACACCCAACATACTCTGAGAATATTACTGGGAGCACTGAATTCTTGACAGCAGTGCTGAGAAGAGCAGCATCCAAATGACCTTTTGTAAGATAATGTATTACACCCTTCATCATCATCCTCACTGCTGGGATTTCTCTCAGATGATGCATCAAAATAACAAGTCTGTGCCTCCCCACCATCCATGTTTTCAAGCAAGTTAGTTAATTTTTTTTAATGAATTTAAAATTTAGGAGAAAGAAACAGACCAAGAACTACAAGTACTGCTCAAAGCACTGAATGTGCATATTTGCATGGTGTGTAGTGATTCATTATTTAAATTATTTCCTTGCTGCCCAAGCACTCGGAAGAGGTGGTGCTATAACTGGCATAATTCAAGCTGTTATTAATGAAAGAAGTTTTAGATGATACACAAAATCCAAGCTGGGATCCTGAGATGGAAGGAAGAAGGAAACAGAGACAAAGAGTATACTACAATTTTTTTCTTCAAAATAAAACTGATTGGATCATGTAAGCGTAATTTTTCTCTTTTGAATTGCCCTGGTAATCAAAGTAGAGCTTAAAGGACAATAACACAAACTAGCAGAAAAATAGTATCTCAGCCCTGTACTGTCTCTTCCTCCCTCAGTTCTCTCATGCCCCACAGTCACCTGAATCCTTCTTCCTGACTCATATGATCATGCGTTAGTCAGTTTTCATTAAACTAACTTCTTTTTGCTATTCCCATGGTCCATTACTTTCTGCCTGGTTCCTGTGAAGTAATGATGAGTCAGTAGGGAAAGAGGAAATAAGCAATCAAAATTAGAACTGCAGGCACATGATGAGCATCATTAAGAGCTCACTTCTTCTTCTTGCTCTCCTGACAACTCCCTTATTTTCTCATGTTCTAATTTCACTGGATGATCAAGACAACATATATTTAGTTAGCACTCAGGCCACTGTAGTCCTGAAAATCCTTGATTCCATTCATTTCAATCCTTCATGGAATTCATATTAATTTCACCCATTTCCCTGCACATTTTCCCAACCATCCCATTGGGATGAAGGCAGAAAAGGGGAAAAACTATCTCTTCTAGAGTTGTTCCACATGCATAATGAAGAATTAAAGATTAATTATGCCAGAGCAAAGCAACAAGAAGGAACATGACCTTCCTCTGTTTATAGTACTCATTTAATACTCCCCATTCTAGGAGCTGAGACACTACCTAGCAGCCTATGTCCTGGAAATTACATGTATTTTACAAGTGTCACATAGTGCTGTGACTGCCATGAAGCAGAGACTGAAACCAAGAGTTTCCTCTCTTCCTGGCAACATCCAAATCCCCAAGTAACAAGAGCTATGCTCTCCTAGGCTCCCTTTTATTCAGTCTTTTAACCCCATTTTTGTGTTTTGAGTTGCTTCAGGGCTTGGGGTTTTTTACTTACTGTAACAGCCTTACTAGATATCTGTCTTTGGAATAGTGTGCAGTCTAAAAGGATCAAATTACAGGTATGTAAAAAGTCAGATTCACACCCTGCATATGTGCATTAACTAGTGATAGATTATTTAAAAGTGAATAAGTGACTATTCTAAAAAAAGAAAATATGTCTTGAAAGAAAAACACAGTCATATATCTTAAAGCCAGTATTCCAAGCTGTGAAAACTATGGAAAAAGAGGTGTTTGATACATGTCCAGCATTAATCAATTCCCTTATTGGTTACTTTGCATGAGTTCTTGCTCCCTCTGCAACCCTTTTAGAACACATCTGATTCTGCAGTAATACAGAATTTTTGTACTTTCTTAGAAGACTCCAGCTAAGGGGATCTAAATGGCTTATTGCATTTCAGCTTGAGTGTTTTGCTGCTTTCTCTTCATTGGTCTGCCTATACTTAATTCTTTTGTGTTTTTATTGGTGTTTTACAATCTGTGCTTCTGGATGTCACTATGTCAGATGAAAGATGCTCAAGTCCTCGCCTCAATGAAATTATTGCAAATTCCACTTAGGAAGCTTGAAACAATAGCTGACAAAATATGCCAAAGGGATAAACAACGATTGTAAGAAAATAAACTTAAATTTGAGATGCAGGTTTTAGTTCCACAACTTTACACTATGACTTGCGTGCAGTTTTTCTTGGTTTATAACAGTATAGGAAAGACAAGATATCATCTTAAAAAGGTCTTCTGGGGCAATATTTTTAGGACCTGAAAGCATTTCAGGATTTTACCTCATTAACCTCCATTCTAAACAGAAGATCTTGGCAGTACGTCATAAAGAGGAAATTACCTTTACTGGCTTGTGTGTCTGTTTTTCAAAACAGCCTGACAGCTGCAGAGAGAATGCTGATCCATTTGACACACTGCATATTAAGTTGGTCAGCTAAATATGTGAACCATGAAACACTGATGCCTGTTGAAAGAAGCAAGTGCTTCAAATTAATCAGCTGAAATCTGAAATGTTGTACTTTTTACTATTAACACTTTATAAATAACAGCCATTATTTCTAGTCAGTTCCTCCGTGCAAATAGAAAATGTCATTAGCCATGTTTTGGCCGGGTTCTTTGTCTAATTTCTACAGCTAAGGTGGCAAAAAGGTTATTACAAGTAATAGCAAATTTAAAGTTTTATTAGCAGTAAACTGCAGAAGCTAATGGTGATGCCAACACTAGATAAAATCATTGTCACAGTTAATTTTGAACTCTTTATTTCAAACTTAATAATAGGAAACTCAATGGAGAGGATATTACACGGCCCATATCACTCATGAGTGCCGCAGGCCTGAGTAACTTGTTATTTTGCTCATGAGTGAAATAAAATGCAGATTATACTGCCTGCTATCAGGGGCACTGCTTTAATTGAGGGTACATGCATGGTGATGAAGGAGTTCCAAGTAGGTTTCATTTTCTCCAATGATAGAGGAATGATCTTTGTGGTTCTGACTGTGACTTGGCAAATCACCTCTCCACTACTGTTGCATTTTTAAAGTTCTTTCTGTTCCTTCTTAAAGACTAATTAGGTATGGTTTTCACTTCTGTCAGGGATTATGTGAAACTGCTCCTGTAACATCCAGGTGCCTGTAAATCCCTGCTGTTCATTTGCTACACAAGGAGTAAACCATGGGGTATCTGTGTCTTGGTCAGTTAATCATGTATGCCAGCCAATACAAACTACTCCTTCACCCTGAGACATCCTCACAATCACAAATAAATAATACAAGATATACTCCTCCTCCTTACCTTCCATTTATTCTGAAAATAGGTGCTTCCAAGAACTGATAGCACATAAGAATTCCTATTCTTTTCCTAAAGCAGATTTCTTTTCTGTTTAACCATTTATTGTTCTACTGCTCTGGATGCCACAAATCACAATGTTCCCCATCTGAATTTGGGAAAGTTTTCTTCATAATTATCTGAAAACTGATTTTCATTTTTATATCCTTTAGTACTGGTTAGGAAGGTCTGGCTTCTAATCAGATTACATTTTTCCAATACTTGCTAAACCTTCCAACCTATTTTCTTCAGCCAAAACTACTTGGGCAGTTACAAACCAATTACTCACCCACCACTGAAATCAACAGAAAGATTTTTGCTAATCTTAGCAGGATTTAGGTGAGGTCTTTAAATAAAAAGGGCTGTAAAGTTCTTTTTATTTATGAATATGTAATATAACAAAATGTCCTACACCTTCTGATCAACCCTTACTATGGTTGTCAGGACTATCACTGTTGCACTTCTAGGCAATTGATGACAGCATTCTTGCAAGATTACTAAAGATGTATTTATCAGCTTTCATTACCAAGCTCCATATCCAGCACAGAATTAACAAGTAAAAGCAGCATTATGTGTTTGACAAACTGAAATCCTGACAATAGGTGACTGTAAGCACAATGCATTTCCCTGTAAGGTGCTCAGAAGAGCTTTTTTCTCAGCAGTGCAGCTAGATCATTGTGGTGTTCCACTGAAGCTGATTTAGTCAACCAGAAAGAGGCGATAGCTGCAATCGTAACATTGCATTGCTCAATGTAGACGTATTGTGAGGGATCATTTCTGTTGTGCTGACAGTGAAAAATGAAGTGCTGAGCTAATGAGTCATTTTTTTAGTTTCAGAGTTTTTACTCAAAATATTTCTCTACTGCAACCAACAGGAGAATTTAGTGATCAGATCTCACACAATACCAATACCATAATAGCTACTTCCTACGTCTCTGGGAGCCTATGTTAAGCCACTAAGTAATTAAGTGACTGCTAAATTAGTCCTACTATTACAATACAGATTTCTCCTGAAATAACTACTATAAAACTATTTTTACTGAGGAGACTATTTAAAGCCCTGTACTAAAGAGACCATTAAGGATTTTCTACAACCCAGCACATGTGCATTGACCCAGGCTGACCATCATCCCTCTAAATAAAATCTTAATATTTCTAATGGAACAAAGGACCATCTTTTGTAGCCATACCATGATGACTCTCACAAATGCCTCAGACAGGACAGGTCTATGCTCATAACTCCATCTTTCCTAAAGAATGCTATTTCTCACCCCATGGTGCCTAGCAGATGACAAAGATGTTTCCTTATCAAAATATCTTTTTTGTAAAAGGGGACAAGACACTGACAGACTGGAAACCAAACTTTTTCCACCTTCAAAAAGGGACAGAACAGAGTTTAAGAGGTTATCATAGCTTCATTGCCTTAAATTAAGAGAGAATTTAGTCAATAAAAAATTTAATCCATTGTTAAGAGTTCATTTTACTTTTCTTAGGTGACATGTGCTTTTCTTTGGTGACAGAGCCTTCATGCTTGCAGTGTTTCATTTCTCTTGGGACCTGTTGTAGGCTTCAAAAGATAAAAGATTGTTCAGTAAGCCACTGAACAACGTAAAATTATATTGTAGTCTAAGTTTCTTTGACAGGTTGACCTCATGAAGAGAATTTAGCTATTTCTTTTCATTTTCCTTACTGTGGCTTTGGTGAAATAGGCTAGGATATTGATTTTGTGGCAACACTGAAATCACAATGGCTTTTAATTTCAAAGATGCCTGTTTGCCTTATTACCTGTCTGTTTCTGAAGACTTACATGAGAATTTAAGCCTTACTACCTTAAACTTTACATCTGCTTCCCACTTTCAGGCCTAATAAAGTCTTTCAATTTGTTTTCATGGTTTTTTTTTAATCTCACCTAAACATGTGCTCAAGCAGAGGGCTGCAGATCATTTCCTCTTAGTTCTGACTTGATTCAAAGCACTTGCCACATGCATCTATTCAGCATCAAACACACTGTCCCCAGCTTTTACCAAAAGATTCAGAGTCTTTCTTGGTTATCAATAGACACATGAAATGCTTAACAGAATTTTCCAACCATCTTTGATCTGTATGCAGCTCAGAATGTGGATGAGGGGAGAGAACAGAAAGAACAGGGTATTACCAAGGCAGGATTTAGAAATACAATGAGGAAAAATTCTGGGGGTAATATTCAAGTACACTGATTCCTGTGCCAGGATTAAAAGCTAAAGCAGGGGTTACTTTTTTTCAGAATTCCTCAAAGCAGTTCATTAGCAATTCATAAACTTGAAAATCCTAAATTGAATTGAAAGAATAATTCCAACTAAACAATTAAATACTATATGGCATTCACTAAACATTTCGCTTCTTCTTTAGAAATATTTCTTATTTTGAATTATTTTTATGATAATAATGTAGCACAAATTTTTAAAATTCTAAATGATGTAATTTTTACAAGGACCATATACTAACTGGAAACATTTCAAAAACACAAGACAAGAAAGAAGAAGAAAGTAGCAAAACCAAGAACCTACCAACCAAAAAACCTCAGTTCACTGGTAAAAGCACTGAAATTCTTTTTCTGGCAAGGATATTTCTGTTCTCAAAGATTCAGGAAGTGACTTTACACCTCTATCCATAAATGAATGGAATGATTATTAACAACAAAAATGCTCACAAAGGTCTTCAAGTTGAGAGTAAAAGAACAAATGAAAAGGGCATCAATTTTTCTTATGTCAACAATTGCATTTAAATACAAATAAAATCCAGATAAATATATTATTATTTGCTATTTTTTTGTTTATTATTATTATTATTATTATTATTGCTATACAATATTTATAAGCAATGAATTAAGATAGATATATATGCTCAAAGTTTTAACTTTTTTGATTTTGGACTGGAAACATTTTTCTTATATTTTTCTATTCAGAACATACACACAAAAGAAAGATGATTAAAATACTAGCATTACTTATGTTAAAAGTTAATTTGTTAAAGGTGTCTGTCTTATCTTTCAGTTTTAAGTACAAATTATTCCTGGTGGAAATTTATTAAATATTTTAATCTTGTCAAAGAGATAAAAAGAGAGAGAACTCTTTTCCTGTAGTTAGATAGAAATACTATAAAATAGATTTCACAACCAACTATTTCTTCAATCAATGCCTAATTAAATTACTATAGTGAATACTTTATACCATTAAAAATGGGAATACCTTTAAATGTTTATGTCTGTATTTCAGTTAAGCTCAATGTGTATTATGATAACTTTTTTTGCCTGAGGTACTTCCACTGCATAGGAAAAGAAAGTTTATTTTTATTTTATCACTATAGTTCTTCTGTATCTTTTTGCATTAATATTAAACATAACTGTCCCAGTTTTCTCTCTACTATTTTCCACTTGCCAATTTCAGACTAATAAGCTAGGATTTGGGGACCGCTAGAGGGTTATATGAGCATTCTACTGAATTTTAACTCAAGTTAGTCATATGAATCTTAATTATCATGTGCAGGAAACTGATACCTCCCTAAGAAATCCCTTGTGATAGAAACAAAAAGGAAAAGTCAAAAGAAAATTTTCCATTCACAGATCATGAAAGCTTTTCAGTTCTTGACAGCAACTATTTTACTATTTACTGCCTTAAGTTACTTAGATGTGTTTTGAGCAAAATAAATATACTCTTTAAAAAAAATCAAAACAAAGTAAAAGAATGAAAAGGCAAAAAAAAATATTGGGAAAAGAAAGAATCATTATCACATCCATTTTTCAGTTGGGAAACTGGGGCAGAAAGTTTGGGGGATATCAGTAACAATGTAAATGTGCAGAAAAAGAGCTGAACCCTAAATCCCACATCTCACATTTAAATTTGGCCCACACTTGTATACATGGCCAAAACATGCCTGATTTACAGGGGAAAAGACCTACATTTGCAATGAAACACCACGGTTTGGTTTAATCCCTAATGTCAATGAACAATCAAGTGTCAACTATTTAAAACAAGAGGTTCACAGATTCTAGGAACACATAACATTCACATACTTTACAGAATCCTGTGTTACTGGGTTAAGCAGCAGCTGAGAAAAACGGCCAGGTTTCCTATGTTCTCACAAACAATCTTTGTGGGCCATTAACTTGTTGCAGCAATCCCCAGTGTTAGATTTGTGTGTTCTTACTACTCAATTAGAATACCCTCTGCATTCCAAAAGTATATTATTTTATTCCCTGCAAATCAAATAGTTTCTGGGTTTTCAGGATACTGTGCTCTCACAGCGATAGGCACTGCTGAATTTCAGTCTCTCTCAGACTTAAAAGTGTCTACTTTATTCAGTCATCAGCCCTGGGTAACATTTGTGGATTGGAATCCTAACAAGTAAGAAGCTGATCTTGCTATCCAGTCTGGTCATTATCACATCCTTTGTCAAGAGCCAAGAAATCACTGATTCATGCTCTGATTTTCAGGCAGGATTGGTTCTACTCAGACATCAACGATGTCCAATTCTGCGGCAGTTTCAATCACAGCTATCCATCTAATATCCAGCAAAAAACCCCTCAGTTCTGCTACTAACACAGTCCTTAAGTGCTGCTCTCTGCAAGGTGTCCGGACCTGGATTCATCTTCAAGTGACTCTCATCTGTGCTCAAATACAGCAGTTGACCTCTTGGCAGTGAAATATCAGGGAGTCAGCATAAACGATGCTCAGAGACTCACTTAATGGAAACTCAAATCATTTGTCATGATGGAGGAGTCCCTGTGCATTGCTGCAAGTTCCAAACAATCCAAGGTCAAGAGTCATCTCCCCTCAGCCCATTTCAAAGGGTGCCTTCAATTATCTTTGATGCATGACTTTGCTCCTCCTCAGATCTGAGCTAGATGCCATTTACATTTATCATGCCTCTTTTTCAAAAACAAGTTCACTGTTTTTAAACTTCTAAGGGTATTGGTCCACTATCATTTAAATCACTGACTTTTTTTTTTTACAGTTCTGGCTATTTTTAGTTTTCTATTGCAATATTTGAATAACAAAATTTAATACCTAATTATGATTTGTCCCTCACTCTAACCAGTCAAAGCCACCATCATTTCTGAATACTCAGCTTTTTTCCATCTTCCATGTTGAGCTCCTCAGCAAGTCTGGAAATACAGTCCCTTAGAGTTTAGATAAACTATGTATTTTCAAGTATGGTGAGGGTAGTACTAACTGCATACAAAAACCGGAGATAAGCAAGGGAATCTCAAGAAAAAGATCATTCATAGAAAGTAATAAAAACAAGCACCTAATTTCTTTTCATCAGTTGACTTTAGAAACACTAGGTAATGTGATTTTTTTTTTTTTAATTCAGTATTTCACCAATTTTTAAAGGCCACCTTTTCTACACATTTCTTTTCCTTCTAACTAAGGAAAACTTCAAAGTGAACTTTAGTCACTCCTCCCATTTTCTCCCCCCCCCCCCCCCCCCCCCCCCCAAAAATAATCATTAAGCAAGGGAAAGCAACTCCTATGCCCACAGACCATTTATATGAAAGAACAGACTCAGAAGGACTAATAGCAGTGAAATTTCATTAGGAACAGTCAGTCTCAGGTACATATAAATGCTGACAAGTCATGATTTGGGCACCAGAGCAACGCCAATACTTAAAGAAGAACTGATACCAGGACATCATCTTGGTGCTGGGTTAGTCAGATAGCCTAAAAAAGACTGAAGAATACACTGCTGCAACATCAAGTGTTTGGCCCACATGAGGAGAGCTGAGTCTGCTGTCTTAAGGTGGGAAGTAGATTCTTAACTGTTTACCTTAACTGGACAGAATGCATTCCTCCAGAAAAAAAATCCAGAAATGCCAAATTAGCAATGTTAACTCATGCAAAAGGAATACTCAACCAACCTCCAATGAACAGAAAGAGTATGTGCAAATATTAGTGGCAACTTTGAAGGACAAATTCTTGGTCTTTGGGAAACACAAATTCAGACCCATTTGAGCTATTAATCTTCATATTTGGACAATGAGCATTTTAAAAAGTTGCTACTGTGCAGAAAGAGATGCCTACACGATATTCCAGGGAAAGCTACTCCTAAAAATGCCAAAGACCTTCCTCTGTTTAAAAAGTGTTATTAGATAGATTTAAGTAGTGTCATTGGAGCTTTGGAGCTACTTCTTGGCTGTTCCAATTGGTGTTGGGATAGGTGAGGAGCAAAAGGCAGTTTTAAGATTATGGATTGAACCACAGAATAGCCAATAAACCTTGGGATCCTTAGAGGAAGGAAAAATTATGGATATGTGAAGAAAAGGGAATGAGTAAGACTTAGCCAGTCCCTCTGACTTCAAAAGTTGAAGCCCAGAGTGCATTGACAAATACATATTTTTTCCTCTCTCCACAGATACCGCTTTCTAATGACCATGGTATATCACAGAGACTCTCCCCATCCTTCTGCTTTATGGGAGACTGGAGACCAGCACAACTTGATGCCACTTCTCAGTTCCTGTGCACTTTACTATGCAGCAGCAGAACACTAAGTTTAGTTTCACCCAAAAGTAAACTTTAGCACAAAGAAAAATCCTCTGAGTGTTTCAGCCTCTTTCAGTGTTTTAAGTACTAAGTTTAAAAAGGCTATAGATTTCTCCAGACATAATTTATAGTATGCTGTATTTTCACTACAAAATTCAGTCATACCAACAATTACATATTAAAAAACACCTTAAGAGCCAAAAAATTTTATCCTCTCTTCATACAGAAAAAAAAGATACATTCTTACACAATAATAGAGATATATAAAATTTAACTAGTAAATATGAATTTACAAGGATTCATTTCCAGCTTCTCTAAGTTGACTTACTCCCAACAGGGATTTCTTCCCAACACCACATTCAAAGTTATAAAAATTGCTCTCTTGCTATATTTTTTCACAGAGCGCTATCACGTAGTTTGTCCAGTAGGTTTTCCAGAAATAAAAAAAAATGCTAAACAAACAAACAACAAAATACTTCAACACCCCCTTTCTGCAAACACTAAAAAGTAATGTAAGCCATTTTCTTAATGCTAGCTGTTCTTGTAGTTCGGTCTTCCTGCATACATTTTTTATACTTCAGGCACAACTGTTAGAAGAATTCAAAGTCATCCAGAAAGAACACTTTGAGCATCATGGTTCTGATTCCAAAACACAGGCCCTACTGCACACTTTCATTTTGCAGGCAAACATTGCAAATACTTCCTCCTCTGCACTCAAAATCTGCCCTAGATGAGAGTTGGACCTTATGCTGCATTTTCATTCAATTCATAGTTTTGTTAACTTTCCTTAAGCTTCTTTCCCACACACAGAGCACACAGTCATAAGCTTCCTGCATCTGATTCACATCTTTAGTGGTTTTTGAAGCAGTGCCTAACACACTGTCCTGAATGGACCTCAGAAAACACCAGGGCTGTTCTCAGAAGAAAATCTATTCTAAATCGTGCAAAGTACATCTGAAATATTATTTCCTCACTATATAAGAGTAGAAAGTGAACTTACTGAAAGATATCTCCCACAAAAAAAAAAATCAGTGTTTCTGCTAGTCCTAGGCTTATTTATTAGTAATTATTGAATAGGGATATTGAACTATATTCTGAAGAGTTTTGTAGCTGATATGTTTTTTGATGATCAGAGCAATTGCATCAAAATAGGAAAAAAACCTGTAAAATTCGAAAGCGTTTCTGTGTATGGAGAAACTCTGGATGAAATAGCAAAAATCTATACACTGAAGAAATAGCTCATAAAACAAAATAAACTTCTCTCAGAATAGCTGGGACTCACAGCACAGAGGAATTGAACGGGAAGTCACCAATGATTATTTCTCCTAAAGAAGACTTAGTATATCTTGACTGGAGGTTTGAAACAGAAAATTATACTATATTTTCTTTTTCTTTGAAATTTTAAAATAAAAACTAGATAAAATCACTATTTTACAAATAATGAAGAACAAATTATACTCATGGTAGGGCTGGCCTTTGTTTTAAATGCAGATATTATCAAGATAACACCAAAATTTTCCAACAAACATCAGAACATTTTCAAGCTGCAAAACCTTATTTGGATCTGCACATTCTGCAGAGTAGCATTCTGTGGATTTATTTCGAAACTTTTTGTACAGACTAAACAATATTTGTATTGGCAGACTTCATTAGTGAAGTAACAATGGACATTCCTTTGTGGAATTGTATATTTCAAGATCCAAATGTTAACACTATTACATTAGACAGAACAAAATGAAGTTCTTGTACAAAAGCAGATGTTTCCCAAAGATAAAACTTTACCTAAAGACAATTGTGTCATTTCCACGACATTTGAAGTTTAAGTGGAAACTGTTTTCAGCATCTTTAGCAAGAATTGCTCCTCCACAGTTTTCCTCTCCCTGTATCTGAATGTAATTCAAATCATAACCTAATATAAATTTTAAATCATGCTGTTTCCAACAGAACTATGATGAATACACATTTAAATAAAAGAAAAAAGTGGTGCAGCAATATAGTCCCTGGAATTTAACACTCTGCGGTCAGAAGGTCACACATGTTAAGTTTCTTATTTATATCCCTATTAAAGCTCTGATCTGTGGGAAGCAGGATAGAAGCAATATGACTCATTTTACAAATAAAGAATGCATTGTTGTTGTATTGTACATGTTTTCTTTCTGGGCACTTAATGATAACAGTGCATGAACTGCAGGTGACTAATAAGTGGAATAAAGATCTTCATCAGGAGACATAAATATTTGTTCCTACTACTTCTCTGGTAAGGGCTTCATTAAAAGTGTAAAAAATATATTTTTTTAATGATTCATAAAAATTAATATTCTTCATTAGTTTTCCTGGCTTCTATATACCTTTGGGCATCAAATTATATACAAGATGGCCAGATATTTTGACTGCATTTATGTTAAACAAGCAACATATAAAGTAAGAATAGGGACTTCATCTACATTGCATCACTCAATTCAAAATAGTGGGTTATTCTGGTCTGCAGATCAACCCATGTAATTTGAAATCAATGTGGCAAGAATTTATTCACTAGATAAGCCTTCTCCATAAAATTCAGCAAAAAACAAATCATGGCTTAGTATTTGTCCCAACTCATTTGACCTGTGATATTAATATTATTATGCTGTACACCACATAGGTACATTAAAAAATTACATACTGACATTTTTGCTTCAGCAAGGTATTAATCTCCACTCCAAGAATTTTTCTGTGAGAAATGAAAGAAGAACACATGTTCTTAATGATCCAGAGATTATGCAATAAAAACAATGGTAGAGAACAAGAGAAGATAGACAAATTAGAAAGTGTTGAGCATTTAGAAAAACAAAACAAACTAACTAAAAGCTGAAACAAAACCAAAAAAGCCGGACTCTTTTTAATGAGTGGGAATTATCTGGGAATTTGGGGTTAGTTGTTAGTCCAACAGGTGTTGGACTGTCCTGAGGCAAGTGTTCGACTTCTGGCCTAGGATACTAAAAAGTCACTATCACATGTACCTGGATCCATAATACCTACACAGACTTGTCATAGCCAAAACTCTTTCCAGTGTTGTTTTGGGTTTTTTTGAAATATTGCCAATGGATGCTGAGGAAGTGGGGCTTTTTCCTCACAGTTTCCTACCCTAGTGAATGTGCTTGGATGTTTGATAGGACAGCATTACCCTGGTTACAGCTTCTTCTTTCTGGCACAAATATGTTCCCTTTGAGCATATTCCTTTTTAGTTGCAATAAAAAGTGTGAGTCTTACTGTTTATTTGTTTTCTTTAGGAGAAGCAGCTGGAAAGTCATAATTATGATCACTTCCCACATTGGCAAAAACAAGCTTCATATTTGCATGCATTTTAAATAATCTATAAGGTAGACTAAGACACTACTACCTTGAGGCTTACAAGTTTCCCAGTATCTAAATCATATTGCTATTAAAAAGGGGGTATATTTCATTTTTAATTATATTGAGAGTAGTTAATAAATCAGTTTGCAATATGTTACATAAGTAAAATAGAGCATCAATGGAAAAAGACAACACTATAATACTGCTATCAGCTCCAATAGTTTGATAAATTCAAACTTGAAACACAGCAAACAGTTGACGATTGCTTTCTGGACATCAAGAACCAGTTAGTGGTACCTCAGCCAACAAATGGTTTTTGAGGAAAGTAAAAGAGTGAAAGAAGGAGAGGTTGCAAAGAAAAAGAATGGTGTCAGAGACCCTGGAGGGTCAGAAATGCTGTAAAAGCTTCAATGTTCACACTTTTTGTACACCATCTCCCTCCTTACACCTTCTGTTTGTCTTGTCCACATGAAACACTGTTTTGGAACAGGGCCCATCTCTTGACAGAGTACCTAATAAAAGTTTGTGGCCTGCCTTTTCCTTTATCAAGAACCAATAAGCAAACATCAGTATTGAAACAAAATGCTGTCACCTTTTTGACCTAAGCATCTATGCAAAATTCAGGCACTGAGTCCTTGTTTCTCTCAAGAGGAGGAAATGATGATGGAGTCCAGAATTTCTTCAGTGCAATCTGCAGTAAATTGCATGTTAAAGCCCAATTTTCTTGAACACAACAGGGATCAAGCAGCAGGAGACAGCTTCCTTGCTCACAGCTTTGCTTTTCAGCATGTAGTTTACGTAAAACTCTTTGCTTTCAGTATAACTGCTTCTTTGGTTGCACCTGGAGCTTTCTTGTTCCTTTCCCGTGCACTCCTGGAGCATGTCTGCCCTTCTCCTCACATGTCCTGACACCCAGTTAAAGCCAAAATCCGTTCTCAAACTCTGTATTTAGTCTATCTTTCAGCCCACTAAGAAGCTGCTCCAGCAGAATAATGAACAGCACTATACACAAACTAAATTTTTAGGGTTTGTTTCAATATTTTCAACTATCTCTAAACACAGATGCATTTAACTGCTCCCTTATGCAGCTTGAATAGGAGGGGGTTGTTACATTTAGCAGCTGCCCCCAGGTTTCTTCCCATCCCTAACAACCATCACAATACCACCCCTCTATTTCATTCTTTGCTGAACATTAGTGTATTGCCTTTATATTTTCTGCTCTACAAAGAAGAGTACATGTAGAAAATTCCTTTTATACTAATTTTCATAAGTGGAACAATTTTTCAAAAATGACAGGGTTTTTTTCTTTTTTTTTTTTTTCTGTGTGCCATTAGCATACACAGAGAAGCTCAAAGCCATTTTCTGAGCAACTAGAAATGACTTAGAAGAGATCACCTCTTTCATAGGATAGTTCCACAATCTGTCCACCAATTTTTTTTTTTTAATTTTTTGGGAAGCAAACTGTCATCCCATGTCCTACCAGATTTACACAGCTACTCAGGGAGTCCCTCAGATGACCCTCCTGGGGTTTCACACTGCACACTGAGCACCACATCCCAACTGTGAGTTGCTCTCACTTGACAGACAAGCCTTATCCCTCTCAGGTACAGATTTTCTAAATATAGAAATCAAACAATGGCAAAGGATCAGTGTTTGGTGAGAATCCATGATCTTGCAAAGAGAAACTAATCTTGTTTGAAATCCTTCAACCTACATGTGGAAGCCAGCCAAAAATGCTATAAATCAACATTCTTCACTTTTATAGGGGCTTCCAGATAAGTCAAAATGGAGCTACATTATTTATGTTTTATGGGAAGATGCATTTAATGTTTATAAATCTATTTGGACAATAACACTGACTTTAACGCACTAATAGATGTCTCTTCTAATGTACATTAGAAGAATGATCACCTACAACATATGAAACCTTTAACATTTCCATGTTGATCAGTCTTTGTTATTTAATAAAAGTTTTCTAAACCTCAATAAAACTGTTTTTCTTAAATGTGTTAACAACCATGAATGTCAGAAATGTGCTTTCTCTTTGAGCTTCAAGAATGACATGTGAAATGGCATCTTCAATCCTTTGGCTTCTAACAGTTCTCAAGAGAATAGCTCTATAGTCACTTAAATAACAGCAGGTTTTGGCAGCAGCAGTTTCAAGAAATCTGTTACAAAAGGGTGTGTCCATGCTGATGACATTGTGCTAATATGAAAATGACTTCTAATAACTATGTTAAGTCTCTGAGCTCTGTGTGCTCCCTGTTGTCTATGGTAAAGGTCTCATGAGCTGGAAAATCAGGAAGTTAGTAAACACTGCAACTTTAGGGACATATCTAGGACCTAGAGAGAGGCTTGCAGAGGGCTAAAAGCAGCCAACTCTAAGCTTGACTGAGAAGCTGCAGCTCTGCAGGCTGGGACTGCAAATAAATAACTAACACCTGCCTTTGCAGACCCTGCTCCAAGCAGGACACCCAGCAGCAGCAGCTCTGGCCCAGCAGACAGCCCTGCCTCCTGGGTGCTCATTAACTGAAATCTAAGTTTCATATATTGAATAGGAAATACAAAACACCTTTATTGTTACCTCGGTGGTGTTGATGTCTTTAAAAGATCAGCAAGCACACCTATGGGACTGCTATTTATAGTACAGTAAAATAAGGACTATGAAGAAGGATGTTTGAACGCTGTATTTAAAATATGAGAAATAGGAAAGATTTTCAGTATTATAAATTCCTTTCTCCTTTGATACACTGTATATATGGCACTACTGTGGAATGCATGGTGTTACCAAATAGAGAATGAAAATTACCAACAAAACCCACAATATTAGATATTAAGAGATACTAAACTTAATCTCATTGCTTGATTTATTTTTTAAGACAAAAAGAGCATAAAGCTCACAGAATTTTAATTCAAAATATATAAAGTAAGACAAAAAGAGATGTTTTTATCAGAACTGGAAACCAGACAGAGAGCTTGGTCAGAACACGTATAATCTCTGCTGTCATAACAAAAAACTAATGGTGACAAGCAATCTATACCAAAATGAAACACGCTGAAATGCATGCTGTAAATACATGTCAAGAAGGATACAAACGAATTGCAATTTTAAAAAGAGGACAAAATCTCTGCAAAACAGTCCAAATTGTCTCTGTGCTAGGAGTGACCCTTTCTACATCTGCTAGCAGATCTGACAGCTCCAGTTGCCAGTATAATATATCTAGCATAAGGAAGGATTTTCAGAATCATAGTAATAATCTTTTCACAACTATCAACACCCACAGAATTCACTCTTTGACATCCACAGAGACAAACATAAAGGAAATAGGATTTCCTTATAAGTAAAATGGTAATATCTCTAGATATTACTGATTCCATGCTAAAACCATGCTAAGAGAAATTGTGAGAGCATTATAAAGTACTCAAAACTAAAGAAAAATGAAGTTTGTTCAGTAATTTGACAAATCTTATCCACGATATATCTTCTGGGAAACACAAACGTAACATTGTTTGCATGTCAATTCCTAAGAACCCTGTACCCAAAAGTTTTGAGATGTCTAAATTAGGAAATGGTTTAATTCTCTGTAAAAATACTAACTCTTGGTTTCTGCATACTTTCCATTATAGTAATTACACTGGTATGATGACTTGGCTTTCTCTGAAAAATATATAGTACACCTTCCTATATGTATTTCCATACATGCACTGTCATAACCATTCTGCTGTTGTCATGGCCTTAAAGAGTATTTTGAAACTTCAAACAAAATCCTAAAACCTGTGTTATATTTACAGTATGCCCATCACTCCCAGCAAGTCTCAGAACTTGGTTACAACAGCTCATTACTTACACACAAACAAAATATTACCTCTCTCGGACAAGCAGTCACTAGAATCATTCATCAGCATGAAAATGTATTTACTTATTTTCAAACAGGATAGCCAAAAAATTAATAACATTTTACTACAGCTTTGTTTTTAAAGTAGACATAATTTCTTCAAAATAGTACTAGTCCATTTCTAATAAAAAATTTGCTGTTCAGTGTTCATTATCTGTTTTTAAGACAGCAGTCATTAATTAAAAATAAACCCAACCAACCACAATAAAACAGAAACTAGCAAAAACCCCCAAAGTGCCATTATTATCTAAAGTCTGATTTTTTTCAGTCTTCACTATAACTTGTACTGTAAATCCAGAGTTACCTTCAGACACACATAAAGCCAGCTTATTTTCAGTAAGACTCCTTTTTAAGACCATGCCTTTGTCTTGTGGCTCCTAGTACTCCCAGACTAGAACATACAATAGGAAGAGGCAGTTCCTTCACAACACAAAGGGCTCAGGAGTCTGAGGACTCCACAACAAGAAGAAAACCAGCAAACCATGGCTACTTTAGTGAAGATTTGTCTGAAAGAATCAGAGCTAAGCTTAACTAAATAAAGTCTCCTCAGGAACTAATCAGTTCAGTAGATAACATTAGTTGTGTTCTGGCAGACTAAGCTGGAAAAGCCTTCCAGCAAGATGCTAACACAGTGGAGACATGGTGCCACTCATTTTGGCCAAGGCAGGCTTATTTTCATTATTCTGCTTAGACTAGACTTGACACAGGGAAAGGGTGGGAAGCTAAGTGATTACCAAGACAGCCTTGAATACTTCTAGAATGTGTGATTTCTCTCTCTGTGCCAGAGGAAGATTCTGAACAAAGACAAATTATCTTATGCCAATTGAGTATATCCTGTATGAAGACTTTTGACAACAGACAGTCTGAAATTATTAAGCAGACATATTCAGGCACATTAAGAGTTTGAAGGGATATGCAGTGACCTTAGGAGAACTAAGAAGGTCCCAGAAAAGCTCAATATTTTGCTAATGATTAAATATGAAATAGCATTTCAACATTTAATATCATAAAGCAAGAAACAAATGAACACAAGTCTCTAAAAGAGGCATTTAAGTAGTTATAATGGAGACCTTAAAACTGCTTAACATGAGATTAGTCTATTTCAAATTAAATTAATATGCAGGCCCCTTCAAAATTAAGACTTCCAAAAACCCTAAGCTATGGAAGATCTACCATACCATGAACTCTTTTCAGTTTCAGCAGATGATTTGCTAATCTATCACAATTTCTTAACCAGTAAAGAATTATTTTAAATCATGGATCTTGAATGCTGTTTTCCAGGACCTACACAGGGGGGACGATCAACAAGCTGGTTTTGTACAAGTAAATCCGAACAGATGAAGATCTAATTGCTTGTTATCTACCACCATTCCATTATAACACATGTGAGTGGAAAGGTTGACAGAAAAGACAGGTGAAGAAACAGGAGCTTAGAGACACAAAAAGAGTTTATCTATAAAGACTAGGAAAGATTTAACAACAGTGCAATTTTTCAAGTCTCTATACACCGACCAAACATGTACAAGTGGAGAAACGGCTGAAATTAGGGTATTTTTTTTCTTTCAGGGAAATCCTAAGTTCTTCCATGGGGATGCCTTCTGTAACAGGCTATGAGGCCATACACCTCTGAACCGTGCTGTTGTTCTATTTCTAGGGCCCCCTACTGTTGTTGTCAGATTTCTAAAGTCCCGTACCTCCTTGGTGTGTTCTTATGGCTGCAGATCTTCACAGCACAGACTCCTTCTTCTGCATCTTGTTCTTTCTCAGTTCAGGGCTCCTTCAAGGCCCTCCCTGACAGCAGTAACAATTTCAATGTATTTCTCTGAAATAGCAGAGCTCCCTGAAGCCACAGGAAGGACAGATGCAGGTACCTTTTTCTTTCCCAATGTATCTTTCTGTAAAGAAGCTGATCTATGTCATGTCTGCTTTCCAGAAACAGATATAAACACAAGACATATGGACAAGGTGAAGGCAGCATACACATACAGAAAGGTAACCTTGAGCTCATTGTGCTTTTGGATCCCCAATGACTGCATTACCTGAACATATTTGACAACAGGATATGAAGGGAATAGAAGGTCATTATAAAGCTAAAGTGACAGAATCACCAGATAAAACAGAGATTAACATAGGTCACTGGTCATCAGACAAAAACCATTCACACCAGCTTTCAGCTGAACTTACAAGAAACACCTGAATTTTGGGAACTTTCTCTGCAAAATGATACTCTGTCCTGAAGAGATCTGTTAAGAATAAACCATATTAGAAAGCTAAAACAGTGACCACCAAGAAATCTGGGTAACTTCAAAAACCTTGGGAAGTACTAATTAGGTGCACCAAAAACTGAGAAATTACTGTTAAGAGTAAAATGTAGATACAATTAAATCTAATCACCTTGACCTATGTTATAGATGTCAGACTAAGGAATGTAAAAGTAATTCAGACTTTAAAATCTGTACTCAGATATGAATGTTCAAATAATGTAAAGCACTTCCATTTAGAAACCAAGATTAAAGAGAATCCACTTGCACAGAGGGTACTTTAGAGTGGCATACTGATCACACACATTCACAGTGAGCTACTCTCATGAATGTGTTTACAGAGCCCACACCAGAAGAGAGTTTATAGAAACTAAGATTTTAGATCTAAATTTAAAAATATGTTTATTGTTATTCAAAGCTAAGTTATTCATTACTCAGCCAACATATTGGAGCAGACAATATTCTCTCACTTCCTCTGGGTTTTCTCTAATCTTATCTGGATTTCTTTCTATGCATTTCTGAGTAATCAAAGGTTATAAGCTTGATATCTCTGAGTTAAAAACATCCCTAGTATTCCCTACTGCTTCTTTTTGTATATATTCTTTCTTTTAGTGAGTCTCTAAACCAAAGATAAAAGAAAAAAATTCAAATAAGATTATTTCAATTAGAATGAATCAGCAATTTGATTTTTTCCAATGTGTTAAGCAAACATTCCTCTTAGGACACCAATTGATCCAACCTGGTGTTAATAAGGATAGACAATTCAATGTTAGGCAGTAGATGTCCAAATTCAGGACTGTGGTAATGAAGCAAAATTCAAAAGCATTTATATCAGTTTTCAATAAGGAAAATTAGTCAAAAAACTTCATTTAAATCACATACCAAAAGAAATCTAAAACTTAACATACTCACAAGACATTCATAAATAGAACTGTCAAAGAATTTTCTGACTAAATCGAAAAGGAAAGTGTGTCAAAATGTAAAGTGTATTCAGAAATATCATTGATTGAACAAACTTCCATCAGTGCACTGGCAGAGTACCCACCAGGGTGGGGATGGCTCCTGGCTGGGACCCAAGCTCCTGCGGCCCTCTCCAGCCATACTAAGTGAGGCTTCCTAAGAATCAGGGGCCTGAAAGTCCTCAGAGCCCTACAGGAAAGTTCCAGAACTCTGAACAGAAGCTAAGCTGAAGGATCAGAGACCCCAGGCAGAGCATTGTGGAGTCAGGAGCCTGGACAGCTGGATATGCCAGCCCCAGCACCAACGCTCTTCCTGCACCTGGAGCGATGCAGAGTGAGGCCCCAGGAGCCCCAGCTGAATTCATTGCTGTCAGAGCTTTCACATTTCATGCACCAATCCTAGAAGCCTTGGCTTTCCAGCTGTGCTGGTAACCCAGGCTGCACAGACATATAAATGCACTGGAAAATTTCTTTACAACAGGAATATAATTTTTGGAGTTATGCTTAAAAACATAAGTCAGGTCTTGACATCATGACTCCATAGCATGGTCCAAGTGTCTTTGTATTTGATTTAAACTACCCAGCTCAGGAATTGCTAAGCAATACAGCTGTGGTGCCACTAGCTGACCTTGCAGTTAACCACCATCTTCCTGGACACAATTTATTCTGCTGCATATCCATGAAGTGGTTAACTGCTGTAACACTGATTTGACCAGATAACTGCTTCTTCTGGGCTGGATTTCTCTCTCTTGCTAATTAGCACAGTGTAGCTAAACTAAGAATACATCACGCTTACCAATAAAGGCAAAACCTTGATGTATTAAGGTGAGGCTATTTTTTTGCCTTGACTGAATAAAAATACAGATGGAAAAAACATGGAATTTTCAGACAGGTGTGAGGGGAAATGAGTGGTAGCTGCACTGTTTAGTGCAGAGAAATATATATGATGTGTCAACACATGGCAAAGTGTGAAGAATGTATGCCTGCATGTATAAAAAATATATGTATTTACAGTACTAAGCAATTTGCAGCTGAAGAGTGGCTATTGTGTTATCTATTGCTGTAAGTTTTGGTTAAATTTTAACTTCAAATTAGTCTGCAAAGATACTCCTTCCAACCCTACCAACTCAATTATTGTAAAGAAGGACCCATAACCTTATATTTATGTCATGTGAGACCACTGCTAATGCCCTAAGTACTTCTGGTTTCCTAGCAGACCAATTTACAGCTCTTGCTTAGGACTTGAAATTAGTCTTTATCAGTGAGACAAATAACAGGCATGGAGAAATTCCCTAAAAATTCCATTAATTAGTCTATGGAAAAAGAATGTCATTGCATAATAGTAAACAGAATTCCCTATTTAGCCCATGCTGCTTCTGTACATTTTCTAAAAATCATACATTTAAATCAGTATAGGAACATAAAACTTGATATCTTGTTCTGATAGGAAAGTTGGGAGCACTACAGTAGTGTCTGGGATCTAAGATTATTTTATTATTTTAGGCAGGTAAGGTTTGGGGGTTGGTTCTGTTTCTTTAAGTTGTTTTGTCTGTTCTTCCACTTTATTATTTCCTAGGACCCTAAAAGTATGACTGCTTGACAGAGACACTTGGTTCTGGGCACTTGCTTTCTCTCATTATCTCTGAAGAGAAAAAAAACACCTCTTTTGTTCCCCTTATCGGTTCACTACCTTATCCAAATACTCATTTCTCTTTTAAGAAGGAAAAGACAACTGAAATCATGCAGAAACTATGCCTTACATATTAAGAAAAACATTATCATTCAGGCAAAGTGCTAAGTACTCAGATAATAAAACTGAATAATTCTATTTCTAGGGTTTTCCATTTCATGTTTTTTTTCATTTTGAGCTTAACTTAAACAATTTAGGAAAGAATCTTGTGACATAAAAGAAACATTTTCTGCACAAAACTTTGGGATTATGTTACAAATAATTTATCTGTATTCAATCGTGATGTTTTTATACAATATCATTAGCAAAAAATAAAATAAATTGTGACATTTCAGATGGTGTGAACCAACAGAACTCTTCTGAAACTTATGGAGTTCTGCCAATTTCCACATTGGCTGACAGTTTGGACTTGAAACTTAAACCATAAAATCAGAAAGAAATAAATTTCAAATTCTCTCTCCCTAATAATGAAATCCCAAAGAAAGAAAAAGCCTTTTATCCAAACAATTTTAAAAGAATGTGATAAATTATATGTATTTGCCTGTTATTGCATCTTAGAGACATTACTGGCAAGGTATAGATGTCAGAGGTGAAAAATGCATATTGCAATAAATGCAACAGGGCTTTTTGGTTTGAGAAACAGCTTTTTAAACTTCATTATTTAATTAATTTTTCCTTTCTTCAAGTTCATAATGAAGTGAAAATTCTACATTCCCATGAAACACACACAATTTTTTGCTTTCCTCATCCCTGTCCATATGGTATGACAAGCTTGGATCCAAAACATTTTCTTATGAGTGAGGGTAAATGCCTGATCATTACTTTGAATATATGGCAGCATTTTTTATTGTTCTTCTATTTATAAATAATTTTTTAGCATTTATTAAATTATATAGAACAAATATCCAGCCTTGTTCATATATAAGAGTGATCAAGCATTCTATGTGCTCTGCTTTGCCAGATTGCACAGGTATAACAACCATTAGGAGTGACCCACAGCTGTGAATTGTTCAAAATAAAGTGTATCCTACAATCCTAAATCCTCATTAAATTTTAAGACACGAAATATAATAATTTTGATTTCCAATTCTGAAATATTTCAATACTTCAATATTTCAAGCAAACACTGCATGATGTGCAATTCTCAACAATTCTCCACCAGCTCTGCTCTGTGTCACTCATCCTCTCCTGAGCTCATCACCTTTCACAGGAAAGAACCTGGCCCAAGAATACTGAACCTTGGTGTCGTAAAGATCTATGTGACAAAAGGGTATCAAAACAACAAGCTGCATCCTACATTACAGTGAAAAAATTACAAAGAAGAAAATCCTACAGTTAAACCAGCAAGTACAAGTGGTTTTTTCATGTAAAAGTGTATCAGGACTCCTCTTCAAGGGCTCTCTAGTCAAACTGATAGACAAATATCTTCAAGGCTTTGTGTAAAGGCTCTGAGATGATTCAGTGTAAACTCTCAAATCAAGTGACATTTGTCCAATGCAAGCAACAGAAGCATCATAGGATAATCTGGAAGGATGATAATCAGGGTTACTGCACATCATTAATAATTAGGCACCTGCTTTAGCAGGTTAAGACTCTTTGGTTTCTGTGCAGTCAAGATAAAGACACTGGTAGCCCCTTGGAGACTGTCCTTTTCTCTCAGCTGGCAGTAAAAGGAACCTGGAGCACAGGTTAGCCAGCTGAATTAGGGGGATCGCATTGGTTGTGTGAATTTTCCCTTTATATACAAAAATTTATAGATTTTAATTTAAAGAACAGCTGCCTAATTTTTTTAGAAATCAGGCAGAAGGCGAGAAAAACAGTTAATGGCAATGGCTTGGGAAAAGCGATTTTGATGCTGCAGGCAAAATTGTCAGCTCATCTAAACCAACATAGCACTTACTCTTCCAGAGAGCTCTGCAGACTTGTGAAAGCCCAGAATCTGGCTGTATACACAGCCAGGGAAAACTATGATTAACAGCTAATCTGGGAAGATAGTTATCTGGAAGAAGTGTCTGTAGAGAGGGTAGATCCACTTTAGGTAAATTCTAAATTGTTCCTCTCTAAGATAAATGAGTTCAACATTTCTAGCACGAGGACCAGGCAGTGGTTTTGGGGCTGTCCTTCCACATCACTTTTCTAGATAAGTTCAAAATACAAGTTCATTCACTAGAATGGCTTTTGCCTGATGTATTTCATGGGCTACCATTCTGTATCTATGCCTAAGCAAACAATGCTGCAAAAGAAAACCTTTTATAGGCTCAATCACACCCAAAGAAAAGCATAAGAACTTGTAAATAAACAAAATGGGGATACATCCATGCCTTTCTTTTTGCAGACCTGGTGTAAGCACTATGTATCAAAATGGAAAGATACAAATTGTCTGTACAGGATGACCCAAGCAAGGTTCATCAGAGAAGGAAAAAAATCTGTAGAGGTAAAATCAATTGGTCAGGTATAACGAGGGAAAACAATGCACTTACTCCCCTCTCCCAAATCCTCATCTGCTGGCTGCAACAATGCAACAGCACCAAATCAAACTAAATCACCTAGAAGGTTATTTCTCACCCCTAATTTCTATCTTTTTTCTTAAGTTAAATTCATGCCTTTGGGAAGTATTTCTCCATACCAAAGGAACAATTTCAGGAGGCATATTATAGATAAGTAACAATGATGTTATTAAACATCTCCAATCAGAATGGAAAGAAAATTAACTAGATCTTTGAAATAATATTTTTAAACAAATAGAAAAAAACCAGTTAATTTTTCCAAAGGCCCACAGCAATTTCAGGGTTGCTGCCATCAAGAAGAGTCAGACAGGCTGTCAGAAAGTAAATGTATATTCTGGCTGTTAAGATTGGTAGTCCCTGAGGAAGCCATGACTCCAAAATTATTTATATTTGAGAAAGAAACCCTTTTTTATTATTATCTTTCATTAAAACAGCAATTTATCATCACAACATAACTGTACAAGTCCTCAGTGATTCATTTTACTAAATCTCAGAAGGAAAAACCTCCAGTAGCAAGACAAGTTTTACAGGGTGAATTTCTCAAGAGCTTAGTTCACTGGTTTGATATCTGCAAGCCAGAGATATTTAGGTTTACACTCAGTGTCTGACATGTTGAAGATTTTATTGCATTCAGAAACTGGCAGAGTACATACTGAGAAAAATGTGCAAGAGGCAAAGAGTGTGTTGGCAGATTCTCAGTTCATTTAAGGCTACAAGAACAGCACTTAGACATCTCAGTCAACTATGCAGAATTCTTAACTTGCAATTTAGGCAGTTATTAGGAATGACCAAATGTAAAAGGCTTAAGAAAGTAACCTCCTTTTCTTTTTAAGTATGAGCTTTTATTTCTTCCTGTTTTACTTTAAATCTCCATTTCTTGCTATAATCTACTGCAGTTCTATACATAAATTCTAAATATACAAATAATCTTAGGTAATTATGTTAACCACATTAGAACTGGCACAGGAAAGGAAGGAAAATTGTAAATAATTTTCTTAAATTATAAACAATTTCTATTATTGCTGAAATAATACCTGAAGATGTCTATTTTTGCAAAGAGTTGTGCAGTATTTTGACAAGGACAAGTTCCCTCTTAAGTTTTGTGAGAATTTTTTCCTTGTAAGCAGGCCAAAATATACCACACAAATATTGCCCCTCTTTGGTACAGAACTCCAGCAACACATAGCTCACATCTTGGACAGATGCTGGAAACACAGAGGAACATGAAAATGAAAAGTAATAAGGGTGGGTGGGGGAAGGAAGCATTCCAAACTTTTCAAGCTTCAAGAAATGTTAAGTTTGGGTCCAGTTCAAGTTTTTCATGAAGATTTAACTCAGTTTTTATTTTCTTCAAAATGCCTGAGCACCCTCAGGGAGTATTCTCTTCCTAGAGGGCTCTTGGAAAACCCTATTTTTTCACTGACAAAAGCATCAGCAAATGAACCCTGATGCCAAAAGTTGGAAGTTAAACAGTTACTGTGGCAAATCCCATTCCCATGTTTGTTCCTCAAGAAGGCTTTTTTTTTCTTTACAAGGATTTTAAGAGATTATGCAGAACTTGTATATTTAGTGATCCCTCATATTTCCAAATGAAAGTGACACTTTTCCATTATACTGCGTGCAATGAAGCAAAAATTACTTCTCCATGCTTAGTTTCAAAGACTCTTACACACTGAAGTTGTTCCTTTAAAACATATTTTCTAAAGACTTTTACAGCTAGAAATGTGCTGCTGATCCAAAACATCAAGAAAAGGAACAGAGGAAGAGGGAGGATCTCTGAATAATTTAAAGCAGCCTCCTCATTCAAAAGTCATTCTCTTTTTAATCTCTCACACTTTGTAGCCAGAGACTTTATGCTGGGTTCTGGCAGAAAGTCAGGAAACAATATATCTGCAGCTTTAGAACAGGATGAAAAGAAACAAAAAAAGGATGGGAGACACACTACATGTTGTACTTCTACACAAAGTTTGTTTTCCAGATATTTTTCCTGCATCCACAGGTAGAATCCACTGCTTGAGGGCCAAATATCTCTCCACCACATCTTTACCTATACAGGGCACGAGTATGCGTGCACATGCATGTGCGAGAGGACACACAATCTGTTGTGCTAGAACAGATGTCTTTGATTAGCCATTGGTATTTGTGTTATTTTTTTATAATGACTTCTACTGGAACAAAAAATTGAATGAAAATAAATTATCTGCACCATTAACAAAGACAACAATTAATAAACAACTGAGCTGGGCCAAAATTTCCCTATCGAGAATTTATGAAAACAGGCTTTTCTCTAATAAATTCTAATACTTCCTCTTTTTTCCATAATCACTTTTCCAAAGTCCAGAATTAGAGGATCTCTTAATGAATCCAGAATGGGAGGCCACTTGTCTTGAAGGAATACTTCACAAAGACCCTTGGAAGAATCAGACAATACGGAGAAGAACACCTTCCCAGACATTGTCTATTTGGAAGATGAATACAGAAAACTCATTCAGTATTAGGAGTACATTAAATTATTAATTGTTTCAATCCTCATGTTCAAAAGTATTCTCAAATTTTGGCATACTGTTTACAATTTACAAAGGGCTTTTTTTGTGCTCCCTTGCTTCCCCCTCAATGTTCCTCTTCTTCTATGATATTTTTAAAAGAAATTCATGTGAACAAATGCAATATCACAACCACATATTATTTTCTTTTGCTTTGAATTAGCACTTAAAACATAGCAACATCCCATCAATATTAAGCTTCTGAGAGACCACCAACAATTCATGAACCACAGTGTAACAGTCACTAACACTTTCAGTAATTGTTGAGGAATTCTGTTTCAGTACAGAGGTGATCAGATAATTATTTCCCAAGGAACCTGCAACTTTATTCTCAAAACCTCTATATTCTGTTAGAGTTTCCAAATAACTTTGGTAAATGGCTAACTGTGAAGTTCTAAACACACAAGTAACTTCTGACTGTCATTGCTCATGACAACAACTAAAGGCTCCTCCAGACAGCCATAATCAGTGGGAATGAAAAACAGAGGACTGGATTTCAAATCTGTCCAGATGTCATTTACATGGTACAGTTATGCCACAGGAAAGAAACCAAGAGATTCAAAATACAAAGGAGTTAGATAATTGTAGAAAAAACAAAGCCTGGCAGCTACAAGGGTTTCACAGGTATGTCTGTGGTTGCTAAGCACATACCTGAGCCTAAGCACTGCAGTATAAGGAGATACTGAAGGAGAAAAGCAAGCTTGCAACCTGACAAGCCTTCCTTTAAAAATTAAGTAACTCTGATTTTATCCTTCCATAACACTATACTGTTCTCCTAGCCACCCATTTTCTTAGGCACACATGTACATTTTAAACCTAGAAATTCATGGCAAACAAATCTCTACAAACCAATATAGAAAAGTGCATTACAGTCAGACAATATATTCTCCTGAAGTCACGGCAGTCTCTAATCCATGTGACTAACTTGGAGCACTCTCCAGCCCCACTCCAGTGGAACTTCCACTGCCCAACATGGCAAACCAGTAAGCCAGACGTAAGAACTGAGAGAACAGTTTAAGTGCTCATAGTGCATGCTACTTTTCACTGCATGCCCATTGAAAAAGTAAAGTCAACCAAGGTTATGTAGTCTCAAAAAAATTATAGTTGAATTGAAAATACAGTGTTATGTAATCACTTTTACATCCTCATACGCTTTAAGATGGAGACAGTGACTGTGTATGGTAAATCTATGAACAAAGAGGAAAAGAATAAACAAAAAGGCTTGTGTGAGAAACAATCTTCAGTGATGACTCAATTGCTGTATCAAATTCAACAAATTGTACTGTTCTAAGGTGGCTCACTCAATAAAAAGCCAAAAAGACATTATATTGACAAGAATAAAGATTACAAATTTTCACTCAATATATAATGGAAAACATTATGTAGAACATAAAAAATACTTCCACAAAGCTCTTATTCCCTACATTTAAATCTAATATAAGCTGAAATTTATAATTACATTCTCAGTAATTAGTAGCACAGCTTGGGAGAGGAAACTGATAGCAAGTGCAACAATGTAGGCATCAAATATCCAAATTATCTTGCTGATGCCATCTTGCCTACTATTTTATACTAACTTAATGACACAGTATAACAACAAAAACTTCTTGAAATCGTTTAAATAGCAAACCTTTGACATTGAATTAGTACTACTAAAGCAAATCAACTGCTATGTGTAGTGTAAGCACTTACATGCACCCCATTTCCATAATTGGGGAATACTTTTAAACTTGCAAAATACTTTCTTTCACAGTAAACTTGCTGGAAGTTTAATATATTAAATTTTTAACAACACAGAAATTCAGGGACAGGAGAATGTGGGCTGCGCATCACAAATTACTTTCAAGCATGACATAACACTACAAAAAAAACCATACTAACAGGGGGATGTCATAGGGTAGCCAGTAATGATCAAAGAGGGATTGACAGAACTCTAAATTTCAGTTTAAATTTTCAAATAACAAGTTACCTCCAAAGCTGCATACAACAGGGAGATAATCTGTTCAAAAGGGTAATTTTGCCTGGGTGAGGTTCATTCATTGTTCCCGAAGATGTTCATCCCTTTTGCACAAATTTCCTCTGTGCTGAGTAGCTGAGGACTGTATTTTTGTTATTCTCTGAAAAGCAATAAGGAAAAAAAATAAAACCACAAGTTGAAACAACTTGAGTTTGCAGGGGATTTTGTGAGCACTTGAAATCTGAAACTGAACAAAAGACCAGAAGGAGTTTCAAGAGGTTTGTATATATTCTCCCCAAATTAGTTCCAAACTCTAGAGTGGTGCAGAGTCAGGCCCACAGTTAGGAAATCAAACTAAAGTAGTTGTTAAAGACTTACACAAAGAGTTAGGCCAGAAAGTCATACTCTGCTAAACAAGTTCTTAGGTTCTAGAATGAATAATACAATGAAAAATAATAGCTCCTTCACTTATAGTCATGATACCTAACCAGAGAACTCTATGTCCCATTCATCTTAAAACACATAAAAGCCAACACATTGGCTTTTCAGACCCCATCTGTTTTGTCAAAATCTAGCTAAAGATTTTATAAATAGAGCATTTAGTTGTTAACTGTAAACACATCCACTGAATTTCAAAATATCTGTATAGAAAAAATTCAGAAACATTAGTTATTAATTTTCTATTTCTATTTAAATGATCATGGTCTTATGCGTAAAATGTAAAATCAAGTCACACTCCTCTAACAGTAGAAAGATTGTCTTTTAAGCAATTAATATCCATCTCAAATTGTTGATTCTCCTCATCACAAAAAATTTAGTCATATAACAACATTAGTCACAAATTTAAGAGCTTACAAATGACAAATTTTTAAAAGTAAAACTCCCATGCTATTGGAAGCATGCAGAGGAAAGGAAACTTCATTTATTTTATGCTAGAAACTCACAAGTATTAAACAAGTCAAATTCTATATTCATAAGAAAATAACTTATTCAGTTTATGCATTGTTTGCAAATATTACTTTTATTAAATCTCTAAGTGACTTTTCCAACCCCTGGTAGGATTCCTGAAAATACTCAAGGAACTTCCACTGGAAATACTACTGGACTTTTCAATGCTGATTTGATGAAATTACAAAATGAAGTATTTTCTCTGTAACACTCTTTCTCCCCACATATCATTTCTGTGTAAAGATGATATATGATCAGTATTTATTATTAATATTGTTATAACCATCTATTTCTAAGGTGCATTAACACACCTTTTGGGAATCTATGGCTTTCAGAAATACAAAATGAACTACAACAAATAGAAGTGACATGCAAATAAAAAGTCATCCCATTTTGAGAAACAGATCCATACACAACTAACCAAATAACACAGATGCAAAGGAAATCTTTAGTTTTGTGCCCTCTTCTGGAACCACTACCCATCTACCCTGTCAGACAGAAAAAGATCAGAATTTCCTGTGAAATCCCTCTTCATGCTCCCTATGGAGAGAACCCTCTTCCTGGCCAATACAGGTTACTATTTCTAAACATTCTCACCCTACATTATAGGACAACAGGTGAAATTTAGTTAAATTTAATTTCCATGTGTCTTGGGGACTGGGATCCATCAGCAAGATGTCAACTCTGCCCCTCAGTTAATGCATCAGCTGGCCACTTTTAGGAAGGCTCTACAGATTACTCAGAGAGGAAATAAGAATAGTGAATTCATTCCACTTTGCAGTGGTGAAAAAAGCTGTGTGTGTGCACAACAAAGGAGTGTGATCCAGGATCTGAAAGTCACAGAGTAAACATCCAGAAGGAGTATCAGTTTTCCATTACACCACTTTGAATTGCATTATTATAAAAGGTATTTTGATTTTGTCCAGCAACTTTTATATTGAGCAGAATAATTTATGTTTTGTTCAACATTTTCCCAGGAAAGCATCTGATCATGATTTGAACACATGAAGCACATAGAGATACCATTCCACTCAGTAAGTTGTTTCATGGTACAGTAAGTGCCATTTAACATTAGTCTCATTTCAGTTGCCAGTCCATCATTCTAACTGCACCTTTACAATGTTCTGCTTTATCTGCACAGTGAGTGCCTTCTAAATTTCTTTTTTAAAAAGATTACACACATTAGGCTTTCTACAGCTCGTCATAGACATTTTCATCACTATTGGTATAATCATGGTAGTTCTGCATCATCTTTTACCTTTATGCATCTTTTAAGTAACTGATTTCAAAACAGTATATGAGTACTCTTCTAATGCCATTTTACAGAGATTTAAAAAACTTCTGTATTTCCAGCTTGTATTTTTATGGATGACACAAGCCTCCTTATCACAACTCTGATCTAAGGGCTCATAATTAGGTGCTGACCTGCAGTAACAACCTCCTCTACCAGAAGCCCCAGTTTTCAGACCACCATTCACCATTCACTCACCTTGCCCCTAACTAGAAACAGCATCAGTTGGTAGTAATGCACATTTGTTTTAGAATATTGCAATAGAAAATGACACAAAAGATTCCAGGTGATTGTCCTCATCCTGCTGCTTTCCCAATTTGTCAGCCTTTTAGCCATCATGTATTTCATCAGCAGTTGTAGCCCTAAGATGCAAACACAGCTTGTGATTTGTTTTGCTGTAAACTTATTCCACCATTCTGACTGCCCAACCTAAATATAGGAAAACCTGTCCATAAGCATAGTCAGATGGTCTTACTGGTTAAACCAAAGCAAAGCCACATGAAATTAGTCATCAAGCCTGGAAATAAAGTAGAGGCAGCAGTGAACTCTCATTTTTTATTTTTAATTACCAGGTGAGGAACACAAACACCTATTAGCTTTGTGGTTCTTGGGCACAGTCACATTAATAAAATTCGTTCAGTTGGGAGTCCACTAGGTCTTTCCTTCAGTACCTGGTATACATTGCACATTTTGACAGTGCATTTGTTTCACATTCGCTTTTGAGCACATAATAATCCCTTCCTCCTCTGCATCCTACTATTGTAAATAAAGCAGAAAAAGCAGTTTTGCTTGACTGAAAGACAAGTTTTTCTCGGTAAATTTCTTTAGGCACATATAAGAAAATAGCAACACTTCTGTCCATGCCCTGATTTTCTGTTGCTGATTAGTTGTTTATTTAAATGAAATATCTGAAATATGATATGTAATTAAATAACCTGTAACAATAACTTATCTTAGAAATTCCTTTCTGAAGTTAGGGTAAAATTTAAAGAAAAAATGGGGGATGTCAAAGCCAGAGTAATTTTAAAATTCTAGTCTCAAATAAAGAGCAAATAAAGAGATACAGAAGTTCACACCATTTATATTTATTCAAAATATGTTCCCTAATATAAAAATTAGTACAAAATATGTTGTTCAATGGCTAGAAATACTGCACAGTAACACTACAATTTCACCAGATGTTTAAGTCAGTCAATATATGGGTTCCCAAATGCGTCAATCTGCCTTGCCTACCTTTTCCTCCTGCCCTTGCCTTACGTAAGCTCCACTGCATATGGCCATGACATCAGTACAATCATTTGAAAATTATTTTCTCTCCTTTTTGGCACAGTAACTTCTCAGACAGATCAGTGGGTAGTGATGTAGCCCACTCAGCAGTAATGTGACCAATAGAGCAAATGCAGGGGAGCAGCAGGAGCATTTAGCTTAGAAAATGAGTGATTACTCCTTGGCAGTGTGGTCTCTCTGGTCAACAGATAAACTAAAGCTTACTGGAACAGTGCATTTGTGGAGAAGGAAAAAATTATCTTCTATATTAGAGAACAGCAAAAGTATCTCCTGAATAACAAAAATGCAGGTGATTTCAAGAAGGAGGATTAATTTCATTTAGACCCCCTCGTGGACTCCAAACAAATGAGGTTATAAAAACAAATAGACTTCACCATAAAGAATTTCCTCCAAGCAATGAACTGTATAAGTGAGATACGAAGAAAGATGTACTCACTTTACAAACTAAACAACATAATCCACCTCTGCATGACACTGTCCCTGTCCCCATGGTCACCACTCTCCACTGTCATCCCACATGATAGCTACAGTGACTACAAGACAAAGCCAATGCTGTCTTCCAGCCCCAATACATTATCAAAACCATATGCTTTTCCTTCATCCAAAACATCTCTTTCAGCTTCCTGTGTTTCCTCTAAACCCTATGAACAAGCACGAGCATCAAAACTCCATTCTATCCCTGAGTATCACAAGAAAAAGCAAAAAAAATTCTACCCCAGTCCCAAACAATCCCAGGACATATGGATAGAACCTTTCCTGTTGGGACTAAAATGTAGACTCCCTCACTGATCTGTATGACAAATTAATAACTAGTGTTCAGTCTCCTCCATCAAAATAGCCCATGGCAACTTTTACACCAACACTGTTGAAGAAACAAAACAAAACAAAGGCCATAATGAAAAATCAATATATACCACACTCTAATTAACACATTTCTTCAAACAAAAAAGTGAGAAAAAGACCCCAACACAATACAATAGCAAATATTCAAAGAACACATCTCCCCTGAAGAAAATACCAGTCACAACACATTCGTCAGTCCAAAGGTGACATGTGCCCTTTCTGCAGTAAAACTATCCCTCACTGATCTAAAACACCTGGTTGTCACAAAAGGTACTGAAATTTAGACATAAAATTATAAAATATGTAAGAACTGCATAAAGATCAAACTTTGAAATCAATCTTCCCCAGACTCTCCTTGTTTCTGAAGAGTGACTCACCAAATAGCATCAGGAATGAATAAACAAATAGAGTAGAGGGATCAAAGCAGAGAATTAGTATGTGTGTGTTGGGCAACTATAGGATCACAGCAGGTCTGAGAGGAAGTCTACAAACCCCTTAGTAAAATACAGAAATTGCAACATGGTGGGTTCTGAACCACAGCTGCTCTAGCTTCCTTCAGAAAAACTTCATTTACTTTCCTTTTTAATGCCTCTGCTGGAAGTGAAAATTACCTCAGCAAATGGTGAATAAACTGGTGCAAAGAAAGGCAGGTTTGTGCATTTCAGAACTTGCTGTAAAATGTCTAGCTTGAAAATCCAGCATGAAATGGTTTCTGATGCAACCAAAACATGTCAAATCTAATCTTGTCACATTGTCAACATGTACAAACCATATCTTGCTCAAGTTTACATGGCTAATTTTATTAATTCTTTTGGAAGCAGCCTACAAAATACCCCTGTTGCAGAATATGAGTCTATGCTTGTATAGAGTAAGAAACACAAGGACCACAACACAGGTTGTGTCACAGCTAAAACAAACCGAGCTGCAATGGCAGAAGATAAAATACCTACTTAAATTTAACAGGCAAAATTATTGACCACTTAATAAATAATAAATAATAGTGGATTGGCATTACATGAAATTAGCATAGTTCATGACTGACATAGCATAGCTGATTAATTGTCACTTATGTACAACACCTCAGTCATGCTGGACCATTTTTTGACACAAAGAATTCAATAAAAAATTATTTTCTTCATTACAAGGGTTTCGTTTCTTAGGAAATTTTCTTTTACCCAATGGGTGACCTACTTTCAAGAGACTTTTGCCTCTTAGTGTTTCAGTTATGTTTTCACCAAATTCAGTTATGTGACATCAAATTGCTCACTCAGATGTTTTAAAGGACTACAGGAAAGCATTGCTAAAGAAAGGTGCAGAGGAAAATATAGTTAATTTCTGGAATTCACTGAATGTGAAAGATATTATTTCATGCTGTCTGATATTCATAAATGACATCAAAGATACAATACTGCAATATAAATGACAAATAAGTTCATCATAAATTCAAACTAGATATTGACCATACAATTTTTCTTTGGCTATGTAGCTAAGACTGCAAATAACATAATATTAGATATTAGAATGCTTTAATGTCACAGGCCTTGGTGATATAAAAGAAGGTAACAGTGAAGAATGAGTGCAGTGTGGTATCTTACAACTCTGTCATCAATTTCAAAATTACTCAAATTATCACTGCCCTAAAATAAAAAAAGAGAAAGTTAAGATATTACAAAATTGTTAGAAAAGGTTTGTACAGAGCAGAGAGTTAATGAAATGTGGCACTTCCAGCATGCAGCTGAGGTCTTTAACAACATTAGCTGATATTTGAAAGTTTGTATGGCTCATAATAAGATCTGGTGTTAAATTTGCCCAAACTGTCACTGCAAAAACAAATAATTTTTCTTAGCATAACATCTTCAGATGTGTACTGTCCAAAAGAGCATTGTTATTTATCAGTTACAATGAAAGATCATCAGATGATGTACATTCTAGCAGATTTGTGTTCTAGAGACCATACAGTTCAGCTCAACAGCAAACTCTACCACTAGTTACCTATTTATTACACAGAAATATCTGTTACACTGAAAGTTACCTATTTATTTGCAATTACTTTGCAGACACGTAAATTCAGGAATAACCTTCCTGAAATATATTTGAATTCAAAAATATCACAAATATTAGTAACTTAATATTGTCAAGGAAAAAGATATTTCTTCAGCACCTGCTTTGCCCCCAAGATGAACTTTTTCATGATGTTAGGAATCTTTGATTGTTTCAGACAGTTTGTACAAATACAGATTATGTTATTATTACAGTATACTGCTGGATGATAATCCATATTCAAGGTTCAGTTATAGATGTGAGACATCCTTATCCTAGACATAAACACTCAAATTCCTTTCACCGTTTCTGGGAATTACAATTCTTGGGAAAAAGCTCAACCATACAACAGTGTGATGTAACATAGCAAATATAGTCAGAGGAGACATTTATTGAGATGCTGATTAGCAGAATGCTGCGTGGATTTTTCATACACACTTTACCAGAATAACACAGTTATTAAGGTCAAAATCATCAACAGATTCTGGTGTGACCAGTACATAATGGGCATTAGGGGGCACCTTATACATACAGTTGTCCCAGAAGCTGTAGCCTATAAAGCCTGGAAATCCTTATTCAAAGCCAGAATATGTAGGCTACAACATACAATTAGATCAATGTGCCTACAAAATTCTTGCATTAAAGTTATTCCCAAATGGCTTAAGATTCCTTGGGTAGTTTCAAGCTAAAAGTAGGATTCAAGTGAAAAGAACTACCATCAGTTTAAGGAAAATTCAATTGCTGACACAACTTAAATAGCCATTCTCCTCCTGAGCTACATATAAATACATGAACTGAAAGAAAAGTTGCATCTAATTACAGCATTTTATTGAAATTTTTATCATCTGGAATCCATATGGGTCACAATGTCTTAATAAACAATAACACATTCTGTTTTGGTTTACTGAAAATTAACAGGGCATTTGGGAAAACATTATTATTGTAAAAGCCTGTTTCACATTTGTTTGGCAATACCAGAGCTATCTAAGTAGAAAACAAGAGAACCTTTTTCTTTCTTTTTTTCCCTTCTGTTGTTGATATTAGGAGAAAACAATGCAGCTGGTAACATTAATATATCCTATATCCTCAACAAAGATGAAAGAGGTCAAAGCAAGTTGTAATGGGCTTAAGCACATGAAACAGACACACTGGATTGATTAACTTAGTATCCAGACTCAGCAAACCCATTTTTTTAAACAATATTCCATGCTATAGTCCAATAGGTCTGCAGAGTCTCAGGGCTTTGCATAAGGCAGTTTCCTTAATACAGTCAGCCCTAAAGCAGAATGCAATGAAGGGCTGGTTCTGTTTTTTGCCTACCAGACTTGGAGGGGAACTGGGAGAGGGGAGAGCAGACTGGACCAGGGTACAGCAGCTAGCACAGCATCACACTGGCTACTCCGTGGCCAGCATGCTAGCAGCAACCTTATTACATAGCCCTGTTTTCAGACATACACAATTAGAACTCCATTATACTAATATCTCCTTGGCAAAAACGTAGCAAGCAAGCCCTTTCCAAAAGGGATTTATATTTTAATTAGAGAAAAATCAGTTCAGATGTCTTTTTGGAGAGTCAGAGGGGCTGGCCAAGGAAGACAAACAAAGCCAGATTTTTGGTGGTTTCTGTAGCTCTTTTGTTCTTGAGGAATCAGTACCATGCCAGTGTAACAACCATCTTGTAATAAGATCCATACCAAGCAATGAGGACTTCATTTGACTACTGATCAACGCTGTCTTTAAACACAGTTAACATTATTCCTCTGTAACTCTGTAATCCAGATCCCTGTCTTTCATCTCTTACATTTAATAAAAATAACAAATAAAAAGCCTACATTCCTAGAACACAGATTTTTAGTTTTCTTGGCCCATTTAGGATGTTCATACCTTTATTGCTCCCACCAGTGCTTTGGTCATTAGAGCACTGTAGATACTAAAAGGCATGAAATCTCAGTAATCCTTTCCTTTAAAATCACACAATTCCTTAGTACTGTGCCATTAAAGTACAGCTGATTGCACAATTGACCAATTAACCAGAGGATAAGTCAGGAAAAAAGTGATATATAACATGTAGTGGTCCAGAAGGACAATGCCAGAATTTTTCTCACATAGTACAGTACTGAACCTAACTTGACTCAGCTCTGTTCTTGAGATACTTCCCTTTATTCTGCAAGAGAAATTCATGGCTAGATGGATTTAAGAGCTTCAGATAAATACTACCTTGTACACAGGACAAAAATAGGACAAGAAAAATACAGGGAATGCAGCTTTGATGTCATTTTACTATGACTTATCCCTTGTCTAGAATACAACTTGTGCAGAGCATCCACCTACACATCCAGCTATTTAAAGACCTTCTCTGAGACTATTAAGACCATCATGAAGGCACCTGAGAAACATAATAACATTACACTGTTCCATTTGCAGCTTGCAAACAGGCTCCTCTTCCAAAGGCCAAATGGTCAGAAAAGTCCATTAATCATCCACATGGTAACCCCAAAAAATGAAAGGTTTTCAATAGAAACTTTTCAACAGCTATCAATTTTCACCACTCTTTTAAAAAATACTTCTTTATGTCCTCCTGTAAAACAGCAATTTAGCAAAGAATTAACTTCTCTTTCAGAGAAAGCAATGTACATAGAAGAAAAAAGCACTGAGAGCAACAAGAAAAGAAATTTTCCTATAAAAGATGACGTTTAATTGATAAATAGAGGAAAACCCACCATTGAAATTTAAAGAAATAACATAATGCATCTTCTCAGAAGCCCAACTACCATAACCTGAGTTCTCTACTCACTGCTGATAATTTGAAAAAAAAAGGTGGGAGGGAAAGTGATATGCCTTGTAATCTTCTTCAGTAACATAAAGGTAACAGGAAAAACAAGGCAATAAAAAATCTTGTAGCCTAGTACTAAGGAAAAGCACCACCTTACTTTATTTACAAAATAGCTAAATATATTCATAGCAAAAGCTGACAAATTACGAGCAAAACTTTCAAAAATAAATGTTCATTAAAAAGTTTTAAGCTGGAGGGGTTTCTTTAATCCTTTTGTCATTTGAGCAATATGTGATCAAAGCCATTTCAGTTTCCCATTCCTCAAACATTAAGTAAATATGCGGGCTTAGAAAAGAAATTCATGTAATTCATAGCAGGACAGAAAGTAGTACTTGCTACAGAAAATAATTAAGGCTAGAGTATTAGAGGTGGGAATGAGGGGCACAGAGCCTGATTTTCTAAACAAAGACATGATTAATTTTTTTCAAAGACTGAAAAAAAGTCCCGAAACCATTCCTCTCTGTGCATCCATATGTGCCAACTTTTCATCACATTAATTATTTTTATTTGCCAGCATGTTTCCCATCTACTTAAGAATAAGCAGAGGGGAACTAATTAATCTGTTTGCTCTACTTTGGTGCTGTTCTTTCTCCAGCCCTCCTGGAGAAAGTGCCACCAAAACTGTCCTGCTTCCCACAGGGGCTAAGGAGAGACCCTCTTCCTGCACCAGCAGCTGCTGGGCATCTGTCCACCTGCCCTTTGCACTCAGGGCCCTTAGTGGCCCTGACCAGCTGCGCTGAGCCTCCCCCACCACTGCTGCCCATGGACATGGACCCCACTGCAGAGCTGCCCCTGCCTGTCCACGGAGCCCGTGGCTCCTCACCTGTGCACTGCCATCCCACCTTGACCTCAGGGCTGTCCCATCTCCACGGACCCACCTCACAATCATGGGGCTGTGCCCAACCCTTGTTGCCCAGCTGAGACTCAATCCTGACCCTGGCCTGCAGAATGGCTTCCCACCTTGCCTCCAGACCTGCCACCTCACCATGAACTTGCTGGTGGGCTTTGGGCTGTCCCTGGCCTGGATGGGGTGGTGGGACAGGTCCTGGCTCGCTGGATGGGGTGGTGGGACAGGTCCTGGCTCGCTGGATGGGGTGGTGGGACAGGTCCTGGCTCCCTGGATGGGGTGGTGGGACAGGTCCTGGCTGCGAGGCCCCGAGAGCCCCTGGTGCTCTGGGTCCAGGTCTCTCAGGCAGCTCAGGAACAGCCAGGGCTGGGCTCCAGGAGGAGCAGAGTGGCCTCTGCCCACAGCCCAGGCACCAGCTCAGCACAGGCAGGACTCAGTGTCCGCTAGGATGACCATGAGTCGTCCTTACCACACAACCATGAAAGGAAGAGTGGCTTTCACTGGGGGTTTGAGACTCCCTGACCAGAAAAGAAAACATTAGGATAGGCTGAGCCTCAGCAGATGCTGAGACTGTTCCCATTCCACAGCCATTGCAAAATTTTGACTGTCAAAAACTTCCAATTGATGAAAATCCTACAGATTTGGGGAAAGGAGACCATCCAACAACTGTTACACTGAAGAAGTAGCCAGGGAGGAGAGTGTCTAAAAGCAAATCCAGGAAGAGATTTTAAGAATTACTCTGAATAGGATAAACAGCTAATGGACCAAAGTGAGAGCAAAAACCCCAACTCACCAGTAGAAAAACTCAACTAGAACTTTAGCAAAAGCAATTTCAGTCAAATAAAAGGGCTGGTCACCAAGATGAAAGCGACCAAAATAGAACAAGTTTGGATTACCAGAGAGGTGCTCACAGCAAGAGTTGTGAACATGATGCTCAGTGAGTTTGGATAGTAACCTAGGACAGAAATAGGAGGATAACTGGGAATGTAGAAGGGGCTTCACCTGTTGAGAACAAGAGAGCAGGCTACACCTACTTTATGATAGGGAATAATCCAAAATAAAGCAAGAAAATTGAGCAAGACTGAGGCAAGAGAGATCAGATGGTAAGCCTGAATGCAATCTGTGGCTGGAATAAGATCTACAAATTAATGAATAAATTAAAAACAGAGAAATCTCAAACTTAGTGGTAAGGTGGAAAAAAAATGCTGCAGAAATATTTAATGTCTGCCATCAAGATAAAATATACAGACTAGTTACAGCCAGAATATTAAAAAAAGCATCATGTCAACTCTAATTAAATGGCAATAAAGGTAACAATAGGCAAAGGGATAATAAATCTGAAAAACAGCAAAAAGAAGAAAATAAAATTTAATTAAAATGGATTCATAGTGTCACCAAGTAACTTGTTCTTTAAACTTTACCAGACATGCAATAATAAACTGCAACACCAATAGATCTCTACTGTGCTTCAAGACTTTACTCTTCCTGCTCATCATTACAACCTGGGAGAGATCTTGAAACAGACCATTATAGCTGAAGTATTTAGCCATGTTTTCCTTTAAGCCTCCCTTTTTGACACAAAAAAACCTACTTCCCCTAAATTCTAATGTAATCAGAATGTCTATTACAGGCATATATTCTCCTTTGTGGCTGAACAGACTGAATGTTTTCTCACTTTCAGCTTTTACAGATTCGTTCTTCCTTCTTATTTTCTCCCTGAAGCAATATTAGCATTGTTTTCATTTCCTAGCCAGCCTACTCTTGAATTCTCAACACCTCCTTCTCAGGCAACACCTCACACTGTTGCCTTCTGCAACACTGCAGCATTAACCTATTTTCCTCCTTGGCAAAAGAAACACTGGAGCTCTCTGGAGTACACTGATTCACAAATTTGCTGTGTAAATGACTTCCTGGAGTTCCTAATTATGTATGTTGAAGAAGTCACTGACGTCATGGACCTGTGAGTCCCAGAGAAAACCAGAGCAGTCACTTTTCAGCCCACAGGAAAGTTCCCATTAAATTCCAAAATAAGCAGCTCAGAGTCTTTTTTTTTTTTTCTTTTTTTTTTTTTGCCTTGTTTGGTTGGTTGGTTTTGTTTCTGTTACTACAGAGATATGTAGTTTATGCTGTTTGGCAAATACAGCTGAAAAATAAGATGAGAATTCAGCTGAATAGAGACTGACAATTTTCATAGTCCTCTATGCATATTTTCAAAACAATCACAGAGAATTATTAGGACATTTTGTACATATTCTGCATCAAAAGACCAACAGAAGGATAAATATGACTCATTTTTCAAGGAAAAATGTTGACCTTTTTTTCTTCAATAAAATGAGTTCCTGTAATTTCATGGAAGCAATAGGGTATATGAACACTCAAAGACTCAAGAGCTCAAACTGCTACCAGGAGTTATACCAATGAAGAAAATTTTAAAGTAAACAAGCTACAATACAGCCAGTCCT
This sequence comes from Agelaius tricolor, assembly GCF_023055355.1. Classification (NCBI taxonomy): domain Eukaryota; kingdom Metazoa; phylum Chordata; class Aves; order Passeriformes; family Icteridae; genus Agelaius; species Agelaius tricolor. The sequence goes on along the minus strand of NW_027269271.1, from coordinate 17,315,879 downwards.
GTTGGAGAAATACTGCAAAAGCAGTTAATCTCCTGAAAAAGCTGCTGTCCCTGAGACTAATGCAAATGGCAAAATTGGGCACTTTCACACAGAATTTACTATAAAAAGCAGCCATGTCAGACAAATCTAAAGTTACTGCACAAGATCAACCTTTTTCCCAACATCACCAAGGAAAACACAGGTTAAACGCATGCCTGTTCATGCAACACCTTTAGTAGTCTTGTGGCTTACTCCATTTTTCTTTGTAAGCAGATTAGGTTTTCTGCTCCCACATACACTGATAGGGATCCTGCTTCATGCTATGAGAAGCTGGTAGGCCAAAGACAAACTTTCAAATCAGTTCCTGGACAAACTGCATTTCCTAGCTGTTCCTAAAGCCTTTGGAACCTCTGATTAATCTTCTTTGAGGAAAACTGCAGTCAGCACTATTACCTCAAGGGCAGCAAACTCTGTTAATGCACTCTTTCAAGAGACCTATTATAAATCTCAAATCACAGACCCTCTCCCTGAGTGGCTCACATTACTTTCAGCCTTTCAGGATCTAAGGGTGTGGTTTGGGGATCAATTTAAATTGATCTTACTGTGGACCACTGCCAGACAGAAAATCCAGTATTTGTGCCTATCAGTTTATGCAATGAGTTAGTATAACTGAGCATCTCTTGTTTGTTGGAATAATTAGTAGTCAGATCATTTTCCAGTCAAAGCTATGGCATGACAACAAAGAGAATGGCACTAGAGAAGAGGCAGAAATGTACAACTTGGCACATGCAGCCCAGACTTGAATCTGCTTGAACTTCCCATCAAACAGCACCCTAGCCGGGGCATCTGGGAGGATTATTAATATGAGATGGAACAAACCATACAATAAACACTAAAATCTGTGTGCCTCCTTCCCCAGAGGATCCTTAATGATTTCATAGAAGCTTTCAGCAAAATGATAGTACTATGAGCTGACAAGACAGACCTGGCTTTCATTATATGCTTCCTAAGTCAGTATGCAAAATGCCTTAAGAATCTCTCTTCCATGACAATCTTGAGAGAACCTCTGCCCACAGAACATGATCACACTACAAATCACAGCAAATGGTACCCAAAAGTTCAGCTGTCCAGAATTTGGTTTGTGGGTTTCTTTATTTATTTGGATGTACCATCTTCTTTTTACTTCATATAACATTTTTTTCTTGTTTTACCATGAAACAGAGTCAATTGAGTAAATATCTTTAGTCTGTTTTCTACTTGGGACCCAGTAAGACAAAGATAATAGGAATGCTTTTGAGTTACCTCTTTGCTAAATTTTCTTCAAGATTATAGAAAATCTTCACACTATAAGGAATGAATAAATGAGATAATATATACGTCTGCTTTATTCACAACTAGACCACAGTTACCTAACTGGCAATTATGCAAAAACAAAGAGTTCATCCATATTTTATACTATTTATTCAGTATATTGTCAGGATTTTTTGGCTAATGCAGCCAAATTATTCCAGAAGCCATTGCATATGGAGTTAACACATTGCCTGACGACTCATCAAAGAGAAACAAGTAATAAAGCTCCAAGAGTTTAGTTAAATTTAATTTACAACTAAGCAAAACAGTGTTTATTGGAATAAAAAAGGTCATTAGTGTCTTACTAGGAAGCAATTAAAATAACAGATCAAAGCCATTCATCAAATCACAAAACAGATGCTAAGCTTTACTGTAAGAGATTTAGAAGCAATTGTGTATGTAACAGTATAAGTCCACAAACTATGCTGTACCTTCTGTGACCAAAGAGAAGTTGCTGAAAAAACAGATTTATCACATACTATATTTAACTGTGATTCTCCAGCTCCTGACTTGTTCATCTGACTCATCTGGAGACTCAACATGAAAGCATTGAAGCAACTGAGATGCAGTCTCTATATTTTTAAGGTTAAAATTATTTTAACACAATTAAAATAGTTATCATGCTCTTAGCAAACCATTCAATCCTTGGTACTGAGTTCTGTTTTAACAGTACAGTGAAAATTTCAACTGTCACTGGAAAATAATGAAATTTAAAAAAAAAAAGGAAAAAAAGTTTTCAGCAGTTTGAACAAGTAACCTGTAGTTTACATAATCTCTTCAGTAGTGGACTGAACTGAAACACTTCTGGCCTCAAAAATTCCAATTCTCTCTACAAATTTTAAATAAGTGATGGAAAATAGTTGCATTAAAAGGCAGGTAAATTTGGATATGAGAATTCTGTTTGTATTAGTTTCATAGTTTCATAAAGGAGTTGCAATCTATTGTTAAAAATCCTTGATAATTAACTGAAATTCTCATGTCACAAATTTAGGAAATGTGTCCATCAAATCTTGAAATCTCTGCTTAGATTAACACAGACACTCCATATATGTTCATCCATGTCAGACTGCAAACCCTTTTTTTTAATATGTAGCCCAACCATTGTCTCCTTGCCACCAGATTTGTTCAGAAGTTACAGTGTCTATCCAAGTTGAACCAAGTCAGATCTGGAACCAGAACTGAGTTGCAATAAAACAGCCCCAACTCACTGTGACAGAAGTAGAGTTCCCCAGAAGCCTGCAGTTGTTTTGTTTGGTTTGGGTTTTTTGGGAGGGAAGAAATTTCCAGCCCAAAAGCCCTGATACAGCAGAGGTTCAGCTAAGGTCCTGATAACAAACCTTTAAGAAATTTCAGAATGGCTCAGTAGATATCAGGTCAAATCAGTGACAGATATGCCAGGAGGAGATTTTATTCATACAAAGCCTCTCATGGGTTTGTTTTCTACCACTAGTTCTCTCTGGATTCTTCCACTATCCAGTGTATCCTAGACCCCACTATCCTGGATAAGAGGGTTGACTGGCTTAAGGAAAAAGAGACTCCAAAGAAGCAGTTATTACGCTTGAGGAAAGGATTTTCTCTTAATCTGTGATCAGCATACAATCAAAAGCAAGTTTCTTGACTGTCCCTGCATTTTTAATGTATAAATATTACTACTGGTCATAATGTTAAGCGATAGCATCTGTCACTTTTACCCCTAGGGCAGCTCCTCTGCCTGCACCAACAACCAGCTCAAGATCCTCCCAGTGATGATTCCCTGCTGTTTTTCACCAGTTCTTAAAAATGAATTGGGAATTTGTTGAAGAATGCCCTCAAGCACATCAAGTGGGGATTCTCATTAACAAATAACAAAGGCAAATGCCATATGCTCTGCAAAGATCTTTTAACCAAGCTCAGGATTACTGACTAAGAGAAAAGAGTAGAAACTACCTAATTCCAAACATTGCCAGTGTTTCACTACCATTTTCTCTGAGCAGTTGCCATCTATATTAGAGCCCTGCAGAAATGAGATTGACCAACTGGGCTACACACACAATGTAATTGAAGGACACCTGACCCAGTCATGGATATCTGTGGGAATTAGCTTGCACACCAAAAGTAATCTAAACATGACACTAAGTTCCATATAAGCTAATGTATTCTATTTCTTAGAAAATTCAATTAGACTATGCTAAGCTGAGTGCTGTCACAGACAGAGCACTTATGGTATCCAGCCTGCCTTGTTTCAAATTAACTTGGGTATCTGTATACTAAATTGTGCTGTGTCGCAAGATGAACAGGTAATATAGTTCAACTGTTATCAGTGTAATGAGATATTAAGCTTTTACATCACATGTTCTCAAGAACCTAATTAATAACAGTCACGGTTTTTTAAATTTCATTTTGTAACAGTAGGAATTAATTTTGTGTGCATTAATGTAATCCATACGCAGCAGATATCCTTACCAGTGTATCTTGTTACCTGTGAAAGGAGAAGATGATACATCAGAAGAAGAAACACCTTGCAGTAACCCAACTTGGGTAATGACCCACTGGAATGAAAGCCAGTGGTGAAGGGAGAAGCTAGAGTAAAAGCCACATAATTTCTTTGTATGGAATCTAGCTTGACATTGCACCCCAATGCCTCACTCCAAGATATGTTTTTAGCCCACTCACATATTATTTCCATGTAGGATTTGACAGCTTTGAATAAGAAACCTGTAACCAGCAGATTCAATAATGTTAACAAAAGACGGATTAAGAAGAACAAAGTTTGTGTTCTTCTTTTAGAAATGTTACCTTATTTCTAGTTTTTTAAGGATTTTGATGTTTTCTGGATGCATCAGTGTCATCTGAATTATGTATCTGTGCGAGTTCAGTCCTTTTGCTTATTGGCTGTCATCTTGCATTTCAGCCCACTGATTGACAGAGCAATTAGAATATAGAAACAAAAAATCAATAATTCAGGACCTCCAGACCACTGCTGCTCTTAAAAATAACTGTTTTACTGGTTGCAGTGCCAGTTGCTGATGACAAAATAAAAAACTAGCCAGCCACGAATAGAAACAATGTAAAGATAGATGCACTGTCTCTTTGCATGAAGGGGTTTTTATATTAGATCCCTGCATTTAAATTCTTCTGTATTTTTCGCTAAAGGCAAACTGGGGAAAGGATAAATGGAAAAAAGTGGAAGGGAAAGGAAAAAAAAAATATTTCAAAAGCTGTGCAGATTTGTGTGCTCTTGTTTTTCTATCACCATGCTAACCTTCACCCCTCCTTAAGCTTTAGGGATTCTATATGCACATTTATTCTTTAGCATAACACTTTACTTGTTCCTGAATGAGTGACACTCCTGTAGCATCCAGACTGACTACTCAGAGGTATGGCATTTTGCTGTTAATACATTCTGTCACACTCTACCTGCCATTTTTACTGTACTCTAATTGCAGTCCATGGGCCATCAGTGATGTTCTGCCACTGCAGCTGGAGGTCAGCTGCAAGAGGCCTCTACCTACTAAGACCTCCTGCTGAGTTACTGGTTGTTAAGTAAATGGAACTTTAGTATAGAAATAACATAGAAGTAACATAATGAATAGCTTTCATGGAGAGAAGACTACTTCAGTCACTCAAATGCATCTTTAATAATTGTTCTCAAATGCATGTGTTCCTTACCTCCTCTTAACTAAAAAAATTACCTGTAGTGCTTCATTGAGAACAAAAATTATTTTTTTAATGAATATCAAAACAAAATGATAGATGCAGAAACACCTTTTAATTTTCTAATATAAACATATCCTCTACAGATTGGTATTTAGCCAACATCAGTGCAAACACATCTCAACAGTTCTATTTTATCTTTATAAGGTAAAATAAGCAGTGACCTTCATATTAATAAAATATTATACTTCTAGATATTTAATATGTGTAGCAATGAACAAAAGGGACCAGGAACTAGGGGCACTTTACTGCTTAGACAGAAAAAACAACTCTGCTCAACTAGAGTAGCATTTCTGACTTCACTCTGTTAAATACAGTGGAAGGTAAACCATCCATGAATAGCAAGGAGGAGATTGAATTTGGTGAGCAAATAGCTGGCAAATAAGCCTTTCATAGAGCCCTGTTATTCAAAAAAATTTACAACTGTGTTGGCTTGGAATTTTCACATTGACCACAAATTGAATACAATAAGTAAAAATTATCTATAGATTGAAATTCACATGACTGTGGACTATAGTGTGGTTGAAACCATTTTTTAAATATGAAGACCCCTTAAATCATTTCCATGATAACTGCAAAGAGTTAAAAATATTGCATTAGTTGCCACAAAATCCATAATCAAGGAAAAATTAATCAACATTAGTGGAAAAAGACTTACAGGGAAAGTAAAAGCATGTGTAAAAATAAATAATTAAAGTAAAAAAGGGAACATTGATAGCAATTAATATAAATTAAGAGTCAGGAGATTGCTAGAATGCTTGAGGCTATTGTCAATGAGAAATCAATGGCTGACACAATTAAGGACAATAAGGATTTTTCAAAGTACATTAGCAACAAAATGCATTCTAACAGCAGTATTAGTACAGTAATAGATTAATACAGTAGAAAGGCCATTAAAAAACAAACAGCACTGAAAGGCTTACAAACTAGTTTCATTCTGAATTTGGGAGAATTCCAATACGATTCAATACTGTCAAGAAAATATACTACCAACCAGAAGTGATTTAGGGAAGTAATACTGAGAAGCTAACACACTAAGATTTCTTTTCAGATCAGCAAAAATAGAAAACTCTGATCCAAGAACTGAAGAAAAGCTTATTTTTTTGCTAGTAGCTCATGAAATTCAGGGAACTTGCTAAAGAAAACTATTAAAAATAATGGAGTACTTGTAACTTTAAAAATTGTGGTATGACCTGATGGAGTGAGTTAATATGACTTCAGACACAGGCACAGGTCATGTTAAAGCTGCTTGTGTGTCACTTTAAATAAAGATTTAGAAAAGATCAGTGGAATATTCAAAATTTATTAACTGACAGAACTCAAAATGCATCAGCAAGTGGACAATCTATTGTAGATGTCCTCTGAACTCCTACAGAGACCAAATTTTGCTCATAGTAGAATTATTTAGCATTTTTATTAGTCCCTGTAAGAAAATATAGACTCTTTACCTATCAAGCTGACAAGCAAAGAGGATTTTGACGCAAGTTAGTAATGAAGAGAAGAGCCCAGATCACTGTAGTGAAGGAGGCACAAATCATATTAATTTCAACATGGTCAAACATAGGGTAATAAACCTAGGAACAAATAATTATAGGATATCTCTGCCTACTTCTGTTGAGTAGGCAGAGGTACAACACAATCCCCAGCTGGAAGCTGAGAGGTAAATCCTAATTTAAAATAAATTGCTGATCTCAACTGCCAGGTAAAAGAAAATAGGGTAGCAGTCTACCACCAGTGATGGTGGATTCTCCACTTCTAGAACTAGTCAAATCACAGCTGGACACTTTAAGGCACAGAGTTTATTCACAATGAAAATTAACTTAGGGAACATTTATGCTGTGCTGTCAGCTTACATATAATCCTCTTCCAAAAGCAAGATGCAGCCACGAGCAGGAAGACTCCTTGTTATTCCTGGGCATACAGCCAATTCAAGGGTCTTGATAGGATATAAATGGTCTGCAGCTCATAGCACTGGGCCAGCATTTCCACTGCCAGTTTTACTCATAGCCTTGCCACATTCATTAGGCAAAGTCACAGAACATCTCCAGTACAAGGAAAAAGGACAGAAGAATTGAATGTTAGCTGATGTCATTCTGAAAGTTTCTTTCCAAACAGTTTCAATGCTGTTACTCTAGGGCAAAATCTTGCCCTCTACACTGACTCTTCTCTGAAACAGGGATCCCAGAAAAAATGTCTCTAAAGACAAATGGTTTATACAGAGCCACCCAGAACCCAAACACCAGTGTACTATGAGTGCTGAGAGATGTGAATGAGAATTGCTGCACAATACCCATACATGAAAACCCCCTACAGCCTTAAAGCTTACAAGGCTTCTTGGAAGTAAATTTGTTATTTGGTAAGATCTCTTGCCATCTGAAATCCATATGATTTATAAGATAGTCAGTGGAAAACACTGAAATATCCAAACATACTAAAGTCTGGACCATGACACATTCATTAATGAGGAGTAGCAAAATAACAACGTTGTATGAGGTAGAACAGTTGCTGCCCTTTTCCTCTGTACAACAGCAGTATTAGACTCTTTGCTCTGCCAACAGCTTTGAAAAATATAAATTGACATCTACTCGACTGTAATGCTTTAATATATTCTGAGGTTCACAACTGGAAAGTTTATGAACTGTTTGAGGAAGACATTTTTTTTTTGTTTTACAAGGAGATGTTATCCAGAAAAGACAGTCTTTCAGGGTAAACACTCTCTAATGACACACATTTCAGACCTGTTGCTCCCAGTGCACTCTGGAGACAATCACATAGCAGCTCAAAGAACCAAAATATTCTGTATTGAACAAGAGTCATCTGATAAGATTCTCAATACTAATTTTCTGTTTCCCACACAATCATGAAGCATGCCTAACACAAATATCCCTTTTCTTTTAAAGAGCCATCACTTCAGCCACTCACCATTCAAACTCTATTGAGCACCTTGACATTAGACTACATCTATGGGTATGTGCCAATCAGAATTACAACACTGGAATGGATAAATCATAAAGGAAATACTCAAAATCCTTATTAGTGTAGTTGTCATTGTTTTAACAGATGTTAAATGCAAAACAACCCAGCAAGAACTAGAAGAGTAACAAAGATTAGGTTTCACAGCCATATTCACAAGCCTTACATAATAATTAGAAGGAAGGCAACAGAGGACATAAAAAAATACAAGGAAATAACCATCCTAAATCCTCACTGAAAGAGAAAAGGGCAAAAAAGAACTATTCTACTACAGCTTATTTGTACCTGTCACTAAACTTTCATCCATTTTGAATTTTTCTTGACCTCTTCAAATAGCATGACATTTTTACCGTTAACTGCAACAGCCTTTGTTCAACTGAAGAAACGTAGAAACAGCCAGCAAAAGGCTTTCCAAGCATTCTCCTTTCTTAAACAAGCCCAAAGGATTATTCAAAACTATTGTACCATCCTCACTGGCTATGGTAACAAAACATTTAATTCCCCACAGTTGTCAAACAACATGTTTAAGACTCATGCAAGCAACGAATGTTAAAAAGTTCTTTGCCAACAAAAGGGAAAGCTCAGCTGTGAAGATCTTTGAAGGAAATGCTGCACCTCAGTGCTACTGTCTTTGATCTGTGATTGGTACCTCTAACAGAGGTACACTTGACACTTTAAATATTGATGAGATATTTGCTGAGCTGCCATTAAAAGCCAAGGCTTCACTTTCTAGTGAAAGAGAAACACAAGCTTCAAAGACTCCGTAGAGGTCCTGATCTCAAGAGCCTTTAAAGAAGCTTAAAGTATATCAAACCAAGGGAAGGGGGATCACCCTGTCTTGGTTTGATATGCCATAACACCACTTGTTATACACAATGGTTTGAAAGTATTATAAAGTATGAAGCCTCTTTTGTAGTTACCATTCCCCTACCTAGGGTGCTGGAAAAGAAAACCTCCCTCATTTTATAAATATAATACACATTAACAAATAGTATATATACTACAAATAACTTTGTATGATTTTGTTCTTTTAATGTGTGGATAACTCTGATTTAAGATTTACTTTTTCCTTAGACACATGAAAAAATACATCTAAATAATTCTGACGGATTGAAGTTCAGCAACCAGGCTACATTGTATCTGAAACAGCCAGTAAAAGGGGAAATTTCATAATCAAATGCATCAGCTCACTCTATACAGATAAAGTGATTGTCAGGGGCCAATAAAGCATTCAGCTAAGTTTTCTTGCCTGTTCCACAATCATTTCATCCATATGTCCATTCAAGCTTCATTATTATTAGTGTAACTGTCAGGAAAGGCATGCTACAAACAGAAATAACTATCAAGGATAATGAACAAAAATTAAGCCTACCAGCTATCTTTTTGTTACATTCATGTAGATAGATAATAGATAAAGAAAGCACACAGAAGAGCTTTTGATCTTTGGTCTCAACTGTCTTAGAGCCTGTAAGTCTCTGGGAAGAGGTCAAATGTGAAACACTGCCCAAAATGTTACTGCAGCTGGATTTCCTTATTGCTGCCCAGGGAAGGTGGAGGGTACAGGATGTTCCATTGCTATTCAGCATTCTGATCAGGTGAGCAGTAAGAAGGGTGATTTTGTGGCCATTGTCCCTGCTTGTAAGCTGAGCAAGGAAGAATTAGCAAAAGAATTTCATGAGAGAGGAGAAGGCTAATCCAGCTTATTTCTCCAAAGAGTAAGGGAAAATATGGGTGATCTGTAACTCTGCTTTATGAGAATAATGCAAGGTGCCCATTCAGCATACATGGTTTTCTTTAAAAGTGAACAGAGAGCAAGTCTCTCTCAATATAAAAGACAAATCTGCAATTGAGAAGCACAACTCTAGTTTTTGAATTAGATGTGATAAGGATTTGCTTTTTAATAGACAGGAAAAAAAAAAACCATATTTCAAAGCCAGTTGAAATATTGTGGAGTACTTCTCCAAGCATTGCAAAGCATATTTGGCCAGGAGAAAGTGCCATTTTCAACACTGAGAAAAATGCAGTAAAAATGTCACGTTACTTCGCAAAGTTTATTTTCACATATTGTTTTTTCTATCTCAATTTCAAAAGACAAAAGAAATCAGAGCATTGGCAGACAGTTAACTTAGAGACTTGTCACTTTACTTTTTACTATAACTTTAGGAAAAAAATATGGAATAAACTCTGAAAATAAGATATATCTGAGCAATCACAGATGGTACTTCAAAGACTTCCATCCAATACCTTGCATGTAAGCCCAGACATTATATGTGCTCCTGCCGGCAGCAATTTGCCCCAGTGCTTATGCATAGCACTGCTGTACATTGTAGTCATGTTAGGAAAATAAATCATAAATAAAAACACTGGCTTCACCATTAGCATGTGCTAGAGGATAAAAGTAGGAAAATTAAATCTTCTTTCTGACTGTCATTAAATTAGAAGTGAACTGAGTAAAAAAGCTTGAGTGCAATTAATAATTGACTTGAAGATTAAATGAAGATTACAACTTATTTAAAAACATACTGAAGAAGAGACAATAATATTATCTGCCGTTGATATCACAGTGCTATAAAAAGTTACCTGAAAGAGCCACTATAGTTAATTTCTCTGTAGAGTGGGAGAAAAATATGATTTAGTATAATTAGAACAATATATTATGAATCTTTGCACATTTAGAAGTGAAACTTGTTATTCTGTTTTCATATCCATTTTATCACTAAAAGCATTTTCTCTAAAGATATTGCAATTTACACTATGTGTGAGAGCATATTCCCATTTACAAAAGGAAACAAAGGTATATGTTATTATAGAGATCTGCCAAGACGTGTTAAATGTTTTCTTTAGAGTGTAAACCAGCTGCATTTTACTCTGAGTTACCCTGAGAATGGCTACTCACAATAAAAGTTTCAATAGAAGCATCTTAGGATTTTTTGAAAGGGCATTCATACAATAAGCGCTTCAATTCCAATGGTGTTTATAAAGCCAAAAAGCCTTGGTGCCACAACCTTGCAGACAAGTGGGCAAAACTCACTTTTACATACTAATCTTATCAGCTAATCTTATTCCAACAGAAGACTATGCATTTTGGTAAAGAGCTGAAGTGTTTTTAAAATCGCATGCGCTACACTGAAGAACTAACTTCATTAACTCCGCTTAGTGGAGATTTAAAAATTTTGTCTCATGAAATGGATATCAGCCATTAGGTGAATATTAGACAATATGTGCTCAGCAGTACTCCAATCTAATAGCTGCCCCAGCTGAATCAGTATAATGCTTCCTTTTCACTGTGTTATCTCTTCAGTAATATTACATTATTATGGCCAGATCATCAAAGACTAGAAACTGGCAGAGCACTATTGATTTCAGGAGAGCTATACTAACTTGCACCAGCTGAGATCCTGGCTTTCTTAACACAAATGCATTGTAAACCATAGCTAGAATTGCATGGATCAGCTAGGTGTAGACATTATAAAAAGTACCAGAACAATGTCAAGAAATACATATGATGAGGCTTACAGTGAAAAACAGACAAAGCAAATCAGGAAGGGGCTGTTTTAAATACAGGGGCCATAGCTGGAATGGCTGAATGCTGTTTCAGATTGCTCAAAAATATTATCTTCAGATAAAAAGACTGATTCAAAGTCACATTCACCTGCAGAAACAAATTACAAAGCAGGCAGCAAGCACCATTGATGCAGATCGTTCAAACAATAAACACAACTAAAACTACCTGAATGCCATTCAAATACAGAGAATAAGCATCAATTCTGTTGATATGGAAGAATTTAAATACAGACATTCAAAAGAAAAGTTGCAAACATTTTTTTTTAAATAAAGGTGTACACTGCAATTTCAGAAGATGTCTCCATTTCCATACTAATTTTGAGTGATTTGGTGGAACTGACACAGTTTCAATGTCATTTAGATTGTGTTGAGCACTCAAACCCTTCCTGAGAAGACTCATACAGACTTACACATACGTAACACAACTACCCCAAAAAGCCCAGAAGCCAGCACAAATAATGATCCTTCATCCACACAGACACCAGAAGGATTTGGTATCAACTGTTACCAAAAAGTTCAGCTCAGAATGGCCACATCTTAACAGACATACAGGTCAGTTCCGTTTTGCAGTTTTCTGGTTTGTTTTTGAGGGGTTTCTTTTTCTTAAGGCAAGGAGCATTTCAGCACAAACACAGATGTTTTTCAAATATCCCTAAGAAAGGGTTTATTATTATTTTACTCAGGTATATTAGGCTTAGTATTTTGAACCTTGGCTGTTTATTCCTTCCTTTAAATAAATATACTCTGTCTTGAAAAGAGCAGATGAAGTCAACTGGTTTAAATGTTTCTCATTTCCATGCAGCATATACAGTATGATAAGCAGTTAAAGCTAAAATTAATATTTGGTATGTCAACAACATCTCTTTCACAGCCAAATACTTCAAAGTCCAACAAAACAAGAAAATTTAAATGGGTTCCAAGATGTAAATATCTTGGGACAAGGTCAAACAAGGTGGCAAATATTTGTGTGTACTACACATTTCCACCTGATGAAAAACAAACAAGTGTGGATTTTTATTTTTTTGTCAATGCAGTAGTAAAGGGCAAATGTGGAAATCCATCCTATGCACAAATATTTCTAGCATTAAAAAAATCAATGTTTCTTTAACCACTATTCCAAGGCTCCTTTATGGTTAGCTCAATACCTACTGATGTGCTGACCTACCTAATCTGATGTCTTGTCCAGCTCCAAAATGAAGACAGGCAAGGCTATATGCAGTCTTTTAGTTCTCAGATTCTGGGAAAGATCTATACCACATTAAAGTCCACATTAGTAACAGCACCTTCAATGGCAGGGTGAATATTGACATGCTTTAAGAGAAACTCTTGTGTATACCAACATAACACTAAGAGGGACTGCATCACATCCAAAAAAATTCAGGCAATAAATTTTTTTAACGTAGCAAAAACTCTGTATCTTAGATATCTAGTACAAGTAGAGGCATCCAACAAAGGAAACTAGTCAGTGCCTGCTGTGTGATCTATGGATCAAAGAGTTATTTATTCAGCAGACATAAAACAAAACTCCAGATTCATGGCCCATTGGTAAAACTACACTGCAACAAATACAATTCTTGCCTGAAGTAGGACAAATCTGACCCCCATAATCTTTTGAAGCATGACAGCTTCTACATGATAAATACTTAATTTATAAACAGGTGGACAAAACATTAATGAAATAATAGTGTTCAGTATGCCTGCAGCCATACAGTCTTCAACTATGATCCCACAGGTCATGCAGCTAAACCAGGTGAGTTTAGGTGTGTTTGAATACAACAGCTCCAGAAGAGAGCAGGAGTTGCAGACGTGTTACTGTGAATCTGTTCATACTCGAGATCTTTGCTTTAAGTCAGGTTCCATATTCACAGTAAGCTAACCACACTTAAGTTAACCCTTCTTCAATTAATTAATCTTAATCAAGATACAAAATGGCAAACTTTAAGAAATTGGTTTTAAAAATAAATTTTATAATCAAAAGCCACAGAATTTGATAAGATTATTCAATTATTAGAGGAACTAATGTACCAGAAAAAAAATATTTTATGAACTGCCAAATTTTGCTAACTATAGCTGTTGTGTTTACTCCTTTTCAGTTGGTTAATTCAAAAGAAAATTATTAGAACATTCATCATCAATGTTTTATGTCAGACCAAACTCAAGTTAGAGTTAATACACAGATAGTAAATGGAGTCTGTATTCAAGGACAAAAGTCTTTAAGTTATGAGGCAGTATCTCTAAAGAGAATGCTAAACAAAGTCAAAGGTATCTTCATGTCCTCCTCACCAACACCATATAGGTAACAGTTACACACTATATGTTATGCTAAGCCCTTCAATCTGTAGCAAAGCAGAAAACAAAAAGCTTGCTGAACAAGTTTTCTAATGTGTTTCAATGAAAGCCAAATCAAAGCCATGGGGCAGCTTATGGGGCTCTTTCCTAATGCCGAGCAGACACCAAAAACCACATAAATCTCTGCTGAACCAGACCCACCTGCTGACACACACGTCCTCACTGCTCCTGGGATGTGGCAACCAGTAACAGCCACCTGGGGCTGGTAGAAAACCTGCCAGGAGCAAAGAGAGCAGGCACACTGAAACAGCTGGTTTTACACATCCACCCCAAAAGGCAAACCCAAACCTAGCACCTTTCAGCAGAAGGGAAGCAATGCCACCAGCAGCCACCTCTCCAGAAAGCTGTGCCTGGACATAGGCATAGTGCAGAATGGGTTAGCAAGCCCAGCTTGTCTGGCCATACCCCATAGCTCAAGCTAAACACAAAATCCCATTTACTAACTGCCAAAGGAAGAGGACAATCCTCAGGGTAAATGGTCTGACAGGCAGTTACACCTAATTTTCAAGCACAAGACCACACATGTTGAGAGAAAAATATTACAGGTAATTTGGATTTACTGTAGCCAACTCATAAAACACAAAAAGACTAAACCCGCATAGCAAGCAACACAACTAGACCCAGCTAAACTACATGTGTCATGTTTAATCATTTAGCAAAAATTGGTAATTCATTTCTCAATAGAGACTGTGATAACTACTGGCAAGGTGTCCAAGATACATTTATGTGATACAGTTTTACTTTGGCATGAAAAAGAAACTGAGTTCTGCTGCATCACTCTGGTTACAGTACAACCCAGACTTTAAACTGCTTCTGGATGATCAAAATACCATGTTCTTACTGCTGCTGCAAAATGCTAAACACAAACCAACAGTGCCTTTTATAATTCTATTTATAAGTCCATATTCTATATGTATTCCAAATTATATGTCCATTAATAGCTGAATTCCCTGCATTTACAGGAAGATTAATAAAATCATCCTGATACTACCCTGACAGGAAAAGGCTCTATTTTTTTCAGACCATCTGTTTACAAGTACTATCCTGTAGTAAGTGAAGTTGCAAGTACATTTGTCTAAAACTATGTAATGGCAGTTTCATTTAAAATAGTATATTTTTCTTGCATTCACTTTACTATTTCTCATTGGAAGAGTCCTCCTCTGCAGAGGGCAGAGAACTTTAAATTCGGTCAATACATGTGCACCATTTGAAATCAATATCTATAGAAGATATATTAACCTTCACTTGAAAAATGCCAGTAAATAGAACCAATTATCAAATTAATTTCTCTTTTATATTCATGAAATAGGAATAGTCATTGTCAATATAAGCAATTCATTAAGTGAATGACTAGTAGCTGAAAAGATTTTATCTTTAGAGCATAGGAAATCTATAAAAGCTGCAAAGTCAACAATATATGCTGTCCACAGAAATCCATTATTTTTAGGGAGACAGCTATTCCACAAAATAGCTGCCCGTACAAGCATTCTAGTTCACTTTATTAATTAATGAAATCAAGCTTGAGATGTTTATGGAGTCCCTAAACTGTGTTCTAAAACAGGATATAAAGTAACAGGCTACAAAAATAATAACCCATAATAATATAAATAATAGTGCTTAGATTTCTTGGGGGGGTCAGTGGCATCCCCTAATTTTAGATCAATAGTCTTGCTTTTCCAAGTGTTTTGTGACAAAAATGTTGGGTTGATGACAGTAGTGCTGGTGCCAGTACTGGGGAGAGAGAGAGTCCAAGCTACAAGAGATAGAGCTGTTGTTATTCACTCTTTCAACTCTATTGCCCTAAATCTACCAGCCAGTGTAGAGGCCCCTCTACGAGGACTTTCCTTATTTATCCGGTTTAATGGAGTGCATTTCAAATTTTTACCAATACTGAAGAGAGAGAAAGGAATGAGATTTTTCTTTTAGTTTCTGCAAGTAATCAGCTGTCAAGTGCTACTGATTCTGCTACACCAAATGCAACTGAGCAGCATTTACCCAGCATTAGAAAAAGTTGTGATTCTCAAGGAAGATGCTTCATATATGCTCACAGCTTTAAATAGTTTTCAAGCTCTCTTCACAATAAAAGAGCTGCAGTGCTGCTTACTAGAGGAGTCTTTAGAGTGACTGAAGCATGAAAACTGGGCTCTTGCATTGTAATGAGTTCTTCTGTACCAGCAATAATAGCTAAATATAAGTCACCCGTGAGCCTGAGGACAAAGGGTGGGTAAGACAAACTCTCCTCTTCTGCACAGTGCTAAACCCAATTCCTTCTGGGAAAACAGCCAGTATTTCCAATTGTGCCTACCTGCAGTAAGGACTCACATTTTTGAGGTGCTGAGCAAGCACAGTTTCCTTTAAGTCACCAAGCACAAAAGGTGCTTAGCACCCTGGAAAATAAAGACCTAGCCTGCATTTAACAAGTGCAGAGTGCCTGCATTTCCTATTGGTTATGCTGGAAATCCTTATGAAACCATAATATCAGAAGTTAAAAAAAGGGGAAGGGACACACTCTGTCCCTCCTCAGGTGCACCCAAATATGCAGCATGTGCTCACACTCCAGTAATGGAATGATTTGTTCAGGCACTACTGCCCAAGACAAAAATATTATACTAAAATCTCCAAAGATCACAGGTATTTCCTATTGAAATCTGGGACCAGTGACAATGGTATTTCTTTTGACTTCACCATTATTATTGTAACAATGTCCTATAAAGTATAATTTTTTTAGTTTACTTTAGCAATCCTTTACACAAGTCTCCACTCCAGTTATAGTGTTGTGAGCCAGACAACACTATAACTAGTTTCTAGAAACAGTCACAGGGAATAAGTGTCCCTAAGTAGGTAAATGCCTGACACCAGTTTCTAGAGAAATAGTCTCATCCTCTCACCTGGACCTAAGCACTGAGATAGGTGAATTAGAGTTGAAAATAAACGTATTCATAAATA
Source organism: Agelaius tricolor (assembly GCF_023055355.1). Lineage (NCBI taxonomy): Eukaryota > Metazoa > Chordata > Aves > Passeriformes > Icteridae > Agelaius > Agelaius tricolor. The sequence continues at coordinate 17,299,025 of NW_027269271.1, read as the reverse complement.
GAGAGAAAAATATGTGAAAGCTGATCACGACTGCTCATCTTGGGGTTTGACTGCACAGAACAAGGCTGAGATTGCAGATAGTTACATAAAAAACAGCTCTAGAAATATGACACACTTTTTGATGTCCCACCTTTAGGAAAAGTGATTTTCCCATTTCATGCAGTTGACTAAACTTTAGTTCATAAGTTTAATCACACTGTGTTCACATTTTTTTCCATGACTCCTATACTTCTGTTACTTTGGGTTGTACTGTGCAGCAAATCACAATAAATATTTATCTGAGAAGTTGTTATAATATGCATTTTATTTGATGAGATACTACACAGTACTAAGAAGTCATGACTTAATGAATAAATTCAAGTTTCCCTCACAAATGAATAGAATGCAAAGACACTTTCCTCTTATTTTCCTGAAGTAACAGATTTTTGTGTAAAATGCTACATCATCAATTTGAGTTCCAGATACATGACCCTCATACACAGGAACTATATATGACAATTGGATTGTTTAAGAGAAATTAAAAACTTCATCAATCAAAACATTTAAAAGGAGTATTCGGAGATCCTGCTGCACTGGAACTGTTTGCCCTCATAGGCAGAAGGCAGACACAAACTGATGAGATACATTCAACTCAGCTCTCACTAACATGTAAGAAGGAAGAAAAGCATGACCAAAACAAAAATTTACTTATCAGAAGCACCTAAAATTCCAGTGCTGAAAGGGTATGACTAATGCCTTGAAAGAAAAATGGAATAGATCTCCTTACTCTCTCACTGCAGAGATAATTGGACTTAGCATGCGTAAAGAGACACTGTAATAGCGATTATTAACTCTGTATTTTAAAACCTTCAAAAAATAACACAACAGCCTTATTCTATTTGTGTCAAAGACAAGATTGTTTGAGTTCTTTCAGATTGTTTGACCCACTCTGGCATACATATATTGACACAGATCATAGCAAAAGCTGTATTAGGCCTGTGGGAACGACAATTTCCCTCCTGATGCTTATAGCCATCTTTGATGTAGCCAGAATTTTCTCTTTATAAAAAGTGTTGCACAAGTAGAATGGGCCTATTTTATACACAATTGGATCAGCAAGATCCTTCCCAGTAGTTCCAAGAACATCATGTTTATTTTGTGAACCATAACCGCATAAATACTGAAAATGCCAAAAGTATCATGAAGTGAAACATAATATTTAATCACAACGATCTGTATAAACATAACATATCAAATACAAGTTTTTATAACAGTTAGGGCTTGAAAAATTCCAACTTGTACTTTTAGCTATGTTGAGGACAACCCATTGAAGTGTTCCAGTGGTGCTGTGGTGGCCTTTACAAACAACACGTAGTGGGGTATTAGCACTGAAGTCTGATAGCTGATTTGGCCCTCAGCACTGCAAGACTCCAGTCTTGGCTCACATCTGTCTGGGAACACAGGCCTGTAAGAGCTAGCACAGATCCTACCCAACCCTCCTTCTGGCTCCAGCAGCATCTCTGCCTCAGTCCTTCAACAGACACTGAATTTATTTACACTCACTGTAGAAACAGAATCACCTTATAAGCCAAAGTTCTTTAATATTTGGACTGACATTGTCCTGGGAATAATTAAGGTATATCTGATAGAAAACTGCAGCCAAAAATTTGTTCAGTGCTCCATATGCCATCTTCTTACCATTACTGATATAAGGTGTTTTGTAATTCAACAGCCACAGCAAATAATTTCTATGTGCTCATTCCCTGAGTTACAGTGTTTTAAGACAATACACTCACAAATGCATTACATCCTCTCAAAAATGTTTTAGGCATGGCTGATTTGCCTAATAGTATGATTTTAATATTATTCATTACATGGGGGACCCACACACATTCAGTTTGCTGCATCCTGCTGTGAACATACAGCTGAGCCCTGGTAACTCACCATCTGCATGCACTTGGAAAATGTGAAATAACATGTAGTGTCTTCTACTATTTTCCAGATAGCTACTTTAAAAAATGAGCATACTGCAGTCCAACATGTTTTACCCTGCAGCTGTCAGGAGAACACACATAGCTCCTGCTGCTTAGCTGGCACACAACAATTTGTGGAGGTGAGGTATCTTGGGATTATTCACACACTGTAACTTTTTTCTGTGAGTGCACTTGTTTGCTAGACAAACCAGATCTCTACTTTGATTAAATATTACTCCATTATTTAATTTTAAATAAATTCCCCTTTTTAGACAATCACTTTCTAAGTGCAAATTCCATGTTCATATTTCAAGAAAGGCTCCCCTCTCAAATCCAAAAATCTGTGGTGCAAGACCAAACACACACCTAACGAAGGCCTTTCTGTAGGAACAGAGCTGAAATAACCATACTTGCATTTCTACCCACAGAAATACAAGTATCAGGATTCAGCTCTCTCAGCAGACACATCCCGTGGAAATGAGTTCACAAGTTGGCCTTTAACGCCTGCATTTATTTTCAGTACCTTGAGTACTCCTTTTCTAGAGACTGACAGACTGCAGACTCACAAGGCAAAAATTGCCAGTGAAAACTTCAATAACTCTTGCCAAACCAGTCTCTCATCTACTACACACTACTCCTGGCTTCCTCTTGCTAAATTGCTCTGCAGACAGTCTTCAAGCCAACAGAATGATTCCTTCCCATTGCTTCATGGAACCAATGCTGCCATAAAAAGTATGTAGGTTACAGTTACATTGATTGCAATGATAAAAATATTCATATCTTTACTCAACCTTGTTAATCAGGCTAAGCAAGATTTTGGAGCAATAAAAGCCATCTCTAAAGACTAAGAAAAAGCTGGTTTTACTCCCAGCACTATTTATTTCTATAAATGCCAAATAACCAGCACTTCACACAAGATGTCACGCTCAAGGAGAAGAGTGCAAGAAAGCTGATGTGGAAGTGGCTGTAGTGCCTCTCTTTGCTAGTGACTCAACTTAATGCAATGTACAGCATAGCATCAAGGCCAAAGCCTGCCGAAACTTAAATGCTGTATAGCAAGAGCACATCTATGTGAATAAAATTGTAACACAGAAGTTGCTATTCAGTCAGTGTGTTCTTGAAGGCTGGATGAAGTTTTTTTCTATGAGCAGCCCTATAATTAACATCTAGAAATGGATTTGTGTTCTCCCTGATTCATTGACTTAGAAAAGAGATGAATGTAATGGTTTTTACCGCTTTTAAAAATATTTACATTTTACACAGTCGGTTTTGAGTGTTCCAATCATTCAGGATGAAAAAGAAATAAAAACAGTTAGAATGGGGTGGGGTTTTTCCTTTTATGGCTGGTACATTCTCAGAAAATCATGGAGAATTTTAGATCTGCACTATTGTCGTAGACATCTTTTCATTAAAATCCTCTCATTAGGATTTTTCCTGCTGAGAAGTTTCAGCAACAAAATGAAAACAGTGGTTATCTGCTGCTGTGGAATGCAACAGGTCCATCTGTGATTGGCCCATCTTGGATGTTTATAATTAATGGCCAATCAAGCCCGAGCTATCTCGGACAGAGTCCGAGAGAGCTGCCTTTTGTTACCATTCTTTTTTATTCCATTCTTAGCTAGCCTTCTGAGGAAACCTTTCCTTCTATTTCTTTTTAGTATAGTTATAATGTAATATATACATCATAAAATAATAAATCGAGCCTTCTGAACATGGAGTCAACATTCTCGTCTCTTCCCTCGTCCAAGAACCCCTGTGAACACTACCACACACTACCAGTATTCTGACAGTGTTCTCACACATGTTGTCCCTCACCTTGAATATGACAAGCATTGTTCCACAGAGTACAGGATCAGAAAAAAATTTAAAAATCAGAGAGAGACAGAACCCACTCATTTATTTTACTATTAAAAAGATGTTTGCTTAACTGTATCCAGGAAGGAAAGCAGAATCCCAAACAAATACAGATTATATTAAACTTCTCCAGGAAAAAAAATCCCTTTGCTCCTGCAGAAACATAACAAGTACATTGTTTTTGACTTTTAAGCTTCCTAGTACTGACCATCAAATTTTTTAAATGCTGACTTCTGAGGTGAGGGCTCATAACCTTGTTGACTGCTTTTGGACCTGTGCTTAGACTTTTCTGAATCTATCACCTTATTTACATTGGCCATTGGCTTTTCACCTGTCTCCACAAATTGCTTTCTCAGCTGTAAGGAAAACTTACCTCTGCAGGAAAATCAAATGGGAGTTATCTCTATTTCACAAACTATTCAGAAAAGAAAAAAATCATTTTATATACCTTGCAGTTAAAAAACCTGTGGCAGAGGTTAAGGACAAATTTCTCAAAACATGCTCTCCTAGTTCTGGGATTCCAAGAGACAAGAGTAAGTAGTTCTGCTCATTCAAAGGAGTGATGTGTGTAGTTGAAATTAAAAGTTCTCTGTCACTTCAAGCTGGGTTCACAAAAGCAGAACTGCAAAATGAGAGGCTATAAACACTATACAGTTTACTTTCTCTCACAGACTTAACAAGGTTGCTCAGGTGCAGGTCAAGAATGGAAACCTGAATCTCAGATGTTCATTTTTATGTCTTTTTTACACCAAACTATCAGGCTAACAATAGAAGAAAGCATCCACAGAAACGCCCGCAGCAGAACATAAAGCTTACATAAAGAATCTATTTCAGTATTGCAAAGCCGCTGGATCCAGGCAATGAGACACACAAGGCTGGGCTGCTTCCTTTTGGTGATTCCACCTGGCAGAAGAGGTGGCAAGAGTGGGCAAAAACCCCCAGAGCTGCTTTGGCTTGCGCTAAGATCCAGCACCCCCGTTTGCCCGAACGAAGCTTTGTAGAGTACACGATGGCAGCTTCCTTCTGACTCGGTTCTTGAGTGACATTTAACTTCACAGGAGCATGTAATTCAAAGCCATAACTCTGCCCCTCTTGCTTTTTTTCATTTTAGGCAAAAACCGTGTTGCAATAAAAATGCAGACCTTATTCCTCTATCTCCACTCCAGTAAGTAACAACTTAAAAGCCAAGAGAAAGGGTTTCAAATTTTTCCTTTGCTTTGCAAAGCTTAAAATCCTTCAGAAATTCCCTAATTTCATTTTCTCCTCTATTTTAGCTATACACTTTTTGCATGCCAGATGGGTTTTTCCCAAGCTCTCACACCACTATGAAAACTGCTGCATTGTTTGTTAATTTATCACTGTATTAAAATATAATAGGTGAACCATACCTAGATAAAATGAATTATAGGTATACCTCCCATACATTCTGTACATCATGCTAAGCAAAAGCTGTGTTGTGTTAACTGTCAAGCTGAGAAATAGCTGACATTTGTTATTTTAATTGTTTACTTTGCTGAAATAAGCTTATATGAGATGCTATGATTTTTATTAAATCTTCACTACAGCACTATTTTCACAGATTGGGAGGCAAAAACTAATTTTCAAAACTGCTTTGCCCTACAAGGTCACCACCAACAGCTTGAATGCACATGTCAAGGAGACATCTGCTTCAGAGATACCACTCTATGTTAAATGTGCATTATTTAAAAACTTAAAGATACTTTTCATTTTAAAACGTGCTTATTCAGTAATTATGTCATTTTTAACTGGTGTTTATTAGCAAAGAATTTTATCCCCTGTGGATTGTTCTACCATTTCATAATAGCCCCCCTAAATTAGACCTCAGCATTTGCTTTAGAAATCCCAGTAAAGCATAGCCATGGATGAATTCACAGACAAGCTGTCTGTCACTGATCTAAATCATTACAGAATTACACAGTAAGTTTATACATTTTCTTTGCCCAAGTGTTTTGAAGTCATTGATGAGACCAGAAAATTTCTCATTTCTTTTTCTTTGAAATGAAAAGTCTTGTTCTCAGTTGATCAATTTTTTTCCATTTCAAACAAATGCAACTGTGCTTGGCAAAAGAGAAAAATTCTTGGTACATGGCCCCCATGTTTCTCTGCTGCAGTTCTCAAGTTATCAATTTCCCAGTCTGTACTATCACTGACTTCAGGAGAGCTTCATGTGTAAAGAAGACACAATGTTCTGGACAGACAGACCTTTTCTTCATCTTTTCTTCCTGTTTCTTCATCTACTTAGTAACACGATACAGTTAAAACCATAGCTGTTTTGTTTTGTTTTTTACATGGATGTTTGAGGATCAGTGCATCAATTGACTCCCATGACTTATATTTCACTTTATTGAGGTCTAGCCTTTCAATTAATAAAACTTGTGCTCTCAGGATTGATCTCTTGCTTCATATTTATGGAGAGATTCCTATTGACTTTGAGCTCTGACTGGTAGAAATAACAAGCCCAAATGTTTACGACTATATAGTGTAACATCTCACTCTGCCTCCATTCTCAAATGATTAAAGTTTCACTGTCAAGATTAAAATAGGCCTAGAATTTTTTTATTTGTTAGAATACACATATTGTGCTTTGAATTTTCGAAGATGGAAAGCTCTGCTTATCAACCTTTTCTTTTTTTAGAGAAGGGATGATTTTTAACTTTTTGCTGCTCAAAGTACAGTAGTAAAGTTGCTATATCCAACTTTGGTCTTAAGGATCCAAGAGCAGTGCACGGAGAGAAGGAAAATTAGACCAATACTGGAGAAACAGAGAGGTTTGGAGCTAAAAAAATTTCCCTGGGGCAAATACATAAGAGAAAGGCGTATAGGTTTGCTTGAATAAAGATTTGCTTACAGACATATGCAAAGGATTGTCTCTTTCATGCTTTCCTTCTGGCCATCTCCCATGGTCCTCAGGATTCCACAGTGACCCAATGGGCCCTTCCAGCAACTGCCACTAGCCAAGACTGGCACATCTTTTATGTCTGTTTATAGTTTCTTGCCTTACACCTGTCTTTCTTTACACATTCCATAAAAGCAACTTTCAAATTCTTCTAATCAATGCACCTTTCAATTAACAATATTATTCACCAGGTATTGCCCAATTCCCATTTGTGGGAGAATTCCAGGCTAAAGGAGCACGCCAGATGGTGCAAATTGCCCGACTGACCTGTAACTGCACGGCTCCACAATGTCTGTGCAGCATCCCTGTTGCACACATTGGTGGGTGAACTGCAGTGGTGACAGGTCTGACTCTCTTTCTGCACAAGTCAGCTCTACTGTCCCACCTCAGGCCTGAACCTGCTACAGCTGAGTCAAACATTTGCTGAGCCTGGGGCTGTAACCTGCTGCTGCCGCCTTCATCTTTTATTTGATAACTGCCTGATGCCACCTGTCTACCCCACCTCATACAGCAACTGAGACCAGAATGCCTCCCCAGAAAACTGGAAATATGTGTCCCCCCGGGTGTGTTTACAATTCCACTGATACTTTCTTGTGGAATTGAAGGAGCACAAAAATGCTTCTATCAAAGCTCAACTGTTTTTTAAATTCAAATATCTCTGGAAAAGTAGAGAGATCAGGTTTCCAGCATATTAGGACTCATTCAGCTGAGTGAGATACACCCCAGGGACAAAGAAGCCATAGGATTTCCTTCCAGACAAAACTGTGAGACAGTTCCATACGTTCCTATTAGAACCTTATTTATCAAATGCTCTTATTGTGTGTCAGCAATGAAAAGAAGGAGCTCCTGAAGAAGGTGGGATCAAGACTAAAGACTTGCTGAATCCCAGCAAACTGTCTGTCCTGACCTCATCTGTTGTCATCTTATTGTAAATCTCCCATATTTTCTTGGTGGTTTCTCATGGGCATCTCCGGGCAGCACTGACTCCTTCACAGCACAGCCAACAAACTCCAACTCTCTTCTCACCCCGCTAACCCACTCTTCTATAGCACTCATCATTATTGGACACAGCTGTGGCCTATTAAGGGCAGGCCTGTTCCTAATCTTTGGTGATCAGTACAGCTGCAACTCCTCAGGTGTGAGACTGCCTTCTGCACTATCTTTATTTTCTTACATTCTATCCCACCACACTCATCTCCACAAAACTGGGATGTACCAAAGATTGCAGCCCTGTTACATTGGCCAAAGAGTTTGGAGGAATAGTTGTACAATTCATTTTCTATTTAATTCCTACAGTCTACATTCTACTATTTTCCACAAATACCACATATTATAAATTACTGAAAAGCCGTGACTTTTTTTATAGGTCAGAATTCTTTTGCATTAACAATGTCAAATGATGTTTTATTTAGATGTTTATGTAAAACTGAAATATCCCAACTTACATGGAAACACTATTGTTGTCTACATTCATATATGTAGTGTGAAAAAAATAATAATGGAAATTATAAAGAAAAAAAAAAGTTTCTGGGACTTGAATCAATTATAAATCTAAATTTAGAATCCAGGATGGGGTTTAAATAAATAAAAGGAAGAAAAGGACTTTATCATGCAGGGAAACAGTTACCCTATTCTTTTAACTTTGGCCACTGAACAACTCTATATATATATTGCCTGTTAACATCTGCCAACAACAAAACAAGATTATTTCAAGAATTTTTATAAAGTATATAAAGATATTTATTGAAGTTATGTCATTTTGTATCTTTTGGAAGCTCATTTTCAGTTCCTGGAATTTTATGAAAATTCAAACTACACATCACTGGTTAGTAATAACCCCAAATACTGGGAAACAAATAATACAAACCAGCACTAAAGGAAAAAATAAGTCTAATAGCAAACAATTCTGACTTATTTTTATGTAAGTGCTGTGTGCTTTCTAATAGGATTAAAGGCAATATACAACATATAAATTCTAGTATAAAAAAAGCAATCATCTTTTAAGCTTTTCTAAGAGACAACAGGGTGGTAAGAAGCAAGTATATAGATACAAACTGGATGCTTGCTTACAAGATAATATTCAAACAGAAGCAGGGGAAATAAGCAGCTGTTGAATGGTTAATCTCACATATTTTTAAAGAAAAAATACTTGCTGTGGTTTTTTCTCCACTTCTATCATCAATAATGCGACTCTGCTTTGTTTACATATTCCTTACAAGTGACCAGGGCTTTATTCTCCTTCCCATCCCTGCTTCCCCCTAAGCTTTTTTAAGCTCACTTGTTTGGAGGGGAAAAAAAACAGCAACATAATATTAGGATCTTTTTTGTCTGAGAACTATTAGGATGAAATGTAACAGATATTAAACATAGGAAAGTTGTTAAAAATGTGCTAACACAAGTGAAATCCAAAAAAAAAAAAAAAACAAATACAGCGTGTGAGAAGCAAATAAAATTTTTCTGCATATGTCCTTCAAAAAAGTTTAATACATAGTCAGGTCACATTATTGCACATCAAATTCTCCAGGTCTCTAGCTGCCAGTAGCAATTATCTGTAAGAGAACATATTTTCCCTCGTGACTAGCTATCGGGAATTTTTGACTATACCTAAGCATAGCCCTGAGCAAAACTCCTACAGGGCATATTTGGAAGAGCATATTTCATTTGGATGAAATATTAAGATTTCTGTGCAATATGTCTATCTATATATTTATACATCTGTTTCAACATATTGATCTGTTTATCTGTTTACTTTAATTACATGAAATAGTTGTATTCAATGTAAATAGTTCTGAATCTATATATTGCTGTGCAGAGTTTTCAGAACAATGTTCTGTTTCCTGAGGCTGCTGTCTGTAACAGCACATGTCCACCAGTGGCTCCAGCCCTGCAGGGCTCTGGGGTGCACCCCAGGGCTGGCTGCACCCCTCACCCCCAGCCATCCCTCACTCCCTACCAGCTGATGGCAGTGGGATGTGCCAGTCTTGTCATGGGGTGACTGATGGGCGGGTGGGGAAGGCTGGACTCCCTATGGAATAGGAACAGATTCCACCACTGCAGAGGGAATATAAAGTTGTACAATTCATTGTCTTTAAAAATGCATGAGGCAATCCAGCTTGCTAGAGGATTTTAAACAGTGCCTGCTGTGATGGTTTACAAACCTTTAGATGACAGAGCACCGAGTTTGCTACCACAGGTCTTCAAACAAGTTTCCAGTGTCAGGGTGCTGTAGATGGACAGGAAATGAAAACTGTGTAGCTGGATGATAACAGCCCATCCCACAGCATACAAGAACCACTGGACTCTACTAACAAGAAACACAATGCAAATGTGAAGTAGAGTTAATAATGTATGAGATTAATTTCATTTCTGTCCTGTAAACACAGATGTAAGCCCTGTGTTCAAATGAAATTATGTTGGTTTCATTTTGATATGAAGTGGGTCTCAACAGTACATTAACTATAAGAATGATTACTTGGTCTCATACTACACCCTCTGAAGTCTACAATAATCTTTTCATTGATTTCTAGGCAGTCAGATCAAATCCTTTACATTTATGCATTATACATGTGTATTTATTGCATAACCATGCTTAAAGGTATGACAGTATAGATGTAAAAACTAACAGATATTTGTTCAAACAGACAGAGTGAGAAAAGGAACTTTATCAGCAGGTTAGGGATTTAAAAAAAAATCTAACAGCAATAGACAATCACTAATTTTCATCAACACAGAAGCTTGAATAAATACAAGAGCAAACACAGCAAAGACTCCAAAAGCTTTCACATGTGCTTCTATTACTACAAAAGGAAACTAACATTATGGCTTTGACAAATGGCTTATTCTGTGAGTCTTTATGGACAAGGTAGTACAAGAGTTGATGCTATTTTCAAATGACCATGAAATATGTGTAAAAGCAAAATAGCATAAATTTTCATCTCTCCTCTTAATAATTCACTCAGAATCTTAAATTGTATTCTTCCTTCCTGGATTTTTCCAGATCTATCCTATTTATCTGATTGGATTTCTGTCCCATCGTTCCACATATTAGAGCTAATTAGTACCCCCTGATGAGAAACAGTCCACCGATGGAAAAAGCAGTTGGATAAGATCTACATTAACAAATGTAGTTCATTTAATATCATTTGTACTGCTGCATTATTAATAATACATAATTACCCTGTGCAGGCTGCAAAGGGGAAGAATAAAATCATTCATTAATTTCTTGGCCTTTACAAAAGGAGTGGTATATTTGCCACAGGCTGAAAAAAAGGTATTGGACTTACAGACTTACTTACATTCATCAGTTTTCCATGCCCCACTAAAATATTAACTTTTTTTTTGTATGGAAAGTACTGCTTTATTTAAATGAGATCCTTACCCAAGCCCAAGATATGATGTGCCATCAAGCCACTGGAATCCTCAGTTGTTATTCTGAAAGCAACTGAACAAAGCAGCAGGACAGCCAGCTATCTGAAAGCTGAGATTTCCAGGCAGCTACTGAAGGTTGCCTTCAATGCATACAAATTCCAGACCAAAATCCATACAGAATTTCCCATTATCTATACATAGCTATATCTATTGTACAATCTATTACTTATCTACTAATCAATCTAATATTTTTTCACTTACATGTGTAAGTTACTCCAGACTTTGAACACTGCAGAAAGCAAACATAGAACTGCTTTAATTTTTCCCACACTCTTCAGTCCAAATCAGTACAATAACACTTTACACCACTTACAGAGCAGTGTCAGATCCTGCTAAATTGCAGGCTAAAAGTACTTTTTAGGATATAGGATAAATTCATCCAACCACACATAAAATTCTGTTGTTCTCAATCCAGTAATAGTGTCAGTGCTGCTGCACGTGTCCTGCCTAAAGAACCAGTGGTTTTGGGGGGGTTGGTTTGACCCTTGTAAGAATGTTACCAAACATACCAAGCTATCCTGCCTAATGACCCCTTCTAGAACTCTCAAATTCTTTAAAAAGAGAGAGGGCATGCATGCTAAACCCCCGAATTATGTTCTTTAATTTTCCTGGGAGCAAGTCTGACTGTCTACTGCTGCTGTGAGTAATGGACATGCCCACATTTATTTGAACAGGAAGGGTCTCCAAAGCAGTTTCCCCCTGAACAGTAGTGGGAGATACGAGGCAGGGACACACAAAGCCTCTGATTCTTCTTTTCCAAGAAGATTTTGGTTGACAATCATACTTGCGTTCAGAAATGCTTAGCTCACCTCTGACAGGACTTCAGAAATTTTGGAGAGTATTCCTAGCACTTTCTACATACTTCCTACAATAGATTGTGATTTAAAGAGTCAACTCAGCTGTGTCAAACTGCTTTAAAAAAATAAAGAAATAGAACAGTAAAATGAATGCATGAGACAGAAGCTTGGGAATCTCTAGAAACTTTCAGGTACAAGAAGTACTGAATAAAGAGTTGAGTCCAGAAGCCAGAGCTGAGTTCATCTTGAAGACAGAGGGGGAAAAAAAGCTCATTTTATATGAATTGAATTACCATACCTGCATAACAGAGCATGTGGGAAGGGGCCCAGCACAATTAAATTTGATCAGTTGGTAGAAAACAAAGTGCAGTGAATAACCATTTGTCCCCTCAGTTAACCAGAAAAGAATAGGAGTCATTGAGTCTGCACTCCTGTAATGGAGGGGATAATTCACATTGAAAAAACTGTTGGTATCATTTCGTACAAGCCTGAGGAAAAAAAACCCACTACTATTTATTATAGGAAAAGGATATGTGGGGGTCATGCTTTACCCTGAGAAGTCAGGGCACTGTCCTCAGGTCCCCAGTCAGAAATGAGACACGCAGGAACAAAGAACATACAGCAACAGCAAGGACTCACATCCATCTGGACCCAGTAAAAGCTGCACAGTTGAAATTATATTGTTTAGAGACAAAGTCAGCACCTCCTGTCTAGCAGTGCTGAGGAGGGAAAATGAGCCCAGCTTCTGGAGGTACTGCAGACCCTTGAGCCACCTGCATCCTCTTCGAGTGTCCTACATCACCTCCCTCAGAACAAACAAAACCAAAATCCTCTCTCACCTAACAGTGATATCCAGCAACACAAATGCAAAGGAAACTAAAAAATCCTGCTAAAGGACATAAAGAAGTACTTCCAAAAGATGAAATGAAGGGAAATGGGATAATAGAAACTAACTAAATTTTGAACTACAACATGCATTCCAGAGAGATCTGAAGTGTTTGACATCAAATTCTTCTTTCGGTTGATTTTTCAAGCTATTTATTTTAATCCTACAAAGTGCGAGCAATCCTAAAGGTTTCAAGTAAATATTAAGCAATTTAAAGAAAATAATCTTAATTAACATGTGATCAAACAGAACTTCTAGGATTGCCCAGATTACTGGGAAATTTAATTTATTTTGTAATGGTCATTTATTTTTTCTAAGGACTAAAATATTAAGACATTCCTCTTGCTGTTTCACAAAAATCTATACAGAGATAAGTGTGTGTCTGTAGCTCCACTTTAAATTGATGAAACAAAATGGTCTTAAATCTGTAAATCAAGTATTCTCTATATGCAAAGGCTACAAATTGGGAATTGTTTGAATGCCATTATCTCACCAATATAACAAATGAAAAGTTATATTTTCTTAAGGAATGTAGGAAACATTTTTTTGATGCATGTTTCAACCTTAATTTTGAGAAGTCATGAGGTATCATTAAATTCCAATATATTTTCTCAAAACATTTTAAATTCAATATACTATATATGTTCAATGTAAATAATATATATTTAAGTATATGAAAACAATATACTTGTATATAAATAATGCAATTCTAAAGGACCAATCCTAATCCATTTTAAGTCATACAACACAACTGAATTCAAGGTTAACAGCAATTTTAATCTAAATCGTGTTTCCTGCCAACAAGTCCTAGTTTTCCTTGTATTTACTACAGGATGCCACACTGAAGATATATCACAACATAAAATAGATGTTAACAAATAGAAAAAGCCAGAAAACAAGACAGCTAACACAAAATGGGAAAACCCACAGACAACAACAGACATTAACTTGACAATCAGTCCACATGTCTGCAATATATCTGTCCCATAACTAATCCATCAGGATTCACTGATTCAAGAAAAAGCCTGGAGAAGAGGGCAGTACCATCCCCAATATAAGTTGCTTGCTCACAACCAGGGCTTCCAGGCAGCAGAGGTTCTCATTGGAAAAACCAACAAACAAAACAAATCTCTAACACAGCTGGGTATTTCTCACCACATTCTCTCAAGGGTTGGAGACCTTTATTCAGCTTAACTCACTTGTTGTAAATGATGATCACAAATTCTGGGAGAGAGGAAACTCATGGGTATAAACTTAAAGAAGCTCAATGTATCCTATTCTTATCTACTTGATTAAATATTCCTGAAGAATATTCAAAGGCTAAAACTGAAATTTTAGTTTTAAAGAGTCAATTCAGCTGTGTCCCTACTCCCTAATGATCGGAAAGGCTTTGGAAGAAATTCAGAGCAACAGGGAAACAAAAGAGGTTACCATAATTCAGAAGTGTTTTACACCTCCGTTATTCAAGAAAAATGGAAAGTCAGAAGATATTCAGCAATTTGATATTATCTCACTCTGTTCATGCTAGGCCGTGTTGAGTGGCCTGCAGGTTTTTTAAAGATTTCTACAAACTTAAGATTCTGGCAGGTTGGGTGCAACTCAGGAACATAGATCACACTGCAGCTTATGATTCAAAAGTTCCTGACAAAATGGGTATTTCTGTTTCTACAAATTGTAAACACCCAGAGCTTGACACAAGCAGCTCTAATAAATATTGAATATAAGATCCATCAACCACTGCTCAGCCTTTGCTTTCTGTCAAAAGACACAGAGAGCCCAGAGTCATGGCTAGCACATCTATATTGATCAGGTTTGGGGCATCTGTGCTGACCTCTCAGTAGTGATTATACCACAGCCCTGTGTGCCAATGAACTACTCTCCCCACTAAGCAAGCGTGATTTGTTTCCTTCATTGCAAGTGCTGTAGCAATGTACAGCAGCAGTAACACGCTGCTGAAGACACTGCAGGGAGCAATGCAGCAAAATGTCGTACATGGATGTGGATAATACGGATTTGCTGAGCCCACAGAGCTGGTCTCTGAGCTATCATCTATAAGCCCCTGTAACAAGTTTCTTCATTCTCTCTTCACTGAGGTACAACTAATTCCTGCATTTGTTGACTGAAAATGCTTAACACCTGAGCTTTTGTTTTTCTAAAACCAGAAGGAAGAAAAGCAATGCAAGACCTAAAATTGCATTATCCTAAGTCCCATAACACATAATGCAAAGCATTCACATCATGAAGTCAAAGCTTTTGTACATTCGGTCATGTTTTTTTAATTCATGCATTAGCCAACTGGGATGACAGCATTTTAATGCCCTTGAAGTTGAAACATATTTTTCACTCAAAATTTTTAAAGCTGTCACATATCTGACACATCTGACAGCCTTGGTCAATCCATTTTCCCTTCCTCCCCACAACCTGAGGGGCAGTGCTCAATGCTCTGCCTCCAGCAGCTCTCTGCTCCCCTCCCATCAATACCTGAGAGCAGCCAGCACCCTTCTGACTGAGGCTTCAGACCAGGGGCTTCTGATTCTAAACTATCACACTGCAATATCATTTCAACAGGCAAACTATTACACAGAAATATTTAAAATGAAGGAGTTTTAAAGAAGAAGGGCAAAAAAATCACTAAAGTTTGCATTTAATGAAAATATTTCAACAAGTGAAGCATAACAATGTGATATTATGTCTAATATTGGTGACATCTCAGAAATCTTGTTAAAGGTTTGGGAGCAGGCTTTATTTGAACTTTGCTGCCCTTATATTAGATTCCTTTTTTATAATTAATTTATTTCCTTGTAGTTCTCATTATGTTTTATTGCATTCATGGAATAGTGCAGCATTTCTCTACCTAATCTAACACCTGTAAATTCCCACAGCTGCTAATGAAAGACTGTGTAGACTAGCAGATAAATTCCTAATTCATATTTCAAAGGGTGCGAGTTCAAATCCTATTGAAGTTGTACTTATTAATGTTTCTATTAACTCTTTTCCATCTCTGAAGTTACAGATTGAATTAGTACTCTCAGTTTTTGAAAAGAAGGAAAACGCATCTGCTCCAAAACGTCACACAAAATGGAGATGAGGCAGGAGAAGGAAATAAACTTAGGACAATTCAGATGCAATCTGAATGCTTTTCAAAGTGATGGCATTCTTGCAAATAAAATGAAAAGCAATGAACTACACATTGTGGCTCCTTCAAGAAACAGTGAAAATCCAGAGGTTTTTCCGTATGGTGCAACTGCATTGACTAAAGCTTTGGCTTCCATTCCTGTCTTTCTAATATACTTTTCTTTACATTTTTCATTTATCTCCCACCACCTCAGTTTATTCATCTCTAAAATGGATGCAATGCTGACTGACCTCCTGGTTAAGTAATCCTTAATCCTTCAGACATCCATAACTACTTCCATTAGAATTTTAAAGCCAATAAATTAAATGCATCTCCAATGGGATTTTGTCAGATTTAATTCATTAGTTATGAGAGTCTTAATGGAACAGCTATAGATGTTCAAAGGATTAATTATAGCTAAAAAACAAGCACTTAGAAAACTATTTAGCTATATCAAAAAATAATATATCACTGGAAATAACCCTGCCCAAAGAGACACCAGGAGCCAAGCAGCCTCTAATACTGCCCATGACTGACATTACTTTAACTGCAGCAGCTTTCTGGACCAATGCTCTAATTTATGCTGCTGCAGATATATATCTGTATATCTGAAAATATATGTATTTTCTGTTATCAGAAAATATTATGCAAAAAGTTCAAGGGGTTTTTTTTTAATATATTGTTTTGCATATTAGATAACATCTGAGAAGCTGTGTTTTGTGCAGCCATTAAAGAAAGTAATTTGACCGGTGTACAAATACACAATACTTGATTAGCAACCAGTACACAAAATTCCCTTCTCATTTCTTGAGTTGTAATTGCTTTTTTTCAAAAACACATCATTTTCTCAGAGTAACATCCTATTCTCCTCCTGTATTTTCTATTTACTAGTATTCACTGTACTCTAATGTTGATCTTCAAGTCACAGGGCTGAAAAAGTTTAGTTTGCTTCTCACACTATTCTTATATAACTGATAGCACATTTTTCCAATTATGCACAACATTTTATTGAAATTTAAAAGAATTCATTTGGGCCCACAATTCTATATCTACAATATACATGGGTTCAAAAAATCCAACCCAAAAAAATCCACAAGAAACACCCAGGAATTTTTGAGCCAATCTGAGTAATTAATCTGTTTGAGTAAAAGTGAATATATATGTATCAGAAACATCATTCTGATAATTTAAAATGAAAATTATTCTCTTATTTGGCTTTCTCCAAACCAGTGTAAAACTGCTCAGATACTTTAGGCTCCAGTTCTCTGGCAAAAATACCTATTTTTCCCACATGTACCAGGCTAGCATTAGTCACCAAAACTCCCAAGGTGTAAGCTCATGTCCTGATTCACAAAAGTCACTGCACAAGGGCAGAAACTTTTTGACCAACTTCCTTCATTAATTTGAGCACAGGTTTACACTGTGCCTCACGTTTGGGCCACAGTTATACCCTTAGCCAAATGACAGATGCAGACTCCAGCTTCCCTGACACAATTTGCTTTCAAAAAGACTGACTGACAAGTCCCTATTTGTTCTTTTTCTGGGGAAAAAATACTATTTTCATATATATAACTGAGGGTCATGCTCTTGGTATTTTCAGAGCTCTAAAAGCTCCAGAGACACAAGGAAGAGAGAGCTGATTTCTTACTGTTGATCACAAACTCCATCACAAGGAGAAAGAAGATTGAGACCTTGATGTAGGCTGTCAAGATTTATACCAAGGGGGGGCTGTCTTCAAAAGAAGGATAAATAAAAGCCAAATAACAGGTTCTTCAGACAGAGCTTTAGAATCAGGGTGCATGGGCTGAGGAGCCCCATCAATAGTATTTCTGCAACAAAACCTGCCAAGAAAACTAGGGAGGCTCTGAAAAATGAGTGAGCAGGGAATGGGAGAGTTTATTTATCCATATGGTAACAACATTCAGACAGCTCCTAGTAACATGCAAGATTCAGTAATGTACTTGAGAGGAAATAATTTTAAAATATATTGTCTCCAAATTCTTATGATTCATACTAGCTTATACAATCCTCCAGGCCAAATACCACAGTCCCTCCTCAGCTCTCATTCAAGGAAAATCTGCTCAAAATCAATAGGAGTTTGCTTATATAAGGAAAAAAAGTGAAAACTAAGGATAAAATAAGGCTATGATTCATGCTACACATGAAAATTATTTTGGTTGTTCAAACATGCAGAGTATAAATCATAACAAAAAGATGCTATACCACTGAGGACCTAGTTTTCAAAATCTATACACAGTTAGTAGTAGAACTGAACACAAACTTCAGCACACAAGAAAAGCCAAAGTCTATCACCTAGCTGACAGTTTTCACTTCTGAATGTCGTGGTCTGTTCAGAAACTGTCAGCCCCCTACATTGCACCAGCTTTCTTGTTCACACAATTATGTATGAGTATTTTGAGAAAAGACTACATGCTATTAGGATGGGAAACATTCCACTTTACTTATGGTGCCTCTACATAAAAATATCAGTCTTATAATTTCTTTTATTTTACCTTCTAATAACACAATCTGAGATTTATTTTGCAAGATTTGAGTGCTTTAGAATAACTTATCTCTCACCAAAACCATTACCATGACAAATATTTAGCTATTATGTAGGTCATGTTTAATTCATTTTACTAAGTAAAAATGTTATTAGTACAGATGCTTATGAAAATAAGTAGGTTTTATTATTTAAAATTATTTAGTGAAATTTTACAAACAAACATGAAATGGACAAAGACATTTCACAAGATATGTGAATCAAGAGAGAAATTATTGTTTATTCTTTTTTTTTTTTTAAGGGTGTAGAAAGCTCTCCATTATCGAAGATGTTGATGCAACCTTTAGGGTTTGCCATTTATTCATCTTTGTTGTGAAGAGTGAGCCAATGGTCCCCCAGATTTCAGCCAATCCTACACTTATTAAATTTTCCAATTTTTTATTCACTTTAACTTATTACTCTCACTGTTACCAAGTTCTTGGTTTAGACTATGAAATGCATGCATACATGCATTATACAATAAAGCAAAGCTGCCTAAATTTTAGTAGTATGTGTATGATTTCTTTTCCTCCTCGGTTATACACTTTTATTTTGTATTCATGCTCTTCACTCCATCATCATTTTCTGCTCAGACACACCATTGCAAACCCCTCCCCACCCAACCACTTTCATGCTTTTAATTTGCTTATGCTCGCAGTTTCTCCTACCAGGTCTTTCTTTCAATCTGTTTCATGACACTTAAGGCTCTCCTTCCCCCTTCTCTTCTCCCATCTTATTCCTGCTTTTTATTCCTAATTGTCTTTACATCTCCATCACTTGCATTCAACATGACACATTTAGGAATTTACCTCTTCTCTCCTCCTTATCTTTCTGTCAAAGTACCTGTTCTCTCCCCTGCTGTAAAATGTCTCCAGGATGTTTTGTGAAACCAAAGCATGATTTCCCATAGCTTCTTTGCTGACACGTTCACACATTGCTTCCTCTGCTGTGCAGCAGAACAGGCTGTGTGTGCATGATGGGTGTGTATTGCAGCAGATTGCAAGGATGGGGGGTGTTAGAATGCATCCATGTGTGTGTGTGTGTGTCTATGTGCATGCTCATATATGTGGGCTCACATATAGGTGCCAGCTGCCCACTATTCTCCTAGACCCTATGAATGACTGCAACTAGAACTTCACCATTATTAAATTCCACTTGCAAGTCATGCTGTAAAAATATTTTGCCTTAAGCAAATTAAAACAGATGCAGAAGCTTAATATGAAATAGGATGAAATGCTTCTACCCCATTACCTTTGAATCTTTTAGAGAGTCTGAACCAAACTAGAACATGTGGACAGTACAAGTGACAGCATGATTATATTTTTAAGTGTAAAAAAAAATAGAATTGCCGATTCTCACAATACGATATCCAAAGGAACAGGGGAGCTGCTGTTGGACTGCAGAGGGCAGACAGAGAAGTAGCTCTCTGCAGATATGGGGCAATCAAGAGCACAGGGAACAGGAATCCATGGAAATTATGAAGACTCTGGTTAAGAAGAGAAAAAGGAAAAAGAGGTCCAGCTGAGGCAAGGACAAGCATGTGAACGTTGAAATCACCTGAACCTGAGAAATTGTCTAAACTGAAGAACCCCATGGGTACATGTTCTCTTCAGATAAATAAAATGTGCTTTACCTATTTAACTCTTTCCTGGAACAAGAAACTGAGATATGAGCACACGTGTAGAATTTAATTGGATATTTCTAATACCCACACATGATAAAATGTTTGTTTCCTGAAGTTAACTGTAATGAAACAGGAATCTTGCATGTCATTTTATAGATTCCTGAAGCTCCTTTAGAAATTTCAAGCAACATTCAAACCACCTCATTTCTATAAAATTAGTGACATATCTGTTTTTAAATAGGCAATCTTTCTATGTAATTTCTTCACAGTAAAGCACTAGGATTGAGGACGCTATGCCTGCTGCTAACCTCTGTCCTCCAAATTTTGCTGTTGCCTCTATTTCCTTGTACACCTGCTGTTTTTCAGCACAGACTGGTAACCCAAAGGTCATGCTAATCTGCATTTATCCAGCCAACTGCATTGCATCTGACTGACCAATAAGGGAGGAACCTGATACTGCATCTCTTAAAGAAGTACCTGGATGGTTCTCCACATGTATAAGAGGCGGCACTTCCCATTCATTAAAACCAAAAGCATGCAGAAAAATCCTTGAAAAGAAAATCATATCTAAACCCAGTAGTACACTGTTAAACACCTGCCATGTCTCATGCTGAATTGTCATCCTTTTGCTCTCCAAGAATTTGACAAGGTAAGTTCATCTCCTAAACCAGCTTGATTTGAAAAGAAATACAACACTCACCTTTTGAGCCCTCCAAGATTTAGAGGCCCAAGGTCTATAGTAGGCAAACAGATTAAAAGGACAAGAACAGTTTTACAATTAAGATACACTCAAGTGTGCTGATTTTAATATAATGCCCCAAGTACAGAAAAACTGTTTTAACTCTCATATCTTATTTAGAAACACACTTCTCTCTTTTTGTCTGTCTCCTCTCTCTCAAGGAACAAAAAGAAGTAATGACACCCCCTGATGACACGTTTCAAGATGGGTAAGTGTGATAACAAGAATAAAATACAAGACATTGGCAGAATAATGCCAGCAACAGGAATAATTTCACAATCATCTCACATTTGCCTACTCATCGGTTCTACAATTTGGAACTTCAAGCTAAGCTTTCTATATTGAAATAGCAGGTCTTTGTTTCAAAAAGAAAAAAACACATACATATAAAAGCAAATCAAACGTCTCTTTCACAAGGTATATATACATGTAATGGCAGTTTTTTTCATTACTATGGCTATGTGCTGACTATATTCAATTTAGTCCTGTCACCGTCCTTCAGTTTCACAGTCATATAATTGTTATTACATTTTCATCAATATCTCATTTACTTTGAAAATAATACAGCCTCTGTCCACCTCTAGATAGGAAATTATTTTTTGTTTCTTATCCACCTTTGCTGCAATAATGAAGTATCTCCAGAATTATTGTTAGATATGCTTCTTTTTTGAAATGCCATCCTTACGAAGAGCACCCTGACAACCAGAGACAAAAAAAAGAATAACTTTCCAAAAGTCACATTTCTCAGTCTGCACAAGCTTATAATTTGAACAGTGCCATCAGTCAGATGGACATAGAAGTGATTGTGTATTTCATAAGGTTTTAGAACTACTGTCAGCCAGCAGTTATGTGTCACATCCATACAAGAAAACTACTGGAAATACAAATTTTCCTTCTGTCTTCTGTAATATATTTACTAACTCTGTTGAGCAGCATATAATGAAGAGACTTCTGACTAAGAGAATACTAACACATTCAGTATGTGGAAAATCAGGCAGAAAAGTGTATTTTTGTCATTTTCAGAAGTAAGGGGACATCTAACTTCACCTGCCAGTTTTGCCTCTTTTGTCAGAGCTGAACAGAACAGTTCAGGCCACTCAAATGGGCTTCCTTGTTTCTTCAAGCCATCAGCACCGTGTCACAGTTCAAAGGACGCGGTGCAAGGAGCGCACGCCGCAGGAGCTGCAATCACTCAGTGATGTCCCTGCCGTGGCCACAGGAAACTCTGGTGGCTCAAGGCCAGACAGCTGGTACCTCTAAAAGATGAAAACATCACATCAACTACTCCCATGTACTGCGTGAAATGAGTCTTGTCATCTTGATGCATTTGTCCACTGTGTGCATTTTGCAAGTTACTACTACCAAGAGATGAGTGGTTATAAACACTCTACAAAATTCAGGAGTCAATATAAATAGTGGTTAATGACTAGCTCAAGATGAGAGTTGTTACTATTTTGGTGGAGGTCTTGGCCCTTCCTGAAAATTCTCTTGCACACTCTGTGCCTCTGCAAGGGTTTGCTCCTCTAAGCACTGTAAACAGCAGAATTTCTGGAGACAGCAGTAGAAGACTCTGCTTTACATGATCAAATTTCTACATCATTTCTACCTGGCCAGGACTTTCACCATAGTGCATTCACCCATGACTGGTCTCTAGGATGACCAGTGTCTTCCCTCTTCACACACATTACTTATTTAGACTACACTGAGTAAATTTCAGGATATACACTGTAACATACAATCACATCAAAATTAGTATTTAAAAAGACCTATTTTTTTCTAGAAATAATTAATGGAACTAGTACAACAGAAGAACCTTGCCTATAAAATAGTTGAAGTGGTGAAGATCCCTGGTGTTTTGCTTATCAGAGGAGTGATAGCCGAATGGTAAAAAATTCCTTTATTTCATACTTAGGAAGTATCAAAAAATGTATTTTCCCCTGAAATCAATGTTTGGATTCCCTGCAGGAAAAAATATTGTGTGGGCCCAATGCAGTTCTTTATAGTTGCCTGCAGAGAACTAAATGTGGACTTTTTTATTAATGGAAGTGAAGGAAGGGTTTTTTCCTTCATCTTGTTCTTACCTAACTTATTGCCATTAACCTTGCAGATAACAAGTCTTCCATCTTCTTCTCAAATGACAGAAATGAAATAAACTCACGCCACTTCTGCACTGCTTTGAAACTCTCCCTTCTGATGTGTCATCAAAGCAGTCCTTAACAGGCTTTAAAATGAGATGGTTAAATGAGCTGCAGTTCTGCCACACTCCCTCCTCCCACCTGTTGGATCCCATGACCTAGAAGTGAAGAAGCCACCTGCATCCCTCCTGCCAGCTCAAACTGATCCATGTGATTACTGCAGCTGTATTCAGGATGCTACAGAGGGATGCAGAATCACAGAATGTATTACTGAGACAAGAGCAATACTAAGTAAAATTCCAAAAAGAGAGCCCTGTAAGTGGGGGGAAGCTAACTGCCACCTGGACAGCCAGAACTACCTTCCCCAAAGCACTCCACTGTGACTGACATGCACAGCTACAGTCTTGACCTGGTAGCGTTTCATTTTATTAAACTATCAATGTTCCTAAATTCAGCCAGAATGATCCCAGATCTGTAATTTTTCTTCCACTCAAAAGCATACTGCTGTTTTGGAAAACATCCCAGTCTCCAAGAAGATTATGAGTAATATCATTCCATTAATACTGTTCCTTAGGAGTAATTTCATCACTATGTAAGTCTATAAAAGGGTTCTTACAAGGAGGGCAATAGAGTTGAACTAAAGCTGTGCAAAATGTACAAAGAGCCACATGAAACTATATAAAACTCACCAGGTCTAAGGAGTGCACTAATAATTTGAATCAGCAGGGCTTTGCTCTAAATTTTATTGAGCCAGAAAACCTTTCATTAAAATCAGAAATGTAATTTTGGTCACTATCTGGAATTGTACACATTTCTGGAAGCTAATTATTTCTCTTTCCTCCCCTTCTCCCCCTTGCAGGATGAATGCTGTGACTGTTACACAAAGCCACAGGTATAAGTTTCATGGTTAGACTTCTGGAAGGCTAATTGGCTCCATGTGACTAACATGAAACCTGCTACAGCTAAGCAGAGAGCCTCTCTGTGCCTGACTTACATAATTCTGAATTCCAAAGTAAGAATTCTGAAAGAAACTTTTTAAAACACGTGCTGGTTGAGTTGCTGCCTCCTGCTGCGACTGGCCCACAGAGGAGCTCCCCCACTGCTGCTCTCGGCAAGCACATCACTCCTGTGGCCCCTGCTTCCGAGGGAAAGCTCTCAGCTTTGGTCCCTCTGGCAAAGATATTCTGGTGTTACAAATCTCTGCTAGCTTCCACATAAAGTTTCACTACCTATTTGTGTACCCAGGGAGAAGGAAGTGAATCAGTGTTAACTCCTTACCTGGGCTTTCTTAAAAAACAAGCTACTAGAATAGAGATTCAAATTTGAAACATAAAGTAATCCTAAGATGGCTGAACCACTGCTGCATTCATGTCTCAAGTCTACAGTAAATCCAAGGCAGTGAGTTAGGAAATGCTGGTTTGTTTGTTTTGTTAAGTCTTTTGCTAATAACTCTATCTAAAAGTGTTTAACTATAACATATAGTCTCCACTCTCTTGATCCCACATGCAGTAGGAGCAACTTAACATCCAAAAACGTTTAAAGGTATGCAAGTTCCAGATCCACACATTCTGACGGAAAAAAAAATTGGATACACAAGGTATCTGGGGGGAACTAGAGCTTCATTAATCTTTAATTACTGAGCTTCATCAGTCTTTAATATATATAAATCTGTTTTCTATGGCACTTACATGACCAGAGGTATAAAATAACAGCAGTAGCAGAAGCAACTTCTATATAAAAAAAAATTAATGAAAGTGGAAATTTCTCCTTAGGAAGGGAAGAATTTACACAGAAGCAGTAACCAGACCAGATAAAGTGTGAAAGTCAGGGGGAGACCTTGGCATATTCTCAACACTGTAATTCTTATTTAAATTGTCACAGCTGAAATTGCAAGACTTGTTCTGTTAAGTATGTTGAACTAAAAATTTTGATAATAATTGAGCCTTTTAGACAAAACAGGATCAAAGACTTGAAAATACTAGAATTTATTTTAGTGATTAAAAAATAAGATATCATTGAATTTGATTAGGGCAATCAGAGCAAAAATATGCAAGACCTGAAAGAAAAGAGACATTAAAATTTAGTGAGAACTGGATGACCTTAATAACTCAAGTAGCAAGAGAGGTGAAATTGGATAGTAAGATGTTATTGAACTAAAAGCATGGAAAATAATAATTAAAAATGACCATAACCAAGAGATGACCCTTGGTTAAATTAAACAAGCCTGCTGTGCTGCAAAGCTGTGGTGTGATGTACTTTCAAAATTCATGTATCAGAGTAAGGTTTGCTTAAAAAAATTAGGAAGTTTGTTGGCAAATACAAATAATGACCTTTATCGATCACAGCCTAACAGTAGATACATAGCATTCTGTCTTGCCTCCTGAATATTTGGAAGTAGCTGACATCAGAATTTACTTCACTTATCTTAAGGGTAGAACAGTCAGCATCTGTTTAAAAGCACAAAACAGTACTAGTAAACAGTTTGTGATCAAAAAAACCCCAACGATACTGTACTGTGAAAATGACCCTGAGATCCACCAATGAGGAATATATAATTATGGAGAGTAATTAAATTCTTATTTTTGTTAGCATTTGGAAGTGACTTTCTCCCCACAGACATCAAAAACACTGAACTAACTTAATTTTTGATTTTTGGTCATTGTCAGTGGTTTTTTTTGTTTTGTTTTGTTTTTTTTTTTTTTTGTAATGAAGTCTTCCTTTAACCTGAACTGCTCATGCTCACCTTTTGAAATTGGGTGTTGTTCCTTTGTTTACCAAATACCCCCTGAGACATCAAAAAAGCAATGTTGAGAACCAGGCCCAAACAGCATATGGGTTAATCATCATTATTTCTACCCCTTCACCATCCAGAAGCAGATTTTTGCTGTAAATCACTGAAAACCAAACTCCACAATGTCTTCTTCTCTTCTAGCCACATTTTCATTTCAAGCATCAGCTCACAAAAACATTTTGCAGGGGGAAAAAAAAATCAACTTTTCCCAGAGCTTTTTTTTTCCAGTTGATTGCTACTTCTTGGCACCAATTATAAGCAACTGCTTCACAGCTGAACCAAAGCAGCACAGTCAGCAAAATCACAGCCTCTCCGTTCGCAAGCAATCAGAGAGACTCGATGCAAAGGAGCAAAGGTGAGACAGACACCAGCCTAATAGGCCAAGGAGGAATATGGCCCTTGCTCTGCTCAGTCCAGGCAGCCTGGCTGGTCAGAATGTAAATCTCTGGTAAACAATTTCACTGCGTGTCTGATAAAGAACTGCAAACTCAGTAGGAAGCACAAAACTGCTGGGACAAGGGGGAATACAGATCCTGCCACTAAAGCCAGTGTTAAAAATAAAAGCATATAATGAACCCACTGCCCAGCTGGAGTGAGGCATCTCTGGTCATTGGTCAATAGTGACAGAGGTAACAGAAAACAAAAACCATATTCAATGCCTCTTCTTAATGACAGGAGGCAAAGAGCTGTCTGTACAAGCAACCTTGAGGGAATTCATAGTCTGCCTCAGTATCATAATTCACACCTTGATTCCTGGCTCTAGTTCTTGATCCTGCTTCCCACCTTCTGAACTGTGGTTCTTTATTCTGTCCTCCCTGTGCTACAGCTTGTCCCTGGCTGGCCTGCTTGGCCAAATCCAGCTCTGCCCACTGGCACTGCCTTGCTGCCTGGAGTCTTTGGCAGTCTGTCTCGGACCGAAACTAATCGCTCAACCCTGAAATGACCCATTATTTAATTACTGTGGGTGCTCAGTTATGACTCCAGAATTGATTTGTGAGTCTGTCATCAGCCTGTTCTATCTCAGAAGCACAGCCATCTCATCCAGATGAGGCAGGGTGTGGTTCTTCAGCTCAGAATTTCTTTGAACTCCACTAGAAGTCAGTACAGCACAGGGGTTTCTGCATCCCTACTCTTAGCCAGCTTTAGCAGAGAAGTCAGCTTGATTGGGTTTAACTCAGTCTTCTGGAGAGTGCTCGGTCATGTGTGGTCATGTTTTACTAATAAGTACCACAGAAGGCGAACAAAGAAGCATGATAAAAACAGATATGCATAACACTGAAAGCAGCTCTGATCACCACATCCTCCTCCAAGCTGCTGGCCAGTGCTGTGGCTTTAGCAGTAATTTTGGATACAATTGGGTGACTTTTTGCATTGATCACTACAGAAGTGCCTGGTTTTACCATTAAACAATTTCCCTGGCTGATCTTGCAATAGTATCAGTGGATACTGAAGTAGATTCCATTAACCTAGCTCTCTGTATTCATATGATCTGTCTTAGTAGAGAGAGAAAAACAGTAATCAACACACCAAGACAGAGCACAAGCATGAAAATCTGCCTAGAGCAGCAGGCTAGTACAGGCAATAGAAGCTCAAATGAGAAACCCTCATTGCTCCCACAGAAGCACAGGTCTCCTCCAAGCTGCCTCTGCAACAGTAGGGCACAGGCTTGTTGAAAATAGGCTATAACTCTCTGAGGAAGGGATGGTTATCAGCCCTCATGCTGCCCCACAGAGCTGCTAGGCTAAAGAGGAGAAGGAGCTGACAGAGCAGAATAAAAATCATGGCCAGATTTGGGGTGAATACTGGCTTCTGGGGAAGGATCTGCACACCATACAACCAAGAAACTTTGAAACCATTTGTATAAAAACAATAATCAGGGCACAGAATGGGTTTTATCAACAAGAAATTACTTCACTGTTGGCTAATTCAAACTACAGTACCACTAGCCTGTCTTAAAGTGACCCAGGACCACAAGATCCTTTCTGGCATTAGGACCAGCCTGCTCTGCAATGCTTCATCTCTTGGTTAATAATGTTACTTTGTGGGTGCATGTACAGGTCAGAAGTCCAATAGCAGATACAAGTTTTTGTCTTACTCACTTTCTGCTTACACACTGACCTTGCTGACTTTCCTTGCTTGCTGTGCTACATCCAGTACTAGCTGTGAACTGCTGCAAACTGTAGAACTCCTCCCACACACACACTCAAGAAACCCCTTCTTCATTACCCTGTTTTACACTCGAGCAGACATAAAAGCCACTTGCACTGCTCCCCAGCTTATATGTACATAATTTTCTTACACTCCTGCCCCAAAGTTAAGCAGGAAACTTACCTAAAGCCTATCAAAGGCTTTTGTCCACAGACGAGATCCATAAACTGATCCAAAACCAGATCCACTGACCAGATCCAGTTCAGGGATGATGAGTAGAGAAAAGCAGAACTAAAGCACTATCGCAGTAGAGACTGAGAATACTCTGAGAATCACACTTCCTTGCAAGGGTAGCCATTTGTAGAGGACACGCCTTCAACCCTCTCAAAGGCAGCTGCATTCAACTATTGTAATTTTTTTTTTCCTACAGCTCATCATAAGAATTGGATTTGGAAATCTTTTTAAACATTCATATCATTTGACAAAGAAAATTCCCATTAATGCAGAAGTCATAAGCTCTACTGAAAGTGATGGTCTATTTCATGGGTCCTCTTTTTCCAAAAACATGCAAAACTACTTAAGAACCAAACTAACAAACAGTATTTCATCACTTTTCTTTCACTTTCAATAATTCATAGCCTTAATATTTACTCTATTACCTGTGCAGTGTAAATATTAATGACATGCACTACAAACTTTGAGTACTTTCTGACTAGATCAACAACTCTTGCCCTTGGCCTAAAGACAAAAGATTGTCACTGTGATTAATAACAAAAGTGACAAAACCTTGAAAAAAATCAAGAAACATGTTATTCCAGAGAAACAATTCATTACTTTTTAAATGCATTTCACAAAGGTTTGAGATGTGTTTTAAAAAACATCAGAAAACCCATCCTGAAATGACTGTATTGCATGGAAGCTTTTGCAATCTTTTGTCTGCATTGCAATGTTCCAAAAGCTCTATGTCTCATATTTAACAGGTTTTCCATTTCGCGTGTTTAATGTTACAATGCTCTAGTAAAAGTGAAGGTTACATCCCAGTTTCCCTGAATGATTAATTTCAACATACTTTTAGAGAAAAGAAAATTTAATTCTTACTTAAGGAGATAGAATGGAATGCACTGTGCCACCAGACTACTCACCTATACAAAAATAAATTAAGCAGGGCTCTTTCCCCCAGTTTTCCCTGAATGCAAAGCAACACTCATTTATGATTTCATAGAATTAATCTACTCAAAACTTAGAAACTTCTGATGACACAAATCTGTTAACACATTGAAAAGGTTCTTGCACTTTCCTAATGCTACTATTACTAATAAAGCATTTCCTAAACCTGCTTTAATGCACAAAAGTTTATTCAGTGCTGTTCAGCCACTTGATGAGCCAAGGTTGACATTGCCACTGTGCTGACACAAAAATAGATAATGAAAGTAGGAATCTGCAACTCAGTGTTCTTTAAAGAGTTGTAAGAATCTGGTGAGAGAAAGTCACTGTGTACAGGCAAAGACAATCTGGTCTCCTGGATTCTGAACTAATACTTATTCTGCTGAGTACAGAGAGAGCTCCTCCCCTCTCCCCCCATACCCCCCACACAATTTTCTCAGGTTACTTCAGGAACAAAATAGGCACTTACCTTTTCTTTTCAGCCCATTCCCTTAGGAAGCTATAAATCTTGAAATGCATTTCTGACACCTTGACAACTATTGACACTATTAACTGGGGGCTGCCTGAGATGGGCAGAATCCTATCATCTCTCTAATCTACAGCCATCAGGAAGAACTCAAAAACCAAATCAGATATTTAGTTGCAGATAAGTGAAGTGTAGTGTTTTGGAAACCTTCACCAACCTTTGTTCTTCAATTCTGTTCAGCTCTTCTCTCCTATGTTTGGCTTGCTGATCAAAGTCCAAAATGTGAGGGCTACAATAAGCCTAGTTTAGTTTGCAAATGCAAAGATCAAAAGCAGCCCTCCTTTTCACGAGCACACACGCACTGTCTTAGTCAACAACCATATACATCCCACTTCTGGTTTTGCCCGTGGGAATATGAGATCTGAATTAGATTCAGAGGATAGGAGAGAGAAAATTAGTGCTATGTCATTTCCACCCATTCCAGCAGATTGGTGGCATAAGCAATAAATTATACACTATGAAATTTTGAAGAACCACAGTCAATCAACATGATATTCCAGTGTTTGCTTGTTTCTTTACTTTAGCCTTTATTTAATTACTACTCTGTGTATAAAACAATATTCATGGATTGCTCTATCATATGGAGGCAGGAATATCTGGACCCACATCAGGTAGAGAAAGACTTGCTCTCCAAACATAGGGAAGCTCACTTTGAACAGAGAGAAGGAGCTAATCAGTGCCATCCCCTAATGTCACTTAGCACACAGATTTAAAACCTAGCAATTCAAATGTGAACAAGAGGAACTACTGTACCACAAGGACAAGACTTTTCTCTTTACTTCCCTATAATGTATAAACTTTCCATAACAATGGCCCCTTCTGGTTCAGAGAACCCATCAGTAGCTCTCCTGTAACTGTGTTCACAGGGGTTCTTGGATGAGGCAAGAGATGAGAATGTTGACTCCATGTTCAGAAGGCTTGATTTATTATTTTATTATATATATATATATTACATTTTAACTATACTAAAAAGAAATAGAAGGAAAGGTTTCCTCAGAAGCTAGCTAATACCAAAGAATGAATAACAAAGGTCTGTGGTTTGGACAGAGAGTCCATGCTATCTGGTCTGTGGTTGGCCAATAATTGTAAACATTCAAGATGGCCCAAACACAGACACACCTGTTGCATCCCACAGCAGAAGGGAAAAAATCCTAAAGAAAAGATTTTCACAAAGACACGTCTGCAACACTCTCCCTTGACATCCATCAAATCTATCCAGAGTTATGTTCAGGATCACTGTTTGACAGCTTTTCTAATAACATCAGTTCAACTTTGATCCTTTTTTTTCACAAGGACTTCTTCTCTTGCTTTATGCAAACATTGTCTCTGTATTGCTAGTGTGACTGCTTTTCCCCTCTTTAAGAAAGAGGAAATAGAATAGAATATTTCCACTTAAAGGGACCTACAGCGATGATCTAATCCCAGTGCCTGATCAATTCAAGGCTGACCAAAAATTAAAGTATGGTAGTAAGGGCATTGTTCAATTGTCTCTTAAACACTGACAGGCTTAGGCCATCCATCACCTCTCTAGAAAGCCTGTTCCAGAGTTTGTCTACTCTCTTAGTAAAGGAAAGCTTCCTAATGTCCCATCTAAATCTTTCCTTGTGCAGCTCTGAACCATTCCCACGTGTCCTATCACCAGACAGCAGGGACAAGAGATCCACTATAGGGAGAAAACCATTCATTGGAACAAATGAAGAAAAACATTGAAAAGTGCAAGATGTACAGTAATTAACCATGGAGAATAATATGATGTGTAGGTGTTTGAGTCACATTTCTGTCCTCCTTCCCTGCCAAACGAAATTGAGGGAATAGAGCCGAGCTCCTCAGCTGAACATTTTCACAGGTCCTGAGTCAAAGCTGATACTTAAAGAGGATGATACACAAAAGAATTTCTACAGAAAAGCTGGAGACTTAGTGTAACCTTAATCTTATCATAAAGCAGGATGGATTGTTCAATACCTTCTACAACAGAGCCAAGAAAAAGAGCCTTAGCCTCATTTACCATTTAGTGAATATCTGAATGAGTAAATAAGAAGATCAGATCATTAGGGGAGGAATAAGGACAGTTTCTATTGAACCACCCAAGGCTATTTAATTATTTATAATCTCCTTGATTACTAGTGAGAGGGGTCAAATCACTTTTGTAACACATGATTTTTTTATACCATTTTTCAGCTGGCAAGGTAAATGATTATGGCTTTTTCCCTCTAGCTCCAGATGGGCTATAGTTGTTAATGTCTGTTATGTTAATAGAGTATGCAATATTAAGGAATATAAGATATTTATAACAAGTTATAACAGAGCTATGACCCAAACAAATCAGATATAAAATTTTAATGAATTGGTCCCTCAGTCTATTAATTTAGTTGTAGGGTAGAAAGCTAGCAAACATATTTTCTCTCTCAGGCACTACAACTGGAGAAAAACATTAGCCAGGGTCAAACTCTGTTGCACACTACTAAAAGAGAAGAGTATGTCTGAAAGTGAAATAGAGTTTAATTTCAGGAAGATTTCTTAGTAACATCACTAATTAGAAACAAAAAGTAGAACTACTTTTTCCACAAGTTATTTCTCTATGTCACACCTTGTTGACAATACACACCTATAAAAACCAAGAATTTAAAAATCTAGAAAAGATCCTTGATGAATTTGCTATTTTAATGGAGTAATATATGCACAATGTCAGTATTTTCAGTTTCTTCTCAAAACCAAAGAATATCCTTTTGCACATGTGTATACATGCATGTCTAAACACTTACTGGGTTACTGATCCCAAGGAATATTGTGATACATTCTTCAATAAATCCTCCAGACTTTAAAAACTGCTTAGAGATTATACCATGTTTTTTCTAGAAAAAATGCATTCACTTCTGTAGAATTTTTCTACAGCATTTTTATAAAGGTCTTCTAGAAAACACCTAAAGAAATTAATACATTAAAAATACATTATATAAATCATATTGTAAACCCTAACTTATTTTCAGAATCAATCATTTAATGGAAGTTTTGTTTGAGGATTTTTTTAAGAGCTGACTTGCTATCTTATGTCCAGGAATATGTAATAGTTACACAAAAATTCAGTTACCTAACAAATATCCGTCCAACTGTGTGGCTTGCAGTTATGTAAATCTCCAATCCAGATGTTTCATGTTGCTCCTTTCTCTCAATCTCCTTCACTTTAATATTCAAATTTCTTATTTCATCTTTACCTGACTCAATTACCCTTCAGGATAATCTGCCCATACTTATCTATATACCCACTTAATTAATAGCACTGCCATTGCATTATGACTCTCAGAAATGTTACATTGGAAAGTGTTGGAGGTTATTTAATTACACAGCATTAACCATTCATTCCCATGATAATTATATTCCTGTGCACCCCCATGCCCCCATAAATAAACACAGAAAATTGAATTCTCTCTTTTCACTGGCCCTTGATCCCAAACATCAGCTGCAGAACTGCAATCAAACTGGCCCTGAGCCCTGCAGTTCAGTCCGGCCAGTGCACAGTGTCAGGACGGCCCCAGCCCAGGTCTGGGTGAGTCACCTGCAGCCCCTGCTGCTCCCACCGTCACAAGGGCTCCGGGAGCAGCTCCCCATGGCTGCTGGGGCGCAGCGTGGCCAGCACCCACCCCTGAGCCTCACACAGCCTCTGCAGCAGTGCAAAGTAAAAGCTGTGTAAGCAAAAGCTTACCCAGACAGTCGTGCCTCAGTTTGCCTTGTAGTTCTGGGGGCTTTTTCACAGAAACTATGTGGCAGAATGTCACATCCAGACCAAAATGGCTTTCACCTTTTCTTCAGGATATTCTAGAAACACAGCACATTATACTTTATAGCCTAATATATTTGTTGCCCTTTGTGATTCTTGGCCATCTCCAGGATTTTAATTTTTTTTATGTTTCAACTGCCAAATAAACCATTAAAAGCTCCAATAAAAATGAATATTCATGTACTTATAATGCATACTCCTCTACACTACAGAATAACTTACTTTTACTACAGTTCTGCTTTGTATAGGGTGCAATAAAAACAACATCTTGGCATTTTATATTCACATTCTTTCAATTATTTTAATACCATTAATTAAGTTTTAAGTTTACAAGTTAAGTGTTGTTTACTTTTCTGCTTGCCAACACGCAAATACAATATCAAATCTGAGAGTCGAGCTAGGTCATCTGCCTCATGAACAACAGCCAACAGAAGCTGAATCTCTCAGCTCTTTGCTAAATGTGATCTCTGGAAATTCCCAGAGCATTTCCCAGTCAGGAACACTATGCTAGAGGTTTCTGTTTGGAGAAAACTAAAAAGGCAGGAGGAAACTCCTAACATCTACTTTTTTACTTGGTCAAAAATGTATTAAATAGATGCCACACTTTACAAGATTTGGAGGCCTTGTGACTGCTTTCTGTGACATAATTGCTTATTGACATCTCTGTGCTCTGTCTCCCAGTTCTCTTCAAGTATTTCCCCAAAAACACAAAGGATCGATCCCCAGTGTAATCAAGTTAAAATCTTCTGAGAAATGCTTGGAAACAATCTCTCAGTCACTCAACATGGAGAATGTTTTTTGGGGTGGAGAGTAAATCTATCCTAATTTTACCTTGTAACGACAATTTATGAATTTTTTCCACCTTAATATTTGGAAAAATATGAGAACAAGGGAGATTTCCAGCAAACTGTCAGTCAAGCTTGTTGTCCGTCTGCACCACCTGTAGCCACTACCTTGGTGAAGGTTTAATTCAGGATGCCAGGATCCAGACCACTGTGAAGAGATTAAAAGGGAAGAGAGAACCAGAAACTAAGGAACATAGCAGGGTCTGGCTCATGTTTTAAAAACTGCTACATAACAAAAAGGCCTCTTTGGAGAAGCTTCTGGCAGCAGCCACAACATAGAAGCACAGCATGACTGGCAAGGAGAATATTCCCCTTTGCTCAGCACATTCCCTGGTCCATGGCACACAGGACTCAGCTCAGAGCACCACACTTAACTCAGCTGCTTCCACACAAACAGGGAGCAGGAAGTCAAAAGTCACCCTTAAAATACTCAGAAGGAGTGATGAAAATATGTTCCTCATGACAAAACCAGAGCACCTTGGCTCACGCTGGGGCTAAATTGATAACATTACACACCCCCTGTTACATGTAGGAAATTTTAAAGTATCTGGTAAAATCAATTTCTCTCTAAAATATACCATAGAATTCAAAACACTGCCTATATTTCACAAACAGTTTACTTCAAACACAAATATTTTTATCAGATTACACAGTTAACATTCTTCACCACTCTGAGGCAAGACATTTAGCAAGGAAAAAATTAATTTTGTGAACGATGAAACAACAACAACAACCAGTTGCGTTAAAAATCTCATTAAAATTTTTATACTGTGATGAATTAGCAGAAAGGGAAAACATCTGGATAACAATTAAGTTTATCCACTGTTTTCTATCCATTAATCTCAGGGCCTTTGAAATCTACCATAAAGTTCATCCCTGGACTTTATGTATTATAACAGTCATTTTACTGAGAGGTAAACTGGGATACAGAGATATTTTTTCTGTCTCAAGTCTCTTAAAAAAAAAAAGGAAACAATAATGTCAAGAAAAAAAAAAAGCAGAATGAAATCAACAGTTTCTATTCTCTTAGGCATCCCACCACACTCTCCCTCAGGTCTCCCTCAGCTTTATCTGAATGAAACAAAAAGGTATTTGAAGTCGTCCTCCCCAGCTACAAAATGATACATGCAGAGTTACTCCTGCCATCCCTTGTTCTCTTCCCAGTCACACAAGTACTAGACCCGCCACCACTAATTATATAAAGGCTGCATGATCTGTACTGGTTTCAACAACCAGAAAATCTTCCCACTGAGAAGATCCTTATAAATTATGCTAAGCTTTTGTCTTTTTTTTTTGTAAGTACTACCAAAGACAGCCAGGGTACCTTCAGATCTGCAACCACCTCTGTGTGACAGCACACACAAATACTGCTCATATGTAAAAGCAACTACCCACATGCACAAAGCTAAGCCACATTATAGGCTCTACATAAAAAAATAAATAATTTTTTGTTGTTTTTATTATGTTAGTAAAACACTGAAGAATTTCAGGACTGTTCCTAATGCCTGAAGATTTAGTTATCAGGGAACACAAACAACAAAGGGCAAGGAATTCTGTTTATATAAAATTTTCAATATAGGCACACAAAGATTTCCAACCTCTTTTTGATAAAATGCATTACATAGCTAACAATTAATGAAAACTAATAAAACGCTCCCCCATTAGGCATGAAAACCTAGAAAAGCACATCTTTACTCTTACAACCATTTAATAGACCAAACACTGGTCACTGCTTCAGCAAGTGGAAAAAAAGAAATCAATGCACATGTGCTAATCAGAAGCTGGGAGCCACAGGGGCTGCCCAGGAATGCCAAATGCCACAGCTGACACCACCTTTCCTCCACCATCCCAACCCTGGGATAACCCTGATCACTCAGTAAACTTCCCCTCTCTGAGACTGCTGGGATATGGAATACAAGAGATAGAAATAAAACACCCTTTTCTCTTTTTCTCCACTCAGCACAGCCACTCACATAATCACTACCTGCTAGACTTAGATTTAATCCTAATTATGAGCAAACAAAGTCATAATCTGAAAAAGGAATTTTACCATATTAATGCCTATTAGCTCAAAAGAGTCCATTATCTTTTCTCAAAAAAAAAAACAAAAACAAAAAAAAACCAAACAAACAAAAACCCAAAAAAACAACCAACAAACAAGCCTAAAGACTATGGGATTTCTTAACAGCTCTTTTTTCACACTTTACAGGAAAAGAATACAATGCAACAGAATATTTTGTTTTTAAAAGTTGTTTTGTGGAAAAATGGTAAAGAAATTCTACATTTAATCAGCAGGGGAAAGGATTTAAAAGCTGTATGGCACCTGTTTCAAATAACCATCATTTGCAGAAATTCAACAGATTTTTTTATTTTACTTTGATATAGTAATCCAAGCCTTTATGAAGTGTACACTGTTGAATTTTGGATTAAAGCATTACAGCAAGAATTTTAGTTCAGACACAGAGAAGATGGTGAGGCTCATTTTTAATTTTCCATGTATCAGAACGCACAGTAAATAGTGCTGGACAGAAATTCAGGCTGGAAGCAAGTCACAGAAGCATGGCCTTGCTTGAGTACAGTCCAGTACAGTGCATGTATATAGTGTGGCTCTGTATTTTGAGATCATCATTTAGTTTTATGAGCATGACAAGTTGGCTAAAAAGCTGATTTTTTTTCTTTAAGAAAAACAGACACACATTTTCCTTCTGAGCAGGTTGCTTTGTTCATTTTTTATAGTCTTTCAGCCCATCATGAGGGTACTGTTTGATTAAATACAAAGTGATAGCTCTCATTTCTCTTGTTTACAGTGATGATGCCACTTTTTAAAAAACAGTTGACTTGCACTTTACATCACTCTTTCATTAGCACATCTTGCTCCTCCAGGTTACCCTAGCCATCCATCACCCTGAATTGCATGCAGAAATAGTCCTAAAGTCTGATTTTCTATCTTCTCATACCTTCCCAGCTTCCACCACAAAACATGTGAGGCTCTTCTTTTAACTATTAAGGGAGCAGAAGGAGAGGGAAGACATGGGCTTAGTTCTGGCTCTAACTAAATCTTTCACTCTTCTTACCATGTAAGGGAATCATCAAACATTTTAAGGTACTTGTATACAAGTTAGAAAATTAACAAGAAGTTAAAAATTATCTGAAGTGATAGATGTTGTACTTCCATCTGAAACCTATTTCTGTGGTCTGTGTTAGCCCTGAAAAGGGTGAGCTCCATGCTCTGACCCTTGCTGGCCTCTGGGGCCTTCCAAACCTCTCAGAGGGGCAGCTGCCAGCAGAGTCAGACTGGAGAGCCCAGCTTCACTCTCAGGCAGCCACAGCCCCACCATCCCCTTCCCCATCAAACACAACAAACCCTCCTGAAGGCCCTATCCATCTTCATAAACATCACTGAATGAAAAGCTGCTTCCAACCATCTGAGCTCTCTGAAAGCAGCTCAGCAAATGATCCAAGTGCCCACTGATGCCTCACTCCTCCCTTGCAGATGAGCTATTTGGCACCTACCCTGTCAACCCATGTGATTTCACATTTCTGCAGAGCTGGTTTTAGTTTTGAGATGCTCAGCCTTTTCCTCTTAAAGTCTGTCTTTACTAAAGGGGGTTTTTAATGTATTTTTTGCCAGGTGTTATAAAGGTAAAGTATTTCAGGCAGCACCATGACTAACATTAAGAAAATACTGAGTGTATACACCATGTATTCCAGTCTGGCTAGCTTTCAAGAGACAGAACATGTTTGCAAAAATCAGCAATGTCTAACAGAAATAAAAATATCTTTTCAACCAGTGTTAATAAATGATGCATATTTCCTCTGTCAGCAAGTTGTATTTTCTCCTTTTAAACTTTTATAATATCCAAAAGGATATCTAAAATGTAACTCAAGTTAGAATAAATGATGAGCCAAGGAAAATAATGACTATAGGCAATATGGTGACTTGAAGTTCATCACAATGATGACTGCCTAAATGCAATATTTTCAAATTCAAGTGTTCAGCAACTGTTGCATATTTTTCACACTTTAACTGCATATATTTTTAATGTGTTTAGCGATTCTGTAGGAATCAGAAAAAAATAATTGAAGGTTATGGGATAAGTTAATTTGCATCACAGTAACTACAAATTTCAATAGATTTTGCATTGTCAGGCTTTTTCCAACAACACTATTTTAAATTTTTGATAACATTACTGAGAATAAAACCACACACGTAGGAGGGAATAAAGGATGAACCAGACTATCTCTTGCTGAGCTCATATAGCCTCTACAGATGCACTTACTAATGATACAATGATCTTAATGATGCCTACATTTGCTGAATTCTATTTCTCTTCCAAACATATAAACATTGAGATAAAAATTTATTAAATGTGTTTCTTGATTTTTCAGAGAGATATAACAGTTCCATTAATATTGACCATATTTAGAGGAAAAAACCCACCAGAAAGTTATTTTTATTTGTTGCTCTTAAGGAAACTTGGAGCCAAGATCAAAGGGCACTTTGATTTGTTTGAAAGTTGTAAATGATCCATTTCCAGATTTTATAAAGTTAGTGTGCAATCTGTGAGTACTTGTGCCATAATGGAGAAGGAAGGCTCTTCAGCTTCACATGTCAATGCTGTAAACATGTAAATCTGGAAAATATTTTCCAAGCAAGCAGCCATGTGTAAAATTTACAGAACCTGTCATGAAAGAACTGCAGCTGCAGAAGTGCAAACTTCTCACTGCATCTTGAAGAATCCAGATGGGGAGATGTGAGAGATTTTTTTTTTCCACCATGGAGGGTTCCAGCTGGATCGAGTTGTTGGTGCCATCAATTTTTAGAGCAACACTTCACCAAATAATGAAACACTGATTATCCAATCACAAACAACAGAACAGAGGAATCTCTTTAAAAATAAAATAGAAAAAAATCTGAAGCTAATTACACCAGTATGTGAAAAACTGTGGGTTAATTTATGACCGTTTTGCAACATGTCCAGATGTCACTGTGCTGAGACCACCAAAGTTACATTACATGAAACCAAAACCAAAAAAAAAAAGTAAGGAAAAATACCAATTCAGAATTAAAGAGCAATCCAGACATGCTATTGAAAAGCAAAAGGTACAAACCTGAGATTTGAACTATATGCATATACTATATATTCATACTGAGTATGAGGATACATACAAACATGTATCTGTGAGGTTATATAGAATATATACACACAATCCCACTCAGCCACAAAATGACATTCACTTTACAGTCCTTCTGTGGGATCTTAGGTGAAATAAAACTTTGAGCACCTTTTCACCCAAGTGCTTCCACCACTGCAGAGAAATGGGAGAGTAAAGCCTCCCTTCCCCACAATGAAGCCTCTGCCATGCCCAGCATGTTGGACAGGACAGCACCACCAGTTGCTGTAATTAGACACAAAGGACAATTCTAGGACAATTCTGGAGAGGAGTGGTAAGCACACCCCACCATTTTACTGCACACTAACTGCTTATCTTTTCCAGCTCATCTTTTTTGAAGATGCCAGGAAATAGAGACCAATATGCAGCAAAAGCCTTTGCTGTTGCTTTTAGCATCATTGTACCACACCACCCAGCAAAGCTCAGTGCACTAGGAAGAGTTATGAATTAAGAGTTAGTTTTCAGCTGAGAAAAGCTATCACAGCCACAATGTTGTTTTACTAAGTGAGAACGTTGTCAAAAATACGCCAAGGAGTCTTAAATAAAAATCACTATTAAACCACATAGCTAAAAAGATACAATTGTCAAAGCTAACTCCATGACCTCCCTACAATGATTCAGAAAGCCTTGGTCTTTTGATTTAAGTGCATCCCTTGGCGCTGAAGCCAATTGTGGGAGATCATCCGTGCCAACCATCTTTTAAAATCTCCAAAGAACTGTGCGGTATTTGCTTTCTATTTATAGATATATTAAAAACTTCTTAGGATATATTTTAAAATGACATGTATAAACTACCAGATGGCACAGAAAACAATGACAATTTGATGAATATAGAAATCAATGCAACTATTTCTAACACCAGCAGTATGTAATATTTGTGATATGCAATATTCTGGTATAATAACATACACTATTTCAAAATGAAATCTGCACTTAAATGCCAATATCCTCTCCTTCTGGCTTCTCACTTTATGACACTAACATAGGATCTCATTCACCAAGCCAATTGAAATTTTAATAAAAGAAAGCTGGAGTTTCTAATAAACTCCCGCAGCGAGCAGATAATACTAAACATCTTTAGCAGCATGCTGGTTTTTATTATTATTTTAGCTGTATATTAATATGCTAGTATTTGTAAACTCTCTAGTGTCACCAGATTTATTTCAAGAGGCTTCTCCACATTATTCTTTTGTGAGAAATGTGTGTGACAATGAAATAATTTCAGTGGGTCTTTACTATACAGATGTATAAACTGAAGAAGAAAATGCATCTCACCTTAAAAAGGACACTTTGAATATTATTTATTTGCCATTTGGGAAGATGGCATATTGAATTTTCTTGTTAAGGGTAAAATTTTAACAGGAAGACTGTCAGAGCTCACTGTGTGAAGATTTATTACCAATTTTGATACAGATAAATACCTATGCTTTGTCCTGCCTCGGTGCTGCACGCGCAGCCAGGTGAAATGTGCAAAGGATGCGGTGTCCAAGCACAGCCAGGACCCACAATTGTTCCCAGCCAGCAGCAGGCCAGGCAGTTTAAAGAACAATTGCTTTAAGCATTTTTTCAGGCCTCATCAGCTTTACTTGCAGCCCTACAAAAGCTTCTACCAGAGAAGCAGTGGAAGGCATCCCAGCCAAGACCCAAGTTTTTCCTTTCTATCCTGGCAACAAAGAGCCTTTTCCTATGGGATCCAGGCTACCAATGTGCTCAGGCTCCTTTCCTGTCCCACAGGCTTCCAGGAGTTTAGTGCCACTGGCATTAGTGGTTGCAAGAGACCCACTAAAGTCTTTGAAATAGATCCCAAAATGGCTCTTTGTGCTCAGAAGACATAGGGTTAGACATCTAGGAATCAAATTCTCTCCTCTTTTGAGCACAAAAGTCTGTCTACAGTGCCTAATTCAAGCAGGTTGCCTCAAGTATTTGTGTGGCAAATCAATTAGCAGCATGTTTAACAACATATATACAAAACCTTGTACTAATTTTCATAGATATTAAATTTAGCTTTCAGATGCTGAAAACACACATATGCAACTTTCTTATCTCATTTCAGGATAATAGCTGTAATTTTCGATGACAAAAAAAAATTAGTTATTTGATTCCTAAACTGCCTGTACACTACCATTAATTCATTATCTCTTTCATTTTATTAGTTATGTTCTCAAACTCTACAGCACACAAACACTAATTTGAACAGTAACCTACCCTTAAAATGCCAAAGTTTGTATTAATTCTGGCAACTTTAAAAAAATGCATTCATTGGCTTGCAAATGAAATGTATTCATATGAAAAAAATTCCTCCCATACGCTGAAGCAGCTCATCATTAACATTCAAGGAACGTGAACACAGGCTTCATAGAAAACCATTAAAATATAAGGCAGCTTTCAGCCTATTTTAAGAATTTCAGAGAAATTTTGCATTCTCTTTCCCATGATGCCATGGTGATGTCAGGCTGCATTTCAAATAAAATGACAATGAAATCATTTCATTTCCATGCAATGTGCAAAAAAAAAAAAGTCAATTTTTCTCTTGGCAAACTGAAGTCTGAAGTAATTAAGCACTGCTGTGTGGGTGGCAGCTTCTTCTCTGAAGTCAGCCTGAGATAATTACCATGTTAAAGTCAAAACATCATGTGCTGTGCTGATAGATAGATGGATGGAGAGATTGGGCATTTATTAAATGATCCATTTTGTTATGCTCCCTGGGAAATGTGCCATTGATGCCAATTAAAAATATATATTCCAAGTATTTCTAAGTAATGAAACTTCTATTCAGTAAATTAAATTTATTATTTACTGATCATGAAGTACTTAAAGACATAAAAAAATCTGGACAGATAAAATCTAGGAGGAGAATTACATACTTTATGAAGTTTACAAGCCCCTCATTACCTGATTGCCAGTCAAAAAATGTGTTCTATAGCACCACTTTTAACTAAGATACCAAGCTATTTCCCATTCAAGAAAAAATCCCTAAATAAGGTGGAAATACAACAGATAAAAATCATCTAAGACTTCTAAATTCACATATATTCTATTGTATAAAAAGGTCTCTTTCAATGTTAATAATAAACTCTCTCAGCATAAATTTATAATTAAATGTCTTCAAGCCGACATTTTTTGGTGTCAGAAAAGTAAATGGACCAAAACTGAGGCATACCAGCAATGATTAATAGGTGCTATTTGTTGAGATGCCTCACAGTGAGGCTTAGCACGATAAAAACACCAAAAGAATTCCATATGTAACAAGTTTTACACATGTGTTACCAACACTGTCTTTAGTGCCTACTCCCATCACTGCAGCAGTGAAAAGTTTCCACTATCAGGATGTGAAGGAAATGCTTCCTCTAGCATTTAAAGGGAGCAGTTTTTATGCATTGGGTTTGGATTTCATTTGCAGCGACTTCAGAGCACATCCACCTGCACCAATACCAGTTTAGGTACCATTAGAAGACATTTGTGTCATGCTTTCATAACCAAGGGCCAAAGGCAAGGGTTTGCTATCAGAAGCATTACAAAAAGAGATGACCTTCCATTCTACCTACTCTGCAGGTTATGTTTGATCTCATTTAAATGCCTCGAATAAGATTTACTCTTCACTGTTGCTATGATAAAGGTCACAGAACTGAAATAGTGTCTTTTTAAAATTAAGGACAGGAATTTCTGAGACTCTGAAGAAGGTTTTTTTTCATATTCACCAAACATAAATGAATGTCATAAGAAAAAACATGTGCACTGATAATAAAATGCTAATTTATTTTCTCAGCAAGAAATAAAAATAATCAATATTTTATCTCTAATATTAGATTTAGGTCTTGCTCTGAAGCACCTTGCTCAAGGTACTCAGATTCCAGAGAGGCCAGCATTTGAGTAAGCCCAGTATTTGTGTTACTGTTGACAGAAAA
This sequence comes from Agelaius tricolor, assembly GCF_023055355.1. Lineage (NCBI taxonomy): Eukaryota > Metazoa > Chordata > Aves > Passeriformes > Icteridae > Agelaius > Agelaius tricolor. Next base: position 17,255,707 of record NW_027269271.1, on the reverse strand, counting down.
CTGACAGACAATCTTAAGACCTTTCTGTTTAACAGATTTAAGCTAAAAATCCCAGGCTGAGTGAAGCTTTAAAATTATCCTGAGAAAAGTTTAAGAATCTGTAAGGGCTCAGCCTCACAGCAACTATAATCCAAATATATGACTTGCAACAGCAGAATTTATTCAGAGTTTGCATAGTATTTTCAACAGACAATTTTCAATACCAGCATAATTCAATTTTTAATGTGTTTATAAAACATGTAGCTTTCATCATACTAACATGCACATATCGTTCCTAGCTCTTAGGAGATATTAAGCACAATGGCACAGAGCTATGAGAATTAAAAGTTAAAAAAAGGGGGGAAATGGTTCTGCAAAACAGTATAAGGGGGGAACACACCCAGCCTCAGACTTATCAAAATTTCTCTCATTCTCCATAAACACAGGAGTCTTGACAACAGGCCTCCGGAAAATAATCCTGTAGCATGCTATAAATGCAAGCACCGACACTATCCAGTTCTTTTCACAGGAATGCTACCTCACCTCCAATAAAGCTTGAATCCTGTTTCACATCCCCCCTACCTGTCTCCCAGCTGGGGCTAGGCAGGGATGGGGGTGGTGGGAGTGCACAGACACCTCCACAGCTCAGGTGTGCAGAATGGCCCAGGAAGAAGCCAGGTTTGCAAAGCCTTCCTGGAGCAGCGTACAGCGAAGACAGAGATCTGAACAGTTTTAAATCAGAGAGCTACTTGCTCTCTTCAACAGGCTCATTTTCTTTTTCTTTATTTTTTCAATAAGCACAGCTATTCATCAGTTACTTGAAATGCTATAGTCTTATATGATTTTAGAACAAATGTAATATGTATTTGCTAAATCATCACCATAACTGATATGAGGACTTTATAGTGCCTGCACAAGTACTCATTCCTACAGCATTCTGCCACTGAAACATCTTTTTTTAAATGCAGAAATATTTTCAATTTGTAGAGAAGGACACCAAGGCTCAAAGAAATAGGATAATTTGTCAACTGTTGCAAAAGAAAAGTCAGTACATGAAGCAGGCAGACAGCAGAAGTGTCCTAAATACCAACATCCATGACCTCTTGAAACCTCAGGTCAGGGTTCCTTCCCTCATTTATCCACCTGACACCCCTCAACAGTCACACCAGCTAAGTGAGCATCTCAGCAGATCCAAGGATCTCTGTGAGTGTTGCAGAGCACACAGACATGTAACTTCCTCAGCTGCCACAGGCACAATTTTACTTTATTCTGTCTTACAGTGCAACACGTCTTTGTAGAGGACTACTGCACAAAGCAGAGAATTCTCTAAAAACCCAGGGATTCATTTCAACCATGAGAGTGGAAATTCAGGACAAGTAACAGGTTACCAGGTACTAACTTGCCTCCAGCACATAATTAACCGTTTCAGTGTTGAACAAGAGATGAGAAAAGTGAGACAACAGATGTTGCATGTTTGGGCTGAAGACTGAAGAAATTCTCCTGCAACTTAAAGCGGAAGACCAAGAGCACAGCACGCATGGCAAGAAAAATTGAGAGCTTCAACTGAATGTACTTTTACAATAACCAGCATTGTACATTAGTAGTTCTATTTATAATAACAACACTACAGGTGCTCAGGAGAGTGTTACTTTGTTATGTTACTTGCAATTATGTTTTGTTGTAACCCATAAATCTGTCAAAACAAAGAAAGCAATTAGGAATTTCCACATGAACAGGCAAGGCTGCTCCTTCCCACACAAATGGTGCAAGTAAACACCTTAACCCATGTGCCTGGTGGGGATTAGGCACCGAAACCTCCTCCTGCCTACTGCTGCCAAGTTTTGTGCTGCTCCATGTGTAACACTTTTATGCCAATTATCAAATGAATGGATTTTCAGTTACAAATAATCTGCATATTAACTAGGAACTTTAGTACAGACTAAGCAATAAAAGAAGTACCAAAAAAATTAAAAAAAAAAAAAAAACATGCAGGAGGAGCATATGCTTATTACATAAAATCTAAGGGCAAGAGGTAGCTGGGAGGAAAATGTCTCGAGGGGAATCTGAGGCACAGTCAGAGGTCTGTCACCATCACCATCCCTCTCATGAACAAAGTCCCTGTTTGTCCTTGGTGCCAGGTTCTTCTCCTCTTGCAGCTTTCAGGGGAGCAGCAAGAGGAAGAGCTGCAAGAAGTGGCCATATGGCTCCCAGCACATCAAGCATCAGTGAGCTCCCGATGGCAAGCTGCAGGGATGGCAAAGTGGCCAGCTCATGGGTTCTCTGCCACAGAGACAAAATACAATTTTCCGGCAGCCCAGCTGCAGGAACAGAAAAGTGATTATTTTTTCTATTGATAAAAAATAATACATATGAAAATGTGTGCAAATTTTAAAAACCTGACACCCTGGAAGCAGGGACGGCAAGGGGCTTGAAAGCAGTAAGAGGCCAGTTACAGAGAGATAAACAGAAAAATGTTGTTTTGCATCCATTTTCCAGGTATTTTTGAAAATTTCAGTTATCAGATAGAAATACACAGCCAGGTAGATTGGGTAGTTTCATCCAGTTTTAGAAAGGTCCATATCAGTTCCAACAGTCAAATTTTCATTTTAAAACATTTTAATAGTTAAAAAACTGGACTCCATACAATTGTATTTCTTACAATTAGCAGTTAAAAATCTCAATTAAAAAAGCATTTCATTTTGATGACTATAATTTAGCTTTTCCCTTGCCATAAATAAGGTAAGTGCTCAGAAATGTTTAGAAGTACTGTGTCTTTTGTATTGTACAAGGCACAATATTTGTATTCTTGAAGACAGAGTGACATCTAAAGGGATTCTGAAATACTCGAATCCTGCTCACAGAATCCAAACTGACAAAGTCAAGGGCATGTCATATTTTTGAAAACTGATGAGTTTTCAGGTTTGCTGTGGTTGATTGTCCCAAGTAACCATGAAAAGAGGATCAAATTCCAATTTTAATGACATGCCTCAGGGTGCCCTCAGGACAACTGCCATTTTTATCTTAGATTCTGCAGGTCCTCAGTGAACAAAAGAGGGAAATCAGCTTTGAATGGATTCCTTGCACTGTTGTCAAAAGTAATCCAACTGTTCTAAATATCTACATCCTAAAATACTTTCTTACAGCACTTCTTACTAACCTGAAGTATTTAGAAAGCAGAATATGTAAATGGCATTTTTAGCTGCCAATTCTCCAAGCAGATCCCTTGCTCCCTAACCAATAGTTATTATAACTAGAGTCTTTCATAACTGGAACCTCTCTCCAATACACTCTCAAGAAAAATCAAAATACAGAATGTATGTCTAGTTTTGGGAGCCAGGGTGGTATTTTCATGCATACAAATACTTCTACCATATGTTAGAAATATTTCTTAAATTATATTTTTCTGTATGTGTTCCTGAACATAAAAACCAATTTAGGATTTAAAAAATCAACATCAGTTTATACTATCAAAGACAACAGTGCAGCAGAAATGTACAGCCTGCATGTGGGAATGATGAGTTCAGTACCTTTACAATGGGGCTTTATTTCATTCTCCCACTAAGCATCTTCCTGAACTCAATAACAGGGAAAAAAAAAATCCTACATTAAAAACATATTTTCTCCTCTTGAGCTGAAATCATAGTAAACTCTTGTGAATTCCTTTCTAGGAACTTGCCCCAATGAACTACTTAAATATGGCTCAGCAGCAAAGCACTAGCAAGCTGACTTAACTCTTTCTGGCTAAAAAGAATTTACCTCAGCTTTGAAGACACATACTTACTAAAGGAAAAAAAAAACCACAAGTATTTAATCAGCAAAAACAAAGTGGTCATAGCAAACTTATGTTTAGATAACAGCATAGAAAGCAGCTCTGGAAACCTATTCAAAAGAATTTATGAATCAATTGTAGGCAAGTGGGTTCTTCTGCCTTAATCATACAATCACATAATTGATTTAGTTTTCTGGTTTGTTGTTTGATTTTTTTTTTTTTTAATAAACTCAGTAATGCTAAACTTTACCAGAACTACAGTATTCCCTTTTCAAGTCAGGAGTAGCTGGCAAGGCTAATGTAAAACAAAAAGTGGGACCTGAAGCTCTCAGACAATAAATAATGACAGATCCTTTCACCAAGTCTTAATCAAGGAGATTAAAGCAACATGTAACTCTAGATGCATGTTAATAAAACAAGTGGTGAAAAACAATAAATGGAACATACAGAGAGATAGCTATCTCTGTGCTTCAATTAGTCTTCGTGAACAGTCTTTTTTTCTTCCTCCCCCAGCACTTTCAAACATATTGTAACTGACTTAATTTTTTGATGATTTTCAAAAGAAGACTTCACATAAAGAGGAACATTGCAGTTTTTCTTTAAAATAATTATTCAATCCAGTACCATTTTTTTGGTTATATATTTAAAATGATCTGTGGTTTGTGCTGGTTTTGGGCGCCATTCAGATCCTGACCAGCTTTCCAAGGTGATGCAGGTTTTCACCCCATCTGCTATGGTACTGATAAGAATTCCCAGACAGACAGACACGGCTGTAAAGCCTTGAAGAGAGAACAGAATTAGAATGGTCTTTATTAGACCACAGATCAGTGTCTATAGCTGCAAAGAAATTCATTTGCACTATATCTACAATGCAGTTTGAACTTTTCCTTTGTTTGGCAAAGAACATCAAGTCTGATTTAACAATTCTCTTTGTGGCTTTGCTTTTCTGTCTACAGCTTTGTCTATTTACAAAGGATGGATACACAAAAACTTCTGGTAAAGTATTAAAAAAACTATCACTATACATGCTTGTAGAGAATTGAGGAAAACTGCATTAATAGAAAGAATAAGTTATAAAAATCTCTCTGCACAATAAAGTCATGACAATGTCAGCTGCTAGCATTTTATAAGTCATGGTCATTTATTTCAATAAGGAAAAATACAAACCTCATTCTGCATCAAGAAAGCAGCGTTTAGCTTTCCAAGTAATATTGTGAAAGTAAAAGTTGGTATCCACAAAGCTGAATAAGAAATGTTATGAACTGCTTACAAGTAGCACACCCTGTACAATTGACCTGTTGTCAATACTGACATGACATTTCGTTCCTGAAGTATTCCAAGTTAATAACATTCACAACTAAAACAAAAGTTCTGTTTGTTTGGCAGCAGCAAACTGGAGTCTTGATAGAGACCTGGACTGCACTGGGAGAGGTCCTCTCCAGACCACCTCCTTTGAACACCTCAATGTAGAACAAGAAGCAAGCAAGGAACAGAAAGCAGAGCAACCCAGATCTGCTCCAGCTCAGTGGCAGGGAAGGGGTTCCTGGTTCCCCTGTAGGTCACACAGCTTCTTCTTGAGCCCACAAAAAGTAACACAGGGCTCATCTGATGGAGGAAAAGAAGCAGCCATGTGGGCAATGCAAAATGCATTGACATTGCATTGCATATACAGATTGAGAATATTTTTTCCAACTCAGAACTTTAGTTTGGAAGATTTATATCTTAACTTTTTTTTTCTTTGATTGTTCTTTCTCTATTAACATTTAAAGGAAATAAATTGCTATGGAGTAGATCAACTGGTGTTCCTGTTTTGATTTTTTATGAGGATGTCTGCAGGAAAAGTATCCACCCCTAATTCCTTGCAATTACTGAATTTTGAAATGTAAAAAATTAGCTGCAGGGGTTTTTTTTTAATCAAACATTCTTTAACCAGATGTGGGGTTTGTTCATTTGATATATTATATATGCATATATTTAGCAATTCTTTTGTAAAGGGTAAAGAGTCTAAAAAAATAATGTATTCAGTTCACAGTAGAATGACTCCCAGACACAAAATCTCCAATATTCAGCTATTTCTGCTACAGCTTATGAACATATCAGTTTCAGAAGAAGAAAAAGAACAAGTTCAAATAACTAAACAATTGATCAGGGAACAAACGAACATAGAAAATAAGACAACAGCAAAAATTAAGTAAATATACTCGAGAACATCTCTTGTGTGCATGGAAGCAGAAACAAACTTCATTTTTTTGTGAATGTCCAGTTTTCTCCTCTGAGCACTCTGCTGCCACAATATCCCCCCTTCCCCAATTTTTCTACATAAATATTCAGATTATAAATTACCTAGAGCCAGGAAGAACTACTCAGTTCCTCCCAGCTACACATCCCTGTGTCTGGATGCGCAGAGAGAACGGGCAACAAGGACAGGCATGCAAAATCATTATACTTAGAAATATTTGAGGAAATGGACAGAAATAGACACTCTTTGCTCAATCTCCCTCTACTTCTACTCAATATGTGCTGTGTTGCTGAAGCATAAAGAGAGAAAAGCAGAGACAGAGGGTACTCCCACATTCAATCCATGCTCCAAACAGCCACAGCATTTATTGCCTCAGCACGCTCCTGCCCTGTCCTTCTGGAGGGACACCCTTCCACTCACAGCCAGGAGCAAAGACACAGGAGCAATGCCCAGCCATTGTCAGAGCAACAGACCCTCTTCCTAGATATCCAAGACATTTTTATCTCTCATTTCAGTGCATAATTAAATAAACAGCTCTATCAGGAAGGGTTGTGAGAAAGCCATAAGAGAACACCATACCACAAATGATAAATGATGGTCATCTTGGAAGGTCTCCAAGCCAGAGACATCCCAGTTAGACAGAGAACCTCTCTAACATAGAGGAGGAAAGTGCCACACTTCCCCCAGTTCTGTGTGGAGCTCATTTCAGTTCAGATTCCACATCAAACACAAAAAATAATGTAAATTTAAAATCTAGCTACATTCCAAAAACTAATATAACAATAATGGTTTAAAACGGTATATTAGAAAAATTCAAATTTACCAGTATCACTTGCTTAGAACTATAGATAGTTCTAAGATAGATGTTTCTAACTTCTCAACTAAATAAAAGAAGTAGTGATTAAGTGATGACAGTAATTTACATAGGACTATTTTTTCCAGAATTTCATGCAACTCTTTTTATAGTAGGCTCAGTAACTCTGATGTTTACAGATCAAGATGAAAGTTAACCAAAACCAGCTATTCCAAAACCAGATATTCCTAATCCTAAAGCTTGTTTTAAATTACACATGTATTTCAATTCACATGCTCACTCATTGAAAACTGAGATATCAACATGTTACTCTGACATTTCAGGCAATCCAAGAAAAAGAAATGAACACAGCTCTTTAGGAACACCTTGAGTATAGGAAATACACTGGAAAGAACCTCCTAGATTATTTAGTGATTGCTGTAACACCATACAGATATATGCACATACCAACAATGACACATGATGGGAAGGACTTTTTCCTTTCCAGTTTAATTGAAGGCTGCTCTGAGCTTTGTGGTTTTGGGAACCCTAACCCTAGGCAGAACCCTAACCCTAACCCTAGGTAGTAAAAGCAGCACTGGGCTAAGGCTGGTTGGAAGGAGAAAGCTGTGGAGGAAGCCACATTGTGGCAGTTCTGTTTTCCCCTCAGCATGCCTTTCACAGCTGCAGTGTGCTTGGGGCTCTGGGCTTTGTGGTTTTCAGAAACCTAACCCCAGGCTCCCTCCCCACCTTTCTTCTTGGCACCTGCCTCATCCCCATGTGCCTTTTTCTGTCTCAACTAGGGTTAGGGTTTTGCCTAGGGTTAGGATTACAGCATTTTCTAATTCAGAATTTTATAATATTTTATGTAGAGCAATAAAGCATTATTCTCTCCAGTTTATGAACATGGAAACTGAAGAACATAAGTCAGCTTATACAGTTTCACACAAGCAGATGTAAAGAAGCAGACTCCAGTTCTCTTGATCACAAAATCTCTCATTTTCATTTAATGATCTTGACTCCCAGATGCAGAGAGATATTATACTGCCTTTGGCCAAATCCAGATTTTCATAACTAAGCAGAATGTGGATCCAAATGTATAAGGAATTGCTTCCTCAGTAAAAAAATATTATTTAAGATATAAAAATGCAAAAACGTTATTTTAAACATCACACAGTTTGGAAAAATCCTTTTTTTAGCAAAGGAGAGGGGTTTTCCTTCCTGCCTCACCCTCTACAATCTCAGTATATACATTCAAGATGAGGTACTAATTTGGGTACTTGAAATTTTATAAATTATGGAAGATGCAAGAAGCCGGCAGCATGGGAAATCTGGGGGTGTGAAGCATAAATCAATGGGCACTTTCAACATTTGTGCAACTAGAAACATCTCTAAGAATGGCACAGTGAGCTGGGCAGGTGAGCCCTAACATGGAAATACATGGGAGGAAAAAAGTTGCAGGACAGTTTCCAAGCCACATTTCATGGGTAACCCTGTACTTGCAGAAGGTGTCAGCACTGTTAATAGTCAAGAGACATTAAGGCAAGAGTGAGCACAAAGGACAGCAGAAGGCAAAGCATGATGCTGTCCACAGCACAGCACTTGTTCAGCACTGCCACCAGCAGACCTGCAAAGACTGGAAAAATACTGCTGTGATTTCATTTGGCCCACTTAAAGATTTGGAGGAAACAGAACTACAGCTTTATTTAATGTTCTAAACTGCTCTCTGTGTATGAGGAGATTGGACAGCCATGCCAGTTAGTGTTCAATCTGCAGATTATGTTTATGTGAGCTTACATCTTTTTAATGCAGCACAGTCACACTTAGAGCAGTTTGCAGCTTCCCCAGGAAACCATTGGAAATGGGACCTGTGCCCAACTGTTTTTATCCCAGTTAAGTAAATAAATGAAATATGCTAATTAGCACCCTATTAGTTCACAGCAGGGAGTAATCCAGGGTACCTTTATTGGAAATTATTCTGTCATTCAGGAAGCTGCTCTGTAAGAGAATGCAAACTGGCCCAATTCCCTCTTTTTAAAAATGGTGGATGTCATCCAAATAATGGAAACGCCACTAAACACAATATGTAGGACACAGTGGTGTTGCATGAAACCTGCTTTCAGTCTCCCAAGAGTCTGGCCTAGAGATATGCTGGCAAATCCCCCACTAGAGATGCTGTCTGCATTTAGATTGAGGGGTTGTTTTGTCAAGCACACTTTTAAGCACATAGCTTATTTTCCTCCCTACAACTGGCATTTCATTGCTCCAGAATACTCTCTGAACTTATTACAAATCCATATTAATGTTGACTTTATTTTGGTCTTACTTGCCAGAAATACTGAGGCTGGAACACACCAGAGCTACATCTCCACAGAACAGGAAAATCTGACATTAAAAAAGTCATAAATTCCATAATCAGTATTTTCATCCTGCAAGAAATAAAAATGTTGTTTTTTCATAATTTATATAAAATATATTGTTTAAGTGGATGTAATTATAGATATTTTACCTCTTTGCTAACAAAGTAGAGTTACCAGCCTGGTTAGTGCAGATCTTTAAATCAGCCTGGCAACAAGATGACATTGAAAGTAATGCAGGCACTGATAAAAAAAAGCTTAATAAAAAAGTAGCATGTTTTCCAATCCAGTCTTTCAGAAACACCCATTTTCAAAGAGCTTTGGGGCTTTTGGGGATTAGACACTGTGACACATCTGTCAGGCTGCCAGTAAGCATGTCAAAATCTCCATCATGGTTTGAGTTATGCAATGACGCTTACTTATGTTATAGAGATACCAGTAGCACACCTTTCTTTTGTTATCAAATTTATATAAAAAGTTACAGGGATTACCTTGGATTTTCTGCCTGCCATTTAAACCAGAGAGGGACTTCAGTTTTTATTCTGCTGAGCAGAAAGGCAGTTTTGAATGAGTTCCCTGTAAAACTTCTAGGTCTTCCTTCTGAAAAGGGCTACATTCAAGCATTATTATATTGCATAGATTTAAGGCTCAAAATAATTTTTTTTGTATTAAAAATGTCACAATTTATAGCAAGCAATTTTGGTTTTATTTAAGCAGTTGAATCTTTCAATTGACATAGGATCCAGTTTTGTTTTGTATGAATTATAGTCTTAATTCATTAATAAAGTTGTGTTGCTCATGTTCACTATAGATCCTGCCACAGTTATTTAATCCTGATATCCATTTACAACATAATTGCTGCATTTATATACATGAGTGCTAGCCACTGGAACCAGTATTTCAAATTTCAAAGGGTCCATTTTAAAGTTGGGAAATTCAGATTAAGAAAAGGAAAGCAACGAGACCTTGAGCAGCACACCACGGTCCTCTAGCATTTCAAATCTACACTAAATACTCCTTCAAAAGGGAATTTTTCTAGCATAAAAAGAGGACCATACTACCATTCAAGTGGCTAATGCAATAAGGGTCTCCTGACTTCAGTTTAGCAGTGCCAGTTAGATCACCCAGGTCTTGCTGATGCTGCCAGGAAGGATAGTTTTACTCTGTATGCTTGGGATCCCTGAGAGAATGTGGCTCCAATTCTCAGGGATCCTCTCCTTTAATATCTAATAATATTGTGCGTTGTGCATCCAGGACTGTTCACAAACATGCCCAGTGGGTTTGGTCAAGATAAATTTATTTTATTTTTATTTTTCCTTTACAACTGAGATGCTAAGGCCTTCACTGAAAACTAAAGAGGTAACATCAGTGACTCACAGCATGATGTGACTGGACTCAAAGGACTATTTACAGATCTGTAGAGAATTTATAACACATAGATCTTTCTTCTGGGAATAACCCTTTTTATCATTAGAATACATGCTTTCCCTCATGCAGAATAAGACCCTGGGATTTCTCAATACAGTACAAAAGCTCAGAGCCCCTGAAACATGACACAAAAGAGGGTGGCATTTAGGTAAATGGAGGAGTAAAGATAACAGCAGCCCTGACACAGAACCTGCTGGTGCAAAACCCACCTGTGGAGTACCCTGTATGAGGGTATGAACTCGGAGCAGATCCGAGCCCATCTGTTCCCTACACTACTGGCAAATGTTCACCAAGGAAGGACTAAAAGGCTACATGTGTCTCCCCAGTAGTTGGTATCATTGACTCAGCATCAGAGAGTACCAGAACAACCCCAAAGTCAGGAGGACTGAAACACTGCACTGCTTGCAAGGAGACACCATGGTCAGTTTAGCATTTATCTGCTCCAGTAACTGTGGAACACGTAGTTGAGTACGTCTGCTACATACATTTATTTAACCTGTTGAAAAGTCATGTGGAGAAGAGAATGAGCTCTGAATGCTTTTACACATTTACAGTTGCTGGGAAAAACATTTGCCTTTAAATCCACATGTTCAATATATCCATCTCACTTTGAGTCTGGCCTTCTTAAAAGAAAATTCACAGCCTGGCATTGGGGATGAAAAAAAACTGAGAGAAAAATCCCTATTGACACATTAAATCAGACATGTTTGCAGGGCCGCCTGAGACAGCAATTACTCTGCTGCAGCTTCTGTGGACAGATTACAGCAGAAAACACTGACTGCTACCAGGTAATTCTACCTGCTAATTACTTGGGAAGACTCAGGTACTAAAATGACCTGAATGTTTTCACGGGTCCTGGGACCCATTAAAGGAAAGAACTTTCAAAAGCCACATAGTGATGCTGACAGGAACTCTGGAGCTGTTGAAAATCCATCAAAAATATTCTTACAGTATAATGATTAGAGTTTCAGTCAGCCCCAATCTGTGCAGACATTCACATTTCTCAGCAGTTATAACAAAAAGAAGTGCATTAATGGGGTGGTGATTTTTTTTTTCCCCCATATATTTTTTTAAAATTTTTCCTTTTTTTTTTTTTTCCTTCCAATTCTGACTAAAAAGTGCCTGCAGCCCCTGATGTGTGTGCAACACACAGAGCCTCAAGCACAAACCGACCCAGCACAGAGGTGGCTTTGCTCCTGCAGAATGGCCTGGTTTGCCTTGCACTGTGGGCCCTGTGAAGGGGTGTCCCCAGTGGCACAGTAAGCTCTGGCACCACTCTGAGCCTCCAGGACTTGGGCAGCACACATGGCAGGAGCTGGAGCTCCAGCACTGCTCAAAAGGGAATGCTGGGGGGAATAAAACGGTTGGAATTGTCACAGCCCAACCGTGAACTCCCCACAGAGGTGATGACTTGCAGTTTTTTCTGCCATGCTGAAACAATACCTACAAATGTCAGAATTGGGAACCCAAGTTGCAAACAGCTTTCTCCTGCAGCAATAAGCTTCCTAACTCTCCTACCAAGAATGCTCTGGTGGTCAGAACATCTTCTTTCTTTGACAACTATTCACCAAAAGCACTGTTAACCACTGAATGTCCAAAAAGAGCCCCAGACCAAGGTGCAAGCATCTTTTTATCCTGAAAAAGGTTCTGCATGCGATTACCAAGGCAGAAAAAAACACACAGAAAGCATAAGGAAGCTTTGTGTAAATAAATCTGCATCTACCACCACTTTCCAGCAAGCACATGTACCCCATGGAGGTCTGGGGTTGTCCAGTGTCAGGCAATAAATCAGGCTGAGGTATCCTCAGGCCAGGAGCACACAGCAAATATTAGACACACTGTTAAGTTCACATTTATAAGCAGCATTTCTTTCAGTGTCTTCTACCATACAAAGGTAAGTGGAAAATTTTGTCAGAGCTCCAATACACAGGCAAAGCCCAGATAATCCAGGAGCCAGAAAATCTGCATTTCACATCTAAAAATTCAAATCTTCTATGACAAAGACAACCTGCCATTTGCCATTCTGTAAGAATTTGGGTATAATTAAATACTGCTAGAGATGCAAGGAAAGATGTGTTATTTCCTGTGAGGAAAAAAGGGTGACTTAGAGGTTTTTAATATTATAGTTATTGCTTTTCAGAAAGTCTCCTCAGGAAACATCAGAAAATCCCTTCTCTCCAAATAGACAAGCCTAAAATTACAGATTCATTAAATCGGTGTGTGGGTAAGAAGTTTCTTCATATAGTATCACTATGTTTAAAACAGAAAAAACACAACCTCCTTTCATCTGGTGAGGCTGAGCAATCTGTAAAAAAAGAGAATATATAAACAAAGCACACTGCTCCCTGGTACAGATTTTGCTGTCAAAACTTGCTCCTGCCCAGGGTCCATTTCCCAGTCCTACCTGCATTTAAACTACCACCATCCCAAACTGTTATTTTGGGGTTGCATTAAACACATCAGGATGCACTTATTTAGTCAGCAGTGATGCCACCAGCCTTTTAGGTTGACACCAAAAACATCTGATCAAGGCTCTGCTACAGAATTTAATCCACTAGGCAGCTGCCTAACACGTGAAAATATTCTCTACACTGTGTGTCTTACTATTCACTTTACTATATCAACAAAGAGTCCATTAATCTTTTTTTTTGAGATTATAGCATACATGAAATTATTAAGAACGGTGCAGCAAGAACATTAAATAAACAAGTTGAGAATTGTGAGATATATATATGTGTGTGTGTGTATGTATATATATTAGTTTAGGTCAACCTGGTTATCATCTAGTGAATGTAACAAAACAAGTATGGAGTAAACACTTCCATAAATACTTTGAATTGCACTAATCTGCCTATTCCATCAGACTAATCTAATTTATCTGAGCCAGTAAACCAAGAAAAAATGTGAGCTACTCACATTTTCCCACAAATAATATCCCTTCCCATTGTCTGTGACCACCAAAACTCTTGGCTGCATTTAACCAGATTTTGGTAAACATCACCATTAAGAATGATTTTTTTCTCCTCCAGACTTTGCTTTTCTTCTGTAAAATGAGCAGCAATTATCAACATGTGAATTCTCCAGCTAGAAAGGGAACCAGGTGTCCAAATCAGGACTCAATGGAAGCTGATAATTATGTATGTCTAGAGATTCTCTGGTTTGGTGGATTTTGTTACCTCCAGAGCCAACACACAACTCCTGATAACAAGGCACAGAGGCAGCAGCTGCCCTCTGGCTCTGTACTTCTGTGGAGATGCAAACCACTTGATGACAGCTTTAACAAAGCTGGATTTTTAGATTCTTGCTTATGACTATACCTTGCTTCAACAAGGTGCTCAGATCTGATGCTGTTTTCAACAGGACAACAGTCTCACCAGAAACAAAGATCACAGGGCCTTGAAGTTAAAGCTGTGCTCGAGGCCTTGCTCGGTGGCTGCTCCTCCTGACAGTGCTCGGCATGCCAGAGCAGCTCCTGCAGGGGTGCAGGGGGGGCTGCACATGGGCTCCTGCAGAGGGAGCTGCACATGGGCTCCTGCAGGGGTGCAGGGGAGGCTGCACATGGGCTCCTGCAGGGGTGCAGGGGAGGCTGCACATGGGCTCCTGCAGGGGTGCAGAGGGAGCTGCACATGGGCTCCTGCAGGGGGGGCTGCACATGGGCTCCTGCAGGGGGGGCTGCACATGGGCTCCTGCAGGGGTGCAGGGGGAGCTGCACATGGGCTCCTGCAGGGGGGGCTGCACATGGGCTCCTGCAGGGGTGCAGGGGGAGCTGCACATGGGCTCCTGCAGGGGAGGCTGCACATGGGCTCCTGCAGGGGTGCAGGGGGAGATGCACATGGGCTCCTGCAGAGGGAGCTGCGCATGGGCTCCTGCAGGGGTGCAGGGGGAGCTGCACATGCAGTGAGCTGCACACTGCAGATATGCTGAGGAAACAGAAGGATCCTCCTGATGCATCTGTGAGTACAGGACAGGCAGATTTGTTTCCCTAAAAGTTGTGCCAAGTTTCAGTAGTGATCTGTAAGAAAATTATTTTGTTTCTAGGCTCTGTTACTGATATATAATCAGCAGATAATACTTGCACAACATTTCACCAACTTGTGGAATATTGCAAACATTAATATCCATAGAGCACAATGAGCAGGGGACTGAGAAGACTTACTAATGCTACTTCAAGACCACCCCCAGTGGCTCATTAGCAGTTGACTTTACAGTTATACATGCAATTTTCCACAAGGGCCACCTCCTAGGGAAAACAGATGGTGAGAAAGAGCCTTCTTTCCCCTTACCACCATCCCTGCAAAGAAGTAACTTCTCTATTTTGACAGGTAGTTTCCCACAATTAACATTTAACTTCTCAAAAAGAAAAAAGTATTGGCATGTCTTGGGCAAATAAACAGCTATACCCAGGAGAAACTAACACATTCAAAACAAAAGGGATTTTCTATATTTGAAAAATTATATATCTATTTTTGGCCCTTTTTTTTTGGTCCTTTCAGGAAGCTTGTAAACATTAGAGACATATTTGGTCAGTGCTTCAGTTGGATGGTAACATGTTTCTGTAGAAAAACAAATGAAATGATGACAAATGAAATTAATTTTTATATCTCTCATTGGTTTATGTATTTCTTGGCTTTTCCAATTTTGTTCTCGCAGATGTCCAGGAAGGAAAAGAACTAAAATGTGTAGCTAGTTCCAGCAGCACAATTCTGCCTCTGACACAGCTCAAATAAAACTGTGTCATATATAAATATTTTACTGAGGCCATGGATAACTTTTGTTCCACATCATGGCACTGGTCCTAATGTCAGGGAGGACAAGTAAGGCTCATGGTCCTCCTTTCACTATGCAATAATATTTATCTGTGAGGTAAAAACCACATCTGAATCACTGAGCCTTACTTTCACCTGACACATAAATTTAGATAAAGCCACAACCTTGACACAAAATATTCCAAAAAGACATTAAAAGGACAGATCATCTTTTTCTGAAAGACAGAAATGTTTTTCACAAGTCAAACATGTCTCATAATTGTTTCTGTGCTTGTGCTGTAACTGATTTAAAGGTGTTTTTAAAAACATAAAGATTTGGATATTTTATTTACAAAAGCTATTGCAGTTTTCAGCAATTAACTGCTGATGCTTTGAATGGAAGGATGCAAGAGGACCATCACAGGGCTGACACTAGAAACCCTCTGCCTCTAGCAGCAAAAGCACATACATTAACAAACTGGGAAGCTCTTCAATAACAGCTGATTTATATAAACTACAACGGTTTCTACTGAGTTAAATGTATTTATAACACATTGCAAGATATAAATATGCAGCAGGAGGGGACCCCATGCTTTGCATGTCTTTTGATCAGGCACTGTGTTTATTGTCACTCATTTTAAAATCAGATGCCAAAGTAGAAAGGACTTCAATCACAGTAACCCTATCTCATGGTGGTTTCAGAGAGCACCCTCCAGCAAAATGCCTAATTAGCAGCATTTTCTGAAGATTTGGGGCACCCAACTTGAGACAATTTGTGTCTGATTTCCAGAGATGCTGAACATTCATAGCTCATGTTGGATCAGAAACAGCACAAGGTAGCTTGCCTGAAGGGCAGAGATCCTTCCCAAGACCAGACGTTACAAGACACAGGATGGGTGGTCACTTCAGTCTGAACACACACCCAGAAGCAACAGAAGACATCACATGTTGCCTGATTCCATCAGCATAAAATTAAGCTTCTTTTTTAACAGACAAGCAAAATTTAAAAGCTCTGGTTCGTATTTGAATTGCTGTTTTGAAGACTGTGACATCTGTTGTCGAGTTAAGCATAAGCAGCATCTCATATACAGACTCACTTATCTTGGTGTGTAGCCTCTATATTTTAAGTTGTTCTTAATTTCTACATCTTTGGCTCAGCTTTTGTATAGAACTGTGATTTTGCAAATATAAGGTACATCCAGGAACTACTTGAACGTATTCCTTGCAGCAAGAATGAAACTCAAGAAATCAGAGTGTCACACAACACACAGAATATTTATTCCACCAAAATTTCAAAATTTAGAAGAGTCAGACAAGAAAGTTCTTGGTTTAAAGAGTGGGCAACTTCTTCCTGGTGAGGGAATAATATTTGGGTTTGGAAAATCTAATGAATGGTATGTTTGTTTTATAGCTTCTTTTACAGCTGCTGGTTACCTATCTGATGTGACTGTCATTGATAGGAAGATAGCACACTGATTTTTATTAAGGGCAACAAGGGTCTAAAGGCTGACCTAAACAAAAATGTCATGTTTGCAAAGCTTTGAATTCATATTTGAATTTAAATGCTTTCAATTACTGAAACACATTTTTACTTTTTGCCTACAAGGTGACATGGGGACAATGATAAAATAGACCAACTGATGGGGCTGCAGACACCAAACCCTCAGTTGGTGGTCTCCAACTGAGAACTATTTGAACTGTTTCAGATATGTGCTCTAGGGGAAATGAAACAAGCTTCAAAATTCAGATAAATGTTTCTAAAGCTATTGCTTATCTAGCAGAGTTATTGCTTTACAGACAAACATTTTCAATCTATGGAAGGATGTGGACACTGAAATATCAGAAGGGATAGCTCTCAATTCCCTTGAGCATAAACTAGTCCAGTTGAAAATTTTGCACAGGGAAAATTTTAGCTCATTGTGATTAACAGGTTTCATTGCTACAGCAAGTGACTGGCAGTGTGCTTATCTGCTCCACAAATTATTAATATCCTGTGTGCCCACTGCAATATGCTGTTACCAGGTAAGCCCTTTTACTCCCTCTAGAAGGGGCTCAGGAAGCATAAGCAGCATTGCCTTCTCCAATAAATAAATTTGAAAAAAAATAAGCTGCCAGCACACAGAGGTGTTAATCTCTTCCACTCGAGAATTATGAAGAGGAAAGTAATATGGTCTGTAAATTGTGCTGGCAGCCCAGGAAGCTCGGTTCAGTGTCACTCCATACCACTGATGTGGTCATGGTGTGACTTCTTAACAGCCTGCAGGAATCTTAGAGAGGAGGGTCAAGATGAGGGGGATGACTTGTTCATGGAACTCACAGTCCCAAGGCATTTGGCATTTCATTCCCCATATTAAACAGATACTTTATAAACATGCCTGCCCAACCATAATGGATTTTCTCATGAGTTGCCAACCATTTGTTATAGGTTGATTCTTGCTTAGAGAGCAAGAGAATAGAGAGGGCACCCATTCCAAAGGGCTGCCTTAGCACAGTCACATAGATGTTGAAGTAAAACAATCAGGGTCACATAGAGAAAAAAAAAGGATCTGCAGTCAGCAATCTCAAACAGATAAAAACAAACGCGATCCCTACAGAAATGTACAGCAGTCTGAGAGATACCCTACAAATGTGTCTCCCTACTTAGGGCTGCATCCTTCTTTGGAATAATTCTTCAAATGGACTTCAACTTGACATGTTACTGCCTTGAAAAATGTTTCCCTGTACTGTCACCCTACTAAAATGAGAACTATCCTGTTGCTCCACAATTTCAGAGGAGCAATGTCTGACCTAGGGCAGAATCTTCAGGTTTAGAGTCAGTAGAAGTGCAGACTGTCAAATTCTGCTGCAACAGTTCTGTTCTGGGGTAGTGCCAGGCTTTGCCTTGAGAACTGATACACAGAAGTACCTGGGGTCCACTAGAGAGGAAGCCCAAACAATGGGATGAATGTGACACTTGCTGTTCAGACTCAAAGACTAGACACAGGTCAATTCTATTTGGAGGGAGCAAATGTTACTACCACAATGTGTAAAATGAGCACTTAGATTTCACATTAACAACTATGTTCTGAAAGAAATCAAAGAATGTACAGTATCACCCTCCATATTGCACAGATCCAGGAATTATGAAGAGGTGGAAAAATCCAGTCTGCATCACTAGGAAAGTTTATAAAAAATTCAGAAATATTTAATAATTTATGCAGTCAGACCACTGACCTTAAAAGTTTATGTTAAAAAATTAAGAACCTCAAAAAAAAGCTATTCAAAAATACAGATTACACTTCACAATAGATTATTTTTTCCCCAAAATTATTAAATCTGAGTGAATTTAATAAAAAATTAAAAATTATGTATGAACACAATTACATGCATAAGTAAGTGTGATCAGATCTGAGAACTTCAGAGCACAGCTATGCAGCATCAGGCTGAGGCAGTGAGTGAGCATGGCACGTATGGAAAAAGCCTCTCTGAGGCACTAACAATTCTCATCCGTGCTCTGCTGCTGACTGGCACAATACTGAGGACATCTGCAGCAAATATTTATTGTGAAAATACTGGCAAAATATTTATTGTGAAACTCATCTGAATTTAGATCTCATTGCAAATCAGACAACAATCCCTTTCTCTATCATAGCTCATGTATGAAAAATTATCTCTAAACATCAGATTCCTTCCTTCCATCTTATTAAACCTAATCTATTCATCACACAGGCCATAGTAAAACAACATTGGAACAATGATTTAAGAAACGCAGCTATGATCTGAAATCTGGTATAAAAAAGGATGTGCTTATTAAGTGTCACTAACATGGCATTCAATGAAATAAGTGTTAACATCCTACCTGAACAAAATTCCAAACTCAATTAAGAATGACAAACATATTCTTCACATCTCATTAAAACTATTATACAGATTTATTGGTACAGAATACCAGTAATTTGGTCAGTTGGCCAGCAATTCATCCCTAGGGATACACTCTATAAAGCAGTTCATGATTCACTGTGAAGAAATAAGTACACACTGCAAAAATAACAATCCCTTCACTTGAGAGGAACTTTTTTTGGATTTCAGTTAAAAAAAAAAAAAGAGAGAAAGAAAACAGTGTTAACTTGCATGCATGAGAAGTGTATCTTTGATTGCCAGGTGCTGAAATATCTTGCTCAATTTGCCTTGACTTAGGAAGTGCTCTCTGATCTCAAAGTTGTTGATGCTATAAAAAAAGACCATTGTCTTAAAAGAGCAAAGCAGACAGTACTATAAAAATAACGAGCTGGGAAGACTCTTAAGCCTTTTACATAATAGAACCTCTCACTGCTCTGAGGAAGATTCCCTCAAGGCCCAGTGTAGCTCTTTACTTTTATTTTGGTTTAAACAGGCAAACACCATAGCATCAACTAAAAAAGGCCACTTATTTACTAAGCATTCAAAGTCTACAGCAGTTAAGAGGATTAATTGTCTTCATGCATATGAAATTTAAACATAGGAGATTAAAGACAAACCTACCTGGTCACACACAACTAACTTCAATTAACCTATCTACACCCCCTAAGCATTTTTGTTAATAAGCACAGACCACTGGTCTCAATTCAGTTGCTGATCCTGAGACAAGTTTTCTCCATGTGAACTGAGAGAGGAGCACCATCAGAACGCAGCTTCGGAAGGAAAAAGAAAAAATCCAAAATTCTTGGAATAAACTGTAAAGCAGCAGCTGCAAGAATATGCCTGCCGGACCACAGTGAAAAACATACATGGAGACCTCCCCAGCCACCTTCCAAAATTAATGGCATTAATTTATTTAAGCATCCAGATTTAATAATTTAAGCATAAATTTAAGCATCCAAACACTAGAAGCAACTTTAACGTAATTTGAAATTTGAAAACAACTCTGACTGCAATTGATGGGACAGGAAATGTAACAATCTATAGCTGCTCCACTCATTTCAGTGACATTACAGTGCTGAAGTGATTTATATCTATCACATTCAACATCTCCTAATGGCGACTACAGCCATTTTATTCTTACATAATTAAATTAATAACAGTCAAACTTCAGCTCTGCCTGGGTACAAAGCTGTGTTCTTTCTGACCTTCACCATATAAGAGGTTGCCAGCAAAGAGTTGCAGCAGTACTAAGCCTTGTACACACTTGTCAATATTGGTTTTCAGTATTAGAATCAAGTCCAGTTCTTCTTAGTGATGCCTTTTTCACAACAAAATACTATCTTGAAATCTTCATGTACTAATTGCAATCATTGCAATAGACCAACAGGGGAGAGAGGAAGCCTTAAAGACTCTTGTAAAAGACTGTCAGTGTTGTAACCACGGGGTTTATTTACCAGAATGTACAGGACCTGTCCCTAAAAAAGTCAAGAAATTTCATTTAATCATATGAACAACCTATTTTTTATCCTGTAAGGGCATTTGAACACTGGAACACATTGCTTGGACAGACTGCAGTGTTTCCATCCTTGAGGATGTTCAAAACCCAGCTGGCTGCAGCTATGAGCAGCCTGTTCCAGCTGACCCTGTTCTGAGCAGGAGGGTTGCACTTCAGGATCCAGTCTACCCCAATTGCTCTCTGATTCTGCAGCAACTGTTATAATAGTGGTACCCACTGCTTCAGTCCCTTCAGTTCTTCCCCAGCAGAACAGCAAACAAACAAACAAACCCCCTCTCCACAAAGTCAGAAACCTCTGTTACTCATCCATGGTATGGACGTTTCCCTGCTACCTCTCTTCTGATACTTCTGATTTCAAACCACAGCACCACTTTGAGCAGCACCTCCCAAAATGTCATAATACAAGTCCCACATTGCAGATAAGATGTCATGAATTTTTCAGGGTTTTTTAACAGTGGTACCACTGACACCTGTCACATCATGTGCCTTTCCAGTGAACAGAGCAAAGAACATGGAAATTAGGTGACAAAGAGAGTCACATAGCAAAACTGAACCTAGGATCTCTAGATTTTCTGATTAATAGTTCATTAGAGGGGGTCTTGAGATAATATCAGTTTTAACCACCCCTTTCATTTGCAAAAGTGTCTTTTCAAACAGATAATTTTCCTGCTAGCCCTTTGTAGGTAATCGCCTCAGCCAGCTGCATAGGACTGTGACTTTTACTCCTCCCTCTGAAGTGCCAGCAGAATTATTGTCTAATTTTGCTAATTTCCAACCCATTACACCTGCACAAGCCCACGTGCTCTTCATAGAAGCAGCAATATCAGAATTTGGCCTGATCTGCTGTGATGGCACATAAAGAGCACCCCACAGAAATTGTGCAGAATCACCAGTTCAGAAGGGAATACCACAGCTCCCCACCCCTGAAGCCAGGCCTTTCCTGCTGCACACCCTTCCTACTAACTCTCCACATAACTCTAGGTACCTGAAGGAATCCATAGCTCTAGATTAGGAATGCTACTTTTTTTTCCATCCAGTTAGGGTAACATACTCTCTTCTAAAGAAGCTGTAATTAGAGCAGTTCTAGATAGGTGCTCTAATGTCTGGTCTC
Organism: Agelaius tricolor; assembly: GCF_023055355.1. Classification (NCBI taxonomy): domain Eukaryota; kingdom Metazoa; phylum Chordata; class Aves; order Passeriformes; family Icteridae; genus Agelaius; species Agelaius tricolor. The sequence continues at coordinate 17,233,891 of NW_027269271.1, read as the reverse complement.
AAGTGTATCACTTTGGCCACAGGAACAATTAGTTCACTAGTAAAAAAGTATAGAGTTTCAGTGTAAGAAATTTTATGTATTCTATCCTGCAACATTTCATGGCCAGACAGCTGACTTCATGATTTCTGGGCATCCAAGTTTTGGACATAGAAAGATAACAGTGAATCTAATTGGTGACAGATGGACATGGCACATTTCAACAGTTTCTCAGTGACTGGAACCTTTCTCCTAATAAATAAATGCCGTAAACCTGGGAAAGTTCTTTAAATAGAAATGGTTAAATATCCATTGAAATACAGACTTGAGGCAGAGACAAACCCTATGTACCTCTTGCCTGTAATTTCCTTAAATGTTTAGGCAGGACCAGTGAGTTTCTTGCCCCATTTTTAAAGGAACAGAATGATATATCATGTGAAATAATTTTCAAGTCATCTAGTTAGATTCCCTGGTTTATGTATCCTTCTTGAAGGCTCCTTCACTAAAGAACTGTATATGACAACATCTGGAAGTGCTGTAACATGATTCCAAAATCAGGGAGCAGGTTTATTTTTTAAGGTTTTAAAAAAGTAGGGCTTTAAAAATGTAGCAAACACTTCACAAAAAAACCCAGCACTCATTTACACTAATTCTCTCCTATTTGCAAGCAGAATGCATTTAGTGTAAATATCACTAGCAGACTCAAAACATCAGGAACCAGAACCCCAAAAAAAATTTTTTTAATGATGTCATGATTTTTTTTTTTTTTGCAAAATGGAAACTTAGCCAGAAAAGTAAGAATTTATGTGGTTCATAAATGATATCAAACTATATATCAAAATTAAGAGGACAGAATATTAGAAATTATTGTGTGGTAGCTACACAGAAAATAAAATGCAATTATTCATTTAATAATATCTTTCTCTAGAAATGATGTATTTTAGACAGAAACAGTCTGACCTTGTACACAGTCATGAAACTCAGGCCAGTTGCAAAAGTTGGGCGTTCATCAAGCAAAACCAGCTGGTTTTGAATAAAGATCCAAACAGAAACAGCAGATTAAACTAGAACGAAATTATGTGGAAATCTGACACCCTAGTGCCCCTCTGCAGCTGCCCCTGCAAAGCCATTTTTCCCTTGGCTGCAATGCCTGCATGGACCCCACCAGCACAAGGCAGCACCCAAACACCTCCTGAATCTTCCCCTGCCGTGCCACAGGCGGGTGTCGCCCTCGGACCTACGGGGAGAGGAGAGGTGCCCAGAAAGGAAGGGCTTGATCCACAAGAACAATTGGCACAGCTAATCCCAGGCTGCACAGCTCCAGGCACAGGGCCCTCAGGCCAACACCAGCACCTCCAAGAGCCCACCTTTGCTTAACTGGGGGGAGGGAAACACCAACAAATCTGAAATACCTCATAAGCTTGAGTATTCAAACCATCAAGGTGAAGCATGAATTAAAATTCCACTCTATCAAAATATTGCTAAGTAGGAGGTGTTTCTGTCTTGTTCAAACTCCTCTGCTTGATATAAGTAAAATTTATAATGAAAAAAGAGATCTCATCTACAGTTCAGTATCTAGGATATTATCCTGAGATACCAGAGACCTAAATTTTGATTTGTCCTGCAAGGTAAAAAAAAAATTAAATTTTTAATAACAATAAAAAAAAAATTCTCACTATGCAAGTATTCTGGTCATATCTCAGCACACCATAGTTCCTCTGCTTTTGGTTTCAGCAGCTTTGTGCACGAACACCATTCAGCTGCTGCCTGCTCAAGAAGTGCCTCAGCAATTCAACTTTGCTGATCTTGCTGCAGAGCTCTGGTTTCAAACGATTGGCTATGAGGTATCAATAACAGGTTGAGGTAGCAAGGGCAGGATGATTTTAAAACAGTCATTGCCACTTAAAAGGAAGATCAAATGCCTAACAGCTTACATAGCTGTTAAGTATATGTGAGATTCTGAGCCAAAATTATCAGTCAAAAGTCACAAAGAAAGTCTGAGCCTCCAAAAATCAAAGCATTTTAATCACAACCTGTTATTTTAGCATATTCCATACACGAGCAGAAGTCATGTCTGTTACTCTAGCAAGACAACAAAATTGAGCAGACCCCTCACGTTGTTATCTAGGACTGAAGTCTACAATGTCCCTTAACTGGTTAACTGATAGAGAGTTCCCAGCAATTGAAAAGGTATTAGCCTTGGAGACACACCCACCAGGTCAAACTGAGCAAAACAGCTGCTAAGAACAGACAGCAGTGGTTTTATAAGACCTCTCCAGGCTGGCTCTCTACTCCCCAGTATCACCTAGTTTGTTTCAGAGGGATCAGGACACTACCAAAAGGACAGGAATTACAGAATAAACAACCATTTCTGGAATGAAGTGGTTCCATGAAAAGGTAAATCTTTGCTCCTGAAAACCCTTCCTATTCAACAGACAGTAAAATTAACATCAAATCAACCAACAGATATTTCCCTTCCTTCAGTTGGCCAGAAAGGAAAAAAAACGCCATTTCTCTTCTTTCATATTCCCCATTCTTTACAGACCTGAACAGTGAAACCAAGCAAGTTGCTGTCAGATTTGCCTAGACATTTATGCTGTATCACTGATTTCCCAAAGAGTGCCTGTCAACACTGAGACAAGGGTCTGAAATCCACCATCCTATCTCATGAGTACAGGAGAAACACACGTGCTGTACCGTGCTGTAGATGAAAGTGTTCATTTGAATCATCAAGATTTCCTCAATATACACACAGCAATTAACAACAAACAAAAAAATCACAGAGAGGTGATAATTTGACAATGGTCAATTCTCTGCAAGAAAAGCAGAGGAAGCCTGACCCCACAAGAAGGGATGAGCAATGCCTGGAGACCATCTTTAGACAGCACTGTAATCTACATGAAAAAAAAAAGCTCTTGTCCATAATGCAACATATGGCACTTAAATAATAAAGACATCTTTTTTTAACCTTGTATTTCACATTTGCTAGACTGGCAGAACCACTTTAACCTAGAAGTCTTTGTGTATAATCTTCATTTCTTGTCTGTCTTCTGTTTTTATCTTACATTCTGTGTGTATACAGCTGGTATATAAAGATCCTTAGCCTGAAAACTAAAAATCACTTAGAAATCCTCACAGTAAAAAGAAGTCACTGCATTATAGGATTACACTGTTGAAAAACTTTTTTTTTTTTAAACCTGCTAAAAAATGTAGAAACAGGCCATGTGTCAAGGTTAGTCAAGGTTAGCTGCTGAATTCATTAAAAAGACAGACAGGTTTGTGTCATCAAACATGATGATTAGTTTCTCAGTCCTGGAGTGTCATTTCACAAATCATTGATAACCTCATCAGGTGAGGTAAGTCAGTTCACATTTCAAAGATAAAGCCCTAAATAATTGCCTTAGAAAAAGTAATGAGGATTATGAACACCAGAAAGCTCCAATTTTATCAAAACAAATATGAAAAATATTTTTGAAATAAATTCTAGGAGTTCTTACATATTCTAAAGCATCATTTCTTACCTATACCTATATTTAAGACCACATTGCAATTTTGCAGATGTCAAAATCCCAAACAAGTCAGCTTTTCTAAGTATTTGCTTCCTTTAAGCTTCAGTACAAGCTCAAATCCAACACCCATGTAATAGCACACGATACAATTTTTTTTTAATTATGTAGAACACAAATTTATGGCAAATGGTGCATTAGGCACAGGTATTCTAATGTTTATTACCAAGCCCCAGTTATCTAAAATTCCTGGTGGCTGAAATAAGGTCGTATGCTGCTGTACCTAACTATCAGGGGAACTTATTTAACATGATTAACTGAAACCCTGATCCTCTGAATTCATATTCCCTCTGACATTTGGATTATTAAAGCTATAACTGCTCTGAAAAAGAAAAGGCTAAAATGAGCTAAGAGGCAAAGACTTTTCTAATGACTTTGTTATTTTAAAAAGAATGCCAGGTGATTACCCAGGCAAGAAGGAGCCCGAGTCCCCCATTTGGAGTGGCCTGCGGTGCACTCGGACAGGATGCTGGAGGGCACAGCACAGCCCGAGACACGAGGTACAAGAGTTACAGTAATGTGATTACACGGCTGCACGGTTCAGGAATGTGAAAATCCTGATGGTTCAGTTGCAATTCTGCTGGTCATTTTGTGTGTGTAATTATTATTGATTTACTTCTTGACTCAATCTCAGAGAAAGCACAAAAAAAAATTCCAGGTGTAAATGTAGGTTTTAAATGGTATTTTCATTTGGCATTAATTGTTTTAATGGTGTTTTTAATTCTGCTGTCTAAGATATATTTTGCTCTTGACTTCAAGTTATCACATACTGTGCTTTAGCAAAATGAAGCAATCAAGTGTGGAATGGGCAGTGAAGGCAAAGACTCAATAAAAGAGCAGCATGCTTTTCAATCTGGCCTTTTAAAACATCCACTATCAGAGGGCTTTGGAGGTTTAAGGGATTAGATACCATGACACATCTGTCAGATTATTATGTAAGAAAACCCTCCTGCTGTTTTCTGTGGGGAGAATATCTGCTGTGGAATATGTTTTAAAAAATTAAAAACAAAAAGACACAAAAAAGGCAATATTTGCTTCATAGTTGGTTTTTGGTTTTTTTTTCATGAGGAAAAAAAAAAGATAACTTATTTTTCCTGGCCTAAAACCAAATTATATTTAGCACTCTGACTGCAGGCTTCTATCTGAATATGGATTAGCAGAATGCACATGCTTTTACTGTTCACAACAGAGATTATGCAAAGATATCGGGATTTGTAGGTTGGCCTAACTTAGCAATAATTTACAGAGCCAGGAATCACTGACAGCATGCACAGAATTGCAATGAAATGTGAAATGATAATTCATGTTACATTCCAGTTACATGCTTAAAAGCTCTTTAAATGACTGCTAAACTTAGGAAGCTTTTCTGTCTAAAATAAAAGCCAAAATAATTTCATGAAAAATACTCAATATCATCCCACCACTCACACGCTTTGTTTGGGTAACACAGTTACATCTTGGCAGTGGTGTGGCAGCAGTGACCACATCCTGCTGCTGAGGGCACTGCAGAGCAACAACCAATCTCCAAATTCACATCACACATGGCTGGAAAGATGCAGCTTCATTAAAATTATTATGAGAAGCAAAAGTCTGAAACCATCATCCACCACCAGTTGGATACTACAGATTTGAACAATTATTGTAAGTTCTGTATTGGTCCATTCTGATCTTCAAGTTCTGCAATTGCCATGCCCCTGCTGAGTTCTTTTAGACATCTCGCCCTTACAGCAGGAGACCAGATGATGCAGGGCTGTTTAGGTGGTAAGAGCTACAGTGCTGTGCTACACAAACAAGTCACAGAGGCAAACACAGCAAGAGCTGAATTGGATGTTTCTCCTGTTCCAATAAATTTTCTCTCTCCTAGCACCTGAAATCTACCTTTGCCAGGAATTCCATTACCAACTGCACAAAGCATTTTAAATTCTGCTTTGCATAGACATGAACAGAAAATAGTTGTCAATGGATAGAAGCTAGAAAGAGGCAAACTAAAAATAATGAAAAACCTGGAGTCCCACTACAGATTATGATCGGGGAACAGAAAGGGTTGTTTGTTGGTTTGGTTTTTTTTTAATAGACATGTGCATAGATATAGATACACAAAGTTTCTCCCAAACTTGACCTTCACAGAAGCACAGTATGACCCTGAAAAGTAATCCCAGCTCAAGGATCAATCCTAACTGGTTTTTTTTTTTACTGACATTATCACAATTTGGAGCTACAGGGTTCCAGTCTCAATCACTAACCCATTACTCTCAAAGGGTGCAGGCCAAAGCAAGAAACTCCTGTGCAACTGCCCAGAGAGTAATAGGGCACTTCCTGAGCACAGGAACCTCTCAGCACTGACACACTCATTTGCTTAACATTTCAAAAACATCATCCCACTTACAGTGGGGCCCTTGTTTCTTCCTCTTTTCCTCACCTTCTGTGAGTTGGAATGTCTAGGAGGGGTGTTCTTGCCCACACAAACTCATTTCACCAAAATTTCCCTGAATTTATACTCTACAGCTGGCAGTCCCATGTTTTCACTCTTGGCATTTCTGTAAACCAGAGCAGAAGGCTTACAAGGACCAAAGAGCAGAGCAACAAGAGCCATGAAAATACACATTTCATTCTAAATAAGAATGGTTCAGTCACAACATGACAGATTATTTTGATGAATATATAACTTGCTAGTAAAAGATAAGCACCTTTTGTTCACAGAAATCGTACAAACTTAGTCTGGAAACATTGGGTCATGTTTGGTCTCTGTGTGTACCACTGGCATTCATACTGAAGTCAGTTTAATTCACACTGATAATTTAACACAGTTAAATACTTAAAATACCATTCATGGCTGATGCTGTACATACATAGCTACTATAGTGAGTTCAAAAAACAGTCAGTTCACTAACAACATTCTTCACAAAATAGTTTCTAGGAAACTATGTGCCAAAATGTGGATTCAGCAATCCATGAGGGTCTCTCGTTTAGATGTCTCTTGTGCAAATGCTCTTCCCTCAGCTGGGTTCCCTAGCCTGACTTTATAAACCTTGATAAATCTCATTAATCAGGAAAGGGGGAATACTCTTTCCTCATATTGTAAGTCAGAATTAGGAAAGTGAGTTCAGTCTATAAAACCAAGTAATCCATGAGGTCGCACAGCAGCGTTCCTAAATTCAGCTTTTTAAACTATGCCAACACTTCTCATTTGGACAGAATCACCATACCCCAACTGTAGAAAACTAGCCAAAATTTTGTTGCAAGACCCCATACTGTTGCAACAGGAGTCTCAAAAATGCTCTGTTTCAATCTGAGATGTGAAACATCCAGAGTCCTAAGGCTTGAAAGCTTCAGCAGCCCCAGAATTACTAATCTATGCTTCTTTCAAATGATTATTTAGTCTGAAAATATTTGGAAAAAGGATGATGCCTTGGCTCATAGTCAGAAAAACAGTCCTTATTGAACACTCTAGTCTTCCAGAAATCTGGATTTAATTATTTTGAGCAAAATTCATGTGTACATGCATGCAGATCTGTAGAGATATATACATTTTGTCTTATTTACATGCAGTCCTTACATTTAGACTTTGGGCAGCTTATGCAGACATCTTTTCTAGTGGGATCAAAAAACAGGTTCAATCCAATGTTTATAAGCAGATGGCAAAGAGATGTGAGCATGGCTCTTCAGGGGCAGAGTCTGCCTGGCACACACAGGGTCACTCTCTGTGCACAGAGGTCTCAGATGAAGAGTTACTCATTCCAGCAGACACACCACAACAAACAAACAGGGGCTCAAAGCCTCCGGCACAGCCAAATCTTGCTGCATCTTTGCTCAGCTCTCCAGAGCCCAATGTTCTCTCACTCCCACAATGAGCATCTATCAGGGCTTTCCTTTTGTTCTTCATAGGGAGCTTCCACAGAATACTGAAATCTGAAATTAACTATTTATTTCTTTAAACAAAAGTAAATAGGGGCACATACATTCAAAAATCCAGGCAATAGTAGACTACAATTTCCTTTCCAGTGACACCCATACCTAGCACTTCCTGGCTCCAGCAAGGCTTTCATGCAAGGTTTCTACTAAAAACACCATCATTTGCTTTGCCTCTGGCCACATTTAAATTCAAACACACTCCTATTTTACATACATCTCATATTTCATTTCTGTTACTATGCATCATCCACATTCCTAATGACCTTGATGGGATGATGGTTTGTTACAGCAATATTTCAGGATTTTCTTTTCCTCTTTTCCTGTACTCTGACTCTCTCCATCCTGCCACAAGCCCGAAGAAGTTGTTCAGCTGACTTTTTTCTGGACCCTCTTAAGTGGATCCTGGTGAAGCCATTTTGAGTACAGGATCTGTTGAAGAGTCCTTGCGGAGCTCAGGATGTGCCGTTGAGTCATGGATGGCCACGGGCACAAGCAGCACTTTGGAACTCTGGCCCCATCCCTGCCTGAGGACCCCAGGTTACAGAACACCCTCCCAAACATGGGTGTGCTGTGTGCAGCCAGTGTCCATAGAAGTGTCTATTGCTGGGACATTGGAAGTGACCAGAAAGTTTACAGATCTTAGTTTCTAGTGGCTTAGCAGGAATATAGCTGAAACTAACTTGGATCTCTTTTAACTCAACTCTGAACTAAAAGGGAAAAAGAAGTCAAATGATTCTTTCTCTCCTGCAGACAAGAAAGAAGGAGGAGAAAACTTTCCTTTTCAGCCTGGCACAGGACAGATGTGTTGCTCATGTATCCCTTTCCCACTGCAGTAAGATCTCCTCTTGTTTCAGCCTACAAAGATCACCAGATCTAGCACTGCTCTAAACAAGGTCACACCCCAACACCTTGATGCCAGCCAAGGGCCACAGGGTGCACAAATATATAGACAATGTAAACAACCAACTTGATCATAACCAACCCTCAAATCCAAGTTATGAGAAATGACACAGGTAGGTTTTGGACACTCTAGGCAAGTGCTTCCAAAAACAACCTTGTGCATTACAATGTCCTCGTTCTTTTATTTTGAGGATCATTTATCTTTAGTTTTGCTTTAAAAAATTCACAGCTGCTAACTCAAGATGGACATAATAGTAGGAAAGGGACTTGAAGGAACTTCCAAAAGCTTACTTAAATAAGTATTTCTGAGGGAATTTATTAGCTTTGGGGCCAGAAGGATTATTTAGCAAGATGAATCAGAATATTAAATAAAGTAGTCTACATACTTAGGATGGTGACAAACACTAATGCAAAAGGCCTAAAAGTGCTTTTTTTCCAAGTCAATCAAACACATAGCTGATCCCATGACAAAGCATTTAATAAAACTAAAAATGTTAAGCACATTTTAATGACTTTAGCCAAAAAAATTTCATGAATACAAATTGTGTTGTTGAAAAAAGTTTCTAGCAGGAAAGAAAAGCAGCAATGTTTCAGTAAATGTCTAAGCATGTATCCTAAATGCGGTCATAATGAATGAGGAAACATATTGTACATAAACATTTGAAAGACAAAAATATGATCCATAAAGCATACATCATCAATAACTATAAACCTAAATAATAATTGCACCACATTCATCTCATTCAGAGGCAGGTAAAACAGACTAAAACAGAGGACAATATGTTCCTGCTTGCAGTGTAAAATGGCCCCTTGCCTGCAGCACATACAGTGTGCCTATGTTGCTCTCTTTTGGTGAATGTGCAGTACTGACGCAAATTTCTCTGCAACAATTCTAGCCTTAAAAATACTTAGTCAACTCTGATTCCAAAACTAGTCTTACAAATGAACTTTAGCTTCTGATTTTAATCCTGTTAAAATGCTGATTATTTTTTCATTGTTATGACATCTCAGAAAAGGCTAATGATGTAAAAAGTTAGCTGCTCTTGTCCTTACCTCTTCAGCAGGCTTACATGCCACAAGCTACTTTACTGAAGTGGCTCAAATACTTCATAATACCTTATCTACATGCACAAAAATATTAATCAAAAATATGTATGTTGAAAGGGAAGAATAGTTTTGGAAAAAATATTATGATCAGTTGTTTTGGTTTTTTAACATGGCAATGGCAGCTGTACTTTACTGCACTGAAGGTTAAGGAAGGAGAAGCAAAGGCCAGCAAAGAGTAAAGCATTCACTGAAAAATTCAGTGTAAACACAGTTGTTTCTGTGTAGTGGCAGAATAAACAGGATATGAAAATTAAAGCAAATGGATTTGTTCACTTCATGTTTGTTGAGAGACCCCTATCACAGTTCATAGAGCAGAGACCTAGCACAGCATCAAAACACAGTCCTTCCCACTTCCTATACTCTCCTGCAACTTGCCCTCTGTGGGCCTTCCTGCCCTCCCCTTCCTCCTGGATTAAACTCTTCCTTAGCCAACACCTTCTCACCAGTGATATCTTTAGATGTTTGTTTTCCTCATCTTTTGTCCTATTTTGTCTCCTCTCTGTTCACTTGTTTGCTTGTACATATGTTGCACTATAAAAATGTTTAATAGTAATCCCTGTCCTTTCCACCTGGGCTGCATAGAACTGCAGTAATAACGTTTATAACCAATTCTGTGTGGTAGTTATACAGAGCCCAGTAACCTTCAGGCTATTTCTCATTCAGGACAAATAATCTAAATTAAAGAGATTAATCCTTAGGGTACACATGGATTTAAGGTACTAAAGGAGGGCAAATACTTTGCTCCATTTATTTTTGTGAAAAAGTCTAATCATCAAAGGACAGTCTTCTTAATTTAAGCACCTAAAATGAAGCTTTCAAACCTATATGCATAAAAATAAGCAAAAATCATTCCTCATTAACATGAGAGAAAACTTATTGGCTCTCCTGGATTTCAGTGGCACAAAATGAAGTGCTCAGCATCTTTAAATCCTCTTTCTTTTACTGAGCTGTATTAACTGTGGTGACATATAATGTTAGCCACCACAGTTTGGAAGCTTTCTTCTTCCTCTTCTTCTGTGAACAACAAATAAAGGAACACAGAGATTTTGCATAAGTATAAAAAGAATAGCTACTCAAGGACTTAGTGATATTTAGAAAAATCTTATCTTTTAACATATTTCCAAAAGCTACGCATCCCACTTGATCCAGATGCACTCACCTAATCTGTAAATCAAAGAAATCACACATGGAAGTGTGAGAGTTAAATCAATGAAAGTTTCTGAACCTCTTTAATACTTCCCTAAAAATCTGTGAAGAAGCCTGTGTAGTTAAATTGCTACATCCATACACAGAACACAGTAATAGCAGCAGAACTGTTGTGACCATGTCTTTTGATTAGTATTCCCTCTACAGCTGCTGCCCCAGGAGTAACTAGAAGTTATAACTAATGCAGATATCATAATGAGTGATTTTTTAAACTAATTATTACATATAAATAGTAAAGAGAGAGATTAATGGAGCCATACTTCAGTCAAATGATTCCGCCAAAGTCATGAATGGTAAGAAGAGAAACTGAATAATTCATAAACAGCAACACACCTCTGGAGCAGAAATTGTAGTAGCTGTTTTAACTAATGGCCCAAACATGTATGTTTGCAACATACAACAGAATCAAGACAACAGTGTAATTCAAGGGACAGGATATCAGATAAGCTGTAATAATAGAAGCTGGTCTCAAGAGAAACAGGATGACTGTAAGATCATAGAATCATCAAGGCTGGAAAAGACCTCTATGATGATGTCCAAGCACTGCCAAATCCACCCCTAAACCATATTTCTAAGGGCCACATCTACTTTTTTTTAATACTTCCAGGGATGATGATTCCACCACTTTCCTGGGCAGCCTGTCATAATGCTGTTCAACCCTTTCAGTGAAAGAATCTTAACTAATATCCATTCTAAATGTCTCCCGGAGCAATTTGAGGCTGTCTCCTCTTGTCACCTGGGAGAAGAGACTGACCTACTGCTCTCTCTAATTACTTGTCCTTTCAGGTAATTAGAGAGTGCACTAAGTTCCCTCCTGAGCCTCTTTTTCTCGAGGCTAAACACCCCCAAAACAATAGATGTGAAGAGCTGAGAGAACCCTGAGAGATTATCTGCTACAGCATTTCCCAGTCCTCTCCATCCTACTCAACCCTAGCACCAGACTGCTGCTACCTCATAGTACCTCAGGGCAAAACCAAGGAGGAGACACCTGGGCTCAGCACAACAAACCCTGTGGATAAGTGTTTGATACCTACACTCCCTGGTCATATGTTTTCCCAGGGTGCCCTTGCAATTTGTTATACAGCCATAATTCTTTGTTTCTCACTTGAACAGTGCTTGGCAGCACCTAGATGCAATCACTTGAAGCTAGGCAGAAGACATTGCTGTTCAAAAGGAAAAGTGCATGAATTCCCACAATCTAACACAGAACAATTTTTTTTTTTGCATTCTGCTTCCCTCAGAGAGTGACTTGCCACTTGTGAGCTAAATTCCAAAACAAGGAAGAACATTTTAAAACCACACTGCGATGTGTAAGGACTCATTTTCAAACACCTGACACAAGTTTCAGTCTAATGCTTGCTAACATGGGCAGAGGCTCAGTGATGTCTGCTCATCCTGCCCTGAGTTTGTCAAATCCCTTGCTCCACTGAATGCCACCCACTGCTGTATCTCTCTGAAAACCAGCCCCAACACACTGCAAGGCAATTTTCTGCACAATTCCATTAATTGTCCCTTGATCTCCACCCCATACAGCTCACCACCCTGCATGTCTTCCTTTTCTGCATCCTGCAAGCCAGCTGTAGAGAGCAGAAGGGAAGCTGTCCCAGCCTGGAGACCAAGGGGAAGGGAAAAGAAAGTCTCTGTGCACTCTTTAGGCTGGAGTTCTCTGCAGCTGGTGGGATGCAGCCTGTTACACCATGACCCTTCACAGTTCACACCAGTCAATTCACTCTTGCTGATTTAATAACTCCTTAATTGGAATTATTTCAGTTACAGTTGAGCCCAAACACGAACAGAAGGCAGAAATCTGCTGGTTACAGTCCCTTGACACAGCTGATATATCCAAGAGCAACTTTCTACCACTGAGGCTTTATTAAGGGTCACAAATATTATTTTGCCTTTTAATTTACAGTTTATGGAATAAATGCAAAGTTAAACACCAAATCCCAATAACTCATAGTAAATGGGGAAAAATATCCTGAAATACTGAGCTTTAAAAGTTCAATTAAAAATAGAAATAAATAGCCAATCAGTGTTTTTGCAATTATTCTTACTTTGATCTTTAAAATCTCCAAGTTGATTTGTGTCCTATTGCTACAAAAATCAAATCATTTTTACAGCTGATAAACACTCAAGTTTACTAGTTAATTAAATCCTTTTTAGATTATCTCCCTCTATTTCAATTTTAATGGAGCAAAAGTTTAAGCTTTTAATAGTAAAATGGAGTAGCATTATATCATTCTTTTAGTTGATGTTCTTAATTGCAATTACTGGCTTAAACTAGAGAACTCCTTTGGGGGCAGCTCAAGAAGGGTTTTTCCTCCTTAACTAAAGAAGCAATTAGAAAATACTTGGCTTTTCTATACCTCTGATAATCTACCTTTTTCTCTTACAAACAACTGCAAGGTTCCCATATCACTATGATGACATGAACTACGTTTGTAAATTAATTCCCAGATTACATGTGACATACTTAGTTCATACAAGTCTCACTATAGGGATATTTCAGACTCCTGAATAACACTAATATTTTTATGCTGCATTATAAGATACTAAAAATGCAAATTTTCACATAACAAAAAATATACGAATGGCAAACTGCTTTTAAAAAGGAGAAAACTTAAGGAAACCACCTTTAAATTGCATTTTTGTAGGTATTTCTGACAACATCTCATTGCACAAATGCTGCTGGCCCTCACATTCCACCTGATAAAATCACACAAGACCATAAGTTTGAAAAACCAAAATAAACATCAAACCACTTGACACTGATTTGTAGACAACTACTGCTACCTTAAGAATTGCTTCTCAGCTACATAGGGATAGGGTTATCTGCATTATTTGATGAAAGAGTGTTAACAGGAACTAAATCTTCCAGAAGAAAATTTTCCCAGAAACAATAACTACCAGTACAAAAAGGCCAGGGTAATTATTACTAGACTGCTCTCCCACTTGGCCTTGGGAACAAGAAAACATTGATTTGAGAAAAAAATCTCTCCCAACAACTTTGAAGAAAATAAATAAAATAATAATACTCAAGAAAAATCATCACTGGTAGTGCTAAAGTAATTCCTTTACTGCCATTGCACCAGAAAACCTTAGTCTTCTGTTCTGATGGGCTTGCAACTGGAACTGGATTATTTCACCCGTGTTTTGAAGAAGCGAAATCTGCAGGTTGAGAGAGCCCTCCCTGCTCAGAGAGGATCACTGGTTTTTTTTACAAGTTTTCTCATGCAGACTTACAAAACTAAAATACAAAGAGAGGAATGTTAGAGGAATGGGAGGAAGGGAACACAGGCCCTGCTGTCAGCACCCTCGCTCGCTGTCGGCAGCGCTGGTTGCAGTGGCACAGGTGACGCTGCTGACACCTGCAGAGGCCGGAGGCAGAGCACAGCACTGGCAGCGTGAGAGCACAGCTGCAGTGCCACGTGGCTCCAGTGCTGCCAGATTGCCACATCAAGTTCCTGAACTAGAAATTATCTCAACACTCAGTAGCTTAAGACCAACATGACCAAAACATGAAATCCTTTCTCCGCACAGAATAGCAAACCTTGATATTGAATTTTATGGGTGTACAGGCACAAGAAAGGATCATTGCTGGACTACAGTTACTAGACAGAGGAGGCTCGCTAGTAGGTGTGCAACGAAAGGAAATTGCTTCTGATAAACATGACATTTTATTTTAAAATAATAAAATGCAATAGCACTACACGGGAAAGTACAATTTAGTGTTGATTAAATAATTAAAGTGTTATACTTCCTGCTGAGGGTCTGCAAACTAAGCTGTAATGCAGGTGACGTACAAATTCCTAAATAACAAAAATGCTGACATGACAGTATGCATATTAGAGCTACTTGATGTTATTGTTGATACAAAAAAAAAAATAGATATATATATAGATATATATACACACACACAATTGGCCTCCTAGAATTGTAAAACAAGTTACATGGTTGCCAATTCACAGAAATGTGTATACCAACTTTATTTACTTGAATTGACTAGAATAACCAGTAAAGCTATCCTCACCATGTTATTCCAGCCTGCACAGGAGAAAAAAATTACTGTGAAATAGATGTAATCACTGTGAAAGCTTGACTGAGAGCCAAGCCTCTTCACAACATAGGTGTTTTTCAAGTAAGAGTACACATCCAACTACTTTAGCATTCTAATCCTAAGTAGGTTTTTTGTTATCATTAATAATACCTGAATTGGTGTACTTGAAAGAAAATATACAACAGGCAGAGGTGTTGCAGAGTATACTAATTGGATACCATTTGGGCAACTGAAACACATTTTCTGTAAAAGAGGTGTATTCAAACACAGATAAGCACATATACTTGGATTGTTTGAACACCGTTTCACATCAGATGACGATTCATATTTCTATTAAAGCTTTTTCCTCAAACTCCAATTTGTTAGCATTTGGAAGCTATAAGATATACAAAACTTACTCTTTCCTCCATTTGAGTGAGCTGGGGGAAGGAAGGAAGAAAAACTGCAAAGTTTAGGAAGAAGAGTCTGAGTTAGCAAAAACTTCCTATACCACAGCAAACAGCCACCCTACTCTGACAGCTGCAACAACCCATGCAAGAGGCACCAACAGCTTGGAGGGCAAGCACAGAACTACTGCACTTACCCTGCTTTTCAAAAAAATTCCCTTGCCACCTGCGTTCCCATTATTCACCACTTGTGAGCAGTGCTGTCATACTCAGCGGCACACCTGTGGAGCAAAGCATTTGGCTTCTCTCTCAGTTGGTCAAAAGGACATCACAGCTGAAGGGAGTTAGGGGTTCCTCTGTTTCAAAAACAAAAGCAGAGGCCATGGTGACAGGAGAGGAACATATAGGCTGAATCGACTGCAGATAGAAATAGAGGAAAGCACCAATTCTGTCTGGTGTGCCATAAAGTAAAGTTTAGTGAGTATAACCCAACCACACAGCTTCAGGCAGTCATTATAAATAATCTGGCAAACCATCCCAGAGACTAACTGAATTAAAGTTTGGAAAGATCCTGTCAGGTCCATTTTACCAATACTTGCAGAAGTTATTTTAAGTGCCAGAGGAACATATTTTTCACCATGCCTTTAAGATTTCTCAGCTGCTTCTGGCTGCATAATGCAGACCAGAGCAAACATCAAAGCAACCAACAGCGTGACTGAAGTTAAACTGCCCCAAAGCACACTTGTCTACTACTGTGCCATTTTGCTGCAGCTACTTTGTTCAGCCTCTGAATCAGAATAAAAGAAATCAGATGGCTTGAATCCCACACAATTGTGAAAAAGCACATCACACCCATAGAGAGTACAAACCCTGCAGGGGGAGGGAAGAGGCCTGACTCAGCAGAACACCTGCAATCACCGAATAGGGCTGAATGGGAAAGGACAGGTGGGATGGAATAAAGTCCAACTCTCACAACACTTAGGTATCTCTGAAATTGCCAGCTATTTAACAACACGGTCTGTTTCAAAAACGTGTCTAGACTTCACAGTGTCCCAGTTCATTAGTTAACAGAAAAAGTCCAGATTTCTGCACAGGACTATTTGTACTACTTCTCATTGTCTATGTTGTTTGACAAGTTTAATGTCTTTGTAAGGGACATGGTAAATCAGTTATTTTACCAAACAAACACTAGAACTAATGAAACCTGTAGCTGCATGTGACCCACAAGTTCCTGGACAAGCAAGCAACATCAGAGCTGTAAGAGCAACTTCAGCTATGAGCAAAACCATTCAGCAGAGAGGTGCTTGCACAAAAGGGCTGCTCAGGGCACAGGTGCATTCTCCTAGAAACACATTTTGACTTTTCATATTTGTCTATTCTTCTGCCAGATGCACCTTTGCTGAGTCCACCTGCATCACTCAGAGCTGTATTTCTCTTTGCAAAGTAAATTAATCCCATCCCTCTTGTGCAAGGACAACCAGAGTGATAATCTGATACCTGGGTCAGATCAAGAAATCTGTGCAGTACATAGAAGTTTGAAATAAAAGTATTGAATGACTTTTTTTTTTTAAATCTTGAAATTGAAAGCTTCTATTTAGAAAATAAGGTCATTTATGTCCTTCTGATAAGCTTCCAAAAAAGACAGTGGATTGTGGGGAATTTTTTAAGAAACAACTGACTGTGCATTAATGATATAGGATAGTCAGATGACATTGCACCACTTAGTTAAAAATGATATATAGCATTAAGTGAAACCATCTGTTCTGCCATGGCAGAATTATTTGCCATAACAGCAAATAATTTCCACAAAGGTGGGCACAAGGAAAACTTTTCATGTGAAACTACCTCCAGGATAATGGTTTTTTCTCACTATATCCCCTTACATTTTATACTCTTTTTGGGCTCCAATCCACCTCGTGGCTGCCCCCCTCAGCCTTGAAAGGCAGCGCTTTGCCCGTGCTGGCACATCCCTCCCGCGGCACTGCGTGCTGGTGCTGCGGAGCTGGGAGCAGCGCTGTTGAGAGGGCACATGGGAAGGGCGGATAGCGGTGACTGCCCTGCGCTGCCCTCCCCTGCACAACGCTGCTGATCAGTCCTGACAGGGGCCGGCACAGAGGGGACCGACTGCTGTGCAGCCACCTGAGCCTGCACGGCACGCTGGGCACCCGTGTCAGACACCCCTGCAGCCAGGCAGGGGCTGCACTTCACTCTGGGGTGCTAAAAGCAGGCTGACCCACACAGTGGGTACCTGGGGCCTTCACTGCATTGTTTTATAGCATAAGCTGTAGCATCTGTGTTGAAAGGAGGGCAGTGCTCAGTTCAGTATAAACATACTTCCTCTCTGCAAAATGTTGCCTTTTGTTTTAAAGAAGAAATGAGGATATGTTAAAAATATCAAGAATGCACCTGCCTTGATTCCCCACAAGCAGTCTTCTGTTCCATATACATAAAAGGTAAAATTGCCCCCAGTTCCTTAAGTCCTAAAGTGCTACAGGTATTTACACACTGACAAAGACTCCTATATGTTAACAAGAGATTTCAATAATGTAAGGAGCTGCACAGAGGTGGCTGGCAGAGAACAAAGAACACAGATGCAGAATAACAATCTAACACATGGGAATTTTACCACATACAGAAAAAATTACAAATGTTTTTAGCAAATGCTGAAGTGAAAGATTTGCCAGTAACAATGCCCTTTAACAGCAAATTATTTCCTCCTGAAAATGGATTCCCATTGCAACAGCTTCAAGTTAACTGTTTAACAATGCATGCAAAGCTAACTTGCAAATACTCATATTTGCTAACACCTAAATTCTATCAACGCAATTCAGCCTTTTCACAGAATCAATTAGGTTGGAAAAAACCTCCAAGATCAAGTCCAGCCCGTGACCAAACACCACTATGTCACCTAGAGCACAGTACCAAATGCAATGTCCAGCCTTTTCTTAAACATCTCCTAGGATGGTGACTCCACCACCTCCCTGGGCAGTCCATTTCTCTTTGTTGAATCTCATACTCTTGGTCTCTGCTGATCAATCCAGCTTATCCAGATCCCTCTGGGCATATTTTTAATATTTTCACTTGAATATGACAGGGAAAGTCATAACCATAAACTTAAGGTTTTATATATAAAAGTGAATTTGTTCTAGAGCTCCTAGACCAGATAAGAAACCTTTTAGATGTAATTTTAAACACTGAGTAATTTGTTTACTTTTCAGTACAGAGAGTCAGCACTTAGAGACTAATTCTTCTATAATGAGTACAAGAGTCTTTCGAGGCAGGACAAGGTCTACAAGGCCAACGTCTACAAATAGGTGTCCTTATGATGTACTTCAAATAACATTCCCTCCAACATCATTTAAGCAATGGTTCCAAAAAGGTAATTTCCTTACTCTGGTCCTCAAATAACGCGTGAAGTCTTTGTAAATTTTAATAACCAGCATTTCCGAGCCCGTCTCTACGCTGGGGCAGTAGGAGCGCCGGGCGCGGTTCGCGCAGCCCCGGGGGCGGGTGAGCGCCGCTCCTCGCCGGCCTCCTTTGCCTATGCCCGGCCCCGCTCCCGACTAATTAACCGTGTAGCTCTAATAACCGCGGGGAATAATTTTTAAAAAGGGCGATATTCGTGACTAACCGCCAGCGGGGTTTCCAGAGGTGCCGTTATTGATAAACGAGGAGCTCAGCGCTCCCCGCTCCTCTGCCAGGGCCGGGCGGGCCGGGGTTGCGGCCTCCGGCGCCGAGAGCTGGGCACGCACCGGCGCGTCCCGGGTGCTGCGATACACCGCATAGAAACCATTAAATACCTCTTTCCAGTCGTGTCGGAACCGGGTAAAGATCAGCGCTGGTGACATCTCTGTGTTCCTTTGCTTGGCATCACACGGCACCTGGAAACAGAGCCGGGATCTCGCTGCGCCAGCGCGGACATTGCGAGGCTGCCCTCACGGCCGGGCTCCATGAGCTCGCTGCTCCCTGAGCAGAGCCCGGGTGGCTGGGCCAGGGTGAGGGACAGGCAGACCTGCTGGTCAAAAGGCTACAGGAGCTCTCGGCCACTAATTAAGATTTATTAGAACCACTGGTGTGATCACAAAGCAAATTGCTGCTGTTTTGCAGAGGAAAGGGGTAACTGCTTCCACCTACGGCACTCCCTGGAGCTGGGCTACAGGTGCAGCCCGTAATTCACCCGCAGAGCACACGCGCTGGTTCTGAGGAGCTGCAGCCAAGTGTAGCATGATGTTTATTGAAGGTATTGATTCACACATTATATATATTAGGAACACATGACCACTTTAGGAAAGGTTATCAGAAATACAAATATATTAAGTCATGTCAGATGTAAACCACCATCTGGTGCGCTTTTGTACATGCTAAATGAAATTTTTTTCTAGATTTGTCCATAGGTATGGTTAGTAGCCCTCTTTCTTTTGGCAGAGTATTCTGTACAGACTGACCTGGCCCAGCACTGGCATTCGAAAATAGAAATCATATAGTGAAGTTTAGAAAAAAAAAAAAAAGGAAAGAAAAAGACATGTGAACCTCCTATCCTAAAGCTCTGTTAGAGTCTGGCAAGCTAAGCTGGAAGCTGATCTTATCCTTATGGCCAAAAGTAGAATGCAATGGAAGCCTCCTCCAAGAAGAGAAAATTTACAGCTTTTATTAGGTGTTACAGATAACCAGAGTATGCTTTAATAGTCACTGTATGGAGCAAAAGAGATATACAATTAATGTGAACATACTATATTACTGAACTAGTATTACCACAAAAATTAAAAAGACTTTACCAGACCAAATGACTGATTTGATCTGGTAATTGCAAGAGGGTTTTTTAATTTGTTTACAAATGTTCTTGTTATATATTCTGCAATTCTAGAGCTGAGGCACTACAGCACAGGCATCAAAAATCTCAACCAAATTCCCAGTTTTTATATATCCTATGACTAAAACTTCTTAAAAAATAATTTCCATACAACTTCAGTCTCAAATCTCTTAAGTCTTTTAAATTTGTCTTAAATCACTGGATATCAAAAACACTAACATATTTGCTCCTGAGGATAATTAGCCCCCAAATTATTTTTTTAAGTATACCTGAAATACATTGATAATTTACAAACACGCTTCAGGATTAAATGATTCATAAGTACACGAGTCTTTGGTAAATAATAACTACTCTGTTCTTCACTCAAATAAAAAACTTAATTATTTTTAAATCTAGAGTAACTGATTCCTTTAATAATTATTTCTCTAATGAATAAGGCTCACATGGCACAATGCTGAGTGGGATGAATGGCTGTATGTATCAAAACCCAAATGATGTTTTCAGGCTATAAATCCTGTAAATACTAGGTTCCTGCTCTGGCTCATTTTGGTTTTGTGCTGTTCAGCCAGCCTCAGGAATCTAGATCTGAATGAGAGCTTTCTAGTGAATTAGATTTCCAACATTTAAAAGTGTCAGCAATCTAGAAAATACTGTCCATTGCAAAGATACATTCTACAGTAGGTACTGGATTGCATGCTAAAAACTACAACAAACCAATTAGTTTAAGTTTTAAATAATACATTACAGCTGCAGTATTTCCTAAAAATGTCTGCTTTACCACTTAGGCAGTGTAACAGAAAAACTATGCACTATGCATGCGTGTGGAGCTGAGGATGACTGCTTGCTCCCAAAGGAAACCTAAAGGCACAGGACACAGGTAATGTGAATGAAAACCTGGAAACAAACATTGGCTTCCATTTCATTACAAGAATCCAATTAGGAAGTGAATGCCTAAACTGATATTTTACTGTTTGTGTACTAGATGCCTTCGCTTTGGCTAAAAGATACTATATCATGTCCCTTAAGAAAAATAGCAATATTAAATAGATCTTGTCATTTCAGAGGAGAAATAAAAATATGTCTGCTTTAGGTTTGGCTTATAGAGTTTTGGGGTTTATTTTAAACATATCCAAGAACTGATCAGATTATTTTTGATAACTGTTACAGTTTTACTGTTCTGCAAGAGTTTTCTAATGATCTGCTTTGTTAAAGGACATTTGAGACAATAAATAATATAGTTTACAATAAATAATTTTCAAGTCAAAGTATTGTACTTACAAAATAATATAATACTGTAATAGAATCTTCAAGAACAATTCCATTTTATATATTCTGCAGCAAAAATAACATTTCTAGTAGGAAGGAGTTACTTATAAACCTAGTAAGATCTACACATTCACATGTGTGTGTAAACAACTTAACAAGGTTTATTATGTTCCCAGAAAAGCTATGATTTTACAGTAGGTTTTCAGCTAAATTTTATTATAATATGATGGTAAGGAATATATAACAGTGCTTATGTTTAGCTCCATCACAAGTTAAAAAAAAAAAAAAAAGAAATTGAGTGCTATTATTTACAACAGCAATTTCCTTTTACTTCACAAGTGACTGTATCTGTGTGTGAACAAAATGTTAGGGCGAGGCGATCCAGATGGACTGCAGCTAAGTTTGGATGAGGATGGTTTCAGGATGAACAGTGAAGGTCTTGGCAATAAACACCTAGAAAGGATATGAAAAATACAGCAAAGTTTACAGACAAAGCAACATTGAACAGCAAAAGAACTAGTTGTTAATGTGCCAGACTTTATAATTGGTGTGTGCAGGAAACTCAGTACAGTAAATGCTATTTATGAAACACAGAGGGCAATAGGCACAAACTAACTCAGAAAAGGAATCTAAACTCTCTTGTATGAGGATCAAACATCTTTCCAGTTTTATGTTTCAAGCCATTAAATAAATAAACAATGGAATCCTGTGTAAACAACAGAATTCTGTTTAATTTAAACTGGGCAAAAAACCATCTTATAAAAAGTTGGATTGTAAAAAAAATCAAACTGATTAAACACCAAGATTTCCATCTCTAATGTTCTAAGACATGTTATCACTACTGTAGTAAAGGAAGAAATGATCCTACAACCTAGTAATTCAATTCACATCAGTGAATTGGATTTACTTTTTAAATTCAGGCAACTGTATAGCTTGTATTTAATCTAAAAATACAAACAGCAGTTTATCATATACCTAACACAAATTCTTAAATATTTTCATGCTGTAATTAACTAAAAGTTAATTATAGAAGTCAATTAAGTATGCAAAAATAACATCCATACTAAATCAGAGTTTCACAATTAATTATGACAATGTTAGGATGGATTAACACAACACATTGTATAAATTATTGCTTAAAAATTCTTGTGCAATTCTAGCGAATTATATAGATTAATGACAAATAAGTTAAAAGACTGGTCAGACTGATCCCATGGATAGAAACAGCAGCACTGTGTCAAGAGGAACAATCTATATGAGAAAGTGTACACATGTGCTTTGTTTAAGGTTGAGAAAAACCATATCACCAACATATTTTTAAAGAATTTGTGAAAAAATAAAGTCTGATTTGGAATGGGTTGTTGGTGAGCTTGACAGTTCACTGTATCACCAGACCAAGTCCTACCTTTGCTTGATGATACAGTAAAAAACTCCAGTACTCCCAGAGAATATGCCAGGTAATAGATAAGGTCATTTAGCAAGCTGTAAGGACCTAGTGGGAGATTTTATTTTTTTTTTCGTAACACAGGTTAATTTATGACTTTTTACACAGATTGATTTTAGCTAATTTTTTTAAGAGACTTTGGTATAGTTTTTGAGCAATCCTATCGTTTCATTTACTTAGTGGATTTAGAGTTAAGAGATAGAATTGAAAAGAAATTTGAGAAGTTATTAAAGAATTCTGTGGCAGTTTTCATTATCTTTTTATCTATCCCCGTACAAATAAATTTTCCCAGCTAAAGAGCTATCTATTTGTAAACTGTGAGACCTTTAATTTCACAAACATTTGTTTCTTAAACACAAACAAAATAAAAAATTTGTTTGTGCTCAGAAAAAACAAAATTCTTCAAATTAGATTTTATAAAGTCTTGAAAAAAATTACTTTCCATACATTTTTTACATTATACTGTAATATTTTCTTGCACCACACAATTTTATGGAGAATCAGGAAAACCATTATTAGTAGTAGAGATTCACTAAAAACAGAAACCTATGTGAAAAGTGAATTGGTATTGTGGTTCTCCCACTTCTAGAAAAGTAGTTCATTACAATTGTGGGCTGTAACAGACAAGAGAATTTATTTCACAAATTCAGAATATCATGGTTAACTGGCATATTGCTGTATTCATGTCTAGATGAAACATTTAACTGTAACTTTAATCAGAGTTGTCTTGACACTCCATTACTGATATTTAGGATATAGAGGGCTTAGATTCCTCCAGCCTATGAAATTCATTAATAACTTCCATTCAGCATCCAAAGAAATACAGAAACTGGAGATGAGAAAGTTCTCTTGGACCATCCCTTTCATTGCATTCCAAAGGCAAGCCTGTTAGTTGAGTACATTAGAGTAATCTGATCTGTTTGAATAGCTTGTGGTTGGTCATGATATAGAATTTTCTGCAGTATTAACTATAAAGGCAATAAAAACGTTGAGATTTTCTAGTCTTAGCTAATCCAAATGACTTTACCATACTCCTGCTATAACTCAGTAGCTGTTAATATTGAATATGATTGGTTTGTGGCTAACATACTTCTACTTTTGCTGTGATCAAACAAATTTAGTTTCTGGTTGGCTTTAAATTATGTTAGAGCGTCTTAAGATCCACATGTCAATAATGCATGGGTCCAGTGTATCAAATAACTAATCTGAGCTATATCAAGTAAGCAATTAAGTAATAAAATAAGTTTAATAGATAATATATCAAAAATTTGTTTTTCACATAATGCTTAAATCACAAAGCCCTTCTATGAAACAATATATGCAAGATATTTTTTATAAACAAAGCATTTGTAATTTTTATATGCAAAATAATTAAAATGGGATAGAATTTGGATCCTAAGTAATTTTAAACTGACATTTAATTCTCTGTTTATGACTGTTTAATTGCAAATTATTGACTGCCATAGTTGGAGCATTCTCAGTAATCCCTACACTGATAATATTATAACCCCTATTGTATCCAGTTGGGGAACTAAACCAGCCAATGGAGAATCAGGTAAGTGCCAAATAATTCTTTTACTATATGATGCTGTTTTGCAAGGTTTGAAAATATATTTATGCTCTGTAAAATGGAATAATAAAACTTTTGGTCTATAGATTTTGGAAATCAACTTTGCAAAACTGTGCAATACAGTAAATCAGATGGCACTTACCTGACCCTTGGCTGGAGCTGTGCCCCTATAGCAGCCCACTGCGAATGTGAAGCCAGAAGTATCTGACATGTTAGGATACCTCTAGGAATGCAAATCTGGAAACACTGACTTTGAGGGATCTGAGAATGGGAAGAAAGGAGATTTTCAGTTCACTTTCTGGAAAGCCTTTGCTGCAGCTAATTAGGCAGTAGGCAATCAAGAGTTTAATAAGTGTACAAGATGTACACAAGTTTACAGAAGTTTAATAAGACATACAAGATGTGTATGTCAAGTTTTCTTTTGGTAGTGCTTCATGACTGGGGTAGTGAGATTAGAATGACTGAAAGTCAGGATCAAGGGATATGCTGGGGAGTTTGGTAGGGTTTTTTCTTAAATACAGAGGGAACCAGACTTAGGCAAAAATTTAGTGGTAGCAATATGGAATAAAACCTGTTCCAATACTATCCTTTATAGATATAACTTGGGAGGAAAATATTCAAATTTATACCTTGCATCATCCCAGTGGTGGCTCATCCCAGTTGGGGATCCTCTTGCATCTGATGAATGTTTGTAAACTACCAGCAGGCAGTGTTTACAAAGCTGTACTATTCGCTGGCAACACTGGAGCTGCTCCGGAGTCAGAGCCTCTGAGCCTTTACTAAATGTGGTTTCCCAAGAGCTCCTATTATGGAAAAAGAAACAAATTCATGGTCTCTGTCACAAATTGCAATCTAAGAGCGTTATTGCTTTTTATCAGATTTAACAACTGAGGAACAAGAGAAAAAGCATGACCTTGCAGGAGAGGTACAGGAAAGGTTTATACTATTTAACACAAATACTGGCAGATGCTGAGTCCAAAACACAAAGTAAGAAATTAATCTTTATATGGGAAATGTCCACTGCCATTTTTCATTTGGTTTGTTCCCTGAAGTGTTTACAGAGCCATTACTTCAGTTTAGCACGTAAAGAGTTACGGTCACAAAATTGTATGTTTGTCTTACAACAGGAGTAACACAAAACACTTATTCTTTTTAACAGGCTACCTCCTGAATGAAATTATGATATTAAAGGAATTAATAAAAGTAATAAATTATTTCTAAATGTCCACACAGCATAATAATACTTTTATTTTAAGTACATGATACTAAGAAACAAGTATGAAATTAATTTACAGGAGATTAGTATGTGTACTGCTTCCTTATCCAAAAAATCATATGAAGAGAGTCTCTCAGTTTAGTGATCCAAATACTGCTTATTATTTCCTCTGGTCACATGGGTTGGTTATTTACACTTAAGTGCAACTTGCAGAGTATATCTATAGAAATATTCCTTTTGTTTTCTTATGAAGCCATTTTTCTTTGAGAAAAAAAAACCACCAAGGCCTACCACATCCATATAAACCAGGTGTGTTTCAGCACAGAAGACTACAATAAATAGTTCTTTGCATACATCTCATACATCTTGTTTGTGCAAAATTCTGACCACATTATACATCATTCAATCTGTTTTAAAAGGCAACGTGGTGCTTTTGAAGACTTTTTTTGGACAAAATTATTATCCAATTATTATCCAGTAGCACAGATGGTTTGTAAGCTTGAGCTTTTTTGTTTGTGTATGAAAGAAGCACTTCACAGAGTGAGGAAAATTTGCTGCATCTGGCTTCAACATAGCATCCAGGCTGATTTAGCCTTGCCCACAGAGAGCAGCAGTAGATTTCACAATGCCCATGTAGAAAGTTCATCCTTCAAACAACATCACAGAACCAGCAAGCTCACTCCTGCCTAGTAAGATTTTTTTAAACTGAGCTGCATTTCACTGTGAGGGTGGTGAGACACTGGCACAGGTTTCTCAGGGAGGCTGTGGATGCCTCAACCCTGACAGTGTTCAAAGCCAGGTTGGAAAATGCCTTGAGCAACCTGGTCTAGTGGGAGGTGTCTCTGTCCATGGCTGGGGGCTGGGACTAGATAATCTATAAGGTCCATTCCAACCCCTTAATATTGTATGACTCAATGATTCTATGATTAGGATGGAATTAAGACCATTTATGACTACAAGATGAGCTGTATGTATAGCTAACTGATTTGTCAGCCTGGCTCCTCTGTCTAGATGTATGTCCCAGCTGAAAACATTCAGTCCTACAGAATTTTCATTGCAAACATAGATGTCAATGATGCAAGCATTTTTCTTTAATTATTATTCATACAATTGGTTAAGTATTGTTTGTATACATCAAAACTTTAATTTCACAAACTGAATAATCATAGAATCATTTAGGTTGGAAATGAGCTCTTAAGATCAGTAAGTAATACTACTATTTTTCTTTAATATATTTTTCTCAATTGTTTTCTGTCTGGGAACTGTCCACATGTATTTTTATATAGAAATTAATCTCTTGTCTTCAGTCTTTCCTCATGAAGTCATGTTGGTAGGAAGTAGCAAGATGACAGTCCAAGTATTACATTCCTTCAACAGATTCACATTGCTACACATAATGATATTATAATTCACTCCATTCACTCAGAAATCCTGTAGAAGAAACTTTCCTGATAAATTCCTTAGGTTCTGGACTTTGTGATAACTTTTCTACAGTTAAGTGGCATTTTTTTCAGTGACAAATAATATATGGCCTGCTGCAACTGTGACTGATTATGAACTAATACTAGATAGCTACCCTCATAACAAAAGCTGCGATTTGGAAACATACACATGAATTTTAATGAACTTTCGTATAAATGTGCCTGTGCAACTTCCTTCGTGTGTTAGGCAGATCCAGTTTATTCTCCATTATACTGCTGTACTTGTGACTAAACTCTCCTTATGATCTGGAGCACAAATAGATACTGTGATTTCTGTTGATGGCAAGTCCATGTTTGACACAGTGGTCTGGCTTAAAAATCATGCACCATCCAGCAAGAGTTGACTTAAGGCTAAAATGTTTTGATTATATTTTTTCCTTAGATTATTAAATTTGTAAATACATAACTAAATGTTTGATTCCATTTCTGAAAAGGTTGGCTTTGATTGCTAGATTTAATTCTACTATATATCTTAACGTGCTTTTAAAACAAGTTCAATGTATTACATCATTCTTGTGAATGAAAATGAGCAACAAAGTACACCAGCATTGATTGTAATTGTGAAGTTATGAAGAAGAAGAAAAGAAAAATTGGCTTACCCTGAATTACAGAAACAGTTCCATAGGCCTTGGCCGTGGCTCCAAAGTAAGCGATTAAATAGACGGTTAAAAAGACGGTAGAGATGGAGATTTTCAATGTCTGGAGCTTTCCAGACATGCTGTAGAACTGCACGGACACTTGTCCTGACTATATCCAAAACCTAGGAAAGAGCATTCCAAGTAAATCAAAGACATTTTGCAAAATGTCCAAACCCAGCTGATGGCTGATGCCCATCATGCATACAGACAGCTATCCCTGTACATATGACTGCATACCTGTACATTCCTACAGAGGTCTGGGGTTCGTTTCTGTGCAGTCATCAGCTAACTTTTATTATATGTTCTTTCTGTTAGTAACATTTTGCAAAGCCAGATCAAAGCATTTTATTTTTATTACTGAAAAGTTTATTTCTGTTTTTTCAGTCTGTTCAATACTAGCTAGTTTAAATGACAGAAAGGGTAAAAGAAACAAAATTGACACAATTAAAGACTAGAAGCAACTTAATCAACCCAAGCACTGTATGTCTTCTTTTCCCACTCCCTTGTAAAATCTATTTTATAAAGAACTAAAATGTCCTGGAAAACTACAAACTGCCTTTGGTTTAATGTCTTTTTAAGCTCAGTGTTACCCTATATAAAACCATATTAGTGTACCTGGCAAGAGACAGTGGTGAAATCACTAAGAAAATAATCAGCAAGATATTTAAAATAGAAACATTTATCAGCACGCCATGGATTTATTACATATGGACTACATTTAAATGCAAGAGCATAAAGGCTGAGCTGCATTCAGTATAGTGCTAGACAGCTGCACATCCAACTTACCAGAGTCCTGGATACACCTTTGCACATCCCACTGAACTGGGGCAGGGAAAGAAGGTGGGATTCATAGTGCCTGCTTTTAAATATCTTAAATATTAAATAAATCTTAAATATTCTCTTAACTGAGTCCTCTATGTTCCCTTCATAATCCCTGGAGAGAATCAGACTCCAGAGTGTCTTGGATTCTGTCTACTTAGATACTATCAATAAGTCAGGGAATATTTTTATGACCAAAGTAGTATTTGGACCACATACTGACACTCTGAACAGTGTAAAATCTGTCCTATAAAAAAAGCCTACAGTGCATGTAAACTATCAACAAAAAAGCGAGTTAAATCCATGAAATTTCCTTTAAAGGAAACACCCTCTCTTCCTCTTTTGCATAACAGCATCTTCCAAAAAAACAATCACACTCAAGTGGGTGTTAAACAGATGGAGGTATTTGCTAATTTGGTATAAGATTTTATAAAATAGAAGGTACAATGCTTTCCCTGGAAACTTTCAGATACGTAAGACAAACCGATTCACGTAGTGAATCATGGTTCTCAAAAGGTGAAAGAGATTTAGTAGAACAGTAAATTATGGAAGAATGGTGTGGAATTGCAATTTTTAGATCCGATAAAAAAAAATGTTGTTTATAAATTGTGTGACAATGAAGGAAATAAAGCTTAAATATACAACATGCTTGCAATAGCACAAGGAAGCTCTTTAGTACACCTAATGGGCAGAAAATCTATAGATACCTAATAATGAGAGCCTTGATGAAATATGTTTTTTCCCATGTTATTTAAACTCTTTTTGAAGACCTGGGATTAGTCTGCATGCACAGGTCTTGCAGTAATTCCAGGTACATAATAGCCCAAAGTAAATACAATACTGTCCTCTCTGCTGGGAATCATTATGAATGCAGGTGTCAGTTGCACTAAAACTCACACCCATGGCCTACTCCCCCCAAAGAGTGAGATAGAGGGAGTAAGATATTAAAATCTAAGGGTGCTGATCTTTTTTAGTGATAGCAGGAGCTAAGCCCAGGTTTTGGACTGTCCCATGCCTGTGGGACAGGCTCAGACTTTCAGACACCTCCTTAGCAGCATCAGCCTTCATGCTTCCCAAGCCCTTTTCCTTGTGTCTCACCTGTCCAAGGCATTCCCACACACATGGCTGGTATCTGTGGCCAAACACACATCTGAAACAACTCAGTCCCTAAAGCACATAAGAATCAGCCCTGCATTTCTTTGTGGTTTTACACTGACAAATAGTATCTCCTTGTGTGAAAAAGAACAATACCACCCTGTATAGACTCTCTCACTAGTCCAAAAGACACAGGCTAAAAACAACAATGCCGGTGTAGAGCTTTTTCTTTTACTGTAGTACCTGGAGTTGAAGAAAACTAAGAACTGAACATCTTAGAGCAAGCCACAGGCTGCCAAGTACTCTGGAAAAAAAAATCTTTCTTGCTGTTTTTACTGTGCTGATATTGCCAATATGCCAGTGCAGGAAATGTGCTGGTTAGTTGTCCTTAATGTGCAAACATGGCAAAAAAAATCATCCATTTAAGAAAAGAGAAAAGGCATTGCACAAGGGCTGGAACTTCATGAAACCTACATCTTCATTTTTCTAACTTAATTTCCCTAGCTTGCCTTCATTTTTCTCTTTAATTTACATCATTTACTTTAACAAAACAAATTATCTAGGTATAACAGAACAAGATGTTATGAAAGGGCATATTCAAAACCCTCTGGTAACCATCAAAACACTTTTAAAGAACTTATGTAAAGTGATGCAACATGAAGCAGTCATAACTCCTCCCATACCAAAATCTCTTTTTATTGAAAGTCTTAGATCTTAAATTTTTTTTTTAACATGAATTGATTTAATTGGTTTATTCTCAGCTTACTTCTGAATGCCTCCTGTACCCATGCTGTAATGCAGAACATTACACACTAAGAATATAAGTTTAAGTTTAATTTTTCTATATCATGTTGAATAATTGTTAAGCAAATACAGCTGTCAGGTATGAACATTGTGCAATCTAATACATTGCCCAGGTATTTTCTCCTTGTGTGTTAGAATTTCCCAGTAAGTAAGAGTGAAGGGGACTGAGATTCCGTTTTGTATTTCACAAAGTTGCGAAAGGTACCTTTGAGACAGATTTCTTACTTGCATAAATATTCTCCACCTTGCTCATTTCTCCTTCACCCACCTCATTGGAATATAAAACATACTTCTTTCAAATCAACAAAAGACATTTGGCAGTCCTCAGCTGCAATGTCATTGTCAAAGTTAATCCGTTTTTATAAACTACCCTTCTAAGAATAACTATCTGATTGCTTGAAGGGATTGAGGTTAAAAGCAGTTTAAAAAAAAGGCAAATCATTTCCAGTGCAAGCAAAGATGAAGGGCTCACTGTGCTTCAGGAATTATAAGTCTCCTAAAGTTGTAAAAGATGTCCTCACAAGAAGAGCAAAAAGTCCACATTTCTGATTGTGCAGTTCTTGCAAGTAACAACCCGGCACATCAATCTCTGTCATCCTGACTTTGTACATGTGCCCTTGGTTTAACATGACTGCCAGTCAAATAAAGGGCAGAACCACCCTCTATTGGAGACTTTCTGAAATAACGCTTAAAGGAGAAAATTCTTTGCTTGGTAGGTCCATTTTTTATTCAGCATGATCTCTTCTAATACTGTGGGTCAAATACTTCAACAGACAAGTGCAGTATCACTACCTCTAATGCAGTTTTAATATGCCTGGTCTGAAACTGCTGACTGGTGTAGTCCTTATCAATCAAATCTGCCGAGTGAATACCCTTCTAAGAACATTAGCTAGAACTTAGGTATGCAAGCACTAATCATTCGTTTGCTTTTTTTTAGAAGACTAATTTTTTGAGAAATTGATTTTTAAATTATAATCCAGACCAATCATGTTTCTCCAAATATGGAGCATAATGTCCTTTAAGTGAATTAATGCATATCTATGTTAGTACCACTAGCCTATATTTTAGCATCTCAAGTCCCTCCCAGCTACTGCTAAACACCAGTAGAAACACTGCTATGCATCTACTTACTTTAGATGACCTTCTGAAAATGAAATGTCACTTACTTTTCGTTGCTTTGCTGAATCCAGTTTTACCAACCAATAGGATGACACTTTTGTTTTATGATACTTCCAATTATCCATAATCTGTGGTCATTGTAAAACACAAGTTAAAAAATACACATGAAAACAGCTGAAAGCTGGTCTTTCAATCACGAGCACTCCTAACCATTAAAAATGTGAGCATCTAAAAGACTGCTGAGAAATTTTCTCTAAAAGAAATAGCAAAATATTTGGAAATTTATGTGGGGCAACATTTGCAAAGATCTGTGTGATGCTTCAGTTTAATACCACCCTCTTTTCTACCTGATTCTGACAATCATACACTACAAAGCAGTTAGAAAGTTGTCTTGACTGACTCAGCTCAGATTTTTTGAGAGTAGTAAGTTCAAGAATGCATAACTGCTGATCTATTTAAATAGTGAGGGGTTTTGCTGCAAATGGGACATTGGACATACCTGGAAATCATCCTTTCTATAAATAATCATATATGAACTGCAACACTCTCACAAAATCTAAGTGCTCCCAAATTGCTCAAGCTGCAAACATACATTTTTATTCTTGTTTTATTATTTTATCTTTCTACTCTACTCCGGACCTTCAACAAGTTCTGTCTCGCCAGCACTCGTTTTCCTTCATGATGAACTCTTTCCCATCAGGAATTGGTTATGGCCAGATGAATTTTACACGAGCTGTGCCCCAGGAAGGTGTGGGGCTCCCCAGGCTGGCGCTGTGCAAGGAAGCAGCGCCACATTAGCGCTCGCAGCCGGCTCGCGCAGAGCCACGCGCTCGGGCATCAGGGACGGCGTCTCATGGAGCGTTCCAGCTCTGCTGCTGAGAAACCCAACCTGCTGCTGGTGAGTACTATCTTCCACCAGCACCAAATCAACCATCACTACAGAAGAATTCCTTCCCACTCCAATGTAGCAGCAGAGATTGCTAGAACATAATCAGCATCCTGGAAGCTCACAGAGCTCAGGACCTTTCTGACCAGATAATAAATCAGATGAATTTTAACAGATCAAGGACGGTGCTCACTACATCAGAGCACAGGTTAGTTTGAATCCCTTCAATTTTCCTTTTAAAATAACAAGAGAACATCCATCTTTATTTTTTTCTTTTCCATCCTGTCAGCTTCTTTGCATTAAATATTTACAAAGTATTTAGACACCATGCAATTTCTGCTTATATATCAAGTATTGGGATTTAATTGACCTTTATTTTGGCGTTGTTTCACATGTCTTTGATACCAAACTCCAAGGCTCAGGACAACATTAGATGTGAGAAAGGTGAATTTGGTAGACTACAAGAGCCAAAAAAGCACATGAGACTGGTGTTCTTTATGACCCCCAACCTCCATTCTGCCTGCAGCATACCATTCTGAGTTCTCTAGTATGCCTGCTTGAGAGCAAATTAAACAGGTCAGGGTCTGTTTTAACAAAATCAGATGAAATATGAATTGTAACATTCTTCTTGGCTTACTTAAAAGTTTGAACTCTCTCTACAATGAAAAACTGAATTTTCCTAACCCTCCTGATTATTTCTCACATATTTTATAAGGACACAGGAATGTTTTCAGTGCTGTGCTTTTAAGGTCAGAAAGGATGCAAAGCTCCAAGCTTTCAAATTCTTTTGAGTTATCCTGAGTTCTGGAAGTTTTAAGGCCACAGGAGCTAATGAATCATAGATTGAGCTTTTTACTTTCCTTCATTTCAGTAGCCTAAACAATGTCTAGCCTGTTCTTCTTTCTTATTTATAGATACTTACATCTTCTATAATTAATTCAGATTCTTCATTTGTTTTTCCTGGGAACCTTACTTTCAAGTCATTGATACGGAGAAGAGTCTCTTTTGTCAAAGCAACTTCTTGCTCTTTTGTTTTCTGTTGCAGCAAAGACTCACTCTAAAAGCCAACACAAAGCAGAGGAAAACATTTTAAGCATGCCATTAAATCACATTACAAAGATGTTTGCTCAACAAAAAAAATTCTAGAGTGACATAAAATATATTATTAAAGTGCATAGACGTATTATCTAATACAGAACTAATATATATCACATACATTAATGCATCACCATTACTGAGAGTTGTCAAGAAATCCAAGAAAAACAGTTAAAATGTTAGTTTGTTTAAAACAGAATAAACAAACATATATTCCATATTTATGGTGCCACAATTTAAAGTATAAATTTGAAATTGAGATAACAGACCTTGAATTTAAATTCAACATAATAAAAATATTAGTCATAAAAAGCATCCTTTCAGTGCATCACTTAACAATTTAACATAAACAGGCAATATATCACAGGGCCAACATTTCAGGAAGCATTAAAAAGGCCACTTCTCTCCTGCTTTAGTCAGTAAGGGGTCTGACAGGGCCTCCAGTTGTCCAGAGTTTTGTTTAAAGTACCAATGGTTTTTACACCAACACTGATCTGAACCCCTGCAGGGTTGGCAGAAGACCATCTCTGGAGGATTTGGGGCTCTACTTAAAAACATGACACACTAGTTAGAAGTGTTTCTGATCCTCTTTCTTTCACATACTTTTTGCATTTTCACATTTGCAAAACCAAGTCAGTCTAATTTTAGGATTTTTCAAGAGTAAAATTCAAAATTTTTAGGCACTTTTAATCTTTGTATTCTGTAACAACTACAATACTTAAGGATATCTTTAATTAAGTGAGTGATAAATATTTTCAAGCACAAAAAAAAAATACTCTGGTATTTGATACATGTTAATATGGCTGAAATAATAAGATAGCAAATAATTTGAAATCCACTTATGCTTCTAACTCCTATAAGAATATGTCTGTAATTCCCAACTGTAAATGATTTATTATAAATTTAGTTTCCCTACGTTTAGAACATTTGGATCTCAGCAGACTCCAAAAATGGCAGTGTACTGCTCTTTTCTTGCCCAAAGAACAGATAAACTACCACTTTATCATGCACAAATGATTTCTTCTTAGTAAGTCACGGTTTATCAATTTTAATGTTATTCTAGCAGTAATATATAATATATTATTCTTAGTTGCAAAAATAATTATGAACAGAGTTCCATTCAGAATACAGTGCTAAATTATAAGTAATTCTTATCCATTCTGTAAGTAATTTTATTCACATCATTTTTAGGAAGCATGACCTAAGCTCTATCACCCAAAGTAATTGTTCTAGACATCAAGATCAAGATCATTTCTGTGCTGGAGCTTTCTCAATGAAAAAGAGGGTGTGCTTCTAACTAATGTTAATTTAAGCGAGTAGCCCATTTTTAACATCAGATGGTGAAAGACTGCTTTTAATCTTTCAGTAATTTGTATTTGATATAAAGTTAATGTGAATAGAAAAATCCATATTAGCACTGTCTCATTAAACTCTCAGGGTACATGGTGATGATAAAAGGGTACTTTTTAAACTTGAGATAGCTAATGCAATAAAAAATACCTTTAACACGTTGTTGTGAAGACACAATCTTAATGTCTTTCCAATTCTATTAGCTGACTTTAAAGATGGAAAACCATGTTAAGGAGTATTTCACAAGATGTCAGCACACAATTTTAAAAGGACCCTTTTTCATCATTTAGACAAAGCCTCACAGGCAAAACAGACAATGAGCGTTCTACTGGATAAAAATGATGATTAGAGGTAGTAAATACTATGAAGCAAGTTAATTAGCATTACAAAAGGATTGCTCACAATCAAAGCTCACCACAATACAGAGAGGCAGCAAATATGGGTTAAAAGTGCCAATTTGTTTTGCCCCATCTCCACACAAATTATTTGGGTGATGAAATATATAGGTCAGGCATCAAAGCATGAATGGAAATGCTCTGGCACCAGCAGGCAGTGCAATCCTGAGTGAGGCAGGGGACTGATCCCTGCAAACACTGCCTAGGGATAAGTGAATATGGGCTCCATCACCCCAACACAAAAGAAGAAATGCCTGGGCTGTGAAGGAGATATCAAAGAGGATGACAATCTGCTAACAAAATGAAAAAATATACATGGTCCAGAAGTACATTGTGAAAAGTATAACAAACCACACAAATTCTAAACAATTAAAAGAGTTTAATCTGATCTATTAATTATTTGGGCCAGTTGCTTGTCTGTCTCAAGGAGAGGGTGCAAATGAAAGATAGTTTATCTTCTTTTTTACAAAAGAGAATGGCTTCTGAGTCAGTTTCTGCAGTGGAAATCCCGAAGACCACAAGCACTGTATAAATTTCCAGCTGTTCACTTTGGAAGTAGAGCTCTACTGCAGTGGTATAGCATATGCAAAAGAGGTCTAATAGGTTGAAAATTAGTCTCACCATCTTCTACAATGGATAGCCATACAAAACCTTCCTAGTTTTATTCTGGCACAATGTATTTGCCCTTGGACTATACTCTGGGTTTGAAATCTGGATGTATTTTTATTAATGTAAAGATTTTAAAGGAGGTACAGCCTTACTTCAGAACAAGGAACCCCCAAACAAATCACAGAAGATTTTTAAGAGAGGTAATAAACCTTTCTATCTTCAAAAGGCTGTTTAGGAGTGAAGGTTCCCCATTCACAAAGTGAAGGTTTCCCATTCTCTTAAGAAACCTATTTCTACAAAATGTAACATCTGTATTGCTGCACCATGAACACTGAGACATCACACTGGCACTCATCCCATTTCACACACAGATCTAGAGATCTTACATGCTCAAGTGTCTGTCAAAACAATCTTGACTACAGTACCTCAAGTTTTCTATGTTGCAAAAATTACTGGTGTATTTATTGAGTTTTAGAGAAGAATGGAACACATTTGAATGCAACCACAGTGTTAACTCACCCCTGAAGAGTGAATAGTTCCCGAGGTGGCTGTCTGAGAGAATCTGGCTGAAGATGGGCTACGACTTAAAGAGTGAGACCTGTTCACAGAGGCTGTTCGCTGCATTTGGAGAGCTGCTTTGGCTGAAAAGGGGCGCGGCTCAGCTGCCTGCGACTGCATAGTGAGGATTGATATGGAGCGAGGGCAGCTCACAGAACGCCGGATTGGACCTGTGGATGATGTGGGGGACGAATATGATGGAGACTTTACACTTTTATTTGAAGGTTTGCAGTTCATTCTACCTGCAGACAGATCAAATGAATGATGTTATTACTTATTATTTTCTTAACACCCATTTTTCAGTCTTTGTAACTAATAACACATATGATCAGTGTGTGCACAGATGTTGTACTACAATGTGTGTTGACTAACAACTATCCATGTAGAAGTCAGTCATGTCAGATCCCCTAATAGTACAGAATTTACATACTTATAGGAACATTTATTTCTTCCTCATATTCAGCTTTAACCAGACTCCAATCCACTATAACACACATGAGATTTATGAGAGAGGGCATGTGCTCTTTAGGTCAAAATGTATGTGACTCCTGTGTATGGTTTCCTGACCATAAAGATATTGAAACAGGAGAGAAAATTTGCTCAATGGATCTCATATTTTAAGATTCGGTATCTCTCATTTGTTAAGGCATAGTTACACCATTTCTTAATTCAGTTTTCAGCTAAATAAACGCTGCTATGAAAAATAAAATTTTAGAAGCACCATTATACATATGCAACTACATTATAAAATTCTTTGAGACAATACATCACTAAAACAAAAAATAACATGGTATATATTTATTAATTTAGAAAACATTTTAAAGAAACTAAAACAAGCAAACCAGAGTTAAACCCTGAGATACAAAGTTGACACATTCTAAAAGACTGAGGAATTTAATATAATTCATCATCAATGCCAGACTTCCTTGGAAAAGTGATTATTTAACTTACCTGATCGTTCCAAAGATTTGTATTTATTTTCTTCAACATCATATGAAACTTTTTTCTCTTTTTTTTCATTGTGATCTTCCTTTTCAGTTTCTTCTCCTGACTCTGACACACTGCTGTCACTATCACAGCTACTGTCACTGCTGTGGTTCTGAGGTTTCCTTAAGGAATGTGCACTTTCTGGCATTGAACACAAGGGCTAAAAAAAAAAAAAAAGAAAAAACCCAAGAAATTGAATTGAATCCCAAAGAAACATCCAGCTATCACACTAGATCCCTGATTCAGGCAGGTTCAGGCAGTATTTGCACAGCTATAAACCCTCCCAAATTAGTTGGAAGTTTGTCCTAAATTTTGGAATAATTGCTTAAATATTTCATCAAATTCATTCCACTGTAATTCTAGTCTTTGTCACATGAAGAGCAGCATAATATAGTGGGGGGGGGGGGAATTATTTGAAGTATGAATTGCACTACCAGACATATTGAATTATGGTTTGAAATCATAAATCAATTTATTCAGAATACCATTTACAATCAGTTCAGGTTCCTCACTGATATTTGCAATAACTGAAACTATAGCATAACAGTGATCAACATAAGTAGAAAAATACATCAGGGAACTTTGTCTGTTTTACTTTCAAAAAGAAAGTGATTAATCTACATCCCACAGAGAGCAGAAACCAAAGAATTTATAGCAAGAATTTATAGCTGGGGGTTCTTGGTGCCTTATAGGCACATGGGATTCAGTGCCATTAGCTAATTTTAATCCTGTGCTTTTACCAAGGATACTGTAAGACAAAACCAAAAAGGTGGAGACAGAGAAACTGATCCAAGAACAGAAACTACAATTGAAAATTTTTCATCTTCCATCTACCATTAGTGAGACACAAACAATGCAGTATCTTCCATTACATCTGTTCTCCTATGTAAGCTTATGTGGTGACCTTTTTTTCCTACACACTTTCTTTCCAGTAACTCTCAGCTATAAGAAGCTATGCTGATAGCCTCATCTACAGAATGGATTCCAATTAAACATCAGATTTTAAAAAAATTAAAATCATAATTTCTGGACATACTTTGAGTCAAAGTGAAAAAGAACTCCCAGGAAGAATTTAAATTTTTCTAACATCTTAGCATAATTTAATGCACCTAGATTTATTATGAGAGTAACAGGAAAAAGCCCCAAAACCTCCTGTTGCTGCAAGATACACTTTATAACTAAATAGATGTTACCTAAACTTCTTATTCCAGACAAGGAAGGGAAGGGATTTCTGTCACTAATAGCATGTTTATGCCATCCCAAGCTGTTAGACCAGATAAGGAGAAGTTAGAGAAGAATATTGCATATAGGAGGGCCCTGACAATTGTTGTTACACAAAGAATGTATACAAGATTGATATGTATCTGTCTGCCAAAGGAATAAAAGTAAGGTGCCTCAACACATAGCACTTTATTAAAAATAGCTGTTCTTATCATGAAATGCTGTGTATGATGTAGACATTTTGATCAGGCATTCCTGAGGAGTTACACAAGGTATAACAAACATTTTCAATCATAGCTCACAGGGGCTTTAAGATAGATCTTTTCCACTTATCATATCCATGTTCCTCACACATTCTACAGTAAACAATATCAATTAACAAAGAAGAATAAAAAGAAAGATCAAAGAAATTACAAAAAGCAATAATAACGAATAATAGCTGAATCTGGAGATTCAATAATAACAAATAATAGCTGATCTCAGGAGACATATGATTGCCTAGCACATCTTGCCTAGCTCATCACCTTGATCTTACCCTTACGCTAACCCAATTTTTCTGTGACTAAACTCATCTGATCTTATACCAAAAGAATTAAAATTAATTTCTCATTTCCTCTACAATATCTGGTATTTTAGTTCCTTAGCCCATTGTCCTGCAAACACAGGTAACCCTGACAGTGTGTAGGTGTCAGGAGCCCTCTAGAGGCTGTAAATAAACGGGACATTTCCAGAATGCCCTTCTCCATCTATGCAAAATTCAGTGATGTTTTAAGTGCAGGAAAAGATTCCTTCATTCTGTGAACTTCTTGACTTCTTTTTTCCTACACTGAGATCATAATCATATTCAAATAAAAATAAGGCTGAAAAAATAAGGCTGAAATTCCTAGCAAATACAGAATAATTGTTAGATGCAAAGCTTGTATTTATTTGTACGTGCACTGCCCTCAACCTCTCCTATGCAGAGATATGTATGTGGAAATGTAGATGTTTATATGTTTCTATGTGTGGAGAGCACATCTGTCTCTCCTGACTATTCCAGTTGTCCTGTTAGTTTTCTGAGTCCTGACTGATGGTTTTTTTTCAAGGAAGAGTACAACCCAAGGCAGAGCATCTGACTTAAAAGTATCTTCAGTCAGCAGGGCAGCCACTGAATTTAAGGGGGGACAGACTCCAGGACCTTCTCAAAGGAGGGATTCCTTTGAGAATTTCATGTTGGATTACATGACATGAAAAGTACCAGTCCTGTGGTTGTTTTTTTCTATTTCTAGATCCTGTATGTGCAAATAGTTCTTTATTTGTAGGATTTTATGGTTACAAGATGAGGTTTACAGCTGGATTATTCTCTTACCTGACAGATCGACAGGAAATAGTACTTTCTACTGCCTGCCTCACTCACCAAATTTCTGTATAGACATATATTTAGACATTACATATCTCATAGCAGGCTCTTTACAAAGAGGTGGCCCTTTAAATGCTTATGATTGGCCATATGCACCTTAACCCTCACAGGAGGAGGTGATGCTCTTTTGGAAAAAGATACCAGGACCATCTGCATGGTCATCTGTATTTGAAAGGGAGCACACAGGACATTATACAACCAGGGAAATCTCTGCTTACATGGCTTCACGGTAAGCAAGGTTTAAATGATTGGGAAATATATGAGGGCCACAAAAAAGATGCAGGAACAAGAATCCTGCATAGCATGAAGTGTGCACAGTGCAAGGAAAATAAACACTCCCCCTGGATAAGCTAGTTTCATTGTTTTCTGGTTTGATTTCATCAGTTTTAGGGGGGAAAAAATGAAATTTTGGTCATAAGCAATTTTTTCTTTCTCACCTAAGTGCAAACAATATTGTACCAGTAAGGCAGCTATAAGCTACACAATCCATTTGCCTGCTATAAAAGAAGACCAAGTCTTACTCATAAATTAATCAAAATTCATCTTAAAACTAATTGAGAGAGGTTTCTCAATTTGGGCTTATGGGCTTAGTACCCTATTAATGTTTAATTAAATGTTACAGTCTCCAGCCTGGGAAAGCCTTGTGAGCAAAGAGTGTAGAGGTAGAATAGAACAAGTCAGTGTGCATTCAGTCAACCAGATAGCTGCTCTCTAGGGTTGCTGGGAAAATACAGGGTTCTGGAAAAAGGGAAAAATGTGACTGAGATGTTAAACTTGAATAACTGACCCCATGTTAAAGAACTGAAAACAAAATTTCAAGGCAAAGAATCCCTGTAAGAATGAGGATTGAGTGTACTGCTAGGGTGGACTGAGGTTTTTTTCTCTTGTTTAAATGAATCCACTGCTGTTAAAGCACGAGCTCACAAAATCCCCATATTTTAATGAGGTCCCTGCAAATCTATCTTAATACCAGATTGGGCATGTAGATCCTCTTTCCAGAATGCACGCCTGTAATAAGATGCAGCTCTTTGGATTCTTGCACATATTTAAAGTACCTCTTCAAGCTCAGAACAATTGTCAGCATTCATTTTGTACAGATATCCACAGATTTGTACACCATGTCATGAGAAACATAAAACACTGTAAAAAAATTTACATGCATCCATAAACAAATCCATCAAAGCTCAGAGCAGAGATGTAGGCTCTTCTAAGCAGACTTGACCTAAAATGTTTACAGGATATAAAAAACATACTTATTCTAGTCAAGCCCAAACTATTTATCTTTACTGGCTTAGAGATATGCAGTTTATTTAAGGCAAAGAATCGCATGAACTATGCAAACAAGCAGAAAGCATTAAGCTAAAAATAATATACATTCACATTAAAAGCAGATTTTGGATACAAAATGCGTTCCAAGATATACTGTACAACACTCTTAGCAAGGGAGCAAGCTCCAAATATATCAAAATTATAATTAATTCTTTGACTTTCCATACTGCCTTTTATCCCATGATCTCATAATCCTGATTTTGGCACTAATTAATTAGAGATGAAAGCTTTCTTTTGAGATCCACCATTGATATAAAAATCCTTTCACACACTGAAATCAATCTCTCGTGCAACAGTTGTTGCCATGCATGGCAATTCCTCCAAATGTTTAGAGGGAAAGAAGGATTGCATATCCCCTTAAAAATTTAATGGGATTTAGTTGGACAAATGGTAGTCATACCTCTATTTATACTTTAAAAAAAATAAAAGAAGGTTAATGGCAGTCAGAGGAAGAAAACTTCCAGCTGGATCAGCTAACTAAATTCCCCACTTAAAATTCTCAGAAAACCTGTCTATAGAGTGAAATAAAAAATCAGTATCTAGAAGTCAAATACCTTAGGTCCTCGCTGCTTGGGACATTTTCCTGTTAGCTTTTCATCATCTATTTCACACTGCTCCAGAAGATCCAAAATGTCCTCCTCCTAGAAATGGGAATTTCATTACTATTAATTCAAAGCAGGACATATCCCGTCCTTCAAAAATTCAAGCAGAAAGTAGTAGAAATTTGAAATTACTCTGATTACTAATTCCTGAAATAGGAATATGTATTCCTCCACAGGAGGAAATAGAAATATTTCTTCTCATACATGCATCTCTCCTTGCAAGCAACATGAAATTGAGGGTTAAAATCAAGTCTTAACATATATTTAAAAGAAAAGTCTGAAGGATTGAACAAAGATTCCTGTAAAAGTGTTGGATGATGCCAACTAGAAATCTATTTCTCAGATTTCAAATTACATCATGTTAGCTGGTTATTAATATAGCTGTTTTCCTACTGTCTCTGACTAAATAAGTAGGCAAATCAGGTGAAATTTTTGGATGACTTCAATCGTTAAACTAGTGGAGCTGGTTTTAGGGTACCTCTTGTTCCAGTCCATACAAGTGGATGAATAGGCTGGGAACATTACTGGAGGAAGAAGGAGGCAATTACCAGCTCAAAAGCAGTTTCTGCCAACCTCTGGTTTGGCCAGGGGTAAGGCTGAGGATCAGGGATATGGTAAAGTAGCTTAAAGCCATCTAGCCTGT
Organism: Agelaius tricolor; assembly: GCF_023055355.1. Taxonomy (NCBI): domain Eukaryota; kingdom Metazoa; phylum Chordata; class Aves; order Passeriformes; family Icteridae; genus Agelaius; species Agelaius tricolor. Next base: position 17,191,445 of record NW_027269271.1, on the reverse strand, counting down.
CTCCACCCTGGGTCCACTGCAGTTCATCCAGATTCAAGGATCTGGCCCACAAGCTGCACAAAGAATAATAATAAGATCATAGAACATTATCAAATGCTATTTAGCAGCCGTCACACATGATTTTAGTGAAACTAATCCATGAGGTCATTAGTTCAAAGTAACTCCTAAAGCCAGAACTCGGTGTATTTCAGTACCTTCATTCTTTTTAAGGGGTTATTCATTTCCCGCTGAAGTGAAGCTGCTCTTCCAGCAAGAAACGTCTGGAAAGCAGTGGCTAACAAACTCTCATACTTTTCAAGTAATGTCTTATCATCAGGAGGGTAAATTCGCCTGAAAAAGGAAGAAGAGAACAATTTAAGATAGAAGCTGAGGTATTCATCACACAATACACAGTCTCTTTTTTAACATGTATGTATCCCATCTATAATAATTATATAATATCAAATTATACAACATATACTCTGACCATTGCTCTCTAAATCTACTTTTAATTCAGTGAACACGTTCATGTTTAAACCAGCAATTAGCCAGTCAAAAGAAATACCATGTAGGTCATTCCAGGGGTACACCCAAACCCAGTTTTGCAGTGATCAGAAATTTCAGTGGGTGTGAGTGATGCATACAGGTGTGAATGATTCATGAAATATTAACAAAATATTGTATGTCAAATTCAAAGCCACAAGATAATTTGTATTAGCAATAAAAGGACACAAAACAATTTGTATTAGCAATCAAAGGACACAAAACAGTGAAAATCTGAACAATAGCTTTGATCCCATGGGCTGGATATGAATGAAAGATTGAGTATGTAGTGCACTTGAATGCTAAGTCGTCCAAAAAACCAACAGGAAGAAATAGGTGCTATAAGAAAGAAAGAAAAAACCCTGGTACATGGATATAAACAGTGACTGATTTTCCATTAGAGCAGCTATGCCATTATTCTCTAAAATCACAGGTAAGGAGATTATGACAATATCAGAAGCAGGACTTGGTGATTTATTCATGTTCATCAAGCAACAACGGGCTTTGAAGAAAACCACTTCAATCCATCTGTCATGAATACCCGAAACACAGCCAGAAATATGGCTAAGATGGAAGACTAATTTTTAATGTATTGTAAGGAGTAACCCATCAGTTAATTTTCCCTGCACTGTGCAAGGCATGGACATCATTTATACAGTGCATGACAGTTTGTGACTTCTTTGTATTTGTGAGTCTTTTCTGAACTTTTTACAAGTTTCTTTTTTTTTCTTGTTCTTCCTTTTTAGACATTTTCTCCCTGAAAAGGTATCTATCATGAGGATTTTGTTGCAATGGAAAAAAAGGATTATTTGATACCATTAGTCTCAGGGCAGTTATAGAATCAAATGAAGATGCTTCCAGTTTGCATTAAACACCTAAAGGAGATTTAGGTTCTAATTTCATTTCAGTCAACACCTTTTAATGGTGCTGATTCTACTGCAGAGAAAGTGCCATACAAGAATGCTTTAAAGAAAGGGTAATATTCTTAATGTATTTAGAAATAGACTGCAGCTAAAGGCCATTTCAAAGCCATGTACTTCCTTTCCAATTCCTCATGATTTCACAAGAGCTCAGAAGTGTGGCTCCTACTTCAGCTGCCCCAAGACTCCTGCTGGAGCCTGCTGTGCTTGCACAGACATGGACTAAGCCAATTGCTGAGCTGATATCCACAGATTAAATCCAAACCTCCTCAGTTTGACTGAGGTTTCTCTGGATTTTTATTCAGAGTGCAATATTAATCTATTCAGCAATACTAGCATCCAAAATTTCCATGATTCTATGTCAATGCCTGACACAAGCTAGTCCTGCTCTACAGATGAATATCACATGAAAAAAAATACTGCATAACTCTCAGATAAAATTCCTCTTCTTCTCTAGCCAAAATTACTTTCCTTCTCATGGTCTGCTGATCCTTCAGCCTTTTCTCAAAGACATGGTAATAAGAAAACACAAAGCTATTCTGCCTTTTTAAAAGTGCAGATTCCTCAAGAAGTGACACTTTACTTTTTCCTGAGGAAAAGAAAGTTTTGTGGTTTTACTGATTTACATTAACCCAAAAGCTAAATAAAGAGAACATGTGTCTGATTTTCAGTCAAGAACTGAATAAGCAACTTAAAATGTGATCAGTTAATAAGCTGATTAAGTTAATAATATTTAAGTTAGCAAAAAAACCAAATGTGTTAAAGCATCATAGTGCTTTTCTTTCTTTTAGTAGCATGAAAATAACCACTTTGTCACTTCATTGTACATCTAGAGGTTTTTTTTTACTTACTAGTTCAGCTCTACACATCAAGAAAATATGTAATTAAAAGTTACAAAGAAAGACTCTTTGTAAGCAAAATGTTAAGTCATCAAAACTGCGAATTTCAGAGAAAGATCTATCTGTTAAAATAGAATTTTACTGGGAAATATAGAACATCTGCTCAAAAAAGGTAGCAATGAAGAACAGCAATAAAGGTATTCTGGGTAGTTCACAATAAAATACGTGAACTCAGACCTCTCACATTCTGGATGAATATTATAAAGAGTGGACAAACATTCCCACCATATATTGCTAGCCATACTCTGCTCCCTTTCACCAATATTCCTAGGCCATGCTTTCACTTCTCATAACAAGAAATAACAACAAAAACATCACAAAACAAAATTTTTGTTTTCCTGTTGTAACTGACAATGTAAAGCTTTCTTTTGAACATCTTTTATGAAGGAATCTGAAGGTACTTACATTTCAACCTGCCAAGATCCAAAGTTCAAGTGCAAAAATAAAAGTAAAGTATTTAATATGTCACTCTATTCAAAATGATGGAAGCACCCATAAAGTTTCCAAATTTTTGGCAAGCCTCAGAGATACAATTCAAATATGATCTTTTTACAGGGGAATATCACACTGCACCCCCTTCCACCATGATAAAAATGATCATATGTGATTAGAGAACAGGTCCATAACAACAATCATGGACTGAATGTACACTGAATGTGAGCAATCATGTCTTTGAAGCAAATGTCTTGCACAAACAATAGGGGCAACTGATGCCATATAAATTCCTAAGTGCATGGAAAAAATAGGAATCAAGAAAAGAACCATCTGGAAAAAAGATAACTGATGTATATGTATATATTTTCTCTAAATGCCTACACATTTTTGGCAGAAAATTATCATCTACCACAAATACTTGTTTCCACTGCTCCTAAAGAATATACTGAATATTTCCTACTAATACAGTCAAAAACATTCACCTGTAATTCCCCATGTGTCTATTTTCATGCTCCTCTTTGGAAATCTGTTTACGTACTTGTGCAAGTCTTTCCTTCTACAAATCAAGAAAGTAAGACAATTAAAACAAAAGAGAATATAAACCATGAGCAAGAAACAGCACTTTTCCCCCCTTCCTACCAGTTCTTGTTTTCTCCTTTCCAGTGTGTGGCGCTGCTTCTCCCAGTCTGAGGAACCTGGCAGCAGTTTTTTCACTGACCCTTGACCATACAATCTTTTTTGAGCCTCAGCCTTCTGTTGGGCTAAATTCTTCCTTTTATCACTTGTCCTGAAGCACAGATGATAATAAGAAATGTCAAGTCAATGCAGCCAAAATGAGATGAACTTTCGTATCAAGTAAATAATCTGTATTTTCCAGTCAGTCATGTCTTTATCACACAAAATTAGAATTGAAACATTAAGATTTTTTTTTTTAATATTAACATTCATGGCTATGAAATTTTAACACTTTAAGGGATGCTGTATTTACTCTGTGCTATAATGTAATGTACAAACATAGTTGTATCTATTTTCCTGAGTTGTAGACTTTTTTCAACATATCTCAGCTACAAAGTTTTCCTCTAGAGAGGTAGGATTTTGACTGAATGTGATTTTGTGATTTTGCTATCACTCAAGCAAATTTCCTTTATGGCCATGTACCCATGACTGCACACATATGCCAACTTCAAGATGCGTTTGAAAAATTTTTAAAAAGAAGTACAAAGATTACTATTACCATTCATTTTTTGCAAGCACATATGCATGAAGAAAAATAAAATTTAGGTTAATTTTTATAGCAAAACTGACAGCAAGGGAAACATTTACATTTTGAAAATGTGAAGGTGGGAACAAAAGTTTTTCATTTCCTCTAAGTCCAATTCAAATTAAAGAAAAAAAAAATCAAAGCGACAGAAATAGAGCCAGACTGAAGAAAAGAGGACAAGGTACCGTATGTTGAGAAGCTTCAATGCATTTAGCAGAACACCTTTTTTTACAACATAGTCTATTTTTTGATCCGTTCCAAAGCTTGGGGCACGATTAATCTGAAAAAAACGAGACACAGAAGACTCAGGGATGTTCGGTTCATTGGGAACACACCTATTGTAACAGGCTTTGTAGAAATGGCTCTTTCAAATACAACAGAGTTTAAGAGAATGCATGTTGAGAAGTTCTTTTCCATTTGTATATTTTTTAAATAGAGTACTGAGTATCACAGACACTGGGAGCTGGGAAATGTACCCTTTCAGTCACCAGGGTATCCAGACATTTACAGTGAACACCATTCAAGTCCTGCCACTATGAATCCAATCTTGTCTACTCTTGGTTGCTCACACCAGAAAATTTACCACACAAAGTGCTGTTAAACACATCATAACAGATGATGTGCCATGCTATGGTGGTCCGGCACAGGAAGAGTCAAACTCTTTTCTAGTTCCCAATCTGAAAGAGACTTTAAATACTACTTCAAAATGCAACTATACAAGGACAGAAAGAGGCTCTAATCCAAGGTATTTTTAAGCATATTTAAATAACTTTTCAGATACACTTGACAGCAACACATAGAGATCTAAGCTATTAAATCAGTACATAGTGTGAAAACGTAAGATAATTAACAGTCTCTACAACAAAAAGCTTATAAGCTAAGTACAAGATTAGAGATTAAAAACTGTACCATAAATATAGAGAAGCAAGGAAAATGCACTGGGAATAGTGAGACTAAATCATAAACTTAACATCCTATATAACCCTGACAAGTTTTGGACTCCCTGCAGAAACTCAGTTTTCAGGAAGATTTGAGGAGGAATAATGATTTATTCTAGGAACTCTTTCCAGGCTGGTATAAAAATTTATACCTGGGTAATGGGAACTAATGACAAGCAGGAATCTCACTTTGATAGTGCATGAGCAGTGCTGGTTACAGAAGGCAAGATAAAAAAGAGCTTCAGAAGTGAAAACTAATGCCTTGTGCCCTACACAAATCAGAAGTGGGAGACAGCTTGCATGTCCAAAGTAGATGGCAAAAGCAGTTTATTTTGTTTAAGCACTCTAAATATATCAGAGCATCTTAGAGCCTCTACAGTTGTGGGACAGAACTGTCGTGGCTGCTGTGCCACCCAGTGTCCTGTTGCTGAGTCCCAGCTGCCCCATCACTTATGCTCATAATTGACAGGTACCTTTCAGCTTTGGGAGTCAGCCCCTTTGCTGCTTTTGCAGCCAGACTGGCAAAGTGAGCAGTGAGATCTGATGTTGAAAGAAAAATCTTGAAAATTCAGCAGAAATAGTGAAAAGATTTATACATATTCTTTTTTGGAAGACTTTTATCCAAATATTTCATTGACCAACCTCTTTAGACTGACCTGTTCATCCACTATCATATCACAAAGACAATAAATAGGGTTGCTGACTAATCTGTACGACTGTGGCATTGTAATCTTGATAACATACTAGTGATATGCCACAATAGCTATTCACAATAACAGCTTAGCAAACCATTGTCTGGCATCTACCAGCTGGGAGATGGCTATTTGGAGTTCAGTGACCCGAGAACCAGGACATGCACAGCTAGGTTGTGTTAATATTACATCAGTAATTTTATCAGCAAGGCACATCTTGAAGATTGTTGTCAAAAACAGGATTGTATGAGGGACCCCAAAAGTACAAGCAAATGATGACTGCAAAGGTCTTGAAAATCTAGACACTGATGCCAGTGGCTAAATTGTGTTTACTACAGGAATGCAGTCTTGTAAACTAGATAATACTGGGTCTAGAGGTAACAAAGAAAGCACATGGCATGATTCCAGGAGATGTAAAAGACTTGTGCTAAAACTTGGAGACAATGTGGAATTGCTGGCCAGTAAATGAACCGCTAGTAAGTAGATCATAGCAGCAAACAAAGAAAAATGAAATTAAGAGCAAGATGAAGAAAACTTCACCATCAAGAGTGTGTTCTTCCTGGTGAAGAACATAAGACACTAAAAACTTGGTATAACCACCTACCATCTCTTTTTGGAGAAGTAGACTTCTCCTACCCCTGTGGTGGCCTTTGGACCTCCAGGGGTACAAACAGAGCAAGCATAACACAAGAGAAACAAGTAGATGCCAGAAAGTTTGTGTATGTGAACTTTAACTACTTCATTATCAGGAATTAGCAATAATTGATTGGTTTAAGATGTTCACATTCATTTTACCTGGATTGAAAAAGTTTTGAACAGATTTTGCTAGCTCAGTGACAGTAAATAATAAATTTCTGAATGTATATGTAAGGTTTCCTTTGCCTTGCCCCACATAAAGGAAGTTAGGTACCCTACACTTGAGTAAGTTATTAAAATGCAAGTTATCTTTTTCTCCTATGATCATAACTGTGTGATCCTAGCTGAATATAATGAGGGTGAACAAGGTTGGAGTCCATGCAAGAACTTCAACTGTATGGTTTTCTTTTACATAAAATAAACTAACTTGGAAATTTTAGTCAAAAAGTAAAGCTGGATTTCCTGGGAATGGAAGGGAGGCCTAGGTCATTGCTGCTACTCAGAAAGGATGGAGGCTGCACAGATCTTTGCCAGAAACACTTGGTGCCACAAGATGGCAACCCTGCATTTCCCACAACCCTCGCTACGGTGGAAGGTTCCGGAAGTTCAGTAGCATCAAGGAGCAGGGGAGCTACAATGCATCAAGGCAATATAAACAAAAGTCAGCTTTTGTTGAAAAGGAAAGCAGAGACATTATAATAAGTTGCACAATTTATTTCTTTTAATAGTTTGTTAAGCTATCTTTATAACAGAAAAGCTACATGAGGCATGGAACATGAAACTAATCATCCTAATCCTATTTTGGAAATTTTCCCATAACACTGGGAACATTCAGGGCCTTGTGATTAGGACTCGTTACCACTGTTAGAAAGAATGATTCACTCCCCTAAGGGGGTTTTGGCAAGAGGGAAATGGTGGAAAGAGATAAGAGTGGAAATCTGTGGAAGTAGCACAAGTGTTTTAGAAAATAACAAATTATCTATATATGTGCATATATATATATATACACACCAACTATATATATTATGTATAGTCTATGTATATAAACTGCAGATTTGACCTTTACTACACTACACACAGCATACATACAGTGTGCATACATCTACACACTCTGTTAGAATTGCTGCAAAAAAGCATGAACAAGCAAGGTAAAAAATAGTAAATAAGTATGCAAAATTAGCAAGTTTCAAGATTTGAAATTTCTGTTAGTTTTGGTAAATGTCTGGCAAAGCAAGCTGAAGGATACGTGTATTACCAAAAGCAGAAAAGGAAATACTTGGACTTTTGCTTTTAAAAAAAGTAATGACTAGGTACACAATTCAAAGTTGTGAAGTATTCTCCAGCAACTCAAAATACCAGGAGCATTTACTACTTTACTCCCTCCTAAACAAGGAGTTTGGGACAATATGATTCTCCTCTGAGACCCATATGCAGTTACTCAAACCCCCCAAAATCTCCATAGCTCATGGAAACATCAGAGCAGACAGAGAGGGGTCCTTCAGAATGGACTCCCTGTGCTGGCTGACTCACCACCTCTCACAGAACTGGTCTGTCAGCATTTGCTACCAGGCTGAATGAAATGTTACACAGACCCTTCAGTCTGCACTCAAATAACTACACACAGTTATATGCCAGCTACAGGCAACCTACAGATGATAATCTGGAAGTGCAGTGCTAAATCAAAGGAGCAGCAAGCTTCACTGGACAAAAACAGAAGATGTTGATGTAGTACAGACTAAGTTCATGTCATGCGCTGCTGTTGGCGAGAACATCAAAGCCACCAAATATGCTATGTCTGCATGGCAACAGTGGAGGAATTTTATTTTTCTAATTAAAATTATAATGAATCCCTGAGAGAAATAAGTACAACAAAACAACTGTTGACAGTATTAATGGCCTGCAAATGAGGTTATAATTCAGTAAGTTAATTGTGTATATTTTGTTCATCAGTAGCTAAATCATATTCATGACTTGCTGTCAATAGAGGGTTTTTGAATACATTTTGCCTTTTTTTTCCCCAAGCTGCACAGCCCCCCCAACCAGTTAACAGAATGAAATAAGACAATCTGAAAAAAGACTAGTGAACATCATCTGTATGTTATTAATAGAGCAAGATAAGAGACACAACAGACAAAGTTCAAACATTTCTGGTTGAAAATGTGTGTGAGCACCATGTAATTTAACTGTACCACTAACATATCAGAGAATAAATGTTTCTTCCAATCCCATCATACCAATTGTCTGCAGAATTTCCTGTATATCAAATTTATTTTCTCTGTTTATGGCCATGCTTTTAAAAGCACAGGAGAGGAAAAGAACACATATCCACGAAAAGGAAAAGATTAAGGTCACACATTCACAAAAGTTACTAGAGCCATATTACATAGCCATACTCATGAAGGAAATCTATATAGCACCCACTTGCTATAATCAAGGTCCTCTAGCTACAATAACTACATTAATGTTACATTTCCCATTAAAACTTTCAAAAACATCTGAAATGCAACATCAGTCTAGGAAAACAATTACCTTTTTTTCAGTATCAAAAATCACTGCAAGGTGATACTGCACTTCTGTATGGATGCTGCAGAAAAGCACCATTCATGTACCCAACAACAGTGCACAGATTTTCTTGGCAGGTTTTCTTACATAGATATGGATTCAGCTGGGGCTTAGTTAACTTTATGCCTAAAAATTTACTTTACATCTATATAAAGAGGTTTACCTCTAGGAGCCATGGTTTTAGTTTTCTGTCCAGCAGAATATCAAATCCCAGGACTTCAAAGCAGACGCTGTCACTTCCTGGTGCTTGCCCCGGCCTGCACATGCGATAGGCGTGGAGCACGTGCGGCTCTGCCACTATCAGAGTCTTCACCACCAGCTCCTGCAGGGATTCAGTGCAGAAAAATTCATCAGCAGAGAAAACACCAGCACATACTGAACTACAGTGTTCCATGCTTTAATATCTCAAATTTCATTTACATATCTACTAGAAAAAAAAATTTAAAATACCAAATAAATAGTGTATAGTAAACAAACTATTCCTATGTAGTACCATATATAACTTTCTATAGTTCTAGACTATTGCTGTACTTTCCATGCTACATACAAACTTTGAGACTTGCAATAAGTTAAAGAATAAAAGCAAATTGGTAACATTGAATAGTATAGCCAATCTTCATCCATTTCATTTTGCAGTATAATTTTTGATAAGTGTTCTCAGAATCATACAAACATCTTTAAGCTCTAACAATCTAAGCCTATTCCTCATCTAAAGACATCTCTAACATAACCACTTCAATGGTGCTTGAGTAAGTACAAAGATATATGCAACACTGACTACAATTTTGTAAATATTTACACATAAAATTCACTTTATACACTAAAATAAAGTCTCCAAGATTTTAAATGGCATGATTCCTTTGTACCTTTAAATGGCATATTCCTTATGTGAATAACTGCTTGAAAGGACTTTTGATCCTTAGAAAAAATGTTAACATTTAATTTGTAATCAGACTATGAATTTAGTATTTTAAAAAACATAATAATAGTTTATAGTATGTCCTTTGTGACATCCATTGCTGAGAATTTGGGTTAATAAAGTTTCAAAAATCATTCTGAATTGCAGTAAAGCAGATGGCAGAAGCAATTAATTTTCTAAAAATACACAAAAAAAAATAAAGTGCTTTAGTCTATCTTACTGAAATATCACTCCAGAATTTGGAGACATCAAGATTATTTGTTTCTAGAAACTCAGTAAACCATTTTATGGAGCGTTTGCTTCCTTTGTCTTCTGTTTCATCCCGTTCAAAGTGTTCATTATGTTTATTGACAGAGTAGTTAGTCAGATGCATATACAATTGACTCTAAAAAAAGGAAGAAAAGACATTTTAAAAACTTTAAAAACAATTCTAAAATAGTCAATTCAAAATCATGTAAAGAAAAACGGATATTAAATCAATAAAGACATAATCAAACAGCTCATATTTGGAAATACACTACGTGCAGATTTAGTGTTTCTGATTCTGGGAGTTTGCATGACTGAATGCTCCGTAGCCTTCTTACAACAAAACCTGGGCTTCTACTTAAGCCAGTTGCAGTGAACTGATCCACCACTCCACATCTGGTTAGATACTATATCTGCCATTTTTACAGGTGTCTATATAAACAACTACCTAAAAAAGTAAAGAGCAATTATCATAACTTAGAGAATTATTACATACCACAAGAAGCAAACAATAAAGTCAGTATTTTAAAGTGCTACTTTTAAAGTGCTAAAAGACACTCTGGCATCTGCTTCATAGACAATCCCACATTTCAGTTTTCACTGTAGTTTATTTATGAGAAGTGTTCTCATGATAGTGATACTTTAAAATATCTTTTACATATAAACTCATCTGCCATGCTGATATCTGCCAAAATTGCTCATTTTTAACTGGCTGGTAGCCATACATCAGAGGGAGGTAAATTTCAAAACATACGTTACATAAATGACTGAGTTCCTTTATGGAGCAAAATGTCAGCAGCAATAGACTCAAGTTATCAGTTGAATTTAAAGAAAGCATTCCTTTTCCAAGCTCAATTTATAAATCATGATCTGTGCATTTACATTATCTCACAGGGATTAATTCAGCTTTTCACTTACACTATGGTGATGCCTGTCCTCATCACAGTGACAGTTCTCTGTCATGTTTGATTACATACATGAGAGTAGATGATACTCTAAGGTGACCATAAGCCTTCTGTTCCAATTCATCTTTAATAGATAACACAAGCCTTCTGCTGCCATTTATCTTACTACACTTCCTTATCTTTAAAAAACTTAATGAAATTACCAAAACCAATCAATTTAATTGCAAACGAGTTAACAGTATATTGTAGTAGCACTAGAAGCAATGAATTTCTCCTATGGCTTCATTACTCCTTTAAGAATCATTCTGAAATCTATTGGTTTTGAGTCATCATTCCATGAAATTCAAATTATTTCAGACAAAAGTAATTATGTGTTAGACTACCAAAAAAAATAAAAGTGTTTGGGCATCTGAACTGATAGTCCAAAGTTATTTGGAACAATGTCACTGTGGAAATATGTCATCCAAAGAACATTGTCATTAGTGACAAGCACGTTATTTCACACAATAGACAACTTCCAGCATGAACAGTTCTGAGAACACAGAAACAACTGCCTGCTCTGTTTATCCTCTCAGAGCATATTTCAGTGCTGCTAATGCCGAGATTAGCAGCAATACACAAATTGTAAAAGCAAACCATTCCAAATATAGTACTGGAACACTTCCAAATATAGCATTTGTACTGGGCCTCAAATTGTACCTGCGTTTTTCAAAGGCACACCAAGAGACAGTCAGAATTTTAAGTTTCACATAGGCAAAAAGGCTCCATGGTGTTTTCTGTTACATAATTACATGGAAGCTGCTCTAAAAGCAATGGAGTACAGAGAGAGTATAACAAACCTAATCTACTAATAGCTTCCAATGCTGCTTCCAATACTTCTTTCTTAGACATCTGCAATTTGGTCTGAGCCAAAAGAGAAGGGTTTACACCCCCCAAGAGGAGGAAATTGTGCAAAATCTTTAGCATTACCCTTGGCATTTCTTGCTTTTCTCTGTGTTTTCAGGCAGCTCTACTGAATCACCCTAAAGCTGCCAAGTACATTCTCCTGTCCCTGCTGAAGCAGTCACCAACAGCAGGAGCAGCAGGTTCCTCATGTTCAGGGACTGCAGTGAGCACTGGGCCCCTGCAGTGCTGGTTCTCTCCTTTCTGCCTCACTTCCCAACACAATGGCTGAAACCTGGCAGGACCCTCAGCAAAGGCTCCAAACTTCATGGATGCTAAGCAATGATCTAGCAGGAGATAAAGCTTATTACCACCTGCCAACCCCAGTCTGATGAATATAAAAGCAATGTGCCCATTCTTGCAGTGATTTGATTTTATTTTTTTGGGTTATTATCTTTTGCTTTCCTCTAGAATATATTTAAATTCTTTAGTGTACATACATGCAAAGTCATATAAAATTTTATAGATAAGCAATAATGTGGCTATATTTGTGATTTTGATAGAAAACCATGTGTTAAGTGTCTTTCACATAAAATTTTTTCTCTTCAATGACAATGCAGAAGTTTACCCAGATGAACTCAACTCCCAGTTTGTTTAATTTTACCACCTGCAACCACTACACAGGTTAAAGTCTATACCATAAGCAATAAATTGGAATTCACTCCAACTTACCAAATTTGAGTCACTGGGGGGGTGATACTTTTCTGTGCCCATTCTCACCAGTCCATCATGATATAAAAATATTTTTAATGGATCACAGGAGGTCACAAGAATATACACACGTAAATCGAACTTGTAGCCTTCCATGAGAAATGGTTTGTCAAGATATTCCTGAACAATTAAGTGATCCTGAGCTTGTAACTTTTCTCCATTTCTTATTAAAGAGATCCTGGTAAAAACAAAAGTTATTTTAAAACTTGGACATTACTCTTTGAAATAGATTATCATGGTCACCCAGCCAAGTAAGGAGACTAAGGTCTACCTAGAGAAAGAGACTTAGATATCTGATTTTTAGGGCAGAGACAAAGTTCCATTCCCTTACAAGGCTTTTGGTTTCCTGTCCTTTATTGTGGTTCACTAGATGGAAAAAGGCAACGAGCCATTTCAAAGTAACTTTCTGCTTGCTTTGATTCAACAATTTGTAATAATGGGTTTGCTCTACACTTAGAAATTGTTTGGCAGAACGACCAGTCTCCAGCTTCTGTGATTATTCCTCATCCATCTCTAAAAATAGACTTCCAGTCTTTGTCACAACTTCTGCCTGAGGCACAGACTGCAAAGAACTTTCAGTGCTAACCGTAGGTGATGAAGTTTGCAAGCAGGACACTGATCTGTATGACTGAGGATGGCACAGATTAAGCTCAGTATTTCTGTATTTCCAGTTCCCTCACACCAGAATGAAAAAAGGTTTACATATGAACTTTGAACTTCCAATCTCTAACAATATAGAATTTTAAATAACTGTAAAAGCTAATATTTTCAGTATACAATTATTAACCTAAAATTCCCAGAACCTTAAGGCTACCTTAACCTTATTCCCTATTATTCATTATACATTTCAGAAGTTTAGTACTGAATAATCCTAATAGAGTGAAGTACTTTGCAGAAATTTCTCTGAACTATGCTAGTACCTTTCCCTTTAGCTTATCTTAGCCCTTATCAAGAAGACTGAAAAATAAAGAAATTGAAAGTTCGGGAGCCTTACTTTTATAGTAATTCTGACATATGCTGAAAAACTAAGAGTTTTACTATATAGTATAATTCAAATTGATATTAAAAGCGATAAAAGCTAAAACCAAAATATCTAAAAAAAAAAGAACTAAAAATACAATTGCAATATTTATCTCATTGGATTTTTACTGCATGGCCCTGTCACAAACAAAACTTCTTCAACTCAACTGCAGGTTGCAGTCTCTTCAGGGGTGTACCCTGCTTTCAAGAGTGCACATCCAGCCACATCCCCAACAGCATCTCCTCTGTCTCTCCTAAACCTTGTGGCTGCTGCCCTTAAACACGTTTCTGCATCTCTGACTGGCTGCAGTTTGGGAACACAATGGAGTGTTTGAGCTGGTTTTAAAGCTGTGAAAGATCCTGACTTTCCACACACATCCCTGCAGCCTCCAGCCACCAAAACCCTGCCATTTATGCCCAATACAATCTCACCCTATAAATCTAAGCACAGCAGAAAAATTCATAATAAAATAACTGTGTTCATAATAATTATTTGAGTTTATTTAAGGCTTGTGAAGCCTTCACCCAATACACTGACTTTCACTCAACTCAAAATACAATCTTCTTATTAATACACAGCTTCTGTTAATGTTGTAAGTAGCACTGGATTTCACCTTTAACAGGTAAGAAGACTGAAGTTAACTCACAACTCACCCATGTCCCATTGCACCATTAGCTGGTTTGACTATGAAAGTTTTCTGTCTACGTTTCTTCTTCAATTCTTTTACATAGTTCTGAAATTGTGTGTATTCTGCAGGAAAGATCCACGTTCGAGGAATGAAACTGTACTCCTGAGGCTGACTCTTGATCATTCTGCACAAAAAGGGTAATTGAGTTAAAATCTTTTGACTACTTTGATGTTTCAATCCTCAAGATGAAAAAGCAATGACAATTTGACAGGGGAGCTTTTTCAGCAAAATTCTGCAATATGAAAGCAAACTTTTGCATTTCTTTAAGAATAGTTAGCATTCTATTACATATTCATATGAGTGTGAATGTGTTATATTCAAAAGCAGACTATCTTGAGCATTTTTGCTTATGTGCTTATTATGTTACTGGTATCCATCTCATTTCTTGGCATCCATCTCACTCCTGTTGCAATTTTTGGCCATTTACTCAAATGACTTAATGCTATTCCTATTCTTAGAAATATTGAACTCCTAAAAAAACATGGATTTTTTTTTTGGTGGGGGGAGATGATATTTGGGAAGTATTTTAATTTTCATATTGGTAGATGTCTGGGGAGCTATGAGGATCAACGGACACAAAAAAGAGGAGTTGGGACATTTGGAGTTTCTTCTTGGGTGCAAAAAACACTGAATTAAAAATTAAAGAGCAATTGGAAGCAATTAAGGAAGAGATTTTTGTTCCTTTTGAAGGAATTTTAAAAATAAGGAATTGTAGTAAATTTACTTTGACACAGGCCAAGCAACTCATTCATTTCCTATATAGAACAAATCACACAAGCTTTGATTAGTCTTTGGTCCCAGTATATTTGGATTAAGATTCCAAGAGCACCTAATTTAATCAAAAGAAAGCAAAGACATTCAAAGTAAGATCAAGCAGGAAGGGAGTAGGATGAAGGGGTGGAGCAAAAGAACTAAAATAAAAATAGGGAACCAAACTCTGAATCTGGGGAAAGGATGCAGCAAGGTCCTGATCTCCCTGCTTTAATAGCTGTGGCAGCTGAGGTAGTGAGTGTATCTCATTCTGTACCTCTGTGAAGAAAAATTCTATACCTCTGTGAACAGAAATGGAAGAAGAAGAATGGTAAAGAACTCAGGTAGCAGAAGTGTCCATCACCCAGAGCTGTGTATGTGGCAGACAGGAGCTACACCCACCCCACCTGTCAGAATGGCTGAGGTACACACAGTTCCTTTAACACTGCCTAGCAGCCAAGGTGTAGGAGCAATGGGGACTTGGTGGTACGATGCACACTGGCACCATAGCTCCCAACAGGATAAATTTAGTCTTTGCTGAGTTACACACTGGGGTAGCTAGCTTGTTTCAGGTACTCAGAGTACCTGAAACTTCCTTCATACAGAACCTCATATGAAATCAGTTCAGGTAACTCACAATTACTCTGTAGCATAGAGTAGACACATCTAAAATACAAATATGCCCAGACCAACAGAAAGGAATTGGAAGTTTAAAAAGAAATTAAGTGATACAGGAAGTTCCCCAACTTAGATTTATTTTTTTTAAATGCTACTATGGTGAAGTTTAATATTTTTAAATTAAATACAGATTTAGGTATATTTCTCCTTTTGTATTGAAAACTAATAGCATCAGCATAATAATGTGTAAAAAAGGGAATATCATTTTTATTTTTCATTTCTACTATGAGCTTACGTAATACTCTTGGGCAGATACTTTTTCTTTAAGTGGCTAAAATACTAATAGAAAAAACCAGAGCTTTTTTGAGCCACATGCCTAGGGCTAGGACTGTAGCCAAGCCCTACTGGTATAATGGATACACTGTCACCAAACTGTGTGCAGCCAAGTACCCAACAAACACTCTGCAGAAACCACAATGGCTGCAGCACTACTGCACGGGGTTCAGTGCTTCTGCAGCTTCATTGTAACTATTGTTCTAAGACATCTAGTTCAACGAAAGCCACTAAATATTCAGGAAAGCTTTTTGAAAACAGAAGTAGATATTTGAATTCCTGATTGATTCATATAGTTAAACTACTCTCCATCTGCTCTATCTTTATGAATATTATTACTTTGCCAACTGAGTATCTTATCTAGGCAGAAATTATGCTATTTTTAGGCAAAAAGCAATTTCTGTGTTAGTTTAAATTCCTCTCCAGATTATTTATCATATGCCTCCTGTTACATGCTAGAGACTTGTCATTTAACTTACTCAAGGGTTTCAATATACACACTGCCTACTCTAGCTTCAAGCTATTCCTGATAAATTGATATTATTTTTTGACTTTCAGTCAAAAAATAATATCAATATATCAGTTCTATATGCCTTATATTTTTAATGCATAACTGGGGGATTACAAGCACTTAATACTATGAAGTGGAATACTTCAGCATTGTTTGTAGGTTCTGGGGCTCACTAAAACTTTCAAAAAAAGAATTCAGCTCTGTTCTTTCCCTGCAAGGCCCTATTCAGAAAGGGCTTAGGAACATCATTAAGTAGCCTGTGTAATCAAGGCCTATTCCATTACAATAGCCCTATTTTTCAGCACATGGGCTGTCCACTATCATGAGTAACCACTTTTTCACTGTGCTGCTCTATCCTTTAGCTTTTGCTGTCCTTATCAAGAGGTCTAATAAATAAACAGCAAATTATTTTTCTTCTGAGTACTATTTTAGCTCACAAATGTGGTCAGACTGTGCTCTTGATTTCTCAGAGTGCTTTCTGTACAAAAGAATCAATGTGTTGAACAAAACATAGTTCACTAAAGGCACAACCTTCAGTCTATTAACGCAGATACCACTGCCTAAATTTCAAAATCCTCTGACTTTTCACATATGAAACGTTAGTGGATATATATGGATGAGAATGATTCTTGGCCCATGATCAGTTCATGAACCTTTTAAATACAATCAACAAAGGTGTTGGAAAAGACAATATTGCATAGATGGACCCGTGCCCCTTCCCACTCATCCCATGCACCTTCTCCCCCATTTACTGCATTCAATTTGTAACCACACTTATCCTTCACACAAGGAGCTCTCATCTAAGAGACCCTTCACAACGGTCTCTTAAGATCTACTTGGCCCTATGATGGCACTCCTATTGTTACTTTTTTTCTTTTCTGTGTTCTTGTTATTATTCTTGAAAATGATGTTCATGCCTGCCTTTTTTTCTCAATTACATTCCTCTTTCCATCTGTTCCATTATTCTCTGTTCCCATACTTCCTTTGCTGAGTTGTCTTCTTTCATATTACACATGTTATGTATTACACTGCTCCCTTCCACCTTTCTGTATGTGAAAACCACATGGTCCTGTGATCCAGAGTGCCTGGATCTTGCCTGAAAAATTAACTCCTGAAGTGCATTACCTCCTGAATAGTATTTCCCTCTCAAAGTAAGGTAGATTTGTTCTTTCACTTTATTCCCAACAACTTGCATAAAATGGAAGGGTGAAATCAGTAGAACAACAAACATGGAAGTAAAAGAAAAAGTCTACTCTATACCAATTCTCAATAAAAAGTTAGTTTCATTATCTCTCAATGATAGTAATCAGTAGAGCCAGTTTTGAATTCAGAATTCAGTAGGTTGAGAGAGGTATCATCAGACTGTATTTGAAAGAACGAGTGCATGATAACAAGAGCCTTTTGTCCATTTTCCATATTTTTTAAAAAAGATCACAGAACTGCAGCAATACACAGGGTACACACTGTGTACCAAGCTGACTGACTGTTTCCAAGACCTCTCCTAATGGCTGTTTGCTTCCATGTGCCATCTCTGTTTTCACTTTCAGTCTGAGAGGGGCAGTGAAAAGTGCTTTTACAGCACCACTGACACGGGGAGCTCTAGTCCACACGTAGGACATGGAGACACCACAGCAATGCACACAGTATTTGCATCATAATAGTTGCATACATTCTACATGTTATGTGTTCTCATTACAGAAGAGAAAAGGAAAGAGAAAGAAATTGATAGAGGGAGGGGAAAAATTGATAGAAAGAGAGAGAGAGAAGGTATCATATCAATTACATTCATATGAAAACAAATTCTGTTCTGTTAGCAGTTAAGTTGTGTAAGTCAGGTTGAGGGCCAAAAGATTAGCTCTATTAATAATTGCTCTACAAACTAATTTAGATTAGAATAAAATATTGACATATATTTACCCTCAAACCTTTCCTTACTAGGCTATCAGATCATTACTTAGTATTGTTTTCTTACAAGTCTTACTCACAGATTCTCAGCTAGGATAATTCCTCAGAACCCAGTTATTCCACTAGAGTGAGGAGAATTTGTAATTAGACAAATGAGCCTCACCGACTAATTTCTTATGTAAACAGTAAGATGCTTCACATTTTTTAAATTTGATATACACAAAAATATAGCCATTAATTATTTTAAACAAGTACTATCACAGAATTGGTCAGGTTGGAAGGGACTTCAGTGGGTCCTCAGGTCCAGTGTCCCAGATGAAGCAGGGCAATCCTACAGCACATTGCACAGGGTAGTCCAGATGCAGTATCCAGCCACCTACAGTTCTTTTATTCTGTTCTACTATTATGGGATACATACGTGGGTGGATTATGTATTAGGTTTATTGTACAATAATTCAAGACTCACCTACATTCTGCAGTGTTTAGACAGAGAAGTGAACCCACATAACACTCCACTGAAGTCAGTTGGAGAAACAAAGTAGCCTGCTCCAATGCTACAGATCCAGGACCAAAGCTAAAGTTATTAAAGAACTTTGAAAATTATTCTTGGTCCTCTCCTAGTTTCTTAGTAAAAATAAACAAGCCTCAAAAGCAATAGTTCTGTATATTATTGCATTAAATACCACAGCTGGAAAACTTCTTAATATTAAAAGAAATATTACTTAGTCATGTTTCTTGCCAGAAAATCCTTTCTGCATATTTCTCCCATTCCTGGAAAATGGTTGATTCTCTGAGGAAGTAGAAAAAAAAAAAAGGAAAATTAATTGAAACTTTTTAGTTTTTCTGGCATATTTAATTACAGTCATTTAAAACATTCAACTGATTCACCTGCATGCTCAGGCAAACACAAGTACTGTTAAATCTAAATTATTTAAGATAATATCTTACACTATACTACCTATTCTTAACAATGCTGAAGATGCTGCAGGTTGTATTCTCTTCCATCCATATAAGTGCCCACTGATTTAATTTCATACATGAGACTATCATACTTTTATTCACAAAGCTATCTAGAAACAAAGAATGCAAACACAAGATAATGGTAAAAAAACCAAAATATTGATTCACAAGACTGTGGAGAGAGAGCTCTGTTTCCTAACTTACTGCTTCAAAGCTTATGAGAAACTTATAAATGATGTTTTGTATCTTCTTTAAATTGATCATTTCACAACACCCAACTGGCAGAAAAAAGCATGAAAGAGCAGCCCCAAATATTTATACACCAGATTCCAAGTGGTAAGAACAAATAACTCTGGAAAAGAGAATAGGATTTTAAGCTATGCAGTGGTACAGCCTTAAGGCAGCCTGTTTGGTTGTGGTTTGTGTGGGTTTCTTTTCCCCTCCACACAAACGGAACTGAGCAGTTACTGACAATTACTGAACGTTTCAGAGGAAAGCAGATTATGGAAACATGACAGAAATCTTGAAAACCACTGCACCTGATAGTTCTGCAGCTCAGCAATCTTCTCTTGCTGCACAGCACAATCACTCCAGATCAGATTTGCTGTTTCATCCTCATCACGTGTTTTCACAAATCCCATCTCTTGTATTACTATACGCACTGTGGAGAAATCACACTCTTAGGCACTATTTTGAATCTCTAAAATAGATTCATTTTCAACATTTAAAAAACCAATTAAGATTTTAAATACTTCCAATATAGACCCCTTCGTCAGAGAACAATGTTAGCATGGCAAGCTATTTATCTTGCAGTATTTCCATCCGTCTATTGCAAACCTGCCATTACAATGGCAGCAGCACCTTAAAGTGAGGCAGGAATCAGCACAACCCCTGATGGGAACTGCAAAGAGCTTCAAGGTATTCCCCAACCATCCAGCACAAATCCTCTTGTACAGCAGTTAGATTTAATCTTGGTTATGCCATAAGTTAATTTTAAAGCAGTGATGACTATAAGTGTCACCGCAGATAGGGACAAAAATACCTCCTTAGAGAAGGTACAGTGTTGCAAAAGCAAATGCATGCATTATTTTAATTTAAAAAAAATCTGATTACATGTCATGCATAACTCTGATTCTAGGAAAAAAATATTTTAGCACTAAACATGAAAATACAAAACCTTAACAGACACTACTGAAATGCCTCTGTATAGTAATTAGAGTATTTAACATTGAATTTACACTGCTTATCTTTCAAGGCTTTAATAAACTTCCAAACACATATGTATTTAGAAGGCTCTTCCACAGCTGTCTTAATTACTTAAGTTTTTACATTTCAAAGTAACAAGTGGGAATCAATATGAGTAAAAAATGGGGATTCATAGATGCACAGTATCCAAAGCTATGAATTAAACGTTACAAGAAAACCCCAGGTTTCTTATAAAAGGAACTCCTTCAGAAATGTCTCACTGTCAGCTTGATACAGAGTCCATTAATTCAGTCCATTAATCAGTAACTCTCTCACATCAAAGGCTATTAGGATGAAAACAAAATATGCAGCTTCCTACCAATTTCATATTTCGTGCCAGCAATATTCGCAGTGATGACTCCATTCTTCTTCTTCTTCTTTCTGACTTTTCTTTTAATTGTGCTCTGATAGGGAAGTTCTGAACTCAAAGTCAGAGGAGCAGTTCCATGGTTATCTTTGAAAAATAATGTTGTAACTATTAACATTTTTATATCTCAAATAACATATACAAATTAACTAAAAATACAAACAGTACTCCATCACAATTTATAGGTACAAGCATACTGAGTAATTCATAGGGTATATTAAAAATCCAAGACTAGCATACCTCCCTCATTAGGAAAGGATGGCATTATAACCTAGGATAGTGCAGAAATAGAGTTCAAATTCTGTTCCAACTTCTCAGTGAAGGGTGAAACTGTCAAAGCCAAATTACTTAAAACTCCAGTCATGCCATTTCAGTCTCTGGTTGTAGAAAATATTCGTTCTGGAATGGACAGATACCTGTGTTAAAAAAATATAAGAGAGACTTTGTCATAGACAAGTTCTGAAAAAAAGAAGTAAATAGCAGGAAACTAAATATGAAAACATTTTTAATTGCATGTATAAAGAACTGCTTATTTTAGAAGATTGATCAAGCTATTGTAAATACAAAACTCTATTCATTGCAGTTCAATTATTTTCTTTCTGGAAAAATCATTTTGCAGTGATAATTTTCAAAATGAAATTATATTACCTCTTTTTCTGATTTTCATTTGGGTATGGGACATTTTGGACATGAAAATAGGTAACACTGAATTCAATCAATAACGCCACTTACTATCTCCATAAAGCTCAATGAATTTAGTGTTTTATACTTTAAACCATATTTTAAGTAAAAAATTAAAATCAGACACACTGTGTGATAGGTTTTCAGTACCAAATGGGAAATAACTGAAATCACAGTAATAATCTGTTTCCTCTTTTTTATTTTTCAATATTTTTTAAAGCAATTGCCCAATAACCATGTGGTAATGTGGGTGCAGTTTCATGACTACTTCATGACACAGCAGATATGATTTGAAGACATTTTGGGTTGACAAACATTTAAATTTTCAGTTTTTAAAGCAAACATTTATTTGCATAAAATGCTATTTTTTACATCTACAGTCACACAAAATTCCCTTTTCCTTTTTTCCCCTCATGAATACAGCACTACATGAAAAATCACTCATATTAAAGTTTTTAGGTCCAGCTTAAGCACCATAAGAACAATGGGTTAAAATATTAGGGGAAAAACCTTGGGAATACATCACTTCTAAACACACTGCTCCATGACTCTGGACATGCAGCACTATTATACTACAGTCTGTAAGGAAATACAGCCTGCTGTCTTTGGCAGGCTGCCTCAAACAAATCTACATGTTTTCAAAACATATTTAATATGTTACTGATCTTTAAAAGCTTTCATTTCTTTTCTGCAGTTATATGTGTAGCTAAAGTTCCTCACACTAGCTTTAGATCAGTTTATATTGCTGCTTTTGGTGATTGCAAGACTTATTTAAAATAGCTTATAGAGAGCACAAGGGATTTCTTCTACTATAAATAGCAGAAAATAACAGCAAAGTCAAATTCAGCCATGACTTAAATGCAAAATATATGTGGTCATTAGACTGGACAAGATGTGCATTAAGGAAATTACTAAAACATTACTTACAAGTCCACATTTTTTCTTTTTCTCTGTGTGTGTGCACACAACAGAGGAGAGAGAGATGTATTTTCTGGACAAGTCAGCCACCTTTTAAGAAACTACAAAAGCAGATATTTTGAGCTCCAAGATCTAACTTCCTTTCAAGACATTTACCCTTAATAGCCCAGAAATGCAAAAGCATAAAAAGAACAGATTATGGTTCTTTTATGACTGTCACAAATATACCAAGAGTCAAATTCTGCTTTGTAACAAGACAAGTATCTCCCTCATGACCATTTAGTGCCCCTGAGTATTTATCCACAAAGAACAGGAGATGTTTTATACACAGATACAATCTCAGACAGCACAGCAGTAACACCCAGCCATTTTGAAGTTTGAATGTTTTGGATGACATTATCTGAGAAGGTGGCCTGAAAGTCCTTGGGCCCACTGGAGTACTAAAATTAGACACAGAGTTGGGAAAGCAAAGCATTTGTCCTCCTTAAAACCACAGTGAAGGAAAAGCAGTGCTGGGCACAGTGACTCACTGGCTATTGCATGTTATCTGCTTCTCAGGCTAAGAATACCACCAGAGTACAAGACATGTTTAGTTCCTGGGAATAATACTGAAGTACATCTGTTAGCCAATTAAGGACTTCT
Organism: Agelaius tricolor; assembly: GCF_023055355.1. Taxonomy (NCBI): domain Eukaryota; kingdom Metazoa; phylum Chordata; class Aves; order Passeriformes; family Icteridae; genus Agelaius; species Agelaius tricolor. The sequence goes on along the minus strand of NW_027269271.1, from coordinate 17,168,218 downwards.
ATGAATGTACAAAAATGCATGGCAGTTGTTTCTTTGCTGTACTGACTAAAAACTTGTAATAAATTTGGAAGAATGTTAAGAGGACTAACACTGCCCTGTGAGAAATGTCAGCCCTTTACTAACACAGCATGATTTACAAGCTATGATATGCTAATAAAAAGCAAGCAGCTCATAGAACTTTCATTCATCTTAGAATCACAGAAAATTATCTGCCCAAAGTTACTGTAACACACTGTGTTCTGAAGGTGGACCATAAAATTCCAAACTGCACCACACTGCTGAATTACTGCTTTTCTTTAGATAGACACTATTCCTTTCTTCTCAAAAGAATACTCTTTAGGGTCAAGGTCTGTGACCACTCAAGTTTTAAGCACACATACAGGAGTGGATGGTAAAGATTCATGGCTACCTGCAGAGTATTCTAAGGACAATTAGTAGTTCAGCCATAAGGAAAACAAAGTAATGGGACTGTACTCTGTACTCCAACTTACTTTAGGTTTTTAACTTTTCAAAAGCACCATTCCATATCAATAAATATTCGTATTCTGACCTAAGCTTGTATGTAATAATTAAAAATTATTTTACAACTCCTTGACTTCTCTTCAGTAGTCCATCTTCAACCAAGTGTTTCACTGAATACCAAAGCACCAGCAGTTCTATACCATTAGTTTTCCAAAATATTTTACACAGGATGCAGTCCTTCCCTTTGTTTCTTTCCAAAAGCCAAATAAGGTCCTGTGAAATGGGACAGTCTCAGCATTTTTTTCCCACCACGTCAAGAGACAGATCAAGAGTCATGACATGACATGTCAAGAGACACTGCATCTCATCTGGGGGGATACATTACCCAGAGCAGTGAATTGCTGCTGTGAATTGTAGGCTAAGCCATGGGAGCAGTAGAATTGCCCCTGTTTAGACCTCCCTGTTTGTGCATCCCCAGTGCAGTAGCATGAGATGCTCCAATTCTGCAGCAAGAAAACCTAGCACCACCCTGCTGAGGAAGCTGCAGCCTTCCCAGGTAAAATGCAACTGTTCCTCTAACTGCCCTTAGATGACCAACTCTCTAAGCAGAGGAATGGATCACTTGGGAGAGACAGGAATACACCTCTCAGAGCAATACATGAAGGGCAGCTGCTGAGGGGAGGGAGCTGGAAGGAGGAGAGCTCACTCAGACAGGCCCTGGCAGCCACAAGCTCCTACAGCTCTTTTTAAATTCTATACAGCAGAAATCATCCCAAAGTTACTTCGTTCTCTGAGCCAGGTCCTCCCCAGGCATCTTCTTCTAGCTCACATCTTCTGATTTGTTGTTATTGCCAAGCCCTACTCCCAGGTCAGAGCAGAGCTGAAGGAACAGCAGCACAGATTGCTCTGCAGGCAGCCTTTGCCACTTACAGGCCAAAGCTGATTGCAGGACTCACCCAGATCATGCACAGTAACAGCAGCAGCATTGTCAGGTAATGACTGCATCAAATTCTGAGTCAGTTCTCATACCTGTGACAAGTTTTTTGCTTATAAAATAAGCATAACCTATAACCCATGTTCAGCTACAATAATGCAGAGGCATATCTCGCTTGTAATCTACCTGAAAGACCTGTTTCCAAGAGATTGCTTTAAATAACATAGGAGAAAGCATTCTATTTTCAAACTGGGACTTTTGGAGCAAGTCAGCTGTCAGAAATCTCTGAATTCACACTCAGGCAGAAAGGGATTGCAGTTCCTGCTGCATATGTCATTTCCCCCCTGAAATCCTGATACACATAAATTAGTGAAGGTTTGTTGCTCAACCATACAGATTGAAAGGCAGCTGAACAAAAATTGGTTAACATATAAAGGGACAAAGACTTGTAAAGAAGAAATGAGAGCATCTTCATCAGGTTAGTACACTCTTATATAAACAAGCACTTGGACTAAATGTGCTCGACAGAGAAAAAAAAAGATGAGATGTTATCTTTACAGCTGCCTAGCAAAGGTGTGAGAGTGACAGTAGGAAAGATACATTCCTGTTCTAGAAAGGCACAGAAGACAAAAAAGAAAAAGGGAAGAAAACAAAAAAAAAAGAAGAAAAACAGATCTTTTTTCCTCCAGGGACAGGAGAGGCAGGATATTCTTGCTGGAGAGGGAAGTGTTGCACATAGACAGAGAACATAGCAGATGCTCAAGTCCATTTAAAGGAACAGTGCCTTGGTAAAGAGCAGGGGACAGTGGAAAGAAGTGGTTTCATAGTTAATACAATGATTCTTTGACAAATTGCATATTGTGTACTGTATATTCTAGAAAGTCAGAAATTAATAGTATTTCATGCTGTTACACAAATTAAGTGTATCATAATAAGTTAGTAAATTGCCCTGAAAGATACTCTTCTGGCCTAGATTATATGCAGGTATTTTTTAACAAATCCCTCTCTAATTTCCCTGTTTTTTTCTCTCCAGACTACTCACAAGTGACCTCTGCCTTTCACGAACCTTCACTTCATGTCTTGATGCAATCTGGAAAGTTTTTAATCTCTAAATAGTAATTGTATGCCATTAGACCCCACCCCCTTTTTCCCCCCCCCAAACAGTAAGTATCACAGAAAAAGGTTGGATTAATCAGATCAAAAAAGAGCAAGGAGAGTCAAATTCAAACTGCAAGTAAGGTAGTGCAATTTCAGAATCTATTCCAAACAAGTCAATGAGAGTCCTCAACCTAGTTTGGATCATACCAGTAACTTTGAAACCACAACTGTGCACCCTAAGAAAAAGAGACTAAATATATCAGATTAAATAATTTTAAAGAGACTAAATTTTAAAGAGACTAAATTTTAAAGAGACTAAATATATCAGATTAAATAATTTTAAATGTGCATATGCAATCGCATATGCACATTTAAAATTATTTAATCTGATATATTTAGTCTCTCAGAATGGTAGAATCACCTGCTACAAAGTACTCTGTGTTCCACACATCACTCAGTGTACTGTTTGCAATGAGAACTTCCTTCCTTCTAAGCAATTGTGATACTACTGGCACCCAGTTTGAAAAGCTCCATGGGTTATACATGTGTTTAACTTCACATACGTGAACAGAAAACAAGACTTCAGATCTTAAGCCATGGTACATATGACAAGACCTCTCAAAGACAGCTAACATCCTACATACCTAGGTGAAAGGCTACAAAAATGGATTGTCAGGGTAATTTCCTGAATTCTTTGGGTACAGATAAGTACTCACTCATCAACAGTGAGCTGGAATATTTTAGAACAGATTTTCAAACTAGCAGACTGCTTTCCTCTGAGCCCATTAGTGCAATTTACTCAGTGCTGTCACAAGTGTCTGCAAATGCAGAGGAGCTGGAAGGAAGGAAACCCACAAAGCTCCTGACATAAGGAGCTTTCACAGTGAAATGGAGACACAGTGGAGATACAGTGACAGGACTGGGCAGGTGACCACAGGGACGGAAAGTCAGCATCACAGTGCTGCAATTCCCACTCTTCACTTAGCTGGAAAATCAAATTAACAAAAATTTCACAGAAATAGGTAAAAGAAAGATGTGAAAATAGTCTTCAGAGCATTGACCTAGCAAACATCTGAGCTCTGGGATTTCTCAATCTAATATTTAAATCAATTACCCTTAGAGCATGGAAGCCTGGACACACCGTAGTGAGGGGTGTGCTATTTATTACAGTTATGCAAACCTATAATCTAGTGTTGATCTGGAATTAAGATATGAAATTCAGATTTCTAAATGAGATTAATAGAGCAAAATGCCTTTTTCAGGACCCTGCTCAGCAAGATAATAACAATTTTCAGTAATGAAACTGCAGAACTAAAAGCCTCCTACCCTTCCATGATATTTTAATATATGGTCTTATAAAATGTATGTTGAAGTGTTCCGGCTACAAACAAGCATAGCAACCAGTTTTATTGTTACATGTTCAAAGAACAATTTGGTGGCAAGTTATCTCTTACAGAGACATTCTATATGCAAAAAGTAGTCTTCATTTTGAGGTTTGATATGTCAAAGCGACAAGATTGTTTTTAAAAGGCTATCTGTCAGCTGGCTTAAAATTGCATGTAATTAGGGCTTGTCCAAAATATTCTGAAGTCAAATGAAGTCTATTAATTTAAATATCCTTCATTCCTACCACCAAGGAGATGAGACATTTATTCAGCAGCTCTTTCAGATAAAGAGAGTGTACAGAGTTCTCAGGTGTTTGATTTGCTAAATGGACAGGTACAAGCTACAAAGGAATCCGAACAGCATGATTTACACCACTTTTTTTGAATCATGCAGTCCTGTAAAACAACTGTCTGAACTAGTTTATCCGAATGGCCAGCATTTCCATTTCCCATTTGGAAAACCAAATGACCAAGCCAAGCTACAGTGCATTATTTTAAATGGCTGGGGTCCAGCCAGGAAAAGACCCTTCAGTGCCAGCTCCAAGGCTGCAACATGCAGTGGCACAGAGCCCCAGGAGCTTTGCAGCGTTAGTTCACAGATTTTACTGTGGTCTTCCCCTGACTTAGCACTTCACAGCTTTGGATTGTTTTTTTATTGTTTAATATCTCAAAACATCTATGAAATTATAAGTATAGAGTGCCTGATTCAGAAAACAGGAAATTAATTAGAAGATGTTAAAATGTGGAAGTTTCACATCAAAGTTTCACAGGCATTAATCACTTCCTACTCACAAAATGCAGAGATCACGACTGAGCATAGAAGCCATTTTTCTAATTTCAGTGTTGTCTTGAAATAATATTGCTTCGTTTTTCATTCATCCATTTTCCAAAATGAAACTTCAAAACACTGGCCAAATTTAAATCAATGTCAAATCTTTCAAATCTGAAGATTGATTTTCTGTTTAAAAAATGACCTCCAAAGTGACTTTCATAGCAGAGCACATAATGTGACTATCTGTTAGCTCATTCTCACCCTTCAAAAGCCCTTTCTAATGTGATAACATATTTCAGACTGTTAGCAAATTGAGTACTATAGAGTTTCATAGTTATAGTTTGTATACTGAACAAGGACTATCAAAGAAAGTGAGACCAAATTAGAAAAGTACAGAAAGGTCAAGGTTTGAATCTTTTACTTGTTCAGTAAAACATTGAAAATATATTCATTGACAAGGCAAGAGAAAAGAATCTACATGACTTAAAAATCAATAATGCAAAAATAAAATGCTGTGAACTTTAAATCAACCTTATTTAGCATTCATAATGGCAAGGAAAAATATTGACAAAATAGCTCAAACAAGCAAGTGTAACAATGCTTTTATACAGTAAAATCTAAATTTCAGAAAATACATTTCTCTGTCACTTGCTGCTAAAAAAAATCAGCTTTCATGTTCTACTCTCTGCCAGCAAAAAGCAGAGACAATGCATAGATCTTGTATTACTCTTCACCACTTCACTAAGTGTCAATAACACGATAAATCTGACAGCAGAACATTTCACTAACTCTGGAACATAAAGCATTCCTACCCCCTGATCACAGTAAGTTCCACTGAACACTGCTGAATGGAAGCCAATCTCTATTTATTATAGAACCATTATGTACAACCATTTTTTAATATTTCATATAGATATATATATATATGAAATGGTTTTATATAAATATATTATACACAACCATTCCACCTTCATTTAAACCAGCATTGGTGTGCTGTAGGCATTTCCAGCCTAGAAATGCACACACCATTAGAGCCTCAGCCACATCAGCTGTGCAAGCCCCAGCTGAGTGGCCAGATATCCATGGCCACAGGAGGGCTGGAGCCCTGTCACCTCAAATGAAGCACTCCCCTGAAGCAAACAGCACAAGGACATTGGTTTGCTTTGTGTTGAGGACTGAGGCCAGGAAGCCACACTCACTGATGGACTCACACACTCTGTGGTGAGACAGCCATGGCCTCAAATGAGTGAAACAGAGATGACAACATCCCATAATGATCCTGTGTGGGAGCAATATTGAGGTGTGACATCAACATTGTGGGTTTGGTAGGGGAAAAGGTAAACAAGAGAGACTTAGATGAGGAATTTGAATTGTGGCATCTGTGGGAGCATCTCTGCTCTTCTTTTGACTTTGCAGTGTGCCATCCATGCTCTTCATTACAGCACGTCAACACACACCAACAGCTACCACACAGTGCTTCAAATTGTGTACACCATACACTAATCACTGCTGGAATTATACTACTCCTTTCTTTTTCTATCTTCCACTTCTCAAAAGATTTATTTCTCTAGTAAGAGCTAGAGGCCTTAGGGATCTACAAGATAGGAAATTTAACATTTCACATATATCAGCAGAGCTGTCTTAGCATAAAAAGCACTGATCCTTTAATGAAGCTGATATATTTGCAGTGATTCATTATATTATAAATAGACCTTGGGGAGAGATTTGCTAAGGATCTTGGGGAAGAAAAAAAAAAAAGAGAAAAAGATATCTTTAGACCGTTCCCCCTCACACATCAAATTCTCCCTCCCTTGCTTCAAGCTGGCAGCATTGACTTAGTGTGAAAACAACCTCAAGCTCAGGAACAAAGAACACAAATATGGTTAAATTCATTTCTACATAGTTCTGTGTATGACAAGAGCCACACTTAAGCCCTGTGCTGGTCTGCATAATTTCATCTCATATTTTACAAGCCTGCAATTCATAGATTCATTTCAGCATCACTAGACATGGGCTGCAGCCTTCACACACGGCCCACGACAACTCTGATTGAAGATTACATCATCCTAATTCACATGCTGCCACATAACATTGTTTTCTAGTTTAACAACAAGGGTGACACTCCCACAGCAGTCTGAAATTTAAATTGGCAGACATTAGCCTGTAGTTTCAGCATCAGATATGCAAATGTTAAGACAATAATCAGGTCTTGAATAAATCACAAAAAAAAGTTTCTTGCAATCACAAGAAACATTTATTCAAAGGCTTCTTGACCATGAAAGTACAAGAAAGATGTTCTTATATGATCACCAAGTTCTTTATCACATTATCTTGACATTTTCAACTCTGAAATCATTTGCCCAGCTCCACTGGCAATACCTGTATGCTTGTATGAGTGTTGGTAGATCTCTAACATTTTATTGGCTGTCATATACTTCTACCCTATAAAGAACAAGTGACAGTCAGAAATATTCACAGCTGGCCTACAGTATCACTGAGGCTGCTGCAGCCAACACTCAGTGCTAGTAAGAGTTTGCAAACAGCTGATAAATGAACCAGAAACACCAGCAGCTATAAAACGTTTCACAAAAACATGCTTTCCTCCCCACAGCTTAGTACTTGGGGCTCAGTGGGGTACCACTGATTTAAAAATATTTTTACACATAAAAACAGGAGAACATCAAGCAGTTTCAAAAGGATGCGAGCCCTCAGAAGCTTCTTTAAATGAATTGACCTGATTTACAGAAATTCCCTTAAAAGGCTGGATTGGCTCCAAACCCTCTGTGTCACACAATTTTATCCATTGTAGGGGATCTAAATAGAGTATCTATCCTCATTGGCAGTGATGAGGCTCCATTATTCTACTATAGGAATATTTTGTGCAGATACTGCTCACCTGTAGAGAAATACAGCATGTAGTCACAAAGCCTAGAAAAATAACATCTTAAATATTGATCCTAAATGTAATACTTTGAATACCCAAAATAGGGCAGAAAAGTGAAGTGTACCAGACCTTATACACACTAGCTTTAATTTTTACTTAAATCATGAGAATAGCCTACAAAAAAGCAATTTCCTGGGATTTGCTTGAACTCATGGGATGAGGATAATGTACTTTCTGAGTAAGTACAGCATTACTGAGGTAACCCTGTAGAATTCAGTAGTTTATTTATTGAGTAATCATGCACCACCTCTGAGCTGCAGAGCCCATACTGACAATAGCACCAGAGCTTTTTAATGTAGTTTAAAATAGTTCCAAAACCTGAGGAGAAAACTGCCCTAAGCATGACTACTGCTTCCATTGCTTTAATCACAGCAGAAGCCGTGTTGCAAGTTTGGAACAATATCACAGTTAGTCCTGTCCTCATCCATCTTGGTCAAGTCCCAAAAGCTACACTTAAAAGTAAGAGGTTCTGGCATGTGTCTATTACTTTTTTTCTTCCCTTTTTTCTTTTTTTTTTAATTTTAAAAAAAGTTTTGGTTAAGATTAAGAGCTAAGAGCTACACTTGAAAAGTATTCTGAAATAAAAGTCTTCAACTAGAGGCTGGAGCAGTGAGATATTCTATTCATTTAGCAAGGCTCAATTTTATTTTCCATTGCTTTAATCTTATATTTCTTAAAGGCACATTCATAATGAAAAAGAAATGCATAAACTTACATAGTCAAATGCATGCTGGCTGCAAAGATAATTGCTTTTCAAATATTCAAAGAAACAAATACATTAATTTCTTATTATGTTATAGCAACATACATCACTGCCAGCCAAAATAAAACACGACTGGGAACTGAGCCACATACTTTTTTTTTATCATATTATCCTAGGCAGAAAATTATGAAGTTTATTCTTTTGTACTTCTGACTCTCTCAGACATATCATACCCTTCACACTATAGAAGAATGTGGCCAGAGAGTAGCATATTTGCTTTGTAACCAGATAAGGAAAAAGGAAATGCACCAAACTGAGTCAAAGGTATTTTTAAATCTAAAGGTATGGAAAAAGTACAACACACCTAATAACTAAAACAATAAGCCTTTCAGAAAAAGTTTCATGCAAAGTGTCAATACAGATGAGAATGGAGACAATCACAACTGACATCCAAATAGGAAAAAAAAGGATAATAAACTGGCATTCATAGTTGGCCATTGACGCAGAACTCTGAATATTACTTCACAAATATGAAACTTCTTCCCAATTTTTTTAGCTCCTTTGATTGCTCAAAGGAAGAAAAAGCTTTCTTTGGGAAATTTCCTAGTCCCATCATTCTGAAGATACATACAAAAATGACAAAATTTTTCACAAGTCCATAATGTAAATGAGATCAAGCACACAGGATTTTCTCTGTAACCTAGTGAAGTAAATACAGATATTTCTATTGACTTTTGTGAACTTTATATCATGATGCTTCAGTTCCAGGACAGACCTGCTGATGACACAATTCAGAATTATAATTAAGACTCTGGTCTCATCCACATCAAAACTAGAGTCCACTTAAATCAAACTTTCATCACAGTAGAAATTACAACTCAAACTTACTGAGTTGCCTCCAAATTTCTCTCCTTCTTGGCCAAGATTACAAGATTCAAGTATCACTTTCCGAATTGCTTGGCTGTCTAGAGGTAGGACTTCATATTCCACAGCTCATGCAGGATTCACATGTTTAGAAACTAGGATTACTGTGCAGGTGATATACAGATACACTGCCACAGAAAATGCTTCATGCTGCTCTCCACAAGTACCTTTTGTCCAACTAGCAGCTCACAATTTACTGCATTCAATAGATGCTCCTGAATACAGTTCTCTGTTATAAGGAAAGATAAACTGCATGAGAAAAAGCATAAAAAAATATAGAAAAGGAACAAGAATCCTGGGAAAAGAATTCATTGCAAAATATATGTGGTGGACAGAATGCATGAGCATTCAAACTGAAGGCAACAGATTTCAATTAACATAGTCTGCAATAGAGTCATAGTGAAAAAAACCCACAAACAAACTGAACCTTTGCAGCAGCATGTGGCAGGTTGATATACCAAATTCTTCTGCATACAATTACTGATAGAGCAAAACATTTATTTATCATGGATTTTGCTGACAAGATTACATACTGCAGAATACACAGTCATACCAAGACCTCCCACTGATATTGAAACAGATTTTAAATAATTCTGCAGTAGAAGTAGCAAAATGCAATCACTTACGGTTAGTATTGCATTGCTGGAACTATCTGAGGAGTCAGCTCTCCGGAAACAGGTTTTTCTATCAATAATTGACAGCTGATACAGTTTCAGGCAGTAAAACACCAGGGAACAACCGGCTGCAGCAGCAGCTCCTTCCCTTTTAGCCTATCTCTAGCACTTTTTAGATCTCCTTCTTAACCCTTTCTAGGTATTTTCTCCCTGTGTTTTGGGTGGCAAGACAAAGGCACGATATATGCTATAAGAAAAGAATGCATTATTTCCCACTTTACTTAGTGACAAGAGTTGTGGGAAGAAAGTCAGTAAGATTTAGTCATAACAATAAGCTAAAAAGAGATACAATCTAAAAACAGAACATGACTCAGTGACTGGAAAGAGATATAACAGGGATATGAGCTACTGTAACCAGGACAATGGTTTCTCCAAACGTAGAATTAAGAGGTCAAGACTACAATAACACAAGGCACTGGTATAGAAGGCTAAAGAAGTTAATAATTTGCAATGAGAAAAAAGATTCTCATTCTCTTCCAGGCTTGGACCAATGAGATCTGAGCTTTGAAATCAAACCTACCCGGTTTCAGTGAAGCCAGCATTACAACCTTATAGATCAATTTTTAAACCAAATTGAAATATTAAGTGTAGTAATGGAAAGAGAAAAGGTACATCCTTTACTGGAATAGCTGTTTCGGTAGTATTCTGAAACAATTCACACTCCTCAAATGAGGTTGCTTTCTTTTACAATGTCAGTTTATACCAATAAGAAATTGTTTTCTGATATCACTTCAAAAGATGGCTTTTCTTTGTCATATTATTCTTTTACATTAAGAAAAGATTGCTCTGATTTGACAGCTCAGTACACTTTAATGGACAGTGGGCCACAAAGGACATCTGACAATAAAAGGTTTGAAAAAGTTCCTTTGTTCAAATGGATTACTCTTCCCCCCACAGAAAAAAATAAATAACAGCCACCAAAAAGAACAACCATGGAAGAAAACTGGAGGTACCAAAACTAATGTTTTGCATTAGTTTTATAGGAGTCAGGCCCATGGGATGTGCCAGACAAGACTGACTGCACCACTAGTGCCATACCTATCCTACAAGGATGTGATGCCTTAAGTTTTAGCTTTCATATTATCCAGATTCTGTGCTGCATTGGTATATAACTCTGAACTTCATATAAAGAGTTAGCAAGTTCTTCTCACAGTTTAGTTAAATAAAACAATCCCTTTCCAGCCCAAAAGGTATAAAAACCAGCAAATTGAGAAGAACAATCTGGGAGGATAAGACTTCATAATCTAAAGCTATAATTGGACAATTAGCCCCAATATATAAATGGACCAAAACTTATAAAAGTGTGAAAATGTGTGACCCATTGTCTCTCTTGGGTGTAGCCTTGGCCAGGCTCTTGTACTGCCCAAGGTGTATCCTTTCAAGGCTTTTTTAATAAATGCCTACTTTATTCCTTTAACACTGTCTAGCCTCTGCTCTCAGTAGCCTCCCAAGGCATCAGATGAAGTATTATGGATAGAGTATAGTGAGATGGGAAGGGATATATTCACATAAACTAGCCAAATGCCAGCCTTTGGAAATCAAATGCAGGTAGAATACAGCTGGGGAGCAGAGTGTGCAAAGGTTGCAGTGTATGTAAAAGACATTTCCCCTTACTTCCTACTCTCCTAATTTGTAAATTATAGGAGCAGAAGCTCTCTCTGAACAATAGAGAATGTCTCTTGCTTGCCCATCCTAGAGAAGGATGAAGGCCCCTACTTCAGTCATGATTGGCCAGGTATATCTTCCAAAATTGAAGAAATTACTCAAGGACTTCAAAACAATAGGGAATTATAGGAGAAAACTTAGTGCAGCCAACTGAGATGCAATTTCATGTGGAAGAATAGAACAGGGAGTGAAATCTGGACATCTTTCCTGAAGTCTCTTCCCACAGATGACTTTTCCCTATGGCTCCTCATACTGTCTTGGTTACAGGTGTCATACATCCAGCTGTTGCAGAAACTCAGCTTCAACTGTACTATTAATCTGTTATCCTCAAACAACTGGAACTGTATTATGTATGCATATCCCATGACTGAGACTTTTTATTTATCAATGAAACTAAATGGTGTGTTGACTATCTGTTTAAGACCTTCCCAAACACACATTCACAAGAATAGATCTTCTTTTTTATTTTCATTTCTAATAAATTTTATTTCATTTTCCCATAAAATATCAAAGACTTGCTTCTTGTATGTGCTTGTATTCCTGAGTGTTGCTTTTGGCAAAAAGGCCACAATGTCCTTTCATTTTCTCTTCATACCTAGAGGCAACAGAACAAAGTAATATATAGGCTTTTTTAATTGACTGCTCGAGGTCATTAACTGCATAATTTCTCAACTGGTGTCCAGACTTTCAAATCTAACTCTGTATTGTTCCCTTACTTGTCTTCTATTTCTGCACTTGTGGATGCTGCTCTGGGTCAATATTTGCCACTGTCTAAGCTGAGTTGCCAACTAAGCACCACGCTGCCACTCGCTCCCTTCCCCACCACCTCAATCTCCCAGCATGGGTGAGAGAATCAGAATCAAAGTAAGAAAAGTCATGGGTTGAGACAAAGACAGTTTTATGGGGAAAGCAAGAACTGCATGCACAGGAAAAATAAACAAGGAATTCATGAACCACTTCCCATGGGCAGCAGGCATTGAACCATCCCCAGGAAACCAAGGCTGCATCACGAGTAACAGTTCTTTGGGAAGACAAAAGACACCACTCCAAACATCCCCCCCTTCCTCCTTCTTCACCCCTCTTTATTTGCCAAGCATGACTGTCATATGCTCTGGGATACCCGTTTGGTGGGCTGGGATCTGCTGTCCCAGCTGTGTCCCCTCTCAATTTCCCAAGCATCCCCAGTCTCCATGGCAGTACAAGAAGCAGAAAAGGCCTTGGCTCAATGTCAGCCCTGCTCAGCAATAACAAAAACATCTCTTATCAACAGTTTTCAGCACAAATGCAAAATGTTGCCCCAAACTATGTACTGTGAAGAAAATTAACATTTTCCTAGCCAAAACCGGCACAATATCCTACAAGACTCCCAACTCTATGAATGTGAAACAAGTTTGGCTTGAAACAGCACTGATTCCTGTAACTCCATACTTTATTTTATTCACTGGATATCTCCTTTCCATCCTCAGAAACATTATTTTCAGTAAATGCTCCCATTTCTTAAGTGGCACAAAATGTACCAAACTCATGTTCTCAGATCATTCTTGCTCATTTTTAGAAAAAAAAAATCTTTGTATTCAAATTAATGCCTAATTGTTAATGCTCACTAGTACTTTATAGTCTTTCAAAGACTTCAAGTTGACATAAAAAGTTAGGATAATATTATATCCCTCTAAAAAGCCCCATGAATAAAATGTAATTCAAAGGGCAGTTTTTTCTGGGTGTGTAAATTGCACATCTTTGAGATTTCTTTCACCAGGAATTCACATCAAGTGTTTTTGCATGTTTCTCCCACCTTCCTCAAAACCAAGATAAGCTTGGAAGGATAAAACACTATTACAAATTCACAGAAATTTCATGTTCAATGAACACTAAACACTTGACAACCACCCACAAAAGCACAGAAAGCACAGTCTTCTATCACATAGCTCTATTCTATATTTTTCAAGAGAAGTTCACTCTGAGCAAGCAGATAAGAATGATTTCATCAACAAATCACACAATATTCTGTCATGTCAGTCCACTTGTTTTTTGTGGTCATAATCAGTATCAAGATCTTTGCCCCTTCACCTGCAACAATTCAGTATTAAGCATCTGATTTCATTTTCTCATGCTATATTCCAGTGCTTCCACTGCACCCTATAGGGATATAACTGTGCTGGTTTTCAAGTGCTAAAAATAAAACAAACACATGTCAACCCAAGGACAAAGTTGAAAGGAAACATACTTTAATGTAACCAAAGAAGAATATATTTAGCATTTTGCTACTAAGCAAGGATGAAAATAAACATGTCAACACATTGCTGTGTCTAACTGTGAAACCCACACCCTACTCAACTCTTTCTGCAGCATTTATTATACATGAAAAGTGGATTTAGTCTTCATTTCTTTATTCTGAAGAGTGACTGTTACTACTCCTGGCCACAAAGGGCTCCTGAACCACAGTGTAAAGCACTTCCATCCTTTTAGGCAGTCAGTTTTTCTATCAATTAACAGTAATGTAGCCATCTAAGGTGCATTTGGGCAGTAGTGCATATTAAACTTCAATCTGGAATCCTTCCAAAACCAAATACAAGCATAAATGGGAAGTGGCATGACACTCACTCCACTCCAGAAAGTAAAAAGTGATCCCTAAATCAGAATGTTTTCTTGTGTCTTTCTTTCATTATTGTTAATTTGGGCTCTCTGTAAAGCAGTACTGTTCCTCTGTCCCCAGAAATGAATGTTCATAAAAATCCCATGTGATCATACTTTTTAATACTGCCATTGAAACAATATGGATCTGTATTTTAACATTTTCAATTATCTGAACTTTAATATTTAACACTGGGAAAACAAATAGTACAATTTATATATACAGTGGTCTTCATTTTGGAGATCCTGTATTCTGATTAAAACTGATATTGAAAGCAAGAACCATTATGTCTGCTTTACTTAACCTTTCAAAACACAAAGCCAAAAATTTATTCTAATACATTAGAGGCTGTTTTGGAATTCAATGTTGGTAAATGAGTATAAACTAATGAGGTAGAATTATGAAACCATATTGTACAGTTGTATGAACTCTTCAGTGAGAAGGCAGGGAGGGAAACTGGGAAATGCTCTTAGCAAAAAGCTCTTATTTAACCCCTACAGAACCTGTAGGTTCTTGCCTTCACTGCCATGAACAAGAGGATTCAGTAGACTGGGGCACTATGGAATCTCCTGGTGTCAAAGATTCTGGCTCCAAGGGGTTGCAACCCTGGAAAAGGAACATTTGCTCTAATGCCCACCAGGTTCCAAGGCTGACTCCTTCAGAATGTCACCTTTTTTCTCACATATCCATACAATATCAAATTATTCTTTTACCCATCAGTGTAGTAGACATCAACAAATTCCATTCTAAATTTAAAAATACATTAGTATTTTAAATATTAATGTTTAAAAGGCTCACTGGTTCTGGTAAACTTTCCAGGAAGCTCATAATGTTTGCAAAAGGAGTAGTTGCAAAGTATCATTCTGGCAGGACTTTAGGTAAGCAATTATGGAGCTCTAAAGAGTTCCTGTGCTTAATAAGGGCCATTTGACTTCCATCAGTAGGATTCAAATGGCCCCAATTAACTTCTAGGTATGTAGAAAATAAAAATTAATCGAGGGCTAAGTGTTCTGAAGTTCACAAGGGAAAAAACAAAATCCAGCTAATATGCTCCAATATGAATGCTGTGGTACTTACAGTGAGATTCTTAGCTTTGACAGTTTGTATGCACCTTTCCAAATAAAATGAACTCCCTCTTTCAAGCAAATCCAAACTATTCCTTCCCCACTCAGATCATTGTAGAGTCACTGTCAGCTATGGATGATGGAAATACCTCATCAAAAAGAAAAAGACTGGATCACATTCATCGTTTTTGTCAGGGACTGATACAAGGCCTATCAAAAAAATTCAGTGTCATCATGGTTTAGGATTGCCCCAAAAGCCACAGCACTTCAAGGCAGTAATAACACTTGGAATTTTCTGAAGATTTGTGGAAACATATAAAAGTGAGAAATTAGCATTGTCAGTTTCTACAAGATATCTTCGCACTGATAAATCGTAGCACAAAATTTAAAAAACATTAGTAACTCATATAAAAAAATATCTTGCAACATGCTGCCATGTGCATTTTTTAATGTGCTTTGCAAAAGTAGATGCAGGGTAGCTTGGAAGATGTTATCCATTTCTCTATTTCAGACATTAAGGTTTCATTTCAATTTCTTGTTGCATAAGGATTTACATACTTGGATTAATGTGTTCTCAATTAGTATGAGACATCTGCAAGTAGCTAGTAAATGCAAAAATACTCCTTAACACAACATTAAAATATAGGCAAGGAAAAAAATGGGGAAAAAAAAGCACAGAACATTAGAAAATGTGGATGTACAAGAAATTTGCCATATGTATCCTACAGAGACTTTTAAAATTTATAATAAATATCCATGGATGGAGATTCAAAATCAAAAACTCATACTTCAGTCATTCTTGATGTTGACAATTCAGAGTGAGCACAGTCAGCAGTCAGCATCAGTGTGCCACATTTCACCTTCAAAATTCTATTTATGGCCTTCATTACCAATATACAGCATTAGAAACATCTTAAAGAAAAATCCTAACTATACAAAAAAACAGCAAGATGGCTTTGTGTCTAACTGCTTCTTGGTCAATTAATCTCCCAGTTCTTCAGAATTGTCCACAACTAAATCTATGATGCCAATTTATCACTATCAGCTTTGGAAGAACATGGGAACAAATTTTATTTTGATTGCAAACCTAAGATTCAGATTACTAAAATGACTGCTAGATTACTGGAATAATTACCTAGTAACTGCTGACAGGCTTGATCTCCTGGCCTCTTCTAACACTCCCAAAGTGCTGGGTAGATCCCTTTGGAAATATGTGGAATGTATCCAAACCATCAGAAATCTAGAATAGGGGCATTTTTCTAAAAAAAAAAAAAATTAATAAATAAATAAATAAACCTGACAAATATTTTTCCATACTTTCTTGCATAATATCGTGAATACCTGCAGGTAAAAACATATATTGTCATTATAAAAGAAGTCACATATCCTGTAATAAATACCTCATGTAGTTTTCTGAAGCTTTGGAACATTTTTCTTCAGAGAATCATGCTTCAGAAGTAATAGCTCCATATGTCATCACAGGCATTATATTTACTCACCACACAGGAAATCCAATCGCATAATACCTGCTTCTCTATTTTGTTTATTTGTTTGAACTATCATTAGTTCAAACAATAACATGTCTTATTTATACTAAAACCCCCATCGCAGCACTTAAAACAGGGGTAAAAGCTGCTACAGATGCCAAGTCACTGTATATTTTGAGATACTCTGCAGTATTTGGGGGACAACCAATTCCCACAGAGCAACGTACTTCTAATCATTCCTGTGTGAAAAGAGCCAGCAGGATTTCTCTGAATATTGTTTAGATAGGGACTAACACTCTGGTTAATTAATGAGAGATTTAGACAGAAGAGTATCCTGAACTAGGGGTGGGTGGGATGTGTGTGTTTCGTTGGTTTAGAGGGGGTTTAAGAAGGAATAAAGTCTAATTTTGGTACTCAAACTGCAAATACATAAGAAAGGCACAAAAGCGATCAATACTGAGACCTTAAGTCAGTTTCACAGAATTGAGCAGTGCGTTCAAATTCCAGCATCAATTGCTTTTCCCTTTTGCTTACAACTATGTGTGGTTTCAGCAGCAGAAATTCAAAAAGATCCCACAGATTACGGGCTTCCAGCTAAGCACAGAAAGCACAGGAAGATATTTGACTTGCATCTCCAGAGATTTAACTTGTTCTACATTTCAGACTCCACTGGGTACCACTGCCAAAAGACGATCCCATTTTAACCTTAACGGGTTCTGAAGAGACCTGGCCGTACATGCGATACTACCCGCACAGACGATGGGCTTCGCATGCAAAAATTGGGGGAAGGGGGGCGAGAAGAGAAAATTAATACCTTTAATCCTGGAATGCCTCCTGCTTCCCTATTCCTCACACTGCGACAACACGCGCAGTCATCCTCCCTCCCTGCGCGAGGGCTGCCCGCTGCATTGAGGAAACTTCCCGAGGGGCCGCTGCCCGCGCTCCCGCCGCACCTGCCCGCGGCCCCGGGCGGACAGCGCTGCCCCGTCTGCCCCGGGGCACCGGAGGAGCGGCGGGGCTGCCGGCACTTCCCCGCGCTCCCGCCCCGCAGCATCGCCCCGAGCCGGCGGCAGATCCCGCTCCGGCAGCCGCCGGTCACCCGGCACCCCCGCAGCCCCCCGGCCGGACACGGCTTCCCTTCCCCGCCGGCGATGCTGAATCACGGCGGGCCGCCGCTCCGCCGCCTCCCCGCGGGGGTGGCAGCCTGTCCCCCGCCGCCGCAGGAGGAGGAGGAGGAGGAGGAGGAGGTGTCGCGCCCCGCCGGCCCCTCACCCTGCCCTCACCTGCCGGGGCGCGGGCGGGCGGTCCTGCAGCGCTCCGGTGCTCGCGGGCGGCGCGTGCTGCGCCTCACGGGCGGCGCGATGCCGGGCGGGGCGATGCCGGGCGGGGCGAGCCCCGGCGGCAGCATCCGCGCCGGGCACGGGCGGGAGGAGGAGCGGGAGGTTACGGCGGCGAGCCGGGACAAACCATTCCCTGCGAGGGGGCACTGCCGGCGGCCGGGCGGCCGGGCGGGGCGGGGAGCGCGGGCCCTCCCACACAGGTACGTGCGAGGTTCGCCCCCGAGGGGCGTCGGGCGGCGTCCGCGGAGCGGCGCGAGCGGCGCGGCGGGCGCGGGCAGCGCTGCCGGTCCGCCGGTGCCCCCCCCCCGCTCGCGGTGGAGCGGCCCGCGCTGTCTCGCTGCCCGGGGACGCGAGCGGACCCGGCGGCCACGCGGGCAGCTCCCGGGGCGGCCCGCGGCCGCCGGGAGGAGCGAGGCGGGCCGCGCCGCCCTCAGGGCTGGCTGCGGCCGTCTCCCTTCGGCCCCGCCGAGACGCGGGACCCATGGCCGGCTCCGGCTGCCGGGAAGCGACTTAGGAATCCTGTGGAGCGCTCCCCGGTCGCTGAGCCCCGAGCGCGCCCCGCCGTGAGGCGCGGGGAGGCTCCCCGAGCGCCCGCGGGGCCCGCGGCGCGTGGGGCCGGGGCGGGTGGAGGCGCCCGCGGGCCCGGAGCCGCCGGCGGCTGCCCGCGCACGGCCCGGCACCTGCCCGATCCACAATGCCGTGCCCCCTGCCCGCGGCTCCGGACAGGTTTTTTCCTCTTCCCCTTTGGAACCGTAGCCAAATGTTTTCCTCCCGTGCGCACAATCGCTGTTGGCCGCTCTGAAAGAGCCATTTCGGGCTTTTCCTGAAATACTTTGCATCCTCGCATAAAGGCACGTGACCTAATCAGATAAATGCAATAAAGATTGAAAAAATAGAGAATCGCTTGCCAAACAAAAATTTTTAGGAATTTTTCAGAAGAATAAAAAGTTTGACAAAAAAAGAATACTTACAGAATAAATCATAAAACCTCAACTGGAATTTAGTCAAGTATCTCAGTAGATTATGTAGTGTCCTCTGTATTTGTCAAGGTTAGGAGCCCAATTCACAAGCAGTGGAAGTGACCATGGCGTTTGATTTCATCTGCATTATGTTTGCCATGGAACTAGTGATAATCTTTTATCAACGTCTGGTTTATTAATTAATGATCTTACGTTGTTCATCCTTTTACATTCTTACGTCACACATTACTCACTACTACATACCTTTAAAATCAATTCCAGTCTAGTCTTTTTTGCATTATCTCTTGGCTAAAATAAGGTCTTCCTTGAGAATGTCTACACTACCTCTTCAAGGCAGTTAGAAATAAATCTCTTTAGTAGGCTTAGTTTCAGGTTTTCTATTTCTTGGTCAGAAAGAACTGAAAAAAAATTGATAATTTTAAATGAAAATGAAAATTTAATTGCAACTTGATCAGCATTAAGTTTCTTTTTTACTCTTTTAACATCTTTTGAGGTAAGCTGATACTTTAATAGGAACAGATTGTGGGCTTCTTGCAAATGCTAAAATTATTGCTAAGGACAGAAAAACACATTAAAAATCCTTTAGGAAATCCTAGAGAGATATCAGAATGTTTTCTCATGTGTGGTATCAATTTGTAGCTTGTAAAGTTGAAGAATTTACTTTCTACAGACATAGTATTTTTCATTGGGTTGGATGACAAGCTATGTTGTGATTTCTACTGATATGCCAAAATTATGATTTATTTGCTGGTAAAACCTTTGTTGGGCTTGTCAAAAAAAAAAAAAAAAAAAGCAGAGTTATAATTTCTAGCCACAAGCATGTAATCTGATAGAAGCTCCCATGCTTGTTTGTGTGTTTGTAGGAACAGGTCTGAATCTTAGTGATAGAAAACCCATGCTAAAGCAGCAGGATCTAAGCTAGTCCCCATGTAAACAGTCAGCATTGTCAAGCTGTGCCAAAGCTGTGTTCCAGGATGCTCCTGAGGACAGGTTTGATTCTCTTTCCGTTAGTCATTTGGAATGCTGCCACTGACTGCAGATGAAACCATTTCCAAGGCTGCCATGCACTGCACGGTATCTCTGGGTCAGAGCTTGGGTTGGGCGTGCAGCAGCCCCTGCCTGCTTTGTTTTAGTGGTGTGTCCACATTCCACAGCCCCAACCAGGCCTCTCCACCCCGCTTTGCTCAGCAGAGGTGTGCACATACACCTCTGTGCGTGTGCACACCTCTGCTGAGCAAAGTACATTGGAGCTTGGGAAGAGCAGCAAACCACAAGGGAGTTTGTGATGAGAGATTGCACCCAGCTGTTGCTTTATGATTCACAGGCAAACCTGAAGTTTGGGATGGAGTTGTCAGCCTGCTTGGCTCCTAGGAGGATTTTAGGATAAGCCTCCCCTTCCAGGTGCAGCTAATGCTTCCTCTTTTCAGAGGGCTGGTACCAATGGGTGCTGTTCTCAGCTGGGAACACATCTTCCCAGCAAAGGCCAGAGCCTCACAGCAGAAATGCTTTTTGTCCTCTCCATTCCTGGGAGGCAGGAGGCATTAATCTCTTCCTGAATGTGCTTTTAGTTGTTGTTTCCCAGAAGCAGATCAGATTTACTCTTTTTAATGCAATCTGCACTCTGAATCACTCTGAGAGTAAATGGTACTCACTACCTCCATGTTGAAACATTAGAGCTTATAAAATGTAGTAAGGAACCAAAGCGGGGTATTAAATACACAGATGCTTAATTAGGAGCATTAAATAGAGTTATATTTTTTATATTGAGCTAGTTTAAATATTGTATATTGATGCACTTGAGAACAGATGTGCCTAGATAATTATTGCATATAGAAATAGTAATAAAAATACCTTTTACATAGCTTGAAGATTATTTTATGAATTTCATAAATGAACAAACAGGAAAGATGGAAAAACAGATCATGAAAAAAGTCCTTTCTCAGAAATCTACATATTTCTAAGATTTTTCTTAGGTTTTTCCAATTTTTCCATACAGAAGTTCTGGATTCCTTAATGAATTTTAATAGTTACAGTTGAAAAATGGTGAGGGCAATCAGATCAGTTCTATCTTCAAGAGAAAGAATTATTATTTATTTGAACACAGTTCCTATTTCACCCTTCCTATTACTACAGACATATTCCCTAAATAATTATGAGCACTGTACTGATGTATATGTAATCCATCTCCAAGTCAGTAAATACAATGTCCTCAAATTACAAAGAGATAATTAAATTCTCTAAAGAACACTGGTATTTGAACAAAGTCACAAAATAGACCTGGAAATGCAGACCTATTTCTCTTACTCACTCAACTGCCAGCTTACAGAGCTGCAGTAGGATGCACAGTCTGGTGTGGTCTGGAAAACTTGAAGTTGCATTTTACCCCTGCTGTTGAAACAGGCTCTATCCTCGTGCAACTGTTAGTACTCGCAAATGCCAAAAAGATCTTCAAAATATTAAATGTGACAATCCTGAAGTTCAAAAGCTTTGAAACAGAATCAGCATATAAATTTGTAACAGGAATAATATCTATTCCTATTAGCTAATAGCTATAGTGTGTTTTCTTCTGTTTGCACAACACTCAGAATATATTTACTGAGTAGATTACACTTTTCTAAACAGGTGCATTTTCCCACTTGCTAGAAAGCCATGTCCAAACATAATCTGTGCTGTCATAAACCATCAATTTCCTAGTGTCAGCCTAGAAAACATTACCAGTGAAGAAACAAGGTTCAACTCAACTTCCATCCCTCCACTTTATATTCCCTTAGGATTCTTGCTGCAATACTTCTCAGGCCATACATAATTTTTGCTTCAAAAAGCAGCACCCATTCCTTTTATAAGCCATCTGCTCAGCGTGTTAGCAAAATCCATGCACCAGCTTCCCAGCAGCACCAACACCTGCTAACAGGGGATGGTGTTTCAGGCAGATATTGCCAGCCTGTCACAGCTTCTTATCTCCTCTCTCTCTAATCTTCAGAGCACTGTCTGGGATTATCTCCTGGAAATCAAATGCCCAGCAAGATGGCTTGTTACTTTTTTATGTATCAGCAAACATGCACTTGATTGAGTTCATTAGTGCTGTAAACATCTTTTATTATACAGATCAATGTGAATTTACAAGCTGTAGCAGTATGTTATTGACATAATGTAGCATTTCATATACAATAACTTTTTATAGTCCTCAACACTCCAAATATGCTCTGGGTGAAACTCAGTACTGATGTAAGCAGATACCACAACACCAAGGCTATCCACAGACTACAGTCAATTATCCTCAAGCATAATGAGGTTCCTTTGGTTCAGACATGATTTTGAACAGCTTTAAGATAGGAACACTTCTATTTTTAGCCACACAAAATATCATTTTGGAGCATCTGTATCTGTTTGGTAATCAGAGCTTGGAGGTTCTTTTTCAAATATCTTCAAGTTTCCATCTGCTCTTTGCCTCTGTTTAAGAAAGGAAGTCCCAGAATTTCAGGATTTTGGAGAAACATTTCCTTTTGTTGAGCAGCCATAGAGAAAGAAATTATTCTCCTGTATGAAGACTGTAAGATGAAATGAGGCATAAGTTGAAGGAAAATGGAAACGTTTATCTGTTGGTCAACTAAGTTACTATGGTCATCCAGGAAATAAAACCAGTTTTTGTAAATATTTACAAACTGGGGCAAGTTCATATAATGTTACTAAATACTTATGCTATTGCTGGCATGCAGGCCCAAGTAGAAAGAGGGGTGTGAGCTGCTCCTCCTTTGCAGTTGGACATAGTAATGAAATATTTTTTTTAAGCAATATGGTCAAATATGAGGAAAGTTGGCATGGGACTTCCACCCCAGCAAAGTTGTGCTTTTTCCAATGCATGTCCTTTCACAGTGTAAAAGTTCTCAGTATCTGTTCAATCCATACCTTGCCAGATATAAGTGGAAATTCTATATAAGTTTGTTGACATAAGTCTGAAGTGATTGGCTCATTACTTTCATGTAACAGCTAACAAATATTTAACCCCTCTGTTTATCATTTTTAATGGCAAAACATATTGCAAATGGTAACTTTTTCACCATTATTTGAATTTCACTAGTACTTTTAATTGCTTTCTAAAATGAATTTTTTTAAAAATCATATCATCAAAAAAGTCATATCAAAAAAGGTAAGTGGAGTTGTCATTTTTGTATAGTCAAAGTACTCTTTCTCATATACTTCTTTCATTACGTATAAATATTTAAACAGTATATATTTATGTCACAACAGAAAGCAATATAGAAAACAAGAAAAAAAGCTGCTGCCAGAAAACATGTTTATTTTTTCCATATATCACAAATTAAAACAGACTATAAAAGCATGAAGCATTCAAAAAGAAACATGCAAAAAAAGTCTGTGCAAAAATCTATGTCTGCTCATATAGGTAAGGCTACACTGGATATGTCTGTCCCCAGATGACCTCGTTTTTCCTCAAGGTCCCCAGCTTTCTGAAGACCACACGTTGTTCCACTGATGTTTACAGGGGTTGTCTAGGCAACCAGATAAAACAGAAATTTAAAGGGGCCTGCCCTGTCTGTGCTGTAGGCTCCAAATTCACATCAAGGAAAGGAGCCCTGCTTGTGGAGAAACACAGCCTGGGCCAGGAGAATCCTCCAAATTTTAGCCAATCCTTTCCTACAACTGCTTGCTGTAGCAAAGAAACAAAAGACTACTACAATTAGACTTACACAGACATGGTGAGTTTTGATTCAGACTATGGATTGTAATTTTTTTTTACTATAATAGATAATATTAACATAATGTGCATTTCCTTATGATCTCATTGGATTTTTATGTCCAAGAAGTGACAGTGGCAACATTATTGAGTGACTATGATTAGTTATTTCAATTATGGTAGAA
The DNA here is from genome assembly GCF_023055355.1 of Agelaius tricolor. Lineage (NCBI taxonomy): Eukaryota > Metazoa > Chordata > Aves > Passeriformes > Icteridae > Agelaius > Agelaius tricolor. The sequence continues at coordinate 17,144,276 of NW_027269271.1, read as the reverse complement.
AACAGAGACCCCATTCAAAATTAGTCCCCCATTGTGATGCAGCTGTACAAACATTTATTAAAAGACTGTGTCTGGACCAGAAGTCTGCAAATTACTGCACTTGGAGTCATCAGGGAAAAGACAGCAGCACACATGGAACACATAGGGGCAGGGATGAACCTGGACTGTGTGTGTATTGCAGATTGTAACAAAATCACAGTTTCTCCTAATTAAAGCAACACTTTTTCTCTCCAAATGAGATAGGCTACCATCTCCCATTATCTTTCTTAAAAGACTATATTGCATATTTTCCTGTTGCATGAGGCAAGTTCTACAATTCTTCTATAATTATTTTATCTGTTCTCTCCTGCACATGTATGTGCTCCAGTTGTCCTGCCTTCATTTTCTTCTCTCTGCCATTTTCAAACATTCTCTTCTGTCATGCAGCCCAGCCTTTCTCTTCCCTCCTTCCTTGAAATCCCAGCTGCCATGGAAATCCTTCTCTCCAACACCACTGGAACTCTCAGAAGCCTTTTACTTCTAACTGTATAACCCTAAAATTTGTGGATGAAAAAGCCCTCTCTAACTGGTAAGTATTGATATTGATTGTGTTATTAATATTTGCATGTTAAAGGATTCATATACAAACCATTTAGCTCCCCCTTCAAACAGACAATAAATTGAAAAAAATATTCCTCCCTTGTCATCCAGAGGGAAAATGAACTTTAAACCTGGATTTAACATTTCTAAGAAATTATAGGAATCAGTTATTTACCCAAGGACCATTTCTAACATGTCTTTTGTGCCTATTCAATATACTATCCTGTGCTAACTTTGAGGAATGGATATGGCCAATTATGCTCTTGTCTCTTCAGTAAATTGGTGCAATGTTATTGCAGAAATGAAAAAGAGGATGCAATCCTTGAGATAGCTTAGTAACAGGCACAAAACTAGAAAACACAGCCAGGCCCAGTGTTGGAGGTAACATCCTGATGTCATCGATGGCAAAACTTCATTTGACTATGAAGAAATCAAGATTTCATTTGAGACTTCACAGAAATAGTTTCTCATCAGTAATGGCTTCTATGGCCTTTGCTCCTGCTTGTGTGTGCCCAGGGGATCAGAAATCTAGTTTGTCTTCTCAGTAATGATGAGGAAAGGCCCTGACTGATTTAAACATGTCTTCATTTTTGTTCAACACTGTCAGTAAAAATTAAGATGTAACGTACCAAATATTTGGAGGAGGCAAGGGATGCCAAACACCACCAAACTGTGCTGCTGAATTCCATTGGTTTTGTGAACTCTTACAAAATAACAGTTCTGGTAGTAAATCTGCAGTACAGTGAAGGGAAAGACCAAGTAAATGGAATAGAGTGGCAAACAAAACTAACAGAGGCCAAAATGGATTGGAAAGAAGGAAAAGCAGAGTGTGAAAACAGAGGCATATAAAGTCTTTGGAGGATAGAAAAGAATATTTTTTGGGAGGAATGGAAATATAATTTATTTTAGCAGTATAAAAAATTAAAACTAGGAGGGACAAAGAATATCTGATTAAATCAGACTAACTTTTACTGTGATAAAGTAGATGGAAGGGAAGATTTCTGAGGAGAAATATCAAAGGGCAAGCTTTGATATCTAGCTGCTTCAAGTGATGCACACATATAATACCATCACCTCTGAGTTAAAATGTTGCACCTGAGCATAAGAAATAAATGCAGATGTTATCCCCAAGACAGATTTCTGTACATCCTCTGTTAGAGACATTGACTGATTCATTTTACCTGAAGTTATTTGAAAGGAATTACAGCATTGGAAATGAGAAATGCTTGAGGATAATTTTTATATGTAGACATTTATTGGCTAATATATTACTTGGGGATGCATCTACTCTTTGCACAAAAAGAATGGAGTTCTTTCTTGTAAATGTGATGGTTAAAATCATAATACCAATTTAAAAGCCCTGTCTGTCACATTCCTGTGCAAAAACTGTACTGCACATGGTTACCATCTTTTAAAATCAATTTGAAAAATAAAAGCTTCACTGGAAGCATTACATTTATTTCAACTATTATTAGAAAATTACCTCTATGTTTCAGATGTGAAACTGAGTTTAGAGAAAATCTGGCTTGGGCTAAATGCAAATAGAAGTTAAAGTTCTCTGTTTCATGTGATTAAAACAATGCTTGAAAACACTCAACTTCTCTTTCTTGGTGAATCAGCCATACATCTATCAAATATACAGAACATCTTCTGATATCAAAGTATAGTCTGACAATGGCTTCTCAGGCTCTGGAGTTGAGGGGAAAAAACTTTTACATTGACATTTGCATTACAACCACTTGAAACAACCACTTCTTCTTTGTGCTAATGAGAATTAATAAGTTCTTCTTGGCATGCACTGTAGATATTTCTCCTTTTAGCTTTGTGAGTCAAAGACAAACAAAAAGAAATCCAAAAATAGTAAATAAACTTTTAATCCAGTTTTGGCTGCTTTTTTCTATATGGAAAGTGGCTAAATTTTACTCTTTTTTTCTTGCATGGATTTTTTTTTTCAATAGATTCACCCCTGTGAATATGATATTATTATTGGTTTTGTTTAGTACTTCTCCTAATGGTCTAAATATTCTTTTAGCAATTTAGCTTCCTGGCTTGTAAGTGTAAGGAAAAGACACTGCAGGCACCTGACTGAAGAACCTTTGCTGAAACCCTCTGAGCCTGGAATAACCACTCATTCGTGGCACTAGCAATATAAAAAAATATTAAAAAAAATAAAAGACACTGAGAAGAAATTAAAGCATTTAAAGGCTCAAACTCTGGAAATAGCAGAAACTACTGGAAAAGAAGGCAAGAACCCTTCAGTGTACATCTGGAAACAGTAAGTGTTATTTAAAAGCAAGTCTATCAGAAGCAGGTTTTCCGTCTGAAAATAGCAAGTGCTGATGCATTTGGCATATTTAACACTTCTCTGCAATCTAAGAAAAGGAGGATATTCATGAAGCTGGTACAAAAAATGAGAAGTATTGCATTCTAAATAAAAATGAAGCATATTAAAGTGATATGCTTTGGTCCTGGATGTTTAGAAGTGTATTTTACTTTATAATATTGGGATGACAGGATTATAAGATTATATTTACTATATAAGATTGGGGTGCTAGAAGTGTATGATAAAGTGTGGCATTACCTTGCCATAGGCTAAGATCTATTGAAGATTTTTAGATTAAAAAAAAAAATCTAAAGCCCTTCCAACTTTAAAAAGCCACTGGTTTTCAACAGAAAGTGGAGCAAATAATACAGAAATAGACTCTTGGGAGAAGCAGGCTCCAGCTGAGGCAATTTAGAATCTGCCAAGAAAATAGTACTTGAATATTCAAGTGTTGGACTGGACTGTACTTTGGAACCTTAGATATTACCAAGAGCTGAAAATACCATAAGACAGAGATATCAGAGGCAGAAAAACACCCTGAGCTGGAATTCCTGAGCAAGGAATAACAACACAAATAAAGCAGATGGAAGACTCTGAACATTAAGCAAAACCTTGTATTTGTCTTCCAGGTGCCAGGGGTCTGAACCATGAAGAAACTGCATGTTGCTACCTTGGGTGATGGTTTTCTGTAGAATAAAAACACTTGCAGCAAAAGATTATGTGTGCTGAAGAAATAAGAAACATAAGAGCAAATAGGACATATTACCTTCATTAGGCATATATGCACAGCTCCTAGTATTTCTAGGAACTGTGCTGTAACTCTGAAATAAAAGCAGCAAGTTGTAGAAATATAAAGGGGTAAAAATACAGGTTTATGAAAGTGATTTTTTCTATTGAAAAATGTGCTTCTAGAAATTAAAAAAAAACAAACAAAAAAAACAAAAACAAACACAAACAAACAAAAAACAAAACAAACAAAAAACCAGGAAAACCATCTTGGACAGTTTTCCTATTTTTGGATGGCACTACTAAAGATATTACAGCAGAAAAGCTGATTATGCATTAAGAACTTTTCCAGCTAGACTTCTTTAGCCAATACAGTAATATGTGACAGAGGGACACAATTTACAGGACATACATTTGAGCAGAATACAGTGAAGCCTAGATTTAGATGTGAGACTACTAGCTCCTCATCATTCCTCACTTTTGGGTGCAGAGTATGTAGGAAAGCTTGCTAAACTGTTTGAACTTTCCCAGCTGGAATTTAAATGACCTTCAGGTAACCTAGCATATTTCACTTCCAAAGTGAGTTATGCTAAACTGAATTAAGGTCATTTTTAATTCTGAGGAAAAATAGATACTGAGGCATTTAATATAGCTTAGTTTACTTTAAACTAACAGTTGTAATTAACTTAGAGATCTCTGTAGAAAAAACCTAAAAAGATAAATGAAAAACACCACTGTTTTTGTTTTTTGTTTTTAATCTTCTCAATTCTGTAGAAGATGATTCAGAGTCTTAATATACAGTAAGAACAAACAGTATAATATTGATCACCTCTCAATTATGGTAAACATAAGTAATTAAGGATGCTATCCTGAAAGTGGCTTACTATATAGTTTTTTAAACAGCTTTGCATTTTTTAATAACTTTGACTACACAAGTAGTATTTCTATTCAAATCTGTAGGAGTAAACTAGAATCAAATATCAGACAAGTATACCATCAGCTCTGACTTTTGTTTCATTCCTGCTATAGTTCACGTGCAACAGTAAAAATATGTTGCTAAACTACTAAAAATACAAGAGAAAATGTGATATTTTTTTTGTTTACCTTCCTCTACTCAATATGTACATAATCAACTTATATGGAATAATCTGCAGAACAATTATAAGCAACTGGAAAAAAGTGCTGCTTGGCTGATAGCAAGAAACTACACCCACTGCCAAATGATCATAAGAGATAAAGGCCAAGAACTGAGCAGCTGGACTTGCCCATTAAGGCAGTCTGTAGCTTATCTCTTAAAAAAACATGTCTGTTGTGCAGGACATTGACCTCAACACAGCACCTGTCATCTCCTGTGGTGAATTATTATGTAGCCAATATCCATAGAAAATTTGATCAAATGCTCTCTTCTAGGGGCTAATACTGACAGCAAAAATATAGAACCTTTTTTGTTAAATTAGGTCTAAAACATCAAAAAAAAAACCCTCACCTTGCAGCTTTATGGCTGTTGAGAGGCTTGTGATGAACCATAGTTAAAAATCAGTAAGGGAATATATAAACTCTTCTGTTTACATGGGGGTTTTTTGACCAGTGGCTATCTTGGGAAATATTTGAGAAACATCTAATGCCAAGAAGGAAAGGGTAGCAGTGGTGAAGTATTAGCTGCTGGTGGAAACTTCCTTTGGAGCTTTTTGCTTTAAGTCTACCTAGTCACACTGAAGGAAGCCCAAGTTGCCCTTAGTTAAGACCCCTTCCAAAATAAAATGTCCCTCAAAATTGTAACATCATTGGTGTGACGAACACCTTCCTGAGGCTCCAGATTCCTTTTGGATTCACAGTTGAAAAGCATCAAAGAACATTTTTCAGGACATCTGAAACTGGCAGAGCAAGTTCGTGGCCAAGTTGCTTTAGTTTCATAGTGGATTCAGGGCCTGGCAATCTCAGATATTATAGAAATATGATGTAAGTCCTTTCACTTCTCTCTGAGTGGGTGGGTCCTCAACTGGAATGAATTTGGCATCAGTGGATTAAGCCTTCCCTGCAGAAGGATGTAGTTTATTGCTGTCTGTATAGCTAGTACAGGGAGCAGGGGAAATTGCTGTACTCCTGCTTTCATCCTTTCCCTTAGCACATCTACATCACATAATTGATATATTCTTGGCAGGTCTGAAATTATGCTGCAGTGATGAATATTCCTGTTTCTGGGTCAGAAGCTGTAAAATTTGGAAAATATCTTCCATATTCACAAAGAAATACATATGCTTCTTAGCACGTTAGCAACCTGCTAGAAAAGCATCCCACACTGGCAGAACAGGGGTTAGCTGAGAGCAGGAAATGTGCCAGTAGCCTGGAACAACCCAAAAGGAAAACAAAGAGTTAAATGCCAAATATATCATTCTGTTTAGGAGAGAGAAGGAGGCTGCCAGAGGTATTCATAGATGCTGGAATGTGGGATTTTGGGAAAAGCAGTTTAATTTGGTATTCAAAGCCCGAAGTTTACAGGCACTGCTGCAATTGTAAGGCCAGCTGGCCACAGAAAGAGAACCCCAACTAAGGCAGGTACATGGTCACAGCTCAAGCAGAGCCTACACCCTCAGGCTAAGGATGATCAGTATGCATGGGCTGAACCATCAATCTGTCTATGCCAACCCCTTGCAATGCAGGCACACCTCAAATCTGAGAGAAGAAAATGAAGATGTGTAATGATTTAAATTTAGTGACTTGTTTCAAATGTGTATTGAAAACAACTGCTGTAGTTGCTACAGCAATGCCACTATCTCACCTAGAAATCAGAATGATAATGAAGTGAAAGGATATGTGGCTCCAGAAGTAATTACCATATGAACAGGTGATTTCTGCTAAAAACACCTGAGAGTCTTTAATCTAGAAAAAATTTATTTTTTTTGTCCTGAAATGACCCTCTCATTTTAGCTCTAAGTCTATGTAGGGAAAAATATGTGAGTTTCATGAGGGAACTATACATCTGATACAGAGCTTTAGACTTTATCAGAGTGAAGGATTGGTCTTGCTAGGATATTCCTAGCTGATAGTTCCCAAGAAATATGTTAAAAAATGGATGAAAACCTGCTGAGAGTCACTGAAACAACATCATCAAATCCATACTGCTAAAACTGCTGACTTGACTTTCTTAGAGTATATTTTTTAAAATCTCATATAGATCAGCAAAACAAATGAAATTTGAATTTTCAGATTGGGCCTTTAGTGAAATATATTAACGTACACAAACAGAACATTTTTCATATTTGCATTACTTTATTTTTTAACCAATTGTGTGGACAGAAAGAAGGCAAACTACTTGTAAATAAGCAGTGATATGAGGTATTTCAGCATAAAAGGATTTTATACAAGAAAATTAAGGAAACTAAAGATTAGGACTGTAATAAGAGTTGACAGTCTGAATGCTGATTGTATACACATAATATCTATAATCATTGGTATGTTTTGCAATTAGTCAATGGCTATTAACTTGTTAATACAGCATAAGATGTGTGAGTAGTGTGAATGTGAATACAAACATCCATCTCTAACTCTTTATTTCTGTTATCTTTGCTTACACATGTAATGCTACAACCATGGATATAGTTAATTTAATATTTCACAGCACTGTTGAATTATATTTGTTAGGTTTCTGATAAAGAGGGTATTTGGGTAAAAACATTTATGCAAATCCATCAGTGCTGCATGTGCATTAAGAGCATGTAGTTATTTGAGAACCAGTGTCATTGTGTTGGTGCGCACACACACACACAGACACACATATATATACATATATATGGTCTGGACATGTATATGTAGGATTTTGCTGGAGTACATGCAAAGACCAGCTGATCCTTGTTCACCAAGACCCAAAGGGCAGTAATGTCTATTGGACCTTGGTGGATTCCCACATATGCAGCCTTTGCAGCATAATTTGCTAGCGAAGGGATGAGCTGTAATGTCAGGAATATGCTAAAGATGCTGCAGCAAACCTCATTTGTTAGTGATGCCACTGCTGTCTTCTCAAGGATATCAAAATGCCTGTCAGCACCTGGATGAAAATCAGCTGACTCAGACTCAATCTGGCCAAAATGAAAATTATGGTGGCTGGTGCAAGGAAAATATTTCAAACTGGGATAAGATCTTTACCTGAGATATAATTTTCAGATATTTATTTAAATACTACAGCACCTCAGAGTTCTATTTTTTGTCATTGTATGAATGATCGAGAGGACAGATGGCAAAAGTACCCTCTCCTTTTCCCATGCCTAAGTTCTCCTGGTGCAGATCCAGCCATTGCAATCTACATGCCATTCCTCAGCAAAGGGAGTTACTGATAACTTGCTGAACCTCTTTTTAAGTGCATAAAGAATATTTGGCAAAATGAGACAGCCCTCTTCAATAGTAGCTGCTTCACTGCCCTCAGTGGTTTGCAGGTTATTTCCTCATGATGTTTGAGTCTTGTTTCTATCTTCAAAGCAATAGAGACCTGGCTTCCTCAGAGGCAGCTTCTTTAATCATAGAAACACAGGTACTCCCCTGAAGTAAGCAGTACTATACACATCAGGATAATGCAAGGGAAAAGGTGAAGAAAATCAGGAGAAAGTCCCTTAAACCAAAAAGTTCATTGATCAAACCTCAACTTACAAAACATCAAGATAATTCAGGTAAGTGTTCTCAAAACTTTGCAGCCATATAACCCAGGCAGCTTGTACAGCTGTCAAGGTAGACAACACACTGGCTAGATCTGCCCAGTGCTCCCATACACTGTATCCACTGCACAGGCCTAGGAAACTGGGAATTACCTAGAAGTGTCTTCTTTAATGTGCATTAGTGTATGTGTATAAAATCCTGTCTTGTAGTAAGGTAATTCAGTATTAGGCTGTGACAGCATGTGCTTTACCAGCAGGTACCCCACAGTGCTGGGAGAGGATTTTGATAACCCCAGAGAAGGATGGTAGCCAGAACAATTCCTGCAGCCTTGGGGAGAGAATGCTGCCAGGAGAGGCTGGGTATCACATACATTGTCCTGGCAAAATATATGCAATTTGTGATCTGTAAGATTAGCACTTCTGCTCTCCACTCTCTCCACTTTAAAGCATGTAAAATAGAGCCTTTTTTTGATAAGCATTTCCTTCCAGAGCTAAAACACTCAAAGTGTTTCACATGATAAATATATAAAGAGAGCTATCATCAACTTGAAAGTCACAATACCGCTAGAAAATGTGTAGCTGTAGCTATTTATGATGGGTGGCAGCAAAAGGGGGGGAGGAAAAAAAAAAAACTCTTTCCTGGCAGCCCGCTTACTTTCTACGTTTTTTTTTTTCCTATAGTCTGGTGAGCCGTGTAAAAACAGTCACTGAACAGGCGGCAAGTGCGAGTTTCCTCCCGTCGGCCGCCGGGGTGCAGGCCCTGGCGGGTGTCCTCGGGGATGCTCAGGGGCGCGGGGCAGGCGCAGCCGCAGGGCCGCGGCCCGCGCGGCCTCCCGGGGTCACCTTGGGCTGAGCGGCCTCGCCCCCGCTTCGGCCGCGGCCCCGCGGGCGGGCCGGGCCGGGCCTGCCCTCCGGCAGCGGGGGCGCTCCGGGGCCGCGGCCCGCCAGCCCGGGGGTGCGGAGAGTGCCGAGACTCCGCGGGCGACGGTCGCGGGCACCCGCCGCCCCCGCCTGCCCGAGCCGCTACCGGGCGGGGGGTGCCGCCCCGGGCTCCCCCAGTCCCTGCCCCGGGCCAGCCCCCGCCCGAGGCGGCGGCAGCGGCCCGGCCGTGGTCGGCTGCGCCCCCGCGGGCGGCGCAGCGGGAGGAGGCGCCGCCCCGGCCGTCATTTCCGCCGAGTGCGGGGCGGGGGAGGGGGCAGAGCGCTCGCCTCCTCCTCCGCGGCGGCCGGAGACACAGAGACCCAGAGCGGGGCCAGGGCAGCTCCGCCGCCGCTGCCGCCGCCGCGCCCGCGGGCCGCGCCGCCCCGCCAGCCGAGCCCGGCCCGGCCCCCGCCCGGCATCCCTCCCGCCCCCCGCCCCGGCCCGGCCATGGGGAACGCAGCCACCGCCAAGAAGGGCAACGAGATCGAGAGCGGTGAGTGAGGGGGACGCGCCGCCGCCGCCGCCTCCGCCCGGCTCTGCTCCCGGAGGAGGGCTCGGGGCCGGGCCTGGCGCGCCCGCCCCGCGTCGCCGCCGCCGCAGGCCTCGGGCCGAGCCCTCCGCCCCTACAGGCCCGGCCGCGGCCTGCGCGGCGTCGCGGGGAGTTCGCCCGACCCCAGCCCCGCCGCGGGGCTCAGCGGGCTCTCGGGAAAGCAGCGGGACAAACCCGCCCGCGGCCGCCGGGCCGAGGCCGCCGCCGGGCCGCGCGTGCGGCTGTCCCGCAGCAGGTGTCCGTCCCCGGTGGAGGAGGAGCTGGCGGCGGGGCCGCGGTGTCGGCGGGCAGGTGTCGGCGCCTCCGCCAGCCTTCATCCTCGCCCCGGCCCGCTCGCTTTCCCCACCCCCGAACACACCCTGCCGGCGGGGGAGGCCTCCCGCCCGCCGCGCTCCGTCTGCGGCGGGAGGGTTTTTATCCCGCTGCGGGGAATGTAGGTCAGAAACTCCCGTGCTCGCCCGGATCGTGCAGCCCCGGTGACCCCGCGGCCGTGCCCGCGCCCCGCGGCGCAGCCCCAGCCCCGCGGCGTGTTTACATCGCTCGGGAGCGCGCTGGGAGAGCCTTCGGTACAGCGTTGCTTTCCTGAGCCCTGAGTAAAATGGAAGACAAAAGCATTGATGTGAACTCGTCATGGCAGGGAGCTTTCTGCTGGTGTTTCTGTTCGTTTGTTTGCTTTGTTTTTGTTATTTTGTTGGGTTTTTTTTTTCCTCTGAGTATTTCAGCATAACTTTCAACAATATAAAGCCGATTCATTTGTTGGGGAGAAAACCCTAGACTTTATTTTTTTGCATGTTGACTTACTTACTTTGTTTCTTCTGAAAAACTTTGGGTATGTTTGTGATGGATAAGAGTAAAGACAAGATGTAGCGAGCAGGCAGTTGTGCAAGCTCAGTGTTGTGACAACAATACCCTTTGTTACTGGAAAATCCTAGGGCATTGAAATGGAAATAACTTTAAACGTCGAAGTTGGGGGGTTGTTTGTTTGGTTTTGTTTTTTTTTTAGTTTTGGTGGGGGTTTTTTTGTTATTTTGGGATTGTTGTTGTTGTTGTTTTTTAGGGTTTTCTTAGTGTGTGTACTTTTTGTGTATTTACTATTGAGGTCTGGGGTAGAAGCAGGTAACCCGATTTGCATAGGCCGGGCCCTGCCCACACAGCATTCCTCTGGCTTCCCAGGGATCTGCAGTGGGTGCTTCCAGCTGTGGGAGCAGGGGCTCTGGCTGACCTACCCAGTTCTGATTGTTGGTTTCACCTTGCAGTTCTTGTGTCTCAGCTCACTTTTACTGTAGACTTCACAATCCAAATCCTTTATGAGTATTTGACCGCTATTGTTTAGTGGTTTTATTTTTTTACTTGAGTGCATTAATTTTGATGGGAAGTATTTTAGCTTAACTATAAAGATAAGTATGGAGAGAGTGGATTGTTTGAAGTACTTCAGATGACAAAACACTGCATTTTGTACTTCATGGTAACTGTACTGCTATTAGTTTGTGCAATTAAATAACACTACAACACACAGTGTTTACTTTCATTTTAATGAATTCTCATATTACAAAATAGATATATCGTAATTTTTTAGGTTGCAGGAGTTTCCTTCAGAACCTCTCTCTCACTTTGTTAGTGTTTAAAAATGAAATGCTGCTAGAGTCATCAAGCTCAGATGTTTAATTACTCAGTATATTTAGCAGCAAAATTCTGTAATGATACAACTCCTGTAACTAGGAGAAAAAATTGGTCATCATTGACATACTGCTGGGAAAGACCAGGATTCACTTACCATGGAAGATTGATAAGATATGACTATTATACAATTAATTAATTATTAGAGACAACATTTGGTTTACTATCAGTGAATGTTGATTGTCATCTATTCATATGATACATGGCAACCAAAAACTAAAGAAATATAAAATGAGATTGAGCGTTAATATTTCTGAATTATTTATTTGCATTGTTGAACCAGTTTTCTAGTTTTGCACATTAAGTGTCCTCAAAAGCATGTATCCCAGACTACAGGACACTGAAAATGAAGCTGTTTGAAGGGCCAACAGAAGAATATCCAGCTTAGAATTCTAAAGGTGATGTTATGCCTTGATTCATGCATAGAGCTTATGGAATTGTGTGGATCAAGGGCATGTTAAGGTCCCTGGAAGAACAATGAAGGGTAACGCAGCTTCCCCTGATAACTACACTTACTAGTTCATGAAGTGTAATTTGAGACCTCTTGCAGTGTCTGTGGCCAGCACAGTAAATGCTGTTCACCCAGCTATGGCCCTTACATCCCTCTCATTTATTGTAGCTTTCCATTTATAGTCAAATGTCTTTAGTACTTGTTACTTCACTTAGGCAATGAAGTGGAATAAAACCATGAGTTATGTGAACACCAGCAGCAGATGAGAGGAAATGTTTTGGAGTATTCCTGGGCTGAAGTTGCAGGTGAATGAAATCTGAGTGGTGGTGGTGGTTTCTTAAGCTTGGTCACCACCAGAGTGAATGGGGCTTGTGTAGCAGAGAGGACAAGATACATTGTGTGCACAGAAGCTGGAAAGGAAAGCTTCAATGGAATCTGTTGGGGGTTATTTCTGCTGTTATTTCTGCTGTTCCACGTTCTCATAAGATACATTGGGTTTTGACTTGGAGGACCAAAACTAAAAGTTGTCCTTTGGTAACGAGAAGCGTCAGGGTTCTGGCTCTATTTTTAACTTTGTTTTAGATGTTTTCATGGTTTTCCACAGCAACCTACAAATTCTGAGGGCCTTTTAGAATAGTAATATAAGTGTCTTTCGTTTGAAATCTACAGAAAGACAATTATGAGTTGCCATAAAATTTACTCTGATTCCTCATCCTAATATTCATTTAATTATTCTCTTCGTTATTTGTTAGTTTTTTTCAGCTGCTCCATTTACAGTAGTTGAGAACTTTTGCAACCTAGAAGTTAAAAATATCAATATGTAGTAAATTTCATTTTTTAGAAAAGGCCACAGGGAGTCCTCCTTAACTTGTTGCAACTAATGTGGGAAAATATTAGCTTTATTATTATTCATTATCTTGGAATAATTTGTGGAAGTAGCATGAAACATAACTACAACACATCTGAGTTTTAAATAAGGTCACATAACTTTTTAGTTCAGCAAGTGAATCTGTTGCTTTCAAAATCATTATTCATTTTCAACAAAACAGGAAGGTTTTAACTGTACTAGAACTGCTTTCTAAACTAGAATGTATGTCAGTTCTGGAAAACTATATACTTTGTAGAAAGTTTTGTGTGTGTTTTACTTCAGATAACACAATAATACAGATTTTTTTTAAAGTAATTATGATGTACAGCTCTGAATGATTTGACCTATTAAATATGCAACAGAATGTCATATATGATAGCAAGAGATTTGGCTATAAATTAATAGTAATCCCACTTTTAGTTTTGTTTGTGGTTTTTGTTGGGTTATTTTGTTTCCCCCATTGCCCATTCCCCTTTTCCCCTCACAGATTCAAGAGTAGTTAGGTGTGATATTGTCTGTTTCTGTGTAACCACCAGACTGGCTGAGAGACCAGGTGATTACAATACACTCTTAGGGACTGAAAGATTTGCAAATTTTCTCTTCTTCCAATAGATCTTGATGGCATGGGCTTGGCTTCTGCATTTTATTTGCTGGGATTCAGATGGTCTTTGCTGCTTTTTTTGTGGCAGTATGTGGTAGCAAATTGCTCTTAAAATGTATTTTAAAGGGAAACTATACATGATTTTTAAAGCATAATTCTGCACATGTATCTTCTTACCTGGTAGTCAGACCTCTGGTTCTATTAATCCAGCATGATTTTACGAACTTTGACTTCTGTGGTCTTTAAATAGCCAAGTACAGCATGTGTGATGTGTATTCTGCATGTGAGTTTTGTGTTCATTCACTCCCACTTTTCCTCGAAGTGTTCCCTACTGTATCTTCAGTATGACAGACTTCCCATTATACTCAATTCTTTGCTTTTGAACTCTTATAATTTGTAGAAAGTTTAAGTAGTGCTCCTTTGAAGTGTGCTTGACAGGAAGATGCAGCCTTCTACCTTTTCTTTTTCCAGTAGATTTTAACCTCCTCTGGGTACATTTCTTAAAAACTGAGGGTGGTTTTTTTTCATATTTTTCATGTGTATTCCCTGCTGGGTCATTCTGTTGCATTTTCTTGCTGAAGACCAAAAGAGACCACAATTGTATTTCTTGTTAAGACTAGATGAGGCAAGGCTTTATTTATCACTGCTGACCTTGGTTAAATTAAAATTGGTGAAGTAAAGGTGAAAAGCTCTGTATCCATTGCTATCCCAAGGTAGCTGATTCCTTGTCACTTTTCCAGAGGCTCTTGCTTGAGTGTTTTTGATCAGAGATTGTCTTTTTTCTTTTGCTCATTATGTTTAGCACTCCAGTTTTGAAATGGGTATCTTTTGGAGCCTTGTTCTTGGATCAGAATATCAGCTAAAATATGTATTGTATAAAGAGTAATTAAAAATGTATATTGGAGTGATGCTGGAATGGTCTGCATGAATAACATCTTTGAACAATGTATGTAATGCTTCTTTCCCACTATGTTGGGGCTGTATCATCTGTTAATCAGGTAGGTTTCAGCAATAAGAAAATAAGAAATAGTTGTAATTACTTGCTGAAGAAATACCTGAAAATCCCTCTGCTGTAATCACCAATGTAAGACTACCAGTATGCATCGTGTGAAGAGAGGTACCATCTGAAAATTCTGCTTTAATTAAAAACAAAATGCTTATTTACAGCTTGGACTAGCAAAGAGAGAGGTTATCACTCATTAAAGATAGCCACGTGGTAGCATAACAAAAGGTCAGAAGGGCCTCCAAGTGATAAATTGATTTGTATTTAGCTGTTGTGGTTAGGCCTCTATTACAGGCTCAGACTACTTTAGAGAAAGAGTATTTTTAAATTACTTGGCATTCCCTCCTTGCTGGGTTTGTTTAGTGTTTGTTCATCTACCCATCCACATTTGTAGAAGTGACATAATCAAAAATAATATCTTGAATAATGCTGGGAGTGCTCATATTCTTTCAAGTCACTTTGTTCCTTAGCCTAATTAGGGCTGTGCTGTGCTGCAAAAATGAAGCCTCTCATTGATAGAGAGAGCAGAATGTAGGGATGCAGCAGTGCAGGTTATGGTATGGAGTGGAGGGCACTGCTCTGTTCCACACCAGGCTGGCAGGGAGTCCTCTCCAGACAGTGAAAGTTCTCCTGGAGCTGACACATCCCTCCTTTGGACAAAGCTTTTTTGGAAAGGCTTTTGGACAGCTGTCAGGTTTTGTGGTTTGCCTGCATCCTTTCTAGACATCATAAGGGACTTGTTTGTCCAGATGCTTTTTTTTTTTTTCTAAACTACAGCAGTTGGTTTAATAAAGAATATTGTTTCTGCTATACAGCAGGTGAGTTCCAGATCACATCTGATCTAGAACTGGATCTAAACTGGTTCGTTTTGTTTTATTTAATCAGTGCTTCTAGCATTGAAACTTGCAAAGTTTTCAGTGTTAGGAACCTTGAGTCAGTGGGGATTTTCCTTATAAACTTGTGGAATTTAGGGCTAGAACTTGGTAAAAAGTCTACCCTGCACTGCTGCTCTCAAGCTTTGTCTTTGTTTCAGGTGCAAGGTGCTATTTCATAAGCATTTCTTTCATTTGCAGTTCTGCTTTTCTGTCCCCTGCTACTTGCTTTTCTGCCACTGTGCCCTCAAGTGTGCTGGAGTAACTATTTATGAGACAACAAGGTGAACTGAATTTGAGATTGATCTAGCTTAAAAATAACCCTACAGAAAAGGGAAAGCAGAAGGGACTTTAGTTACCTGTATTTAGCTTCCTGATGCAGTTCACTGCAGCCACTCAAGCAGTTGTACCAGTGCAGGTGGGATGTGGCACAGAGAAGAGAGTGGATAGCAGGCACTAAATAGGAGCTGCCTGACCTACTGCTGCTGCCAAGAAGAGAGCTGTGGTTTCAGGCTGTACTGTGAGTATTTCCCTACCATAAGCAGTTTCTCCGCTGTGAGGTAGAAGTGCTTCCTGGGAAATGGGAAAGAGAACAAAGTAGCAGTGGAGCTCTGAGGAGGTAATTGAAGTGAGGAGTATGTTGTCTTAGAGTTGCAAAACTAGAAGATAAAATCACTTTGTTTCCGATTTTTTTTTTTAACCTTCCCCTTCAATGGTTGGAAAGGATTTAGACACATTTAATTTCTTTTTGTTATCCTGGTGTTCAGGAGGGCTAGTCATGAGCAAGTACCTCATTTTGTTTGTGCAAACATACCTTCTTCTCTGAAACTCTTTTGGGAAATGAGGTAAATGCTGACAGGAAGTGAAGGTGAGACTGTTAGTTTGTGTGGCAGGAGAATTGGGATGCAGCAGTTTAGAGGGTCTGCTCTGCAGAGAGCTAAAGGGAGCTCCTGCCCTGCCTGTGGTGTTGGGATCTGCAGCAGTGAGCAGGAGTCTCTTCAGGGCTCATTTGAGCCTCTCTTTGGCATCTCCCCTGCTCTTTCTTCCACATCTCAGCAGAATCACATCCGCTCAGAGTAAGGTTTCACAAAACAGCTGAGCCCATCTGGTGACTTGCACTGTTGAAAAGTCAGGTTTTATTCCTAGACCCTTCACAAGTCAGGACTCAAGTGTTACTCCAATCCATTGTTAAGGTATTTTACATAGTCAGAAAACAATGCAGGTTTTATCTCTTTGGGTTATCCATAATTATTTTTGCACACCAAATCAATTCACTGAGGTGTCAGACAGCAAAAGGCAGATTCAAAGGAAGCATTGAAAGCACCATTGGCGATGAAATGCTCAGGTGGCAAGAAAAAGGAGTCTTTATTTTTTAGCATTGAGCTCTTTAAGATCTCACTCTGCCAACTACTTGAAAAAATATTACTCCAAACTACCACTTTATCATCTGCATTTGTTTATATTTATAAGAAATTCAAGACTTCAAGTTTTTTGCTGAGAGATGTTAGCACCTATCAGTTGGACATCTAGAGCTATATGGAGGTAGAGAAAAATAGAGGAAAACATTGCTTGCTTTTATCTCTACGCTTGTCATATGGATCTTTAAGACAATAGTATTTTAGAAAAGGATTCTTTATTTTTCTGTTTAAGATTTTCATTTTGTATCTATTTGTTTGTTTTGTTTGGTTGTTTTTTGTTTTTTTCCAATTTGCTATTCAGAGGAAGAAACGTAATGAAGTTTTTATTTCTTCCATTAAATTACCTTCTGCTTTTCCCTGACCAGAAGGAAAAGGTGTTTGCTGGCTTCTGGTAGAATGAGTTCTGGTATGTATTCCTTGTTAGAGGTGTAGTAAGGGTTAGGCTAACTTCTTAGCATTATGTTATGCAGTAAAGGTGTGGAAACACCTTGGTGTTTGTTTTGTCTGGGTTTTTAAAGCCACAGTTTTTGTGACTTCTGAATAAACAACCAGTACACTGACATGTCATGTGTCTGTAGTTTTGAGCAATAATTGTGGTTTTAGAAATACTTCTCAGTAAATCAAGGAGGCATATAAATACACTCTGCATGTAAGAGCTAAATGGGTGTCCAGATTCTGAGAAAGCAAAAATCTTTTCTATGGCATAGCTGATCTTTACCAGAGAAAGCCTGATGAGCATTTTGAGCCAAATCTTCCCCTTAGGAAGGGCTTGGAGAGGTGCTGTTGTACTTGCACTGACCTTTTTTCTTTAGAGAGATTCAGTATTTCTGCAATAGACTAACTGTAAAGTAGCAAGATATCTTACCTGTGTGTCCTTTAAAATGTTGCTAGCTGAGTGAATATATAAACTGCTTAGTGCTTTGTAAATGTTGTTGTTAGTTTGTTGTTCCTCTGCCTCTTGTTAACTTGTATCCTTTTGCTAAAATACTGTAATATTTAAACAGAGGACCTCAGGAACTTTTTGTTTCTTTTGTTTCACTCAGGTTAAGCTGCTTCCAGGAAGTATGTGCTCATTAACATACTGCACTTGCTGCTAGCACTTGTCTGTAAACCCACAGACAACCACAGCTGCCATGTGGCTCAAGAAATTAAAACAAAGGAAAGTGCATTTTTGGCAAGAAGGTGGAAACTTGAAAGATAGAAAAGACTGTTACTTTGCCTGTGCCCAGAAACAGTTTGCTTTTCCCTCTCACAAAATGACATAATTAAGGGTGTATGTACTCTGCTACTTCAGTAGTTGCATTGTTATAGTGATTAAGGTTAGTTTTGATTACTATAACATTAGTCAGTTTGAAATTCTTTGTCTTGTAGCAAGCAGCAGTAACAGTTTTATTGTGTATGTAAATTCTGATTGTTAAGCATATGATAATCTAGCCTTACTTTGCACAGGGCAAAATTGTGATTTAACGGCACCAAATTCTATCATTAGATAAAGTTTTTAATGCAAATTATATCTACATTCAAGCATTTTATTAATTACTCCATAGATTATTGTGGAGGATGGAGGTTTTGATCAGGGTTTCTCATTGAGAAACAGGGTAGGTGGTGAGAGAGAGAAAGAGCATAGCTAAAATCATGCCAAGCCCATTTGAAAGATCATGGTATTTCCCTCTAACAGCTATGATGAATGAAGATATGTTTTCATTAACTTGTTGAGGACTATTTTATATTGGGCAGCTTTGAAAAATTCAATGCCCCAGTTGTATGTTTGTTCCTTGTGAAGACTTGTGTAGTGAGGAGCACACCCTGCAACTCCCAGCACTGGTCCTCTGCTTTGGGAACTGTGGGTTAAGCATTCTAAAGCAGTACAGTGCAACAGTGCATCATGTGTTCAAGCTGAATTCTCTCCATTGGCTGCAAAATCTACATTGCAGTGGTATTTGTGTAGTGAACTGAACTTCAGAGAGAAATTAGGTGCTAGATTTGTAGCTTAGTATAATGGCTTGTATGAATAACAAATAGCAAAACAAGCAAGTTTTGAAATTTGTTTAAGTGTACAGCAGCTTCATGGGATGTGGAATTGCCTGGAGATTGAAGGTGTGTAGTGCTTTGTAGTGGTTCTTAGGGTGTTTCCTGGTTCTTTTGCAAATTAGCAATTTCTTTTTCCCTTGAATTTCTTGAGGACGACTGATCAGATGCAAAACTGATACTAAAAAAATTAGCCTGCTTTTCATACAGATGACACTAATACCTAATAAAGTTCAGTTTCTATCTAAATTTGGTCTATTGTTATGACCTGCTTTCTTCCAAAAAGATTGCTCTTTTGATACTACCTACCTCATAATCCAACTGCTTAATATTCAAATTCAGAAGTTATTTCATTTGCATATTAACTTTGGGTTTTTATATTGAACTCCAAGGTAGGACATTGTTGAACTTTAGAGAATGTGTTCAGAGTTTGGGGTTCTTCAATTTCAATTAGCAATTTTTGTTTTTAAGCAATACTTACTAGCATGTGTTGGTGATGAACATCAAACACCTTGCATCTCAGGTGAACACTCAGGAAAAGGTTGGCAAGGATGGAATGATGTTCATGTGAAGAATTACTATGTAATTGCTATGTAAGTGACATCTCTTATCTAGAATAGCTTGAAGGCATGATCTGGAAAACTGCATGGCATGGGGAGTGAGGAATGTCCTATGCTTGCTTTTTCTTGCTTTTTTTAAAGGAACTGCTTTGAGTCATTGCTTCTATTGGCTTTTTCTTTAGGAACAGATATCAATTTATTCCTTACAAAACATTAGAGCTCTCCTTGAGAATGAGAAACTACAGAAAATGAGGATGGAGAAAAAAACAGGCAACAGCTGGTAAAAGAAGGAAAGTGAGTAGAGAAATGTAAAAACAGGGAGACGAAGGGAGCTCTGAGCAGAATATGGTTTGGGTCTTGTCCACATACTCCCATCCCAGAAAAGGGAGCTGATGCATGCTGGCCAGAGATGCTCTGCCTGAGGAGATCAAAGTACCACAGGTGTCAGGACATCCTGGAAAGCTTCTTCCACCTGGTTGCAGCTTGGTCAGAGCAGTAGAGTCTCTGATGAAGAGATCCTGCGTTGTGTGGAGACTTCCAGAGGAAATGTATAAATGTAAAGATGAACCAAGAGCATCTTAATGAGAAGTTTTGGAGAAGCTGAAGTCTAGGTTGCCATTAATCCCACTTGGGCC
Organism: Agelaius tricolor; assembly: GCF_023055355.1. Taxonomy (NCBI): domain Eukaryota; kingdom Metazoa; phylum Chordata; class Aves; order Passeriformes; family Icteridae; genus Agelaius; species Agelaius tricolor. Next base: position 17,124,418 of record NW_027269271.1, on the reverse strand, counting down.
TTGGCATGCATGTATTCCACCTCATCCCAGAGGGAGCTAGCTTTCAGGACCCCAGGCAGAGCATTATGGATGTGCTCATATCTTTAATGCATTTTTCCTGACTGGGCTCTGGATTTAGCCCAAAGTACAAGCTGATCCACCTGGCATGGTGCCTCTCCTGATGGTAGGAGATCCCATCCCCTGCTGTCTAGGCAGGGCAAATGGTGAGAAAGTGATGTATGAGGGCATAATGGAATTTTCCAAGATGAGGTGTGAAGATGAACAGGATGCCATGGTGCCTGCTGAAATACTGCATGGGAAAGGCATGTGTCTCATGGGACAACAATCTTCTGCTGGGGTTACTCCTTGTAGGTGTAACCCCACAGTTACACCTACAGTCTTGTAGGTGAGTTCAACTCTTGCTACAGAGGCAGAGGACACCCCTGACTACCTTCATGCCAGATGCCTGAGGAGACATTCTGGGGTTTTGTTCTGCCAGAGGTGCCAGGTGTACTTGGCACATTGTATAGTTTCAGCCAGGTCTTATGGGATTTTTGGGGATTGTTGGTTTTTTAGTTTGGTTTTGGTGTTTGTTTTTGGTTTTTGTTGGTTTGTGGGTTTTTTTGGTTTTTTTTTTTTAGGGGTTTGTTTGGTTGGTTGTTTTTTTGTGGGCTTTTTTTTGGATGGTTGTTTTTTTAATGGAAGGTATCTCTGGAAGCTTGGTACTTTCAGGAGCTAAAATGGTATTAGTTATTCACTTCAGAAGAGTTTGGATTTTTTTGGTGATGGTTTTTGTGTTTTGTTTTGTGCTTTCTGCCTCAAAGTAGATGCTTTAAACTATGCAGTTTATTAAAGAAAAACATCTGCTAAGTAATTGACAGCAGAAATATAGAACATAGTTTGGTCAAATAACTTGTTCAACTATAAGACAGTGATGTATGATGATCTGGTTGAATTTTCAAACCAGTTATAGCCCCCATTACTTGTCACTGTTACTTTAGAGTGTTTTTTTTCAGGACCTATTTTAGAAGCAATTTTATAGTGTCTGCTGGGCAAGAGTCTTCAAAGTAGAACCTGATTTTTGCTGGTATGATATTTTTGAAAAAAAAACCAAAACATGTTTCTACTGTCTTCAGCTTGAGGTTTGAGACTCTAATTATATGAACCATTCTTCAACTTGCTGCTTATGCAGTACTTACTTGACCAATTTTCCTTGGCAGTAAAGCTGACTTGAAAAATGCCTGCCCTTATCACCTCTGCTGCTCTGCTCATAGCTACAATTCACTGCTCCTCCTGTGCTGATACAGCTGTTCAAGGACTGCTCTGTGTCTCACCACAATGCTTAAGACCCTTGCTTCCACCTGGTGCTGCTGTTTTAACCCTTTATTTCATGGACCTATCTTAAAACACCACCCCACCTTGTGTTGTGCTGATACAAAGGAGAGATCCAAAATGGGGAAATGGTGTTGAAAGTGCCTTTTGCCATTGAAGAAAACACAGGTTTCACTGAAGGGGAGGAGAAAATGCTACTGTTGCATGGTGTCAATATCACCTTTTGGATATGTTAATGTGAGATGGTTTTTAATTTGAGGGACTCCTTGGAGCTTTCTCTTGATCCAGAGGTGCTGCTGACTGACTTTGTTGTGCTGTGCATCACCATGCCATTCTCAAATACTATCTGCAAGAGTTGCCCCATGTTTTGCTTACAACTGAGACTAAAATAGTGTTTGTATCATTTTAGTTCTGTTAAATGTGATTACCCTCATGGTTGTCAGCACAATTTATTTTGTCAAAGGTATCAAAAAGATCACGAGCCTTCCTCTTCATATTTCAATTGCTCCAGAATGCACTCAAGTATTTGTTAGGATAATAAAACTGGAAGATGACTAAAACCTGCACATTCCTTTTAGATAGAGCGTGTGAGTAGGGAGTAGCAGGAGGAAGAAGAGATGTACAGAATTGTGCAGCAGCACAATGAGACGTGAAGGAATCCAATACCAAAGTTAACCTAAATGGTATGGTAAAGCCAGAGGTGTAAGCATTGGAAATTTAGTATGATCTTTGGCCAAAAACATGAAGGCATCTCTTGCATTTATCTTTCCTGCAGTTGAACTGAATTCTTGCTTAGTGGTGAAGAAACTGATTTTCTGCGGGATGTATTTTTCATTTAAAGTAAAAATAAAGTTCATAGCCTTACTGTCCCTTTGTTCAAAAATAACTTCTGGTAGTTCTGCCTTTCTTTGTGTGAAAATAATTCCAAACAGAAAATAGTAGTTGGCTGGTTTTACACAGTTCTATTCACAACACTATAATTTTCTCCACCAACTAAATTGACTCATTCATTTCCACTAATACATACAAACTTTACTTGTTCTGCTGCCAGTCTAGTTGTTAAGAGGACTAGCCCAAGACACATTGGCAGAGATGTTCAGTATGGAAAGCATCAAAGTGCAGTCCTTTCAAATGCAGTCCCTGCAGACTTGGACACAAATTTTTCACCAGGAGAGCTGCCAGCCACTGGAATGATCTCCCCAGGGAAGTGGTGGACTCACCAACAGCAGGACACTTAAGGTTCAGCTGGATAAAGTGCTGGGCATCTTGTCTAGGGCATGCTTTTGTCAAGAAAGGTTGGGCCAGATGGGCTTTGAGATCCCTTCCATCCTGATGTTCTGTGATTCTCTGACATGCTACAGAGAAGCTGAGTAGCAAAGCATGTTTGTTGAGCTTGAGATTGTTTGATACTTGTGCAGCACTAGAGAGGGGTTTGTAGAAAGTGACTACAAGCTGGGAAGGAGACAATAGATAGGTACATTTTTAAGAAATAAAGCTAGGATGAGAATTTTGATTCCTCTTAAATGGTGTGAACACAGTGGGATAGTCTCAAGAAGGCAAGAGTTATATGAAAAACGCTTTTGATTTCTTGTTGAATGCACATTTAATAGTGAAAAGGAGGCAGTGAGGGAAATAGATTTGGAGAAAATGTATGCTTCAGATGTGAAAGATGGAATATATTCAGTATATGGGTGTAAGCCACAATATTGGCAACTTTCTGAGTTAAAGTAATAGTAAATACGGAAGAGGGAAGATGTGACAAAATTAAGAAATAGTATTAATAGTCCTTATTAAGTATTTGCTTATGATACAGGTATCAGTTATAGCATTATAGCATGAAGAGTATTTTCCTCTTCCAAAATATAGAAGTATGCTAGTATTGTGAGTTTAAAAAAAAAAAGAATTGTTGACATGTCTGTTGATGTTACTCCTCTTTGGGACACTTCTTTCCCTGCTGCAAGGAGCCCAGTAGACCTTTATTGCACTCCAAGGATATGATGAAACACTAGATCTCCCTATTTGTAATTGCATCAAGAACCACTCAATGAAAGGTAGCATTAAATTTTTTCTGGCGTTTCATCACATGGCAGAGTGTATTCTCTCATGAACTATTAAACTGCAGATGCTGCTGACATCTGTTATTGTTTGGGAGGTTCTCATTTCTTTGTGTAGTTGCAGGAGGGTTATCTGAATCAGAATTACTTTCCTGCTGCAGCAGTATCAACCTTGCAGTATTTTATGAGACAATATGTAACCACAACAAAACCAGTATTTCATTTTTATAGATGTACTTACTGAGGTGGTTTTGTGGTCCAAACACAGAGTAATTGTCACAGATTGGATAATTTAGAACTGAACTTAGAGGACTGCAATGTGAAGTACCAAAATGCTATGCTTAGACATCATTGCTGTTTAAAAAGTACTTCCAGCTCATCATTCTGTTCAAGTGCTTCTTCACTGGTGATAGTGTTTAAGAAAGGATGGAAAAATTAGAACAGTTTTGAAAGATGACCTACAAGCAGATATAAATCTGGTCCTTGAAATTTTTACAATTTAAGAAGGCAAAAATATAGTCCTAATGATAGCCTATCATTTATAGATGCTTTATACTGAAGTATGCATACTTGCTGTATTGATGGAATTCATTTAACTGAAGGAAGAAAAGCTCTAAACAAGGGCAAGAAAAAATTTTCCTACCATTACCACTTAATGATTTTTCAGGTTAGAGAAAGTGAAGAGAAGGATAACAGTTTTAATACAACAAATATAATTATACTCTAGGCAAATGCATTGTTTGTAAACATTTTATTGTATTTTGACAGTGATGATGTTGGTGAGAGATACGTTGGAATTGAAGTTAGGAAAATGGGAATAAACAGCAGTTAATATATTGACAGTTGCATCTTAAAGCATTCATGTGATAGTAGTTTAAAGTTCTGTAAAACATATTAATATTCTGTGGACATTGTATTGACATACTACAGAAGAGCAGGTATCAATTCATCTTTTTACTGGTAAAGGCACAAAAGAGTGGAGATGATGGCCAGCTTTTGTTCCATTCCCATCTTAGTCACCAATTTTGATATAGTATCCAAAATAAGAGAATAAGAGGCCTGTTTCAAGAGAAGGTTTTTTAATATGTTGTGAGGAGCTTTTTTAAGCAAATGTATTGGATTCATTTAAATAAAAGGAAATTGTGAGGCTAGTGAGATTGTCATTGTTAATGAACTTTACCTCTCAAATCCTGCACCTGTTCAGGTAATATTTAAAAAAGAGAGAGGACATGTTCACCTTGTTGAAACAAGGTGCCATGGGGTGTCTTTTAACACCTTGTATTTCAAGAATATATTTAATTTCATCTTACAGGATAATTACAGTGTTGTTTTAAATAGTAAACAGTGATGACTATGGCATATTAAAAACTACGCATTTTAATTTTTTTAACTATTTGGTATTAGTTTAATTTTACTTTGCTTAGTAGTAAAGGTTACATTAACCTTTACTTAGAAGTAAAGGTTACATTATTTCAGTATCTATATTTTCAGTATCAGTATATTCAGGTCATTTTCAGTATCTTACTTTGCTTGATAAGAGCAGAATTATTCAAACACTTCTTATGCTGTCCATTCTTATCACATTTGTGATATTATGGGCTGGGTAGATTTCTAGAGAAAGTGAAGCCTGGAAATGCAACTTTCCTATTCTTGGTAAATAAAATGGAAATCCACCAAAACTCAAACCAGCCAAATTGATGTTTTCAAAATACAAAACTGGGCAGCTCACCAGTGGAATATTTCAGGAAGAAGAATATCCTTATTATCTCTATATCATTTGGGGAAGATGAGTGTGTGTTGTTTCTGAGGGGAGTCAAAGACACAGCAAGAATACCACACAAAGGGTTTGAGCAAATAGTGGAAGATGGCCCGTGAAAAGCACAGCATGGCATTTTTTGACTGAGCATGGCTAAAGAAAACTTGTTATGGACTTCTCACCTTTTTTCTATGTATAAGTAGATTTTTATACATTCTTTATAAATACCCAGGATTGAATCAAGACAATCTGCAGAGAGCAGCATTTCACTTATTTCTGTTCAAGTGATGAGTGGGTGATGGAAGCAGGTAACCTGCTCAGGTGAAGTAGGTGACAATGTGCATTTGTGTGAGGAGCCTGGGTTTGGTTGTTTTTTTCTTGACTGGCAGAGCTGTAATGATATGTACTGTCCAAAGGTTCTTTTGCTGTATCACCTAGTTCTTTGCCTTCATTTTATGGTTTAGTGTTTCTATCAACAGGCCGAGATGTGACTTTTCAGGTGACACATAATTTTCCTTTCCTGGGTTGTTAAAAATCAGTATATGTTTTCTCTATAGAAACAGCTTCTCAGAGTTTGTGATCACACACCACCAGACATAAAGTGTGCCACTTTATTTTGCAAAACTGATGCTCTCTTGCTGCTAAGAAAGTTTGCAATTCTTGTGTAAATCTATAAGCTTTAAAAAAACTCTGGTGGAACAATTCCAGTTCTGTCAGGCCTCTATTGTCCATAATAAAGAGTCATCTTAGAATGAATCTTTATGTTTATATAGCTCTTATAACAATTAAAGGATTCCTTGCTCAGGCAAATTAAAATCAGTCTCATGGTGGGGGCAGAGGGAAGGGGTTTTATTAAGGAGTTAAACTTATTTCCTTCATTTTTATGTGTACTTCTTATGAGTCCTATAGAGAACTTCTTTCAGCTGTAATTAACATACACACAGAGCCCCTCTGTTTTTTCATTACACATAGATCTGTTTCAGACAGATTAGCTTTATGTCTCCATTATGGTTTTGTTCAAATTGGAGTTTTTACAATTGTGCATGCACACACTGGTTTCTGTTGAAGGTCTATATGAAAGTTACTTCATTTGTTACTAAAAGTTAACCAATGCAGTGGGTAGTGAATAAAATAAAGCCTCATTTTGCTCCCTGTTTGTTTTCTTCCTGTTCTAATAGTTTTTATTTCTTCTTTGTGAAATAGGCACCCAAATAACATTTCATCATCCTGGGGATAAAAAAACAGCAGTACCTACAGCTGAAAATCATATAGTTGAAGTAACTTGTCACAGAACAAGGATAGTGTCTACTCTTCAAGGATGGTATTTATTAGCCTTTGGCAGCAGCTTGTCCTGATGCTGCTAAAGGCTCCTTCATCCTGCTTCCAGAGTTCTGTTGGTCTTTCCAAAGGAGCTCAACTGATACATTTCCTTCACTGCCTGATCCTGACTGAGTGCCAGGATAGTTCCATACATTGTTCTGCAGGAAGTACCAGTCTCTGGAAAATCGAATACATGCCTGTATCTGTTGTTACAAAGAATGTGTAAACAAGGGCCATGCAGAGATTGTAAAAAGAATACTAATTCTGACTTTTTTAATGCCTTTGGATGCCAAAATGTTAAATATAAAGCATGTCTTTAAGACACAGTTTTCTGTTTAAGTTATGTAGACAAGTACTTGTTTATATGGTTTAAATTGTAAATGTCTCCCTGTGAAAAGGCAATAAGTTTTCCTAATCAGTTATTGTCTTTATTCATAAATATTCATAATTAGTATGACAATAGGTTGGCAGTGGTTTAGTTGACTTTATCCAGTATTACTGGAATTCCTGGTTATTATTTTTAGAATGCACAATAAAGCTAAGAGGTAATATGGGAGCTTTTTCAGTGGCATAGTTTGTAGTTTGCATATTTTTATGTTCAAGTTAGAGGAATTCATTAAAAAGTTTGGGAAAAAATCAATCTGTATATATATTAAGATTAAGACAGACAATTTGGGATCATAAGACAGGAACAGGTATTTTGATAAGCCTTTGCTGTCTGGAACTCTTAGAGAGTTCTTTTTCCTAAACTCAGAAGTACTCCTAAAAATCTCATTAGAAGCCCACCCATCAGTGTTTTGTACAAATAGCAGAAATGTGTTATGCTCTGGTATCATGGTATGAAAATTGTTTGTAGATACTATTCAGCTCTTATCCGAGGTCAAACTGCAGTATTTGTTGACCTTCCTACTTAGGCTTGATGCACTGAAAATCTGGGCTGTTAAACTTGGGAGTCATATGATTGTCTAAATCCTCACTTCTCATTCGTGATGTTCCAGAAAAACAAGGCAGAGGCAATGCAATCAGGCTTAACAGTCCTATTGCTTTTAACCATTTCTGTATTTATGTTAGGGAAAGTATAGGGAAAATAACAGGGAAATTGTTTGGGGAAAATAATTAGCTTTTAAAATTAGTTGGCACTATTAAGCACCTTTCATCTGTAAACTGGCAAATAACTGCAAATGTTAATTTAACAATTAACACTTTAGAAGACCTAGGCATACAGCAATACAGTAAAGTGACTTCTTATAATTACCCTAGGCTTGTAGTAACACTTCTAGTAACTTAAAATAACGTGTATCTTCATTTTTTGACAGCCATACATCTAAATTTGCAGTCTGTTACAGAGAGAAAACTATACCTTATTTTATGGCAATTAGTATATCAATTTACTTCACGTTCTCAAAGTGCTTATTAATTTTAGCTCAAAATAGATCAAATGTACCACATGTGACTGCTGTATCATAATACTACATTTCTATTTTTAAACCTAAATGGACTCTGGGAAAGTACTTTGCAAACTTTTGGCTTCTATTGCAGAGCAGGTTTCCCATGTGTTCCTGAGTAAGTGCCTCCTAATGGGGTCCTGGAATAGCCGTTCGTTTTCTGGCCGTGTTTCAAGCTTTGTTTGTTAATTAAAAAACCCTGAAATAAAGTCAGGTGAACTGCATAAATTCTTCTTCAAAATAAGCAAGCTGGGGAAACTTCATCTTCTCCATTTCAGTCCTGAAAATGTTCAGATACTGCAAGGGAAAATGAAATGTATGCTGGAAGTCATGAGCTCAGAATCATATTAATAGTGTTTTGTTTTGAAATCATTTTCTCTGTGAACTTGCATTCAACAGCAAAGAAAAAATGTTTGTTTCCCAGTGACAGGCTTTCCAAAACTTATTAATCTCTTATTAAAAATAAGTCTCATATTAAAAATATGCTAACTATTGGAAAGCAAAGAGTCTTTACCATTCTTACTCTTCAGTCATGCAGTCATGGCTCAGAAGTTATGGTTAGGTTAATATTTATTTTGTAATGGCCAATGGGGATCTCTTTATCCCCACTGCACATGGTCCAAGTTAAATGTTAGATCTCACCTCACCAAACCATCACAATCATGAAAATGGATAAAGGGAGAGTTGCCAAGGCAATAAAGAATTCTAGTCATTTCTAGGTTGAAGACAGCTGTAGAATGCAGCAGATGAGTCTTAGGAGAGCAGGTAAAATGTTACTAAACTGTTGATTCCATGGCTCTGTCAGAGCATGCAGTGGTGCTGTACACTGATTGTAGTTGGGCTTTTGAGCATAAATGTGTGTAATCACCACTTGTAGTAATTCAGTCTGAAAGTTACAAAGACAAAAATGCCAATGACAAGCAGCACCACAGATGCCAATATTTAACCTCATCATAAAGGAATATTAATTATTTTTGCAATCTGAGCTGCATCATAATTTAGGGTCCAGGGGAGTACTCTTAAGTGATCCATGTTATCCATGATAAACCTTGGATATTTTGATTGCTTAGCCTGTGAGCCAAGGAGCAGAAGTGCTTTTCTGAAGTCTCTTTTCAATGCTGCAGTCTTGGCTCTGGCTGAGGAGATAGCACCCCAAGGTCAGATTTTTTTTTTATTATTATTTCATATGAAGACATCAACATATTAATGATATTGCAGTCACTAAGTTTTACAGCTTAAATGTTTCAATCAGTATCTGTAGCACCATCAGATAAAAATGAAGGCTAGCAAAACAAGATCTGGCAAACTAATGTTTGAGGAGTTCATTTTTTTTTTTAGCATGCCCAAAGTGTATCTGTAGTTCGGTATTCATTTCCTAAGTCAGTTATAGCCAAATTATAAGTTGCTAAAATACTAAAGAATATTGAAGAAGTGGGTGTTTCATCTTTCCTTTATGCCCAGTTGGCCCTCAGTAACTAAATTAAGCTTCCATTTCAGTTTGAGAACTGAAAAGAGTTGAGATAATAAGATTGTGTTAAATCAGTTTTTGGCCTTTGACCTTCTAAAATGAATGTCTAAAAGAGAATTAAGGGTGAAGTTGTATAGAGACATGAAGTATTGTCCTTTAAATTTAAATGGCTGAAAAATTGGCAGCAAGGGGTTAGGTTATTTTTCTTCTTCATGTACAGTGATAGGCAGACCTTTTTATCTAGAAAAGTTTTGGCTACACTACACTCTTGGAGGCTTGCATTGTACGGCTTTATTTTTTAATAATATGAGAGAATAAAACCCTTCTAATTGTTTGAGACAACAGATGAAGATGCCTTCTCCTGCTCTTTAACGTACCCTCGAGCTCAGGTTTTGTCTTCACTCACTGGAGTGGTTTCAGACACAGAGCCCTCACTCTGTCCTTCCTTAGCTCCTTGTTTCAGTTTTACCTCTGCCTTGTGCCAGCTCCCTAATGCAGTCTTGCATCAGTTCTCAATTCTTTGCCTATTAGCCCTTCCTCTGATTTTTTTTTTTTTTTTTGCCTTTCCTTCCCCCAGTTCTGTTGTGAAATTCTAATTTTTGACCAAGTGTTGGTGACGTTCTGGTGTGTTCTAATATTGTTATGTTCCCCATGCTTGTGTCATACTTGTTCCTGAAGTGGACACTTACTGGCAGGGAAAAGAGTATTTTAATTTTAAACTATTTTAATGGTTCACTAATTATTTGTAAGCAAAGAAACAAGTGTAATTTCCTTTATCTTACGTATTTTAACCTGTTTTAGCAATAATTAAAGTTGCTGCTGTAAAAATGTCTTGAAAATATCTATTTCACTCAACATGTTTTCTTAGGAGGTCTTAATTTGGGGTTTATTTGATTTAGGACAAAAATCAGAGTTTATTAAATGTGTCTTTTTTATGTGTACTTACAATTCTCTTAATTTTTAATATGTCAGCCAATTTATGTTGTTTACTGTCAAAAGTGTGATATTAATTCATCTTCTTGTCTGATGCAAAAAAACCTTAAAAGCAAGTGTTTGAACTTGAGGATGCCAATTTAAGCATGAAACATCAAAATAAGTCTTATTTTTAATTTTTAAAAAACCCAGTCAATTTTATTTGAAATTGTTTCCATGTGTATGGCTGAGTTTTCTGTTGAATTTCAGGCTACCAATTATTTTTAGACTACATAAATTAATGAGAACAGATGGAATGTATGATTAGAAATTTTGGCATATTGAGCAGTCAGGCTGAACTGAAAAATACTTGAATGTATAATATGTGGAACAGAATTATATCAAAGAGGTATTTGCAAAACCAGAGGTGCAAAAGAATTCTGTGAAGAAGGGCAGAGAGAACATCTGAGCTCAGGCTCCACAGCACACTGCCCAGGACATGAGTGAGTGGCCTCTTCTCTTGCAGGTGGCTGTGTCCAGTCGTGTGTCTGGTAATTGTATCTCTAGATGTGTGTTCACTCCTTCAAGGGAGTGAAACCAGTAATTTCAACAAAAACTCTCCAAATTAGAGGAAGGGAAGTTTTTTAAAATACTGTGTAGTATATATACTCCTGTAATGATGTTCATAAATGATTTAGCATTAAAATATTTACCTAGAGACATGAATTGCATTTTTAATAGTATTGAGAAGAATTTGTCTTTGTAGAAAAGGAGAAGAGTTAAAGGTTCATGCTGAGTTTCCTGCCCTGCTATTTTCATACCTATTCTAGGTGAGTGCAAGCATTTTGTTATTAGGGTAGCTAGTTATGGTTTTGTTTGCAGTTCTTCTGAAAGTATGCTTTTCTTATCTATATTCCTTAAGCTGGTTGCTTTAAGTAGAACAAAACTTGTACCCAGAATATCAGCCTTTCTTTCCTGTTTCTTAGAGTGAGTATATATGTACCCGTTTTTCCTCAGAGCAAGGAAGGAAGATAAACTTGGTGTTTCAGCCTGAATGGCAATGAGGCTGCAAGTTTTCCAGCAATGCATAAATGCATTGTTAGCCTTGCACAACTTTACAGAAAAGTCATGTATCAGCAGTGTTTTCAAAAATTGCAATAATACTTTACCTTATTTGGCTCATAAATTAAGCTGATATTTTCTTTTGGAAGTGTCAACTTCACAGAGACAAAGGAATGCAAATGTCATCTGTTACCTAATAATAAAATGTAAGCACTCATTTTCACTTCAGATAAGTATTCATTTAGGCTTTTGTTTCTTGTAGTTTAAGTGCTGGGCTTTATTTTTATTGTATAAGAAAGGTGAGAAGAGGGCTCAGTTACTGCAATTACGAAGTTCATTATTTTGATACTTCACTTAAATGGGATGCCATGTGTTTCCTTCCACCCACCCTCCCTAGAGTGGAGGAAGGTGGATCTTATAGTGGAAATAAGTTTAGAAAAATTGCCCAATGTAGTGCAACTGTTACCTCATTTTGGCAGTTGGCAGCTTTCTTGGGTAGATTTTAACTTGAGAGGAATTGGAAGAAAACCAGAACCTTCCCACATGCCATGTGACTCCCAGAAATAACAATTCTGTATTGAGCTTGTTAGGAAGAGCTATGAGCATCTGAGACTGGCTCCCAGTGAAACATGTTTGTTCTTCCAGGAGGAAGAAATGAAGCCTCTGGCTAGTTAGAAACTTTTAAGCATTTTTTCTCAAAATGGTTCAAGTAAATTAAGATAAAAACTCAAGAGATGTCTTCCAGCTCTGCTAAACTAGAGAGATTTTTATTTCCCAGAAATAAGAAGGGCCTGTACAATGCTATCATGAGATAGACTTCACCCATTCAAAATAGGAATAGTCAAAACATTTTCTTTATTTTGGAGTAATCACGATTAGGATGGCCTGTCCTATGATGTGCTCACTGCCAGATGAAGGATGACATTCCCAGTTATTAGCAGGAGGCCCTAGATGGTGAAGCCTGTTTGGGAAAGGATCTGCTCTGGAGTCTGCAGTGGAGGTGGGCACCGAAGCACACGGTGGTACAGAAGGGTCACAGTATCCTTGTTCGGGAGGGTATGGGGTTGATTGGCACTGATTTGAGAAGATGCTTTTAGTGGCAATTCACGGTATGAAATACAGTGATTTTCAGAATGCATTTTTAATTACTCTTTGCTCTTATTTCTCTTTAGAGAAAATTAAAGGTAAATACAATTTCAACTAATGGATGTTCTTGTATCTAATTAAAAAGTAACTTCAAGGTGATTTACTGTGGTTAACCTGTCAGTTAAAAGTTTATATTACACTTAATTTAAAATTATTTCTTTATTTTATTTAAATAGTGTTACTGTGGAAAAGTTTATTCTTTGTGAAATCTAATGGAGTGAGCTCAATTGCAAGTAGCCAGCATAACAAAAACCTGTTTCTTAGAAAGAAAATATTTGCTTTTTAAACAAAATGCAGAATTGTTAAACTACTCAGAATAAAAATGTTATTTATTATCAAGCACTCGTTTTCCACTAAAAATAAGAAAAAATGTTTTGTTCAGCACAGCATGTAACTTATTCTCTATAAGCTGGTGAAGGAACCACTAGTTCATTTTGATTTTTTTAAGAAAAAATCTTTGATCATGATGCTTTGAAAGGGAAAATACAATTGAAAGGTTGAGGATAGAGTATTAAGGAATTATATCTTTCCTGACATTCATATTGCATGTGGAGCTAGCATGCCATGTGAATTGTTTGACTTTGTTCAAACAGTTGTTCAGAGAATTACAAAGATTGGTGTAATTTATCCACAGAAAAGAAAAGAAACACTGCATTTAATCTTGTAGTGTTTCTTTCCTGGAAAGTGCTTCCTGCTTTCCTATGCTTTAAAACAAACATAAAACTGAATTAAATATACTTGTAGTCATGATATTTATCTCATTATTTGTAAATAGAAGAGTGAAAGATATCTTTTGACCATTCTACCTGTCCAAGCTTTAGTTGTTTCGGCATTTGTTGTAAAGTAAAACTTGGGAATGCCACAAGGTAATGTGGACTGAGAAGCAAAGTGCCTGTTGCTTACTAGTAAAGACATTTCATAAATAGCTAACTGCAAATGTTTAATTTTAAAAATTTTTTTAACTTGGTGAATTATTTCTGTTATGTTCAAATGTAAATACTATTTAAGAATATATTCAGACTAATAATAAACAAATTCACCTTATGTGAAATAAACTCGATATAAATTAGTATTTAAATTAAAACCTATCACAAATAGAGAAAAAAGTACTGAATCTGTGAACTTCATTGCTGCCTCACTAAGAAAAATACCTAGTAATTAGAAGGTTGGTGTGTGAATTATCTCCCCTCTAAAAAATATGAGATATTTAGTTGTGTTCATGCAACACATTACAAATGAATGACTGAGTACTTCTAAAATTTTCTGTTCAGTATTATAGTTTTTTTACCTCATGCTTTGTTTGGTCTTAAACCAGCAGATGGCATTTGTTACTCCATTTAAGTGCAGACTAACGTATATTTTGTAAACACAGTGTAATTAACCTCAGTATATAGAGAAATCTTGTTTTCTGAGCTGTGCTTCTGATGCCTCTGCAGTCCTGCAAGTTCCTGTAGTTGAGATCCCACTCACTTAGTACAAAGTGTGTTTGGTGAGCTCTGAAATGTTCTCTTGGGCGTTCTGCAGCCTCTTGTCCTGTGGCCAGCAGCATCCCCTGTACTTTTCAGGGTTTAATGCCCGTGTTCCACTCTAGCTGCTCTGGGGGACACTGAGTGCTTCACTTGTTCCTCTGTGCTGGGGGGTATCTGAATCAGAGTAGCCTGGTAAGAGAGGAGGGAGCAGGACCCTCTAGGGCAGCCTGCAGTCTGGTGGGGCACTGCAATGCATGGGCTGTGCAGTGGTGAGTGCATCTCTGCAGCACTTGGCCAAATGTTTTGTGCTTCAGACTGTACTTTATGAAAGCCACTACTGTATTCTAATTTGCACTCTCTACTCCTTCAGTCTATGAAAAAGCACTATCCCTTTTAATAGAGTTACTTTGGGTTTGCTTTCTTTCTTATTTGGATATTTTTCTAATTGAACCTAAATGTCATATAATCAAGGAATGCTCCAGTTTTGGAGGAAAACAAAGGTATGAATTTAAAATACTTAGCTCAAGGTGGAGTCATTCGGTTTGGGTTATTTTTTTCCCCTAGGAAGTGTGCTGGTGATTTAAAATGCAGATTGGCTTCCTGAAAGTGTTACTAAAATGTCTCTGGTTACTCTAGTATTTAGCATTCTGGTCTTTTACTGTGCAGTAAAGATCTGATAGTGAAGTCTAGCTGCTAATATTGTGAATAATTTTCACCTACAAAACTTCAGTTTAGGTGAACATTCTGCTGCTGTTCTTTCTCTTACTTCCTCCCATAATCCTGCATCAAAAAAATCTGTAAATATGACTCCAGATCTCTCAGAGTTAATAATAATTTATGATGTGTGGCACTCTGATTCAGGACACATAATGCTTAATGTGTCCTAGGAAGGAGTTTTTGAACCTAAGTGTCTCTCATATGGGGCAATTTTTTACAAGTTCCTTTAGCTCAGTAGCTAAACCAAGGAAGGATAGACCAAACCTGTAGATTTTGGAAAAAGGAGAGCTCCTCTACCCATAGCTTCCTGTAGCCAAGATCCTCTCCACAGCAGCTTTGCACCTGCAGGAGCCTTTATCTGTGAAAGGCAGATCTTCAGCATCCTTGTTCTGATGGAGAATGGCCAGGATGGAAGGAGGGAGCTTCTCCTTGGGCCCAGTCAGATACTGAGCAAACTGTCTGCATGGTTCTTCTAATTCAAGAACTTCATCTTACTCATTTTGGATAACCCATTAATAATAATAATAACCCATTAATGCTCAACGTTAATCAACAGTAGTACTTAGTTTGATGTAAATTAGGAGGACTAAAACTTTTATTTAGTGTTAGGTTTTTCAGAGAGGCAGAGCAACTGATTGCTTCACAATTGCTTGTGAGGCAACTGAAATTGCTTCACAATTTAACCTTGGATTTTAATTTTAGAAGTCCATATACTTATATGTTTTTCCTAGACCTCATTGGTTCAAAAGCAGAAACAGCTTTCTCCTGGTAGATGACTATTTTGTGTAAACACAATAAAAACCACTTACATAGATACTTTCTCTTTTGCTGCAAAGAGTACAAAACTTCTGATTGGCTGTCAGGCTATCATAAATTGTGCTAGCAAGTAACTACAGAAGGTTATTTGAGCAGTGTGTGTGATTTGGAAGGGCATGGACTAAGAGGATCTCACCAGTACTTTCAGATCTCCTGTACTTATGTGAAAGCAGCTGTTTCAAGCGTAGTTCCTAGCTAACCTTTGTTTTACTGTGGAACAATTGTGTGATTTTTATTCACATTCTGCCAACATCCATCTTGCAGTCTCCACTGTTGTACTGGCCAGCATCAGTGAGCACAGCACCTTGAAGGAAGCTGTGAGACAGGCATGGAACAAGGTGATGTCTTAGGGGAGAAATCCAGTTGTCTTTGGCAAATTGGACAGTTTTGTTGAAGATTGCCTTTTGTACTGAGAGAGTTCTCTGTCCCCTTCTTGTCAGTGCTACATGTGGGACTGTGACTACAAGGTATTTGATTTCAAAAAAAACAGATAATGTGTTGGTAGAAATGAGGAAACTTGATCTGCTGCCATGGTATGTGTCCACAGCACATACATGAATCACAACATCTTAGATGATGAATTTGTCAAATTATGACAAGAAAACTGATGGGAAGAGTAAGAACTTTTAGCCTACATATGAAAAATTAGATGCTGAATTTGACATTTTTATTTCTTTTTTTACTCCAAGTTCTCCCTTATCTTTTTTATTCATTTTGTATCATCATGGTTAACAAGCAAACAATGCTGTTTGACCACGTGAGCTAAAATTAATGCTTCCTGATGAGAAGGTATTAAATGTGTGCTGCAGTTAAACTGGTGTACAGTAGATGCCAGTAGAGACCTATGGAGTCAAAATAGAAATATGACTAGTGTTTCCATAGCAACAACTTCCTCCTGGCCGTCCTATTTATAGCAGTGCTGCAGTCCCAGCCTCAGTGCAGCTCTCGCAGGGACTCTCTCGGAAGGGTTAACCTTGGTAGAAAAAATGTAGGCATAGAGGCACACTGAACCTGGATGGATTTGCTTTCTTGTGTTTTATTAAACAATGAGGTTACTGATTGTGTTTATTTTCTTTATGTATGTTTTGAAAAATCTTTGTTTCAAAATGGAGAGCCATTAAAGCTGTAAGCTGTGAGCAAATACTGCTCCTCCTTCCGTGTGTTTAAGAAGAAATGCAACCCAGTGGAATAGTGCTGGATGTACAGTGAAAATCAAAACACATCTGCTTTTTCAAGAGCCTTTTTTTGTCTCTCTACCCATAATTCCTTCTGAAATATGCATGCCTGGCAAGACTCAAAATGGATTGTGTTCAATTACATAATTTCGGATGAAAATGAAGGGGGTTTTTAAGTTGCAAAAGGGCTATCTGTATACTTTGTTTTACATCATTTTCTCTCAAGGTTTATCTAACAACTAGAAAAATACCACGCATATTGCCTAAGGCTTATAGCACAGACACTCCTGGTTTTTTTGTATATATCATGTAAAAATTTTGAGAGTCATTAAATACTTAGAAACTTTTTTTATTTTCAAATTCAAAATTCATAACTTAAATTATTTTCTTTTTATGAAATGTGTTGGCTGTGTCTTTCAACTTACAAATACTTTATTGGTCAGAGACCAGCAAAATTTGGCAAGATCCTCAGGCTCTTAAAAATGGAGGATCCATCACTAATACTTTGTATCAAGTTATTGCTCGTTCCTTTTGTAATAAATAATAAATGCTGAAATTGGATTTTCATCTTTCATTCTTGAAATAAATGATGCATAAAGGAGAAAATGTGTTTCATCAAGTCATCAATTTTTAAAGCAAATAAACAAACTTTCTTTAACCTCTAGGAAAAATGAGTTCTTTATTAGTCATTTATAAGGTTTAAGTTATTTTTTCTATTGATTACAAAAAAATGCAGAAACTGTTGCAGTATGTCTGTTTAATACAGATAGAGGCCTCGTGTGAAAAAAAAAAATTTCAGTTTAAAATAATATGTTTCATATTTAAAAGAATATAGAAAATAGTATTTTTTTAGAGAACTAGAACATAGAACCAGAAAAATACTATTTCAAGTATTTTTTATATAAAGCTAAATTTTATTTAGCTGTAGGTGATCTGAAATTTTATTTGTTTTGTAAACCCATTTTTCTAGGTCCTGTTAAGGAATAGATTTAATTGTCTTAAAAACTCTTGTTCTTGATTGCAAAATTCTGAGGGTTAGCCTTCATTAAACACTAGAGAATGGTGTTATTTGTACAGTCCTGCTTTGCCTGAATATAGAGAAATGCACACATTATCCTTTAAAAATATTTCAAACGATTTCCAAGTAAAGTTACAGCACATGGTAACATGCTGTTACTCAACCATCTGGGTCCTTTCAGGAGAGGAGTCTTCTCTCATTCTTAATCCTTCATTTTTAAGGCTTGACTGGTACAGTAGAGTTTCTTCTTAGAAATTGAGAAATATTGTTTTAGCAGAGATTATTAAAAATAAATTGTCCATGTAGCTACCTGGTAGATTCTTTTCAGCAAGGAGCTGGAAGATCTGTGGCTGGGTTATGGTGCTGGTGTTGTAACAGGCCACAGAGCATCAGCCCCTGGGAAATCTGCCCAACCAATAGGTTGCCATCAGGAAAAGTGTAAATGGCTTTGTTGCCTTTATAGGCTTAGAGGACCACTGTGTTAGCCCTTGTCCTTGGGCTAACACATCATGATGTTGCTTTTTATAAAATTTGGGGAGCATTTTTGCTGAAATACTGTTTATCAAAATACCAGAATTTGCACGTGCAATGTTCAAATTCAGAGTTGAATGTCTCAGTTTTATGTTACTTGTTGAATGTTACTGCTATGAGTTTTTGAATGTGTTTTAAAATTTTGCCAAGATTTGGTGGTCAGAAGATGGCAAAAATAAAATTTTTAAAGAAAATCAACATTTGGGTGTTGACTTTGGCTGCAAGAAATTAGAAGTTTATCTCTTACACAGAACAGAAATTCCAGATTCTCTCATGCATTCTGTTCTTCCTATATAGCATATAATTTACTTGATGTAATAATTAATTGGGAGATCAGTGTGTCAATAAGATGAAAGATTAAGTAAACAGAAATAGGAAGTTCCATCTTTAAAAATCATGGACTTCATTTGAAGACATTGCAAGCCATATGAGATGTGGGTCTGTATGGCAGCTTTTTGTACTGCCATTGGGCAGTGCCAATCAATGCCAAGAATTTCCTAGATTAAGGAAAGTGTATTACTATCTGTGAAAATGTGACCAGCACTTTCTTTTCATGTTTTATGTGTGCAGAAACTTCTGTAACCGTACACTGGCAGTAGTTCATAAAATTCCGGCAAATTCAGGCTTTCTCTTAGGATTTCTTCTAAGAATTCATTTTTGGTGACGTGTTTTCACTTAAACCACTTACTTCCGTGATGTCAGAGTGTGAGTATTGATGATTCTTATTTTGGCCCCTGCCTCAAGTGTCCAGGCTAGACATTTGGGTGCATGAACAGCCCTGAATTTTGATGGGCAGAGTTGCTCTGTGGCACTTTCCACATCTCTCCATGGACTAGATGTGGCTGGCAGACTGGAACTTAAGTAATGTGAATTTTGTCAATCACCGTCTTTCAGATCAGGGAAACAAAATGGTTTAGTGAAGAGCTGTGTGAAAGATAAGACAACAGTAGTGTAATGGCTCAGAACCATGGGAGAGCTGAGAGACAAGATAAGCACACCATCATACCAGGTAGCTTTGTTTACTGGAGAAAACAGCCAAGGTTAGAGAGAATATGAGACTCTTGGAAAGAATCTCTCAGTGCCTAAGGACTTGTGGTGAGCTACAGGGGTAGCACATCTGTACAATTCCAGAGAGGCTCTTCAGCTCCAGAAAGATCACCATGCATGGAATAAGCATCTTGATGTTGTCTTAAATAATTTTTATATTGTTGTGTGGGAATAGCATGGCCTTACTCAGTTTTAAAGTGTTGGGTTATATATGGAATGGAATATATCCCCTCTGCCTATTTGTGACCCCTGCTAAGGCAAACAGATCCTCGTGATCTTCACCACCTCTTGTTTCTGGCAGAGAGCCTTGAACCAATGGGATGTTCTGGATGTCATAATTGGTCTTGGAACAGAGCAGGTGAAAGGCTGGAAGGCATGAGGTGGCATCCAGGGAAGGCTGCAGCACCAGACCCTGATGGAGGAGCAGCCTGGGCACCGCTGCGCTAGCTGATGGTTACCCGAATTAGCAGATGGCTGTGCAGAATGTAGGCATTTCCACAGTTGGTTCCAAATTTTGACCAGGGGCTGGAGAAAGAAGTTACATTTCCAGAGTATCTGGAGCCTGCAAGCACAGGGCATTCCTGGGCTTTGTGCAGAGTCTAGAAATGTAATGGGTTGTGCTGGCTGAGGCAAATCACAAGTGTAGCAGTGCCCATGAGGAAGAATGTAGCCAAATTTGTAAAATCTGTCTGTTGGCATTTTTATTGTTTTATCACTGTCATGGGCAGTTTGTCAGCATGAGGGCTTTTTTCTGAGGCACAGGGCTGTTATGAAATGGTTATATAATGTCCAAGGGTGGGTATCTGCTGACATTTGAAAACTATGCAGTGAGATGTATGGTGGTGAAAATGAGAGGTATGTCTTTAACACGTGTTGACTGTAAGACAGGAGACAGATTGTGGAAAACATATTTCAATCTTTCTTAAGAATAGCCTAAAGTTTTAAAAAGCCACATTGTAGATGTGCAGAAATAGATGTGTTTCCATTTTCACAAAAGCGAATATTTAGTATTACCCATTGTAAGCATGCAAAATTACATAATTTGCAAATAATTATAGTGTTAAATACAGCTTTCCATTTCTTTTCCTTATATTTTGTGCCATTAAAAGTTAGACTTTTTAGACTTACTCCACAGTTGAAAATACTAAGATTTCTTGTGAAAGAATGAAATCTTATGAGCAAAATTTAAATGTGTTTGGTTCATTCACGGACTAAGTAGAACCCAGTTTGAAAAAGTACAATGCACTTGTGTTTAAATGTGCAATATAATTCAACTTCTTCACTGATTTTATCCACAAAGGAGGAAAATAATACGGTTTTTCTTCCTCCAGTAATAAAATGAGTTTGTTCAGTAGTGTTTGCCAGTAACTTCCTTGCTTAGGAAGTTGATTAGTTGAAAGCATGAGATTACTAAACATTAGATTCCAGCTGGATATGTTTGCTGTGCAGATGTGGTACTCCATCTTAATAACAGGGGAGGAACTGCAGAATAGTTACTTTTGGTTTTTTACACGTGTGGTTGTGGTAAATGAAAAAAATACCTATCTACTTTCTGATCTTTACTTCTAAACGAATTGTTTGTAGTACTCTAACATAGAATGTATACTTAAGTACAAAGTGTAATGCATTAAAAAGCTATGAGAACACATACTAGCAAAATTATTGTTTGTTTGTTTTTTAAAAAACAAAACAGTTCCCAATTTACATGAAAAGAAACTTTTCACTGTACAAACCAGTACATCATAGAGCTCAGTACATCACAGAGCTCTCCTTAACAGGAAGTAGAAGAGAGTCGTGGTTAGCAAACAGTGCAGGCAGGAAGCTCGGCACATGCATAGCTCTTAGTGGCGCTGGGGCGTCCAGCTCCCTTTAGATGTCTTCTCTTTTGCTTTTGTGAGTCCCTGGTGTGTGTAGATGGCAGGGCACAAGGAGGTCCCTTGCAGCCAGGGCACGGCCACGGCGCTGCAGAGACTGGAAGGGTTTGCTAACCGCCTCTTCCATAGGCACTCCAAGAATGGTGCGCATGAGCAGAGAGCGGCTCTGGAAAATGAGAGCCAGCAGTGCTCTGAGTACACTGTCCAGTGGGATGCATCAAGTAAGTGTGGGGAGGGGTTTGTTTCTTTTATAGGTGGTTGCTCTTCAGTTTGCCTGGTGAATGAAGTGTGAACACTGATGTGTGATAGGTTCTGGGGCAGTTTTGTAATTCGTTACCTAAAGGTATTAATGGGAAGAAGAGCATATTGCATCAGGCAGGGGAAGATGGGGGCTGGTTCATGGACTGGTGGCTGGCAGGAGAATTTATCGTGCATTCCTTTTTCTTTCAAAGCACAGTTGACTTGTTTTGGCAAGCACCCACCCCAGTTCTTACTTCTAAATTACTTATTTTCAAATTAAATCAGTGAGTTCAGCAGAAGTAGAAGACTCTAACTAAAGACTAGAATGTTTAAACTTCAAAATAGGCAGACATTGCAGTGCAGATTAAAATTCTAATTAAAGGGATTTTCATTATTCACAGTTGTATTTTAAGGGATATAGACATCAGAAATGTTCTATATAGTGGTAAACAATATAAAATTGAGTTTGATTTTAACTATTACATATTAGCTTAGTGTAGGAATACTGATTAGTTTTAATTTCTTAATTAGTGAACAGTTTACAGTATTATTTGTATGAATTAATATTTTTCATGGTTGTATTTTGAGTAATGAAAGAGATTTCAAAAAATCACAATCTAAATAAATTGACGTTTGATTTTCCTTTTAACTTTAAAGCTGTGTAGTATTTTGCAAAGCAATTCTTGTCTCTGGTTAAATACTCATTTTAAAATGTTACAATATGGTAATTTATGATAATTTCGTTCCAAATTTCAGATTCATTGATGGATTTGAGATAGCACAATTATTTCAGTTGAAGATAGGCCATGTTGGAAATTCTCAGCATCACAGTATTGCCATGAAAAAAATCAGCATTTATACTTCTTACTTGAAATTTAAAATATTTTATGAGTAGGGAGTGAATCTATTCTCAGAGGATAAGCCGTAAACATGGAAACAAAAAGGTGTTAATGCAGTGATCTAAAATAGATTAAATCTAGGTCTCCCAAATGAGACAGGAAAGAATTGACTCGTTTTGTTGGGAAGATAAATGATGAAAGGGCATAAATTCTGAGCTTTCACTTCTCCATAATATTTTCAGCTTGGTAAAAATAGGCACATACTTGTGTTTATGAAGAAGCTCTTTTTTATGTAAATAGCTGTTTGAAAAAAATAACACTGAAGCATTTTTGTTTATATAACATGAAGAAAAAAACATGGTAATGACCTACTGACACTCACAAATTGCGACCTGTTTTGTACAAGCCTCTACTTTCTTCCCCTCTTCATAAGGCAGGCTTCCTAGTGTGACATGTTTGATGAGGAAATGGACTGTCGTGTCTCTTGATAAACATGGTGAAAATGGCTGTTCTGTGCTATTTTAAGTCGTAATTAAGCAGAGCAGTTGCATGTAGTTTTCTGAGCTGAAGTTGCTGAGCTGGTAACTGAATGGTGGGTGACTATGTAGCTTTGGTTTTGGGATGAAATTCTGAACCTTCATCCTGAAACTCTACTTCAGTCTCTAGATTATTTTTAAAAAGTAATAATATAAATTACTGTAGGTACCCATGAACTGAGTTCATATTTAAAGGTTCTCATTTTGCTACCACTGAAGTCAGACTGATAGAGAAGAAAAGGGAGTAAGTGGAGGAAGTATTTGTCTACTCCTGACTTCTAATTAAATCTTCAGAAAAATACATAATCACTGAAAATAGTTTGTAAAACATGAAAGAGAAACAAGGTGTTTGGAGTGTTTTGTTAATTTCATTTTGGTTGGTTTGTTTGTTTTGGGGTCATTTTGTTTTGTTGTGGGGGGTTTTTATATCCAAGAGTGCAATGTCATAGAATTGCCTAGAGTCACTGAATTCAGCGTGTAGATTAATTTCCCAGAAAGTTTAATTAATAAGCAGTGTTTTAGAAACATGCTGGTGGTTTGTCTTGGAAGGATATTTGAATATTCTCAACTATTCTGTCAATATCACTGCAACTTAGAAACATTAGTGTAAAGTTTTAGGTGAAGCTACTTAGCAGACAGCACGAATTACTATTGAAGTTCAAGGCAAAAACACTCTCATTCCTGAAAAAAAAAATTGCAAAGTGACTTCTCAGAGTTTTTGTTGTTTTAGGCTTCGGGTAGAAACCATCTGAAACGAAAGTGGATGTATTTGTATCTTCTGGTGTAATCAAATACAATAGCAGCTCTGTTTCTTTTACAAGTGGTTTCTGCAGAAGCTCTGGGGTTGCTGAAGGGGAAGGAGCTGCTGCTTGTTTGGGTGGACTTTGGTTGTTAGTTGCTGTTGTCAGTGTTATGATTTGAATAAATTACCATGTGGTCTACGGCCTTTGGGGATTTTCAGTGGTTGGATTTGAAACTTAACATCTTTGCTTTGTTATTTTGATATATAAAGCATACAATTTCTCCAACTTGCTTTGGATACTTGGTTGATGCGTGAAATTAATGTGTTTTGTAATGTCCTCAGAGTCCAGTAGGGCAGAGGTGACTTGGCACCACAGGCCTTGAAATCTGTTTTAAAAAGTTGACTGAGCACACATGTGATGGTACAGCCTGATCTGGTGACCAGGTCAGTTGTGCTGCACCGCCCAAGGGTGAAAGGGACGTGATGGGAGCCATCACAACGATGCATTTCATTCTTTGTTTAGCAGTCTTGACTGTGGCCACTTGCAACTATATGGAACCTACATTTTGGTTTTTGCTTTGTTTTCTTAGTTGCTTGTTGCTCTTTCAAAAACTGAAATGCGAAAGGAAAGGAGAACGAGGTTGCTTGATTTCGAATGTAGAGACAGTAAGATCAGTGTGTCTTATATTCTTGAACCAATAAAAGTGTTTTCCAAATCTGCATAAGAATATCAACAACTTGGATACCTGAAATGGTCAGAAGGGTCACCACTAGTGCATCTGCCATCTTCATAGTCTCTAAATTGAAAGTGGATGGGCGATAAACAATCAAAAGAATATCATTCGATCTCTGATTCAAAATAATACCAGTATACTTCCAAATACAGTAGAATGATTTATAGAGATTTAGCTGAATAGTTACTTGTATATGTGTGTGTAGAGAGAGAAAAACGCATGTTAAATATGAAATAATGTACAGAGCATACTGTATGAATTGCTTAAAGCTTTAGAATAACTACTAGTTGGGTACAAGTCAACAGATAATTCTGGTCTAAGGTTGCCATGGAAACAACCAGTGCTTGATATAATTGAGAACATCTTAAACCCTCCTGGTGTTTGCATGCTTTTTTCCCCTGCCATTTTGAGTTGCTGTAGACATGAATAGGTAGCATTGGTCAGAACAGTAGTAGTTAATGAGCAAAACCAAATACCTGTGTCCTGAATATTGATTTTGATATCCTACTGGTATCTTGTGCTTCGTAGTTTTTTGCATCACAAGGAGCTCATAAGGAAGAGCAGCTCTCTGGATTCTGTGTGCTCTCTTTCCTGGTTAGTGTATAAGTATATTTAGAGATTGAAGCACTGATTTGGTAGAGATTAACATATTTCATCAACTGTTGGATTAATATTTGGAGCAATATGTTTCTGAAAACTAGCTCTTCAGCATGAATGGTAAGTCTTTTCTATTCCCTTTTGACACGTTTTTTGTTCCGTCTTCACAATCAGGGAAAATCTACCAGGTTTCCCTTTCTTGTCTGCAGAGCTGCATCGACTGCTGATTTCTTTGTTTTTGTAATCGACTCGCTGTGGGTTTCTCTGTAAAATTATTAGTCTTAAAGATTTGCAGTTTTTTATTAAACAGCTTGCTTTGCATGACTGGTGTTTAGTATTTTAAATATTATTTTAAAGGTTTCTTTTGGAAATACCGGATTTGGACAATTTTGTAATTGAATATATACATGTCTGTTCACCTAATTTTCTGTGTCACTCATAATAAATTATATTCTGTGAATTTTTACAAATCAGAGAGGCCTTCTGAAATTATTGTAATCATCACCTGAAAAATCTAAACAGGCTTTTGTTTTTCATCTGAACCAGCTTATTCTGCTATTATTTTTAGTCTTCCAAATGCTGGGATGGCAGAATAGTTGAGGTCATTCATGGAAGTAAGGGAGGGGAGTCTCATTTGAAATGAGATACTGTAATAGATCTAGTAAACTTATCAGGCAGGTATTTACTTTCCAAAACCACTGTGACTAGTTATTATAAGGTACTTTGAATATAATGGAGTTATGAAGTGCTATAGTCTTACTTGTAATATTATTGAAAGTTATTTTTCTCAATATATAGACTGTAAATCTGTTTCCTTAGAAAAATATATCCTTTGAAAATTGTTTTCAAAAAGCCCAAATATGCTAGTTATGGAAATGATGCCTTTTTGTTTCAAACAGATAGTCTAGAGCTTTGGAAAATCACTTGAAACATTTTTTTGAAAAGAAAGAGCAGTTAATCATATATGTGGGGTGTTTGTGTGCATGTGTGTCTGTGTGGTTTTGCTTAATACTACAAATTTAAAGGACCATTTTTACAAAGATTTCATTTGTGTGCATGGCAGGGAGGAGTTATCCCACTGCCTTATCTAATATCAGCTTATCTATACTTATCTCATACAAATGTGTTGAGGTCATCTTCCCCAGAATGGAAAGTGTGGCTGTCATTTCCTCGGTGTACAAAGTACAGATGTCAAAACCGATGCAGTTATCAGGGCAGTGTTTCAGTACTTTGTACCTGCACGATGGAGATTTGTGGCACAGCATCATTCATGGCCGTTTGAATAAACCTAAATGCAGCCTGTCCCTGAGAGTGCTGTCCCAGCCCGGGTGTGTGCTCCCCACATCCCTGCAGGGATGCTGGCAGGTGGGAGCACAGCATGGAGCTGCTGGGGCCACATTGCCCCGCAGGGACACGATGGCGTCCCGGCATCCCCGCACCACCTGCCCCTGCTCAGCCTCGGGGGAGGGGGGAAGCGACAGCCTCTGCATTTCCTCCATGTCACTGCCACCTCCTCTGCTCATGGAGAGGTCTCTCCTGGGGTCAGAAAGTCTCCACTTTGCACCAGCTGGTACCAGACTGGTTTTTCTATCACATTTTCCTCTGTTTCTCTTACAGTCAGGTCATAGCCTCCATAGGAATTGAGATTTGTGGAAGTCAGCCCTGTGAATTCTGAGTTTTGGGTTTTTGTTTGAATATTCTCTTATGATTTATGAGTCATAAAGGAATAAATTTCACACAAGCTAGGTGAGAAAGAGGTTATAGTTGTTTATAACCTCAACAATTATCTTGGTTTTTTGTTTGTTTAGTGGTGTGGGTTTTTTGGGGGGTGGTGGTTCTTCTTAGGGTTGGGGATTTTTTCTTTCCCCTGAGGGTTTATTCTGCAATTTGCATCTGTAGATTTTACTCATCTTGACATGCAGGCTCCCAGTTCCATTAAAATATAGAAATAAATAGGAACAACTTTTAACAGGTGTTGATTCCCAATCAAAAATACCTATAAATTAGTC
Source organism: Agelaius tricolor (assembly GCF_023055355.1). Classification (NCBI taxonomy): domain Eukaryota; kingdom Metazoa; phylum Chordata; class Aves; order Passeriformes; family Icteridae; genus Agelaius; species Agelaius tricolor. The sequence continues at coordinate 17,097,600 of NW_027269271.1, read as the reverse complement.
TGATTTTGACAAGGGAAAGGCAGCTATCTCCTGCTCCATCAAGATTAAGTCTTTGCTGTAGACATTTCCCTATTTAAACCACTTATGCTTTTCAATGCATTTTTGTGGCTGGCTTCAATGCAGCAGTGTTACATTACACCCTGTCAGCGGATAAAATCAGATGCTTTCCTTGTGAAAGACGGCCAAGATGCAAGTGAAACCTTGATGAAAAAAATTATCTATTTTCTTCAATTGCAAGTACAAGTGGCTAATTTTTTCCCCTTTTATTTCTTCCTTTTTTTCCTTCCCCAGAAAAGATCTTGTTATATACTTAGATATTTTGTTTTCTCGAAAGACTCAAAGGAAAAGGTGGTTTTCTATTTCTTTGAAGTTGGACTTTTGTTTTGAACAGATAAAACTGTAAGTAATAGCCCCAGCTCCCAGGGGTGAAAGGTATAGTCTGCTAAATCTTCTGTTTCGCTAAGAATAGGCTTAAAATTCTGAAGTGTCACTAATTACATGATTGGGCTACTACTTTCCAATACTGCAAATAGAGGTAATTGGTGATACAGACATTTGCACTCAAAAGACAGTCACCAGATGAGTATGGAGACAGATGCAGCAGTACATGGGAAGGGCGTGAGCCACGCTGATGGACTCTGCTGAAATATTGCCCAGTTTTGTGCACACTATACCTAGGCATGTGTAAGGAGTGATGGGTGAAGAGAGCTAGTATAAATACATCAGTTATGTGCACTGAGAACAATTCTAACAGCAAGGGGCAATAAGCAGCAACTGATTATTCCCGCTGCTCAAAAGCAGTAAAAAATGTAAAAAATGGAAGAATGCCATGGAATTTCTGGGTGCCAGAATCATATATCTTCCTATGTATGTCTCATGGGACTAATGCTTTCTTCTTTTCAAAAATTCCCTGCTGTTACTCATTACCCTCTGACAGCAAACTACAGCAGTTTCTTGGGTGTTAACTTGGGTTTGTGTTTTATTCTAGTTCTTGTACAAAATATTTGAAAAAGACAAGACAAAGGCTGCTGCATTTACATAATTCATAAAATATATCCACAAAGTGAACACAGTGCTTGGTTTGGGGTAGAAGCAAAAAATGAGAGTAACAGAATTGAGATTTCTTCCAAAAGAAAGGGTATTTGGTATGTTGTAATCTTGAACTCTGACTTACTCTAGTCACCATTACATTACTTTTTGTATATTTTTTATCAGAAAGATTTGGTTTTTGCCCTCGTTTTTAGCTAACATCTCAAATTGTTTATATATTTGTTGCTGGTTACTCGGAGAGTTTCTGCTAGTCCTGCTGTTGTAGGCCAAAGTTCACAGAAGTTTCCCAGCTTTAATTGTGGAGGTTCTTACAGGTAGTTTTGTAACTTGCCCAAGGTTTTGCTGTTTTTCTTTATTCATCTTTAGCTGCTGACAGATACCCCAGCCCATTAAGAATTAATTTCTTAGGTTTAATAGGTTTAATTTCTTCAGCTTTTTTTTTCAAGGTTTGCAGTTCAGTTCTATGCAGGTTTTATGCATGCCTCTATGCCAAATAAGTGCTGAATTTACCCAGTTTCTCTCTAAAATCTCATTCTTTGTCAGAATGGATAATAAACATTCTTACCTACTTTTTGCTTGCCTTAATCCTGAGACAAACAAAAACTTGCTGTTCACCCAGTGTGTTGAATTGTGAAATGTGTTTATTTACATAAGACTTCCTTATTCAGGAAGCCAGTCTCTGCTATTTAAGGGTATAAATGAACTTCTCCTGCTTGGCTGGTTACTGCAGGCAACCCTTTCCTGTAAATATTGAAAGCATGTTCTGCAGGAGACATGTCAGTGCAGCAATGTGTCAGAAGCTCAGATTTTTTGAGGAGATGAAAAACTATTTTGCTGATTTACCCTGACAGCTGTGAAGATGTCTTGCTGATCCCAAAGTATCTATATGAGAATTTTTGTGGAGTTTTAATAATGCAAGGGCTGGAACAAGATAGCTTATGTGAAGTGGGTTTAGACATGAGTGCCCACAGACCAAGATTGTTGCATTGACTATTATTTTTATGCCTTGTACTAAATATTTGAAAAAAAGAAAAAGCAACAAAATAGTTTCTCTTCTCAAGTAACTTTTTAAATGCATCCATACAGTGAACAGCCCCTGCAGTTGTTTAGTTTGGAGTATAAGGAAGAAGTTAGTTTAGTAAAACTTCCAGAGGTTTCTTCTAAAAGGAAGGGGTTATGTGCATGAGTGTGTGTGGTATTATTCCCTGCTTGCAGGGAGTTCTTTAGTCAATATGCAGATATGATCAACTACCTGCTTACTGTTATGATTTATGTTTACTGCTGCTAATAATCTAGCCATAAAGCCTGGTCTTAGGGATAGCTGCATGTTATCCTTGCTAGTCCCTGCACTGCTGCAGAGAGGAAATGTGGGGCAGTGATATGGAGAGAGAGGTGGGTGCTGACCAATTGGCCAGAATCTCAATGGTGCAGAGAACTTAACTAGGGGGAATCTGCAGCAGGTGCTGAAAACATTTTTCTTGGTAAGTGGTTTTGACTGTAATAGGAAAATCTGATTAATTTATGTATTTGTATCAACTACTAGAATTTGTTAAAAACCTTTACTCAAAAATGTGATACATTTACAAAATAACTTTATAGTAGTGCCCTAGAAGATGTTGTTCTTGGAACTCATTCTTAAACTGTATTCTTTTTTTTCCTCCCCACATGGTAACCATGGAAATATATGCACTGCAGGAACAAAAGATGTTTGAATTTTGACAATTGTCACATAGTTTTCAGCTTTCTTTGTTGTATTGTTAATACCTGTTATATTTCACACAGGAATGTGGTCTTTTACACTACAGGTCCTGTGATAGTTGTAACATTTTAGATTATTTAGGCAATTTCTAATTGCCTACTAAGTACCTCAGTGTATGACAATTGAGTACATTACATCTTAAGATTCTTCAGTTACACGTTAAGATTCTTCACATAGATTTTTTTCTGTATGAGCAAATTTTTTAAATGGGGAGTGTTATGTACTGCATTTGAAAGTAATTGTGTTAAACACATAATTCATTAATTTTAAATTTTAAGATAATGGAATTATTCAATACAATAATTGAAAACCAACAACTTGAATTTAGAATTATTTCTCAGAAGCCTTTTCAGAGTCCAGGGTGATGTGTTCATGGTTCTGTCATGGTAGCCCAAGCTGATAACTTCCAGAAAAGGAGCAGTTCTGTCCCCCATATTTGCCCACTCACCTCGGGAGGAGCATTCATGAGAAGAGAAGAGGGAGCTGCTTCTCTGCTCATTCCCTGTCTTCTGCCCATTCCTTTTTAGTCTGGGCTGGTTCCCTGACCTGGCCTGCAGTCAGACACGAGAATGCTTTTGCTCTTTCAAGGAAGGTCATTAGAGAAATGCAGGAGTGAATGACTGTGGGAGGACAGGACTGACTGATGTGGGGGCTTTTTCAGCCCATACTGAACACTGAACTGTAGCCTAACAAACCAAACTGCTATTTCTTGCACTTTAAAGCCTCAAATCACATGGATTGTTGCAAGAGAAGAAGCAGATTTACAAATGTGTCATCTCCTTCAATTTATGCTTCAAGGGCAGGAAGAAGGTATGAGTGAGACTCCTTTCATTAAGACAAAGCCTAGTTTTAATATATTCCAGAACTAATTGAATGCTAGTTCTAACTGATCCATTTAGAGAATTGAAACAAAAACCTCAACTCTAATCCATCAGCAAAAGCTGCTAATAGCCCTTTAATTTGAAAGGGAAGCTTGGGTAATAAAGAGGGGTGGCAGCCTGAAGGACCAAAATACCTAAAGGTGGGGTTGAACAGCTCTCAGCCACCAGGAATCTGCAGGAGGCTTTGTTACATCCTATACGTGGATGCTCAGATGAAAATATTCTGCTTGTCAGCATTGAGGAGGTCTTGCATGTCATTATTACTTTAGGATTTGAATAATAGATCCTAGGTTGGATCATAAAGTTAACTGCTATGGTGCTTTTGGCATTTATCTTCTGTTGAGGGAGAAGTCACTTATTAAAGTTCATGTTTGTAAATGTTGATGAACATTGGGTCTGGAGGAGCTTAATCTTTTAGATTAAGAAAGTAGAGCTTTATCTCATATGTATATTTTTTTGTGGAAAATGGTTCAACTGGGCCATGGATGCATGTACAACTCTGCTGAGCAGTGCTAGTACAAGATTTGATTGTGTTTGTGACTGAAAAACTACTGCTTTGCATTATACATTTGACTTTACTGATTTACATTATACATTTTGGGGGGGAGTTAAACAAAATTTCAGGGATTTATGTCCTAAGTGACTCTGTTATTTGGGTTTGATTCTGTCTCCCCAGAGTGCCCCCATTATATTATATTTTTTGCCATTAGCAGGGTTTGCCACCTCTGAAGCAGTACTTTGGTATTTAAGAAAAGATCAAGGGAGAAAGACTGAGCATTTGATTTGAAAATGAAATTAATTATATTGTCTATAATAAAAATAGAATTAAGTCAGTCTGACTGTGGCAGTTGTGTGCAGTGGAGTATCTACTGCTCAGAATTCAACAAAGATCAGTGTTATCTCTGATGGCTGAAAACCTGGCTCCTGTTCTGATGTGTCTTAATCTGTCACATCTCTTGTACAGGCTGTTGCTGTGTAGCCAGCCAAGTAAAGTGGTGAACTGGGTTCTTTACAGAGCTCTTAACTCTTTTAACTTTGCTTTTCTGAAATTCACAAAATACTGTTGAGCTCAAAATATGAAAATCATGCACAGGATTAAAGTAAGATTTTTGCCTGTGTTTGAAAATTGAGTTGTAATGGATAAGATCAATTGTATTTTACAATTTCTGCACACTTTAAATTAACTCCTGAATGTGCTCCTACGAAGATCAGATTCTAGTGCCTTCTTCTAGTTTTTAGGCACAACAGCTGTAATTGGTCTTAATTTACTGTTTCTTCCTGTTTGTCTCCCTTTTTTCCACGCCTCTCTCTTTTCCCATTTCTTCCCCTTTCTTTCCACTATTCTATAGAAAAGTTTACAGTGTACAGTTGATAATTAATGCTTCCATTTTAATAGTAAGCTTATATTCAGTGAACAGCAAGCTTAATTCAGTTAATTTACTAATTAGTAGATACATAATTCTTACATGATCATGTAGCTACTAAGAACTTTCTGGTTTTGTATTTCTGCAATTGGGCTCTTTCAGAACTGCTCTGTGTGTTTGGCTCTTTGTTTCCTGGGATTGTTGGATTTTGGTTGTTTGGTTTGGTTTGAATTGGAGTGATTTGGTTTCGTTTGTTTTTTTAATTGAAGAAAGGGTCTTACCCATTTCAGCTGGTAAGTTGGTTTGCTCTGGACACCTGTGTTTACCATAATTAGTGTTTATAGAGAAATATGAAGTCGAAACCTTGCTCTTGAAGTCAAAACCTTGATAAATGAGATATTCAGTTGATGCACTTCATTGATCTAGCCTTGGCAGAAACAAGGCAGACCCCTTGCTGGTCAGCTCTTCACAAGAGGGCTGGTGGCTGTGCTCTCTGCAGTGTTCAAACAAGGGGAACTTGCCCTCAACCAGGCTTGTATCACCTGGACTTTTTTCACCCACCGTTTTCATATTGTGAGAAGCAAAGTGTTTTGGTTTTGTTGACAGTCTGTATCAATGATACCATTTTAGTTTGTGCTTTGAAGTGTTTTCCAGATATTAAATTGTTAACTGGTGCTCACACTGCTTCATCTGAGTGTATAATAATACTTAACGCTTAGCTGTGTTCATTTTGAAACACTTGCCAGGGCAGAGAAACCTTGTGTTGAGCCTTTTTTATTACTCCTGCTAATCAAAAGAGAAATATTTAAAAATTTAGACAACAGGTTAATAGTGTAAGAATGGGACTTAGAACCGGAATCAGAAGCTTCTCACTTGCATCTGAAATATGGTACCATAACCACAGGATTCACTGAGATATCTATATACATCTTGATAAAGTTTAAGGCTATAAATACACTTTTTATAAAAATGAAATATACATATACATTTACCAGAATTTCTTCATACATATTCATTTTTCCATTAAATGATTTAATTAAATAGCCCATTTAACTCCAGACTTCAAATGATTATATTACAGTTTTGGAAGAAAATTTGAATTGTATTTTGATAAAGGGCATTTTAAATACCAGACAGAGATTGGCATTTAGCACAGCAGATGGGGGTTTGTAGTGGTGCCCAGTGTTTAGTCTTAATCAGTTTAGTTCTTGCTTTCTTGCCGTGAATCCTAGCCAAATACTTTTTTTTCCCCTTACAAAAAAAAAAAAAAAAATCCTGGCTTGCTGGCTCTTGTGGGAGATGTGATTGAGAATAACAAATACTGTGCATGTGGGAGGTGGGAGAAAGGCAGAGTAACTCATGGTAACTCTCAGGACTGCTCCATCTGTGACCCCTTTCCCTCTGCTGTCATTGCAATCCTGCAACCAAGAGGTCCTCACCCTCTTGATTTTTTTCAGGAACTTGCTTCTGATTCACTTGCCCTTAAACTGTGTTTTAGGTCAAAGTACTCATTACAGTACTCATACCCTTAGTTAACAGTTTTTTTATAAGCATGTTAACTTTTCATAGAAAAGTTGATCAATAAAACAAGCAAACATATTGTGAACTGTGTGAATATACGAAAAGGGACCAATCTCCTCTTGTTTGGGGGTGGGCTCAGAAGTGTTTCTGTTTTGCATGTAGCAGAGTTTTTTCATTTGTCCGGGTGTTGTTGGTTTGTATGCTTGGGGTTTTCTTTAATTCCTCCTATGCTGGCATTATCTAGGAACCTCTGGATGTTGGGTTCCTCTTGCCTTAGAACACTGTTCCAGCAGACTTTCCTGCTTATCCTCCTGTTGCCTTGGTTCCAAGTACAGCTCTCCACAAGCCCCCTGTGATATGCAAGGGAGTAGCTGAGGCCTTGTGTTGTAGTGGTTGTAGCACTGCTTCTGACCAAGGTGAACCAGAGCAGGCAGAAGTTGTCAGACTGCTTCAAGCCATTCATTTGTGGTCCTTGGCCATTATTGCATTTCTTCCCACCTTCTTCTGAATCTCACCAAATGTCCTGCTTTGGGTGTTTGCACTGCAGAGAACCTGCCTCTAGTGCCAAGGCTTGCTCGTGCTGGTCACAAAGGGCTGGGTTTGTGCTGTGTGTTTGTGCTTGCCTGATCCCTGGACAGCTGGTGGATGCATCCTCTCTGCTTCCAGCTGGTGTTCGTCCTGCCATGTTCAGTTGTTTCTGCTGTGGTCCTTGTTGTGCTGGTGCTGTTACCTGTGCTTTACTGTCTCCTTCTAGTACCTTCCTTTCCTGAGCAGCAGCTCTCCTGCTTTGCTTTCAGCCTCCTGCACTCCAGCTTCCACCGTACCAGCAAACCCAGTCTGAGCAGTGTTTGTTGCTGGTCTGTGCATACACTCCTTGTCCCACTCTCATCTTCACTTTGCTCAGCCACAGACAAGTGATCCTTGCTCTTCAGTGTTTATGGGAACCTCTATATCCACATCCTTAGCTCCTTTTTTCTGACAGCCTTACCAAATTAAATCATGCTCATATGGTGTCCATACCAGATCCCTGTGTACATTCCACTTTGCATACAGTAACTTCAGCTGTGCAGATTAGACTTCTCAAATTGCTGTTATTGGGTAATAGGACTAAAATCTGATGGAGATTTCTTTTTTTTTTTTGGAGACTGCTTGCCATTTCTTTGCTATCTACCACATGCCATGCAATTCACACATGCTGTCTTCTGGAACAAAGTGCTAAGTAGTGGGAAGATCACCCGATTACAGGTTTTATTGTGATCCAGCATGCTGTGATGAAGATAGATACACTATTGTTAGCAACAGTTCCGTGGATGTGTATGTCTTGGAATAGCTTAATAATTAAAGATGCCAACTTGATCTCCTGAAGTTTTCTAAGCTGTGCTTATTTCTGTGATGCATCATCTTTTTTTCATACTGATTTTAGCTGCCTTTGGTGATTTTTTTTCTTTCTTTGCTCAAACATTCTGTGATTTAACATGAGTCATTCTGTCTGTGTGGGAAAGGGCTGGTTTATTACAGGGTCTGTTCTTGAGTGGGGAGGGGAAAGGGTGGAATGTATTTGTGTTTTCTATGTGTTTGTTGTGGAAATGCATAAAACTTTTTTTTCTTCTTCTCTTTCTTTCCTCTCTTCATCATCTCATCTGTGTGGGTGAATGTTCCTGCAAACCCTTGGGGAACCTATAGAGACGTTTGGTATGCTCATTCCTTCATTAGTGCCCAAAGTCACAGATGCTAGGTACAGTTTAGACTAGAAAAGCAAACAAGAGCCACATCATCACAATGTAAGGTGGCTAAAAATGTGCACTTGAGGAAAACCTCTAAGTCATCATCTATTACACCTATTTGTTTGCATCATCACAGTAATACCAATAGCCACTGCTACCCAGTTGGCGTAAATTTTGATTCTGCACTTGAAAGTAGAAATTAAATGTGTTCTCCTCTAGCAAGAGCTGCTGTTTTGTGCTTGAGAGATAATTTTCAAAAGTTCAAATTCCAAGTCGTGTTTTGAGAAGTGACTGAAGTGCATGCGCTTAAATTGCCTAAGTTCTATTTGAAAGCACCTGCGGAATTGTGTTGAGGTGTAGGAGCCCAGGTGACCTCTGAAAGTGAGAACCAGGCATAATTCAATGTACTCTGTCATTAGGAAGAAACTGATTTTAATAAAACTGAGCACAAAACATTAAACTGTTTTTAAAAGACAGTGATTTTCAGATAAGTTATTACCCTTGGGTAGCTTTATTTTGAAAATTTATATTCAATGCTGCTTTCTATGAAAAGAGGGCCAAAGTAAAGTAGAACAATGTAGGAGTTTTGTTGCAGGAGAGCTTGTGGCTTAATGGTATTCTAGAAATGAGAGATTTTTCTCATGAATCCACAATTTGAATATTTCCAGCTGGATCACATTTAGTTCATAAACAGCATTCTTTATTCCATAAGTAGAACAGAGATAAAAATGACTGTAAATGTCATTGTATATTTTTATAAATACTGAATAGTCATACTTCAATGTGAAATAACTGGCAACTTAAAATATTTATTTATATGAACAGAGATGGCATGAGGGATATTTAAACATATGTACTGTAATGACATTTAAAAAAAAAAAGCAATTACTTTGTGTTGTGGTTATGCTATGTAGTGTTAATGTTCACTTCTAAGCTACAGCCGCTAAAGTTTGAAGGCTCAGCTTTTTGGTAATCTTAATGATTTTCTTGGGGTTTTTCTCTTGTCATTAAGAGAAAATATTTGTGCTACTTTGACATAAATTGATGTTTGAATAACTGTATCAGTATTCCTCACTTGATCAAGTCATCTCTGTTCTCCTAATGGAAAAAGGATCATCAAACATGAATTTGGACATTGCTAGTTTCCGGTTTTTGTGTTGAAAATTATTTCATGCCACAGGAAATCCTGTCCTATCTTCAAATTAGGATAATTAAAAGTCATTACATGAATAACCTCTATAACTTATAAACAAAGGAAATATTTTCGACACACAGGTTAACATTTTTTGCTGATTAGCCACTAAAATATTTTTAACTCTCAGTTAGTTTTAATACCGTTTTACCAGTTTCTTTGATACAAACTGTGTTTTTATTGCTCTTCTTAACCATAAGTTTAGAGTACTGAATATGTTCCTCCTCTATGATGTTGCTTGTTTGTCTTCAAATAACATTGCTGAGTGGATATCATGCTTTAAACACTTTTTTAATGTTGAGGTCAGCCAGAACTGTTGACAACTTCTATGAAATTACCATTCTATTTAGTGCTCCATCAGAGCCAGTGGTAGTGGGAGCCATAAACCTCCTTAGAGTGTTTTGTGATAATCAAGTCCCATAGCACACCCAAGAAGGGGGGAAAAAAGGAAAAAAAAAAATTTACAACCAGCCTTCTCCAGGGCTGCTGCTGTTTTTACTGTTGCTGGAAATGTACCAGTATAAGAAGAGTATTTTTGAAGTTTTCTTTGTCAACATTAGTATTCACTGAAAAGTACAAGGAAGTTCTGATTCATCAAGTGATTTGTTTACAACCTGTTATAAACCTAATTTTTTGACTGTCAGAATGTAAAATACAGTTGCTAAAACACAGAGTGCTAGATATTGACCAGAATAATCTTGGCATATTGCGGTGTATTTTTAGCAATTGCTTGTGGCAGAACGTCACAGTACAGAAAAAACACTGTTATTAAAGTTGTGTTATGTGAAATGATTCAGAGAACACACAACCAGTATGATATTTTCTTGATTCTGTGACTCTTTCAGAACCACAGCAATGTCTGAAACACCTCCATTAGTGACTGTGCATGAAGTAATCCTCATTGATCTGGCTGAGCATTGATATTCAAAAAAAAAGAGAACAGATGAGAGATGATCTGAACAAAATATTTTGGTGCACATTTTAAACAGTCATCCAGAATTTTGCCATTGTACATTCCTTCAATTTCAATGGAAAATCAATATTAAAACTGCATATTCTCTGACTGTGGGCATGCCTAATGTGCAGTGTTGTTGTAGCCCTGTGCTTTGTCTTTGCTTGCAGTAATGCTGTCCATTTGGTCCTTGAGCTTGCAAACAGCCTTTAAATAAAGGTGATGAGGGGAAAAAGCAATGAGATTGACATTACACTCAAGCAGCTGAAAGAAAATGCAACATTTAAAGAGATAAGAAGTCAATCTTTGTGGAATGGCCATTTATAAATGTCAGGTGTTTGGTTTTTTCCCAGCTGAATTAAGAATGTCTGACATCACCTTAAAGCCTGCTTGCCTATAGAGTATTTGAGCTATTAGAGCTGGTAAAGTTTAAGTAATTTGTGTAGAATGATGTAGTTACTGCAGAAAGCTTAGATATCACCTGGAGATACAGTAGAAATTCTAGAGGCATTGATGCTTGCTTTCATCCATGGTGAAAATAGCATATTATCAGTTGAAGAAAGAAGTTGATAATGAAGTTTATATATTTTATTAACAAACCATCTCCATTGCAGTCATGATGAATTATATTAATTGAACTGTACCTTTTTTGTGTGTTTTCAGTGAAAGAGTTCCTAGCCAAAGCCAAAGAAGACTTTTTAAGAAAATGGGAAAGCCCCCCTCAGGTATCAGTCATTTAAGCATTCAATAATTTTCTGTATTGCATTTTTTGGATAATGTTATCAATATGTTATCAGTCTGTAATGAGTAGTGCAGAAATAATTTTAGTTCAATTTGTAAAGGAGTTTCAGGTTGTTTTATTGCCAGCTTTGTCACTTTCATCGTAGTTTATCAACAAAGATTCTCAAGTCTTCTCCAGATTTGAGCTGATAAAATGCTCCCACTGAACAACATTTTCTCTTATGAGAATGATGTTCACAATGAACATGACAAGACTCAAGGCCTATTGGCATGTTTTTAGTTGGCTTTTTTTTCATACCAGAAGCATTGGCACATCTGTAATTTACCATGTTAATAATTTCTGCCATGCTAGTAAGTGGAATTAAGTGTATTAAGACTACTGCATAGTGCTTGGGAGCTGGTTAAGGAGCTTGTTAGAGTGAAGTCTTGTAAAATTTGGGATTTTGGGTAAGATTCTTGTTCTAATGCAATATTTGAGATGCTATGGAAATGAATGTCTGAGAAAATGTACTTGGGGATGTGCTCTTCAGACAACTCTCATGTAGAACTGTCTCTTGATGTTGGGGTCTTTTGCATGTTCTAATATTCTTGATGATGAAGCATGAAGGGATTATTTATTTGCATGTTATATTCATGATCTGTTTACTGCTAGATGTTCCTTACTAAGCATGTATGGACAGCTGTATGGACAAATTACAGAAATGTTGATTCTTCTGTTTTAATGAGTGGCATGTAAAATCTCTTTTTTAAAATCTGACCGATATCAAATTATAACAGTGTAGTTGGCTATAGTTATCTTTGTTAAATGTAGTATTTCCCAACTCTTTTCCATAACTGAATTCATACAGTTTTTATGTTAAAATTCTCTTTGGTATTGTTGTAAACAATGTGATTATATCCTACATATAGAATACTGCTGGCCTAGATGATTTTGAGCGGCAAAAAACTCTTGGAACAGGATCATTTGGGAGAGTAATGATGGTGAAACATAAATCCACAGAACAGTATTATGCTATGAAGATACTGGACAAACAGAAGGTTGGTATAATTCATTGGGGGTTTTGTGCTACAGAAGAGTGATTTTTTTTTTTTTGCACTGAAAACCCCATTTTTTGCATCTAAAGTATTCTCCTGTTATAATGGTGTCTAACTTGTATTTTTAAAAAACCTAATGAAGTTAAAATGATGTTCCAGCATAGTACAAGTAAAGGCAGCCCAGCCATTTCCACCTGTGTGGGAATGTGCCTCAGCATTACTCAGCATGGCTGGTGGCATCCTGCAGCAGAGAATCCCAGTGCTGCACAAAGAGTCCACCACCACACTTCAGAGTCTCAGCTGTTTTTTTACTTTGAACCCTTTTTTTGTGAATGGCTGACTTGTGATTACTGGAGGAGTTTAGGAAATAACATCTTACTTCAGAAAGCTGCCATAAAAATACTTAGAGTTTTGGGTTTTTTTTTAAAGTTAATTAAATTCATTACTACCTCTCAAAATTGGAAAGTTATCTGGAAAAAGCAAAAAGGTCACATTTTTAACAACTGCAGTGGACTTGCAGTAAATGATTCCCAGGATTATAAAGATGTTTGCATCCAGACATCAGTCTTCTTTCATAAATTAGATGATTTTGTATATAATAAGAAATCTTGATGTGTTCCTTTATGAAATACCTGTTTTTTCAGCTTAACTTAGCATAATTATTTTTTTATGTATTCTATTAGAAATATATTAGTAGCTTCCATTAATTGTTAGAAAAATAGAGGATATGTTTCTGTCTCTTTGTTTATGACAGAAAACATCCAGATGTCTGAACTTAGACAATGGGCAGGCTGCTTACAATTTTTCATTTCCATTTTGCTTGAAAAAAAGGGAAAGCATCCAGTGTATGTCTTTGTTATCCAATCTCATGCTTGATTCATAGAACATGAAAAAAATGTAATGGATGTTGATGCAGCCTGGAGTTTTCTGTGTAAGGATTTTCTTCCTTTGTCTGCCTTGAGTTAGGAAGGCTGTAACATGCCACTGCTTGGCTAGTTTAATTAGGTAATTGTTTTTGGAAAGAAAAAAATCCTGAACAAGAGCCTGGGCACAAGCTGTTGGAGAATCTGCCATTATACCGTTTGGTATATGGGAAGCTGACACTGGCCATGCCCTGAGTCTGTGCTGAAGTGTGAACAAGCTGGGTCTGAAGCCCCAGCTGGACCTTCTGAAGTGTTAAACAGCAGCCTCAGCCTGTGGTGTTGCTCCACCCCCCTGCAGTCCCTCACTGGGAGGAGATGCAGGAGCAGGACTGAAGTCTGGTCTGGCGTTGCAGCTGAATACCTCACAGACAAGAGCCTTGGCTTTCTTGCTTGGATGGACAAGATCTTTCCAGCACTGTAGCTTTTTAGGGATGAAGGAGATATTTCCCACAAATGAGTTGATTTGAGCAAAACTTTATTTGTACCCTGAAGATCTGGAATTCAAAATAGGTTTCATTTCCTTAAATCATTATTTCCTTTGTATGATGTTTATTTCAAAACAGTAGTGAGTTTTTTATATGTACTACTTTTTGCTTCTAAAATTAAATTTAAATATTATTTCATTCAGGGTTGGAGTATCTTGATTATCTCTTATTTATAGCAGTTAGATTTGATTTCCAAACATAAACGAAGACTTGTTTTGATCACTCATGTACATTTTCTTCTCTTTTCCTGTGGAGTGAGGAAAAAAACCTTAACTTTACTTGGAAATCATGCCATTCTGAAAATGGGTTATAGATAAATTGTGCAATTGAGATTAAATAAAATGGATGTAATTCATTATGCACCATGGGGGTCTAACACAAGAAAACTGATTATTAATTGCTGAGAAGGAATGATCAGAAACCTGCCACTTGCTGCCTTGTTAGCACCCTAATATTTTAATGGATTATAAGAAGTAACTTGTTCATAAAAATGGAGATTTTGAATTTGTATTCTCCTTAGTTTTGTCACTAATGTGTGAGCTGTATAACATAAGCCTGTTTACTTCTGTTCACAGGTAACAAAATTCATAATTAAGTGTGTCCTACACAGTTTCCTGCCTTTCATAGCAAAGGGTCCAAAGATCAAGTGGATTTTAGTGAAGTGCTGAGAAAGTATGGCCATAATAAACTTAAACCTTTCATAGAAAATACAGACAGGTTTTCCTTACTGACTCTTACACTCAGCAAATAGGAAGAAACACTATTTGTAGAGTTGTCTGCCAACCATATTACACAAGTGTTACTCTTTAAAAAGTAATTATCCTTTCTTGGTGCTGTTACTGTACTAGGAATCCATAAGGTTTTTCATTTTCTGTAAACTTACACATTTGCTTTCAACTAATTGTTTAACATTGAAAACTTTATCAGGAGCTATAAAATATCACACTTAAGCTGAAGATTGTTTTTTCTCTCCTAGGTCGTCAAACTGAAGCAGATAGAACACACACTGAATGAGAAGAGGATATTACAAGCGGTGAACTTTCCTTTCCTTGTTAAACTGGAGTATTCTTTTAAGGTATTCATTACTTTCAAAGTAATTGTTGGGTTTCAGGGAAGTGCATGCTTACACTTTAGATATTAAAATATATAACTTTTACTGTACAATAGTTCAAGTATTTTTGTTTTCAAAGATGCTTCTTTTGGCACTGTTGCCAGGGCTTGAGTAGGAGTGGAGTGCACTCGTGTACACTTCATATACTCCCGTTCATCAGGTAATGTTTGAAAGGATATCTCCAAATAAAAAAATAAAAATTAAATTAAGTTCAACTCCTCAGAGTTTTCTCTTCTCTTGGAGGGCAGCTGGATTGTACAGCAAGGGAGCTTTAAGGCATCATTTTACCTTTGAGAGATATCAAAGCATGTCTTCTGTACCACTATATAGAATGGTAAATTTGTAATTGTTCTGCAGATCTTTTTGCTTGAGATTTATACCTGAGGCAGGTCTTAATGGCAGTTTTAACCATGAAGGACAGTTTTAACATGAAGCTTCTAATTTAATGACAGTACATACTAGTCAGTCTGTAAAGAAATTGAGAAGCTTTCTAGTTTATGGAGTGATGTGTGCCTTCTTTTTTTCTTTTCTCTTTGTTTTAATTTTAAATGAGCACACATGTTCTACCTTAATCTTTAGAGGTTTGAGGTTTGGGGCAGGAGCTGTGGAGACAAGAATACCTCAGGTTGTCAGTTATAAGTACTGAAGAGTTCAAGGTCTTGTCTTGCAGTAGACATCTTATCCTCTCTTCTGTCAGGTCTCTTACACACCAGTCTGCGTCTGGACCTCGCTAATTATCTTTATCAGATTTGCTTTAAAATATATTTCTTGAGATATATGATGCTTCTTTTGCAGTTTTTGAAGAATTTCTACCTATGTTGCATTACATTTGTCAATGTCATTGGATGGCTACAGTTTTTCATTTTCATTCATTAATAAAATGTGCTCCACATAGGAGTTGTAGAGACTCTAGCATGCCTAATGTGCATTTGTGTGTGTTTACTTGTCCCCCTAATTTCCTTAGGACAATTCTAATTTATACATGGTAATGGAGTATGTTCCTGGTGGAGAAATGTTTTCACATCTAAGAAGAATCGGAAGGTTCAGGTAAGAGTATTAATGACACTATTCCTTTTAAAAATCCTAATTTGCTGATTTGGGAAGAGGGGTTTGTAAAATTTGTTAGCATTGAGGAAAAAATTCTGAAGGGTTAAGTGCGTTTACCCCTTGTTCAGTGGACTTAAATTAGGCCGTGAAGAACTCCTGTTTATTTTTCATTTAGTTAATACAGGCATTTGTGATCTGTGCATGATAGAATCTTGGAATTCCTATGCATATTGTCACTGAAATTCATGGTAGTTTCTGAAAGTAAAATTTGAAGTCAAAGCTCTGCACTGTGGGATACGTTTATCTTGATTTGCATGTGTATTTTAGCTGCAAGACTTTAATTTAGGGAATGTATGTATCAATTCTGAAAATGTTTGGTTTTGCTCTTTCTTGTTGCACAGTAAAAGAACCAGTTAAAAGATACTTACTTTATCTATCCCTGACAGTTAGGTGGTTGTTTTGGTACCTTAGCATAGCATTGGGATACTTAATATTCTTTTAATTCTTCACAGTGAACCACATGCACGGTTTTATGCAGCTCAGATAGTGCTAACATTTGAGTACCTCCATTCATTAGACCTCATCTACAGAGATCTAAAGCCTGAAAATCTTTTAATTGATCAGCAAGGATACATCCAGGTATGATACTCTTCATATATTTAGGGATGAAGTTTTGTCTTGCAGTGTAGATTTAGGTAATTTGAGAAAACGTGTTTAGAATAAATGGTCTGTTAGCATGTTTGTGTGGAGCATTCAAATGCCATACAGTCTAGTAATGGTTAAAACCCTTGGGTTGTACTTCCTCTGACTAAAATTAAGTATGCACAGTAGAGCTGTCTGCAGTTGAGCCAGTTGTCAGGATTTCCCTTGGGGTCTGTGGTGAGAAGTAGGTGATTACATGGCTCTGTTCATCTGACCTATTTTATACGTCTGCCCTAGAACAAGATGAAAGATGCCCTAAAATGTCTGTTTCTCTGCACTGTCTATATAAGGAGTGTAGGAAAACCACCTTAGATATTAGCCCTGGCATGATAGTACTTAATGTCCATCAGATGAATCCCACCCTTGGAGAGTCTGAGCCTTCCCAGCACAGCTGGGGTGGGAGCTGAGTTGAGGTCTGCACTGCAGTGCTCAAATAACAGCTTTTGTTTTACAACAGTCTCTCATGGCACCTTCTCATCTTCCTCTTATCTCTTATGTTTTTAGCTAAATGGCAAATGGGAAGGCAGAGTGCAGCAACAAGCACTCTGCAATGCTGTGCAGTCCTTAAACTTAAAACGAAGTTCTTCTTCCCTCATTGTGTCACCTTTTGCCACAGCAGAATCTAAACAAGAAAATACATAATAAAAATGTTTGAGAGAAGTGTAAAGGATTCATATCTTATGTTGTTTATAACTGCAAGATAATTTTGCATGGAGTCTAAGATAATACTGTAGGGAGAAGATGAATACAAGTTTAATGTAGCTGGGGAGCACCATTAATGTATGACTGGTTTACTCCATTTACTGTGACTGCTTTACTCCAGCACTGGCAGCTCTCTCTGTGCAGCAGCATGTTTCTGTGATGGTGGCAGAGGGAGGCTTGTGTTCATATGTTGATGCTGCAGCTCCAAATTTTCTTTTTGTATTTTAAAGCCATTACTGTTTGTCCCATGTCTGCAGTGTATTCTTCATACATAGACTGATGTGCATTCCCAAACACAGAAATTATTCTTTGCTGACTGAAGCAGGTCTCTCCAGTCAGCATGTCACCCACTCCATTCAGTTCCAGCTGCTGATGCTGTTGTTTCTACCAAAAATGAAAAAAAGCTGCCTTGATAGTTTGGCTTCTTCAGTTGTGACATTAATGTACAGCAACATCAGCACAGGTTATTGTATAATTAGCAGTGATTCTCATTTGGTACAGTATGTTTTCTCAAGGAATGGGTTGACATTGAAAGCAAGAAGGAGGAAACAAAAGAAACAAGCACAGACTTAATAGCTTGAAACTGATCCCAGAATTCCACATGTCATTACCTAGGTTCTGTATGTATTCCACAATATGGTCCAGGCAAAACCACAGACAGTGTGATATTGCATACAGAGTTCTGAAAACTTACTGTAGAAAACATGACAAGTGAAATGAGGAATTTATAATGTCCAAGTATTTGCCATTTGTGAATACAGTTATTGCTACATTTCCCCCCCTCAGGCCTCAAATAAACAAACTTGACTCACATGATGCTTTCAAAGATACTCAGAATCAGAAGTTACTGGAAGACCTCTTCTATGTTGTCTTATTCCCACACTAATTTTACATATGAACTTTATACACTTATGCAATAAAATTCAAAATTTACAAGACTGGGGGATATATTGATCCTTTTTGTGATTCATTTATTTCTTAACTAAAGGAAAAGATAAATATTTATATTCTTCAAATTTTCAGCATTACAAACAGTCTGATGTTAAAATGTAACAAAAAATAATAATGTAATTGCAGTACATGTGGAAGATTAGTAAACCATAGTTTACTTATCTTTTAAATTATAAATAGAAGCTGATGTCAGGGTGATAATACATATTTTGTGTTCTTTATTAATTTTATCATGAGCCTTATTTATCTGACTTAGAAGTACCAGGAAGACTGACTAATAAAGATACATCTGACTATATGCTACTATGTGCTTTGAGAAATAAATTTTTCCCCTGTAAAAAAATGGCTTTTCAAAATATTTCTAAAGTACTTCATTTTAAATTTGTTTGTAGCAATGCACTTACAATCAATTTATTTCTTCTGGTGACAGGTCACGGACTTCGGCTTTGCAAAAAGAGTAAAAGGCAGAACTTGGACGTTATGTGGGACTCCAGAATACCTGGCACCTGAAATAATTCTCAGCAAGGTACTTTATCTTGTTACTTAGCCATGCATTTGATGCAGTTAAAGCTTCTCACCCAGTTTTCAAGCTCTGAGGGATAAACAGTTGCTGATACTTCCAAAAATTAAATCTTGATTAGTCGATTGACAAATGACACAAAATGCAGTCATTGCATTGTAAATATTTGTCTAGTATGCCAAAACTTATGCGAGATAAGGAATTTTCACGTAACTGTACCAAACTTCCTACATCTGCTTGCCATGTAACTTGTGAGGAGCAAAGAGATTTAAAGAACCTGTGATTAGGTTATTTAACTAACATCCTTATCAGAAGAACAGATCTGAGTGATTACATTCTGGAGTGTTAACACACTAGAACAAGAACTGTGTATGGGATGAATCAGTTGTCATTACATAACTAGTTGCAGAGTTTCAGGTTTAAGGCATTTGACATCAAATCAAACATGACAATCCACTGGTTTTACACGTAAAGCACATGCAGTCTTAGCTGACTGTAGATCTGTGTGTCCATTACTTGCATTAAGTGTTCCAACATTTTAAAAAAATTATTTATCCTATAGCTGTTTAACTGCAGCACTGTATGTTTTGCAAATGGAAAATATAGAACTGCTTATGCTATAAAACAGTCGTAGTGCATAATGTTAAAGTACATATTTAACATGTGCTTTAATTAAATACCCTTTACAGATCATCAAAAGTGAAAAAAAATACTTTGTTTGGAGAAAAATGTTTGTTGTTTGCATGTTTTCCCCCTGTGCAGCTAAAACAGCAGAAAAAATTACAATGCATCTACTACAATGTCTTCACAATAGATTTTCCTTAAAGACTGAGTCTGAGCCCTGAGCTTTGTAAAAAATCTCAGAGAACATATATGAAGTGGATGGGTTTGGTGGTTTCTTTGTCTTTCTTAACATTGAATTGGACCTACTAATGGTTTAAGGTTCAGGCTTTTAAGATCAGATCATAAATTACTCTAACAGCTAATTAACTAAACTTTTAAGCTCTTGTAGCTGGTTAACTGCATATGAAACTGAATGTTCCAAACTGTGGATAATCAAGCAAAATGGTGTCAGTGTACAATATAAGAAATGTTATGTATGTTGTTGTAATGAAATTTCCTTAAGCTTTGAAGAATTATCAGTCTGTAAAAAAATTGTTTTGATTTTAAATAAATAAGTTGTGCCCATTTACCCAGGAGTGTAAAGAAATCACTGACACTCATCAGAGGAATGTGTGCAAAATGCTTTATTTCCATCACTATTTCACTGTCATTGCTGTATTAGGTTTTAAGTGTATTGCTGTTGGAATCTGTGAATGCCAGTTTGGTTGGTGTCAGGTTGTAAGTTCTGTATTAAATGAACAATAATGTATTTGCTTTCTTTGTATTGCATAAGTACATAGATCTATACTGAAAATCCTAACCTGTATTAGAACCTGTACTAACAGTGGCATGTTTCATTTCATTCAGGGTTACAACAAGGCAGTGGATTGGTGGGCACTAGGAGTGTTAATCTATGAAATGGCAGCTGGATATCCCCCATTCTTTGCAGATCAGCCCATTCAAATTTACGAGAAGATTGTGTCTGGCAAGGTGAGTTAAGGCTCTGGGTGTTTCCACAAACACAGTTGTTTTTATAGAATCTGGGTTTTGGTGGAGGAGATACAGAATTCACTGGTCTCCAAACAGTGAGCAGTTTGAAAAGGACCTAGGAGAAGTTTGTAATGTACGTTTCATAAGTACAGACATTGTTACTTGAAAACCAAAGTTATAAAAATCTGTTCCCTGCCTTCAAATTTAAAATGCAAGTTACTAAATTTACAGACACTGTGGTATTATATCCTTTTATGCTTGGATTAAAGTGATCCAATGACTGTTAACAACTACTTAGCTGTGTGCTTAATTTGCCTAGCTATTTTCTATAATTTTTTTTTTTGCAATTTTTGAGAAGCCCTGAATAGTTTCCATCACTCCTAGGTCTCTTTACTTCCACAGTCTTATAGGTAGACATGGCTAATGTTGTTTGGCTTTCATTGTTATATAAAAGTTTTGAAAAGTGTATCCAATGTTTCACATTTATTTTTCATTAATATCTCTTAGTCTGCTGGATAGCAGCAGAATGTAGTCATTCTGTTGTTTCCCCTGCCAGCCAGTGTTGATTCTTTGTGCTCACTTGATCTGTTACAGTTGTTCTCTTCCTTGCCCTACACAGACACATGCTGTGCTGCATCTCAGGTGCTTCTGTAATTCCAATCAAGGGCAGTACCTCAGTAGGCCTGTGGTGCCCTGCACTGAGGTTGATTCTTGTTTAATAAAGAAGGTGATTGGTGGTTGCTCTTTGAAAGGTTTGATGTTGTGAACCTTCAGCTGTGTCCGTGAATATATGGGAATTAATTTACAAGGACATATTTTTAAAGAAATCTTTTTCTTCTAAACTAAAAACAAAATGTTAGGCAGTTTTTGTAGTCTTATCTAATTGGCTTGACATCTGTAAAAGGTTATCTACCTTTTTTACTGAGTCTATGGATGGACTACAGCAGAAATAGTACTGGACATCAGCTCTGGAGACTGTAATTCAGTCCTCAGCTATCAGTTGTTTGCAACCTGGGGTCTTTCATTTATTCTACCTCATTTGCATAGTTCTCTACATAAAAATTTGAGTTAATATTTCCTTACTTCTCAGTGGTCTAGATATTATAGTCATTAAACCTGTGAATTTCTCGTAATCTACAATAGAACTATATTGGTAGGTAAACTGAAGCAGGGTTCTTAATAACTGGACTTCTTGATTTTTTAAAATGTTTTTATGTTAAGTAATTCCATGATCTATATTTACATCGTAACTGATCAGCTCAATATCGGGAGTGTCAAACACTGAGACTATGAGGATGATAAATACAGCTTTCTGCCTGTTCTTTTCCCCTTCCTTCTCTCTGCCAACTCAAATGGTGTCAGTAGATCATTTGTTAGAAAAACCCTTTGTAATTACATCCCACGAATCATCTTCAAATATCCTTTAGCCAGGTTTGAATGAATTGCAAGTCACTAGTGTGCTGTCTTCAAATAGTGCTGTTATGTAAGGCTTCTGATGTTGGTGCATTTAGTTATGAGAAACAGATTGCAGTACAGCATGAAGTTCCAGATTGACTTTTCATATATGATTGCTGAATGTACAGTTATTTCAAAGCATATCTATGTATTTATATGCTGTATATATGCTATATACTGTGTCTCCTCTGTATGTGTATATATATATACATATATATATATATAAAATCTATAAATGTATACCTAGAAAATAGCTGAGACTGTCTTGAGATGATGTGTTGTTAAAACGCCAAGTTCAACTTAGCTTTTAGATCACTCTTACATTAAATTAATATCATGCCCCCTAGAAACTTCCAGTTCAAGAAATTGTAGATGGGCAATGTAATGCTGCTGATGAAGGCTTTGTGAAACCGAAATGCATGTGCAACAATAATCATCTCTCTCTTCATGCATTCCTGCTTGATTTGGTTTTAGAAGAAAGATAAAAAATTGCCCTACTGTTTCCCTTTGTGTTGTTTCCCTTCACAGGGGAAAGAATCAAATTTGTATCATGCTTTTTAATGTTATGGGTGTATAATTTTAGGTGAGGTTCCCATCACACTTCAGTTCAGACCTAAAGGATCTTCTAAGAAATTTACTCCAGGTAGATTTGACCAAACGATATGGAAATCTCAAGAATGGTGTAAATGACATAAAGAATCACAAGTGGTTTGCAACTACAGATTGGATTGCCATTTATCAGAGAAAGGTAAGACCCTTCCTGATCAAAAGTATTACAGGTCTTTAAAGGATTGAAGTAAAATTTCTAATTGTTGTGTTTAATTTCCATTCCCTAGCTCTGTGACTTCTTAATTGAGAAAGGGTGAAAGTAGTTTAATCTTTTAAGGTTCCAAAGGATATGTATAGATTGAATTATGTTTGTTTCTTCTGGGTATTCTAGCCTGGACCTCTGTGTACATTCACGTTCTCTTTAACACACATGTTGTGCGTTAGTCTATTTCTGGATTATCTCAGGACAAGGCATCTCCTGCCTCTCTCACTTTTTATTTAACCCCTGCTTTAGTGGCATCTATAAATACTCCTCCACAGCAGAAATGAATTTGTTTTCCTTTCCAGCCAGCACTCAGACTGTACTTTAGTGTGGAGAAGCTCATGCCAAAGCTAGAGCTTTTTTTTTCTCCTAAAGCAACCTGCTCCTTCTGTAAAAAAAGCTAGCGATAAGTGATAATATTTAAAGAAATTGGTTTGGATTTGAAATGCTAACAGTCTTGGCTATAGAGGCATGAACTTGCTGCTGTAACAGCAGTATTTTAAGGGCCAAACCTGAATATTAACAATAGTTTATAAAAAGAAACTGGTTGTTTGGCTACACAAACTGACAGTACAATTGTTGAATTATTCACTAATGTATTAATTACTAGAAGACAGGGTACAATTAATGCATCCTGTATTCCTTGCATTAAGTATAGATATTTTTAAGAAAATATTCCCCATTGTGGAATTCTAATTATCTGTTCTTCACTTTCTTAATGGCTCTTTGCAAGGAGGCATTATATGCACCAAGATTCATTTGCCAGTAGGCTGTTTGGGAACACCCAGGCCCCATAATATTAACAGTGTTTTAATACTGTGCTAAATACTCTTAGCATTGCTAGTGTACTGCTATAGTGAATTACTTTCACATAAATAAGAAATATTTTTAAATGTTAAGAAGTAGTAGAGTCAGAATAACTATTACTAAATTTAAAGGTTGTGAAAACTGATACCGAGTAAGTTTGAAGCTTCCAATTATAAAGAATAAATATTGTAATAGGGTCTGAATCAACAGCATGGATTGTAATGTCATTCAAGTAGTCACAGAAATACAGCAATAAACCTTAGACTTATACTAGTTTTTCACAGTGGCTGTTACCACAGCATGTATTCTCCTGAATAAACTTAGTGTTCCTTGGCAGCTAATGTCATGTGAATGGTTTTGGGGTTTTTTGGGTTTTGGTTTTGTTTTTTTTTTTTTGTTTTGGGGGTTTTTTGGTTTTTTTTTTGTTTTGAGGTGTTGTTTAATGCTATGGTCATAAGTAAACCAGTCAATTACTTAATATTTTGAATACAGAATCACAAAATTTGCTGATTTGGAAGGGACCCACAAAGATCATCAAGTCCAACTCCTGGTCCTGCACAGGACCCCAGAAGTCGCACCATGTACCAGAGAGCATTGTCCAAACACTTGTTGAATCTCTCAGGCTGGTGTGGTCACCACTGCCCTGGGGAGCTGTTCCAGTGCCCAAACACCCTTTGGGTGGAGAAACTTCTCCTGACATCCAACCGAAACCTGCCCTGACTCAGCTTCAGGCCATTCCCTCGGGTCCTGTCAGTGTCACTGAGCAGAGATCAGTGCCTGCTGCTCCTCTTCCCCTCCCGAGGAAGCTGTGACTGCAGTGAGCTCTGCCCTCAGTCTCCTCCAGGCTGAACAGACCCAGTGCCCTCAGCTGCTCCTCACAGCTTCCCCTCGAGGCCCTTCACCACCTTTGTTGCCCTCCTCTGGGCACTCTCTGATAGTTCAGTGTCTTCCTTACATTGAGGCACCCAAAACTACCCCCAGCGCTCGAGGTGAGGCCGCCCCAGTGCAGAGCAGAGAGGGACAATCCCCTCCCTTGCCCAGCTGCTGATGCTGTGTCTCATTTGAAAGTGTTCTAAAGTTCAAGCAGTAAATGAGATATTTTCTGTGCTCTGAGTTTTGCTGTAATAAAGTAACTGAAAATCAGTTTAAGAAGACAGACAGAATTCAGATACTGGTAATGTGTGCCTTTGTAGGCTAGGTATGTACACAGACTGTGTGTTCACTCAGGCTAAATCACTGAAACATGGATCTTGTTTTAAGAATAAGAGGATATACAGGTGACAATTGCACGCAGAAATGAACAAGTTACTGTTATTTCTTGGCAGTGTATAGTGGTATTGCCCACAGTCTGGAGTTTAATTTTGTTAGTCTGTGCTGTACCTCTTTAATTTACTGATCTACACATGCAACACATCCCCACCATCAGCAATCTACCTGGGGGCACAGTGTGGTGTGATCCTCTGCCTCAGCTGGAGATGTGCCTGCCCCGTTTCATTGTGTCCCCACCATTCTGCCTCTGGCACACCTACTCCTTGAGATGTTTGGGAAAAAGATACTGATTACTTTGTTTCTCCAGGTTTAAATTTGCATCACGTGCATAACTTTGTAATTTTGCTTACCTTATGGTGCAGTCTTTGAGTGACTCCTTCAAGTCATTGCTTGTGTCTCATTGTGGCCTAGTTTTTAGAAGGCTTTCACTTCTCACTTAGCTCCTAGGAGAAACTTCATAAAATATGCAGAACAAATTCTTTTCCACTTGAATTAGGTTAGTTTTTATTTGGAAATAGAAGATTGTTTTCAAGTAGGAGGGAGAGGCATTCCAAACTTTTCTAAGATTTTTGTGTAGTGGTGGTGGCAATCAACGTACTCCATGTCCTGTGCTAATGAGCTGGAAGGAGCAGGATCACCTCTGCAAGGAGGGGACTAATCTTTGTTTTGAGTCTGTCAGCAAGAGATTAATCTTTTCCAATTTAGATTCACACATCTAGGCCTCTACCTTCCTAGGTTGGTTTTGTTTGTGCCGTGACTTAAATCTGTAGTACCTGATTTCTTGGCAGGATGTGAGAAGTAATGGGAGTATTGCTGTGCTCATTATTACAATGTTAAATCTGGTATTCGGTGGTATTCGGCCAGTAACATTTCATTTGCCTTTTTCTATTTCCTACCAATACAGGTAGAAGCTCCATTCATACCAAAGTGCAGAGGTCCTGGAGATACCAGCAACTTTGATGACTATGAAGAAGAAGATATTCGTGCTTCTCTAACAGAAAAATGTGCAAAAGAATTTGCTGATTTTTAGTAGGAGTAAGAGGACAAGATGACATCAGGGCTCACATTGGGATCTTTGCACTCTGTTAACAGATGAGGTGGAGCTGAGACCATCATATGTCAAAACAGTTACCTAGTTACTTCATTCCACAAAGCTGACTGAGGTCTTTATTGCCATCTTCCATGTGTGCAGTTTGCACCAACCCTTCTAACTAGGCACAATTAAGCAAGCACTGTTTGTGCAGTAACACAGAATAATAGACCACTTTCCTACTTAACTTTGGTTTCTGTCGTTCTTTGTTTCTGTGTATTGTTCATTTTCCCCCTTTGAAATGAAGTAGTTTTTTACCCAAGAATGCTCCATTTTATTTTGAATAATGTATTATTTGTGTGAGTGAAATGGAAGGTGTTGCGGCTAGTGTGATTTAGACTGAAGTGAAAGATAAATGTTGCTTCTAGTCTGTGCCAGCCAATAATTCATGTCTGTCTTGTGTCTGATGCTACAATTTATAATAATTTTTTAGTAGCTCAGACTAAACCTAGCCAACATTTTTAGCATTTTTGAAGGTAGTATTTATCGCCATATAAATGTCTGCTAAATTAACTTAAAAACATTTCTTCCTGGAGGCTGACCAAAATTCAGTAGAATCAATTGGATGGCTTAAGTAGGGGACAGTAGCTAGACCCCGTGCCTTGGTTTTCTACATCCCTGCAGTTTTCGTCACTGCCTCCTTCCTTTGTATTTCCCACCTAGGCAGTAGGCAAGTTGCCATAACCAGACTGTACCATGGAAAGCTTGCAGTCTCATTAGAGGGAGTAATTCCATCTGGTCTGGACTTTGGACCATATTAAACCAAGTCAACTTACCAGCATTTCAGTTGGCAGGTGTGAAATGGCTTGTTTAAGATCAAGAACCCTAAACTCTTAAAGGAAGTTTTGGTCAGTACTGTAGAGAATTCATTTTGATTCACTTTTTCTTCTTCTGTTTTTTTCTTATTTTTTTTAAAGTAGCCAAGATTTCGGCTCCCAAAGTATTCCTTGCTTCAAGCCTTTTTTGATTAAAAAAGGCATCCATTAGAATAAAAACCATCATGCCACAGAAAGCAAAATGCGCTCTGCCATTAGCTATGAAAAAACAAATGGTTTAGCAAATGCAAAATAATGTTCTAGATGCATCGCTGGATGAACACGGTTATTTTTTGTTAGCTGTTAAGAATAAGAGGTTATTGCCAAGTTTTTATTCTGGTATACTATATTAGTAAACTGAGGATGGAGTACTGCTACAATCATTTTCTTTTTAATTACAGCACTTCATTCATGAAGAAAAAGAGATCAAGTATAAAAACTGCAACAGCTGAGTTTATTTTAGTTGCGTTGTGTCTTCATTTCTAACCTACTTTCTTTCAATCAATCAGAATGTATGGTCACACAGATACAAGTATTTGGGTTTAATTATGTTTTGTATACTCTCACCAACTGACTTAAAAGGTATTGCTACCATGTGCTAGCTTTGGGCACTTTTACACATTTATTTCAATGTTAATAATCAGCGGCTCAGCACTTTTTTCGGGGTTGCTTTTAAACTTATTCATAGTAGTTTTATTTGAACACTTGGTTCTGGCTGTCTCAGTGACCTGTCTTAAAACAGCACATCTAAAAGTTTAAACTAGACTCATGTTTTATGATAAATTTACATGCATACAAGGATGAATTGTTTTTTTTAAAAAATGAGCTATATTGATACATAGCCATTGGATTTGTTTGAATGCCAGTGCAAATAAACAGCTGGCGTTCCTTCCTTTTAATCTGTACGACACTCCTAAAAGAAAGGCCTTTGTAGACATTTTACAAAAGAGTATGAAACATACCACCCAATGTTCTGTCTGTTTAGGTTGTTGAGCATTTTTGCACAACGTCATTAGGAGGCTGACACTGAATGCAGTCTTTGTCCACCCATATTTACATACATGCAAGAAAAGTATAAGATACTTTGCTGTAGCAAATTTTATGTAACAAAGATATATCGTCACATTAATAAATTTAAAGAAATCCTTTGTATGAAAATGTTAAAATCTTTTGTATTTCATTTAGACCAAGGACATGCTGCTGTATGCTAGCTGTATGCGATAAATTCTACAGTAACTTTGTTGTCGTTTATGAACTTTAAAAGATTTTAATAAATGTTGAAGATCACAATTTGATTCTGTTATGATTTTAATTTTTAATCATTACATTTGTAGTTCTAGGAAGGTTCAAAGATTTTTCTGTTCTGTAAAATACTGTAATCATTCATCTTGCGTGTACAATAAGACAAAAGTCTAGGAAATTGGTTCTGACGTGTCTGTCTGATATCCAGATTAAATTCTACACGGGCATAAGTGGAAAAGTCATCATAATGCCATGATATTATGCTATTTTTTAATTTTATGAAAATCCTGTTAGAAAGTAAAACACTTTTCCAATATGGCATAATAGACTTCAGTATGGAAATGAGATTCTATTTTGGAAAAGGAGGGGAAGTGTGCAATTTCCAAGGCATTAGTGAGTACATTTGACAATGTGAGTATTATACAACCCTCTCATTTAAACACAGTCATGAAATATAACTACAGAATATTATGTTACCTGTATTTAATTTGAAAAATCCTTTTCACAATATGGAAAAATTGTATATCTATGACAGTAGAAGCTTGTTAATTTTACACATTTGAGGAATTAAGTGTTGAACTATATGGTATATTTTAATTGTACTCTAGTTGTATGTAACTTTCATTTCCAACATAAAGGATTGTATCTCATTAAGTAAATTGCTTTTTTTATTATCTTGTCAGTTGCATTAAAACCCTTATTTTTAAATCCTTTAAAGTATTTTACTAATTTTTGCAAATAATTAGATGTTTTTAAGTGCTGCAATAGTGTGCAATAGTAAACATTTATATACAGAAGTGCAAATTAAATTATGTACAACACTTGTGCTGCTTCTTTGTGAATCAGAATGTTGTATGATGACAGTTGTTGCACCTCCCCGCATGTGAGCAGGGTTTGAGAGCAAGAGGAAAAGGTTGTGAAACCTACTTGACATATGAGTTGGGGCACAGTAAGCTTTACACTAACTAGGGTGTCTGGAGAAGGTGATGTGTAGAACATTAAAGGCACTATGAGAAGTCTTGGACTTCTTAGACAATCAAAAGCAAGCAAGGTGATCATTAGCTTCAGTATTGTTTGTCTTCATTTTATTTTCATTCAGACTCAATGCTTTTTATTAAAGATAATTGCCTGTTTTTAAACTGTCTGCAGATCCCGCTGTAAAAACTTTGTGCTGTGTCTCATTGTGCTGTGAAACAACTGATAGAAGTAAAGACTGTTCATGGTCTTGGCATTGTCTGTCTTAAGGCTTTTTCTGCAAGTGGTGTTTGGAGAGGCTTTGGTGCCTGCTCTGTAATGCAGCTCCTCCCCTTCCCACTGTCTGAGCCGAGCTGTGGCCTCTGTGCTTCTGCTGCTGTGCGCCTGCGCTCTTGTGTTCTTGGTTTCCTGGTACCACTGCTACATTACATTTTAAAGACCTTTGTACTTTTTCTAAAGCTCAGCTAAAAAACCTGTGAAAATACTGTCTTCTGCTTTTACTACAGCTCCTAAACAAGCACAGCATGCTGAGCCACAGATTTGAAGGTGTCATTCAAATCTGTTCTGATTTCCTACATAAGGAGGACTTATCCCAGATCAGAATTGAAGAACCATTCCATAAGAAATGGGTAAAAAACCAATTCCATTCTCTAGCTGAGGTGCATATAGCTGATCTGGATCTATTTGATGATATTAAAAAAAAAAAAAGAGAGAGTTTGACCACCACAGTTTTACAAGTGTGGGTCTTGCATTCATTTTAAAAATGTTTTTCATGGAAAGGTATTTTCATGAGGTATTGACTGATTTAAGTCCTTTAACAGAAAGGTAAAATATGAGCCCCTAGCTTCAAGCTGGGCAGTAAAAGGGTTAGAACTTCACAAGGATGTCTAAATGCCTTATAGATAGTAAATGTTTGTCATCTTACATAGGGATTATATGAAGTTTTGGATTTTTTTAGAAGTGTAAGATGGGTACCTAGAGGCAAGACAGGATCTCATGATATTTTCCCTTTCTAACTTCTGAATTTGATGATGAATAAAAGTATGAATTAAATCTGAGATCTAGTCACATTTTTACCTCTTTTTATTGTTTGGATTTGGGAAGGGGTATCGTATGACAAAAAGGGATGCCTGAAGGAACTTTGCATATACTGAAAATGTATTTTATTTTTATAATTGACTAGTACAAAGAGTGTAGTCCCTCAGAGGGATAAAAGCAGCTTGAGGTTTCTATGACATCATTAGGATCAGTTCCCACCAGTGTTTCAAAGCCAGTAAAAATTCTTTAGAATCCTTACAGCTTCATTGTGCTGTTCTCTCCCTTGGAGGGTCAAGTACCACTGTCTTTGCAAAAACATATTCCTAAGAATTGTGTGTGTATGGCTCTTTGCTTTGAAGCTTTAAAGAAACATAGTTGTGGTGTTCATTGATATGAGCTGCTGTCAGTGAAGCACGAATGGAAGAGCAAGTGACAAACTTGCACATTTCTTACTGCTGCTAAGCTCACAGGTCTGGCCTGTGATGGAACACAGTGGCAACACAGTTGTCTGATGGCAAGGCTGCAGCACAAAAACTCTTCAGGATGAAAGGTTGGAGTTTGAGGAAGGAGGTCAGTGATCTGTTCCATCTGTATGCAATGACAGTAACAGGTGTTTTCCTTTGCTGGGAGGTTGTTATCAGAGACTTCTTCCTTTGCCTTTGCTTCCAAGGTGCTGTGGATGATCAGAGAGGACACAGCTGTAGCTATGTTGACACAAACGGAGCAAGGTCTCAGCAGCCTGGCAAGCAGTGTGGTACATTCTGAGTGTGTTCAGTAAGTTCCAGGAAAAATTACTGCTGACTAGGGCAAAAAAGAGAAAATTGGAGTGCTGGAAAGGCTTGGTTAACTGAAATTCTTCCCCCACCAAGGTAATTTGATTCAATTGAAGAAAAAAAAAATATATCCAAGACCTCTCTTTGATTTAGTGGTGTAGTTATGCCTCGGTCTACACAGCAATATCACAAAAGTATTGCTCTTTAATTTGTATCTACATTGCTACTTTGAATGTGTGTGTAGTTATCTAAATTACAGTTCAACAAAATGAATGCTTGATTGGGATGTCCTTTCACTTTCTCCTGTCTTTGCCATCCTTCTACTTGATGCTTTCATGAACTGGGGATCTGAGTGTCAGGACTCTGTTAGTGAGAGGTAACAACCTGGATAAGTAAAACATGATTCACCCATCTCTAGGCATGTTAATTCAGGTTAAGCAACCAATATGTAATCCTTTTATGAATGCCCAGTGTTTATCAAGTATCTGTTTTCAACTGCCCCCCTAAAAAAAGGCACTGTGTGTCCTCAGTTAATACATTGTCTTTATTTCCCTTTTTCTCTGGCCATATTGGGAAGTGGCATTCTCTGGCATTGGGAAGTGGGCATCCGGCAGGCTTGCTTACCAGTGGAAAAACTAAGAGAGGAACTGAGCAGGCAGCCTTAGTAAAAAAATCCCATTGGGGCAGAAAGAGGATTACAGTGGCAGAACATGTGATGTAACGTGCATGTGGTGATACAGTTTGTTAGTGCAGGCACATGAATTCATCTCCAGAGTGGTTCTGCTTCCACAGAACCACTGCAGAGAGCCACCTCCCAAGGCCACAGCACCCACAGCTCATGGATTCTGGAAAGGAATTTCGAGCAGGACTGAGTTTGCTGTAAGGGATGTTTCCTGCCAAGATAAGTATTGCAGGGAATGCTGGGAGGAAAATAACTCCCTAAAGTCTCATAAACTTATTTAGTCTTTCTTAAAGCCACTCAAGGAAACTTGAAATATCAGCACAAATTCTTTCTCACTTGGGATTTGTACAACTCAAACCTCTGCTTTAGGGCATACCTAGTATTGTGTCTGAAGTTATTAAACTCGTCTTCATTCTGCTACTACATATTGACTAACAGAACTCAACTCTGACTTTTCTTGAAGTTTTTTTTAATGTTTCAGGTTACTGCAAAATCCTGTCAACTCAAACCATGAAAGGAGATGATCTTTAAGGTCCCTTCCAACCCAAAGTATTCTATGATTGCATCTTCAGTTTTCCATAACCAGCTGTTCTAGTTACATTTATTTGCCAGTAGATGTCACATTTACATGGTGTGGAATGCTGTGTAAGAAATGTCAGCTGCAGAGCACAGTAAGAACAAGAGACTTGGAAAGTATTTAAGAGCAATAGGGAATGAAAAATTTAGATTGTACCAGTCACATAATATGTCAGGGAATAATACATGCAATACCAACCATGACTATTTGTTCTTTGTGTATTAGTAGATTTTGCCTTTAAATCCTTTTTGAGTTAATAGTTGCAATATTTTTTACTGGTTTTCAGATCTTGAGCAAAAAAGGAGATTTTGACACTAATTTGAACAAAACTATTTTTTTGTAATATGTATTATTGCATGAACTATATAAAAATTTCACTAAAAATCCCTGATTGATAGTTCCTATTTCCATTTGAAGCCAGAACCAGAGGTGAGTGTCTGTACTAATAGCCCACAATCACATTTCTATTTTATGTGCAATTGAAATTTCAGAAATAGACAGTTCTTAACCAAAGATGGTCACCAATAAAAATTGAAAAGTATTCCTATGCTGATTTGTTAAGTAAATAGTATTTATAGTAGAGTGGATATAAACTTTTGAGTTGGATGGTAATCAAATTTAGACATATCTCTACTAATTATGTTTACAGGCAAAAGAACAATGTTTATATTTTTCTGAATTATGTGATCACCAGAGCAGTTGGAGAACAAGTTACAACAAATGTGCTCTTGAGAGCACCCATGATCAGAGCCTCATCAACCAATTTAAGAGCTGAGTAAGTTTTTAAATTATCAGTTTAACTGTTACAATCTTAACCCAGAACTGTTGAATGTCATGTCTGCTCATGTTCAGATGCATCTGGGTTTGGTTTATATCAAAGGAGAGAGTAGAGGGGAAAACAGGGTCATCCAATGTGTGACTGGAACATTTGCCCCCCTGTGGCAGAGCTTCCTTTCTTGCAGTCTGTTCTGGCAACCACTGTCCTACCAAAGCAAAGTGTGCATGCTTTGAGCTTGCACATTGATGCACAAATCATAGGGATGCCATTCCTTCTGGTCTGCTCACAGTTCAGTGCCTAAGAGCAGACAGAGCACCTGTAAGTCCCCCCAGCAGAGCCAGTGAGTGAGACCCTTCCCTGGGTCTGGGGTGCTTTCAGAGGGCTGAGGAGCAGCATCCTGCAGGGCTGAGCAAAGGATGAAATGCCAGACTCTGGCCTTCCACACCTGGCATCATTTCTGGCAGCTACACCAAAATAACAACATGGAGAGAAGATGCCAGTATTTGCTGAGACATGGTCGCTTTACAAATCTTAAAAATCTGGATATTTCTGACAGTCAGTTCTTCACTCCCAGGAGAAGAGCTTCCCAGCAAAGTGGGGGAAAAAAACTAGCACTAATTTTTCAATGTATTGTTTGAAATATAGCTGAGATTTCTGCTTGTGTTTTGTTGACACATTTCTGTCTGTAACTGTTTTTCTGAGTGCATCACCATGTTCTGCTTTTTCATTTGCCTCACTTCCTGCAACCAAGTGCTACATTTTAGATTTCCCAGAGAGGTAGTAGCTATCTCACTGAGATGTCTGAGCCATGTTTATACAAAGTGTTTTTATCATGCTGGATTCCCTTTAACAGTGTTGGTATTTCATATTAATGCTTTTTATAAGCTTCTTGCTACATTATTACAAGCTGGGCAAATATGTGGCAGGTATTACCACTAGTATGAGCACAATGAGCTGTGTTTTATACAGCGATTTTTTAAAATGAAGTATAAGCTTTAAAATAACAAAGGTTTAAGTCTAGACAGAAGCTTTATTAAATACGAGCAACTACTACAATAAGGAGTTGCATAACAAAATAAGTAGGGCAGGAAATTCTCAGTGAAGTGGATATAATTCAGGTGCAGGAAGATTTATTTAAGCAATTCAGTCTTGGAAAAAAAGAGGAAGCAAAAGCATAAAGGTGTCACTGGCCTTGCATTCTAGTTAGCTACTGTACACATTCATTTTTAGGCTGTATGAAGAGAGTGCAACTTTAGTCATCTTACTGGAGATTCATATGATTATGAGAAAAAGGTCAGGTAATGCATATTGTATCCAAATTACCTTAGGATACTAAAGCAAAGGTTTCGGGGGCTCCCCAGCAGGACAGAAGCCAGATCTTTGCCCCTGCCTGGTCAGTGAGTCTGAGCAGTGCTGCTTCCCTCAGACTGGCAGCCAGGAGCTGTCACTGATCCAGCGCTGGGCACCTGCAGAGCCCCCAGCCTGGCAGCCAGAGCTTTCACAGGAGGTTGTGCACATCTACAGACCCTGTTCTTTACCTTGTGGGAGAGCACCCTGGGAACTGCAGGGAAGGTAAATTCAGGCCCCCTGCCTGCTGTGCTCTGATTTTGTGTTTAATGCATACTGTAACACAACTGCCTCCAAAATGAATGCCAGGCTGGTACCAAGTCACTGCTGCATTCTGGCTGTGGGTTTTCTGCCTCCCTTCCCTCCTCACTTGCTTAACACCATTGTGATCTTTATGCTTTTGTCTAGGCTTTATGCAGAACTTCAGAGCAACATGACAATACCCAGCCATGCAGAGCACCTTGCAGGCCAGAAGGGGACTGTGAAGAAGACACAGCATGGTTTTTGGAGGACCTTCCTGGCCAAGACAGGAATTGAAGAGAAGCACTTCATTGCTGGACTCCATGGGCTGGGAACTGTCTCTCATTTCTCTGTGGAGTGCTGAAGTAGGGAAGGGACAGCAGGACAACAGGTATTAAGTTGTTGATACTGTGGAGAAAGGTAGGTGGCAAAATTCCATTCAAGCAAACTAGAAATACTAAGGGCAGGGATGGAAAAGACCTTCAGTGAGGAATGACAGTTTTCTGAAAGTAAAGTGCTGAAAAGGTGCAACTGGACCAGTAATGGGGATTTTTCCTCTTTCTGGATAGATAGGTAGGAGCTGGGAGAAACTGTGGAGAAGACCCTTAGTTACTTTACAGTGCAAGGATGTCTCAAATCATCAGTACCATCTAGGTGTGATAAAAACGTAGTGTGGGGTAAGGGGCCATTCAGAGCACACTGGAAGGGGAGAAGGTACTGCCAAGACCCTACTGCAAGCCCAGGGTGCAGCTCCAAATGTCCTCTCCTGGAAGGTGAATGTACAGAAAGGAGAAATGGAAACAAGATCAGAAAATGCAGACCACAAAAGGGCTGTGGTCATTCAGATGTTTGAGTCTATATAAGAATGTAAATACCAGAGAAACAGAGAAGTCAAATATTACACTAAACAATATTAAACTAAAGATTATTACTACAGGAACAAACAGGTATAAACTGTTTCTATATTTTTTAAATTGTAGATTGAAATTTCTTAATCCTCTGCAAAGAGGAGCTGGACAGAGCCTTTCTACAGGGCAGAGTGGGGTGAGATTCCCCATGGGCCCCAAGGCAGTGCTGGGTGTGCTTGTGTGAAGGCTTGGCTGTGATGCCAGGAGATCAAGCCCCATGGCCTGGATGGTTCCTTTCCAGTCTTGTATTTCTAGGAGGGAAATTATGCAAAAGGGATTTTTAGACTGTTGTTAGTAATTGACGGGACATAGCTATACATTTATTCAGTTTGCTGAGCAAACTGGCGTATTACACCCATGTCACTTCCATAGTAATGACAAAAGTTACTTAGAAACAGCCTGTGCCCCCATTGGATTCCCATGCTGCCAGTGCTGGGCATTATATGGACTTGATGATTTTTTGGCCACCAGCCACATCTGGATGAAATCTCTTGCTGCTCACAATGAGCAGCAGGAACCACAAATGATCGCGGCCAGCACAGAAATGTCTCCCTGAAAACCCAGAGGAGAAGCAAGCACCTTCCAGCGCTTGTTCCACGCTGCGGTTCAGGTCCCGGCGGCAGCAGCAGCTCCCAGAGCCGGGGCCGTGAGGGGAAGGCGCGGCCCCCGCGGGACTACAACTCCCAGCAGCCCCCGCGGCGCCGGCGGCTCGCGGCCTGCATGGCGTCTGCTGCTGAGGGCGCAGGGCTCCCCGAGGGCCCCGAGGGCGCTGAATCATTCGGTCGTTGTTGGCAAAGAAATACGTGTTTAACACGGGGCTAGATCCATTCTACTCTGTATAATGCCACCTTATTGAGAGGGGTTTCCCCTCGATTTCCTGTGTTACTTTCTCACTCAGCTTCCCCAATGGTTTTTTTACCCAGGGCACTGAAAAGAAGGTTCCGAGGGCTTTATTTAGCCCTAGGGAGCTGAAATTCATTACCCTCTGCACAGCTCGCAGGGTGCTACGCTCTCCTTTTGCCACATGTGCCGAGCATTTTGTCTTCTACTCTTTAACTGCCAGGGACAAAACAAAAGGATAGGAAGGATTTGCAGTAGGAAACTGACATTTTTCAATACCCTGAAAACAGGGTCCACTGGTGTCCAATACCTGCACTGACCTTTGCATGTTTCCCCTCATGTGATAGCAGAAGTTCAGACACACACACAGGACTGACCCCTTGACCTGGATCTACCAACCCTGGTCTCACTTGGTTCCCTGCATGGCTTGGATACTTTTTCTTTTTGGCCATAAGTGGGATGCAAATAGTCAAACAAAAGGCTAATTCACTTCTCTGCTTTATCTCCCTCCAGACATAATTTCATTATAATTAAATTACCTTACCCCAATGAATGAAAATACAAGCCACAGATCATATTCCATGCTGAATTTTTCCATAACCCATTTCCTTAAAATTCCTCTCTTTGCTGTTCAAGGTCCTCTAGAAGGAATGCATGAATCGTGTGAGCCTCACTTCAAATACTCAAAGGATTAACTGAAGAACATGATGAAAGGGAGAGTGTGAGTAAAATAGCTCGTTTATATTTGTATCCTCAAATGTCAGTTCATTACCAAAGTTAGAAACCAGCTGATGCAGAAAACTCATTATGGCTTCATTTAGAATGTTGATTTCTTTAGCGACAGAAAAGAATTGCCTTGCTTGGCTAACTTGTCCAACACAAATATGCCACGTTTTACAGTACACTTTGGGATGGGAAGTAAAGAGGGTTTTGTTTAGGGCACTGTACGCTTAATCCTCTATTTTGTTTATCTGCATTTATTTAAATCCCAAAGCTGTGAGGACTGTTACTGCCCTCTGTTCTCAATGCTTCTGTCGATATTTGAGTGCCATTACTTGCAAAGCTCCTGCAAGCTCTGGTTATTTATCTGACAGCACATAAGTAAGACAAAATGAAGTGGTTTGGGAAGTTGTGTCCACAGTCCTTTGCCCAAAAGCCCACTTTGCTGGTAATTTTAGTGCTTGTAAGTGTGCCCAGGTAGCAGTTAGGTGACCTGGGTCTCCACACAGTCAGGGTGCAATAAGCTTTGTCTGGGAGTGAGATGGATGCAAAATGCCTGGGACAGCCCCAGGTGCCCACTCTGGTGGCTGAGCAAGCTCTGTCTGTGCCAGCTGGGCACTCGTGTCAGAGCCCTGCAGAAATCAGGCCAAAGTCACCAGTAGGTTCTGTGCAAATCCCCAGGTAATTTGTAATGCCCCCCTTGCCTTGCAGCAAAGAGCAGGCGTGTAATTCGAGTGGCTTGACTCAGAAGGAAATTTTTCAAGTAAAACATCCCATAAATTTGAAGTAACCCAGCCTGTTATGGATAATCAAAAGGTCACGGCACCTGATTAGTGGCTGGGATGCAGCCCTGGCTACAAAGCCCGTGTGTGGGGAAACAGGGTGTGTTGATAGTCCTTGCTTGATTTCCCTTGCACTGACAGTGCATCTAGGTAATGCCTATATGCCATTAGAAAACATCAGCAATCAAGAAATACTGAAGAGATAAAAAAATAGTGTAAAAAGAAAAAAAAGAAGTGTTGTTGCCAGAAAAACTTGACAACTTTTGTATTAAACTCTGTGGGTGAGATTTTATTGCCAGTGGGACACTTAGTAATTTGGAAGCTCTTTGAGTTGATTCTTTCTGTACAATAAATCCCGTGGGTATGGTCTCCTTGTGAAATAAAGTCTGGAGCTTAGACGAGTGAGGTCTGCAGACTCAGTGCCTCCATCTCCTCTCTTTCCCCGGTGCCGGCGGTGGCACGGTGGGGGTGACTCGGTTGTGCTGCCCTTGGTCACTCCTCTTTCTCATCACCCCGAGCCTGCAGCTGCAGGAGTTCCACAGAAAACCAAGTGTTTGCTACTCACATACGTGTTGACGAACTCATTCTAGGAATGAATTTTTGTAACTTTATCAATCTGCCAACATCTGGCGACTCCTACTTCGTATCTTGTATAAAATTTCTTCGGCTTGGTACTGCATCCTTCAACAACTAGGGATTTGTTCCCGTTACCTGTAACACCCCGCTTGTTAGGAGGAGCAGAAATGTCCACAAGGAGGCCCCAAGAACCTCAAGTCAAGAACCGAGCTCCGATCGTTGCTCTCCGGCCGTGTGCCGCCGGCAGGTCCGTGCGCGCCCATAGCGGCCCCGGCGCTGCCCGCGGCTCCCCAGCAGGTAAGCGCTGTCGGGGTCAGCCGCTCGGCGGAGGCGCCGCTCCGTGCCCGCCCCGCTGCCCTCCCCAGCCCGACGGGCCCCGGGTGCCCTCCCCGCCGGGCGGGGGTCCCGCGGCGCGGCGCCTTTAACGCGGCGGCCATGACGCGGGCGGTCCGTGTGTGGCGGGCGCGTCACGGGGCCGGGCGGGGCCGCTCCCGGTGTCACTCGGAGCCGCCGCGGAGCGCCCGCTGCCGCCGGGGGGCGGGGGCCGCGGGCTCCGCCGCTCCGCAGCAGCCGGTAGTCATGCGCCGGTTTAGTTGCTCGTAGGTAGGTTTTTCTGCCTTGCTTCCCTCGCCCCCAGCCAGGACTGACAATGTGGTGCAGTGCGAGCGGGTGCCCGAGAGATGCTGAACGCGTGTGCCAGCCCCGGCGCAGCCGCGGGAAGCGGAGCCCCGGGAGCCCCCGCCGCCCGGGCCCGCGGGCTCCGCGGGAGTGCCCGCCCTGAGCCCGGGGGCTGCGGGCCGTGCGCGGCCGCGGCGCGGGGCGTTCCGCAGGTAGGCTGGTGCGGGTGTCGTCTGCAGTCATCTCAGGTGAACCGAGAAGTGATTTCAGGGAATTCGTGGAGTTGTTTGGTCAGCGGTGCAGGAAGAAGCATCTTTTCGATTAGTTTGTTACTGTGTTCTTGGTGCTTTACGCGCTTCTACGTGTATAATAAAGGGTCGTCTTCTTTTTTTCCTTTTTTTCCTTTTTTTCCCCCACAGCAATATTAATTGCTTTTCTCTATTTTTGCAAAGTTTTAGCTGAAGAGCACGATTTCCCTATTCTGTATCCCAGAGCTTTGAGACATTTCACTGGCATCCATTAATGCTACAGCAAGAACATCCTGAGTCCTTGGTCCGTTCTCTGGTGCTTTCTGAAATAGAAATGGCTTACTTGAGGACAGAAAGGAAAGGCTTGGGTTATTTCTGCATGTTCCGTGGGGTGATGGAAAAGTACTCCAGCGTGCTGCAAGGAAGGAAACAAATTGGATTTTCTCCTGTGCCCTTCATGTGCTCCTTTCCTTTTGGAGTTCAGTGTAGCATACCTATAGAGAAGCTGCTCTAGTGCAGGAAGGGAGGTCTTGATTTAGGCCTCAGGAGTTTGGGGCTCAATTAGTAACTCTGCTTACCAGCTTTATTTGTACAATGGGCATAAGTGACATGCTCATCTGTATTCAAGTCCACATTTGTAAAATAAGGCTATGGATTTCCAAATCTTTCTAAAGATCTTCCATCTGTTTGGATCCTCTGTATCACAGGATGACTGAAGACCCATCAAGCTCTTGATACACAGCTATATATGCACATCAATCTCCATGAATTTGAATACATACAGTTTGATCAAAATTTTAACACTTGTGAAAAGGATTAAATGTAGTATTACTTTCCTTGATTTTCAGGCAAGAATTATTTCTTGTGTTTGAAGCACAGATCAACTTTCTTTTCTAGTTCATTAGCTACTATCAGCTTTGCCAGGCTTCCAGGGAAATCAGTCTTTGACAGCACTGTTGCTCTCAAGTGGAAATATGCATGTGTCCCTGTAGAATGCTTGTTTCGTTACGTTACGCTGCACTGGTCATACTACCAGTTATTAAACACAGCTTTTTTTTTCCTCCCTATCAATCAGTTGCTGAAGTAAAACTTCTATCCTCCCCATGCTAACTGTTGACATGGAAAACAAGGAAAATGGCTCTCTGGATGTCAAAAAGTAAGTGTTTCTTTTACATAAACAGCACATGGATTTTGAATGTAGTTTTCCTTTGAACTAATGTGGTTGGCAACAGTGCCCATCTCCATCTTTGCGCATTTCAAATCCTCCCTATTCTTAATGACTTCTGTTGTATTTCAGCTTTGAAATAGAAGAGTCCAGGGCACTGAGCTGATTAAAAGTGTTATGTGGTAGGACTGTACAGCAATGAAGAGATGTAGAGGATAGTAACTTAAGTTAGGAGTACGTTTTTTCTTTTCCTCTCAACCAGACACTAAAGCAAGTGGTAGCACTGTAGCCAATACTGTGCCTCTGCTCACCTGTCTGTCAGTGGCTTTTGCAGAACCAGTGCCTAATGGGAGAAGTGTCCTGTGTGGAAGTTACCTCTCTGTGCCCTTCTCTGCTGACAGCCCACCTGTCTGGGGCTGAGTAGTAGCAGGATATCACTTAGGTGTCAGTTCCCTTCTGAAACAGATACTTTAAGCTGTTTATTGGAGAAGCCTGAAGTTGCTGGGGTGTTATTTCAGACCTAGAGGAGGAATAAGGCACAGACATGGTGTGTACTGCTCTACCGCTTTCTTTTGTGTGGTAAACTACAGGCTAAGGCATAGAAGTTTTTTGTAAGCATTTATTTAAGGTCAGAAATTCTTTAATTAGGACTAGCAATTCTGAATGACATTATGGTCTGAGAAGTGAAATTCTGTGTGGAAAAATCTGGCCTTGCTGCTTTAGGATTACAGAAGCCATGGTGAGAGAGATGTACACATATGTGTATATATTAAAGGAAAAAAAATACCATAAGGAAAGATACTAGAGTAAGCTCTTAGTCTGTTCTGTCAAGCTGCAACACTTTGTGCAGCTGCACCTCATTATTCTCTTTCAGATCTCTCTTACATAAGCTGTCCAAGAAAACGTGACAATGCATAGGCTACCAGGCACTAGAGTAAGGTAAATAATAATGGTCACTTCAGGCTACTGATAAAACACCTGATTATCAAAAGCATCAAAAGATCTGATGGCAGCCATTAAAATCAGCATCCTCCCCCTTCACTTGAGATGCTGGCTACACCACACCAACATAAAGAGCATTTTCCTATTCAGTGACTATGAATAATTATTGTGTGTCCCTTAGAAACCACTTTCCCTTTGGCAGGCTGGTTTCTACAATGAGCACTCTGGGGTGGGAGGAGAAAGGAGACAGTCAAAGCAGGGACAGTTTATGTTTAATCATTTTCCCCAAGGCTTGGCTGATAAAGACTCAACCACTGATTGCTAAGGTGGCCTTTTAGAGTGGATGGAAATCGTATTTAAACTGTGGGGCTGTGGTTTCTAGATGGATGTATATTGTATGTATGTGGGCATATCTACAAAGGAAGTATTTGACACTTTCTTGAAGTGCCTATAAATAAGCTGGATAAAATCTGTTTGTTCTCAGCTATATCCTTTCAGACCTTGCTGCTTCTGCCACATGATGGCAATAAAGGCTCAGGGACAGTGGTGAAAAACAGACAAGCCTAATTTTTATTCATTGTTAGTGCATCTAGCATCCAGTTTCAAAGCCTAAAATGCCAGTCCTCGTAAGATTTGAAAGCATCCAGGATGTGAGGCATAAGCCAGTGTATGGCTAAGCCATGGATATTATATATTCCCTTGTCTTGACTAAAGGATAGAGCCATGTCAGCAGCAGTGTGAGGAGGAGACTAACAAAGTCCACAAGCAGAATGAACATCTGTGTGGGTAGATGGGTTAAAATCCAGCCAGCCTTCAGCAGTCTGCCTCATGCCTTCCAGTCTTCTGCAGCTGTAGTGTAGCTGTGGAAATTGGCTCCACTTGAGGTCCAGCATGATGCTATTCCTTGAGGCAGGAACTTGCAATTAATTCCTGTGATTAATTAATGACTGAGGTAGAGCCCCTGAAGTCACTGCAGTTGAGCCCTGGATGGGGCTGGACCTGGACCAAGCTGCAGCTCCCTAGTGATAAAAGAGGAGCTACAAGAAAAACTAAAGCACTTGAGCTGAGATAAAAAATTGTGAAGGAGGGTTTGGGGCCATATTTAATTTGAAATTAAAGTGTTTGGAGAAGTAAGCAAATTACAGTTAGGTGATATTTTTACACACTGAACCTTTTATTTGCTGTTTAAGAAGGGTTAAATTCA
Source organism: Agelaius tricolor (assembly GCF_023055355.1). Taxonomy (NCBI): domain Eukaryota; kingdom Metazoa; phylum Chordata; class Aves; order Passeriformes; family Icteridae; genus Agelaius; species Agelaius tricolor. The sequence continues at coordinate 17,055,445 of NW_027269271.1, read as the reverse complement.
ATTTGTTTTTTTTTAACTGAGTGGTTGGCATTTTGTTTATTTTTTTTAGTAAAAATGAGTAATTGAAAGTGACAGTCTGTGTCTTAAGGAAAATGCAAAGATTTAAATATAATTCCTCTAATGCTGCTTTTATAAATACATGCAGATTTTGTGTGGCAGTTTTCACATTTTACTTCTTAAGCCTCAGAATGTGCACAACACCAAAATATCTTATTTGAAAGGAATTCTTTGATTTAAAAAAAAAACACAAGAAAAAAGTGCAGTTCTGATAAGGCCATGTAGTCTCATTTTCAATTTTGCTGAGTGTTGCTTTCTGTGTAATCACAATCAGTGAAGCAATTCATGAAGTAAGTCATCATGTGATGAGCAAAAGTAAGAAACTGTTCCTCATTCCTCAGAGATCTGTGATAAATGAAAGAAACTGCTTTTAGAAGGCCCAGTGTAACACAGGCTGCAGATGGTCCCTGTGGTCAGATTTCGTTGCCATATTGACAGACACATTTCAAGAGTTTGGGGACATGCAAAAATCATTTTTTCCATGAGTCCTCCTTCCCAGGACTCAGATAGTTGTAGAAATAAGGATGTTATAGAAATGGCGATGGGAGGCACTCTATGTATAGATTGCATTTGGCTGCTTTGAAAAATGGTGTGCCCTTGCTTCACCCAGTTATTTTGCTGAAAAACATACAAGTCTAGGCAAGGCAGAGATGCTGATAGTTGGAAAAGAAAAAATTGAAGGACAGAACAAAAATATTGTCAGGAGAGTATAATCTGTGTTTCTTTTCCAGCTGGTGCTGTTGAAATCAATGTCCTGCCTCTAAGCTTCAGACCAGAACATGGACAGGATTCTGACACCTGCCCTAATCTGTACATTTTCAATATTGCTTCATTAGCATTATGGTTAAGCAAGTATAATGATGGGAAATATTTGGCATGAACTTCAGGACTTCTGGTTGAGGAAACATGTTAAAGAAGCTCTTTCTTTGATATCTTGCTCTTCATCCTCATAAATTGCAGTAGAAAAGGCAGTCAAGCTCACTGTGTTGTTTTTTTTTACTAAAAATTTTCAGATACACCAGCCTTATCTTTGTGACAGGGTGATTGTAGTTTGAGGAAAAGAAATGCAGGATAAGGATGATAATAATATGAATATTTTGTAGAAAACAATTCCTGAGGTTAATCACAGAAGGAATTAATTGTGATTGTGTTTAACAGATGTTTTCTCAGATGCACAGCTATTTAAAAAGTCCATAGATTTGTCCAAAGATGAGTCTAACGACAGTTTTGGGAAATTTTCTATATTGAGAATTAGTTCAATCATTTGGTGCCTCTGTTTTGGTTGAGAAGTTCTGTTTGTTTGTAATTGATTTGTTATTGTTTTGCAAGGTAAAGATGCCTACCAGTAATTTCTACCCACATTACAAGGACAGTCTCATCTGTGTAAAGAATAATCCACATATAATTCTTTAAGTACTTGGTGTAGCTGAAAGCACGCTGCAGGAATTTGGCAGGAAAGGCAGGAATTTGGTACCCCAGGTATGGCAGTTCTCATTCTCCAACAGCAAAGACAGCACACTTGTGTGAAGATCCTAACTGATTACTTTGGCTGATGTGAAGATTCATATACTTTCTTCTTTTCTGAAAGGAGAGGGGTCTCAGTTTTCCCCAGCATCAGGTGGAATGTGAAAGAACAGGAGACACTGTTCTGTATTGGAGTGGGGGAGATGTATCAAAGAACACTTTTCCTGCAGAAACAAGGAAGGAGGGGGACATACATGAGGTGTGCACAAAGCAGCAGCAGATGTTCTGCACACCTTTAGTGATTACTTGTCTGCATTTGCACTTTGCAGTTCACTAGAGAATGGGAGACCTCTGGATCCTGCTGACTGGGCTGTTACTGATGTTGTGAATTATTTCAGAACAGCTGGATTTGAAGAACAAGCCAGTGCTTTTCAGGAACAGGTAAATCTGTTAGCAAACACCTTTTGACTGCCACCAGTTTCTCACATCGCAAATTTTTGCTGTGAGCCTGGTTATATACTGTAAAATGGGAGAGAAAATCCCACATTAATGGTGGGATTTGAGTCTGTTATTGGGTGACAATGCATGGGACTGTGATCTCTGAGTAATGTAATAATCTCTCTTGTTCTGCAAGCTGTGGATAATGAGTTGGAGTTTGTTTAAGATAGGATTCAGAAAGGTGAGAAATCTAAATAAATTTTCTGGCTTGAACTCAGTCTCCCTATACAACTCACTCCGTTTCACTGTCTTGTTATTTAAAATGTGAATGGTGTTTAAAATGTGAATTCCCTTTTTTCTTAGTGTACTGTGTAATTACACTCATGAGTATTTATAAAACCTGGGGCTTCTAAGCAACAATGTGAGTGTGAAGGCATAGGGTGACAAAGGGGCTGCTTTGTTGCACTGAACTTGGCAGTACAAGTGAATATGGAAAGGACAGATTGGCACTAAGTTGGCAGAGGAACAGCATGTTTGTAGGACTCAGTCTGAGAAAAGGTTGGGTCTTTGTTTCTGGGCCTTGTAACTGCTGATACTGATGGAAGGCTTCTTTTGGTAGATTAGGTCAGCAAAGAGCTTCAACAGTTGTAACTCACCTGCCAGCAGCTGGGGCTGTGTGTTAGTGGGGCAGACTTGGGAAGTCAGCTTGCTTGGCCTACAGCCCACCTGTTCCATAGAGAAGTAACTTACATCAGACTGGCTGTTCAGCACCTCCCCAGATAAGTCTGTAGGCTTGTGTGTGACTACCAGGAAATTAGTCACCCCCACTTGTAATTAGTTATCCAAATAGATGGCTCGACCTTCCAAGGTTCTGAGCTGGTGCAAGTTACTGGCAGCTTGGCAGGGAGACTGTCCATTGCCCATGAAACAACATCCTGCTTGGTCAGGGTAATGTTGCTGACCTTCAGCACCACGTCTGTGAATCCAATCTGATTGTAACTGATGCATATAACAAAGTATCTAAATTTAATTCTTTGTTCTTGAGGGTGAAAAGCCTGGTGTTGGGTGATTCTCTAGTAGGTTGCAGAGAAGGTTCTTTCTGCAGCTGCTGCTAATTTTTCAGAATTTGAAGATGAGTGAACAGGCTAAAAAGGAAAATGTTTGAGTGTGTCCATTCCTTAATACCAGCATCCATGTCACAAAAGCCCTGGAAATGTGGCTTAAAAACTATACAGGCAAAGTAATTGTGGTCTCTGGGAGTCTTTTCCTTATACTGACAGATACCTCTGGCTTCCATCAAATATTTTGACCTCTTTGCCTCACAGCTGACAATTATTGTCAATAATATTGAAATAATTACTACTGATTTTGCAGCAGAAAGGTGAGGCTGATTTCTGAGTTTTGGCAAATCAGTCTGCAACAGCAGCCTTATAGGCTTTATTAGTATTTTGCAGTGAGGATAAGTGGTTTCAGTGGGGTAACTGAGGACACTGCTGGGACAGCCATGTGCAGAAGTGTGGCTGTGATTCCACTGCCAACTTCACCTTATGCTAAAACCTTGGAAAGAGAGGCTGACAGCTGCCACCAGGATGTGGCCAGGAGCTGAGGGATGGATAATTGCAGCAGAAGTCATTGCCACTTCCTTCTTCCTCTCCATTAGCAGCATGAGGAGCAGCAAGTGCCTGGTTCTACGTGCCAGGTTTGCCAGCCTATTCCCTGTCTGCATCAAGAACAGCCCCATAAACAATCCTGTCCCTAACTTCTTATCAGTGGTGCTGTTCAGTTTCTTCTACACTGTCTGCTACCACTAACTTTCCCTGTGTTCTTGCAGTATTTTTGTCAGGATCTCCCAGGTATGGCAGTGCAGACAGGTTCATTTTGAACCCTTAGCCATCCTCTGTCTGTAGAGCACCAGGCATGCAGCTGCAATTCTGGCCATCTCTATTTTCCTCTGTCATTTGCAGTTGCCTGGGCCCCAGAAACCCAGTTTCATTGATCTACTGCCCTGAATATGTACTGGAAGAGGAATGAGATTGTAAGCAGTAAAGGAAAGTATTCAGTTTCACCTACAATACTGGGAAATTGTTTTCCACTGAACTGCTTCAGTAGGGGTAGCACAATGGTTTCCTTACAAAATATCCTTAGCCCAGAATGTAATCATGACATCTTTTATTACACTGAGCTTTTACACAGCAATAACTGGGTCCACACTTTCCTTTGATGAATCTGAATACATCTGGACTCACCTGAAACAAGTGGCTCAAAAGATCTTTAAGACCTGAATTTTTTGTACAATACTTTAAGGATAATTAGGAGACATTTTAAGGGCTGCAGAATGTTTTATTAACCTCTATTGTAAGTGCTGGTAAAAAGTGATGCTTGTATGATGATTATCTGTTATTCCTTCTTGGAGTTCCACTGATGTCAGCAAATCAAAAGAGCTCACTGATGAAAACAGATTCAGCTGAAGGATGTTGCCTAATAACAAAAATCCGTAACATCAGCAAGCAAATCAGACAAGCCAAGAAGTTGAGGACACAGGATACCTGAAGAGGGAGGAGTAGCAGTTGCAGGATGAGGGTGTGGACACTTTCAGAAAAATACAGCCTGCCACTTTGTGGTTGAGCTTTCTGTAGGAGCCCTGGAAGCACAAGGCACTCTGGCTCAGTCCAAGACTGAAGCTGTTTATAAGGTCTCAAGATGTGCTTGTGCTCTGACCTTTGTTATGGCCCATGTGGCTTCTTGAGCATTGTGTTGTGATAGCCAGATATGCCCAGGTGACCCAGTGCTGGTTTGCTGCCCTCACTGCAATGCCTTACCAGAAGGGAAACTGGGGTTTGACATCAGCTGGTGTCCTCTGCTGCTTTCTGGCAGAGCCACAGTAGGGAGGAGCACGTGAGTGTGCTGGCTTACTGTAAAACTTTGCATTTCTCAGTCACTTAGAGCAGAAGGGATCGTGGGGGGACTTGAAGCTTAACCAGTCCTTTGGTTGTTTGCTGAAGACAGTGTGATATTGGTGTTGAGGTCATCCTGGCACCTGAGGTCATCCTGGGGAATTATTGTTAGCTTTACTTGTGTAGAGAAGTTTCTCTGCAATTAACATTTAAAGACATACTGAGAGCTAGCATTGAAATTGCACCCTGAAAAAGTCCAGAAAATAGAGAAGTAGCGGAGAAGAGATCAGAGAAGTCACCAGAGCATACAAAATCTTACCTGGTGCAAAAAAAGGTGTGACTATTCTGCAGGATCAGGTAAATGTGGAAAACTTAAAGGAAGTGAAAGAGGTAAAGCTTACAATTCACACAAAGATATAAAACGCTTGAACTCTGAATATGTAATCACTCCTTCCTACACAGATGTGTTTAAAGAATCAGTTTTCTATTCAGTGGAAGTCTTAGTAGTTACCAGCATTTCTAGAAAACACAGGGAACCCTGTGGAAGAAGAAGGGAAAGGAATAGATGCTTTTTTCCTATTCTTGGAGTTTCTCCTATTCCAGGTACTGGATTTACTCCATTTGGATCCTACCAAGCTGGAGGCTGTTCTTCCTCCATAGCATCGTTGAACAGCAGCAGAAAAGGCAACTTCAGATCGGTCATAGCAATGAGCAAAACACTCACTGGTGTCAAAATTCCCACAGAAAGAATTGTGACGAATGGAAAAGAGAGGATAGAAACTGGTTTTTTCCATTAACATTCTCAACAGTAATTGGAAAGAGGCACCTGCTATAATTGGGTAAAAAGTTATTGGAAACTTTTTTTTCTTTTAGAATTACTGTTACTTTATGCTCCCCTGAGGGATTAGTAGTTGTATACATCTTGGGGATATTTTTTTAAAATGCCACTTTCAGCTGATCTTTGACTATGTTGTGGTTTGTCCATGTATTTTGCATTTATAAAATTTATCAAATTTTAAGAGAGATCCATCTTGACAAATTCCTGCTGAGCTCTAATAGAAGTCTTCTTTTCATGTTGCATTGTAATCAAGGATTGGATCTCTGATATTTCCAAGATAATAGAAGGGAGTGGAGAGATGTGGATTCTTTCTCTTCCATTTCGAGTTTAAAAATTATTTGGAGGAAGTTTTCAAGCATATGTCAAGGTTTTGAGATGGAAAACAGAAATCCAAAGCCTTCAGGATTTCTAACCTAAACAGGTCAGAAGGTCAAGGTCTGAGAGGAAAAAGAATCCCACCATATCTGTGATTTACAAGAGGTATTTTAAGCAGGAAAGTGTCGGGGCTGTTGAAACTTAAGCTGACAAGTTGCTGCTTTTCTCGTTTTCCCTTAAAAGTAGAGGAAGAGAAGTTCTCTCAGTGTGTCAAGCTCTAGTTAGGCCCTTCCAATATTTCTGATTGCAAGAGTCTTTTCCTTTTTTTCCCCCCACAGGATGCATGGGAAGGTTGGCCTTTTAAAGAAGGCACCTGAAGTTATTAGCAGATATTCACTAGTTTAAACTTGCATATTGCTGTCAATAGTAATTCTTCTGAAATGCACTTCATAAGCTGCATTCTTAGGAGTATCCTTCCCTAAATGGCTGATAATTAGGCATTCTTCACTTGTACCTATTAATTAGAAAAGGGTTTACAAGGAGAGAATTTTGAAATTAGGCTCATTTGGATTTTGTGCTTGACTAAATAGTATTTATGCCTTAGTCAGCACAGGTGAGCACTTGAAAAACAGACAGCAAGCAGAATTTAGCAGCTGTGAAGATGGTTTCAGGAAAATCAAGGCTACTATTTTCCTCAGTGATCCTCTATAGTAGTATTCCATTTGTTGCATGACTGTTCTCCTCTGTTAGATTTGTATATTTGTCTTTATCAATTCTTTAATTCTTCTTATAGGAAATTGATGGGAAATCATTACTGTTGATGACAAGAAATGATGTACTGACTGGACTTTCATTAAAACTGGGGCCTGCGCTGAAAATCTATGAATATCACGTAAAACCTCTACAGACACAACATCTAAAGAACAACTCTTTATAGCTAATTGTCTAATTGGGGTCATGCTGTGCCTCAAGGGAAAAATAAGCAATTTGGTTTCATGTGATGGAACTTTGTAAAGAGAGAATATATCTATTAAGAGTTTAAACCAAATTAGAATATATATCCTATTGGATAGAGCTGGCAATATACTATATGCTGAGTCTGAACTGAGAGAGGTGGTGTGTATTTTTTACATAGTACATAATGATTTTCTCTTTTAGGAAGTGTCAATGAGCATGTTGAGATAGCTACATCACTGTATCCAGAACAAAAGGGAGGTATGTCATTCTCATTTTTGAGCCAGACATGTTCTTGATTTCATTAATTAAGATACCAAAAAATTAAACAAAAACAACCCCGAAGTTTACATGCATCTTTAGAGAGAGGAACCAATTAAAGTAGGTTTTGGTTTACACTAAAGACCTACTAAAATAATTGCTACTTATAATTTCAGGATGGGACTGACACTTGCCAAGTCACCCTTTTTTGCAGAGGGTCCTATTTTGACCTTATTAAGGTTTACTTGTGGTATGCTGCAATGTTTAAAGCTGTACATAGAACTAACATAACTCCTTCGATAGCAGAAGGTGTTGCTGACAGGTGAAACTGACTTGTGTATTTTTTGCTGTCCTTTAAATTTTCAGCTTTTCACCTGTTTTTAATAGTAGTCCTATGTAAAATATAGTTGGTTTTTAAGGGTTTGTGTTGCTTTGCAAACAAAAAAAGCTTCATTTTATTCCTTTTTTAATTTATGATTGTTTTCTAACATTATGCAGAAATTTGTAAAAAGTAAAATTCTGCACATTTTTAATATTGTCTGTCTTTGGTGTTGTAATGATTGATTTTTTTTTAATGCTTTACTTAACACTTTGAATACTTGTTTTAAGAACTGAAAGAAGCTGTCTTGTCACCATACATCTCTGTTAAAAGAGAGTCATGTTCAATCTGTTTGTACTGGTTCCCTATTTGATAGGTTGCTTGCTATATCCCAATAAAACATTGCTTATGTTTGGATTCAGTTTACTTTACAGATCTTTTATTTCTCTGTTGTGGTATACTGGAGCTCCTTTCCTCCATTTTCCTATTAAAAAGGTATCAAAATCTACTTACTATTCTATGTTCTTGTGATTACTTGTAACATTACCTACCATAATATTTAAAGATTTAATTATTTTTGTTCTTTCTTCTCTGGTGTTACTTACTGCTGAAGGAGAAGCCCTGGCCACAGTTCACCAGTAACATCTGTGTTTCCCTTACCCGTGCATGGAGCTGTCAGTGCTGCGGAGCTGCTGTGCTGGCCCTGGTACACAGGGTGGGTCCATTTATCCCAGAATGTCTGGAGACAGCTCAAGGATGCTGCTAAACCCTGTCTGGGCTCACCATCATCTCTGGCCCAGAGAGCTTTGCCATGAGCCCTGAAATGGGGAATATGGGCTTGCATCAGTGATGCTGAGCAGAGGAACAAGGAAGGAGGAATTAAGCATGAGAGTGTGGTGAAAGTGGGAACAGGATTCAGGGAGAGGAAGGAGAAACTCCTGAAATCTCCTGCCTGGATAGTGGCCCTGTCTTCACTTTGACTTGGCCAAGTGTGAGGTGGCTGTTCATGCCTTGGTTAAAGGGAGAGAGGGGAGAGAAGGGGCAAAGCCATGCTAATACCTATGCCATAGGTGAAGCTCATGGTATATGCTGTATTACATAAATATATACAGCAGCATGCTTTCTTGGATTCTTCCTAACCTTTACATGGTACAGTGTATTTATTTGGAATTTGAGACAATAGGACAGAGATGTATTCATCATTTCTTTGACTGTCCATTGTACTGACCTTACTTCAGGCATTGGTCTGTTAGCAGCAGGTTTGTAAGTCATGGTCTGAATTCTGTTTATGATTTTATTTATAGTTTGGTCATGTCCACAGATACCTGCTGGGAGTAGAGCTCTGCTGGAAGACTAGATTCAAATAGAGATCATCAACCCTGCCATGGGGAATTTTGAGCTATAGTCTGTATCTGGCAAATTTTGGATTGCAATTTAAAAATTATACATGAAACTCCTAAATATTTTAATATAGAATTAGGTGTGCTTATGAAAAGGATCATGAAAGTATCCTGGACATGCTAACCTGCACTGTATGTGTAGAATTATTTTGGATGAGAATACATAGTGCCGTGTTATGGATGGATTAATTGAATATTCTTTTTTTTCTCCATTTGCATGTTTGGTATGGGATTTACATTTTGTGGTCCTGTGGAAGACAGAATTTGAAGTAAAATGTACTTATTCCAAGAGGGAGTAAAAATCTCCACTGTGCAGACATGAGAGTGCATTTGATGACTACTGAACAAAGTTCTTTCTTTTAATATGTTTAATGAGCAAATGAATTGCATTCAGAAACATCCAGATTTTATTTCCCCTTTTCTCAGCACCACTGAGTCATACAAGCAAAAGCATAACAGGAATCTCATTGCAAGTGCAAAAAGGAATTTGGAAAATATTGGTCAAAACTGTGACAATTTTTTACTGTCGCTGATTTTTATTGTAGTTTCCTACTGTTCTCTGAGCTTTCTAATGCTGCTCTTGTCTTTGTGCAGTTGACTGTTCTGGTTTTGTCTCTTACATTCTCTTTGCCGTTTCTGGAAGAACAAAAAATCTTTCAAAGAGACTGAAGGGTTTAAAAGAGGAAGTCAAAGCCAGATTATTTTTAGCTACCATTCCTCTTGCAGAAAACACAGCTGCTGTTGAGATGAGGAAGCAACTGATAGGCATTACTGGATCCCATGTCAGTACTGCAGCTCTGAGTTGCAGAGCTATGCAGGAATCCAATTTAAATCATGCCCTTATATGTGCCTGCAGCTGGGAGAGTCCCTCTCCCTTAAAAGCCCTGCCTGTGCCCTGGGTGATGGTTAAGCTGCCAGCCTCTGACTGCTCAGCTGATCCAGGGGGTGAGTGTGATGAAGGTCTTGGCTTTCACACTGAATCACAATTTAGAAAGTGCCCTTCTCCTGGAGGCAGCTTTAAGGAATAAAGCAGCACTGAGCTCCCCTGCCCTGCTGTCAGTCAGCACAAGAAGTGTCATGCTGCAGCCAAGGTCTTCCCTGTCTTTCCTCTCTCCAAATATCAGAAGTGCAAATCTATCAGAATCTTTTATATGCTTTTAAAATGATTTCAAAGCATTACAATATGTCTGTTCTGGTATAATGGGTGTGAAATGTATAGGAATTATTCATCAGCTCTGGTCACTTTCCTCTAAAGCTGTCAATACACAACATGGCACATTCTCTTTGCATCCAAACAGAGCCAAGTACCACACAATAAAGCATGTGTAAGGCACCTGTCAGCAAAGTATGGGATCTGTGCCAGTACCTGTCCACCAGGACCACTTTCTCAGCCCAGAAAAAATGGTTCTGACTGCTTGCTGCTGTCTCCCATGCCTACATGTTATTGGTCCCAGTTTGTTCTAATGTGCTGCACTTGTTCAGGTTGCAGAAGATTCTTTGCCCATATAATAATAAGACAAGATTCAACAACTATAACAAGGGGGGGAGGCTCCCATGCATCACTCCTGGTTAGAAATGACCCTGGCAAAATGTCTCATTAGGCTGTCAATGTCAGGCATTAATTGCTAAATGAACTCTTCCTTCTTCTCCCTGCCTTTTCCAGTGTGTTCAAATTCTGCCAAGTCCTTTCCCTCTTCCTCTTTTAAAAAATCAGCATTTAATTGATCTTTTGTCTTCAGCAATCCTCTTTCCAGTGGCACACTTAAGTTACAGTGGCAGTTGTTTTAAAATCAGAGGGTCTTATTTTTTGTGAGTCTGACAGCGGCTGCACATTTATTTCTCATTTTTTAAATGGCAATATTGTACAAACGCTGAGTCTGAGTGGGACCAGAAAAATATTACCTTACTTTGTCTTCATTCTGGTTTTTTACTTCCAAGTCAGAACAGCAGTTCCTTCTCTTCTAGGAATGGCTTTTGGCCCAAAAGTCATGTGGGAAATGAAATGACTGTAAATGTGCATGTTGGAGGGTGTAACAATCACTGGCTCATAAGCAGCAGGGTGAGTGGAGCACTGCAGAGGAGGGTCTGCTTTACTCTCTCCTTCACCTCAGGCAATTTACACAGGCAATGGATTGGCTTCTTCATCAAATGAGAGGACTTGGTGCATGGAGATGTGATCCAAGAGATCTCAGCCATGTCCCATTCCATCACCTCTGTGTTGCTCAGTTTGGACAGCAGTTTCCCCAAGGGAAGTGCTGAGGACAGTGGCTGTCATTAGCCCATTGGCAGGGGCAGTCTCCATTGGAAGAATGGGTAGATTTAATAAGTAACTTTCATTCCTATTGGGAAAGTCTGTCTTCTTTTTAATAGCGTAACAAGGTCATCAAATTACTTTTTGCTTAGCCCCTGTAATTAGGGAGTTGATTTAGTGATGTTCAGTTGGATCTTCAGTGTGTGTTCAATTCCCAGAATAACATTGGTCTGTAGTTGCTATAAATTTGGGAAATGCAACCTCAGGCACCTGGAGAGGCTAAGGGGAGCCCCTTGAAGACTGTAAGTGGTTGTTGGTCTCCATGTGAGGGTTTCATTGTTGCTGAGGGCTGCTGGTGAGTGCTGGAGACCAGTGTTTATTTGTATGCTGCTCTCGTGAGCATCCTTGCTGAAGGAGCAGTCAGCAGTTACAACTGCTCTACTATCAGCTGATCTGCTGATAAGGCAGCAGCACACGTCTTGGCATTGGCAGACTTGCATTCATCTCAGGATGTTCTCTTCCCTTTTTTGGATGATTGCTATAATCCAGCTGCCCCTCTATAGAGTACACTCTTTGGTACTTACTATATTGAGGATGCCTCTGATTTTAGCAGCTAAATTTTATCAGAAAAGGGAGGGAAGGCTCATCATTTGCACTGATCTTTTGGATTCAAGAGTAACATTGCTTTGTCTTGTCTTAGTGGATTGTGGAAGGAGGAAGGAAGTCAAAGTAAGGAACTTGTAAGAAGGAAGTCAAAGTAAGGGTGAGTTTGTTCACAAGCTGGTGGCCAAACTGTGGGGAGAGAAATGTGGAAATGGGTGTGTGCCTGGATGTAGCAACCCTGTTTCACAAGGACGCTCTTCAAATTCCCTCCTCCCTTCTGCATAATTAACACTCCCCAGTTTGCCTGGGCCTTCCTGCCTGGAAATATGTGTGTCTAGAGGATTTGAAAACATTGCAGGGGTGTAAGGTCATTAAAACTTGAACTCTTGTCTTTTTCAGTCAGATGTAATGTAGAAATTCATTCCTAATGCCACACTTGAGAATGGCAGAAGCCCTCCACAGTACTCAGGCACGCTGAATTTCTGTTGTATTTCCCTCTGAATCAAAGGTTGCTCTACCCCCTGGTTTATCTAATTTTGAATCCCTCCAGTATTGTTTGGGTTGTTTTTTTGTTTTAGCAACAACTAACCCCAGATCATCATTTTTTTCTGATGTGATTGACATAGATTAGTCCTACATACATCAGCTGATCTGTATAAATGACACAGTAAGTGTCATTTATACTCATGTTTTATACACATACATGTGTGTGTGCATGCACTCAGGTACTTGTGTGTGTCTTTCTCAGGCTGCTATGAATGGTGAAGCTCTCAAAAAACATTTTATATTGTAGCTGACATGTGAGCTGATATTTTTGATCCAGTAACTGGAAATATTTCATATGTTCCCTTTCTTGATACAGCTGTGCACTTTCCAGGAGGGATCTGGTTGGCTGCTGTATATATAAAAATAGTGTAATTCTAAATTCAGAAGTATTTATTTTGAGATTTTTAGCCAGAAACAGTTTTTTGGTCACTTCAAGTAGCTCAGCTTAACTTAGAGTCAGGATTATGTACTCTTGATAAAAGCAAGGTTAAATTAAGAAAGGAAGAAGACAACTCTAAGGAAGGAAAAAAAATAGTAGCTGTAATAGTTTAAATGTATACTGGAAAGCAGATAACAATATATATAGAATAATACAGTCAGGGAAGACAGATGACTTGTCCTGACCCTGACAGTGACATCTGTTCTCTGGTTTAGGTACTGGCTGATGAGTTTAGCTGGTACATTTTATCTGGGTGACATTGGTTGTGCGTGGAGCATGATGAGCAGCTGAGGCAGGCTGTGTTGGACTGTCCTGGGCATTTATCAGAATTGAACAGAAGCAGGATGGGAAAGAATCAAAGACTAAAGAGATAATATGTTTGTGCACTTGAAATAGTCTGTTTGTTGGTAGGAGACTCCATCCCCTATGAACTACTGGGATGTAGCCCAGGACCAGCAAGGTTCATGTTATCAGCAAGAAGTTGTATTTTAAACAGCAATTTTACAACCTGCAAGCTGCTGCTCATTTTCATCAAGTGTGATGGCATCAGCAAAGCATCACAGCTGCTTCTGAGTAAAACACAGTAAGCAACTTGAACAGCTCCTTAGGACAGGAACTGAAAAAACATCTGTCTGAATGAAATTAATGCAAGTCCATCGTGGAGACTGAATCTAATGAAGCCAGTGGGAATTTGGTCAGATTTCAGGCCCAAGTGAGTCTGGCTAACTCACATTTTCAAGAATGATTTATGCCACTGTTACCCTAATCTTGTTGCCATATGGGAAACTGGGGCTGCTTCCGATTGCCTGAGTACTTTCTTTAGAAAAGCAATCTGCCCACGTAAGTGACTCAGGTTTGCAGTGCTGGATGGAGCTGCACTGAGATGCTCCAAAGACAGTCAATGTCTGCCTGTCTGTGGAGGTTTATACAAACTACACTGAATGAGTGATGTGTGTGTTTGTTGGCTCAGTAAACAACTGCTCACTGCTTTGGGTCCTCATTCTACCACAGAGGTTAGTCCACCACTACCTTGCAGGGCCACAAATGAAGCACAAAAAGTAATGAAAGAAACCTTGTGCCTAATGCAATAAATTTCTTATAAGGGAGAAGGGAAGTTGGTTGTGCAGATCTGCCTTGTTTCAGAGAGAAGCAAATGCTGAAATGTTCAGTAAGATTCTTTTTCATCTATTGGTAGTGAAGTGTCATTTGGAAGAAGATTGGTCACTTTTTGAGGTGAAATTGGATGAATGAAAATAGTTCTTTTACTTAAAATGTTCACATTTTATATATAGGTAGTAAATAGTCAAAAGCTACTTTGTTTTTTGATGTTGCTCTTTATTTGCCTTTAAAAGATACATTAATAAATTAAAAGCACCTAGAAATGACAGAAGTAGCAAGACATAAGCCCGCAAGTATAGTACAACACAATCTAAGAAGGTAAGCAAGAATGTCCCCAGGAAAAGCTAGAAGTGTTGTGAATAAAGCTTTCAGAACTGGCTGGTGACCAGAGAACATCACAGCTGGGACAGCCTCACTCTGTGGTGTCATTTTTCCTGCTGTTCAGGGCATAGCTCAGGCTGGTGGAGTGTTCTCCTCTTGCATCTGTTATGCCCTGCTCATCAAGGCAAGTTTCTATCTTTCAAAGCACCTGACACAGAGCAGGACATCTCCCCCATTTTTGGTGCCTATGAATTTCATGATTGCACCCAGAGCAGTGCTGCATGTCTGCAAACTCAGGAGGCACAAAGGCAACTTAACTGCAGTTTTTTACTTTGGGCAATTCCCATTTGTTTTGTACTCTGTCACATGGAGTCTGTGAAAATGACTCTCGGAGAAAACGAGAGAAAGGGTTTGAAGCTGCTGGAAGCTCAGGATGATTCCTGTTGCAAATGTGATAGCCACAGTTTGTGAGATGAGAATCATTGACTGTATTGTTTTATCTTAATGTTTAAAGCTTTCACCTGGGGTAACTAAAGTAAAATATGCATTATCTGTCTGTCTAGTTTTCTCCCTACCCCTCCCAAATGTAATAGGGCTACGTAGGTTGACTCCTACCTGCTCAGAAGTCATAATAAGATTATTAGAATAAAGAAAACTATTTAATTAAACCTACAGAGATAGCCCAAACCCTCAAATCACCTCAGTGATTAATGTAAAAGTACTATAGTAACTACAGTCTGATGAGTAGCAGCAGCAGTCATGCAGTCAGATTACATGCAGAGAAAGTAGTCAACAGCTGTAACTATTACAACACAAAGGAGATATGAGAGATGTTTGTTTTTTTCTTTCTCATTTTCTGCTTAAAGAAATCCTGATTCTGACTGATTCCCTGTTCAGTCACTCGGTCAGAACCTCAGCTCTGTAGATCAGTGTGGTATCAAGGGGTCATGACAGGTTATGTCAATGAAACAGCAGGTCTTATGCCTGTATATTCATCTTACTGAAGAAATATTAATAAAGAGAATATAGAGATTTCCTGATTTTACATGTCAAAAACATGTTACAGACATAAAATTATTTGTTTCATTAAAAGGTCTAGGAATAGCTAGTTTAAAAATTAAATTACCTAATGTTTCCAGCTGGGATTTTCCAAAGAGCTTAGGGCACTTCAGTCTGCAAATCACACTGGAAGTCAGGGACAGACTTTGATTTCCAATTTCCTGAGGGTCCTTCATAAATCCCATGTTCAGGAGTTCATAGAGGGAAAAGTAGTCAGCAATGGAAGAGGCCAGTAAGGAGTAAACATTGATAGGAAAGCCATGCTGTTAAGTTTATCAGGAAGCTTGAGTAGAGCCAAGAGGTTTAGTTTCCCTGGGCAGCTGCCAGTCCAAACTGACATCTCCTCTCATCTCTCAGCATTTGGCTTTGTGCTTCAAAAAATGTCTTCCGGCCAAGTGTGCAAGCACAGGAGCCATAAGGAGTTTCCACTGGAACCAAAACCTGAGGGGGATGAGCACAAACACCAAGGTTATGTTTGAGACAGGGATAGACCAGCAGAAAATCATGCCCAGACCTTTTCTCCCTCTTTGGAACATCAGTGGTAGATGCTGACATTATCACAAGTAAGGGTGGATCTATAATGTCCACCTGAAGGAGGGGAAGGATAGGAGAGCACAGTAGCAGAATCACAAGACTTTGGAGGGAGACTAGAGCATAAACAGACTATAGACCATTGATGTCAATGGAATAGTTCAATTTTTCTCTTTCATGTGAGGGTAACATAACAGACTTTCAGCTGGAGCTAGCTGGCAGCTACACCAGCTGTGGAGGGAAGAGCAAATACATCTCACCCCCTACCTCTTGCTCTCTGCCTGATCCCAAGCTTGTATCTTATCCACTATTTGACCAATCTGGGATGCCACAGTGCATTCTGCTTGGGTAAAATGCACAGGTTGGCATTATAATTGAGAGTCAAATTCAGTGGAGAAAGCAGGAATCATTTTTCAGAGATAGTCTCTGTTACAGATCCTTTTGATGTCCAGAGTATTCCACTTGCCGTTTAAGTTTTATCAATACCACAAAAAGACAATTATTTATCCTCCTTTTGTAATCAGTTTAAGTCTCTTTTAGAGGTAATGTGGAGCTTTTACTGGGACTGGGAGAAAGTTTGCTCACTTTAACTCTGTTTTATGTAGAACTGCTGCTATGCTTTGAGGCTAAGTATTTCTAAAGAGGGCAGTCAAGTTGTATTTGAAGCGTTTACTTACTTCTTTGTCATTGGTCAAGCCTAGATTCTTCATATCTACAACATTATAAAAGGTGTTGTTCAAGACAACTTCTATGACCTGTACCTGAAACCATGAAAATGGATGAGACAATGAATTAGGGCACCTTTTCAGTCAACAGCCTGGCAGGCTTTTCACTCTGTGTAAAAAAGAACAATGAGAACAATGCCACCCCCTCAGTACAGCTGATCAAATGCAATCTAGTGAACATGTGTGGCACACCTTTCACTTTTATTCAAGTGCTGCCAAGAACTGAGTGATGTTCTCCCCCATTGTGTTTCCAGCTGGTGAGTTTCCAGTCTTAGAACTGGCAGAGAAAATAACAGTCTCATGTTGGTCTTCTCAGTGGTGCAATTAACATTCACTATTGTTGAAGTAAAACACCATTAGGAGGAAAGAAGATACCTGTGGCACTCTGGAAAGGACAAGCATCTGGATACAGTTGACAGTTTTCTGGTAAGAGGGTGAATATTCCCCACAGTCAGGTGGTCCAGCAAAGGCTTCAAGGATACATTCACGGATTTTTTTCCTAGAGGTAACACAGGTTCTTACAAAACCTTGTATCAGCTGTCTCTGCTTAGATCTGTAATGCTCTGCTGTGGGGTGGTTTTTGTTTATATTTTGCATGTCTTTTCTGACAAATATATAGCCCATGGGATTTTATGGAAGAACAAGTTGTACTTTGACCCAAATTCTGTTTCCTCCCCCACCCCCGCCAGATATATAATTCACAAAAAGGTTTTGTTAAAACTATTTGCCAAAGTAGTTATTTTATTTTCCTAAAGTCTTCTGTACTGAACACTGAACTGTTCATTTGAATCCTGTCCAATGATGTACCCTTAGAGAGGGAAGTACCCCTAAGATATGCCTCTCAGCCCTCGTAACAAGAGCTTATTGCTGTGAGTGGCTGGTGCACAGCAGCTGTGGATCTGGCCCTTACACCTTCTGTATTGTACAGAGGGACTTTGTGAGTATAGACTGGGAAATTACTATTACTTGATATAACATATACCATATGCAGTTAAAGTCAAAATCCTTGCATTCGCCGTATGACCATTTGCAGAAAAACTCTCCACATAGAATCCTGTCATGTCTTTCAGGAAGTGTGGTGTGTTCATTCTTATAGAAGCCTTCAAATCCAGACTGTGTTGTCTTCATAAGTTTCAGGTCCTTAATTCCAGCAAAGACAATCAGAGGACCTGTGATTGAAAATTACAAGAAAATATGAGCTTCCTTTCACACAAAGAAAGAAATCTTTGGGTGCATACTTGCATTGACAGCTCCAGAGCCAGAAAGCAGACAATAACTTTCTGCATACTGATATTGGCAGAAAGGTAAGAAACAAGACAGAAACTACTGAAGTCAGGCTCAATCTAGAAAATGGAGAATCCCATCAAGTGATATGCAGTTAAGGAAAATTGAGGATAGACTTTTTTATCTCTCTTGGAATTGAGACATGTTGAGTTGTCTTGTGCTGATGTCAATTTAGGAATGGCTCTAAAGGGAAATGAAATAGGCTACCAGTGCTGTGATGGTGCCTTTTCCAAGAACACAGACCAATGTAAAAATTCTCTGTATAAACACAGAGCCTCAGTCAGTAATTTGCTTTAGATACCCATCCTGTTGGGAGTTTTGCGTCTCTGAGAATGAGAGCCAGGAGCCAATGCAAATCCCTGCAGTTCAGCTAATGAGCAGGAACTGGCACTGATACAGATGCCACCCACAGGTTCAAACTGACAGTGGCTTTGCTCTTAGCCACTATTTATAAAAAGAGCTGTCGAGGATCGCTGCTGCATGGGTGGATCATTGTCTTCTAAACACCGAGCAGTTGTGAACTTTGTCTGCTGACACCTTTTGAACAGCAGCTATTTCAATTTCAAGCAGTCAGTTATTTAGAGCACACCAAGATGGTAACTGAAAATTTCACTGACCAGAGCTGCCAAAGGGCTTATTCAGAAAAGAGAAACTTCATGGCATGCAGGCTCATTCAGGGCCTGTGCAGACAGTCAGGGCCTGAAGTCCAAGCTGCTGGTTTTGTGCTGCTCTTGGTGCTCACACTAGCTAGTTCAAAATTCATCCTTGAATATATCAAGTGCATAGTAATCCTGCCTTGGATTTGGAGGACTCACAAATTTTGTCTTTAAATGATGTCTTTGAAGGAATTTATACTGGAAATAATTCCACCGTGGTAGGCATTTCTATATTGCATGGTTGTTTAGAGGTTTGGGTGTTTTTAAACTGCTCTGTGACTGGATATTACTGACACTGTATTTTATCTATATTTCTTTTCTTGTTTACATGCAGTATTGTTTTTGAATTAGTCTAAGGAGGTGTATCTATCATTTTGCCTATGTCCCTCTGTTATTTACTAAAACTGTAAAAAAATCTAAAGAAGAGACTGACCTTGGACAGGATATTTTGGGGTTTGTACAGATCTTGAATAATTCAGCACTTGGGTGTAAGACTGTGACACACAGGTATTAATGTAGTGCAGGTACTATCAGTGAACCTGGAGAAATATTTATCTTATATTCAAATACTTAGACTTATTTGAAAGAGCTCCTTGCAACAAAAGATTGACTGAAAGGCTGGCTGACTGTACAGCAATCAGCCTGAAACTAGCTCCAAAGGAGACAGCACCTAGGGAGAGTTTCCAAGGTGAACAGCTCATGCTGTGCTTTCAGGAGGCTTTGTGCTCATCCTGTCTTCAGTTGACAAATTTTGATTCATTTAAGTTACTTACAATGTTTTGAGTTTCCAAAAAACTCTGAGCCTTTTATCAGCTGATACAATGGCAAAACATAATTCTATTAAACCTCACTAGGGTTTTCTTTTTCATGATAAGATAATTATGAAACAATAGGATTAACTGAGAAATGAACTCCCGTGTCTGGCTGATAGGTGCATAGGAGGATGCTAAATATAGAGAACATTCTCTTAGAAGAAAAATAAAAGTGATTTGAAAATCATCACTTTGGTTATTGTTCACCTAGGCAGGGAATTCTAAAGAAACAACTAAAGGGCTACATGAAGGGAAGTCTAAGAAGAAAAGGTGGTTTCTTCAGTAAGCCGTAAAAGCTTTCTATTTGTGTAGAATCTGAAGTTGCAGAATTGCTTGTTAAATTTTCATGATGATGAAAAATGTAATACAGTCTATATTAAGAGCAACAGCTTTTCAAATATGTATAGACTCTTTTTGTTTGTTTCTTTTTTTTTTTTAATTCAGGTGTCTTTTTTAACATTTTCCAGAAAATACAGTCAATACTGTTGAGGCTGCCAAAAGTACAGCAGTAGTTAATACTAGAGACATTAAAAAAGATGAGGCCAAGAGGCACTGGAGACTTTCTGTGTTCTTTCAGCAGGAACACAGGAAAAATGCTCAGATGGACCTTTCAAAGCTTGTGTCCTTTCTGCAAGTGAAACTGGTCTTGCCACTGGTTCTGGATAGGATGGGAAATAGTTCTAAGTTACATTAATGTAGTATAGAAAGGTACTGAACTAATGCCTAAGCCCTCTAAAGCCATGATGTGGAATGATAGAGTGGCCTCAGCTCAGTTCCCAGTAATCCAGGAGATGCATTAAACAAAACACCATCACAGTCAGACTGAACTTGGGCTTTTGATGCAAGCTACAGCAAGTAGAGATAATTTTTACACTCTCTTTGGAATGCCAATTCATGGACAGACAGCTGAGCTTGAAAACCTGTCTTTTAAGTATCACAAAACTCTTGGTCAAGCCAAATACTGCTTTGTCTATGCATGGTGTGCAAAAATAGTAAGCACGCTCTGAAGTATTTTCATGTGAAAAATGGTTCACATGTAGACCAGAGTGCTCACGATGTTCAAGCTAGTCTGGCTTGCAGCAGTGAAAGTGCTTTCTTAGAAATAAAATCAGGGCATGCTGACAGGAGTTTGAAAATTACTGCACAGCAGGCAATTGGCCTGCAGCAGTGTGGTATCAGGTAAGGATCATAGGAGACCACAGGTTGTAGTATAAGGTAGAAAAGGAAGCAGCCTGTTCTCAGAAGGCAGTTAAATCCTGTGGCAGGATGTAACAGTTCTGCTGGATGTGCTGTTGTAACAATTCCATGTTTGGGATATACATACAAATGTGAGCTCTGTTAGTTCCTCAGCCATGTCTCAGAGATCAAGAACGTCAAAATTGCACTATAAAAATCTTCTTTGGTTTGGACCTCTGGGGCAGTTTGGCTGTGCCCTAAGCCCTGTAACACCCATAGCTATCTCTAAAGCCATCTTCATCTCTCATTGGCAGAAATATTTACAGAGAAGTAGGGGATGCTGCCAATTCTTTTCTCACCATTCCGGCACTGCTCAGCTTCACAAAAGCGGATCCCATCAGGAACACATATGAATGAGTGGATGTGGGGAACGCCATCCTGCAATTTAGAGCAGACATGTAAGTAAAAGTGCCATAAATATTATTATGTTAATTTGAAAACAGGAGCTAAGAGAGTGAGGAACGACTACAGCATAAACAAATGGAATGTATTAGTATTTTAGATACCTCATGCAGACGTTGCCATGGTACTTCTTGAACGTAGGCTTTGACGTACGCCACTTGGCAAAATGTTGTCATGAAGTGATTGCAGATATCGATAGCAAATTGTTCTAAACTTGAGATCTAAGGCAGCAAACAGTATTATTAGAAAGAAGCAATAACTTCATGTACAAAAGTAGATTTTTCTGGTTGTTGTATGTAAGAATCAGTGTGGTTAAAAACACATTTCTCTTATTTCTAGCTTGGCTCACTGTTCCCAGTCATTTGACCAGCTTGCAGTGTATGCTGCAAATAGCAACTATAGTTGTATTAAAAATCTTCCATTCTATGGTACAGTGAGCTGCAGTTCTTGGACTAAGAGAAACTGCTGCAGGAGTGTTATGCTTTGTGGATATAATCCTGAAATAATAATTTATTACAATTATTCTGATTGATATGGTGATACTCTAATTAGGTTTAACAGGGTAAAGATGGGAGTCCATTATGGAGAAATATAGTGCCACAGATTGTCATTATGATACATGCAATTGATGGCAGTAAGAGCAGAGAAGACTTCTCATAGAGCACAGAAGGCGTCTCATACTTTGAGAACTTCTGTTTAAAAATACTATATAGGAATAATGTGGTATTTTGGGCTATTAAATTAAAAAAAAAAGATGGCTTTTATATGATAAATCCACAAAAAACAGTGTTATATCTTGAGAAGAAAGGCATTGGAAAACTAAGAAAGAATCCACAGGACAAGCAGTGGAGGAGGAAAACTAAAATCACTGAAAATTACTTTGGTACTGGTCTGATATGCAAATTGAAAATAAAAAGTTTGTATAACAAATACTTCCAAATGAAGTTGTGAGAAACAGCAAGGCTAGTTAAAAAATAAAAAAAAAATACCCCATTTTTTTTGGCCAGCACAAGGACAATATTCTTTATGGTGTCAGTAGGTATCACAAGAGAATTGTTTCCTTCCAGGTACTCCTGAGGAGAAGTCAGCCGGAGATGCGCACACACTTCCACTTCTTTAACAAACTGCTTCTTTCCTTCTTTGTGAAGGCGAAGGAACTTAATTGTATTCTTGCCATATTCACAGTTGAGGACTTCAAGGTCCTTGATCTGTAAAGAAAACACATGGCAGTAGTAAAGAAATGCAGTGGAAGCCTGAGTTATGCTGTCATGAAACAATGTCAGCAAAACATAAACAGTGCTCATGGCCTTTATTTTTGTAATTACCCATGATAATGAGAATATTTTCATTACAAATTGCAGAGTCCTGACAGGAGGAAAAAATGCTTTAGGAGACTATTATTGTATTAGTAGCAGCTGTGATAAAATTTTAAAATTTTCTGGGGAACAGATTATAGAACAGGAGTCACAGTGAACTAATCTCTCATTTGTTGTCTGTAATTAGTCCTGCCTATATAGACCTTCACTGAGTCTCTTCTCTGGGATCATTGGTTTTTGTTTGCATTAAGCTCTATATTAAGTTTTACCCTGCTTCTGTCAAACACACCCCATTTACACATCTCTTACAGTGTTGGAGAGGCTGTACTAGCAAGGTGACAAAATTCTGCAATGGCTGTGAGGGTTTCTGTTGTGCTAAAATACCCAGAGCTCATTGCACTAGACTTTCCATGAGGCTGAAATATCCCATACTCCATATCAACAACTTTTGATGTAAATCAGCCCCTTTTCATGTAGGCATAATGAGAATGGAGAAAGAACACTTTCCACACCAAAATATAAATTGAAGCTTTTTATGTGTGAGTTGCTAAAAGATTATCAGATGTGAAATCGCTCCATTCAGACATGTTTGTTCTTAAATGCACTTTAAAAATAGTTGAAAAAGGCATTAGCTAATTGTAAGTAAATTCATTTGGTTCAGAGATCAGAGCGTTTCTCCGGCTCAGTCCCTAAGGGCTCAGTCCCCAGGGGTGACTGGAGGTGCCCAGTGCCAGAGCCGGCATCGGGCGCTCACCGGGAACCTGTTCTGCGGGCACGGGGAGAGGGCTGGGTGGAGAAGTAGTGAGCTGGAGTGGTGTTGTTTTGCTTGTCTGAACACCAGGGGTTTGTGAAAAATTTGTACGTCAGTCATGGAGAACTGAAAGGAAAACAAAAAGGGTTTCAGTATCTGCAGGCTGGAGCTTTTTTAAAAGCAGAATACCATGAATATTCTAAATAGTCAAAATAATTTTTTTTCTGTTGTCAAAAACTTAACTTGTCCACTGTAATTTTGTTGCCCAAAGAAACCGTGAGCAGTTTCCGGCGGCTCCCAGGAGCCCCTGTCCCGCTGTCCATGGCCGGCCCTGCTCTGGAGCCCGGTTTCCCAGGCGGGCTGCGCCGTGCCGGGTGCGCTCCCTGCTCCGTGGGCAGGAGCTGACAGCTCTGGCAGCGCAACTTCTCCTTTCAGAGCCACTCGGGGCTCGCCCTGCGCAGCCGGGAAACCAAAATGCCGGCGGGATCTGCTTGGTGCCAGCCTGCTCTGCTCTTACTCCTCTCCTGCGTGCCCCTGTGGGCCGCTGAGATTTCCTGCAGGAATGAAGATGGGGAGACGGTGGACTGGTGAGTGAATACCGTGCTGGGGAGAAAGGCTGGGAGAGTAAATAAATACACTGAGATTAAACCGCGGGAAGTGGCTGGGTCACCGAGGAGCAATGCAAAGGCAAGCGCTGGTTCAGCGCTGTTGGCACGAGAGTAGTGGCGGAGTGCTGCGTTTGAAAAACCTGGGATAAGTCACTGAAATCGGATTTCATTTCCCTGAACCACCCACCGTGCAGCATCATGACTAACTGCAGAACAATCCAATAACCACGGTTTTACACAGCGTTCATGTCTCATGATCAAAGGGAGCATAACCTGTGTTGCGGTGCCAGGGCTGCGCCCGCCAGCGGCAGCTCCGGGGGCACGGCCGGGCCCGGGAGCGCCGGGCGGGGAAGGCGCCCGTGTGTCCCTCGGCTGGCCCTGAGCAGCAGCGGCGCTCTCGGCCCCTGCTGAGGGCACTGAGGGGCAGCGGAGGCTGAGCCGCGGAGCGCCTGTGCCCCTTCACTGGAGCAGGAGTCGCTCCCTGCCCGGAGCTGCCGTCACGGCACCGCCGATGCCCTCCCAGTGCCAGCTGCGAGCCCAACTTCGGGCCTTAAATGATTAATTGGATTAATGAGCTTTCAAGATGAAAAGATGCAAAGTAAAATTGCATCATATCCAGCCCAGATTTTAACAGTGAAATGAGGGCTCTTTATAAAGAGCTTCCTGAAGATAAATATCAACCAGTTTCAAAAGAAAATTGTTTTTCTTGTGAACAACAATTAGTTTGGATACCAGTGCTAAAGAAGTAGGCCCATCCCTTTCCTTGCACACAGAGCTAACTGCAGGGAAGGCAGGCGGTCCTGCACCACAGGCAGGAGCACAAAGCTGGCTTTGCTCTCTGTTGGCATAGCATCAAATGTCTGAGGGTCTAATCCATCCCTATGACTTGTCACCTTTGCCAAGGCACTTCTGGATATTGTAATTTTTTCAGGAATCAGACTCTTAGTTGGTGCAGCTACCCAGGAATTTAAAGGTATGAAGTATTTTATTTCTCCCTAAACTGGATTTCTTCCTTGTTAGAATGAGGTTTTTCATGAAAAACAAATGAACACAAAATCCCAAACAAACAAAAATAAACAAATAAAACCACAGACCAATATATATACAAAATGTCAATTTCTTATATGAAGACAGTTTTTGTATTAAAATTTTCTAAGAAATTCTTTGAAGGCTGGGATTAAGAGTAATTCACCTGTGCCTCAATGTCAATGCCAGTGACGTGGGGCCTGTTCCAGGAGGGAACCTGGGGGTCTGCAGGGGCAAATCCATGTTCCCTTTCACAAATTTAGCAGCTAGGACAGGGGGGTTGCCTTTTCAATATGCCCTGATCAAAAGAAGAGAAACTTGCCTGTCTGCTGGGGTCATTCTAGTTTACTGAGAAGAGTCAGCCTTTGGAGTCTGGATTTGGTTGCTATGAAGCTGACAGGAGAAGCAGAACTGAAACTGCTGAGAAAAGCCTCCTCTTAAAATATGTCAATGTCCTTTTAAACAAACAACACTGCGTTATTTTCAGTTAGCAGCAGGTTTGTGTGAGTTCCTGCTATGCAGTGGTTTCATCCTGCAGTATTCCATAACTCCTCAGTACTCACACACCCTTTCATTTGCCGCTGCACCAGAGATCACTTGCTTTATCTGACCTGATCCCATCTGTGCTCCCCAGCTGGGCTGGCAGCTCCTCCCCGCACGCAGTACCTGGGCGGGCTGAAATCGCTCCTGTGTTTTGCGTTCACTCGGGCTCTCATCCCACAATCCTCGCTGCAGCTCCCGCAGGGGCTGCCAGAGCCCATGGCCGCAGGACCGGCTGTGTGAGCAGGGCAGAGACTTCCCTTTATTCATCTAAACTCCCTGCTCTCTGTGGGAAGCCTTCCCTGCAAATAAAAGCCAGAACTATGCTTTCTGAGAAGTGCTGAGTCAAGGACTGAAGCCACCATGCACATTGTTTGTTTGGGCTTCTTTTGAGGGAGTGGGGAGGAAGGGAAGAAGTAAAGATGTGATTCTTGCTTGTAAGTTGTGTTCAGTCACAAGAAAACAATGTGACAATGCTAATCTGGTCTAAGCAGATTTGCTCTTTCTTGGTTCTCAGGAAATAATTTTTACTCTGCTCCCACCAATGCCTAAGTTCTTGAGAAATTTCCTGTGCACGAATAGCACTAAAGATTTTATACAACTTTAATTGGTAATATACTCAGCTGGCTTCCTGAAAAGATCCAAAACATTTATCCACTGGGAACTGGCAGGCAATTTCCTGATAGCTCAATGACTAGTATTTCACAAGCATGTCTGCTAAGGTGGGTTTGCCAGATGCAAGGCTGTAAACACTTCCAGAGCATAAGCTTTTCAGTAGGTTTCAAAGTAGTTTGGAAAGGCTTCATCTACTAATCCCTGGATCAGCTCTTACTACTGTAACTACTGCTATTCCTCTCCTTTCCAAACCTTCATTTCAAATCTTTATTTCAAATAAAGGGATTGTTGTGACTCCTGATGCATGTATAGGCACAGACCACTCTCCCCAGCCTAGTTATATAAATCACTTTCTTCTCTGTGATCTGTCATCAGAAATTATTTCTCCTGAGATACTTTGAGGAGATCATTCAGTCAGTGGCAAATCAGGTGGATTACCAGGACCACCACTGGTGTGTGTTTTTATTCTGCCTGTACATGTATATTTCCCATGGATTAAATGTTCTTCTCTAGTAAAATGTTTTCCAGCCACTTTTTACCTGTGTTTGGAGATGTCTTTTGTGACCAACTTGAGCCTCTAAATCAACTGGGCAAGGTTTTCTCCTCATATACTTGAGGGGTTACGCACAGGCTGCATTTTTGTTAAATAGTACAGAGTGAAAATAATGCCACTCAGTCCTTACTGTTGACATTAATAGCAATTTACTCAATTACAGCCCTCAGAGAAAGTGGCTGAGTTAATTACATTGTGATTAATCCCATGGACTTGTGCACTGGGAAAACTTGTTTACTTTATCAGGAAACCTTTGTATGAACTGAGCCATTTACTCTGTTCATTGACAATATTGAGTACTTTACAATTTTGAAGAGATTTGTATTCCTGGCTAATGGTTTGAAAATTTCCAGTCTGCAACAGTTCATCAGAGTGCAAGTCTATGACGGGAAGTATGATTGGAACTACACTTTATCACTTTGCTTTATACCTATTTTGTGATTGTGATACATAGAAACATAATATAATGCACTTTTTATTTCAATACCTTTTATCTATTTAACATAAAGCCGTATTTATATAATATAGAAATTGTTTGACATGGGGGAATGTTAGACTGGGTTTGGGACCTGAGGTTCTTTACCAGAACCAGGAGCAATAGGGATTTCATGGACTCAACCAAGGCTACCTCAAATTCTTCAGGGGTACCAACAGCAGTCTGGCCACAGCAACAGGAGTTTGGTGCTGAGTCAGCCTCCCTTGCTTGCTAAGAAGCAGCACAAATTTGTCTGCAGCAGGGACTGTGCTGCCAAACTGCAGCTGGTCCCCAGGCTGGGTCATTGCTTTGAGGCTGTGATGGCCACACTGCTCCCCCTCCAGCCCAGGCATCCCTGGATTCACCCTCCTTTTCCTCAGGGAAGGAGATGCTCATTTACACATTCAAACAGTGTGGTGGTGAAAAACCAATTGCTCTTCACTGTTGCAGGTTTGCTCTTTACAAGCTGCCAAAGCATGCCAAAGGACAGATTCCCCTGCTGGGACTGGAATACCTGTACATGGATGCTCTGACTCCACAGTGGCAGCTTGGTAAATACCTCATCAACATGAGCCAGGGTGCTCTGGGACAAACACTGCAGCAGCTCTATGAGACGTATGAATCCAAGGCAAGTGACGTTTTGGTTTCGTTAGTGTGGTTACTTGATATTTTGTGCAGATGACATGAAAGCAGCCAAAATAAGCATATAAGGCCAGGCCTGACCAATGGATCTGCAATTTTGGCTACAATTAGGTATGATCCTCAAACTTCTAATTTCTAGTCAAGCTTTTCATATAGTTAGAGTATTGTCCATCAAAAAAAGAGTGTTCATACATTCTCCCTTTGGCTTCTTTTCTGCAATTCATGTTGAGCAATATCTGAAGCAATATCTGACCAAGGTCAGTAGTACAGTGCTACAATTGTTACGGACACTTGTCCTAAGCCCTGCTATGTGCATGTGTTTCATACTCTGACTCAAATCAAACCTTGGTTTTCATCATCCCCCTGAAATGACTGTGACTGCTCCAGCACTGGTGTGCTGTTTGTTGGCCTTTGTTTTTGCTCCCACCCTCAGACACCTCATGTACATTTGTGTGAAGTGATTGTAAAATGTCACAAGATTTCCCTATAATTATTTTTTTCCCATCTGTGTAGTATTGTTGGGAGTCTGGGTGTGCCCTCACATTTCTCCTGTGGGTTTGTGGTAGGGTACAATTAGTTTGTATGTAGAAGAGACTCCCAAAAGCCACTCAAATATTGTCAGTCCAGAAAACTGTCAAATCCCAGGTCTTGCTGCAGCTGTAATAAACTGTTTACAAACTCATAGTACACTAGGAGGGGAGGCATGTCCCAACTCCTTTGAAGTTCTCTATTCAGGGGAAATAAGGTGCGGCTGTATGCAAATTTTTTGCAAAAAAACTTTAATTGCTTGCCCTTAATAACAACAGTTGTCATGTCTAGTTTTACTCAGCAAATATTTTTACCAGATCTGATTGCTAAATCAGTGAGAGGCCCAAAAACCAGACAGTGGAAGTTCTTTGCAAGCAAGTGGCCGCTAAACCCATGTAAACTGGCTTAGCAAGCATATTCAACCCTTGGGAAAGGCAACTGCAGTGATTGAGAGAGCTTCATGTCAGCTGAGGCCCTAATGCTGAGTCTTCAGGTTTATTGTACTGTGAGCTCTGTGGAGACTGTGTCAGCTGAACTGGGAGCAGGATTAGGCTCATGATGTTCACACAGAGGAATCCTGAATTCTTTCTTCAGTTCCCAGCAGATGTTTGCTTAAATGCTTTCCTCTTACTAAATGTCATGTTTCAGAAATGTGTGTTTCCCTGCAGAGGAACACCACTGCATATGCAATATACAACGATGAGATCCCTGAATCAGACTCCAAAGGGTCGAAATGTGGACACACCAAAGGTACAGGGAGAGTCCCAAACTACTATTTTCTTCTTTCTAAAGTTGCAGATAGCATCTACTTGTCTGTCTGTTTGTCTATCTGCATATCTAAAATTCCTGCCTAAAGCAAAACTGAAGAGTGATTTGCATGGTGTGTGGTTTTTGTATAGTTACCTATGCTGCAGCTTGTGTTGGTTTTGCTATGCCTGTGCTGTGTGAAGGATCCTGGGGCTTATGGACTCTTTGTTTCAAGAGTTGAAACTCATACAAATCCTTTGAGCACCATCCCGTGCCTGATGGCAAAGCAGTACAAGATGTGAAGGGAAACATTCCCTCAGCAGAAACCTCTGCAAACTTTCTGGGACAAGAAACTGCTGCCAAGATCATGGAAGCACTGTAGGATGCAGTTACAGAAAATCAAGACTTTAAATGAGTGTAAACTTCAGTGGAGTTTAAATGCTCCCCTGAGGAAGCAGATGGGTTTGCCCAGCCTTAGGTGGAAATGAGCACATTTTGCAGGGCTGTATTTTCAGGCTGCAGCAATGGGCACAGCTCAGGAGCATGATCCACCCTGGAGGGGAGGAGCACAGCCTGTCTCTCTGCTGCTTCCCCATGGGAGACAGTTTGGTCTGGGAAAGAAGCCACGGTGTTCACAGAACCTGCTTCCCTTTGTCCAGTGAATATTTGAAGTGAGGAAAGATGAGCAATGGAGAGAGGGTCACAACCTGTGACCTTCAATTGTCAGAACTCTTGAAGGCAAAATTTGAGCAGAGGATGGGGGTGTGAAAGGATTTTATTCAAATAAAACATGATGACAGTTTGAGTTATGCAGGAAAAAAAATTGATGCAATTTTAATACAATATTAGTTTCTCCTGTGGCCTAATAATCTACTCTAGAACAGCTTACTGTAGACATTAACACATTGAAATGTGGGATCTGCAGCAGCAAAACCAAAGTAGGGCGCAGCTCTATCATCTCAGGGTTTTTTCCTCCTTTATTCATTTGCAGTAACTTTTATTTTGACAGGATTTCTGCTCTTGGATAAATCACAAGGCTTCTGGGTGATTCACAGTGTGCCCCTGTTCCCTCCCAGCCCTGAGGATGGTTATGGATATCCATCTAGTGGGGAGTCCTTTGGACAGACAGCCATCTGTATAACCTTCAAATATGATCAGTTCACAGAAATAGGTATGAAAAGCTTCTCCCTAAGAAAGTCCCACCACACCTCTCTGATTGCTTTCTTTGAGGTTTCCCCTCAAAAATTCCTTGTTCTTGACCTTTTTTTTTGTGACATTGGGAAACCAAGTGGGGCCTGGAAAAAGCATTCTTGGCTTCAGTTGTGTTTATCCAATGATTTCCTGTGTGAATGTGGGAAATTCACTCTTCTGCTCTGTTTTCATCTCCCTGTGGGGACTATCAGAATAATAATAGTCACAAGTGCATCTCAAGAGTAAACTCAGTCCATGCAAACAAATGCTTTGGAAATACAAAGTAGGATGATTAATCACTTTTAACAGTAATAGCTCAGTCAGCAATAGTCATCTGCAGTTCTAAAAATGTAAGGCCACCACTGCTTGAGTTGGAGTGGTAGCCTTGACTCATCAGAAATATGAAGTATGGAATAAATATCACCTAGAATTTTCCCAGGTATTTCTTTGCCACAAAAATTGCCAATACTAAATATATAAAAACCCCAAAACCCAACAAAATACAGCTGCAAGATTCAGAACTATCTGGCAGTGATAACTGGTACTGGAATCCTGAAAAGGGACTAGTGAAAGACACCACAAGAAGTCATATTGGCATGTTCCTCAACTCTTTTCACACTGTTTTTCCCCTCTTCTCTCACTTACAAAGCTCAAGTCAAGTTAATGAACGGCACATGCTGTGCAAATTGCCAGGCTGGCCACACCTCAGAGCTCTCTAACCCAGGTTCCTGTTTGTGGAAACACATCTATGCATGTGTTTAGCACAAGAGGACAAAAAATGAGATGCATATGCTAATGCTCATCCTCCCAGCTTCTGCTAATCTGTGGTTCAGGGATTTCATGAGCCAGAAAGACGGGAATGTTTCTGATGGACTGGTCTTCCATGAACTCACCTAATGTGCCCATTTGTTCCCTAGCTGTTTATGCTATCCATGGCAAGGACTTCTACAGTTGAGCACTGTTCAGAAAAGGAGATTTCTCCTGAAAATTCAATCCAGATGCTGAAAATCAAGTTCTGTTCTCCCTAAAACCAAAGTAGACCCTTTGGCAGCTCCTCTGTTTGCATTTGGCTTGGCAGCTGTAACTGGCTGGAGACTAGTCCTGTAAATACAGCCAGGTTTGGATTTACATGTAATGTCTGAGTGCTCCCTGACTGCAGAGAGGCTCGAAGATGGGCATGGGTGGAAGTGGCAGGGACCAAAACCACCAGTGAACAGCTCTGCTAGAAATAATGGGCTGCAAGTGGAAAGCCTGAGTGTACTCTCCCAGCCAGTCTTTGTGCTGCAGGGCCAGTCAGAATACAAAGCAATACACAAGTTCTTGGTTGCTAAAATAAGATACTTTGACACTTAATTCATCCAGGAGATAAGATGTGAAGATTAAGAAGGATTTAGGTTTTCTGTCCAAGACAGAACTTTTCTCTCTTGATTGCTTTTCTTTAACCCATTTTAATTCTGCATGTGTTCATTTTTGTGGGTTTTTCTCAGACCAACAGATGCTGAGTTATAATCCAGGAATCTACAGCTGTTCCATCCCTGACATCTTCCAAGCTGATCTCCCAAATCTCCAGAAACTCTGTGCAAAGTCCAGGCTGCCCTCACCCCCCTTGCACCACCTCTCCAAGCTCCAGTCAGCTCAGGGGGAAACCTTTCTCCACTTTGCAAAGTCACACTTGTTCATAGATGGTAAGAGAACCTTTTGCTCTCTATATAATACATTCTCAATTAATTCTTAAAATATGAATTAATAAATTATTTGAAAATTCATATTCTCTCTGAGGGGGAAAAAGGAAGTTCAGCTTCAGCAATAAATGTAACAGAGGGCAAGGTGTGCTGTCGTATCCTAATGTTCTCATAGCCTCACAAAGCAACAAGCTGTCTGGTCCATCCTAAAGTATTGAACAATCAGATTTTCAGGAAAATTATGTTCCATTATTCAACAGTAATAAAGAAGAAGAAATAGAGGGATTGAATCATCTGGGAGATTTTGTTATGAAGAAGACTTGCAATTTTTCTGTCTGTTCCCTTTTTTCGTGCTGTTTGTTTGTAACAGGTTTTCTAGAAGGAGAAAAAGTAGAAATGAACTTCTAAAAAGCTCAAAATAAGGGGAGGGGGCAAAGTTCACTCTGGCCAGCTTCATGCTTTACAATGAAACTAGCACAATTTAGATTATGCTTTTCAGTCTGTTCTTAAATGAAGGAACCTGAAACACTGATTGCCCACACCCTCTGTTATTCCACAGATATCTATGTGGCCTGGATGGCTCAGGAGCTGCAGACTGATTTGTTGGCTGAATCCTGGCAGCGTTCTGGCGAAAAGCTTTACTCGAATTGCTCTCTTGACTACCACGTCTACAACATAAACATCATAGGGATGCCATTGAACTCCACCTTCCATTCCATTAATGATCATTCCAAATGGGCTGTTTCAAGGAAATACAAAGATCAGTGGACATGCATTGGGGACTTGAACCGTGCTGCTGAGCAAGCTTGGAGAAGTGGTGGGTTCATCTGTACCCAGAATGAACAGATCTACAAAGCCTTCAGGCATTTGATAATCCACTATGAAAGCTGCACTTCTGCTCCCAGAGAGCTGTAACAAACATTCCTCCCAACCAGCACAGCCCTTGTTACATGGGAAGTGTAGGAAACCTCTCTCTCTCTGAACTGTGTTTTCACTCTGAAAAGCAGCCCTGTGAGTTTCCAGATGTGCTAGGCCATCCCCTTGTTAGCTGTAGGAGCAGGTGAAGGGCAGCTGCTTTCCTGTGCTGTGGGGCCCTCAGGGGGTGTGTGCTGGGCCCTGCTCTGCTCCCTGGCTCCTGTCACCATCCCCCATGGCATGGCACGGCAGGGACACTGCTGCGCGAGGCTGCACCAAAGCGCATCTCTGTGCACACCCTGCACGGGCATCCCTGGGCACCCTGGGATGGGAGGGACAGCAGAAACCTCTCCCTTGAACTGGGCTGTCAGCACTGGCAGGTAGCAAGGGATAAGTACCCCCAAGTACTTCAGAGCTGCCCTGGATTTCTGGCACTGTTGAGATAAATCACAGCATTTCTGCTCAGCTTGGGCTGAATCTCTAAAAGAGCTGAGAAAATTAGATCCAGACAGGGAGATGAGTAGATCTGAGGACAGGAAGGCCTCATTTTTACATGATTCATTTTTAGAGAATTAATGAACTTTAAATCATCTTTAAATTATCTGTAACCAATAGCTTGGAAATATTTCTAGTGCTTCTATTCTTGTACAGCAATTTTATAAGCAAATAAACATGTTCAAAATATGAATAAGCAAAACAAGGAGTAACAATGGTCTGTTTACATTCTCCCTCTCTCATCTGTATAGTTATTTGTGGTTGGTTAAAATTTTTTATAGCTGCCAAAGGAAAAATGGAGACAATTAGGAAAAAAATATAAAGAGAAGAATATGTTTGAAGAAGGATGTTATTTAACCTACATTTTCGCATTACAACAAAGATGGCTGTAATTTTTAATATCTCCACTCTCAGGCTTAGGACCTGAAGTTTGCATGGTCTTGCTATAAAGACAAAGCTGATTTGCAAACTCCCAGTACACTCTTGTGTTCAGATTTCAGAAGTGTATCCATGTTTAATATGTTCCTACATATATTTCTATGTTTCTATCTTTTTTTTCCTGAATTGCTAATATAAACTCCACTCTGAAGATCTGGCTGTCCCACTGATATTTCTGATTTGCTGTGTTTGTAGTCCCCACTACTGATCCTCCACACAAGTAGGTATAAAGAAATGTCCCACAACCACAAGAGATTGCCAAAATTTCTTTCCCTTTTCACCCTGAACAATCAGCCAAACAACGAAGTGTAAAAAGTGTCAAACTAATTAATTTCAGAAAACACTTGTGCATATTTCTTGAAGAGATAGAAATAATCTATGTGGCCTGTATAATGAAGGGAAGTGTACAGGAATAGGTTTCCTAATTAGCCAGTCTGGATCAAAGGTAGCTTGTAGCTTGAGTCTCATGGCTCAGTGAAAATAGTTTTGTTGCTTAGATATCCTGCAAGAAATTTTTTATTTTATTTTCCCTGCATATGACCTAACAACATTAGATAAATAATTTGTTTGATAATGTTCTTTCTCTGATGTCTGTCAAATTATTTTACATAATTACTTCTTGTTTTGCTAGCTGTGGTCAAGCAACACCTTTTGTGGCAGTGAAAATTGCCAGTGACACGGAACACTGCGCCGTGGCATGGTAGGGCATTGCTCAGATAAGCCAAGACAAAATCAATTTATCTTGCCAATCTTTTCATGGCAGACACTGACCTAACCTGCCTGTCTGAGCTCTTGTATCTTACCCACAGCTTTGTGTAAGCACAACTTCAGTGCACAGGACTGGCAAGGAATCCTCTGCTGGAGACAGTGCTGGCAAGCTCACCATGTGTGTCAGAGAGCTCCTGGATCTGTGTAACAACCTGTATTTCTTGTAGTATTTTCAAATACTCAGCCACAGCACTTGGGTCACAGGGTTCAATAGCCAAGAGTCTCTGTCCCGCTGGTTGTCACAGCAGTGTTGCCAGCCTTCTGCTCCCCAGGCCAGAAGTCACCAGTGCATCACTTGAAATAAGTGCTGATTGCTGTTCTTAATTACTTGGTCAATTAATAGCTGTCATAAAGTTTTACAGGACTACTTAAACATTCATCTTTCATTATACCCAAGACTGGTTGCCTTCATTTCAGCTGTGACTGAGGAGGCATAAAGAGCAGTAGGAAGATGCAGAGAAGCAGCTGTACCATTCAGCACTATAAGCACCTCAGCAGCCTGGCTGTGCACACACTCATTTCAGTGGTGTAGCAATAAAAAGGCTGCAGATCTGGTTCTCATTTTTTGACTGTAAACAGCTTTAGTTCACTTTTGCTTTCATTGTGTAACTTCTGTATTTGCATATCTGCGTATTTCTGCTACATGTTATGAAACATGGGCAGACTCCTTGTTTCCCAAAAGACACTAATAGTCAACAAAATAAACAGTATAGATTTTAAAAGTGTTTGTAACTCTAAAAGCCTTAGGGCTTTCTTCGAAAATGCAAGACCATAAGCCACTTACTCACCCTCACAGCATGCCCTATGTGAGGTGTTTACTTTTTGCCTATTATATATATATATATATATATTAATAAGGTTTTTAAATTTAAAATATTCTGTTCTATTTTAAGATGCCAAACACTCAAGAAATATCTGCCTGTTCCAGTGATTCTGTGCTGGTTCCAGCTGCCTCTGCTGCCCACTGCAACCCTTTTGACTGGACAGACTGGTTCCTGCCAAAGGGGACACGTGGCATGGCCCCTCTGCAGTTTCAGGGAGACCTGCTCAGCAAAACTGACTCTGCAGAAGTGCCCAAACACTGGACCCTGGCTTGGAGAGAGGAGAAAGCTGCTGCCTGGTGTGGAAACCTGGAGTCTCTTCTCAGCATGCCGGTTTGGCTATTCTGACCCTTGGGCTCTGTTCTAGTTAGACTAAATAAGAACATTTATTATACATGAAAATTGTTTGCCGAGGGAGTAGGAGAGGCCAAAAGCAAACATTATTAATCCACTAAACATTACTGTACTGCAGCCAAGTTTGTAACAAACACAGCAGTAGGGGTGGTTGTTTGCTATAAATTGCCCTGCAATCATTTCCACAAGCTGAGGCTCGGTCCCAGCATGCCTGACACACTGGCGGGGTGCAGGAAATGCAGACACAGCTTCCCCAGATCCAACCCCCCCACCAGGGCATCTCCTGCCCTCCCCACAGCCAGAGCAAGGGCAGGACTCTGCCTCCCTGACACTGCTCAAAAAACCTGGCTGGTTCTTCTATAAACCCCTGCATCCCTGAGGATCCTTCCCCAGTGCTGGTAATTGTGTGTCAGTAGGGCAGTGGTTTGCTGTGCTAGAACAGTGCAATTTTACACAAAGTTAATGCAGGGGATCAAAGGATTACACATTGAAGAGAAGCTAAAAATAGAAAAAAAACCTGAAGGCTTAAAAATTTAAACTGTGTGAAGTTTAATTCCAGCTGAGCAATGACAATACTGGAAAACAGGCAGAGGCATGGCAGCTTGAGCCCACTTCACAGGGCAGCCTTTGTGGTGGAATTGCTTCTGGTGTCTCCACAGCAACTGAACATACCCTGAGCTCTCATGATGGGAGTGATGAGCAATGTATTGGAGAATTTCTCAAGGACTCTGGGGCTTCATGCCAGCTGCCTGCCAGCAAGTCAAAGGAAGCTTTGGGAGCAATTTCTCTGAGCTGGGAACCTTCTTCAAGGCATGCTAATGTAGCCTGGTACTTTGTCCTGTCATAGGGGTCTGCAGGCGTACTTCTGACTAATGAAATGCTCAATAACATCATTGTGAGAACTTTTTTTAATGTATCAAAGCATCCTTGGCATTATTAGCATAGCCACATAATTACCCACAGAGAAACTTACACCCATATGTTAACGCCCATAAATTATTGTGCAGATTTCTTTTATACCTTTATTTTCAGTTTCTGGGAAGGATACATCACTGGGTACTTAATATAGTCATTGCTTCAGAAGATGTAAGCTGCCCATGCCTGCAGTAAAATGTTCAGGAGACAGAGTGGTGCTGGCAGCGTCATCTGAAAGCTCAGGAAGCCAAAGCCTAACTGTGCTCAGGGAGTGATGCAAGAATATGATGCACCTCTTTAATTTCACAAGAGGTTTCTTAAAAATACAGGAACTAAAAAATGAGAATGGAGATGAACAAATTTGTGTTAGGCTGAGAAAAATTTCTGTTAGTGTCAGAAAAAACCCTTTGTAGCAGGGAAAAAATTCTTCATAGAAAAAAGGCAGAGATCTGAAATTCCAAGCTCGGATAGCAATATCGGTGTATTCTAGATATCCTGACACCCTGAGTTGCTAGCCATATGTGTCACATATCTGACACTTTTTTATTTAGACTGAAGATACCAGATTTTAGATCTAATCTTCTGAATTTTCACATAATCCTCACAAATTTGGCATGAATGCTGTAAAAGAAGTGGTGTTTGAACCAAGAAATCAGTTGTAGCACTTTCAGATCTTGGATTAAGACAGCATAATTAAAATTTTTAATGCAGACCCATTGTATGCTCATCTTCATGGTCTTTAAATGATTTATCCCAGTATTGAGAGTATGCTATTCTATGCAAATATGACATGTTCATTTTACTAAAACTGTTAACTACAAAACATTAGGACTTGAAAAATATATATTGCTTTTTATAAAGAGCTGTGTTACACTTTTACTCAAGTTATTTTAGTAAGTCCTTTTGATTTTATTTTTTTCCATTTGTGTTTGCTTGACATTTCTACACAAGGTATCTGCTGACTATTCTGGTTCTCTGTAAGAGGGATAAAAGTAAGGAACATTCTTCCCCTCCTTTGATCACTTTGCAGCCTGGGAACTGCAAACTGATGTTCAAATATTCAAAGCTTACAGAAGCAGAGCATAGTATTTAATGTTGCATGCTGGAGTGCTGGCAATTGCTACAAGTGTTCACTGTAGTTGAGTAGTTTCCAGCATTGCCTCATTTATTAATCATAGAAATGTTGCATGCAAATTAGCCAGAGAGTTGTGCATCATAATACAGTAATCCAAAAATCTGTCTTCACATGTATTAATGCCCACAAATTTATCACATTATAGCACTGCATGGTTTCTCCATTACACTCCAAAACATGCCAAAAGCACTAAAAGCTTTGTCACAAAGTGTTTTCTTCTTGTTGCTTGCTTATGACTTTCTAAAGAGTGAGAGTATTTAGCTCCAGGGCACTTTTGTGTCTGCCATTTTCCAGGGTTCTTTGTTGGGCTAATGTTCTGTCAGCCAAATATCAATATTTCTCTTGCTATAACAGTTTAAAAATGTGTCTTTTCACTAATAGGAACAAGGTAAGCACCACTGTCCTCTACTTCAGTACAATTTCAGAAACTCTTCCCTGCTCTGAAAGCTGCACCATTTCACATCCTGACCTTGTAAATCCTAGGCACTGTGCAAGGGAAAGCTCATCTTTTATCCTCTTGCTTTCTAACTACTCCAAATATTTTTTTCAGGAAGGTCAAGGTGAGAATGAAGGAACTGAAAATTTTGCACAGAACATTTTGCAAAGAAAGAAACACTTCAGAGCAGATAGGGACAATTTGTGCAGTTGTATTCCCAGCTGCTCACCAACCTGCCAAAAGATGGCAGAGAGAAATGGCAGCAAAAATTGTTTGCAGGACAAAGGAAGAAGAGAGAACAAAACAACTGGAGGCAAGCAAGAAAGGGGAAGCAAGGGAAGAGCAGAAGGAACATTACAATGGTCAATACCAAGGCAGTCAGAGACCTTGTGTGTTGGGACAGAGAAACTTTTGGAGTTAGCTGTGCAAAAATCCAGTTAACAGGATGTTTCATTTGCTATGGTAGTTACCTAACATTTAAGCACTTTACAGATTCACTCTCCGCAGGCTACCGCACAGAGATAAAAGCAAAAGGCATAAACTGAAGTGACTTAGCCAAGTGGTAAAAAACCACAGTGCAAACCAACACCCGAGAAAGTCTTTACCTCTCTGTTTCCAAACCTGCAAGAGGTGGGGTAAGGTAAAGTCAAATGCATTAAACAGGTAAAAGTAGGAGGGAGAAATTTGTAAGCTAGGCTAACCTGTTTGAACCATACATATTTGAACAACATGCTAAAGCATTTTTTTAAAAGAAGGAAGCTGCTATTAAGGTATAAAGCCAATGTACAAATACAATAAAAAGAAGAGATGCAAAACATTCACAAGAGTAACTGCAGATCATTTCATTACAGCTGATGACACTAACGTGAGCTGCATTCATTCTTGCAGCATTGAGAGTACTACAGGCAAAAAGAAGTAAATACAAATACAAAAGAAAGTAAAAAGAACATACATAGTGAGTAGCAAAATGATGCCTTTAAGACTTTGCTCCTGGGATCAGTATTATTATGGGTATTTTGTACAAAATATGACCTTTTATTGCCAGGTTAAAAATCAAGCTTTGTTTAGAAACCTCCCCCAGTTTTATGTTTTTTTCAGTTTCATCTCTGATCCTACTTTGCTCTCCTGCACTAAACAAACCATCACTGGTCTACTGAGTCAAAATCAGCAATCATTCCTGGGTATTACTTACTGTCACTTGGCTCATGGTGGCTGTTTTGTCACCTCCTGGTCTCGGATCCCACAGAGGAATAATGGCAGCATAGAAGCTGAAGCTCTATAAAAAGTGTCATCTTAATATCAGAGGAGGAGCTAGGCATAAGGGGTTGGCTACACAAATGTAAATATTTCATAATTTATTTAGCAACGTGGCTTTGCTTTTTCCCCCAGGCAAAAACTTTAATAAAGGAATAGGTCTACTGCAACAAAGGAAACAACAGCAAGAAACAGAGACAAGGACACATCCTAGCCCCATTAATATCAGCAGGAATTTGCCTTCATCTTCAGTGGGAACAGAACTTCAAAGACATGGGAATCACCCATACAACCTGAAGGGTAAAATCTGAACCTTCCATAGTCTCTGACACAAGCTGTGTTTGAGGGTGGTGGGGTAGTCCTGACACCATGAAAATGCCCCCAGCAGAAGTTGCATGACCTTGGCCTGACTGTGACCTTGTTCCTGGCACTGGCAGGTGGTGTAAGAGACCTCAGAGAGCCTCATTCCTTGACAGAAGAACCTCCCTGAGGCCCATGAGCTGGGCACAGGTGAAGCTCCTCTCTCTCTTTGCTCATGGCTGTACTTTCAGTGCCCAAATCAGGAAGAAGTGTTATCCCCACCTTTATTGGTACATTTTTTACATCATCAAGCCTGTCTCTGGCAGAATGAAAGCTCTATCTCCTCAGTCCTGATTTGTGTTGTTTGAACTGAGGAAGATGAGTGGTGTGGATATAAAGAATAGTTTCTTCTCTAGGAAGATTTAAGATCTTCCCTGAAGACTAAGAACATATTTAAGTGCACATGGCCTGCTAAATTCTGGGAATGGGGGAAAGCCAGGATGAGGGAACTCCTTCCTGGGCATCTCTGCAGGTCTTGTTTTGGTACTCACAACATATAGCAAGTAAAAATTCAAAGAACAGATGTACTAAAAACAAAACTAGTTTTCCTGTCCTTCCTTTGAATGACTCCTAGTGCTTCTTCCATTTCTGGGAATGCATAATATAACATGGTATCAAGTTGCTGGATGAAAATGTGTATAATGTACAACGTGGGGAGGTTGCTACACTCTTGATGAGTTTATTTGCTCCTCATAGTCCTATTTTAGCTCTGTGAGAAAAAGTCCCCCTCTGTCCTTCACTGTTTACTGGTCACCAAAGTAAGTCTGACAATATAGACTCTTCCAAATAAACCAGATTCCAAAGAACAGTAGGAAAATGTTCCATGGGAGTGTGTCCCCTAACTAAGGCCACTCCATCGATTTCTAATTATATTTCATGTTTTGTATGGTGTCTGCACCCCCAGACCACTGCAGCCATATCAGGAAAGCAATGGAAAGCACTTTCAGAAAAGCCCCTCTACAAGAG
This sequence comes from Agelaius tricolor, assembly GCF_023055355.1. Lineage (NCBI taxonomy): Eukaryota > Metazoa > Chordata > Aves > Passeriformes > Icteridae > Agelaius > Agelaius tricolor. The sequence goes on along the minus strand of NW_027269271.1, from coordinate 17,014,990 downwards.
GTGTGTTTAGCACGTTTGGTTGTCTGTGTTCTATACAGCAGTGATTTTGTGTTTCTGAGTGTAAAGAGTTCTGTGGACAACCTTTATTAAAGCCACAAATATGACTACAAAATACAAGTTTATGCATGTTTTCCATACATTAAATTTCTTAAGGAATCGGAAGCCTCTCGTGGAAAACTATAATATTTCAAAACCTGTGCTTTTTACAAGTCAGACCCATAATGTATGTCAAAATATACAGCTGGGGTTTTTTGAAAGAGCAAGCACTCCTCGGGATCCTGCAGGTACAGAGAACATGGGATACTTTTTTTATTAAAACTTGGGATACTTTTTATATTACAGGGAACTTTCAATACTTTTTATATTAAAATGTAGTATTTGTTTAATGCTAAATTCCTCTGGTTTTCAGTGCCCTTATTGTTCATTACCAGCACGTATATAATCAGTCTAAGAAAGGAGGAGCAGAGCATGTGGTTTGGCTGCTTTGAAAATCATAGAACAATGCTATTTGAGTCTGTGGGTTTAGCTTGGTAGTCCAACTGAAATGACTGTCAGTGAGACAGATAGTACAGGAAAGGTGAAACACTGTATTTCAGATAAGAAACTGTCTGTATTTCATGGTCCCTGTCTCCTCTGGGAATATGAGGCCAGCGCTTTGTGGGATCGAGTGACACTCCTGAACATAACGCTGCTGAGCACACTGGTCTGATTGGCTTAGTTAGACCAGTGTGGTAAAGGCAAAGTGAAACTGAGCAGCTTTGTGGCCCTTACCACTTCTACCATAAACAAGGTGTCAGTCTCTTTCCTAAGCAGGGGAAGTTGCAAGGGCCCACAGCATTTGAAGTCCAGTTTAATTTAAATGTAGTACTGCATAAAGTATTACAATAAGATGAACAGAGTAAAAATTAGAAGAGCCAAACTCTAAACAAATTTATGAGTGCAATGTACAAATTAATACATATTTGTGCAAAGTAGCCAGGAGAAGAAAAATATGTTTCCTCTAAAAGGATGTAGGTGTGGCTACTGCAGTGTACCAAGGAGATTAAAAAAAATCCTGTTGTTGTGTTGTGTTTGAAGTATTAATTAGAGTCTGGCGTCAGGTTTGAATGATAACTATTACTTTCTTCACACAGATTTTCTAAGCTTGAGAGACCAGTTTTCAAAAGCTCTCTAGCAAGCTATTATCTTACCAGCATTACTTTGTCAGAAGAATCTGTGAAAGGTTCATCACTGAGGGTGAGTCTGGTTTTTTCAGTATCTTCTCAGGAATTGCCTTCAAAAATGAAAGTCAGCTTTTCTGACAGTAATCTTTCATAATTACAGATGAAAATTACGCAGTTGGCAAATTCTCAACAGCCTTGGAAATTGGACCTAATACATTCAAAGGCACAAGCCTTTAAAGTATTTCACACATAGACAGTTAGCCAATATTCTCAATTAGAATACATGCTTTTGTTCTTAAAGAAAACCACCCCTGCTATTTCTTTCCCTGCTGATACAGGTTTGTGTCTGTTAGTGCTTTGAATTTCCTGATTTGGATACTCCCAGAAGGAGTACTTCAGATTCCTATAGCACCCTGTCCCAGACAGCTTAATACTGAAAAAGGTTCCAGTAAGTCTTGTACATGGATGTATGAACACACTATATATAAAAAGAAATTTATACCTGCAGAGCTCTGGTATTGTGAAATACAGCATTCAAAAGTGCTTAGCTCCCTGAAGTATGATGGCTCTCCCATTTGATCTAGGATATGCAGGAGTGGTACAGATAAGATGTGTGCCCACAGGTGGAGGGATAAAGAGTATTTTATATTAACAGACTCAAATGCTTCATTTCCTTCCTTCTGTGGGTGCCCTACCAGTACACTACAGCAGTTCTGCTGCTAAACAATTTTTTCTGGGTTTGACCTGTTATTAGTCACAAGATTATCCCAGCTTCATGCTAAGCTTTTACCTAGGCTTAGTTACAAGGGTTTTCTCAAAATCTGGTGAAATGCTTTTCACCCTCAGTACATAGCTTGGTTTCTGCACACAGTGTTCTGCTGTGGATATGTAATGGACAAATGCAATGTCTTTTCCAAATCACAGCAGGTGGAAGCCTGCTTTGAGACTACACTAGAACATCCAGTAGCATTGACATTTTAGGTAGTGGCTGTTAAAAGTTCTTGGAAAAGCAAGAAGTACTTAAAGGTCAGAGGGTTCAGGAAGTTAGCAGGAGCTTAACTGGCATCAAAACATGGCCCAACAAAAAGAGTGAAGAAGGTTATCTTCTGCAGCTTGCTTTTTGAAATGAGAAAAATGGAAACAATTTATTAATGTAAACAGGAAGGGAACAGCACTTCAAAGAGTTTTGAACTGCAGAGCTGTGGAGTGCCTGCTTCTTCCCAAGGCAGAATAATACCTAGAAACTCACCCAGTGAGTGAGGGCATTGCACTGACATCTCACCTGAAACAGCAGAAGTCCCTTTTAATGTCTGCCAACACACTTGAAGGAATGAAAGATCTTGAGCCCAAAGGAAAGGAAATTGTAGTGTCCCATAAAGGATGGACTGCTTCCTGATGAGAAGGTCCTAAGGATGTGCTGCTCTCCATGCAAAGCTGAAGGGCTGCCCAGAGAAACAACAGCATGTCAAACAGGTGTGCTTAATCCTTGTCAGGGAAGCAGGCTCTTCCCAGGACTACCGAGCAAAATATGGCTGAAAGAACAAGTGAGAACAAAACTTTTTATTAAATATTAGCTTCAGCCTGGATAAAAACTTGAAAAATTACACACTTAGTTGTTAAAAAAAAAATCTGGAATGACATGCTAAAAATCCTCATCAAAGACCTGTAAAGAGACTACAATCATGGGAGCAGTATATTCTACTTAAGATTTAAAAAATGTACAACAGAATTCGGTCTCGATAAATAACTTGTGTGCAAGATCTAGAGCAGTTTTGTTGGGATCTCCAGCAATGCCATCACTCTATCTCTCAATGATTTTGAGGCTGGTGTCGTATCAGCAGTATCAGCCCTGCAGGCTGTGTAACAAGCTAATGATGCAACACTTGAGGATGAAGGTGGAGGTGCTGGTAGAATGACAGAGTCCCACCACACACGTACAGTAAGAACCAACTGAGATTACGTGAGGCTGCAATCAAAAACGAACCATTAAAGACACTGCTTATTAAAAACACAGACCCAACTAAACTGAATTTATATAAACTATCTAATTAACAGATTAGAAAACCTGATATGACCTGTGTGATCTTCTAGTCTGACTTCTGGCATAATGGAGAGCAGATTTTCCTGAACTCATCCTGTTCTAACTAGATTGTATCATCTTAAGGGGGGCACGTCTATCTTGATATAAATATCAACAGGAAATTTACTGTAATTCTTGGTAACCCTCTCAATGGTTAATTATGGGTAACTAAAACTTAAGATTGCAGGTCTTGGATCTTTGTCTGCCTGAGCTAAGGCATGGATTTTTAAATGAACATTTACACGATAGAATGGTACATAAAGGGCCCCCATTAACTTTCTCTTTGATAAACTAACTAGGTGGAACTTCTTGAACCCCACATTCGAAGGAGAGTATCCTTTAATCATGTCTTATCTCTACTCTATGAAATTCTTCTAATTTTTCATCACTCTTTTGAATTTAGGACCCAGATCCTGAACAACATTCCACCTTTCCTTGCATTGGTACCAGATAAAGATGAAGTACAAATCTCTTTATCCTTTCTCAATATTTACTTTCTTAGGCAATCAAAAGTTACTTTCCATATTCTGATCACCATGGCAGAAAAGTAGCAATTGTGATCTGATAAAATTCCTTTTCAGTGACTTTGCTTCCCAGCAGAGGACTTCCTAGGAGGTTTGCTGGGCCCTTGTTCTTTCTGAAATATATATTCTGCTTCTTTATTTGTATAGGGCAAAAATGCTCTCTCAGTGATTTTGTAGAAGAATAAGGTTCAAAGGGATGTATCAGAGATTACCACAAAGTATTTGTGAAGAAAGACACTGAGGACAGGACAGATCTCCTGAATCTCTTACTGGCACTACAGTACTGCACATTTCCATGTGAGGCTGAAGGACAGAGCATGGCCAGATGCATTGTCAGCTGATGGATACAATCCTGGGATCAGATTGAATGCTGCCATTTCTTTCCAGATGTATCTAAAAGTCACCTGATGAAATAAAAAAACAGGGTTTGAACCATTGAGTCTAACTCTCTCCTGCCATGCCTTCTCTTTCATAAATAATTCCATGCAAGCTTAGGAAATAAAGTATTTTTCCAAACAGGAGAAAAAAATTATTAATTTGGAAATACAGACAAAGGAAATATTATTTTAGTTAATCCTTCCTTGTCAATTTGTATGTAACTTTTACTGAAATGTGCTTTTAATTCTGTCCTCTGTCTCTTACTGCAGAGAACAGAGATTGTCTCCAGCATCAGTCTGTGCCAGGTAAAGCATCAAACTTGTTGAACCATGCAGACCAAGCAGAAGAAATCCTGTGATAAAAAGGCCAATGTAAGACCAAATCTCATTATGAGTTTCATTTCTTTGTTCAGTCAAACCCTGTGCACCAGTCAGGATTGGCTCTCACAAGCTTCCACTGTAAAATTATACAAATGAGGCTGAAATCTAGGCCACAGCTAGAAATAATTCTTAGGAAGCTCTCTGGATTTCCTGGAGGGCAAGGTGTGGCTTTGTGTGTGGGAGGTAAATGCCAGTGTTTTTCTGTTACCAATAATTATGTGCAGCTTGAGTTTCAGTAATAAGAGCTACATATGCATGCTGGAAAAAAAGAGTTTATCTTACACTGGGATTATACGTTCCAAGATAAATGTCTTGCATTGCTTTTATCTTAGTTATTTTGTGATTAGCACTTTTAAATGTCCAAAAGAATGCACATAGTTTATCAACACATAAATAAAAAATACAGTTACTGAGAGTTTGTAACATAAAAGAGGAAGAAATCTTGTAAATCTTCATATTAGCCCACCAGTCTGTCTTCACATTTTGGAACTACTACTTGCACTAGCATTTGTTTTTATTAGCTTCAATAATTTTGCTTTTGATGTTTTTTATGATCGCTGCCAAATACAGAATATGCTTTCCAGAAAATTATACTGAGGTGAACACACAACACTGAAATATCAGTCTTAAAGGATTTGATAAACCAATAAAGAAAGAAAATCTTATCAGGGGAAAGGGGCTTGGTAGCTTAAATAAAAGAAATACTGCAATTCTAATGACTATTAATCAAAATATAGCAATACAAACAGGAAAAAAAAGCCCAACTTTAATGTAGCTAAAATGTAGCCTGTTAAATTATTTTAAAGTCCATTCATTGCAGTGTCTAACCCCCTACCATATGACTATTATGGAAGATATTCTACAATTCTTATAAAACATTTGAAAGGGCTTTTTCTACTTCATTTTGAGTTTTCATAGCATCATGGGTTTTCAGGCCAGAAGAAAGCACCACAAGTCTCCAGCCTGACCTTTTGCATGGTACAGGTGATAATTAGATTGAGGGATGTGTCCTTTGGGAAAAAATCCACCACCTTGGTTTATAGATTTCGTGTGAAAAAGAATACTTCACAGGCCTATGCATCAATTTGTTTCCCAGGGTTTAGTTAATCCAAGGGGTTTTCTGTTTGTTTTGATTTTAGTTTTAATCAAAAAAGATCTCTTGACTCAGTTTTTAAACGTTGCATCTTCTAAAAGATTTGTCTGTTAAACTGAAGATTTCTATGATTATTCTCTTTATTTATGTAATTTCAGGTGAGCTAGTTCTTCCCTGATTCATTGATGGGCCAAAGAGATGAAGCTTTTTAAGTCTCTTTTGTAAAAAGGGTTTCTAGATCCCAAAGGAACCACATAGTTCTGCTTAACCAGTTTCTCAGTTTTTGTCTCAGTATCAGGGCAAGACCTACTGTTCCACCAACAAAATCCCCATTGCTGCAGTGCTCCCCACATTTATTCACAAGGATGGCATTTCTGTGTGTCCCTAACTGCATTTTTACATCACTCCTTTTCATGATGCAGCCCTCCCTCAGGTAAATAAATTACATTTTTCTTTTCTAGCAATATTAGCCTGCACTTAACTATGCTAAAATGCACATTGTTCAAGTTAACTCACCTAGATTCTGGGAGCAATGTGGATTAATTTCTTATAATGTATCACTTTACAGCTTCTGTTTCTTACAAAAGATTATCTTAAAATTTGTAAAATAACTAGTATCTGTCACTAGCTATTTATAAATACTTCTCACTTATTAATAATGCCAAGTAAAAAAATGATCCTGACTATTTTTCTCAATTTAAAATGCAAAGTATATACTAAGAGCCTAGTGTAATATAGCCAGACACTGAAATGTATTGAAACAGAGGAATATTTAAGCAGTATTTTGCTTATTCTCGATAAAATGTGTGTTGATACCATGGAGTTAAGAGCAATCTTCAAGGGAAAGGCAATGACAGTTTCAGTTGACACCTTTTACTTTGTAATAAAATAATCACCTTATTTCTGTAGTAGCACCTACAAATTATGTTGCAATAATTTTGAACAAGGAGAAAATCCTTCTCTATCTGTAGGCAAACTGCATGCAGAAAAAGAAGCAAAATTATTGGTTATACCAACTCTTTTTATTTCAGCAAAATTATTCCACTACTGCACAAATATGCCTTAATATAAAATAACAGAAATTTAATAAATAAAATGAAAACACAAGGTAGCATATTCTGAGAAATACCTGCCTAGAAATAAGTCATACTCTAATCTTGGATTAACTCCTTCTTTTTCCATACATAAAGGAGTGTTTTATTAAGGCAGCCCAAGCTATGTGTAATTGCACCAGCAGAAAGATACAAGCATCACTTTCTGCAAAGAGAACCACACCTCCCAAGAAACACAAGTTTTTCTACATACCCACAAGGCTGATGAAATGTTGCCATTGCTATCTTCTCTTTTACAGGATAATTCTTTAGCAAAGGGTAGGGATCTCCAGAAGCAGTACAATAAATTCAGCAAAATACCAGGTTGAAAACAGTAGATGCTTCTTCAGTACTTTGCCATAGGTAACTATTAGATAAACTTCTCAAAAGTCTAATTGTGTCAAAACACAACTTTATTGTCCATAGAATTTCTATTTGGGGAAGTATTCCAGTTTTCTACAGTGGACACTTGAAACTCTAGCAACCGCCATTATCTTTTTTTTTCCAGCTTATATACAATTAATGCATTATCTAATATTTATAATCTACTAACCAGAAGTGCTGACACACTTGTAGTAAATCAAACACCCAGTACTAGCCAGGCCAATCTGTCCAGATTAAAATAATGACCAGCTATGCCATCTTGATAAGTCTTGTGGGAAAAAATTATTATGTTGGTTATAACCACATGTTTACTACTGTGTTGACATCCATACATAAAGTCTTTTTTTTTAAACTCATGTGAGTTGAAAACTGGACACTCATATGCAGCAGAATATGGAATTCCATAATTTTAAAATAATACATTTGCAAGGGTTTTTTGGAAGAATTCCTTATAAAATGCCTTCTTTTTAAAGTCCTCTCCTTTGCTTAATTCTTCCTTAGATTGTGCAAATCTTGCTCAGTCAGGCTTCCATAAGCTTTGCTTCTTTTGCTTTCTCACACGCACATAACCACAGGCACGCTCTGAGACGTTTGACACAGAGCACTTGGACACATCCCTACTCTTTGCACAGTGTTTCAGCAGAACGTTGCACCAGGAGCTGCTGCAGCTGCAAGAAGAGCAGGAGGGGAGAGCCAGGGAGCTACAGCTCTGTCAGCCTCAGCTCTGTCCCCAGCCTGAGTGTGGAGCAAACACTGCTGGGACACATTTCCTAGCACCTGAGGGACACCAAGGTGGCTGAGAACAGATGGTGCAATGTGGCCTTGCCAAGGGCAGACCTTGGATGGGAAGACTGGCTCAAGAGGAAGAGCAGTGCGTGCTGTTTACCCTGACTTTAGGAAGGCCTTCAGCATGGACTCCCACAGTGTCCCTGCAGTCAAATGGGGGAAATAGGGAGTGGAAAAATGTGCAAGGTGGATGGATGATCAGCTGGGCTGTGCAGTGAAACAGGTGTTGATCAGCAGTGCTAACTCCACATAAAAGGAGGCTGGTTACTAATGGTGTTCCTCAGGGACCCATACAGGGGCTAAAACTCTTAGTGTCCTTTTAAATGGCATTATCAGCATGTTCAGATGTGATTGATACTTTTTGTGAGCAGGGGTGTCAATACTCAGGAAGATAAAGCTGCTATTCAGAGGGGTCTTTGTTCTTCTTTACCTTTGTTTTCTTTCTTAAACCTAGGACTTTTTACACAAAAGTGTGAAGATTGTAAAGAAGCTTTAAAAAGCAAGAGCACTACAGAATGAAAATCTAAAAAATTCATTTGGTCTCCTTATTGACCCATAGTACACCAAACTTTTTTAAACACTCAGTCTGCATTCCTCATTTGCTCAGTGATGTACCTGAAATCTGGTATCTAGAGTGATCCTGAGCATGCAGACATTAATTGTGAATCTAATTGAATAGAGTTGTGGTTTGAATGTGTCATGCTAAATATTTGCAAAATAACTTTTAGGTGTCTTACACTGGGCATTCTAAGTGTGTTTGATAAATTTTGTTTTGACAGACTAGTTTAATTTTCCCATCTGTATAATGGACATCATGCCTTCTTTCCAATAAACATCTTAATGTTTGTACACAGCTCAGGTACTGTAAAGAAGAGCAACCCAGAAAAGCATACGAAAATAATTTTTTTGGTGTTGTGTTATGGGATGAGGACAGGGCGTTGAGAGCGTATAGTAAGATCTAGTGTTCATCCTGAAATATTAAACAATACCCAACTTTATTGTGCATGATACCCATTTTATCCATTAGAGAGATTGCCCTGGGTGACTGAAAACACTGAAATTAAAAAAGATTGTAGGTAGACAAGATCCACTAAGGAATGCAAGCCTGTAAGTCTCAAACAGATGATCCTGAAAAACTACCCACACACTTCCTGCATAGTCATCTGGCAATTTAGTGAATTCACTCCTGGAGAAACAGCTCTGGGTATGCCTGAGTCTGGGAACAATGTGGAAAGAGCTAAGCAGTTCAGCATTTATTTTGTGCTTATGCCTAGCTGGGTAAACAAGAGACTGTTCTACAGTGGAGGCCCCAGGTGGCTTGGTACAATAATACTTACCAAGCACCAGCAGCTTAGGCTCTCAACAAAACACAATTGCAGGCTTTCTCTCAGAAAATGATGGTGTGGATGTCCACCTTTCATAGGACAGCATGTCGTGGTGGGCCCATGCCCAACTCTTTCCTCAGCAGAAGAGAAGTGGGCTCAAAGACAGATTCTCCTGCCACAGGAGCATCTCCCACCACTCTGACTGTTCCACCCTGGTGAGGCCACGTTGTCCATTCTTCACTGTGCTAAAAGCCCAGCAGAGCACCAGGCCAGGAGTGTAGAAGGAACCAGATTGTTCAGCTCAGAGATGAGAGCATACACAGAGAAACTGAGGCTGGTTACAACCCATTCTCTATAACTTGTTTTTTGTTGTGTAACTTTTAAAGTAAACTACAGGGAGAATACTGAGATCTGGCCAGTAGTCAAATCTTGTTTCCCTTCAGAAGGAGAGTGCCCAGCCTGGCTATTTGATTCAGCATTTTCTAGATCTTATTTGACACACAGCAGTACCTTCAGCTGGAAGAATGAAGATACTTCTCACCTCAGAAAAACCTGCAGACTTGTGGTTTCAGTGTTCCATTGACAGGTAAGATGATAATCTCCAGAGGCTGGAAAGTCCTGTCTTCTGTATCCTTCTTCAACTCTTCAACTACCAGTTAAGCAAAGCCACTATCACTGACTCTGCTACACATTCCATGGTGTCCAGCAGCCCCTGGAACACCTCCCAGAGAGAAGCTGTGAGCATGAGGGGCCTGCTGAGGGTTCAGATGTGATCAAAGCTGCTCTGCAGTCTCAAGGCTGAGGTGTTTACAGGCATAACAAACCCAGACCTTTGGGGTACCACCTCATTATCTAGACAGCACTGTGAAGGGAAAGAGACAAGTAGTATGTGCTCTCAACCTTCAGGAAAACAAATTTAAAAAAACCAAACCAAACAAAACAGGAAAATAGCAAAATAGTGGTTATTACATAAAAACAAACAAACAAAACCCAACCCAACCAACCAAAACAAACAAACAAACAAACAAAACAATAAAAAGGACAAATAAGAAAACCCCATACCTCTAAAACAGTTCTCTGAATTATTGAATCCAAAGGTACCTTACCCTCTTTTCTCACCTCTTTCTACATTTTCTTACTTAATTTCCCCAGATGAATTTTTGTCATTTTGACTTAATCTCAAAGTGTTTTTTCAATTTTTTGAAATGACAGAACAGAAAAAACCAAAACAGTGCTCCATTGATACAACTTAAAATGATGCTTCACTATTGAGCTGGGTTAATTTACAGAAGTTTTCCTCCAAAATTTCTAAGTGCTGACATGGAATCAATGTCTTCATTCATCACTTTTCTATAGAGAACTTGCTTGTTGAGGGGTTTTGTGTGGGTGGGTGGGGGATTGTTTGAGTTTTGGTGGGTTTTTCCCAGTCGTTTTGTTTTTAACCAAGCAGCTTCTTCCAAAAGATTTTTTACCTTCCAAAAGGTTTTTTTACAATGCTACCTAAGTTGTAAAATAAGAGTATCCTGGTAAAAATGTTATTTGCACAGAACTGAGTTCATAGCTGAGAAAGACCTCGGAACTTCTATGAAGAAACTAAAGTAATACTATGCATGCATTTATTAGTTGGGCCTTCTATTGAAGTTATAATTGTACCTTGTCAGTGATCTCTACCAAATCCTCAGTGTGTTTCTGGTGTCTTGTCGTTGTCCCTCCCCTGCCCTAGGAAGTTCTTGTATCATTGTGTATCATTATTTTGTTCCTCTGAGTCCTTGGAAGAAAGGTATTTGAATAATACCTTTCTTCCAAGGACTCAGAGGAAGGAGGTTGTCATCCCTCTTGCTAGGAGGGAGAAAGATAATATGTTTTTTCCTCTTGTATGCACTCAGTGATCCCAACAAAAACAGCATTGCAAACTGGAACTACAAACAACACAGAACTCCCTGTATGCTCTGCTAATAGCAGTGATGAAAATCTCTGCTCATGACTTTGAGAAATAACCTTGCAATCTCTGACATCTGCATCAGCTAGAGAGATAAAGTTACGGCAGTCCTTGGTTAACATATTCTCAACAAAATCCTCTCAACCTCAATTACCATGGAAACTACTTATCCTTAAGGCAGTAAGGATAGCTGAAATATTTTCTCTTGACAAAAAATGAGAGCGAGGCCAGAAATATATGGGATTGTGCATAATGAGGCCTTTGATCTTTCATTTCTGTGTTAAGCAGAAGTAATCTCAGTGAAGCAAGTTGAGTTGCAGAACAAAATTTGTTTATAGGACAGAACAAGGCTTAGGACATTCTCTATTATTCTGGTTATTTCTAGGGGTTTTTTTCATTATCTTCCTACGTTTATGTTAACAGATTTCTTTTTCCCTTTACTAGTGAGAGAAAGACATAGTAAAGACAAAATGTACTTGTATATAAAATTAGTAGACATCAAGCTTTGAAAAAATGCTTGGGACAAATGGAACTAAGCAGTCCCATTGAGGCTCAGAATTTTGCAGTCTAAAATTAAAAATGTCTCCAATTTAGAACAGGTCCCCCCAAATCCCTGAGTACTCAATTTCTATAAACCACTGTGTAGTCTTTGCTGTGCAGAAGCATTTGCACATCTCTAAGCATGAAAATCAGCTCAGGAATAGAAATGACTTTATGTAAATTGAATCTCTAATTTGCTGTAGGAGTTCTTGTTTCATTTTAACATCAAGTTTTTACAGACTTTAATGGAATAAAAATAATTTTTGGGAACATTATCATCAAAACGCCTATGGTTCCTAATAAACAGGTGCTCCCCAAAACTTAAGCCACTTTGAGCAAAGGTCTGAAAGTGTGCACATGTGCAGGCACTGCTGGGCCATGATGTTACCTGCAGTAATGTAAACCCATCAATGTGTCACGTTTGCTCAGAGCTTCCCACTTTGACAGCTAACTTGGTTTATAAAAAACACTGCAGCAATAACCCCTATGAAATACACTGATTTTATCTCCAGGTTCGCTGTCTGCTGAGCAATGAGCCCTGACATGTCGTGGGTCGAGAGAGGTGACTGTGCTCTGCACTCAGCCTCGAGTATTGTGTACAGTTTTGGGCACCACGACGTAAGGAAGACACTGAACTATCAGAGAGTGTCCGGAGGAGGGCAACAAAGGTGGTGAAGGGCCTCGAGGGGAAGCTGTGAGGAGCAGCTGAGGGCACTGGGTCTGTTCAGCCTGGAGGAGACTGAGGGCAGAGCTCACTGCAGTCACAGCTTCCTCGGGAGGGGAAGAGGAGCAGCAGGCACTGATCTCTGCTCAGTGACACTGACAGGACCCGAGGGAATGGCCTGAAGTTGAGTCAGGGCAGGTTTCGGTTGGATGTCAGGAGAAGTTTCTCCACCCAGAGGGTGTTTGGGCACTGGAACAGCTCCCCAGGGCAGTGGTGACCACACCAGCCTGAGAGGTTCGAGGAGCGTTTGGCACACGGTATGTGCACACGGTGTGACTCCTGGGGTCCCGTGCAGGGCCAAGAGCAGGAATGATGACGCTCCTGGGTCCCTTCCGCCTGGGAACACTCAGTGACGGTGGGCGCGCCATGCCCGCGCTCCGCTCCGCTCCGCCCCGCCCCGCCCTGCCCGGAGCGAACCCGCCCTGAGCCCGCCGCGCGAACCCCGTGCCGCGCATGCGCGGCACCGCCCGGCGGGGCAGAGGCCAAGGGTGAGGGGCCGGCCCCGCCCCGTAGCGGCAGCAGCGCCATGGCGGGTGAGGGCAGCGGGCCCGGGCCGGGGGATGGCGCCGGCCCGCCCGCCCCGGAGCGGGTGCTCTTCCCGCCCACCTTCAGCGTGTCCGAGATCAAGAACAAGCAGCGTCGGCACTTCATGTTCCTTCGCTGGAAGCAGCAGCAGAGGAAGGTGGGGTGGGCTGCTGCCGCGGGGCGGGGGAGGCCTGGGCCTGGCGAGTCTGGCTAACGGAGCGCTGTTCCTCTGTCCGCAGGAGAAGTTGGCCCTCAAGAAGAAGAGGAGGAAAGAGCGAGAGGCTCTCGGAGACAAAGTAAGGGTTCCGGCCGCAGGAGCCGGTGTGGCGGCGAGGCCGCTCTTTCCCCGCCGCGAACGGGGCGATGCTCGCCAGGGTGAGGGTCCTGCAGCTCTGCCCGGAGCTGGGGCTCCTCAGCTTCCTGAGCCAAAGGGTTTCTCCGCAGAATTCAGGGAAGCGGAGCAGTGAATACAGTGAAGGTGATAAAACACTGCAGCAGGATGCCCAGAGTGGATGCCCTATCCCTGGAAACGCTCAAGGCAGTTTGAGCGGCCCAGAGCAGCCTGGTCTGGTCCAAGATGTCCCTGCTCACTGCACTGGAATAGATGGCCTTTAGAGGTCCCTTCCAGCCAAACCATTCTATGATTGTATGCGGTCTGTGCTCGCTGGCTGTGGTAGCCTTCAGAGACGCTGCTGTCTAGCAGAGATATCAAACAGCTGACTTCAGAAACCTTGTTGCTCCTGTGTTAAATGATGCTATAAACAGGCAGGATGAGTTTTAAACTTAATGACATAACACCACTCCTGAAAAGTTGTCTCTGATGTGATTGCTGTGGCACTTGTGTTGATATTATTAGGAATTGTACTCCAATTTTAATTTCTGGGTAGATTAAAACAATCAGAGCTATCCAAACCATCCCCAGACCAGTTATCTGCTGGATTCCAAGCCTAGCTGTGAGGAACGGTTTTGCTTCCTTCCTGGACTGATTGAAGATAGTCAGATGTGAGTTCCTGTATTACAATAGTCTCACTAGAGTAGTGTAAGTTAACAGGGTAAACATTAAGGGCTATTAGTCATTAAATTCTAGATATCAAGGTTAAAATGTGTTGCAGTTGAAAGCAGAATCCTTTTCTTCTACAGAAGAAATACAAATGGAAAGAAAGTTCCCCTGTTTTTTTGTTTTGTTTTGTTTTGAAACAAAAAAAAGTTGTGACGTTGTTCCAGTGGTGCTTCTCTGCATCTGATGCTCTCTGGTGTCCCAATAGCTGTGCATATTTTAATTAAAGTTATGTAACTTCTTTTTAAAAGTGGCATCAAATAAATAATACTTGCAGTTCTCTATAGAAATACAAACTGTATTATCATAGTGTGTGATAGAATGTGGCATTTTGCAATGCATTTAATGACATTAATATGTTATGTTAATCAATTTTCTGTATTTTAGGCACCTCCAAAACCTGTACCAAAGACTATTGAAAATCAACGAGTGTATGATGAAACCACTGTAGATCCCAATGACGAAGAGGTAACTGCATGTGCTAATAAGTTAATCATTGTTTTTCTGACAAGGGACATAAACTGACTGATGAAACTGAATAATCCCCACTTTCCTGTTAATCTGTTGATTAATTACTTTTTACACATGATGGGTTTACTAAGAGGTGATGTCATTCTTTCACTATCTGTATTTAATAATTGCCATACTGATATTGGTAGTAAAAGCTGCCCATGTTCATCACATTAGATTCTTAAAAATGTGAAAACCATGTGCCTTCAGGTGATTAATTACAGAATAGATCTTGTGAATTAAAATTTAGATCCCATTGAACAATTGTTCCTCAGGTATTTTGTACATGGTGGATTTAACAAAACTTCTGTTCTTCCAGGTTGCCTTTGATGAAGCAACTGATGAATTTGCACCATACTTTAATAGACAGACTGTTCCCAAAATTCTTATTACAACATCAGACCGACCTCGTGGGGTACGTATGTTTTACTTGGAAACCAAATGGTTATAAGATACCAGGGTTTTCATCCTGTGATTGTTACATTAAAACTGAAGATAATAGCATACACATGGATTTTTTCTGTCATTTTACTTAGTGCCCAACAATAACCTTGTATGTGTATGTAATCCATTGGTTTCTCCAGCACTGTTTGTTTCCTACACAAAAACCCCCCAAACTTGTGCATATGTTCTTGTATTGAAATGATCAGCATTGCCTGATTGAAGAGATTACTGACATTTTTGAAAGCCATAAAAGAAATTGGTTTAAAAATAATAAAAAATACACCTCAAACAGTTGGTCTGAAAACTCAGACAGGAGTTCATGAAGAAGTAGTTATATTGTATTTTGAGATTCTGTGAACTTTTTATAAAGGAGTGTCCTTTATAAATAATGAATGTGGAGAGTATGCTTTTTACATTTTCCTGCTTTTCTGTGATGGAGGAAGAGGAAAAAAGTCCTTAAAAAAATCTCTGGTGTACTGCATTCTTTACTGCAAATTTTTTGCACTAACTGAATGAAGTAATTTAATAGCTTATCTTTAAAGAGATACTGGAAGTAATATATGCTCAAGGAGTGTAGTTGGAATGACCAACCTTCTGTTATCCTAACAGCTGAATCCTGCACCCTGCAATTTAACTCCCCTGTTTTGCAGAGAACAGTGAGATTCTGTGAGCAGCTGGCTACTGTTATACCCAACTCACACGTCTTCTACCGAAGAGGGCTGGCTTTGAAAAGAATCATTCCACAGTGCATTGCAAGGGACTTCACAGATTTAATTGTCATTAATGAAGATCGCAAAATACCAAGTATCCTTTTGTGTATTTATCAGGGAAAGGAAACAATTCTGTCATGCACATCAGAGATCTACTTTACTCTGTTTTCTTTCTCTTCAGAGCTAAAAATCACTGTGCCAACTTGAGTGTCTGATGGCTAATGGAACTTGGATTGATTAAAAAAAGTGTTGGCACTTTTTTCTTGTTTGTAATGCATGGTTAAGCAGTTATTATTTCAGTAAATATAACAGTTTGATTAATTAACAAGTTTTTCTGACCAGGACGATCCATCTTTTTTTTTTCTGGCTAGATAAAACATGCCAGAAAATTTACGAATTTGTTAAATGAGAAAGCAATAAAGGAGAACCCTTGTTAGCATGTAATGGACATCCTTCAGAAAGCTACTTAACTAGTTTGGGAATGTATGTTTGAACATACAACAAAACCTTGGGAATAGATTATGGATCGAAATCTCTTAACGTAATACTGCATTTTGCATTGAATATTCCTCTGTAAATTACATGCTTGATTTTACCAGCCTTTTTTTTAACTTGGTGCACAGATGGTCTTGTTTTAAGTCACCTGCCTGATGGTCCAACTGCTCATTTTAGAATGAGTAGTGTGCGTTTGCGTAAAGAAATAAAGGTGAGACTCAAAAAAATTTGAAAAATGGGTTATCTCTTTGTTAATTATAAATATATCCAGTCTACTTCAACTGTCAAAACTGCATTTTGATATGATTCAGCTTGATCTTGTAAATGTGTTTTTTGGCAAGCTAACAGGAGACTAAGGACTAGTGTATTCTACTTCATAAGCAGCATATTTCCATTTTCAAGCTTATTTGCTGTATTTCTTTAACTGCCAAGTATTTTATAATCTGACAAGTATTTTTAAAATCATATCATTAAACAGCAGATGATAACCTACATCAGTAGGAAATACCACATGTCTAGCATACACACAATAGGGTATATGAAATCAGCAGTGTAAAGGTTTCATTAGATGTAGTTTGTCTTGAATAAAACTGAGATCTTCTTGTTCCTATAGCCCTGTCACCTCTTCTTACTATTGCTTACTTAGCCCTAAGTAATTTGCAGTAAAATGGGTTTTCTTCTTTGAAATAAGTAATCTCTACTTAGTTTTTAATAAAGAAGCCCATATACCCTCAGTCCCATATATCCCTAGTTGGTATGGAGGGAATACTTCTATGACAGGTAGAGTGCATTGTCTACTATAACAGGTTCTGCTAAGAGTAAAAAATGGTGCAGGAGAAAATGTAAAATTATTTGTGCTTTTTTCATTGAATTTATATTGTTGAACCAAAGATCCTTATGTTACCAGCCGCTCCTTTACGTGTTTATGAACTTAGATTGTGTTTGAAAGAATGATTAGGGCCTGGTTTTGGCCCTGTCCTTCTATTTCAAACACCTCTTTGGTAATACATTAAAATCCTTTTGCATTCAGTCTGTTCTTTGCATTCTTGTTACTGTGATTTCAGCGGAAAGGGAAGGAGCCCACGGAACACGTCCCTGAAGTGATCCTGAATAATTTCACAACGCGCCTCGGCCATTCCATCGGCCGCATGTTTGCTGCGCTCTTCCCACACGATCCTCAGTTCATTGGGAGACAAGTAGCTACATTTCACAACCAGAGAGACTACATCTTTTTCAGATTCCACAGGTGACATTTTCCACAATACTCATTTACAAGTGAGAGAGAATAATCTTGTAACTTAATTCCTAATTTTAATTCTTTTCTTCCCCAAGATATATCTTCAAGAGTGAAAAGAAAGTGGGAATTCAAGAACTTGGGCCACGTTTTACATTGAAGCTGAGGTCACTTCAAAAAGGAACCTTTGATTCCAAATTTGGAGAGTATGAGTGGATTCATAAGGTATGTCTTAGTAATGATAATAGTTCTGCTTGGGGAGACTAAATCTGACATGAAATGTAACTAAAAATCTTACCCTAGAAAAGTGGTATAAATGCAGTTCTCAGTGTCAAAGTATTTAACTTAACTATTTAGAGGTGTATTTTAAAAGTCATGCAAAGCAGAAGCATCCTGCTGTATTTCAAATAAAAAATAAAAATAGCAAGGACAATGAATGTTAATATACCATAACTACTTATTTGCAACTCTACTGTACAATAACTACATTTCACTTTCTGCCCTGCTATAAAGTGGAGTGGCCATCCTTGTTTGTTTCATCCTGTTGCATGAACTTGCTGGTAAACAACTTTTCTTTTAAATTTCAGCGTCGAGAAATGGACACAAGTAGAAGAAAATTCCATTTGTAAGTGAAATCTGCCAGTTGCTGGTGACCAGGAATACAGCAGCTGCTTTGAACTATGGATGATCTTAGACTACTAATGAATGATAATGATACTGAACATTAAAACTTTCTACAGCAGCAGATCAAATAGGATGTGCCTCTCTTCCTTTTTGTAGCCAACATGACAAGGACAGCAACTTTTTCCAGTTTAGCAGGAAAAACTATGGCTGTATTTGAGCAACTTGTCATTTAGCCATCACTAAGGATTTGCCAGAAGTGCTGCTGTGCTGTAGAAACAGATTATGCTTCACAACATCAAAGACAGAAAACATGTTGGTTAAAGAAATTTTCAAAATAAAATATTTCTAGTTTTACAGTTCCGTTTTATTTTTTCAGTTAACCCAGACATCTTCAGTTAATCAGGTAAGAGATAAATATTTGAAACTTATTTCTAACTTACAGAATGCTGTTCCTGACAGTATGGGTAGAGTTTTTCCAAAAAGGTTCTCCTATCCAGAGAACACAGAGAAGGCAGTATGCAATCCATGAAATCCATGGTATTTTATTTCATTAGCATTTTGCATAAAATAGGCATGTTGCTGAAGTTACAAAAACAATATGCATAACTCCTACAGGCATCTCTTCTGTAAGTATCACATTGACAAGAGGTCTGTATACCCAAAGCAGTTGAAAGGATGGGAAAGAACTTGTAAAACCCCCTTACAGGACATTCATAAAGCTATCATTTAAAAATGCTGCTCAGTAACTGTGAGGTCTCTGAGCAGGGTTTTCCCCATTAAAATTTTAAAAATGCTTCTTCAGCCTCACAGCAACACTCAAGTTTGTATTATCTGCACATAAACTACTGTTTTGCCTGAAGTTGGCACATTCACTGGCAGCTAAAAGGTCAAGTTTTCTTTGAGCTACTTTCTTTTCATGTACAGCTGTAAGTGCTTTTTCATATTTACCTAATGAATAAGAAGGCACATAGAGTAAGTTATCTCCTAGGGCAGAATTCCTCATTAAGATTAAGAATAATTTACTCTGTCCTAATGTGATGTCTATGATATGGCCCAGCTGTATAGCTGAATTATAAACAGTCCCATTTTTTTTTCTGTTCTATTTCTGTTATGCTTCTAAGTATGGTACTGCTGGAGCCTCATTGTTCTGAAGGACTGTTAACCCCAGGCAGACTTGCAGCAGCAGAGAATATTTACACTCCTCTCTCTGCTCTCCAGCTGCTACAGAGTGATGCACTGTCTGTGAGGTGCCACCATGCCCAGAAGTTAATCTAATTCTTACAGTAATTTCAAGACCAGACTAAGTCAAGACGCTTTTATTTTTTGCTTGGCGTATAAAACTGATTCCCGTATGAAACAGAAATCCATAACTAACATACAGTTCATCTGGAGAGGTAGATGGTAAGAAGTTTGACGACAGTAGCACTTTTAGAGTTAGATTTGGCACGTTAAAGCTAAGCTTTTTTACAGACTTCTAACCAGGCCGCTCCTTGAGGCACTCTGCCCGTACACACATCTGCAGGTAGGAAAAGATGCTAAAAGATCTGAAAAACAAAACCAAAATCTAGTTAGAAAGGTATCAGCAAATCAAAGAGTACATATTTAAGATTATGCCATGGACAACTGTTTAGGAAAAAATATCTTCTTTTTCCACAGCTGTTTTAGTAGTTTAAGAAATAAACTTGAAATGAAGTCATGCCCAAAGATACAATAAGATAATCAAAGCTCTTACAAAAGAACTGAAGCTTAGTGTCTACTTGAAACCAAACTGCTAAGTGAAAGAAGGAGCTGTTCCCAGTCACTTTCTGCTCACCAAAACACCAGGTTTCTACTTTGCCTTTGAAAAGCAGGGAATTTGTTGTGTAACTAACAAATTACACTTCCTCCTCGGTGAGGTGGTGCTGACTGTGCAAACACAAACGCTACTGGCTCATCAAGAAAACACAAAGAATCACCTCTTTTCAGGAAGTGCCTGCAACAGATACTGCAAAGTGAAGGAGTTTCACCTAGAGGTAGTGTAACTAAACCAGAAATTAGTTCCATTCCAAAGGCTGTAGCAGAGAAAGAAGATATTAAGCCCTGTGTATGCAGGTGTGGTGTGAGACAGAGGAAACACTGTCTTCCTACATCCACACCCAGGAATCCAGGAATTTCTTAACCTTGGCAAACCTCGGTGGGCAATTGTACATGTCACAGATTAAGTACAGTTTATTTGGCTTTGTGTAAATTTTCAGTCTATAATGCTTACAGATGATTTGATTTCTTCCTTGGATTAATGCTTACAGCTGAAGCTACACTAGTGTAACATCTGAGGGTTTTTTTAAAATAACAGCAATTGGCAAAAATTCACAACAGAAGTAACTTTAAAAGCTACAAGAACTCTAAAGCACATTTCAGTTATACTGTTGTAATTCACTGCTCAAAACAATGTGGGATGTAGTTTTGCTTGTTAAATAGTTACAGATCAACTTCTGTGTTGTTACTATTGTAGCCTTTAAACGTGGTTATTCTGCTAGTACACACATCTGCAACTTTTCTACAGTCTGCTTGTGGGGAGAACAATTTTATCAATCCAATCTGACTGCGGTCACCCTTCTATAAAGCTGACTAACAGCACAATTTAAATCTAGCAAACTACAGTTCTTTGGATGACAGAGGTCAGCTACACAACCAGAATTTTTCAAGGTTACAACTCACTATGAGATTTGTAAGGATTGTGAACTATGGTTAACTGTGTATCAGGTGCTTTGAAATCACATCTGAGCTCTCATCTCCAACAGATCCACGTCAAGGGGCAACAGGAAAAGAGAACATGGTAAAAGAGAACACGGTAAAATCATCATGCATTTAATGTGGTCAAAATAACCGAGTTATTGTGACTCTCTGAATTTTGGCAAAATTATTGTGGATCTAAAACTCACCTTTCTAAAGAGGTTAGCCTAAAATCTAGTCACCAAAATGGCAGATGAGTGAGTAGTCTTCCTGGTGATAGCAGTAGTGCTAATGAGCCTATGAAAGCTCTGGAATGAAAATCCAAATGAGTATTCCACTGTTTCTAGTTATTTAAACTGCTACCCCTGTAGTAGCTTACTTGAGTGGCATATGGGCTTTTAAAAGTAACTACTTCTTAAAAAGATCATACTTTTTTCTTTTGGCAGAGAGGGCCTCTCACCCCCCAGTGGTCCATGCTCTTCTTGGGGACCACCACCACTAATCTGTTTTTGGAACTGTTCATTAGAAATTTAAGAACCAAAGTCTGTTTTATCTGCCACAATTAGGATTCACTACATCAATTCTAAGTGAGAAAAGGGAAGTAATACCCTTATAGAGAGGAAGATACAGTACAATTACTGTTGGTCCAAAGAGCAGCTCAGTAAGTAGCTGGTCCCACCATTCTGCTACACAAACTGGTGGAAGCTCTGCACCAGCAGTGCTGCTCATAATACCAATGGCCAGCACATGTCCACTACAGAGCTGTGACCAGAAAAAAGGAGAAAGGACCAAAAATGGGGATCGAGACTAACACCAGCTGCACAAGTCAGATGTTTCTGAGTGCCTTTCATAGAGCCTGTCTCATTTAAATGACAAAAGAGTTTATGAATTGTAATTCAAGAACTTACCACTGAAAGATACTGAAGTAGTTCACATAATTACAAAAAGGAACAAACTTTCTGGGGTCTGAATGGATTTGTACTTGATGATACTCCCGTCAGTAGGGGATCGTGTTGGGCATTCTGCAGGCAGAATTGCTTCAAGTCAGCTGCAGCTTGAGAAACCTAGTTATAATAAAAGCTGGCATTAGAATTCACTGAATGTGCTTTACCAAGGATGTGGTTTTTATGTTGAAAAGTACATAGAATATTACTAAATTATTCTACAATACAGTTTATGTAGATTTTATGTAATAATTTCATTGTAGCTTTTTTGTTTCTTAAAGACAAGAAGATGAACAATGTAAGAATGAGAACTGATTTGGAAGTTTTAATTACCATAGTAAACTTTTAAGTATGAAGGGTGACAGATGAGCAAGATCTTGGAGATTACTTTATTAAATATATGAAGATCCTTGTTCTGGCATAAACAATTCAAAAACACTGTCTATGGTTTAACATGTTCTACAACACTGAACTTGCATTTCAGGCTCCCTTGGAAAGCCATCCTTATGATGAGATAATGGGGTTCTGAGCACCCTTATAAGGGGTTTTTGGCATGCTGTGCCTTGCTAAAAACTGATCAGTGAAAAATTCTTTGTCTTGCTTTTCTTTGCCGTAACTCTGAACTCATACAATAAAGCGATGGAAGTTTCAAAAAGTTGCATCTTCCGCTGGCGCTCGGTATCTGCAGTTTGCCCGATTTCTCTGCCGTGCCAGGCGCGGTCTCGCCCCGGCGCGGCACAAGTTCAATGCACTCGGTGTGCCTGGCAGAGACATCTCCATCTTGCCGTGCCGGGCCAGCCCAGCCTGTTGTGCGCCCCGCCCGGGCGGGCTCCCCGCAGAGCCCGAGGGAAGGGCGCTCCTCGCTCCGAGGGCACGGACGGGCAGGGCGGGCCGCGCACCTCGCCCCAGGGAGCGCTTCGGCTGGGGAGCGGCCCCGAGGGGCGGCGGGGAGCGAGCGGCCGTGCCCCGGGCAGGGGTGGCGGCGGAGCGGACGCGACTACGCTGCCGATCCGGGCTCGCCTCGGCCGGGGAACCCCGACGGAGCCCCGGGAGAAGCCCGGTGGCCGCCGCCCAGCCGGGTCCGCGGGGCGGGGCAGGGCAGGTGGGAGCCGGCGGCCCCGGCCCGGCCCCGGCGCGGCGGGCGCGGCCCCGGGGCGGTGAAATGGCGGCGCGTCCGCGCCGTCCCGTCCCGTCGCGGCTCCGCGCTCACCTTCACGCGGGTCACACTGGCCTCCAGGCGCAGCTGCTGCACCACCTTCTTCATGGCCGCCACGTTGGAGGAGCCCGACATGGCGGGGTCGGCGGCGGGCTCGGCTCGGCACTCGCGGCACTCCCAGCTCAACTTTCCGGCGCGGCCACAACTGCCCGGAGCGCGGCGCCTGCGCAGCCGGGGCCGCTCCGTGTGCCGGGACGGGCCCGCCCGCGGGCACGGGAATAACCCCGCCCTCGCACTTTCATCGTGCGGACTGCCAGGGGAGGCTGGAGGCTGCTCTCACACTGAGGTGGCGAGTCTTGGTGGAAATACCCAGTGGGTTCCAATTTGGGGGTCATTTTGAGATGCAGTGAATGAAGTTCCTTACTTAGTTCGTGCTAGCAGTTTGAGTGTTGACTTTAGCCTGGAGGATCAGTTTTCTACTCCGAGTTCATGCAGGAAGTGCCCGGGAGCGGCAGTGAAGTGGGGCACGGGGTGACATCAGGTGCAGCATCTTCCCTGTCGGCAGGAGCAATGGCAGAGCCCGTGCTGTGCCTGCCTGTGGCGGGCAATGACCGGGGCACTGATGGGTGTCACACCTGAGCCATTTGCGGGAGCTTGCAGGTAAAGACACTGTTGCAGGCCCTGCTAGGCAGGTATTTCCCACTGACATGAGGAAATCTTAATTCCACAGCGCCAGAGTGAGACTTGGAAGGTCCGGTCACTGGTGCTCGAGAGCAGGTGAATTAGAAGTAGCTGGGGTAGAGGCAGGAGGAGTGGAGAGATCTCCTGTTGAGAGCAGGAGAACAGCACCTGAGTTCAGCAGGTGAAAATCCAGAGGAGGTTTGTAACCTCAGAGGGGCTGGAAGAGCCTTCAAAGCGAGAACACCAAGGAAACTCCTAACAAAAAGAGGAAGATGGAAACAAGCATTTTAGCAGGGCCTGTTGCAATAGGACCAGGGGAATGAGTTTAAACTAAGAGAGGGTTGATTAGAGATGAAAGGAAGAAGTTTTTTACACTAAAGGTGGTAAAAGCCTGGAACAGATTAACCAGAGAGGTGGGAGATGCCCCACCCCTGGAAACATTCAAGGTCAGATTGGACTTAGGGGTCTGGACAACCTGGCCAAGTGGGAGGTGTCTCTGCTCTCTGCAGGGCTTGGACTAGCTGGCCTTCCAAGGTCCCTTCCAACCCAAACCATTCCCTGATTCTATAACATGTTAGGACAGAACCATGGTTATAGTTTATGGAAATATTTTTCTTACATGGTTGCCCAGCACAGTCACGTTTCCTCAGAACACTGCATTTGGCTGGCACAATGTGTTTGCTGCAGTTCACAATAATTATCACTTCATCAGATCCAGGTCCTGCAAGAATCCTGCTTTGTGGGGATTTAGGTCTGTGCCTTTAGGAAAACAGTGGAATTGTATAGAAAGTTGTATACTACCAAAATATTTTCATGAAAGGGGAGAAAATGTTAAGAGGAAATGCTCTAGGGCAGATCTCTTAGAGGCACAGGGCTATGATTTAGCAATTCCCCCAGTTACTTAGGTGACACTCACTTGTGTAGAAGGTGTGGTTGGTTCTGTTTGCAGTTAGCTGGAAGCTTTCTGCCTCAGCACAGACCCAACTTCTGTTTTCATAAGTGGAATGAAAATCAGTAAATGAAAAAAGGATATTTATGGAGTAACTTCTGTCATAACACATTATCATGAAACTCATTCTTAAAGAATGCTTCAGTCAAAAAGAAAATTAGAAAGCCCACCTGGCATTTGCTGTGGTCATATGGAGGGACCAACATGTCATTGAATCAAATGAGACCTCGCACTTCACAGGTGAGTTTCTACTTCTCCACACAGGTTTTTTAGATTTCACAAACAAAAAATAAGAATACATTAAAATAAGGTTCTAGAGTACCAGAGAGGAAAAATATATGTGCTTTTAAAATAGTATATGTAGAAAGAATTATTTTCTAGTTCATATTAAGTAACTCAACACTTGCAGAAGTATTTAATATAGCTTATTTGCATGGCTTTTAGTTAAAGTGAAGTGTATCACCCTAGTCAATACTATCTGATTTTTACTAGAAATATCAAGAGCTGGAAATTAGCAGTGCAACAACTGCCACAGGTCTGAACACAGCCCAAGTGAACCTTGCTCAGAGCCAGCTTAGTTATTCTTTTTGCAGACATTAGCAGGAATATTTTTGTGTTTCCAAGGTAGCTAATATTATTAAAAACAGAAATATTCTGAATTTTTTTTCTTGATTACACAGTCAAGTTGTGGTGCTATTTGAATCAAGCTTTCAGGGCTTTGCATTTTTTATGAGATGAACAAAGGTAGGATTTCAGCTGAGGGATTCTTGTAGTCATGACACTCTCCAGAGTATCAACTGGTTTTGGTAAGATCTCTCCATTGCTGTCACAGTGATACACAGCAGTAGCACAGGCTCTCTATTATCTCACTTCCATTGGGGAGCTTGTTCTAATGTGACTTATTTCAGCTGGCACTCAGTCACAAATTGCTCTGCTGTCCTCTCTCAGAATCTAGTCATCACTGTGACACAGGGCCTCACTGTTCTAGTCCCTGTGCCAATACCAAAGGAACCATTCCTGCTACACAAATTGAAAGTCCACCTAAAAAAAACAAAGTGTATTGGAAGAGGATGATAATACATTTACATCTGTTCTTTTTTCTAGCTGTTGGAACTTCATGTTTTTTATGTCCCAGCAGAAGTGTGGAACTTCAAGCTGAATACAGTTCCTGTAGCTCTTACTAGCAAATTTGTCTCAGCTGGATTTATAAGGTGAGTGTGGTTTTAGGTTTCATGTACATGGTAGGTCCTTCACACTGTCCTTCAGTCCAACTTTTAGTCCAGCTGTTGCTCTAGAGAGCACAGTTACATCTGCAGCAGAAACTTGTTGTCTAATGAAATGTCTGGAGTGTAAGTGGTGACCATAACGAGCATAACGAGCATTATGTTAATTTGTACTGTGTCAGGCATGGTGTAGACATTGAAAAGCACTTCCAGAGCAGTGCTAGTATTTCTGTAGAAAGATTTATATTGTAAAATCATATCTTACATTCTTTCTGTCTCCTTGAGTCTGATTATCAAAAGCTGGAATTCTTTTGGGCAATGGGCCAGCCTCAAGAGAGTGGCTTGATGAAGACAGGATAGCCTGTCAGTTCCCAGGAGCAGGGCTAGGATGATCTGAGCTCTCAGTCCAGAGAAAGAGCTGAAGCCTTGTTTCTCAAGGGAAAGCCTTACAGCCCATGAACCAGCAGCATTTCCTCTTCTTGAAAGAAGAAAGTGAAAGGCTGTGCACAACACTGTGCACTGTGTGTGCTCTCAGGTAGCTGTTTAAAGGACTTAGTGAAAGAATACCCTGATTCCCAGTCCTAGGCTCAAACCTGGCACAAGGAGCTGTACTTTTCATCTGTCAAAACTTTGAAAGTTTTTTTTAATACATCTAAAACATTTTGCTCACAGAATCTAGCATCTAGTGTGGTGAGAAGTTGTAGAAAGATCAAATAATGTAAAGATGTGTGTTGAAACTGAGCTTTTACATACACCTTGTCTACATCTGTGCAAAACCTGTCAATTCAGCTAAAACTGCAGGGAATAGAGGTTTTAATTAGTTTAAATTGAGTCTTGTATTATCCACTTGAGACAATATACAGTGTAGCTGAAAAGACTGGCAGCAATCAGGTAGGAGCATGTAGGGCAGAATGTATTCATTCTCACAGCTGCTTCTGTTGAAAGGCTGCTCAAAACCAGAGAAAATAAGAGCATAAACCCATTTTGTTTGCTGTTCTAGTCTGCAGCAGAGGTGCAGAATACATGTCTGAAGTATAACTTCATTTCATGTCAAGGACATCTGCCACTGCCCTGTATTTTCTAGTGAAAATTTATTTCACTGAGGCATCAAATTAAATTAGGATCCTCACTGATTTCAGTGAGTTTGTATCTACCTGGATATTGTTGCTTGCTAATGACTCTTAGATAATTGCTAATTAATTCTTCTATGGGTACTATGCAATGCTGCAGTACATTAGCATTAACATAACTAGTACCTGGCCAGTGAATCATTGTCTTTAAAAACAAAAAATATTTTTAAAGACTTCTTTTATTATAATCCAGGAGAGGGAATGGCTGGTACTCCTGTGGCTTGGATGCTGTTGGTAGCTCTGTTGTTCAGTCAGCTTGACAATCCCAGTGCTGTCTGAGTCAGCTTTCCAAAAGATTCCTAGGTCAAACTACAGGCCACTTCCATTAGCTGTGAAATTAGAGGAAAATATTAAGGGTGTAATTTTCTTTGGCCCTGAGTTCTTGTTCCCATGAACTTGATTTCTTAGCCTCTGTGAGCTTTTTTTTCCATTCCTCATTCCTCACCATAGAAGCCAAATTTTACTTTTTCTAGATGAGATGGCTGCAATGAACTCTAGTTTGCATTGCTTTTAAAGGGACACCCTGAAGCAAGTGACTTGTATGTGACTGTTTTCTGCCAGCCAGTGGCAGCAAGTGACAGGCTAATATTATTGCATTTTCCTAGCAGCTGCACTGGCAAACAATATTGAGATAAATTTCTGCCCTATATCTCAGGATCTGGATATCTAGATACTTTCCCCCATTATACATTGTAAATGTGTCCACTCTGCAGACTTTTTATGATCTTGAGGAGGGTCCTCTAAGTCCAGGGTATTTGAAATAATACAATGGCAGTGTTTTTACTACATGCTTGAGCTGTGAACTGAAGGCCTAAAGGGCTGCTTGCAAGTGCAAACAAACCTTGACAGGGTAATGTTGAAGACCTGTTCAAATGGAGGACCTGGCAGGTTCTTGTCTGTACTGTTTGCTGAGAATGGCATGTGCTATCCCCCAAGCTGTGTCTGTGCATTGCTTGAGGAGTGAGAGCTGCCTGGGCCAAAATCATCCTGCCACTTAATCAGAGTGGGTAATTAACAGTCTCAGGCCTGCATTTGTTCCCTGGTTTCTTATATGGCAGCTTAGAACAATTAGAATTGCTTGTGCTGTGCTGCAGTGCTTTGGTATGCCTCTGGCACATTTGGATTTATTGTGCAGAGATGCTTCTTATTCTGTAGTGATTTTTCTACTGAGCTCATTACCTAAATATTTGCATACTTTCAAGTAGTACATTAAATGATGCAATTCATATTTGTGTCAACATTCTCATCCTCAAATCATGGTGGAAATGTTCACAGGGCAGTGTTTGGTTTTTATTTAAAATACATTTACATACACACATGCACACACCCAACTGTAAATTTGTGCTGGAAAAGACAAAAGCAAAGAATGTGCCTGCTGCTTAAAGTGGACTGTGCTGAGGGCTCCTCTGGCCCTGGGTGCTTGAAGGGAATGATCAACAGTCCTGGTCCAGCCCCATGAAACTGTGTCACTTATATGGGAGTGCACCACTGTAGCTTCCAGTGGTGTTGTTATTCATCTGCAGATGAGCAACAGCATTCTGAAGAAGTAAATTTCATATTTTGTCTGCTTCCATATTCTCCCTTTGTGTGAGGCTGGAACAATGTGAGTCTTGCTGGTTAATGTTAGGACAGCCCTTTCAGTGCAGTGCTCTGAGTGCCACACCAGACCCTCTGGCCTGTCTGTGACTGAAACAGTTCCCAGTGTGGGTCATTCTGTCTGTGCAAGCCAGCACGTACAGAGCTTCATCTTCCCCCTCCTCCTAATTAGCCATCATTATTTGATCTTACAGATGTATTAATGAATGACAACATTCTAGGGTGTCTCCTCACATCACATTAAGAGCGCTGCGGGAGAGGCTTGGAGAGTACCTGGGTGGAGTGACAGTTGCAGATAAATTCAGATTTTTAAAATGCATTGGGAAAAAACTAGCAGTGGTAAGTTATTTTTTTTTTCTCCAGTGCTCTTCTGTTTTATAATGTAAAGCAGAGATTTCATTCCTGCAGATGAGATAACTTTAGGGGCACTGTTAGCATTTCTTTTAAACATGCTGCAGCCTAAGCTCTTGTCAGAGCATATCTGCTTCCCCAAGTGCAAAGGCCAAGCTGGACAGTTGTAGTACAAGTACCCTTTAAAGCAACAGGTGTAATTAGTCACCATCCCGTGAAAATATAATGGTTTTGGTAAGTCCGTGCATTAAATATGATAAATCTGTTTGCATTAAAAAAACCCCAAACCCATAAGGCCATTACTACCTGAACAAGTTTGGGAATAATTCAGTTGACAAAGTGCAATGGAAGCTCAGTCAGAGTTCCTCTAATGGCCCCTGCTGTGACCTGCCCAAAAGCATTTAAGATATCATTCTCTGAATGAAAACTTCTCTGGATGTTCCACTGTTTAGTCCAATAATACAGCCTGAGATGTCAGTAATAAAATCCCTACATGTGTGAATCATAACTGTTCCTCCATCAATTCTACATATATATCTTACAAAGTATAGCTAAAGATTAAATAAACTTCAAAATTAGTCCAACTGAAAGTTTGTTCATGTAACACACAAAGATGTAAGTCATTTATGTAAATATAGAATACTTTCTCCATGTCTCATTTCACCTCTTTCTCATGAATTTGGAAACTACCTACAAGCAGGAAATTCGGTGCCTAGTTGAATTATCACTAAAATCACTCTCACAGAGACTAGAATAAATACTAAGTGATATGCAAAAACTAGGTGGAAATACATGAAAAGAAACTTAAAAGACTGTGATACAATCTAAATTGGAAAGTATTCATATGTTTTCAGTGAATTGAGGTCTTCTTAACTGGATGACAATAAGTAAGATGATTCATTTTCATCCCCACATAGTTCAGAGATAAATGGAGAAATTTTCCGGCCTTTATAATGTCAGCAAATGAATAAAATGTTTTATGTTAATAGAGAATTAAAGGTACTGGTAACATACATGAGGATTTATAGAGACAAATGAAAGATACAGTTTTTCTTTGAGGTATTCACTGTTGCTTGATGTTTAACTTTGCTATTATAGCAAAGTGTAAAGCAATAAACCAGCTGCTTTATTTGTTGTTTAGGGTCATGGTAACCTCATTGAATTACATCTCCATGATCAAATATTTGTTGAGTGTTCTCTCCCTTTAGTCTTCTGTTTCACAACTCTAACAATGTAAGCAAAACTAAGAGCTGTGCCCTACTTGCAAGCAGGGGTCTCTTAAATGAAAAGATAAGCATAAACTAAAATCATGTTCATTTGCTCTTCCTTTTTTATATATAACCTTTGTGTTTAATTCAATATAATTATTTGAATGTAAGTTCAGATTTCTTTTCCTTACATTGGAGCACATCTTTCAAATATTTATTGACTATTTTAGACTGTTTTCAGGACAGCTGTTTAAATGTGAAAGTGTATGTCACAAAAAGAATATGAAGGAAAATGATAAATACAAGAGGACATAGGATAATATTTGACTTTTTTTCTATATGCATTCATATACAATATTTTGCAATACTGTATTAGAGAACTAGAGAAAATTATGCGAGACTCAGCATTTCTGTCCAGATTCAGCTTGAAGCAACTTTTGATAAAGAAAGTTGCAAATTTTCTTTTCCTGGGACTGTTGAATCAGGTCCTTTGAACCATAAGAGAAAGTGCAAAGGATAAAAAACCATTCAGTACTTGCATGCAATCTTGTGGGTCTGATTAAGATTTTGAAAATAGGCAAAGTTTCAGAACTCTGTCAGAAAATACAAATGTACTCTGAGATACTTTTACCCCATAAAGCCTCTACAGATTATAGTGATGGTTATAAAAGAATACAGTATGTAAAAATGACAATAGAATGCATATGTCACATGCAACACTATTGATGAAGAAAGTGCTGTATTTGTTACACTGCCATACTTTATCTTCCGAGGTGAAAGCAAAGCAGGAAACAGAACTGGAACTGAAGTCATTTGCTCCTCCTTATGTAAGTACTGAATGGTTTGTAAGGTACCATTTTCAGAAACTTTACATTGCACATTTCTTTGTGTCTGATGGATATAATCTGCAATTTCAGGCACTTTATCCTGAATTATATTTATTACTGGGAGTGGAATATTTTGAAGATGTTTATCCATTGCTATCATCACCTCAACAAAAACATCACGTTAGTGAAGAAGCTAATAATAGGTTTGGTCATGGATCAAGATTATCCAGCCTTTCCCAACAGAAACCTGAAAAAGGCAAACCATTTTTAGAAAGTATACAAAGCAGGCATCAGGTAGAAAATCTGGAAGTGCCCAGTCCTGTGGAATGGGGTGAGAAAGAGCCTGTTCCAATTTCACACACAAACAACAGGCAAGACAATAACAATAGGATTCCAGAAAAACAGTTTGAAGAAAAAGGTAAGCTTAACCAGTGCAGTGAAGGAGGGTGGTGAATGAGAAGAAAAATAAATATTATGGTTAACATTTACAGTAAAATAATATCTCTGTCATATTATCAATTATTATGCAGATCAAAGTGGATCTGATGGATCTCTCTTCACACCAAGTCATTCAAATCCTGCAGACCAGGAATCTGGAAAGTGTGTTCTGGTATTACACACCTCTGAGCAGAATCATCTCAGCCAAGATCAAGAAGATTGCAGTGCTCCTAAGTGGAATGACAAAGCCCAAAGAACTGCTCCTACTCTTGTAAACCACAGGGATCAACAAGGCCAGGGTAACCCAAGACCCCAAAATCACATTAAATATCAAAAGGGTACACATGTTTGTTATTGTCTTTTTGCTAAAGCAAAGTAGAGCTAAGTTTTAAGAAATCTGTAATTAAAGTGTAAGTTGGAATAGCACTATGAGAGCAATATTCCATTTTTTAAAAATAATGATATCTTCCAAAGAGATGTGTTTTTACCTTTGAGTCCTTCATTAGCACTGTGTGCTGATATAGAGAAACACTTTACTATAGTTGATACATTTGTCTAATCACCAGAATTAGCCAGATATAAATTCTAATAACAAAAATACCTTTTTTTCCCCTTGATTTCTTTCTTCTGTTATTCATGGAGCATTTCCAAATCCTAGAGATAACATCACTTGCTGTGTTGATTCACTGAATTTCCAATACAGGTTAGAAGTCATTGACAGTCAAACCAGCCTGATTTTTGCAAATGTAATCTATGTATTTTTGTCATCACTATCCTGTCACAGAACTAGCAAACATGGAAAATAATGAGCACCAAAAAGATACCAAATTAAGAAGAGACAGAACACAGGATGCTGAAATTCTTAAAATAAGGGAAGACCAAACTACAGATTATGTCCACAAAAAACAAAGGTTAGCAAATAATACATCTCCTAAAATAATGGATAATATTAATTCACTGTTACAAACTTACTTTATAGACTTCAAATAAATGAAAGAAAATGAGGGGGAAAACATTTTGGTCAATGAACTTTCACTTGTTTTTTTGATTTTATCTTAGCTTGCAGCAAAACAGAACTAAGAAGACTAGAGTTGGTCTTGGTGAAAAACTGGATAATCAGGTATGTTTTTCAAGGTAACATTCCTAATAATCTTGAGCAATAAATATAGTCCTCCACCTAGAAACAGTCTAATTTTGTAAAACTGGTGATCATTATAAATACAAAAGATCTGACAATAATTGAGAAAAGTTTATTCATGCTTTGCTACTTAGCTTAGATTTTCTAATGAATATCAACTATGTTTCTAAACAATTGAAATCTACAATTACAAATTTTAGTTTAGAAATTGGCAGTTTTTGATTTCATAATTAGCAAACCAGGTGGCCATTTAAGGCCCTTAGCTCCTGGTCTTGCATGGGACTGTCAGTAACTTGGGGGTTATGGGCATGGACAAGAGCCATTACCAATAGTGTGTAGTTTTGTAGTTTTGTCTGTGTGTTCTCTGTGATGGAAGGGTTCAGTGCTCTCATTTTGTTTGCAGAGATTCAGCTGTTTGTAATTTAGTGGTCATGGGTACTGGTAACAGAATATAAGAAATCCTACTTGCAGGAGTCAAATTCAGCCCTCTCATTCACTCAGGCCACTTTCAGGGCATGTGTCTAATGTAACTATTCAGGATTATGGTAATGTACTTATAGTTGTGTCTTTTGACTCTATAGGCAAATGAAAACAAGCAAAATCATCTTACTTGTCCAAAAGAGTGTATTTCAGCTCCTAGTCCACCTTTTTTGGCATTTACTGTAAATCCTGAATTACAAGTTCCTGTAATTCAGGCAGCAAGTGAGTACATGGTTCCAAGAAATTGTAAGGAAGTGAACTTTTAATCAAGACTGAAGACTCAATGAAGACATAAATACCTGCACTATACATGGGTTAATTCACAGTATTGTTACAAATTTTAATTTATGAATAGACAATTCCAGGTATTTATGATTGCATGGGCTGTCCTAGAGCTTGGCAGGTTCCCAGCACCAGAAAACCCAACTTGTCAAGTGGATGGAAGGAGAAAAGGAGGGAGATGAGATGAAACACTGCAGGCTCAAGTGAGAGTGTAGCAAAGAAAATCACAAGTGGTGTTGCTGAGGGGGAGGATAGTGAGAACTTAAGTGTTGGACCCATTGTTGCAGACTAGTGGAAGTCTGAGATATTGTCCTGCAAGCTGGAGTTTCAGGCAAGATTTCTCTACAGTTTCTATTGCAATGTATTTTAAGAAGGAAATAGTCTTTTGGAGGCTTTTTTGGCTGCATTGGCAAGCATTTGCAATGTATGAATATATTTCTTGATTTAATAGTTTTAGTGATACATTGTCTAAACATATAGAAAGATTTTTGTTTGCATGGGTGTGTGAATGCCTGGATGCATACTGGATTTCCCCCTTTTTCTAAAGTGCCAGCCATTCTGAAAGGTAGATTAAAATGAAATCTGATTAAAATGAAATTGTTTCTACTGCTGTGACAGGGCTTTTGGCATAATTTGTGATGAGTGCATTACAAAAGTCTTGACTGATCCTTTGTACTTAGAGTATTCAAATGCTTGCTAAATATAATTGTAATATCTTTAGAAAACAAGATGGCAGAACAATTGCAACAAATGAAGGACGACAGAAGGCACATGGAAAAAACTAGAGAAGAACTGAGAAAAAAGGCTAAAGGGCTACTGGAACAAAATAAGCTGAGCAGATACCGAGGTACACTTTAAATTTATTCTGGAATTTGGATTGATTGAGAAATTACTCTGAAACCAATTTGAAAATATTTGTCTCCTTGTCAGTGAGCTTAATTATAGAGAGAGCAGTCTGCTAACCAATAACTCCAAGAAGATTAATTTTGTGTAATAGCACGCTAGAAAAATTCAAGGTTGCAATGATGTTCCTTCCACTTTTTTTTTTTTTTTTTTGGTGGCATGTCTTATACAGTTAAGGCTGTTCTGGCTTTCCTAAACTATTCAAATTGTGTCTCATGTATGTGCAGTGCTCAGAGAGCTACTGCAGGCTGCTTCTCTCTCAGACCCAGGGCAGCCTGGCATTTCCTAATTCTGCCTTTAGCTTACAAGGGGCTTCAGGTAAATTGCAGCATAATAATTTTTGTTCCTCCTGTCCAATGGTGTTCAGCTTATGACATGGAAGTTCCAAGCCTGTTGTGACAACCTTGACAAACTTTGGTTTTTAACAAGGTCAAATCTCATTGAAATTTCACACAAATTTTCTTAAGAAAATTATTTTCAAGTTCATACTTAAAACTATCTTCCCTAAGTAACATCCCAGTTATACAGAAATGAGATTTAATAATTTTGATGTTTTGAGAGCTTTCTCTTTGTGCTTAAATGTCACTAAGTCATTACTAGTCTCAAATATTACTTGTAGCTTGTTGAAAGGAGAGAAGCCCATTCTTTCAGTTATTCTTTAAGCACATGGCTGCACTGCACCCTGCAGCCTGGGGAATTTGTATTTAAAACCCCCAAACTTGGGTGTGTGAAACAGTAACTTTGTAGTAGCATGGAGCTGCAATTCAAGCTAGAGATAAGCCCTAAATGGCACCTGCATTGCCTTAAATGATGTTATCCAGTTAGGTAAAATAAAGGTTATTTCACAAGGATTCAAACAGCTTCTGCAGGTTCTGTAAGAAGCATCTGTACCTCTGAATTATTTTTTTTTTTATCAGACCTGAAGAGTTTTGTAAGTAAGGGCACGTAGCAAGCATGTTTCTTTGTAAGAGCATTTTCTGCAGTAACAGCCATCCAGGTCTGTATTTAATATCCTCCAAAGAGTGCCATGCTGACAGGCACTCTCAGTTACCTGGCACAGAGTCATCCTCCAGCAGTTGAGTTCTTTTGGGTGAGTTTCACTTGTCCAGCTCCCAGAAACTATGCCTTGAAAGAAGGGATTCATTTAAGACACAGCAGATATGCAGTGGCCATAAGACTGCCACATACAGGGGCATTTATGTGCCACCTCTTGGTAGCACATTGACAACACAGGAGCAATCACAGTGAAGTGTAAAGGTTACTAACTGTTTCCCATAATTTGGGATGTCAGATTGAAGCTGTTCAAAATCTCTGGCCATGAAGAGCGTAAATTTTGCCTAAATCTACAATGCTGCATTTTCTGGTACAGTAGAGCTGTGGAATTCAGACTGTGCTGGGGATACCACTCTTCACAGGAGCACCTAGGTGCTGCAGAACAGCCAGGCTGAGTAAACTTTGGGTTTGAACCCTGTGTTATTTGACCCTTTTGTTGCAGGTGTTTATGTGAACATTCAGTTGCATTTAGAGTGAATGTAACTTTAGATTACAATGAAGATTTTTTTTTTTCACTACATGTTTATTTTAAAGAAACTTCCTGCCATGTTTCAGTATGTGCATTGGCCAGGAGAAGCTTGGGAGGTGAGGTGGTCATGACTGTCTTCAGCAGACCTTAGGATAAGGTGAGCAAGACCAAACACTGTTACTGTTCTCCTGTGCAGTGCGTGAGGCATGGAAGAAGAAGTACTTTGAAACCAAGAGAGCTACACTTTCACTGGAGGACACTTTAAACAAACTGCAACAGGATTTAGAGCTTTACCACCAGAAATTGCTCTTGCAACTGGAAGCCAGAGATAGCCAAAAACGACCAAAGAAAACAACAACCTCCAAGGTATTTCCTTGTATTATTTATTATCTCTTTTTTCACAGTCTGAGGGTTTTTTGATTAAAATATAAATTAAAGGAACAGATTTATCACCACCCAACGACTTGTAAACTAGCTTTAGCTCAATGATCTGAGGGACAGAGTTCCTTCAGGCCATTTGTCTCAAAAAGACTGCAGAAGTGCTTGAATCTGAGCATTTGTTTCTTTCTGCTTTCTGTTGGTACCTTTTTGTAACAAAATCCCCTTCTGTTCAGTGTAGTTAATGTATTGTTCAGTTCTACTTTGTTTCTATTATCCAAGATTTCATACAAGGAGGCAATGAATGTTTGGAGCACACAAAACATATCTGTAGCTTTTGAAGTGGTTGCACTTCAACTGTTGTGCAACTGTGAGTTTCATAGGAAGTTCAGAGGGAACAAAAGAGAAAATATAAAAGAAAAGGAGGAAACACCCTTTCCAAGAGTTGTGTCTGCTAATTTTCTAAATGCATTAAAGGAAGCAAGGCTGTTGACAAAACTGAAGCTAGCCTAGGAAAAATAAATGTCTCTTTCTTGCATCTGAAAAGCGTGTGCATGTACAATCTAAGAGTGTATATTATATACAAACATGTATTATTTGAGCTATCTTGAAATATCTACTATTTTAAAATAAAAATATTAATAGGGTTGACATTGCATTACTGGCTATGTTCAGACACATGATTTTGAGGGGCACATCAGGGGTGGGGTTGTTTTGGTCTCCCTGGCTGGGCACTGAGAGGCCTCACAGGAAGGACAGGCACAGGCACCAACCCTGCAGCAGTTCTTAGTGGGCAGCCCCCGAGAAGGGAGCCAGGCTCTGCAGAGCTGTGAGGCTGAGCAAAGGGCGCTCCCCAGCCCTCGTGAGCGACGTGCAGCCAGGCAGGCACCAGCCAGCTGGGAAGGCAGGGAAGTTGGAAAGAGGTGGTTAGAGGATTGTTTCTGAGTGCTGAAGGAACACCCAGTGAGGGAACAGATTCACTAATGCTGCACCTTGAGCTTTGTTGTTGTTTCACACAGAATTACACAATCATCCGGATTGCTACAGTGCAGCACGAACTCCACCAACTGAGGAGGAAGCTGGAGGATACAAAAATGAGACTCCTAATAGAAATGAAGGTACTGTGCCTTTTCATTAGAACAGTCAAAATGTGGCAATGTATGGAAAAAAATTAGAACTTCTCAATTATTAGATGATGTAAATATTTGCTAAACAGTTCTTGTTTTATGCTGTTAGTTTTAAGGTGTTAGGTGTTGTGACTTTAGAATTTGAGCTAAATTACTCCAGAACACAGGTTATCAAATTATTTGGAATGTATGGCATCCAAACAACTTAGATACTCAATGTACTATGTAAGCTGAGGTTCACAATCTTATTAATACAATTCTAATTACATTCAAAAGGTAAGTGAAAAAATACACCTGGTGTGGTGAGGCACTGAGCAGTAATAAATAGACCATGGCTAAAGGAAAAAAATGGTATAAAGGAAAAAAAAATCAAAAAACAAAACAAAACAAAAAAAAAAAAGAAAAAAAAAGCTGTCTAAGCAGATTGAGATTTGAGATTGCAGACCTCTTCATCTGCTTTATTCCATATCAGTGTTGCCTGTGAATCTTTTTGGAAGGAAGAGGTATTACAGGCCTTCACACTGGACAGCTTTCCAGCTCTGAAAGCTTGAAATAGGAGTGTTCTACATCACAGAGATTGCCCATGCTCCTAGTTACCTGGTACTCCAGGGTGGTTGTAATTACTATGACTTCATGACTCCTCCATTGTCTATCAAGGAGTGGAAAGAACAATTATTTTTGCAGTTGTTTCAAAAACATCAAGGCAAATTACAGAACAAAGTAGTGCTAGAACACATAAAATTTCAGACATGAAAGATTCAGCCATCCTGTATAAAATTCAGTCTTAGTTATATAAACCTATATGCATGTCAGCTCCAAAAAAAGCTTCCTTAAATTGCCATTCCTTAAATGATGGGTTCTTTTGCAGATGAGAAAGCAGGCAGCATCTGATTTACAAGCACTGAGAGCAGAACTGACACAGAAGAAGATTCATTCATCTTTAATTCTCCAGTCCAGAAAATCAGGAATTTAAGATGACATGAGTAACATCTGTGAAGTGTACAGTAGCTCTCTAGTGTATGGAAAAGAGAATTTCAGAGCATTTGTTTGTATGTTCTTGAAGTAACTTTGTAAAAAGACACTAACTATATAAATATTGTGGAATTTGTATACTAGGCTACTGAGGTAATGCAGCTCATTTCTTTTTAAATCTCACTTACTGTAAGATCAGTCAGCTACTTAAACATACAGTTCAATATAGTAAAATGTCTAAAACTAAGCTGTTATTTTTAAAGTGCAAATTAGTTAATTGTGGAACAATTGTGGAACAATCCAGTGTAACATCCCAGTGGTATGCTGATGTTCTTTGATTAACTACATAGCTACTAAGAAATAAACTTAAAATCTGTAGCCTCCTGTCCTTATTTTCAGGCTCACACATTCCATTTTTTAGAAATTATTAAAATATAGTTTCTGTAGAACTACAGCAACAGTAATCCTTTATTTGACTGTTTACTGGAGTCTGTTTTTGTCATTATAAATACGCCTATCTATAAATTAGCAATCTATCATTACTGTATTATTATTATGAAGCATAAACAAAATCTCAGATAATCTCACTTTTTTCCATATCTAGCTGGTTTTGCTCCCTCCCTCATTAGGAAAGGCAACAGACATTAAGTATCTTCTGTAGCTTTAAAGCTTGCCTGAAAGCTTTCTCTTGGACCAGTATAATGATGATCCTGGTCCAATTTACACTCTTGCATGTTCTGCCTTTCCTTAATTCCAAGATCATGCATGCCCTGAGATTAACAATTCTCTGAAAGAGAAATCAGAAACCTCTTCATAGGAATTTTTTTCTAGCTCTGCTGTTTGCCTCTTTGCAAACCAGATGTTATTATATTAAGCAGAAGAATAGAATGCTAGGAATTAATCTCAGCTAAAAAGCTATCAAGGCTGTATTTATAACTGGAAGTGAAACACTCATGGGGAATAAGTTATGGGATAAGAAAATTATGCAGCTCTCAAAAGAACTAACTTAGAAATGTCTTGAGTCAAACCACCCATTATCCAATTTATTTTCTTAAAGATAGGACTTAACAAAGATTTTAGTGTTAAAGGATTAAATAAATTTTTAAAACTACACCCACTTTTTCTTAATTCAGGGTTGAAGCTCACATTCTCTATTTAAGAATTGTGTCTTATTTAAGATATGAAAGCAGGCTACTAGATACTGGAAAATCAGAACCTAAATTTAAAGTATAGTATTATCAATTCATGATTCTTGACTGCTACAGGAAGGAGAGTTTTATAATTAAGTCAGAATTTTGCAGCTCAGATATTCATAGCAGAAGACTCTCAATTCAGCAAATATCCATCTCACAGTATTTAAGCATTTAAAGTTCTGAAGTACAAGTTCTGAAGTGTGTGTATGTGTATAAATATATATATATATATTTTTTTTAATATATAAAATGTAGGAATTTCTCTTAAGACTTATAACATGGTGTTCTAGTGAAAAGCCTTCTGATTTGTCAAGGGAATTTTTTAGTTTCTGTAAGAGCAGTAGGCTTCACCTTCTGCTTTCCATCATCTGTAATATCAAGCAGACACTTCAGATGAAGTCTTCCAGTCTTGTCCTCAGTAGCCATAATGGTAATGCTGCCATACTATGGTAATTCTTTAGCAAGCAAGAGAACCCAACCAATCAGACAAAAAAAAACCCAACCCCCAACCAAACCAGACCAAAAATCCCACCAAGCCCACAAATGACTACATCTACCTAATTAAATAATTTTTTTAATTAATGGAGTCACTTAAGCAGGGGCCAGTTGCACTTTAATCTGGTTGTGAAACAGTTCTGAGAAGCAGACAAGCAGTGTGGGTTGTGAGCTGTAGAACAAGTAAGGCACAGACAGGGAACATTGTTTACAAGCCTTACCAAGAGCAGCATTTTATTCAACAAAAAAAATCCTGTAAACACCAGCTAATCTTTACATCACTATGGGTATTTTAAAAAGTTATACAACTTCTGTAGGCAAATGATTTTATGAAAATATGAACTAGAAAGAAAACATAATCTCCTGTTATCTCAGAGGCAACATCCCATAAAAAAAAAACACAAGCCACTGAATAAATTTCAGGGTGTGTGGGAAAATAGAGATGCAGTTCATCTCTATTCAGTTTAAATAAGCTTCTGAATTCTAGTTTTCAGGAAGTAGTTTGAAATGGAAGGAAACATCATCCAAGTCCTCTTCATATTAATGCTTCTTCTTCAAGCTAAGGTCAGAGATTTTCAGCTTTTGAAACTGAGGAATTTATGTGATACACGAACACAGTGAAACTGGAGTTTATTGAATATTCCTTTCTAACAACAACTTTGATATAAATCTTAACAGCAACCACTTCATGTTATGTAATTTCTTCAGTCCATAAAAATCTTTTAATCTAGAAGAGTAACCAAGCTGCATATAATCAATAATCTGTCTCTCCAGAATTGTGTTTAATCTGATTCTAGAGTGACTTAGCTAAAATATTGTTTGGGTTGGGAAGTCAGAAGGCTGAGACTGCACCATGTAAGACAGGAATAAGTATTTGCTTCACCTGGCAGCTTTAGCAAAGCATCATTATGAGAGTGCCCCTGTAAATCCATCAATTGGCCTTGTTACCAGATACACACTGGGTGCAAGCATTAACTAACTTACAGTAACTGAAAAATTAAAAAGATGAACAGTCTTCAAAAAACCTGCTGATGCAAGGATTGTTGTTCCAAAGCAACAATGGAATTTTCTGAAGAATGAAAATACAGCTTTGCATATAAAATAACAAGATTGATTTGCCTAGTTTTTAAAGTTTTTCTAATCACAATATATTTATATAAAGTCAAAATCTGTGATACTGTAAGCCAAAATAAAAAACTACCAATTTTCATAATTCTAAATCAAGGGTTTACACAGTTCTTATGGTGTCAGAGCTTGCCACATTGCTTGAGTTTGTTGTTCTGCTGCAGCTTCCTTGGAATAGTCAAGACTATTTCCATTCCACATGCCAATGCCCCTTAAGCCTCGACTCTTCACATATGCTGCTTTTAGAGAGATGCTGTGAGGGTCATCAAACCATACCTGGTGGAACTGACCAACAGAATCCTAGAAAAACATTTAAATACCAGTGTCAGTGATCATGTTTTCTCTTGAACACAGTTAAAAGTACAACTAAAAACTGAGATAAACAAGCTATGTAGATTTATATAATATTTTCCTGTTTTATCAATACTTTGTCACGCAGGACAATTAAAAGTTCTAAGCAAAATATTTGGATATTTTTTTAAATTGTAGAATAGAAGTTATAAAACAGTGACACAATTTAACTGAATACATTTAGATGAAAAGGCTTATCTAATTGGTATTTTAATATTTTTTTAAATACAGCTAAAATTTCAGATACAGATCTAAGCTAGCAGGTGAATTTAGTTTGAGATTGTGGGGGTTTTTAAGCAATAAACAGTTTTAGAGGAGGTTACAAAATTTTATCAAGGTTATGCTGCTTTTACCTGGTCATTGCTTACAACCTCTTTTTATCACCAACATGTGAAACTTAAATAATTTTTTAAAGAAACAAGACAAAATGGGCACACTGTGGTGTTCTAGTAAGCATAGTCATTTATGGACTCTTTCACTGTGTCTGTGTAGAAAACAAATGCAGAAGAGAACATGCATGCAAGGCATCAAGCTAGACAAAATTAAGAGCATCTCAGAATCATTTTTAGTTTAAATCATTTATCAACTCATGAAGGTAACTATAACAGTGAAGGATGGAGTAATAGGATGTCTTTGTGCCAATGTCCTTTTTGACATGATGCAGTGACTCAAGAAGACTGGAAAGTAATAAAGATCTTTATTACTCCTGTAGTCTTCAGGCACTGCATTCCTCCCTCAGACCAGGAATTCAAGACACAAATTTTCAGCAATCCTTTACTGTACCAAAAAAACCAAACCAAACCAAACCAAACCATAGAAAACATAAAAGGAAGAATCTAACCCAAATAACTTTATAGTCAAAGATCTATGGCTCATGAATATTTACTCCACACCACAGTGGCTTGGAAAAAGACTCTTACCTTGTACTCATAAAATGGAGCCTTCTGCACCTCATCCCACAGCAGCCCTGAGAGAGAACTGTTCACCTGCTTCATGATGGCTGCGTAGGGCACCTGGCTCCCTGCAGCATCACTGCAAGGAGCCCCACGGAAAGGCACCTTGGGAAGGGAACAAACATGCTCCTG
Organism: Agelaius tricolor; assembly: GCF_023055355.1. Lineage (NCBI taxonomy): Eukaryota > Metazoa > Chordata > Aves > Passeriformes > Icteridae > Agelaius > Agelaius tricolor. The sequence goes on along the minus strand of NW_027269271.1, from coordinate 16,972,718 downwards.
GAAAACAAACAGGGAGCCATGAGCTTCAGGTGAGATACACGGAGCTCCAGAATAGAAGTACAGCCAAGAACAATTCACAAAAGGCATCAGGGCCACAAAAATTCCAAATCTTCAAGCAAATCCAGCAGATACTATTTGTAAAGTAAATTAAAACAGCAACATTTTCTTTAATTTGCAGTAATATAGGACTGGATGGATACCCTTCAGCTTAAACAGTTGTCTTATCTTTTCCACCCTTAATTGAACCTTACATTTTCATAAGTACAATATTTGAGACCTCATAAACTGCTATGCTGTAACAGTCGTAGGTTTGCTATGGTTTGTTGCATCTGTCTTTACAGTGCTGTTGAGAAGGCACATACAAGTGTTGCAGGGCCTTTGGACTTCATCTCTTCTCATACAGATAACATTTATAGCTCCTAAGTCAAACACAGAGCTTGGATATCATGGGGTTCAGGCTGCCTAAAGAGCTAAAATGCCTTGTCTAGTAACACACTGCTCATCAGTTAGCCAAGCAAAAGATTCTGGTTTGTGTCCCAGCTTGATGCTCTTACCCATCAGATCACAGTATTTCCCAATCCAAAAACAAGATTACCAAAACCTAGTTATATCTTTCCAAAGAAAAAAATTAACAGTTTGATTGCAAACAAATAATCTTGACCTTACCGTGGATAGGTTTTGGCAGACATAGTCATAGCCATACCAGGGGACACCCATCACAAGCTTCTTAGGATCAATGCCCATAGCAATGTACTCTTCATATCCTAGTTTGGAGGGAAATAAAAATTAGCATGCATTATTTACTTCTCCTATACTTTTTATTCTTACAATTAATTTAGAGCCAGAGCCACTGCATGATACCCAGAGGCCAAGGTGCAAGCTGTCCTTTGCCTTCACCTGCATTCCAGTGAGTGACAGGCTTGCTCTACTGAGATCCCAGTAACTGCTCCAGTTTCTCACACTTAAAACCATCTGCCCTGAGCAGAGGTTCACAAAGATGAGAGAAATGTTTCAGGTTCTCTGCAATCCCAGGCAGACAGCACTGCTCTGGCTGCCATCTGTCATTCCAAAAGCGTTCTTTGCACTCCTGAGGTTACAGGGACCAACACACAAGGCTGAAGGTCTGTCTGCCTGCAGGCTCATAAGGACCAGGGACACTGTGTTCATATCCTGACAACACACATCTGAGCACACTCAAAGCCTCACTGCAACCAGAACAAAATAAACCTGTCTAAGAGAAAGCCCTCTTTTCTATCTACTCATGTCAGCAAATGACAATGTTCTGACTCCTGGGGAAGTGTTCTGTCCTCACCAACTAAAGTCTGCAGGTAAGGAGCATTGGCTTTTGCAACACAGTCTGTCCAGATCTGGCTCTGTTCATCATATGACATCACAAATAAGAAGTCACAGGCATCTGCAATTCCAGTGTAGTTGTAGCACCTTTTATCTATGCATGCTGGAGACCAAGCCACATCAAATGTTACCTGAAGGAAAAATGTACAACTTAGTAGCAAGTATGGCACTCAGGTGTCCTTGTAATCTCTTATTAAAAAAACAAAAAAGCTATGACTTTTAAAGACAGTACTTCCCAAATGGTATAGTTTAACACATCTTGATAATAATGAACTATAGAAGAAGCTGCTCATCTGATAAAACAAAGAGAAGATAATAAAGTGAGTACCCCATTAGTGAACATATAGCACCAAAGAAATCAAAATATAATATTATAACCACCAAAAATATGAAGCATGGTGCAAATCTTGAAAACTTTCATGATAGGTTTACCAAAACACTATCAAGCTTTTGCCCCACAAGGCTGTATTTGCCCTACTTTCAACAATTTATTAAGGGACACTAAAAACTGCCAGCTCACACATAGCAGTAACACTGTATGTACAAATCTCAGCAAAGCCCATCTCTCATTGAAATTCACACAGGTCAAAAAGAGTGATTCTTACAAGATTATATCACAGCTAACATTCATAATTAAGCATTCACTAGAATATTATATTTAGATCTGCATCAACTTTTTCTTATTCATATGCTAAACAGCACTGCCAAAAGTCCTTACATTTCATAAGGTTAAATTTAATGTTTGTATAAAGTACATTATTATTACCTGTGATCCAGCTATTTCTCTGTGAAAAGCATCTGTAGTTTCTCTAACAAGCTCTGTCAATGCATAATACTCAGGGGAGGTTTCATTAACTTCTTGCTCTATATCTATGTTAATTCCATCCATATACTGCTTTTTTGCAAGGTCCACCTGTTGGGATATCCATGCTGCTCTTTTAGCAGGATCAACAATTTCCTGAAGAGGTACATCACCTGGACAAGAGGCCTTCAAGAGTTAACATGCATTTGCACCACAGAAATGGAAGGAAAGATTTGTCTTTAGTTAACCAACACATTTAAACCCAACATAAAAAATGTCCATATCAATACTGGTAAAATACAAAGGAGTTCATTTTTTCCTCAAGCATAATTTTGATAACCACCCCAGAAAAGATTACCAAGATTCTTTGAGAGACTGGTGTTAAAATTAAGTTCCTTTGGTTTTTCTATAATTTTAATCATCTTACTTCTGCTTACTATTCTTTTAGCCACTGTAAATTACCTTTCTTGAAATCAAAGTACTTTCAGCATTTTATCTGGTCATATTTAGAGGAAAGCTACTTTTGTGTTTAACCTTTCCTGTTATCCACACTGTAGTCCTGGATTCTGCTTTTTCTCAACAGAGCCAAAAGGTATTTACAACATGTAAGCTAATGGACTTTGTCTTTCTAATCGGCATTTGTACCTGCACAGAGTTCCTGAGTATGCATGTTTTAAAACTCAACCCCTTCCTAATACAGAGGGATTCATTTAAGTGCAAAATACTAAAAATTACTTAAAATCCCTTTCCTTACTTTGTGTTTTGGGTACTCCACATAAGATCCAGAATACAGACCCAAATAACAGGCTTTTTCTTTCCTCCCTCTTCCCCCATAGCAATGATGTTCCCTGTAAAGAAAACTTTTATTAAGTTGTCACTGGGATGGTTTGGTTACTACTGTGGCACAATCCACTGTTGGTTTCAATACCCTGCATACCAGTATGTGCAAAATGTCAAGGGTTCATTAAAGCCTTATTAATTAATTCTCTTAAAGATTTTAATACCCTGCATACTGAATGCAAAATGTCAAGGTAATATAGCCCTGTGTACCTTATCTTATTCACGTATCATAAACACCTGTGTTTTTCCAGTGTAACCAACCTTTCAGTACTATCCTCGAGCCTTTGGAGTGGGCATAGCACATGAGCTCAGGATCGTACTTCCCGAAAGCTGCCACAGTGGTAATTTTGGACCAGTCGTAGGATTTCCATGCTTCCTTCCCCACATCAAACACGAATACCTGGAAAAAGGGTAAAAAGCACCCTGGTTAGCCCCGAGCGCTTCTCAGCACGAGTACCATTCTCCCGCGGCACATCCCGCACCGGCACATCCCCGCTGGGCAGCGCCTCAGGGATGGCAGCCGGGGGCCGAGTGCGGGGCAGCACCGCCCCAGGGACTGCCCGGGGACACTGCCCGGCCCGTGGACACTGCCCGGCCCGGGGACACTGCCCGGCCCGGGGACACTGCCCGGCTCGGGCCGAGCGCAGGGCTCCTGGGTGCCGGGGCGCGGAAGCTGCTGCGAGCGGCGCTGCCGCCGGGCCCGGCCCCGCCTGCGCCGGCAGCGCCCGCCCGGGCCGGGGCCGCGCACCTCGGAGCCGGCGGGGCCCGTGACGGGCTGGCACAGCCGCGGGTCCCGGCAGGGGCAGGCGCCGGCAGGGCCCAGCAGCTGCAGGAGACCGACGGGCAGCAACCACCCGCCCCACGGCCGCCCCATGGCCGCCGGCGCCGGCCCGGCCGCGCAGCCTCGGCCCCGGGGCGGGCCCGGGCGGAGCCGGGCCCAGCGCGCCGCCTGTGCAGGGACAAATAAGCTCGGCCGGGCGTTCAGAGAGCAGCTGTTTATTGAAAGGTCACCCCGGGGCCGGGTGCCCGGGTTGTTTCCAGGAGATCCCCGGGAGAAGAAGCAGAGCAGAGCGGTCTCCCGGAGGGGACGGGGCTGATCCTCCGGGGCAGCCGGGCTGAGCGGGGCTCAGGCCGGGCACGCCTGCTGCTGGCACGAACACGCCGTGTGAGCGGACACCGAGCTCACGACGTCCTCGGATTTCTGGTCCAGCCGAAGCTGCCCGTCCAGGCTGAGAGCGGAGTCTAGAGGAGAAAGGAGAGCGGGGCTGGTTTTCCATCGGGGTACTCCTGTGTTAGTGCGGTGCACTTCGTGCTTTCCACAGAACCCCGGTGACACAGCGTGGTGTGCACAGCTCGCCAGACTCACCGGCTGGAACGCAGTGGAAGCCCACGGACACGGAAACAGTCTGGGTTGCTGAGCAGCCTTTCACACAGCGAAGGACTGGCTCCACCGAGAAGCATTTTTCTGCTGCCTTCTCAAATGAAAGTGGCTTCTCACTTTTGACAAGTTTGTGCTGCAGTTTACAAGCTACAAAACATTGAACCCTCTTAAAGCATGCACAGAGTTTAGATAAATAGCTACTTAATTTGTAGTACTTAATTTGTAGAACTGGCAAACACCAAGACCAATGGACGAACAGTGTGACATAGCTAAATGAAGCTAATCGGGTTGAAGTGAATCAATTTTTTGTCAAAGGCTCAGGCTGTGAGAAAATGAGGCACATGGAGCACAGTTGCAAGGACAGAGATGGGATCTAGGTGGGACACTGATGTCCAAATCCGAAAAGATACACATGAAAACCTCAGTCAGCTGACACTCAACTTTACTTGAACTCAGACAGCACTTCATTTTGGGGCAGCAGTGGCTCCTAGGCATATCCTCTTCTGTACTGTGAGCAGCATCACACCTGCCTTGCCATGGGCAAGTAGCTTAGTCCTTAAGTCTATGATCCAGCCACCCCGGGGAAGCTTGATCTAAGAAAACATTACAGAAAGGCCAAGATATGCCCAGAGGGTTGTGTTCCACACAAAATGTGTAGTGCACCCTAATGTAACCAACACATTCATGTTTTTATGTAGAGCCTGGATGGCAAGAACAATTAGTCATTCCCAGGCTGAAGTTTTCAGTGTGTTAATCTTCAGCCTGAGGAAATTGAAACAAGTTTTTCCCACCTCAAATGCCCACTAGTTTGATAGTAGGGCGAGATATGATTTTTTAAATCTAAACTAAAAGCCTGGAAATAACAGAATGAAAATAAAGAATGAAACTATTAAAGATGACATAAAATTACTTTTGTCAACAGTCAAACTTCCTCCTTTTCATACTAAGTTATCGACTTAGAGAGTTTTAAGTTGAGCACACAAACTCCAGGTAACTACACAGTGCATAAGATGTTGATATAAAAACCCAACAAAACTAGAACTTGCAGTGAACTACCAAACTCAGGAAAAACGGATTTTGTTTTTCTTCTTTTTGTCTGAGACCACTAATCACAAAAATAGCAAAAAATGAGATGACTGTGCTACAATTAATATAAACCAACTATTCATGTGATTGATTAGTTAATTAGTTGAAGGCAATTATATTAGTATATGTTGGAATCTTAGTACCTCCACTACAGGGGTCTTCTGAGATGATCCAAGAGTGACCAAAACTCACAGCATCTTTAGCTAAATATCCACTGGGTGTTTGATATTCTCTTTCTATCTCAGCATCATATTTTCCACAAATACCACATGTTTTTCCAGCCATCCAGAAAGCAACTTGAATCTTTGTGGAAATACAGAAAAGTTGCATGTAAATGCTTTTCTTCTAAAACTAAACCCACTGAAAGTAACTTAAAAATTACCTCAAGTCTATGCCCATCATAGTATATTTTATCTATGCCATAATCTGGGGCTTTTAGTGTCAGTCCTTTCTTTTCACTGCCGATCAGCATGCTTGCAGCTGCAATAGAAAAGAAAAATGTGATCTTTTCTAAAATGAAGTTACTGTTTTAGGATCCACCCTGAACCCTTTGTTAATTTCCTGGGGACATAATGCACACTTTACAGAATCCCAAAAGAGATGGTGGGAAGTAAAAAGACTACTGCTTCCTGCTCTGGGAAAAGCTGAAGCCACTCACAGGGGTGGCTGTGACAGGGACCATCTAAATTCTCATTCTGTGGGTCTCTGGAATCAGCAAAACATCCCACAGGCCTGCATTTTTGGTCTGTGCAAAGATGCACAGGACCAGCATCTCTTTCTTTGCTCATCTTTCTTGCCACCCACAAGAAAAGCTTGCATGGGGGTATGTTAAAATCTCCTAACTCTTTCTCAAATTAGGATGATCTTTATCTTGTGAGGTGTCTGCAGGATCATGCCCTCTCCTTCTTCAAAAGATCAGAAAAGATTAAACAAAATCTAAAGATGAGTCTCTTACCAGTATTAGATGTGTATGGAAGATCTTTTGGGGCTTGGACACCATTAATCTTCAACTGGATGAGTCCATTGGAAACGTACATGTCAATCTCGCTTTAAATAAAGGAAATTAGTGTAAACAAATGCTTCTTCTCCTTTGCCCTACTCAGCTTATAATTTCCTGTTCTGGCAGAAGGATGCTCATATCATCCTGGCATGAATCACCTTCTACCCTTTAGGGGGCAGGCTGAGGGTCAGTGTGCCAGCAGGAGGGCTCCCAGTGCACCTTCCCCTGGCTGTACCCACCCCTGAGTGGCTGCTATGGCCAGGGCTCAGGCAGGGAGACACCAGCTACAGGAGCCTTGCTGCAGAACAACCTAATTGCTATTACCTTCACATAAATGGAAGTTGCTTTACATTTCAAAGGAAGATTGGGTTCCCTAGGGCAGTTCTCTGACAGCCTGAACAGGGTGTGTATTGTAGTATTTTCTTCAGAGCAGTATTTGCTCTAACAGAAGAAATATGAAGCTCAAGCACATCAAAAGCACATCCATACAATTGCATGAAACAATCAGGAATGATTCAGTGTTGAGGAATGTCTTTATCTACAAAAGATACAGTCTATAAAACAGGCATCCTTGTGTTCTTTCACAAAACAGGTGCAGGGAATACTGGATTCCCTCTGTTTCTCTAACACTATGGCACAGTTAGGCACACATTTTTCAGAAATAAATAATTACTTGTAATGAAACCTTACGGATCAAAGTCTATTTATGTTCTTTGAAGAACACTCACTACAATGATTTTAGTATGCATAATCCCATACAATCTAGGGGTGATTGCTTCAGGCTGAAACAAAGTGTATTTTAAATGAATTTCAAATAGATTAGAACATTATGTACCAACTGAGAGATGTCCTATGAGAAAGCCTCTAATCTGGGCTAAGTAATGCCCTTTTTAGCTATGCCCACTTCTCAACAACCCTGCTGTAATGACTGTGGGTTCTAATTTGTTCTAATTATTAGCTTAGTGTAGAAGGCCAGACTAATGATTACAATAGCTCCTTCTGGATTTATAGTTTATGTGTCTGCCTAATCACTAAGTACTGAAATGAGATGCTTAAGTTCTAACAAATTAATGAAGAATTTGTAGCAGTAAAGTCTTGAGATTACTGTGAACCTAAGATATATTTCAGAAGCACTTTTAAAAGACAAAGTCCCAAATTCCAGTGACACTCCTGGTTATCTTTCCATTGACATCAGTACTTTCTGCATGAGTCAAATGCTAGTGCCAGTCTGCCCTGCCAATTTGATCTTCATTTATAGCATATTCAGCTTGGCATCTATTTTTTATAAAGTTTTTAATTACTTACTGGCTGGCGATTCTGACATTTACTGCTGTAAGGTCAGCAGACCCTTCCAGTCTTTTCACCATCACCAGGAATTTAAGCTCTGGACTACAGTCCTGCACCAAGACATGGTAGCAATTTACAGGCATTGAATAGTTAAATACAACACCGTTGAAGGTTGTGATCTTATTTTGGAAAGCTGTACAATGACCTGAAAAAAAACCCCAGTAAAAAGTAAGCATTTTATAATTTATATGAGACAGCTATTTTATTCTAGTTTTGTAATTAAAGGAAAAAAAAAATCTTCTGATTCTGCATGTTCTGATGTAGAATTGAATTAATTCTGTCAGGTGAAATTTTATATTTGTAGTAATTCAAAAGTAAAACTTTGCCAGTCCCCAGGCAGCAGGACAACACCCCTGGGATTCAGGCATTGTGTGAGATGAATTGTGCTCACAGCTGATGCAACTCTCAGTTTGTGGCATTTGGCTTTTCTAACTTTGTTGCAGTCAAAAGAATTTCACAAGGGTTGATAACAATTCACATATCATTCCACTAGGGAAAGTTTACTGAAATGCAGATACCTTTATGGAGTCATAACCAGGGTTAGAAATAGAAGTTGGGAAGGAAAAAATATCACCCTAACACTTTTCTCTTTTTCACTGTAATGGCATTTTGTTGGAAATCTACCAGCTCTGATTAGAAATTATTTTGTAACAATTGTATTTAATACAGATTAGTTTTGGTGTTTATCTAAGAACTACCATTGAATCATAGAATGGCTTGGGTTAGAAGGAACCTTAAAGATCATTTAATTCCAATCCCCTTGCTATGGACAAAGACACCTTATAAATATGCATGGATATTATCCCACTGATTCCAAGCAAAATGTGACTCCTTATTGCAGGATTACATAAAGCTTTTAATTTTAAAACTTACCCTAAGTAAGTATAATGTGATTAGCTGTTAATACAGAATTAATAAAACAATAATCCCTTCAAACTCCAAGTGCAGGATTTGAAATTAATGAATACACTTTTGGAGCTGTTTTAGCTTCAACATAACAGTGCTAATCAAGCAGAGCATCCCAAATCAGAGGTCACTTAGATGTTCCTCTCACAAATTTTGTATTGTATTTTCTTCACAAACAATTTTTGCAGTGAAGCTGAAATGGGTGCATTTGGGAATGGATGTATCTGAAAGCATTATTTGGCATGGAACTGAATGTTTTATCTTCCTAGTAAGTCTTCATTTCTTTACATCTTTGCAGCCTCACAGATTTTCATAGAGATGCTTTGTTTCTATCTGACATCCAACTGATTTTTAAGTGAATAGATAAGTAAAAAAAAAAATTACATCAGAAGTGTAAATTATGTTTACAAAATTTACAGAGTCAATCAATGGCTGTGCAGATAGTTACTTGCTGACCTTTAAGACTTTCAATGAGTGAAAGTGTTGCTTGGGAAAAGACCTTCCAGCCAGAGGATGGCAATGCAGAGATGGCTGTACCCGGGTGTGAAGGGACTGGCAGGGGCAGACTGATGGCTGTGTCGTAAATTGTGAGCTGAAAATCAGGCAGGAAACAAACATGAATGGGAATGGAAATGCAAAGTACAGTATAGAGATAAGGTAGCATTTTCTTCTAATTTCCAAGAGAACCGTGCTGACTGAAATTAGCATCTGGATTTCTGTCACAGTGAAAAAGAAATCAAGTCCTCTGCCTACAGCATGAAATAGTTGTACAGTGTGACACATCTGCAACCTGTGGAACAGCAGTGCTAGAAATGAATTTGGATAGTCACCAGTTTGCAGCTCTTTGGGTAGCTGTATATCACATCTGCTCTCAGGCTGAACAGTTTGCTCACCTGAGATGCATACCCTCTTTCTGCCTATGCATCAGGTGCTGCTGTTTGGCTGTCCCAACAGCCTGGTTTTTATGTCTTTCCCAGAAAACAGGAAAACCTGTCATCTTTCTTAAGATTTTGGGAGGAGTGGGCTTTTTAATAAGTTATTTTTTAACTTGCTGTCAATCATGATGATTATTTTCTAACCTGTTTATTTCATATGCTTGTAAGCATATGAAATAAGCATAGATGAGAAAGGCAAATACCTTGTAAGATATTTTCATACTAAAACCAACTGTATGAACATAATGTCTTCTGAAGGCAGCTTCTTTAGAGTTTTGATTGTTGGTTGTTTTTTTTTTTTAAATCAGCAGGTTAAAATACCCTTACTCATCCATTTCCTAGGTATTGACTGCTTCAGGATAAAAAATTGTGGAAATTGTTACCTCTGGCAACTTAAAGACAACATCACAGGTTCTTGGGGATGTCAATGCCAAAATCAAGGTTGCCTGGTGAGAGGGACTAAGCTGCTGCCTTTGGGAAAACCCAAGCAAATAAGCAGCTCCTGGAAGAAATGAGTAAAACCTGGGAAAAAAAAAAAAAAAAAAAAGAGGAAGTTATTAAAATGAACTGTCTTTGAAAGAAATTATTATTATTATTTGTTCACATTAAAATACCTCCATAAAGTAATATGCATATATGTTAGTATCAAGGCATGTTTTGCATCAGGGTTTGGTGATACCTGATGTTGTATATTGAAGGAGAGGCAACAAATTTATTTTTTAATTGGTATAAAAGATTTCAAGAGTCTGGGTGGGAGAGTAATATGAGAAGAAAAGTGTGGCAAATTTGTTTTAAACACATTCAGACTTGAAAATAGGCATCAATTACATAAGCCACCAAATACTAATATGCTAAAAATTCTAAATTAGTATTTCACTTTAGTATGTCAGTCATGCAGTGGTAACTTTAGGCAAGGATCCTTTGCCCACTAAGACTGTCAACAATGGAGCTGATGGAGGGATCTCTAGGAATGAGTTTCCAAACAAGCTTGGGGCTCAAATAGAGAAATACAGAAAATATTCCTTTATAAAAAGGCATAGGCTCAGAGCAGAAAAAAAAGGTAAGTTCTGTGGCTTTGCTCCAGGATAGTCAATTGGGTGGTTTAATCTCCTCTAATAAGAGCAGATAACAGCTTTGGGTAATTCAATCTAATGCAAAAAGTTACCTTCTTCAGGACACTTTTAATCAAATCACCTGTATGCCTTTAATGTGAAAACTTGTGTTGTAAGTGTATTTAGTTAACTGAGTTGATGTACATGACTGTATTTTAGTAGCACTGCCAAAAAAATAGGCTTCAATGTGGATCTATATGTTATTGCAGGCAAGTGAATGGAGGGATAGCATGAATGAATGCAACAGGTATTTCATTAAAAAGGAGACATGTGAATGGAACCCAGGATGTACAGTTTTCAGTTTTCTTACATTAAATGTCATAAAATATTTGTTATTTAATGTGCACAAGTTTTATGAGAAGTGTTTGTATCACCTGCTTTAGAAGCCAGAAGCAAGTGCCTGCATTAGGAAATTAGGTAAGAGACTGATTTCATCAGAGACCCATGATCAGGCTTCTGCTCTGAGCCTCCATGAATCAGGAACCATGACAAGAGCAATCTCCTAATTCAGGCACTTTAAATTACAAGTCTGCAATAGATTAGGTGAATCCCATCATCCCAAGTGGTTTTCTTGCATACAAAAATGCAGTAATTATGTTTTGAGGGAATGAATACAGAGAAAGCAAACATTTGCAATCTGATTTTATACAATCCTACTGATTGAAGGTATTTTTTCCAGCTTGGAAATTGCAGAACTGAACCTGCAATTACTTGGAGCACTGACATATATTTTTCAAAGACTAAAGTGAAATCTCACCATCTTGCAGTCGTTCGGATTATTGAAGGCACTTTCAGCCACTCCAGCTTCATCTGCATAGCTGGGTAAGCAGCAAATTGCCCTGTTGCAATCTGAGTAGCAATCTGGTAGTCCTGGCAATTTTTACCCCATTTAAGAGAACCCTAGTAAAGGGAAATAAATAAATTTTTACATAAAACATAGTAAGATCATTATGTTTCATTTATATTTGGGCCGATTGATATTTTCAACTTACTGATACTTTTCGGTAATTTATTACTGAAGCATCAGCACAGAGTTTCCATCTGCTTGGTCCTGTGATGCTTGAACCAAACATCTGTATTCTCCACCTCTTGGGCTGTGTGTCAGTGTATAGGACAAGCTGCAGTCCTGTTGGCTGCTTGTTTCTGTAGATGGCACGAAGAACTGCAGCCAGTATTGGTGGCTTTCTGTCTCCCAGGAATTCAGGCTTTGGTGAGTAGAGAGGAAATAGAGACCAAAGACACAAAGAAGGCATTAGAATTACCATAGTAAAACCACTGGCATGACCTGTGCAAGTAAGACTATGATGGGAATTTTTTTGTAATTTTTTTGGTAATTTCAATGCCTAATGAACAAAAGAGTGGCAGAGTCAACTCCTAAACTTTTACAGAAAGATACATAAGGAAAATATCCCTGAAACCAGTTTCTAATCCAGCAGGTCAGCACTTCTAAAGTGTTCTGATTTTTATAGTGAATTTTTTAATGAGCAAGACAAATGTCATCATATACGGCAATACATTCCAGTTTCATTTAAAATGTAGCCTGTATTAAATGAATATTAAATTACAGTCAGTGATTATCCAATGTGCTCACCTTTATAAAATAAGGAACAGTTCAATTTTTTTCTATATACCTATTATGCTAAATGACTGAAATTTTCCTATCTGTTATAATTATACAAAAACTGGAAATGCAAAGTAAATGTTTGGGTTTCTTGCATATTGAGAAATTAACCTGAGACATGACTCCAGAGAAATCTTCATCACTAGCTGAGGAAGAGGAAGAGCTGATGCTGATGTTCAGGATTTCCCCTCCCGTGTCCTGCAAAAACAAAGAATCACCTTGAAGCAGGTGCCTACCACTGGAAGCTGTGGCAGAATTAATTTATCATATTTTCACTCCCAGGGAACTAGGATCTAATTGCAGCAAAGACAGCAAGACTACTTGTACACACTGCTCCCAGTATATGCAGCAAATGTACCTGTTCATCCGCTGGCTTAAACAAAAGCTGGTAAACAGGTGGGTTTGCCTGTGAAAATAGATAGTATGTAAGACCCAAAAGAAAAAAAAGAACTAGCTTTTGAAAAATGCATTAAAAATTTCAGTTCTGAGTATGAAAAAAAAAAAGTGCAAAATTAAATTTTTTAAACATTTTATAGTGAAAAATTCTGAAATGTCAAAATTCTGGTCTGAAATGCTTCAGAGAACCAGGGTTCCTCTTTCTTTGGTCCACAGTCTATGAGCTCAATTTTCTGATGTACAAAAGCAGTCCCTATAAGAAATATAAAGGGTCCAGACAGAGTGAATTACCTGTTGGTTGGAATATTCCCTGTCCCCACTACAGTGCCTGTCCCCAGAGTGGTCCTCTTGGCTGCTGCTGCTGCTGCATGCTGTGCTGCCAGCAGAGCTCCCACTGCTGCTGCTGCTGCCATGCTCCTTCCCAGACTGCCTTCTTTCATCTTTCCTGTGATGATCTCCAGGCTCTCTGCCATCAGCAGAGGAAGCAGCAGAAGAGGAGGATGAACTGGAGAGGTGGGGTGTGCTGGGCTCTGCCCACAGGCCTGTGTCTTCAGTCTTGTACTCTCGGTTAATCCGTTTTGTGCGGCGCCGTGTCTTATTTGCAGCCTCCAAAAACAGTTGAAAGCATTATGAGTTTATAGCTTGTTCTGTTATGTTTCCCTGGCTGTCAGACAAGATGCTCACCACAAGCTTCCAAGGAAATAGAATTCTTCCCAGCCCAGCTCCTTGCTTTTCCATGCCAGTTTTCCACAATGGAAACCCTTGGCTTCATTATAGGAAATATTTCCCTCCCTGATGTTCAAAGACTCTTACCATGAACACCTCTTCAATGCCTAGAATCTTCTTCAGTTTAGCTTGAATGTCCTCATATGGAGCTGCCTCTCCCTCTTCCTTTGACCCTGAGCTTGATACCCCAATTATTTTTGAAGCTGCTTTGGGTCCTGCTTGAATCTCCAGCTGTATTTTGTCAATGTCAGCATCTGTATGGACTAAAGGCAAAAGCATTCCAGGGTTGTGCTGCCTGAGCATTACCTATAGTGATTGTCAGAAAAACTTGTTATTATGATTTTACCTGGCTTTAAAATTATTTTGGCTTCAAATTCTTCATATAATTCGTGCAGATAGGTATTTCTTAAAGAAGCAGAATTTTGTGATTTAAGGCTGAGACAAGTAGAACATCCCAAACTTTCAAATTTTTTACAGAACCTGCGTGCATAAAATCCTCTTCCTGCATTGTTGTGATGTGTCCCTTCTGGACCTTGCTGGTATCCTTTGGATATCACATTAGGCATGCTGCTTTGCTGCATTAACAAAATAAGCAGATAAAGTCATTTTCCATAAAAAATAAAATTGTCCCAGCTCTTAAAATAATTCCTCCAGTTAATGAAGAGAATGATGACAGTCCTGATTAAAGAAGGAAGCAATGTTTGGAACTAGAGATCCAGGCACTGAAAGCAGTGGGGTTTTCTGCAAAATGCTCTGTGGAAGAGGACATCTCTCCTAGCCACCCTTTCTCAGGCAGTGCTTCACAAACACACTTCCTGTGAGAACCTGCAGGGCTCTTTGCAGGGGCAGTCCCTCTGCATCCATTTCAGACTTCTAGCCCTCCTGCTGGAAGCCAGTGCAGCCTTCCCACACCAGCCTCAGAAGCTGAAGAGCACATGACAGAATGTGGTCCTGCAATCCACTCAGGGTTATCTCAGGATTCGGGAAGAAAAATCTAAATCCTGCCCAAGAACTGTATTTTTCACATTAGTCTGATTCAGGGAAAAAAAAAAAGATATATTGTACAAAGTATGTGAATTTCAGACACCTTCCCATGACTGTAAAGAAAGCAGCCCTGCCTGCATGCAGCGAAGAAAGTGAGTGGACTGTGAAGGATCATGTCACAAACCCATTGCGTTTTAGGCTTGCTTTGGGAAGTATCAGGCCCCTGTTGAGTTTCACTGTCCCTGTGTTTGTGATCTGGTTGGCCAGCTCCCATGGCAGGGGTGCCCAGCCCTTCTGAGGAGCTCTCTGCTCTCTGCCTGTCTGCAGGACAGGTGGCAAGAGGTTTCATTACCTTCCAGCTACCAGGTTTTGATGATCTTTCTGTTGACTCCTGGTCAGAGATACTTGGTATTTCTCCTTTGGGGAAAATCTGGGATTTCTTTTCAGAATCTACTTCTTCCATGTTCCTTGAAATAGCATAAACTTCACTCCTGTGGAGGTGATAAATGGCACACAAATAACGCCTTCTGATTTCACTCTACCCATGTTTCCTGGTGCAAAAAAGACAGTACTAAGCTTTGTGTGACTGCTGAGGTATGGCAGCCCTTAACAAGTAGTTGTATACTTGTGATTCTATAACAAGGAACTCAAAATCAGTAACACAGAACGAGCAAAATGAAAAAAGCTCTTCTGTACCTCGCAGCTGCGAGCTCAACCTCTTGATGGCAGGGAAGGGTTTCAATCTTCAGATTTTTTTCTTTCATATTTATCCTGGCATCAAATTTCATTGTAGTGTTGGCACTGAACTCTGCATGATATTCAAAACCACTCTGAAAGTACTGTGTATTAATCCCCATCATTGCAATCATATGAAAATATGCTCTGAAAGAGTGGAAATAAAAGCAGGCATAATTATATATTAATATGCAAAAATTTACCTTCGAAATGCAAAAGTACATTTTCATGCTGTTCTTTTTATTATAAGACCCACTACTGATGGATGAAGAGATTTATCACAACAGGATAAGAAAAAAGCTAAGATGCCACTGGAAAACGTGGTTTGTCTGAAAAATAAAGCTAACATGGACCTTCTGACTGCATTGTCACTGGTATTGTCATTGTCATTGCTTGAGGACAAGCAACTCCAGAATCTCATAGCTTCAGATTCTGCCTATTTTTATAATATTATCACTACTATTATTATTAGCATCATTGTTACCATTGTCATTATTAGTACTGTTGCTTTTGCAGATCCAGAAGCATTTCCCTTTGCCCCCTGAAATCCTTCTGGTTTATGCCAGGTGATGATGCCATTCTATGCTGAAATTGTAAATAACTTGATACGTAAGATAACGTATTTTCACATCTTAGTACGTTTAGTCATTGAGCAGGTACAAATGTAAGCATATCTAGCAATGGCAGAACAGTACAGTATCCTGTGGGATACTATGCACATTGCTGGATTTGCAGCATTGTAAAGCATCAGGGGATTGTGTTACTTTCTTACAATTTTGCTGCTCTAGATTAGCAGATTTGTCCAAAACCTGGGACAAGTAAGATCCTTGTATATCTACACATAGCTATACATATCTATGTCAGGTATAACTGACATATATCTGTGTCACCACATATCTATGTCAGATATAACTAAAAATATAAATATTAATGCTTGTGTGTGTATGTGAATATGTATGTAATATTTACTTTGGCCTGATGTCAGCATGAATATCCGTCTTCGTTTCCCACAACTGTGAGGGTTTGAAATTGTCAGATACTGGTGGTGATACCTTTACATCCACTGAAAAAGACAGACAGAAATTATATGAACAGAGAAACAATAAATTCTGGGGATAAAATACTTTCAATAAGCATAGTATTTAAGGCAAGGGCAGTGCTTTTACATTTTGAAATAATTTATGTGGTTATTTATTTAAAGGTTGCTAATACCAAACCAGAGCTACACAAATATGTCTCAGGTGAAATATCCTAATTACTTCTCAAATGCTTTGGAGGCAGCTGGTCACTAAGGTTTTGACATTGCTGGGGTATTTTTCAAAATTATAGAAGGATTTAGTTTGAGCAGAGGGATTGGACCCACAGTTACGTGGGGAAGCTGCTCATTTTGCCTTCCCAAGCTCACCATCCGCCGCAGCCTGGGCCACCACGGCCCCGCACAGCCCGAGCTCCAGCGGCAGGCCAGCGATGGTGGGGACGATGTGCCGCATCTCACCCACCAGCACTGGCAGGGTCCATTGCCCTGAAATGCCTCTCTGGACCTCCTCCACCACTTTTTTCACCACTGGCTGCCAGTCTGATGATCCAGTTAGACTCTGGAAACAGAGAAATAGGTTAGGTAAGAGGAGACACGGAAGGGAAATTATTCAGAATTGCAGACAAAAAGTCAGCAGCCTTGTCAGTACCATCATCATCTGTTGAATGGCATCTTTGTCAATGTCAACAAAGGCAATCTCTTGACCCAATACTTTGATGTAAGCAGACACCAGGGGGTCTTCAGGTGGCAGTTCTTTCCATCCCAGAAGCTGTGGTGGAGAGGAGATGGGGAGATGGGGAGACAGGGAAGAAGCAGAAAATATCACTTAAAGTGGAGCAATGTATTAACAAAGAGTAGATCCCATCTGAAGGATGAGAACTGTGGCTCCTTAGCCAAAAAACCCAATGGACATATTACAGGTCTGAACCAATGTGGCCTTTCTTAATTGCATAGCTGATTTCAGAAAGAGTTTCCCCATGTAAGGATGAGGTAAGTGCAAGGTAATTTCTGCTGCTGTAAGTAGTAGGTGACACCCAAGGAGTCATGAAGGAAAGACCTTATTCAATTATCATTTTAAAAGAGAAGAACAACCACTTAGTGTGTTCTAACATACACTTTAAAACATTTTGGCTCCCAGCAGCAGCCTCATCTTTTGTACTATACAATAAGAGCTAGCACATGTTGAGTGAAGAGGTGGCACCTGTTGAGAGAGTAAGTACAATGTAAGTACAGCTTTCCATGACTGAACGGGATGACGGAGACTCCTTTCTTCCAGAAACATCAAAGGGATGGCTCAGTGGGTGGGTGATGCAACCCTGGTGCTGTGAGGAGCTGTCTGATGCAGACAGGTCAGAAAGGTGCCCAGACATACCGATTTACCCAGCTCCTTCAGGGTCTTGTACGTGTCATACTCAGCGAAGGGAATGTTCTGCTTCCTTATCAGCTTGGTGAGGCCTTGTGACCGGAAACCCACCTGTAGGAAAGAGTCAGGCAGCACAGCCCAAGTACAAGAGAGAGCTTGTGCCTGGGATTAACTCACTGAGGCCACATGAAATACTTGTTTCATGAAGCCATTGCATTATAAGGACATGTGTACCTGGTAGATGGCTGCAGGCTATGGCTGCAGATGCTGAGGACGTGCTGAGCCAGCCAGCCTTCAATTAGTCAGCAGGGATAATTTTAGGGTAGGGCAGAGCTCAGCCCAGGCTGCAAAGCTTGCTCAAGAGTTGTGTGAATTCCTGCATGCTGTTACATGGAGCTTTGTGCTGCCCTGGCTGTACTGCTGGCTGAAATTTAATTTCCCTGTACTTATGCAAAGTACCCTGGATCCCACGTGACTTTAGGTGGGCAGATGGATGTTCTGCTGTGTAAGCTTTCCTCCTCTCCTAGACTTACATGCCTATACTGGATGTGTTCATTGATGAATGTATGTGTCAAGAAGCCCAAATAAAAGAAGTAAAATCATAATCATTATCTAAATTTTCCCTTCCACGTCCGCCCTCACAGCCAGAAATGGAGTTAAACACTACATCACAGTCCAAAAGCTGGCTGCCTTAATGCAATACTTACCTCGATAATATCCATTGCAGTGTTTGCATAATAGCCTCTTACTTTTGTGATTATGTCAGATGGAAACATGGTGCTGGGACTGTTCATTAGATAGACCCTCCAAATGGCACCAGCCTGATACTGGACTGTCACAGGAATAAAAAAGCAGCAGGAATTAGGGTCTCCAAGGTGTCTGGTGCACATAAACCACCTCAGCTTATGTGCTGAGGGGTCAAGATCACAAGGGGTTCTGTCAGGGTTTAGTCCCATAGGTCCTCAAGCTTGCAGCCTCAAGAGGAGGACTTTATTCTAGGACAAAGTCAACACAACCCCAGGGACTGAAGAAGGAGGCCTAGATCCATGTGCAAGCACCACTTTCCCCAGCAGATACCAGAGATTTGGATTTGGAAGAGTCTCAGGAAATTTTGCATGTTAGGAAGTTCTTCTGCTTTTTCTATTTCAAGAGTGCACTAAATTCACAGTTCATTACTGGATTTTGGATGAAAATCACAGAACAAAATAGAGGCATTTGGCTGCCTAAGCTGAGGAAGTGCACAGGGCAGCTCTACTCACAGGAATAGTCGCTGATCTGAATGACCTTGCTGTAGCGATAGCTCAGCCTGTCAAGTCTGGGGCCCAGGAGTTTAATGGCAATGTTGCAAGCAGCAGATCTGAGTAATAGAATTAAAATCATATGAAGACAGTCAACTGTGACCAAATTCTTAGAAAACTGCATGGAAAAAAAATCTCAGTTTTCTACTAAAAATATACTTCTTCCTCTACTTACAGTTTATGGAGCTGTGGGATCCTGCCTGCTGCCAAAGTCTTCATGTGTGAATATGCAAAACTGGCTACTTGCAGGCTGGGCTCTGTCAGCAGCGAGGTGGCCAGAGCTGTTACTGTTGGAAGAGCAGGCTTGGTTTCGAAGAGAACGACACAAGCCACCATTCGGACGTTGGGGGCAAGCGTGCTGTCCATAAACACCTGGAGGGTGAGCTCCCTTACCTGCAGGAGGGAGAGAGAACCTCTGAGAGGCCCATAACTTCCTGGTGAGCAGTGCTTCCAGAGCAGTGCACATGTGCTCTGCAGTGGATGAAGAACAGAACCCTAAACCAGAGATGTGGCCATGGGAGCTGTCACTGAAAATGAAGATATTGCTGGGTGCACAGTGAGCAGGGCTGGGAGAAACAGCCATTAGGCTGAGCATTACAGGGACTACAGCACTCTTTCCCAGGGTATCAGCAAGGATGGGATGATGTCAGGAGTTTGCAGCATGGGCAAGAGGAAGACCAGTAACTGAGAAGCCTGTGCAGAGCTGCTAACATTACCTGATGGCTTTGTTATTCCTGAATCACTAAGCAAACCCAATCCATACCCTTTAAGACATTTGTTTAAATAATAATTGCAGTTACTTTTGCAGGGTCTTTTCTTGCAATTTTCCTTAAAGCCAACACAGCATCAACATGAATTCTGTTTGGTAATGAAGCTGCAGCTGCAGAAAACGTTGGCAAAAACTTCAGGATGCGTTTGATACTGGCTGGCTCTCCTGCATTGCCCATGGCTTTCAGGGCCAAGGACATGTCTTTGGCATCACCTTTGCTGGTGGCTTCAGAAGCAAGGTCGTGGAGTGGCTGAAAGGAAGCAGACACTGTTAATCTCACCAGGTAATGATAAATGATCTTGTAGTAGTGCATAAAAATGTGCACTGCCATAGCAAGCAAAACAATTACTGCTGCAAATCCCAGAACTGAGCTCTTCAGACTTTTCTCCCATCATTATCAGGATGCCAAACATGGACCATACAAATAAACTTGGTTTTCTCCTTGCACAGTGTTGTAGTTGATTTTGAGTTGAGCCTGAGCCTGAGTGTAGGAGACAATCCCAGGTGGGTGCCTGCACCAAAGAGTCTGTTGCAAGTCCAAAGGCAGTGCTGAGCTGATGCCACCCCTGCCAAATTGCACTTGCATTTTTCACTTCCTACAATAATTTCAAGTTTACTTGAACAGTTCTGCAGTTCTGAGAAGCGGAATTACCATTCTGGTGGCCTGGCTTTATTTCACTTTATTTTGGAAGATTTAAACACATGTCAAACACAGCAAGGCTTTCTCAGTGCTGTGGTCCTGCTGAGCAAGGAGCTGGGGCTGCACAGTCCAAGAACAATGTCCTGAATTTTTCTGCAATTGTGTAGCAGGGCTTCTTTGGAAGCCCTAACCTATGACATACCTAGAGCTTTGCTTATATTCACACTTTACTGTCTTTTTAAGTACACTCTACTTCATGTCAAAGTAGAATCATAGAATCATAATTATTTTGCTTTAATCTGAGTTTTGTCAGAACTTAACTCAGTTTCAGGCTGGTTACAGGATCCATTATCCCAATGGGCTTCCAGTATTACATTTGAAATTCTGAACTCTTCCAGCCTGATCTTTCAAAGGCATCAGCTCAGTGTTTCATTCTGTCTTTGCATCGCTGAGTGGGGCATGCAAATAGTGTTACCTAATTGCCAGCATTGTGAGAGCTAAATTAAAGGTACTTTTAAAATTTTTTCACCTTTTATGAGTAAGAAATGAGAGTTGCATACCTGAAGAAGTTCATTTGGACACAGTAAAGCGTGAGCACAGTATTTATTCACCATGCTACCATATCCTAGGTAAACAATCATCCTATGCATCAGTACCTTCTGGATTTCGGGGCAGGTCAGAAAACTCTGCAGAAGGGAGAAGTATCATTTTTTACTGTTTCTAGTAATTAGAGCTGTATTTATCAATAAATGCATGTGAGAAATATATAAAATTGATTTGTGCTGTTTCTAAATAATTTCAGGAATTAAATAAAATACTAGACATTCAGCTACAAGAAAATGAAGTAGATTTGCCCCAGTTATGCTGTATGCTCTTTAGATGCTGATTACATATTCTTTTCTTGAGTTTGTCTTTTTTCTTTTTAAGTTCTGATTTGGCAAAAAGAATCAACAGCAGTTTTCTTATAGTTTGTGGGGTTTAATACAAAATATAATTACCAACTTTTGGCAACAAGTGTTTGGGAATATTTTCTGAAACATTTTCCATTTTTGTTAATACATTGCATTTTACAAGTTTAGATGGAAATATGTTGTATCTTTTGCTTATAATCCTATGAATTCACCTTTAAAAAGGAGTGAGAGGGAAAACAAAAGGACGAATGATCTGTACTCACTGAGGCAATTTCCAGGGTCTTTTTGTTTGGTGTAACAAAATGGAAGGCGAGAGGGAGAGTCACTGCTGCTTCCCAGATGTTCAGCTTCTTGTCATGGATTTTTTGCTTCAGGAATCTGAACGTGTCAGTAGCTCCAGCAGCACAGATGGCACTCAGGAACCAGGGCCTGCCAGGAAAAGGAGCACTCATCATCCTCACTGCCCAGCGTGCCTCTGGTCAGGATCCCTGGCTGAAGGCCATAGTTACCTGTAAGGGAGTTCATTGACAAACTGCAGCCACAAAGACTCAATTTGATCAAGGGTTGCTACACGAAAAAGCTGGATCATTTGTAAGAACTTGGCTGAAGCTTCTTTGGTGGCTCCTTTCTCGTTATTCTGAACTAATTGCCGCAGCGTCTCTGTTAACTGGGGGAAAAACAGACAGCTAGAAGGATCCACGTCTAAAGTAATTATGTGATGACCTGTTAACCTTATAAATAGTGAAACTGGGTGAAAGGAAGCCTCTAATACCTGTAAATCTGGATTTTTTATCCTTAATAGAGGAATTGGCATCTGGAGTAGCTCTCCTGAGAAATGGTAACGAAGACTCCCCTGTTTTTGCAGCTGAACCGTTGGTTCACTGAGAGGAGGCCTTTTAGTGCCGACCAAGGACAGCTCTTGTCTTCAAGGGAAAGAGGGAAATGCATCAGTAGACAGTAAGCACACTGTGCATGGAGGGCTTGCACAGCATTGGAGCAGATTGAGGGCTACCCAGCAGGACTGCAAAAGGAGGGCACTTCTCTGTTCATCCATGGCTCAGGATTATCTGGAAAAGCCATATGACTGCAAAAGCCTTCATGAGAGCTTGCTAAAGTCTCTGAGAGGTTGGACAGATGTTTTGGGTGGCCTAAACAGTAGAGCACAGGCCAGCTGAAACACCCTGGGCAGCCTGGGCTGGGTATTCCAGGAGCTGTACGGTGTTCTGGCCCTTGGCAGCCACAGGCCAGATGCTTTTGTTATCTCACAAATCAACAGTAAACGTATAACCAGTTTTAAGCATCTCCTCCTGGCTGCAATAATGCAAGGACACGCCCAGTGCCTACCTTGCCTCCACAACTGCTGCCCCGTTGGGTTCATTGAAAGGAGAGATCTGGTACACCTGGTCCGACATAGCGGACGTCAACGATGCCCCACTGTCATCATATCTGATCTTGTAGGTGAATGTCACCGTGCCCTTAATGTTTCTGGCCTTCTAGAAGTGCAAAGAGACCACTCAGAAACAAGAACGGGCTGGTCAGCCCAGAGGAGCCAAAGCCCCACGAGCAGCAGTGCAAGCAGGGCAGTGGTGGCTCCTGCCCTCATACCAGGGCACAGGTGGGGCAGGGCCGCACGTAGGCCATTCCCAGGTTCCTCACTGCTTTGTCCTGGCAGTCTGTCAGGTCCTTGCTTTTGGAAACTGTGGCACGTTTATTCGTGCTGTCGTCCTGGATAACGTATCTGGTTTGGCAGATGCCTTCAATCCCAGCCTGCAAGTATGGGTTAAACACAGTGAATGCTCACTTGAAACAGCAATTAAAAGGTCAAAGAAAATGGTCTGGGAAGTATAACTTACTCTTTAATTTGAAATGAGACAAAAAGCAAAATCAGAATAGAACAACAAACCTCCTGTAGCTCATAGACATTTTGTGTCTTTTTGATGGTTATCTGCAGCATGTTCAGAACTCCTCTCGCTAGGTTAGTGCACAGAACAGGACAGTCCACAGGGGCAAAAATACTCCCAACCCTTCCTTCAGTGTATTCAAACTTAAAGGGCTGGCTGAGACAGGCAGCAATGGTTTCTGAGAGCCTCAAAGATGGAGTGAAGGAGTCAGTGGGCCAGAAGCCATTGTGTTCCTCCAGCTTTGGTGATCGAATCTGTGAGCAAAAATAGGAAAACAATCATACTGTTCACCATCAGATTGAAATAGTGCTATAATACAGAAACTGGACACTCCTCTTCCATGGCAAGACAAAAGTCACTTGTCTAACATTGCAGGAAACAATTTCCAATTTGGACTCCTGTGCTCAGCCTAGGGAGCATCCTTGAAAATGCAAACTTCCATGAAGGATTTCTGCCAGAAAAATAAGATTATGTGAGCAGAATTCAAAAGTTCAGCAAGTCTGATTAAGTTTGCAGGCCGAGTGAAACACCAGCTACTGACAATCAGTACAGGCAGGATACTCACTCCTTTCCCACAGATGACAAGTGAGATGTCCCTTCAGTCCGCAAGGCAGCCAAGCCACTATTGCCCAAGCTGCCTGCCTGAGCACACAGGGACTGTTCTGGCTGCTGCTCCAGGTCCAGCACGTCCCCAAGCACCAAGGGCACGGCACAGCTGATGGGGGAGCAGAGGTGACCGCAGGAGCTCACACCTTTGGAAGTGGCTGACACCCCTGTGAGCTCCTCTGGCTGTAGAGCCTGTGCACAAGTCCTTGACTGCTACCTAGTGGGAAGTGTGTGCCTGCAAGCACAGACCCATCCTGTCCCTCACACACACACACCTCCCACCCTTGTGCATTAAAGTACATGTTCCTGCAGAGGGAAAAGGTGTGGGCTCAGTGCTCTGTTTTATTTTAGGCATTTATAATCGATGCTGCAAGGGTGGCTTGTCTCTTGTCACATTTTCTCAAATTAAATCCTACTCAAGGCTCTTGTCTCAACTCCAGTGAGGTTACACAGAGCCTGCAATTGCAGCCCTGAGTAAAGTTTGACAATAGGTATTCCTTCACACTGTTTCACTAATATATGTGCGGGATTACAGACTGAGAAAACTCCTAGGTGAGTGCTAAGAGCAGCTCCTACAGCTTTTTCTCCATGTGCTGTCTTCTCAGTCCCTAGTCTGTGGCCTTTTGTGCCATGCCAGTATTTTAAACTGTTTGCTTTAATCCTTTTGATGAATAACAATGCTTCTAGATCTGATATTATGATAAACACAGGCATTACCATTAGAATTCTTCACATTTGAATTAATGCCTATGTGAAGAATATCAAAAGGGGGATAATGGAGACAGTTGGGTCTTTCTCATGTGATATCTGAATTCCTGTGCTGAGTTTTTTTAGGCAATGGACCAGGTTAAAAAACATGGACATTTCATTCTAGAATGCTCATGTTCATACCCAAGCTTAGTGCTGCCTTAGTAAAATTATTCTTTAAAGCAGCTGCCAGCCATATTTTGTATGGAGGTGAACCTAAGGTAGCTTTAGTCAGGGGGCTCAGACACTGATGGCAGCTGAGTGGAGCAGCTCCAGCTTCTTCCTGCAGAGGAGCAGGCTGTGAGCAAGCCTGTGGTGCTCTCTGTAGGTCCCTGCCAGTAACCAAAGCATTCTGGATGCAGCTGCAGACCCTTCAGCAGTGCCCCCAGCTCTCCCCATCATAACCTGGTGTGCAGGGTACAGAGCTCAGTGCCCATGTCCACACCTCTGTCCCTGCTGGGGAACCATCACTCCTGAGGGAAACTGCTGGGGCTTGGATGGCCATCTCAGCACTGGGTAGGGCCCATGGCTTTTGTGAGAGCTCTACATCTTTTTGTCACTTATTCTGCCAGCCTGGAGGTATGAAGGAAGCCTCTTTAGCTGCATGATCTCAGTGGGTGGGAGGGCTCCTGTGGCCATGGTGATTTACCTGCAGAAGGTGCTCACTGAGGGACACACGGCTGATCTCCACCTTGCTGGCCAGCCTCAGCCCTGCTGTGGCCAGGCTCCTGTCAGGGAGCCCATGCATAATGATGCTCTCATAGCTGTACAAGTAGGTCTTGCCCATGTGAAAAACAGGCTCTGTTAGGGAAAAAATATAACAGAAACACTTCCATGACTGTTGTGATGTTACTTGAACCAGCCCAGCAAAGAAAGGTGAAGCTGCCACTGCCACAAAACAGGTGCAAGCAGTGCGCAAGGCAAGGCTGTAAGGGAAGGCAGCAAGGGAGCTGCTGCCTGCAGGGGAGCCACTTACCAAGGTCCTGCTTCTGGCCCTCTGTGAGGAAGGAAAGAGAAGTGTTAATGAAAAAAACCCATTTCTGTAGATCCTTTAATGTATAATTCATTAAGTCAGCGTGCTAATGGTTGGCAAACCCCCAGTAATGGGGCTCACCCCACACCCCAGGACACCAAGCCCATGCCAGCCCTGCTCACTAGCTGCTGCTTGCTTGGCTTTTCTCTGCTGCTGACCTTAGCACAGAAATCTAACAGTTTACAGCTGAAGCTACTAAAGGGCTTCAGCAAATGAAGTTGTAAATATCCCTGAAAAGCCCCAAGGAGATGCAATTTGCTCAGGATCACAGTGGCTGTCACAGCTCAGCAGTGATGGTAAAACTTCTACTTACCCACGAGGGCGAGCACCAGGGCCAGGATGAGTCCCTTCATGCTAAAAGTGACTGAAGTACACAGGGGAAAGCCTGTGGCTTTTATAGAAGAATTATTAACAGGCAGAGTGAATTTTGTTGAATTATCAACTTCTTATCAACCACCCAACAAACCCTTTGAGGGAGAGGGGGTTGGGGTCAGGACAATGGATATTTTTGCTGAACCAAAACCATCACAAGTTCTCTTGTTCTCACTTCACCAACTGAATGTCTTGAAAGTAGCTTTAGAAACAACTACCTAAAAGTATTATAACATAGTTAAAGCCAAAATTTATTGTTATGCAAGCAAAACTACTAATTATCCTTACTCCCTGAGAGCACCTGGTGCTATTGCAGTCTGTGCTGACTCTGTCTGGGTTGTCCTGACCTGACCATAAGATACACAGCTTATCTAAGTGATAGTGCCCCAGCAGGATTGTGCAAAACCCCGGGCAGCTCTTCTGTGACACCGTGCCCACCCCTGCCCTGCTGTGAGTGGGACAGGCTGTCAGCACAGAGCTGCTCTCTGGGGACAGGGACTTCACCCAGTGACACAAACCTCCTGTCATTGTCACGAGGGCCATGGCTAAATGCTGCTGACGTGCACGCTTCCCTCACCCACCAGCCCCTTCCACTGGTGTGTTTAGCCACAGAGAGGTGCTGGTGGGGGTTGCCTGGCAAGGGGGACAGGGTGAGGCTGACAGGTGTTACAGATCAAACCTCTTGCTTTAACAAAGGTGGACAACGTGCAGACCACCCCAACTCTTCACATCCCACAACAAGGGAACATCTTCAGCCCATGGTGGAGCCCCCTTCTCTCATCAGCACACATTTTCCCTGTCCCTTTGTAGCCAAACCCACAAATCTCTCTGGCTGCTCTGGGCTCCAGGTTTGGCTTTGTTCCCAAGCTCACCAGTTCCCTGCAGTCAGGTCATGCAGGGCTCCATTAGGAATCAGCACAGGGAGGGCTAAGGCAGCCCAGGGCTGGGGGGCTCACCTTGACACTGTGTGGCCACTGCTTCCCCACCAACCTTCTCCTCTGTGGGTGGGAACAAAGCTGCTGCTGCTGCTGCCCAGCTCACTGTGGGAAGGGGCTGGATTCATTATCTCATCCACAGACCAGTGGCTCCTATCCAAGACAGCTTAGTTTTTGTAATGTTCTTTAGCTGATAGGGTTTTATAATTAGCCTTTGGGATATAATTTATAATGTCTGACAAACAGTGGATTTTCTTCCTAGATCAAAGACCGCATCTGTAGGAAAAAAAAAAAATTTCAAGCATGACAAATCCCTCACCGTGTTTTTACTGACTCTGTATTCAGGTCCTGATTTTTTTAACCCCTTCCCTTGTAAAATTGGCAGCACATGATAGAAAGCCAAGCTATTCACTGGAGAGTTTTGTCATGTCTTTGGAGATTTGGTAAATGTACTTAAGGAGTTGAGTATACAGCTACTGGTATACCAGTATACCTTGAGTATACCAGCTACACTGGTACTCAAGGCTCAAAAGCTATTATGGCATAGCTATAGCAGCTGCACAGGTTTGGGTTTAAAAAAAAAAAAATCCTGCAGGCAGCAAGGACTTAATGTCAGTGGCTACAAGTAGAAAGCTGCTGTGATGGAGATATTAAATGCAACAACATTTGTATTCTCAAAATTATAGCACTATATCACTGAAACATCACACTATAACAGTGACTTCTCAAAATAAAGATCAAACAACATTCCTCAAAATAAGGGTCCTCACTGGCAGCTGTACAGGCTGCACCCAGCTGCAAGGGCAGGGTGTCCTCAAAATCACCAGCACTGCAGAATCTTGTCCCCATCCCACTCCATCCCTCCCTTTGGGCAGCAGATGCTGCATCCCTGGTCATCCCAGCCATGCTGCTACCACAGGGACATCTGTTCTTCTGCTTCAAGGGTCCCCTAAACCGGCTGGCAAGGGCTTTGTCTCTAGTGACTTCTCTATGAAACTGAAACCTCTCCTTTTCTAGGTCACTTCTTCAGTACCTCAAGAACAATTTCAATTCCCAGTCTTTGCCCCCATATTTTAACAGCCATTTTACACTAGTATTACTCAGAAGGATATGACCTGAATTAAAAAGAAGAGAGGAAAAAAAAAACCCCAAACTAAGAAAATTGTGAGGGTGACAAACAGTTTGGCTGAGCCCATTTCCCTTGAGCTGTGGCAGTGGAGAGAGGAGCAGAGGCTGCCTGAGTGCTCTCCATGGGCCCTCATGAGATGGACGCCTACACCCACCTGGCCTGCAGTCCCACAGAGGCTCTGGTTGCCCTGGGTGATGCCCACCCAGGCTCTCCTGCCAGGGCAGTGCTGCTGGGGTTCAGCACACCTGGATGCTGAGGCTGCTGGAAAACAATTCCCCCAAAACTCCGCTCCAGCCTTGGCACGTTGGGAAGAGCCCCATGGGCTGCCCCAACTGGAGCTGGAAGTTTGTGCCAGCATTGCCCACAGGGGCCACATAAAGCCCTGGATTCTGCTGGATTCAGCCTGAGGTTACCTGAAAAGTCTGTGCTTTCCATCACTGCCCTGTGTGAGTTCCAGGCAAGCAGCAAACCACCAGCTCATGGCTTTACTGCTGCTGCCAGCTCCCCAGCATTCTGCAGTGTAGGTTACCATGGCAGCATCTAAACTGCATAGAATGGTATATTTAGACCTTGCACACAGATTTCTTTTGGTACTAAGGACTTTACCTTTCTGAACTGTAAAACTGATATCCAAACAAGAAAACTCAGGTATGTGCATCCATTGTAGGTGCAAAAGCTGCTGGGGAGAGCAAAACAACACAATTTTTACAGAACGTTCTCAAGTGTTTTCAAAATCCCATTCACCCAGTGTGCATACTCAGCCTGCAAACAGAGCCTTAAGGCAAGCAGAAAACACCCTCCAGGTCTGCTGGAATCCTTTGGGCTGCACTGCTCAGGGCAGATGAGCTCATCCTGACCATGCCCACACAGACCCGAGGGTGGCTGCAGCCACGACTCTTGCTGGGCACAGAGGTTGGGGCATCTCCCCCAGAGGTCTGGCTCAGCTTCAGAGCCTTTGGCAGGTGCTGTGCTACATGATTCTTGGTGTGCCCCACCCTGTCCTGCTCCAAGACACCAATTCACCATAGCTTCTGCATGTGGTGCACCAGAAACTTAACTTGTTCTTGGCTCCCTCAGAGCAGCCTTGCCCAGGGACAGAGATTCAGGTTTATTCCCTGAGCCTGCTGCTCCCTGCAGCAGCCCTGGCCCATCCCAGAGCTCTGGCCAAGCACCACAGCTGCAGAGGGTGCAGCATCACACCGAGGTGATCAGGCCCTGCTGCAGGTGCACAGGATCCCAGCACCAGGGAAGGAAGCACTGGGGGAACAAGCAGGAGTAGCAGTACCACAGCTACCCAATCCAATTCCCAGTGTGACCCTGAACAGAGCCCCAGTGCACAGAACTCAAGAAGTCTATGAAAAGGGGGATAAGGATAACCTAATGTAGACCTCTTTCCACCACCAGTGAATAAGGAAACCTTCACAATTTTTTCCATGCATGGATTTATTATGAAATCAGATATTTATGGGCAATCATAACAGTTTCTACAATAATAAAGTTTAATACTTTAAATTACTTGGGAAGAGTCCCCATACAAGATCCTTAAGTACTTAAATTTAGTATCTATTATTCCTTAAGACAAGTTTTTTTACACTACACAATAAAAACATGAAAGTATTTCTGTTTTCTCCTATGCTGCACAGTACAGCTTCATGTGCAGTTTTCATCCTCACAAGTACATGCTATGTGTGCATCAACAGTGTCCTTCATATCCTCTGACTTCTGGTCAAACTTCATCTGCTTGTCTGTCAGGCTGGTGGCTGAATCTGATGGGGAACAAGAATGAAAATTAAACAGTTTACTTCACAAGTAGTTCTGCAAGCTACAGCATTTACCATGCACTAGTTATTAATTACAGCAGGCTTGGCTGTTCCTCACTGATTTACATATTCATATTTGAATATGAAGTCACAAGTCACACAGAGATGTTCCAGGAAATCCACTTCATTAATAAGTCAATTCTACCTTGAAAGCTACTACTTCCATGAAGAATTTTGTTAATGATACATTTAGGAAAGGGTATTACAATCTTTAAGGAAAAAAACTTGGAAAACAGATACAACTCTATGCTCTGTATAATCTATATCTATTTTATCTAATGTCTTATAATCTACAATACATGTATAGAAAATAAATCCTCCTATATCACTGGACCTGTGTGCACACCTGCCCTTCTAGTACAATCCTGTCCACACCTGCCCTTCTAGTACCTAAATCAGCACAGTGGAGTAGGATCACACCCAAAGGCAGTGATATATAAAAAATGCAAGGCAAGGATCCCTGTTTTGGGGTGCTGTTCCTCTATGGCTCAGTCTGCACAGGCTGCAGTACACAGCTTTTCAGCTCAATCACAGCACTGACTGTGCTGCTGTCCTGCCTTTACTTTGCTAGCCCTAAGCACCACGAAGGAGAATTCAGTTTAGCCTTTAAATCCCAGTACAAAGAAAACAATTAAATGTCCAATAGAGAACCATCTCCCTCGCTGAAGGAATATTTGCCTATCAGTAGGACAGGGAAAGGGCTTCAGTCAATAGGGCAGTAAGTCCATGCCTTCCGATGGCCATGCTGCATCCGTGTTTTTCAAGTGGAATAACTAAGTCACAACCTATCGCTACTTTAGCTCAGCTCCTCCCCGGTGGGATGCGCGTTGCCTTACCCGCAGGGACACAGTGGAAGCCCACGGTGACCGGGGCCGTCCTGCTGGGGGAGCAGCCCTTGTTGCAGCGCAGCACGGGCTCCGTGGAGTAGCAGCGGGACTCGACCCCGGCCAGCTGCACCGCCCTCTCCAGCTTCACAAAGGCGTGCCGCAGCTTGCAGGCTGCAACGGGCAGGGGGACAGCTTGGTGACAACGTGACACAGCTCCGCACCCCCCCAGAAGGGCCCATCTGCCAGCGCTGCCCGTCTGCAAACTTCCCTCTGTGACAACTGTGCTTTGATCACGAATGAAGCAGTTTTACTGGCTGATAGGTCTTTCAAATCAGCTTGTTGGATATGGAGCCCTGGAAAGCTAATTTCAAATGCAACTGGTCTGCTTCTAGGTCAGGATATAGAAACATTGTACTTTCTAATAAACATTTTTCAAGGTAAACTGGCTGACTGAATAGCTGTCAAACCACATTTTAAAATGTTGAATGTTCAGCAGTGGGACTAAAGGGGAGACTTCTGACCAAATAAAATTAATCACTAAAGAATTGCATTATTACCAATGTCATCCAGACACAGAACTGGTCTGAGAGAGAGCAACAGTCATTGCTGCCAACAAGTAATATTGATCTCATTTTGGATTCCCAGGACAAGCAGTTACAAGTGAGAAGCTAAACAGACCACAATTTATTCCTCGATATAAATTTTATGTCTTCAAATTCCAGCAGCTTCCACCATATGTTAAATGGAAACAGAATGTGGTCACCACCAGCCATAGGAATATTATTGTGGATGTGCATGTGG
Organism: Agelaius tricolor; assembly: GCF_023055355.1. Classification (NCBI taxonomy): domain Eukaryota; kingdom Metazoa; phylum Chordata; class Aves; order Passeriformes; family Icteridae; genus Agelaius; species Agelaius tricolor. Next base: position 16,941,306 of record NW_027269271.1, on the reverse strand, counting down.
ACTCCATATCCATCTAAAGCAAGTTTGTTGTCCAGAATTTGTGACAAAAACATGGAAGAGTAACAGCTAATGCTGAGTTAGACATGTAGAAGCCATCTCCAGGGACTGAGGATGTCCTTCCCACAGGACAAGTCTCTGCAGATGCAACCTGCCTGCTCTCCTCAAGCACTGTGGTGTGATGCTGCATCATAACCTCAGCTGAGAGCTGCACACCATAAGATCCTAATCTACTGAAAGACTTAAAATGCAGCTTTTTAATTTCAACCATGTAATTAAGTCCCTGGACTGCTCATCTACTTTGTACATACAAAACATGAATGCTTTGTTTGATAGGTTGCACTGGTTCAAAAACCAGGTGGTCAGCCCTGGTAATAACTACTAATCCCTATCAGATTTTTGATGGACTAATTGCTGAAAATTGATGTCCAGAAAATGGGGTTGTGCTTAAATAAAAGCATTGTGTGTGAAGCTTATCCTCTTTCTGATCCTCATCTAAAATACTTCAAAACTGAAATAAAGATTTTGATTCATCTTATTTTTTGAACTACAACTAAGTTGTATATTTTGGCTTGTTTAACCTGTGATTTCTTATTTCTTTCTCAACTTGCAAGTAATTTTAAAACTTAACATATAACTTAATAATGAATCTTCTAATATGCTTTTTATTTCCAAAATATATATGGATTTTTAATTTTCTGAACAGATTCCACATTTCCTGAACAATAGCAGTAATATTATATTAAATTTATTAGAGCTTGCATACCTCCTCTACAAGGCCTTTCTTCCAAAATCCAAGAATGCCCAAAGCTCACTGCATCTTTAGCTATGTATCCGTTGGGCATCCGATATTCCTGTTCACATTCTGCATCGTATTTTCCACACAGTCCACACATTTTCCCTGCCATCCATAAAGCAACTTGGATCTTGGAGGAAAAATAAGCAAGTATTTCAAGTTTACAAAAAAAGTAATACCTTTGGAGCACATTTTTGCTATGCAGGTCCCTTCCAGTGTAAGTTAATGCACAAATATTTAAAATCTCTGATAAGAATTCAAAAGGGTCTGACAGTCAGATGCCAAACTCCTGTGAGGCTGCAGAATCTATAACTGATACAGTCTTTATAACCTACTGTGCCAGTCTAGGATGTTAAGTTATTCATGCTCTAGACTATTATTAATATGCTGAAGCTTTTTTCTGGTGGTTGTTTTGATAGTACAAGAGACAGACATGAAACAGTTTACCAACCCCTTACGTTCCAGCTTCAGGTTAATTCCAGTGCAGACTCTAAACCACTCATTTATCTAACAAGAATGGCTGCATTTTTGCTGTTTTGAAGAATTATACAGCTGTAAGAACAGTGTCAGGAGCTGAAAACTCATTTTTCTTGCAAAGGCACTGCTGACTCAGCATGTGTACGCTCACAGACCCACTTCCCAACACACATCTGTACTGCAAGAACAGAACACTTTTGTTGATCAAAGATTCTCATTTCTCACACCCAGAAATAAAGAGCAGGACTGTGCAATCCTGTAGCATCATCTTCCCTTGGGGTTTTTTGTGCCCTGCACGCACTTGCCTTTGCCACTGTACACCCTTGCCCTCATACACACAGATTTAAGGGAATTCTATGGAAATTCTCAACACTCAATCTTATGAAGAGGAAGAATGATACCCTGAATGTGTATCCATCAAAGTACAGTTTATCAATGCCATAGGCTGGGGCAAGGAGTACAAGCCCTTGATTTTCACTATGGATCCACAGAGAAGCACCTAGAAGGAAAAAAAACAAAACAAAACAAAACCAGACCAAACTTAGCTTCTTTAGGAGAGAAAAAAACAACTGTCAAGCTTCTAAAATGTTCTTTTCTTCAAAATTCCTCAATTACCCTATTCAAGAAACACAAATATAGAAGAAAGCAATGTAGAAATGGGCATATATAGAAAATGGGTGCTTGCAAAAGGATGGAAGAGAATGTTAATGGTCACAGACTTATTAATTTTTTTTAGGTTATTAACATAACCACATTTATGTCTATAAATTATTACTGAGCTGTCTATAGTATCTCTGTAGTTGTGCAGATCAACAAGGGTCTGAGTGCACTGCATTGGAATATGGAAATATGAGGAACACCATGACTGCCACTGGAGCCATTTCTAGCACAACTATCACTTCCCAAGTACATAACAAACAGGACAGAGCTCAGCACTGGTACATGCTAACCCAATTTCAGCAAGATTTAGCCCAATTCATATATTGCAGCTCTTCAGTCAGAATACCCACACTGTATACAGCCCCTGACTACACAGCACAGGATAAAACAAGGTCTTCCTGTACTTTTCACAGAAACAAACTATTCCTGAGAAGAGAGAATCAAGCAGACTGTTTCACCAGCTCTCTATACCTATCCCTGGTAGAATGCAAGCCAAATTTATACCTACAAATCAAATCAGGAAAAACATCAATATACAAGTCACGTGTAGTGGATTTTAGAAAAGCTCTACTTTTTTAATCAAGCAAAATTTGATAGCATAGCCAAAACCCTTCTCAAATTTAGAACTACAACAGGACTTGCAATGATGTACAAAAAGGTGGGATCTTCATGCTAATTATGTCTTGCTTATTTAGGCTACTTCAAGATCTTCACACTCTAATCAATCTTTTTAAGTGTCCCTCTGCAAGTGAGTAAAGTACATATTACATATTACCTTAAAACCAAAGAAACACGGATTGAATACAAACTGATCAAATCTCCTTCACAGATTCCTTCTCTTTCCTCCTTTCTCCCAAAACACAAGTGAAAATGGAGCAGCATGTGCTGCATCACTCACCAGCAGATGTCAAGGACACGTTTGCTGGGCTCTCAGCCCCGTCCACCAGCAGCTTCACGCGTCCGTCGGCAGGGCGCATATCGACCTCACTGCAAGGACAAGAGAGCTCACACCCTGCCTGTGCCACCTTCACACACTCATAGTGACAGGGACAACTTCCTGCTCACTAGATACCACTGCTCAGAGCACAAGCTCATTTCAAATGCTTAAATTACATCAGGAGTACTCTTGTCACCTAAGATGCAGGATAAGAGAACCAGCATCATGTTCAATATGCATGGAAAATAAATAAGAGGAGTGCTGAAGCCCCACGGGCTGCTGGCCATTGCAGGAAAGCTCAGATTGGAGCTCCTCTCACGCTAAATGTGGGCAATGAGGTCCCTCATGCTCCCAGGATGTGGCAGAAGTTACTTACTGATTGCCAAGCTTGATGTTGATTACTTTCAGGCTCACAGCTTCTTCTGCATTCTTCATCATCACCAGGAACTTCAGGTCAGAGCTGCAATCCTGAGCCAAGATGTGGTAGCAGTCTGCTGGCATTGTGTAGTTAAACCGAACTTCATTAAAAGTTGAGACCTTGTTGTAGGAAACTGAGCATTGAGCTGGTTTAAAAAAACAAACAAACAAACAAAAAAAAAAACCAAAAAAAACCCAGTGAGTTTTTTTGTTTTCCATGAGAGAAAGCCACTAAGTTGTGTGGTTTGTTTCTAGTGCCATATTATTTTAGCTTTATATTTGTTTCATTATGTGATATTTTCATATGGTTCAGAGGGACTTTTGGCTAGTAAGCACCCATAAAATCTTAAAAAAGGCATATAAAATGTGTTCTTCTATATAACAAAAAAATTGTCAGAAATTTAAAATTTTATCAATTCAAATAATTGGTATCTTGATCCCTGAAATGCTGATGATTTCTGTTCTACATGCACAGTATTTTCTCTCAGTTGAACCATCCTCACATTATTACAGAACATTTCCTAATAACTCAGATAAACAATGCCAGAAAAATTTACAAGGTGTCCAAATAAATTGTGAGACTGAAGTTGTCATGCTTCTGAACCCAATTAGATCTGACCTTTCAAATTCTCGAGCACTGCAGAAGGGGCTTTAGCAAAGACATTCCAGCTGGGAGGCTGCAGCTCTGACGTTGATGTCCTTGGCCCTACAGGGAGGGACAGGGGAAGCCTCATGGCTTTTTCATAGAGGGTAACCTGAAAAGGAATTCAAAAGCACATCAAAATGTATCTGTGCCAGCAAACAGCTAGCACAAAATTTTTTCCTATTTCTTCTACTTTCATTGCAAAGTCTTTATGTGAACATAACTCATCTGACTCATTGTGCATGAGGTTTTTGCTTTTGTTCAGTTTTCTTTCATGGTGTGAGAGAAGTCATTCAGGTATTGTTTGGGAGAGAATGAATTACTCCCTTTCAAAGGTGATGAGGTGAACACTTATGGAGGTACTACAGATGGAAACTCATGTCATCATGAGTACCCACATCTCTCTCCATGAAAAGAATCACTATATAGACATGCCTTTATGAAATATTGCAATGACAGAAATATATAAAAGTAATTTTCATCATTTGCACCCAAACTGACTTAATTTTTCTTTCTCAGAACTAACCCACTGTAATTAAACAGTCACACTTTTCTACTAGGAATAAGATAGAAGAGTGATAAAAATATTTCATAATTACATCAGGAAGCTTGATAACAACATCACAAGTCCTTGGAGAAGTTAGAGCCACGATCAGCCTGGCTTGTCGAGAAGGATTCTTCTCTGCTTTTTCAGAGAACCCCAGCATAAATGCAGCCCCAGGGACAAACTTGTAAAACCTTCAAAAGTTCAAATCAGAAAGATTTAGTGAGATGGAGAAAAAAAAGGCTGTACACATCCCAGCTAGATTGTATCACACCAGTGTGTAAGCAGCATAATAGTCTGCAGGATCCCTGGTAATGTCCTCACACCCACTCTCTGCTCTGCTGTTCAAGTGTTCAGTGAAAGGAAGGATCTGTTCCTCAGTTTTCAGCAGTTATGACAAATATCAAGAGTTACTGTACATTAAAATAAGATGTAATCCCTCTCAGCTTTTTTGTCCAAAGGCAGTACTTGCACAGATCAGAGAATAAAGTATCAGCCAGTACTTAAGCCACTAGAACCTTGTGTGCAGATGCTGATTTTTCCCAGTTGACCAGCATTGTTAACAAGTGTCACTGAAGATTCAATTCTCACCATTCTGCTACGGATCTGATACTGGAAGGAACTTTAGGCCACTCCAGTTTCACTTGTACAGCAGGGTGGGCAGCAAACTGCCCAGTTACCAGCTCAGATGAAACCTTGTAGTCCTGGCAATTCCGTCCCCATTTCAGGTAGGCCTGTGATGGAGGGACAATGGTTCATTTTTTAGTGCCTGGAGCATTCCTGTGATGCATACAGAGCTGTACAAACCAGTTTTGACCCTTACCTTTGCCTTGTGAGCATTGTGGACTGAAGCATCAGCACAGAGCTTCCACTTGCTTGAATCTGTGAGGTTGGACACAAATACCTGCACCCGAGGCTTAATGGAGTCAATATCAGCATATACCACGAGCTGGAGGCCTCCTATCTTCTTATCATCACGGATGCCATGCAGGAAAACTGCTAACACTGGGGTTTGAACATCTCCCAAAAACTTGGGCTAAGAGGAAGGGGGAGAAGGCATGCAAAACATATAATTATAGATGAGTTACCATGGAACATTTTAGATGCAAGATCTAGATGGATAAATGAAAAAATAACTGAACCACAAATATATACCAGCATATGTATCACACATATATACATGCCTATAAAACCTCATGCATATGTCTTTAATGTGCACGTGCCTCTGCATGCCAGATGGCTTTAGTGTTTTTAGGAGCCAAAATTTGTGCCATTTCCTGAGCTACAGCTGATACCATGGAAATAGTCATATAATTAAAACACAGTAATGACTGTACGATTTGGGCTTCATTGTTAGTATCCAGCCTGTGAATGAAAGCAAGTGGTTCAGTTTGAACATCAGTTGTCAGTGGTATGCATCACTCATTCCCACAGCAGAAACATCCCCCACTCATCTCCTCTTGTTTATCTGTCTGGGTCCTGTGCTGGCTTTCTGCTCATACTTGGGCTGTGAGTTCTGTGGAGCAGTCAGGTTTTGTGTTTGCACAGCAACTCAGCACAGAATATAATCCAGGACATATTCTCCAACATCCAGAACCCCTTCCCTTGGAGAACAGCCTTAAGTGCATCATGACCTTCAGTATCTTCACTCCATCATTCTCAAGCCTGCACCCATCTGCTGGTGGTGAGGAGCCCAGGTGCTCCATGCCCCCTCTGGAACATGCCTTCTGCTACCACCAATGTCCTCACATGGCACTGCAGCACCTCAATCTCCCTCCAGGTTGCAGAGGTCACAAAATGAGTCTCTGCAGGCATCTGTTGGGTGGGATTTCCATGAGGGAAGGGTTGTGATGCAAGTTAAGAAGGATCCTCACTGCTGAGGAAAGTGCATGTGGGAGCTATGGTGCACGTCTTGACTGATACCTGAGACTCAAGAGGTTGGCATTTCTCCCTTCCCATGATTATTGTAGTTATTACTGTATACAATTACTGTCAGTGCACAGCCACTCTGACATTATTCCAAGCTCTCAAAACCCCCTAAAAATGATGCAACTAACCCATGACGCTCGAGATGTGGCATGACTGGATCTGGCAGAGGAATGTGAGCTGTCAGTTTGGTCTTCTGGGAGTTTTCCTTTTGGGAACTGCAAAAGAACCCCAAAAAACCCAAAAAAATCAAACCACAACAGGCTCAAGAGGGTAACTTTAAAGCATGCATGAAGAAATTGCACGAGGCAGTCCTGAACAATACTCTCTCTCATGGCACTTGGCTTTGTCCTGCTTGCTATGTAGGATCTAACTCTGAAAAATTTTGTTTCCCCCAACATATTTGACTCTTCACAGTCCATAAGGACCATGAAGAGATGAGAATTCCCTGTATGAAAAAACAATAGACCAAAGCAAGTCAGATTTAATCAGCTTCTCACTTCAATATGAAAGACCAGAAATTCTGCACAGGCCTGATGAGCTGAATGGACCAACTGAATGGAAAGGAGCATCTGAGTGGACACACATTGCTCAAATGTTACTTTTTGAGGAGCACTAGTGCCAAGTACACTGCTCTGGCTGGCTCATGTCCTAGTAAGAATCTGCTCAACCAAAATACTATAAAATAAGGTATCCTCCTACATTTGTCCACATCACTACCCTCATGTATGTGCAGTGATTCCAACCCAAGAAAACAGGTGATCAAAGTCAATCAAATGAATCAAGCTTCTGATGGTTCCTTCAAGGTGTGCAGCTCCAATCTGTTTTAGTGCTTTGGAAGAGGCCTTGTAGCTCCTTTGCAGAGCCACAAGTGGCTTCATGTGCGCAGCACAAAAGGGAATACGGCTCTCTGTCTTTACCGATCTCAGAAGAACCACCACAGTTCTAATGTTATCAGTACTGTAATTTTCATCAACAAAGATAACAAGTTGCCATTAAAATATCCATTTGACTCTTGACAGATTCCATAGTTCTTTTAGTGAGGAAAGAAAAACTCACCTCTTCTTGTTTGTGTGCTGATTTAAAGCGGTACTGATAAATCTCATGAGCTTCCTTTGAAAATGACAAAAACAAGAAAATTAGAAGTTTCAGAGGAAAAGAAATGCTGCAATTATATGAAAATCTAAGAAATTAAATAAGAAATTTACTGATTATCATTCATACATAGTGCTGTATGCTTAGTCACAAGAACATAATGCAAGATGAAGTAATTTATATAGAGCATTAATGTTTCTACCGCAAAATTAAGACAGAAATATGCAATGTTTATGGACAGCAAATTGTCAAAAACCCCATTTCCTGACAGTAACAAAATTTTTGACAAACTTGTGAAAACTTTTGAGCTGAAGTAGACATATGTGCCAATGATTGCAGGTGTGTTTGTAGAATAAATTTTTCAATTTTATGTTGCTGAAATCTACTGAGCAGCTCCTAATGTCCTGACTTGTCATGCAAAGCCAGCCACCATCAGGAGCATGATTAGTAGCATCAGTTGATTTACTGACAAAATTACCCATATTTTGGAATATGCACTGCTGCTGCTGCTGCTATCCAGATGTCCTGAATGATGTTCATGGCTGTGGTGGCTCAGTGACTCACTGCTGCTGCTGCTGCCATTCACATGCCTCGAGTGATGCCCATGGCTGTGATGACTTGATGACTTCCTGCTGCTGCTACTACTACTACTGCTGCTGCTGCTTTTGCTGCTGCTACTACTGCTGCTGCTGCTTCTACTGCTGCTGCTGCTCTTGCTACTTCTGTCACTGCTGCTGCTGCTACTGCTCTTGCTGCTACTACTGCTGCTACTGCTCTTGCTACTGCTGCTGCTGCTACTACTGCTGCTCTTGCTGCTCCTGCTGCTGCTGCTACTACTCTTGCTACTTCTGTCACTGCTGCTGCTGCTGCTACTGCTACTCTTGCTGCTGCTACTGCTACTCTTGCTGCTTTTACCACTGCTGCTACTGCTACTCTTGCTGCTTTTGCCACTGCTGCTGCTGCTGCTCTTGCCACTGCTACTGCTCTTGCTACTTCTCTCACTGCTGCTACTGCTACTCTTGCTGTTACTTCTGCCACTGCTGCTCTTGCTGCTTGCATCTTTGTTTCTTGCTTGCTCTTCTTGATTATTCTCATCTTCATCACCAGCCTCTTTACGACGAGGAGAAACAGCAGATGATGAGGAAGAGGAGACAGCTGAGGAGGCAGAAGATGAGCTGGAGGGATGTTTTGTGTCAGGGTCTGCCCCAAGCTCTGTAAGCACAGTGTTTTCTTTCTTTGGAGGTCGCTTCTTCTGGTGTCGTGTTTTATTTGCAATCTGCAAACACAGTCCAAGAGGTGCAAAAGAGAGAATACATCTGGTCCTGTTTTTACAAAGTAAAACTTCTGTGGGTGTCAGAGAAAGCTGGGTTCTCACACCGGCTTTTCAAGGAAAAACCACCTCCCTGCCTCACTCACAGCAGAAGATGCAGAATTCCCTCAGATCCACTCCATCCAGCTGAAACCCAGCCCAGCCCAGCCCACCTTGCTGGATGCACCCCACAGGAGCAATACCTCAGCCTGGGGCACTGGCACCTTCCAAAACAGCCCCAGCCTTTCTTTGCCATGCCAGTTTCCCACACTGTACTTCTAATTCTTGCCCTTATTTAGGGGAAAATGTTCCCCACTGCCGTACTCAGTCACTTGCCTTGAACACATTGTCAATGCCTAGAATCTTCTTCAGTTTAGCTTGGATGTCCCCATACAGAGATGATTCACCCTCTTCCTCCGACTCGGCGTTTACTTCATTAATTATTTTGGAAGCTGCTCTGGATCCTGCCTGAATCTCCAGCTGAATTTTGTCAATATCAGCATCTGTTTCAACTACACACCAATTGCACACGTTAGAGAGTTAGACTGCTTCAAATAGCACTGACAAGCCCAAGATGCTCAGTATTTTACCTGGGATCAAGACTATTTTAGCTTCGTGCTCTCCGATGAGTCTGTGCAAATAGGTGTTTTTCAGGAAGCTGGCATCTCGTGACCTTCTGGCAAAGCAGAGCTGACAGCCAAGGTGATGCAGCTTGACACAAACATCTCGTTTATGAGCTTTCCTGCCCGTGACGGGGCCAAGATCCTCTAGAGAGCCATAGGCACGTTTCCTTGAGGCGCTGTCAGCTTCCGGCTGCGTTAGAGATGAGGATGTGAGTGCCACTGGGAGTGTGTCACAGGCAAGGGTGAAACTACAGACATCCAGTGCAGAGAGAGTGAATAGTACTGGATAAGCCAAAAAAATAGGTTACCTTTGTGAAATCTTCACTGGAAGCTCTGTCTGATGGTTTGAAAGGTTCTTCCACAATATTTGATGAAGCATCTCCTGGGAGAATTGCAGTTCTCTTTTCAACACCTAGCTCCCCTAAATTTCTTGATACAGCAAAAGCCTTATGTCTGTTGAGATATATGCAAAAACCAGTGAATTATTCCAACCCCTTGTCTTTGGATTAATACATCCTTGTAAGTATCATGTGACAGCACAGAAGTAAGATTTTTGAACACAGAGATTATATATGAATTTAGAAATATAAACACTATTTAAAACAAAAAGAGTTCATGACAAATATAATTTTCTTATATTGCAGGAAGTTTTCAAAGTCTGGATAAATTTCAACAGAATTTCCAAAACATCAAAAATATTCCTTCAAGCACATAAATCAAAATCCTTAAAAGACAATAAAATAATAAAAAATATTAACACAAAACAATAAACAACTTAATATAAAAATTACACTGCTGAATAATTCAGATCTCTTCTGATTTTTAGCTACTGTATTTGTCTTCTTTGTGCTTTATCCCAAAGGTTCTGCTACACACTGAAGAGCCACTCTGCCTCTCTAGAGACCTCTGTGGGAGGTCAGTTAATAGTGAACTTTGTCAGGCTTCAGCAACACAAAATATTCTGAAGTAATGCTACTGTACCTTCCAACCACTAGCTCAGTTTCCTCATGGCATGGATTTGTTTCAATCTTAATATTTTTCAGCTTCATGTCTATCTTGGCATCAAACTTAATTGGCACTTTTGTCAGGACCTTGCCTTGAATTTCCACAGCTTGTTGGAAGTATTCTGTGTTGACACCCATTGTTGCAAATTTCTGTATGTATAAGCTGAAACAGAGTGCAGCAGTCAGGTGTAAGGAAGGTGCTCTTTTCACCCACGTGGTTCTTCCCTTAAAAACCTCCTTGACATGGAAAGCCCCAGAAACCTGCCATACCTGGGGTTTATGTCAGAACGAATCTGCACCGTGGATTCGAGCAACTGTGAAGGTCTAAAATCTCCAGTTAAAGGGGGAGATATCTTTCCATCAACTGCAAATGCAAGAACAATATGTAAACATTGTAAAAATGAAAGAAAGGAGTCGAACATAAGCAGTTTCTAGTAGGAGGTAGTGTTTTTGTTAGTACAGGAAATACGGCTGGAAAACAAGACAGACTTTGGGGTACATGAGACCTTTCATGATTCTGAAGAATACTGAAAATGCAGAGGAAGCTTGTTATGTAGGCAAAGGCTCAGATGCAACATATTGAAAATGGAAATAAAAAATATACTAAGGAAATGAAGAGCTGACCCAAATTGAAAATTTGATAATTAGTGTAACATTAAAATTTCAGAAACATGGGGAGTCAGAAGACAGAGCAAATACAGAGAACAAGGCTAAACAACCTCTGATCTCCAATCTTTCCTCACATCAAGTGTGAGCATCTTGTACTGTGGAACCAAAACTGGACATTCTACTCCAGATACAGCTTCAAATGTGCTAAATAGAGAAGGAAATCATTGTCACACTGGCTCTGCTCTTGCTTCTCCAGCCCATGACACAGCTGGCCTTTATCACCACATGAGCACACTGCCAGGTTGTACCAGGTTGTCCTGCCCTTACTGCATAACTGCTCTCTGTCTCGGTGATGCCCAGCCTATACACTTGGGTTACTCCACTCCAGGTGAAGGACTTTGCATTGCCTTGGTCAAATTTCACCCCACTTCTTTCAGGCCATCCTCTCCAGCCTGTTAAGCTGACTGTCAGTGGCAGCCTGACCCCCTCAGAGCAGCAGCTGCTCCCACCAGCTCAGTGTTAATATCGACACAGAAATCCTGAGGGTGCCTTCTTTTACCAAGTTTGAATTTTAAAAGAAGACAATTAACAAGTGCCAATGGCAGAGGAAGGTTTCTTGTAACAAGTCACCAATTATATTTTCAGCTGTTGACTACCCTTGGAGACCAGCAGTCCAGACAACCTTCGTTCATTTTGCAGCCCATCCATCCAATCCATACCTCCCAAACATGGCTACAAGGTTGTTATTGAAAAAAATAATAAAAACACACAGAAGACACAGAGAAGGGGCAGATCTGCAAAGTTACTAAAGAAAACTAACAAGCCAAAAACCAGCAAAGAGTGGGTATGTGGGAGAGCACAAGCACATGTTCATCACCCTTCATTCCTTACATGGTGTCAGCAGATATTAGAGTCAGTCTTGCCTAATTTAAGTCTGCTGCACAGCTCACAGTGTGATCACTGAATTAACTTCTTGATGAGGATTAGCACTTGCATATTTGTTCTTTTAAAAGAGAGCTCCAGTCTCTTTTCACAAGCCCTCTTCTCTTCCTCCTTCTTAATGCTACTAACAGTGCACTTTTGATTGTTTTCTATTTTCTTCTCTTTTAAAATCAACATTGAATCCTCCTTAGCTTGTGTGTGCACCTCTCAGGAACCACCCCCTTCTACCCATGTCTGCATCAGCTCCCCAGGCAGCTCTTGTGGTTTTTTGGCTTTGAATGTTGTGGCCTCTCTCTCTCTCTGATTTCCCAGGTTCTCATCTCACCTCTTCTGTCTTCAATCCATTCAAAGACAATGCACAAACCAGAGCATCCAGCTTCTCTTCAAACATCTTCACTGCCCCACTCTCCAATCCCAAAACCAGCTCTTTTTCTAACCTCCTGGCTCTCCACTCCTTTCTCCAGCCTCGCCCAGGCCCCGTCCCTCCCATGCCCCGCTCAGAGCTCACCGCTGGCAGCAGCCCTGGCCAGGGCCGTGCTGTAGGAGCTGTACTCCAGGGGCAGCCCGGTGGCGGTGGGGACGATGTAGCGCAGCTCTCCCAGCCACAGCGGCTGCGTCCATTGCGCCGCGGTGCCCGCGCGCAGCTGGGCTGCCACTCTCCTCAGCAGCGTGCTCCTGGCTGCAGGCTCCAGCACTGCCTGCGGGAAAACAGGGAGCCAGCACGTGGGCATGGGGAGCTGGAACGCTGGCCAGCATCGCAAAGAGAGCGGGGGACCCTGGTACCTTCACCGCCTGCTGTAGCACTTCCTTGTTGATGTTGATGTAGGCCAGCTCTTGGCCAAAGAGTTTAAAGTAGGCTGATATCAAGGGGGTTTCTGTTGGCAGCTCCTTCCATCCCAGCAGCTGGGGAACAGATAAAGAGACAAGCAAAGTTTCTTAATGGAACACTTCATAAATGATAATTAATCCTAAATCACCCATACCTAAACCTGTCACTGACCAAGCTGCCCTTTTCCTTTGTAAGATTTCCAATTGTAAATAGCATGATGGCACTAATTCACACTTTCTTCCACCATTGAGAGGCCCACAAAAGTTTGGTATCCCAATACAATAACATTTATACACAGAGTCTGAGCCATTAGTACCACTAAACCCAGTTTGAAAGCCCTGCAAAAAATAATTTTTCTCTTGAAGACAAAGGCGTATTCTTGTAAACTAGGTGAGGTAGATGAAGGGAGGGAGTAGGAATGCTGCCAGGCATGTGACATAGTGTGCTGCAATGCCTGCTACTCCCTTCCCTCCTGTGCTCCTCCTGCAGCCATCTCTGAGGTGGAGAGGAGGCAGAGCCAGAGCAAAAACTGGCAGAAGCTATTGCAGCCATGGCAAACGTCCCCTGCAGTCCCCACTGCACATCTCTCATTCACAGACATACTTGAGCTGACTCCTTTAACCTCCTGACACAAGGCTTAGCTAGAGTGAGAAGCATCACCAATGCCCCTTCACATAACCTACATGTTGTATTACTGAAAATACCTACAGCTTTTCCAATCTCCTTTATCTTTTTGTATGTGGAATATTCAGCAAATGGGATATTTCGTTTCATGATGACATCTGTGAGGCCTTCCACACGGACACCAGCCTACCAAAACAGCACGAGAAGGAGCAGTCTGAAACATGCTTAGAGAAGTAACTTTGTGAGCAGTTTTAATTTTAATTTTATTTATTATTGATTGAGGTATATATTTACCTCCACTAAATCAGCCACCGACCCTGCAGAATATGCCATCAGTTTGGAAATTATTGCTGACGGGAACATCGTTCCTGGGCTGTTCATAACAAGGACATCTCCAGCAGCACCAATTTTATAGTTATCTATGGCAGAAGAAAACAAGATACATCTTTTTTCTAACCATTCTGTTTATCATTCAAGATAACACTACCAACTTTAAGATATATCATTACATAAACTCTAACTGTTTAGGCAGAAATTATTAAATGGCCACTCTAAACACACGAGTCTCACATTTAATTTCTCACTGAAATAAAGAATGCCATTTTTCTCCAAAGGACTTAATATTTTAGGAATGGATTTCTGAAGTGAAAGTTTCCTGATCACTGAAACATTTACTCACCAAAGTAACCACCAACACGTATGACCTTGCTGTAGCGATAGCTCAGCCTGTCCAATTTGGGGGCCAGCAGCTTAAGGGCAATATTGCAAGCTGAAGATCTAAACAAAATGAGAAAGATAATAGTGTCCAGAAACAAGCTGCATCCTGTCAGTAAATAAACTGACCTCAGTTGTCAGCACATGCAGAAGATCATAATTTGCTGAAGAGCACCTGCTTTGTTCTGGTCTCTACTCACATGTTGTACGTGTATGGCAACCTGCTCTTGGACAAAGCCTTCATGTGGGAATACACAAAACTGGCCACTTGCAAATTGCTCTCCTTCATGGCCACGTTGGCAATGGTTGTTATCAAGGGAAGGGCAGGCCTTGTTTCAAAGATAACAGCACAAGCCATCATCCGCACTTCGGGGGAAAGCGACTCATCAGCGAGGATCTGGATGAGATATCCCTGCACCTGCACAGACAAAACAGGGTCTGGAATTACCAATAACTGAAACCATTTTGCAAACTGGATCCACACCTAACCCACAGAAAATACGGGAGAGGGGATCATTAGCCCTGCAGAAAAGTTGCCTGATCTTTTTTACTGCAGGGTTCCACATAACTTTACTAATATAACTGAAGGGGCCATGGTGGAACAGCCCCATGAAACCACTGAAATGGAAATAAGTGTCCATCGATCAAGCCACAACAATCCAAAAGGCATCAGCATTGCTTTGTGTGTTACTGATATTCAAATATCAGTGAACATCTTTGGAAGAAAAAAATGTAGATAATAAGACAGATTCATTGTTTGAAGTAACTCCACTGACTCAGTGAGCATACTTCACTATTTTAGACCAGTTTTAAAAGGGTTCAGCAGTTCACCAAAGACAGTCTGAGTGAATGGTTTCTCATATAGGTCCCATACCTAAACCACCTGAACGTTTTCCCTACACTTTCTGTGACACCAACCTCAGTGTGGGGTCAGTGGTGACTCACCCAGCCTCAAGGGAAGGGTCTAAAAGAGGCAGAGCAATGCTGACATTTGGCCCAGGAGTTTAAGAGAAAGTGTGTCTCCTCCTTATTACAGAGGCAATTAAAATTATATGTCTGACTTTTTGGTGGCTAAGTGTCCACTACCTATAACTAGCAGAGGACTTAGTTGGTTACAACAGATGATAAAAGCAACACTGCTGGAAGATTCCTACTGACTAATTATCATTACATATTAGCAGAAAACATCAGCTAAATGTAACTGTGTAATATTGTTCTTTAAAATAATCTTTTTTTGAAAAAACTGAATCCACACACGATACCATTAAAACCATTACACTTATGGTACATATTCTAATTCACTAAGTTAAGAAAATCTACCGGATCCTACATACTGTTTTGCAGTCCTTCCAAGCAATTTTTCTCAAGGCCATTATGGCATCAATCTGAATGTGGATGGGGATATCAGAAGCACTGGATGAAAAGATGGGGAGGAACTTGAGAATGCGCTTGATGCTGGCTGGTTCTCCCATGTTGCCAATGCACTTCAGAGCCAATTTCATTTTGTCCTCACGGCCCCTGCTGATTGCTTCGTCTGCCAGGTCATGGATGGGCTGCAAACAAAGCACAGCTCAGTCTTCTCACTCTAATCTAAAGACTGTCCACAGTGTCCCCCTTACCCACTGAAAAGCCTACCACAATAACTAGTTTGATAAAAATCACTCAATGGTGGTTTCTCTCAGGATTTTATCCTTGCAATGTGAAAACCATATTTTCAATGATGAAGCAAATGATTACATTGACAAAATTATTTGATGCCTTTGTTCTGAAGCAAACCTACAAAATGTGTATTTATATTTCCAGTCACCCTTTTTATACTGGATATTAAAAGAATAAAGCTAATGTAATGAACATTACTAAGCCATTAAAAAAAAAGCTTGGCAAAAAGCTACCTGGAGAGCTTCTTTAGGACAAGCTGAGGTCTGAGAACAGTATCTATTCACCACAGAACTGTATCCCAAGCTGGCAAGTTGTTGAAGCCAGGGATTTTTCTGGATTCGAGAACTTGTCACTAAGTCCTATGAAAAAGAAAAAAAAATAATTTGTCATTTAATACAGTGCTTCACAAAGCTTTCAGAGCAGGAAAATCATCAGATCTTATTTGAAGGGATCAATTTCAGAATGATTACTATTCTTATCTAAACAAATAAAAGTAGGTTGTAGACATTATATTTGGAAGCTTTAGTTAGAAGCTTAATTCCCCACTAGTTTATACACATATAAGCTTACATAGCTACATTTTGATTTTCATCAACTGAACACTGAAAACATTAAGATTATGGATAAACATCAATGTATAAACGGAATACCTCTAGGAAAATGTGCAACTCAATTATATTTATGATGCATTTTCACATCATTTCTGCTTTTTCTGTTTAAGAATATTGGCTAGAGATGGCAAAAATCCTGCTCAGAATTAGTGATTCATTATCGTGTCAACATATTTGATGTTGGCACTAATACTTTTCCTGCAGCATTTTCCACTTCATGGACTAGTTTGTAATTGAAAGAGCTGCTCAAATGACATAACACCCTAATCATCGTTTGTTTCAGAAGAGATTAAAGGGACAAAGTTTTGTCTGTAGAGGGCATGCCATGTGATCCCAGAAAACTAAAATGGGAATTATTCCCAGAAGCTCTTATAAGAAAAGGGCTTTACATCAATATAGAGAAATGAAGACATGGAACTATCCTATAATAAATGCTATGCCAAAAAAAAAATCACAGGTCAATGTTTCCACAAAATTAGTGTACACAAGAGGAGAATCCAGCCTCTAAAGTACTTAATCACAGGTTGCTGATTATCATTCCGTTCATTGTGAGACAGGAAAGATTCACATGGCTTTACTCACTGCTGCTATTGGAACAGTGTGCTCATCAGCTTTTGTGAAATGGAGAGCAAAGGGAACACTCAGAAGAGCCTGAAGGTAGCTGAGGTCATCACTGCGGATTCTGCTCTTAATGAATTTGAGAGATTCTGGGGTGCCCGCCGCAGAGACTGCACTCAGCAGCCATCGCCTGCAAACAGATTTTAAAAATCCTTCATCTTAGCTCCCAGTTGTCACAAAACCAGAAGAATTTCTTACAGGTTGGTACAATGAAATACCTGTAGCGGGGTTTGTCTGAACATTGTCTCCAGATGGATTCAAGGGTGTCAGCGCTTGTCAGCTTGCAGAGCTGGACGAGCTCCAGGAAACGGTATGGGAGATCATCATGGAAATCTTGCTGGTTATTCAGGACTATGTGTTGCAGTGTTTCAATTATCTGTAACAAAACACAAGACAGAGGGCATGCATAATTACAGTCTTTGGAATTTATGATCAGGTTTGTTTGGTTTTTTTTTTAATTAGGAAAGAAATTTGGAAAAAAATACCCGTTGCTCAGGGTTTTTGGTCTTGATGAGCTGCACTGACATCTGTGGCAGTACTGCTGGGAACTGGTATTGGAGGCTTCCATAGCTCTGCATGGAGATCTCTGGGGAGCTCCCCCATTCACTCTTCACCTCCAGCAAGGTGAGTTGTTGTCTGTCAAGAGACAGGAGTCACAGGAGAAAGGCATTATCTCCCTTCACCCATGTGCCAATTTTGTTTGTTTGTTCAGTGATACTGTGATGGTAACTGTCTTACTCTTTAAAAAATTTTCTTATCAAAAGAGAACTTTTTGCTAATGAATAAACACTTCTATCTAGAACAAAATGGTATTGGAATTATCTACAATGAAATTGTTTCCGAGGAGAAGCAAAATCACTGTCTGCTGAATGAGAGCTACTGACCTGGTGTAATGAATGATCCTATTTCTACATACACTATCTTCCTCCTGACACTACAAATTAGCTCCTTTTCAGAACAAACAGACCAGTAAACTAGCATTCTTATGGTACAAGTGAACAAAACAGCTTTTCTCCTTTTCTTCCATGCAATTGTAATGCCAGTTTGACCAGGGTACAAATAGAAAATGGTTTGCTGAACTTTTTGGACTGTGGAAACTCTGGTGTGATTACACATCTCCATTTAACTGCTGTGGAGTTCAATTCTCATTTAACTTCAGTTGGGGGTGAAGGGAACTGAGAGAACCTCTAATTATTCTCACTTTGTGAAGCAAGCCCACATCCCACCTACTTTGCTTCCGTGACAGCGACCCCAGTGGGTTCACTGAAGGGTGAGATCTGATACACCTGCTGAGACACAGCCTCTGTGATCAGGGCACCACTGTCTGACTGCTTCAGCTTGTAGGAGAAAGCTGCAGTCCCCTTGATGATCCTTTCTTTCTGTAGGGCGACAGGGAGACCCAAAGCGTGAATAAATGGGAACACAGTGGCCATGTTTGTAATTAGGAAGATCTTTCCACATCTCACATACCGTCATGTCAACAGGGCAGGGATAGATGTAAGCCATTCCAAGACTCTTCACCACTTTTTCCTGGCAATTATTTTGGTCTACAGTTTTGGTCACAGAGACTCGGCTGTTCTTCTTGTCTTCCTGGATGACATACCTTGTATGGCAAACACCTCCAATCCCAGCCTGGCAGATGAATACAGAAAATGAGACTTCCCAATTATGTCAGGATTTCACTGTGTGAGAAGTTTTACTTAATGAAGATTCTCAGTGAAGCTGTTACTATTACATACAATCATTCCTACTGAACCAAATAATAGGCATGTGAGCTATACTCGGTCAGGGGATAGAGTTTAAACTTAAAAAGTAATCAATTAAGATCAACAATTTGCAAATAATATTGATCAAATACCTGTATTACGAAGCCCTATAACAAATAAATTCATGGATAATAATTCTTTTTCTCCAAAGAACTGCATGTTAAGATTTAGACATATGTCTTAGAAAGAATTCAGCCCAGGTAATTTGTTGATCACACATGCACACATTTACTTCTATATGAATGAAAATCACCTTTTTCTTCCTACAAACACACAAAAGTAGATGCAAATAGACAGAAATTCAGAGGAAGACCAGCTAAAGAGAAAAAAACACATTCTTTCTGCAAAACAGTTTTAGAATGGAAAGAAACACACCTCTTGCAATTCATACACATTCTGTGACTTCTTAATGGTTATCTGGATCATGTTCAGTATTCCTCTCACTATGTTAATGCAAGTATCAGGGCAGTTTTCTGGGCCATAAATGTTTCCAACCCGTCCACTGCTGTACTCAAACTTGAAGGGCCGGGTAAGGCATGAGGAAACCATCTGGGTGATTTTGGCAGATCGAGTGAATGGGTCCCTGGGCCAGATGCCATTGTACTCCTCGAGTTGTGGGGAGCGGATCTGGGAGGAAATCAAGATACTTAGGTGAATAAAATCCCTTTGGTACTAAATACACAAACACATTGGAAGAAATTAACATAACCACTAGTGAGATACTCTTTTCTTCCAAATGTAGCCTTAGAAAATCATAGAGCAGTTTATTCTTTTGCCTTGTGTTTACACTATTGTAAAATCAGTGCACATCCTGCCTGCTCAACAGTACTATTTTATCTTACAGAAGCAGTTAACATATCAAATAAAGTCGACCTTTTTGTCAGCCTTAAAATAATATTCTGCTTTAGATTTAGCATTTAAAAAGCTTATACCATTCTAAATGTAAAAAAGATTTGCAGTTTTAGAATGTTTCATTTTAACTTATTCCTATACAACTTTTTTTGGACTAAACAAATTACTATATTTGCTTCACATTTGTTACTTATTTAAATCAACCAAAATATTTTAACAATGAACAATATATTTATAAACACTGAGATACAATGTCAATAAGAAGCAATTTCAATAACTTTGGCAAAGTTACTGCCAGCTTAGGTGCCTCAGAGCACAGGCTGGTGCACACTTTACAAGAATTTCAGGCCCAAGTCCATAGTGTGAAATGCAATCCCTAGCCCCCAGTTTTGAAAGATCTACGGTTCAATACAACCGGTGACAGCTGTCACTGAATTCAGTATTCCAAAAAAACCTCCGATTTGTAACTGAATTAAAGGGGTAAAAGTACATTCCTGAAGCATATTTATTTTGAATTGAGCCAGGTCCTATCACTGCTGACTTCAGCAGAGGCATGATTTCACATGTACAGATCTTTTACAGCATTATTCAAACACTAAACATTACATACTCCTTTTTGATGATTTTCACTTTTTAATCTTATCTTTATCATGAATCACTTTTTATCACTAGCTTTTATCACTTTTTAAGCCTATTTTTATTAGTTGCCTTCATGACAATGATTTTACATACGCAAGTCCTGGCTTCCCACAAGGAGTTCAAAATGCGTGCTAAGACTAGAATCAAATTTTAGAGCAGGTTTAAATGTCTTTAGTTTTCCATTTTCTAGCAAACCCCCAGCAGCTGTATTTACAATAAGTCTTGAGGAACAGCTGCTACAAAACTTCCACAAGCAGCACAGGTAAGTGACTCATCCCTCTGAAACAGCAGCTTACAGCTCATTCTCTGATACCTACAGTGACAAGCCTCCAGTTGTGTTTCCTGCAGCTTTCCTACACCCCACATCAGCCAGATGCAATTAAAACTGTGATTTTAGCTCACTGTTGCACATTTAGGAGGTGCAGTACCTTGAGGAGGTAGCTGTTCTCTGACAGCCCGCTGATCTCTAGTTTGCAGCTCAGGCGCACGCCGGCTTTGGCCAAATTCTTTTCTTGAAGCCCATTCAACACCCAGCCTTCATAACTGTACAAGTAGGTCTTTCTGCTACTGAATCCAGGGTCTGAGGGAAATAATAGCCATTTTCACAATACTTCTAAGCATGTTCTAATAAATAGAAATAACAGCAAATTCACTGAAAGCAGGTTATAGAAGGAAATTTACTTACCGATGTCAAACTTCTGACTACCTACAAAAAGAGATGAAAAACCAGGTAAGTAATGCTCAATCTAGATCCAATCACTGCCACTGAACTTAAGGAAAATTTGGAAAAGAAAGGTGAAGAAGGGATATGTAGCCTTACCTACAAGGGTGAGCACTAGTGCAAGTACGATCCCCCTCATAGCGAAGGCGAATGGGGCTGTGGCAGACATGGTGAGACTTTTATGGAAGGAAGCTCAGGAACACGTGGCTGTATTCTGCTGAATTCTCAAGTTTTTTATCAGTTAATGTAAACACTTCCCTTTTTGCAATCATACTTTCTCTTCAGATGGAATAACAGAAATCAAGTCATACCTTGGCATCTCACAGATTATCTCATAAACCCTTGGCTGAATTGTTTAAAAGTTTCAACTTATCCTAATAAGTTTTTACTAGATCACTTACAATAATTTTACAATAAACACATTACTTAATTTCCTAGGTTGTGTCACAGCTGGCTGCTGATATTTGGTCCTGCCATAGACTAGGTTGATTTTGCCCAGGTTATGCTGACCTGGCACCTGACCCAAACTGTTATCTAATTGATAGCGGCCCAATTAGCAGAGTCAGTATCACACACTGACACTGTTCCTCCCCTTCCCTCACCACTGGCTCCAGCTGCCCCTGCAGTCAGCAGACCAGGACAGATATCCCCTTGCTATTGTACTCCTATGTGCACCAAAGCCCATTTAACAATCTAATGAAAACCTGCATATATGGCATATATATGTATTTATTCAAATACAGCAGAGGATCAGTGTGTCCTTTCAGCTCTGGTCACAATGACCAGGAATATTTTTTAAATGAACAAAGATTTCATAAGCCATTAGTAAATATTTTATCTTTCAAGGTAAATGACAGCCAAATCTGAACAATTAAAAGCCACAGAGACTCCTCCCAGCAAAGCAGGGGGAATGGGAGTGCAGGTCAGCTAGAATTTT
Source organism: Agelaius tricolor (assembly GCF_023055355.1). Taxonomy (NCBI): domain Eukaryota; kingdom Metazoa; phylum Chordata; class Aves; order Passeriformes; family Icteridae; genus Agelaius; species Agelaius tricolor. The sequence continues at coordinate 16,919,357 of NW_027269271.1, read as the reverse complement.
TGCATTTCCTAAGGAGTCAGTCCCAAAATGCAGCTGAATCACCTGAACAGGTGCAGGCTTGCAAGCAGCTTCACCATGGATTCACAGTGAGAGCCCAGGCACACATTCACACAGGTGTTCTCTTCTAGAAACCTCAGGAGGAGGCAAGTGGAGATGCACAAAACATGCTTGGCCTGCTTGAGTATGGTGAGGGGCTGGGGGACTGACCAGACCCATTCCTCCCACAAGTGACACAGTCTCCCAAAGCCAGCTGGGTGGCATCTGGATCAGCAATAAAAATGCACAGGGGCTTCTGAGCTGGAGGATGTTTCTGAAGGAGCAACTTAAAGCCCACAATTTATTGTGTTGCCTTAAGTCACACAAAAGCCCTGAATCCCATTCAAATTCAACATCTATGACAAACTGGTTAATCAGACACTTTATTTCTACTCCCACAACTCCTATAGTCATATGATTAACCACAGGAGTGTGCTTTGTGGCAAATGCTATTTTAACACCCACAAATGAACACTTATTTTCTATTTCACAGTTTCTACAGCCTTCCATTAACAAGTGCTGTTCTTGGGTTGCCAGTCCCATAGGCCTTGACTTTTTCAGATTCCATGTGGACTGTAAATCCATCTCAGGCTGTGTGAACTGCCACCCAGCTCACTGCAGAAGACATTTGAGGGATGAAGGGTGGACACTTGCAAGAAATGTCTCATTTCTCATGATTATCAATCTATCTATCTATTTGTGTTCAAGGGAACAAGCATGTTTTGTGCCTCAGGGGACAAGCTCTCTAATACAGTTGTAATTAATTTTTTATTAGTAAATATTTATTTAAAACAAACTTACCTGTTATGCATACCAAATAGTTGCACATCTTGTACAACTCAAAATGTGAATAAAGAAACAAACACTGACAAGTGTGAAAACTACAACAAAATATGAAAATTACAACAAAATATACACCATGGGAGCTTAGGTTTTCATTACTGTGCAGCTTTGTAGGGCATAATGAAAATTAGATATCAGATGTATTTTCTGAAAGCAATAAATAAATCATTGGATAATCTGAACACTTCTTGTGGGGTCAGCTTTTTGACACAACTATGTCAACATTTCATATCTTCTCATCAACTTCTCTTGCAAATCAGAAAAAAATCTAAAACCAAGATATCTCATAAGGCTTCACAGAGAAAAGCTTAGTGATAACTACAAATTAAAAAAAACCCCAAACCTGCATAATAACTAAGCTAATTCAACATGCACATTATTGCCATTATCCTGCCTATCCTTCCATTTTCCTTTCAAGAATAACGTGATTGTATTGGTATTATCTACATATATCAGTTACCTTGACCTGGTTGAAACCTACCTGGACACAGAACAAGCCCTAGAAAATAAATTAAAATACAGTCTGTTTTTTCTTCTATCCTGCTACAAGTGAAGTACAGCATGCCTGCAGAATCTGGTGGAAGTAGCTCTTCAAAGTAGGAAGAAAACAACAGCTGTTTTGTAGGGAGAAGGTTCTCTTAAGAAAAATTTCCATTTATCAGGTTATTTTGCAATACAGTCTGTTACAGGAGCTATATATTGTATAGCCCTCAGCCACTGGGGATGAAAGGGAAAAAAATTAACAGCTCCAACATAATCCTGGAAAGTAAGTACTCAGACCTAATCAGACTGATACTTATGGTAAAAGCATGTTCATCACAGACTGAAAAAGCAGCAATGAATATTGTATTTAAAGATTTCTGAGAAACACGGGAGTTTTAAGAGAACCGCTCATCTTTTCAATACCGTGCATGAGTAGCTAACAATAGCTGTACTGTCATCACTTGCTGAGTGTCTACTTCTTATTCCTTGAGAAGAGCACTCACTGTCTTATCTCAAATGTACACCTATGTGAAGTGATACACCTGTATCACATTCCTGCAGGAAGTCTCCCCTTTGCTCTTCAAGTCTCTGAGTAAGAAAGATTCTGCAGCTGTTTCCAACAGCTCTAAGTACCACAATATCACTCTCTGCAGAATTCATACCATTATTAGCAGTAGTTTCAGATTTAAAATCTTCCCAGACACTGTATATTGAGAAATCCAGAAACTCTGGCTATGTTTTACTTCTTTACACAGACACGACCAAATCTGTACTCCAGACTTCCAGAACAAGTCTGAGGCCAGCTCAGGACTCAACTGCATACACCCTTCTAGCACAGTTAGTTCTTCCATGGAGACAGTCACACATATTTCCACTTCTATAAGAATGGCTATATAACTCTAAAGCAAAAAATTAGTACAAAATGCTTATTAATTGCTAATCACTCAGTAGACAGAAACAAGAGTTTAAATAGGTTATTTTGTTCTTCAAGGTATTATTATCCCAAAAGTTACTTTAAAGAAAACCAGGCTGAAGAAGGAAGGCTCAAGTAAAGCAAACACAATTAACAGTCACAGTAGGGCACCCACGAGCACACAATGGAACAGCAGCAGCCCCTGGTGGCATCTGGATCCTGCCTCAGCCATGGAGATCTGCAGTCACTACTGGCTTGAAAATTATCCTGCTTGCAGAGTTCTGTTCTCCTTAATATATTAAATTTTCGCTTTACTTAAGTTTTTTGTAAGTGTATTTATTCTTCCACAAGTAAAATTCAGGCAAGAGCTGCTCAACAGCTGGGAAATAGGAAACCAAACAGGAACTGTACCCTGCTAAAAAGCAGTGAATGACATGATTCTGAACACCCATTTATTGGGCAAGAACAGGAGAAACAGAAATATGATGCTGTCTTTCCAACTTGACTAGCCATGCAGCAAAAAGCCCACCAAGACAATAGTATTGCTATTATCATTATATCCCCTTCTGCTCCCTTACAGGTGCTACATGAAAACCACACAAGTATCATCCTCTGCAGTTTACATTGGCTATTACTTCATCTCAAGCTGGAACTCAATGGACTGAATCCACTGCAGCAGAAACTGCAGCTTTTTACTTCAGTCTCTGAGAACTGCAGTTTCTTCTCCTCCCTGTATTATCCTACTGCTATTTTTCCAGAAATCCAGTCACTACACTCCATCCAACTCTGAAGTGAATGGGCAGAGCAGCAATAGCCTTCAGTGAAGGATTCTGAACTTGAGTTAATTTCCCACCTCTGACCCCAAGAAAGGCAGTTTAAACTCAGATATCTTCCAAAAGGTCAATTACACAAGGATCAGAGCTATACAAGTGATCACACATGCACAAAAGCCCAACAAGAGAAGATGAATCTGTACTGGGCAAGGAAACTCACACACACTGAGTAAGGTGAAGGAGACCTTGAAACATCTTACCTCTAACTTGGCTATTTTTATTACATTATAAACAAGAGACTTCCCCAAGGCTACACAAAAAATAACATTCTGGAGTCAATTAAAACAAAAAAACCCAAACAAAATACAAAACCAGCACCAGATTTGTATACATTGTATATAGCCCTATAACCATGGTAGCTAAAAAGTTTACTGCACACAGGGTTTTTTAGAATAGATTTACACGTTTATTGTTCACATTTGAAATACTTTGGTTCCTGACTGAACCACTGAAAGTCCTAATGGATCTGTAAACTGAGTATCACTAGAAAACAATTTAAAATGCCATGTAAAATAATGTTTATGTAAGCATGTGTTTCATTTCATGGTTTCTCAGCATAACCACTTGCTCTATTTACAAATATATAAAGATTTGCACTTTAAATCATTGAGATATCAAAGAGGTATTTTCAAATCACACAATAAATATAGAACCTGTTTTGTTAAAAATCTACAGTATACTGTACATTCAAGTCGAGGCAAAAAAGGATTTAATGCCAGTTACACTTGAGACATAAATGAATGTTTCCAATAATTAAACAATTTCTAAAAGTGCTATCTCTGCCTGTGATGAAAGGTAACATTAAGATCCAGTATTTCATTACAGTCAAAGTTTCAGACCATTGCTTTATTCACAGAATTAGAGCTTCTGTTACTAGAAAAATATCAAAGCTTTCATATATTCTTAAATTTTCTTTCAAGAGTTGCAAGAAAGAGGCAAAAAATGATCTAAAAAATAAAAGCCATGTGCACACACATAGAAACACACCACGATTCAGATCACCACATAATCCTCCAGAAGAATGATCAAACTCACAGCATTCTGTTTCATTTAGAATGATAAGTTTATGAACAAGTCTCTAACAAAAATCCCAGCAGGCAACCCTAGAAGCCTAAGGCAGCTGTTCCATGTGCAAGTTTCTACATAGAGTGTCAAGTCCAGAGTCTTCCCATGTCTTTGTGCATTCTTCAGTTTCTTCTTTGTCATCACTTTCCACCCACAGATTTGGCAAGTAATCTGCAGCAGGTTTTTCTGATGCAACACTGGAAGCAGAAAAAGAAGTTACAATGCAAATAAATAATTCTTTGAAAGGAAACAGAGTATTGCTTTTATGATATAACGTTTAATATCCTTGGTTATATACCAACCATAAGCTTTAGATTACGCTGTGCTCTCCATGGATTTCAGCACTCTACAAACCATCTACAACACTGTTTCACAAACCTGTTTTGGGTAATGTACTGGGATATCTGGCAAGGCTCTGGTGAAGCAGTAGTACTCAACACAGAGGGAGGTCTTTTTTGCTGAGATGAAGATCTCACCAAACGATGGTCTGTGTCAGAACCTAAGAGAGACACACATCAGTTAAACTGCAGTCCACTGGAAACAAGCAAGTCCTTCAAGGCTTTGTGTTCTCTGCTTTAAAGAAAAAAACAAAAAACCACAAGGACCTTAAAGCAGAGCTATAATAAAACTGTCACTGATATAGACCTGGGATAAAATTTTTTAAGTATTTGTAATGCTATTGAATAAAGTTATGTTAAAATTAGGACTCTAAATTTGAAAATGCAGCATTTGCATATATAGCTACCACTGAAGGTAGTCATATGAAGTCACTCAAGTGTAATTTCTCACTTTACAATTAATAAAGCTTTTTTATTCCTTAAGTAAAGACCTCTCCAGCATGCACAGACATAACACCAACACGAAACCTGCAAATTTGTCAGAATATAGAAAACAAAACCAAAATGAAGTTAGATGTTTTACTGTTTACATGAAACTAACCATCACTCAAGTCAATGGAAAGACATGGCAAACTTAGCAGGGCCAGATCAATCCCTTCTCACATTTATATTTCAAAGTTTTTATATGAAGTGGAAAACCAGAATTATTACATGTTCTTCAGTATTTATGAAAGCACCTGAAAGTTATCTGCTGTGCTGTCAGGTATTTGATATTCACCAGATTGTTTCAGAAACATAAATTCATTACATAAGTAATTATCAGGAAGGGAGGTACAATTCCTTTTTGAAAAGGAAATTTTGAACCATCAGTTGCCCTGATATGTGGAGGTATACAGATACATGGTAGAATTTTTTTTGAGACCTTTTGGTTTTTTAATTGTTTTGTTCATAGTTGTGACTTCTTGAAAGGAAGAGAAAGAAACTGTGCAAGAACATAATCTGAACCAAATACTTGCTTCTTAAGAAGGCACTTGGAGTTGTTGCATTTTCAGACTTGCAATCAGCAGTCATACTTAAGAACTGGTGCTTCAGCCATGCTCCTCTATCTTCTTCAAATGCCTTTCTCTAAGAAAAGAAATGACAGTTTACACTTATGACCACAGGAAAAAAACCTAGCCCACGTTAAATTGATGCTATTCTATTTCAGAAAGCCCAAGTTGTAGCCTGTCCATGTCACCAAGGAGAGCCAGCAGCTTAACACAGCAAACACTGCCTGTAGCAAGCTTTTAGCCCAATGAGGATTGGCTGAGGAGGCACTTACAGCCAAATCCCACAGTTTGTTGCACAGAGGTCAGAGTAATCCTTTCACTTCACTGCTCTACACTCCAGTGACAGCATCTCCTATGCTCCCCATTCCCCCAGAGCAGCACCACCTCTTGGAGCAGCCCTCATCCAAGGCAGCTACCAGGAATGATTACTTCTTAAACCTTCTAAAACATGGAAAAATTACACTGAAAATAGCCCTGATTGCTTCTGTCTAAAACTGGGGCAAGAAAACAAACAGGTTGTTTCCCTTTCCAGCCCTTCTAAGCACAGAAAAAGAAAATAATGCCTAACAAGACAACCTCCAAGAGATCCAATGGCTCTGGAATCAAGCAACAAGCTATTTCATCTCCAAAAACCATCAGTGAAACAGGATGCTCCTATTCTGTGTCAGTAGGAAAACAGAGGAAGCTGAACTCCAACGCAAACTTTCACAAACACCTACAAAGCTCACAGCATTGCTTCTCATTTCATACCTCAGCATTCTGACAAGCTGAAGCATGAGCAGTTATACTTATGCTGCAATGGAGTCCTAAACATTTCCAGACAAACAATTATTGGGTATTATCACTCATTAATTTTAAAGCTGAATTCAATGTGCAACATGAAATTAACTCACTCACTAAAATGCAAATAAAATTAAATTAGTCATAATTTGTATTTGTTACCATGTGAACTACTGCTATCCCAGTAGTTTAAATAAATTCTAGAGTATTTTATATTCTGGGTCAGACAGGTTGGCCAGTCAGCTCTGTATTCTGTCTCCAACAGTGGCCACAAGAGATGCTATTTATGAGCACGGTCACTTTCTGCAATGCATTCCCTCACAGGTCACCATTCCCAAAAGCCATTTGATTATAGATACTAAAAGGCACCCCCTTGTGCCCCATTTTTATTATCTGTGAGTGTGTTGCCCATAAACTCAGGCAAGTGCTTTTTGAACTTGATGGTACACATTGCCTTTACAATCTCCTTCAAAAAAATCCAGAAGTCAACTACCTAACTATAAAAAAGCTACCTTTTTGGGTATGTTTTTGATTTAATTTCAAAATTAAGAGTCCCCTCTAGTCCAAGTCTTGAGGGATTTGGTGAACAACAGTAGGGCTTTCATCTGCTCAAACTGAATCCACAGCTTTATAAATTTTAATCACATCCCACTCCAACTTTCTGCTCTGCACATCAAAGCAAGCTGTTCTGTAAGCAATAAAGTCCATTTCTCTTTTCCTGTCATATCTGTACCATCCTAGTTCCACAATCACATCATGATGACCTTTCCCTGACAAACTTGTAAGCCCCTTCACATTTTTGACCTAAACTGTGGGCTGGAGCAAAGGACATGTGCTAGAGCTCATTCACAGACACATCTACTCTGACTGCCAGTATCTGTGCTTACTGGCCAGCTTAACTACAAAACCAGAACAGATAATGACCCTACTAAGGGAAGCATAGTAATTACTTGGTGTTTTTGTAAAAGTCACTGGTTTTCACCAAATCTTAGAAATCAAGGACCTTTGAGATTCAACCCTGAGGCCAAATTTGACTGAAATTTGCATAGGCCTTACTTTTGTAGGAAACCAAACTTTACAAATATCCAAGGGATTTAGTTAATAAATTTTGGAAGCACTTAAGATATTTCAAAACCTGAAACAAAAATGGTTTGGTTCCAGTTGCAGAAACTGTACTTTCCAATATACACAAAAACCTTGGCTTTTTCAATTGCCAAGAGAATGATCTTCCAGAACAACTAAAGATTTGTTTTTTACAGTATGGCAATGATCTTTCTCTATAGACATCAGAAACAGATATTGCTGGATGGCTGCACTTTGTCACATATAGAAGAAAGACTTGTAATTCATCTTCCACAAGAGCTCCCTTTCCCAATACCTCAAGTCCTAAACTAATAGCAGCTTCTGTAAAACTTTTTCGTTCTTTCTCAAAATTCTTTTTTTGCTCTCGAAATAGTCTCCATTCCTCCTGAAGACGCTCTCTTTCTTCCAACAAATAGCAGTCTTGTAGTAACAGAGTGGTGTCATCATCACAGGTAAGCTGTTGCTGCAGATATAAAACAACAAAAGACAAATATTAATTTGGGAGCGACTTAAGAGGTACGGTATTGCCACAGTTTCAGTTTTACCAGAAAAATGGTTCAAGTTTAATATGGAAGCAATGCAGTAGATATCAAGGTGGTGGATAGTGGGGGCAGATTTCAGATAGCAATCAAAATGTCCCTGTTCAGACAGTCTCACCTTTGTTTAGCCTCCAAAATTATTCCTACCAGGAGTAAAAAGTCCTTATATTATTAACCAAGCCACTAGCACAGCTATACTCAGACCACCCACTAAGTTGTTTTATTTTAAAAGCACGATCGAGGAATGGAGAAAGGCTCAGAAGCAAGAACAGTGGAATGTTAAATAAAATAAACTTGGATTCAATTGAGAACAATAAGAAAAAATAAAGCCTACTACCTGTAAGAGCTGTTGCTGAGTTCTGATCATTTCTTTACATTGCTGAATCTCTAACTCTAACTTTCCAGTTTCTAGCTCATGGTCTTCTCTTGAAATGACATCTTTTTCATTCAAAGCTCCTGAATGTCCACGTGACACTAAGGGAGAAAAAAAGCATCTTTAAAGCAAGTTATAAAAACCCCAACACCTCATATCAGAGACAGCTTGAAACAGCAAAAGGTTTTAGACTCTTTGTTTCAGCATGAAAGACAGATACACAGTGTACTCAAAAGCATTTCTATCAGAGACAAGAGTTCCAAAATTGGTGCTACAAGAATAATTATGCATCAAATCCAGTTCAAAAAAAAAAAGAAAAAGCAATGAAAACATGGCTGTTTCACATTCCCCAAGGTAAACGAACCATCTACTCTGCAGTAAGTGTTACACAGAATCCTCACTTGTTTCAGCAGTCATTTAAAAGAAAAACTCAAGACAACTAAAGATTTTTTTTTCACTGACATGCTGTTAGCCCATTCTTCTGAGCCCATTTTTGAAGGGCTTATGTGTTCATAAAAATATGACAGTAACTATATTTATCACAGATATAAAAAGAAAGCCTTTTCCTTCAAGTCCTGTGAAGGAGAAATGGAGCTAACACTGAATGCATGTTTGCATTCCAGTAAGGGAATGAACTACAGAAATGGTTGTATTTTGTACAATTACACACTGGCTTATTTAGCTCAATGCATGCTAAATCATAATGATTGTAATAAGACAAGTTTTGGTCCCCTAAAGCCAGTATTTGAACATTAATAGAATCCTAATGGGCTATACTATGGTCACCCCTATAAACTAAAAAAAACCTAGAAGATGACTCCAAACAAAGAGCAAACAATTATAACATCTTTTTCTGATGCTTACTTTTCAGTTAGTAGCACCAAATAAAGTATTACAAGAATTCTTGAAATCCTTTCTAGGGTGTAAACATACTCTCAAAGGCCATCTGCTGTTTTATTTGCAACTGCATGCATGACCTTCTCAATCTTACTCTTGACAGCAAACATCCCTGTGGTAGTAGCTGCATTTACTTGCATGGAAAAATAATACTAGGAAAGAATTTTATATATTTTTAGCTGTCTTAATGCTGTTTAACAGCTGGAAATGAGGAGAGTCCAGCACCATACCATCAGTCGGGTTTGTTTTAGAATGCCACAAGAAGTCCCAGAGGATATGGCAAGACTAGGCTCTTTGGAGGGAATTATATATTTTGCATCCAATTATTTCAAAGTGCCACATCTGCATTACTTTTTCTAAAATGTATTTTATACGTACACATAATGCAGTTGAACACCAACCTTGGTTATCCAGCTTTTCCACGTGATTTTTCAACATTCGCCACTGCTTTCTAATGCTATTGGTAAGCTGCTCCCGCACAGTTTCACAAGATAATTCCCACATATTCTCTTTGTTCAATTCTCCAATATCTTCCTCCTGGTCTGACAGCACCTGTAGAAGCAGAAATAAGAAGCTTCAAACCATTTCACCCCTCCAAATACGTGTATTTGTTTATATAAATATGTGCATAGATTCAATTTACTGAAGAGAAAGAAAACCCTTACATAAAGATTTTTCCATCCAGGGAAACTTGACTCTCAGGGAGGGAGTTCAGCTCCCTGACAGCATAATGCTCAGGAGGCAAGTGACCAGGCAGATCCCAGAAGCCCACCACAGAGACTGTGGGTCAGCTAGCAAGGCTCAGTCACACATCTTCCACACACACAGGGTCAGACTGCTGAGTGCTGCTGTCAGACTTAGGCAGCAGCTGCCCCAGTATGGGGGAAGTCATCCAGTCAAGAACAGTACTCACAATGTATAAAGAAGGTGACAGAGAACCTACATGGCTGTTCTACACAGCCATGGCAGTAAACTCTTCAATAAAAATATCCTGTGTAAAGAAATATTTAAAATCTGGAAACAAACAAACAAAAGCCCCTAGGCATGCAAAATCCAGTATTTTGCATTGCAATATAGAATTACATACCAGTAGCTACTGCATTTACATTCATTCAAAGAAGATTGTCTAGCTTTTAATTTACTTACTGGAAAGAATACACTATGTATTGTTCACAGAGAGCAGAATATTTATATTGGATGAATTTCACACAAAGCACATGATGTGCAATCCATTGCAACTCTCAGAATTAGTTTACTTTCTTTTTAATAACTATCAAATTACTCCAGCACTACACCAAACTACCATGGAGATTAAATTTTAACTGAAGAATACTTACCAGCCCATCTTCAGATCTTTCTTTAGGTTTTTGTTTCTGTGGTGGAAGAAGTGAAATAATATCTTTCTTCATTTGCTGAAGAACTTTCTTTAGCTCAGTATTTTCCAGTAAAAGCTGTTTTTGGCGTTGTTCATAATCACTTAACAGAACTTTGTACATTTCTTCCTCGTTTCTGGAAGAAATAATCTTACAGTAACAACATACCAGCCCTCATACATGCTTCAATTAATGTTGTTCTAAGACAACTACCTGGCTTCTGTCTTATCAGTCCTCCATGCACCTCTCTTCCCATCAGCTCTACCAACATAATTTAGAACTTCCATAGCTACAAATGAAAAGGATATTTCAAAGTGTGAAACAATATGCAAATAGATAAAAATTTAGATGACATTTCATTTATATGTAGTTTTTATAAATAGATCATATTACTCAAATATCCCCCTCAAACTTCAGACTCATTAAATCACATGGCCCTGCTTAAAGCAAAAATAACACAGTCAAAGGAAAAAAGTTAAAGTTTTTGAGTTCTGAAACTCAGAAGGATATATTCTCATCCTGTCCTTTTAATGCATTTCTTAATGACACCTTCACCCCTATTTCAATTTTTATATCAATGTATCAAGTCTATGCTTATTCTGGCAAGAATTCCAGTTTTATCTCCTGTTTAGGGTAAGGAACTTATTGTTTCTTAAGGCATTCCTCAAAACTTCTGTCCACATTTGAATAAAAACAAAATCAAAAAACCCCAAGCACACCAACAACAAAAATCCAAACCCAGTGTAAGACTACAGATTGGTAGTCCAAGCTAGTTAGCTATCAAGCAAACAGTAACTAGTTTTATACCCCTGCTATTTTTACCTCACTGATACTTGAACTAGTACGAGCCACCAGAAGTCAAGAATGTTTAAGTTTTGCTGACCTCAGGGTGAAGTTTCTAGAGCTTACTGAAATGATAGGTAAAGATTTTCTGCAGCCAAAATAGGTGATCCTCCCACTGTGTCCTAACCTGGTTTGGCTTAAGCACAAGGACTTACAGAAAACTAAGTAAGCAGAGAACCATCTTGGCAACAACAGGAGGAGTTTTCTTCTGGTTTAGTCAACTCAGTGAGCTCACTAAAACATGCACTACAGCTGGCAAACAGCTGAGTTTGGGGGCAGCAGGTGGACAAGAGCAGGACTTCCCTTCCACTGGAGATACATTATAGAAATACTTTAAGGGCAGATATATGAACCAAAAGGTAAATTTTTTTTAAATACCTAACAACAATACACATTTTCATGGTTACCCATGTATTTATGGTAAATAGCACTGAGCAATGTCTTGAACACAATTTCTGGGCAGTACAACATACAAGTACTCATTATAAAGGAGATCTGGTTTCTCCTCATTTCACATAGTACAGGATGGTGCATCTGCCCTGTGTTACTTCCTCTCTCATTACTTGTGCTAACCACAAGCAGAGCATCTCCAGAGTAAAACCCCATGCAGTGTGCCTTCCTCATGGCAACTACTTGGAACAATACAGATTTTATGACATGATCCAAAATCTTGTGATAGCAACAGTAGCAAGAAAATGGAGGTGAGATGGCTCTAGCATAGGTATTGATTCCTATGGAATCCTAGGAATAAATTTTCCTTAGTAACAAAAAAACCAAAAAAACCCAAAAAAAACAACCCCACCTCATTAGGTAAAGATCCACATTTGGTTTATACTTGGTAAGGAATCTTATGGAACACAATGTAGAAAAGTCTTACCCAGTCAGTTAACATAAAATATTGCATCTTTTCTTTAACATTCTAACATCCAAATAAAATATGCAAGAGGGCCACATTGCCTTTAATGATAAAAATGCTTTAAATTGCCTCTGGTCAACATACAGAATATGCTAATTTTGCTGTGGTAAAATTCAAAGAGCTACTTACCTAACTTTTTGTCCTTTTTATTCATGACTAACTGATGTAAGCGCTCCTTTAATTTGTTATATTCTCTCTCTTTCCTCTTCATATCATGATTGTATTGCGTAGCTCTACTTGAAATTACATTCTGTAACTTCTGAACCTAAAAGCAATGCCACAAAAGGCTGTTTCTTCCGCTAAAGTATAAACATAAATTTCTTCAGAAAACCAAAACACATGAGGCAAAACAAAACTTCCTTTCACCTGAAGAACAGTTTAATAGAAGTAACAAAAGGAATCAGAAGAGCTCTCCCACCCCATGGATTCTGATCTCAGACTTATCTCAGGAGAGGTAGTTTCTTTTCAGCAGAAACCAGTATCATAAACAGCAGATTATAATACTATAATTTCTCAGAAGTACTACTGAATTCATGTTCTGATAAGTCACATAACCTTTAATGCCTTTACTGAACAGAGCAGAGAAAGATATAGCTTTACTTTCAGTAATTCATGTTCAGGATCTAGGTTTACTCCAATCCTAAAGCATACTTGTTAGGCTTACACTAAAAAATAAACCCCTTTTCCTTGGGGCAGCAGGACATTGAAAGACAGACTATTCCATTTGGTCTAAAAGAACATTAAAACATCATAAAGCAAAATTTTGACATGTACTATCAATTCCTAGGGTTGCATTGTTTGTTTTTTTTTTTAATTGTACGACTTAACCTTACAAACATACAGCACATTCAATATTTTAAGCTGGAACTCCAGGAAGTTCACTATGAACAGTTAGTACTGTTATTCCCAACTGTATGAACATGTTTATGAACACAGAACATTCACAGAAACTTAGAGGAGTCACATTCACAAAAACATAGGAGCCATGTGAAGTACAATGCTAGAGAAGGAGCATAAAGGAAACAAATGCCAAACTAAGAAGTGTCATGGATGTCAAAGTGTTTTCTGATCTTAATTGATTCACGATATTTAAGTTTAATGAGATTGTGTTTTTGAGCTGGGTTTCCCCCCCACTCCCTTTTATTGGTCTTTTGCTCCCCTCTATAATAAGAAAACCCCAAAAGCCTCTGTACACAAATGTTTAAGTGACTGAATCTTGTTGCTCCCCCTACTTTTTGATATATCTGAACATTGTAAGCTAGAGCTGTACAGAAAATCCCAGAAAACTGCACATCTGCATTTCTGCATTACTCTCTACTATTGTTGTAACTTGGACCTATCCCTCATAGAACTTATTTATCCCTATGCAACATGCCAGTCAACTTAAGACAACATTTACCAAACAAAAAACCACATTCAAAATGAGCAATTACAAGACTCCGTGCATAAAAAAAATATTCTTCAATATCTACATAATGACTTGTGTTAATGTACAAAACAACTCACTTCATCCTTTTCATTTTTAAGTAACTGGTGCAAATTTCTGTTCTTGCTTTGCAGTTGTCTGTCTCTTTCCTGAAGCCCAACTATTTCCCTTTTAGATAATTCCAACTGTTCCTAGAAAAAGTGTTGATAGTTCAGTATCAATAAGAATTAAAAGCATAAGATTTAAAAAAACCCCAACCAACCAAAACAAACAAGCCATGTTAACCAAACTGCCAAACCACCTCACATGAGATATGGCTTGGTATTTAACAGATATTATCTTTTACAGTTAGGACTTTTTCATTAAGTCAGGATTCTGTAAGCATATCTGTACTGTGAGAGTGAGGTGGATATTAAGCAACCTGTATAAATTTGGAACTACAGTTTTACTGGAGTATTTCTGTTGAATAATTAAGGATACAATTAACACAGATATACAGACTGTGACCATAACAATGCAAATGGAACATTTCACATATACAGAGAAGGCTAGACAGATGATCTCATTACAACAGACAATGCAAAAGTAGCATTTTTAAAAGTTTTGTCCATGAATGAGACTCAGACCTAAAACTGGCAGCTTAAATGACAAGCCAAATACAAACCTTTCCTTCATATGCATACTGATGTACAGATGTGTAGATATGTTTAAGCAACAAGAACATCTAAACACATCACAGTGAAATACAGGTAACACAATAGTGGAAGTCAAGAAGATTGCTGTATGGTAGCTGAAAGAATCTACATGAGGAACCTCACAATCTGACAGCCAATTAGATGCCCTGGGATTCATGCAGTACTAAGAAGATTTCCCTCTCTCCCCTTACAGCTATTCATCTAGGAAAAGCAACTGGAGTGTTCTAGGACCTATCACTTTACAGTGTTTGTATAAAAATCAGTGCAGTTACAGATTACTTTTAATCTGTAATCAAAATCATTCTACATGAATGACCAATCTCAGCAAGAGGGCTACTGGGATTTTGAAAATCTACAGCAGTATTTTTCAAGGAGACAGGGCTGACCAGCCCAAGTGAAAAGCAAACCTAAAAAGCACTAGAATCATGCACTGAAATATTTTCTCTTTTTTTATATTTTATTTTCTTGACAGAATTAAGAGAAAGTCAAGTCTTTTCTAATATGACTGCACATACAAGTGCACCCAGGAACTTCCAATATATCAGCTACTCCACAGGGACTGGCCTTGAGCATGTGTTTATCCTGTGATAAAATGAAGCTTAGTAACTTGTGGTTGGACAGCAGTTTCTGAGCAATTCTTACAAAGACACTTTGTAGTTGGATGTTTGAGGCATCCAACAACAAAAAAAAACACATGGAAAAAGCTAATGATATGGAAAAAGACTAAAAACCCCACACTAGAAGAGTTGTGTGCTTTTACTTGCTACAATTACATTGGGAATTTATCTTTAAGAGCTGGGCATACCCTTTTAAGCAATACTAAGTGATGGGAACTAAAGTGTTTAATGTTTTCACTCTAAGTGTACATTAACACTCCCAATTCAAACAGTCTTCCCACTTCCTTGATTAAGGAGGCTAAAATTCCAAGTAATTAGAAGTTCTCTTGTTAGCTCATATTTCATTAACTTTAAGGCATTTTCATTTGGAAAAACAGACCTCCAAAATCCCCAAAATACACATGAAAATACAACTGTAAAACTGTAAATTAGTACTGGGTAGAAAAAAAAATAAAAGAAGAGCTGCATAATTCTAGTGGAATGATCTTTTTTTCTACCTTTAATTTAGAATAGCAGTTCTGCAAGTGATCCATATCACTTCCCAGTTTCAGATGCTGTACTTCTATTTCTTCCTGAGCTCGGAGGTTCTTGTGCTGCAGTACAAGCAATTCATTCATACAATTGACCATAGACACTAAATCTAATTCTTTTCCTTTGGACTCCGCATAAATAGAGGGAAACCCCATCGTTGTTAATTCCTGGTAAAAGACAAGGTGGGAGAGGGGGGGAAATGAGATCAATAACTGGATCAATCTCTCACAATTCTCTAAAAGACAGAAACAGTATTAGGTGAAATCCTGTATGAAGGGGGAAAACGTGACTCTTACTTCCCACCAATTTCAGCTCCTGGGCACTGAGGAAGAAGCATTCTTAATCCAGTCAATCTTTTTTACCACAATTGATTGTGTGCAGGTGACAATCCCCAATAAACAGAAAGATCTGGCTTACCCTATCAATATAGGATATACTCTGTTCAATATTCTCTTCTGTGCAGAAGGCACTGAAAAAGCTGTGCATGCTTTTGGATGAAGGCAGTGACAAGCGTAGCACTTCTGAGCTCATGCTTGTAGGAGATTTCCTTTCTGAGGTATATGGAAATATATTTTTGCTATCTAAAAGTTAAACATTAAGAAGAAATCAGCTATTATTTTAACACATGGCATAAAATCAAACCCTTATGTATTCAAGTTATTACTTACAGAAATTTAGGTTCTAGAACTGAGAATTTGATCTAGAATGACATTAAACAATTCACAAGACACATATAAAACAGAAACTTCCACTGAAGACTTAGACTCAAAAACAGCTCAAAGTGGTGTACCTTTCAAATTTTACTCATCCACCAAGAAAAAACTGAGCACACTTCCTTTTTATTGACTTACTACAACACAAGTGCAAGAGATGCACATTCAGTAAAATTCTTATAGAATGTACGGTATTATTATACTTATTAATTATTGTGTGTTGTAATTTACTCTTCCACTAGGCAGAAATAGGCAAGAATAAATATTTACTCCTTTAACAAATTTGTAACCAATTTATGAAGCAAAAGAATATAGAGCAACTAAAGAAATCTTTGAAAACACAAGACACATTGATAGGCATGATTTTAAATAATAAAATGTGACTGCAAGTTCTTAACCTTTCCATGCACGTGCAAGTACAGTATTTTACATTAGCATTTCTGTAAGGACTCAATCCAAGACAAAGCACTGTTTGTATTATTTACCATGCTGTTTAGCTACTCAAATATGTCATGCACAAAACTCCAGTCTCTCTAGCTGCTATAACATTGCTGGTAAAATCAGCAAATCAACTAAATTCAGAATATTCCCAGTTTACCTGATGACAGCAGCGGCACAGTAACAGTCCTCCAATCTCCCATAGCAACAGAGACAGGCTGGGTACCTGAGCAACTGGTTCAGCAGCAAAGTATTCAGTACAATTGCTGGCAACGTGTGTTACGTAGGCATCTCCTAAAATAGCAAGAGCATGTTAGATTAACAAAAGCAGCTAATACAGCTAGAAGGTTAAAGAAGGCACAGGAGAGTGACTACTGAACTTGAACCACGTGAAATTTTTATACTTCTTTACACTAAATTTGGAACATGGTAAGCACAGCAGATAGTATACTGTAAAAAATGATGCATCTATCTATATTTATCCTTAACTGTCTTGTAAACCATTAACTAAAGCCAAAATGCCACACACACATGAAAATTAAGACTCATAGATAACTAGTTGTTTCTGTTGATGTACATCAGAAAAAACAGAGCAAGACAAATATTTTTTCCTGCCATATATAACCAGGAAGCAATTTTATTACTGTAAACTTACATGAAGTTTTAACATATGTCTGTCCAAATGGGATTGTTACTTAAAGAGATGTATTACAAAGGCTCCAGAGAGGATATATCAGCAGAGGGCAAAGGAGCTTTTAATAACTATTTAACCATTTAAATTAACTTACACATTTATTAATATTGCCTTCCCCTAGCAAGTTGCTTGCTTCCTTGCAGAAACCCCAAAACTGTTGAAGGAAACCAACAGGAGAAGCCTTACCCTGTTGGCACAGGCTCAGTACAGCACTGTCCCTCTGGAAACCAAAGGGAAGCCACCCACTCAAAAGAAAGAACAAACTGATTGTCCCCTCACCCCACCTCCAGCACACACTAAGAAGGCACATAATAGCATTAGTTATCTCTCACTGCTGGAAACTTTAAATCCAGCTCGGATGCTAAAGATTTGGACAGCACAACCCATCAGCTGTTAGGGGAACAATGATACTTCAGGGAAACAAACTTTCCACCTGACAGAAAAGAAGGCCCCTTTGTTTCCACCAACACTTTGGAACAAAGTCTAAAGTCGTTTTAGATGGATTCAGTAGATTTTAGAGCACATGGATGTTCTTCCCTAACCCCTTGCTAATGCTCCAATAAACACACTTTGGCTAAGCAACTTCTAAATTTCTGACACCAAAACCTTGTATTTTTATCACAGTGGAAAAAATATCATTTGGGTGGGGAAAGAAGGGAAAGGACAGGGGGGAGTGTTTTGTTACCTCTAAGGTCTCTTGAGAACACAAAGAGAGTAAAAATACTTATCAAATGACAAAGCACAAAATACAGTGTCCAAAGAAACACCAAGGTTGTAAGAGATCATACTGGTACACAGTCACAGAATGCTCAGCATTAGAAAAAACCCTCTAAGTAATTATCCAACTAGATGAACATTTTTTCCCCAGGTTCATAAACATACATGGGAAAAAGGTAAACATTTATTCCTCATGTGTTGTAATTTAGTAGCTCCTGAAAAATATCAGATCAGAAAGTACACACAAGGCAGCAAGAAAACAGTCAAGGTGATGATCTAGTTGCTGTTCTGGTTAAAGAAATGGCTTGTTCTGCTTTCTCTCTACACTTGGTTTATGCATATTTTTCAATTTTTCCCCCACCATAGAAGCAAGATGCTCACAAATTAACTAGACAACAGTGCCTTTAAAACAAAATTCAAAGTCAGTAAGTATTAAGAGAACACACCTCTTACATTCTACTTTATTTCTGCTGGATCCATCAGACAGATAAATGCACAAACACGAGAGAAAAAGGCAGTAAATTAAGGTACAAGTACATTTTCATTACTGACATCACAACCCTGCAGTCTTACAGCATTTCTCAAAAGATTATTAAGAACCATAAGATACAAATTCCATCAAGGACTGTTGGAAAACCCACAAAAATACTTATCTCATTTTAGATATGGTGCTACTTCCAAACAAACTGGCTTTTATTCTTTAACAGACTACACCCACACTCCCTGAACACACAGCATTATCAACCCCCAGGTCTCTCTGCACTGACAGTACTATCCTGACACAGCATCTGCCACCCTAAACAATGTCTGACTGGAAGCAGCACTAATCCAGGTGTAGGAATGCAATGATTCTCTAAATTTGCACCCTGCAAGTCACACACAGATTCATGCAGAGCAGATGCTCTAGCAAGACTGCCCTGTACACAGGGATTTGTTATTGTTAATTCCCTACCAGGTTCAATGACCTGCCCAAAACCCTGTAACCACCCACTGCTTTCTAGAGGCAATTGCCCCAGTTGGGAGTGTCACTTCCTCTCCCAAGCAAGGAATTCCTGGAGGCCAAGACACAGATGGGTTGTGCAAGAATGAGCCTCTGGGACCCAACTTCCAAAGTGTGAATACAACAGCAGAGCCATCTCACTGAAAAAAAAAAAAAATCTTGTATCAAACAAAAAGACCCAAAATACACCCCACTAAAATCACAGAAGGTTTGATTGCAGCCAAGAAGTAGTAATCAAACCAAGGCATTTAAGTGCTAGTTGGAACAAGTGAAGTACAAAAACCCCAAGGAACTTTAAAAAAAGGACTGTCATGGTAATAACACACCAGAACTTCTTTGAAAGCCACCTTGGGAATTTTTGGGCAAAAAACCACATAAGTATTTCCAGAAACTTCTAGATAATTCATTAATAAATACATCTTTCTTTTCAAGAACATGACTGAAGTTCAAAATTAGTATATTTCATAAGTTCAAAGAGCTGAAAGAAGCTGTTCATAAAAGTACTGGCTTGTGTTTTGGGGACAGGAGAGGAACTGACAAATGTGCCAAGATTTAAGACAGAAATCTGATTAATTAAGCCTGAGTTCAGGCAATATAAAAACCTGAAAATCATAAGCAACAAGAAATTAGGAAAATCATAATCATAAGTTAAGAAAACCATAAGCAACAAGAACTAAAAACTTAACTCAAAACAGCACACTTAAAATTTCTAAATATCATGTTTAAACTTGAAAAGGAGCAGTTGGAACTGGGTTTGTAAAACACACTCAAACAACCAGCAGAGAATTGCCACAGTGCTGTGCTGTGATCATATTGCACCATCTGGTCATCCCTAACCCAGACAGGGTGTGACACAAGTGGGAAATGCAGTATCTGCTAACCCAGAAACCTTCTACCCCTGCCAAGGTAGGGAGGATATGGAAAGGCACCACTGGAGAGGTGCAATGCCTCAGAAGAAAGTCAGCATCAACCAGAAATAATCTACCATTCCTTCTCTGTTTATTTCCAATACAACAACTTGTGACATGCATGTGTTTCAACTTGTAAAACTGTGGGGGTACTTAGCATTTACTTGAAGACCAATGTGATTCTTTTCTACCAAAATAATACCCAAAGAGAGCTATGGAGCTGCTTAAAGCTTTTGCACTTGTCTAGTAATCTGCAGATGTCACACAGATGGCTTTTATCTCGATAGAGAGAGACACACAGAACTCTAGGTAAATTTAGGGTGCACTCTAGACATGACACTGAAGGTTTACAAATACATCCCTGATTATGCCATGACATATACTTGCTTTAATTCATGTAATTGCCATAAAAGTCCCTGCATTTCCTCCCTAGAGTTTTGACATTTATTGCCTCTCTACACAATTCCTAATAACAGTTTATCATTAGCACTAATATATGTATTATATCCAGTGAGAATGGTACAGTAAAAAGAATACCTTTCTTTAAAAATCTATTAATTCTAGTGACCTTTATTTAAAAATGGAATTTTAATGATGGCTCTTGAAATTTAATCTGAGCCCAGATTTTTCTTCCCACACTTACAAAATCGTGACAATTTAATCATTAATCTATTAACTTCAAAATGAGGGTGAAGAAATCCCTCAACTTATCCACATTCCATGGAAACTTTAAGTAATATCAGATTTTCAGGTGAATTTCCCAGTACTGTAGAAAGTAGCATGAACAATCAAGTCAAACCACCCAGCCTGTGGGTATGAAGTCTCTGTTCACCCTGAATGCATCATACTCAAAAATCCAAACTACATTTTCCCCTCCATTTTACTTAGAAAAACAAACATGAAAACAAATTAAAATTACCAAGGGTTTTAAGAAAAGAAATATTCAATCTTCTTCATACATATAATGACACAAGAATATACTCTTACATCTGATAAAATTCAGTGTTCAATGACTGATCTGTCATGGATCTTTGCCTCAAACACTCGGGTTACAAGGAATATAATCTGATGTACTACCTCAAGATCCAACCCTACACTCTACATACAGAGACGACTGAAATTCTGTTACTTCAATCACTGAAAAAATTGAAACACATGGAAACATTTTATCTGGCTCCCAAATTCCTACCCCATTTTGAACTAACACGATGGATTTCACATTAGCATTTTCCTATCACTAAACAATAACTCTATTGTTAATCTTCAAAACTGCATTTCTCCCTTTGCATTCACAACCCATTTACTATATGTAGCCAGAGCAGAACATTCTGTTACCAAATCTCCCTATGTGACCCACAAGAGAACCTCAGAAACCATCTTCTGCATGTCCTCCTCTTCTCCCTGAGGTCAGCTTGAGCCAAACTTTACAGCTGCCCGTCTCTGCAAGCAGACAACTTTTTAAAAGAAAAGCAAACTGCTGTCTTATTAGTTCCTAAAGTTGGTGAGATATTTACTGGGGAGAGCCAGAACTAGTATTCCAGATATCAAAAATTAGGAAACTTACTTGTTTTAGCACCATGAAACCTGAAAGCTAAATCAGGCACAGAATGCAAGGCGATAACTACATAATTTCTCTAGAGATTACCAGGGAACTCAAGGAATAACTCTCCTGTAAAATCTAGGTTTCTGTTAATCAAAACACATCACAGAAAAGACTTGACAAACAAATGGGACTGGTGAAGTGTCAGCATACCTTCTGTGGAAGGAAGGAACACTAACCAGTCTGCCACAGTGCTCTGGAAAAAGGAATCATCCAGCACACCTGGGCAAGACAGCATAATTGGATTTTCAAAAAGCTTTTCACAATGTTCCCTCCAAAAGCTCTTAAATTAAGATGTTAAGGAATTTATTAATGGCCAATTATAAATGGAAAAGGGCAAAGTGTAGGAACAAGTTATAGATGGCTGAGCAAAATGTATGAAAGTGACAAAGAGAAAAATTAGAGTCCCAAAGGGGTCTGTGCAGGCATCTCTCCATAACACACGATATACTCATGTGCTATACAGAGTTATTCACAAAAATAAACACTGGTTGAATGACAAACTGCAGAAGGTTGTCCTCAAACTGACCAAATGGATAATAAAAATCAGCAGCTGAAATTCCTTGTTCATAAACACTAACACAAAGAAAAAGACAACTCTGCCATGCACTTAAACCAACAGGCTCTAGTTAGGCATTATCATGCAGGAAGAGATGCCAGTCCCTGTGATTAGTCTCTGGAAATAACAGCTCCCAGGCAGTTAGCAGAACCCTGGGGCAGAGGACAGAAGAGAGCACCATAATGTCTCCCGATGAATACTAAGCTTCTGCACCTTAAATATCTCACAGAGATACAACCTGCCCTGTAAAAATAGACAGAATGTACCTAAATATGGTGCAAGAAAGATCAAACAACGCTTTCATACAAGAAAATAATAAGCTGTGACTTTTCAATGAGAAAGCAGCTGGAGAAACAGGACCAACATACAGAAAACAAATATTCTTTGCTTCTTTTAACACAGCAGTTATAAAGAATGCAATGAAACACTCAGTGCAAAAGCTGGGAAATAAGGGCATTTTTTCCACATAAAACACAAACTGTGGACTTGCATCACCATGAGCTGCTGTGAATACTCAATACATAAACTGTCTCCAATGTTTTGAAAAGCCTCCATCAGCATCTATTACATTTTAAAAGACAGATGCAGCCTTCAACTCCAGACTGCAGCATCTTGGGAGGATACACAGATAAAAGCATTGCTGTACAACCCAACTGTACTTAGCATCTTGTCCTTAGCATCTGCTGCCAGCTTCAGAACCGAGGTATTGAGCCCCATGAGCCTGCTGTTACCCTCTCCTGTGATCTTTCCAGTCTAAATTATAACTGATATTAGTATCACAGCTTTCTCCCCTCGGCCTCCCCCCCCCCCCCCAAAAAAACAAACCCTAGAAACAGTATCTTCCTCCATAAACGCCTATAATCTGAAATCCCCATTCATTGTATCAAAAAATTTCCTCTAGGTCTCCTTTCCAAGTTCACTGTTAAAATTTACCTAATACATTCACATTACACTTCCAATACTTCGTATTTTAAGCCATTGCCCTGAAATTCCTATCATACCTTGGCAGCCTATGGAGCTCTGCTTAACTATTTCACTCACCACCGCTAGCAGCAGAGCGTTCTACATAATCTGGGGATGCAGGAACACTACAAACTAGTCCCGCATTACGATTTGATCTTCAAATTTAAAGTAGCTTTGCTGCGAATAAATAAAATTAAAAAAAAAAATAAAATAGCCCAAGTCACTTACGAAACCTGTACTCCTACATCACGTGAGCCGCCGGCTGAGCCCGAGCAGTCACAGATTCCCTGACTCAGTAGAAAGCTTTACGGCTCTCACCTCCGAGCATCTGCCGCTTGTAGGCTCACAGAGACAGCAAACGCTGGGCCTTACAGCGCCGGGGAGCCCCGGCAGCCCCAGCCCCAGCCCCGCCGCGGCTCTCCCGCGTCCCCGGGATCAGCCGGAGCCTGAGAGACCGGAGCACATGTCAGGACCCACAACCCGCCCGGGCCAGCGGCTCCTGCGCCCCCGCACGGGGCCCTGCCCGCTCCGGGGCGAGCCCAGCCCACGGGAGCGCCGCAACCCCCGGGCTCGGCAGCGGAGCCCGGCAGAGCAGCGCCGCTACCTCCGCCCCGGCCGCCTCCCCCGCGCCCCGCCGGCGGCCGCCGTTACCCGCCGCGCCCAACGCCCCGCCCGTGCCGGGGCGGAGGAGCCGCCCGCGCACCCCCCACCTGCTGCGGCCGCAGGGAGGCGGAGGGAAGCGGCTCCCGAGCGAGCCCCGCGGCCGGCGCGGCCCCGGCCGGGCCCCGCGGGGTTAAACCCGCGCCGCGCCCCGCCCCGCCCAGCCGCCATTGGCCGCGCGGTTGCCGGGAGACCTTCAACGGCACCTGCCGCCCCCCGCGGGCCCAGCGCGGCCCGGCCGCGCCTCCGCCACCTGCTCCGGCCCCGCCCGCAGCCAGGCCCGGCTCCTCGGGCAGCTTAAACCCGGCCCCCTGGAGCCATCGCTCTCTGCCCGTGTCAAAGGCATTTTCACTCTCTCTGAAAAGCTCTCTTCAGGAACGGGAAGGTGTGGTGAGGTTTACCCTGAGCCACCTCCAGGTTTAACAAGCCCAACTCTCAGTCTGAGGTGCGGAGCTGCTCCGGCTCTGAGCATCTTCGTGCTCTCCTCCGGACCCGCTGTCCCAGGGCAGCACCGTTCTTGTGCTGAGGACACCGGGGCTGGGTGTAGTGCTCCGGGCGGGCTCTCACGGGAGCGGAGAGGGAGAATCCCCTCCCTGACCTGTTGGCCATGTCTCTTTGAATACAGCTTAGGACGGGGTTGGCTTTCTGGGTTGACTCATGTCCAGCTTTTCCTCCACAAGAGTCCCCAAGTCCTTCTCCGCAGCTCCTCTCAATGGGTTCTTCTCCCAGGCCATGTCACAAAAATGCCTCCCTGTGGAAGACCTGACAGCCTTCTCTGTGGCTGGGAGTGATGCTGAAGGAGCACCAAGACACCCAGCCTGGCACATGCTTTATTGCCCAGAGAACATCAATGAAACTTTCCAATGTCTCACCATTAAACATGTGACACGTTGCCTTTCAAAATTCAAAGTTTTCATCATAATGTATTTCCGGGTTAATAAACAACAATTTTCAATATTATCAATCTTAACCTGTTGTGGTATTTTTTAAATTAGGATGAGGTCACCAGAACATGTCCAATATTCTCTTCATATTTAGCTTTGAGGAGAGCACTTTGTTGGAGGATTCAGTGCAAGTAATCACAAGCATTAAACAAAGCGATCTCAAGGAAAGGAGATTCATCTGAAAAACCGGGACCATAAAAGGGAAATTTTGAGCCATGGGGTGTTCACAAACAACCACCAAAGACGCTCAAAAGACCTCATATTCAAATAAGTTAAGGGAATTAATTAGCATCTACATATGTATTCAGGAAATGTAATGAATATGTAGTAGAAATGTGATGAATATGCATTAGTTCCACAGATATAACCTGGCCTGTTAGGTTGCTCTTCATGAATGCTTTGAGGAGAAATCCCCATGCATGAAGCATTGCTAATAAACTAATGCCAGCTTTCTAACCTAGTAAATTTACTGGGAGACTTTATTTCCTGGGTTTTGGTGACAGGAAGAGATTGATGATTATTCTTGCTATTTTTTCTTCAAAAGCTAGGGTGTTATAGACCAGATCAAGAAACTAAAAAAAAAGGGAAAAAAATTGCAGAAAAGAGACTTAGAATGCAGTAAACAGAATGACTATTGTGACTGGAAAGACACCACCACAGAGAAATAGCTGTGATTAGGATATAAAATATTTATTTTTAATAGATTGTAGTTACATACATTTTCTTAAATTCAGTTGTCCACCCAAGTTGGCAAATTTTGCTTATTTTCTGAGTATTTTCAGTATAAGAAAGTGGTAACATAGGACACAAGTAGTACCATTAGCATTTTCACTGTTAGGGTCACCATGTAGACAGAACAATGCTCTGTGTGCAACAAGGGATGGAGCTGCAAAAGAAAATGGGCCTTGTAAGTTTTCCTGCCACAAACACAGCTGTGATAAACCTCCCTACATCTCTCACACACTGCTTGCCCTGCTTCCAGATTCTCTTTCATTCAGCATTTCTTGTTTTCAAAAGTCAGCTTAAGAATGGAAAAATGCTGAGTAAGGCCAAAATCAGCCTTTCAAAAGTTAAAAAAAATTAACTACCAGGGGTCAAAGTATACTCCTGCCATACATATTGGAAATAAAGCTATTTCTTCCATTTATGAGCAGACCATAACTACCTCTCCAGGAAGGTGGAAAAGAATATGGGGCAAGTAAGCTGACTATTTCTTGCTGTGTCAGAAGGACGCTCTATCAGCTTGCAGAAACACTGATTATTGTTTTGGCTTTTGGTACCTTGGCAAAAGCATTAAAATTTTTTCTAATAACTGATTTTTTTTAGTGTTATTTGGTTGTAGGAAATCATTCCTCACAGAAGAAAACTTCCATTTTATCACTCTGGTTAATGCAGAGACTTTGGTTCTTTATTGTGCAGCTTTGCCACAGGTGCACTCCGAGGAGGAAGCAGACTTACACAGAATATGTTAGTGGTAATGGCAAGTGGGACAACAGACCTTGTTCACAGGAAGGATTAAGCTCCTGGAGCTTTAAAACATAATACAGGCATGGGTGGTGCCGAATTCCCTTTGTCCATTTGATCTTAGCAGCTGTTCCTGAAGTTGATGCTATTCAAAGGAGAGCTCCCCAAGCACTCTGCTGTGCATCATGGATCAGGTTTGGTTTATGTTTTTTTAAAAAGCTGGCCAGGAAAGGAAAAGTCTTTGTGAGATGCATTCAGGCAGAAGAATCAAAAAATTTTACCTTATGAAGAACTGTAGTCCAACACAATCCTTCACTGATAATGCACCAATTTGGTATAACATAGCCTTTGTAAACTGGGGTGAGAAGTAAAACACAGCTTTCTAAAGTGATTCTTAACAGGGTGATATAAGGAGGATTTTGGTACAGAGAAAGACTGGTATCTTTAGAAGCTTGGGGTCCTAAGGGATACAGTAAAGGATAACATCAACTATTTCCTGTATTCTCTTGAGTAATATCATAAATATCCTGAAGTGGATGTCAGGTCTTTGACAATAATTCAAATTTTAAGAGTAACTCTTTAAACAGTTTTTTCCTTCTTTACGTGGTCTTGCTTTAGTCTAATCAACTGAATTATCTGGAGTCTACTTTTAATTTTCTTTATAATTCAGTTTTAAAATAACCAAATAACTTGTGTTATTTCATAGCTGTTCCACTCTGTCATGTAGACTCTTATCCTAAAAACTGATTGTATTTCAATTTCTTTTATAAACATACTTTATAGCATAAATTATTAGAGAAATCTTGAAGATGTATTTATAATTACTTCTTTGTAATTATTTGCTAAAAATCGGGATGAAGCATTATAATGGGAAAAAAATTAAAGAACCAAAGGAAACTGCTTTATGAAGTGAAATGTACAAAATACCTCTCAAAATTTAAATTCAAGCTGGATTAAACCATAACATGAACAGTAAGACAACAGGCTCCTACAATTCAGAAAGCAAGGGGCTGATCCACAGTTTGTTTGCATTTCAATTCCAACTCATCTTCTTAAGTACATTCAGAACCGCTGTTTGCTGGAGTGGTTTCTATAGCAGTGTCCTGCTTGATTACCAATCAGCAGGGCTGACGAAGCCGGGGCGAGCAGAAGCTCATTAAAATGTCTGATCCGGTTATGCAATAGGCTGGTGGCAGCCTGTGACTCCTTTATTGTCCCTTGGTGTAAGAACTGCATCCCAACAAAGCCCAGCTCCCAGGGCTTTCGTGTCTCTTTGTGGAGATGTGTAAAAATAACCTCCTAAGCCAGTCTGTGGGTTGTGCTCTGCACTGGTAAGCGCTTTAAGGTCTGCTCTCAGTTCCAGCTCACACAGTAGAAGCTCCTGTCATGCAGTGATCTTAATAGATGTCTCCAGAGCCCATTGGTGGCTCCAAAGATGCAGAGACCTACAGCAGGTTACAGGATTTTACTTTCTTAAGCCCACCTGTGTGATCCATTCCCTCCTCTCCCCCAGTGTCCCACTACTTGAGAGTCTCGGGGCTCAGTATTTAAAAGACATTGAACTTCTGGCTGAAAGTTTCCTCTGCTCCTGCACTTGGACAGTGAAATTTCAGACTAATCCCTGTTAGGTTAAAAAAAGCAGAGAGAAAGATGCCGGTCTTTCCTCAGAGTTTTGACCAAGGACACCAACCAGTCACAAAAACATCTACAGATGAGATGGTGTTCTTACCTGTCAGAGTAACAAGTCTTTGTGCCAAGCCAAAGCCATGGAAAACAAACTAAGCTTCAGGAATCCAAGTGGGTATGACACAAAAAGGATGCTGACTCCACAGAAAAGAAACCACGGCCAAAACCTTCAAACAAGACTGCCTCAGGGTGAGTGACAAGATGCCAACTAAAACATGGACTGCCACTATTTCACTGCTCCTCCCCAAAATTATCTACATAGTTATGCTTTTGCACAGGCCCCAGTTTTTATTGCACACTCATCCGAGTCAGTTCAGCTCATTAATTCTATTTATTTTAATTTTTTGTTGGGCTAGAGTTTCAGCAGTTTAGCAAGTGAATTGGCTCACAGGGTGTTCCAAATATGCTAGAACAAGTACAAAACAATCTAGGACAGAAGAAAGAGAAAAGAAAGAATAGGGAGAGGAATGGGACTCCACAGTTTTAGTGTCAATGAGGCATGAGATGCTAATCCCTTTCAGGGAACCACAACCACACCTTTCTCTCTCTGCAACCTTATTTCTGATTAAAGATGGGAGCAGATATTTCCCTCATACCTCCACACATGATACAGGTACCATAGGCACTCAAGTTTTTCTTCCATTTTGGGAAGCAAGCACCAAGTAAGCTTTCACTGAATTTACCCCAAAGACCTTTGGAGGAAGATAAAACATCAACTGGCTAGAATGCCTGCAGGAACTCAGGTTCTCTTCTGAAATTATTCAGACAGCAATTCAAGGGACCTCTTCCATGAAGTATGGAGCAGCACAGACAATGCCATTTAGTTTTACTGTTTTGAAGAGTTTCAGTGATGCAGATATTTCACAACAAATTTTGATGTTAGTAGCTATAGCAACTCATGCCATGAAACAGCTGTTCTCCTTCCCACCCCATCCTGTACTACACATACATCATCTTTGGAGAATATGTGCAATATTTTGCATGTCTGCTTCAATCTCCATCTGAAAAAGCTTGATAAAAATTTGTTCAGCATCTCACACTTGTGAAATATCACTATAGTCAGGGCCAAATGTCACTGAATCTTGTGCATCTAACTGCTCTCCTTCATTAGACCAGCTGCTGAAATAGTTGTGTAAATGCCATTTCCAAACACTAAGGCACTCAAAAGTGTTTGAAATTGTTGTAGAGTATTTGTAAAGGAGGAAGAGCCAAAGGCAGCACCAGGGAAATGAAGAGAAGCTCCCACAGCTTGTGAAAAGCAGCAAAATAACATTTCAGGGGAAAGCAATAAATGAAGTGTGTTAGTTTGGTGCCTGCAGAAACAATGTGTGGTTTATCTGATCTCTCACCAGTCATAAAAACAAGACTTTTTTACTGTCAGCAAATAAATCTATGTCATAATTCAGCACCCCAAAATAAACACACAACCCCAAACTCTGTAGGGTTATCAGAGAAAAGGGAGCAGGTGTGGTGTCAATTTTAAACATGTGGGAAATTAAGCACCAAAGTACTAATTGTAATTTTAGGGAAACCCATTCCATAACCAAGGCTGCAATTTATTTTCTTAGTTCCAATTTCAGATCATTAGAACATTAAATTTCAATAAAAATGTGCTCCTGACACACTCAGCTGAGTTTACCATTCATTTTTCAGTCCAATGAAGCAGCACAGGCCTCAGAGCTACCAGGACACTGCATGTAAATACAAATCTTCCGCTTTCTTGAGAAAATTTACTGTAGCATAATTTGTTGACTCTCACCAGTGCTACTATCAACCATATAATGAAATATTAAGAAAATAAAATTTTTAGAATCATATTTCACCACAGCACTGTCCTTTCAGTCTGATGCCCACAAAGCAACACAAAGCATTAGAAAAGCATCATAAAGTAATCATTTCACTCCTGTCTCTCTTTAGCTCATCTCTGATTAGCTTGCAGAGCCATTAAACTGCAGTTGTCCACACAGAACACAGCTGATACTCCAGTTTTTAAGCATTCTCAGCTGCAACTAGTTTTGAACTATGCCTCTCCCAAGAGAGGTTCTTCATGTCACTCCACTGGAGTGTCTGAGCTAGGGTGAGTTAAAGGCACTTAAATCAAAATCCTTTCTTTTTTCTTTCAGGATGAGCTCAGCAAGAATTTAGGAAACAATTGTGTATGTGATCCTCTCAGCAAGAATTTAGGAAACAATTGTGTATGTGATTCTCTATCACTCTTCAGTCTGGCAAGTGCTGATGCTCAGATGCCTATGTACAACTTCACATGCACAAGTGCCATCACCTGCACTAGGAAAAGAAAAGGAAATTTCAAGAGTGATTACCAGCTGAAAGGCTCTTTAACTATTTAGAAAAGATGCAATATTCAAGTTAATATCCTAAAATATAATCAAAGATGGTTTAAAATAAATTTGAGGGACAACAATATGGACAAGAGCAGTGTCTCTGAGCTATCTTCGCCCAGACATGCGGTCTCTGCTGAGAGCTGGCCTGCCTCTTGCACACTGTGCCTGCAGCAGAAATGCAAAGGCCAAAAACTGAAGAAAATATTTTTAAATCTAAAGGTTTAAAGATAATAAGAAAGTCTTGGTAATGTGAGTTGTTTTCTTCTTAGTTCTTGATCTGGAGCCTGCACAAAGAAACTTCTCATTCACCAGCACATACAGTCCAGACACGACAAACACAGCTGGTACAACAACTGTCTAGAACTGCTGAGACAGTGATGAGTAACTTATTCTTACCAAGCTGTAAGGTAACATTGAAAGAAAAGTTTTCTGTTATTTGAAGAAATAAAGTGAACTGCTTAAAAAAACACAGATTGAGGCCAACAAATGGATGTTTAAAAATGTCCTTGAGTAAAATAATTTTTGCAAAATTGTTATCAGGAATTTCATTCCAGGAAACACCTGAATATTCCACTCCATAAGCTTAGGTTATTTCTTTGAATATCTGCAGAAAAAACATCTAATCTTGTATGCTGTGGGCATGGTAACAAGTCTTTTATGCACTTCTGCAGGCCATGTCCAGGCTGTGATGTGCTCTAGAACACTTAGATGATGATTATTATTATTATTGTTATTTTTATTATTATATCACATTCCTTTTGACTGAAATCTGGTGCTCTGCATTGTAAAATTTGACTTAGAAAAATTTAAACAGCGCTCTTTTGAAATGAAATCAAATACATCTTTTTAAACATCTGCATTGAAGCATAACAGGAATCCACAATGAATAAAAAGGACATTTTTTCGAATAAAACTGATCACAAAACATGGTGGGGAAGGTTTGTTGTCATATTGAAATCACTTGAACTGCTGAAAACTGCAAAAGAAAAAAATCAGGATGATTTGTTTTAGGTTCAATCATAAATTGTGCTGTTGTTTCTGGCTCCATGTCCACATAGCTGGCAGTTATCTTTCCCTGGTGACTCAAGTACACTTGCTGGATTTTGAAAGGCAGTTGAAAAATGAGGTTAGGGAGTCCACAGCTAGAATAAAGCAATCTTGATTTTAATTTCAAACATCCAGTATTTTGTGTGTGTGTGAAATTGCCAATAGAAGGAATGTGTATGGGTTTCATGAGGGGAAAAAAACTCGTATATTTCCTTCTCATACTATCTGGAGGAAAGGGAAAAACTTCTTCTTAGTTGTACAGTGTGGTGCCAGCATATAACATAATTCCCTGATTTAGTGCAAAGTTTTAGAGCAGAGGATTTAAGACATTACTACCTGCAGTTGTTTTCTTCACCTCTTGCTGGAGGTGACTGCCTCTGGATTATCAAGTAGAGCAGTTAAGAGAATGCCTATTCCTTCCTGACAGAGTTATCTCCTGGAAATGAGAAAAATCTGCACCATGGCTCCATGGCACAGACAGTGAGGGATTGATGGCTGATGTGTGGAGAACTTGCAGGGGAAAATGACTGAGGAAAAGCTGAGAGCAGAGGGGCTCACAAGCAGCATTGCTGCTCACACTTGCTGTTACTAGAGCAAGGCTCAGTGCTCCAAATGTGAATTTAATCATGGAAAACATCAGCCTGAGATAGTGCACAGCTCCAGGGTCATGGGGTGCAAGCATGGGGCAGCGCTACACCCTGTGTTTATCTCAGGAGTGAAAGGAAAGCCCTTTCAGGGTAGAAGGCTGCAGAGCAGTCATGGCAGCACCTCAGCCCTGCTCCTTGTCCTGAGAGCCACAGGGCTTCCCTGTGGGCTTGACAAGCTGCACACACAGACCTGAGGATGGTGAGAAATACAGCAATCCATGTCCTGTGATTCTGCAGACAGGCAGAACTGGTCTGGCTTCAAATACATATATATACAGTTTAAAATGTTAAAAACAGGACAGAGATTTTAAAAGCAAGATAACCCAGACCCACTCATGTAGAGAAAATTTCACAATGTTGTAATATTGTTGTCTTCTAATCTTAATGTCTCTGTGACATCCAACTCTGAGTTTATCACAGACAGAGGCTCTGCCAGCTGGGGAGCACAGGACCATGACCATCTCCCCAGTTCAGGCCTCTGAATTTTTGGAGGCTAATGTTAGGTCATTCATCTCTTCCTCTTTTCCTCAATAATGCCTAAATATTCTGCATGATGAGAGTGTGGATTTGGAATTGCTTCTCTTTAGTCAAAACCTGGAGGTAGTCTGCCAGGGCCTTCAGAGGGAGAGACTGGTGCTGAGATTCCCGCAGGGAAAGGGCTCTGAGCCCGGAGAAAAATCAAATTTCTAAACACACTGAAAGGCATTCATAATTTCAAATCTAATTGCTTGTTTTCTACAGAAAATTGCACATACCAGTGCTATTTGGACTCTCCTCTTTGGGATAGTAAGCCAGTCAGAATATGACAACACTGCACTTCATTTCAGTGGAACAATAGTGGCATCCAGTGGTCAATCAGCAAATTCAAAGTCCTGCTTCTCCAGGGTTTCACTGAGGTACTGTGATCGGCTCATAGTCTGTCCTCGATTGCTTTTTTTTTTGAATGGTGGTAGATAGTACTTTTCCTTGAAAATTGAATGTATTTGCATTGATGTAGAAAGAAAAAAATACATTTTCTAAAGTCCAATAGTTAAAATGATAATTCTCCAAGGCCCTGTTGCAGTTGGCAAGTAGCTGTAGGGAGGGCAGAGTTGGCCTTGATGCAAACACATTTGCTCAAAAGGCCCTGTTCTTGTGACAAATGAGGTCAAACAAACAGTAATACATCATTGCAGCTGTCTTCTGTGTTTGGTTCCTCTGGCTGTCTGGAGGAAGATCTGTGTGCAGCTTTATAAATCACCAGAAGTAATACTTAGGTTGCTATAAATCCTTGGAAACTCATTTTATCATGTCACTGAAGTCATTGTATCATGTCTCCTTACTAGCCATTTCACTATTAGGAAAATATGTTGTGTAGCTTTATACCATTTCTTCCTAGACTAAAATCATGTTTTAAGATAATATGATTTGCCCTATTTGGTTTTAGAGCTTTACCTTTAAAGTGTGGATGGAGAGCATCCATTCACACCAGGCTGATCATCTCAATGCCCATTGCTTCTGTTCCTGCCCCAAAAGAAAGGGGGTGTTCTCTCCACCAGGGCTCCCAGTAGCCCATTTACATCCATCCATCTTCTGTTTACTCCATTCAGATTTCAGCCAAAGCAATGAACCTAACCCTGACTCAGTAATGACAAAATATTTGGCTGCAGTCTCAGTCCTGCAGGAAACAAAATGCTGTAAATGAGATTCTGTAATACCTAGGGGAAAAATGCAAAAAAATTACTCTAACATCCTGTAACAAGCATAATATTTTTACCCATCAGATATAATCCTGACAAAAGTTTAAAGATTCAAACAGGGAACTTGGTTTTGAATTATGTAACTTGATAGTCATAACATATTTTGCACATCAGCCAAGGGGAAAACAAAATACTTAACAACCTGGATTCAGATCTCTGCAGTGTAGATATTGATATATGATATTGATATATTGATATATGACCCTCACAAGTAATTGTGAATGTTCTGAACAGTATATCTTTCCAATTTCCACCTTAAAAACTAAATACAGTTTTTACTTTAATTGAAAATAATAACATAAAATATGTTGAAGCTTTCAATCCTCCTGTGTTGATAGCATTCATGTCTATCCTAAATATGTCAAATATAAGTTTTAAATATAAGTGTTTACCCATTTCAGGTTTATACATTCTCTTAACAGCATTTGTGCTACTTGACAAATACAGAAATACAATTAATTATAATTAGCTGGTGTGACATCTGACAGAGAAAAACTGAGTCATCTTCTTTGAGAAGTTCAGAGAAGTTTTCTATCCCATAATTTAATCATATGGCTGTCATGTGATAGGAGGGGCATTGTATGGAGGGGAGGGAAATCTTCAGTTGTGGTTAGTAGATGCTTTCTGCCCAACAAAAGGATATCTTCTATCTCAAATGTTTTGTGCATTTTATTTAGGCTTATGAAATTCCCAATTCCGATTTTGTTCAGGTTTGCCTATCCCCTTCTTTTTCCCTCCCTGCCTTCAAATGTGTAAGGTCCCAACTCAGTCCCCATTGAAAGGATTGTAGACTCCCACTGACTGCAGTGGGAATTGGATTAAATCTCTAAAACAACAATTACATGCCTAATTGCTTTTTATTGCCTACTTAAAAATGCATTCTTTGAAACACTACCAATATTTGTAAGGGCTGAGGGCTTAATGTGCCAAACTATTTAGGTTATTTGGAGACCTATTTTCTACCAGTGCCTGGGGATTTAAATAAATGCTATAAAAGAGTGTTATTTACATTATGCATTTATAACAGAAGTGTTTATATTGCATCATTATTCTTCATATTGATTTCCCTCTAAATGCCAAGCCTTTGCTGCTTTGAAGTCAGTGGGAGATCTGCCCTTGACTTCATCCAAACTGAAACTGGGAGCTAATGTGAGGAAAAGGGGGTACAGTTTTCAGATCATGCTGAAAGACAGACAAATTTTGTGAAACACTCTTCCTAGAACCCTGTGCTGTCTCTTCTGGAGCTCACCCTTGCCCTGTGGACAGGCACTCCCTATCTCCTGAGCATCAAGAGGCCATGTGTTAGTCTGGCAGGGGCTGTGAACAGTGACTGTGATGATTGGAGAGTGGCTCAGAGAACTTCCTCTTCTGCAAGTGGCAGCCTGCACCAGCCCAGCTCTCCCTGTCACAATCTAATTCTAGAACATGAACCCTATACAATAATGGGTGTGAGAAGGTTATGCAGAAATTAATTAACCACCAGAGATCTTACACTTACCTCTGAGCCTCTGAAAAAAAGTAGTCACTGAAGGAAAACAGAGCAATCCTCTTCCTATAAAATCTACTTGAAGGAAACAATATAATTAAAACAACCCTGAATCTCACAAGCATGGCCTCGAGGAAGATTATAAGATCTGAATTTGGCTGCATGCCTAATGACTTTTACTGCAGAAGTGTTAGCTTCCTTCATCACCATCCTCCCTCTGAATGTGCAAACCCCATCTCTGCCACAGAGCTCTTCTGACTATAATAGACCAAGTTCAGGCATCTTCCTGAACAGATACAGCAGGAACACTCTGCACAGGCCTGGAAATACTGCTGAGAAATGCTGTTAGGCACCATAAGGAGGCAAGTCAGATTTGGGAAATGGATTGAAATGGTTACAAAATTTTCTCTTTAATTTGACAGAGGATTGGCAAAGGACACGTTGAAAGCAAATAGCCTGAAATGCCATGAATCTACCCACAAATCAGCTGATCAGTAAATAAAAATGAGCATACCACAAATTAAGGTGGGAGTACATACATACTCTTAATTTCAGCAGTATTTCAATATATGGTGATTGCAGATCAAGGGAGTGAGATTTTTCCAGGAATTAAAAGTGTATACCTCAATTTGCTAGAATATATTGATATGCTCAAGAC
Source organism: Agelaius tricolor (assembly GCF_023055355.1). NCBI lineage: Eukaryota > Metazoa > Chordata > Aves > Passeriformes > Icteridae > Agelaius > Agelaius tricolor. The sequence continues at coordinate 16,883,459 of NW_027269271.1, read as the reverse complement.
TCAGATTTAAAATTATTTCAACATCATATCTTGATATGCTACAGTAATAAAAAAAATATGCTAGTTTCTGGTGGACAATGCTGTTTCCCTAGAGCAAATATCAAAGTAAAAAAATACCCTTGTGCTAATTCAATAAAGTTAAATAACTTGAAAGCAGCCTATTAAAATATCTCAAGATTAAGACTGGCATATAAGCACTTTGTTTTTGCAGGACTCTTTAAATGTAGAAGGTTTTCCCACAAAACGATAGGCTGAGAAGATGGCTTCCAACTCTTACTTTCTTTGTTTGCAGCCCTGAATTTCACCCTGTGACTACAGGAACAATTTTCCCCTAAATGCTTTAAATGTTTTTACAGTTTAAATTCTCATGGCCAAGTTATCTGCATAGCAAAATTTTCCTTGCCAGTATTGTTTGATTAGTAAGATGTTACTATGATGCTAGAGGCAAACATTGCCAGTACAATTAAGAACACTGTGAAACTAGGGCAAAGCTGAAGATTGCTGAACACAGCAAAGTGAAAGGACATTAATGTGGGACATAACACTATTGAACTTTATCATATATTGTAACGGCAGTGGATCAAGCAAACACTTCTGGATTAATGGAAAATGGTTGTGCAACAGGACAGACATGATAAAAGAAAAGGTCAGTTGTGTCCATATGCCTGGTTAGTTCAAACAAACAATCCTCCTTCTCAATTCCATTTTCTCAGTGAAACTCTCCCTGCTGCTGGGTCTGAATGGCATCTGACTGCTGCAGCACTGTAGTCAATCAGTGCAATGCAAAGGGAAGAGTTATACTTGATTGGATAATTTAAATAGAGACATGAACATAACACTTCTACAAAATAAAACCAACAAAGACCAATGTTCCACAAGCCAAGACATTATTGGTATTACTACTACTACTACTTAAGGTCCCCCCAGCAATTTTTCAATATAAGAAATGATGATTTTAGAGCCCATTACCCGGCTTTCAGTGAGCTCAGGTCCATTTCCATGGCAACATGAGATGCAGCTGTCTGAAAAGTTGTCTTACAGAGGGCTGCAATGTTTGGCTCCTGTGCAGTGCATGGCTGATGACAATCCACACAGCTGTAGGAATTAGTCTCCACTGCAGGCCTTTAAGTAAATGAAATAGAAAAAGAAATATTCTATTAATTGGCTGGGTGTGTTACTGTACAATTTAGCTTTTCAAAGATTTAATAAAAGTCTTTGTAGGAGTGTTTATTGTCTAGAAAGTTCCAATACCTGCACTTTAGTTATAGCCCAAGCCTTTGCAGGAGAAACTTGACCTGATTCTTCTTTCTTTCTTTGGTTTGTCTGTTTGTTTGTTTGAAGGAAGTGCTTTTTCTGTTTCTCTTCAGCTCTGACTTGTTTACAGCCTTTGGCAGGGGATGACAGCCCATGTAACACTGTGCATACAGAGTGCCAGGGGTAGTTGTTTGGCCAGGTTTATAAGCTGGAATGTGGTGACTGACAGTAGGTTGAATAGACTGTGGATGTGATGGGACAAATGGTCTCAGGAAGAATTTGTGCAACTTAATAAGGTTTGTATGAGAAAAATACTCAAACCTCTGGAAGATTCCTAAGTGTTCAACTAATGGAAAAGCCAGTACTGCCTTTTGAAAGGTACATGCCCTGCACACACTGTTTGCAGGCTGAGCAGCAGCTGAATGTAGCTGTGGCCCTTGGAGCCATTCCAGATGCAGGGGAATGTCCTGCCCTTCCTGGAAGCCAAACAGCTGCCCTAGCTGACTGCCCTGCATATTCACACAAGAGGAAACCTGCCAAGCTCTAGCTTAACACACCAAACTGTAAACGTGGTGGCTCAGTGGAGCTGAACATTCCCTTCAGCCACATCTCCCACCAAAGCATCCGTCCATGGCAGGGGCCAGGTGCTCCGCCAGGGGCTGTGGCTGCAGCACTCTGAGGGGTGGCCATGAGCCCTGCTGGCATTGCTCTTTGCCAGAACTCTCCTGGCACCTTCCCCAGCTGCTGTGGCAGAGCAGTGATTGATGGTGCCGAGCGTGCAACAAGCAACCCATGGGTTAGGCAGCTTTATTCTCCTAGCAGGATTTGCTGCTTGCACAAGTTCCTGAAACACAGCACAGCCTGATTCTACTGTGAGCATATTGAATTGTAGGGAACTAACTAGACATGTACATGGAGTGTGGCATGATACTGTGCAACATATGGCTGTTCTGGTCTGCCATGCCCAAATTCTGTCTAGCATAAATAGGCTCATTTCCCACTTATATCAAGACTTGCTGTCTTAGATTATTCTGTACTGAAATCTAAAAGTGGATCTTGATGATCTCCTTCATTATCAAACAGAAACTAGCTGTCCAAAACCAGGCAAAATTCTCATAACAGCTTTAGCATATGCCACCACTCTTTCCCTGACAAGTGATTTTCCTCTCATTGCACTGACTGTCCTCTGATTCAGCAGATTACTAGCAGGACAATATGGAGAATGGGCCTCTTCCAAATGCACAGAGCAAGAAATAACTCAGTTCTGGCTTGCAGCTTGGTTGAAATGATGCCAGAGCTGCCTCACACCCTGACCAGCTCCATTCCAGGTGTGAGAGAAGAAAAGTGATGCATAAGGGAGGCTAAAACTGATTCACTCCCAGGCCCCCTGCTCTCCAAGAGCGGCCATGGTTAGGATGCAGCTCATGATCAATATCCACCATCTCCAGCAGACAGCTGTGTGTGCTGCCACTGACCCACAAGCACATTTTAGTGAATACAAGGCCATGATGATCCCCATTACGTGGTCAGCAGTTCCTCCAGCTATTCATGTTCTGCTTCCAGATAAGAGACCATCCTAGCTTCTCCTGCATGGGTGGTCTCACCAGGATGTGAGGGCTGGGAGACCCAGCAGTGTTTGGGCCCCAGGATGCTCTGCCACACAGCCCAGCTGTAGCACAGGGCCTTGTAAGCTCTGCTTTGCCATCAGACTGCAGCACCACATGAACACCCTTGCTTTTTCATGGCAAAGGAAGTTTCTCATGGAAAGGACACACTCGGATATTCTTATTGTTTTCCCTGCAGCTTTTCTGGTGCAGTAAGAAAGAAGCCACATCAGCTGTCAGTGAGATGACCTTTGGACTGATATTTTTCAAGTGGTCTACTGTGTTGAGTCCCTAATTGCACTAATGGACCTAATGAACCAAGATTCTTGGAGGAAGCAGAGAGCATCACAGTGAGAGGGGCATTTAAAATTAAATCTGATCAAGTGCTTGGGAATATACTGCCAGGAACAGTTCTGCCTCAGAACTGGTGCTGGTTCATAGGTCCTACTCACCCTCTACCTGTTTCAATCTCCAAGAGCAGTTGCATTTGCCTTGGCTGGCAAAACCAGACTCACCTCACCCATGATTGTGGAGAACAGCAGGAAGACAGCTCTGCCCCACCTGAGCCACAGCCTCATTCTTCTGCTGGGCAGGAGAGGTTTCCTGCCCTAATAGCCTCTTCTTCCAGAATGTTCTGTGCAGGTTCATTGCACTGAACCCCATCTCACCCACCTACAAGGTGCTGGTAAAGGAGGAAGAAGCTCCAGGGCTCACCACTCCCAGTCCTGGTTCTGAGAAGATGATCTTTAGCAACTCTGTCTTTGCTTTTTCTACAGGATTTGCTACTGGCAGTCATGAACCTCTGCTGATCTCCCATCTCAGCCTTCCACCACCAGCACATTCAGCCCTGAAGAGGAGAGGCTCTATGTTACTTCTTTATGCCAAAAAAATGCAAATAAACAAGCAAACATCTTATTTCCTAATGTTCCCTAATGTGCCTAATGTACCCCATGGTTATTAACCGGATGTCTGCAGCACGTTCAGCCTGGAGAGGAGAGGCTCATGAACTGTTATTTCTTTATGCCAGAAAAAATGCAAGTAAACAGGCAAACCTCTAATGTTCCCTAATGTGCCTAATGTACCCTATGGTTATTAACTGGATGTCTGCTGCTTTTAGTGTCTCTTTTAAGCTGTTTTCTAGAATTGTTAGGTCTGAAATGGGAGCGTGTAAGGCACAGCTTGGTTCATGGTTCTAAGATGATTTTTAATTACTGAGCAGCCTAGCACTCGGATGCTCAGAGCTATCTTTTACTAATAAAACAGGTTATTTCTGTATCTCTCCTGCTGTAACTGCCTGGTATATAACATCTTTTATTTTATTTTATTTTTATTTTCTTAAACTGGGCAAAGAAAGAAGCAAGACCCAGCTCCTGCAGACTTGTGCTTTGGCTAAAACACCAGCAGCTATTGAGGTTCAAACCTGCATTCTGGTGCTGGTCAAAGTAACTGAGCAGAAGGCCATGTGGGGTTTGTTATGCTGTGGTTGCCATAGAATTATTTAAAAGGTATTTCATTGCAGGACAGCAAACTTCAAAAAACAATAACATGAGTCTTTCACATTTTTCTTCAGTTACCCTTGCTCCTGTTTGTAAGTACAAATATTTATGTATCAGCCAGGATAGTTTATCCTTCCTGCCGCCTTAACAGCAACATGATATTACTTAGCAGATCTTTAGTTCCACTCACATAGAGACCTCAGCCCATTTCAGGAAAGAGTTTAGCTGTTAACCCCTTTGAGAAGTCCAGGGATTGTAAGGTTATTACCTGCAGATAATGCTGCTCAGGACCAGCAGTGGAACCAGCAGTGTGGTCTGGGAGCTGTGGCTGTGAGGTCTTGTGCTGTGGCTGCCAGCCTGTCTTCCTCCCACTCCATCCTGAGAAACAAGAAGGGTGAAAAGTTTAAAACCCCAGTTCAGCATCTGCAAGAACACAGGAAGATCGCAGAACACAGTACTGGATGAAACCTAAGGTTGTTCTGTTTAAGATGCACCTAACCACACCTGAGGCTCCAACATGCACACCCATCTCTTTTTGAAACACTCATTAATGGTGCTTATCCCTCTCTAATGAGAAAGGCCTAGGGTCCAGCTCGATTATTTCAGACTTTCCTCACTGGTCATATTTTCTACGACTTCGGGGGAGGAGCTGGGGGGCAGCAGAACCTCCCTTGGCATTCACACCGTGCACAATCCCCCTTAGCCTGGGGCAGGAGGGGCCCAGCCAGGCCCTGCCCCAGCCCTGCTCTGGCAAAGGGCACAGCTGGAGGAGGAGAGAGGACGTCAGTGCCATGGTAGCCATGGCTGGGGGGACAAAGGCAGCCCAAACCTGCAGCTGCCTGCCCTCACCAAGAGCTTAATCATTTTTAAATTCGGAGAATGAATGCCGTGACTCGGCAATCATTCATCTTTTGTGTTGTTAGCTACAGCTCCGTGCGCTGTGCCAAATCACACGGTTCCAGACCGGTTTGGTGGTTGGAGCCTTATCAACAACCCCATCTTTGCACTCCTCTGCCTGCCCTCTCCCCAGAGCACCCGCCACCCCCTGCCCAGTCCCTGCTGAGGGGCTTCCAAGGTCTGGGCAGGACCAGCGCTCTGTGCAACGTCCCCAGGGTGGGGAGGGAGCCCTTGGGGTGGCACATGGCCAGCAGGCACCACACAGCCATGCCACCGAGGTGCTGGGCTGTCCTGGCAGGCTCCAGGCAACGGGGAGGAGGGGACAGGAGTGCCATGTACCTTGCAGGGAACGTGCTGTGCCTCCTGCCAGAGTGGCTCCTGCCGGCTGCCCCATGGCAGCACCAAGGGTGCTCTGTCAGGAAAAAAGCCAGCCCCACCAAAAGCACTCCTTACCTGACAGATTGCAGACTGCAGTTGTTATCACCAGGAAGAGCCTGGGTCCCAGCACAACTGCTTCCCATTTCTGGTTTTAGGCCTAAAACATGCATTTCTCCAATGTGCTTTTCAGACATCCACAGTTGTGAGCAGGGAGATGCCCAGGAAATGCTGGGAAAGCTGCTGCTGCTGCTGTGTCCTTCAGCTCTCAGGAAATGTGCAGCTGCCACAGGGCACCACTCACCTCTGTGACTACTTGTTGGGGCAGACCAAACCCCAAGAGCAGCTGATGGCCATTACATCATCACCCCCATCCCTCCTGGCCTATGACAGGAAGAACTGTGCTCTCCTGCAGTTTTCCAGGTTGGCTGAAGGACCAGCAGGGGCTGAGCCCATGGGGACAGGGCTGTAAGAGCAGCCAGGACCAGGAGCAGGGTGCCCAGGCGTCCTGCAGACATGCAGCTTGTCTGTGTGCAGCATCATGGAGCTGTAGTGTTGCAGAATACTTTGGGTGTTTCCATGTGCCTGGTCAAGACTGTGAGGCCTCTGAAGGAACTGCAGTCCATTAGGCAATGCTCATTAATGGGACACCTGTCTGCAAGGAGTCTTCAAATCCACTCAATTAGCATAAACAAGGTTAATTTGTTGCTGCAATTATCATTCATATTTAAATGCACTATTCACTACAGAATTGTAATTTTACATTTCTAAGTGATACACAGGACTTGGTTCAGGGCATCTTCTGCTTCATGAGATATGCTTATAATTAGACTTTTGATTTGTCACGAAGTCATGGGGGTTACCCAGAAGATGAGACATGAGTTTGGCCCAAGTGATCCTTTTTTATCCTATGTGAACTCCCAGAGCTGAGAAGCAACCAGAGTACTGCAGGCAGATATAAGAGAGGGTTATATATTTGTACATAGGTTATAAACAATAACACGGCATTGTTTAAACCAGGAAAAAGCAAAATTGTCCTTAAAATAATAGATTAGTACAACCTCCCTCCTACCAAAAGTAAAATTTCAGAGGTGCTCAAAGTAGTAACATTTTTTAAATCAGACTCAAAGAAAACTTTATTGTAACAAAACTTGGCTTATCTTCAGTGGTATCAGGTTTTACTACTTTTTGAAGATGCCTAAATAGACCTTTGACAGCTGCTACTGTTATGGTATTTGTGCTGCTGGGGCCATGGCATCTAACAGATGGAAAAGCAGATAATGCAATAACAGCATTCATGAGTAATGTGAAGTAGGAGTCATGGTCTTTAAATAAAACTGGGCAAAGCAGAGCTGAGTCAACTTCACTCCTAGATAAAAGAAAGCTCCAGTTGCTTCAACTTTGACAATGTCAAAAAAATTCCTTAAAAAACAAAGGGTAAAAAATTTAAACCTCATACCTGGAGAGATGCCTGAGTGCCTGTGGGCTCTCCCAGGACAGCAGTCACGAGGAGCCTGTGAGGAGCCCACATGGAGGTGGGAGGCAGCTGCTGCACCGTGTCTGACCAGGACCACCAGGGCTCCTGCTGCAAGGCCACCCTCAGGCTCTCCTCCTGCTTCCCAAAGTGTGGCAGGAGGAGTCACTGAGGTAACTCCAGGAGCCCTAGGTCCTTATTCTCACAGTGACATCTCCCACTAGAAGCCATGCAGAAGGGAGGTGCACAGAAATCAAGTGAGCAGAACACAGGAGTGTCACCCTCTCACAGAGAATGTTTCCAGTGTGCTGCTCATAGAAACAACACATCAAAAGAGTGTTGCTTGTCTCCCAGCCAAACATGGAGACCAAATAAAACATTAGCAAAACCCCACTTTGCTGGGCTGGGTGAGGCACTGGTTGTGTCATCTCTGGCGTGTTGATACAAATACACGCTGGATCCAGCTTGCCTTTCGAAATAATAGCCCACTCAATCTTCATTGTGGGATTAAATGAATCAACAGCCCTTCAGGACATCAGGCTCCTGATGGAGCCTGTTACTATCATTTGTACCCAATCAGTGGTTATCAGTGCACAGGAAATTATTGTAGCAAGTCAAAATATTCAGTCTGACTGCCTCAGGGGAGGATGAACTGCTCATACCAAATCCGAGTGTTATCTCATCCCTGGCACCTCTTCTCATCAACGTTTGGCTTGACTGGCCAAAAAGGGTTTGTACTTCAACTCTGAAGCTGGTACTGCTGTTGCAAAGGGTGAGAAAGGACAGAAGGCAAGACAGGAGGGGAGAGAGAGAGAGATGTGAATTGTCATCCACCCGAGATTCCTTTCTAGAAACCCTCAGTGAGCCATTTAGGGTTAAATCCCTTGAGATACTGAGATGTCACCTCCTAATATTCCTTTCAGCTTCCTACCCTTGTGCCAGGGCACTGAACTCCAGCACCTGGTCCTGCTACCCCTGAGCAAGACATCTGAGCCTCTGAACACCCCCAGCTCCAGGGTGACCCAATCCCATTCAGACAAAAACAACCACAACCACAACTTACAACCACAGCTGGTACACAAACAGTGCAATGAAGAGTCAGTACAGCAGATTTCATTAACAAGAAGAGTTTCTGCACATCTCCTGTGACCATCTGCATCCCCTGAGCCCCCTCATGTCAATCCCCCTGTGGTTCTGGCTCATTTGAACCACTTCCACCAAATGAAAGGTCTCACGTAAATCCTCAAGTCACTTTGCAAAACCTCTGTACCTCAGGCATCACAAAGTAAGCACACCATGCACAAGGTGAGCAACACAGAAGCCTGATTTTCTTTCACATACAGCTCTGTGTTCACAGATGGACTCACAGCTCTTTGCAAGTCATCCTGCTACCTTTTGGATAAGCCATATTCATACTTCTGCAGAGAGAAGGAGCACTGACTATTTCACCTCCAAAATTCCATAACAATTTTGCTGACTACAGAATGGATAAAGGTGGCAGACTGGCATTTTCCTGGCATTGACTGTGTGCAAAGATTAGAGGCACAGCAGTGATGGGATATCAGGGTGCTGGGCATTTGCTGGGAAGCCACTTTGGGGATGGCCTTCATCATTTTCCTGCAAGTTCTGCAAGTTCCTTTATGCACAGGCAAGCATAAAGTGGTACCCACTTTTATAAAGTGGTAAACACTTTTATCCTGATTTCTGAATGGGATGAGGCATGGGCAGTGAGCCACTTTTTGCCTGACTAGTCCTTGAAATTTTTGAAATCATCACTCACTTTCAGTAAAACTTGGCTGAGCAGCAAAGATTTAAAGTGTTGCCTTACAAACAGGTTTTGGGAAAATAACCAGTTGGGCAGAGAGTCTGCTCCAGAGAAGCAAGGACCATGGAGCAATCTCAGCCACCACTGGGGACAGGAGGCACAAGCACTTAACAGAAAGTGTCCAGGCAGAGCTCACACTCTATTCTGCAGAAGCTCCTCCATCCTTGGCCTTGGTCTTGTTTCTGTCAATCAGCAAAGGCTCCCAGAGCCCATGGAGACAGAAACATGGGCCTAGGTGGGGGAAGGGGTTCAGGAGATCTCCCTCCTGCCTGGATCCCCTCGTGCTGGGAAGGAGCTGGATGCACATGGCAGCTTCCATCCAGTTCAGAGAAACCAAACAGAAAACAGATTTCTTTCCTTCTGTTGCCCAGAAAACTCACAATTTAAAAGTTTAGAACTTCCAACTCACATTTTAACTGCAAAAAATCAGCTCTAAGCTCAGGGTTTCCTTTTCTTTTGACAAAGTATTTTTCTCCAAAATCTTTAACTAATATATGCAAACATAACTATTTTTGTTATTTTTGGTATTCTGACCTTGCAAAAACTCAAGACTAAAATCTCTGCTCAACCATCTTTACTTCTTTTTGTGGCTCTCTGGTCTGTGAAATTGAAGGGTTGCTATAGGACCCAATACTGCTGGAATTTATTTGTTTAGAGAGAAGTGTGCTTTAGTCTGTGCTTTGAAGAACAAAGCAGAACACACAAAAAATTGCATGGACTGTGCAAAGAGATTATAAAGGAGAAAACAGGACAAAAAAATGTTGGTCAAATTTGGGACACGATCCAATATTGTAAATTTGTGGGTATGAGCATAAATGTCTCCTCTTTAAAATCAGTAATTGTGTCTGAGAGGGGCTGGTGTGTTTGTCAGCCAGCCTCTTGCTATAGGGACAGTTTCCCATACAGCAGGGACTTTCCATCTACCCCACACCATTAAATGTCTTCACCCCACAACTGCTGACACTCCCAGGGCTCCTTTCACAGAAAAGGGGCCACTGGCAGCAGTGGCACTGAGCATGGGGGTGAGCAACTGCAAGTTCACCATTCCCCAGCCTTTTACCCCTACAGGCACAAACCCTTCCATTTCTAATTAAATTAACTCATTTATACCTGTGGGAAAATCCCAGCCCAGCATCACAGAGTGTACTGCACAAGCCAATCCACTAACATTCATAACAACTGATGTGTTAACTGGGACTTGAATAGAGTCATTTAAGCATTAATAACATCTCCATCTCTGGAGATCAAGCCTTTTCACTTCTGTGCGTTTTGACATCTTTTAGCAACTGAGCATATTGCTAACAGAAATCTAAGTAAAGCAAACACACCAAGCACTTGTTTGCATAAATACAAATGGAATCTGGGGATAAAATTAGTGCTACAGAACTGTGAGAGTCTTTAGTATAAGCAAAAGAATCTTAACATTTAGGGACAATATAGTAGATCTATATTTTTACCAATTGCACATATGAAATGCAATAATGGATGATACAATGATGCTCCCAGGCCAGTATCCCACCACCTTCCACAGAAGCTCTAGCAGGAAAGCTAAAGAACCTGTCTAGATAAGAAGCACATCCTCAGGAGATCACATACCAAACCCCTAAGCAATCACTTGTGCTCAGAAACAAGAATTCCTTATTTTCATATATCTCAGAACAAGTCAGGGAAACTAAAGGGATGGTAAGTGTGCTGACTTACTCCTGGCCTACAGATATGCATAATGTTGGGTTTGGTGTGGGTTTTTTGTTTGCCATAGCCTTTTTAATGGGAGTTTTTGTTCATTTACTTTGGGGTTTTTCAGAGAAGTTAGGCCATATCTATGATTTCAATGTAATTAACATTTAAGTTAACATACAGCTATTGCTCAGAACAGATTACAAGTGATTTGTGCTTTTCTTATTCTGCATGTTGACTTTCTTACAGGGCCATATATCAGAATCAGAAGTGCACAAATGGGATTTTAGTAAAGGCTAGCTCAGAAAAGAAAGCTGTGCCTAGCACAGTTGTCTGTGGTAAGTACAGCAGAGAGTGGTTTAAATGTTGGTTCCCTTCAGCTCCCACAGGAGGAGATGCATGGATGCATGTACAAGACAATTCACAACAGCATACCTGTGAGCTGCAAAGCAGCACTTCTAAGTGGGTTGGAAGAAAACAGATGCTTCTGCCTGCTGCAATGAAAAAACACTCTCAATACTATAAGAATGTGTACAAAAGAAGCCAGGGACCAAATGGTACTTGAAAGATAAGCAGGATGTTTTGAATCATGGCTGAAAGCAAATGAGTCTAAATTCCTTGTCTTCCAAAAGAACTTGTGGGTGGGGAGGAACTATCATGACCTAATTCCTCATTTCCAGATGGATTTATTTTTCCCTGATAGAAGCATGCCTAGTCACTGTGAAGTATAGCATTTAAGGGAGACTGTGTTTCACAAAGATTTCTAGAAAAAAAATCATCTGTGTGACTCCACATAACAAGCAGAGGAAAAATGCAGCTGCTGGCTCATGACAAATAAAAAATCTTCTGTAGTTACTAGCAAAATGTGACATCCAGGGTTATTTTTCAGACCTACTACAGTTCACAATATGATCTCACAAATGGCTGCACCAGCATAAGTGGGAGCAAGGGGGGAAATGGGATCACTTCTTTCAAGTGATTTAATTAGAATTATAGGGATAAATAACAGAAGGTCCCTGCCTTCTTCTTTTTAACATTTCCATATATTTTCTTTTTTTGGCTCTAGTCTTGCAAGCAGCGATTGCTTTGGGCAGGACCGAAGGCTGATCCTGCCCTGCATCTGCTTGGATGGTGACCTGTAGTCAGAATCATAGGGAAAAAGCATAAGAAATATGTCAAGCTTAAAAGGACCCTTCCTCTGTCATCTTCCATTAACCAGTAGTTTAGAATCTTCATGTATCTTCAGAGCTCACTAAAACTGTGAAAGAATCATATCAGAAGTATTGCTCCTATAGTTCACTGCTACTTGGAAGAGACTTTAAGGGAAAAATATATATAAATATGTATAAAATAAAGATCTGATCAGAGAAAGGCACCATCATAGAGCTGCAGTAATTATTGCAGTTCAAATACATACACAAGCTGTCATATACACAAATACAGATGTATTTCACCAGTCTACAGGAATTACTGAAAATAAAAGCTCACGAAAAAACCTATACAGAGGGAAACATAGTCATGGCAGAGCAGCCCTGAAGTAGTGGAAGGGTCGTGCTCTAGAGGCACTCAAGCTTTAGCAATCTGGCTGCTGTCCCAGAGGGACTCATCACCCACACCACCTAGGTCAGACTGACAGCACAGATATCAGGGAAACTTCTCTCCCACGCACACAGCTATTAAACAAGGATCAGTCTAGCTGCTTATCCAGAAAGATCCAAAAGATCTAGCGTGTAAAATAAAACCTCATTGTTCCCAGCTTTTAATAACAGTTCTCTGAAAAGCATCTCTAATGATCATGACCACACAGGCTTTATGGGAGAGCAAATCACAGAGGACAGACCATACATCTTTGCCCTGGGAAAAGCCATGGAGCGTTTCTTCCTGGACCCTATGATCAACTGGAAAAGCAACTTTGGTTTGGGAGCAGCTGGAGAGAGAAAAGAAGAGGAGACTATCACAAAGGTTTTCAAACCATAATTGCTATGAAAATGGTGTTTTAGAAGGATCTGCTTGCTACTTCCTGAAATACAGCAGCTCTCAAAAGCAGAAAGACCTCCAGCACCACCAGGAACATGCAGAATCTCATAACTATCTGACTTAATGGTAATTCTTCCCTTTTCTTCCTCTGCCTCCCATGAACTAATGTCCTGGGGTTTCTGTGAGTGTTCACCCTAAAGCCTTCCCCAGCATAATGTTCTTACACAATTAGGAGCAGGCACATGCCAAGTCAAGTGATCCAGATATTTGGGGATATTAGTGGAAAAGGGAACAAAGGAACCCTGCAGAACTTGCCATCACCGACTGCCCTTCGTTCTTTTAATTATTTTTTTTTCTTACTCAAGCGTAAATAGTGCTTTAATGGTTTCCTTGAGACAAACTATTCTGACAAATGTTTATGGAGTTAATAAGGAATTCCCTGCTCTGTGAGTAGGTAGATGTTTAGACAGTTTGATATTGGAAACATTACACAGCCTGTGCTGTAGCAGTTCATAGGAAAGTTTGATGCAACATCAGTTTCCTTTTCCACTCATGTCACATTGCAATTTATAGCAGTAGTCCATGAATGTAGCAGCTCCAAGGAAAGCATTCTGCAGCCACAAAGGGCACGTCACTGCAAATACTACCATTCTCCAAGCACCCGTTTGCAGGCTTTTGGGGTTTTTTTTCTTTTTTTTTTCTCCTTAATCAGACAACAGAAAGGATAGAGACCTCAAACTCTCCTACTTGCTTGTAGCTGAATGATTGGTAACACCTCTCAGACCTTAACCCAGATGAGAGTCCACTGGATGAAGTGCTGTAAAAAAAAACTAAGTCCTTTACCTTCACAGAAGTCACCTTGTCCTGCTTACCTGGAAATATCATCCACAGGTAGTTATTTTGCATCCTAAATCCCTAGTTCTGCAGGAGAAACCTAATGTTTTTTCCCCTGCTGCAGATGCTCAAGATCTTCATCCAAGCTCTCTTCAGGGCCTGATTCAACCAAGCAATACATTGGCCAGCACTGCTAGTAAATAGGAAAATTTTATTAAAACAACCCCCACCCTGGAGCCACAGTAACATCAAAGAACATTTCCCCATCGTTGTTCCACCACCATTCAAACAGGAGGCAAAACAAGACTTACATTTTGAAGTTCCATTTTATTTTCTATTAGGTTTGCATACAGAGCTTCAGCCTAGCTCAGACCAACTGTGCACTGCAGTAGCTGTAGGGATGTAGGGACAGGGCTGGGCCTTGCCTGCTGCTGGGCCTTGGCAAGGCCCCCTGGGCTGGCGTTGCAGGGCAAGGTTTCCCTAGAGGCGTGGGGCAGGGAAACAGGGGTGGCTTTGGTGAGAAGACACCAGAAATTCCCTGTGTCTGCCAGAGCCAATGCCAGCTGGCTCCAAGACAGACCCACCCCTGCCCAAAGCTGAGTCCATCAGCAACAGTGGCAGCAGATCTGGGATAATGCATCTAAGATGGATGAAAAAAACCTGTGCAACTGCAACTGAAGAGGAGAGTGAGAATTTGTGAGAGAAACAACTGTGCTAACACCAAGGTGGGCAGGAGGCACCCCAGGCACCAGAGCTGAGCTTCCCCTGCAGCCCATGGTGAGCAAAGATCTACCTGCAGCCTGTGGAGGATCCCATGCAGGAGCAGGGAATGCCCAAAGGAGGCTGTGAGCGCATGGAAAGGCCATGCTGGAGCAGGTTTGCTGGCTAGTGACTCCATGGGGGACCCATCCTCTTGGAGAAATCTGAGAAGAACTGTCTCCTGTGGGAGGGACCCCATAAAGGAGAGGGGAAGAGTTTGAGGAAACCTCATGATGAGGAGGAAGGAGTGGCAACAACTGATCAACCTGAACCAACCACATTCCCTGTCCCCCTGCACCACTGTGGAATGGAGATAGAGAAAATCTGATAGCAAAGATAAGCCCAAAAAGAACAGAGGATGGGAGGAAAGTATTAAGATCTGGGTTTATTTCCCATTATCCTACCCTGATGTGATTGGTAATAACTTAATTTTTCTCCAAGTCAAGTCTATAATTGGTGATAAATCTCTCCCTGTCCTTATCTTGACCCATGAGCCTTTTGTTTTATTTTCTCTCCCCTGTCCAGCTGAGGAGAGGAGTGATGGAGCAGCTTTGGTAGGCACCTGGTCTCCAGCCAGGCTCAACCCACCACACCACCGCCTCTACAAAGCACCACTTTACATGCTTTTCAGAACACAAGAGCAGTGAAGTAGTATTTGCACAAAAAATTGCATTATAATAGCAAAAAAATGTGTAAACATTTTTAGCGTTGCTCAAACACAGCATCTGCCTCAAATACTGGGCACATCCCTACCAGATGGGATGGGATGAGCATGCTATGGGAGAGCTCTCTGAACAGGGCCTTACTGTGCTTGCAAGATATGCTAAGGGCTGCTGTGAAGTGTCCCAGGGCATTCTGCAAACCCCCTGCTCAGCCTTTGAGCCAAGGGCTGGTTCTGTTTTGACCAACACAGTCCAGATATCCATATGCAAGTGGCACCAAAGGAAGGATTTGTCCAAACCGCAGCTGAACTTTATCTTCCAGCTTCATAAAATATGTCCTTGGTGTTGGCTCTTCATGTTGTTCTCTGATAATTCCAAGTGGTCAAAACTTCCAAAACTTTTCAAAGTGACCTCTGGTTGTGGTAACCTGCCTTGATACTAGGGATCAGACTTTCCCTAGGAGACAACACAGGAAACTCCTCTTGAAGTTAAAATGGCAACAGGGACTTCACTGCTGTTGAAACCAGGCAGCATGAGCCAGCCAATCAGAGTACTGAGAAATGACAATCCAGTTTTTAATTTGAAAGTTTAAATAGAAGAAGTTTACCATAGAGCTCTGTATTGCTGGATCCTCTGTTACAGCATAGTCCACGAGTCAAACTCCAGCTGTTGGGGTTGTGGCTGCATCAGCACTAGATTTGATCAGTCACAATGCTGAAAGCCCTCCATGGCTCACTGTTTCATGACCCCTTCCTCAAGTACCTGTTCCAGTAAGATCTGTTTGCAAACCAGAGGTTAAATATGGTCCAGACAAGGCCTGACAATCAATGCACACTGTACTATGGTAGGGGCTTAAATTGATTTCAGGCTTTTTTTGCCTGTACATTAATTTCTATTTTAAATAGATTGGGTGTGGACATGTGGGTATTTAAACTTCCCTTCAAAGTTCCCTTGTAAACCAGAGCTTTGGATCTCATTTCTCTCAGTGGCACAGCAGGTAAAGAGGAGCGAGCACACCCATTTGATGTTGTCTAGGGAAGTGAAAAATGAGCATAATGAACACAGCCTCACTGCTTTTCTGTTAATCCAATCCCTCAATACCTGCACAACAGCAGCAGAGAGTGCACTGTCTTTGCCTGCAGCACTCACTCCTCTGGGGAAGAATAATGGCTTTTGTGCTTTCTGTACCCTCAGATCCTGACTGCCCATGGTCAGACACTCACACCCACTGACGCCTGGTCTGGCTCTCCCATCACAGCCAGGTTTCTGGCATAGCTTTAATAAACTATCAAACTACCTATTTTGAAAGCAAGATAAGGAGGAGGAAGAGAAGAGGTAAGCATGAACTTTTTCATGAAATTCACAAAACAAGAAAACAGATCACAATTCTGTCCAACCAAGCCAGCAATCCTCCTCAAGACACACAGAAACTACTCAAAGCATAAATACCCAATGAATGCCAAACCTGCAGAGTCAGGCAAGTTTCTTCTCTCTGTAGGAGCTTAAGGAGGGTTTCTTTACATTGCTTACACTTTGTTTCCATGCACAAGAAGTCTCTGAGAGGTATTTATTCCATTCACATGAAAAAACAATTTCATGTACTTGAAAGACAAAAAGGATGGCAGTACAGAAAGTTTTCTTCATTACAAAGTGTTTTTCCATCAGGCAATTATTTATAAGAACTTTTGTTAACACTGGAGTTGAGGCTCTGGAACAAAGTGGATATATTGTTTACCAGCTTTGCCAGTCGATCTCCTCTTACAAAACCTCTCCCTTCCCCCTCTCCTTTTCCAGCCAAGTCAGTCCCTTGCACAGCTCAGGAGTTTCCTTTGTCACCAAGATCTCCTTTTCCACAAATTGTCCCTTGAATAATGCCATCTTCAATGTAGTGGCCCGAGATATCCGTGCTCCTGCAGAGAACTGTCGAGGGGATCCGGGATGAGCGTCTCTCCTGGCTCCTATCCTCAGAGGAGCAGCAAATCATCCTTTTCATGGTAGCCCACATCTCATCATCTTTGTATGAATAAATTATTGGATTCATCACAGAGTTCAACAGGGCCAGGAGAAGAAACCACCTTTTAACATGCTGAATCCCACAGTCAGTACAGTTCAGTCCATCAAGCAACAAGACGACCAGGCCAGGGGTCCAGCAGACAACAAAGGCACCTAGAAATATAGGAGACAATAAAAAGAAAACCAAATCTGACTTCAAACTTCTAGGGTTTTGGAGTGTTTAATATCTTACAAGATTATTGATTTTGTCAAAATTCTACACAAAAGTGAGAAAAGCAGGAGAGGACAAAATTCTAATGAGAGTAGCAAGATTATATCTGCTACAGCTTCTCTGCCAAGCCCTTAGCAGGAGGCAGGGCAGCTCTCAGAAGACTGCAGGGAGCAAGAATCTGAGCTGCTGACAGCATCAACTCAAACACACATGGGAAAAGGTCATCACAACAACGATTTATCCATGCTGATAAATAAACAAGAGCTTTGGAGCATTTAAAAGCCGAGAACTGGCACTGGAACACATTTCCTCTGTTCATCTCTTTCATCTACTGGAGGAGAAGCTATCAGGTGGTTCACTTCCACCACTGCCATAATATGATCTAAAGAGACAAGCCACCCCACAGCTGACTCTGCAGTGCCAATTAGTAAGACAGGTGTCACATAATTTACACATGTCCTGGCAGGGAAACCCACAGCTAGTGTAGGATGTGCCTCTCCCTACAAGACACCAGCACTGTGGGCTGCCCTGTCAGAGCTGAGCTCACCTCCTTCCACTGCTCCCTCCCAGGCTCTGCATGCTCAGACACAGTAATTCAGCTGCAGGAAAAAAAATTAGTTACACAGGAAAAGAGAGGAGGAACAAAGAGATGAATTGGTGAAGGTGAAGTGAAGGGAAATGAAGGGGCGGGGAAAAAAAAACCAAAAGCAAAACAGAAAAAGTATGAGGAAGTAAGTGCTTAGTGTGGGGGAAGAGAAAACTCTGTGAGAGGCAAAAAAAATTAAAGGGAGAATGAGGTAGATCTTAGACTGAGTACAGCACAAAGAAAGCATTAAAACCACAGCTTAGAAGGCAGTTCAATATTGCCTTTGCACCTTCCCGTGTTCCTGCACACCCACACTGTAAGTGAGGGTGAGCAGGGGTAACATTGCTACCAAATGCAGCCTCAGCCACAAGCTGGAGAGGGGCCCTGCACTGCCCTGTCTGCCCCTTGATCTCCCCCCTGCACTGCACCCCGTGATCCCTCACCCAGAGCCCAGGGAAGGAGTAGCCATATGCATGATAATACTAACTTAGCACAAGCCACAATTGCTGTCTGACATACAGAAATAGAAAATTACAACTCTGCCCAGCAGTCATAGTTTGAACAATGTACCAAGGAAATTCCAACCACTTATCACAGCAGAGCTTCCCCATTTTGGAGCTTAGAAAAAAAAAATTCAACAAATAACAGCATCTACATGCCTAAAAGCTCTCTGGGGATGTGGATATCTGTTTAACAATTTTGGTAGAACAAGCAAGTCCACCTCATCTTTTCAAAGCTGCAGATATTCCCATCTCCAAGCTGTGGAAGCCAGCAGAGGGAGGGAGCCTGGCAGTGCCCAGGAGCAGCCAGGCACCCACCAGCAGTGCTGCACACACAGGCTGGGGTCAGCAGCACCAACACTTCTCCCCATCAAGGACTGGAGTGGGCAATGCCCATATGACAGGCAGGCCATAATGGTATGTTAAGGGGATTTGTGGGATTTAGCAAGCACTAGGGCTGCTGAAAAATGTATCAGGACAAGGTATTGTGGATCTTGCTGCAACCTTTTGCTCCTGGACTACAGACAAAATTCAGCTGATTTACTCTGTTCTAGGCAATCCTGAACAGAAAGGCAAGAGACCACTTTGTTCAGAAACTGAATTTTCTAGTCTGCTGTACCAAGATTTTTGTGATGCTAAGTGCTAATTTCATGGTGTTAGTTTTGAGATACTGGTTAACATCAGTAACATTCCTCCATTGCCCACTGGCATTGGGAGCTGCATGCTGCTACCACAACACTTATTTTCCCTGGTCAGTCTCTGTACTACACACTGGTTTGGCTCCTGCATGCTGAGTAAGCAGTTGTGAGCAGGGCACCAGCTCTCTCTTATCATCTACAATGGACAAAACACTGCACAGAATTGCTGTCCTGGGGTTCACCAGCAAATCCCATCAGTTTTAACAAGTGCTGTAACCCAACCACCCAGACAATACTGTGCCTGGTTAAGTGTCTCAGCAAGTGTTCAGACACAGAGCTTCCACTAACAAGGGTCATTGGCAAAGCTGCCAATCCCCCAGCTCCATGCAGAAACTGAGATGGTACCAAACCTTCCTTAGAACAGACACTGAAAGCATTTTGACCACTTGTACCATAAAGAGTGCAAGGTGCAACCACGCTTGTATGGAAACCAGCAGGAGAGGAAAGAGACCCCAGAAGGCACATTTAACAAAAGACACAGAAATCTCTCCTTCAAACAGAACCCAACATTGCAGGCAGGAGTAGTCACCAACTCATAGGATGTAACCCTATCTATACAAGCAAAACCCTAAAAGGTTTCAAAAGTAAGGGAAGATAAAAGGCACCTGCAGGCATGTCTCCACACATTTCCCATGACCAAAAACAAGGACAGGGCAATGCAGTGACGGTGTTCAAGTTCCTGGATAATGCTTTCTGGGGGGTGCTTTGACTTCTTCAAAAACACTTTTTGCTCTTAGCACCACAGAGATGAAAGTGAGACACGCCTCAGGCTCACAGCCTTGCTCAGATTTTGTTATTTTTACCACCAAGCTTTCAGAGGGAGCCATGGTTAAGCATAAAAATATACCTTAGTCTCAGCCCTTCGGCAATTTTCTTGTTTGCAGAATATTTATCCCATAGGAGCTCCCCTCCCTGACAAAGTGACACACTCTAAAAATAATTTAACTTCTGGGACTCATTAAAATTCACAAAAGTGACATGAAATACAGCCTGACTGCCACATAGATTAGAACAACTCGGAGTCTCTTCAGCAGATTATGGGAGATCACAGTGCCTCAAGGTTAGTTTGAGGATTTTCCATTAGATTTAACCATGGAATTTCTTGCAGATTACATCATCTCTGATTAAAAATTAATTCCTGTGGATCTGGAAGCACTACTGATGCTTCAACAGCATCATTTCATAAACTCCTGCACGTCAAGGCTGTCCCTGAGCATGCCAACACTGAGAGAAAAAAAAGTGCAGTAGGTTCCAGATGCCAATGCCACATGTGCGACCAAGTTAAAACAGCAAGTTACCAATTAAACTATAAATTCACTGAAACTGAAAATCATCCCCTCCAAAGCTACTATTTCAGCAGGAATCTCTCTGCCAGGTTCAGAGGAGCTACCACATACACAACCACCTGAAAATCACACACCCACACCTGCAGCCACTCTTCTTCAAAGCTGCAGTCACAGGCTGAGCTGGGATTGTGCCACAAGGTCAGCCCAAGAGGATTTTAGCCCCTTTTTCCTGGTTTCACATCTTCCAGTTTCAACTAGATAACACTCTGTGGTTCAGCATGCCAAGGGGAAGGCCTTACTCCCATGCCATGATGGACTATTTTAGGGGTTATGGCAGGAATATGCAGATGACACAGACCTGACTCCCAGCCTCTGGAAGGGACCCTCCAGGCCTAAGTGATGGTGCAAGAAGCCACCACAAGCTGTGGTCACCAGGAGTCCATGAAATGACAGTAAAATCTCAATTCCCCCAAGTCTCAGCTGTAGGGCCACAGGAGGGGAGCACCCAGAGAGGACAGGGATGTTTTGCTGGAAGGGCAGCCAGGCACAGCCCAGCCTTCCCAAGGAGGGAGCAGAAGGAAGCTGGGAGGAGCAGCAGGCCAGCAGTACCCAGCACACATAGCTTCCTTCCACACAGCAGCAGAGCAAAGGGATTTTATCCTGAATCTCCCATGAAAGCAACAGAACACATGAACATGAATATTGGAGATTATTATGCATTATCTAGCACAGCATCTTGGAATGGGCTTTTAGTTAAGACAGTATCAGGTGTGTACTCCAAAGGATTTTCAGAAATTTCAGAAAAAAACATTTAAAATAACTGCTTTGGGCAAAACCCACGTGCTGCATATAGCTGTAGGCTCTTGCATCAGTAGTTATAAGCAGAATTTTGGAATAATCACATTTGGTGACTCCTGGTAATTGGAAAGTCCAGAAAACAAGCTATTTGGTTTTTAATGCATTTTGCACACAGTGCTTGAATGACTTGGCCAGGAGAGCACATTTCAAACTGTTAAAAAAAATAAGTTCTCATTCTTGGAAATAAATGGTTCTAAAAAGCCCCTCAGAGTCAAAATTTGGAGAGCTGATATGAAGGAACATGCCAAGATACATTTCCTCTGACCCATGAGCTTGAAGTAGACTGTACACCCAGCAACACCAGCACTAATTTAACTTCTTTGGAAGTAGGCTCTGTTTCAGTTTTGTTTCTGACTGACAAAGTAAATATATAAAATTAGGATCTCTAAAGCAGCACTCAGGCTAAGTTAAATTTGCCTAGTCCAGCACACAATAATATTAAATGTTCTGCCTGAATTATAGTTCAATTTCATGGCTGAAAAGCCATATGCTGTGAGTAAGAGGAAGCTAATGCTGAACTTCTGATCAACCCATAGTCCTAAGGCCTCACTCCCTAGGAAAAGAAATACCAAGTTCAAAATGAGATTTTAAGTGGGCTTTATTTCCACACAGCAGCACAGAGAACACTGAAGGCTTGCCACAGGCTAAAGGACCTTGAGGGATGAGGGAATGGCAGCCACCACCCCTGTCCCTCCAACTCCCACACTGGCTGCAGGGTGCAGTCCTGCCTTCAGCAGAAATGCTCAGAGAACTGCTTTTTAAAAGTGCTCTGCTTTCTGTCTCTTTCCAATGCAGCACTTAACAACAGTCTACTCATCCCTCTGCATTAGGACAGGATCATATTTGGAGCAAGTCAGAGATTTTCTGCAGGATTTTCTCCTTCCAGGTGGATGGTTTAGGTTTCACTGCACGGGAGCTTAGGTGGGGCAAAAGATCAAACCTTGCTCCAGCAAGTCAAGGGCAGAGGGACAGGAACAGCCACTAAATTGACTCTCAAAAAAGAACAGGTGAGGGATGGTTTAGAAGGAAAAGGCTTTGGCAGCGGACAAACCAACTCCAGAAGACACAGAAGTATAAGTGAGAACCTTGTACATACTTTCTTTTACAAGGTCAGGAACTGTGAACTTTAATGGATTTCAGCTTCTGAAGCTCTTTAAGACATTTGGTAGACAAAGGAGTTATGCAGCACAGCACTATTATTTCATAAAAAAGCAATAAAATCAGATACCAGACTGTGCAAACAGCATCCAAAAACTGCAAGGGGAAGAAAGTGTCCTCAACTTGAACTTCTTACCCTGGCAAGTCCTACCTCCATGAAATACTACACTTTTCTCCCAGAGGTCTCTAATACTACCATGCTGCAGTATGACACACCTGTGTCCCAGGTACACATGACCACCGGCTTTCCCAAAAGCTCCAGCTCTGCTACATTGGCTCATCCAACCTCAGAACAGCTGTTAGAGCAGTAAAGCCACATTTGTGGGTTTAGAGTCCACCACCACCTGAGCCCAGCTTCACAAATGTCTCAGTGTATCCCCAGCTCCACCTGGAGCCCTGCTGGCATGAGATTTGTTTTCCAGGACACATCTTGTTCAGATTCAAGTAATTCTGGAGAAAATTGACTGCTACAGCTGGTATTTGCTCCAAGGATCATTCACCTGATCTTTTAATCTCTAATATAATGTGCACTACATCACAATTCCCTGATGAAGTGATCTGAGCTGCTCAAGTATCAACAGTGCCTTTAGGCTAGAACCCAGGGCAAATCTCATGTTATGATTTAGAGATCTAAGGCTAGATTGTTCCATCATTATCTAAAAGTACTTTGCACCATGCAATATCCACAGAATGAAGGTGAATCCTTCCCTTGAAAAGCAAACCTCCATCAAAGTCACAGACCCACCAGCCATTCTCTCCTTTCCCTAGGGAAGGTGCATTTCCAGGGGGAAGAAGTTTCTATGCCCAGGAAACAGCCAAGAAGATGTGCAAAGAAAACTATCAACATCCAACATTAGCGCTCATGGCCTTGCGCAAATACTAAAAAACATTATTTTGAAAATGTTCTACTAAGTAATTACAAACCTTCACGTGCCTTTATCTAAAGTGATTTTGTATCTTCCTGCTTAAAAAAAGCAAAAAAAAAACCAGCCAAAAACCTTTACCTTCAAAATTTGTGTTTTGTAACAAGGCACCTACACTTTTCTTCTATGTGTTGACCAGTCCTCTGTCTCATGTTTCTGCATAGTGCAACAGCTCTTTCAGTGTCTAAAGCACACAGAAGTCTAAATGCCTCCAGCACTTAAAAGTTCAGTGAGGTTTCTTTGTGTTAGGAGGGCTGACCATTTTTTGTGGAGCTTTTTGTTGGTTTGTTTCAAATAAAAACTAAACCAAACCAACACAAACCAATTCACTGGCACTGCCAGCCTTGCCCAGCATGGTTTGTGGTCTCTTACCTAAGACAGTCATGACAGTCTTCATCAGCTTCACAGGCGTTCTCCTCCGGCTGATGGACCCGCTGGTGTGTGAGGACAAGACGTTGGTTTTCCTCTGGACGTACATGTAGATTCTTATGTAAACCACCACCATAATGAAGAAGACAACCAGGTTTAAGACACTCCAGAACACCAGGTAACTTCTGCTGTAAATGGGTGCCAGGGACGAGCAGACAGTAATGTCACAGAGGCAGTTCCACCCCAGGGTCGGAACGGCGCCCATGAAAATAGCAATGGCCCAGATGGATATGATTAGGAAGGTGACCCTCTTCTTGGTGAGGTTGCTGTGGATCTTCATGCGCATGATGGACATGTGGCGCTCCACGGCGATGACCAGGAGGTTCACCAGGGACGCCGTCAGGCTGGTGTCCAGCAGACCCTGGCGCAGGAACCAGCGGTTGACTGTCAGCGTCTTTGACACCGGGCCCGTGTTGAACATCAAGAACACGTAGGCGATTCCAGCAAAAAAGTCTGCAGCTGCTAGGTTGGCCAGAAGATAGTAAAAGGGAAAGTGAAACCTCTTGTTCTTCACCACAGCTGCTATGACCAAGGAATTTGAGATAAAAATGAAGATGCAGAAGAAGGTGCCAAAGCACAGAACACCGATGAGCTGCGGTCCTGTCCACTCATCCGCTGTGTCCGTCTTTGTCCTGTTGTAGAAAAAGTCCATGCGCTTGTCATAGTAGCATTCGTTCATCCTGGATTAAAGCCCCTGCATCCTAGGGAGGGCGGAAGGGAAAAAGGAGGAAGATGAACAATCAGCTAATAGTCCTTGCTTCAACCACCATACTTCCTTTTTGGGGGACAAGGGGTTGTGACAGGGAATGAGAGGGTGTATACACAGGGGCCTTAAGTGAAAATTCAAACTGTACAGGGTGGATACAGAAGATATTCTGGAGGACCACAGTGCATGATGCCTGGATGAATCAGGAATTTTAAAAGATTTTCCTACTTAAAAAATTCCAGCACAGTTCTTTTGCACAAGCAGTCACACTGTACAAGCAACAAAGTGGAAGTTAAAAAAATTACTTTCTGGAGGTCATGGAGAAAATCTGAGCAAAAGCCAAGCCATTCTTGCTATGAAATCCCATGGTTGAGCCACAGCCCCATCATTATTTCCATTTCTCAGTGTAGCCAGTAGGGATAGGAAAGCATAAATCATAACTCTTCTACTTGACTGACTAAGCAATAAAAGGCACATTACAGAAAAAATATTTTTTTGTTTTTCAATTATATATTTATAAATGTAAAAATGTATGTATATAAGATACTACAGGCATATATATTCTGAGTGCATATCTGTTATTTACTACTAGAGAACTTCAGTAAATGTGCTGAAAAGGGGAAAATATTTTCTAGATATTTGACTATTCTAAAGCCAGGAATTATTTTACTGGACTCTCAAGCACAATACAGCCCAGTTATCTTTAAAACCAAAACCCAGTTCCCTACCCAACCACAGGTTAAAGCAAGCCCCAGGAGCAGCAGTAGTGCTGGGGTTTTTTCTCATACCCACTCAGCACTATTTAATAAACAGGGCTATTAAACCTGATGATGGAGAGGGAGTCCAAGTTCCAGCTTACATCACACTTCTGCTGCGCTGGTGAGGTCAATGTCAGCTGCTTTGGCAACTTCTCTGCCTTTTTTATGAACCACACTGAACCTGCACTAATTTACACAGGAGATCTGACAGCAATTACTCATGGCTGCTGGAGCCCATGCAGGGTCTCATAGCTCAGAAGGGAGAATTTGTGTCTGACCATCACCAGCCCTCACATTCACTGTCAGTATCTGAGGAAGGGTTTTAGCAGTTCATTAAGAGATACTGTATAGTTTCAGCAAAACCCAGGAACACAGCCATGGCACAAGATCCTAATCACACCACATATTATACAGAATGGCAATCAACAAAAAACCTAGAAGAGGTGGTTACAGGCAGAAAGATTTTAAAAAGCATAGGCTTGCTACCTCTGCAGCTAAAATTGCTAACAGATAATCATCAGGTTCACTTAGCCTATTATTACCCTGTGTTTATTTTACAGTTAAATCTCATCTCCCCAGGGACTGGGAAGCAAATTAAACAATCCCCAGCAGGCTTGTTAATGCACCACTGTTATATTAAAGGCTCCTTCCAAGCTTTTAACTAAAAAGGTCCATCTTTTGTCATTTATGTTATGCTACCTGTGTTATTTCATGCAATATTTACAGTAGTATTAAATCAAATTACACTATTCCATAACAAATATTTTCAGAAAATTTATCTCTTTTTAATATTCCATTTTTCTGAACTAGCTCCTTAGCCCTTTTCCTTTGATTTTTCTTAATTCTCACCTAGTAGAGAGAAAGCAGGCCACTTAACATTGTTGTCCATTTTATTACCCTCAAGAACCTGGCCAGCCACTTTTTTTACAAAAGACTATTACTTAAAGCATCAAATTTAAACACATAGTCAGAACTAAGAACAGCTACTTAAGGACAAGAAGTGGAAGGAAACAAGTAAATCATCCCTTGTGCTGAAATATTACAGAGCATCCATCTAAAAATAAAAAAGCCTCAGCAATGCAGATCCACTGCAATGAGTCAACAGGAATTCAACGCCCACTGCTCCCTGTTCAGGGAACAAGGGGGAGTTGGGCAGTCAGCACATTCCCCATTCTCACCTAGGAGCTACTCAAAAATCAAATTCAGTCTCTAAGTGACCAGAAGTCCCTGAGGAGCTGCAGACAACAGCTACTGGAGTAGCCCAGTGCTGGGAACCCTGCCAGCAGAGAAGCCTCTGCTCTAACACATCAAGGCAGCAAAGGACTTACTGAGCTTGACATTAAGCTTTTACAGAACAGCCCAGATGCCTGCAAATAGAAGCAGCATTTTGGGCAAGAATGGCAGGGAAAAGAAAAAAAAAATCCCCAAAAGCCAAAACTGTGAAAATTACAGGGAAGGTTTTCTGAACATGTTGTATCTTACTGTGTAATCATCTCAACAGATGAATCTCTTGCATGCAGTGACAGGACAGTAAAGAAATCTACAGATGCTTTTTGCACCTCATCTGTTTAAAAACTTAAAGAAATCCAAAATATCAACTATGAATTTATTCTAAATACTTCAGCTTAATGAGGTCCCATCCTCTTTTGAAGTAGTAACCAAAGAAAAAGACCATTCACACATCCATAATTCTCCACTGAAATAATTACACTACAAACACTTACTGTCACACAGCAGAGCTCAAACAACAAATGATTTTGAAAGAGATGTCTTGAGGTATTGAGGTGAGATGAGAAGGAGTAGAAAAGCATCCAGCTGAGGTCTCAGAGTCGCAGGTTAGACTCAAGATTTCCAAATGGGAGCTGCACCAAAGCAGAAGCTGAACTGGAGCAAGTTTACATCCCAGTCCTTTGAAGTGGAGATGCAGCACGTGGCTGTCTGCACCAACCTGGGTGCAAAAAGCACTTGCACACCAGGGGTCTTGCAGACAGTGCAAGGTTTTCTTCACACCTTTATCTGAAGTCCTCCCAGCAGAACGAGCCTGGTCTCAGGGGAGCTGTACAGCTGGGACAGAGCTATGCAGCTGAATCCTCAGTGGTCCTGCCCCAGTCCACAGCAGGCACAGGGATAGGATATTCCATAGTTCCTGGCACGGGACACGTCCTGGCAGGACTTTCTTCTCCAGGTCTTCTCTTCTGCAGTCAGATCAGAGATGTTTACCTTAATCAGGGCAGGTTTAAACTTAAGAAGAAAAAAATAACCCTTAAATATAACCCTTTATTAAAATAATCCTTGAATATTGCATATTTCAGATCTGTTTATTAAGTACACAAGGATTTGAGTATTCAGGCAAAATACTGTTCAAAGTGAGTAGAAAAACAGCTAAACTTGTCAGTCCAGACTTAAAAAGGCAAGAGAGTCATCCAGAGTCTGCAGCAGAGAGCTCCCCTGTTGTGCTGCTCACTTAAAAAAGAATTGCCTTATTTTGCTTTGAAATTGGCTCTCCCAAGAGAGAGAGTTCTTGGGGTTTTTTCTATGAGAAAGGGCAGCAGACAATCTCCATTCACCTGTTCCACACCACTTGCTGTTTCCTATCCCCTCATGCAGATCTCCAGCAGTGATCACATACTGCATATGCTACAGGTGAGTCGAGCTAACAGCTTGCTCTTTTACTTGCAGGCAAATACATCAAAACTTGTCAAGTGCCAAAAACATACCCTTGTCTAAAATGTTCTTTCTCTCATTTCAACTTATTTAATTACCAATAGCAGCCACAAAGATCACAAACTAATGGACTATGAACTGCATTTTCCAATACCACTCTTGAGTAAACATTTAAGCTTTTTCTCTTTTTTGAGTGGGAAAAATCCTCTGTTCCAAAAAATCTCAAAGGATTTGGCATTTTAGCTAAACTGTTTTCAAACTTACAAGCACACTTCAAGAATTCTTCCCAATATATAACATCTTGAACATTATTTGTCTTAATGACAGATATACATATTTTAATTGCTTATAAATTCCTCTATGACAGTGAAACTCTTACCAAGTCAGAATATGTTTTTCACTGTTCTTTAAATAAAAGTCAAGAATTTGCATGACTGTGTAGGAATATATTACACTAGCTAGCTGAATAAAGAGTTAGTGAAATAAAACAACACTTAAATAATGTTTTTGACGAAAGGTTTGGCTAGTTGCAAGCTAGCATGCTTTAATGGTTATTATTCAATTGGAATCTTGTTTGCTTCAATAAATTCACTGAAAATCTGTATATTTATAATGAAATTTAATATGAGCTGTTTAAGTCAAAGATTTTGGTGGTTGAAACTGCGATTAAAATTAGCTTTAAGTAATTTTGATTAAAAATTAAATCTTGCCTGTAAATCAGCTCTAAGTTGAGCTCCTCATTATTAATGCAAACATTTCTGAAGGAAAAAACAAATAGTATTTTAACGATAAAGTCATTATAAAATTTAGCCTGCAAGCCATAATGTAATTCAAGGCATATTCCCACAGTTTTCTTCCCTGTCCATTAAAAACCAAGATGTTTCAATACATTGGTTACAATTTTATTGAAGGGCTGGCATCAGTTTGGGGGACTTTGATGTCTTCTACCCTGTTTCTGTATAAATGCAAGAGGGAGGGAGCAGACAGAAAGCTACAGTGAGAGGATTCAAGCCAGCTTTAGAGATGGACTGAAAGGTCCTGAGAGCAAAACTGAGCCTACGAAGAGGACAAAAGTGGTGAAGTCCTTTAGCAGGGCAGAAAGCCATCTCAGGGGAGAGGGAGGGTGTGCCCAGGCAGAGCTGCAGCCTGGCTTACTGAGCTGGCACAGGAGTTTCTGTGCAGAATTTCAGGGTGGTTCAACAGCCAAAGGAAGCACAGTGGAACAGGAGAGATCCCAGAGCCAGCACAGTGCAGGCAGGTCTGTGAGATGGCAGAGGAGCCAGCTGTGCCCAGCTCAGCCTGCCAAGCCGGCAGCCTGCCAGCCCTGCCTGAGCACTTGGCCTCCTGGCTCCCTTCTCCATTAGCAAAGGCCAGGCATTAAATACAGATCTCGAAGAGATTTTGAAACTTATTACAAAAGTTCTCTGCAGAAAGCTGAGTTT
Organism: Agelaius tricolor; assembly: GCF_023055355.1. Classification (NCBI taxonomy): domain Eukaryota; kingdom Metazoa; phylum Chordata; class Aves; order Passeriformes; family Icteridae; genus Agelaius; species Agelaius tricolor. Next base: position 16,854,393 of record NW_027269271.1, on the reverse strand, counting down.
ATCACAATGACTGATCACAGGCACAGGTGGCACACTGTGAAATACTCTCTGCACATTCAGACTGTCACTGCAGAGAAACATCAGCAGCAATTGCCTACTTGCACACATTCCTTCAGCTTTTTAAATCTACCCTACAAGCAGCAGATGGCTCTTGTAGAGCACCACAAAAGGAGTGTCTGGAGGTTTGCAGCCAGTGCAGCCCCTGCCAGGGCTCCCCAGAGTACATTTGCCTGCCTGCACCCTGTGCCACAGGCAGACACAGAGACCCTCTGTCCCGTCCTCTTCTGCTGGATAAACCACCCCTGCTACTTTTGCTTTTCTCACTACTGGAAAGCTCTCGCTCACCTTGCTCCCCAGAGGAGGGCACAGGCAGAAGGAAGGCAGGGTGCTGAGCAGCCAGAGCAGCACACAGCAGCAGTGCCAGTCCACAATGGGAATTGGTTCCTTGTTCCCCTCCACACCCTGCTGCATGTATGGCCATGGAGGAAAACACAACCCAATGATTGCACAGTAACCCAAGAAACCCATCCAGGTTACCTCAGTTTAGAAAGAAATACCAGTGCAGAAAAGGGTGTGTAACATAGCAGAAGCCAAAAATGTTAATATGTAACTGTAAGGAAGAGTTTTGTGAGGTAAGTGCTCTGGTTCACTCTTAATTGTCTTTAATAGTTTATTGGTATTATAACCAAAATCAATTTAGAGAAACAAACTGAAAGGAAGCACATAAAGAACACAAAATTATGCATACAAATATATCTAAACTAAAGGTTGGGGTTTTTTTCATCTGGTACTACTAGAGGATGTTACTGCAGCCAACATTCATTTAACAGGTCCTACAGAGACAAATTATCTCAGAAATGCAACTGTTTTACATTTTGTTTATTACAGAAATTGTACAGGCACTGCCTGTACTTGAAACAGTACGGTACACAGTACACTTTAAGGATCTGAGAATGTAGTTTTTCTAAAACATTTTTTAAATGCAGCTTTACAAATTAAAAAAAAAAAAAGTTATTAGTAAAAAACCATGAGGCCAAATGAATAAGTTTTTCAACCAGAGAACTTGCTTATTAGTAAGGGAATCTACTTGTGGTTTTGTTTGGCTCTATTTTTTTTTCTTTAACTGTAGTATCTCCAAGTTCAGATAACTTGCTGAACTCAAATCAATCACTCCCAAGCAGCATTATCCCACTACTTTGGTCTTCAATACCTTTTAGACTAAGGAGAGCAAAGTGCCACATCCATTTGCTCTCCAAGCCTGTTTCACTTACATAATGTTAAATTATGGAAAGTACAGCAGCACTCATATTTCCACCATGGTTCTGGATATTTCCAGTAACAGTCCATTTCTGTGGCGTCATCTTTTGGACTGGGAAGGGAGTGGGGCAAAAGGGATGGAGATGATTCTTTGGCAGTTCTTATGTATCTGTTTAAGGTTTTCATTTATCATACATCCTGCATAGAAGACCAATGCTATATGGTACAAATAGAGAGCCTCAAGAAAAGTACTAATCTTACCAAAAATATAGAACCTCAAGACTAAATATTTAGAGTTGCAGAGAGAGGAAGTAGTACCACCAGCCACGAACCACAGTGCTCTGTACACACAGTCAGATAAGAGGCTTAAAAATCACTGTCAGGCACACAAGAGCCACCCTGTGCATGTAAGTGACAGAGCTGTTCCTCTGCAGACTGCTGCAGGCTGACACTGACAGTAGAACTGTGGCACAGAGGTACAGGGGCACCTCCACCGAGGTATTACAAAGCTCAGGCTCCAACTCCTGAAATCCCTTTAGCACAAAGCTGCTCTAATGCACTAAATTGTCTGAAAGCTCTGATACACTGCAGGAATTTGTTAGGGACAGATAGCAAGTAACTCACTAGTTACCACAAGTTTAGACTTCAGACGTTGGTAATTTAAGACTTTCTGAAATTATGGTTTACTAGATCTATATATGGAGTTCAAACTAAAAACTTTGCTGCAAAGCCTTCATTTAGTCTCCTTTAAGTGTGGTTCTGGAAGGAGCTGGCAGGTCATCCTATAATGCGGAAACAGACACAGCATTTAAAGCATTTAAAAGTCATTCAAACAGCCTATACATTGTGAAACATGCCTAGAAGAAAATACCTGTTCTGCTTCTAAAGTAAGTTTTCCATTTTTGCAGAACTTCCAGGTCCTCTCACTGATAACTACCAGCTCCATTTTACCATTCAATAAATCAGCTTTCTTTCACAAAGCCTACAGAATGCAATAGAGACTATTCAGCACAACAAGTCAATTTTACTGTTTATTTTCAGGACATATTGATGAGGACCTAAATCATACCACTGCTGATTAAAACAAGTCACTTGACTGTATCTGATCTCTTAAGAGATTCAGAGCCTGGGCTCACAAGCAAATGTGTCAGTGGAGCTGTTAGAAATAGCACACTCCAAGACCTTTTTGCTCAAGACATAGAAGTTGGCCTAATGGCATAATTAGTAGAATTCAGGTTTGTCAGTCTTTAATTCTAATATCCAAGATAAATACATTCTCTAGAGCATCAAATCATATACTTCAGAGATTTTATTTCATTATCTGATAGCATAAAGCCTATGCTGTAAGACAGTCCTAAAAGGTCAGTGTAGCACTGGAGGATAAGGACACAGCCAGTCTGAAACTTTCACCTAGCATTCTGGAAAAAAAAGCTAAATACATCTCTCAGCTTTGCACGGTGGTAAGAACTGCTGCTTCTTTACTGATCATGCAGATTTGGTTTGTGGGGCTGTTTGATTTGTTGCCTTTTAGTTTAATTTTCAGTACAGAGACAAGCTTAGTGAAATCAGATTTTTCACTGTATAACTGGATTTCAGTTGTGCTTTCTACTGCATCTTTGCAAAGACCTTAAGAATATGCAAGAAACCACACACACAGCATAGCTTAAAGAACAAAGCTACAGCAATGCAGCTTACCAGTCTGCAACAAGAAATGTCGTTTTCTAGACTCATATCACAGATAGGAGAGCAGACCCAAGTACATGATCTCTGGAAACCCAAGGGTACAAAACTGCTTCCTCTCCCTCTTTCCCCGGCCCCGACTTTGTTTCCTTAAAGGAAAGACCGTATCATGCAAAATAACGCAGTGTATTTTTTCGGTGTGTTGCATGGATCAAGGTAACACCGTATTAAAAAACCGCTTGACACAAGACCTTTGCCGGCGCCCGCAGTCCGTACGAGCTGCCCGCGCCCCAGCAAGGCAGGGCCCCCGCAGCCAGGGCTGTGCGAGCGGAGTCTCGAATGCTTGGAAACTCACGTGTGTGCTCCTGATCGCGTGTCCGTGCCCGCACACACCGCGACGTCTGTCCGGGACAGAGCGACAGCCCCGGCTCTGCCCCGCCGGGCTCGGGCTGCGCTCCGGCTCTGCCCCGCCGGGCTCGGGCTGCGCTCCGGCTCTGCCCCGCCGGGCTCGGGCTGCGCTCCGGCTCTGCCCCGCCGGGCTCGGGCTGCGCTCCGGCTCTGCCCCGCCGGGCTCGGGCTGCGCTCCGGCGCTGCCCCGCCGGGCTCGGGCTGCGCTCCGGCGCTGCCCCGCCGGGCTCGGGCTGCGCTCCGGCGCTGCCCGCTCCGCTCACCGGCACGGCCCGGGGCTCCGCAGAGAGTTTTACAGAAGTGAAGAAGTTTTGCCAGCCCGACTCGTGAAGCAAAGGCGCATTGCTCCCGGAGCCCGGCCAGCCCGCAGTAACAGCGCTCCTTCCCACCGCGGCCCCACTCACCGGCAGCCCCGGCCCCACTCACTCAGCGGCAGCCCCGGCCGGAGCCGAGCAGCGCCAGCGCCGCCGCCAGAGCGGGCCCGCCCGCCCCGCTCCGCTCCGCGCCCCGGCCCGCCCCGCCGGCCTTAACCCGTCCGGCCCCGCCCGCACCTGCCCCCGGCCCGAGAACGGGAGAGCTCGCCCAGGACTTCGTTTCCTCCCTGGGACCAAGGTTTGGCTCTCCCCCGGCACGGGCGGCTGTGGAGAACGCTAGCGAGAACCCCGAGCCGCGCAAGTCCAAAGGGCTGTGCTGCCCGAAAAGCCCATCAGAAGCTCCATCACCATTCACACATCAGGAAACAAATGCAAAACCCAGATTAAACTGCAATAACTTCTGCGAATAGATCCGGACAGTACAGACAGGTAGAGCACACTCTCAGCTGTTCTTTGAAACACGGTGTAAAAAGCATAAAACCATTTCACAGGCGGCAGTGTGATACAGAAACTTGGCGGCTCATGCCACCTCCAAGGGGCCGGAGTGAGCACACGCAGCTTTGCAATCAAAGACAAGCCAAACTCAAGAGTAGATGGTAGTACAAAAATCGCATTTATCTGAAGCCTGTGATCAAGCAGATCTGACCCATTGCTACCCACCTCAATCACTTACTGAGCTGAGGCCAGGCATATACCCACATAGTGCAGACCTAGGCACAGGTCTGCTCAGAGCTGAACTGACTAAAAAAAAAACACCTCGGAATAAGGGCCTAAAATTTTACTGATCCTGTTCTCCTCACTTGAATGCTCACCTTGACAATGGTTCAGGAAATTTTCTTCTCTTCCTTCCTGTCCACGTCTCATCAAGCTTCTCATTGTCTCATCCATTTCTATCCTCCTTTTGTTAAGTCCTACAAGCAATTAGCAAAAGCCTCCTATTCCCAAAGAAAAAGACTATGAAAGGCAACATCCCTTTTCAGAGCACTTTGCAAAAGTTTATGTTCCAGTTCTGCTTCCATTACTGGGCATTACCTCCTCAGCAGCTGGAGTGGGACCACCTATTAGCCAGCAACTGTGTTCAAAATCTGTATTAATGTGCAGAATTCAGAGTCAACATATGCCAGATTTCCTGTTAAGTTTCACCTCTGTGGAACAGAGAGGCAGTAATAGCCTCCAGCAAGTGTGTCTTATCTTCTTTTTCAAGAGGAAAAAAAACAGAACACCAGATGGTGAAGATAAAAAGTGGTTTCTACAGCACATTAGTGACCTGCTCTAATATGGTGGAGCTGAAGCAGCAGTCTAGCTAGCAAGCATTTCATATGATTGAAATAATTTTAAAAAATCAATACTGGACAAGAAAGCCTTATGATTCCATTACAGAAATTAAGTCTTAAAAACAGTTAAGAATTATTAAGTATTCTTTGCATTTCTTTTGTTGATAATGCTTTTCCTCATTCCCTCGGGGTTCTCTCACAAACAAGTATTTATGTGAGCAGTGGTTTTGGCAGGTCACATGAAGAAAGAGCTGGAGGTTGAGTGAAGAGCCACAGCTCCAGCACCTTGGCTCGGTGTCAGGGGCATGGGAGGCACCTCAGCTGCTCCAGGGAAGAGGCACCAGCCTCTGCCCACACACTTGCTTTACTATCTGCTTCTGCTGGGTTCCAGTCTCTAACCCAAGATTCCTGTAAGTACTGGCAGAGGGCACAGCAGTAAGGAAAATTCAGTTCATTTTCAGACATGATGGATTTAACATGTTTGATTTAAAAAGAGGCACTGCAGAAAGCTAACCAGTAAAATAGCTGCAAATTCAGAAAACATCAGCATCTTATACATCACCAAGTAGACTGCACATTGTAAGAGGGAGAGGGACCTTGGCAGCCAGTTAATGCTGACCCTCCTGCAGTCTGCAGAAGAGTTTTTGGGTTATCCAGGGCCCCAGAGCACACACCAAAATACTAACATTGCCCCAAACAAGTTCTGCAAATAAACACCAGGAGAAAAGTTGACTCTTCTGTCATCAGTGGAAGACAGTAACGCTCTGTTCTAGATCACACAATTTATGAAAAGACAGTTACAGACAATCTTTGCTAAGAGCACAGTGTCTTGGTTATTGGTAGCAATTTCAGTTATAGCCAGAAGCTGTAGTGAGATTAGGCCACAGCAACACATTGCACAGCTGGGATGGGAAGAAAATTCACTGTCCCAAATACATTTCAGCAATAGAAGCATTAAAATGTGCAGAACTTGGATGCATCAAAATCCTGACACCAAAAAATCTGGTCTAGACACCTAGCTGCAGCCAAAGCAATGGCATTCACTTTCAACAACAACAATAAAAGTATAATTGTTACAAATGTAAACACTAGGCAGGAGATTAAAATAAACAGAAGAAAGGGGGAAAAAAAGCTGCCACTCATCTCACTCATATCAGGGCAGCATTTTGAATTTCCTTTGCCATTTGAAACACTGACAAGCCAGAACCTGCAGAGAGCACCATTAGTAGTTAAGAACACGCTGAGCAAGACTGAGTGCAAGCCAACACACTGACATCACCTACTAAAGAGTGGCTTTTTTAGAGAGCAAATAGTGCAGAGACACAAGTGGAGCATCTCATATAATAGCACACCCACCCCAGGAACTGTCAGCATCCCTGGAAGTTTCCAGAAATACCTGGTTAACACTTATGCACTACTATCCTGGAAGTGCTTTGAAGTTCCCCAAAGTCCTCTGTTCTCATTAAATAAAGTTTTTAAAGGGGAAAGAGGAAAGTACAGTCTGCCCATCCCAAAGACAGCTGCAAAGTCACCTGAACAAGCCAACTGCAAGGCTCATTTGCTACATATTTCCTTCCAATTAACATGTGCTTGAAATAGAAGTAAAATTCCATGGCACTGTTTTTGACTGAATTTGTCCTCTGGATTATGACAATACAACAGTATAATACTACCAAATAATATAGTATAATAATAATAAAAAATATAAACAGTATAATAATACCAAAAAAAAAAAAAAAAAGAAAAAATCTTTCCAGCAGCCTTCAGATAATGCTTATCACAAAAGCTTCCAACCCTGTAAAGAAGTATTTAACTATAACTAAAGCAGTAAGTTGAATTTAGACACAGTATAAATCAATATTGTGGGTATAATAGAAAAGACAGCCAAAAAAGATAAAAGGATAACAAACTGCTTTATAGTAAAGCTGTTAAAGAAAAGACTGTGACCTATAAGTGGTTTGTGGTAAAATTATATACAAGAGGGAAAACAACAGTTACTTTCCGCTTTTGTGCAGCTTGTTTTACATAAATTTAATTCAAATAAATCAAATGTGCCAAGTAGAAATGACAGGTTGAATGCATCAAGTTAAGTGATAAACTCCTCCCTTCATTACTTCTTTTTATTTAATACTTTTAAATACAGGATTCTTTTTTAAAAATTATTTTTGTATAATTCTTTTTCTTATTAACAACAGTTGATTCAAGGCCATTTTCCTTCCTCCTCAATGTCATTAGCAAACAGAGCTCCCACAGACAATGCTCAAGGATCAGTCTTCTCTAACATGACAGAACTTGAGGCAAGAATACAGAATTCTTCACTGCTCTCCTCCAGACACAGCTTCTGGGTCTCCTGTTGGTCAGCCAGCTGCTGTCACACCAATAGCTTTCTCCCCCCAAAACCTGAATTAACTAAAACAAGTTGTTCATGAGGCAGATCCAGGTGGCAGGTTCCACTGCAATTTGGAGAATTATCCTTCTCCATACCACAATGCTTTCTTTGCATATATCAGTAGTGAATTTCAACGTGCAGCAATCAATTAATAAGTATCAAGCTGTCATCACTCTGTTGTCTGCAAAGAAAAAATTCACAATTCTCCAATCAGCAAGAAATGCAATAGGAAGCATCTACCCATATGAGCTCAGATTTGAGCCTTCTGTTCTCTGCTCTCCCATTTCCACATACAACTTTAACTCCTGCACTGGACAACAATGCAAAACCTCCCACAGTAGCAAAAGCTCAAGATTTTCACTCCATTTTCACTCCAGGCTTGTGCCCTCAGTACTGCACAGCATATTATGGTGTATGCTTATTGTGCTCAAGCACACAAATCTCTTACTCTGCACAGTGACTTGCAGGTGAAACCTGAAGCCAGAATTCTTGTTAATTAGTTGGTTTGCATGTGCCCCCAGCAGCCACTGGGATACCTGCCCATCATCATCACCTCACATGTTCCTTTTGTGGCTATGTGTCCCTTTCTGCCAGGGTACACCAAAAGTATAAAATTGCATTTCACAAAAGCATCAGTATATAATTAGACAACAATCCTACTGCTAAAAGGAGATTTGTCACACCAGTTGTGATTAAGTGTTCACATTTTGGTCTGCTCATTCTCCCATAGCCTGTCTTCCTTGCACAGAGCCCACAACATTCTGTGCACATGAACGGATTATCCTGGATTGTCTAGGGACAGTGACAAGGTCCCTCCTGTCTCTAACAGGGCTTCAGAGGTGTGTTATGCTGCCTCAGAAACAGAACTCAAAGCAGACCAGCAAGCACCAGATGAGACATTTGTCTCTCACCACCACCTTGAAAAGGACCCCTGCCACAATGCCTACAAGAAGACCTTTACCAGTGTGTTTCCAGTATTCTGGCAGATGGTATTCAAACAGTGTGCCTCTGACACTGCATAGTTTTGGGATTAAGCACCTGTGGCTGAATCAGCCTCTCACTTTGCTGCTGCTACTCCAAGCTTAGTAGCAAAGCTTTTTAGAAACAGCTTGAAGCAAAAACTTGGTTTGCTCCAGAACCCTTGGTAGTTTCATGCTGCACTCCTCAGCCCTCTCATCAGCTTCTGCATAGCAGTTTTCATAAGAGTACAACAGTTAAAACATGTTTAAGCTCAGAACTGCTGCCTTTGCATCATCAGCTGACTAAAGATCTAACATGAAGTAAAGTGCAGGAGGAACAGCAGCACCCAAATATTACCAGGCTGAATTCTGGATACTCCAGCATTTTGCAGTGAGAAGCTAACTGTTGTGCTTCTCAGGAAAACACTCATTAAAAACACCCTACTGACCTCCTGCAGCAGCAGATGAGTGGAAAAGAAGTTCTGTCTTTTCTGTAGCCAGCACTGCTATGGTCTTTTAGAAATTCATGTAAATCTGTTGCTGGAAAACCACTTTCTTGGTATTTCTGAAAGAAAAAGCATTTCAATTACAACACATGAGAAGTTACTGGTCATGAAACATTCTAAAATTTCCTCTAGAGTGTGACAGTTAAACCAGATTATTTGGTTCAATAATTCAGTATGTCTGTAGGAAGGAAAGAATCCATTCCCATCCTAGAAACACTACATAGCTTGCTTTGTTCCACCAACAGTGTAAGTGACAGAAAATTCACATTGTTCAGTGGTTCTTATGTTTTGTTTGCTGCCCATAAGGCCAAGCAAGTGATCTCAGGCCATAATGGTATTGATTCTCCCTTGTTCACAGTGAGATGCTGTGCTCACTGCAAGTGCCCTGGGCTCCTTTTCCCTAAAACCTTTAATTCTGAATTTGAAGGGTTCCAGTGTGACAATTCAATATTGCCATGCTGAAGAAATGCTATGAAAAAACAAGTTCAGCATACAGAAACAGCTCCCAGTTGAGCTGTGAAAAATGCTCAGAGGGACAAGTCAGTACAACACCATTTTGCCGATCAGACCACCCAGTAAACTAAGAAGCACAGACAATTAAACTATATTTTGAGGCTCTTCAAAAGTAAATCTCTTGCTTGGTCTGGAAGTCGTAGTTCGTGTCAGATCAGCCTTATTTTGCTGGCCTGTGACACCAAGACAAGAAAGAGATGAGGGCTGAAGGGTGGGATCCACATTCCCTTCCCACTGGCCACTGAGGCTACCAGCAGCACAGAGGGCAGAGAGCACTTGAGGTCAGAACAGAAGGTAATTACTGAAAACTGAGGTTCACTTTCAGACAGTCCATACTGGAAATGGATGGCACAATTTTAACTTGAACGAGAAGTAGTGCACCTCTCAGAAGACATTTCCTTTTAACCACACATTTCTAAGCAGCACATTAAGGAGGCCTGGACACCTAAATGTCCAGACTTTAGAGTTATCTGCTTGAACCTTTCCAAACTCCTGCCAAAAGCACATCTCTGAGATGTCAGTAAACCCAGCCACCCTTTGCCACAGACTAAAGGAAAATATTTTAATAATCTCATCACACATCAGAAGCAATTGTAGATGGTATGGTGTTGAGTGATTAACAAGAATGAATGCAAAACTGAATGGAAGTGTAACAGAAAACAAATGCTTTACCTTTATGGTGTCATAGGAGTCAGTAATGAGTGCAATAAAAAGGCTGAGGATCATGTATATAAACAGACTGATGAAGGAGTACAGATACAATCGGCTGAACATCCACACCAGGGAACTCTTCTGTTGGATTTGAGCAAATGTTGCAAACATATCATCACCATTGACCAAAGAAAACAGACATTCAGCCACTGTGTTCAGATCTTCAAACTAGAAAATGAGTACAAATTATTAGCAGAATGTGAAAATCAATCAAGACTCAAAGATTGAGTTTTACTCAAAGCAGATAAAAAAGCCAACTCAGGCAATTAAATGCTACCACACTTTCCATTCAGGCAAAAATATACATTAGAATAGTAGAATTATCGTCTTGACTAAGCATGATATGTTGAGATCAGACATAAGAAAATTTATTATCAAGAAATAAAACTTGAAATGTTCAACAGGCAGAACAGTCAATAACTGACCACCACAGAAAGCTGCTGAATTATAGGCAATTTTGGACCTGCAGAAAAGTATCATTCCATTTCCCAAAGCACAGCAGAAGTGATTTCACAGAACCTATACAGTAAATTAGTGGTAGTATGCTGGGAACACACCCACATTCTCTGGCTTCCCAGCTCTGCAGCATTACTGGAGTATGGGTAATAAATCAATACTGTGTGCAGGGGCTAGAGTCAGCACATAGCCTTCAGAACTCAAATGGTCCAAACTGAATTAACAATCTGTCACTCAGAAAGACCTCTATGAGCTCTAAGTACAAGCTATAGCTTTATTATGAAGCTACTGGAGCATACCCTGTACAAAAACCATGGCTTAATTTCAAGGACAGTCTCTTAAACTCCAAACTCCATTCCCCAAACTGGAATGTGTCCTGAAGCTACCAGGTAAACCACTTCCCATTTTGCTCTGCCTTTCCAAATAACTGGATTTCTTAACTATAATTTATTGGACAATATGAATTAATAGCCACATTAAAACATTGTGCATTATCAATGAACTAACACAATTGTGGCCCCACAATGAAAACAAGATGTCAAGTGGTATATGCTTGTAAGGAGAATATATTGGTGCACAGGAACAGCAGGTCTGGTTCACACCTATGGCTTACTCTATTATTATTTTTTAATTGAATTTTAAAGCCATTGTGCAACTCAGTAGTAGATTATCCAGGAAGAAAGGAGGCATGACACAGGTAATTTTTGAGCAGCTCAAGTTTTGATGCACTGACACAGGGACACTGCTAAGGACTGCTCCCCTGGAAGCCCCTGGGCTGACATAGCACAAAATGCAGGACACCCACTCCCTCTCTCTGACTGTAATAGAGGGTGTATTTCTATATTTCTGAACATAAGGAGCTCTCCAGTGTTTCTGCACATCGGGGAAGACCCTTCCCATCTCTTCCAGGAGGGCTCAGTGGCTGGAGAGCCCCGGGAAAGCAGCCCTGGGCTGGCCTGCCTTGGACAGTGCCACATTGCCTTCCTGTGGGACACTGGGGAACTGGCAGGAACGGGAATCCTCCACAGCTCCAGCTGCTTTCCTTGACATTGATACATGATATTTAGGGAGGAGGTAACATTTTCATAGATAAGCATGTTGTTGACTGTCCTTCCTTTAGCTCAGATAAGGTACTTGTTGCAGGGAGGTTACAACAGTAATTATGCTGTGCTTTCTAACATTATAAACAACTGAGCCTCTGGTGTGGCAAAAGATCCCTCTGCATCCAGCATCCCCCAGGGAAATGTATAGCCATCAGCTGAGAACGTGCAGACTGAACACCTGCATTGCCCAAAGGGGGAATTACAGTAAACTAGAGCAATGCAAGCTCTGGGGGCAGAGCAAGCTGGAAAAGCACTGCAGCATGTCCCTGTTACACACACACTGTGTGCACCCAGAGATCCAGAATGAGGAATCAGACATTTGTTAGTCATTAACAGACATTTAGAATTTGCCACGACAGGATTCTGCCTCTGTTCAAACTGTCACACAGAGCATCTGCCAAGAGGAAAAGCAAACAAGCTTTAGGGTTGTTTTGGCTTGTGTTTGAGAATATACAAAGCCTTACTCCTGCACCCAGGTTTCAGACAAGACATACCAGGCACACACTTTGATACGAGCCTTAAGAAAACAAACAAACAAACCCACAGCACGCCCCCACGCAGGAAGCAAAGCAAACAAGACAAGCATTCATCCATTCCTTTATGAGTCACAATTTAGGAGCTGAAGTTACATGGCACGGGAAAGATTTGGAAAAACAAGGCCAGAGCCAAGGAGATTAAAAAAAAAAAAAAGTTCCAGCGAACTATTTAGCGCCTCTTTAACCCAGCTGAAGTGGGATTGCCAGAAGAGGGCAGAAGAGACAGACCAATGCCCATGGCCTGGGCAAACCATCCCCTCACCAAACCAGCCTGGTGCTGGAGAGCACGCTGACTTGGGGCACGCAGTAAAAGCAAAAATAGTTATTTTGTTACAAGAAGCAGGTAGAAGGAAGTACAGAGGGAATGAGAAACACTCCCATGTTCACATTACAGCTTTTAAATAGACATTTCCATTTAAGACACATTTCTGTTGGTTTGGCTAGGAGCTACACACACACACACACACACACAGATATTCCCATCATTACACCACAAAAGGAGGGATACTGCTGATGTACCTTTTCATGATAAGGTCCCAGGACAATCCAGCCACAGAAAGTATAGCCAAGATAGATCATCCCAGCACAACAGCAAAACCGCAGCACTTTCGGCAACGATGCCTGCATAGTCAAAATGAGCACCTACAAGTCAGAGTGGAACAAAGAAGAGGGGAAAAAGCAAAAAAAATTAGAGAGAGATCTGGAAAAAAAGCATATATATATGCTTTAATTGTTAGAAATTTGATTCTCTCCTTACATTGTAGGTTTGAAAATATCCCAGGTATCGGATGACTCCAACCCAGACAAACAGAGTTGATGTTCCAAGTAAAATGCTGCAGACATCATAACTTGTGAGGTTCTGAGGGATCCAAACAGAGCAGATGGTCAAGTTACAAAGCAGTAGATATGTCATCTTGACAGCTATTCAAGTTCCAGCAGTTCAAACAAACAAAGCAGGGCAGCCTAATACTGAAAGCCTGTTGCTACATCACAAAATCAGATCAATGTGAACTTCAGTTATTTACTGAGATCATTCAAACACAACAGTGCTGCAAATGAAGGTACGCCTATGCTGATATTCTTGAAATTTTACATGAAGTGCAAAGTCTGGAAGAAAAAAAAGCCCTTAGTTTGGCTACAACACAGTTTCAAAATTAGATTGGATAACTCAAAATTTTTGTTTAAAAAGAAGGTTACTATTTGCTGTTGGGCAAAGAAGGTCTCATTCACTATTTAAAAAACATGAGCCATCATTTACATGAAAAGTGACCCTTGGGACTACAGCTCTTTCCATGCTTACATGCATTTACATCTCTGAACAGGTTCTCTGCCAGCAGATCAGAACCTGAGCATTGTTTTTACTACAACCAAATCTACTTGCACTTTACTTTAGAAGGCTGGAACTGGTTGCAGTAAGCACAAGAGAGCCATCTAGCTCAAGTTTTCCTACCCTCAATCCCCACCTCAACCTACAGCCAGTGATTCCCAAGCGCTTCCTCTGAAGGCCACTTTGGGATCTGCCTTTTGAGCCTCAGTACACATGGAGCAGCACACCACCTACTCTGTTTTTCCCAGAACACAAAGTTTTGTGAACACATGAATTGTTGACACACATCTATTAGAGATTAAAAAAAAAAAAAAAAAAAAAAAAAAACCACAAAACCAACCCCAAAATCCTCTTGCCAGCTGGACAAAACACATTGATTTCAGCAAGCCCAGGCAGGGAGGTCAAGGATGAGCAGGTCACACACTGTCTGTGCCAATGCTTGCCAGGAAAGCAAGCTGTGACAGCTGTGTGTCCAGTCCCACAAGCCATCAAGAGCCCTGTATCATTCAAGCGGAGGACTTGTGGCCTCCCAGTCCTGTATGTGCTACTTCTTACAGAACAAACAACTCAAATTGTTGGGTCTTTCTGTTAGGAACTGTCTACCCACAGGTCCCATACCAGGGATTAGGGGTCTTAGAACTGTGGAAATAAGATGTTTAAATGGCCTACATGGTCTTACTGAAAGACTTTGGGGAAGAGTGACTAAAAGTAGTTATTAGATAAACTAGGAAACGGACTGAAATAAGCAAACAGATTAAAGCGCATTACACATGGTTGTAGCAAGATTCGTATTTAGCTGAAGTATGAAATTCTTACCTTGGCTTTTATTTCCATTTTTAGGATTGACCCAATGATTGTCATGACATCACTGATAATTACCAGGACATACCACCCATTCAGGAACTCCAGGCGGTCAGCATAGCACACACGGCGCTTGTGTTTCTCCAGGAAGAAATTCACAAATCTCTGTTGACAAGCATTTAGATCTTTAGTTACAGGTCACCTTGGATGAAAAGCACGGCAATGTTCAAGTTCCACACAACCCATTTTCCTATAGTATTCACTGGAATAGTAGCTTAAAGCTCATTCTCAATGGCAAGAGAAATAAATAGGAAAAACTTAAGATGGATTTAGCCAGTGAAAATGAACTTTCCAGAGATCACTTGATTTCAAAACCCATTCCCACCCACCTAACCACAACCTGTTAACCCCTTTACCATAGGTTCTATCTACTTCTAACACAGCAGGGCACCCAACTAAAGAAGTGAAAAAGAACTCAAATGCAACTACAGGGCAAGAGTTCTCATTTCCAATAGAGCAAACAATATCACCCCTGCCCAGCACAGCCCATCTGCTTTCACTTGCTCTTTTTACTCAGGAATAAATGTGAAGTGCCTGTTCCTGAGAGCAGTTTGACAATGCCTCTGTTGAATCATGTCCTCTTGACTCTTGGTCTTGTTTCCAAGCTACAAAAAGGATATATTGAGCTACATATACAAGTATTTGTGTTTTCATATGCTACCTACCATGGACTCTTCTAACTCTCATGAGCCACATGCTTACAAAAAAAAACCCAGCCAGAGTTAGATTATGTGCTGTGCTTTACATTTTTTCTGTTAGAGCTGGCTTTGAGGTATATTCACTAAGGCATTAATTTATAACTAGACCACAATGGGAATTCTACTCTGAAGCCAGGGAAGAAAGATTTGTGGTTTGGAGGTGCAGGACACATTGCCTGTTTGCAGCACGAAGACTCAGAATCATTTTGTCTAAAATTCTGGGGGAAAGAGGGGAAAAAAGTATGCTTCTTTTGCCCATGGAGAGATACAACAAAATACTTCAAATTACAGCACCACGCAAACAGAAGTAAAATCCATTCACAGTTAGCAATTGTCCACCAAGATATCTACACATCCTTCCTAGAGATAACAGTAAGGGGGATATCTTGCAACAGATTTTTGTCACTTTAATACCCCATGTTCAAGTGGTACCCCCCACAAGACCAGCAGCAGAGAAGGCAGAGACCAAACAAGCATTAAGGCCATGGGCACTGTGCTCACCTTCTGCAGCCTCCAGGCAAGAACGATGGATCGTGTGCAGAGGATGAGAGAAGCCAAGCAACTTAATATGACAAATCCATCAAAGACTAGAATATACTGAGTGTTTTTCTGGAGAACTGTAAAGAGACAAGGCAATAAAGTAAGGTGAGTCTTTCCACATCTCTTTTAATGCAAGTAATGTGACATTTTGCAACAATTCATGCTCAAATACTCTCACCCCATAAGTAGATGGGCCCTTTGCTTCCTCACATCAATAGTCCCTATCTTTTCCATAACATACATTTTTAACTCTATGAAAGAGGCCAACACTCAATTTTAATTGTTGCAATAGCCCTTCAGCTCACCTTTATTACTGAAATATGCATGCTCCCTCAGCTGGTAATTAGACACAAAAGAAAGAACTCAGGAACAGGTAGTTGAAAGACAGCCACAAGAAATTACTGGACAGAGATGCAAGCCAAGGCACTTTGAGGTTATTCAGAATATTCTATAAATTACCACTTTAATATCTGTACAACACAGCATTATCAGAGAAGGCAAAGGGCAGGCCACTTGACACATTTATTAATCAAGATACTATATAGCACACTACAAAATATTGTTCCATCAGTCCTTTACAGCAAGTCACCACATGGGAGAAGCAGTTGCACAGTCTGTCACAGCTGCTGTTTCTTTAAGGGCCCTTTAGTGCACATTCCTGAGCTGTCAGACCAAGCCTTAACACTGGAAATACATGGCAGATGCCAGCCTTTGTTCATACACATCATTTCATCTACCAGCAGTGGCAAAAAAAAAAAGCCAACACGAAAAACAAACTTTCAGAAATAGTATGCTTCAATCAGTTAGAAGAAAACAAAATTGAAACCTGTTGGAGGCTTCAGTTGGAAATGTATCCAGTGTTAGTGGGTTAAATTGAGTCATCTCAGAGCAGCACACCAATTAAAAATCTGTGGAAGAAACATTCACCCTCCTTGCAGGTGGAGCTCACTGCCAATACACACTGGCATGGAGAGGGGATCGTGTCATCTCACAACACCTTCACAAAAGGGATTATTTCCTAGCTCTTGACTAGCAAGAGGAATAGGCAAGTTGCATTGTTTTATCAGGGGGATGAACAGGCTGGACAGACTGCTACAGACCAGGGAAAGCAAAGGGAGACCCCTAAGTGCTGTTCTGCAAACACACATGCACCACACTTACCTGAGTTAAATATGTGCCAGTCTTTGCACTCCTGAATGTCAGTGTCACTATCAAAATAGACCTTGATTTTTCCACTGTGGGCTCTACTATTGAAAGTTATCTGAAAATACAGAGCTACATCAGAAACAGGAACAGCAAGATTGCATTCCAGAAAAATTAATCCTGCTAAGTTCCTTGGACACAGCATGCTTTAATACTGTTGATCAGATAGGCTTTAAGAAAGTTGCCACCATAAATGATGGTGTAGGCATAATTTGAGTAGATGACATGTATTGCTTACAGAGCTGTATTCCAAGAGGCCAAACTTCACCCTTAGTCTTTAGGTGAAGAACAATTCCCTATCCCTCTCTCAGGTTATGAGGTTACCAGCTGGAATATGTTACAAAGCAACATTGTCCCATGGCAGCACCATTTCAGCAGCCTTTGGGAAGGAGGGGTGAGGGCCAGCACATGCTCAGCTGTGCTTCTCCTGCAGGCCAGATGTGAGGATGACACCTACACCCCAGCCTGAGCTCTCCTCACATGTGCAGGGGTGGAAGTGCCACAGCCCATTTTCACTTACAGTGTTCTGAAATGCATAGCAGTCAGGCAATTCACGAGCATGGATTGTCTGAAGAGCAATGCCTTTCAGCTTGAAGGAGATTTCAACCTGTATAAGCCTGCAGATTTGAAAAAGTGCACAAAGATATTTAAATATCACAGAGATATACACAAACTGCACAAATCAGAATCCACCATATTAATATGAAAGAACAAGTTGGAATAATTTTAAAAACCGCATCACTTTACCTGTAAAATTCAAGACTGAAAAAAGAAGAGTTCAGCTTCAGTTCTGCCTTCTCACCAGTTAGTTCCTTTGGCTTTAAAAGGATACATTCTGGAAAGACAAGAGGAAAATATGTTAGCATCAAAACTTCACATTGAAAGTGGCATTAAACTGAGATGATCAGTGTGTATAGCAAGTCCTAATCAGGCAAAACATGAATTTTGAGCAAACCTATTCAGAGGCCCAGCTAATGGGGTCAGAAGCAGGTTTGTGTACCAACTTGTGAGCAGCCAGGACTCATCTCTGAGAGGCAGTAAGGGGACCCAGCCATGGAAGGTACAGACTGCCCAGCATCCAGAATTCCCTATTTGAACCTCCTGCACAGAGGGGAACTGGTGTGTTTAAGAAAAGGAACAACAAAGCACCACCTCAGCATCAACTACAAGGATTTCAGGTGGTTGAAGAGAGCCTCCTACAATCACAGCTGTCTTTTCTAGACAGGTGCTAAAAGCCAAGAGGGAAATAGGCAAGAAGCATGGTGATGTTCCTGTGATGGCCACACAAAATCTGTTTGTTTTAAGCTTTAGAACAAGAATTCAAGTACTCCACAGCAAGACATTTTAAGTACAACAGCACTGTACCTGTTTCAGTAGAAACATCTATGCTCAGTGTATCATTGGAAGGAAGCATGGTGCCTCTCTTGTACTGCTGTTTACAGATTTTTAGACCTGATTCTTCGTGTTCGTAACCAAGTGTCCCCAGGGATATGTTCTTTAAGTTCCTGTACTAGTTTAAAAACAAAAACAGAAGTAGAAGTTCGAGAAAGTAATCTTTTTTTGCATTAGAAAGCGAACTGAAACCTCAAAGTTATATGTATCAATACAGGTTTTTAAATTAAAACTCACACCTACCTGATTAATAACATAAAAAATGCTATCATAAGCATCCTGTTGAGTATATATACTGCAGCTGTAGTCATCTTCATCAGTTCCAGAATAGCCTTTCAGGAATAGGTGTTTGAAAGCAACAGTGTTTTCCTCTTTGAATGAGACCACCAGCTGGTTACTCAAACCAAAAAAAACAAGCTGACAAGAGGAAAAAAAAAAGAAATGGATTTGAATTTTGAACAGCGGTCAAGCACCAGCATTTTTGGAAACAGCTTTAAATTACAATAAACACAAACCAGACAGGTGCCTTTTGCTGTAACTCTGGCAGGAGCAGAGCACCCTTTAACCAATGGCACAAGATTCCAAAGCCAAGGTTATCTCATGCAGGGTGACTGAAACAGACTCACTGCAGCAACCAAACAGACAGCTCCATCACTTGCAGCTTTTACACTTCATGGACAAACAACTCCAGCTGGGATTTGCAAAAACCTCTGTGGAGGATACAAATGGCACACAAGCTAACTTAACAGCATACCTGCTACCCCTGAAAGGCTCTGCTTTGCTACAGACAAATTCCTGCTCCTTTCCTAGCCCTGGCATGGCACAGGATTAGAGCAGTAAAAAGCCTCACCTGCCTGACCCAGGTGCTGCTTAAGGAGGCTGTAACAAGCAGGAACAGCAAACTGCAGAGTTACTATCGAAGACTTGTGCTCCCCTGCCATTTGGATGGTCCCATTTCCACCACTGAGAAAAACAAACAGAGCCTAGGAACTGCTTGGTTTTCCACAAGAGCTTCTTCATAGGCCCAGTAGCAGGAGGATATCCCCAAGCCTGACATCTGAGCAAAACCAAGGGCTGACAAGAAAAGTCTCAAGCAGCAGTCCAGAAAAATCTTGTGGCCTTTGAAACCCAAGCAGCAGAGCACCCCTTCTGCTCACAAAGGACAGTGGGAGACTGGGGCAGCAGACAGAAAAATTACATGTTCAGTGATACCCCCAAAAATGGAAGTCAGTAGGTTAGGACAGGTGGCAGTACTGAATCTTTCCAGAGACCTGTAAGGTTGTATTTTGTGTCATCATTCACATGCAAAGTCTACTGTCCTGTCTTTGAAGGAAGAGGAACAACCCAGCCTGTATATTTAGCTGTTCTTGCAAACTGTCAGATGTCAGTCTTGCATTTCAAAGGTTCAGAAAAAGTAATTTCTACTTATATGTGTGTCCCATTTTTCTTCCCTCCACATGCAGTCACTGTTAGAGGACTGTAACATAACCAAGGTTAGAGGACTGTAACTGCGCTGTGATACCAGTGCAGTTTACAAACACCCTCTTCTTTGCCTCCATGTAGTATCTCAAACAGTACAAGACTTTTTAAATGCATTATTTGATTACAGAAGGAAGAGGAATGTCCAGTTCCTGCAGCCCAGCCATCCCATCATCTTCAGAAACCAGAGCATCTTCACATTGAACGCGGACACCTTAATTTCCTGATTAGATATCAGGAAATATCACTTTTGAAATAGTCCAACGAAACTGTAATCTAAGAATGGAAAAAAAAGCAGTACTGTGACAACAAGCCTGAACACAGTGCTGAATTTAGTGGCAAGAGTAATTTGCTTTAAAGTATGTCAAAAATGGCAATATTTTGACATAATACTTTAAAGCAAATTCCTGCCCTAAAAAGTACTTTAAAGTAATGACTGCCCTAAAAAACTCCAGGAGGCTTTTATAATTTATGTTATTCTTCCCTCTAGAAACACCTTTCATAGTATTTTTCCTTTATGGACTGAAGTGGGAGGTTCAAGCCAGTAACAAGTACCCAGGATAGCAAAGGCCCAGAAGCACAGACCTGCCTCTCTTGCACATCATTGCTACTCTAAGAGTAAAACCAGAGGCTCACCTGTGTTGTAACCATAAGTATCTTCAAAATCTGCAAAGCCAATTTCCATGGTATCTGATGTCTTGCTCTGTATTTTTCACACGGGTTCATGAAGTAAAACTTCAAATCCTCTTTCAAAGCCGTCTCTTTTAGATCCAAGTCTGACTGAGTCATCATATTTCTGCCACAAAAAAAAAAATTAATTAATTAGAAACCAACAGACTATTTTGGCAGACAATTTCCTCATTGCAGTATCACCTCAGATCACCACATGACATAAAAGGTCCAAAATAGTTTTTTGGGTTATCTTATGGAAATGCAAAAATATTTTCCTCTCATCACATCATTGAAAAGCATTCAAACACATCTGATCATTAAAACACACCATTTAGACAAATAATTAATAGCCTTTAAATAAGAGGGTCTGTAATAGAAAGAAATGTAGACTTGCTAGTACTCTCTTTAAAATGTATTTGAAACAAAGAGGGACCACTGTTAACATGTTTGTCTGAATAACCCACATTCTAGCAGAAGAAAATGGGGTCTTAAAGATTAAACCAGAGCAGGCTTTACACACCCTTCTGTTATGAACATGCAGCTTCAAGGGCTAAATTCAAAGGCATTTATTTATTTAAATACCTGGACATGTAAAAATCAGAGGACCAAGTACAAAGGACTGTTGTTGTGTTTTAAATCACCTTAGGTTTCTCCTTTTCAACTGACTGGGACACTGAAAAAACTTTACCCATCTCCTGATCATTTTAACCCTGTTTTCCAGTGCCATAAACTTTTGGAACTTTCCTACTTCACACACAGACCAGAACACAACTTGTAAATTTTTTTTCTCTCTTTACATGTTAACAGGATCATATCTGACAGCAGCTGGTTATCAGTCCCATTTACCATTCAGAATATTGCTCCCAAAATTCTGAATTTTACAAAGGATAACATTTTGTCTGAGGCTCAAAACCAAAAGCATCGATTCCAAGTTTTCAGATACTTGGAATACTTTTTCATTTTTGCTTTTGTGTCCTCACCTGTCTGAAGTCCAGAGATATTTAAGCTCAAACTGTAGATCACAAAGCACATTTGATTTGCTAGAACCAGCTGTCCCACAAGAAGAGAATTTTCAGTTAAAGAAGCAGAGTAAGGCTGACACTGTGGGGTTTCCTCAGAAGAGGAAGTGAAAACAACAAAAAAACCCTATTTTAATATTAAAAGCTGAAGAGCTATCTTTCCTACACAGCCTTAAATCAATCTTTCATGAAGATGATGAGAGGCGGGATGATTTTGGTTGTTGAAGCAGGAAAAACATGAGAAGTTTCCAAGAAAAAGAAACTGTGGGCATCATCCCTATTTAAATTTATAGTAAAAACATACTGGACTAGCTTCAGTAAGGTCTAAGATACAAAAACTTTGAAAGATGTAAGCACACCTGACAGAAGAGGATGCGATATTTCCAGCTGTGAGCACTGATCAAGGTACAAAGATGCTTCAGTCCTGACTGACACCCAAAGACATCCCTGCTCCTGTACCAGCCTCTCCCACAGGCAGCAGTGCTTGTGTGGGCACACAGTGAACAAGAGCTAACCCAGAGTCAAACTGACAGCACCAGGTGGGAAGGAAAGAGGAAACAGAACAGGGTTAAGCCAAATCTGGCCACATTTTAAAGCATGAAGGTATGACATAAGAACCACGCCAAGACTTCAGCAAAATCCTTCCCTAATCTTCCAATAAAAGCATATCAGAAGTGACAAATCTTTAAAAATAAAACAAACAAACAAACATAGGCCAAAATCCTCACAAATCAAACAGCAAATTTTATAATAAACTTTTTTTTAAAAATATTCAAATACGTAGCATGAAAAACGTAATGCTTACTCCAAAGATGTGTCAAGACCTTACAGATATTCCAAAAACTTGATGTTGACTAATAACAGCACTTTCACCTTTACAGAACTCTCACTTGTGTGTAGGGATTATTTTCATTGATGTCTTTAGCTCCCTTTATTAATTAACTGTAGAAATTATGAGCAGGAAATTTGTCAAAGAAAGCAGCACATTTTTTTTTTTTGCTTAAGAGAGATCAAAGATTCAAGTTTGTATCACTGTTGGACTTTGTCTTCCAATTAAAAAAAGAGGCATTCTCTGGTGTAGTATTTAAGAATTCATTTTTAAACAGGTGAAACAGGTAACAGGGCAACAGGTGAAAAAGATCAACTGGTTTTGAATTAATTCATTTCTAGGCTAGATTAAAAACTACATCCAAATAGACCACATTAAATCAGCAGAACTAGAACCTTCAACCAAAGCACTGAAGAAGTTTAAAAGCTCCAAGAGATTACCACTGATTTACCATATTTAAAACAAACCATCTCATTCTACCACATGGTCATTAGCCTAATAATCTAAACTAATTGAAACAAAGTACCCAGCCCAGGACAGAGCAATGAAGCAATTAAATCCTGACACAGTAGTGTAATTAACACCACTCAATGGGTTTCCATAGCGTCTTTTGTGAAGCACTGACACATTCAAATTTTTTTTGTGAATGAAGACTAACTGTATAATGCATGCTGAGGTGCACATCCAGGGTCATGTGTCTCATAACTGGTACTGGCTCAGCTCTAGCAGCTGCACTGCTGTAACCAACACCGCACTGCTGTAGCTGGTAGGACAGTCTGAGGTTCAGCTGGATTGTAGCGAGGCATTTTAGAGCTCAACATTCCACTCAAGAAAGAGGTTTCAACAGTAAGTACTACAATTTACAGCTACCTACTCATGAAATACACGTGTACACCCAGCAGAAAAAGCACCATTGAATCAAGAGCTAAAATGCGCTTAGGAAGTGAGCGCAGTCACTTTCTTTAATGAGTAACTCACTAGAGCAGCGACACTAACAGTGTCCATCAGAGCTCCGTATCAGCAACATTTATCTGCTTGAGCTCTGTATCTTGGAGAGCTATTAACGAGAACCCTGCGGTCCTAAGGGGGCAAGAAGGAGAAAAAAAAACGGAAAAAAAGCCATCATTGAGTTCTACATGTCAGCCTGGGCAACGCCAACTTCACCTTCCCCATCTGTACTAAGCTCATCACGCTGCCAGAGGACGGCACCGCTTCGCTCTTCTCAGAAGCGGAGGGGAAAGCGCTGCCGTGCGGGACTCACACCGTCACTGCCCTTTCAGAAGCGGAGGGGAAAGCGCTGCCGTGCGGGGCTCACACCGTCACTGCCCTCTCAGAAACAGAGGGGAAAGCGCTGCCGTGCGGGGCTCACACCGTCACTGCCCTTTCAGAAGCGGAGGGGAAAGCGCTGCCGTGCGGGGCTCACACCGTCACTGCCCTCTCAGAAGCGGAGGGGAAAGCGCTCCCATGCGGGGCTCACGCCGTCACTGCCCTCTCAGAAACGGAGGGGAAAGCGCTGCCGTGCGGGGCTCCCACCGTCACTGCCCGGCTAAACCGGCCCGGCAGCCGCGGGCGGAGCGGCCGCAGCCGGGGCAGGCACGGAGCTGCGGGCAGCGTCCCAGCGGCAGCAGCACCCACTCACTCACCCACCCACCTACCCACCTGCCTCCCTACCTTGTGCTCAGCCCGAGGCACCCGCGCCCGCTGCCCCCCTGTGCCTCCCGAGCGGCTCCCGCCGTCCCCGTGCCCCGGCGCTAGCGGCGGGATGGGATGGGATAGCCCGGCCCGGCCCGGCCCCAGCCGCTGGCGAAGGAGCGCCCTGAGCCCGCTGCCCGCCGGGCGGGCTGACCCGAGGGCTCGGCACCGCGCCCAGCCCGGCCCGCTTCCCTCACCCGCTGGCGGCGGCCCGCCCGCCGGGGAGGGACTTGAGGGGGATCTCCATGGGCCGCGGGGTTCGGCCGCTGCCCGGCCGGGGCAGGACTGCGGCGGAGCAGCCCGGGCCCTGCTCCTGCCCCGCCGGCCGCGCCGCCTTTATGGGCCCGGCGGAGGAGGGAGCCAGCCCGCAGCACACGTGCCCTGCCCGGCCCCGCTGCCCCGGCCCGAGCGCGGGGCTCTCAGACACACGGTGCGACTCTCGGGGATGTCCCGTGCGGGGTTGAGAGTTGGACTGGATCATCCTTGTGGGTCCCCTGCAACTCAGCATAATCTCTGTCATAACAGGAGTTGCCTTACTGCCAAGGAGTAGTTGTAGGCGCGGTGATCCCATGCAGGGAAGACCGCAGGTGAGATTAGCTACTACAGAGTTGGTTGACTTGCAGGTCAAGAGGTATTTAGTTCCTCAGAGGATGTGGTTTAATGCAGTTACTCCAAACTAGGGCGTTCCAAACAGAATGTAGGCTCATAAGAGGCATCATTGCAGCAATGAGCTCTCTACCTGCCCACACAGTAGACATGGGCAGCGCAGGATTCTTACACAATGCTCTCAGATC
Organism: Agelaius tricolor; assembly: GCF_023055355.1. Taxonomy (NCBI): domain Eukaryota; kingdom Metazoa; phylum Chordata; class Aves; order Passeriformes; family Icteridae; genus Agelaius; species Agelaius tricolor. Next base: position 16,829,721 of record NW_027269271.1, on the reverse strand, counting down.
ATGCTGTATTTGATTGTGGTCACACTGTAAGGGAGAAGAAGGAACAAAAGCCCAGACAAACATCCATATGCAGTTTCTCAACATTAGCTGCAAGGGCATTGTGTCAGCTCATGCATGAAGGTTTTCTTAAGGCTTCTTCTGGCATTAGCTACTGCTTGAGGCAGGAGGGTGCTCCTCACAGGTGCAGCCACAGGTTTTATTTTTTACAGCAGTGTCTGTGTGTTGTCATACCTCTTGTTTCCACTCCTGTCTCCCCACCTGCCAGATAAATTATGCCTTTACACATTTTAATACTGAATAGGTATGAGCACATCTGAATTTGATTTCTTACTCTTTTGTATACACACTGTTTACCTTCTCTTGAGAATGTGCTTCAATCCAACATGGAAACTGGTACTTAGAAACAAGTAAGCCCTCCACCTCTTCCTCTCAGTATAACTTCATTTTGTTAGAAGATCTGGGCTTGCTGAAAACAAGAAGTTCTCCCTAACTGTATATGCAAAACAGTGGCATTGAAATGAGTCTTGGTAGGAGAACAGCTGCTGCCCAATACAGCACTCTGTGATTTATGTTCATGAGAAAATACTGACTATTGGACTTTCCAGAGCCCAGTGAGAATCAGAACAAAGAAAATCTCTTACCCCTCCACAGCCTCTTGGTCAGGGCTGAAAGCCCTGTTTGCCTTAGGAGGGCATATTTAAGCATGAGTTTATCAGATGCTTTATCTGCTTCCTTGCTCTCCCCAGCTGCATTTTACAGCTCTGTCTGTGCCTGCTTGATTGTATCAGCATAAAGATACCCATGTCTCCAGGACGCAGCTTTACATGTGCCACCAGGATTGCTAATGCTGACATCACTGATACTCAAGTCACAAGGGTTTTTTAGAATAAGATCATTGTCACACATCTTGGCTCTGCAAGGCCATAACCAGCACATCATATGTTGATAAGATTAAAAAGCCTCACCACACGCAGAACAGCAGCAGCCACAGATCTGGCTGAGCTGTACTTCATGTCAAAAGCAACCAGCAGGCTAGAAAACACAGCACTGACTGGCTTCTTCTCAGGTGAGCAAAATAGTCAGGCAGATGAAGATCTTTAACACCAAGGATCACATAGGTCAGAAACCTGGACAAGCAAGCACTTAAACTGCAGCAGTAGCACCAAGGTGAACAATGGAAGTTTGAGTGTCTGCTTCTTTCTTTAAAAATAATCAGAATCTAAGTATCAGAAATATAAGACAAGCAGCATTTATTTTCCCAGTCAGAACTGGACATTTTGAGCAGTTGCAAGCCTGTAACCTTTTGGGGTACTGTTCTTTCCCAGTGTAACAGCCTTCACCCATAGCCAGAAATGCACGATTGCTGCCCTGCTAAATTTATAAGCAGTCCCTTTCTTTCCCCTCACCCCATCCTATCCTTGCTTTAAACATCCTTCTCATTCTTTTAGCTAGCCCTCCTCTCTGGCCTCATAGTCTGCCCCTGCCCACTACTGTCTGAAGGCAACTTGTAATTTATCAACTCTTTCCTCCCCAAACCCACACAACTCCCAGCAATGCTAAATAAAAAGTTGTGGAATCCAGAAGAAACATAGACCTTGGTTTTCCAAGTAATTTCTGCATCTCAGTTTATTGACTTTTTAGCTGTAGCACAAGCACCTGTCATCACTTAAAGATCTACCAGGGATTTCCAGTGCTTCACTTCAGGCAATAGAAACCAATCTTCAGTGGAAGGCTTCACTACTTGTATTAGTAATGGAAAGACTCTATATACAGTGTGTTCTCCTGCTTTGTGGTCACCTCTTGTAGATTTCCATGCCTTATGCTCACGCTGCAGGCTTCTATTAACATGCTTTCTCTCTATTCTAAAACTCTGCTATTCTAAAACTCTGTAAGAATTTGATACTTTAGAGCTCTAGTCAAATTTTGTTGAAACTTGCTGCCAATTTAATAACTTAACAGTGACAAAGCACATGTTCTACCTCATTTCTAAATGAAATCAGACCATTTCTTACCTTATAATTGTATTGGCAAAGTATTCCATAGCTCTTTACAAAATATACCTGCATTTTAAGTGAATTATTAATCTTAGCTTTCTCTTAACTCTGTATGAAAAAGCCATGTAGGTCTGCCTTCTGCATTTCATTGATCTTTAAGTGCTTGCCACCCTTGCCAGAGTTCCTTACATAAATTACTGTACACAATAGTGATGTGCACATTATATTTTGTGCATTTTCAAAGATCCATAAGGAGTTAACTGTGTCAAGAGAAAACATGGTCACTTCATATTTGCTTTTTGAGGCAAGACTGCCTTGTGTCTTCTTGAAACATTTCAAAAGTCTTCAGTCTTAGGTGTTGAAAGAGAAGAACCTCAGTACACAAAACTTTCAGATACTGTGAATAATCTGTTCTGCCTACACCTTATATTAGGTTTGCCTTTGCTGAATTTGAGGAGTGTTTTTAGTGTAAGGTTAAATACTTGAATATTTTTTTCTATAGCAAATTTTGAAATGCTGTTAAACATGAGCTGGAGGCAGGTCCTCCCCAGGGTCCACAGGAACTAGCATGGCTACAGGAAATCCAAGTTCACACACTCCACTCTCCATTTCATGCCAGAAATTGCATAGCACTATTAAAAAACAAAGCCTTAAGATAAATTCTGACACACTCAATACTTAGTGCTGCTGTAAGTGTTTATTGTAGCACATTTACAATGTGTAAGCATTCAGACAGAACATGTTTGGTGTCCTCTACAGCATTATACATTGTCACAGACAGCTACAGCAATGCTGCTCACAGATGCAAATTCTCTAAAATATGCTTCCCTTTAGTTTTCTATTCTGCTCCCAGAGTGAATAGACTATAGAAAATAAGGCATCCATTAAATAGTATCACCATCAACAAAGAATATAAACAAAGTTGTCAAAACTGGGTAAGAGCTAATGTTTCATCCAGCCACTGACAGTAGCAGGTTATTAGGTTGCTAGGAAACATCCAGTTTCTAAAGTGTGGAGAGATTAGACTCAGAAACATATATCCTGTGTCTTTAAATCAGCTTAGACTTCAGGTTTACAGACTTGTATGCCAGAGGAAGATTTCAAATTTTTTTAAAAAATAGGTATTTTGAAAGTGTTTTTGTCTGATTTTCCCTTTAAAAACGTAAGATCCAAACACTGTTAAGCTGAAGACTGTAACTGGTGCTGCCCAATGCTTGATACGTGAGAACATTTCTCCACTCAGCTCATCCCTGAAACTTCAGTTCAGCCTGGCACATCCCAGCCTCTCTGAGAATAGATTGCCACTTACATCCAGTGGTACTTGTGTTTAAAGAAATATTTATTTTGTGCTTTCAGCTATATTTGAGTGGTTTGTGTATCAACACAGTGTAATGACTCCAGAAAAAAATTACATCAAATTTCATAGTATTTATTTTTACTGTGAATGCAAAAAACCAAAAAATGCGGAGGGCTCTACTGAGCTTTCATTCCTTCAGTAACAGGTCAGCCACAGACAGATAATGCCTGCAGTGCTGAGGGCTAGGTTGGTGTTCAAAGCTGAAGTTGTCTGGCACTAGTTCTACTTAGAGTTGAAGTTACTACATTTATATTCTACTTTTATAATCTAGCCAAGTCTCTGAACACAAACAAGTTTTTATGCCCTTTGCATTCTAGCATAATTTAGCTAAGGAATCAAATAGAATAAAACTACTAAAAACCATCCCCAAACCCCCTGAACTAGCAGTGAGTGTCAAATCAAAAGTCTGTAAGTTTAGCATAAACTTCTGCCATAGGCTTACACTGTTTCTTGAGAAAAGCAAATTAAGTCTTCAGAAATAAGGTTTTCCACCAGCTCCACTGTCAAGTTCTTGCAATGTGTGCTGCTTTAAAGCCTCCATGATACACTCCCACAATCCATTAAATATGTCCACTACAACCTGTACAAGAGAAGAGGAGGAAGTTGTCAGGTACATGCATCAAAATAATAGTTTCACTGTACAAGGAGCCTTAAAAATGCAACTGAACTATTAATAATTTGACATCCATTGACAAGAAACTGCTATGAACCACCAGAAAACATTCTGAATATGAGACTGCTCTCCTCGATGCCTGATCCCCACTGCACAGTCTGTTGGAAGATTAATTACATCCCCACCCTGACCCATCTTCTCCTGGCTTTCTTGTCTGGTTAAACTGAGAGGTGTGTGCAGAAAAGGAAATATTAATGTGTCCATGCCCTTCACCCAGGAGCAAGATGCCCTGCTCTGCTTCATCCCACACTTTTATCTCCAGTAAAACACTCGCTCAGAACAGGGGCTGGCTCACAGCAGGCTCTGTCATCTCCTTGCTCCAAAATATATCCCCATCTCCTCCCTCTCATAAATGTGTTCTATCACGCATACAACAACACTGCCCACCAGAAAAGCCCAATACCAAGGAGTTGCACCTTTGATCTTTTTAATCAAGAGGCAAATATTTTTCAGCTCCCCCACCAAAAGGCTCTTCAGCAAGGAAGACTCAGACTTGCTGCCAGGCAGGTTAAATATAAACCATGTATCCTGCAATCAGTATTCCTGAAGAAACACAACTTAGAATAACTGAAGCATTTTCCCTCCATAATGGAAGTTAGGCAATGTTTTCCAAGTGCTGTGGTAGTATCTTAAACTGCATGCTGTCTTAAAACCTTGACAAGCTGATTTTCTCCCCAAGTTTCAGGCCTGTTACCTGCACAAGGTGTGATTAAAAAGTGGATAAGAGGACAGTGAAGGAGTTCTCTTAGTCCTGCCTGTTGCAGTGACTACAGGAAATGTTAATGCTTACACATTACACTTATGGGGTTCCTAAGTTACTGTATATATTATCTTACTTTCTGTATAATTTTTCACATTGAGTGCTTCTTAATTTGGAAGTTCCCTCACATTTTCTAAGAAAATTGTTGGCTGTAGACATTTTGCTGAAGTTCTCTGTTCATTAGAAATAGTTTGGGATTTTTGTGTGGGTTTTTCCCACATATACAACTTCCCCCAAAATTTAAGTACTTTTCATAAACATTGTACCAGGGACATTTTTTAGCATGTTGTTTTTGTATCTACCTTAATAGATAATTTTAATATAGATACATACCATTACAACAACAGAAGAGAGATGCAGAACTTTCCTCCTCTAACCTGTATCTCCCAGAGTTTGGTGAGTCTTTGCACTGTGATATAAATTTCTGCAGTTCTGTCTCTGGAAAGCCATCTTGCTGGTAGTGCTAAAAATTGATACTTAATTAAACCTTTAAAAAGGCTAAAACCTACAATAACCCAAATTCTCCCCAGACCACTTTTGAGACATTGCTCAAATCTGAAATTAGAAGATTCGTAGGACCTAATGTGAAAATACTGCTTTTTAGTAGATATTTAGCTGCCATTGGAGAAGAAAAACAGACAGACTTTTTAAGAAAAATGAAGTAGAGAGCAATTAAAAACCCTCCTGTCATCAATTTGTACCCTTAAAGTAGTAATTATATTTATTCTTTAAATTGGCATGCACTGCAAGTTAAAAGATTGAGGGAGATGACAGTTTTGATAGCACCAGTCTTGCTCTGTTATTCCAAATGAAGAGTCTGTGCTTACCTTGACTGTTTCATATGTATCTGTAATGAGTGCAATGAAGAGACTCAGCACCATATAGATGAACAGACTGATGAAGGAGTAGAGGTAGATCCTACTGAATAACCAAACCAAGTAACTTTTCTGCTGCATTTGTGCAAAGGTGGCGAACATGTCATCTCCATTGATCAATGAAAAAAGGCATTCAGAAACCATGTTCAGAGTGCGAAACTAGAGGAGGGAAGACAAGGACATGTCACTGCTTTATTTGGGCACAAAGACTGTACATAACATGAGGAACATACACTGAGATGACTGGCTGCCTCAGATCTCTTCCTACACCCAGGGGACGACAAGGTGCAAACAGTAAAACATCTGAGGAACAAACAGTTTGGCACCTCCTGTATGCATGCACATTCAATTCAGATAAGCAAATTTCTCTCATAAGAGGGATAAGCATAATGTCTCCAAAGTTTTAGTCTGATACTCGTGTTCTGCAAAATGGAAATTATTTCTTAAAATATCAGCATGTGATTGGGAGTCACGGCAGCTTCCACTTCTGACTTGAAGCTTTCATAACTTGAGGAAAGTCTGATTGAGTCATGGAAGTCAGACTCCTCAAACAGAGCAGCATCATGTTGAAGATGCACTATTTTTACATTAAGGGAAGCCTTGACATGGAGAACTAGAAAACAGCAGTATCATCTCTCATTCTGTTATTCAAGCTATCTTTTCTCATCGTCAGAACATTACCTTCACATGGTATGGTCCCAGCACAATCCATCCACAGAAGCAATAGCCCAGGTAGATCATAGCAGCACAACAGCAGAACCTCATTACATTGGGTAATGCTGCTCGCAGTGTTAGGATGAGAAGCTGCACAAAGCAATGCAAACAGTTAGAATTCAACCAGAAACTTCTACCAGTCCTCTTATAGCAACAAACAGAATAAATACCAACAATATGAAGATCCCAGGAGATCCTTACATTATACTTCTGAAAGAAACCTAGGTAGCGAATGACTCCAAGCCACACAAGCATGGTAGATATTCCTAAGAGTATGCTGCAGACATCATAACTTGTCAGACTCTGAAAAAAAGCAAGAGAAGAAGCAAAAAAAAAAAGGAAAAATTAATTATTGTAACAACTGACAGATTCTAAATAATGACTCTCATTATTACAAAGATTTGTTTAGAAACATTTTTCCTTTGGCAAACTCTCTCCAATTAGAAATTAGTTTGAGGCAATATACATTAAAGAGAGGTCCTATGAAAGAGCAGGGGCACTTTGAAGTGCAACTCATTTAATGAGTTGCTCATGCCTTTACACATGGCTGTTTGTAAAACAGATTCTAACAAGATGAGCTTTATTTGCAAGGCCAAGAGTGCAGGTGTGCTGCAGAAGCAGAGACACCTCCTCTGTACCCAGCTCACCAAGATCTGCAGTGACACTGCAAACATTTTTATGCTGCTTCCAGACTTGCAGCAACTGCTTCTAGAACCTGCATTGACAGATTCCTCAGAGCATCTTAGGAATCTCTGCACTACAACCCAATGGACAGCATGAACATGACAAAGAACAAACAAAGTTCTTCCACTAGTTAGGAAAAGCTCTTTGTAAAAATTAGCATGACTTGTCAGCATTGCTCAGATAAATACTCAGGAGGATCTTGTTATATAGTTGGGAACTATGAGCTGTACAAAGCTGTGAAGGAGAAGACTAATTAGCTTCTAATGAATTCTATCTGAATTCTATTTTGCTGGTTTTTCCACCTATAGATACTGGCCTGTTTTCATCCAAATTAGCATGCACTCTGTTCCTGAACTGCAGCTCTACTCTGACATGGATCGTGACAGCTTATTTGAAAAGAAGTTTTCATTCATTTCTGTTTCTATTCTCCTAAGAATAAAACAAAAATAATAGATATTGGCAATGGATATTGGCTAATCTTTCCTATCAGCATAATTCATTTAGAACTTAACAAGAAACAAATTTAGGCTACTTTAATGTGAACTTGTGATTCAACCACTTTCATACAGTAACATGGAACAGGATCTTGTCATTATGGTCCACAAAGCTTGCAAAAATGGACCAAAATGTACCTGTAGAGAGGAGTTTTAGTAAAATACTCTTGCATATATAAATAGATGTATGCATAATATAAGATACAGGAATCCCAAATGCAAGGTCTTATTCCAATCTTGTTCTCTTTTTTGCTTTTCCCAAAGCAGGATGGAGCTATCTCTTGACTTGGCCAGCTTCCTCACAGCTTCTTTCTACTCTCAGTGAGTTTATACGTCCTATGGGGAGAAGGGCAATTTGTACAGGGTGTTTGTGATAGTCAAGCTGTCAGCAGATGGATTTCAGACCCATCCTCTCATCATGAGTGTCCAAAGTTCACTATGTTGCAATGTCACACTTCAAAGTCTGCTACAGACTTTGTGAAGACCGGTATTATCTGAATATCAGAGTGCTTCAGGATAACATATTATAATACTTTTTCTTTCCTAATTCTGTAAAAAATAATGTTTTACAAGTTTTGAATTTTGTCCATATCAAGTCTATTTTAGAAAGTGAAAGCCCAGACCCTACTGTGGCTGACTGTTATATACATGCTGGAAAACAGAAGCTGGGAAAGCAGCAAAGTGATATTTAAGGAGAGAGGCTCTGTTAAACACTTGTAAACAGAGTTCCAAAAATTAAATCCTAAATTTGAAGAAATTCATCAAATGAGCAAATATAAGTGAGGAAGGGAGGAAGTCAACGGTGAAACTTTCAGAGATGAATTACATTTTATTCCTCAGAGTCACAGGGAGCAAAGATAATTCAGCACTATAATATGGAGTGATATTTGGAGTTTTTAAATCTTGCTAGTAGAAACAACATGCATGAGTTGCAATTCTGGAGAAGATAGAGTTTTAAAATGTCATGCCACTCAGAAGCAAGTACAGCCAGCCTAAAGTCCTCTGAGAGATTTAAACCTAGGCTGGACAGAAACAGTTTTCCTACCTTAGCTTGTATCTCCATCTTTAGAGTTGATCCAACAATAGTTAGGACATCACTAACTATAATCAGGATGTACCATCCATTGACAAATTCCATTTGATCACTGAAAGATACTTCTTTCTTGTAATAATACAGGAAAAAGCTTACAAATTCCTATGGGAAAGGAGGAAAGAAAACAGTTAATCAGGCTTACACAAGACAAGGCTTTCCAAAGAAGGAGCTGTACCCACCCTTTGGAGCCAGATTCCTTTAATCACTGATCGTGTGCAAAGGATCAATGAAGTCAGACAAGTCAATATGACAAAAGCATCGAAGATCATCATGTAATGAGTGTTCTTCTGTACTGCAAGAACAAAAATGTGCATGTTTATAGTGCCTTTATTCTTGTTGATTGACGTAAAAATCAAGTTTTGATGTTAACTATATTTATACAACCAAATTAAGAAAAATTATAATAGTTTTTCCAACAAAAGTACATCTGACATATTTTATGAGAGACACAAGTGCATCTGCACTACAGATACCCCTTCAATAAATTTAGGAGGGTGGATACCACATCAAAAATATACCAAAGTGTGAGTGCTTCTTACATCCCTGCAGGATTATGGGTGAGAGTTAATAATTTTACAGGGACTGGAATGGCCTTTGGAGTCATAGAGTGGTTCAGAAATATTTTTTTTAAATCCTAGGAATATTATTATATGTATCTTCTCTCTCACATCAGTATTTGAGAATCAATTTTTCTGTCCTAGGGCAGTGCAGATAACTTGTACTATAGAGTTAGACACAAGTTCTCCATCTCTTACATTACTAAAATTTACAATCTTGATCGTCTAATGTTAAACATTGCATCAAATCTTTTTGTTTGTTTGTTTTTATACCTACCATACAGCTGAAAAGAGGTGGGACAGCAGAAAGATTTGATTTTTAATGCTAAAAGATTTCAGGAGGTCAGCGAGGAGCTCCGGGAGCGGCTCCGTGTTTGCGGCACCAGCGCGGGGCCCGGCAGCGCCGCCCGCTGGGCACTGCTGTCACTGCTGGCAGCCGCCAGCCCGGCACCGGGGCTTGTGACTACCAAAGAGATTATTTTTGCTAATGAAAAAAGATGATGTTTTAACCAGGCCAAATATCTGCCAACAAAGGTGGCTCATTCTTGTGAGTGACTGCATAAGAAATTTAACTATCCTGTGTACCTCAGTTATAGCCAAATACACAACAAATGGCATTTAAGCAACCATAAGAAGTGTTTCTAGCCATTCCACTCCAGCAAGATTTACCAACAATGCTTCCTTATCTTTCCTGGTACTAAGTCCTGAAATAAGAGTAAATCAGCTTCAACTTTCCACCACTATCATGTGTCCTGTTGCCTGGTGCTAGAACATTTCACAAGTCTGCCTTAAGAAATGAGCAGTGTGTTCAGTAGTGAAAGAGAGAAGGATGCACAGTGAGGCACTGACAAAGTTTGGTTTGACATTATCAGTGGTGCAAGCCTTGAGAACTGCTGCAGAAAGTAATGGTGTGACTGGATTCCCAGGTTTTCAGATCAGGAGTTGAAGAACAACAAATTCTTAGAAAATCAGATATAGACTGCACATTCTAGAGATTGTATGTCAATGGTGTCTCACATTTCCATAAAGAAAAAGTTTAACAAACATTGTGCTAATGGACAAAATTTCAGCATGAAAATTTGAACACATTTATGTCACTTACTTGATCCAGAAACATGCCAGTCTTTACATTCCCTGATTGCTATGTCATTGTCTAGACTTATTTTAATTCTTCCACTGTGTGCTTTATTATCAAACACAATCTGTATTAAAAACAATAAATAAAGAAAAGATGCATGTCTTTATAAAGTTAAACAATTACATATGTAGCCCACTGTATTGCTAAGCCTGCATAATGATGCAGAATAATTCTCCTAGGGGAGAAGTGACAAAACATTTCTAAGCTTAAACTAATTCAAGTATCTTCCAATAAGTGGTGTCAAAATGGAAGACAAATCTCCTGAACCATGTATTTGCCACAAATTGTTTGATCAACTAGTTACTAGGTGATTTTTTTTTAACTGCATTCTCATTCCTCTGTGATCTGAAAACAATCTTTCCCAGAAGCATCTCTAAAGAGAAGAGATTTACACTTCCATTATACTTCAGTTGGATTAGAGCACAGGTGGCTGTAAGCCAAGCAAATACTTCAGGACCACATCAGGAGCACTCAAAGCTTAACCTCCCACAGTGACAACTGCTGATTATTTACAGGGCACACTAAGCCATAACAGAATAATCCAGGCACCACTGATCCAGTGGTACTCAACACTCTTCAGAAAATGCCTGTGCTGACTATGTGCAGTAAACCAGCGAGTAATTTTCTGGTTTTGAACAGAAGGACACGTGGCAGGCTTCCACATACCCGCAGAGTGAAATCGTAGCAGTCGGGGAGCTCGTGGTGACGAACGGTCTGGAGGTTGATTGCCTTCAGATTGAACATGAGCTGCACTGCCACCAGCCTGCAACAGAGCTTCAGCTTAGCCCTGCACGGGGACAATGCACCAAAACCCCAGCACAGGAGGTGCTCTTTCCTCCTCCTCACCTGGGGAAATCCAGAGTGAAATTCAAATTGTGCTTTCCCATCGTGGTGTTGTCTAGTGAAGTCGTTGGCTCAATGTACAAGCAGTCTGGAATGGATAAGGACTTACAACAATATCTCATGGATTATCAGGCTCTTTAACTGTAATCTGCCTGTCCCACTCCCGAGGCTGTTATGAGCTGTTGGCTACACCAGACAAGATAGCACACTTGAGTGAGGAGTCATCTGAGAAGCCAACTGACAAATACACTGGCTTCCTTCAACACCAGACAAGTTACTCATCATGAATTCACAGGGATCACTCCTGAAAATTAGCCCCAAACACTTGAATTAGATGGTCACCAGCGCTAAAGGCCAATTACTTCTTTGTGGCATTAGACATTGGAGGTGAGGGTTAGTTAAACAGAACTTTTCTTACCAGTTTTGGCTGCTAGTAAGTTCAATACAGATTACGTGATAAGACTATACCATACTGTAAAGTTTTTAAAAGAATTTAACAAAAATGTAGGTCCCATCCTCCCAAAGAACTGATAAAATAGATCAGGTTCATCACCAGTCACGATCTCTGGGTCTATATCAAAGGTGTCGTTTCCAGGACAGATGATTCCTCGCTTGTAGAACTGCTGACAAACAGCCAGGGGGGTCTCTTCTGCTCCCCTCTTCTCATAAGCATGATTTCCAACAGAGATGTTGGGCAGCTGGAGGTACTAAAGTCCAAAACAAACAAACCAATTTAAATAGCAACAAAACTGTTAGTCTCTGAGAAAAAAACCAAAACAAAGCAAAACAAAACAATGAAACAAAGCAAAGCAGAAGTGTTTGGATTGGTTATAACCCATCTCTTTTATTTAAAACATCATTTAAAGAACTGTGAAACCTAAACCACACAACAGCTGAGTCCTCAAATATCTTAAGGTATTTGACAAAAACACTAAGTACAGGATTTGCATCTAAATACCTTTTTGCTTATTAAGTTTTTCTCCTTACAATCTTTACTAGAAAGCCTAATTTGTTACTTGCAAAGGATTCTGGCTAAAATCCAAGGAGTGCTTTTAGTGTAGAACCAGTACACTGATTATCTTTAAGGATGTTGCCATACTATAGTGCTCTAGCAATGACAGAAAACCTAATTGAGTTGATGTTTTTGAAACAGAAGTTCAATTCAAAAAGGGGTACCCATGCAAAGATCACACATATTGTACATATTGCAGCAACAATTCCTACCTGGTTTATTGCAAAGAATATCTGGTCATAGACATCTGTTTGTGTGTATACAGCATAGGTATCATCCATTCTGTCCATATATCCTTTCAAGAACAGATGCTTGAATGCAACAGTGTTCTCTTCTTTGAAGGCAACCACCATTTGGTTGCTCAGTCCAAAAACCACCAGCTGAAAAAGACATATATTTCCTGTTCAAAGACAGAGTTGGCTTCTGCATTAACATATGAACCTGTTCTATGAACAGCCAGCCTTTTGCCTCACTGGTAGGCACAGCAATTACATGCAGGCTGCTCCACTCCACAGCTGCTGAAATGAAAGTTTGACTTTAAGGAAACAGTGGGTTTCACAATGTGTCTTTAACATGTTTACAGCATCTTGGCCAAGGACTTGAATTTTTACAAAGAAAACGATACCATCTCAGGTTTGAGCTCCCTATATACTGTTACACATGCTTTTTAGTTCAGCCTGGCTCAATTGACTTGCACTGGGGGAATATCATTGTTCCTCAGCCAAAAAGGCAGGACCAGACCTAACAAAACCCCACTTTGAAGTCCTTATTCCAGTCCACAAAAGGGAAATTGAGGACAACTCAGGAAAACAAACATCTCTCAATCAAGTTTCAGTGAAAAGCGCTTTGAGAATAACTCACCAAAGCTGTGCTTGTAACAGGGTAACACCTGAAGCTGGTTAAAAATATATATTGCAACCGTTCATGAAAAGTGAGCACAAAACTGTTAGCTACTATCCAGACTGGAAAAAGTTTCTAGAAGTACATGATGTATTGTTTCTGGGAGCTCACAATTGCTTGACTGTTGTTTCAAATCTGGTGTCAGGTGTATTGTGAAGAAACTCATCAGAGATAAGTCTGAATCAGTAGTCTGCAGATTTATGGCCGTGGTGCAAACTGGATATGCAGGTTTTGATAAGGGTAACTCAGTTACAGAGATACTGAAATGCTCTGTAGGCAAGCTCAGCCCACAGGCATACACCAGCAAACCAACACTGCACAGACTGAATTACCACAAGGCAGATTTTCTCTGAAAATATGAAATCAGCACTAGTTCCTTTCTTACTGGATTCTTCCATCATCAAATTTTACTTTTAGTTGCAAAATGGAAGAGATGACAATCAGAGAACGATGACACATTTTAAAATGAAACAGTAAGGGACACAAACATGCTGCCAGATGCACAGCAGGAGAACTTTTCTGCAGTTTGTGCCATTATTCATGCAAATGGAAAGAAAACATTTTTTTCTATACGTGTATTGCCATAGCACTGGCATAACCATAAAGGGAAATTATGTGGACAACTCTGAAGGATCATCTGAGGACTTAGAAAGGTTTTGTGAAAACTTTCTTCTGCCTTAACCACAGAACTTTGAGAAAAACAATTGTGTTTTGAGCAGTAGATAAATGTGTTATATGAAATCTGTGGTGCAAGACCTGGTGAGAGGAAGAATTTCTGAGGTTTTTTTCAATGCAAGAGTTTGTATGCCATATGCAAGTTACAAGCAAACCAAAAAAAGAAAAAAGTCACCAATTTCAGTTCTTATCACTGTGATATTGAAACAGAAACAACTTCTCCTTCCCTCAAACACAACAGTGAAGTGGGTATTGGGGTAACAGATGCATAGGGATGCCATCCTTTGTGCAGGGAAATGGCAAAGGAAAAAAAGTAAAGTAAAAGGTCAAGTTGAGCCCTTAAACATAGCTCCTTTCATCTGTACTGGAAGGCTATTTTTTTCAGTCCATAGTTTCATGAGAAAATTAGGCCACCTGAGATCTTAGCCACATATATGCAAATAAGATAATTTTGCAATCTATCCTTTTCCTTTCTCTGCACCACACCATGAATTGCATGTCACCTGCATTCATCTGACTTCCCATAAACTGAGTCCCTGCTTCAATAGGTACTCACCTGAACTGTAACCATTACTATTTTGAGTAACTGAATGCCAAGTTTCCAAGGCTTTCTGCCCCGGGCCCAAAATTTCTCACACGGGTTCATGAAGAAAAATTTTAACTTCCTTCTAAGCTGGTCTTCCAAAAGTGCCTCCTGTGATACTGATGAGTGTCGTTTGTAGCTGCAAAGGTTTTCATCGTCATGTGCACTGCAGCTGCTCACAGTCACTTCAGGATTCTCCATTTCTGAAAAGAAAAGTAGCCCTTGTCCGTTGAAAAACCTGCAATCATCAATAGAGTAGCAGCAGATCAGTCTGCACTATCAACCTGGACTCCAGAGGTGTTTATCTTCTGTGAAAGGCACTTACACTTCACACTGAATTTCAGACCTTTCACATATTATTGCACACGCTCTGCAGAACTCCAAGAAAAACATGGCCAAGTTCTTAAATTTACAGCTAGGCTGCCAGGACACTTATTTAGTAGTGGAATTTCTGTCCATTTGGACTTACAGGATCACTTCCTGAAAACTTCTTCCTCTCTCACTTGACAACACAGCATATGTGCAAGATATCCTGACTCAAGAGGAGCACCAAAAGCCTCTCATGACCATTTACTCTTCTGGAAAAATTATCTACTGCTGTAGCTAGTATTTTCCCCCACACCTACAAGCCTATGTCCAGTCCCTGGAAGAAATGGAATTTTCAAGAGAGGCAGCGGTTTTCTTATACATTACTATTAGCATGGTTTACTCTGGGTAATGGAGCATGACAAATTGCAATTCAGATAAATCACCTGAGAGCATTAACTTGTCATTTGGCAGGATTATGTCTTTTTCTTTTGCCATAAAAGACCCAAGGCAAACCACCAGTGATAATGAACCAAACAAAAAGAACAAGAGGTAATTGAATCATGATTAGCCAGAGGCTCACATTTGAGTTCAGTATGATTAGATGAGAAGATTAGATGAGAACCTTATAAACATGTTTAGAGATATTATTCTACATAGTATTCAGCATGTTTACATTTTGGTCTGTTACTAAATTCAATATTTTATAAATGCTTTATAAAGACTCACAAGCATTTTATAAATGCTTTATAAAATACTTAAGAACTAGCCAGGAATATTTTTTTCAGATGACATTAAGAGCAGAGAAGACAGCCTTGGCTGTGAATAAATGTGTTCCTTATTAGACAGTTTATTTTTGATTCCCATAAGAACACTTTTGTATGTAACTCAAACAAAAAATCATCATCAAGATTGGTCAAAGACATTTTTACAAATGCCCAGTCACATCCAGTCTCCTCCAGCAGCCCCTGCACACAGAATAACAACAGTCTGTTTCAGACATGATTCGAGACCTTCAATTTCCCCAGCTGTCAGGAACACAAGAAAAGTTTGGAGTCAGCAGTGCAACGCTAAGAACAGGCCCATACAGAGGCCAAAAAAGTTCAGCTTCTGTTTTATCAGACTTCCATTGTCCTGCAGGATAGAGTACAGTCTGCTGTGCTTTCCACTCACCTTACTGACAGCTGATCCAGCATTTCTTTTAAAATTAAGCCCTACTCTGCCCCTGCAACAGTCCTGTCAATATCAGTGCTAGAAAAAAAAAACCAAAAAAAACCCCAAAAAAAAACACCAAAAAACCAAACACTAACAAACCCAAAGGCATTTCTGGTCCCCACGGTGGGCTCGAGGCGCCGTTCCCACAGGGCAGCCCCGTGCTCCCCCCACAGCCCGGCCCGGGGCGGTCACGGCGGGGGCGGTCACTGCGGGCCGGGCCGGGCCCTTCCCCCAGCCGCTCTCCCCTTGCCAGCGGCTGCCGGCGGCTCCCAGCCCCGCGGGCTGCCGCAGCCTTGCGGATGGCACCGGGGCCGGGGCGGGAGCCGTCCCCATCCCCATCCGCGCCGGCATCGCCGCCCCCGGCCAGGCCGGAGCGCGGCAGCCGCTGCCCCTCAGGGCTGGGCGCCCCTTCACCGCGGCACCCAAAGGCGAAGCCTGGGCCAGGGCGCACCCCCGCCGCTCTCCCCGCTGCTAAAGGCTCCCGCGCACCTGCACCGGCGCCGCTCCTGCCGCTCCCCGGCCTCCGGGGGCCGCCGCCGCCGCGGGGGCGGCCGGGGGAGCGCCGTGCCCGCAGCCGCCCCCGCTCCCGCTGCCGCTGCCCCTCGGCTCCGCTTGGCTGGGCGGGAGAGCCGCGGCCTCCGCCAGCCCGGCCGGACCCCGGGCTGTGCCGTGCCGGGCTAGGCTCGGCTGTGCCGGGCCGGGCCGGGCCGCGCCGCGCACACCGGCACCGGCGGCCTCTGACACCTTGCGCCGCACATCTCCCTCCTGCCGCACGTGACGGGCGGTTCTCCACACTGTAATACACTCCCCATAGGATGGGAATGCCGGCTCCAGATTTACTGACCTAGGCTTCTCCACAAGGGGAAGTAATGTTGTCATAAATAGCTGCGTTGCACCCGTCATAAAAAAAAAAAAACCAAACAAATTAAAAAAGCTCCCAAAATCGCTGTAGTTATGAAGGGCAGCTAGTGGTACAGTGGACATGCTGAAGTCATTCCACTCATTACACAATTAAGCTATTAAAGTTATTAACTGAACTTCAAAGAGAATGGACTCCTGCCTCGGGTCTGTGCCAGTCCCACTGCACTGCGGAAATGATCCCTTTGGCATTGATGCCTGACAAGAGGATAAACCTCGGGTTATAACTGTGCACAGTCTTCAGCTGCCTAATTTGTGCCACTGGTATAAAAGGAGAAGATAAAATAAAGCCAAGACCAAAACAAGGTGAGTAGCAGGCATTTTGAGAAAGGGAACTTCCTGGCTGTACAGGTTGACAAGGAAGACAGAAGGGACCCTCCTGCTTACCATAAGAAGGGGTGAATGGACTTCGGAGAGGCACCAAGGACCAGCACCAGGTGCTCCGCACAGGGCGGAAGATACTCCGGGGCTCCTTGTGTTTTACATTGCAGCAAGGCAAACTAAATTACTTTTATGCGTCCAAAATACAAAATATATAGATTACAAATCGTCATATTAACAAACCACATCGAATCGCCTCAGTCCCAGCGGCAGACGGCCTCAGCACTGCCCGGCAAACACCGAGGCGCCGCCTGGACTGGGGTGCGCGGCTGGCCTGGCTGCAAGGGGACTGCCGCTGCCTGCCGCCTACAGACCCCATCGTGCCCCACGGCATGCTGGGACAAGTAGTTCTTGCCTGGCGCGTCCCTTCAAGCTGCCGCCGCGGGGGCAGGCTTGCAGAGCAGGGCGCTGATTGCCTGTCCCAGCCGTCAATCACGGCCGACCGTCGCCATGACAACGGCGCGCTGCCGGGGACGCGCCGGGCCGGGTTCAGGGTTCCCGCGCAGGTAGGGGACAAAGGGCACGGAGGGGACCCGGCCGCGCTGTGGCAGCGCTGAAAGGTGCCCGACCCCCGAGCACCGGGCAGCAGCCGGCAGGGCACAGCCGCTGGTGCGGAACCCGCCACTGCCCCGTGCGGCCCAGCCGCCCCTTCCCGGGGCACGGCCAGCGGGCCCCAGGCGGTGCCTTCCCCGCTGCCTGAGTGGAGCGGGGGCGGCGAGCGCTGCCCGGCCCCGCACAGGCCCCGGGCTGCTGCAAACCCCGCAAACCCGCACCCCAGCCCCGCTCTCACACGGGATCTTGTACAGCCACCCAGTTCACAGTTCATAGTTGAGATGGTTATTTTCCTTACCTCTGCGTAAAGAAGTCTTATCTAATGTAATTCTTTACAATATAGCATTTCTGTTTCAAAAGTCCTGACAGCGCAACATATGTTACTGTTTGGTTCTTGGCAGGACCATGTTATGACAACTTCTATGCTATACTTAGTAACTCTTTAAGTACCAACCAAATTGTTACAATATTTTAATGACCTAAACCAGCTGTACTGCCTCATACCAGAAGATCTGTCCGGGTAAGATAATAGTAAAGTCATATTTCCACATTTTGCTCCCCTTTTTTTTTTTTTTTTTTCTGGTTTTGTGGTTCAATTTCTACAGCCAGATATATTGCCATTATTTTTAGTAGCCCTCAATTTTTCATGTGTCAGTTTGCCCTGTTACATTGTGAAATTGTGGGCTTCTGGCAGCGTTCCTGTCTAAAGGCAGTATATTTTCAAATTCACACACTTATTGTGCAATGAAACACTTCTGCAGTCCTGTTGTTTGTTCCCAGTTGTTTGTTCCACGTCCGTAAGCTCATGTGATGGCAGCTCGATCTCGTGTTCGGACCATGAATCAGCATCTCCTGGTCACTTTCTCTGTGTCTCTTGTGATTTCGCTGACTTCGATCATACCATTTTCAGGCTAAAAATAATCCTTGTTTATTCCCAGTACAAAATATTATCTATGTATTCAGTCATCCTTGTTATACCTTTTTCAATTTTAATCTATTTCTCTTTGAGTAAAAGAAAGGAGACAATCAGAACACAGTATTAGCCAACATTCTAATGAAGTTTTCCATTTTGTTCTCTTACGGCTTTCTTATTAATTCTTAACCTAATTTTACACATATTGTACTTACCATCCCAGGTACTGTAACTACACCTACTGGTTACTATCAAATAACAAAATCAACATCAGGTTCAAGTAAGCCTGATTTAATGAAAAGTTGTAAGTGTGAAACTCATTACATTCAAATTGAATTACTTATATGCTGAAATGATTTGGCAGTTGCCAAAACTTCAGCTTTACTCCCTGCAACTTACACAGTGAAGCTGTGTAAGTTCAAATATGCACAAGATTATTAATAATTTTTAATAATTTTGTATTATTTCCTCTTTGTCAAGAGCAAAATAGAACAAATTTAATTAAAGGCACCATTGCATGTGAATTTCTGGAGAGACAAAGTAATTTTCAAAATGGTATTTTTAACAAGTTCCTAAATGTTTGCCAACAGAAATGTGGTTTTTAGCTTGCTAGTGATACAACAAAATAAGCAATTAGCACAGGGTTTTGATCCTTTCCTTGTAGTGCTTTTGTAAAATGGACATGCATCCAATTCTTCTGTCATTCCAAATTATAGCAAATTACAGTCCTGAAATAGTAATGCACACAAACTTGACCTTAAATCATTCAATTAGGCAACTAATGAATCATTCTGTGTCCTAAAATCAGGCAGCATCTTTTGCAGAACTGATAGCTAATCAGTTTTTGCCTTTTGCAGAACCTAGCAACTTCACGGATTTGTTTTTAGCTGTAAATGTTTCAGTAC
The DNA here is from genome assembly GCF_023055355.1 of Agelaius tricolor. Classification (NCBI taxonomy): domain Eukaryota; kingdom Metazoa; phylum Chordata; class Aves; order Passeriformes; family Icteridae; genus Agelaius; species Agelaius tricolor. Next base: position 16,810,179 of record NW_027269271.1, on the reverse strand, counting down.
ATTAAATTATTAGGAGAACACTCTGATCTTAGTTTTTCCTCTTAGGCCTAATGTTCAAAATATTAGAGCCACCTGTAAACAAACTAGGCTATTAAATGTCAAGCAAAGTTGTCAAATATTTACCCAGACTTTAGCAATTACATAATGTAACATTGTGTTCCACTGAAAAACTGCTGAAAAACTGGACTGAACATAATTAATGAAACATAAATATTACTTACTTTCTAAAAATAAAATACATGGCAATGTTTATGACAATTAATTTTCAAAAGATATAATTTTATATAGATTTTGCACTCTTAAAATTTACAAATTATGTTAATTTACATGTTGTTTCCAACCTCTTCTCAATCATGGAATCATGAACTTTTATAAGCATAATGGAAAGGCATAATACATTTGTGTGTGCCTTGACCAGTCCTTTTTAAATAAGCAGTATAGAAATACCCATAAGAGAATAGGAACTAACCATAGATTAAAAAATTAATTGTTTTGGTCACATTTTCAGACAGTCCACTAATATAGAATGATTTTTTTCATGGCTTTCTTGATAGCATTTATTATCTTGTATAAAAACTTAGGGGGAAAAAAACAAACCCCCAAACTAAGAGGTAGCTACTGAAAATATTAGCTTTTAACTTACACATTGGGACTTTTGTTCTATTACACTTTTTTGGAAGAGGTGAGGTACAAAAGGTTTCTCCTCAATACATAATTGAAAGTTTAGTGTGTGTGTTTCCTGAAGGGAGCACCTGGAGGTTACCATATTCCTGTGTAAAAACCAACTTTGCATCTAGGCTTTGTGAGTGGCTGTGGGCCTGGTTATGCTTCCAGAGAAGTTTCTGGAAGCTCTGCCTTTGCTTTTTCTGCAGGCCTTCCCTGTTTCCTGAGCACTGACACTCAATGGGCCACAGGAGGAAGGAGGGGCAGGGTGATAGAGTACTGGGGATGTTGTAGAGGAGGATAAGCAGTCTGCAATTTTCTATCTCCTTTCTGGCTGGGAGGCCCTGAGCATCCCGGAGGGAAGCACCAGCAGTGCCACTGCCTGCTCTGCTCATCTGCAGCCCTTAAACAGGGCACTTCTGTATTAATAAATGCAAATACATGCACCAGGCACTGACACCAGCTTCACCAGCTACCTCTGTACCTCGTCCTTTCAGTGAAGGAGGGGGAACTGAGTACTGGGACACCATTTTCAAGGGTTTTAACTGTTTTTATAGATAAAAGATGCTTGAAATCCTTTGAAAGGAAAGAGATGTTTTTATTTGTGAGTTATTTTACTAAACACCGAATGTGACTTATGTTGGCCTTCTCAGTGTTTCCTCCATCCATGTGACCTAGAGATTAGGATACTCAGAGGAACTCACTCAAAATTTCCAAACTATGTTTGTTGCAGTGCATAATTATGAAATGGTGAATTAAGACATTGTGACTGGAATATATATGAGATGGTTTATATTGTCCTTCAACTAATTTCTACAACAGCTGCCCTCACCTCCTGGTGGGCATCCTGGAGTGCTGTCTCTCTTATACAGAAGTATAAATGTTGGTTTCAAATTAGAATAGTCACAGAACCATTTACAAAATGGGTCACAATTTTTATACATAAAGTATGCAAGAAGATAGATAAGAAATGGCTTCATACAGCTTTCCTTTTCAAATAAGGAAAAATTAGTCTCTTTTGACCATCTGAGTTGATATGAACTCTCAGTGAGGTGGGCCTGAGTGTTTCAGAACTATAAGGCAAGCATATTGTATAGGCTCCTTTGAAAGATTATACATATCTATGAAAATATATTAAAAATACATATATATATATATGAAAATATATTGGCTTACACAGAACTATGTTAACAGTGTTTCTACTCCCGTATTTGACAAAAATACTGTGAGAATGAGGGCAGAAAAAATTTTCAACTTTCTCTTTAGATTCATTATATATAATTTTTGCGGGGGCAGGGGTTAAAAACATCATTCCACTCATAGCAAAAGTTTCAGAATTCTGAAACATTAATTTTCTTTGCATTGGTATCATAATTGCTTTTTGGAAGAAGCAGAAGATTAAATTACTACTGTTCTTCAAACAAATTAATGAAGGGAACTGCATTTGCCATAATCAAGAGAGATTAAACAAGAGAGAAATACACTAACATGCCATGGATGCAGCCTGCCCCCTGTGATTTGCAAGACCCAGTATGATCCAGAAAAGAGTCTGAGGATTTATAGAGTATATTCTTCTAATTTCACTGGAGTGAAAAAGAAAAATGCATAACTGTTATAAGAGTGTCAAATTGCTCACATTAAAGCCGAGACTGAAATTTACCTTGAGTTCATGGGAGGCCAACATGCATCCCAAACCTCAGCTATTCCATCAGGCTATAATCCATGACCTATATCTTGCCATCAAGGGCCATCTCCATGTTAAAATTTAGATCAGAAGCTAAGATTATATTGCTTGCTTCTGGAGTATTTGAGAACTGTGTTACGAAACAGTAAACCACTGTTTCTCAGTCTGGGTTTGCCACTGAATTTGCAAACGCACAGGCCACAGCATGTTTGTTTTAGCACTCACTATTTTTATGTTCTTCATAAGGAAACCCTCAAGATAGAACATTTCTTTTATAAACTCACCTTTTTACCTTAAGCATCTTGACAGAAAATGTGCTGTTCATGTGCACAGGCAGATGGGCTGTAGCTCCTGTGAGATCATCAGAAATAGTTATGTCATGCCAGCGTTCCTGGAGGTGCCATCTCTTTCTGTCCTATCTGCATCTACTTTCCTCTCGTTAGTGGTAAAATTGTAATAGCACCCAAACCATTTAAAAAATGGTTCCTCTCCCAGTCTGTTTACATTCATAAAAGTGTGAACATGGAGAGGGAGAATACAAAGTGAGAGCCCCATTGTCCTCATCCCATCTGAACACCTCTGTCTCTTCAATATTAACACCGAACAATTGTAACACTGCTAAGAGAATTGGGCCATCCTGATTTAGTTGTTCCATCGGCTGCTATGTGAGCACCTCCCACATGATGGTGCTGTCCAGCCTGAGCAGCGGGCAGCTGAACCACGTTTCTTCTTGCCATGGAACTGAGTCTTTCCTGCCCTTCTGTTCTAATCCTTTCTCCAGATATTGGGATGAAGGAAAGCAAATGAAACACAAGTAGCCAATATACAATATCATCTCCTGCCGTGTGGTTGCTACATTTAATCAGGCATCTACATTTAATCAGGCATACATCTTCTTCCTGAGTTTGTCCTCTGCAGAGCTGCACTGAAAAATAAACTGCAAATAGAAATGCTTTGTGCAGCTGAGTAATGGTTGACACTTACAAACATTGGGACAAATATTTATAACTGCTCTTCCCACTTTATCTCAGATCCTTAGCTTTCAGTGAGGGGAACCTCCATCCTCATTTAACCTGCTAGTATTTTGGACAATCATTGCTCATTTTTGAACACCCAGGGCAAAAGAAGTTTTTCCATCTATTACGCATGATATGAAAATACAGCTTATGATTTAAAACTTTAAAACATACCCTTAGCTGCATATGAAAATATTATTATAATGATAAGGTACATAAAGTCATGGACAAAATTTTCACTCATGCATGGTGCATTCTGTTGTCTATCTAAAATTATTAATGATATGTGTCTTTCTCTAGAGAAATCTGAAAAAATGCCAAAAAATGTCAAATCCAGCAAGACCACCTTGAAAGATTCAAAACCAGCAGCAAAGAAACAAAAAGGTAAAACAAAGCTAAGGAATCATGAAAAGGAAAAAGAAACACATCTTGGTACGTAAGGTACAGCAAAAATGAAACAAGCAGCAGCCTGGGCTCACATGAGATCTACCTTAATTTTTTTGGCCCCATGCATTAAAAAAAACATGAGATCAATTAGAATATGCTATTTTACATAAATAACTGAGAGAGGTAAAATTACTCATTATAGTTCTGTAACCAACACTGATAACATCATGTCCTTATATTTCAGATAAAAAAGATGAAGCTGATCTTTCTATGGCCAGTATAGGTAAGTGCTATGATGACTGAGCTTTAAAGCAGTAGTTCTAGAATACTCAAAGCAGTTTGAATTTTCAGTGTTACTAATGCAGATAACACAAAGAATAAAAAGAAAATATTTTTTAATGAATGGGAAAAATTAGAAACTATTTAGAAATGCAGCTATCACAGTAATTACAGTGACTCTGAGTAGCCAGCAGTGCAGCAGGAAACAGGTATGGGTTTTAGAAGAGGTTTTTTTCTTGGTTTGAGAGGAGTTGGGATAGGGGGAAATAAGCATCATAACAGAATTATAGGGTGCAAAATCTTTGCATTTAGAAATAGTTTAGCAATTGAAAGAAAAATATGAATTTTTTTATAATTCATTGATCTTTGATCTTTGCCAAACCATTATTAAATTTCATGAGAAGATTATTTTAGCATACCACTTGTGGTTCTTAATCATAGATACCAATAGACATCAATTAGCATATTTTTTTCTTTGTAGGGGAAAAAAATTAACCATTTAAAAGTCACAATTAGTCTTATGTTCAAGTAAAGTTAGGTTTTAAGCATGGCCATAATTAAGGGCTAAAAGTATGCAATTATCCAAATTTAAATATATTCCTTTTTCTTAGACACCAAATGATTTCCAATGGTTGATTATTTTTTATATTTCTGGTTGTATTTTTCTTCTGACCCAATTTGTGCAATTATCCCTCAGATAAACTTAAATTGATACCAAAGTAAAATTTATCTATGGTTTACAGGAACAGTCCAAAGGGTTATCTTATTAATTGGCTTGTAACAATAAAGCTTTTATTGTTAAAGGCTAAAACAGAGTGGCAAACAAGGAATACACAAACCAGGTAATTCTAAAAGAAACTGTAAATCACTTGTTTTCATCCATAATCCTATGAGCACTGGGTGAAAATTGTTCTCTGGTTAGCATCACCAAAATGGCTGAGCTGCAGTTAATGAAAATGCACAAAAAGTGATCCCTCCGATGATTAAAGTGGTACTTTTAAAATGTGCTTTCAGTGTTGCAGGAGATAGCTAGTAAGAGAGAATTGTACCTCCACCTACTGGCAATTAAGGTTAGAGCTCTAACAGCTAAACCACTGCTAGGAACCTGGTGCTGAAAGCAGGAAAACAACACTGGTGTAAGCAAACACTGCCTGTGCAAGATTTAAACACTGTGCACACACCCCTTAGGCCTGCAAGTGTTCTTTACTTCTTCCTTAGAGTTTCTTGGTCTTTTGTGAAGACCTAGCACTGAGCTGCTGACTGTTACAAATGATACAGGTACAATTTATGGATAGAAAAACAATGTGAAGCCTATGATCAGATGTTACACACTTCTTACTGGAAAAGAGCATTCAATAAAAATGTTTATAATGTAAGAACTCCAGTATCTGCTACTTATATTATAGATTCTGTTAAAAATAATATTCTGCAATATAGAATTTTAGTTTTTTAGACTGAAAGGTGTAATTTTAATTCTGATCATTGTTCTGTTTTTAGCTTGGGCTTATAGCAATAAAAAGTTGAAAAAAATGCACTTAGAGTATCTGTCTTACTCTGTTTCCTCTTGCAGTGATGTCCATTGTATTCTTGCTTAACTTTAATGCATGCTTGTATTGTTTCATTTGGCAATGAAACCTACAGTTCTTTAAAAGGATTTTTTTCAGCATTAGCATTTGTGCACAAGGCTTACACATGATTCAGCATTTAAAAAACAGCACCATAAAAGCTTATTGTTACAAGCAATAATGTCTAAACCAAACATTACTCCTGGCTGGGATTTTTGAGGTCTGGTGTTACCAACAGTGAGTTTGGACCAGATGACTTGGAGGTCTTTGCAATCAACATCCCTATGATTCTGTATTTTTTGGAAGCATCCACACAGAAATCCTGGAAATCTCCAAGATATCAAAAAGGAAAATCATGCAATATTAATTAGAGCTTGTGATGAAAGTGAACTAATGGCCTGTACATGCTACAGATTGTATGTGCTATGAAATAAGTAGTGGACACTAAGTAATCCATACTTGGAATGGTGTAGCACGCACCAGAAACATCAGGCATGCCATTAATTTTAGTGATGACTGTGGCAGAGCAGATGCAGTGGAGTAGCAGCACTGAAAGATTTTAAAGGATAAATGTCAGATTCATCAAACATAATGTATTATGTGATAGGATTATGCAGAGATTAAGGAGGATTTACCATTTTGTGAGTCCTTGTTGGTTTAGATTAGAGATGACTTCTCAAAACATGCTGACACAGCTGGTCACGATCATCATTTGAGGTATGTCAACTTCTCTTCAAGGCATGCACAAAGAGGAAAAGCCCCACAGGTGCCGGGAATTAAGATAAAATACTAAGTGACTGAAACAAAGAGAGAAAGTAGCAGCTATTATCACAACAGCCAGCATATTTCAGCTCAGTAAAACAGTATACACATCCCTAAGTCTTTTAGTTTCCAGTTCACCAAAAAGATGAACATCTGCTAACCTGCCCAGACAAAAATGTAGTGGCCTTCATGAGGAATGCTCTTACTAGGGCAGCTGAGACAGAGCATGAGTCTGCTAGCAGGGCAGTGTAGCAAAGGAGGAGTGTCAGGGGCAGGATTCAACTGGCTGGGCCTAGAATGATCTTAGCCCCTTAGAGCTGTCATGCAAGCTCATGGAGACAGAAGATGTAAGGTGAGAAAGGCCAGCATTACACACATTGCCCTGCTCACACAATGAAAAGCACTGCATGCTACCCCCAGATTGAGGGTTGGCAGAGCACAGCTGACAGGTCACCTAACTGCATCCAGCCTCCTCAAACCAATGCAGATATCCCTGCTAGCACAAAGATAAGAAATATCTTATTCTGAGTTAATATGAATGACCCTAACAGACATCATGTGTGTAGAAAACAACATTCTCCAGTAGAACTTAAAATAAATATCTGACTTTAATCTCAGTGAGCTTGCTTTAGTCTCATTTGATCAGTGAGAAATAGTCTCTCCTGCACTCTGAACTCAATGGGAGCAAGATGAAAGTCCAAAATCAGAAAAGCATCCTCACCTAGATTTGGCTTAATATGGTGCTGCTCTACAAGGAAGGACCACAGGGTATTTATTCAAAGGCTTTCTTAAGTCAGAACCATGCAGTTTTGCCCTTAATATATTAAAACCAACCCATTAAAGATTTTTCACTGAAGTTGTTAATAACCTGTTCATCAAGAAGAAAAAAAGCCCCCTATACCAGGGAAATCTTATTCATTATGTGCAAAATGCTGGGTAGAATATTTTCAAAGATTAATAAAGTAAATATAATTTGTATTTCGTGCCTTCCAAAATACCGAAAACAAAGCTGAGAGATTCAAAGGCATAGGTGAGAGATTCAAAGGCATTATGCTGGAAACAGTAAAGACATAGACTTATCAAAGTATAGGTGCATGTTTAAACCACACTCTGAAGTTATCATGCAATTTTGCTTTTTTTCAAAGGCCACCCAGAAATCTTTCCTTTGCTTTTGACTGAAAAGACCCAAGAAATTTTTAATTGCCGACCTGACGAAGATGTCACAGAAGAAAATAATTTCAAGTGTATTAAAAAGGAGGACATAATTCAAGACCTGAAAACAAGAGCTAAATCTTCTGATTTCCTCCCTTTCAAAAAAGTCATCCTAGTATGTAGCATATTTCCTTCTCTCTTTAAGACCTATGCTCTCAGAGCGTCCATTCTTTTGGAGAGTGCGTCTGTCTTGTTTGACTCTGTGTAAACACACTGATGCTGTAATATCTGAGTGCTAGAGGTCATGGACAGTTGTTGACTCAAAGTTTCTCATGGCTTACCATGCATTTTTTTTTACTAGCTTCAGATTGAAAATATGCTAAAAGTAACATATATTAATTTTGATTCAGTGAACTGACAGAGCTCCACATATTTGGCTTCCCCTAATTCATGGCCTATGTATTGAAAATCATTAAAACAGTTTATTTTCTGTTTAATTGTCTGTATAAAAGATTAGTTTTGTCCCAGACTTATTTTTATTACAAAATAAACCCCATCTATTCCTTTCAATTGGCACATTAAATTCTCCACTAAGAATACAAAATTAACCTAACGTACTAAATTGGTGGTAGCTTTTGCAGTCACGACTTTATGTTTGTTTTGAGTATTATTTGTTTTCAGTTTTCCACTAATTTTTTTCATTAAAATAGGAATATCCAGGGGAAGAACTCTTGGTAGTTTTTGATCCAAGCTTCCAGTATGGAGAGAACTTTTATTTTGTTGCTTCTGAAGAAGCCAAGGAAAACTTTCTAAAGGTAAAACTGAAGTATACCAGAGCATTGTTCTATCTATAAATATTTCAGAATCTAGTCTCAAACAAAAATGTCAGGAATAGTATTGTTTAGCACCCAGTATTTCTCTAATAGTTAAGCTGATCATGGAAAAGTATGTGTATCACTATAAAAATATATTTTATTCTGAGAAGGACTAAATTAAGTTTTTGCATTTTACTTCAGAGAGCCAGTATTACCCCCACTGCTACATTTTTATCATAGGCATTCATTTTCTCTGACAATAATCAGTTTTCTCAGACATAAAAATAACAGAAAATAAACATATAGAGCATTTTCAAAGAAGTATTATACTTATTTTTCATAGTATCTATGAATATATTCTTCAAATCATGAAAATGTTCTTGAGTTCCAAATAGCTCCAGATATATAGAACTTGTACATTGCATCATAGGAGAATGTTTATAGAAAGATTATATAATTTTTGAATATGAGTTTGCCATCCAGCATCAGGGAATCAGGAGAAGATAAAATCAAGAAAAGTAAAATGCAGTTCCAGGCTAGAGGGCCTAATGGAAAAAATCACTATAAATTCTTTTTATATAAAATGATTTGATTTCAAGACAACAGTCTCTCTTCAGTAGTTAAATATTAAATATTACTGGAAAATTCTAATGCACAAATGAACAGGACCTAAGCCAGCCCTGCCCAGAGGCACAGTATTCCCAGACTCACTGCTTGGAGACAAAAGTAAAGTATGTGTGGTTAAGACTGAAACCCGGGTTTCTAGTCAATACTTACATTTCTGTAACAAATTTTTGAAAAAGTACCATTTCTCACTGTTTGATATTGCAGTCTTTAGAAGCTGCAGAAGAAAAAGAAGAAACAGAAGAAGAAAACATAGAGGAAACTCCGGAAGTCCGCAAACCTTGGGTTTCCCTTGGCAGCGAAAAGGAAGTTGAAGAAGAATCTGTTATAGAAAGGGATACAAAGGTCAGAATCAACAGATGTTAGTCAATGAAAGAAATATAAACCCCCATGTTTGTTTTAAAAAAGCAACAAGTCAGGAAATTGGAAGCTGCAATCCTAGTTTTTCTTGAGGTCTTTCAAGAAAACTAACAGAGAGAAATAGACAAATATCTAAACTTTTAACAAAATCTGAAGGTGCTGCAGAAACTTTTATTTTGAACTCTATTCTCTAAGTCTTGCAAATTAGGCATGTATCACCACCTTGGACATAACTACTTTTTAAGGTTTAAGGTCAGAAGTCCTGATCATCTTTGATCACTGGCAGCTCTGCCACTTTTTGCTCAATTTACCAAGTGGCCAGATGCCAGTGGGAGTCATTGCTCTGTTTCCATGAAGCTCAGGGAACAGTTCTAGTATATGAATGGCATTTAAGTAGCATGCAACATCTTTAAGTATCCACAGGTATTACAAGCTGACTTTACAGAAGGACATATTTGATTAATTACATCTACATTTGATTAATTACATCTACAGATAATATATATATAGAGAGAGAGAGAGAGAAGATTATATGTCCAAAAACTAGATCCACTCACAGCTGTCACTAATTGGTGATGTGTGGGGCATCTCCAAGTATCTAACTGTCCATGAGTGATTTTTACTCGGTACCTAAGTCCCTCTTCAGGGAAGACTGGCTAAGTTTTGATAGTTCTCAGCAAATGAACCTCTTGCATACACCTAAAAAGATGTCTGATTGCTCTAAAGCTATTTCACAGTCATTCAATTCAATACATGCACAGTCCAAGAATTCCATATTCTGCATTCTGCATTGTTGGCAAGGCCCACTCACAAGTATTTTTAGCTTACTTTCCTTTCCAGGTTTGTGGGAGGTGCTGGGGAAAAGTACCTGGATATGAAACCAAGATAAAGCAATACCTCTCTACTGCCCAAAATCAAGTGCCTACTTCTCTTTGTGGGCAGAAGTCAAGACACATCCTTCTCAACATAAGGAAACTCCTCTGAACTTCCACCAAAAGGGAAGAGCTGAAAATTAGGTCTTGGAAGCTTAATTCAGTATTATATAAGGCTTTCTGTAATCAATTAATTAAATGTGCAGTTTTGATACCGGATGAATTAGAAAATGTAATTCTCTTGTCCTCCTAGCAGTAATCCAAAAATGCTACAACTTCTAGTTTTACAAATACAAACCTGTCTTCTATTACATATGTAGTTTATTTATAAGAGCACGTCAGAATTTCAAAATGCAGAAATATGAATAAACTCAGTGCAGAAATTGTTAAGGGAACTAATTCTACCATTATATGAATGCAGCCATTTTAAAGAATGAACTTTCCAAAAGCTTTCTCTTTTCTAGCCATGGAAATGTATCTTTTCCAGATTAAGTACAAGATCTCACGAGTTCGCAGGCAGTTTGGTGCACCCATTGCATTTACTGACAAGAATGCTGCAGATGACAAAGAGAGCTATGCTGAATGCACAGCCTATGAAGACAATACTTTCAGTATTAAAATGCTTGAAAGGGATGTGGGGGTGCAAATGGTTCCAAAACTAAGAGAAGCTAGTACTCAGACAAAATGGTAGGTATGAGAAAACATTTATCAGCTTATTTATTAAGCTATGCACTGTTTCTTACCTCAGCTAAAATTCTGGTGTTACTTAGTTACAAACTGATTAATAGAAAAAAAATGGATGCTCTGTTTGCATCTTTTTTCTTAAATTTTTTTAAAAGTGTCTAGAAAAACTATATGTTTTAATTTTACACATTACATAGGTTTCTGTCTTTGAAATGTTTTCTATACTTACATTCAAATTTATTCCAACTGGGTAGGACTTATCCAAAAAATGCATCCACGCAGTATTATCCAAGGGAGTTGTCAAATGAAGCAAAAGCAGAGAGTCTGTCATCTGAGACGCTGAAAAAATTTCTTACAGCAGTACATTTAAGGTAAAATTATTGCAGCAAGACCTCCTGAAATAATACAGAGTACAAGCAAGTACTCTTGTCTGAATGGATCATTGGTCTAGTCAATTACCAATTTTATTTTTTGTTTCTATATAATTTTTCCTTTTTTATTATTATAATATTAACAAAAAATAACTTAAAACTTGTTTATATGAGAACAACCATGAAGTCTACGCTATATAGGTATGAATGTTGCTTTAAATAGATATCAGAACTGCTAAAGTTGATAGTGATACATATTTTCAAACAAACTGCAAAACTTCCTACTCAAACAGATGGCTGTGCAGTGAGCAAAGGTGCTGTCCTAGCCCTGATTATGCCCTTAGCCACGTCCTATTAAGTGGGACAAATCCTGCTTAATGACATTTTTTGCACAAAGAATTGGACAATAGCTCTGTGCTTGGTCCACAAAGAACTGAAGCTAAATTCTTGATACAGTAGCTATTTCTGTTTAAACAGAAGATTGTTTCCTTGCAGGGATACAGCACTGAGGAATTAACACTTGATTTTTAAACTAATGTGACCATAATTTTGTGAAAAACAGAAGCTACCTCTTTACAGAAATATTTGTAATTCTACTATTGAGTAGTCACATCTGGATTACTGAAGTCTTAACTGTTCTTTTCACAAAACAGAGTGGAAATTGCACTGCAGCAAAATGAAATTATGAACGTTTTTTTTGATGACTGGAAGGCCCTAGCAGAAGACCAAGAAGAAGGCAAGGCAGATGTTTATTTTAAAGAATACCAATCATTTACAGATGTGCAGTATCTCAAGAACAGAACCATTAGCTGCGTTCGCTGGCATCCAACCATTTATGGTAATGCAGTTATAGTACTGATTTGAGTTTTCAATGATGGGTATTATATGACAGCTATAAAATATGCATCTTTCATAAAATCATCAACTTTTAAATTTAAAAAGAAATCAAAACTGATTTAGTATCCCTGTTTGTATTGCCAATTTGAGGCAAAATGAAAAATGAGACACATTCTTAGTAGAATTCATATAGGCCATGCAAAGTTCTCTACCTTAATGTACAAGTGGAGATTATAGGTAAGAGAAATTTCCCCCCATGAGGCTCATTTAAGCAGGGCTGTGGTGCCAGACTCTTCAGATGACCCTGCATACTACTGTGCTTGTGCCCATGCCTGGCTGCTCTCACAGCAGCCTCATGCTGGAGAGGAATGTCACAGCCACAGCGGGACACGGCTCTGCCAGTGCCAGGGAGCATCACAAGACACACAAAATATCAACTCCTGCTCCTGCTGTGCCTTACTGCTCTGCACAGACAGACCTAAAGGCACAGTTAAGTTCCTTAAAAATGCCCCAGCTCCCAGCATACTACTAGCCAGCACTGCAGCCTGGGTAAGAAAATGAATTGGGTTACAAAGGTTTGTTTTCATGGTGGGTGGCCAGGACTACATGTCTGTCACATCATTTCAGGTGCACTATTACACCATTGAGGAGCATGAGCGAAAAAAGAGGAATTTTATCCTGATGCATAGGTTCTATGACTCATTTTAAAATAACCTAATGTTAAGTAACGAAAATAGTCTCATCAAAGCTGATCTGAAACAAAAAGAAATATACATGGTTGGTTTGTTTGGGGTTTCTTTCCTGCTTAGTGGGTTTTTTTCACTGTATTCAGAAGGTATAGATATAAGTAATTTAGGATAATTATCAGTGTGTTGAAACTTGAATCGTCTCTTTTGAGAAAATTTATTCTCTCTTTTGATTAGGGATTATAGCACTGTCAGCAAGAGAGCAGCCTTCATATGAAGAACAAGTTAACCTTTCTAATAAATCATTGCTACAGTCAGTTATACTTCTCTGGAGTATGTTTGACCCTCTCTGCCTCCAGGTATTTAATCATGACTTTTAAATATGCCAAGTATTTAAATAACATGAGAACAAACAAATGATGTGACTATTTCTCATCTATCTTGTTTTTCTTCTCTCTAGTTGGTGTTGAAGGCTCCCGAAGACATTTGCTGCTTTCAGTTCAGTCCAAGCAATCCAAATCTCATTGCTGGTGGCTGTGTTGATGGACAGGTTTTTCAATCTTTAAAAATAAAATTGCATATTTCTGTATTTTCTTCCAGTATAAAAATAAAGGTGAAGAGATGTACTCAACATCCATAGTAACACAGTGACAGACAGAAGACAGATATCACAGAGTCCTGAAGCTCTCTTATCCTGGACTGAAGCTATGTCTGGTTATTCCATAGCTGAGCCATTACCCTACAATGCTTCTTTGTAGTACTGATAAATAAGTCAAGTCATAAAGACTTGTTTTTAGAGACAAATGTAACCTTTCTTCTGATTTCATCAAGCTGAAGAGAAAATACTTTAAAGACTTCATAAATTCTAGTGCAGAAAGTGAATTTCTTTTGTTTCCCCAAACCTCCATGATTTGAAAAAAAAAGTGTATTAACGCACATTGTATTAATACACATACACAAATATAATTTGTAATATACTAATTTATCATTGTAGATTGTATTGTGGGATATCTCTAAACATGAAGAAAAGCTGGAAAGTACAAAGCCTGTTGTTGATGAAGTCACTGAGTCTTCAGAGGGTGAGCCAAGAGCAGCAGTGGTGACTGAGGTAACTCTGGGGCTGATGGTTGGATATAATGCACAGGGGTTCCCCAGCAGTGAGCCCTGGCACACAGAACACCAGCTGAATCCTGGGCTGCATCCAAAGCAGTGTGGCCAGCAGGACAAGGGAAGGGATTCTGGCCCATACTCTGCTCTGGTGAGATCCCACCCAGAGCACTGCATCCAGCTCTGGTGCCCCCAACACAAGAAGGACACGGAACTGTTGGAGCGAGTCCAGAGAAGGGCCACACAGTTGATAAGAGCACTGGAGCACCTCCTCTACAAACACAAGCTGAGAAAGTTGGGGCTGTTCAGCCTGGAGAAGAGAAGGTTGCATGAAGGCCTCATAGCAACCTTCCAGTATCTGAAGGGAATCTAGAGGGAAGCCAGAGAAGGACTCTTGGTGTGCAACTGTATTGACAGGACAATGAGTAATGGGTAAAAATTAAAAGACAGGAAATTTAGGTTAGATATTCAGAATAAATTGTTTGCTTTGTGAGGGCAGTGAGACACTGGGATAGGTTTCTCAGGGAGACTGTGGATGCTCCAACCCTGACAGTGTTCAAAGCCAGGTTGGAAAATGCCTTGAGCAACCTGGTCTAGTGGGAGGTGTCTCTGTCCATGGCTAAGGGCTGGGTCTAGATGATCTTTAAGGTCCACTCCAACCCCTTAACATTCTATGATTCTATGAAATCAAGATAACAGCTATTAATATGTTAAATGCTTCTGTTGTAAGTATATTGCAGTGTATCTGTATGTCTGTGGAGGAAAAACAGGTTAGGGTATCCTGACTCAAAAGAGGGAATAGATAATCTTTGCAACGAGACACCAGAAAGGAAAGAAAGCTGATGAGTTCATGAAATCAAACCATTATCACAATTAGCATGGTATAATTTCTACCTGATTAGTACAGCTTAAAATGTTTACTGCATTTTGTGCAACTTACGTTTTAGTGAGTCTGTTCTTCAACGGGCACCAATATACCCTCCACTCTTATCTTACAAAGCCTGTCAAATACAGATATTTTTGTTACTGAAAACAATACTGAAAGTATTCTAGATGTTTATGAACAGAGAAAAGGTAGCTTGGAAGATGAGAAAATTATTTCAGTCGAAAAAGACAGTAAGGAGAATAAGCAGAAGAAAACCCTAAGAGGAGAGGAGACATTAATGATGTCTGCATATCTGTGGAGGCATGTTGGAAATCTTTGTAGAGCTTTATATCCAAAGGCCTCTTTTGATACTTTCCTTCTTTTTTTTTTCCTCAAATGGTATTGGAATATGATCCCAATATTACCAGATGGAACGTGCCTGGGTTTGTCCAGCCCTTGCTGCTTGACCAAAGGCGGCAGCTGTGGTGTTTCACCTCAGAGACACCTTTGGCTGGCTGGATGTTGCAGCTGGCACTTGGAACAAGTCCAGGCAAACAGGAACTCAGGTTTACCTCTGGTGGAAAGGCCTTAGGCGAGGTGAAGAGGAAAAGGAGATGGATTCTGCAGTAGGGTTTAATCCAGAGTTTTCTTCCAGGGTCACAGATCTCTGAATCTTGTAACAGCTCCAACAGAATCCCGACCGCGTGGTCCCGGGTCTTTTGAAGCCCGGGGAAAGAGGGAGGGGAAGGGGAGGTGTCCCAGCCAGGTGGGAGGGGGGCAGTCTCAGGGGACAATGACACCCAGACTGGCCAATGACCCCAGGGCTGAGGGGCATCTTTGGAACTGCACCAACCAGACGCCGCCTTGCTGGAACATTAAGACTGATGGACAGCACTTAGCAAGGGGGAAACAGGGAGGGAAAGGGAGAGGTTGGCACACCTGAGGGACTGGGATAGGTGAAACGGGATATTGCTTCACACCACAACAAAATGGAAGGTATTAGACCCCTAAAAAGTGCTATAAACTAATCTGAAATACATCAAAAAGTGTTAACAGAATGCGAAGTAATCTTTTATTCTTTGATCTACTATTTTATTTTGAAAACACACTAAGATATCTTTTCTTAAAACATTTCTAGCCATCACCTAAGCAAGTCCAGCACAGTAGCACAGAGCCACCTCTAGTGAGAAACTGTGCAGCCTCTTCCACACCATATTGTCATACAAAGCCAGCAACAGATGTACAATGGCTACCATGTAACGTTGAGGTGAGTTTAAAAATTCACTTTCCTTCTTATTGCTTTTCTAATCTACTACCTCAGAAATCCTAATGTAAACTCAAGAGAAAATACTAAAGAGTTAATTATTTGTATTCATTATTTCTCACTGCATTTAGTAAACACTAATAATCTGGTGCCTCTTGTTGTGTTCATTGTGTTTTACAACCGTGTTGTGCTCTCAGTCTGATATGAATCTGCTAATACTGGAAAAAATTTCCATAACTTTACAGACAAGCATAATTCAAAATTATAGTAAGTGTTCCATATTTAAAATGCATTGAATTTCTACTATGAGCAACCTAGCCAGTCACTAAGAATTCCAAGCAATAACTTCAATTACCTAAATATCTGGATACCCAAGAATGGCATTATTGTAGTCACCTTACTTTTTCCATTATAGTTTTAAAGCTCCAAAGTGCTTATAGGAACACTGGGTGCTGATTTACTATCAAAGTATTGCAAATGGTGCTAAATTCATTTGAAATGCAAATGTAGTCAAATGCAAAATAATGACAGTGGAAAAGCAGGCCAAGAAGAAGAAAACCGAAATCTTTAAAAGGTTTATGGAAATTATATATCAATAAAGTTTTGAAAAAAAAATAAATTAAGACTTCACAGACACTACAGTCCTTAGTGGCATTTCCAGAAAAAAGAGAAAAGGGGGACACATATATCATCAAATGTCAGCTGATCCCTCTGTTCATTATTATTTTATACAGTAATAGTCATGGATACTAACTGGTACCAGATGTAAAGCATGAAAAAGGGATTGGATAGCAGAACATTGTTGTGGTTTTTGTTGTTTGGGTGGGGTTTTTTTAGTCAAACTTTAGGCTCAGAAAGCTGATTTTGTGTTCATCTGGGATAACAGATACAGGACACCCATGCTTAATAAATAACACTGACAAAGGAGTCACTTTGCCAGTATTTAGCAACATTACTGGGACATACTTTTGTTATATAAACATGGAATATGTGTCAGCCTTTGCACAACACAGCAGTTTTTATGGCACAGTTCCTGAAATCAGCAGTTTTATAATTACATATTAATGAAAAAGTATTCAAAGTTATAGAATCTAATATCTTATAGAATCTTATAGAATCTATTCTTATAGAATCTATAAGAATTTAATTCAGCTTTGCCTGCCTGCATTATTACCATTGTGATTCCAGACAGACAAACTGATGAATGAAAATTAGAGTAGGCCTAACTTGGCTCAAAAAAAATAGCTGAAATTTTGCCACATACTTGATAAGTACAGTTTTTCCCAAAATATGTTTGGTTTTATATACTGGAAGGTAGATTTGATTAGCCTATAATCCCTTTTTACGTCTGACACCTTTCCTTTATTTTCCTGAGTAATTAAAATTAATTTGCTATAAACCAATAACTACTTGGTAAATGATAAATAGTATAAAACCTGCAGAACCCCACATACAAAACCTAAACTATTAATAATTAACATTTGAGGGCACCACTACAGTCCCACAGTGAGGTCTAGCCAAGTGATAATTTAAGATAGATGACCCATGGTGTAAACTTGGCAAAGGCACATCACTCCCACTACACTGAACTGTTGGAGATAAATTTCTCAATTACTGGCTCTTTGGTTAAGCTGCATAAAAGAAGTTACAAACATGGCAAATTAAAGAGGTAAGTATTTATCCTGCTAAGTTAATTTAGAATTTTAGGTGTGTAGCAGGCAAAGCTGGTATCAGTTCACTTGAAGCATATTTGTAAAATACCTTGACTTTATAACTGCAAATTAATGAGCCCTGATTTTCAAACCTTAGCCAAGCAGAAACAGTGACTTAATTTCTAGTAGCCTGTTTTATGTGTTGAAGTCCTTACATATCAGAGTGTGATTTTTGTCTTTCATCATCTTCTTCCCCTGTAATAATCATTACTGTTATTTTCAGGAAAACCAAAAGGGTGGTACTTCTGAAAAAAAAGATGAAAAAAAACTGCAGCTTGTAACCTGCTCCCCTGATTGGTATGTACAATACATACTCTACAAGACATCTTGCAGTTCCTTTTGAAAAGCTTTATGAGGCATAATCCATTATTTAACTGGCACATTTCTGGATTCCTATCAGCATATCCTGAGTGGCTGAAATTCTGTATGCAGAAGACAAGTTGCATTCTTGCCCAGTTAAACCCTTTACAGTAAAGGCATTAAGAGTTTATTAACTGAAAACCCTTGCATATATATGTTTCTATTCTGTGTACCCCCTTCAGAAGAGTGTTGATCACACATGTTAGCCTGGAAAGCCACATCCCCACACTTACAATTGTTTGTGTGACATGCACAAAAAGCTGTTAAAAGATTCCTAGACTTATTTCTACAGAAATACTTTAAACTATAGACAAATTTGGAGACTTAGCTGGCAGAATTACTCTTTGTGAATCTCCTCTTTTGTGGACCAAATACTCATGATAGTTATATTATTATTCTGTGTGAAAGACTAGAAAGGGGGGAAGAAAGCAAAAAATGGAAATAAACATTTATCTTTCATGATGTCAGAAGGCTTAAGGCTTCAAGGCTGCATGGGTGGGCTCAATCATATATTTGTTAGTTACATCAAAGGGAGTGTCAGAGAGAGAAAAATTTTATGATGATGCTAAGTTATTTTTTCTAACCAAATAACAGAGAAGACTTTGAAGAATTAAATGAGAAGTAAGATTGCAAATGCAGTTCTTAATAAGTTTGCAGTGTAATGTAAGTAATACACATAGAAGAAATTATTTTAACTACTCACACAGCAGGGTTCCAAATTGAAAGTATTTTGAAGTTAAGAACAGGGAAGTCACTGTAGTGTCATACTTGAAGAGCAACTCCTGTTAGAAAAGGGAAAGAGATATCAGCAATGAGGAAAGTTTCATTGGCTATATCAAACCTGTAGGTGAATGTCCAGAGTAGAACAAAAGGAACAATCAGAGGACTGAAGATGACAAATATGAGTGGAACCATTTGCCTTGAACATCAGCAAATTAATTGGTACAAACAAAAACTGGGACTGAACTTCAATTTGAGTTACTAAATTACCTGCTACAGCCTTCAGGAATTTCACCCAGGCAGTGCCAGTAAGTTCACCCAATAACTGTCCCTAAGCAAACTGTATGAATACTACCTAGCTGCTTTGGTATAATTAACTGATGAATGGGTGAAAAAAGAAATATATTTCATCATTTGCAAAAGAAACAATAATTATCTAGCCTTTGTCTGACTTTCAGTCTCCACAGTTATATAAGGCTTGAAGATAAAAGGTTAAAAAAACCTCAAGCTTTAAAATGTAAGGAAAATTGCATGTAGCTGCAAACCAAAACACTCTAAAATATACATTATACAATTATTTTTCAGCTCAATATTATTTTGGGATATTCCATCCATGGAACGTCGTGAAGAATTTTTATCCGCGAAAATAAAGGAGGAGAGAAGATCTCAGATGCCCCCTGGTGATCCAGACACTGATGAGGATTTAGATCTCTCCTGGAAGCCTCTCATAAAGGTAGTGTCCACAAATACAGAACACAGGGATCAAGCCAAATTGTAGATATGGCCAGAACTCCATAGCAACGTCTTTTGCTTCCCAACTCTATCTTTTCAAGCAAATTTTGCCTTCCTTGTGATTTTCTTTCTGATTATGAAATTAAATACTTCAACATTTCTTTAAAACTTCAATAAAATGCATTTTGAAAAGCTAATTCATAAGAAACAGCATGACTGCTTCTAAAAAACTGCAGTAGGTGCAAAAGTAGTTGTGTAAATACTGTAAGTTCCTGTCAACCTTTTCAGATGCTCTATCTCAATGGACTCCCAATAGTGCAACATGGTCATGATCAGCAGAACCATAATTACTAGCAAACCAACATTCAGTCTCATGAAAACAGTCATAGCAGTTTGTGAAAAAAAAATGAGGATGAAAACAATGTTAGGTAAGAAAAAGAAGTTATAATTTTAGACGTCCTGATCTGTGCTGCTCAGAATACCTGCAGCTGACAGTTTTTGAACAAACAGTTCAGAAGCAAACAGTTGGGTAGTTTGGGCTTTTTTGCTAGAAACAAAGCAAAACTCTTACAGGAAGAAGGCAACACAAACACCATTTTTCCATGCTTGTATGTGAGGCAGCAAATACTGTTTGTGCAGTATTACAAACACACTGCAAAGATCTGTTCCATTACAGCAGAAAGTCATTTAGACTTGTACCTCAAAGATGTGACAAAATGGTTTAGCAAATGCACTTCTTCCTGAACAGATCAATCTGCGTGAAAGGGATAACGACACAGAGTATGGTCCCACGAGAATCAGTTTAAGGAAACTGCAGTATCGTTACAAACCCCCAGGTAATATTTTCATTTACACCTTACAGAGGAAAGTGTTATTAATAACCTTGTATTTCAGTATATACATAATAAAAGCTGAGCAACAAAATACTGTGTAGCTAAATACATCTGGAGAAAAAGATTTCTTAAGTATAGTGGGATTCAGTGTGTGACCTGCATGTACTGACTATGAAGAGAGGTACATCTACATGTAAAAATCCAAACTGAGCAATTCCATATACACAGTAACTCTATCCAGTTTCACTAAAAAGCCTATGCAAATCCCTCACCCAATCTCTTTATCCCTGAAACAATATGTCCTTTTCAGCCATTACAGAAAACTATTTTTAGAAACATAATCCATTCCCTGGAGCAGAGATGTTAGCTCCTGGTTGTGGCAGCTGTGGGTGATGTATAAGGGCAGCTCCCACAGAGACACTGGTGCTGTGTAAAACTGGCACAGAACAGGATGGTGCAGTACCCTGAGCATTGTCTGGGTATAAGAAGCACTGACTTCAGAGTTGCAGCAATAGGGAGACCACCAGGAAACAGTAAACCTACAGAACTGCTGATTTACTTGGCAGTCTTTCTTCACATCTCTTCTTGAAATTCGCCTTATCCACAAACTACCTTTACAAAGGATTTGCTTGGTCTAATAAATTCCAGTGTGTAACAAAAAGATGCCACTGTCATTTCCCAGGGAGGGTAAGACCTCGGAGCACACTAAGAGGACCCATCAAAGAGAGCACATATACAGAGATGAGTGCTTCTTCAAGCAAAAATCTGGAACTGCTAGAGAATATATCCACAGACTTTTTTGTTGGAAATGAAGTAAGTGAAAATAATGTATTAGCAGTGAAAATGTTAATCCAAAATATCTGAAAGACTGAAGAGTTAAATAACAGAGTTTTCACAAATGTATGAACTTGCATGTTTTCTTCAGGTATAACTAAAAAGATCTCTCTGAACATGCCACCTTTCACTTCCACTCTATAAATTTTTAATATTAATTATATTATTAATTAATACATTATTAATATTTTTAGCTACATGCTTAAAAATAATAAACCTCCAATATTCAGTAGACTATGAATTCTTACTTCAAGAGCAGAATTAGAAGACATTTCCAAAATATGTTGAGCTTAACCACCTATTAGGAACCAAAGAGTATTTCCTTATTCCAGAACACATAAGATTAGTAATTCTTCTAGTGTCTTCCCACATGTCATGTGAAAACATTTATTCTACAGTTTGCCGCCCAACCTAATTTCCCGTTTGGAAATTCCAAGTATTCATTACCCACTACCTACCCTATGCTACTAAAATTCATGGGTCTTTCCCAGTTCTGAGTTCATATGGAAATGAAAATTAGGCTCCTTTTTGCTTCCAGTCAGCTTTTCCCCAAATATTGGAGCAAAGTATGAACTATCAAAACCAAACACCTAAATCTGCAGGAAGGACTGCTTACATACATCAGGGCAAGTAAAGCTGTTTTGGCAATACATAACTGAAAAGTGGTGATGCAAAACTATATTGTGTTTTCAGACATTGGCTGCAAATTCAGGTTCTCAGTTACTCAGATCATATGTAATGATGGTGGTGCCTTTCCCTGGTCTTAAAAATGGAGAGCCAGACAGGGTAAAGGGATAAGGGGTTTTTACCTCAATATGTAGTAAGGATCATGACTGATGCACCACTTTGCCAAGGTGGGATATGACCCAATGCACACACACAACAGATCTTGTATACAATTTATAGACCTTCCAAATTAGAATATCCTCAATGGGAGGCCTGGATGAATGGCATGAGATTCCCCCATCTGAGGAATTCCCCCTGGATGGGCCAAATCTCCAGTTTGCAGGATATGTTTTAGTGAGGACATTGGTTTCCCAGGTTAGTGTAGGGTTTTCCAGCCTCCTACTAGAAGGACTTCAGGATGTTTGCTCTCCTGGCCTAACAGAACTCTAGGACTATGCTAAGTTATTAGACTTCAGGAACTACAAGTATGCATGCTAGGAATACTGAGGATACATAAAAGTTATATAAAAAGTATATAAAAGGCAAAAAATCATCTTGGCATCAATGGTTATAATTAAGAAAAGTCCCACTTAAAAACAAGTCACTTTGAAATAAGCCACCAAGCTCTAACATTAGCATTTGCTTGATTTTTTTGACATTACAGGATGGAGAAGTTGTTTATTCTGAATGGAAAAAGAAAATTGATACTAATACAGCAAAACCAGTTAGTAAGTTCAAGCTTCTCAATACCTGTTTAAGCCTTTATATATTACTAACTTGAAAATATTTGTGTCTGTAATTTGTCTTTTTAAGGTTCTTACTCATAGCTCTAATAGTCTCTCTCACTGATAATGCCTGGATTTAACAGTACACCCTCAAAAGTGCAAGCACTTTAGCTGGCATGAGAAAACAGTACAAAGATATTGGCACAAATCATGGAAGTAACTAGATTTGTGGCAAATCCAATTCCTGTACCTTGTGATTAAAAAGAAGAGGCTGATATCTTCCAGGGCTGTGGTAGGTCTTGCACTCTAGTTCTTTGATCCCTAAGGCACTAGTAACAAGCAACTGCCTTTTTCCTCCAATAGGTCAGAAGCACTCCCAAAAATACTCCCTCCACACTGAAACTATCAATACTCTCCAGAAATCTCCATTTTTTAAAGACATCTTTCTAAGCATTGGAGGCCAGAAGTTTGCCATTTGGAAAGAAGGAGTTACAGTAAGTTACTTTAACACAGCTGTAACATTTGTGATAGGTATACAAGACAGGACTACGACAGGCTCAGAGACTGTATTTTCAGAAACATGTAAGTCATGAAGCTTCATATCTTAAAACAGATATAAAAGAAGCTTTCCATCTTCACATCAGAAAATTATTTTAGATAGAGCTTAGTAGTCTTGCCTTTTAGAAAAATTGAAGTGACTTTCTTAAATTCCAACCTTGTAAAAAGCATAGCTTACCAACTATTCATTTCTCCTGCTAGAGAAATGCCTGCTGAACAAATCTGAAGTTGTATTTTAGGACAAGGTTATTTCATCACATGAAAACAAAGAAACATGGGGGCTTTTTAAGTGTCTCATGCAGGAACCCAGGTTAGCTGCACCTGACAAAATTTCCAGACCACAGGTTTTAACAGCAGACAGACAGATTACCTGAAGAGACTGGAAGTGAGAGGTTTTTATTTCCCCACAATCCTTTTTATCTGCAGCAGGTAGCAGGAATTTTGCCATTAATTTAATTTTTGTAATGGGACCATTTAAATGGTGAGCATTTTCCAAGACAGAAGCTCTGAAGTAGTGACTTGATAATACTGTTTGATTGTCTGGTTTATCTTTTGTTTTACAAAAAAAAAATAAGAATGGACCAATCCTTCAGTCAAGCTGCTCTGCAGGAAGATACACTGCAGGACAATGGTCCTTAACAAGACCAGGAGTTTTCTTCATTGGCAGAGACAATGGAAATATAGATATTTGGGACTTACTGAAGAAAACTCATGAGCCATCTCATTTCCAGAACATCTCCAAATCAATCATCACTTTCATCAGCCCCTCCAGTGCCTCAGGTATGTGGATGGTGATTGTGCTTTATTGTGCTACCCTGTTTGCAAAATGGCCCATAACTCTGAGGGACACAAATCTTATTACAAATGATCTTATATAAGTACATACTTCCACAAATTTAACATTGTACATACAAAAATGGATACTTCAGTTCTAAGTGTACTACTATGGCATAAAGGCAACTGAAAATATTTCATTTTAAAAAAAAGTCTTTTAAAAGAAAAACTTGAAAGGGATTAATAAAATAACAGAGCAAGAAGGTTGTTTCTTTTGCTGCAGTGAAACTAAAGGGACCAGAAAAACTAAAAAGACCAGAAAAAAAAAAAAAGAACTGTCTGTAGCTTGTCTTTGGGTGGAGGTTCACGTTGCTGTTGGAATTTGGATTGTTTATACTTTTTTTGTCAAATATCTTTCAGCAGAGCAGCATTTTCTGGCTGTTTCTGACAATCTTGGAGTTCTGCACATTTTGGAAATCTGTCAAACATTATGTCACCCTCCAAGTAATGAGGTTAGTAAGAATTTTTATTAAATATCTTTGACACTTTATCCTGAAGACTCCAACACAGAAACAAGTCTGCATCTTCAAACAATGGCAATTAATTTGAGATCAGTATAGCCAAATTCTCCAAAGATCAACTGTAGCCAAGCTGACTTTGTAGAGAGCTTAGATAAGAGTCAACTAAAGGAAATCTCAGTGATAGGTGGCAGAATTCCACTGTTCCAACCTGGCTACATGAAAACACAATTAAGAGGCCAGCATTTTTTGTCACATCCATAAAATGACACCTTTCATGCAGTAAAACAATGTTTTAGAGTGCATAGCATTGTATTTATACTGAATTCCTTTTTTTCTTTACACCTTCTTGTCCACATTTGTGTTGATTTTTTTTCCTTATAATTTGGTAATTCAATTTACATGTCTTTGTATCCGGTTCTAGTTCAGTGAAAGCACATTTTGAAAGCTATTATTATTTGAAAGTTATTAACATTCCCACTCATTCACACTCTTGAAATAAGGAGCATTTGTACCAAAAGGCCACAGAAACAATGCAAGCAGTTTTAATTTCTCTTTTTTTTCTACATAGTTTTCAGTTTTTCTTTTCCTCCACCTCCCAGCCAAAGATCAAGCTAGTGTCTCAGTCCAGCAGTCTTGCCTGCTGCCTAGACTGTTACTCTCACATCACAAAACCATCCTCCCATTCTACTGCAGTGTAATGTTTATGTAGGCACTTAAATAGTTTCTAAATATCCCATAAAGGTTTGCCATGCACAGAGATGCAGTAGGCAGCAATAAAACATCTTGTCAGCAGCTTCATTTTAGTAAAAACAACTTCTCCAAAGCAAGGCAGGAGCTGAGTGATCTGAGGAAACACATTGCTTCTGCACAGATTACCTGTGCTTTAGAACCAAACTCTTTAGGGTGCAGAATTATCAACCAAAGAACAGTCACTAATATTTAGATTATGTTGATTGTAAACAAAGTATTCACTGAGAAACACTAGGCTGTTGAAGAGACTAATAAAAAAGTAAAGCACATAATCCCAGATAAAATAAATGCAAAATGTACTACCAAAGTATGGTAGTTTATGGTTTGTTCCTGAAGTTTGTCACATCTTTGTATTGTTTTGCTGCAAACTACTGGGATAAACAGAGATATTTCTATTTC
Organism: Agelaius tricolor; assembly: GCF_023055355.1. Taxonomy (NCBI): domain Eukaryota; kingdom Metazoa; phylum Chordata; class Aves; order Passeriformes; family Icteridae; genus Agelaius; species Agelaius tricolor. The sequence continues at coordinate 16,784,602 of NW_027269271.1, read as the reverse complement.
CAATTTAGATAAAATATGAATACCATTCAGATCATCAGCAAGAGATCTGTGTCTCTGAGCATGTAATGACCCTTGTTTGTCACTGTGTTTACAGCATGCCAAAGTACTTGATTACTTTGAAAGAGAAGTCAAATATCTGAAGTACTGTGAAGAGGAGTTTGAAGAGTATCAAAAGTTTCAAGCCAAAACAGAAATGAAATTGAGCTGGAGACAGAGAGATAGAAAACAGTATGTTATACTTGGAATTAAGAGAATGTTCTATGTTTCTTTTATCTTTAAAATGCACCTGTATTGCTATACAGGATTTTCCATAAAAAATCAGGATGGGCATAATCAGAATTGTTTAGCAGCTCTTTATTTTATATCTATAGTTCTTAAGAATGGAAAAGATGGTCCCAGTTCATGTGGTGCATTTCCTGGTCAAATGAACCCCCCCTGCAAGAGCAATAGAGCCTATGGACATTTAACAACTCTAAATTTGCTTTTCATTTTACACCAGTTGCTTGGTCAAAGAGTTACATTTTGTCAACTTCCCTATTGCTCCTTCAAGCAATGATGAATTCCAGCCTTCCCTTCTTTACATACGAATTTTGCTTATCCATTTTTTGGTAAATGGTTTAATACTAAATAACTAAACTGTCATAATAACTAAAGTGCCATTTCTTTGGTTGATTGATGGTGATGTCTATTTTCATTAATTTGTGACAGCACTGACACAATCCACTGGAAAGCAATGGGGTCACATACAGTTTCAAAGCTTAACAGTGCATTATTGCCTGGTTTGTTTTTTTTCCTTCAGATTATGACAACAGAAAACAAAAGAAGAGATGGAGAATCAAGAAAATGCACATTATACCATGTTTCTAGAGCTGGAGAAGCAGATAGTAATGGATTTAGAAAAAAGAAGTACTTTCCTCACTGGATGCTTAGAGCCCACTATCACCTTTAGAACCAGCAAGCTTCTTATTGAAAGACCTCTATTTCAGCAGAACATGTTAAGCTTTGGAAAGAAAGAATCTTGCAGCAAGAGATTATTGTTTCATTAACCTTATGTATTTGTTTGCTCACAGTGTGGTTAAAGAACAATTGATTTGGACCCAGTTTCCCCACTATTTTTCCTTAATACAGTTATAATGAATATTATCGTTAAATAATAGTTTTCAAAGCTCTGTCAGGACTCTGAACTACTTTTACTTGCTATCATTAGTTTACAAACATATTGTTACTTAATCCTGGCAAGTGCTTACAAATAGAAAACCAAGTCCATTAAAATATATTGTTCTCTCAAATAAGTCAGTATTATTTAGAACAAACAGCTTTTAGTAAGCTCACTGTAGCTGTACATTTCTGTCAAAAGACAATTATCCCTCAGAGAGATCAAATGGTGTTATACAGAAGTTTTAATATTTACCAGTGTAAATAAGTAACAGCTCATGAATATTAATGCCCACTCTCCATCCAGAGAGGACTCTTTGGTAAGTGGTTCTGCTGCTACTTCAATAGCCAGGTCAGACACCATGTAACTGAGCAGAGCCTGCCAGGCAGAAATTAAATCTATCAGAGAAGGACAGATTAAATCCTATACGGGTGAGTTCACTCTTTCCATGACTCACCAAACTGTTTGAGGGTCACAGACTCCTGTCAAACAAATGTCCATGTGGTCACAGTAGACACTAAAACACAAAAGACAACTGACACCCAGGGGATTTGCAGAAAGGATCTTCAGCTGACAAGCAATAGCCAGCCCCAGTGCTCTGCTTTGTCACAGTAAAGCACAGCCAAAGAGAAAACAGGATCAAGTGTGAGACTCCTGCATCCCAAAATAAACACTGCAAATTGGGGTTAGGCAGTGTTAAAGACATGGCCCTTCAGTTTTCTACAGCCAGAATCTCTCTATCATGTACTTTTAGCACTTTGATTGAACTTTGGTCAGATTAAGAGAGGTTTAGAGCCAGTAGATAGGACTTGGTTTGAAAAATGGTCTCTTGTTTGTTACTTTGAAGTTTAAATATTATAGCAATATTCCTTGTCCTCATGTTGAACTAGTTCTAAATTAAAACCAAGGAAAATTCAACAAGCATGTCCCTAGCACCTGCAGCACAGTGTTTGCAGTCAGAGTGCAAACAGGAAGAGAACACTGCTTCTCTGCTAAATCAATATTTAACTAACAAACAGCCCGCTCTACACAGATATGTAAACATCATACAGCTGACTAATAAAAAAGCTCACCTATTATCAGGCATGGACTTCATTAGCACACCACCTCAGAGCATCTTCCACAGATTTCTTTTGATTAACAGGGCTGCAAACTACATATAAATCAGTCAATCAGATGGCTATGGCTTATCTGGAAAGCCCAGCCAACCCCCTCCACTGCAGCTCTGTCACTACTCCCCAGAAGAGGCAGCAGCCTCAATGGGAGCCTTGTTCCCCACCACAGAGGTGCTCTTAAAAGTTTTGATTAAAAAAAAGTCCCAAAAAACAGAGGGATTTCAGATAGCTTTTCCTAACAGCAAGGCCAAAGAGGCAGCAAATCAGGATTCTGCTTTATCAGCTCCCCTCCCTCCCTAGAGCAAAGTAGTTTGGGGAGCTGCAGCAATGCCCCATTGGAAAGGGAGTAATCTTCCTAAGAGCCATTTTCCTCCTCATCTCTGTTCCCAAGCAATACAGAAGACATGAGATTAGACATCCCATCAGGATCCTTTAATCTGTCTAACACAATTCTAGATGTTCAAATACCTGCAGGGTCAGCTTTGCATCCTCTCAGGTCAGGCTGTTGCAGTTTTGCCCGTTACAGGTCTTCCTGCTTGGTTCTAAGGGACAAGCACAATAAAAACAGTAAATTCATTATGTAGGATGACATTTTAAAGAAAAGGTATCATAGTCACATAACAGTATAACATCAGTCCCCCTCACACCCCAAATAACCATCTTTCAGCTGGTATTAGCTGCAGAATGTGAGACAACAGCTTCCTATATCAAAATGCACTTCCTGTCAAGAATCCCAGTATCCCCATCCTTGGGATGGGGATGAAGGGGAAGGGGTTAAGATCTGACAGTGAAAATACCATGTGTGTCTCTGTTTTATCAGATTTATAGATTTATTCTGTAAAAATCCTACACATCCATTGGGGATGTTTCCCTCTGTTTTTAGAACGTCTGAATATCTGCAGATCCATTTCTTGTCTGGTGCATAAACAAACATACAGGTTACACTTTTGGGAAAGACAGATGGAAAAACCTGAAGTTTCTGAGCATGTAGGTTCCCAGTGGCTTAAGCCAGCCTGAGGTCATGCCCCCCACTATTCCACACTATTCCCACCCATATCTTGCATGCTCCTGTAATGAGCCCTTTGGGAAGCTAATAGGGGGTAAAGCAAAGGTAGATCAGCCACACAGCACCAGCAGTGTTTGGAATGTGGAAAAACCTATTTAAACAAACAGGAAAGGATTAAAACTCTACAAATGGCCCTAGTCCACTCCTAAATCTGCAGTGTATCATATCCCTCACCCTTGGCAGCAAAGAAAGCACAGACCTACCTTTGCATTTCTGCTTTTCCCTGGGGACTACAAACTACACTCTTGCTTGTGACCCAGCCCTGCACTGGCCATCAGTGGCTTGTGCTTGGGTAAAACCATTTGTTTGTGATTTTGGTGCAAGCCCTGGAGCTGCCTCTGTAAAAGCACCCACACCCATTTTCTTTACCTGTTTACCTGGAAGCAGAGGTCACACCTGAAGGAAGTCCACAGACATACTAAGGACAATTTGCTCTCTGAACTCCACTGCAGGCTCTCCCTCTGCTGTTAACTCTTCCAGTCCCTGGTGAACAGGAGCTGCTCCTGGTGCCAAAGGAGTCTCGCCCAGCAGACAACATCATGGGTCAGCACAGCAAAGGAGGCTGCTGGGATCAGCACAGCAAAGGAGGCTGCTGGCTGTGGCCACAGGGCTTGGAGGAGCTCTGCCCTGCATCCACACACAGCCAGAGGCTGCCCTTTTGTGTAAGAAACTTAATTACTGCTTTGGTAGAAGCAGGTTGCTTTAATCTCCCAATTTAGTGTTCCTAGATTAAGGCAATTCCCACAGTAATCCTGTTCCTTAAGAATCTGTAACAATCACAAAAAGAATGCAGCTTGACCAGATTCTATAACTCACTATATGAAATATAACAGTCTCTATAAGAATATATATAAGGGATAACATAACAAAATACCACTTGGGAAATATCTCATTAAAGGAGGATTTCTAAGATAGAAGATGTGTTTTACAAGTTGTTATAACTAAATTACCAGGAAATGTTTCAGTAATACAGTATATTAATGTTTTTTAATTACCTCATGATATTAACATGAATACAATTTATGGAGTCACTAATTTCCACTGTTGTAATATTAGAATATTGAGAGTTACAGAGCTCTCCTGGAGGAAAAGCTTACATGCATTCAAGAGGTGACCACTTACCTCATCTGGATTATTACAGGCAATGAAAGATTAATAAATAAATTTAAATGCAAACATCTTTCAAAGAGTGCAAATGGAGTAGTGGTTTGTTTTTAATTACCTAACTCAAACATTGGGTCAGTCTGGACATGACAACAGAACAAAACATCTGAAAAGCTAAATGTCTTTATATAATTAATTCATGTGTCAGCCAGTGCAAATGGATGACATCAGTTTGGACAGGTTTAAATAATCACAAGCTAGGCACAGACAGATTTTGTTCTTAATTCAAATTTTATTTAGAATTTAAATTTATAGTTTAAAAAGTATGCACATTCTGTAGGTATAAAAGTTTAAAAAAATACATCGATTTATTGATAAATGCTTCAGGTTAAATTTACATTTTCATTCATATCATTATATTGCAATAATTGTTTTGCATCTTTTAATACTTATAAAAATAAATTAGTGAGATTGAATAACCCATTGGAACCATGCTAAAATAATTCCTTAGAAAAGAGGGGTGAAGTTTGCCATAGCAATTCTTAATTCCTTGCTACTGTAAATAAATAACTCTTCAATTAAGCAGTATAAGGAAGTACAGGTTAGCAGAAAAGCACTTACCCAACACGGTGAATGGAAAGCCATGGTGGGATGTCAAAAATCGTACCAAAAAGATGTAGAATTAATTTCTACCCTGCCACCTGGCAGCAACTGACCTCTGAAAACACCAAAACCTTCTCAGCCCCACCTGCCCAAATCCCCCCTTCCTTGGGGGTGTGTATATGACCTGTAGAGGACAAGAAATGACTCTGTATGTCCTTTTGGTTAGAAGGACTATCAAAACACCTGTATACAATTTGGTGACTATTTTTACCTGAATCAAGAATGTGTTTCCTTAACAGGAAATGTTTAATGGCTCATCGTAAATGACTAGAGATAAAAGAGGCTCTGAGCAGATGGTGATAGCTGAATCTAATAAGGTCACAGTGAACTGCAATCCCACCCAAACTCCCCAGGAGTAATATCATTCCACCCATTCAACCTCATGTGACAACTCTGGCTTCCATTTCTGGGAGAGTAATTTAAAAAGAAAAAAAAAAAAAAGTAACTGGCTTTGTGCTGAATTTATATCTTGTATCTCCAGAGCCACAACCCTTTAGAGAGGGCTCAAATGCATCTAACTACCAGCAGCAGCCAAGAGTACCACAAGAATACATGAAATTCTGGAAAGAAAAAAACGTACCAAAACATCAAAAACAAAGCAAGATGTTATAAAGGAAAAACAAAAAAATATTTTTTGAAAAGTAAATACCTTCCAGACCTTCTTTATATGTGAAAAAACCAATGGAGGAAGAAACAAACAATGAAGAAAAAAAAACCAAACAGAGAAAGGGTGGTGTGTGTGTGTGTGTGTGTGAGAGTTAATAGTCAACACCTGCAAACGGCTGTTCCTGCACTACACAAGGTCATTTACATTAATCATTCACCCTACCTTCTCTCTGGCCATGTCTCTGTGCATAAATCAAATGCTGTGTTACCCAAAGGGTAACCTTGTCCTGGCATCACTGAACATTCTTCCTGGAAATGGGAACATTTCATAATTCTGAGACCTTTCCTTTACAAAGATGGCTACAGACACATGCACATTTATACATAGATATATACAAACAAGGTTAGAAAAATATTTATTTTTGCTTGTTTAAATAATTACTGAAAAGTGTTAATACAGTAATACGTTAATATTTGTACAATTAAAACTTTATATATAAATATTATATAAAGCATTTTTCATAGCAGCCATTGCATATATAGTAAAACAAGTCTATCTGAAGTCCCTGCTGCAAAACTCAGGCCAAGCAGCGTTCATCCTCTTCTGAGAGGAACATCTGTACCAGAGCCAGGAGTTCAGGAATGAGGAATTCTGCTGCCACTGACAGCAAAGATGTTACTTTATCTTCTACCAGGTACTGCCCAGGCCACCTAAGTGCATAGTGTTTTTGGGGAGAAATGTCACTATGTGGAATCACATCACAGTCTAAGCTTGTCTCCAACACAAATCAGGACAACACCTTCTAAGAGAAAGGCAGAAACATTACGGAATGGCTTCAAATGTGCTAACACAAGGTGGGCCATGGCCTTACCACAGGGTGCTCAGGGGCACCATCACTCCTCACTCAGCCAGGGAAGCCCAACAAGGGGCACGGAGGCACAAGGAGATGTCGTGCAGGACAGGATTTAATAACTCATATTTAGTTTGTTTTTATTGAGTTCCCTTTCCAGGTTTCCTATGAGAGTATCAATACTCTCCTGCAGGTCCTTGAGGTGGGCTCTTTGATCCACTGCAGAGTCCATGGCTGGCACTGCCAGGCAGCTCCCACAGGGGAGCTCTGCGGGGCCGGGCTGCGGGCGTCCCGCGGGGCCGTCCGGCTCCTCGGCCTTGCCGCTGTCCTCCCCGCTCTCCGTGCCCTCGGAAGGGACATCATCATAGTCTGCCTCCCCCAGGCAGTCCCTGGGGCTTAACAAGTAGTTCTCCCCACAGCTGCTCCAGTCCCCAGCATAGCGGTTGCTGGATGGGCTGTCGAGGCCGGCTGGCCTCGGTCTGAGCACCCCCGACATCTCGGCACCGCTCAGATTCAGCACCTGGGGTCTCTGCCTCTTGGGCCTCAGGTAATTCAGGCAGGATGAGTGCTCAGGAAACACACTCAGATGTGCTGGTTCTTTGGCAGGCGAGTGATGAACTAGAAGAGAGAAGTTCAACCAGTCACAACTGAACCCATGCTGCAACACAAAAGTCCATGTCAACCCTCAATGTCCCACCTAGCATGCATGAATACATGCAATCTTACAGCCAACACATTGCACACTTTTTGCCATTGTTTGATATAAAATAATTAGGAAAAACTACTTTTTTCCTAATTTGAAGATTCATGCCAGATTCAAATTACAGTAGAGAAGCCTTTCTTAAAGTGGAAACTCCCAGACCACCAATTAAATTCATTGTATGAGTTAATCACCATTCAGATCTGGTCAAAGAAAAGCAAACTGCTCAGTTTGCACACTTCATCCAGGCTAAGGAGTAACAGAAAGCAGGCACAGCAAAAGAGGTTAAACCACAACAAAACACCACCACTGAGAAACCCCTAGAGAAGCTGACAACACATTGAGCTGAGCTCTCGTGCTTCTCTTCTGCCCTGACGCTCTGTGCTATTGAAGGAGCTCCCCTGCAGTAATTTCTCTGTGCAGCACAAGCACAGGTACACTCACACAGGTTTGCTGGCAGCATTACCTGAGCTCATGAATGCACAGCACAGTCACTGACAGGCTGCTCTGCTGTGACCCACTGCCCAAGGCAAGCAGCACTGCTCTGCTCACTGCCCTGGGCCTAGTAAGTGTCTGAGCTGCAAAACTTCTGGTTTTATACACACCACTGCTTCTTGTAATGAGCAGCACAGACTTCCTATTCCCATTCACCCCTGAAAAGTGCACACAAACCCATGCAGTTCACCATGGGAGCCCCTCCTTGTTAGACTCCCCACACACAAGCACAAAGCTTCAGTCCTGAAATGTGCCCAACCCTTCTCCTTCTGGATCCACAGTTCAGGTCTCCAGGGGATTTTACTTTATGTCTTGCACAGTAATATGCAATAACTCTCACTGCTTTCCCCCCCCTTACTATAACAAACCCCTTCTGTTTAGACTGTGCTCCATTAAGAGAAGGGCCATGGGTTAACAATAACTTGCCAGTGTTACACAGGCTGGCCAAACAAGGCCTATTTGTTTTTGCTCAGAAATAAACGGAAATCAAAGTATTGCACAACATGTTGGTTATCAAGCTGTCTCAAACTACAGGAGATTAAATGTAAGGGACCAGACTGTGATCCTTCCATTCAATCCAAGTGTGCTGTTTACACTGTGTGGCATTCACCTACTCAAGTCTCTGCATTTGTGTTTTACCTCCCTTTTAACACAATATCCTGCACAGTTCTTGCAAGCCAAGGGATAGGGCTCAGCTTTTTCTTCTAAGTGAAGGAAAAGTCTACTACTTACCCTACTCCTACCCTCTTAGAGCAATACACACTCCCATGGGCAGAGCTGCATCCACTTGGTTTTGTAGTCCACAGCAGCCATGCCATAACCCATCCCCATGGTTTCAGGATTAGTTTCTGCACAGTATTTGCTGCCCAAACAGCTCTTGGTCTCCCTCTTCCTCCACCTACATGCCTCATCTCTCCTGCATAGACTCACTCATCTGACTGAAAGCTTCTTTTCATTTTTGGTGATCAGCAGCTTTGGAGCTGCCCACCTGCAGCTGACAAGTGAGCAGCAGCATCTTCAGTCACCTCAAACCCATCATGGAGTAGCAACATTTTTCCTTATGCAAAGCTCTGCAAAAACAAGTAGAAGTTGCAGACCTCTTACTCTGAGGATATCTTCAACTCTGCCAAATTATAAGAGTGGAAATAAATTAACCCCATCAGGTCAAAGCTGAAGAGCAGGGGAAAAAAAAATCCACCACCTCTCTAATACAGATATGGAAACTTTAATGTAACTGAGTTGGTGTTTTCTAGTGTCTTTACTCACATAAAGTCTTCACTATTTCTTTCATTATACTCAAACACTGCCATATGGTAAGAAAGCAATTAAAGCAACAAACTTCCCATTTAGCAAAGTGCCCAAATAGAAACTGCCATCATTTCTTTAGATTAACAGTGATGCCATAGTACCTCACATTTTAAGAATTCTGATGCTGCTCAATCATCCTGTGAATTAATGTACAGTGTCACACAGTGCAAACACAAAGCAATGGTTTGACTTTTTTTCCTTGATCAGATGAAAGTACCTGGCCACAGCTGAAGTAAGTAGTGAAGAACCTCTATGTGCTTTTTGAAGTCCAGGGCACTAGCAAGCTCCTCTGAGTCTGTGAAGACTCTGTTGTTATGGTTGGTGGTCTCCTGCCTCTGGCTCAGTAACACAGGGCCAAAACACACAGCTAAATTCTGGCACGTCATCTTATTCACTTCGTGGTAAGAGGCCACCAGTTTCAGGTGATCCAACAGCATCTTCAGGGTAGCCTAAAGAAACAAAATACTGCTCAGGAAACCAAACACCAAACAACAGTGGTACTGGTCACAGCTCTAGAGAGAAAAGATCAAGGCTGATAGCTCTGGTTTTCCTACCAACACCCATCAACAGAACATCCAAGTGCTGAATTAGAAAAGCTGTATTTGACTATGACAGAGCAGACCAATTAAGACAGACTTTCTGATAAGACTCAGTTTGTTTCTTATCTGAACTCATTTTCACACGGATGAGTTTTCTCACAGTACATCAGGAAGGGAGGAGAGGCTGCAGAAGCAGTACAGATGATTCAGGTACATTAGAAAATAAAGAAACCCTCGAGATGATGTCAGCATCTGAACAAGCTTCCAGGTAATTCCAGATACCATGCAGGCCCCTCCATCCCTCCCTCTCTCCCCCCCAGAAGGGGCTGTGGTTTGTGGTGCTACACAGGAATTTAACAGGTAACAGTGCACAGCTCTCTCACACTGCACAGCAAGGGAAGCAAAGGCTTTATTGCACATACTTAAGAAAGAGGAATGGATTTGCCCAGGTAATTCCAACATACAGATTAGAGAGCTCTGCAGAAGTGGAGCAGGACAATGGAATTATCATTTATGTGATATTGTAAAAGTAGAGATCACAGGCTTTCATTCAGTTTTAAAGAAACAATATAAAATGAAAACTAGAGCAAGTCCAGCAATGCAGACCCTCCAATTCATTGCAGCATGGAATTATTTTCACATATGTGGAGCATCACAAATACAAGTGAACCACTTGATCTGATAAACAGTTCTGAGACATTTTATATCCAGTGTGAATATGTTCCTTTAGTTTCTGATGCTTGTGATTTACTTGAACGTGCTAACACGACTCACCTTCTCAACATCTGGCAGGCAATCCAGAAGGGCTGCTGTGTGCTCAGAGTCACTTGGGTCATTCTCACAACCACTGGCTGTCATTTTCAAGGGATTTTTCACCATTGCATCCAACACTGCTTCATAGAGCTGCTTGGTTATCAGGGGAGAGGGCAGCTCTCGCAGATAATCCTTTAGGACACCTAATGGGACACAACAGCTGCCTTTAACAAGCTGCAGATTCTCTTTGCAGCAATTTTTGGGAGCATTAAAGCACATCAACTGCACTCATTACACAAGAAAATCCCCTGTGTCAGTGCCAAACCTGGCCCTCAGGAGCAAGGGGTGGGAGGACAGCACCAAAAGGGCACAGCAAAGAGGGGCAGGAGCACAGGGCTGCTGCATGTGCAGGTGTGAGGACACTGGGCACCAGGTGAACATCTCCCCAAGCTTCCCTCCTTTCAGGGTGAGGGGAGGCAAGGAAAGGACTCAGAGCAGTCCACCTCCCATCCAAGGAAAGGAGCTCCTACAGACATCAAAGTCCAACTTTTATATAAGCCTATCAGGTAGTTTTTCTTTTCTGTTTATTTTCAGCTATAAAATTATGAGCAAACATCCCAGTGCCAGGGGCACGTACAGCAAAGCACCTGGTGCCTTCTCACCCAGCCAAGCACAAACCAAACATGTCCTGATGAGAGAGGGCCACCAGCCCTGCTGCTCCTGGGCACCCTGCAGCCCCTGCACACCACTCCCTCCAGCTGTGACAGACGTGATCCACACCCCCGGGGGCACTGCCTCAAGTGCCCAGCACCGAGCCTGCCCTGGGGCACTGAAATACTGCAGCGTTTCTGCAGCTGGGGTGTGCTGGGGCAGAGGCTGTTTCGGGGACTGCAACAACCAGGCAGGCACCTCATTACCACCTATTCTTTCTGAAGAGGAATTGAGGTTTGCATTCTTGTAAGCTGGCTTTGGAACCTGGCTGATACTTCATTTTGAGAGGGGTTTCAGTGATAAAATAACCCAAAATATTAAGGCTTCTAACAGCAGTCTCTGGAAAGGACATAGCAGGATGCTATCCAGGCGCAATATCCAATACAACCAACAAAAAATTGAAGGAAACAAGCCTGCCTGCCAGCAGTTTTCATTTTCCTTAAAAACTTGCTTTCTGTGCCACAAATATCTACTAATTTTAGCTAGATCACAACTGCATTTAAATACTTTGTTAGGAAGAACTGCTGGACTAGAAGAAACTGTTCAAAAGTATGAACTGCAGTTAACAAAACAGCCTGTCCTCCAAACAGGTAAAGTTTGAAAGGCAGGTTTTTTTAGCAGGCCCTCCTCACAACCTTGTAAAATCTCACATCACAGCAATTACCATCACACTGTGCCATTTAACAAAGCAACAGTTTTCATCTACTTGAGCCTGTGCAACGGAGCTGTAAAATGAACTGTACAGGGTGGGCTTTGTTACAAGGTAGTTTCTTACAAAGTACAGGGAACAGAAGTTAACATTTCATCCTTCACATGCAGAATGCATGCAAGAGTTGTCTTCTACCTGTATAATTATTTTCATTTAAAAAAGAATCCTGCCCTTGCAGCAGTGCCCTGAACCTGAGCTGCCAAATCACCTCCTGCTGCAGCACGGGCAGGGGCAGCCAGGCAGAACCAGCTCTGCAGACACCACACGGCCTCCAGGAGCTCACTCTGTGCTCAAAATGGGAACATCTCCTCAGGAACACAAAATATGAGAACAACCACTTTTTCCTGAAAAAATATTTCCCCTGGTGTTTTGGTGGGATTTTTTTGTTTGCTTTAAAAAGAACATGCACTTTTGGTACTTCTCCACTAAAGTAGCTAGTTTTTGTTTAGTAACTTACTCATATTCCTCCCTTCCCACCAAATACTTTTTCTTCCCTGAATTTAGAGGGTCATGCTCCCTATGTGGATTAGCTGGTTAAAATATTTATGAAACAAATGTGGCAGATGTTGATGCTGTACAACATGATCTGGGATATTTTCCTTTTTTCATAAACAAAATATTAGCAAGAGATGCTGACTTCTATAAAGATCTCTGTTTCAGTTGTGCTTTTTTTGGAGGCAGAGACTGAAATCAAAACCAGCTTACAGTAGGAAATTATATGTTCTAATCAAATTAGCTTATACTAAACACAACTGTCTATTAATAATTATTTACCAGGAATTCCTGCAATAGCATCCACAATCATAGGACTGCCACCTGCCAAAGGACTTTCTCCTGTTCAGCTCCAGATAACAGGATGGTTTGGGAGCCATGAATGCCCCTTGACCTTTCTAAATCCTTTTGCTATTCACTCAGCTAAATTAGCCCTCTAAGAGGCTGCTGTTATTTTTTTTCCATGAATCTACGCTTCCTGCCGCTGCCAGCCCACTAGCACATTCCTCTTGACACAACCACACACAACAAATTTAGACAGAGAGCAGAAATTGCCATCCACTTCATTAATTCCTCATTTTTCTGACCCACTGAACTGTTAAGAGCACTGCAAGCTTTATGCAGAGATATGAATTCACGTGGATGCCAACAGACACGATGCAACAACATGGCTACAGGTCAGTTCCATGAACTGCCTGCCCGCCTCAGTTTGATCCATGAGCCCACTTAATTGTGTGTCAGCTTGTGCCAATCCCAAGAGTATTTCTCAGTCAAGATTTAATCATTAAATGTTCATTCCTTAGTCTTTGGAGAGCTGTCAAAAAAAAATATTCATCTTTTTGAAAAGGAGCGCTACTCAAATTTCAAAAAGGACATAAGGCAGCACGTCTCTTCAAATCAGCCAAGATTTATGCTGAGGATTCATATTCTGTGGAACACATGTTTTGGCTGATAGAAGTATGAATCATGTGCATCAGCCTCAGCATTAAGTAATCAGGGGAAACATTCCCTCTCAACCCAACTCCCCAAGCACATGCAGTAAGGTTTGTGGGCTCTTTTATTCCTAGCACTGGGCACAGTGGCTAACTCAGCTGTCCACAAAAACTGCAGTTTCCCCTGTCAATCCACAGCAGGCAGCTTCCAATAACTGGAGTGGCTGCATTTGGTCAGTGGAAGGTACAGATGCCAAGAGCCCTTCCCTCCCTGCTCCCCAGCCCACAGAGCCCCCACAGTCAGTCCTTGCAGCACAATGCTGACACAGGCACTGCAGGCACCTGCACAGCACAGCTGCAGAGCTACCAGGGCAAAGAATCTGCTTTTCAGTGTAATTCCTTAAAACTCTTTTCCCTTGTAAGGAAAGCAGCATGTAAGTAATCTCTTGCAAGAGAAGGCAAACTAAAGGACCCAACAGACTTTCTGTAAGGCAGAAAACAAAGCTGTAGTCTTTTCACTCTTGCAATGCAAACTCTGGACAGAAAATAATTTCATGGAACAATCTGATATTAGAAGTTCTCAGCATTTTTTCTCATTAATTTATTTGTAAAGAGAAGAAAATGACCCAGTTTAAAAGATCATTTATATTTTTTACCTTTACCAGATACCTCGTTTATAAAAGCTGATATATAACATCAGAGTGAAACACTGGTGGGTTAGTGGCTGGACTTGATGATCTTAAAGGTCTTTTCAACCTAAACAATTCTATGATTCTATAAATACAAGTTTCTGATGCTGACAGTGCTGGTACTTGTGAACAACATTGAACCCCACAGCAAAATCAGCCAAGGCAAGTAAGGCAAACTGACTGGCTGCACACTGAACCAGGAGGTTTATATAACTCAGTAAATGTCATCGGGTAGCATCTTCTGCTAACGTGTTGTATCATTATAAAATGTAATGAATAAAATTAATTCCCAGTACATTGAAATGAAATAGACCTCCAAACAGGGTATAACTCTTCTATACAGCTGGATGTTGGATATTACAGAAAGGGTTTTGACACAGAAAATTTACACCCCAACTACTGTTACATTTTCCATCCCCTGATATACAGGCAGTGAATGCTTTTGACTAATTTCTCAGAACAACTGGCTTACTCAGTGATGCCTGAAATTAGATCAACTTTAGCTAGCATCAAATATCAATAGTTATAAAACTGTTCCAGTTTTTAGCAAGCCAGAAAAACCTCAACAACTGACTTCAGTTCTGCAGTGCAACTCCTGTGAAGAGAGCCATGTAAGGAGCTGATGCAGACAGGCTGCCCAGGAGCAGCCCTACCTCTTCTGGAGGTTGCTGAGTGACACCAAGTGAAGGGCCACTCCAGGGAGCAGGAGAAAACCCAGCAAGGTTTTAAAAAAGCAGTGATCAAATGAAGGCACTTTCCTGCAGCTCTAACTAGCCTGCACAATACAATGGGAAATCTGCTTCCATATCTCCTGCAGTCTCCAACATAAAGGGGAGAACAGCTGGTCTAAGGCAGCCCTGGGTCACATGGTGAGGATCCACCAGCACAGCAGAGGGGCCTGATCACAACCAAGCTTTTCCAGATCTTCTCCAATACAAACCAATGGCAAAGGTTTAACCAGCTCCAAGACCCCAGCTCCTTTCAGACTCCCACTTCCCTCTGTACCTGGTGGAGCAGTAACTGAAAGCAGATCCTTCCATGTCCTCCCCTCCCTAAAAATCACTGCTGCTTCATCCATACTTACACATCCCCAAAGTAACTGCACTCATTCCCACCCAGCTTTCAGCAGAAGTTAAAAGCTTGTTAAAATAACAACAGAAAGAGTTCAAAGCACAATTTCCCCCTTTTAAAGGTACATGAGGAACATGGCACAACTCTGTTGGAAGAAAAGCAAGTAAATGTGTTACCTGTTATGACATTAATATCTGGGTACTGGCTCTCACAGAGAGTAACAGCCTTGCTGTCCCTCTCAAACGCCTCTCGAAGCTCTTTCTTCACCGCTGCCGAGCCACAGAGCCGGTACAGCCCCACCACCTGCAAGCACAAAGCACAGCTCATGTCAGCAATGCCTGCCCAGGGACCAGTGACTGCACCCTGTGCTGTGCCACCAGAGAGCCTGAGAGCAGGAGCTGGTGACTGCACCCTGTGCTGTGCCACCAGAGAGCCAACAGCAACAGCAGCTGTTTGGGAATGCAGCTGGGCTTGCACAGTTAGGCTGTCCCATCACCCCACACAGGATCAGACACTTCCCAGGACACAGGGGCTGGGAGCACTCAGAGAAGGATGCTCCTGTTTTCTCAACAGTCAACGTGCTGAGCAGTGTTTCATCAATGTAACACAAGTTCTAAATTGGTATGCCTTAATATTTTGCTTTTATGCAGAATCAGGAAAGAAATACAGATTAAGCATATATTTGCTTCTCACCCTACTCACTCAGATCATCATTATTTTTCCTGGCATAATTGTTTAATTATTCAAAATAGAATTCAAACATCAGCAGAAAGAAGTGAGAGATGTTTAGAGCTTTATGTAAGCAAAATTGCAGTACAAATACAGTCATTAATCATCAGCAGAAGAAAAAGTCACACAACTGACTCCATACTAAAAATGAGGAAAGTTACAAATCAATTAATAAACCAACACAAACCCAAAATAAGTGAAAGCATTTTCCTACAGTATTACATTATATAGTAAAAAAAAAATTTTTATACCCTTAACCAGTTTCAAGAAAACTATGACTACTCCATTGTTACACCTGTAAGATGATGTTTTTAAAGTTGATAAGATGCTGACTTCCATGTGTTTCAAATTATACTGAAAATTTTCTGCAAAACAGCTATTATTTAGCATGCTTAAGGTGATAGGAGTGAAACCTGCAACATTCTTGAACTAAATTGCCATTTAAATCATGTGCTTTCATGTATTGAAATTTTCCATTTTATCATTACTTTCATCAGCACCATTTATGCAAAGTACTGCTATGATCTTACAAGACTAATTCTTAGAAATATTAATTTTATTTTAATTAACATTAGCAACAGGTGTACTGAGCAGTAAAAGATTAATTCAAAACTACCATGGACTCAAGACAAAAAATTATCCAAAACCAAGCCAAACCAAAGAAACCCATCTGTACTGTCTTAAGACCATGAGAATGAAGGTATGAAAGCAAAAGCATTTTTCTGGTCATATATTAATCAGAAAGTTACCCAATGGAATTTGTACTGCCCCGTTCTCAAGACTGAATATGACGTAGTATATGCCTAAGACAACTTCTTTTAAAGTTTTAAAGTTTCCTAATGCCACATCTGAAATTCAGGTGGAGATTATGTACCATGACAGTATTTGCAGTCTATAGGAAAGTCAAAAATGTCAGACAAGCATGTGGTTAAAAGAAGAAGTTAACAGTATATTTTGCACTTTTGGTTCTCTTTGTGAAAATACAAAAATAGATTTCATGCTCAAAAGCATCAGGTACATTCAGATAACTTAAATCCCAATTGCTTCATTACCAGTGTTGCCTTGATTACCCAATATCATTTGCATGACTAGGTGCTAATAAGCCCATAATAAAGTGCTGAAACCATAGAACACATATACTAGAAAGAATAAAACTTCTCTTTTCCAGTAATTGCATGTTAGGAGAAGTATCCACAAGAAAAATCACACAGCTAATACCAGTGATGACTTTCAGCAAAAGAGCCACATGGAAGTTCCATTTCCCTCTATAGTTCATGACCTGTGTTATAAACAGCAGAGCTAATCTCATCACACCTGCAAGCATATCCAACCTGTCAGCAATTTAAAATAGTAACACTGGTAGGTGTGACTACTTCTCAATTTCACCTGAGTGAGAACAGGTGCAAAAGACAAGGAGGGCTCACTAATGCTGTGGAACAGCAGACAAGAGTCCTCCCACCAGTTTCAAACGAATTGCCACGGGGAACATCTGAGCTTAAGACTGCATAGTCTTTCTTTCTTAACAGACCTCTTGTCTAGCACCCATAACCGGTGATGTTTTTCCATACCTCATTTCTCACACATATTTTTATTCATTAGATTACATCAACCAATAATGGGATGAAAAAAAGACACTGGGCACTTTTGCTTTGAAGCACTCCCAATTTTGAGGACAACCTGTAGAAAGACAAGGAGCAGTGGTGTGGGGAAAGAACTAATTCAGCCCCTCAGGGTCTCATCCTAATGCTGTGTACAAAGTGATGACAGAGATGGGTCTCAGGCACACTGGCTTGAGACTCCACCAAAAGATGGGCTCACTGTGTCCCTGCAGAGAGTCTCAGCTTTGGGTTTGAGCAAACAGTGAACCATACCATTTTGGCATTTAAATGTGTGTCCCTACAGACTGAGCCATGTCTCAGGGGTCAGATATTCTCAAATTCTCAACTGATCTCTGTTTTCCGAGGGTGACTCTACACACTGGGGGCTGCACATTTGTTTCACAAACCCCACTCCTAAAGCTCTGCTGGGAGCAGTTCCTGTGAGCAAGTGTACTTCTCCTCTACAAAGGCCAAGCTGGAAGTGCTGCCTGCACACAGTCCTGTTATTCTTCCCACATTACAATAGCCAGTGTTCAATACACACAAGCAGCAAAGGAAAAAAAATCGACTTGTAAAGATGTTTTTTATTTCCCCCATTTCCACTTGCTATTTACACTGCAACAACAGCTATCTCAACACAGAAATATTGACAAAAGAGATTAAAATATGCACAGTACCTGACAGCCTCTCTTTTCAATCTCCAGAATGCATTTCTGCAACAAAAGGGGCACCATCAAGCCTGCATTTTCCTTCTCTACAACTTTCCGAGCATCCACCCCAAACATCACAGGCTCACGGTCTGTGTCAAGGCCATCAAGAGAGTTTTCCCACTGCTCCATGAGTGACAGCTTGACATAAATAAGCCCCCTGGGCTCCAGCTTGACAGCCAGCTGATGTGTTTTGGTGACCCGAAAGAGAGTGGGAAGAGCCACAGTTCCATGACAACACACTCTGTTTTTCCGTGGGGTGGGTTCCCAGCTGAACACCACCAGCTTTAAGTGCTGAGCATTTTCGATTTCTATATTGAATGTGTGGTCCATGTCAAGAAATGTTGTCCTACATGTGAGCAGGGCAGTCCTTGCTTTATTTACTGAGTCAACCTGTATTGCACAAAAGACATCTTTTGAGTCTATTCGTGGTGGCTTTAAGTCTTCAGCACCATAAAAGTGAATGCTCATGAGTCCAGAGATGTACTGAGAGCACTTGGGTTGATCAGAAAAGTTGTAGTGTCTGAAGGCATCGATATCTATTTCAGGTTTACCACTGTTACTTGGAAGGCTCTCCTTTCCTTTCCCACACTTGGTGTCATGTCTGTGTTTACCTGATTTTGTTATAAGTTCAGGAGAGTCACCATCACTGAGGTAACCACCTTTGTTGAAGGATTTGGAGCTCCTCAAGCTCTTCTTTTTGTAGGTGTGTTGTGAGGACACACTGCTGTCAAGATGGTAACGGCTTATCACATTCCTGCTGGCAGCTGTGGTGGAGTTTCCAGAAGAAGGCAAAGACACTGTATGGCTTGTATCCCGGCAGCTACTTTTCAGCAGGGAAGGAGGATTATCTGAACTACTATGGCTTGAACTTCCCTTCACACTCAGCTTCCTGCTCAGCTCTGGCAGCTTTTTCATTTTCATGGAAAGCTTCCTCACAGTCCTGGGAGATTTAATTCTATCAGGGAAAGGCCAGTTGATTGATCCACTTTTTTTCAGGGGACTGGGACTTGGAGGAGAAACCTCTGTGGAGGGTATATCAGGCTTGCGTGCAAGAGCAGCTCCAAACCCTTTAGAAGGAAAGAGAAGGAACAATCATTTTCAAACTGCAATTCTCAGCAATGGAAAAATAAAATTTCAACTTGGGGAAAACATGTACAATTTGTCATAACCTGGTAAGTACAATTCATTCAGACACCCTTCACTCATTCAGTCAGATGTTCACAAGTGTTCAGAAAGCTGTGCTCTGCTGACTCGTTCAGCCAAACTTGGCAATTCATTGTCAAAAGCCAGATTTGTTCTGCTTTATGGAGATGAAAGGGCCAGAAACTACATATAAACAAATGAGCAATTGCACCCGCTGCATTCAGCTCGAGCCACTTGTGCTGCATCCCCCAGACAAGCACACACAGCCACATTCCTGGGGCACAAGTGCAAGGAAACCAGACTGAAAAAATCCTGGAAATATGGCAAAGGCACCCTTGTCTGCAGAGCAGTTAGCTACACAGCCAACACATCAGCACTGCCACTCCTCTAATGTCTAAAGGAAAGACACTTGTCTCTGGCAAAGACTGTGGTTCTTTGTTTCCCTCTATTACCTCAAAGAGCCCTAAATCTCTCCTGTGTAGATGCAGGCAGTCTCACACCTTTTCGTTCATTTTTCTCAGCCTCTCCTTTCTACAGCATGATGTAAGATTTATTCCTTCCAAAAACTGCATCCTGCACTGCCTCATTTCACTGCCTGCCAGCAACCTTCCATGTTTCCTGGCACTACCACCCCACAAGAGTTTTTAAAGTTAGACAGCTCCCAAGTGACATCCTCACAGGAAATCACCCCCCTTTCAAGGTACCAAAAAGAAAAAAAAGTATATAACAGCAAGCACTGATGGTAAAAAGAGCAAAAGAAAAAAAAACCAAAGCAACAACACTTCCTCAATTCAGCAGTAAAGAACTACTACTTAAGGAACACAATTAGACATAAGCCAGTACTGCACACAGACAGGAACCTGTGGCTCACCTCATGCTCTAATACCCAAGGAAATGCAAATACCAAGTTTTGCTCAAGTCATTCTCACTTTTACCAGCATGAGGCAGTAATAACTGTAAGAAAATTGATCAATTTACCTTAGTTAAGAAACAATGCGGGAGGGAAGCTGAGGGCAGAATGATAGATAGATATTAATAAAATTACATGATTACTTTCACTTAGAGTCACTTTTCCTCCCCTTAAGAAAAAAAGAGTACCTCTTGCTAGCAACAGCCATCCCCATCACCATTTTCAAATGTTAGCAGCTCCCAAGAGGACTGGGTAGCCTTGCCTGTGCAGGCTGGGGTTCTATACAGTCCCTAAACACACCAACCCTGTGTGAAGCAATTAGCCCAGGCAGCTCACAGAGACTCAAACACCTTTATCCATCCATCATTACCCTTTGCTAGCCATGGAAAAGGGGATTGTTTACAGCATATAAAAAGAAAGAAAGAAGTGTTGTTTTCACAAGATGCTTAGTAAACCACACTTTAAAGGAGTTTCTCCTTCAGATTTGCCAAGGACTTACTACTTTAATTGTAAACTAACCACTTCAAGTCCACAGCAAGTGATTCTTACAAGTGCTTTGTGCATTCAAATTAATTTTCACCACTGGACTGTAATGTACTTTTTATACTTCTTTATACTTCACCAAACCTTAACAGCTAAATCAGGCAATCTGGTCTTTGACCAAAGTCATCTGCTGTGGTTTTGGTTCCCTCACCCCCTTCCAAGAAAAACCCTACAAAGGCTAGTTCTAGTCTCAATAGAAGTTTGGATTAAGTAACTTTTGCAGACAGTGGCTTAAAAGAGTACCTTTAGAAAAGGAGGTTTCAGTTACGAAGAATAATGCATAGAATCTGTCTTCCAGAGGAACAGAAGAAAATTCATTTAATCTCATGGAAGTAGTTCCCTTGCAGGGGCAGGGCTATTTCTAGCACGCCTGCTGTGCTTTTCTGGCAAGCAGCTAGTTAGAAATGTGGTGTTTGATAAAGGCAGACAAAGCCTTCCCTTGTACTGCAAATCACCGCACGGTCCCACTGGTGGGCTGGCGTGGAGCGCACTATAGCAATCGCTGCCACACTGCAGCCTCTAACATTAATCTCCCCTTTCTGTCAAAACTCTCTGGCACAGGCTTGGAAAAGCAGGCCAACAAATTAAACTTCCCCCCCACAACTCATT
This sequence comes from Agelaius tricolor, assembly GCF_023055355.1. Classification (NCBI taxonomy): domain Eukaryota; kingdom Metazoa; phylum Chordata; class Aves; order Passeriformes; family Icteridae; genus Agelaius; species Agelaius tricolor. The sequence goes on along the minus strand of NW_027269271.1, from coordinate 16,763,400 downwards.
AAAACCAAAGAGTCAATCTAACACTATGACTTTTCTGTGTCCAACTTCTGCTGCGTTCAGCAGCAAACAGTTAAAGTGAAATATGTGGCTGGAGGAAACTCAACAGTGGAGCATTATGCAGGATGGTATTCCCATCAGCACTGAGCCACATGTTGTTCCACTAAAGCCAGCAATGTGCTGAGGTATGCACGCAATTTTAAAAGAGTGTACATGACAGCTCTGAACAAGCTGCAGGAGGAGTTGTAGCACAGTCCAGTAACACTTCACTGCCCAGCCTACCCATCTGACACAGCTTTCTCACAAGGGTAACAGAGAAACTGAGTTGCACCTCTTTTCTCATCCCAGTTACAAGACTGTGCTGCAAACAGCAGTTAGACATTAAAAATATCCTTACAGAAGGGTGACAGAAGACAAAACATAAGAGGCACCTGTTGCACCAGGACAGCACGGGGATGGTCAGTTTTATATACACAGCTGACCATTTGTATGTGTATGTAATGTTTATATTTTACAGTGAGAACACTCAACCCCTGGAAACAACCAGGGACGTGGTAGTCTTCACCCCTGCAGGTTTCCAAGCTACAACTGCACAGGGTGGGGTAGGTGGTCTCATTTAGGCTCCTTGCTCCTCTGAAGGGTGACCCAGATGATCATCTGATGCCCCCTCCATCCTGGGCTGTGCTATTATACTGGCTTCAATACATTTGCCTTGTGCCTTCTGACACTTCAGCAGTATGAATACAGGGGGAAAAAAAAAAAAAAAGCTTTTGCAGGACAATGCAATCCAAGTCAAAACAAACGGACACCCTAAGTAACTGTGTGCAACATCAGCTGTGGGTTCAGCTTGAGTAGAAAGCCACCCTTTACTTTGCTCAGCACTGTGGCTCTGTGAAAGCACAGAGCCTTTCCATGGCCACAGAAACACGAAGAGCCCACAGTGCCTCACAAACCAGGCCCCTCTGCCAGCCCATCCATCCAGGTGTCCACAGGACAGTCACCAGTGTCCCCTCAGCCAAGCAGACCTACACCTACACAACACTGCTCCAAGGGAAGAGAGGGCTCAGACTCAAGCACCTACAACACAGGCCCTGCCAGACATGTGCAGTGATTTAGCACAGTAAACATGCTTGTCTGCCCCTGTTAAATGGAGTTTATATGTGTTTGGGCACATTTATCACTGTCACATCCATTGCCAGCAACACATGCTGTTTTACAGGCACATTTGACTACCCTGTTATATATGTCACATTCCCCATTGTTTAAGATAGGGCTTCCAAGTTATTTTAAAGTTACTCAGAAAACATGCAATTTATTTTTGGGCAACAAGTTGAGGTGAATAAGTTGGTCAGAAAGCAGCCAGTTGCTTACTACACCAAGCTACTGAAGTTATCAAACAGCCACTCTCACACCTAATGGAAATGCTGAGTTAATGTATTAAAAGTGAAAAAGCAGCAAATCAAAATAGAAGAGCCCAAATATCTCAAAACCATTCTTGTAGCAAACAATAGGTGAAAGAGGGCTACTGTTCTTCTGTGGCAGAATCCACAAGAGATACTGATCCGGATCCTCAGCTGACACACTGCACATCAGCTCTACTGATGTCAAAGGCTGTTAAGTTTCTGAGGTGCAGGCACAGTTCTAGACCTGTTCAGATATAAAACTTCAGAGCAGAAGTGTAAATGGCATTGAGAGAACATTTACACTTCTGCTCTGAAGTTTTATATCCCTTACCATTCTGGTATCTCACACATTGTGCAAGTATTTCACATCAATGCACTTCTGTCTTGTGAAACCAAAGCTCCTTGCACTTGAAAAACAGGTAAACCACAAAACATCTTCCATCTGGGAAATAAGCATTAAATTTCAAAAATAATATTTGTAACATGTGGAAGGAAAGGTGTAGATAACATTTGCTGCCCAGTATACTCTATGTATATTGCTGGAAGCTTGCCTGCAACATGTAAGCATGCAAAATATTTGCATACGTGGGCCCCAAAAGATGTATTTGGAAACCAGGATAATGGTCACAGCCTAAGTGGAGAAAGAGCCCTGTAGTTTTAATAGGAATTAAGCCAAATTCCAGTTGGCACATATCAGGGTTAAGTGGGAATATGGGATCCATCTTCACTTGCCATAACATTGGAAAGAAATTGTTTACAGTGACTCTTACCAGGATTTTCCACCCAGACAACTAACTCAAGTACATTTTTAGTAGCAAAAGCACAATCCAGATCCTGGCAACCTTCAATGCACCAATCCTACCAGGACGTCTCTCAGATACAGATACACGAGATGATTCCACTCATTAGGTAGGCACTAATACCAACAGTTAACCTCCCCAAAAGCAAAAATATTCTAAATATTGTAAAAAACAGAAGGCACTATTCAGAGCTCTGTGGTGTAAATCTCTCTCAGGAGCCAACATTACAAAGGGATGCTTTCCTTCAACAATTTGCGGGTGATACGCACAGCTATAAAAATACACAGTTAAGAGCTCAGTCCTAGAGAGTTATAAAGAAAATTTACTTCAACATTTTACAGTGAAAAAAGTTCTCATATTGCATTTGTAACAAAAACCAAAATTCTATTTTTCAATCATAACCATTTTTTCTGTGCAAAGAGACACATAATTAAAAACAGCCTCCAGGGTTCTTTCCACTTAAATTCTTCTCCCACAGACCTAAGAGCCTAAGCTGGGCTGTTTCTACATTATTAACTTGGAACCAAGTTACCCTCTTACTCCTATCTTTTGAATACATGTTATAAAGAAAATACATTATTTTTTCCCAAGCTCTGCTATAAGGGTGCCTTATTTCTAATCAGTTTCTTTTTTAAAGCCAACAAGGCTAGAATTATTCACTAAGGAATTACCTGACAAATCCTATTAATGTAAATGGCATTTACTGTAGAAAGTAACCAAATTAATACCAGGAGCTAGCAGTGTAAATTAAGACTATGGGACAAATTAGCACTTCTACAACTATGATCCATTGTACTGGAAATAGTATTTCTAGTTACAGGAAATAACTATTTAGTGCTCTGTTTGGAAAGACCCACAAGAACAGAATTCTATCATTTATTCTTTTCATAAAGAAATCTCCTGTCTAATAAAGACTCAAAAAAGCAACCAAAAGTAAAAAAAAAGTCATTACTATTTTCACTCTACAAAATTGGAAATCAAAGTAAGGCAAAAATATCTAAAATGTTAAAGGCAAAATTGTTTCCATTGTCCAAAGAAGAAAACAGCAAATGACAAAATAAACAAATATATATTTTCTTGCATTTTGTACTGCCCCACTTTTTTTTCTGTCTGTGCTTCCCAAAACCTAACATTTAGGCTCCAATGCTAACCAATATTGACATATTATATATGAGATCAATAAGAAAGGTAGGCAGACTTTTCCCCAAAGCTTTAATTTCTTATTTGACAGGAGTTACTGCTTAAAGTACCCAGCTCTCTACAAACAGAGACATCCATTTCATACCAGCTATATTATTCAAACAAGGTCCTAACACAAATAAAATGAAATTGGCCATGGTGCCTTTCATGTAGTAATTTCATATGGATGAGCTGTCATTTTAAATTTGACTGAAAATAACTGTAGATACTTTAACTGGATTAAAAAGAACTAAGCCACTTCTCCATAATAAAGCCAATTACTAAGCAGCAGGGATCCACTTCATCATCAATTAATCTATTCAATGTGATCACCACCCAACACATGTAGAAGGAGAGCTGCATTTGAAGTACCTTAATTAACTAAATGCATAACAAAAAAATCAGGTGAAATTCGTAACTTCTCTCCCAGTTTGAGGAAACTCTTGAAATCAACAACTCTGCTTTCAGAAATAAATGCATCTTTAGTATGAAAACAAGTTTGACATTTTTCTTCTTACAGAAAGGGACTAACTTTAAAAAAAGAAATAGTCACCCACGTATGGAGAGATTAAGCAACTAAACAGAGGTCAAGCAGTTTGCAGGACACACACAGCCTTCCTAAATAACCACACTTAGTGACCTCTACAAAGCATTTGAGCCCAAACAATGACAAATCTACCAAAGAACATATAATCTCATCTGTCTTGCAAGCAAATAAAACCAGTCTAAGTATTTAAAACAGCTATAAAGTGAGCTATTTCTAATAAATGCCCAAAAACTTTAACACACTTTGCAACTAAAAATATGCTTGTATCTGCAGCATTTCCATGAAGAGAACAAAATGTGAGCCCCCAGAAGACCAAGAGTTTTTTCTTCTGCTGTTAACAGCAGTTGCTCTGGTGCTTTGAAAACAAACCCTGTTCCCAGAAGGAATATCTCTGCACCAGGAATCCAGGCACAGCAGCTCCCAGTACACAGGGACATGGGGCCAGAGACTGCCAGGATGGTGAGGCTGGATGGCGACAACCCAAAAAGAAGCCCCTCCAGAAGACAATGCACACCTGGGCTCCCACACCAATGTTTCAGGTCCTTTCTGATGAACCAGGCAGAAATACAGGTTCTTAAATGTCAGTGTAAAGTGTAACCTTTCCCAAAGAAAGGAACCTGGAATTCCCTGTCTCCTGAACTTTACGCTGTTTTTAACTTTGAATAGGACACTAGAGTTAAGGTTGAGATAATATGAGGCACGTAAGTAATTAAAAGTAATACCTTTTTGGAAAGGGTTGGGAGAGTTTTTTCTACTTACTTTTGTTTGGTGTGGTTCTATATTTGTTTGGGGTTTTTTAACAGACTGGGAAAAATCCTTAATATGATGCTGAATTCACACACTAATGGAATTATGGAAACAAGACTATCAAACACTCAGCCAAAGATAACAAGGAACAAAGAGGCTGCCTTCTGAAAGTGAAAACCACTCTTCTGCAGTCTATTAGATTAGCCTGAGACAGTCAACAAGACAGTAATTACAGAAAGCTACGTGATGAATAGCATTTACATGGTCTACCAAAAGGTCTTTATTAAAAAGTCCCAGACAGCAAGTTAAAGAAACTTCTGCAGACATTAAGTAGCTTTGAGGCAGGAATCCAAGGCCAGGGCTAGACACCAGCTGACAAAGGAAACCCAGTGTGTCCTCACATTACCAGGCTTTAGCAAGCTCATTTTGTAAAACCTTTGTCTTCAGTGAGGTGGGAGCCAGAGAGAACCCAGGCCAAGCACACCTGGACATGCCATGAACAAAGTGACTGGGAAACAACTGCGCACCTCTGCGCTTAGCAGGCATCAGTCTCACAATCTGAGTCATTTTCAATGCGCTTGACATGCACTGCCACCAAAAGTTTACATGGTAACGTAAGAGGTGGAGAAAGAGAAAAGAGACATAACAAAGGAGCGCTTATGTTCCTGGGCAGTCTTACCTGTGGAAGGACACTTGAAGGCAGGATTGTCCTCTGCTGCTGGCACAGCAGGAGCCTTGCAGGCAAACCTCTGCAGGGGCTGCTGTGCGTGTTCCCCGGGCTGTGCAGCATCCGCCAGGCTGCCCTCAGCGGGCTGTGCCACCCGGCCGCCCTCCGCAGGGCGCGTGGCTCCCTCATGGGGACTCACGGCCATCCCAGAGTCACCCCCAGCGTGGCCTTTGTACCGAACCGACGGGGAGCCCACAGCAACAAGGCTATTCACAGCAGAAGGGTGCACGCCGGGCAAGTCGGGCTCATCGTCTTCAGGGATGGGGTTGTACCATATTTCTCCTTCATCATCCGCGTCGCCGTCCTCGCCGCAGTCGGGGGCGGCGCTGCCCAGCGCGGCCGGGCCCGGCAGGGCGCAGCTCCGCGCCGGCCTGCAGGGAGCCCAGGGCACGGCGGGCTCCGGCAGCGGCACGGGAGACCTGGGGAGCGGGACAACGGCCCCGGGCTCTTCCTTACAGGCATCTTCTTCTTCCAGGGGAGGAGGGGGCCGCCGGTGGGTGCTCTGCTGCAGCCAGCTGCGTTTCTTGGAAACGGTGATGCTGTTCACCTGCGGCCTGTGCTCGGGCACCTTGCCGGCCTGGGGGCACTCGGGCTCCTTCCTGCTTCTCGAAGCTATGTAAACATTTTCTATGAAATCTGTTCCCAGAAAGGAAGGCAAAAAGAGAGGGAAAGACAAATGTTTAGAATATCATTTGGCTTTTGACAGATGAACACATTTGCTGTCGTATAACACTTGCATCAGACCTCATCCAAAAGGACAAAAGATAAGGTGATATGAGCACAAAATTAGATTTCAGCCCATCAAAGCAGAATGTGCACATAGTTAATAAAGAGCCAGGCATGTTTGGCTGTATTTTTAACACCACATAATTTAGATAAATGACAGTGAGATAGCTCTGCTGAAAGGTCATGCATACTTCCACAGAAATGGCTGCTTTTTTCTGCCAAGTTCAGGTGCAACTGGTTTGAAAAGTTACTACACAGTACTTCTCCAGTTTAGTTATGCCAATGAAGAAACAGTCCCAATGTACTGCTTAAATGGCTACAAAACCCCCACATATATTAATTTCTAGATTTCTATATAAAGGTGATATGTCCTACATCAGAACCTCCAGAAAGGACTGTCCTTACCAGCTTCATCCAACAATTATGACAGAAGCATCCCCTGATTTGGGGGGAATAAAACAAAACACACCATCAAGAAAATAAGGAAGGAGAAAGAAGAAATGTAGAGAAGTTTTTAAACAACAAAAATTTCACACAAGAAGTAAACAAATTCCACTGACCCCAAAACTTGAGAGTTTCATTGAAGCAAGAGAGAAAGATTTAACTGTCCATGAAAAGTGCTGCTCACACTTGAGCCCCCTGTCAGAGCACAGCCAAACTCCACTCAGCAGCAGTACTATACCCCCCTGGCTGCAGCACATCGGGGAGCTGTGACCCCTGCACTAGGACTGGAAGAAAAGCTGCAAACACATCCAAATTAAAATCAGGGAGCAGGTCAGGTAACCCTCATGCTGCTCTGCACACCAGGACAATCCACACTGGGCTTGCTCAGCCATTGAGACTGAATGGGGCTAACTGGGTTCATATAAACAGACCACCTCTTTTCACATGAAGCTCTCTGCAATTGGAAATTCGAGATGAAAGCAGCTATTCATTACTGCTTGAACATTATTCTTAGCAAAGAATTATTTTCACACCAATAATGGATGTTAAAATATGGGCACCTTTATGGAGGACTCATGGAGCAGCTCTGTAAATCCAGCCAAGTTTGCTGTAGAAAGGGAGACATGAAAAAGACTCATGTGAACACCTTCCCTTTGACCCTCTTTTTAGTTTTGTACTTTAATGATAGAAGAGATCCTTGATAAGATCTGAAACACCACCATTTTATTTGATGAAAGATTCATAATTTGATTTTTCAAAAGCATGGTTTGCTTGTTCAGCTAAACTGCAGTATTATCACTGTTTGAGATTTGAAGAATTAACTTGTTTCAAAGAATTAACAAAATAACAAAATTAATCATGCTCCTTCTGAAGCTTTGCACATCTCCACTGAAGTGCTTTACTACACTTGGGGCCTAAGTCAGGCAGCTAACAGAATCTGAAGGAAATGTGCATGCAGATCTCTTGTCAAAGTTTCAGTGATTTGGCAGCAATCATGCTCCTTCCCCCACCCACAGCCTGGAAATGGAAGCATGCTGCTGTAATGGTTCCTCCTTACACACTGTCACACTACAATTTCACGTAAGAACGAACCAAAAGGATAGTTCTGCAACAGGCATAGGGCTATGCCTATATTTTCAAGAAGCCTCTTTGGGTCAGGGACTTCTCAGGCAGGCATTCTCCTGCCAGTGACAAATATCCCAAAGTCCTTGCTTCATTCCAAGGCTGGTCCCTGCTCTGGTGACATAAATAGAAGGAGCATCCGAGAGCTGTATTTCCACAAACAAAAATATCTGCTACTTCCTGCTCTGCTGCACAAACACGGGTCCTTCCGCACTGGTTAGGGCAGGCTGCAATTCCCAAAACAACAGCTCCTGTGCAGCACAGTGTGCCTAAGCATACACCCAGGGGCACATCTGGTGTGAGCCCCAGGCTGCCCTTCAGTCCTAGCAGCAGAAAACTTTGTTTTCAACATCCACCCAGGTATCTCCATAATCTGCAAAAGCTTGGAGCAGAGCTATCAACACAGAACCTCCAGCCTCGTCCACCAAGGCTGCCCACAGGGACACTCCACCTTCCACAGGACTCAGGACCATCCCAACTCATCAGCCACATGCTGCCAGACGTCACCGATTGGAAATGCCCACTGAAACTCACCCACATTATACACTTCCACATACGTCTCCCAACTGCAGTTTCTGCAATTGCTAGCAGTATTTGCAAGCACTGCTTCCCCTTTATTCGAACTTGGCCCTGATCCTGAAAGCCCTTATGCCTGTGTTTATTTTAGTAACAAACTGGTTCACATGCAAGTATCTGCACAACCAGTGGATCAATATCACAGAGCTAGTTTTCAATGTTGTTAGCTGTTACAGGAGTGAGTCCATTTTAAATAAATACAAAGCTCTGAGAGACATACAGGTCAGAAACATACTTTTTGTTCTAGAGCAATGCTTCATTCAGAAGAATGCTGCCTACTATTAGCATTTTCACATACTTATTTAATATTACATTTAATATAGTTAAGATCGTGTCTCCACACAAATACCAAACATGACAACGGTTCCTTTTCAAAAGGCTTCAATATGGTGTTCAAGAAAAGAAAAAAGTCAGGTATTTCCTTCACCTTTCACTCCATTGACAGAAAAATTAAATAAATCAGTATTTCAAGTTAAGCTATAATAGTACCGACACGTGTATGCTCAGAAATCAAAGCTTCAATGTTTCAACTCAACTGCAGTCAAAGCTGACCTTATGCCAACTCCGTGGGCACAGAAAATACTTCACCATGATACCATGCCTTGCTTTGCAGACTGCATGGAAGCAGGGAACAGCTTTATCCAGCCTCTCCATATATGGATCAAACAACTCTCAGTTCTTCTGGAAGATATTTAAACACGTTCTCTTTCGCTAAGTTTCCTAACAAAAGTATAAGATACAACTACTATATATTCAAATGGTACAACGACAAAACTGAAAACTGATCTGTAAGATTCCGAGTGCATCTTTAAAAAGCGAACAAACCAACCAAGCCCAGCGGGCAAACAGCAGCCGAGGAGTGACAAGCAGATGTGGGAGACAAGACAACGCGCAAGGACGCGCACCCAGCGCTGGTCGGAGCCCCAGGAGCTCTCGCTTTCACGCGCAGTTCCCGCTCCCAGAAGAGGCGCAGGTACCGATGGCACGCTGCCGCGGCCGAGGAGCGATCCGAGACCCAAGCTCCCGCCCGCCCCGGCGCCCCGGGCAGCGGGCACGGAGCATCCCGGTGCCGCGGGAGCCCCCGCCCGGCGCTGGCCGGCAGGTGGAGGAGCAGGAGCGGCCGCGGGCGGGCAGCCGGAGCCTCGCGGCCGAGCACTTACCCTGCGGGGCGCAGACCCCGCCGTGGCGGTGCCCGGCGCCCGCCGCCGCGCCGCGCTGGGACCTTCTGCCCCGCAGCTTGGAGAGCGTCCTGCGGAGCGGGTCGGCCATGCCTGGCGCTGCCTCCGCGCCGCGCTCAGCGGGCGCTGCCCCCCGGCCCGCGGGAGCGCGCAGCCCCCGAGCGCCGCGGCGGCCCCGCCGGGAGCCCCGGCCCCGACCGCCCCATGGCGCCGCCGCCGCGCGCGCCCGGCCTCGGCTCCGCCGCGCACATACTTGGCATAGCTGAGCGGGGTGAGAGGGCGCCCGCGCCGCGCATGCGCTCCCGGCCCGCCCCGCCCGCGCGCGGGGTCGCCCCGGGGGAGCCGGGCTGGCTGAGGGGCGGGCCCTGCGCGCCGGGCCCGGGAGTGCCTAGCCCCCGGAGCCGAGACGGGACCGGGAGTGCCGAGCTCCCGGAGCCGAGACGGGACCCGGGCCGTGCCCGCCTGGGAGAGTGCCGAGCCCCCGGAGGCGAGACGGGGCCCGGGAGTACCGTACCCCCGGAGCCGCGGCAGGGCCCGGGCCGTGCCTGCCGGAGGGGCCCGGGAATGCCGTACTTCCGGCCCCGGGCGCTGTGCGGGCACGGACTCCCCATCGTTACCCGTTCCCCACGGCCGCCCCGAGTGTCATCATCTTCGGCCACCATGTGCGTGGCGTTTCTTGACCAAGACCAAAAGAATCACAGCACGTTTTAAATACTTGTTTTCCCTTGTTCTTGGCTTCCCCCGTCCCCAAAGGAACAAGTCCCTGGGCTGAAAACCCGTTTCTGCCCCTGGGTTCAGGCTGTGCGTGTGGCAGTTCTCAGTCCCCGGCAGGTTCATCGCAGAGCCTGGCATGCGGGGACGGAGCTGGCCTCGCTCTTAGCAGCTGTTACTGTCCCAGCCCAAATGCCACGCCGGTGGAAGACAAACAGCATTAGGACAGGGTAAATAGTGTGCTGAGGCTGCTCGAGTGGGCAAAAATCCAGTTTTGGTATACGTGCTGCTCAGCTACATCCTGCATTGGTTCCATTAGCAAATGCACAGCCCTTCAAAACCGATCTTAGGAGATGATACAGCATCGATTTTTTACCAAGATAAAGTACTGAGATGGATTCGTTAGTTAATGTGTACCTGAGTCTACATCTCCTACATTTAATTTCATTATAAACAGCTTCATGACTATATTTTGCAGCTTTTTATGTGGCATGGGTTACAAACAATCTGCAGTACACCTGTCTTGTGGTGGGTGAGAGCAGAGGAGCACTGCCATCTCCTCCCCGTTGGCTGTGGCTTGGCTGTCACCTCACTGTGGAAGGCAGCCAGGAGCAGACAGACATTCCATGCATTCTGCATGCCCAGCACAGCACTCAAGTCCTGGACCAAAGGAAGTGCTTGTTTGGTTCTAGAGAACACCGTGCCACATAAGAGCATCGCACATATTCATAGATTTCCTCTCTTATCAGATTTTGAGAACGGTCTAACAATTTTCTCATCTGAAACTAATTCTTCCTGAAGAACAAAATTAGATTAAATTTTTGAATCTTTAAACGTGAGACACCAACAGTACCAACCCAGTAATACCTGTATTTCTACAAATTAAAAACAACTCATTACAGAGTAGTTGTGTTTTCTCTTCATATAAAGTAAATCTCACAGTAGTTACCATATATCACAGCACAACAACTTGAAATGCTATTTTGCCATTCAGTCTTATGAAACCATTTGCATTCCTTTAAATACACATATTGTGAAATAACTGTGTACAGGTTTCAGAGCAAGATGTGAAACCATTCCAGAATGCCTTTGGTTGGGAAAAATCCCAGAAGCAATGGTGGTAGTTGGAATGATCCCAATACTCACTGCTGTGCAGATGGGAAACTGTGAGTCCCAATGGATCTGCCCCTGTGGCCTCAGATCCTGCTCCTTCTGGCAGCTGCATTGCAGCACCCATGGACTGGGTTTGGAACTGCATCTCAGGCAAATCAGAGTGCAAGAAATGCATCAACCCCAAACTGTCAATGCTCTTCTGACAGCACACTTGCTGTGTACAATCCATGTCTGTCTCCAGCATGCATCTGTCTCCAGGAAATTCATCCACAATTACATTTTCTTCATTATCCAAGGGCCCAGGTAAAGGAAAAGCCCAGCACTACCTCACCTGAATTGATCTTACCTGTTTAGGTGGTTTTCTTTCCCAACAAAAATTTCTAGCTGGAATCAGTATGTAAAGCCAAGCCTTTTACTATACCTCCCAGAACTGATCTGTAAGGATACAGGAAGAAGAAAGTATAAACAAATTTGATATTGTTGTTGTGCATGTCATAATTAGATGCCAAAACAGGTTGCCCAGAAGAGCTGTGGGAATTCTATCCTGGAGACATTGGAAACTTGTCTGGCCCTGGCCAAAGTCACCTGCATGGCTCCTGCTCTGTGTTGGGGCTGACAAGACAATCTCCAGAGGTTCCATCCAACCTAAATTACTCCCCTAACCACAAAGCTTCCCTCTGCTGGAGCTGCCATGCTCTCCAGCTGAGACATGGCTTGAATAGAAGGAATGAAGCCCAGCCAAGCAGCACATCAGCGACAAAAGCCCCATTAAAATTCTGCATGGGCACCACAGCCTGAGTGCCCTGACCTTACTGATGCTGTCAGGAGGTGAGATGTGCCACCAGCACATGCATGCCTGAAGCAAAGGGCATGCATTTGAAATCTGGGAGAGGAAACCTGCCCCACTGAAAAACACCAAAAAGATTCCAAACAGCTTCCAAACAGCTATTAGATGAATTCTGGGCTTTTTCTGCAAGAAACATTTGCTGCAACCATTTCAAACTGAGCAAACCAGTTTATGTCTACCTTGACTCTTATCTTCAGACCTTCAGATTTTTCACCTGTTCTAATGGGAAATCAGATTCCTTCTGTTCATGTGTAGATTTAATTGTCTGAATTATTTTACTAAGGAATAATAACTTGCTGCACTTAAAGCAACTATATAACATTTAGCAAGTTTGTCTAATTTAGGAAGCATTTTTGAAAATGTTTGTCATTTGGATATGTCAGCAATTAAAACTACAAAAATATTAGTAGAAAGTAAATACTGGCCAGAGTAAGGACCAAATCCTGTAAAGAACTGGAGTACTGGCCTTTGGTGTGCAGTACTTACTGCCTTCTCCCATGAGTTTTAGCTATGGAAACAAAAGAAAATTCAACACCATTGTGTTTTCCATGCTGCTTCACACAGTATTTCCTTCATGTTCTGTATGGTTTGAAAGTTAATTTAAGCACTTAGATTATTCCTCTGTGCAATAGGCACACAGGAAACAGATTGATGAAAAGCTGCTAATAGTTGAGTCTATAAACACAGTTTGATCTGTATCTTAGAAAATTGTTTCCATTCCAAACTATGGTTACAAAGCACTTTTTCTTGTTGGCAGCTGGATTTTTTTAACTTCCCTATGCATCCTGTATTTGCCCAACAGTGATGGCATTGATCACACATAAAAACCCCCAAACCTGCAGATAAAGTAACATTAAGGATCTGGCTGGAGCTAACTTGAGCCAGTGGAGTAAGAGTCAAAGCTGAGCTTTTGTTTTCAGCTCAGCCTGTTTTGTTCAGAAGCTGCAAAGCACACAGTGCTGAATGTGAGTCCTTTTATTTGGCCTTCTACAAAAAGTAAAAGCTACTTTAAGAGAATGGGACTAGAGCTTGCATAGACTTGAAGAGGCTTCTTGTCAGGAGACAGGCAAATATTTAGGACCAGTTAAACAGTGTCACTTTTAGCAAAGAGAAAACAGTATTCTTCTGATGCTGCAAAGAGATATCTTTTTAAAAGTTTTTTTCATTAACAGATTGAGATTTCATCAATTACTTATTTTTTTCCAAGCTGATAATGTAAGAACTGTAAATAGCTGAACAGGCAAAAAGTTCAACTTAAGTTGAAAAAAAAAAGCATTTATCAGAAGGATATCCCTGGTGAAGATGCTGATGCATAGGTAGAAATGTTTGGGCACTGATATAGTTGAATAATGAAATTATGCAGCTAAATATTTCCTCATGAAGGACTGAAAAATAACCTTTTCCAGCCTTGCTGACAGCACCAGAGATAAGCTCTGCCTCAGCAGAAGTTGTGCTTTCCTAAGTACACAGGCTTTCATTTCTGTACACACTTGGAGACTGGGTTTGAACTGCTCCTGTCTGACTTCAGAAAATTCCATCCCTCACAGTGTACAAGATCTCCTCAGATGGATCTGAAATAATAGTTTCTTAATAATTTTGGATGTGCCTGTGGAAAGATGTACTTTATTTTCCTTCAGTGAGATTCATTTGTGTGAGTAAAGCTAAAAGTGTCTGCAAACATGAATGAGTCTCCTTTTCATTAAAGCTTAACAAATCAGTATCTTTCTTCTCTCAAGACCTGTTGCAGACAGAGGGATAAAGTGACAACTATATGACTAAAGTGGAGCTGATGACAGCTGGGAACTGGAAGCATTTGAATGCCCCAATAAAATCTATGAGCACTCTTTTTGTTGAAAGCGTCTGCCTTCCTGACATCAAAATGGACTGAAATCAGAGTCCCATGAAACTCTATCAGGCAGCTAATAGCTGTGTGTCTTATCTCCAGCCTGCCAAATGACTGATCTCTCTCAGACCTAGACACCACTACAGTCTTCCAGACCTTTGTTACCCCCATACCCTATTTTGAACTGGCCAGCCAAGGCACCCCAGAGGCCCAGAATACAGCTACTTATCTTAGGAAGACAAACCAATGGGAGAATAAAACATTTATATTCTAAACCTGAGGAGGTTGATAGACAACAGGCTGGACAAAGCTGAAGGTGTTCATTGCCAAAATGGGCCCACCATCTGCTCCCTGGTCACCGGAAATATTTGCAGTTGGAGTAGCCCTTTTGAAAAGCAGATTTCAGAGATTCTAAGGGCAGTGAAGTGTTTGGCTCAAACCACTGCCCTCCTTGTAGAGAGCATCCTTGCCAGACACCTTCCTCAACCAGAACAGCTTTGAGGCACTGCTGTCAAGATCTTACACCTGGTGTGCTGCACGTGAACTGCTGCTGCTCGGCCATGTCCAACAAAACGTGGGTACCTTGTCACCAGGAGGTAACACATCTCTGAGAAGCCACTGCCACCCTCAGTCCTCCTCTGACTCCAATGGCATGGGCCACCTGGGCTCTGGCAATGGGACCTACAGCCTCAGGTTGGTTACCTTGCCTTTACATGAAGTGCTCAGCCCATTGCTTCCAGGGACATGGTTTATGTGTCCTGTTAAACTGTAATTACAATGAAACAGGAAAAGATTTGAAGAGCCATATAAGGTAAACCTAGAGTCAAATGAGCAACGTGATGGAAATTCTTCTGTTCATAGTTATCAGCTAACCTAAGCAGCTGGAATGTTCACAGCTCCGCCTTCTGCGCTTTGCTTAAGCAGAAATAAGACAATAATTCATGCTTTTTTTAGCATCTTACATCTATTTTTTTAAGTTAGTATTTGACTTTTTAGAAAATGCAAGTTAACATCTCTATGACTTATTCAAAACACGTCATTGAACTTCAGGGCTGTCATTACCACCTCTGCAGTCTTACAACATGCCAGTGCTATGGTAGGATGTCAGTCTTGCTGGATATGCTAAAAATACCAAAAGATTTTGGGTATAAGAAGCCAAAGCATGACCCACACAGTAAAAATAGTCCGTATCATGAGCATTACCACAATTACCTTCTCCTAACATGGAGACAAAACCAGCAGATTGGTGGCACTCAACCTTGCTTGAAGTGAATGTTGCAAGGGGATGTTGCAAGGTACATCTGTCATAAATCACGTTATACATGGGGCCTTAAAACATGCAGCATATTCAAAATTTATTTATTAAAAAGTCTGCAAAACTTACAACCCTGTACGAATTGAATGACTTCCAATTACCTACTATGAGCAACAAAATGCCAGACTGGGGGAACACAGTTAATGAGCATCTTCTTAGGAACTTTCAGAAAGTAGATTCCCCTTTCTTCCACTTCTACCTTTAGAAATAGCCATTTTTTCAAATCATCAACTCCCAAACTCTGAGTTTCACATAGTATAAGAGACAAAGCTTCACAAAGTATAAGAGACTTCAGAATGTGGTATCAGGAAAAGCAATATATAGGAAAAAAAGTGGAAACATCCTTCAATTGAAAGACTGATCCTTTTTAAGAACTGTATATAGTGTGTGGTGCTCAAAATACTTGACTTAAGATAATCACAAGGATGCCCTAAAGATGTGTTTTCATACTCTTAAATTTTAAGCAACAGATGTTTCTGTAGGCAAAATCTGCAAATGACTTTTGGAAGCTGAAAGGACCTAGTCTATTTTTCTCTTTTACATAAGTTAAATAATTTTATTACTCAAAAAACTTTACAAGTGTGCATAAAGATAATTTCATTATAGTTACCCTGTATGTTACAAAGCCAAAACAAATGTGGGGGGGAAAAAAAACCAGAGAAACAGAGCATATCACCTTAGGCTGCTGAGAGATCTGTGGAATTTCATACCTGAAATATTCTCTTCATTCTCTCTATTTTGTGTGTGTCAAATGGAGCAATCAGAGACATTAATGGTGAGGAACCATGGAGGGTTTTTTTGCATGTCCTGGAGTGCACCTATCAAATAAAACTGTGTTTCATCACAGAAAAGGTTTTCCTGCTTTGGACAGCCAATATAGGATACATGTTTTGACCTGATGAGCTTTTTTGACTTGTAAAGAGCAGTGCAGCAAGAAGATTAATACTTGAGCCAGCTGGCTGCAGCGGGGAAAGTCCCTTATTTGCAAACTTGCCGGAGTTGCTGCCTACCATCTGCTGATAGCTTGCTCCCAGCACTCACTCACTGCTGTGATAACAAGGAATGGTAAAAGCCAGCAGCTCATGGGAAGGTGCTATGGTCAAGCTTCTTTTCATTATTGATATCTATCATAACATTCAGTCACTCCTGGAAGACAAAACAGAATCCACGAAAATGGAGGTGAAAAATAGATTTAGAATCCCATTTGTGCTCCCTTAATCACACATGTCCTCCATTTGCTCATATTCAAATCAATCTGGGTTTAAATACCTCGAGTTATATGGTCCTATTATTATCCCAACAACCTCACCTCGTCCTGTGGTCATGTAGTTAGGAAGCATTTCCAAGTATTTAACCCAAATGTTAGTCAGCTGTTCTGTGTGATGATGAACTGGTGTAATTTCCTGCTGGTCTTTTGTGGCTGCTCAGGCCATGGCACATGGTCCTGGGTGGCACCTTTCCCTGCCCAGCCTAGCAAACCACTCTGCTGGGGGCAAAGGTGACACCAGGCACTGGCACAGGGGCCACCAGCCAGTCCTGCATGGGTTCCTGTGAGCTTCCAGGGATATTACCTGGACAATAATATCTATATTCAAATGCAATTTACTCTTTTAAATAATTGAAAATCAATTATTTAAAAGAGTAAATTGAAATATTGTCTCCATGGGAGAGGAAACTCACTGTGTCTCAGCTGATCAAGTATTCGGAAAAGGCTACAAAGGCTTCTCTAGTGGGCACTCACAGTAAGGGCACTCTTCAGGTGAGACCTGTTAGAGAAGTGGGAGCTATTGAAAATATTCAAAATATTTACATTCTTTAGTGGATAGAAGCACTACTTTATCCTAATCTCTTCTCTAATTACTTGAGTTTCCAGCTATGCCCCAGGATAATCTGTGTAACGTTCACAACAGAGATCCACAGCATTTTAATACAACAAATTTCACAATATCACAGTATCACAATATTGGGGATTCTGAAAGAATGTATATCTAATAGATTACATCAACTTTTCAATGTATATTTCTCCTTATTTAACCCCTCAGCTTTGCTTCTTAGTGCTAAAATTTGTTTCCTAAATGCCATATTCTCCAGAATAACAAGTCTCACTGTATGTAAAAAACAATAATTTAAAGTTAAGCTTCTGGGTTTTTTATATTGAGCTCTGAAATCTAAAATGACTGATTTTAAAATCTATTTTTGGATGGGTTTAACTTTATATGTTTCCAAACACCAGTTTCTGCTCTGAAACATCATGTGCAAGGTCATTTTCTGTGTACTTCCACTTTTGTCTGGCAAATTCCCCTGTTGTCTATTTATGAAAGAAATACATTTAAACCGGATATACTGAGTGTAAAACCAGAATTTGCATGGGAGGGACAAGGGCAGAGGAAAGTCTGAAACTAAAATTACTCCAAGTAGCTTATTCAAACTGTGTTTCCAAGGTGACAAAAACCCCTTTATTGCAAGGTTGCTCATTTATGTTGTACAGTTGCCAAGATTTTGATCTAATTTTTAGTGCTGAAGAACTAAAATTATCCCACTTCTTCCCAAAATAAAACCCAACAAAACAGATTTTAACTGTGTAGTGGCTTCTGTCTTTATGACCAGCAACAAAAGAAAATCAGGTCAAATTGTAAAGCTGCAAATTTTGGAAGATGTATCCCCAAATAGCACATTCTAATCATGCATCCAGTTCATCAGGTGTCACAGGCTAAATCATGCACTGAGAGCCCATTACCAGTTGGCCTTTCTGAGCTGGCACCTTGCACATGCATGTGACAGGCAGGACCCCACCTGGGCAGCTACTGGTGCAGCAAAGCAGGCTGAGAAAGGAAAACCCTGAGGAAACACATCCTGAATGTGCTTCTTCAGATCTTCATCCACATATTTTGGGAAAAAAAAGAACCCTAAGCAAACACCAGTGACTGCCTCCTGCACTGCCCTATGAACAATACCAAAACTGACAGATCAGTTCAGCAACACTACTGAGGCAGTAAAGTGGATGTTTTGTTAACTACTGTATCAAGTCTCAGAGCTTTAACACCTCACTATCATCAACACCTTGTCTCAGGATTCAAAGCTCTCTTTTGCACAGCACGTGGTCCTTCTTTATGGACAAAAACTGTAATGTTCCTTTTTCTTCCCCAGGCCTGCCCCTTCCTCCTTTCAATATCTTTCTTTCATAGAAAACACTCCAAAATTTGACTTCAAAGTCATCTTCCCCATCTACTTTGCCTGCTTCTGAAACACAAATCAATTAATGCTCTAAGCTAGCATATTTTTCCTTTCTAAAGAATATAGGGCCTCAGTGAAGACCCGTAGATATTTACCTGAAAAATCCCAGAGAATCATTCCCCCCCAGTTTTACCTCCTGTCTTTCCCTCTTACTCTGTCATAGCTGATGTTTGGGACACTGGGACAAGTGCCACGACACATCTCCATTAAAGATTCATTTCCTGAAGTGGACCTTCACCATCTTTAGACCTCACATCTGTGGCAGTCCTCACACTCCTGTTCCTTGGGCCTTCAGAGGGGCTTTGCCCATAACGCTCCCAGGGCCCTGAGCTTTGCCCCTCATAGGGGCAGAGGCCTCTGTAGGCAGGAAAATGGGTTTATCAGTCTTTTGTCTGTCAGTTACTTAAAACAGTCTTAGCAGTCAGCAACCTCAGAAAGCAGACAGGTTTACTGACCTTCCAATGGAAACTTATTCCTTCAGGATTCAATGTGCACAAGGAGGCAACACGCAGGGCTGGTTCTGCTCACTGCCCCACCTCCTCTGCCCACCCAGTGAAAACCAGCTTGTGACTCAAAAAGGCATCCTGCTCTCCAGTGGCATCTCTGGTTCCACACACCATTTGAGAAGGACAAGAGTTGTTAGGAAGGACTGCTTCCCAAGGAGGCACTTCCTTTGCTGCTGACAGGCAGGAGCTCCGTTACTTCTCATGCTCAGGCTGCTGTTGCCTTAGAGACCAGAACAAACTGAAGAAGAATCTGCACTTCCCAGGCATCAGGGTTTCCTACAGAACTGATTGATGTTTATCATTCACCACTAAGAAGTCCTCACGTTGTAGCCACTGGAGATCCCTGCAAGGCGAGACAGCCAGTGCCAGGGTGAGCCTCCATGGTGCAGGGGGCAGCATCTGCAGGGGTGATGCTGCAGTGCTGCTCGGGAAGCCAGAGGGACACACAGGGAGCAGGACACCAGGGCCCAGCTGCTCCATGGGCCTGCCTGTCCTCCCAGGTGACATGGAGGACATGTAGGACACCAGCTCCCCCTGCTTCACTAATCTGGGGTACTTCCCAGAAGCCTGAAGTCAAACTACTTGTCATTCTCTGGACCAAGTCTTGCCAGAATTTAGTGTGCCATGTTTAGGAATCCCAGTATGAAATGTTCCTAGAACATCAAAGAAATAGTGAATTATCTCTTTTAATATATCTGATTCAGCAAACACCATGGAGCCAAGTGTCTACCTCAAAGCACACTGCACATGGTGTTTCTGTCTGAAAAGCATATGCATCTCCCCTGCCTGTCCACAGGAGATTACAGGGAGGGAAGTTCCCAAGGCTTTTAGCCCAGTCAGCAGGGGCAAGCCCTACCTTATTAATGCAGCTATGACACTGCAAATCTGTGCATCTCAGCGCCTGCTGCACTGGCTTGTGCCTCTCCCTGGCAGGTTTGTATACAAAATGTGTATTTTTAAAGTACATTCACAAGTGTTAACCTGAAGCAGAATTTTTCTTGCCTGTCAGTGAAGAACATCTGGAAATGATCAATCTCTCTTTCCACCTTGCCCAAATGTCTTCAGGGAGAAATTAAGCTTTTAAGACATCTATATTAAAATGAAAAAATACATTTATAAGCTTGCAAAATTCAGTTGAGTTTTCCTGAGAAGAATGCATAGAAAGGTAAAGGAATCCATTCTTTCTAGGAGTAAAAAAACCAAAAATCCCTTTCCTTACTCTGCTGCAAGGTGCACAACAAGGCATCAGCCCCATCAAGAAACAAAGGCTCACTGCTATTGTCCCAGCACTGTAAATTCACATGTGCAATTAGCTCATAGATAGCAGAATTTCCATTGCCTGTGGTGGGATTAGTACATAGCTGAATTGAATCCACATGTGTAGATTCTTGCAGGAATGAATGCAGCATCTCTAAGGAGAAATGTTACCATTCAGGGAACCCACTAGCAATGATCAGTGCTGCAATTTACTCTCCTCCACCACCCTTTGTAATATAAGAACCAGTGAATCAAGTGCTATGAAAGAGACAAGCTAAGGTGAGGAAAGAGCTGACTTTAGAGGGCGGCATTGGCGTGCTACCAAGAGCAGAAACACTGAAGAGAGCTGTTTTCCCAGCAGGGTGTATTTTGGGGGCAGAGGCGTGTGCTGGAGGGGCTGGGCGCTGAGCGGGCAGGGCCCTTGCACGGGCAGGGTGTGCCTGCCCAGGTATTTCAGTTTGGAACAGGAGGCAGCTTTTGAAGTGACTCTCCCTATCAGCCTGGCAGACTCCACTTTGGTTTCCAGAGTGCACCAGCTGGATTCCTTTCAGATGAAACTGCAATCAGAGGATGCACTCTAGGAGTGCATTGAATGCACTTGGATGGCTGCTGGGAGTTGCTCCTGTGGGAGCACAGCTGAGCAAGCCCCCAGCAGGGACAAGGTCCCCTGTTGGGCTGAGCGACTTACTAAGGCAAATGAGCCCAGGATTAAAGAGCATCCTTTAGCATGATATTAGAAATAGAACCAGTCACATAGAGCTTCCCCAAAACCCTATAGCATTAACCTGGAGAGTCAGTAAACCTTATTCTTATAAAAACAGAAGAGCTACTAATTTAGCAAACAAAAGCCATATGCAATATAATTGAAAAAACAAACAAATGTTCAAGATGGAACTGATCACCTGAAATGGATTACTTCTCAAGTGCCAGGGGAGCAAATTTCCCAGCTGCTAGTATTTCTGGTTCTTAATGCTCATGTGTGTATGCACAATCTGGGATATAACAAAAGCGCTCTCTGCTGGAGCAGCACAGCTGGAAAACCTGCAAACAGCCTTTACAGAAATACTTTAAAAAGAATAGGTTTTCAAGGGGGAAGCAGTTTTTCATTACTATTGCCAAAGATCATGGTGACACAGCTGCCAGAGATACAGGTTCTTTACAAGGATCCAAGAGCCATGCATAAATGTTCCTGTGAGAACAAGCCACTAATGTAGGCAAACCTTAGATCTTGTACAAACCCCACTATCCCTAAAATTCCTATTAAAACAGTATGTTTTGAACTAGTCCTTGCCATTACCAACCTTGTAATTGCATTAAATAATGCAACTCTGAATCATTTCAGACAATATATAAACTCTTAGTCTCACAGAATACAATTTTATCAATCCTAAGGAAGGGATTACCACAGAAAGTGATACATTTCTAGATCAGAAGCCTAACAGAGAAACTTCTTTGTGTGCATAAAAAAACCCCTTCTTTAGGTCTTCATTAAGTAGTAGTGATCCTTTCTGCAACAGAAGTGAAATTAGTCTCTCACATTACCTGGCCTGGTTCCTCAAAGCATCCCTCACCAGTGCCAGAGAAGTCACTTTCTTAACAAAGCTGGACCATGTTCTGCTTCCAACAGAAAGACTCCCCGGTGACTTCTGCTGTGAGCCTGTTGCTGGCAGGGCTGTTTGTTTGGTGGTTTGGTGTGAGGAGAGAGTGTTAATCCTCCCCTGAGAAGTGCTGTGGTTTAGGTTTCAGTCCCCATTACAATTTCCTGGTGTTACCCTGTATTAATACTGTATTTGTTTTTGTATCAGTCCATCTGCAGCAAGAAACATAGGGTGGGAGAAGTTATGGGAAGGGATGGAAAATCAGGGTTTGCTCCTTAGAACAAGTTTACTTTGTTAGAAGACAAGAAAATACAGAGTTTTTGTGCTGCTGCTCACAGCTACAGCAAAGCAAATACATCTTTGAACTCTGAAGCTACCAAGACCGAAGCATTCTAAAGATGAAGACCACTTCATCTTCTAAATGAAGAGCCTTGATAAAATCATTTGATAAGGACTAAAAATGCTTATCTCCTTATCTCCATTCATTGAATTCATTGCATTCTTACATCAACTGAGCTCCACAGGCACAGGCTTCCTGAAAATTCCTGCTTTTTTCAGAAGTGCCCTGAAGAAAACAGTTCAAAGGAACCAGCAGCACAAACCCATTCCAATCTCTGCTGTGACTCTGCCTTCCAGCCCCAGACAATCTTTGCACATTTCTAACAGTGACACAAATTCTGTGGACTCCTCTGAAGATGATGTTCCTTTTGGTCTGATACTCTCAGCATAAAGAACTAGCTCACTGCAATCTTTATCCCTCCATTATTCTTGCTATTTATTGGTTCCTGATTATGACTTTTAAACTTTTAAAAAGCAGCCCACTGCTACCAACATATTTGTCCCAGAACAGAACTACTCCCTGAGATTCCCATGTCTCACAGGAAGCCTCCTGTGCAATGAAAACACAGTATTTCTTTTCAGCAGTTTTCTGTCAATATTTTGTTGTACAAAAATCCTGCTACTGCTTCAGTCTTGACATTCTGAGACAGCCACAGCGTACCCAGCTAATCACTGCCTCTTGCTACATCATTTGTTGGACTTCACCTCAGTCAGTGCAGCCAGAACATGCCTTTGGCAGTAATGGAATCAGGTTTCTTAGCAAGGTGCCTCCATTTGCTCAAGGGTTTTCTAATCACATCTTACACTAGTGTTTTTGAGAATTCATTTCCTCTAACATTTGCCCTCCTGTGAATTACACAGGGGTTGGCATCTCCTCCTGAGCATGCCTGGACAGCCGTTCCCACTCAGCTGCTGCAAGAGCAACTGGCCTGTCAGCAGTGCCTCTCCACAGGGCACTGGAACCACCATGGCTGTGCCCAGGCCTGAGGTCCTGGGGATTGTCCAGCATTGGGAAACAACCTTTCAGATTCTTCCAGTCTAACAAGGAGTTGTGGCTGTCCCTAAACAACATTTCTCAAAATGGAAATGCTGCACAGCTGTAGCCATTGCCAGGGTCCCTTTCACCTGGTACAACCATTTATCCTACAAGAACACAGAGCTCAGCTGTAATCATCTTCCATGCTTTTAAGACAGTGCTGCATTGTTCTCACATCCAATCCACACCCAAAGCAAAAGCACAAACATCTGTGACCAGTGGCCAAAGGGGCTTGGATAAAATGAGCAAACTAAGACACATGAACAGGAACAAGAACCTTTCAAGCCTGAGAAGAAAAAGACTGAAAGCATTGCATCTTTTTGTCCTGATTCTCTAAGATTAGCAAGCTGGCAAAGGAGCTTCATGTCACCAGACTGAGCCAGCACTGCACAGCTTCTCCTTCTCTCCCATGATAAAACCCCTCTTCCTGTGCTGGCTGCAGGTTCACATTAAATTGCTCTTTATGGAACACACTACATTTCTCTGGGCTTACTTTCATATTGGCTGCATTAAGCTTATCACAAACTATTTGTTAACAAATCAGCACTTCAAGAGCAGTGGTCTGCATCAAGAACAGGAACAGCACAGTAACAGAGGGATGCTTTGCCACAACCTCCCTGTCAGCTCTTCTGGGAAGGAGCACTGCCTGCCATTACCCTCACCATTACCTTTGCTTTTATACTGACATGAACTCTTCTTTTCCAGATCATCCTGCATCTCCAGGAAAGCCAAGTACTGCAGCTGCTATTGTGCCACCATCTGAAGCAATGCAGTGTGCTCACTGCAAATTAATTACATTCCAGACACTATTTTTCTGATTTTGACAAATTTTTAAGAGAATTTCCTCAAATCAAACCTGTATGCAATTTTACTGCCTTTTTCCCCCAATACACATAATGATTGTAACCAAATTTGATTCATCATAAAAACAGTAGAATGATGAGTTAAAAGAGCACTAATTTTCAGAGGCAACCTTCCCCATTTGTCAGCAAGGGTGAATGTTCACTATCACAGTCTTCCCTTGAAAGACAATCCAGGATAAACTGTTCTATAGTCAGAGATTTCTGAACATCTGAGCTATCAGTTTAAGCTGGTGTTTACTCACATTTCACGTGTTGACAAATTTTCATTATTAGCTGCCCAAACCTGAAGAAAATTCTGTTTCTTGAAGTCTTTTGAGTTGCTTCAGAAGCTGCAGCACTGTACCACTTCTCTCATCATCTCTTTCTGAAGATGCACTGAAGCATCTCTACCAAAAAACTTCCAGTTACAGAACCAATCTATCCAGATAATTCAGCTTCACACAGGCTCTCACAACCTTGTTTCAGATGTCTTACTTCAGAAAAAGGCAAAGAGTTTTTGTGCCATTTCTCCTGAACAAGGAAGCTGCCGTGGTCTCTGCTTACCATGAAGATTCCCTCAACCTGCAAAAAATACAATTAACTGTTCTTCTCTCAAGCTAGACAGTCTGGTTTTCTCCTTGGAAAGTGAGTATCAGATGGTGTTAACTTCAAGAAAACTGGATACTGGGTATATCATATGGTCTGAAAACAAAAGGAGCAATTGGCAGGATAATTTGATAATGAGCTGCCCAGTGGAATAGCAAAAAATAAACAGACAAAAGCCTCCTTGGTCACAGCAGTCATGGGAATGCATCCTATCTCCAGAGCTGGTGACATTAACCTTCAGCTGCAACACTCTTCAAGGAGCACTGCACTAGCAAAGACAACTATTGTAAGACTCAAAAATGCAGCTGGAGTACTTTGAGAAACCCTACAGAGAGCTGGCACTCCACAAGCTTTGCCATGACGTATCCCTCATCCTGCAGCTTGCTAGGACAGTGGCTGGTATCTGGGTTTGCAATAGGAAAGGTGGGCACAGGGAGCCCTCAGCTGTGTCAAATACCACAGATCTGGCCCCACAGCCTGTGAAAGTGGCAAGGAGCAGTTGCAGTCTGCAGGTAGACAAGGATCCAGAGAAAGCATTATCACACTGCCAAGGCTAGAATTGCATAACTCATAACTTCTTAACAACTTCATATATTCACTGAAAATGAATACACTTTTCTATATTTTGAGGTTAAAAAAAATCTCTTAAAATCACTTAAAAATATTAACATCATATTAGCACATATGTATACAGAATGTGCTCCGCCAAAGTAAAGCTAGTCCAAGACAGAAGGAAAACAGGAAACAAAAATTTTTACATTAACAATTTAACTACATGAATCTCTATTAGCAGGCACTAATCTCACTGCAGATTTTCTAAGGCACAGAATCTTTATCTGAAAATATACAGCAACCTTTTCTCCAATCCAGTACAAGCTGGTACCTGCTGGTACCTTGTCATATACAGACCCAAAACCCCATTCAGCATCATACCACAAATGCAGCATATACTAGCTAGCACTTTGAGAAGAATACCAACTGTTAGTACTGAAATAAATACACTTTGGCAGCAAAGACTCTATCACAGCTTTGTCATAATTTTTGTCCACATAAATATCTTGATTCTATTTTCTGATTCAGGAAGAACACTTTACATGCTTCAATTCTCCCTCCATCAGTTAGTCTCATGTTTCACTGATGAACATACCATAACATTAAAATAACTGCAAAATATTAAACTCAGTTTTAGGTCCATTTTTTTTTTCAGTTTGTAGTTGTGTATTTATTTGAACAAAAAAGCCCTGAGGAATCTGTTAAGTCACATATCAGTGAATGGCATATAATACAGAATTCATTGCTCCTATTCACCAAGCATGCAATGCAATATTTATTCCACAGATGTTGAAAAATGTAGTTTTATTCCAGTGACTATTTGCAGTCTATACATATATTTAAAAACAACATTATGTGAACATATCACAGACCAGTACCTAAAAAATCTTTAGTATATACTCCTTTATAAAAGGTTTTGACACAATGGAAAAGTCAGTCCAGAAGAACGCACGTTACCAGGTTTCTTGATAAACAAAATATTATGAAGCCCTGTAACCTGCATGAGCACAAGTATCCATGGCAATGGATCTTTCATCTAAATCCTTGTTTCAAATAAACAGGTTTAAATTTTGTTCAGTTAACAAGTTCTACCACAACACTGTCCATTTAATTTTGTGCTTTCCAAAAGGCAAGCACACCACAGAAATAAAATTCCCTACCCGAGAGAGAAATGCAGTAAACATGTATTTGTTTCCCATCTCAGCAGAGGAATCCAAGTTCCTTGAAATTGTCATTATGCCTAAATCCAAAACACCCTGCTTATACCTTCTTCTTCTTCTTCTTTGCCTGTTCTCCAGACTCTACTTTACGTTTCTTAGCAGAAGATGGTTCCTCTTCTTTTTCACCATCTTAAATAAAAGAAAGAGTTAATCGAGATCAGCAAAGCCAGTTTTTTGTCTTAAACACCATCCTGTCTTAGAACAACTGACTTAACCACATCTGAGATGGCTGGAAAAAAGACACTGTAGCATTAACTGACAACATCCTCATTTTTGGAATGCAGACAATATGTGTACAAAATAGGAATGGTTGCTTCTTATCACTGCCACAAACCACTGCAGGTAACTGAAAAGAGGCTTTATGCTACTGTACAGTACCTGTTCTAAAAAAAATTGTTACTTGACTAGCTAACAGAAAAAGCTAGAAAATTATATTTTTGAAGCAGGAAATAATGTCAAGATCAATTAACATTTTACCTTCTTCCTTTGGATGAAGGCTGACTAAGAGAAATGCATGGACAGGGAAAACATAGAATACATGGAGAAAGACATAAAAACTGCTACTGGGAAAGAACACCCAGAACCAAAAAACAGGCAAGACAGCAAAAAAATCCTTCTTTTGGAAAAGCTTTGTTCACAACTTTAGCAAAGCATGAAAACACTGTGTTCTGAAAGCTCAGAATTTCTTCTTCTGGTTCTGTTCTCTTGGTTATTGCTATTCTCTTTCTCCAGCAATTAAAAACAAAAAAAATCCACCCACCTATCATTTCTTTACTACCTAAATTACCATTACAGCTTGTACCATCATAGAAAGTGAACAGGATAGTAAATATTTTCTTCAGTAATCTGTCCCATGGACATCCTATTTGATTCCTCTTTTGGATCACAAGTTTTGCAAACGTTAGAGAAATAATCTGATCTACATCTACAACTAAGGTCAACACCTTACCGTAAAGCACCTGAAGCTTTTACACCACCTTCTGTTTTAGTAGCACCATGAATGAACCTGTTGGTTTCATAGAACTACAGACTCTAATGCTTCCCTGCTACTGACAGAGGGGGAGAGGAGTAGAGGGGCTGCTCGAGGGTCTGTGTTGAATCCAGGAAAGCCCAACCAGCGGCACTGCAGTGCCCCCACCCCTGCAGCCAGAGCGCTCTGCCCCTGGGCAGCGGTGGAGCAGGAGAAGCCGGCAGAGCTCCCTCGGGGCCCAGGGCAGCGCCCGGAGCCTCCCTCCGTGTGAGGCACGGCCGCCTCAGCCAGGGCTCACCCGACTCCAGGGCCTCACCCGACTCCAGGGGCTCCTGCTCCTCGTCCGGCAGGAACTTGGCTTTGCCGGCCTGGCGGGGCGCGTCGTCGCCATTGTCCTCGTAGATGTTGGACCACTTGATGGCCATGTCGAGGGTGGGGGCCGGCGGCGGCGGCTTCTCGGGCGGGCTGTAGGTCTCCGGGGGGGGCACGGCGTTGCTCCTCCACACCTTGAACTCCCTGGGGGGCTGCGGGAGAGAGCAGAGCGCCCGTCACGGCGGCCCGGGGAGCCCGTGGCGGCCCCTGCGCCGCCTGGGTTCACCCCGCGCCCCACGCACCTCCTCGGGCGCCCGCAGGACGCGGCTCTCCCAGTCGATCTCCTTGTTGAGCGGGTTGTAGAGGAAGGCGGGCGGCTGCGACACCCGACGGAAGAGCTCGTCGGGCGGCGGCAGCCGCGGCCGCCCCGGGGTGCCCCCCGAGGCAGCAGCGGCTCCCGCCGGGCGCTCGTCGGGCTGCGGCTCTTCGGGCTCCGAGTCGGAGCTGGAGCTGCCGTAGGCCGCGAAATAGCCCAGCGGGTCCTCCCCCTCCGCCGCCATGGCGGGGCCGCGCCTCGCACCGCCCGCGGAAACCGCGCCCGCGCCGAGGGTTCCGGCCCGCGGCTGCCGCCGGCCCGGGGCCGCGCGGGGCTGGCGGAGCGGAGCCGCGGCGGGCGGGGAAACGGGGCCTGAGGGCTCCCGCCGTGCCAGGGGGCTTCCCTTCGAGTGACCAGAGAGCAAAAATCAGACACGAAACCGAGCCAACCTTCATTTCTCCCTTCCACACCTGCAGGCTAAGCGGAGGGAAAACACGTTTTCCTTAATGTCCGATCACCGGCTAACCCAGGGCAGGCACAGCGCTGATCATCACTGCTCCAGGAGGTATCTTTACCAAAACAGATTTTTCAAATTTGTTGGACCAAGTTTGTACTAGACCTCCCTTGTGATTGACTCATACACACATTACTGCATCAGCTAAAACACTGGTGCTGTTCAAAGGGGATGGAGGGCAGGGCAGGTTGAGGTTGGGTATCAGGAAAAGCTTTTTCCCAGAGGGTGTTTGGGCACTGGGACAGGCTCCCCAGGGCAGTGGTCACAGCTCCGGCCTGACAGAGCTCAGGAAGGGTTTGGACAACACTCTCAGGCACGGGATGTGACTCTTGGGGATATCCTGTGCAGGGCTGGGCATTGGACTCCGGGATCTTCATGAGTCCCTTCCAACTCAGCATACTTTATGATTCTATGTTCAGATTCCTTCTACTACCAGAAGCAGGATAAGATCTGAGGAAGGGGTTTTGGTTATACTATGATCACTTTCTTTACTGTAAAGATGCTAAACCATATCCAGCTGATGTCTCATAATCAATACCATGTCATTATTTTGAAGTAAGCCCTATACACAAAGTACAATGAAAACAGTCACTGAAGTGAGACACCACAGTGCCTGCAGCATTTGCAAATCCTTCTTCAAGTCATGCTTCTCAGCACTCAAAGTTTTTGTTTCTCCCCTGCTATTAATAAAAATCTTAATTTAAGAATGAAATTGCTATGTGTGGTTGGTAGCAACTCTTCTCACATCCGCAGGAAGTTGAGCAATAGAGTCATTTGAAAAAAAGCAAGAATCAGGTTAATAATAGTAGTCATGAACTGCAGAAAGTACTTAAGCAGCAGAGCTGTTGATTTCACATGCATGTTTTCCTTACAGACTGCTCTTGAGTGCAGTCCTACCAGCACAGGCGTTTCACATTAAGTCAGTCTTTCCACCAGACTTCTCTAAAAAGACAAGGAGAACAAAAGCCTCCCGCACACACAAAACCAAAACCACACACCAAGGTAATGGCATGAACTGCTCTTGCAACCTGTACATCTTAAAAATGAGAGAGGCAGACAGAAAAACAGGCAATTGTACAAAAGAATTTATTCCAAAAGTTGTGATAAAAATACGTTTTAAAAATGCACATTATAGACATTTGGAAAGACAATACATTCACTCAAGGTCTCAGGTTTGCAGGCTCCACTGGGAGTGGTCCCTGCACACTGCACGGGGCAGGATGGGGAGCAGCAAGGCAGCCTCCACCCTGAGCTGGTGCATTTTCTCTGTTAAGGCCAACCCTGCTCATTCTCTTCTCTTTACAAGAACCCAGGAAGGGACTCAAGCCTAAGCAGAGCTCTTTAAGTGGTTACATTTAGACAAATCACTTTCTAGACCTCCCAAGTACAGGCAACTACAATTCAAGTTAATGGAAGACAGGGAGTTCATCCTATCCTTAATTTCATCTTAAAGAACAAAGTTTGGCTTGCATATTTAGGCACTAAATTTCCAGGGTGCCATCTCATCTAAGCAGTTCCACTGAAAAGCATTTTCACTGCCTGGACACTATATGATTGTAGATGTAGACAAGAAAACCAAGGATTTTTACAAACACATCTTTCTCACATGTAAGATGTTCATATGCTCAGGATGGAGGGTAGTTGAACATTGCATTTTATTTTAATCTACTTCCAAAACAGAATAATTGTGAAAAACAATTTCTAGAGACTATACTGAGGTCCTGAAGGTAGCCTGTCTCTACAAATGGAGAACAGTTTAGTAATACTACCCCAGTGTGCACTGGAATGGTATTCCATGGCTATACACACTATGAGAGCCAAAATAATTGAGGACCTTAAATACAAACCTACCCTTTGATATACTGAAAACATCCCATCACTTTAAAGCGTAGTACTGCAGAACACAGTTGTACACATGTCAAATTAAGAATGCACCAGGTCATTTTGAAATTATTATAGGCACCTGCACAAAAGGTAGGCTACAATTCCAGTGTGAGAGGAATACAGTGTGTTACATGGTGGCAAGAAATGAGAACCTTCCCATGTTGAAAAAGAATGCATTTGACTCTAAACAATTTGAAATGTAAACCTGTCTGTCTGCTTTGAAGAGGAGGTATTTGAAGTGCCATATTTCCAAGAGTCCTTCAGGTACAGATACTTTTGTGTCACACAGCTTCTCCTCCACTTCCCTAGTGGGACAAAGCATACAGTAAGCTTTGCTCCTTAATAGCATCCTACAATAATGTGTTCTTACAGCCCTCACAATGCCATTAGAGCAGTTTACATTCCTTTTCCAGTACTAAAGAGAATTTATATTTAAAGTGCATCTCAAATTTGGAATCTTTAACTAATATACAAGAAGAAGAGGCTGAGGCCTGCAGAAGTGTATTTGTGATACTGATGCCTCTTGATGTACCAGTAGGACAAAGTTCACACAAGGAAGAAACTCCTTGCTAATAAGCATGATTTGGCCAGATTTGTGAGGATTTTTGCAAATGGAGCAGCACACATATACATAGAGAGCAGAATTTATCCCAGTGAGAAACATTTAACTCAGTTAATGTTTAAGATTTTTGGTAAGTAAGCTTAAGTTTTTAGTTCAGATTTTTTTCCATATTCAGTACTTTTCCCAACCATCTTTCCCAGTTCACCCATCACAGAAACATTAAGAAAAGCTGATTTGTTAGTTTCTGCAGAAAGAAAAAACCCATTTGTTCTGTAATTCCAGCTAAAGTATCTGCTGGTG
This sequence comes from Agelaius tricolor, assembly GCF_023055355.1. Classification (NCBI taxonomy): domain Eukaryota; kingdom Metazoa; phylum Chordata; class Aves; order Passeriformes; family Icteridae; genus Agelaius; species Agelaius tricolor. The sequence goes on along the minus strand of NW_027269271.1, from coordinate 16,732,077 downwards.
TGAAATCTCATACACTAAATGTGAAATCTTATACACATTGGTTTAAAAAACAAACATTTGTTGGTGTAACACCACAATATTTTGTACAAAGCTCCCTAAAAACAAAACAAACAAAAAAAGTCAAGCAGCACCAGCATCACACAATTACAAAATTAAAACAGAAATTGCATAGATTATTTCCTCCAATTTTCCTAACAGTTTGAAAACATTTTTTAGCTTTTATGAGCCATCCCACAAAGTTTCAGTACCATTCAGATGAACAGAGGAAAGTCACCGCGTTCACTGTGGCTGAACAGAACGTGATCTTAAAGGCAAAAAGCAATTGTCACTTGAACTAGTGCATGGCTCTTGCTGGTCTGCCTGCAGCTCTGGGGGCAGCGGGGGTGCCCCAGGCTCTCCAGGCCCTGGGAGGGTGGCTGAGAAAACACTGCACTGTGAATTTCCCATCTCTGCAATTGGCAAATTCATTGAATGAAGAGAGACAGCAGACACAAATGCGGCAGTGCTATAATCTTCTTCTGGGTGATGTATCTGGGTAGATTCTTTGTCTTTTGTTTTATCCAGAAAATTTGATTCATCAGAAAATGATCTAGAAAGATTATTTGTTCCTCCGTACAGTGAGGTCATACAGGTGCTGCAGCTTAAACCTAAGACAAAAAACCAGATACTGGATTTAATTACAGTATGAGGACATCTTAAACTGTGCTGTGATTTAATATCAGTAAGACTGTCAAAAATCAACTGTCCATATTTTTAACAGACTAACCCTTCATCTCACCTGTGACATCCAGAATTCCTGACAAATTAGAAAACAAACATGCAGGTTATGTAGGCTGATATGAATGGTTTCTCTGTACTCAGTACCAGATAGTACTTGACAAAAATGCACTGTAACTTAAAGGTCATTTTAGAAAGTCACTTTAGCCCTTTGGCCCAACTTTTTTTAGATTCTTCTCACTGTGTTCTTCAAACTTTTAAGAGCTTCACCTGCTGGTTCTGCTCCAACATGGACAGCATTTAAGGCGATTTTACCTGAAGCCAGAGCAAACCTCAGGCCCTTCATCTCTGTGGTTAGAACATAGTTCTTCCTTCTTTATTTGCCTTTTGATGGGTGTGGAAGGGGAAGTAACACTTTTGGTGTAGAAAGCCTATACTTTCTTTCTCTGCCTTAAACTATAAGTACACACAGTCACTTCAAGGTTTGGGTGTCAACAAAACCTCTTAGCCTGTATGGAAAAACACACACATGTATTTACAGTGTCTGCTTTAAAGCTGTGGCAGTGAAGGCATACAGGGGAACTCCCCTCAAGCTGCATTTGCTTGCACATCTTCTGCTGAGACACAAAATTTAACTAAACCAGAGCATCCTGCCCCTGCAGTAAACAGGTTGAAGAGAAATGCAAGATGGAACATAACAACCCATTTTTGAAAAGCAAAACTGAAATGTGGAGACCGATTTATCCATCATAACAATACAACAGGGGCTTTTTGCTAGTTGTTATTTGTGATGGATGTGTTCAGATAGTAAAAAGGTAAAGCCAGGATACATGCACTAGGATCTTAAATACAAACTGGTAATATTTCCAAACATGTTGTTCCAAATACCAGAGGAAGATTTTAGTTTTGGATTTTAATTTTGCAGACCCTCCAAATAAAACCTGTGTCTTACACAACATTATTAAAAATTTGTTACCTTTAAGAGCTTCCAGCTTTTCATTTTTGACTTTCAGCACTACATCAGTTATCTTTTGTAACAGGAAGTTTTGTGTTCTTTCTCGTCTGATAGATTCAATCAGAGTATCTAGTCCCTTTGGATTTTCTGCTAAGTAGTCCAATAACTTCCCAGCTTTTTTCCTACTGGAAGATCGAGCAGAAATTTCTTCTGTGTCCTCCCTGGTGAGTATTTTCTTGGAGCGCAGGTAATCAAAGTGTCTCTCAGCTATGATCTTATCACACAGGTAAGGACGCATCCTTTCTAAAGCCTGAAAAGCAAAACAAACTGGTATGAGCCAACATTTCAAATTATTTGGAACCTATATGATTTTGATACAGGTTAGCAAAAGAATTTTTAAGGCTGCTGCTGTGTTACTTAGTTGAGATTTTTCTCAGTGTAAAAATTTTTTTTAAAAAGCGGTTCCCTGATTATCACTTTCATTAACTCTTGGACTGAACTCAGCAGTTCCAATGCTTGTTAAGAAATACAGTGACTACTTATAGAAAATGTGATTACATAAGGTCTGAGGTTAGCACATTTCAAAACAGTCAAGTAAAAATGAAATTATACCAAACAGCACCTACTCACTTTGTCTACAAATACACCCATTTTCACTGATCATCTGATTGCCACATTGAGGCACAATTCCAAAATACTGCAGTTACTGATGTTTTCTGTGCATTGAGCAAAAGTGGTCTCAAAGGAGCAGCATGAATGTACTCACAGTTCAAAATGTTTGTAAATAAACCTATTTATTTACAAAATTTAAACCTATGTATTTATACTATTGACAGGTTCAACAAATTACTGACATCCAAAATACATGCACTTTCATCCACACATGTATGTACTCTCAACAACGTTAGTGGCTTCTTTGTGTCTTTTGTAACCCTATTCCATTGTATGAGTGATTTTATATGGCTCACCCTCATCCTTCTCAGCTCTTAACTGCAAGACTCCAAACTTTATAACTCCTCCTCAAGACAAGCTTGCCCAGACCAAGATGTCCTTGCCAGTTTTAGCTTCCTGAGATGTGCTGTCCCGTGTCACACACAGTGCTAATGCTGACACAGCACCCTGGCTTGCAGAGATCCCATCGGTGTTACCTGAACAGCTCTGAGAGAGCCGAGTCAGCTGTGAAGCCACAACATTTAAAATCTGAGTGCAGAAGCTCTAAAGTCAGATTTATGGGACTGCATTTTGATGATAAAATGAATGTTATTTGTTTCTACCTAAGATTTCCATCCTTTCCCCTCCAAGTACTATGGGAGGACCTGTAAGGTTAAGGGCAGAAGTGACAGTCATGCATTTCTGTGAGCTGCAGCCCTGGGTTCAGTCACTGAGCCAGACTAACACACCTGCCATGTTACACCTATAGTGTCTGACTCAAGTGGCTTTTATCCATTTTTGGTGTAACTACCCAATGCCACCTATTGCAGTATTACCCTGTGGAAACGAGTACTAGCTTGAAAACATGCCTCATAGAGCTATGACAAAGCATTTAAAGGAAATCACTTGAGCATAAAGCTAGAAAGAAACAAAAACCAAACTGCAAGTGGTCTTCACTGTACTTTAAAAGAACATTAAAAACCCCCCAATGAATCAAACATAAGACACTGTAAATTACAAACAGAACAATGGATAGGCAATAAATAAGTGATAAACTGATTTTACTTTTTTTTTTTTTTAATTAAACAATCACTTTTTAAGGTGGGTTACATTGCTTCCCAGTCTCACGTTGAGATAAATTAATCTAGAATGAATCAGGATGAAGTCTTCCATCAGATTCCAGGGGAAAACCCAAGAAAATAGAGAACAATAAGCCTCAATAAAAAATACCGAAGTATACATAACTAAGTATACATAACATAAAATACCTAAGTATACATAACATACCTAAGTATACATAAGATATCCACGCTTTTTAATTAAGAGTTTTACTGGCATCAGGAGCAGCACACACACTTTCAGCCAAGCTTTGGGTACCACGTTATTCCCCGCGTTTGCTGCCTCCGGCGCAGGCACCAGGTGACCCGAGCCCCGCAGCCCGGCCCCGGCAGCGCGGCACACAGCACGGCCGGGGCGCGGGGCGAGCTCCGGGATACGCGAGTCATGATCAGCCTCGCCCCGGGGGACCCCGGGGGGCAGAGCCGTGCTCGAGATTCGCCGCCGCCTTCCCGGACGCGCCGCGTCCCCCGCCCGCTCCCACAGTGCTTCCGCTCCCCCGCCCGGGCCCCGCTCGCCGCTCCGCGCCCGGGCCCTGCGCCCAGCCCCGGGCCCGCCCGCCACTTACATCCTTCTTCACCTCCGCCATCTCGTCCTCCGTCAGCGGCCGCCCCGCACCGCCCGAGCTCGACCACGACCGCGGGCCCTCCATGGCGGAACCCTCGGCGGCGCCGCTGGGGAAACCCGCACGGGGCGGCGCTTCCGCCTGGGCCCCGCCCCCGTCTGCCTCCGCCAATGGGCGCTCAGAGCCGGCGCTCCGCCCCGCCCCCAGCCGGGACAGAACGCAGCCCCGCCCCGCCAATGGGCGCTCAGGAACCGCGCTCCGCCCCTGCCCCGCCCAGCGGCGCGTGCGCGGCTCGCTGGGCGCGGGGGCTGCGCCGCCGGGACTGGGGCTGGAGCTGCCCCTGCCCCCCCGGGCCTCCCGGGACTTGTGGCAGCCCCTCCGCTAAAGCGGCTGGACTGTGCGGAGCGGTGCCGGGGCCCGCAGCTCGGGCAGATACTGGCACGAGTGACAGCGGCTGGCCGTGCCCGCCGGTTTCGGGCCTGGCGGTGTTCCAAAGCCCCCCCGTGCACGGGGTCGTGCTCCAAGGCAGCAGCAGATGGAGCCGCGGCCCCGCCGGGACCCGGCGCCGCCTCCCCAGGGAAAGGGAGCGCTGAACTGCAGCAATCGGGGCTCTTGCAGCTGGCACGGGTGGAACTCGGGCTATTCGTGCACTCCTAAAATTGTCCTTTCACTAGATAAACATGAACATAAGTAGAAGCGATCAACACTGAGGTTTGCTGTCAGTAAGGAAAACCTGCCAGTTTTATGGTAGTTTTACAGTTTTGCAAAGTCCTTGACATGTTTTGTTAATGCAATTGTACTTGAACTATTAATCGTGACAGTATCTATTTTACAGTGCTAGCAGTCCCAGCTTTAAAATAAACACGAAGATCCTGCCCAGAACACGTGAAAAATAAAGGACTAGGCACCTGCTGAGAGGGCTGATTTCTGCAGAGCTGGGTGTAAAATCGGGGCCAATCCCCAAACTGCTGCCAGCCAGCTCCATCCCCTGCCACTGCTGTGAGGGCCCCTGTGGCCAGAGGAAACTCTCAGGCTCACCCTCCCCTCAGAGCCCTGGTTGCTGCTCATCTGGGGGCACACCTGCTCACAGCCCATGGCCTCCTGTTATTCCCACTCCAAGCAACCTTTCTTTGCTGTAGTGCATTTGAATTTCTCAAAGCTGTGTATCTCTGCAAAGTAACCTATTTATCTCCCATTTTCCTACTCCAAGAGCTGCAGGGCTGACCATTTTTTCCCCAATTCAAGTGCCTACATTGATCCTCCCCAATCTGTGCTATGCACCCAAAATACATGGAAAGCTTTCGGCTTCTCTGATGCTTCCAAGAGAACTGATTGTGGTACTTCTGAAACAGAGCCAGGCATCTTCCCAGCCCCTGACTCCCACCCCTGTTTATTATATCACGTGCCTTTCAGCTCTTCCTCTTCAAGGTGAATTATATTGTGGACTTTGCTGGCTCCACACAACACTGCTGATAAAAACATCTCTCATGCATTCTGGATTTAGAGTATTTGTTAATAACCTTGCTCAGCAAGAGGTGCAGTTCAAAGCCATGTGATGTCTGGAGGGTTAGGCTGCTGATTCCTGAGCCGTGTAGGAGACAAACTGGAATGCTTTCACTTCAGCAGTCAGGAAGAGAGCATGTGGTTAGCGAATACAAGAGCAGAATATATTTTAGCAGACTTAATGCCAGAACACCCTACCAGGATTTAATGGTGCAGGGAGCAGGAAGAAGGCTACTCTGCACAAAACTCATCTAATCATTGCCATTAAGAAACAAATTCAGGTAAATTGGTACCAAATTTCTCTCCTGCAGTCATGTAAATGAAGTAGTTTAAAATACTAATTGCATCACACTAAATGTATTCACATTAGACACAGCACTGATTTAAATACATTAGTTAAAAATCATACTTTTAACCAATGTTGTAAAATCAGTATGAAGGCTGTGTTTAAGATCCTTTGTCCCTACTTCTCTGGCAAGGAGAATAATAGATGATGGTAGTCCTATTATACTAGCAAAACACAGTTTGAAAGTAATGTAATTATTTTGCTACAGTTCATTAAGGAATTCCTACTCTATTAAATTATCTTGGTTTTCTTAAAAAGCTGGAAGAACAACACTGAGGCCTTGAACCAGCGACTCCCGGGCTGCCAGGAGATGGCACTGATGGCCCACGAGCCCTTGCACACACGCCCATGATGGAGCCCAGAGCCGCTGCAGGGTCACCCTGCCCTGGATCCCAGTATTGTACCCTGCTGGCACTGCAGCCCCAGGAGCAGTCTGCAGCACACCACAGGAAGTATTTAGATATAACACATGCACTTATCTGTCAGGTTACCTCAAAGCAATGTCTGGAGTGCAGTCGCCTCTCCTGAGATTGTGGGGGAGAAAAGACACAAGAGCTGTGTGAGTAATTTACCCATAATGGGAATGCCACTAAACCTTTGCAGTTTCACCTTTTGTAAGTTACAGTAAATGCAGGCACTGCAGAGAAACATACTGTACTATGCTAACATCTGTTTTGTTACCTTGGACAGCAATAAAATTAACCATGAACACTCACAGGCGGTATCTCCTCTCTCTACACATTATAATTTTAGACTCTACATTTAAGAGTAATTTGTTTTTAAAGACTTAAGATTTCCCCTAACAGAATGAAGGGTTTTAGTGCTAATGTCTATAATTGGCTTTACTTCTAGGTATGTAATAAGCTTGGAAATAAGAAGACAGCATGAAACACTATTAAATTAAATACATACACTTTCAGTTCCAAAAGAAGAAGCATGAACTACAGAGGGTAGGGTACAACTGACACTTTATTCCTTCGTGATGGAGATATATAGTATTGAAACTGCAAGAATCACAAAAAAAAAAATTAAATCAAAGTGCAAACCTCTATTAAAACTGATTATGGAATGTATTGATGTTTTTGGCACAAAAAGTGGGGAATTATATACTGCAACAAGATTAAGTTTAATGAATGTAATGCTTCTGTGCTCAGTAGTCACATTTGTGCACTGCAGAACAATACAATGTAAAACAGTGACTAACACGATTCACATACAACTCCATACAATTTACATCACACGTCCAGTTAAAACTTCTCTGAAATACATGAGGTCCACTGATACTTTGTTCACAATCACTTAACAATTACCATTGTTTAAGCAGGCTTATCTTTTCAGCTTCCTTATTGATAAAAGCAAAAATAGACAATCTTAAATAGTAAATTATCTTCCTCAAATGGTTCCATGTGGATGTTGATGTTTTCTATTAATTTGGCTCTGACTTCATTGATAAAACATATATGAAGCTGAACAAAATCAAAAGTTTTTTTTCCCCCATATTTTCCAATTTGCTGTGAACAAACAGCATTCTGTATACTGCCCTTTTTGTTTTCAAAACTGGACATAGTGGTGCCTATGAGCTCTATTCCTATCACATGGAAATCACAAAAAAAAAAATCAGAGCATAGCTTCACACAGTGGCATCTATTTAAAACTGAAAATTAGCATGGTAAACACAAGAATACATAAATGGAAGAATTCAAGTTTATCTCATAAGGTACAGTATGCATTCACATTTTCATTACAGAGAGAGACACTGTATTCACATTCTGTTGAAGAAAGAAACCCACATATCACACATCTCCCTAAACTCTTAGCAAAGATAACATCCATGAAATACCTATAATGCACATTCTGGCTCTTTCATTTCAGCTGAGCTAAACTGATTGCTGAAAGGAAAAATCCTTTGATGAGTAATTCAAACCCCATTGCTGAGCTGTTACCACAAAAACTTCAGTACGGGTCTGCTCTGTCATACAGCCTGACAGTTGTTATCAAGAGTTTTATGTGGGCAACTATCAGTGTTCAGTGTCTCTTCCCCTTTTTTGGTTTGGGATTTTATTTTATTATTTATATTAATCAAGGATGATGTTTTACATCAGGCATCTGAGAAATGTTCTGGTGACAAAATGTACAGGACATGCATTAGATGCACATGTGTCACTGCAGAAATGTCCTCACAACTGAATTCTTTGTTTGGGCAACAGAAAAATAAACAGCAAACAGCAAGAAGAAGCATTTGGCATGATTTTAGTTCTTAGTACCATACTGCAAATACATAAATGGAAGTGTTCATAATATTTTTCCTTCTAATGCAGGAATAAAGATCAACAGGAGAAGCTGTGAGGTGAGGGTGATCCCACTAACCAGCTTAGGTAACTTTTGGCATCAGACTAAGATGTAATTTAGAACATCTATGTTAAGAGGCTGTGATTCCTACTGAGGCCAAGAGAGAGAAAGCAGGTGTGGTTTTAGAGCACCTCAATTTTGTGCCTGAAGTCAGACAGTTTGAATACAACAACTGAAGGAATTCAGGTCCCTCAGCTGCTCCCTTGCTTTCTGTATACCAAAATGCAGCCCTGAAACCAAAGAAATCTAAATGGCAAAAGGTGAAAACCCAACCTCTCTGTCTATACAGCTGTTTCTCAGCTCTGAAATCCCAACTCCTCCTCTCCCTCCCCTAGGAATCAGGGGAATTCATTGTCACTCATTCTATGGCTTTCAAGGACACAGGGTAACAGCACTGTCACCAGAAATGGTTCTTTTTTCTGGAGAAATCTTAAAAAGAGGAGTCTCCCTTCTTACCCTCTGGATCTACAGCTCCTGCTGACTGTCCCATGTAGCTCAAAAGAGGTTGCTCAGACTCAAAGCAGATCCCTCAGTTTTTCCTCTCTCCTGGCACCTACTCAAGGAGGGAGTGAGTTTAGGATAGTCCCTCATGGCTTGGGATACTGTGGAGTGAACAGTGAAGAAGGAGAAGTGAAGAAAAAGACTCAAGTAAGAACTGAGGCAAGAAGGTAAAATCACTTGGGATTAAATGAGAAAAGTTCTCATCATGCCTTGATGAGCAAACTAGAAATGGGAGTCTGAGGAAGGAGACAGGTGAGAGGTGAGAGAGGGTGGGGGAAGAAAAAAACCAAAACCAACACTATAGAAATATTTAACAATAAATAAAATTGAAATTCTACACCCTAACTCTCCCAGTGTAGCTGGATGCTCTGGCTCCCTAGCAAGAGGAGGGAAGAGGGACTGAAGGACATGGATGGGGGTCAGGGACAAATGGACAAATCAGGATGGGGGGGGCTATTTCAGCTTTGACAGTTCCCACAGCTGCACAGGTTTTTAACAGAGCACAGCTTGCCTTTAGGAGCTCACAGCTCAATACTGCAGGGCCACTTTTTGGCACAAAATCTCTATTTAATGTCAGGTTATTTTGAAATGTGTGATACTTTATCAAATATTTAAAAAGCACCAAGGGAAGGCAGAAAAAGATTCCCCACTGCAACATTTACATCCTGAGAGCCCGATCACCTGGCTCAGGTTTATATGATGGTGCATGGGAATGGAAGAGACAAAGAGGGAACATTAGGATCACCCTTTGGGACAGGAGAGCCATAAATAGGAAACCCCCCCCACTTGCTGTTTGGCTGGCAGAAGAACTTCCTTTGGGCCATGTTCTTTGCACATACAATATATTCACTCATCACTGCTCTCTTCCCCATGACACCTCATGTCATCACAACAAACAGAGCACCCACGAAGCATCAGCAGCTGCCAGGAGGTTTTCCTCTCATTACCACTGAGATGCAGTGTGAGATGTGCCAGAGAGAACCTACAAGTGTGAGTACTTGTGTTTCCTCCCTTATGACTGCACAAAACAGGTTTCCAAAGGGTATCCCAGTGGGCATCTGGTTAATTCTGTTTGCTTTCCTGCACACCACATTGCCCAAGCCCCTCACTCATTTCCTACTGTACCTCAGCAACACACCACAAGTGGTTCAGGAAAGGTGGAGGAGATGTCTAGGAAGCTGATAACATGTTCAGACTATTTGTCAGTCTCTGGAGAGTTCCCACTGCTGCCTCTGTTTGGGAATTGCTCCCATCCTTAGTTTACAAATGATTTAACAAGAAGCATGTTAATACAATGGTGTGTGCTTCACTTTGCAGTGGCAAAAAAAAAAAAAAAGCCATGACTCAGTGGGTAAACATGTTGAGGAATTTGCTACAAAAATTATATTTGTCTTAACTGAATACCACTGTGAATATTCATGCCACTAAAAAAATATAAGATGGTTATTGTTCCAAGGAAAACTGTCCCAAGGGCAGATAAAGAAAAAATTACAATCTTCCAGGAAAAAATAGTTTCCCTTATTCATGGGCATAATCTAGGAATAGCTGTCCTTCAACTTCTTCTAGCACCATTTTCTTTTGAATTTTGCTAGTAAGTGGCCTCCAAATGAAGAGAAAACAGAAAGGAGAAACAAATTTTAAGATGTAAACAAAGAGATTTAACTCCCCCATACTTTACATTTCTTTTGCATCTCTGCATTTAATTTTTGTGGTCCAGAGGCTTCCTAGGATCTGGCCTTTTAAAAAAAACTCCTCTCCCATTCTCACCACATTGAAAGTCATCAGGTCTTAGCAGGAAACTGGAACCTGAATTGCAGGAGACAATTTGTGTGGCTGCACTACTCTCCTTCTGTCATTCAAGTTTCCCAGGCAGTCATTGCCCTTGGATGCTCCCATCAGAGGAAGCTTTCCCAAAGCTGGTCCCTGGTGTCTGAAATGGATTCCAGCCACAACTCTGCCCAGCAGCAGCAGCAGCAGCACTGTGATGTGGCCAGGACAGTGAGCACAATCCACTGCCCAGTGTCCCAGCTAAGCTTCCCTACCACACAAGGTTCATGAGCCCACTGAGTTTTCTTCAGTCCCCCTAATACTTTGCACCACTGAAAGTAGGAGACTGAGGAAGGAAAAACACATGTAGAGCAAGGAAGCAAGAGAAAAGAAGACAGAAGGGAACAGTGTAAAGACAACAGAGGTGCTTGAAATACTGAGAATTAGCCAGGTTTCATGAAATTTTCACATAGATATGTTAAATCACTAAAGCTAAGGGTTAGCCATTATAATTGTCTTCTGCTAGCCCATGGGACTAACTTACTTCAGAGTTATGTGCTCCCAACAAACCCTACATCCACCTTAAATACCATCTGCAAGGACATAATAAAAATCACAATGCAAAAAATCTGTAAACAAGGGTTAGTAGCACAGTGGTACAGTAGATTGTCAATAAAAACAATAAAAGTGTGGATACAGATTCGTCTACCTTGTGTGTAACATTATTGCCAGTTACAAGGGAGGGACTCTGTAAACTCATCATTCTGAAGCTTTGTTAATAAGCACAGAGCAACAGGTGAGTGACCCATCTACTTTGGCCAGTTCTGTGGCAGCTATTGGGATCAGCATGTGGTCCTTCAGCTTTTCAAATACCTGTTCAGGGAAAAAAAAAGTAAGGGAAAAATCATTACATTTACACCTCTGTTTTCCCCTTTCTCTAAGAATTTACAGAACATGGATTTGCCAGCAGGTGCCAAGCCATCCCAACACTGCTAATCAACAGGAACATCCACGGTGCACGTGTATCGTTATAGGACACGAAACAACACGAGCACACACCGCTGCTCTCAAGGTGAAGAAAAAAGGGAAGTTTATTTTCTGACTCCAACATTTATAGTTTTCCAAAAGTGACAGTGGATTGGAGGGTGAAAGTGCCACCTCTCCAATGACACTGGACAAACCAACAGTCCATCAAATTTCTCCTCCTCCATAAAAGAATGCAAAACAATAAGTTATTTACAGGAAGTGTGTGAGAAAGTTTGCTACAAGAATGTAAACACCAGAACATTAAAAAATCTTTAAAAATCAGGGCGATACACGTGGCCTTGTGGCTGTGGCACCCAGCGCCATCCCTGCAGCAGGGAGCTGCTGGGCCTGGCTGCAGCCAGGGCTGGCTCTCACCTTGGCACTCTCTGGGTACTCCTCGGGGGCGCGGTGCAGCAGCACGTGGCCCTTGCTGGGGATGTTCAGGTAGATGCAGTTTGCTGCGGCATCGTCAGGCACTGTCAGCTTGTCGTAGCGGTGGTCGCTCATCTGTTGCATGGTCTGCCAGGAGACAGAGTGCAGCTATTTAGATCAAACACATGAGCAGTCCCCAAGTAATGGGAGAACAGAATCTTCAGAAATAGATAATTGTGATTGCCAAGGCAGTCAAGAGCCATTTTGCTATGCAGCAAGTACAGATATTTCCTTTTATCTCTGCCTTTATGGAAGAATCTACTAAACTTAACTGAAAAGAGCCATAGAAAACCTTTGTGCAATGGCTCTTGCAAGCAGCAGGATTAAGCAGGGCACTTGGTAAGCATCCTCTGTGGGGTCTTTTCCTCAAGGATTGCACACTGAGTATGCAAAACTGCTCCTGACACTGATTGAGACTATAGGTGCTCAGCACCTATAAAAAAAAAAGCAACCATTGTTCAGTATTTATGTAATGAGTATGAATTAAACCAAAGAGGACAGGAATGGTTCCCAGCTTGGATATCAGCCCAATCTTAATTCTTTTCAAGGACCTCTGTTCTGCCTTGCAGGCAGTTACTCTTTCACTAAGCACCTGTGCTGGGGAGTGAGCAGGCACGTCTGTGCTAATCCTCGTTCCCAGGGGGACAGCACAATGCCTGCCTTGCAACAGGAGAGCTGCTGGCCTCCAGAGGTTTGGGTATAAATACACAAATGTAGACACTGCTGGCTGGAATTTCAGAGACAGAGACTCTCAGGACATGACAAGCATGCAATCCCATGTTTTGGATCAGATCCATTTTAGTAAGGATGGGAAAAGCCTGAAGACAAGATGCCTGATTCCCAGTTGTAGCATTCCAGCTTTACATCAGCTTCAGCCTCACAGAGACCAAGAATAACACAGAACTGAACAAGACTCAAAGTCCAAAACTTTGGTCCTACTGAAAGCCTAAGCAAACTGCAAATGTTTCCATTTCTCCTCCAGCCCACCTGTGTTCCCACATACATTGCACATACATGCAAAGATGCAAAAAGAAAGAAAAGGCTTTTTTTCAGCTTAAAATATTCACACTAATATTATCTTTAGAAAAACCTGGTCTTTTGTTAACAACATTTTTCAACTAAATTCCCTTCTCAGGGAGAACCCAGTGATTTATATCACACAGCAGAAAGCAGACTTCAATTTTAGGCACAGTTAAGTTTGTCATTAAATTGCTTCCAAGGTCACTCATCTGTACTACTTCTCATTCATTAAAGAAATACTACTAAGGAAATGTAGCTGATTCATAACAGGGTCTACAAAACATACTGGGAAGCAACAAAGAACTCATACTTGCCCACACCTATGGTAAGTAATTCCTTTATAGGTCCACATTTTTCATGTTCTAGCCTGAGTCATCCACATCCTGTGGAGAACATGAAACTCTCAACAAAGAATGCCATGCATTCTTGAGGAAGTGTTATCAGATTGTCATTTCTTGTTCCTTCTCATGTTATGAAACTCTCCCAAGTTCCCAAGGACCCATCTACCTCCTTAAAAGGTTAATGTGTTTCTCTGGGCAAAAATCCTTGCACCTTTACTTCACCAGATGTAATTTTGTATTTTTGTATGCTTTGCACAGTTGATCTTCTTTTTTATAATTTTGTTTCTGTTATGTTGCCAAGATGAGTTTTATTCTGCTTTCCTAGATGTTGCAGATGTCCTGCACCTAGTGTGGCTCTTCCACCTGGTACCCAGAGTCAGCAGACATGTCCTCCACCAGCAGCTTCCCTTTTCCTTCCTATACAATGTTTTTAAGTCTTGACTAAGGAAACATTTTTTAAATCTGCACTAAAATACATGTATCAGTAGAAGAAAAGCCACTATGTCTGGATTTCACTAAGTTTCCAAGCAGTTGTTCTTTCTCCACTCCTTGCTGGAAACAGAATTCTAATATTGTAGGTTTTCAGTAGGAACATCAGAAATACATTGTGAATCACTGTGAAATGCTTCCATATGAAATGATGAAAGAATTCCTAAGCAGAAGGGTAAAAACAAGTCTCCCATTCATTTGCTTCTGCAAAGTGCTGAAGTGGGAAGTACACCAGCAAGCAGATAAAGGACAAGTGGCAGGGCCCTAGTGCCTCAAGGACCAGCTTTGGGGAGCCTGGGAGATGATGCCAAGGGCACATTAAAAGGATTGTTTTCAGTATAATAAAGCACACAAACGGTGGCTAAATTAGGTCAGAAACAAATCAGAAAACCTGAGTGAGAAAGTGAGACAAAGCAGCACAAGAGTTTGAGGTCACAGCTTGCTAGTGGGACAGGGATCTCAGCTAGCTGGAACAACACCACAAGAAAGCTTTTATTACTAACTGGAGGTTTGACAACACAAGATTACTCTCTTCCTCAGCTCTTAAGATAAAAAGGAAATCATATTTGCAAGCTTTCATCGCTGTTGTAACTATGCCTGACTGTTGCAGTAAAATTTCAAAAACCACTTACTTGAGAGAGTGCCCAGGCAATAACACCCCAAACCTGCCCCACAGGGAGGCTCTGGATGCAGCAGAAATGCACCAATACGACACAATCAGGGCACTTTGCAGACCCATGTGGTTTTCTGTATTTCTATTATGTGAAGTCATTAAGTACATGTGCCTAGCCAGATTGACTCCAGGGCAGAGAAAAGGAGATAAAAGCAAGGTCCTTTGATTGTATTTTCTATCAGATACATCCCAAAATATGATGCATTTATATATAGAGGGCTGGCTTTCTGTGCACAAACGTTGTACAACCGGCTATGTTAAGAGCCAGGCATTTCCCATGTGCCTTGTTTTTCTGGGAATTTTCCTCAGCTTAAAGAGGGTAATTTTCACTGCACATTCTCTCAGCCCTTAGTCATGCTTTCCTTATGTTGAAGTCATCCATATAGCCTAAAATGCCTTCTCTATAGTTTTTTACAGTGTGTCCTCAGACAACTGAGGTAATGGATAAGCTAAATAATCCTAACTATGAAGCAGCATTATACATGAAGGAAAAAGTGTATGTGTTTTGGGTCCATTATCTCTGACAGAACTAAGATGACTGCATGCACTTTTAGAAGAGGCCAAGCCTAGCTACAAATGTTCCCCCCTCCATGAGGAAGGCCCCAGTCTGAGCCCTGCTGCCTACTCACATCCAGATTGCTGCAGGACAGAGAGTGACCAAACCCACCTGCAATGCACATTTTTATCCCCAACTCCCCACAAGCAAAACCAAACATACACTGAATGTTCCTCTTGCTAATAGAGCATTGAGCATCACACTTAAATTGCCTGTGTGATGCTGGTGGAGAAGCCCAGATTTCCAGGGTTTGATGTTTGTATTGATTAGCCACTGTTTTTCTGACTGTCAACACTTAAAAGAAAAATCAAACCTAAGCTCAAATGGAGTTACACCCATGGGATCATTCCCTCACCAGCTTTCAGCTATCCTTTCTTAAATCCTTCAAGTCAAAGTATTCTTTTAAGAAAACTAGTCATGTCAAACTAAGATAATTCTTCTATCCCACCTCTTTTCTTTCTTTCCAAGCACATTAAACTTTAGCCCGTTTGACACTGAAGCTTAAGCAACCTTTGCCCTGGGATCCAAGAGAATGAAAGGTGTGAGAAAAGATTACACTATGCCAAGGTTTCACCTACAATGACAAAAATGAAGTATTTTTATGGTGCAGGGCAACTAAAACTGCTGAGAAGAATAACAGCAATAGGCTGGATGGGAGTTTGGAAGGTCAACATGTTTCTTTTCTCCTTGGAGGAAAGACCACTTGTCTGGGAACAATGTCAGGCTATGCCATTATGCAGCAAAGGCAAAAGATGAGGAGAGGCACCTGACCAGCCCACTGCCATCTGGAGGGACAGCTGAGAAAGGTAAATTAGTGCTTGCTACCTGGAAAATACTGCTGATTGCCAAATCTCCTTTTTAAAAATTCTCAAAACACCCAGAAGAGCTTCTTTTTTAGTGCTGCACGGTATGGTGTCTCCAGTCTCAGGTGAGAGGTGATGGAACCCACTTTTGCATCCCAAGATAGGGAGTGGAGGTGACCATGATCTGGTGCATGGTTTCCCAACTCATCAGCTGTCATACAGAGTGATACCAGCTGCACATCATTTTACACTGAAACCAAAATTCATTCACTGATTTATTGCCCTGACTGTCCTTTGAGTTTCTTCCTAATTTCTTCATATTTAGAGAAACAACTGGCACTGGAGAGAGAAAGCAGCAGCCTTTGGGTTCAACGCAAGCAAGTGCAGGACAGAGTGGAGCTGTTGAGCTGTGCCACAATGCCGTGTGCCTCGTACAGGACTCAGCAGCTTCTCAGAGTTTCCTTAAACAAAGCAGTGACCATGAAACCCTTGGCTAGGCTGGCCAGAGGGGACAGAAGAGCAGAGCTGGAAAAGCCAGCAACCTTGCTGGAATGTCAAGATCTATCAGGAGTGTCCCCCCTGACATGCAGGCAGGCAGAAGAGACAACAGCATAGTAGACTCAGTAGGAAGGGGCCATCACAGCCACTGTGAGCAGCATAAATCAAAGGAGAATGATCTAAGCCTTCTTGTCAGGCACCGAGAAGTCTGATAGGGATCCAGGACAGGACAGCTCAGACCTACAGACACAAACCACACTGAGGATCTGTGAAGCCAGCAGTGCCCTGGTCTGCCATGCTCAGCATGCCAGATTTCTCAGTCCATCCACAGCCAGAGTGTTGCTTTAATTTCCGCCTAACACCCACAGTCCCAGCAGCTGGGCTTTGGCTTTGCCTCCCTGCTGCACCCTCTCAGTCATGTTTTCCAGAAGGAAGAGCTCTTTTAAGCAGCCTCTCCCACCCTGCTCCTCGGCTTTTCCTGGCACAGGACACCTTTTGCATCACCACAGATGCGATGGGCACTGAGTGTCATTCGTGTGCACACCTGCCCCGCTGTGCCCCTCTGAGCCATCATCCCTCATGGCCACACTGTCCCCTGCCTGCCAGCTCTGCCAAGGACCATGCAAAGGGAAACCACGGCCTGAGAAGGAGCAAAGGAAGCAAATTACGTGAGCTGTTGTTTTCAGTGGAGAAGGCAGGAGCATGAACATCCTGTCGTTTGGAACAGGAACCCAGGGAGAGAATGGTCAAAGGGGAAAAAAAGAAGCAAAGATCAGAAACATGAGTCCCCATTTACGCAAAGCACATGACATCTTCTCAATCACCCTCTGACCCAGCTCCTGTGCCTGACAGCCTTACTGGTGAGGAAAAACATGTACTGAAAGGGACACTTTCCTCACCCTTTAAAAACCAACAAACAAACAAAACTGATTCATAAATAATCTCTAGTATATAAATATATACTTTTGAGTCTTTATCTTCCAAAGATTCTTCTGCACATATGCAAACTGAACAGAACTAACACTCAGATAAGTGGCTATAACACCATCTAAAATTAATTCAAAGTAAAACACAATGAGTTGACTTTTTAAGGTAGGAGGTCATCTGGCACTCAATGAAGACCTACATCCTCTGAGATGGTATGGACCCCTAATTGATAAAGTAATGAAGAATCAGAAGGAGATAAAGGAAAGTACATAGAATTTTATAAGTTGATTCATGTATTGATTGATTATAAATTGTTTAATTTTCCTATCTACAAGGCTGAGAGAAGCCAAGTCTCATTTTTTAATGTTAGCTTTAAGGGGAAAGTTCTCAACACTTCTTTGTATTTCACTAACCTTTCTTTGTTCCCACATTACAAAAAAGTCAGCATTCATCTGCACTTTCTGCTAATTCCCTACCTGATGTCATCTTCTTTGGGTTATTAATATTAGCAATGATTTCCACAGCAACCCATTGTGATAGCATAAATAGAGGATTATGACTTCATGTAGGGAATAAGCAGAGGAACAAATGATGAATTCTTAAGGAAGAAGAGATAATGTTTTCATGCAAACTTGTGCATTACTAGAAAAGACAGTTGCTATACAGACAATAGGAAAAGCAGATTTAGCTGGGCCTTTTCCTGCTGCATGGCAGTACAGACTGTTTTCTAAGAACACCAGAGAGATGAAGTTCTCCCTTAGGTGTCTGGAGGCATTTCTGTGGCAGAGCTGGGAACCCCTCTGCTCTATCCAGCCACTATAACCCTCCTGTCATGCAGAGAAACACTACTCAGCTCTTCAAAAGCTGGCACATTGCAGAGACTTCAGTTACACAAGATGGAGTAAGAACAAAAGGCATTTAATCAAAGGAATGGGGGCAACTGCCAATGCAAGAACAACTCCTTGTGCTCGAGTGTTTAAAAGCTCTGCTCTGATCACAGCTTGGACACAGACCAAGGGCATAGTTACCCAAAAGAGACTCCTTTCTATATTATCCTTAAGATGTGGTTTTGATAAGCCTCCCTTGATCACTGTCAAAACAGGTGCATTATCAATAGCGTCCCCCAGGGAATAATTTAGGGGAAGAATGAGCAGCTCCACTTCCAACAGAAAATACTGAATGTGAGAGTCAAGAAGAAGGCAGGACAATCATGTCCTGAAAGCAGGAGGAAAAAGAGAGGTATATTGCTAAAGTCATGGCATTGCCCTACTGCAGATATTCCAACAGAGTCCTGACCATAAAGAAATCCCATTGAATAATGAGGCTGGACTCCAAGATACCAAGGACCAGCAAAGTGCAGATGTGACCACTGCTCTGGGTCCTGCTGGGACAAGTCTGTGAGGGGACATGAGGGGTTACACTGTCAGCTGCATCACCTACTCTGCCTTGCACCTTGACTGGCA
Source organism: Agelaius tricolor (assembly GCF_023055355.1). Taxonomy (NCBI): domain Eukaryota; kingdom Metazoa; phylum Chordata; class Aves; order Passeriformes; family Icteridae; genus Agelaius; species Agelaius tricolor. The sequence continues at coordinate 16,713,379 of NW_027269271.1, read as the reverse complement.
ATGCTGCTCAGTCCTGACATCTGCCACGGCCACACTGCCTCTGAATTAGCATACCCTCCTCTCAAGTGACCAGCTGAAATCCCAGATGTTTCACATGCCACTCCAGTATTCCAGATCTCAGAGGAAATATGCCAGACTCAGCTGACTGCAGGACTGAGCCCAGGCCATATGCAGGGATGAGTGCCCTCCCTGCCAAGATCCATCAGCGATCCCCCCTCACCCTGCATTACCCCAGAGCAGTGCATGCACACCAAGGCTTTCCCTGCCAGTCCTGTGGGGACACCCCAGGGCTGCTCCTTTGGTCAATGCCTGCTATCAGAGCCTACCCAAGGGACAGACTCATTTCTCAACAGTGAGATGACAACCTTTTTAGTAGGAACTTGCTACAGATACGATCCACACTGCTTGCAAGGGAATAGTTGAGCTTGTCAAAGCCAGGAACAACATGTGTGACCCTCAGATGCTTTGGGATTACTAATGAGTTATCCAAAAGGTGACAGAGATGGTCTGATCAAGGACGGTGTCCACAATCATCTGCTGCTGTCCAATCTTCACTCATCACAAAGTGGAGGGAAATTGTGCTCTGTATCAACCAATACAAACAGCCACAAATGTGCCTCTTCTGGATTTGGTATAGTGCAGGAGAATACAGAAAGGAGTGTGCAACAGATGCTGTGTCACAGCTCCCACTGTCACCTTGCCTAGCTTTTGCATTTGCTGCTGGAACCTGAACTGGATTATGTCCTGAGCCAGTTCCTGCTATTCTGCTGTCCCAACAAGACCCCAGGGCTGTGTCCCCTGTTGGGGAAAAAGTGGTGCAGGGTGCTCATCTGCAGCACTGCCACATCAACGCCCTGCACCGGGACTGGCACTGTCACAGCCCAAATCTGTCCTCATTCATGTCCACAGTAAAGGCAGCAACTCTGGCAGTGCCTGATGAGGGCCCAAAGGTGACATGTTTACAGGAAATCCTGGCTTCACTGAGGGACCTGAAAAATAATCCCAGGCTTCCTCCTCTCAACAGCCATGGCTGATGTTCAAATGTGGAATGACGTGTATGGAATTATAAACAGGTTTAACTACAAGAAGGAATTAAATGCATGCTGAAAACAGCAGAGGGAAGTTAAAAGTTTCAGATGTGATAGTCACCAGAGGCTCTGGTACTTTCTGCACTTCATCTGTCTCTTTCTTTCACCAAGTTTCCTCAAGTGCCACTTTTCAGCTGCAGTCCAAATAAATACTCTACACTTGCCAAAACCTGAAGAGGATTTAATGGTTAAAATGTCATTTCTGATTTATTATCTGCTTCTAGCATGTGGTCTATTATCCTAAACTCTGTGGATTCATTTCCCAGCTCACTTGCAGAGCTTTACATTACACATACTGCACTGAACTCAAGATCAATTGCACTTGGCCATATGTGAGCACCAGATGCAATTTCTTTTTCTATTTTTAAAGTACTGTAAGGATACATAAGTTGCAGCAGTAAGAACAATCACGAAAAATCTCTATTTCAAACAAGAATGTAAGCAGATAAATCCTGTTTTAAATGTAAAATGTTAGAGTAGCACGATGTAGCAGTTCACTAGAAGCAGTTGCCTAACATGACATGTGAAAACAACTCAGTTACCAGAGATGGTTAAAGACAGCTCAGTCATCTTGCTTGTATGATTACATTTCCAGTCACAAAAAATGGCAACATGAAGGAGGAGTTTAAAATAACAAGCTATTACAATAAAGGAGTGGCATGCTGGGCTGTGCCAGGCAACAGACTCAGCAGGACTGTACTGCCACAGACTCTGCTGGGTAACAGGAGAACAGCTGACAGCACTGCTACAGCTCAGCTCATCTGCTGAAATCCAGGGAGCAGCTTTTAATTCAAGTGTCAGTTCCTCCAAGATCCTCTTGCACTTGCATTTCCACAAGACTGCAAGAAGCTGATTGCAATTTTTTTTTGCTTTGGTGGCAAGTAAACAAGTACAAATACATTGTCAGAAAGCAAGAATTCAAATGTTAGGGGAAGCTGGTGATCAGCAGCACTGCAAATGCCATCATTTCCAAGACAGAAAATTTACCCATTTGTTTGCCAATAGTTTCTCATAGGAGATTTAGACTCCTGGACAAACAGCCAGATCCAACTCACTGGAACATGTTCTGGGTAACTCCATATGTTGCTGTAACATGGCTGCCTGATATAACCTGTCAGCTCTCTGGGAGCATGAGAAGAGCACATGCCATGGGACAAAACCCTGCTCCAGCCCAGACTCCCTAACCTCAGCTGGCAGGGTGTGAGCAAACATTGTTCTCAGACACATGCAAATGTGCTGCTAAATGTCCAGTGCAGAGAAACATACTGAAAGCTGACAGTTGATTTATTTTTAAAAATATATCCACCAACAATCAGAGACTGCTAGATTATCTTGTTAATTATCATGTCCTTTTAAAAATATATCTGCTTATTACTTTACCTTGATTAATGCTGGTGTTTACTTGATGGTTATTTACCAGCAATATTTGATCAGGTTGGACAAAAAAGGCTTTTGGTTACAATAGCTAACATGATTAGCCGAGCAGTGCAGAAGGGTTTAATCAAACTGATGAGTTCTCAGATTAGCCCTGGCTCAAATTCAAACTGCAGCACTGAGTAACCAGTATTGTAGTTGAATTTTGCTCATGTTTATAAACACTCTATACAAGTGTAGGGCCTCTTCCTCCTTCTTTCAGGATGGAACCTTTACTTCCCCTCTGTGAATTCTAGAAGACAAGTTTCCTCATGGCAACATCTGAAGTAAATATCTCCACTGGTCTGACTATATCTCCTTCCCCCCTTTTAACACCAAATTATCAGATTTTTAGTCTAAAAAGCTGTAAATAATAACCTGCATATTCTGTTTATTTCCTTAAGATAAATGAAGTTAAATCAACATCACCATTCTCTTGCCTGATATAGACATTCTTTTTGGTTTGCACATACAGGAGACTCAAACACAAAGTCATTGTTTCCTCTTTCACTGATCTATATGTATTTTAAAATTCCAGCATCCTTAAGCAGATATTTTAAAAAGAGCAGAAAGAGATATGCTGTTTAGAATATTTTCTTATGTGCTTTACCTTGAGGGCTTTCTGTGCAGCTTCACTTGATCCGATAGCAATCAGGTTTGGTCCAGCCATGCTGCAAAAGCTCTTCAGATGCAAAGAATCATGAACCGGGACTGTGGAGACAGCATAATCCTGTAGGGGAGTAAAGAAGGGTGCTATAAATATTTTTTAAGTGTCCTAGTTCCATAATTATATGGAGGCATTCCATAATTAATTTTACTCTCTGCAAATTATCAACCCCGGGGCACAGTGTCAACTGTTTAAGTATGACATTGTCCTCTGGACCAGCTTGTCTTGTCTGGCATAAAATCCAGAACATGGTTCAAATACTACTATTGTTGCAACCACAAAGAAATACATTAAAATGCTTAATTAAAGAGTAGGTACATAAAACCTCTCCAGGAACCAGCAATAAGAACACAGGGCTGATACATGAGAACATGAAGAACGTGAGTGTTTACGTGCTCTCAAAAAATAACAGCCTCCCACTATCCAACTGATTGTTATGCAGTAATCTCACATTTCAGATCCAACTTCAGCATCTACCACTTTACAGGATGCTCAAACCTTTCAGCAACTTGTACCTTTGGGTTTTTTTTAATTAGGTCTTAAATAAAGTACATGAGTATGACAAACATCTTAGCCAGTACAATTGTTCAATTAGTTCAGTGAATGACAGCTTCTATTTCCTGTGGCATGCAGGAATCTACAAACCTTAAATGTGTCAGCCAGAATTTCTGCACCACGTTGATTTGTCCGCCTGGAGAGACCTACGAAAAATTCTCTGCCTGGAATGAAAAAGCAGACTAGCTTTAGAGACATTTTCAAGCAATCTTTCAAGAATTTTCAGGTTATATGTTTCTTTTCTCAAGCTGAGTATTTAAACTGAAAATTCAGCTTAAAAGAATGCAACCTGCAATTGTGAGCTGATAATCTAAAGCAATTAATCCTTTGCCAGAAGAGATATTTAACCAGAAGCATAAATAGCTTCCTCTTCTAAATCTCTCCAGTGGTCATTGGGTCAGGAAAGACAACAGCTGGGCTGGATTAGTACACCACTGATTAACCATTTCCCTCTCCCTTTGAGATTTCCTCTGGTCTCAAGGCAGATCTGCAGTCATCAGCATCCTCCAGCACCAGAGAAAATCAGTGCTGGATCTGCACTGCCTGAGGAAGGCCTCCCTTCCTGGTCTGCCTCTGTAGCAGACCCTTCTTTCCCTGTGGTGCTCTAAGGCAGGCAGCCAGCCTCCTGTGATGCTGATCAAAACCAACAGGCTCATTCAGCACGGGCAGGGAGCAACCCTGTGTGCAGCCAATGGGAGAAAATGCCTAATGGGTTTAATGACATAAAAAACACAGGCAGTATCTTCATCTTGGAAGTCAACCATGCATGTAAGGCTCATGACATCTGACAGGCAACTCCACCACATCCTTGATTAAGTAAAAATTTCTTTTTTTGCATTTAATTCATTGAACTAGTGACAACTGTCTGCATCAAGCTTTTGCAAGTCCTGAAAATGAGTCTGGTGAACGTTATCTGCTTGTAATAAGAAATATGAAACAACCCCTGACAGCTGACTACTGAAAGCATTTTTCTTATTGGCACTTTACAAGCTAAAATAAAATCTGTATGCACAGAGTTGTTCTTTGTAGTGTGTGTACTGCTACTCCATTTATTCAGGTATTAGGCAGGACATCGAGGGCTGCACTGAGAACTCATCTCTCAGCAACCTTCCTGACATTTAGCAAACAACAGATTCAGCAAACCACAGCAATGACATTTTATTGTGCTGCTATCAGACAATGTGCAGTCTTTAAGGCAGTCAGAACATGTAAACAGCAAATTCACTACCTGTGATTATTATACCTGTAAATAAGACATCTCCACCATCCAAGGTTGCATTTTCATCCACCATCTCAACTATATTAAGGTTGAGACTTTCCAGTGCTCTCTTCATGGCTTCAACCTGTTTAAAAGAAAGTTATTAAGGACATATGGTACTGCCGAAAAATTTTTTTAAAATCTGCCAGAAATACATATAATTAATAAGAATTAAAGCCTTTTAAGGCACCTTTAGCAGGATGGATGGCAGGGTCCTTTGTGGCCCTGCCCATCACAGTTCCCCACCTGAGGCCTCTGTGGTCTGGGGGATGGGTTGGCAAGGGACAGAGATCAGGCTCTTGTCTTTGCAGAGGAGCCATGCAGCATTCAGGAGGCACAGACAAGGGCTCCAAAGCACATGTTAAGTCCAGTCCCTCTGCACAGTAATATCCTCTTGCAAACCCTGTCCCTCAGATTTGGGCCAGAAAAAGCAGCAGCAGAGGAGTGAGGTTCATTCCTTCCACTCTGCTCAGACACAAGAGATGGCCCTGCCAGCCATGGAGGTGGCAGCTCTACCCCAAGTTCCTCTTCAGCCCAAAGGAAAAAAAAATTCCCTAGTCAGTAAATGTTCAAATTCCTTATGGCTTTGCAATTTTACTAGGCACTAGTTCTCCTTGCATGTTTGAGCTATCCTGTTTCAGAATTACAAGACATTTCATGCCTATACAATGTGGGGCTTACTGCTTGCTGTGGAGAGTCACACACATGGCTGGAAGTCAGAGCCTGTTTCCTGTTGAGAGAAGTTTTTATCAGGAGCAGGGAATGCAGCTTCAGTAGGTTCCTTCTTTCCCACTGAGGGCTGCAGAGGATGCCTAAAGCACAATCTGTTTCTATAGAGGCTCGTATCACTTGCCATCCAGAACAGGGGCTATGTTCAAACAGCATCACTGGGGTGCCTTGTAAGGCAAAGGAAGAACCTACACACAACCAACCACTCACCAAAGGCATAAACCTGTAACTTGCAGAATGTCAATAAAAATAAGAGCTCATCCACAGAAACCTGTGAACTTGATCCCACACAGGGGTATCTGCATGTTCAGTGAAACTTCCTCACCATAGTTAACTAGAGGTGCCCAGAAAGCATTAATAAACATGGCAAACACAGTGAACTCCTATTCTGCATGTCCCACAGGTCACTCATCTATTTAAAGTGCTAAATTAAGCATTTCTAGAAAAAACCACATGGAGCTAAAACAAGTGACACCATTCTAGTCTTGCAGCCCTGTACAACAACAGAGGCAGTCCTAGCAGCCCTGCTCCTGGGCTCTGCCAAACTACACCTGCACAGCAGGAAGGGCATATGATGGTGACAGGTCCTTCACTCTCACTGTGGCAGCCTCAGCACAAGAGCAGCACACAGCTGGGCTGACACACCTTCCTAAGAGCAGTGCTGGCTTTAGGGAATAAGGAAAGAGCCAGACATGATCCACCTAAGCTACCTTTTCCTGCTCATTTTCCATGACCTGGCAATGTGGCATTTGTGAGTGATCCCATTAACACTGAGCCAGGCTCAAAAGGCAAGGGCAGGTCCCCATGGGCTGTCAGGACAGGTGATGTGGGTCTGTGTGGGATACACTGGAGGCAGCACTTTATCCAAGCCTCATCTGCTCTCTGGAGGTTTCTCTTCTTCTGTAGCATCTTCTCACTCTCCAGCCACTGGAGAGAAAAAACCCTGGACTGTTAAGCACACTGTTAAAGTAGGTGCCTCAGTTAAAACTTGTGAAGGACAGAGGCAGATCTTTGTGCCACCTGCAGAACTCTGATGAGTTACAGTGCAACTCAGAACTGTATCCAGGGGGTTTCTGATAGCAAGGGATTCACAGAGAACCATCTAAGGCCTTGGCAGGCAGCCAGGAATGAGCCATTTACAGCATGCCATTTACAATTAACACTTCTTTTTTGCTCCTCTGTCTTTCAACTGATGTTAAAATGACTTCAGGCTTAGCAGAAAGGCTTCATCTTTCTTAGTCTTGTTGTTTAACCTCCAGCATTCTTTAAAATTAAGTTTATAATGTGGATTGGACCCACGTGGTGTTTTACAAATAAATGGGGAACAGCTGAGGTAATATTGGAAAACTGCTGTTGTACAAACATGGCAACATTTCATAACATCCCTGTGCTGAGAGCAGAATGATTTCTTTTGTCTGTGAAGCCCAGTGGGTTTTACTGTGCAGGTGCTCCATGTATAAGAGTCAATAGAACCCAAAGAAGAAAACAATTGTTTAATATGGAGTAATGGAGATGCAGCATGATAAAAGCAGGGTTCCATTCCAAGAATACAGATTCACTCTTTTGTGCTGACATGAGGCAGACAGGCAAACTCCCCATTGGGACACCAGTCACAGGCAGTTAGAATAAATAAATAAAACCATCAGATGGGAGTATTTAAGGCAGAAGGCCAAATGACAAGAAAAAACAGCTTCACCCAGCCTGTTGCATGGTCACCTATCTCCAATTAATCTACAACCTGCAGCAGCTTCCAAAGCCAAAACACCAGGAAGAGAAAGCCCTTTCAGCAGATGTGCTGCCAAGCAGGTGCTCCCAGCAGAAGCTGTCTGGGCTGGCAGAGGAAATCAAGCCAGGGGCTGCCCTGATGTGCAGCCACTCCCCACAGCACTCCTGCCCTCCTCCCTGACCATGTCTCCAGAAGCAGAGGCATCAGCAGAGCTGTGGATGTTCCTGTGCCAGAGGACCACCATCCCATGGGGAGACACAAAAGATGTTGTCTCTGGACCACAGGACAACATCTGAGAGAGCAAAGAGGTGCAAAACCTGGGCAGCCTGCAGACATTGTGTGAAGGTGCCTCATGTAGGGAAGGCTCAAGGAAGGCTCAAGCCTCGAGGCTTCCTGAAGTCCTAATGGGACCAGGAATGTGCAACAATTGTGATGAGCTGTGCCCAGGGATGGGCAGCAGTCGCTGTGATGAGGGACACACACAGCAGTCACAGTGTGGGTGTGAGCTCCCTTCAGCAGTGGGAAAGCTGCTGCTCCCTGAGCATGGCAAACCATGCTGGGTGCTGAGCAGAGACAGCCCTGCAGGAGCAGGGGCAGCACAGAGCTCCCCAGGGAGGGCAGGCAGGGAGGCAGCAGCACTCCACATCCCTGGCCCAGAAGGCCAACTAATAACCCTTGCACAGTTAACTAAAGTGCCTAGCTCATGAGGCTGGTGGAATGTAAATGCTGACTTTGGATTTGTGATTTGAGTCATATGGATGTTTTAATCACCAGTTGCTGATTACCATTTAACTAGCAGGCTACATCAGAGATGTCTTGAATTGTCTCTTTATTTAATTTACAGGGGTTGATGCAGCTGTTGCACAGACATTAAGGAAAGTTATCAGAATTAAAAGTTGTCCAAAGTCACAGAAAACTAGTTTAATTTGCTTCATGGTGTCCAAGGCTTTAAAGATATTTGTAGCATCCTCACATTGTTTTCCTCCAACAGCTGGGTTCATTTTAGCTTATAAAACCAAATTTAAACAAATAAAATGACTGCCATATAAATAGCTGGATCACTTTTCCATTATGGGTGTTCATGGATTCAAGCTACAGAACACTGTTTTGTAAGGACTTCAAGCAACCAGCAGAAATTCTTAAGAGTTTTAAGAATTGAAATTTAAGAATTTAAACACTTTAATTGGGAAGTGCTGTTCACATGTCTGCTGACACATGCATGTTAAGAATACCTTTCAATATCCCTTGCTTGTGTAAAACAGAAGTCTCAAGTTATTCTTTTTTTTTCCTACAGACGAACACCAGAAACTTCAATCAGTTGAAGCAGAGATGAAAAAAGCACTAGAGATGAAGAAGACTGAAAAGAAAACTTGGCATTATTAAAAAGACAACTGAAAAGAAAACCCCATAAGAAGCACACTTGTAAATAAAGGATTCCAGAAAAACAAGCCAGGACTGAATAGCCCATCTGCTGAATTTCCTGTAGAGGGGACAGCACAGACTCACATGATCCCCACCAGAGCATCTCTAAAGCCATCCTGCAGCAGTCCTGAGCTGGGTCTCCAACACAGCAAGTCCATGGAATGTCTTTGACACAGTCCCACCTTGGAAACAGCACATGCAGCATTCAGACTTGGGTTAGCATGGGGTAAAGTCGACACAAGCAGCTTGAGTCTTTATCTCATCACTGCAAAAGGGACTCTAAAGCTTGGCTCCATCCTTAAACCTTCCCACATCATGAAGGACTGTGCTACTTTCTAACAGAGCTTTTACAGACGGGAATGAGATACAATCTCAAGCTAAGGATGGACAGATGATTGATATCCTCAGGGAAGATGTTTTAAAAAGGGATGTAGGAAAGGGGGTTGATTTTACAAGGCCCTCTATTCTGCTCACAGTTTATCCTGTCCAAATAACTGATAGCCATTTTCTGAAGTGTGGTGTCTTAAAACATATTGGTGACATTTTCATTCATTATGAATGAAAGACTAATTCACAGAGCTAGCTTTGATGTATAAACAAATAACCACCTCTTGCTTTTTTCTGGGAAAGAACTAAAAAACAGTGAATAGAAAAGTCCTCTGTGGAACCACAGTTACCCAGGAGACACCAGCAAAATACACAAAATATTTGGACACTACCTGATTACAAGCATTGTCACTATGAAGAAGACTTACATTGCTCGTTCTTTTAGAAGCAGCCAAGAGGAAAAGTCACCTTCCCTCACTTTATCTCCTTTATTTGAAAACTAAAATCCCAGGTAGTCAGAAATGTTGCACACAAAGAGAGCACTCATCTGCAACCCTTCAGATTTCTGTATTTTATTATCTCAGGTCAGCTTAAGGTTTGTAACGTGATATTGGGTTTCATTGTACGTGTATCCATTAGTACATGGGCTGAGCGTTAAAGCTTGTATGCTTTGTGCAGAGATATTTTTCTAATAAGCACATTCCTGGTGTGAGATGGGATGTGTCTAATCCATATCAAAGCTGATTGAGAGACAATGGGCTCCAGCCAGCTCAGCTCTGTTTCAAGGAAGGAGGACAATAACTGCGTTTGACATTTATAAAAATCTAATTTCCTCGTGCTTTAAAAATGGAGCTCATTACCCTTCGGACTGGTGCCTTCCACCAATTACTGTAACTGATGTGTAGGGATTTTTTCCTTCTCTATATTAGTACTTGATGCACTCTAAACATAGGCTGCTTCCTAAATTATTTACTGGTCTCCTGTGCACTAACCATATTATGGGATTTATGTTATTGACAGAAGAAGGAAATTATCTTTTCAAAAGACAGTGGAAACAGGGAAATGATTTTGCAAGCCATCATCTCACACCTGCCAAGAGCAGGGCAGATTTTCCCCTGGGTGGTGGGGCCATGGGTGAGGCGCCACTCAGGCTCCCAAAATGTCCCATGGGCAGGGGCACAGCTGGGGCTTGGCAGAGGCTGCAGATGGTTTCAAATCAGGCATCTTCTAATGACTGCAGGGACTGATCTGCCTTTGTCTCCAAGCTCTTGGTGAAAGGGGGAAGGTGCCTCCAGCCCTGGCTTAAAGAAAAGGATGCAGAGGGATTCAGAGGGCAGAAGACCATCCAATGATCCAGAGGTGAAATGAGGTTTCTAAGCTAGCAGAGCTCAGCTTCCTGTGCTCACAGCTCAGCTCTCCAGAGACCAACCACAGCTCTAACAAAAAGGGCTCTCAGTCCAAGACACACTACTGCACTGTCTCCTGAAAGTTTACATCCACCACCCCTTTCTCCAGCTTGTTAAATCACAAATACTGCATTTCAGACTTTACTTCATTGTGTTTTAAACAGGCATTCATAGCTGTGCAAAGCAAATGTCAGACCTAACATATGCAAAAGTTAGACTATAATAATCTCAAAGGTGATTATTTCTGGAGCCATTAGATCAGAGTTCACAAAGTGCCACTGTCCATATATAACACATTTTTCAGCAAGGTTCTGAGTAAAGGCTATAAACAGAGATGGACAGATCTGGGGCCAGGACAGGGTAGACTTCAGTTTTACAAAACCAGATACCAATGTTGGTCACAATCCACGCTCTTGCCTGCCTGAATCTGCTCCATTTGGACATGAGGGAAGTCTGTCTCCTTCTGATGATAAGCAGTGCCCTTCTGGACCTGCACAGGCTTCAAAGAAAATAAAGCAGTGCTGCAATAGTTTTGAGGGTTTTTGAGAAGAAAAACCCACTCCTGGTTGTTTTCTCACTTTAAATAGGTCAGGTGCACACCCTTGTGCATACTGATCTCAGAAATTTGTGGGATGTTGGTTGTGGTGGAGTTTCCAACTCATTTTCCCAGTGTTGATACCAGAAAGGGCCTTGGCTCTCGAAAGCTTATCAGGAAAAACACATAAGAACAAGATGCTCCAGAACTGGTATTCAATGAAGGTCAGGCAGTAAGAGTGTGTTAAGAGCAAGACAAAAAGTTTAGCTGTGTCCTAAAAACAGCCACCAGCACACCCTGGTAAGGACATTCTGTACCTGCCATTCCCACTTCCACCAGCTGACAGGTTTGCTTTGGCAATCAACCTCCCTTTTCACCCACACAGGGCCTTTGTGTCCATCCCACTGCCTCTTTTGAGAAGGGGAGAAAAGGAAAAGACCAGCAGTGGCCTGGTCCCAAAGTGGAGCAGCACTGCTCAGCTGCAGGCTCCCGGATGCCATGGGTGGGTAGGCTGCTCCCAGACACCCACACAAATCACATCTGCTCTCCTCAGCTCTGACTAATCTGAGCATGACCTCACTAAACTGGGCTGAACCTCACATACCCAGAAAAGGGCTTTTTGGCATTTCAGCTGATGGTAGCCTGCCACTCTGCCAACATGGAGGTCCAAGGCCAGGCCCTCACCCAGGTGGCAGGGCGGATACACAGCAACATCAATCAGCCTCTCCTGGCCCAGGGGCTGTGCCAAAATACCAACCAGCACAGCCTGTCCTCAAGCCTCAACCATTTTTCATCAAACAAGGCCAGAGAAGGGACAAGGAAGAATACCAAGGGACTCCTGACCTGTACTCTCAAGGAGATGACAACTTGTTAGTTTCTCCTGATGCACAGATCCCACACTAATGCCTCTAGATTACAGCTCTAAGACAGTCTCATGCTTAATCAAAGCTTGCACCAAAAGCAGGTGCAGTTTCTGGCACAGTTCTGGGGGTTTATGAACCATGGAGTTCAGAAAGGGCCACAGAGATAATGATCTCATTTGTTACTGCCCACACATGCCAATTATGGATCCAAACCCACTTAGTGCCCTACTCCTGAACCAGTCTCAAGGGATGTGCTGATGTACCTGGTGCAGAGTGGCCACTGCCCCAGGAGAGTGCCCTGAGTCTGGGGTGATCACAGTACCGTACCAGGGATTAACAGGGAAAGGGACACATGGAAAAAGCTGGACCAGGGCACCACAGAGAGGGACTGGCCCATGCAGGAAAACCAGAATAAGGGGTGTCTAAGGTTCCTTGTCCTAGAAAAGCTTCTTGATCAAGCAAGAGGGGAGCTTCAATCTGACTGATCTCAGGAATTCAAGCAGCAACCTCCTCTTCCAGGTACACTCAGTTAAAAACATAATTAATCTGGTTGTCCTTTGAACATGTTGTGTTTTAATATCTAAGCAGAACTGAGGCACATAAGAGCAACTTTACAGGAGTAAAACATGCCTGGGTTTCTCCTTCCTCTCTTTCACCATTTAGCCTTTAAAATCAAGAACACTATTTCCTATAAATTGGGAGCCAGCAACAGCTCACTACAAAAAGTTGGGCTGAAATTTCAACCCACAGCAAATGAAAATAATTTCAGTCAGGTTTTAAAAATTCACTAGGAAACAAAAAAGGATGTTAAAAAGATGGAGATTTAAAGTCACTAGAAGAATAGACTCTCTGAGATCCACTAAGCATAAAATCAGGTTAGTGGAAAAGTTTAAGGGGCATGAATGCATTGCTAGAGAAAAACAGAGAAGATTTTGCCGGATAAAGATGATGACATGAAATTTAAGTCGTACACAGGCATGCTGAGAAAATAATGTTCTAAATACTTTCTGCTTACAATTACAAAATGATCAATTGTTAAATGTTGGACAGAGAAATATATTCCATTCTGTCTGGACATGCACAGCAGGCCAAGAATGCACCTGGATAAGCCAAGCATTCATTATCTCCCAGACACTCAATATCCCATAATACCCTCAGCGGCTGCCAGCTCCTTGTCCATCGTTGACCAAACGCCATGTGCCCCATTTTACAGCTGAAAAGTATTTAAAATTCATGAAGCCTGTTGAAAGCTCAACTGTCACATTCTGCTCATTCCACAGGGTATGGGAAAACCGTGCAGAAGGGACATTTCAACCAGGGCTATTATGGCTCTTGAATAACCAATATTCCATTAAATTGCTAATAAACCCACTTGAAGATAAGTTGATCACAATCGAACCATACAGTAGCATTCCTTTCCTTTAACACCAAGTTGTCAGGTTTCACTCTGTACTGTACTACTGTTTCTGTGCCATTTGTTCCTGCCTTGACACAGAGCATTCAAGACACTCACTTTGTCCCCACTAATCTAAATGCCCTATTCTAAAGAGGCTGAAAGATCTTTGGCAAGGATACTCTGCTTATTTTAAGGTAGGGAAGTCTTTTCAAAGGAAAAATGAAAAATAATTAAATACCCTCAACAGGGAAATGTGGGGCTTTGCAGCTTCTTGAACAAGGTGCCCACAATTTGAACACAGTGGTAAATGGTATGAGCACCTCCCAGCCTCACTAGTGCTCAGACAAGCTCGGTCTGCTATAAATTTTCATTTGAGTTTGCAGCTCAGCAACTCATTTCATCCTTCCTTCACTAATCCTTAGTTTTATCAATCAGATATAAAAAAAATTTCGAATGAACTTCAAGAGTATTTGCATTTTTGCATTAAAATGGATTTTGTAGTTAGTGGTCAAGCTGCTGGCAGGTCTGCCATTGTCTGTGTGCACATGTCCTGATCTGCTGTGTGCACATGTCCTTGTACCAAGAAGGCTACAAGTTTTGTAATTTTTAACACTAAAAAGCATATCAATGTCATTCTCAGAGGGTATTTAAAAGTTTTAATTTTATATTGACTAACCCAACTCTGCTGAAAAGCAGCTCCCACCCAGCTCCATCCCAGAAGGGAAGCATCATCACCACCCAGCTCTGACATCTCCCATCGTCTCTCTGAGGTATGTGGGACCCGACCTGCAGATTTCAGCTGCACAAATGGCCAAGAATCATCATCACAAATATCTGATCCTCTTTAGTCTCTCTGGTGGGAAGCTCCAGACACGACCCAGTGGTTGCCACCCCATCTGCCACACACCAAGGATAGGCAGGGAGGAGAAGCAATTGCTCCAGAGGGCACCTGCCAGTCCTGGCTCCCTCTGGAACCAATTCAGCTCAAGGAGCAATGGCCATCCTCAGAGGCAACAAAGAATATTTTTCTTCCCACTGAATTCACTCACTAAGCAGGCTTTCACAAGGAGCATCCGGCTCCTCCCATGTTATTTTATAACAAGGGCCCCACGGGCAGAGGTTTTATTAACCCAGCATTTTCCCCTCTAATAATAGGTTTCATTCATGCTTTCAGAGAAGTTGACCTGTCTGTCGTATTTTAGCTATGCTAACACATGCTGCAAGAGTGCCCTGAGGTGTCTAGACATATATAACAACAATAATGGCAGAAAATTTAAATTCTGACCATTTTCCTTCTCCCACCTAGTTCTAGTATGGTTTCCACTGGCAGGCAAAACAAGTGTAATGCCAGCAGGTCTATGGAAGTTTGCTGGTAGCCTGAAATGGAGTTAAATCCTTGAAGACACACCAATGGTTTAAAAAAGTCAATAATATATCTCAATATTAAAAAAGCAAACAAAGAATCATCTAGTGATCAAATTTGCCATCACAGGGCTAGGTGGGACATTTCAACCTGAAAATAACCTTTACCAGTCTAATACTATACTGACAATTTTAATAAAATCTTAAAGAAAACTATGCAGTAAGTAACATGGCTATTGTTCCTTGAACTCACAGTGACAATGGAAAAGAAAGAGACAGTCCTGCTTTGGCACCAACTTCCCATCTGAGGCTTAGAGTCATAAGAAGGGAACAAGGATAAAACAGCAAGCAGTAAAATATGAAGAGCACAAGCAGTTGGTGCAGTCTCTTTTAAGAGATGGAAACTTTAATCAATGCATTGCCCTGCATTTCCTTGCAGGCTCATCACGAGTTCAGCCCAGCCTACAGCACAGGGCTGGGAAAAGCCTCTGTCTCCCAGAAGCTTCCTATGCACCCTGCAAATGCAGAGAGGGATAATGGCACCTCTTGGGCTGTTTTGCCAGGACACCCCTCACCCTCCTGTGCCTCTCGAGACAGGTCTGCAGTTCATGCCTCCTCCTCACCTTTTGCATTTTTAAACCGTACAACTAGAGACAATAATTAATTTTAAAACATCAACAACTGTACATAGACCACCTTCACTGCAATGGACATGTTAATTGCATTAACACAGCACTAACAAAAGTGAGCTCCTGCTTTTAGCCAGCCTGCTCAAACCCTGCCTCCCCTTCTTCCCCCACTAATGTCTCAGGGGAACTACAACACTGTTGCTCAAAAAATGACAAGACCAGAGAGTTACAGAACAGGGAGTTCATGGTGATTAAACCTCCTACGTGACAACATTCAGTCCTCCTGCCCAAGAGAGGACAGCAACCTTCGAGATGCTGAACCATGGCCTCAGCCCTGAGGAGGGAGCACGGGAGCCTTCCCAAAGCTGCTCCAAAACCTTTCCACTGAAAGGGCTGTGAAAGGCACGTGTCTGCCCTGAAAATCACTTTGGATGTAAGTGAAACACCAGCAGCAGTCCTGCAAAACTGTGGATTTCTTATTTATGACAAACATCTGAATCCTTGGAAAAGGGACACAGCCACCTGCTCTTCACACAGGGATGTTTCACCCAGCCAAAAAGGGGCACACGCACAAACTCTGATCTACACAGCCTTGAGCTATGCCACAAATACTAATGAAGTACAAGCCAAAGGAATTCCTTCAAGGCCTCCATGCATTTAAATACCTTTAAGTCTACATGAATTTCAATGTACTGACATTTAAACAATTTGCCCAAACAATTTCTGCAATATAGGCAGATGGGTAGAGAACTTGAAATATTCTTTTTAAGATGCAGCACACATCCTTTTAATACTTAGCAATGGATATGTACTGATCAAGTTTCAACCCAAAACCTAGATTAGAATACTACACATTTTTGCTTTTTCAAAAAGAAATTGCTTAGGTGCTCATTCTAAGTTCAAGTCAGTGTCATTTCAACTCTCAGAGGACACTTTGATTACCTGCATTAATGATGCTTGCAATTCCACACAGATTTGTCAGGAGAACATTTGGTTGCAGGTGGGAATTAGAAGGGCCAAACCTGAACACAGGAGCTGAGCTATAGGCAGGCAGAAGAGGCTGAATTACCCCCACTCAAGATGCCCCTTTACATTTAACACAATAAATGCAGAATGCAAATGTCTGCATGCCAGTAAGGAAAGCACTTTCAGAGCACTAACCGGTGCAATGTGGTTCATTGTTTTGCTCCTTTCCCTACCAAACAAGCTGCTGCACACTTTTACAGATCCTGAGAGCACATTCTTTCAATAGAGCTAAATGTTGCACTCAGCTATGTAGTACAGAGAAGTCGGGGGTGGAAACAGTGTTACATTTTAACAACATTTTAACAAACTACATTTCCTTGCCATGTTTGCAACTCAGTCTGCACTTTGCTGCTGTAGAAACATCTTCCAGTATTCATGCATAAAATACAAGTGGATTTAAACAAAGAGAAGCTTGTAATGCAGAGAGATGTAGGGAAAAAAAAACTGGAGAAAATTAATTAAAGCTCTTGTAGTAGAAAGACACTTTAGACGTGAGACTCCTAACTCAATCATGCTCCTTCAAAAAAGGTGTGTGTTTGCCAACTGAGCCCTCTCTCCTTCACTCACTCACCAATCCCACTCCTGGGGCACTATGGACACAGCTTCAGTATCTGCCTACTTCATTTTGTAAAGTTATTTTGGGAGGGAAGTATCTCTCTGCAGGCTTTAAAGTGCATCTTAGAAAAGATGGTTTCACTCAGAGCATTCTTTAATAAGCACTACCCTGAGGAGGAAGCAAATACAGTAAGAACTCTTCCCTGCTACACTGCACTGGGCTAATTGCTTTTGATGACCTATATTTCCTAATTATGCCTCCTCTCTCTGAGGCAGAACACGCCCAGGTTTCACTGCACCCAAGTGGGCGCCCTTTGCTGAGCAGGGATGATCCCAAGGGATGACACAGGGCAGCCGCCGAGCTCTGCCCTCCTGCCTGCTGCCAGCCCTGCTCTGGGGACAAGCTGATGCCATGATCCTCTTCATGGCTGCGCTGTCTGGAGTGACCCCTGCCATCCAGGAGCTCAGCAGGAGCCCCATGGCACAGAGCAAGCAGCAGTGCCATGACTGACAGACACAGCACAACACCAGCCCAGGGAGTTTCCAGACTCCCGTGGGAACAGGGAGCACATCTGCTGGAACAGCAGCCAAGAGCTGACCATACATCAGACTCCAGTATTACTTTATAGTCACTCTAATGGCTTTTCCTTTCTCCACACAGTCCTACACAACTTCACCTCCATACAGAAATGAAGAAAAACACTGGAATTTATATATTTGTTACCAAATGGAAACTATTACCTAAGCAGATGCTATCAACACCATCAGAGGCCTGGAAGAATCCTGACAGCTTGTAACTGGAGCATTCTCAGGCAAAGAGGATGCCAGAGCCTGCAAGCTACCTGCTGCAAACAGAATGTGAGCTTGGTGCTGGAGTACAGTCACTCATGAAAAAGTTAAAGGAAACCACTGAATGCGCTCCTGCCACGAGGAGCACCTGGCAACTGTTTCTGGTTTTGACTACTCCTTGCCCCACTGGGGAAGTTGTCACTGCTGTATAAGGGGGCTGAGCCTCCCTGAGGACCACAGTCCCAGCCAGGAAAGCCCCAGCCCTCCAGCAAAGGGACTCAGTTGAGTTCCTGCCCTGTCACCCAGCCTAGGAGGAGGGAAACAATGCCTGCACCATGTTGCAAGCATGGGGGACATTAACCTGATCCATGGACAGCTGCCTTTGACTGTGGCATTGAGCACTCAGTGCATCTCCTGCAAGCATCCTGGAGAAGAAAAAACATCTTTTTAAAATAGCTTTAAAACTTGCTATTTATGCAGCCCCAAGTAAGGAAGATAGTTCAGGAGTTCCTCATTCACTCCTCACACTCACTGAGTTACACGTCAGAGATCAGGGACAAGCATATGCTGTACAGCAAGGTTTTTAGCATCTTCAGTAAGAAGAGTTTTCTGCTGACCAGAGTGACTCCACACTGTGCACTCTTACAGATCTGGGGGGTCAAGCACTGAGGTGGAAACCTGGGAAAATAATGACTGCTATATTCTTTGTGGATGTCAGTACTACCTACTGTCTCTACCTACTGCTGAATGCTTTTCATGTCCTGCAAGTCATAAGAGCTCAAGGCAAATAGAAGAAATCTTGTTTTCCTACCTGTTTTGGCTGGCTAAATAAAGTTATAACTGCAGTTATGCAACACTGAAGAGAAGCTGAAGAAAAAAATACAGTCTGTGAGGTCAGAGCAAAAAGAACATGGTATTTTGTTCGGGCTGCTTCACATTCAGCTTCCACTTCAGCAGGTAACAGGCTGATAAAAAGGGCAAAGGTAGGAAGCAAACCTCCAACATCCTGGAACACATCAAGACTTCTCAATACTCCCTTGGCTCTCATGGAAGACATTCAGCTGCTCCCTCAGAAACCTCTTGTTACAATGACCAGAAAGGTGTTGCTCCTGAAAAACCTAACCCATGGTTGGAGGGCAATACATTACAAAGGCATGATAAACTGTTCAGAATACTGATGATACTCTGCACTCTTTCAGACCAAGTGATGAAGTGAAAAACACACCAAACATCAAACAGATTCCATAGCCAAAATGAATGTTCCTAGTCAGCAAAAGCAGTTACATAACACAGACTTAATAATACACAGACTTAATAATTTTAAAAAGCCTTATTTTCACAAAACTGAAATACTTGAGCTAAATCACTGAGCACCTAATCTGCACACTACAAATATGTGATGCCTAGGAGCAGTTTTAAGAAAATGTCATTAAATTACCAGAAAACCCACTCTCACATGTGAAAAATAATGCTGTATTAGATGAAGGATCAGAGATAAAGTCTAAGTTAATTGGTACAGAGATTAAATTAAATCAGATATAAACCCCAAAACAATTATGGCAAGTTTTAGTGCAGTGTATCAGAAATGACGAGAATTTATACAAGCAAAAGGACCTAGCAAAAACCTCGGGATATCAGAATCAATATGCATGAGAGCCTTCTTTTCCCCTCCTTCATTTCCCTACCTTAGGAACAACAGGAAGAGCAACAGTAATGCTGATTTATTACTACCTGAAATTACTATTCACCTGCAAAAGGTGAAACTTTCAAAATTCACGCCAAAAAGGAAAATATTTCTGCTCTGCATGGGTAAAAAGCCAGTTAAATATTCAGAGAGTATTACAAAGAGTAATTCTCATCCCATACCTTCCATAATACAGGAAGACATTACACAGCAGCTATTAAGAAGCAGTTTTAAAACAGCAGCTCAGGATGATTCCTACCTAATGTAAGAGTTCTGCAGTGTTCATCATCCTTATGAGGATGCTGGAAAAATCTGAAAAATGACTGACAGGGGAGTAATAAGGAATAGAAGGGAAAAAATTATTACTACCAATCATCATGTGCTTCTAACAAATCAGTCTCATCTAGTTTAAAACAGCTTTGGATGAAATGCTGACCATCACCAGTAGTGATGTAGCAGGTTAAGCTGGATACAAGTGACACTGCTGCTGGTATAAAAGCAGAATGTTTTCACACACCTCAGGACCTGATGAGAATGAAAATCACTGCTGGATGGGTGTGTTTCAAACAGAAGCCCCCCAGTGCAAGGTCACTCAAGTTTCACAGAAGTAGCCCGAGGGCACACAGTGACCACTGTCCAGCCACCAAGGCAGTGTTAAACCCTGAGCAAACCAGGTCAGAGGCAGGGACAGCCCAGGGGGCACAAGTGACCAGGCCACAGTGCCATATGGCCAGTGCAAAGGCTGCTGGCTGGCCCAGGGCCTCGGGCCACAGCCAGGGATGGCCCATCTGCTCAGTTTGTCAGCCAAGCCACCACGGAGCATCACTGTCTGCAGGTGGGCTCCAAGCACTGCCCCACAGCTGAAGGGACCTCGTGGGACAGACAGGCAGGGCAGTGCTGTGGGGACAGATCCACCATCCCAACGTGGATCCCCACTGCCACAGCTGCTCTCAGTGCCACATCCAGCCAGGGAGAACGTCCAACAGTCACAAGCAGCTTGGAGAGCAGCCACCAGAAAGAATGCATCATTCCCAAAATCCTCATCAAACAGCATTCACAGAGCTCAATCTGTTTCAGAGGATCACAGAGAGGATTATAAAGGCCTTCAGTCATGTCTATGAAGACATACATAAGGAAGCAAAATTCAGTAAACAAGCTCTGACAAAATACAGCATCTAGAAGCACTGTACAGGCAAACCATTAGCCATGGCTGATGCAGGAATAGGACTTTCATTTCTAAAAGGAAGATAATTTATCATTGAGATAACTAAGCAAGGATTGTGTTTAACTCTTTCCCTTCTTTAGAGCCCAAGCAGAGGGCCACCCTTGGGCAGCAAGCAGCCCAACTCCAATATGGCAGCACAGATCTGGGAGGTGATACATGCAGTGCTGAACCTGGGAGCTCATTGCCAGTCTGGGTACCAGAAAAGACTGGCAGACACCACAACTTCATGACTTTTTTGTTCTTGTTCAGTGATGGGGTAGAAGATACAGAACCTAAGACTCTTCTTGCACATGGCTAATGTCAGTGTAAATTATGTAGTTTTAGGAACGGAGGACTCTCAAAATCTTGACTGAAGAACTTTTTTCATTTAGTTTCGGTTTTTTTAATTGCTACATATCCTTGCACAGGCAGAAGCAGGTTCACAGAAACAGACAATGTGCTCTGCTCACTGCCTACAAATGGATCCCCTTTCTTCTTGCAGGTACTAAAAGGTCTCCTGGAAAAGCTTGTGGCTATTTAGGACAGACAAAGTGGTTAAAGATACCATGCAGTACCATTTACTCACCACTTCTGCAGGTGTACTTAGCAAATAGGAATATTAAAGCACACTCCTGAGTGAAAGCACAAGGCATCTGCAGTACATATTGCAACACATCCAAGTGATGGGATAGCTGGGGAGGAGCAGTGTGAGCAGCAGAGTTCACTTGGGAGGGGCGGGGGCAAGGCAGCTCGGGAAACACTGACGTATTGTCTTTCCATTACCAAAAATTACACTTTGTGAAAAAGCATTAGATCATTTTAAGAGGTTTATATAAGGACACTGAAAAACAAGTTCTTTTGCAAATTCTATTTTTTTTAATGCCTCCCTCCCCTTTATATTTCCACTATGCATCAGGTTGTGAAAATCCAACATGCAATAAGTCTAGTGTTCCCAGACAGAGAGATCAACCTCAACACAAGTTAAATCTTCCAGCTGTTTCCAGCTCCTTCTCTCCATCAGACAGGCTCATAGCAGTGTCTTAATTACTTGTTTAGGAAGGATGTGACATGCTCCAATTTAATACATTTAGCCCTTCTTAGAGCAAATGTAGAATTAAGCCTCAGTATGCACTTGACAGATCTCTTAGCAACTAGAGTGCAATCAGCCAACAATGGATGATTCACAGTTTTAGCAAGAGTGTGCAGAACTGCCTGCCAAAAGTCTGAATAAACTCACATTGCTAGACACTATGGTAAAATGTACCCTGATCTCTTTTAAACTATTATATCATAGAGGAAAGTTGAACTGCATGCATTCCAGCAGCTTGCCCGAGTCTGGAAATACAATTGAACTGCAACATCTCGATTTTAAGAGAATTGAGACTTTTTGGTGGTTATTTTCATTTAATTATGATAATTTTACCTTTCAAGAAGAACTGTTCAAATCTATCAGTTTGCGTAAAAAAGGGATGACTTCTGTTTCCATTGCTCTGAAATAGGAAGAGTCTGGAGGATGCTAGTGGGGGTAGTCTGTCCAGAGTCACAATGATTAAAAAATGGGCTTAATCTCACGCCTACTGCTGCAGGGGCCACTGGCATGTGAAATATTTAGAGATCTCTGTGCAATCCATGAGTCAGAGAGGAATAGCAGGAAGGACCTCGACAGAGTGCAAATATCTATCCTGACTCATTGCTATCCTCCCTTTATCACCCTCCAAAGCCCAGTTGAGGATCAGGCTGCCACAGCAGAGACAAGATTGTTTGTACTTCTACAGCCAAATTTCTGCCTTCTTTGACCAGTTTTCACTCCAAGGTTCAGATTTTCCTCTGGAAGAATTTCCTCTTGGGTCTCCATGTGACTATCTTCCTACACAAAACCAGACTCAAGCAAATCCTTTACGAAATACTATTGAAAAAATAAACGAAACTGGAAAAGCTCTGCTGGGATTAGGCCCACACAGAGAGGGCACAGAGTGACACAGGGTAAGTCACTGACTCTTCCCTTTCAGCTACAAGCATGAATCATGAGCAGAGCTTTTCCTGTGGCACACCAGACACCAGGGTGAAACCCCTTGTGAGTAACAGTGCCTGGTCCCAGGAGATGGGGACAGCCCTCCCATAGCATCCCATCTCATCTCAATGCTGCTACAGCAAAGGGTCCTTTGGATCTCTGGCACAAACTTCAGGTCTGGTGATCTAAAAAGCATTTCAGTCTATTTTATGGTGATTGAGCCATTGCATCTGCTCGTATCTCATATTTTGGACTCTATTTTTCATCATCCCTTCCTTGAGACATCAATACTGACAGCAGAAGAGAGCTGACACTGTTATCTTCCTACTCTAACTACCTCAAGCTGCCACTCTCTTGACACCCACCAAACAAAACCCCATTCCAAAATACAAACTTCCTAGCCACTTTTCTCTGCCAGTTTTTTCTGTAGCCCTTGTTCTGTGGTTCTCTCTTGAGGCAGGGGACAACCTGGTGCCATTCAGTGGGAGCCTCAGCCATACCCCCCATCCCAGGCACCACATGAATGCTGTGACCCCACCTCGCTCCCAGGAAAGAAAGCCACGGTCCTCACAGACCAGGCACAGAGCCAAGACAGTGAAACACTGCTGGGTGCTAAATCTGCTCACCACTTGGGCAATGTGCCTGGCAGTCCAGTGCTGCCCCAGCCCCCCTAGACTGGGGACCTGTCCCAGAGAAGGCAGGAGCCTTGTTCCGGCAGCCCCAAGCAGCCTTTTCCAGGTACAGCAGATATGCTTGGCTAAGTAAGCAGCTTTCTTTGGCACAGTACAGTGTGTCACCCAAGTTGGTTGGCAGAATTCACCTCTAAAAAGAGGACTGTGGTTAGGGAAAAGAATTTGAACACATTGAGCCCCATGCTGTCTTTAATACTAGGATATTCACAGGTTTCTGCTCATATGGGCTGACAATCCTTTAAAAGCTAAATGAAGGCAGCAGGGGAGGTACTGTAAGCTTTGGGAAGACACATCAAGTGCAAAAATACCATAGCTGAGAGTTTCTGTAGATGCACAAAGACAAAAATTAGGCAGGTAAGGAGAGAAGCAAAGCAGAAGGCGCTTATCCATTTATTGCTTTTGTAAAGAGAAGTTTCCTACTGACAACCCTCACTAGACAAAACAGCTTAGGAGATTTTTCCATCTATTTCCATAAGGATTAGATCAAAGGGCTGAAAAGAATGTGAGCTACAGGGCCAGGGGGAGCTGGGGCACAGGCACCTTTGTCAGGGAGTCACTGGTGGCATTTTGACTTCAGTGGAGCAGCAATGTGCAGTCGGGGCCATGGACTACTAGCACCATCGTGTTCTGCCAGCTAGAAAAATGCTGTTATAGCTAGAAACAAAACACACCAGGGACTGATTTTGCCTCTGCTACGAGCAGACTATCGTCCTTTGCCTTGATGGAGATGGGACAGAATTCCTTAAATCCCTGAGTTGCTCTGCTGTAGCTCTTTTGGGAGCTCTGCTACCACCGTGGCCTCAGCGTGAATGTGAGGCTATTTGTGCTTGGGGGAACCTGATGTTACTCAAGGGCTGACGTAAATCCTGCGCTGTAGAGGCAGCAGAGCAGAATTCCCTCGCTCCCTGTTTTACCCTATAAGGACATTCCATGATGGCGCTGTAAACCTGCGCCTTCGCACAGATTTGCTGCAGCTGCTGCAAAGCCAAGCCCAAGTTTGGATTCTTGTGTGTTGTGATAATCAGCTGGGGTTCGGAAAATCCTTCAAAAAAAACCCCTAATGTTCTGGCAACTTAACAAGGCTTCTGAAAAAAACACCATTTTAACATCTGGAACAAAAATACTCTGAGGAAGTCCAAGACCAACACAGCACAGAACATTTTCCCCCCATAACTGTTACTGTATAGCACTTTCTTGTCCCCAGCTCAGTGAAACTAGAATGTTTGCATCAAGATGCTGAAACATTTTATTGGAAGTAATGCTGGAAGGTAGAAAGATAAAGAGCTATTCATACACTTGAACATTTTTTCAATTTTCTGAGTTTTGCTTATTTTTATTCCTGAGCCACGAATTTCCTCAGTCTTTTAATGCATCTTAATCTTCATCAATATTTAACTCTGCAGCAGAAATACTGCATACTTTGTTTTCCCATTTAACTTGAGAGTAGAGGGGTAAAAAAACATCTATGGAAAGAAGGAAAACAGCCAGTTCTAACGGAAACGACTTTTCCTTTTTCCACAAGACGTCCTGGAATAGAGTCAAGGAGAAGGATGAAAAAGAAAGGTGGGCAGAAAGAACACCATGCTATTTCTGCAAATTAGCTACAGTCATCATTTAGCACACTCCTCTTCCTACCTTTGAGTCCCAGGTTTAAGACCTGCCTAAGATCAAGAGCAAAAATATTTCTCAAAGACAGGCTTAATTCTCAGTAGACATTGGCACATATGAGCAGCTCCCTGCAGTGTCATGAAATGAAAAGAGCCCCACATATACATAATACATACACTATGTACACATGTGTACATCTACACACATTTGTACCTAAGAGATCCTTTCAGATGGGGGTGGGAATGATAAGAGAACTTTCACAAGCTATGAGATGTCACATAATTTTCAATATTACCTGGAACAGCAAGTTCCTATTGCATACAACAGACAGTCTGTAAGAAACTGCCCAAGACAGAGCACAACTGATGTAACCCCATGCTAGCAGAGATGCACCACATGTCATTGTCACAGTACTATGCCAGAGCTTTCAACAGAAAAACACTATTTTTGTGTTTCCTTTACCTCTAGCTGAAATCTCTATGTTCAGATCATGTTCTGAAAAGTTTCAGATATATAATTTTCCAGCTGCCCACTCTTCCATGGAGTGGCACCTGGAGCAGCACTTGTGCCTGGGACACTGTAGTTTCCATTCATCTGGTTAAAAATAAAATTAAGAAAATCTCATAAAAAATGTATGATTGGTTAAGCTTTCCAACACAGGTCTTTCAGTGTTGGTTATTAAATGCTACATGATCTTTCCTTGAAAAAAACAGTGCTGGTGATCTTTGGACAAGCTCATGCTCTGCCCTCTAATCCAAATGACTGGGGGCTTGTGCTACACCAAATCAGACCCCAAATACTGACTGGTACAGCATTAAAAGTAACACGGAGCTCCCTGCACACTGTCACCTACCAGAATCCAAGAGATCCTAAGGCCCCCAAAGAAACTGTGAATACCCTCAGCTCACCCAGAGAAACTGGCTGTGGAAGGCTCAGACTACAGAACCAAAATATAACTGCATCTCTCCATTCCCAATTACAGCTGAACTCCAGTGTCACATCAACAAACACTTGGCACATAAAACAACAGCTTTCAAGTGCCCTTATGGAAATTAATGATTCCTCCGCAGCCCTACAGCTCAGGAGCTTCATTATTTTGGGAGGATAGACAGGAAATGGTGCATCCCTGCCCTGCTGACTCAGTCAAGGGAAGCTACAGGTGCTCAGCTCTGCTCAAGGAGAGCTGGCAGGGGGAAGCCTGGCCACCAACTGGTGGCTTCTGCAGGCAGAGAACCAAAGCACCTTCAAAGGTGCTGAGGAACCAAGTGAGAGCCATAAAGCTCATGTTAGAGACGAACCTGTGCCACTGTTTTGTTGCTCTGACTATGGAAGGCTATTCAGTTCAACAAAAAACGTCAACAGACAGAAAGAACTGGGATCAGAAGAAGTTAAGTGTTGGTTTTTAGTGGGTTCCTTACAGAATGGCAGCTCTCACCAGCAATGGTAGGCTTTCTCATGGTTTGTTTGGTAATATAAGATTTTCCCTCTTGATCAGAGCAAACAAGATGAACAGGCACTTCAGAAAGAGTACAAACAAGCTTTTTAATTGCAGCCTTGAATTTTTTACAGGCTCATGAGATTTATAGCAAAATGCTCTTCTCCAAGTTAGTTGTTCCTCTTTTCAGATGTAAATAAGACCCATACAATCTTCTTTTTCAAGCTAAAACAAAAAAAAAAACAACAAAAAAAAAACCAACCAAAAGCCCCTAACCTATGCCCCTCTGCTGCCAAACAAGTCAAAACTGTGCACTGCTGTCTTGGGGCAGCAGATGGATCTACAACTTGGCATGGATGGATGCTCCAGTGGTACCACTCCTCCATCCAGGGGAATTGTATGAAGCATTTCCCCAGTGCAGAGCCCACCACCACCAAGGATCCCATCATAAAATATTTTCAGTGTTTTTGGAAGTGTTTGTTGCTGAACAACAAGTAGACAAATCATTCTTTTCCCCATTCACAAACACAGTCGTGATACAGGGACAAAAACTAAGCCAAGGAGTTGGTGTACAACCAGTGCTCCTGTTGCAAACTCAGAGCATCATTTTATGGATTTCCAGTGTCCATCTTCTGGGTTGCAAACCATACAGGCTTTGCAAAAGGCTGCTAGAGTCCATCCTCTTTCTTCTGTCTACAATAAACCTTAGAAAGCAGCAGACAGTGAGAGGTCTACCCTTTATGCACAGGCAGGGAAAGTACATCCCACGGATCACACAGAACCCTCTCTCCAGGGCCCCAGACACACACAGTGGCACTTCACTGTCCCTCCCATTCTGCCCCAGCCTCAAACCTGCACATTGCTGCATTTTAATCCCACAACTTCTTACCCTATCTTAGCTACAGTTAATCCCTCCTTTTTGGCAGCTGGCTGCCCAGAGGACAATTCTGTGTTTCACTGTTACACCACACAGAATGTAATGAATCTTTAATTAAATGGGCTTGATGAGGAAAGTCATTCAAATTAGG
The DNA here is from genome assembly GCF_023055355.1 of Agelaius tricolor. NCBI lineage: Eukaryota > Metazoa > Chordata > Aves > Passeriformes > Icteridae > Agelaius > Agelaius tricolor. Next base: position 16,685,971 of record NW_027269271.1, on the reverse strand, counting down.
CTTCATCAGCAAGACAAAACCCCAGCTGTCTTTCTTGAAGGATATAATGAAGCACAGTTTCAGCTACCTGGGATCCAATTTTAGCACTGCAGAACAAGAGTTCATAAATCCAGCATTTGTTAAGTAAGCAGGGAATGGCTGACAGTGTTTAAGATCTTGGACACTTTTCTATCAGGCACACTTTAAGCCATGCAGCTTTTATGGCAATTCCTTCATAAACCAGGAGGTTCTAACAATCTAACAGGCTTAATGCAACCACAGGCAAGAGTGCAACTGTTTTCACAGGGGTTGTCATTTGATCATGCAGTAAATTACAGAAAAATGGTGCAAGCACCCTGGAAAAGGCACCTCTGGGAAGCTCATTGTAGCTCCACGGAAACAGAGTAAATAAAGCACGCATCATCAGCACATCCTCAATGTGCTTCTCATCCTTTAGCAGGAAAGCAACACTGGGAGCTTCTCTTGTTTAATTTGCACAAAAGGATTCATGTGCTCGGTGCTGAATGACTCTTCACATTGACTTCAGTGGAAATAAGCTACCCTGGATTTCAGAAGAAAAAAAGCACTAACAGAAAGTTAATGAGGTACAAACCAGGTTATGAATGGACCAAAGAAAAAATTCTCCTAAAGCTATTTCCTGCCCTGCTGTGATTGAATACACGCCTTTTAAGGGCTCACCTTACCCACCCTCCTGCCTTTTCTTAAGCAATGCTTTATTCTATCCCAAGACTTTCTTCACTTTTCTAATCAGTTTCCATTATGTCTTTTTTCTTTAAAGTCTCCCACTGTTAGAGCTCCACCAGGAGCAGTAATGCTGAAATCGGCAGCACAGACTGGCTACAGTCTTTTAAATAGTTTTGAAATGGAGCCAAGGTGGAATAATTCTGCTGGTCAGGGGGTTTAAACTCTGGGACTCTCACTGCAGTGCCTGCATCCCTGCTCCTGCCAAGGCAGCTCTGCACACAACAACATGGAAAGTTTTAGAGCAGAGTCTAGCCTAGGGTAAGAAAAAATTCCTGACCTACAAGTTTTAAGAAGGAAGTTATGAACCAGAGGGCTGGATTTGGTCCTCTTCAAGCCAGAGGGAGACCCAAAGGCAGAGCACAGAGGCAGAGCAGTTCTGGCAGAGAAGCACTCAACCCATACAAGAGTTTACCCTATTTCCTCCTCCACTGGAAGAAAGAGGGTGATGCAAGTTTGCTTCATGTATTCACTTCTTGTTTTTATGTTGAAAACCACCACCATGCTGCACACACATACTGTGCTATCACTTCCAATGAACCATTTTACCTACCTTCAAATATTTCTCTAAACCACATTCCCACCTCACCAACTCACACTCACAAGCAGCAAGGCTCAGAGCTGGCTGGCAATCTGATGAGACAGGCTCTCACAAGAATTTCCTGCTTCTGGTTCAGCCAGACATACTGCAACAACAGACACTCTCGCAGTATTCTGGCACCTCTACTCCTTGTACAGGCCAAGACCCAGGAATGCAAGTGAAAAAAACACTTTTTAATTTTTAGAATTTTAAAATAGCTCTTCCCCGTGCTGCCGTGGGTGTCTGGTTGGCTTCCATGCTCAAAGACTGCTTCCACTGAGATTAACTGAATTTGGAAACTACAGTGCTGAAGGTATGACCAAAAAATTTGCTTCCCAGAAAACAGCTTGGGACACCAGCACAGTAGGGCGGGGGAGCAGTTTGCTCCAGAGAAGCAAATGCTATGGAAAGAACAAATGCCTGACCCTCCAAGTACACTGAATTAGGTTTTCCACGGGCCCTGGGATACTTCCAGTAAGCATTTCAATAAAGATGACCTAGCTGGGGAAAACTGCATAGGAGCCTCAGGCAAGATCTACAGATCTGTCATGCATGTTCCTCAAAGTGCTACTCATGATGAACTAAGGCAGCCAGAGTTTCCATATTTTCTGGTCTCTTCTACTGAATTACCATGCAAGCCTGCACTACAGCTGGACAAGGCCATTCCTCAGTGCGACTAATGTCTCACACTAAATATTTCAGACACTTGTAGGCTGCTACAGCTCACACCTGTACTGCAGAGAACATTTTTCAAGGTATCACTGCTGGACCAATGAAATTCCTACTGACAGATCAGCTTGGGAAAAAAGCCTTGCTGAAAATTCAGAATTTGGGTCACATACAGATACATTCAAACAAATACCTTCTTCTCATCCCAGGTCTCACCTTGCAGTAGATAGAGTCTGGATGTATGCCCATGCCACTGGCATGAAGTAAAGACCTCAATGGAAAGCGTGGAAGGTCCTGGCACCTTTCAAGAGGGGTGAGCCTCAGACATTCTTCTAGTTTTTCACTGAAAATGCAGCTTCCTACAGACTGTGCTGATACAAGCAGCAGTCAAGATACTTTCAAACACCTTTCCAACCTCCAGCATGTGACTGCATGCTCCTCTGCCTCGTGCTTAGCTTTCTTGCAGTAGCAAAAACAGAGGAAGTGGGCGTGAGAGCACGTTTTTGAAACATGAAAATGACACCCCTAGCATTAGGAAGCTCATATTTTTAGGATGAGTTTAGAAACAGAGCCCAAAACTTCCCAATATGAGATTTTATAGCTAGTTCGGGCTCCTAAATTCTGCACAGGGCCCAGGAGTAAAGAGCCTGACTTTCAGAAGTGCTGAGCCTGTACTTGCCACTGAGGGCTCTGGCCACGGGTCAAAGGACAGGCACCACCGTGGTGTGAGCTGCTATTCAGGCATGCTAAAACACTTTAAAACCATTGTGTTGATGATCTCATCGACAGGAGTTATCACTTGTGCCTCTGTCTGTTACTGCCTTGCACCAGACAGAGTATGCAAGACAAGGAAAGCTGATTCTCACAGCAGTCACCACCTCATCTCCTCTGGGAGTGTCTTTCCAAAAAACTAAATGAGTGCATCCATTTTCTACCAGGTATAAAGGGGCAAACCTACAGAAAATCTCATTACTAGAGCAGCCAACACATACAGGAGACATGTCAGATGCTTGATGCATCAACAATGATGTGACAGCCCTGAAGAGAATGCAAAAAGCAAGGGGCAAAGATTATCCATTCTTTAAAGACCTATACTCTAATTGGACTTAGAGTGTTCTTACAACTAATTGCAGGATATATTTCACATTGCTAGATGCTCTATTTAACATTACTATGGATGTGAGTTCTATTGTGCTATTAACCACATGCTTTCACAGGCACCACACTGCAGCCCAAAATTGCCTAGTCAATACTTAAGGCTAAGAAATACTTTAAAGTTACAGCCACATCTCAAACATCACACTACCTCAGACTTTCCAGTAGTGAAAAACATGACCATGAGACCAGCTTAGAGAGATGGCAAGTAAGCAGACACAAGGGAGGAAGGAGTTTAAGTGCTTTAAACTAGTAAGACTGATTACAAGCTCTACATTAAGCACTGGCACCTTAGAGGATTAAGCCCCATCTACTTACACATGTGCGTCACAAGCACAAGCCTTACAGTCAAAAGAAAAAGTCCCTTCTCTTGGAACCTACCATAACATATAGAATACACACCAATTGCCTGTTTTTATTCTTTCACTCTTTCTGGTCTGAAAGGAATTGCTAAATCTATATCCAGCTGCCCCATACTCCTTCCTACTCCAGATCAGGCAATCAATGCTTGCACTTCTCTGATGGACACCTCTCTAGGATGATTCCCATATCCTGTGCCTCCTACTGGAACCACAGCTGCAGCTCATTCCAAGTGTTATCGTATTTAACATGATTGTCCATGTGTATTTCGTAGGACTAATAAAATTAAAATGGGTTTTCAGCACTTTTCATACAACTCCTTAGAAGTCCAGTTTGTGACCAGCACAGCACTTCATGGCATATGCAGATTTGTAGTGAATCTGCTTTCAAGAATGCAAAACAATACACTATATTTAGACAGAGTTTCAGGGTTTATATTAATTTGAATAAGACCTTACACACTGTATTAGTAGCAGCCCTTGGTTTGTATTCCATCCAGAAAAACACAAACCCACCTCTTAAGAAATTTTAGGACTACTCCTGCATGTTAGAGGACTGGCAGACCTTTAGAAGCTCCCATTAGGCTTCTGGTTTGTGTGCAGCAATCTTGTATAGAGGGTAAGGAAACTAAGGAAAGTGGAAACTAGGTTAAATTCAGAGAAGCCTGGTGCAGAATTATAAGCAGTGCCTTTAGTCCTTAAGATGAAGCGTGGACAGAGCACATCTTTACTGCACAAAAGCTTTTGGCGGTTTCTGGTGGCTGCTGACATCTGTGCCAAAGTTCCCCTAAGGATGGAGAAATGAGGAGAATAAAGTCATGCTCAGGAAATGTCAAGGTCAGACCATGAAACAGTAAGCCCCAGGAGAGACAGGACATGCTTGCAGCTAGCAGAGGGGATGGCCATGGGAGTATTTTCCCATCAGTGCCACAAACACCGCTGCCTTAGTTCAGTGCCTGGATAACAGACACCTTTCTTTGTTTCACCTTCCCCTGCATTTACTTCTTCTACTTCCCAGTCAGCCTGAATGGCCAGGACACAGAGCCACAGCAATGTGAGCTGCAGGGGAGCCAGGGCTCCAGCTGCTGGGTCAGGCAAAACCATTGGGAGGGTTACTGCAGCCAAGTGCCAGGCACCAAAGCAGAGGTGCACCACAAGAGCCCATCTTCCCTGCCTGTAACACACCTATGAGACCAAGGCTCTCATGACCCCAGTCTGATCAGTGATGTCCCTGGTCCACACCAGGCTTCAGCACAATGGGCTGGTGTCTGTGAAGACTTTGGAAATACAGAAAAATGCTCACCATCCAACCCTGGCCATGCCAGCTCTAGTCCTGCTCCTGCAAAATCTCTCCAGCCAGCCCTGCACAATGCACAGCTGGTTTGATGTTCTCCTGCCAGAAATGGCTTTCAGGCTGCTCATGGCATTATCTCAGACACAATGAGATGCCACTCCTGGCAGCCTGCTCTTCATCAAACCCACCCAGAAACAGCTCCACTACTGCCATTTGCAGCCATAAAAAGACCAGCAGGTCTAGTCTGCAATTTTTTGTGATTGGGTTATCCTTGAAGCCAGAGCATAAGGTCAGAAAAGAGTGACACCATTTCCAAATGGCTCCTTGCACCCAGAAAATGAACACCTATTTCCTATTACCAATGCTGGTGTTTTCAGGCTCATTTAATCTACAAAATGCTATTCAGGAAAAAATGTTGATCGTTTCCACAGCACAAATCAGCAGATCATCAGTTGCCATCAGCTGTTCCACAACAAAATAGATCCCAGGAGTCCACAGGAGACTCTTCTCCCCTGGCAGCTTTCTGCAAAGGCTCTTATAGGACACTCTCTTCCATAACACTAAGCCTTTAAGCCTGACTCTCAATATATTAAACCTCTATTTGCCAAGCATGCACTCCTAGGCCTTTCTAAGAATCATTTTGCAAAGCTTGGATGGCAGTATGTTTTCACAGCTGATGTGGAAAATCTAGAAACAACATTTCCCAATGAGAAATCTCTGCTTTACAAAGTGTGCACTGTTTCTTTGGCTTAATCTGACTTGCTAAGGGCGGGGGGGGGGGGCCTGCAGAATTCTTTTATGCTGTTGACATAAAATATCTCTGCCTGTCTTCATGGTGGAATCGTTCCATTTCCTGCTATCAGTTCTAGGATGGATATCCTGAGGCAGGGAAGAAAAAATAAATCAACATCTGACCACAAACCACCCATTGCTGGTGCTAGTGATGGCACATCTTATGCCACTGGACACCCTGATTAAGGCTGAACACAAGTTTTCCCTTGCCAGGTGGGAGGAAAACACCAGCAGGATCCATGCAAGGTAAAGACAGGGCATCTGCCTCCCAAACAGGCAGTGCTTGGAACAGCTCTGACCTTCAGGATCACAGCAAGCGACTCACTAGGAGTGTGCTGAACAGCTATCAGTATTACAGCTTATTCATAATACATGAGCAGCTTAAGGCTCACAGAGACTGCATTTCCCAGCAGCCTGACTCCAGCAGCAGCCAGCACTGAGAGCTGAAGGGAACAAGCACAGAGAACAAGCACAGAGTGCTGCTGGCCCCAGTGTATTTTGCCCAGCTTATTGTAAGAGGCAATGCACGTATTTCCAAAGCCAGCTATTGCATCTGGATCAAAGAGTTAAAACAGCTATTGATGGATATCTCTTTCACAGTTGACATCCAGCTGTACTTTTGTCCCCCCCACACCCCAACCTTGCAACATCCTGGCAATGACTCTGACAGTTCAGTTGTGCACTACATGACAAAACTTCCTTCTGCTGGAATCTGCTGCCCAGGTATTGCTCTGGATGTCATTTCCATACTGTCAGTCCCAGTTCATTTACTCTGTACCATCTGAGATATTGTAGAACTCTCCTATTTCTCCCCTCCCCAAAATAACTTTGAGCTGAAGGCATTTATCTAATTAGCGTTGCTTCATCCAGGAACAGTCCTACACTGCAGCAAGGTCTTCTCATCCATCAACACCTCTTCTGCTTATTCTACATTTCCAAAACGGGTAACCAGAACCTCACACAGCATTTCAGATCCAGATGAATAATCATTTGAGCCAAGTCAAGAAAATGGCCTTTCAGCAATACTGGAGGTATACAGTGCTGATCTAGAAGGAACTGTCCTAAGCCAGAGCTCTCCGGTCAAGGCAGGCTGGTTGCTTTATTATGTGTTTATTATATGTTGGTTTATTATTTATTATTATATGTTTATTATGGTTTATTAATTTTACATTATCTTATGTGACAATAAGATCACAATCCAGAACAGAAACATTTGCTTTAAGGGTCATAAAAATAAGAGATTTCTGTATGGCAATGCAGAAGCTCCATTTTGCATGGATTAGATTTTCCCAGTTGGAATGCCAGCATCAGTGAAGACATGGCATCCTGTGTGATACATGAAGTGCTGACAAGGGCTCTCCCCCACACAGACAGTCAGGTCACTGCCCACCCCTTTCTTTGACAGCAAGCCTCTCCTACACTGACTTCTGCCTTGACTTTTCCTTGCACTGGTGGTGGTGGGGCTACCTTTCAGATCAAAGGGATCGAGAACTATTGGACAAATATCAGTAAGGGCAACACCAGAGTAGTGTCTGCCTGATTTATTTTGGAAACCTACAGTAAAATCAGATTTCTCTGCACACATTTCAAGCTGCTGCAGCCAGAGGGAATATGGAAAAGGGTTATGACAACCTTGTGCCACCTTCTTGTCCAACACCCTCTACTCCAAGGAAGCACCATAGTTTGAAGTTTCTGAATACAGGAGTATTGGCTACAGGAGTCACCCAAAACCACCTTGCAAAAAAACCTGGCAAACTTTGCAGAAGACCTCAATGAGACTTTTCTACTGGAAAATACATGCATTCTATTCATATCATCCTCCATCACTATCTGTTGTTTCTATCAGTTCATTTTTGCCTCTCAAGAGCTCGCTCCAGCTCTTGCTAGCACAGGCACAAGTATTTCCATTAGAGTCTTTTAGCAGGTTCAAAGAACAAGTGAATTAAACTTCAGTGAATACCTAGTGACCAGCAATAGCCATGCCACCTCTCCTCTGTAAAATGTCAGAAGAATGTGAGATTCATCACTTTTACTATTTTAAACACAGCGATGACAGACACACTCAGTACTTCAGTAGGTGAAATGCTTCAAAGTGCTTTTAATATTTGCAAAATTAACTCCTATAGGGCTGTTAAATGTCTCTACTTCTACACAGAGGCATGGTCTGCAGTTTACCACTGACATTTAAATTATTTTTTAAGACATAGCTTGCTATTTCTGGAGAGCAGGTCAAAAACTAGCTCTAGCTCTAAAACACTTGTCTTTCTAGCCTGGGTTTGCATGGAGATGACCATCTCCATGGCTGCTGGCCTGCAGCTCAAAGGACATCAACCACACTGAAATGCAGAGACATTTGCACGAGCAGGATTCTTATCCTGCAGCATCACCCTTTCTGAGATACAGGATTCAGCTTCCTGACAGCTCTCACATTAAAAGCCTCAGAAAAAGCAAAGAGAAATGCAAAATCAATCACAACTCTGTCAACAGTGTCCAATTATGTAGCAGTTTTGTTTTGGTTTGCTTCAGTGGCCAGCTGGGACTGAGCTGAGATAGATGATTTCATCTTGCCAGAGAACTTCAGTTGGCATCCGGAGACAGGCGTGGATAGCCAGATCCTTTGCTGTGAACATACATAATGAACCCTCCAGAAACAAATTATCACAATCCCTTTTCAAAGATGATGCCAAATACTGAATTGTGATTGACATGAAAATGAGTTCTGCAAGTCGTGAATGAGATGATTTTTATCTACTTGCATGGTTTTAATATTTACTCTGAGACAGAAAAACAGCACATTTGAGTGGTATAGGTGATCACTGGCCTTGGATGAATGCAAGACCTGACTCAGGTACAGCTCAGCCATAAGACATTTCACTCTTTTTTCTGGAAGACAAGCTCCTGATGCTGCTATAAAAGGGGCAGCAATCAAAGATATTGTCACCTGATGCTCTGGGTACATCATTTATCTTCACCCTACAACTGTGACTGACCAGATCTGACACCAAGAGTGAAGCTCTCTTACACCATAAACTTGATTAGGGATATGCTTCTATAATAAATACCAAAAAAAGCAGAATGGTTTACTTTTCAAAGGGATGAATGATCAGTAATTACTGACAGTAATGTCTTTCTTGGTAGGAAAGTATTTTCTGTAGTCACAACCTCTGGTTGGCACACCTGCCATAAACAATGACTGCTACACAGATGTGTGTGTGTACTGGTGGAACTTATGATTAATTAACACTGTTTTGTATATATAATGTTCATTTCAGGTCAGCATTTAATGACCAGGTCTACATTTTTGATCCAGCACTATTTACTAGGAAACTTTTGACAAAGACAAGAAATACTCTGAAAACTGACAAACACAAGCATAGAGACTGCTTTCCCAGACTGAGGTGCTAAGCTCACTAAATATTCAGCATGAATGGAGTATTGCAAGTTAAAACCTGCTATTAAAGTCACTTCCCACAGCATCCTCAGCAGAGCCATGCTGAGCCTGCAGCAGAGGCAGAGTACCTGCTCCAGAATCACTTCAAAATAACCAGTAATAGTGGTAGAAATGAAAGTCTGCATGCATTTATTTTAATGAAAAATACCCGTGCTAAGATCAGCCAGTCTTGCTGAAGAATTGCATGCCCCAGTCACCCCACTAAGAGATGATGAGAGACAAGAAGTTTAAGCACACAACTGATCAGGCAGACTATACTGGGGATGTTATGAACCCACCTTTGAATCTTGAAACCACAACTCCAGAAGTGGCTGTAGTAAACTAGTTTTTGCAATGCTTTTAAGTAAGGCAGTTACAAAAAAAAACCCAAACAAAAAACAAGCAAAAAAACCCCAAAACAAACCAAAATACATAAACAAGAAACTACAAAACATCAACTATTTCGGTTTAATTTGAAAGTCCAAGTAGAAAGTTCAGGGTAGCTCCAAGCCATATGTATAAGTCAGAGCAGCAGCAAAGGATCTTTTTACTTGGTGGAAGTGCTTATGGTTCTTTGGAACCTTTAACCACTTAGCATTTGCACTGAACCATAAGATCACCAAGGGCTATTTATCACAGCTAAAGGAACCGTGGTTAACAAAGTACAGGAGCTGACATCAGGCTTGCACGATAATAATCAAGTGTCCACAAGAGATTAAAAAACAGGCACTTAATTTGGGTTCTGACTTTTTTTAATCTTCTGGTCAGCAACTGGGATATTTCTGAGAATCCTGACATCACAATTCAATAACAAGGTCTAAATATGGCTTCTACTAGAAAAGCATGAAACCCAAGCTGCTCCTGGACTGTTCTTAAAGATTGTTTTACATTTCTATAAATAGAAATCAATTATAATGAATACAGTCCACTTATATTGATCTGACTAGAAGCTACTTCCTAACATTTTCATTAAATAGGGGATCACAGAAGGAAAATTGAAAATGAAAAAATTCAGTTCTTGGCATAGCCAGTTCATCCAAAGTGTTAGCCTTATTAACGCAGGGTCAGAGCTACATCAGCAATGATCTTTAAGACCAAAGAACCACATGCCCAAACCACAAGGCATCACTTAAACTGTGAAGCAGATGATTTTTTAAATAGTCTGCTTTAGGAGGCTAAAACACCCATTCTTATGTGTACTGATAAATTACACTGGCTCCTGATAAAGGTCTACCTGATGTTGCCTAAATGAGTGGGGTTTTTTAAAACTTCTCAGTACTGCTTAAGAAACTTTTCTCCTCTACTGCATGCTTTTCATTTAATTTATATACTAATACAGAATACATTGAAAATTAATGTATCGATATGATAAAACACTGAAGCAGATTCTGGTATCAGTTAATTCACTGTCTTCTGTAACCCATGATGGGCATCACACACCATTCTGGAGAAAGTCTCCAAGTGACACTAAGTTTGTAGAAGATCATTACATTTGGGTTTGCCAATTATAGGTCCAAAGAACAACCAAATCCCACATTAAAACTCAGGTATGCATCTTATCCAAAGTCTGGCTGGTACTACTTAACTTGCTTTCAGAATGACAGAAAAAATGCTGACAGTATCTTGCATGCTTTCACTCTAATTGTAAGGTTAGACAGAGAACATGATGAAAAAGATAGGCTACAGGCATATGTATATATGGCTCAGTATAGAATAGGAAAGGTATTAAAAACTCCAATCTAATAAGAAGGTGGAAAGGTACCTAGTGACATCTCCAATTTTTGTCAGCCTTCATGTAAAGTGTTTGCCCAAGTTTACAAACCTGCTGTTTTAAGTACTAAGCAATTACACTGTGGTAACCTCTGTGCTTTCTATCACAAGTTTTTGAGGTGGAACACCAAGGTGGTCTGGGTCATCAAGGGTAAAGCACAATAAGGATGTGCAAAAGGGTTAGTGAAAACAAAGGACTGCCACAATTTGTGTGACAGTTTAAAGAACCATGAATTATTTAAAATGGTAATAAAACATTTAATCTCTTGCTTCTCTAGTGACCAGCCAGTGCTAATCCTCCATGGAAAGGAGACAGATTCCTGACAGTGCCAGCTCAACCAGGGAGCAGAAAGCCACAGCCTCACTAAGCTCTGCACCCACATAACTGACAGAGCTGCCCAGACAGAGCTCAGTGGGAGCACATTGTCACCCTGAGCTGGGCTGCAGGAGTGCCCTGCTCTTCCCCCAGGGCTGGCCAGCAGCACTGAGCATCCCTGTGGGAGGGGTGCCCAGTACAGGAGCTCCTCTGCTTGGTTCATCCAGTTTGGAGGTGTCTCTGAGCTTTAGTCAGCATCAAAACTGCCACCAGAAAGGGAAAAAAGAGGCTACTGATATGAGAGAGGAGACTCTCTTCTGAAGGGAACAGAAGGCACCTCATGCAGACCAGACCCTCTTGTCAGGGAAGCCTGCTGCCCCCCTGGGGCCTGGTTAAAGATGGAAGAGAAAGCTTCCTCCCTTTACTGATATCCCCCGATACTGATTTTTCAGGTGTGCAGCAATGAAGTCTCAGGGCGACCTCAGAGCCTTGGGACAACTCATTAAGGGATCAGGAGCACAAGCAGTATTCCCCTTCAGCTTTGTAACTGCAGGGAGTGATGAGTGCAGAAATGAGAGAGCCAGCAGATCAATGCCTGGCTCTGAGCCTGGTGTCACCACCAGAATTTTGGGTTTTGATAATGGGTAGGTTTACACAACAGCAGGCCTGCTGGAGACACTTGTCTCTCTCCTTGCAAAGGAGTTAGCAGGGTTCATTGAGCCCTAGAGTTTTAACTAGAGTTTTAAACTAGATTTGAAAAGAAAAAGAGATAAAAACCAGGCTAACTGGAGATAAGCCTGGGGGCAGCACACCAATGTTTGAGGGATGCTGTGTTTAGTGAGGCTGCTGAGACAGCCATTTGCTGTCTCAGTGGAAGCAGGGGATGCAGATCAATGTGGCAGCAAAGGGTTACTGATGTGTTAGGTCCCTCTGGATATGGTGATTGCTAACAGAGAAGGACTGGTGAGTGATCTGGTGGCTGAAGGCCACCCTGGGAACAGAAATGTTGAAGTAATTTTTGATTATTGGAGAAATTGGCCTGTTTAAGGGACTGGTTGATAAAATCCTTGAGAGGCATTACTGAACTGCCTGCAGCTAGGCAGGCTCTCCAGAGGGGTCTGGACAGGCTGGATCAATGAGCCAAGGCCACTTCTATGAGTTCACCAATACCAAGTGCTGGATCCTCCATTTGGGTCACAACAACCCCATGCAGCACAACAGCCTTGGGACAGAGTGTCTGGAAAGCTGCCTGTGGAGAAGGACCTGGGACCCTGGTTGGCAGCAGCTGAACATGAGCATGACCCAGCTGTGCCCAGGTGGCCAAGAGGCCAATGCCTCCTGGCCTGTGTCAGCAATGGTGGGGCCAGCAGGAGCAGGGCAGGGATTGTCCCCTGTGCTCAGCAATGGTGGGGCCACACCCCGAGGGCTGTGTCCAGTTCTGGGGCCCTCAGTTCAGGAAAGACATTGAGGGGCTGGAGTGAGCCCAGACAAGGACAGTGGAGCTGGGGAAGGGTCTGGAGCACAGGTTCTGTGAGGAGCAGCTGAGGGAGCTGGGGGGGCTCGGTCTGAAGGAAAGGAGGCTCAGAGGGGACCTGATCACTTTACAAATACCTGAAAGGGGTTGTAGTGAGGTGGGAATTAGTCTCACCTCCCTGATCAGAAGCAACAGGGGAAGGCCCTCAGCTTGCACCAGGGGAGGTTTAGGTTGGATGTTAGGGAAAATTTCTTCACTGAAAAGGTTGTTAAGCTTTGGGCTGCTCAAGGAAGTAGTGGAATAACCATCCCAGGAGGTATTTGAAGGATACATAGATGGGACACTCAGGGACATGGTTTAGTGGTGGACTCAGCAGTGCTGGCTTAACAGTTGGACTCTACCATCTTAAAGGTCTTCTCAAACCTAAAGGATTCTAAAGGCTCACGGGTGTATGCTGTAAAACAAAACCCCCATAACTTAATTAAGTTCAGGAGCCCAGCAGAGCCTTAAATCTCTCTCCTGAGCCTAGCTTTTCTATTACTTTGAAACAGACATCATTAACCTGCAGGGCCATCTATACCTACAGAGAAAGTGGAAAAAGTGTCTTGCATTTAGCAGCAGCTATGCTGTATTACCTCAGTGTATACAATACATAAATAACTTACTAAACTCTTTTTGCCCTCCGTTTTTTTTAGAAACCTCTACCTCCTGGTGTGAGAACTATCCCTGCAAGCAGTAAGCTGCAGCTGGGACAAGGGGCCAGTGCAGGCTGCAAGCTATGGCTCATACACAGCTACACAGCCATGCAGAGGCTCTACAGGGTGTGAGGGGGTGGCACCTGAGGGTGCTCAGAACTGAGGAGCAGGTTACCTGGCCCAGCACAGGATGGGCTGTCGACAAAATCCTGCCACACAGCAAGTAGATTTGGGAAGAGATACCAAGAGATGTTGAAAAGGCAATTAGGTGGTTTCTCCCATTCTTGTTGAGAGGATGGGTTTGACAAACACAGTCCTTCACTGCTTATTCTGTCCCCCACTGCTGAAGGACCAGCTTTCCTACACCACATGAATGCAGTCACAAGTGTTCCCAGTGTGTCTTGGGGGTGTAGGGAATAACAAAAGTCTTGGGTAGAAGTTTCCTCTTAACCAAGGAAGGAAATACACTGAGCTCTTCTGCAGCAGCTCCTGTAGTTTTCCCAGCACCAACTAATTCTCCATTCTCTATTTGGCAGCTGAGAAGAGGCCAGGTCAGTGTGGGTTCATTTTGCTGAGCTTTTGGGTTTCCATCTGTCTGCATAAGCACAGAAATGGTAGAAATGCTGTTTTGTGCTATCCCAAGCACATTAAGACAACTTAGGCAGCAAGAGCAATGTGCTGATGAGGGCCCTTCACAGCAACTAACCCTGCTGTATGCAGAAGGTGACGTTGAGAGTTTATACAGGAGGAATAAACAATTGAGAACATACTGCTGGAACAAAAGGTGCTGGAACTGGCAATCTGATCAATGATCACAACATTTCCACTGGACTTACTCAACTTAAGCATCAAGTGCACTGGTGACTGCACAGAGCTAAGCAAAACACCAGTTTAGACATATGAGCAATCTACCTTTGGCTTACTTCAAAAGCCTTTACCTTTCTGCCAAATCAAAACTCCACAGAAACTATGAATTTTAAAGTAACTTCAGAAGCTTATAACACAGAAACATAATGCCTTGAAATAAGTCCGATTTGCAAACAAATCATTAAACGCATGACTAATTTTTCTACTTTACTAAAAAAATACTGGGCTCTTTCCCAGCACTGCCTGAACATGACCAAATTTAATTCAATTCTTTTTTTTCTCCTTACAATAACTTGGAGCAAGAACAGACATAACCCTAGATTTTATTTTGTTTTGTTCCAGACAGACAATCAGTAAAGAATCCAGTGTTGCTGGGGGGATAAGCAATAATATCTATAAAGCCTGAAAGCTCAATCAATGCTATTACAAACTACTGCAGAAATTTGTCTACTGCATAGTGTTACCGTAATTGGTGACAAGCCTTCTGAATAAGGAGTCTAGTCAGTGAAAGAAAAAGCTGGATCCTTCCTGAATACTGAATTTTAGGTTTTCAGTAGCATGAAACAGAGGAGATTAAGACAGTGCTGCTCAGTACATGCATCTGGCAGACAGTTTATCAGAAGGCACAACACACCTGAAACAGCACTGCTCCAGCTGTGTATGCAACCAGGCTGCTGTGTTTGGGATGCACCTCAGCAATCCCCTGTGCTCATCAATTTTCACTGGTCTGACCAGGCTTCAGAGCTCAACCTTCCACATGCCTCTTTGGCAGGCTTCCTGGACACAAACCCTCCCTCTATTAATTACTTGCAGAAATGGTGCTCTACGACCCTCATCCTTTCCTTCCTCCTCTGCCCCTGCCTGCCCTGGACAAAAATACATCCAACAGTTAAGAGACCAGTAAGGCAAGTCCAGCTGAGTCCTGCTTTATAGAGAGGCCCAGCTCAGGAGTGCATGATCAGGAGTTGGGCTTTACTGGGTTAAGCCAAGCATACACCAACTGTACTGCTAAAATATTCATGGGTTTGCACTTATGTTACATAAAAAGAATAAGAGATTGCAGTTTGAGAAACTAGTGCTTACGCAGCTTGCATACACCCTCCTTCCCTGTCACACAGTGCAAGTGACAGTGCACTGCAACAGCCCTGGTTCACTTTCATAACAGCCAACAGATGTAGGATCCTTCCTTTCCTGAGGCAGCACTTGGCACCTGTCCTGTTCAACCATGAGGTCTCCATGGGTCAGCCCCTTTCTTCAGCCTGGTAAGGACCCTCTGCATAGCCTAGACCTCAATGGTATCACTTCTCACCTTGCCTCAGTTTGGGGCCACTCACAGCTCAATAAAGATGCCTCAGTCTCCTCTGGGTCACTGATAAAGGCAGATTTGACAGGACAGATGGTAGGACAGACCCTGCAGCAACATCACTTGCCACCAGACTCCAGTAACTATCTCAATGGGGAATTCAGAGACTGAACATAAACCGCAGAAAACTATCTTGGGAGGCTGCTAACAGACACTCACTGGGATCAGCAGGAGGGTCAGGAGCAGCTGCTGGGCTCCCTCAGCACAGGGTGCCCACATATCTCAGTGCCTGGACTTCCTGAGCACCTGTGGTTGATACCTCCAGAACCAAAGTTGGAGGCAGTAAGAGCAGAGAAGCTTTGGATACACTAGGAAACAGCATCTCATGCAGCTACAACATGCAGCTCTTTCTGGGGGCTCTATGAAAGTGACATTATGATAGATGTTTGCAAAGATGTCCAAGGCACACACTGCCACAGCACACAGAGCTCTGGGTAGGCATGTGTGCATTCCTGCTTTCTAGAGCCTTTGCCATTTCACTGTTTTCATATGACATCCTGGTCACCAACTACTCAACACAGACACTCCAGATAAACAAAACTGACAGTAACCACTTGGGAAGGGGAGGATGCCTTGGAGAGGACAGAGATCAGTTACAGGCAGGTAGCATCCTGCACAAATGAGCCCCTTCTCCCCCCTTCCACAAGACACTGCTGTAATGATGTTACCAGGAGGAAGAATTGTTGTAAATAGGAGTTAAATGTTCAGACAAGCACTACACTGCAGTGTCATGCATTGACATAACTTTAAAAGGATACTTGTTCATTTTTTTTTTTTGTTTTATTTCATAGAAAACTCAGGGGAAGTGATTGCTCCATCATTCAAGAACACTAATAATATTCAAATTTTGCCTGAAAGCTCTGTCTCTCTCTTGTTTGTGACTCTGCCTGGACAAGTCACTCATGGACAGAAGTAAATCCCTCCTCCTGAAGGGGAAATGGTACAGATGGCAGCAGGACTCACAGAGCTACACATCAGTGTGTCATGGGAAGGACCAGTGAAAACTCGCTTGGACTCTGGCTAAGAAACAGCTGCTTCTGAGAGTAGCATGTAGTAAACACTTTACTCTGGTGCTGTCACCTTAAAGAGCATTCAGGGTGTTACAAAGAGTAAATACACATGGTTATGCACAAGAAGCGCACGTGTACAAGTTGTACACAGTATGTCAGATACTACACTGCTGGGGAGAATTTAAGAAAACTTTGTAAGTGATACGAGAAAGGGACTATGTAAAATACCCCAAAAGGAAGAGGAGCTATTGCTGTACTAGAGCTAGTGGCCTGTCCCACAGGCAGAACAGCACAGGCCTGTGGATCTCACAATGCACTATGGTACCAATGATGGGAACTGAAAGAGACACGAGAAGGGTTACATTAAAAGATGCTTACAGGAAGGCAGACCGTCACTGCTCATTGAGAAGATAACTGGGTGGCACTTCAATGCATGCACTGCCTGATGAAACTAATTTATGAATGGGCTGAAGACATTTAGAAAGTACTAAGAAGACCTAAAATAAGGCTCCTGTGGGTGTGCATCCACCACACCTCTCTCCAATGGCCTGTGTCCCCCATACATGCAGGGAGCCTGCAATGGTTGCACAAGGAAGGCGACATCAGGTTCAAGGGCATTAGGCTGACACCAAGTACAGCAAAACACACACCAGCTCTTGTGCACAGGCCAGTACATACAATTACCACAGGTATCAGTGATGCACTTGCCTGGGGCTTAGCTCGGGTTCAACGTGTACCGAATATGGGGTTTGTGGACTGAGCAAGGCTGCACCGTGGTCACAAACCCGCACAAGCCGCCAGCGACCCTTCCCGCCGGACGGACTGGGCACGCTGACACGGAGCGAAAGCCCGCACGCCCCAGAATGGATGAGTCATAGTTTACACTGTCCATCCACTTGTCTCCAGGAGCAGAGCATCGCTCCACAATGAGCCCAGCACAGCGGGGCTCCGCCGCACAGCGAGCTCGGCTGCCGGCCGCGGGTACCGGGCTGAGCCGCGGCGCGGGGCCGCTCCCGCCGGGCAGGGCTGCGGCTCCGAGCGCGGTCCCCGCTCCGCCGCTCCCGCCAGGGGCTAGGGCGGGCCCGGGGACACGCCCGACAGCGCGGCCGCCCCGAGCTCACCTGCGCAGGCATCGCACCCCGCACCGCACCGCAGCTCACCCTCACCTCCCCTCACCTCACCTCCTTCCGGCGGCTGGGCGCGCCCGGGCGGGTGAGCAGCGCCGTCTCCTCGCAGACCACGGCCACATCCTCCACGAAGACGCAGTCGGGGAGGCTCTCGTCGGCCGGCAGCTCCAGCACCTGCAGCCCCAGCTTGCCCCGCAGCACACCCACGTACAGCTGATACTCCCTCTCCGCGCGGGCGAAGTCTACCTCGGGGCCCGCCACGCTGCGCAGCGCCTGCCGGCACAGCGACTCGGGCAGCGCCCGCACCACGGCGTGCGTGCAGCGCCCGAAGGCGGCGAGGCCGCCGCCCAGCCCGGCCATGCTGCGCGGCGGGGACGGCGGAGAGGGACGCGGGGGACGCGCGGCGGGGACGGCGGAGAGGGACGAGGGAACGGCGGAGAGGAACGAGAGACGCGCGGCCGCCGCCGGCGCTGGCAGCGCATAAAGCGCCGCCCGCGGCCCGGCCGCGCCCCATTGGCTCCCCACCAGGCACATTTCCACGGGGCCGCCGCCGCCGCGCCCCCATTGGCTGGCGGCGGCGGCCGGGCCGCGCCATTGGCCGCCCCCCGCGCGGCGCCGCTTACCTGTACGGGCGGGCCCGGCCGGCCGCGCGTGTGGCCTGAGGACGGCGGGGCGGGGCGGGGCGGCCGCGTTCCGCTAGATCTGGGCAGGGGCACGGCTGTGCTGACAGCGCTCTATCCCCGCGTCCAGGCGCATTCTTACATTCGTTCCAGCTGGGGTGGGCAAGGGGAAGGTTGATGACCCTCGGGCTCGAGAGTGCCTTGGCTTGGCCACCTGCGAGCCCTTACCGCTGCCTTCTCCGTCCCTGGTGGCACAGCTGAAGACCAGGGGGTTCATGTGGGTGACCAAAGGAAGAATATCCCATGACAAGGGCAGTTCCAAATACAAATCCTCAGGAAATAAGCCCAGGCGGCTCTCTACAGGGCACTCACCGGCAGAGCGTGTCCACCTGCTCCCACTCCTTCATACTGTTAAGGTTTCCACCTCTGTGTGCTTTCCACCGCTGCTGTGCTCCACCTCTGCCTCAGGGACTGAAACAATCAGGATTTCGCACACTTTTCCCTCAACAAGTGCTTCCCTCGGTTTCGTTTTCTCCAGTTTTACCCTGACTGGAGGTTATCCCGGAGGATGGCCAGCCCTTGCCAGAGCACGTCTCTGTCTCCCAGGCAGCAAATGAGTCTTTGTGCCACACCTCGCGCCATAGGCAGCATCCACAGCACCAGTCCTCAGCCGCACTGCTCCTGCTCCCGAGCCACCCAGGCACCTCCAAGGTTTGTCCTCACCAGAGCAGACAAGAAAAAAAGAAGGAAGATGAATTTTCCTTCCAGCTCTGCTTTTGCTGGCAAGACTTTTGCAAGTGTCCCTCTGGTCATGGAGGGGAGCCCGCTAGCACACAGCTCTGTGTTCCTGCTTCAGAGCTCAGACAAAACCCAGGCAGCTGCCTTGGTCACGCTGTCACAGATATCTGCAGATGTTCAGCATTTGGGACTATGGGTCATGAACAGCACGAAGGAAATACCAAAGTGCGTTTCTAAAATGGCAGCTCACTAGATTTTCATCTGCATTTTCCACAGAAATATTTTCCAAATATTCTGTAAAGGCTGCTTTTACTTAATGCACATAGGTGCAGTTATTTGAATAAGTGTCATTCACTGAATAATGTGCAAATATTACTTTGCTTAAAGAAACGGACAGATAATTGAGTTGCTATCATGTAGAACATTTCAAATTCTTGAAAAACCTCTACAAGTAGTATCATACGGTATCTGGTATAACATGTAATCCTTCCACCATTGTTAAAGCCTATTTGGACTTGTTACGTATTTGGGATATAGCCATTGGCACAGTTTGGTTTTCTTTTAGTTAGCATCACTTTTAGCCAGAAGAAAAAGTGCTACTATCCAGTAATTTTAAAACTTGCCAGGGTTTCCTGCAGCCAATGGATTGGAAAGTTATCATCAATACAGATGTTTTTGACATCCACAATCACTTTATGTATTTGTAAGTGGTGACAATTTTTAGATCTCACTGAAATTACAGGCTATGAGGTGATGCTACACTGTGATCTCATACACATGTGACATGCTCCCTGGGACAGTGAGGCTTGCCCCAGAGGCACAGTCCCCAGTCCAGCTCAAGTTGGCCCCAGCTGCTGTGTGGGAACTGGTCAGGTATCACTTCTGACAGCTCCTCAATACCTTTATGGGCAGCAAGGCTGGAGAATCTCTCTGTGAGACACAGTGCTATGAGACAGAGCATGCTAGGCACACAGTTGTGTGTTGGAAATATGTACCATAGCTGTTTAAACAAGGTTTCAGAACTAATGACTACAGTAAAAAAGTCATCTGTATTCCCATAAATGTATAAAACTGTGCAGTTTAAATACAAATTAAGATCTGTTTTCTGACTGTGATTATTGTTCTATTATTTATGGTGAATAGAAAGGCATCATTAACAATCTAGGAACAGATGCACCCAGAGCAATATGGTGCATATTTATAATAAGATTATCCAAATATCAGTTTACTCACAAATTAATGTTACAAAATAGAATGTGTTCACATAGTCTTATGAGAGTGCTGTTAAAATTCATCATATGCAGTAATGCAAAATAGATCAGCTACAGGCACCAACATATATTTAAATATTCTCTACCTTGTTGAATATCCAGTATTTTCCTGCAACTATGTCCTGCTGGAGAGACTAGTACAAAAGAACAAACCTTTACCTGGGTCACTGAAGGTCAGAGATGGCCACTGCTGTTGAACAGTTTGTGTGACCATGACAAAGGAGAATTTGGATCACTGCTGAATACAAATGCATACCACACAGGCAATTGCTCTGGCATGATAGGCAGCTGCAAAGTTGGAAAAGATGGAGAGACACTGAATTTCACTTTGAAAAGGAAGACAAGTTGCAGTGATTTCTTCAGCTCAATAGAAAACTGTGCAACCACTGCAAAGCCAAACATCATTATTAACACTGATCTGCTGGAAAAGCTCCCATTATGATCAATGAATCATGCTCTTAGAAGAGGTACATGACCAGGTCTCACTCACAGCCATAGAAGAGAAAAATGTTACTTTAATCATGCCTTAGATACACTAGCAGCAACTCAGAGGGGTTTTCACCCAGATAGTTGTCAGAAGTTTTCTCTTTCTGCTCTTCTACTGTAAAAACCCACAGTGACTCAGTGATTCAGTACTTCTACTAAATAATTAAGTATAATCATTAAGAGATAATAATCATTTAGAGAAGCTGAACAAGGCACTTCACCCCACTGCACGGACAAGCTCCCAAGTGCTTTTACATTTTCCAAATGCTGAACAGATTTGTTTGCCATCTCTTGTTTACAGAACAGATACTTCTGGAAGAAGAGACCATTTATGCTATCCAGAACTTCTTCTGGATGGCATCAATCAAGAGTGCATCTGCCAGCCTGTAGAGAAAACCTGTTGGGGAGCAGCATTTTCCCTTGCCTGAGTTGAACCCGTGCAATCTCAGTGTATTACTAGGGTCAGAAAAATTCTATATATAGCTGGTTCAGGGGAAACACAATATTTATTTTGTCTGCTGTGGGATAATGATCTGGGTGTTTCCTCAGCTGGCATTTTGCATCCTGCAGAGAAGGAGGAATTCCCATGAACTGACAGCTACGCAGTTGTTGGGAGACAAAGCAGTCAGAGGGCGATTCTTTGCAAGTCAGCTTTGGCAGCATTGTTGCTGTGACAGGGCACCAAGCAGCCTGGACAGCATGCAGAGGCACAGGGCATTCCTCACATTTGTAGTCTTCCCACGTGTTGTGTTACAATAGATTGCAGTTATTGTGTACAACCAGAATCAACTTCTGGATTTTCTTGGCTGAGCAAACAGATCACTGAGGCAAGAACTGCAGGATTCTGACTGTTTACCTTCTGTGCTCCTATCTCCTCACCTTCACCATGCCTTATGACCACTTTTACCTTTCTTTCTATGCAGGAGAAAAGTCACTCTTTGAATTAAAAAAAAAAAAAGGAGAGGTTAGGGTATCACAAGTATGAGATGAAAAAATTAGAAAAGTAGTCTGTGGAAATTTATACTGAATTACATAAGTTAACATATCTCTTATAGAAAATGATAGAAATGCACCATTTGTGTCCCTGATGGACAGACTTCCCAGAAATATGCCAGAAATGCTACTTCAGCTAAGAGAAGGAGGAGACAGAGCTAGGACAAGTGCCTTGCAAATGGTTCTTGTTATGACTGCAACATAACAATATTTCTGCTATCAACAGCATTTTTAATAAAGTATGCTATTCTATAAGCTTGGCAAGAAAGCATCAGCTCTAGCAGAAGGAGAAATGGTTCATGCCACTCATACTTATGCAGCTACTGTTCAGTGGGTCTCATGAATCCAAAGCCAGCTGCTGTGAAGTGCTGTAGGTGCCCACTGTGGGGCTTCCTGAGGGAAGGGTGGGATATTGAGTAGCTGTATGAAAATGTTGGTGCCTAATGATGCCATTTGCATGTTGCTAAATCACTGCTGCTAAACTGGGCTGCACTGATACAAGAGGAAAAATGCATATGCTGTGTTCTTGTCTTCCCTTCATATCAACCACCAAAACTATGTCTCCATCGCCTAAAAAAGCAAATGCTTAAAAATGCTGATGGATGCAAGTTAATAATTTTGAAAGGATCCAAGCCCTTGGCAATGTAACTTGAGTTACCCTTTAATGTTTATCCTAAGACTCCACTTGCCTGTTGTAGAGCCAGTTGACCAGCTGGCAGCACCCTGCAGGTGGGGCAGGCTGTCCTTCCCTCGCGTTGCCTGAAAAGCCCTCGCAAGCTCAGCAGGAAGAGGCAGTGACATTTGGCTGTAGCGTCTTTTACTTTTCATGGTTTGCATTTCTCATTCCTTCTAGCAGCCAGCTGCCTGAAAATTAATTCACAGCCTTTCTTTTCAGTTAGGCATCTTTTGCCTTGATTTATAAAAGCTTTGTACATTTTTTGTGTTGACTTGGTCAATAACTTGCCAATGCAACTATGAAGCTTTAAATTTACATGAAACTTGTTAAAGTGGAATTAGCTTTTATAGCTAATCAAATAACCAGCTGAAATAGAGTGGAAGAATGGTGCAGTTGAGGTGCAGTTCAGAAAGGGGCAAAACTACTCCCAACAATGTCACTGGCAAATAGTGCCACAACACATGACAGAGATTGGAGGCAGCACAGAGGACACTGCCTTCAGCAGATAAACCTGTACCCTTGATGGACCTAATGTTTAATTCTGAGGGGTTGCTGAGCTGAAGCATCTATGGGCTTTGAAGTCTGTTTTCCAAATGTCAGCAAGAAGACCAGAGCTTATCTCTGTGTATTTGGTATTAGAATCATGTATCCTTGTAGTGCAAAAGCTTTGTCATGATGCCCAATTTGAACCTCTCAAGGCATAACTTCTGCCTGATTTACCCTCGATGTCTATTGAGAAGAATTTTTCTCCATTGTGTTTTAACTGTCTTTCAAGTACCCATAGGTTGCTTCTAGTTCCTTTTTTAACCTTCTCATTTCCCAACCAAAGAAGCCTAGCTCTCCGAATCTCCTTCCATGCCACATGTTTCAGACCCCTAATTGCCATGTTAGTCTTCTGCAGGGCAACCTCCAGTTTCTCAATCTCTTTTCATGGGCCAGCTCCAGACCAGAGAGAGTATTCCAGATATGGCCTCACCAGCATCAGGTAGGTGGGGATAACAATTTCTCTTGGCTTACTGGCCATGATCATCCTGGTGCAGCCCAATACATTATTTGCAGGCTTTGAACCTGGAGCGCTCAGTAACCCTCAGATCTTTTTCTGCAGGGCTCCTGGTTAGTTCCTATGGTGTACAGATGTATCCATTTGCAAATCTTTGCAGTTCTCCTTGTTGACCTTCATGAAGTTGCTGTTAGCCCAGTGCTCAGTTTTCACAGGGTCCATCTGAATTCTTCCACCAATCAGTACAACTCAAAATGAAGATTTCCACATTGAGCATATTCAAACCACAAAGAGAAAAAGGTAGATTAAACTGATTTACTGCTGTTGAATTCAACAGCAACCTTCTATATATAATACTAACCCTCCCCTCCCATCCTTTCACTTGTTTAGGAGGAATTCTAGCCAAAATCAGCTGCTTCCTCTTAGTTCCATGGAAATATCCCTGTATTCAGCTCCAGGGACCTATGTCTAGTTACACCAATAAAATATCTCAATCACCTTTTCCTGTCCTGTCTTGAAACTGATGGCTGAGTCTTTTTTCCCCCTGAAATCCTGAGAACTTGTGATGACCTGTAAATTATTGTTTCCTGTGTGCTGCAGGTGTTCTGCACCAATGCTTACACTTCTGTCTGATATGTTGATATTTAGATTTCTCTGTCCTTCTACATTTGATAGCAACTTAATATTTTGTGGAAATCCAACTGCTTTAATTTTAGGTAGGCATACAAACACTGCTAACCACGTTATTGGAAATAAATGAATGTTGTCTTAATAAGCAGCCAGGAGAAGTTGGTTCACATAGTGAATATGTCTGCCAGTAACTTTGCTGACCACGTAAATCCAGGTCTGTTTGAAATGTACTTGTGAAATTAAATGCAGAAGACCAGTTATGCCTTTTACAATCTGACTGCAAAGATAAAATCAGCACTGAAAGCAGAGACCTCTCACTGATTTCTCTGAAAGCTGTAACAGAAAATTTCATGCATTTTGGCAGTTCTGCTCCTTACTGCTATAAATACATATAGACTAGTGCCTCAAAATGCTCATATTCTTATTCCTTTCAGGATCAAGGAAGAAATACCATATGGTAATAAGTGCAGTAAGTGGGGATGGAAGAAATTTTATTGTGCATCTATAGAAAATATAATTATTCAATTATTATGATCATAATTTTAGAGTATGGATAGATAGATCTAAAGTATAATTATCTGCTCACTTTAACAGATACATTAACAGCAAGAATGGAACTATATACTTAACTTATTCTTTTCAGTTGCAAATAATATAAATCAGCTTTTTAATAGCACAGGGGAAAGCATTCTTTCATTTATTTTTCACAGGAGAAAGACACATTTTTAAAGATAATTAATGGTTTCAGGTGATTACACTTCTGAGTAGTCTTCTTTCAAGACCTGAAAGTCAAAGGCTTGGAGAAGCACTTGTAAAAAGCAACATCTGAAGTATCCTAAGTAGGACATACCACACCATGACTCATTTCTCAAATTCTCTCCAGAAACAGTGAAGATGATAAGACAGTGTCATGTGGGAAGCATTTTGTAACCAACGACAGGACTGCTGTATATAAAATGAGACTATAACCCAAACCTGATTAGCAAAGGGGATAAGGATCAATAACTGTTGATTTTAACAGCTGTCTGAGGTACCAGGTGACTTTTGCTGTGTATATTGTCACCTTCTGATTAGAAAGAAATACACACACACACACAAAAGTAACATAGTGATTCTAAAATATTCTAAAATGCAAGACATAATTCAAGATCAGCCAACTGAAAATACGTCATTTTCCTATTTAAAATTTGGCAAATACGAATCTAAAATTCACCATTTTAATCTTCATTCTCTTGTTCATATATAAGGCTTTCTTTCCACTACAGGCTACAGGATTAGTTACTAAAGTCAACTCTTTCCAATAGGGCCTATTGGAATTTTATTCTTTTTTCCCTAGGCATCAAGTTAAACCCTTCCTAAAGAAAGAAAAAATATATGAAGACATGGCAAGTCAATAACCATATTAATCTATGTTAGACATTTCATAGATTCATAGAAAGGGACCTAGAAGGTCCTTGGCTGGAAGGGACTTTAAAAATACTCTAGTTCCAACTCCCCTGCCATGGCTTGGGACACCTGCTCAAAGCCCCAACCAATTTTAAACACTGACAAGGATGGGGCATCTACAACTTCTCTGCACAACCTGTTCCAGGGACTAGCCATCCTTCAGGAAAGAATTTCTTCCAAACATCTAATCTAAATCTCTCTGGTTTTAGCTTAAAACTATTCCTTCTTGCCTCCTATCTTACCTATGTAAAAAGTTGTGCTTTGTCCTTTTTATAAGCCCCCTGTAAGTGCTGGAAGGCCACAGTGAGGTCTCCCTGGGCTTTCTCTTGTGCTGGCTGAACAACCTCAGATCTCTCAGCCTGTCTTTGTAGGAAAGGTGCTCTTTCTTGGTAAATCAGAAAAAGCTGTGCACACATCTACCCTCCATGGGCACACCAATCTCCATTACATGCACAAAGTTAGATTGAGTAGCTGTATAAAAATGTTGGTGCCTAACAATGCTATTTGCATATTGCAAACTGCAGCAAGTGTGGGTTTTTAATCACTTTGCAAAAACAATTTTACCTCCTCTCTCTCTCCTCAACCTTTTCTTCCAAATACTCCATTTATTTTTTTTTCCTAGTGGCATTACTACATAATACTATGTAATAGTTTTCTCTTTGTTTCTTTCTTTCAAGATCATGACCTGCACCAGCTACATCCCCCTGGAACAATGAAACTGTCAAGGACAGGAAAAACATGTGGCATTTAGCCTGTGAAATTTGGAAGCCTCCCCCAGAAATGATCATGTTGACTATGGACATCTGTGTCTTCAAAGAGAAATGCAAAATCCACTTCTTTGATCTAATCCTCTGCTCAGTAACACCACATTTGTAAACAAACATGCATCATATAAAATCAACATTAATTTTCTCCTGTTGAGCAGGGAGAGAAGAAGGCTCCTTCTGTGCCTGTTTTATTTTTGAGACACAACTGCACATTACAGCAAAGAGACACTTTATGTGAGGACCTAGATAGGTGGAGATGTTCAAAACTAACAGCACATTGAGCACTGCCAGTGTGGTGAGTCCGTTTTTGCCATTAACGCCTTGCAATTCTAACCACATATTCAGCTGAAATCCCACCTGAAATCTGCCAATGAAAGCAGCTTTAGCTTGATCACAGCAGTGACAGGGAATGAAGATACACATCAGGCTGATGAGCACTAAAAAGTAAATTGTTTGTCCAGATGGAAATCAATAGCTCTCTTCACACTCTTCATTCTTTGGCAAGATCAGGAGCAGTTGGATGGCAATTAAAGCTTACCCAGCTGCCAAGTGTCCTAATTATACACACAAGAAATCCCACGTTTCACCTCTACCTGAAACATCCCTTGTGCCACATTCATTAGGCTCATTACAGTCAGACCTGCTGTTGCTGGCACTGGTGTATATTTTGACACAAAACTCCCAAATAAATCCTTGTTTGCACCCAGCCCCACCGGTGAGGAATCCTCCCGAAGCACTGCAGATGCTCTGTGGTGGTCACCAGCCTCTGTGCCACACAGAGATTTTCACAAGGCCCTTCTGGGCAGTGTTTTCCCTCATCCACTGCATTTCCAGTGTTTTTCACCTCCCATTGAATTTTTCAGCTCACCCTCTCTTGTTCAGGGCACGTCCCATTCATCACTGCCCTGCTGACTACTCATGCACTGCCATTTGTTTCTTCTGCTCAGGCTGAGCTTCCTCAGGTCCTTTCCAGCCATCCCCTGCCTGCACAGGACCTGCATTGCTGCCCAGGGTGGGCTGCATCTGAGGGGCAGTGCTGACAAACAGGGCACCCCCTGCATGGCAGGGAACCCCCAGCAGGCACAGCATGGGCACTGGAGACTGGCTGCACTTGTCATGGATGGACTTGTCTGATTCTCTTGGAATTGAAGCCAAATCTTTCATGTGTTTGGTAATTACAGTGCTCATCCATCTTTTGTGAACTGAAGCAGGTCTGGGTTCTGAGGAAAGAGCAGATTTTACTTCCCTCTTAAGGAGCAATATAGCAAAAATTTCTCATAGAATTTCATAATTACTTTAATTTTCCTGACATGATTTTGGAACTGTATAAATAAAAGTAACTAATGGAGGGTTGAGTTTGAGCTGTGGAAACAGTTTCCAGGAATTCCTCCTAATTGTCCTTGACCAAAATATGCATTTTTTCCAGAAGTTTTCAAAAAGTCAGGTCTGAATCTAATATTATTAGTGAAGCTGTGCAAAATATGATAATGAAAAGAACCACTAAATTTTAGGCCTCTTATTTGATCATGATGATTAACATTTTATTATGAATTATATTGGGAAAACCCATTTAGTACCTATGGATTCAAGAGCAAGAGGTCTAAAAAGCTCCAAAAAACCGAAGCCCAACAGCTCCAGACCACATTGCCCAAACATTCTGTTGCATAAATCACTTTGTTTATGCACAAAATTGTTAGATTCTATTAAATAAGACTAGCTGAATAGAGTTCAACAATATTCACCAAGTAACAACTAAGCTATGGGAAACATCAAGGGAGAAAAGAAAGGGCCAGAGGGAACCCATCAGTCCCTGTGAGCCATCCATAACTTTTTCATTTACATCTAAGGAAGAAGGTTAAAAGAGTATTGTTAACATTATAAAGTATTTGCTTCTGTTACACTTTTTTTTGGCCACTTTAATAGCATTTTGGTTGCAATTTATTCTCAGCCTCTGGTGCACTGCTCTGGAAGGGCAGAGAGGCCATAAAGGCAGGCATAAATTAATTTATACTGCCTGAGAAGCACAGGAGCACCTTAGAGCTAATGAAAATTGTCTCCACTATCAGAGAAAGGTAAAATATTGAACAGCTGTTTCTACTGTTGATGCAAATAGTTAAAAATTTCACTTCATTTCAATGTGTTTTAGCTCACCAATAAATGCCATACTAATTCTCTTTTAATACAAATAATTCACATGCACATAAACCATTGCAAATAAAGCCTGAGGGGAATCCTCCTTGAAGGAGAAAAAGACCAGCTGTCCTGCATCAGTCAGGCACCAAAGGGATGCCTTGGTATTCCATAAAAGCTCCCAGTCAGTTCTAGGTGTGGGATCCTCTATGACAAGAGCAATGTGCCGTCTTTCACCCTGGTGAAGTGCTGTGTAATTTGCAGTGCTGTGAACATGGTTTGTAGTTATGTTTGATAGGGCCATAGGACATAAATTACATAGTTTTACATTTAGCTGCTACTGCAAATTCTTAACTGACATTAGCTCCTAGGGATTTTCCAGCAGTGATGAGGAAGAAGAGAAGGAAAAATACATGTTCTAAATTTCTTAGGAGACTTCATTTTTAAAAAGAGAGGTTTAGGAAAAAGAATTAATAATGTCTATATAGGAATGTTTTATTATTACTATTTTTGTTTTGCTGTCAGTTCAACTGGACAACATCCCAATAGGACTAGCATGCCAAAAGACACAATTTTAATTTTTTTTTTCTTTTTTTAAGGTCTAAGTCTGGCAGTATCTGTCGAGATATGTCACAGCAAGACCAGTTTTCTTCTCCTATTTGCAATGATTTGTGAGCACTGCTGTCAGGCAATATTTGGGTCTGGAAACCAGCTCCATAAAAAACGATAGCTTATAACCTCTTACGAACATTTTGAGTGCAATATTGATCATACTTGCTGACTATTGTGACAGATACTCTCCAGGACACAAAGCAAGAAGGCCCTTCCCGCCGAGACCTTGACAATGGAATTTGAGGAGACAGAGCCCGGTCCCAGTGCAGAGCGCGTACTCTGGGCTTCCCTGGGGTTTACTGTCATTAAGGAACCGGAGGCTGAAATGTCGGCACGCCAATGCCATCCCCAAACCCCCATCTCAGGGAAATGCTGAATGATTGAAGATTAGCAACTACTTAATCCATTTTGGCCTGGAAAGAATTTAAGAAGAATGAGAAGCTTGAATTAAAACTTGAGTAAGCCTGAAGCTATCTTGACATGTTTGTGAAATAAATTCCCTCCCGACACTTTTCTATTATTTCAGTTCTTGGATCATCATTCTTTGCATGCTGGGACCAACAATGCCTTTTATTGTAGCCTGCCCAATTTTCCTCTTGCACACAAAGGGAAAGCTCCCTTGGTGAATGCCAGAGGCAAATACTGCTTTCTCAAAAAGTTACATGGGAGAAGTATGCTTTGGCTTTTGTTTGCATACTGTAAGCTTCAGCCACACTGAGAACAGGCTGAGTCATTCATAAATATGGCCTTTGGACTTTAAAGGTCAGCTGTGCTTTTCATAATAAAAACCTGTTAACACAAAATCATCCTGGCAAACACAAACAGCAGTTTTAAGTGAGGTATCACAAAGGACCCACCAGGATGAATACCCCACCCATAAACTGTTGCTCAGCAGTCTACAACAAGCAGTACCAAAACAAGAAAAAGTTTTCAAGTGAAGGTGGTTTTAGAAAGGTCTAGGAAAACCTACAATATTTTTCACATACCATAGGGAAGAAGTTTACAGAAATGCCTGACACAGCTAAATTTGAGAATATGTAGACATCTGTATACAGGTGGCCACCTTAGGAAAGAGGTAGCATGCAAAGGACCAGCTCATGGATGAGAAGACTTGCAGAGAAACGATAAGGGCTGGTTGCAAATAAGAGAATAACATTTGAGGCCTAAAAAATCAGCACAAGCTATTTTCCAAACATAATGAAAAACTTAAACTCTTTCAGGGGCTTAAGGGTATTTAAATGCAAATGAACTTCCTTCACTCAACCCAGAATCAAGACCTGCTTAGAAATTGTTGGATTATCTTCTGTTGAGTAATCATAACATTTGAGCACCCAGCATAGTTTGGGAAAGGGCTGTGAGCATGGTAGCTGGGTGTGCATGGGATTATCTCCTGTTAAATAGCACAGATGTCTGCTCTAAATGTCATAGCACCTTCACAGCTGGGTTCTGTGTACATCTGTTTAGTGGAGACTAACTCCCTTACACATGTGCCTGAATGCCAGTACTCACTGGAAACCTGCTATTTTTATGAAAATGAGTTAGAAATATGTAGAAAGAGTAGCATGGAGTTACTTTTATACAAGAGCCATAATATACTTTAAAATTTAAATGAGGTTGATGAAAGGCAGTGGGATGACAGACAGACACCAAAGTCCTCCAAGCTCATGCAAGCAGTACTGGGAAGCAGCTGTGCCTTGTACTGCACTCTGGCTCATCTGCCTCCTACGCCTTTTCTTCCTTTCCTTTCCTTTCCTTTCCTTTCCTGCCAGTAGTCTCACCACCTCCCTTCCATTCAAGCTGTCTGATTCAGGTAACTTCCACTTCTTCTTACCCTTTTTGTCCTCCCAAAACGCGTCTAGGCTCCAATGTTTCTCTACAACTCAACTGAGAAATCTGGGCTGACCTGGTTGTGACTGCAGCATGGAACCCCTTCTGCCACCCTTGCTCTGGGCCACCCCACTGGCTTGTAACATTTCTTTTCAAACTGCTCAACTCTGGGATTCCTCAAAGCCACAGCTCCTCATGATTCATCTAACCTTCAGCAGGTTTGGGCTCCTTAGAGTAAGCCTGAGATCAGTGGGAGCTGCCCTAGGTCCCTTCTTGCTTCTCCTTTGAAAATCCAGCCCTGGCCTCATCAGACTCCAATACCATCTCTGATATACACACACACCCCTGGTGCTCCTTCCAGGCTCACCCAGACTGATGTTTTCTTCTCTTTTTTTCTGTGCCACCTCTCCAAAAGGAAATGTTTTGCTAATTCTGCTCAGTTTATCACATCTTGTCTTTTAAATCCCTCCTCAAACTCCCTCTCACCAGCCTGCTCACAATGCAAACACATTAATGCCCATTTATTTGCTTCAGCTTTATGCCACATTGCAATATGAATTAACTCTTTCTCTGAGTGCTTGTCTGGTGGGGTGCCAAAGGAGCAAGCTGGGGGGACCAGACAGGTTCCTGAACACAGGGGAAGGCTGAGAAGGAGCCAAGCACTTCTCCCAGCCACCCATATCAGTTAGTGTCACCATGGTCCCCACCCCCAGGTTCTTCATCCCCTCTTCTGACAGCTCTTGGTCATGCTTAAATTTGCAGTATTAGGCTCTCTGGCCAGGAAACTTGTGCCATCTCAAATAAGAGAATTTATCTGAAAATACCCAGCAAAATTTCTAGGCACTACCAATTTACCAAAGGGAAGGCTGTTTCTATTTCCAAATAATATGAAAATTAATTGATTTGGAAACATTTGTTTATAGTGTTGATAAATGTTTACTTGTGCTGATTAGGAGTGATGCTATTCCTATACCCAGTTTATTTGTGTGTGATTAAAATTATGTATCATTTCAGCTGACTGCCTCTCAGACCAATTTAAAAAGCCAGTGCTGGAAGCCTTCAAGTGAGCATGTGAAGATGGAAAATGAAACAAGAAATTAGCCACATTCTAGAATATTTGGGCTACTGGATTTCTATTGCAGATATCTAAATGCAGAAATCCCTCACGCCGTATTGTTTCCCTGCTCTACACCCAAAAAGACGTCAGAGATATTGTCATAGTTTCTACATTTGAACTTGTTAAGGTTTGATCCTCTAACCTCTGCATATTATGAAAAGGTCAATCCCTAGTGAAATATGTATTTAATTTGTATTTGAAGTAATTTTTTTTAAACTAGACCTGGGTTTATTTTACACAGAAGCCTTACGGATGACATTTTCTTAAGCTTCAAATTGTACTCCAATGAGTAAGATCTTATTTTAACTTGCTTATAAGGATTTATCTTGGCAAGTGGCTGCAATGTGCTATTTTATTTGTAGTTAATGTCCTGAAAATCAAGGCATCACAGACATGTTTTCTCCTCTGCTATTAGAGCAGTAGGGAGGAGATGTGCCATTGAAGCCTGAGTGAATTTATGAGACATGCTGTCATGAAGATGAAAAACAAGGGAAGAAGTGGCTGTGGGTGGATGAGTGAGCCCATGCAGGAAGAGTGCTTGGAATCCACACAGGACACACCATGGGGGAGCTGGGAACCTGCATATTGAGAGACATTTATTGCCTCAGTAATGAAGAGGAAGATGAGTATCCCAACCATGCAGCAAATGGGCTGAGAAAGAATAGCAACAACTGGATACAAATAGAATTTATAAAAGCATGCTCTAAAGCCAAGGACAAAGATACTGATATCATTTAGAGTCCCAGCCTAGGCAAGTGATCCAGACTAGAAACTCCCCTGAAAGCATAGGTCTCTCTCTGTATTCTAATATGCAAAAGCAAAATTCTCATTTAGACCATCACCTAAGTGTATGTGCTTGTATCTTTAAGCAATATTTTAAATTCACAAAGCAAGGGTGATAGCCCAAGGATATGTAATTTCCCACAGAGAAAACTGAGCTTAGGAAGAACAGATCACCTTTCTGCCTTGAGCCTACACATACTGGTGCTGACTCAAGGGAGACTTTCCTAGGAAAAACTGACAAGGAGGATGAGAGAATAAAATAACAGGCAGAAATAAAATTGTGGAGACAGGGTGGGTACATTCTGGTTGCTATTAGGAGAAGCAGGTTAGGGATGGGTATCTTCTCAAGTGTTAATATCTCAGCAAGAATCTGACCTGAAACACAGAGCTCAGCATTGCAGTAATGCATTTTCTGTGTCTGGATCTAAGGAGGAAAGAAGTCACATCCATTTCTGCAACAGAGCTTGGACTTTAGCTGGGACAGTTCTCCCACCCCTCCTGCCCAGTACCCAGGCAGTCACCTCAGGGCTCACCACACAGGTACTTGGAAGTTGTTTTTATAAGTCAGATGTCAAAAGGACACCTTTTTCCTCTCAAAATGGAAAACTTCTCGTACTAGAATCAAATAATTGAAAAGTTGCTGAAACAAGAGAGTAACAGTTAATCCTGCCCAAAGGGTAGATCTAAATTCTCCCTGGAAAGGCTACTGCATTTGGGATTATATATAGTGGTTAACCAAATATTCAAGGGACATTAGTAATTACCATAACATGCCACCACTTACTCTGTCAAATGCACAATTTATGCAACAAACCCATAACTTCAAAAGGAATTTGTTTACTTTAAAAATAGTTGGAAATACATTTCCAACCCACAGTTTTTCCCCCAATGCCTTCCTGTCCCCACCTCAAAAAATGCGTGAAAGGCTTCTAGGTGTTTTGTGCAAACATCTTTCCCTCAGTGCCATTCACTTCTAATGTGTGCCATGCCAGGGCACACAGCTCCTTCCTTTCCCTGCTGTCCTGGCAGAGGTGTCTGCTGGCTGCCAGTAGGAGATGGCTGCTCCTGCTGCTGGCTCCCAGGTCCAGAGCCCTCCTGCTGCCCCATCCATCCATTCCATTCCCCATTCCATTATGGGGAAAGCCAATTGGCTTTCTAGCTCAATGCAGCAGGGGAAGAGGGTCACAAAGAAGGCTTTCTGCGGAACAGAAATCAAACTTTATGCTGCCATTTCTAAAAATCTAAGATTTATGAAAAATATACATCTGGAAGGAGAAATACATCAGGGAGTTGTAGATGGGTGTCAGGAGCCAACAGTTCCCACCCTTCTGCAAAACCAGCACCAGCAGTCCAAGCACCAGAGGTATTCTGGGATGCAGGAAAGTTCATGCTTCTCTTAGCTGCTTTACTCTGGACTGCAAACAAGCTGCAGCCCTGGTTGGACGGCCCCTGCCCATAGGGAGCAGCTCCTCTCCATGGGAAACAGCCAGCTCTTGCACCAGGAACCTGCAGCTGTCAATGGCAAACCAACCAGCCCTTATCGTTTGAGGCTACACTGACTCAGGACCCTAAAAGTAAGAGCTGGTGCCAATCCCTGTGCTCTTGGATCTCATAGCCCTGATGCTGAGCTGACCCAGCACTCCTGGAGCACTTTGCCAGCTGAGCACTGGCCTGCCCAGACTTTCTGTAACCCAGAGCTCTGCCATTCAGTGAGGTGCCACACTGCTAACTGAACTCTTGCTCTTTAAATCCGATGCATGTTTGGTAACTTGCTTCTTACCTACACTCTGAGAACAGCAGATGCTCTTAGGGACGAGGGATCAGGATTGGTCCCTAATAATGCCATGTTTTTGTAGAAGCATTTCAGTTTATGATGGCATCTATTTAAGACTGTGGAATATTTTTAGACAAATGGAACAGAGCAGTGGAATAAAAATACACTTTATAACTTAGGTTTAGGCTGTTAACTGACAGCACTGGTAACCAAGAAAGTAGTGCTGGGTTATATAATTTTCCTCAATTGGTCCAGCTTGACGTGTTAGGCTGAGCTTAACTGGTCCCCTGAGCTTGTGCCCACTGCCTTCATCAGGGCCTAGGACAAGGTTCCCAGTCTCTCTCTTGCCTCAGCACAGGCACAGAGCTGGCTGGTCCCCCCAGTGTGGCACTGCTCCCCCCAGCGTGGCACTGTGCTCCCCCCCAGCGTGGCACTGCTCCCCCCCAGCGTGGCACTGTGCTCCCCCCCAGCGTGGCACTGCTCCCCCCCAGCGTGGCACTGTGCTCCCCCCAGTGTGGCACTGTGCTCCCCCCAGTGTGGCACTGCTCCCCCCCAGCGTGGCACTGCTCCCCCCAGCGTGGCACTGCTCCCCCCAGCGTGGCACTGCTCCCCCCAGTGTGGCACTGCTCCCCCCAGCGTGGCACTGTGCTCCCCCCAGTGTGGCACTGTGCTCCCCCCAGCGTGGCACTGTGCTCCCCCCCAGCGTGGCACTGTGCTCCCCCCAGCGTGGCACTGCTCCCCCCCAGCGTGGCACTGCTCCCCCCCAGCGTGGCACTGCTCCCCCCCAGTGTGGCACTGTGCTCCCCCCAGTGTGGCACGCTGGCCAGGGAGAGCCTCAGCTGCAAGGGAGGCAGCTCCCATGCCTGGGCACAGCTTGTGTCCATCTGTCCCCCTGCCCTCTCCCTGGGCACAGCATCACCTGCAGAGCTCTCCTGACCACCCTTCTCCTGCCCTGCTTTCTGCTCAGCTCTGCCTCTGCCCTTGATGGCTCAGCAGCTGAGCCTGTCTTGGCAGAGGCTCATTACTAAAGTAACTCTGTTAGGCTTAAAGAAAAGATCTTGCAAAGATATGGGAACTGAAAGCCTCACTTTGTTCATATTTGTCTTTCCTTGGCAGTGTGCATGCCACAGGGCTATCATCTTCCTTCTAGGCTAAAATAGAAATTCAGTAATGCATACTTGGGAAGTTCTGTCACTGCAGTAATCATTTAATAGTGACAAATAAGACAGGGAATAAAACAAACAGATGGAAAATGGTCATCCCCATCCATGAACACCTGCTCTGGGATACAGTCTGTAATGATCTATATACACGTTAGAGACAAAATTACTTTACCACCTGTTGGAGAGTATCTGTTCAGATCTGGGAATGAACAGTCTAAAAAGTACCTAGTTGTACTTTTGAGAATAACAGATTATCTCATTCACACAAAAAGCTCTTGAACTGGGAAACAAAACAAGAGTAAAAATTTTCCTTAAAGAAAACCAGTATGAGGTCCAGCATTATTTGCCCCCCAAGACAAGTCACTGACATCATAAACTTCCAGGACTTTTTCAAATGTGTGTTATTGAACCTGATTTTGTTCGAAAGAGGCATTCTTCTTACTACAAACAAGGTGGACCCTTTCACACATTCAGCTGCCAGGTCTTAATGCATTTCAGAAGTCAAGAACTTTTAAGATTTTTAAGGCTTCTGAAGCCCATATTGAGTTTGAGAAACCTACATACTCATTACTTCTGAAAGGCAAGGCCAACCCAATGGTATGGATAAGCAAGATTTAGGAGCATAATAACACTGGCAGGGATCCCAGTCTGAGTACAGTTTACATTGAAAAAAACCCTTTGCAAGAAGACCTTACATCTGTTCCCTCAGAAAAATTAGCTGTGTTTATTAGGTTTTTCCAGAGAAGTGGAGAAATGAAGCAAAGAAAACATGCCTCTATTCAACAGCACCCTCCCAGCAAAAGCTTCCAGTCACCATCCTTCTGCTGGAATGTGTTTTCATTCCTGCATTTTGACAGTATCTCAAAATGCAGATGGACAGAGAGCTCTTACATAAAACTAGTGTGGCTTTGTGCTGCAAAGTCACTGTCCAGTAAAATTTCAGCTGTTTCTGTACATGAGGGTTTTAAGACTGGGATTTCTGGTCTTTATTTGTAAGAAGGATAGATTTAGGTTTCCACAAACTGAGTAGAAAAAATTTTCTTTCCCCACTCTACCCTCCCTTCTGGTGTTTATGGAAGAAGCAGAATAGGTCCTGAACATGCACTGATTGGTTCTCTTGTACTTTTGAGTACACATAAACACATTCAAACAGCTCACTAGCTTTCCCTCAAACAAAAAGCCCAGGTAGATGGCATCATGTGACAATTAATTTTCTAAGGCAGCAATACTTGTGCACAAACAGAAGAGATATAATTGCACCTCTGGACTTTGAACTGAATCCTTGATGTCCAACAATGTGTTTGAAAAAACTTAATAATGGGAAGAAAAGAAAAACAGATGTAAACATGGGAAGAAAATTGAAAGCAAGTGGGTTGAATTTTGGTGGTGATTATATAAAACAAGTGTGATCACAGAGAATATATATAAAAGCCTTACTGCATACATCAATATCAATTATAAACCATCATTCCAAAAATAACTTTCCCAGCAAAAAAACATATCCACAGGAGGAACAGAAGACTGTTATATAAAGGGATTCAGGGTCAAAAAGGAAGGTCCAAGAACAGAGATCTATTCACAAACTCTGAATTACTTCACCTCTTTGATGGAAAAATACAGGGCGAGCATAAGGCTTCCTCGCTTCATGTGGTTAAAACTATAAATACATTCTCTGCCGACCTGCAGGTACTCACTGATGCCAGGCCGACTAAAAGGGAATTCTTGCCAGCCTTTCACTCCTTTTTTTTTTGATAACAGGTACATGTTCACAGTCTTTAGCCACAGCATGGTACAAAAGTTACTTTGGGACTTTTACCAGTAATGGTGGCTATTTTTACAACCCTCTTGCCTCGATCTGTGGGATTTTCCCCATTAGACAATTGCTATTTTAAGAGTAACTTGTCAGCCAACATGAGAAAGACGAGATCCAAACTTTGCCCTGTTTGTGTCACCATCTTGAGTCAGTAATTGGTAATGCTGTAAAACAAATCAGTTTAGGCATCTGAGGCACAGAAACAACTTTTGACCAAACCAGGCACTGTGAGTAGACCTGGCCCCAACAGAAAACCATTCAGCGTGCTGCAGATGCTGCCTACTGCTTTTTGGCAGAGAAAACTAATTAACCCTGTATCCAGATGCAGCCAATATTTCTTCTAACCCCTGCATCAGCCACCAGGTCATGGAGAGCCTGGCAGTGTCCCACTGGATTTACCTTTCCTTGCAAAGGGCATCCCTACAGGCACATGTCCTGCTGCTGCTGGCCAGCGTTGAACTTAGAGCAATGCAGATTATGAAAGACTTCAGCTGTATGGGAAAGAAATTGTTATTTTTCTTCCTGCACAGAAAGGAATGGATTTAGCATGTGCCAGACTTGCCTCTTTTTTTCCCCTTGACAACTTGCAGCCCATTGTTTATCAAATGGCACCCTGAATCTTCTGCGTCACATTTGCTTTGACTAAAATACTTCACTTTAATTAACACAATGTGTATGATGGCAAACAAAAATTTTTAAAAAGCAGGACTTCTCTGGAAAGAAAGTTTACTATTTTCCAGACAGATTAGATGCTACTTTTCTTAATGAAATAAAATATTTGCATATAACTTGCTGCTTTCTATTCCAGATAAACCCAGAGCCTCATGCTGGCTCTTTTCAGTGTGACACCTGATTACACACATGGTGAATCACCTCACCTTCTTGCCTTCTGACCTTTTTTATTTCCTCTAACTGAAATGAGACTGTTCCAAAATCCACCTGTGTCATCCTCTGCACCAGGGAGTTTTGGGGCAAGCCAAAACAGATGATCTGTGTCTCTGGCCCACACTGAGGTGATGCTCTACTGCATGTGATCCTGTGCCATCACCAAGCAGAGAACCTGCCAGCAGCTCAGTGGACACAAGAAGATTTTGGCTGGACCCCAATGCACTCCAGGATGACAACTGCTACAATTTGTTCATAGCTTGAAAAATTTAGAGCAGTCTTAGCACTGCTCCAAATCCTCTGAGGCTGCATAATCCCCCCCTGCTGCACTGTTGTGGCTATCAGAATCCATCTCCTCAGTCCTCTCCAGTGAAACTGTTTTAATTTTTGCCTTCAAACAGGCAAACTAAATAAGAAATTCTACATGCAGGTCATGAGGACACCTGGAGTCACCTGCAAGGGCCTGCCAAAGGCAGGCAGCTCCACAATGCCCTGCTGGCACCACTGCCTTCTGTGCATCCCTCTCATCCAACCTCCACTCATCCTCATTTGCAATAAAAAAATTTTACAAATCTCGCTCCTTAAAGTGCCTGGCTGTGAAGTATCAGGTTATCCTGAGGGGTTCCAGGTGGCTGCAGCCTTTCCAGGCTGATAGCTTTGCTGTGAAGGACTACTGCATCAAAAAGTTCAAACATTTATGATCCTGAAACAAGACCAGGAGATCTGCAAAGGGTACTTGTACTGTAACACTCATTTAGCATTGTTAAATGGTACTATCTTCTCCTAAAGACAATATTCATGTTTGGATTTTTTAAAAAAACAGACAAACAATATTGTTTTGAACTTACTTAAAATTTTCTTTTGAGATTGTTTTGTTCAAGCAGCCACATGATCTGTACTTACAGAAGGTCTACAGTGCTTTTGCTTTGGGTTTTTTTAGCGCAACCTTAGTTGTAAATAAAACCTCTGATGACTAAAATGGCATGGGATCAACGTGTGAAGCTTTTTCAGGCTGTTATTAGAACATCTAAGAAAACCTGGTTCATTTTTTCCTCTGCACAGGCAAGTTTCCTCTTCTTCTGTGTACAGCAACAGAGGAGAGAAAAACACTGGGAAGATGTTGGAAAATATGATAGTAAAACTACAAACACTGACAGGTGGGCTCAGAGGAGGCAAATCTCTCCATCATTTTGTTTTTAATGGACTAGATTTGATAGTGAAGCACTGCCTTCCCCTCCTGTTTAGGAAGGAGCTTCTTTACAGAGGAAGATGGAAAGGTCACAGGGCAGGAGCATCAGAGGATGGCATTAGCATTTCACTCGAATTCCTTAGCTCTGCAGAGCTTCTCCAGTCACCTTTGCCCTCCTGCCTCTCCAACC
This sequence comes from Agelaius tricolor, assembly GCF_023055355.1. Lineage (NCBI taxonomy): Eukaryota > Metazoa > Chordata > Aves > Passeriformes > Icteridae > Agelaius > Agelaius tricolor. Next base: position 16,646,219 of record NW_027269271.1, on the reverse strand, counting down.
CTCCCAGGGACCCCTCCTGCAAGCAGGGGTGAGCTGGCTCAGCCCAGGTTGTGTAGGGATTCATCCCCAGGAGCAGCTCACATGTCCAGATGTGCTGTTTCTGGGCTGAGGCTTGGCTGTGAGCTGCTGGCTGCCTGCTTCAGCTGGCACAGCACTCAGACCAGCAGCCAGGTGGCCAGCAGGCCAGGACAGCTGGGGCAGAGGAAAGAGAGCACTGGGGGCACCTCCCCAGCATAACCTCCCTTTTGGTGGTGCTGTGTTTGTGGTGGCTGGCAGCTCCCTGTGCCCAAGGCAGGGCTGTGCCCTCAGCCTTGCTGTGCACCCACGCTGCTGGCGGCCGTGTGGGACCATGGGCAAAATGAGTAGCACAGTTTCTTGTTAGGAACATTTGAAAGCAGTTTTAGAGAAATGTATCACATTTGGAAAACTCTGTGTCACAGAGCTGTTGTGTTTCTGGAGTGAGGAGACAGGAGGTGTGGAAGTGCAGCTTTACACAAGCAGGAGGAAAAAGCTTGGCAGTGCTTTCAGCTCCACAAAATCTGAGCCTGTGTTAGCATGGATGGAACAGTGGTTGCCCAAGCATTCAGGTAATTTTTCCCAAGAAATACTCCTGAAGGGCTATTTTTTCCTTTTTTTTTTTTTGTTGCACAGCATCTCCCAGGTCCTGTGCTACTACCTCCCATCACTCTCCTGAGGACAGCAGGACTGAGTGGCAGCAAATGTCCCAACAGCCCAACCCTAAGAGGCAGCACCACACTCACAGCACCCCTGACCTCTTCCCTGCCGAGCACTGCTGGCTCTATTCCCAGTGGGGATGCTCACCCTCCCACGGTGACATTGACATCCCCACAGATTCTCTGCATCACAAATGAGCTGCAAAGCTGCCAGCGAGGGAAGAGGAAAGGACACCTTTGAACTCCTGCCCTGGTCTCTCTTCTCCGGCAGCCAAAAGCTGGGCAGAGCCTTCCCTCTGCAGCAGCAAAGGCTCACCCAGGGGTGCTGGAAGGCACTGAGGGTGGGTCCAGCCACGTCTCCATGCCTGGGTAGTGCAGCCAAGCTAACCAGCTGGAGTGTGGAGGAACAAGAGCTGCTCCGTGGTTTTAAAAGGGGAAATTATTTTTCTGCCAGACCATCCCAAGCTTCCAGCACTCGCCACACCATCTGACCATGGCTACATTTAAAACATGCTTTCTGGCTCTTTCTTGCCCAGGAAAGGATATGAATAACAAGCTGGTACAGCCTTCTTATAATGCCACATTTTTCTGGTTAGTAAAATCTCTGGCAAAAACATGAAGAAGCGGATGGCTTGCTATGTGCCAGCACCCCAGATGCAGGCTGGATGCCTGTGTGATGACGGACAGCTGGACATCACCTTCTCTAGCAGCACCCTGGCCTGGGAAACACCCTGACCCTGGGGAGGTGGAAAGGTAGGGTGACTCAGAGAAGACAAGTGCCCATTTTCCAATAGCCCTTCTACCAAACCAAACACTTGGAAGCACTGGTGGAGCCATGAGCAAGTTGTGGGCAGTAGAACTAATGAGACTCCATTTCCTATGGATTTGTGTCTTGTGGTTGGACTTTCCAGTGTCTGAAGACCATACAAGCACCAAGGAGACACCCTCTGTGGTTAGGGTGTTCACAGCCTCTCCCTCTGCATTCCCATCTTGGATTCCTCCACCAGCCTCTAACTGGAGCTGGGCTCAGGCCATCAGCTCTCCAAGGGCATTGGCAACACCCTCTTCCCCCAGCTCCTCACCTTCCCTTCCTGGGCTCTGCCTCTGGCTTAATCTCTTGGAAACAAATACTTTCACTGCGGGGTTGGCTGAAATAGATCCACTGGACTCAAAATTAGAGGAGAAACCAGCAGGCAGAAGTGACTAACAAAAATGCCTATAGCAAGAAAGCCAGCATAACAACCTTACATAAACATTAAATATAAAGCAGGAGCAGCCCACATCCTTGAGACTAGAAGCCACAAATGAAAACTTTCTCAGGGCCAGGAGATCCTGGGCATGTACCACACACCCCTGAGCTCCCAGGGCAGCGAGGGAGAGGGAGGGAGTTGTTATGATTGCTCCCAGTTACCTCCCTGGACATCAGCACTGTCAGCTTCCCAAGCTCCCCCTGCATCCCTGGAAAGCTCAGCAGAGCAGTCCCTGCTGTGGGTGTGAGGATCAGCAAGCATCCCGACCCCTGCACAGTCCTGCCACAGGTTACCCAGCACAGCAGCACAGGGATGAGTGGGAAAAGGCTGGTAAACCCATCTGTTTGGTACACAGCTGGGCAGGCACACGCTGCATTTCCCACATTACAAGGGGATCTGTTTTGCATATGGTGCTTACCCTCAGTGAAACTAATTATGTAGTGCCAGCAAGGAAACACTGAGCTTTGCTGACCTGCACATGATTCAGTGCCACGGGCTGACTGTTGCTGCACTAAACACTGCCTCACATTAATCTCTTGCAAGGGCACAGGGACTAACGTTTCACCGTGAAGATACATGACAAAATAAGCGGAACAGATCAGATGCAGAAATGAAAGGTTACCCAGCTCTATTTACAATGTTGGAGGTGTCATATGCCCAAAGCTATATAGTTTTTAAAATAGACAGAAAACAAGGTCAGGCATGTTCTAGTGACCATGGGGTTTGCTGTCAAGGGCAAGGGCAGGAGCAGGGTGCAGCCACAGCACAGCGTCACGGTGCCTGCTGGAGGGGAGCAGCGATCCCCCTGCCCCGGGGCTGCAGTAGGAGGGAGGAGAGATGCAGGCACGGCTCCCTGCATGCACACTGGGCAGGAGCCAGCAGCAAACGTGGCCGGGATGAGGGAAGGGTGCTTGTCGCCATGGAGAAGCAAAGCCTCCCCCCCCCAGCACCTCTGGAGCATTATCCGCAAGGCAGAGCGAGACTGATCCCAGTGGTGCACACCAGAGAGACACGAGGCATAAACAGCAATGAGAGAGGCTCAGACTGAGTTTGGAATTCCAGCCTGAATTATCCAGTGATCTTCTATTTTCCCTATGGCTTGGCTTCCCACGTGTAAAATGGAGAGGCACATATAGATAGCTTTTCCCACCGACAGGAGAACACATGCACTAAGACTGTGCGGCACCAGAGACCAGAGAGGCTTAAAAATAAATACCTTTATAAGACAATGAGGAATAAATACCCATCACATGAACAAGTGCAAAATTAGCTGGGACCATGTTGTCTGTGGGACAGGAATTCGCTTTGCTGTCAAGCTGGTTTGTGGCAGAGCTGACTGGCCACAGGGTGGGATCCAGCAGCACATCCCCTACTGCAGGAGGCGACCAGGACAGCGGGACATGGCCTTGGTCTGTATTTACAGCTTACTCCATGCATCTCACACTTACTTTCTTTGCGTGATAATCTGCTTCCCACAATATTTTTCTTCCTAAAACTAACATGAAAATGAGAGCAGAAGAAAACATAGCCTCAAATTGCAGTTTGAACAGCACTGGGTTACTAAAAAGTAAAGTAAAAAAAAAAAGGAAGCTGAAGATGCTATCATCTGGAGTAAAAGAGGCTAGACTGAGAGTCAGCAAGAGACTTCAAGACAAGCTGAGGGAAAGATGGCTCTCCTTCACATCAACAGCAAAATGTCCCTCAGCAATTGAATCAGGTCCCCTCTGCACTGGAAATCAGCTTTCAGATGGGGCCAGCCACTCTTTCATATTGACTGCCTGTGCCACAGTGACACTGCCACTAACACCTAATTTATTTTGTCCATTTAGGAGACATCTAGTTATCTCAATTATTTAACAATGTGTAAAATTACAAACATATTCAACTACAATATGTTCCTCTTGCGTAAACCTCTCCTCTTGGCCACATACATAATGAAAACCCTGTTGAGTCAGTAATAAAATCCAGAAAGCTTTCAAGTCTCAGAACTGAATGTTCAAATTTTGTGGCTCACTTCCTTTTCTAACCAGACAGCAGGGCTGCCAAGAGAATTTCTGGGCGTTCAGCCCCTTTTGATATACATACACACACAAATATATATATAGCACTCTGCTGGGACTGGCAGAGCGCAGGCACTAATTGTTTTAAATGCAGTTATGAACAAATGCACTTTAAAAATAAATCAGAATACTACTTGTTTTCATCTGACAGAACAGACATCTCAGACTTGGACAGGGAAAACGATCAGCTCCAGCTCTGTCAATAAATAAATATTTGCATTTCACTCCAGGAGAGGAAAAATGCAGCACTAATTTTGGGAACAAGCCTCAAAAATTCCTGTGTGGAAATACCATGGCTCTTTATGCAAATAGACTGGTTACACATGCAAATGCATGATTAAGGTACTGTGTGCATGTACAGGTCAGATGTGATCTAGCACACCACAGGCTTGGAGGCCAAGCCCTGCTCCTGTGAAGAGCAGAGCATCCTGACCCTGCACTGGAGCCAAACAGAAATGAGTGAACTGGACCAATCACAACTGGGAAGGTTTTGATAGCTAAATACAAGAGCTTTAAGGCTATAATACACAGAACACTTGTGGATCCTGCCCAAAAAGACTAAATAGCTTCTAAATCCTTTGCACTATTTATAACAACAACCACCACCACAATTACATTTATTTCTTTTCAGAAGCACTGCCTGCTTTTGTATTTATGGTGTAAGCAGCATATTAAAAAGGGGACCAAATAGATTTCACATATGTCAGTGCAATCCAAGAGCAGCAGCCATGTGAAGGGATGGCAAATATTCAATGAGTTTCATATGGCATGGAAACACAAAGCAGAGTTCAAGTCTGAGAGTTTTCCCACACTTTGGCTGAGTATATTACCAACAGGCACTGTACAGGAGCAGGAAGATCCAGAGCACAGGGCAGCATCCCCACATCACCCAGAGGTGCTTAAACTGCTGTGGGAGCAAAGGACCATGGAATGAGAGATACACTGGCAAACTGGCATTGGCTGAGGAATTAAACTCTGTGGCTCTTCACGTGACGGGTGGAGCAAGGTCATCCTAACCTACCCTGCACTCTAAACTGGGAGATTTTTACATCACTTTCATGATGAAATTTTTCCACTGTCAGTGGGCAATGAGTCAGAAGGGAGAGGGGAGGGATGCTGTTTACTGAAAAGCTCATGGCTCTAGAGAGAGTAAAAGGGAAATATATAGGAGAGGCTAAGGATGGGTTCCAAGAAGAACATAAGAAAAATAAAACACAGACAAAATATGGAAGTGAGGCTGGAGGTAGAAGCAGAAATACCAGAGAAGACAAAAGGGAAGACACATCTAGAAGAACCCAGACAGAAAACTGGATACAGACAAAGAATAGCAGAAGGATGTAAAAGGAAAGAGATGAAAAATGGGGGGATAAAAGGTGGTGGGTTCTCAAATTGTATGCTACTGAAGTACATGTGCCCTTTTTAAAAATAAATCCATAGCAAGAAGACCCTGATATTATCAGGATACCATTGACCCTATCAGGACAGCCAGCTTGCTCCAGCAGAGGGTACAAAATAAAGGTGCCTGACTAGTGAAAATCATTACATTGACTAAAATTATTGGAATCAAAGGGAAGACCCATTGCTTCCCACAAAGATACCATTCCTCCTCTTGAGAGGAGTCAACCTGTGCATTGTAGCTGCTCTGCATGTGCTCCTATCATTTACAAGCACCCATCGTATTCTCACTTCTGCTTCAGGTACCTCGTCCTTAGCACACCCTCCTGACCCCCAGGAGTCAGGCAATAACATTTATCTCCTGTCTACAGAGAGTCATTGAGCACAGGGAAATGAATTACTTGTCCAAGGCCATGCTGGCAGACTCTGGAAACCCAGAGCTTGAACCCAGCTCTCCCAAGTTCCAGGTCAGAACTGGAACTGCTAATGAGAACCAAGAAAACGTAAAACATGCAAACGAGCCATCTTGAAAGTTTTATAAGTGAAAATCCTGCTTCAGGCATGAATGGAGAAAGTGCAGACTCCAACAGGCAAATTCTTTGCCATCCCATCTCCTGAGTCCCAGAAATCCCGTTGATCTGGGCTAATAAATTTCCCTGAGCCCTAGACATTCTCTTGGCCCTTATCCCAAGCTCACATAAGAAGCTATTTCATAGACGAAGTTCTTATTTACAGTTACTCAACTCCCATAATATTTTATCTGAGGTGGCATTTTTAACACTCCCCTCCCCAATACTGGATGAACTGTCTCTTTCTTTGCTTTATAGGTTTGTAACTAATCTAGTTAAAATCCCATAAATATTGGGATGTTTCTGTGCTCCCCATTCAGACAGGAGGCTGGCTGAGGAAAAAGTCCATTCGCATTAAAATGGTGGTGACATCCAGACTGGAGCTGACAATTAGTTCATTTTCTAAGGCTACTGTCACCGTGCCAGCTGCCCTTCAGGAGCTGACTGTGCATCAACTGTGCAGCCTCCTAAATGTGTGATACTTGGGCAAGAGTGTCCATAAAACCCATTGAGAGTCACCAGTCCTTGCCAGGTCTCACAGAGGGTTAATGTGCTGTTTGCTACCCCTGGGGGGCCCAGGCAGGAGCTTTTGCTTTACTGCAGCCCTGTGTGCCACTCCAGCATCAAGGGATGTGGGGGTCATAAATGCAGGGAATGTGGCTCCAGGGAGCAGCCAGCAGGCTGCCTCAGGCCAGCAGGACTGCTGGAATCAGTGAGTCTCAGTTTGGGTCCCGCATGGTCGGGTTTGCTTGAGCCAGAGCTCACAACTGATGTGCAGCAAAGAGGAGGGAGAGGGCCATAAATGAAAAACCAGGGCTGTGGTTCAGCTTGCAAAGCAAAGATGGTGCTGCTCTGCCCCTTCTCCTGGATGTGCAATGGCCCCGAGTGCTGCTGTGGCAGTGCCAGTCCTCAGCCCAGGATCCCCCTTCTCTTGGCACCCTCCTTTCTTGATGCTCCCTGGGCAATGGGGTGGTCTGTGCATCCTTGTCCCAAAAGGAGCTGGCAGGCAAGGGAGCTGCAGCCAGGGCTCGAAGGAAAGGCAGCCCCTCACCCCTCTGCTGGAGGGCTCCAGGAAGGAGAAGTGCTGAGCTGCTTTCACCACCATGGTGCTGTCCTGCACTGATATGGGACAGCCCCAGCCCCATGTGCCACCAGGATGGCACGTCACCTGCAGTCAGGAAAGATGTCCTTGGCAGGTAAAGCTGGGGAGAAAGCAAAACCATCTCACCAGGACTCCTGACTTTCTCACACACATGACATGATATATATTTAATCATAAAGTGCTCAGCTATCCCTAAGACAGGCTTCTGCTTCCTAATTCCACTTTTTCTTCAACAGAAAACTTTTATGAGAAGTTTATCAGCCCAAGATCTCCTTTTAAAAGTTCAGGGGGTTTTTCTTTCAAAAGCTGCCAACTATTTAATCAGATTACTGAAATAAACTCACTTCTCAACCAAGGATAACTTCTGAAGAAATCTGAGAGAGGCAGATGCAGCCACCCATTCCTTGGGAACATTCCAAAACCCAAATGTCAGTTGTTTCAGTTAATCAATGTGTGCTAATTAATTGATGCCATTAATTTTGACCAGATATATCAGCCTTAATGTCAGTATAATGAAAGGGAAGCTAATCCTCATAAAATACCTCAGCCAATGTCAAAACGAGTTATTAAAAAAATCTTGAACGTGGAAGTGGGTTCCCAACCATTCCTGTCAGCATCTCAAGTGTGTGGGAGGTGTGTCCAACCTGTTGGGTGGGGAGGGCTCTGCACATTTTGCTTTCCCCACAGCATTTGGTTCCTCTCGGCTTTTAGAAATATTCCTCCGGATAAACATCCAGGATCTCAGCCATGGTCCTGAGCCCCAGCTCCTTGTCTGTGGAAAACCACAAGCACTGCATTCTGGCTTGCATCCCCACCTACCCAGGCTTCCCATGCACAGGGTTTGCTGCCCTGCTCTGCTCACTCCTGAACTCTTTATTGCACTCCCTACCTTCATCAGGGGCATTTCAGCAACAACCATCCTCTCCTGCCAGAAGAACTGCCCATGACTGTCCCTCTCCCCGGTACATAAGAGAGGAAACACTTACTGCACATCCCTACTATCCAGTCCCCTATTTTTGAAGTATGTAAGGCCTGAAATGTAGAGTTTGGGATTTTGCACCAGCTAATATTAATAGAAACATTCTCAGGATTTTTTCCCCCCCAGTGTAAATGGAACACTTTTATTTTTTTAAGCATGTCCCTGCAGAACTCCCAGGCCAAACACTGCAGCATTGTACCTGCCTGGGGAGCACGCTATAAACACATCTGTCTAGCTGCTCTGTCAGGCCCACTGAGCTTTCTATAAACCAGGAAAAGTAAACCTGTACATTAAATATTTACTGTTTTCAGTGTGTATAATCTAGAAGTGTTTTTAGCAGCACAAGCAAGGCACAATTTTAATCAATGATTTTTATTTTGACACGGCACTGTTAAAGGCTGCATGGGTACATCCTTGGAACCAGAGGCTCTCCTCTCACAGCCAGCTACAAACATTATCATGTTATCACACACTGCTCACCTGAAAGACCCATCCTATCCACCACTTTTCTGCCCTGATCCTAAATTATCCTCTGAGATCTGATCTCATGGAGGGGGCTAATAGAAGCAGACTCCAGGCTGTCCAGAGAGGACAGTGGCAAACTCGTGGTTGAGTGTGTACAAGAGAACAGAGATGGATGCAAAGTGCTAAAAGAATTAAAATACAAAAGCAAACTTATCTGAAAGTAAATAGCTGGTAGCCAGCACTAATTTTCTTTTACAATTAGTATATCAGCTAGCTTTTAATGCTTGCTCCATGCAGAAGAGCTTCTGGTTTCATCTCAACACTGACCCTAGGAGCCATAACTTAAGTACAACAGGAATAGTTATGTTAATGCAGTCATAAAAAAGTCTCTGCACCAAAGTCTGCTGATAGCCTCTGCTAACCTCCTACTTCCTGAGAACACTGGTGGCTGGGAAAGCAGTGGGCAGGAGACAGGCTTCCTGGCTGGCTCAAAGAGGTGGCCTTCTCCCTGAGGCTCTGCACACAGCTGCTGGAAGGAGCCCATGTGTGCACCCTTCCTCAGAGCAGCCCTCACCACCTTGCTCCCTCCAGTTTTATTTTAGCCCCTAGCAGAGAGAAGATAAAGATTCCATTCATATAGTTTCTTCTTTGCTCACCTAGAAAAATCATCCCAACCAGTCCCCATAACAAGACAAATTTTTTTTGTTTGTATGCTAGTCAAGTCAAGAGATGGTTTAGCACTTCTTCCCCATCACAGGCATGTAACACTGGGATGGGCAGCTATTTGCACATTCTTGGATCATCACCCCATTTCCACAAGCATTCTTAAGGCACATACATGATCTGCTGTCTGCCTGCAAGTCCTCCCTATCTGCAAGGATGACATCGTGTCTAATTATTTGTCTGCTATTGATTTTTCCACTGCACTATCACAGACTGGAAGCAAGAGGCAGAAGTAACTAATTTCCAGCAGTGGAGTGTCCCTGGGGGAGGTGGTGCCTGGCTTCCTTGCACCACTTAGCTCATGAAATAAGCATGCCCAAGAGAAGAACACAGCTAGCTGCCACTGCTAGGTGCTCACAAAACATACTGGGGGGAAAAGGGTAGGAGTCCAGATGGAGCAGAATAGAAATGAACAGTAATGCAGCAAACACAGCTAAGGTCTCACTGTGTTTTAGTAACAGAAAATGAGTACATAGCAGAGAATGAGTAATGATTTTGGACAAAGCCAACAGGCACCTTAGGGGATTCTGAAATTAATCCAGTGACATTTCCAGCAGCTAGCCTGGAAAGTGCAGTAAGTGACAGAAAGCACTGTGTGGCAGAACACGTTCAGCATCCTGCCAGAGCAGGCTTGTCCTCCCATTTGTGTGCAAAGAAAAAATAATTAATCAATACTTCCTTAATTTTTCAAGAAAACATCTACAAAAACTTGCTAATACAATTAAAGGCTAGGCAACTCCTTTGAATGCCCACAAATCAGTGAGAGAAAACTATTCTGTCAGGTCATAACCAGCAGGGAGGGAGGGAGGGAAAGCATCAGCAGGAAGGCAAAGGGTTCCCATACCCATAACACAGACTAACCTTAAGGAAATGTAGTTATGATTATTAATTATAATGAAAGAAAGCACCTTTGGGAAAAGAAGAGTTTGTAATATATCTCAAATGTAGACAAGGAAAAGAAACAAACCTGAACCTACCAGAGAGTGTGCGTTCTGAGCAGACAGTCCCACAAGGCAGACTCAAGCAGGAGCTGGTTGTCTCCAAGGTGCAGTTAGGCTGTAGACTAAGGCAGACTGCAGCTGACAACCATTACAGATCACAGCCTGGAAGTGTGCTTTGATCAAGGATTTCTCAGGCACAGCCCAATTGACTGCAATCTCAGGTTCAGCTGGCTCCAGTAACTCCTTGAGATCATGAGCAACTTTCTTCTGAGCTTGGTTATTTTGTCTTAGCTGCTGTCAGTGCACACACACAGCTCCACTGGGAAATCCTGCACTCTGAAGACCAAAGTTTAAAGTTAAGATGTTTTCACTGAGGTCACTTGGGATGATGAATTCTCTGCAGTGAGATCTCTGCCTGAGACCTTTGTCTCAGCAGATGCTGGGAAAGAACCTGTGTATGCCCCTGACACCTCAGCCTCCTTCATGTGAGTCATGAGACAGCTGTGAATTCTTTTCTGGAATTTATAAAGAGATTACAGGCTATATTGCTACATTCTGCAAGCTTCATGAATGCATGGGATGAAAACAATAGACATAACTAATACATGTGTAGCTAGGACCACCTGATGATTTTTATTTTGTGGCATGGAGAGACAGCCCACAATAGTCTCAGCATTGCAAACTTCAGCTATAGGGAGGTGCTTGTTGCAAACTGCACCTTCTGGATGTAGCCTAGCATTGAAGTACACCTGCATGAGAGTAGATGACCATGTGTAAGTAATTTATTCATCTCACTGAGGTAATAGTAGTCATTGGTGCTGAAGTTAATGTCAGATCCTTGAATGACCATGACAAAGGTGTTTTGAGTCTCTGACTGGGGAGGAACTAAGCATGAGCTGGCTGTAACTGCTGCATGTTTCTGCATCCAGCTTGGTGTGAGGAAGCCATGGAGTACAGACACACAGCACAACAGGGGTTCAACAGGAGCATGCCAACCCTGACTGTCAGCAGGGATGCTTCCTGCCTCTGTCACATTGCTGTGTCCCTCATGTCCATGTAAGTTGCAGGTATCCTTGTATCCATGTAAGCTGCAACTATGGCCATGCAGTTCACACACCAAAGAAGAAATAAGCACAACTGAATATGACATCAGATTTTCCTTCTCTGTTTCCCTGCTGGATGAGGAGGCTCACAAGTCCCCCTTGCACTTCCATACAATGGGAACCTCTATGACACCTTGACAGCAGCCAGGGGAAAATGCAGCACACTTACAAAGCACAATGTCTCTCACTGCACAAATACTACAAAGCAAACCCCACATATTAGAAACCACAAGTAAGGCACAGACTGTACAAAAACTGACAGGCATGAGCTTAGCTGAAGGGAGGGCAGTAGGGAAGAGGAAGAAAACAAATAGGAAATGCCATACTCAAAAGAATTCAGCATAAACTCTGAGCAAATCAAAGCAAGGAAAAACTTCTGAACCCGCTTGAATTTTAGCTGCCGAAGCCTCCTGGCTACTTGGCCGCTCTGCCTGTGCATTGCTATGCTTAATTTGCCCCACTGGATTTGCACCTCCTGTGAGTGACTGAGAGGAGCCATTGAGTCAGGGAGGACTGATTTAGTGCAGCAGGAACCGGCGGCCTGGCAGAGGCTGCGGGAGAGGCCCAGCCCAAGGTAGGTAAACACTGTCGTGGTTTCACCCGGCAGGCACTGAGCACCACAGAGCTGCTCACGGGCTGCAGCGGCCTGGGGGAGGGAATGGGGAGCACCAGGACAGCCCATGGCTCACACAGAGACACTTAACACAACAGAAAAGGATGCAAAGGAATAGTAAAAAGGAACATACAAAACAAGTGATGCCCAACACAATTTCCCACCATCCTCTGACCAGTGTCCAGCCAGTTCCCAAGCAGGGGCCCTGGCCAGCTTCCCCCTAGTTTACATACTGACCATGTGTCATATGATGATACAGAATGTCCCTTTGGCCAGTTGGGATCAGCAGTCTCTGCTGTGTCTTCTCCCAGCTTCTTGTGCTTCCCAGCCTCGTTGGTGGGGTGGGGGGGAGGAGCTGAAAAGTCCTGAACTTTGTGCAAGCACTGCCCAGCAACAACTGAAACAGTGGGCTATCAACAGTCTTCTCATCCTAAATCCAAAACACAGCAATGTACCAGCTACTAGGAAGAAAATTATCCCAGCCAAAACTAGGACATAGCAGAGGAGGGAAGGATGTGGTGGAACAACAAAAAAGAAAAGAAAGAACAGGAGAGATGGAGGAAACACACAGCAATGGATCTGCAAAAGAGAATGAGAAAGAGGAAATTAAACACAGTACAGAAATAGGGCTGGATGCTGGATTTAGTAAGATTTTTCTCCAGAGTCCACATGGTTGTAAGCCTCTGGTGTGCTCCAGTTTGGGGCTGGATACTTACTGCCAGTGGGAGCACCCAGAGAGCCTCTGTCCCACACAACCTTTCTGGCTGCTCCATGGTCCCTACGTACAGCTGTGAAGAACTGTTGCTGGGTGGAGGGAAATTATTTTATTCAGTTATTTTATTCTTGATTTGTTTCTCTGGAAAGTCCTTTCCCCGGAGAGACACAGGCCTGTGAAAATGACAGGATATACTCAGTAAATCTGTAATAGCTACAATGTAAGCCAACAGCATCAAATTCCTGCTTTGCATTAGCCAAGGTCCCAGTGATTCCCTACAGCACTAAAAGTGAGAAACCAGTGAAGTACTCTTCATGACATGAAGCAGGGGCTATTTCCCAGTAGGCAAACAAAGTTTACTTACTGGGAACTGTAAATTACACTGAACAAAATCTAAAAAAGGAAGATATTCCAAACTTCTTCCTGTTTCCTGATGTACATCCAGGATAGGTAGGCACAGCCTGGAGTGCAAATGCTGGGTCATGGTTTGAGATAGGGAAGTGTGTGCAGGGAAAGGGTCACAGACTTACCTGAACTCCAAACAAACTCAACCTATCTCAAGTGTTGTCAACTACTTGAAATTCAGGACAGGTTTGTTAAAAGGTTCTTCAAAGCTTTTGAAGTGACCTTTTCTTGAGCAAATGTAGGTTCAGTTGGTTTCCCATCAGAGTTGTGTGAATGTGTGGTAAGACATGAAACCAAGTGAGAAAAGGCACTATTCATTGACTTTTCCTGTGGCATTTGCTGAATGTCATAAATCAAAGCAAATGCTCCATGCATGTCCTTAAATTAAATGTAATTAAGCAAACAAGTGTTTGCATAAATCCCTGAAAAGCAAAACTGGCCAATTTATACACACAATAGTGTGTTAGCTTCTTTTTTTTCAAAATTTTAGACTTTTTTTGAAAATTTTCATTAATCAAGGTGTTGAATCACAAACATTTTCCTCCTCATCATAATGCTGCTGTGTAAAGAGCTATCCTGGGAAAAAAGTACCAGTCAGGTTCCCTATCTAAAAAAGTACTTTGGATTTTTAAAACTAAAGTACCACAGTTTACAGTACACCTGTAAAACTAAGACATAGTGGATAAAAAAACCAACATAGTGGATAGCTTGAAGTCCAGAGCCCTGCTGCTCCTTGTCACCAGCTGGGGCTCAGCTGAATCAGCAGGGATGGAAAGTCATTACTACCATTACTGGCAGCCATCAGAGCTTGCTGGTGGTCTGTCTCCAATTCTTGATGGACACATAAAATAATTTCTGCCATCAGAAATGGCACTACATGGTACATATTGGCAATTTCCAGAGAGCTGCTTATCACTAAGGACTGGTTTTCCCTCTCAGCTGTTGTTTTTTCTGGCCAAATTTTGAGGCATACAAGTAATGAACAAAACCACTGCCACTTTCTGAAGCACAAGTTCTGGGCAAAGTGTTCATGGAGCTTTCATCCCAACACCTTTTCCAACCCCCAAACCACCACAAAGTAAAGCGTCAAGTCAATTTACTTAAATGAAAAGAAAACCATCAAGACAAGAAACTGAGGAGGGGAAAAACCCTACAACGGGAACTCTCGATCGGGCCTGGCCCGGGCAGGGCCTGGCGGCGGCCGGGAGGAGGGTCTGCAGTGCTGAGGACACGGCCAGGGCCGCGGGGACATCCCTCAGGAGGAGGAGCAGGAGGAGCCGGGCTCCGCAGCCCGGCCGGCAGCGTCATCCTGTCCCCTGCGGGACACCCGTGGCACCGCCCCGTCCCCGGGGTCACGGCATCGCTCAGCGGAGAGGCTGCCCCGTCCACAGCGCCCACCCCGCCTGGTCCCAGCCCCCAGCCAGTCCGGTCCGGCCCCGCGCCGCCCGCGGAGCCGCTGCGGGGCCGGGGGCAGAGCCAGGGACAGCGCCGGAGGCAGCGGCTCCGGGCTGTCCTCACGGCCCCCGTGCCGGGCCGGCAGCGGCAGGTGCGCGGTGGCGAGGCGAGACCAGCCGGCGCTGCCGCCGAGCATCCGCAGCGCTCCCGCCGCCCCGGACGGGCTCCCCCGACCTGCGGCCCCGGCAGGGTCCCACAAGGTGCCTCATCATTCCCGCACGGGGAACAGCACACGGGCCCGCGGCACTTACCGGAGCCCTGCGCACCGTCCTTGCTGTCACCCACCGGGCAGGCGACGAGACGACCGGGCTCGGCTCCTCCGAGCGGCGGGGCTGCGGCTGCCTCCCCTCCCCGGGTGCCCGTCCCCGGCGGGCGGCACGCAGGGACACCCGCTGTACGGGAATGCCGCAGCCAGGTTAATCACATCCCTCCTGTCCGCATCCCCCCCACCCGCTGTCCCCCTCGCCCTCTCCCCCTCCACTTTTCATGACCTTTGGAGGGGGTTTTGCAAGCTTTCGCCTCTCTTTTGAATCCGCTTCTCTACCTTCCAGCCTTGAAGGCGACAAGAAAAACCCCAAACTCGTGTTGGGAACAGTAATCTCATTTGCAAAGAAAAATCCCTGGAATGGGGACTCATTGTAACGCCTTTGGGCAGCAGACCCAACTGCTGGGCTACTTCAATAAAGAAGCGAACTGCAGCAGAATGCCAGTTGGCTCCTCCAGCAGAGTTCTCCTAAATCATGATAGACAGATTGCGTGAAAATCAGGAATTCCAAAGAATTTCCTGCCCTGGGAACAGAAGTTAGGGCTATATTTAACAACATCTGAAGCTGTCAAGAATGCTTTGTGGTTGGATAACAGAGCAGAAAAATGTGAAAAATGCGGGCTACTGCTATACCAAATATGGAAATATTGTTACGTCTGGGGTCTAAATCCCATCTGGAAGTACTTACAGCCAGGAAAAGAAAAGACGCCACAACAGAAGCTGAAACTCTCCTCCCTATCCCCAAATATTAAACTTCAACGAGGCAATACAATTCAAGGGCGCCCAACCTGAGTGGGGGACAGAGAACCCAGGGACACACAGGCTGAGGGAGGCTGAGGGGGGCTGGTCACTGCGTGCTCATCCCGTTCCTGGCCGGGAAGTCGAGCCCCGGTGCCGCCGGGCATCTCCCGGGCTCCGCCGCGCCGGGAACCGCTCGGACGCTCGCTCGCACCGCAGCAGCAGCGCGGAGCGAACCCCGGCACGGCCGGGTGACCCTGCGGGCCATGTCACAGCGCGGAGCAGCCGCGGGCCCTCACGGCGGCCCGGGGAGCTCCCCCGCCGCTGCCCGCGCAGGTGGCCGGTCGCGGGGCGCCACCGGCACAGCCCCGGGTGCGAAGGGCCCCTGCGGCCGCGCTCTGTGTGAGGGGAGCGGGGCGCAGACCCCGCGTAAGGCGGAGAGGCCTCCGCGCCCCCCGCGCGGCCCGGCCGGGCCGGGACCCCCCGCGGCTGCGCCGGCGGCCGCGAGCGGGAGACGGGGCGGGGCGGGGCGGCCGCGGCGCGCGCCAGCCGCATTCCTGGGATGCCGCGAGCGCTGGACGCGGCCGCGGCCCGGAACGCGCGACGTCAGCGCCGCGGCGCACGCGGCGGCCCCGCGCCCTATATAAGGCGGTGGCGCCCGCCGCCGCCTCAGACCGCGCCGGCCGCGCTCCCGCTCTCACTCGCACGGGCTCCCGTTGCACCGGCGCTGGACATGGGCTCCGCGGGCACCCGGCCCGCTCTGGCGGCCGCTCTCCTCTGCCTGGCCCGCCTGGTAAGTGCCGCGGTTCTTCCCGCGGTCCGGGAGAAGAGAGAGGGAGGGAGAGGAGGCGGGTCGGGTGGCTCCGCTCGGCTCCCGGCGCTCACCGGACGCTCCGCTCCTCTCCGCAGGCTCTGGGCTCGCCCTGCCCCGCCGTGTGCCAGTGCCCGGCGGCCGCACCGCAATGCGCCCCGGGCGTGGGGCTGGTGCCGGACGGCTGCGGCTGCTGCAAGGTCTGCGCCAAGCAACTGAACGAGGACTGCAGCCGATCGCAGCCCTGCGACCACACCAAGGGGCTGGAGTGCAACTTCGGGGCCAGCCCCGCCGCCCTGAAGGGCATCTGCAGAGGTAAGCGGCGACCCCGCTCCTCCGGGACGGACCCCGCGCCCCGCGGTGCCGGGGTTCGGTAATTTCGAGCCCATGTATGGTTATGCTTTGTTGTCGGTAGCTTGGCAGAAAGGCACATGACTTCAGCAGTCTGGAATGCGATTCAGTATGTCTGGGCTCCGCTAAACGCACATAAGGAAAAGTGATTCCTGACTAAGTTATTGTTCTGGCCCCGCGTCCCCGGGGGGTTGTAGGGAGCTCCGCCGTACATTGAGTTTAACAGACCAGCAAATACCTGTGCTTAAACCAGCGATTCCCGCCGCTCACCCCCTTCTTTCCCTTCCTGTTGATCTCTGCAGCACAGTCCGAGGGAAGACCGTGTGAATATAACTCCAAAATCTACCAGAACGGCGAGAGCTTCCAGCCGAACTGTAAACACCAGTGTACGTGCATAGATGGAGCTGTGGGCTGCATCCCGCTCTGCCCGCAGGAGCTCTCTCTTCCCAACCTGGGCTGCTCCAGCCCCAGGCTGGTCAAAGTCCCCGGGCAGTGCTGCGAGGAGTGGGTCTGTGACGAAAGCAAGGATGCACTGGAGGAGCTGGAAGGCTTTTTCAGCGAAGAGTTTGGTCCGGATGATTCCGAAGGCGAATTAACCAGGAACAATGAGCTAATTGCCATTGTGAAGGGAGGCCTGAAAATGCTACCCGGTGAGTGTAGGTTTATCTGCGTGACAGTTAAGGGGAGGAGACTAGAGGGTGGCTAAAACTTAGACCCCTTAGACCCCAAGGGAAAGACAAAAACCTAGTGAGAGAATATATTTAGACTAACCCCTCCTTTTCTTTGCCAGTTTTTGGATCCGAGCCACAAAGCCGAACTTTTGAGAATCCCAAATGCATCGTGCAAACAACCTCTTGGTCCCAGTGCTCAAAGACGTGCGGAACTGGCATCTCCACCAGGGTGACAAATGACAATCCTGACTGCAAACTCATCAAAGAGACCAGGATATGTGAAGTGAGGCCATGTGGCCAGCCCAGCTATGCCTCCCTAAAGGTAAATACACTCTTCTGGTGTTCCTCTTCTCTCTAAGTTGCTTCAGGTAGAGGGTAAAGGCTGGAAAAGAATCTCCTGCTAATAATGTGATTGCCTTTCCTTTGCAGAAGGGAAAGAAATGTACCAAGACAAGGAAGTCCCCCTCCCTGGTGAAGTTTACTTACGCTGGCTGTTCCAGTGTGAAGAAGTACCGGCCCAAGTACTGCGGCTCCTGCGTGGATGGCAGGTGCTGCACACCCCAGCAGACCAGGACTGTCAAGGTCAGGTTCCGCTGTGATGATGGGGAAACCTTCACCAAGAGTGTCATGATGATCCAGTCCTGCCGCTGCAGCTACAACTGCCCACATGCCAGTGAAGCCTATCCCTACTACAGACTAGTCAACGACATCCATAAATTTAGGGACTAACTTGTGGTGGGGGTGGGATGCAAAACACAATTTTGAAGTACCCAGCCATGGAGAAAGGACTTTTGATGGAAGTGGTGCCTTGCCCATTTGAGGGCAACATTGAGATGTTACAGGAGTGCACTGTGCAACTGGACACTAATGCAACAGAGATTTAAGCATACTTAAAGCTTCATAGTACTGGAGCAACTTTACTGCTTCTTTTTGGAGCACCTTATCTAATTATATACTGTTTTCTGTTTGTAAGTGATCAGATTAATGTTTTGTTCCGGTTATGAAAACTTTTCTGTCCTGTTCAATTTAACACTATGCTTCTTCCCCTTCCTTCAATCTTCTCCCACCCTTTCCCAACTAAGTTGGAAGTTACATTCCTTCCTGAGGTGGGCACCTGTGGGGTGTTCACAGTGGCAGCTATTATGTACCAACTGTAGTTTAATGGCAAACAGAAATCAGTTGTTTTAAAGCTGAGTATTTTATTTATCAAACTGTAGCTTTTTGTTCGTTTGTTTGTTTCCTCTGAGGTTTTTTTTACCCCTTCCAGCCCCTGTAATACTGGAATAAGTTGTAAATGATTTTAATTTTATATTCAATGAATTAAAAGAATTTATTTATGGAATTAATCATTTAATAAAGAAATATTTACCTAACTACTCTTAGTAGAGTATTCTGATAGGCAACAGGCTTAAATATAGCATATGCAAGAGGTTTCTGTAAAAACTTGGAATTCTGAAAAGTTTGGATTCTCTGAAAGCAAGGTCTGCTGCAGATGCAGAAATGGACTAAAGAGCCAAGTTTAATTCTTTGGATAAATGATGTTTTGAAGGAGTGTCTGCAGTCTGCAACCCCATGCTTTAGAAAGTATAGAAACATAGAAAGAGCTTCTTGGCACTGAATGCAAATCTTTGATAGACTGTCAGATTATTCAAGCTGTCCTGGAATTTCCAACATAAGGTACTTCATTAGAATGCAGTGCATGCACGGTGATGTTGAACATTGGGGTGAAAACGGTCATCAGGTCTCACGTTTTTGGTGGCTGGTTTTTGCAAATTAATACATTTCTATGGCAGAGGAATGCTTCCTACAGGCTGCAGGAGGTAGTTTGCTTTCACTAAATTCAAATTAAATGAGCTTGAAGCAATGACTTTTGTTAATCCTAATAACACAGTGATGAAAAGTAAACATATAGTTAACAAAAGAATGTGAGGAATTTCAAGTACTAGTCCCAGAGTAGAAACTAGTAGTACTAGAGTAGAAAGCAAGGGAGCTACTCTTTTCCTCACTTCCCCTTCCCAATTTTAAATATGCAATTACACTTTACGTTGTGGGACACAGATGACATTTGGCTAAGCAAGGGAGCTTGCTGGCATGCAATAAAAAATGACATTTAAAGAAATGAACTAGAGCAGGATCTGAGAATGCATCCAACGCTGCACACTTAGGCTAACTTCTGGTTAGCCTAAAGCTGTGCTACAGATAAGACTGACAGGAAACCTGCAACAGGGTATTATTTTCTTCTTGTGTGGGTATTTCTCTGTCAAAAGATTCTCCCACACTCTTCAGCAAGAAAGACACTGCACATAAAAAACAGACTGATTTTGAGGTTTTAGAATTGTGAAGGGGTGTCATCCAGTGTCATTAGTTACAAGTAGAATTGGTTAAGGGTCAATTTTTTATTAATTAGACATAAGTATCTCAATAAAATAAATAGCCAAATATCTCAGAAGCTTATATCTGGCAGCTAATGCTTTGAGAAAGTACAGCCTTCCCTCTTTTCTGCTCAGTCAAGTTTTCTCCCTGAAGGCGTTCAAAAGTAGAACTGTTTTGGAATTCACCACCTGGCCACCAGTCTCAACTGTACCTAAACTTGTCTGTACAGTATTTGTTGACAGCAGAAGGGTGAAACTCAAGGAAGCACTTTTGTTTGGCTTCTCGGTAGATCTAGCAGTGAACACTTCACTACATCAGCCGCTGGCTGGGAAACCATCAGGTTTACTGTTGGGTTACTGTCGGGCAGGGAAGAGGATACACTGCTCCCAGCCAGCCAGCAGCTGCAGGGCATTCCTGCCACAGCCACTGTCACCACACTTGAATGACATCCATCTTCACAGCAGCACAGGTCACAGGTCCCCAGAAATCACAGGTACCTGTGACTGTACACAGAGACTGCAGCTGTGACACACGTCATGGACAAACAGTGGCCCTACTGACTCCAGCTGCAGCTCTAGCACAACCTGCCCTTGGGCTCTTCCATGGTAAGGGGTGCCTCTGTACCCTGCCACTGGAAACATGTGCTCTTGGGAGAATAAGGGCTGTAGAGGTAGGTCAGATAAATACTAAGTGAAGTTATCCTGTATAAAAAGAGTAAAATGAAACCCACTAAAAAAACCTGCAAGTCTTTCAAAGTGGAGCTGTCACTCCAACTGGTCATCACCCATATAGTCCTCTCTTCTATTTTGCATTTCACAATTACATGGCAAAACTACTTTTACAACACTATAAAGGGAATCACTGTAATTTTTTGTGTGTCATCTTTGTACTTGCTTTGAAATCTTTACATCCTCTGTTGTTCTAGCAGAATAAAAAAAACCCAAAGTAGTGGGTGTGGATATATAAAGGATTATAAACTCAAGTTTCATGAAGTGAAGCAGCAGAGCTTACAGGTAAAGTAATGAGCACAACTTGTATTTATTGTCAAAAACTAAAATATCAATATCCTGCTTCCAGAGGAATATTAGATGAGGAGTTAGGAATACGATAAATAATGTACATAACAAAAAGCTGTGCATTTGGAGCGAATTCAAACCCTGAAAGTCAAGCCACCAGCACCGTGTGGAGCTCCCTGGAGCTGAGCAGAGCCGGGGGAGTCTCAACACGCCAGGAGGGAGAGCGGCACCGCCTCAGCCTTCAGCGCAGGTTGCAGCACCGTGCCCTGCACAGAGCCCTACTGCAGCACCCTGCCTGTGCCCTGCACAGAGCCCTGCTGCAGCCACCCTGCCTGTGCCCTGCACAGAGCCCTGCTGCAGCACCCTGCCTGTGCCCTGCACAGCAGCACTGCTGCAGCCACCCTGCCTGTGCCCTGCACAGAGCCCTGCTGCAGCCACCGTGGCTGTGCCCTGCACAGAGCCCTGCTGCAGCCACCCTGCCTGTGCCCTGCACAGAGCCCTGCTGCAGCCACCCTGCCTGTGCCCTGCACAGAGCCCTGCTGCAGCCACCCTGCCTGTGCCCTGCACAGAGCCCTGCTGCAGCCACCGTGGCTGTGCCCTGCACAGAGCCCTGCTGCAGCCACCCTGCCTGTGCCCTGCACAGCAGCCACCCTGCCTGTGCCCTGCACAGCAGCACTGCTGCAGCCACCCTGCCTGTGCCCTGCACAGCAGCACTGCTGCAGCCACCCTGCCTGTGCCCTGCACAGAGCCCTGCTGCAGCCACCCAGCCTGTGCCCTGCACAGAGCCCTGCTGCAGCCACCGTGGCTGTGCCCTGCACAGAGCCCTGCTGCAGCCACCCAGCCTGTGCCCTGCACAGAGCCCTGCTGCAGCCCCCCTGCCTGTGCCCTGCACAGAGCCCTGCACAGAGCCCTGCTGCAGCCACCCAGCCTGTGCCCTGCACAGAGCCCTGCTGCAGCCACCGTGGCTGTCCGTCCTGTGCGCCCCGGTCCTTCGGCTGCTCCCTGCCCAGCCCCTGCTGGCACTGTCCCGCCGCACCGGCACGGGGCACTCGGCCGAATGCGGTGCTGCCGCCACAAGGAGCGTTTCTCACACTACAGGTTTAGGATCGAAGGAACGCGCAGCCTTGTGTTCCCCACGCTTATTTCCTTGATGGCGGTAAGCACTGTAATATCGAGGTTACGCATAAAATCTTCCCGACTATTAGTGGAGACAAAGTTTCAGCTTCCATAAGTGCTCCATGACAGGAAACATAACAAAAGCAGGAACACACAGACAGACTTCCATGACTACACAAAGTCCTTGTGGGATGCTGCCAACTCGCTCCTCTGCAGCAGCAGCAGGTGGAGGAAAAGCAGATACCATACTGACAGTGGCACTACTGAACCCTCGTGGGGCTGCAAGAATCTCTTTATCCACACAGCAATTCCTGCAGAGCCCATGGCAGATCAGTCCCCTGGGCTGCCTGACCCAGCTGACACTGTCTGGGAGCAGGCCCATCTCCCTGCTACTCGTGGGCAGCCGCTGGGCTATGCAGGAACGGGCAGTGACCCTGTGATCACTGGCATTGCTGCAGGAGGATTTCCAGTCCACTGAACCTGCATGAATCCCTCACATGTAATGAGGACTGAAACAGAAAAGTTTGCAGTGGGAAGTCATTCCTGGTTGGAAATCAAACCTACCTACACAGAAGCAGTTAAATGTGTCACACCAGAGACTTGCTCTTGCCAGATGCTTGCCAATCTGAGCTGATCCTGCAGAAATGCATGTGCACAATTTAGCTCACTTGTTTAATCAGTGAAACTATTTCGATGCAGGGCTCCAAGTGCTCAGCACACAGCAAGAGAAAGCTGTATAATTTCCCAGCTGCTCTGCCTCAAGCCAGTTCCTTTCATGTAGACATGTTCCCATTTTCACCTTCACAGTTTCTTCCTTCATATTACATAGCCACAATTAAAACAGCACACAGAAACAGGGAGGTATCACAGAGAAAGCAGTAACATAAAACTAGCTTTGGAGGTACTTAGAAATGCACTCCAATGCACAGACAACTAAACTGCATTAAGCTGCAGTGAGTGGTGTCTAGAAAATATAAATCCTGCAAAAAAAAAAACCTCCAACCAACAGAATGATATAATAAGCATCTCTCTATCATGCTGTAAAGACCAAACAAGAAACTGAAGAGATGGCATCCACTACACTATGGTTCCCCCCATAAAACTACATAGCTATGACTTCTATGTACACAATTTATATTGGAGAAGATCCTGAAAGACCCCAAGGCACCATTCACATAAGCAACTTCATCTGTCTTGAAGTACAACCACTTATGGGATGGAATGTAACAACCATCCAGGAGGAAAACATTAAACAATTTTTTTAAGTTTTCTTCTTCATGTCAGAAGAAATTCAAAGGTGGGGTGGACACATTTGCCCAGATGGGAATCCAGCTGCGACATACACATTAACTATTTCACCTCCTGACAAGTGTCAGTTTCAATCAGGATGAAAGGAATCAATTTAAGTGAGAGAAACAATCAGCAGTAGCCCGGCAGTGTTTTGAGACCACTGAATGTCAGATCAAAAGAAGCCCAGTACACCAGCCAAGTCGAAGACACCAGTTTCTCTGAAACTACTAATTTCCTTCAGCATCTCAAACCAACCAGGTTTGAGAACAACTCCTACTTAGTCTACTTGTCAAAATCAGACATCGAGATGCCATGGCTGTAAAACCAGCAGTCTGTTAGAAACTTGAAACAAGAAAATGCATTTTTCTCTAGAGGCAGGTATTTGTGCTGTAGTGGAACAATGCTGCTAAAATCAATATGGATGCCCAAGCACAGCTGAAAGTAGAGGCTGGGAAAAAAGGTCAACAAAGAGATACCACTGAGAATTTAGATCACAGAATCACAGAAATGCTAAGCTGGAAGAGACACAACAGGATCATCAAGTCCAACTCTGGGCCCTGTGCAGGAAACCCCAGGAGTCACACCATGTGCTCAAGAGCACTGTCCAAACACATCTTGAACTCTGGCAGACTGGTGTGGTCACCACTGCCCTGGGGAGCTGTTCCAGTGCCCAAACACCCTCTGGGTGGAGAAACTTCTCCTGATATCCAACCGAAACCTGCCCTGACTCAGCTTCAGGCCGTTCCCTCGGGTCCTGTCAGTGTCACTGAGCAGAGATCAGTGCCTGCTGCTCCTCTTCCCCTCCCGAGGAAGCTGTGACTGCAGTGAGCTCTGCCCTCAGTCTCCTCCAGGCTGAACAGACCCAGTGCCCTCAGCTGCTCCTCACAGCTTCCCCTCGAGGCCCTTCACCACCTTTGTTGCCCTCCTCTGGACACTCTCTGATAGTTCAGTGTCTTCCTTACATTGAGGCACCCAAAACTGCCCCCAGCACTCGAGGTGAGGCTGCCCCAGTGCAGGGCAGAGAGGGACAATCCCCTCCCTTGCCCAGCTGGTGATGCTGTGCCTGATGTCCCCAGGACATGGTTGCCCCTGTTGGCTGTGTAAAAGTGATGGGGACTTCTTGCCAAGCTTCTAATGCCACCCATCCATTCTTTTTTAGTATCTACACCTCATCCACTGACTTAATGCTTACCTCACTTTAGCACAGCTCTACTTCATATTGGCACTCTTGGCAAAACAGACAAGTTCTGGAGCTGCAATACAGACCCAGTAGAGAACCTGGAAGCAAGGAATGGAAAGGCAAAAGCAGCTTTCACAGTTGTTTCTTCCTTCTCCTTGAAGCAGAATAGGGATGATGTTTTAAAACAATTTTAAAAACAGTTTTGATTTTCCACCAGCTGAAATGATGCAGGAACCAGCCAGCTCCCAGTGTAGTCATTTATTCTCTAAAAAAAGACTCCCTCTCCCTTCTCATTTCTATTCTTCTTTCTCTGGCATATTGTTTTGACCTCATTCTGATTTGCCATGCAACCACATGAACAGCTGTACTCATGTAGCTGATACAAAAAGAAGTCTCATGTAAATGGATTAGATAAATACAAGGACTACTGTGACAGTAAATTAAAAAGGAATTAATTTCACCATTTCTATCATGAGTGCACAAAGACTTTCCCTTACTCCAAAGGTAGGCAAAACTCTTAAATATGGGAAGTGGCTTTCCATATTTTATCACTCTATTGATTTTTCCTGCCAAAAAACTCTACTATAGTAAAATATCCTGAAAATGCTTTTCTGCAGGAAAAACTAGCAGCAGTGAAATCAGGCCAGGCTAGGGGAACTTTGCTTCCAAAGCAACAACAAAAAAGCTACAGTGCACAGGACCATTGAGGGAAAGAAGCTCTTGCTACAAAAGCATCACTAGAGCAAAGTCACTGTACTATGGGTCTGTGAGACCTGCTGGGCCATACTGAGAACACACTTCTGCTAACAAATCACAGACAGCAGAACAACTACCCCTTTTTTATCTCATTTTACATGGCATCTATAACTTCCCTTTCAGTTTCAGTATTTCTATTGAGTTATTTTTGCTACCATTTCTTGTCTTGCATACATGTGACTTCTTTCCATTTCACCACAGATCTCCAGCAAATAAGACCATATGCACTACCATAGCAACATTTTAATACAAACACAGTGTAATCTTTGTTCACTGAAGTACACAGTTCATTTCTTTTTCTCTTATTAACAGAACCTGCATCTGCATACAGTTTAACTGAATGTCATAGCAACAACATAAACATCAATTCAAGATATTTTTTCCTTTGGAGGGCAGAAGAATAAATGTTTTCAGGAAAAGAGTGTGGGACTTCAAGCAGAATGAAATGTTTGTGACTAAACAGGGCCTGCAGTTACATCATCAGGGCTGTGTATTTACACTTGGAAAGCCTGCTCTTGCACGGTGTTATACATTCTCAGCTCCTACAGATGTCAACAGAGAACAGCCCTATCTGGCAGGGCAAGCACTGAATCCCAGCCATGCTGATACACAACACATAGCTGGGACTTGCTATCAGCACTCCCATGAACTCAGAAATCCAGGTCCTGCTTCAGACTGGAGTCCACGTTCTGCACTGAGTTTTCCTCTAATGCAGAGTAAAACTGCACTGTTGACTGGAGTAACACAAACTAGTCCAGTTTTTGTCTCCAAGGACCAGTGCCAGCCACACATTCTGTGGCATGACCCTCTTTTCCTCTATGGATCAACAATTCCTAATGCCAGGATAAATGTAGCAAAACTCAGAATTCCAATGTGTTCATTCAAAACTGAGCTGTTCCACTGACAGGGGGTACAACTGTTTACCCATGACAACTCAATTATGCCTCATCTCCCCAGGAAGTTCTACAAAAAAGGAAAAGAACCAAGTTCTCTCCCATGGCTGAATCAGTCCTACTTCCCAGCTATTGCTGTGTGCTTAGCTGTGCTCTATTTTTGTCCTTTAAGGTTTGTGAAAGGGATGACATCATTAAGCTTTTAATTTTTTTAAGTAGTGTTTTCATTCAAGACAAGAGCCTTTACTCTTTGTAAGCTGATAGTCCTTCAGCTCAAGCATGTTGAAAAGTCTAAACATTAAAAGAAATGCTGTAACAACACTACACAGAAATAGCTTGTTCCCTCTGTGACAAATAGTTTATAGAGGAAAATAAATGAGTAAGCATAGTAGGCATAAAATCAAGCACTCAATGCAAGCTGGTGTTGAATGACGAAGATTAAAACAACATCACACAGTTCTCATTCACAGACATGATCTGTTCTGAATCAAGGCAGAGTCCTGTAGGGATCTGTGTGTAATGGGACTACAATAGTATGTTTTCAAAATGGACAGAATGGAAGCCCTCTAGGAAGCCTCAGCTCTTTGTCTTAAATTTCTAGTTCTTGACCAGAAATTTAAAAAATACAGAAGATGCTTTTTCTCTCTTCTGTTTATTACAAGGTGCCTGTTCCAGGTTAGGTCACTAAAAAAAAAGAAAAAAGAAAAAAGAAAAAAGAGAACTTTCCTTCACTGCCTATGAAAGTGTTAAAAATATCTGCCTCCTAGCACAACAATGCATGAACTGATTAAATCAAGAACGTCATTATTATGAGGAATTATGACTAATATGAAGAATTTTGATTTCTTACTATAAAGAAAAATTGAAAAAGCTTAGGAAAACTGAATAAAATATTTGAATTGCATTTTGATTTGTATTTGATCAATCACTTCTGTTCAAACTAGTGTAATTGTAAAAATAGGTAAGCAGTAACTTAGTTGGAAAGAATGGCAAATGCTACCTTCAGTCTGACTGAACTCTGGGAGATTATTCCCAGCTTTGTCTAGGAAATTTCAGTTCTAGTAACCACCACAGGAATAATGTTTTAAAGCCTTCTTTAAGGTGTAAATCTGAAGGACAGATTCAACAGCATCTTCATTTAGAAATAAATTATGATGTGTTTTGACTCACAAGGAAGCTTAATGTAGATTTATATAAGAAAAAAAAAACCCCAGGCAAACCCTTTGGTACAGTTAATGAAAACCCCCAAGAGCACAGGAAAGTAATGCAAATCACAAATCTGTGCTCCTCAGCCAAAGACTAATCACACACACATGCAGAACAACACTACTACTTGCAGCACTCCCATTTTCACTGGGCTCTGGACCCAACAGAAGTGCCATGCTTTTCCTGCAAATGAAACATTTTCTGGCAAATGAACTGTGGCAGTTTTGCTATTTGGCTCTTTTACTGGTATTACTATGAATGAGTTCAAGACTGGTCTAAAGTAATTTGTGGCTACCAAGTCAGTGTGCAGCAATCACTGATTAGGAAAGGCTTATTCACTTTCACTGAACTGAAAAAATATGAAAGCAGCACCTATAGCTAGGAATCCTGGTCCTTTAAAAAGGGTTAAAAAAACAAACATTGAAACAAGAGGTGGGCAGAGGACCAACAATGACTAAGAAAGAAAACAGAGCACAGGTGGCTATTGCCAGGCGAGAAGAAAAACTTTCCTGTTTCACCAGAGGTTGCAAAACACACAAGAGAAAGGACACATGATACCACTGGGAGAAAAAGTAGTATGTGACTACAAAGGTCTGATGCTCTGGCCAAACTTCAGTAGTGAGCTGTCATGGTAAACAATTTATTAACTCCAATTTCTTTACAAGGGAAAAAAAAAAAAACCTTCTAAAACTTTGAACATCTCAGAAATCCTGTCCATGCAGCATGGCTGGTGAGGGCCCAGCAGCCTGGTGCCCTGAATCCCAGACTGAGGGTCCAGAAGCCTAAACCCTCTCCTGTACTGCTCCCCCAGCCTCCTGCTACCTCCAGAAGTTCCTTCACTGCTTTCTGTTGTGTTTCCACCCACAACATCAGCACTGGCAGAAGAAGACATGACTGAAATACAACCTTCATGGCAATTCAGCACACACCCCAGGCCACCAACACACCAAGGTGCTTGTCTCCAGCAGGAGACAGATCTGGGAACTAAGACAGCAGCAGCTTCAGAGAGCTGTTTAGAGTGAACATGAACTGAAGACAAATGCTGGCTTGGCCAGACCCCTGCAAAACCAAGGCAAAGGCTGATGCTGATTCCTGAGAATGCCCTGGTCAGTGGGGAGAGGGGCTCACCTGGCTTGCACCACTTGGGGCATTGCTGTTCTCATCCTCCACAGACCCCACAGCACAGGGGACTTGGATACAGGACAGCTGGTCTCTGATCTAAGAACCTTTGCAGAAGTTAACAACTGTCAGCAGACAATACAGTACAGGAATTTGTTTCCTTTACGATTTATTTGTTTTTAAGTAGGTAAATTTAGCTGATATGGCAGTAAGTATTTACAATAACTAACTGCAGCAGGTACTAGGAATATGAGATGCATAACACAAGCATTCTTTAGAGGTCCAGTGTTATTTGCATTAGTGCCACTCTATGCATCCATTTCTAGGGATATAAAAACTCATGCTAATTTAGAAGACCTGGAGAGAAGACCAAACACACTTGCAACATGCCACCCTGAAAACACAGTCTGACCTCTCCATTAAGACATGGAACAAGATGCAACCAAGTAAGGAACAAAAAAAAAAGTATTGCATCAAGCACCCAAAATGTCACCAGACAAGATCAAAAGTAACATAAGACCATTTTCAGTAGCTCAGTGTTACACAGAAACACTGTAGAAGGAAACTGATCTAATGAGATAACTGTACTTTTTTCTCAGTAAATTTAAGCATTAAGACTCAAATCAACATATAAATACAAATATGTGATCAGATATTTAAACTCAAACATTTGGCACTGAACTGGTTAGGGAAAAAGTAAAAACAATGGTGCAATTAAAGACTGCAATGCAGTTAGAATATTATTTTCTTCTGGAACCACAATTCCCCATCTTTTGATTTACATCCCTAAATATGCATTATTAAACCCAAAAATAGTCAAGCACTTTGAGAGTGCTAGCTTTAGTAAAGGAAGTTAAGCCAAACCTCTAGGAACTTAGTTGTATCAAAAGAATTTAATTAAATAATTAAAAAAATAAAAGCTCATTCCATCCTGTTCTCTCAAAGAACTGTCATGAACTGTCCTGAATCTCCCCTTCTTCCACAGATGAAAGGGATGAGCTTTCACTGTCTGAGTTCTCTGCAGGCTCACTGCCATCTGAGGATACAGAACACAAAAAACAAACAAGCAATTAGTTTCAGCAATGTTGTTTGCTCATCATACAGAAGCAGTTTTGTATCTTCTTCTCCTTTTAATCACTCTTTTCTTTAGGACAGCTATTTCATAAGACATAAAAAAGTTTCATGACATAGGATAAAGCCCTGGATAGCACCTCATTGTTGAAGGAGAAAGCAGGACAATGCTGAGAATTCCTTTTATCTTTTAAATCTTGGTCTTTCAGTCAACCAGCAAGCAGAATATTTATCCCCCACAAAATTCTAGATCTACTGAGAATTTTAAATTATTCTTTTGGCTTGTTTTAAATGTTGTTTTCTGGGATGTCACAGACATATATCACAACTGTAATGAATTATAAATAATTTACACTTTTCCTAGCATTTCAGTTAAGATGAGGAACTACAGAGAAACTGGAAAGGGAAAAATGAAATTCCACTTGTTTTAGCACCCCAAAGATAGTGATAAGCTATGTACATCCATAAGCTAAGGCTGGCGAAGTTCAAGGTACACAATAACTTGTGCTTTAGGGCACAGCTGTTGCGCCCAGCTGAGATCATAAAGTGAAATTCTCATCTCCAAAACTGGTCTTCAGCCTCACACCCCACAGATCCTTCTTAAACGAGCCCTGACCCTGGTCACCTTGTGCTGATGTCATCAAATGCCACTTGGTTGGTGACACTCAGGCAGCACAAAAATAAACTACAGCAAAGTAGGCCCATGAATCACACTCTGCTCTCATTGTTATTTTCAGTATTTGATCTATGAATTTAAAGATGCATTTGAGCATTTAGTATCAGAGGTTTCATTAAGAGAATGTTACCAAAAGGGAGCTGATGAAGTATAGCTACTGTCTGGTGAAGATAAGTTCTACAGCTGGCAAACATGGATAATACACAGGACACAGTGTGCACCTGTACAGTTTCCAAGGAATTTGTTCAAGAAAATAGAAGCATTTCACCCAGAAACATCAGAGGTCACATTTTGTCTATATTAAATCTAGTGTATAATCAATTAACATTTATATGCCAGATATGTACTGAGTAATGCACAAAGTAAGGCCTGTGAAAGCTTCCATAATCCCCTGCTATCTTCAGCCATGACTGACCCTGTATGCTGAAATCAGAGCACCTGTAGGTTTTGCTGTTAATCAAGTCAAGCAGCAAAACATCACATAAAAGAATGTGGCAATCTTCTGACTCACAGCAACGCTCCACAGATAGATTTTACTTCTGTTACAGTAATATTTAACAAGAATTATAGATTATCTTCACTAAAAAAGAGCATACTTGTATGGTGCTGATAGCATTGCCTATAAATTAGGATTGCCCAATCTGTGTCACCATAAAACTGTCTGCAGTTTACTTATAATGTAAAATTTAAACTCTGAGTTTAAGTTTTTCAGTGGCAGTTTCCTTTCTCAATCTTTATTTTCCTTATGTAGTTGAAAGTTTCAGCCAAAATACTTCAGCCATTTCTGAAAAGAATAATAGGAGGAATAGGCTTTATACTCATTAAATCCTAGCAGTTTCTCTTTGAAGGTGTCCAGCTCTTGCTATCCCCCACCTATTCCCCACCAGTCCTTGGGGGTTACTACTTGAATCTCAGGGAGAATGGTGATGTTTCCCCAGCATGTGCCTGTTGCTGTGGCCATGAAAACTTGATTCTGTTGTTTCCTGGGGAAGGAGGTAGATCTGAGATTGCTCAGGAAGGAAGCAGATTTTAGCAACTAAATTCCCCCAAGACTTAGCTTCTTGTTCTAGCCTGAGTCCCTTGCAAACAGGGTCAGCAGGGTTATGGCTGCCCCACGCTCAGCAGACGCCCTGCCACATGCCCACCCCTGGCAGCTGTTTGCCTGGAATGCAAAGGGAGGTCAGCACCAGGCTCCCAGCAGGACAAGTGTCACAAGTGTCCCTCTGGGCATGCCAGCAGGCAGAGAGGAAAGGCAGCACTGGGGGCAGTAGGATCAGCAGGGTGGATGGCTTGGGAGGAGAGGGCCACTGATACAGAGAGCCATACATGGCAAGGAAACTGGACTGCAACAAACTCTGAAGATACTGTAGCAGAAAGGTCACTTCTTGGGAGATGGGAAGGGGCTAAAATACTTCTCTGATTACAACAGAGAATTCTCCCTGGACAGCCTGGAGGTTAACGTAAGGTTTGCACTTTTAGCAATTATCTGTGAATGCAACTGCTAAAGCAAACTGAAAACTGTTTTGCTCCTCCTATGCTCTTTAAAGATCGCATGCAATAGAAAAGCACAATGATTTTGACACACTAACTAAAACAGCACTTTGTCTTCAGGCAGAGTAACAGCAACAAAAAGTCCTCCAGCTTTTATATTCATGTTGTGAACATGCTTTTCCTCAATGAATCTGAAATCACTGTCACATGTTTCTACTCTGAACAGAAAAAATACCAAGAACACAGGTTCCTAACCTAACTCAAGGCCAAAGTTGATTATTAATATCTTAACTAAGAAGATGACAGTAAGTTATGACAAAAGTTGTGAAAATCATAGTATTTTTGCCATTAGCTGTAATTTTTGCTATGTCACACCCAAGACAACTTAACAGGGAGCTAATTAATTCATTTTTATGGAATCTATAGAAACAATTAAAACAACAACAACAACAAAAATCAATGGTTCTCAAAACCTGAAATGGCTGTTAGTGTTCTCAGAACCCCTGCAGGGATGACCACACATCAAATGATTCCTGCAGCAGAGGAAGGTTACTGTCCCCAAGACACACATCTGCACTGCCCTGTGGCAGAGCTGTTGGCACTTCCCAGCTATTACTGGCTCTCTCTTCCCCTGTTCTGCCTTTTACAGAGGAAATAGGTGCTGCAGCAGCATGGCCTCAAAATACCATTGTTCAATCAACACTTCCTTGAATCTGCACCCTTAAAAGGACAATCTCCCTATTAGCTCAGGAGACAATGACAACCCCATACAGATTAAGTACATGAGTCAATCAATTGTAATTCCCTCCTGACCTCTAAGTCATAGAGGTACAGCTGAGTACTGAAAAGCAAGGCTCCTAGAAAAAGAAATAATGGATGAACTCAAAAGCTGCCAGCTTCATGTACTGCAGTGTCTGTATGTGCACTGCCAGGGTGTGCACCCCAGTTACCAGACCTGACCCCCACCTCATCCCCTGGACTGCTCTCTCACTCTCAGCAGCCCCTGCAGTGCATAACTCCAGGAATTGTTGCATGCCACATACTTGGGCCCAGATTGCTCTCACTTAGGGGATCCCTCAGTGTAATCTAGCCAGAACAGCCAAGCTCCATGGAGGTCCACATCACTGGTACAATATTCTCAGTCTCATATTTTATCAGTCACATTATATACATATAGAGCCATGGTTGAGCTGCTGCAGGGAAACAGTAACTGCAAATATATATCAAAGCTTTTTTGCAAAAATCTGCAAGAATTAGAGACGGGCCCATCACAGAAAGTTATGAGATATGATAACTAAGGTGACTAGGTGGGGGACTAGAAGATGAGAACTGATTCCCTCTTTCAACAGCTGAAATATCTTTGAGCAATCTTTTAGCTTTAGAAACAGATGCTGGGACATGAAGCCTTTACACTGGGGAGAAAAATTGAAATTAACTTAGAAACTAAAAGCAAATTCCTGCTAGATCTGGATTCTCTTTTAAATTAACTCCAAGATCAAAGTTCTCCCTCAACAAAGTAATTTTTAAAAGATAACACTGTGCTTTTAACTCACCCAAAAAGCAACTTTGCCATTACTATTTCTAATAACTATCTCACAACTCAGAATTATTTGTCCAATGTTAGAAGCTATGCTAGAAAATAATGGAGAATGATTCTTTGCATGATTATCAGGTTTATTTAAAATTCATCTTCCCCAGAGAGCCTGACTCTTCAGGAATAATCAACTCTGTCAAACTTTGCTACATAAAAAGAAGTTAGCACAAGTCTCAATAATTGTTTCACCTTAGTGGCTAAAAATATATAAAAAAAAACCAGTAAAGCACCAGTAAACAAAGTTAATAAAAACACATCCAATACAGCTCATGGATGGATGCCACCAGCCAGCAATTTTAAGACAAGAGCATTCATAACAGATTCTTCTATAGCCTTCTTCAAGCTTCAGAAGGAAATATAAGACATATTGCTCATTCCTGGCAGTATCCTTAACTACTGTTTATATAACTAAAATATCCAAGTATAACATAACAGGAAATAAATATGTACTCACCTTGGCCAAGGACCACCATGTCATGCTTCAGTGTTTTCAAGACCACAAATAATGTTGGATACTCAATTATTACTTTGCCTTTCAGATTATCTAGAAGGCTTCTGCTGGCATCCAGTTCATTGTACCTTAAAAATAACAGGAAGTTTACTTTGGATTTTAATACTAGCAAGGACATAATGTGCATTTGCTGTGGGGGGGCGGGGGGAAGAGTAAAAGGCTTTCTGGCATTTCACACAATTTTCAGGTGATACCATGTCCAGAAGAACTACCTTATAATTCAAATTACATATCCAGTCTTATACTTCAACTACATATTTTTTTAAAACCTTCCTTGTATCTAAGCATAAAGAAAAAAAGGAGAATGAAAGTCAAATTTCTCCAAGGGTTGAAATGTTTTATTATGCCTTAATGAATATCTTTAGCATGATAAAAGAAATCTGATAAGGACATAGGGCTATCAAAATACATTTGATACATTTATCAAAACCTGATTCTAAATAAAAAATAACATTTAATATTTTACTTACAGGTTTTAACACTACAGATTTAATTTACTTGATTAGTAGTGTACCTTATTTATCACGTTTGCTTATAAATTACCAGTGAAGCCCTAGGAAGATGAAATAAAACTACAAAATCACAATGTACACTGGAGCTCTTAGAGCTCTGTTTTTGTAGGAGAGATATCCTTGTTCTGATACAGGAGCATTACAGCAATAATTTCTAAAAGATGGTACAACAGCCGCTATGCCAGAGCAAACCTCTGCTCACAGCAGCATCAGTGAGAAGCTCCCTGCAGAAATCCCCACGTGTGTGTGTGCTCCAGAGGCACAGGACTGGATGTGCAGTCCCCTCCCAGGAAAGGGCTCCTCTTCATAACAAATGATACCACAGTAATGGAAAGCAAACTGAGCATCCTCTCCACAATTATTCTCTCAAACTACAATGCTCTCCCCCAGCTCTTGAGCTACAAACCTGGATGTGGGATTTTGTGGAAAGGAAGTATTTCAAAGGCTTCTGCAAGACGGGCTTTGTTGCCTTCACTTACCAAAACTGAGGCATCCAAAGGATGCTCTGATATTATTATGCTGCAATCTGAGTTATGCAACTTTCTGTATGCAGCATTATTAAATTATCAGTAAGCCAATGTATCATCTAAGGGTAGATGAAGTTCAAAACCAAAATATACTGTAGGCAGTACATGTGGTATTTCCCATAGCTGCTCTACCTCCTCTGATCATTAACATATTATACAGTTGTGTTTTCTTTTGCCAAAACCAAAGGGATGGGTGAAGAAAATTATATACTTCATGATTTACAATAGTGTGTGATTAAAAGCAGTACACTGGGAGTCAGCACACAAGAATACTGGAGGTAAACCAGGAATTGAGTTCCTGGGATTTAAGGGAAACTTAGTTTGAGCAAAAATTCTCTCATTTTCAACTTCAAATCATCATGAAAATATTTGGTTTCGTGTTTCTCTCAAGCCAAAGTAATTATGACCTCTTCTTACTGAAACCCTTGAAAAGGGATAACAGTACATTACATGTCTTATTGAATGAATGCATTCATAAGTTGTGGATTAACACACATGAACAGAAACATATTTACTGCTTTATTTACAGTACTCTAAATGCAAAGTATGGCAATACCTTTCCTTTGGCAAGGACCTCAACACATTCCTTTCTGGTTAAGCAAACATTTACCACCAAGAGGCTAAAGTAATTCACATGCCACAATACACTTTCCATTATCTCATATTTTAGACAAAACATCTTTAGCGTCCAGCTTGGCATAAGATAAAACATTTGTACTTAAAACTATTTTATGATAGTAAATTACTGAAGTGTTAGATCACTGAGTCAGAGCTTTATCTTTTTTTGTTAAAGTAAATTTTATTGGTTGACAGTGACAGGAAAGACATGTAAATTTTTAGTCCATAATGTGAGCCATAAATTTCAGAAAGAATGTAACAAAGGAGCTTAATGCTTCTCTTATTTAAACTTGCCTGTATGTATTATCCAAAAGACCTAACTCTACCATATTTTCTACTTCATACACAAGTGCAAGTTGAGGTTTTCTGCTAATCCACCTGTCAGGCTCTTCCTTGACTGTGCATGCTTAAAAGATCTCAAAATAAAACTATTATTCATCACATGAATTCCAAAGTCTACTAAAGAACAGCTCTTGAGCAAGACTGATTTTTCAGGTTATCTCAGAAAGACCAGGTCGTGATAAAAACCTTCCCAATTTCATCCCAGAGCTAGAACAAAGTCATGCACAGTGTCAGAGGGTGAACAATAGAAATCTATGGGCAAAAGAAGACTGCCCTGTAGGGTTTAACCAGAAGCCTACACACACACACACTTCTAATTTTTACTTATGAAAAGGCTAGACCTGTTTAGAGAAAAATGAAATGAAATTGCCTTTTTTACAAGTCTTGTAATTTCCTGTAGTGACTATTCACCAGGATGAGCTGAGGATGTAGAGCAACACTGGCATAGTAGGCCCTTCCATGTATGTGCAGCAAATTGGTCTCACCAAAAGCAGGAGATAGAAGAAGAACATCACAATCAGATATTACCAGATATCCTTTTATCACCACTTTTACCCACTAGTTCTGTTTCACTGGGATTGCATAGCCAGTGTGAGAAGAACCTGTAAGGAGCTGTGGCCTTTTTCAGACCCATCCTTCACTGTGCACCTCAACTGACAACCCAGTGAAATGAAGAACAACCAGTGTCAGTCTATCCTTTCATTTGGACTCTTCCTTACTCCAGGACCACCTGCATGAACCAACTTAATTGAGGCTGTCATCCTAAATGAGCTCCTTCACCCCCTCATTCCGGGATGGATTTGAGATAAACCTGGCTCCAAACTTACTGACCACACCAACAACACCATTGCCTTAACACCCATCTTCAGCTCTTTCTTTTAAACCTCCCCTCTGCTTTCTCTTTATTCCCACTGTCCCATTAATGCAAGTTGTCTGCACTATGGCTTCCTAATCCCTGTATTCAGCAGGACTTCTCTTTGCATGTTCCCTCTCCATCTTCTTTCCTTCCTGGTATTTACTTTCCACATATTTTCTTTTTCCCTTCCTTATGTTCCTTCAGCCTCCCTGAACAACACCCACTATCTAATAATACACTTTGCTGATTATTTTCTTGCCCCAAGCAAAGCTTTATGCCCATGTTGCAAAGCAATAATTAGGCCTGGATTTTTTCTTTATAAGAAATGACTCCATTTATAAGGACCACAAAGAGATGATCTTAGACAACCGTTTTTGATTTTAGCTGGAATGAAATAACAATAACTGCTTTTTGAAGAACCAAAATTAAGTAGAATTTGCCTGCTAGCAGGCAGTTTAAAAGCCTACAAAAATTGTGACAACTGAGAAAATTTAGCAAGATTCAGCAATCCCACATCAGTTCCCATACGAGCTCTATGAACAGTTGTTACCTTTCACAAAATACTGAAATTATTATGTCCCTGCACTTCTGATAGCATCTGTGAGTTTCTCCAAAGGCACGTTTCACTATAGTTATTCCACCACCTTCCAGGAATTCAACAATTCAGTCTCCTAATCTGTCTCCCACAGGCAGGAATGCCACATTAGGTCACTGCATCACAACAAGTTCCCCTCAAATGGAGCCTGTGGCTATAATCGCAGTGGCGTAACTTGTCTCCATGAATTCAGACAGCAGGAAATTCCCTGCTGATCAGGTCTTCCTGAATGTCATCTACAGGAATTTTTTATTCTTTAATAATAATAAAAAAAAATCTGCAATCTGGAATTAAAGATAAATTGTAGCCATGTTATTTCTTTAGTTTGCTCTTCTATACACTGAAAAGAGAACAAACAAGTTTTAGTGATCTAAATAATTATAAATATTACCAAAATGTGTATTTGTGTAACGACAGTTATGATTTCCCTGTGAGAGTGATCAACTAAACTGCTTGCACATATTTTACACAAAGATGACTTCTCTTCCTAGAACTGAGTGGAAACATCGAGGTATTTACTTGGCATAACTCAGATACAATAAATCACACTATCTATTTTGGGCCTAGTCCTAAAAATCCACAACCAAGCTTACACTAATGTATGGGAAGAAAAAAGGATTTTTTTTCACCAGACCAAAGAGAGTAGCATTTCCTACGTATTTGCATATGCCTAGAAGGGGGCAAAGACTGGGTACAGCATTTAAAGTCTCTCCCAAGCACTCATTCTGAAGTGCTGCAGTATTGCAAAGATAATAACTAACAGATGGACTTTCATTCCTAAGTGGTGAATAACCTCTTCGTGTGGTTATGATTTGGTGAACATCGAAGTAGGGAAATGCTCTCTTGAATTAGGTATGAAAGGAAAACTGTATGGCAGAAAGCAAACACAATGTATTGAAATAATGCACAGTATTTATATTTAACTTTGTCACTAGAATTCTGACATTCTAAAAAACCTAAACCAGTGAATTTGATTAGTCCAAATACATGACAAAATTGGAAAACTCAATGTGCAAAACAGCAGATATCTTAGAAACAAACACAAGAAATCCCTCAAGACTTGCCATAATACTTCCTTTATAACTAACTCTTACCAATAGCAAACCAATATGAAGGAATACTCTCCCGGAACACTCTTTTAAGGAAAGAGAATGGGAACCTAGCCCAAGTTGATATTTTAATATGAAAAAAAATATACTATAGTTTACAGAAGTATTTAAAACCTGCCAGCTTCTCCTTTCACTCTTGGTTACATTTCTTTTCCTGGTCTAGGACCTCCATAATTTGCCTCAACAGAGGTTCCTCCATACTACTGATGAACCTCTCCTCCATACTACTGATACCTGCATAACTTAGTCAATACCAGTACAGACCAGATGCCTGGCCAAACCCTTTTCAAGTCAAATCCCTATCCCAAGCAACACTTCCATCAAAAACGTGCTTTTTCTGGGGAGAAAAAAAAGAAAATTAGGACAAGAAATGGTCTCTTATCAACCATTTGGACTACAACTCCTGCTAGAAACCAACTAAAAAATACAGGAAGAAAAGTTGCCAGCATAACAGGAAAGCATCTTGGACATCATCACCACTTCCTAACTACACCTATGTTCACAGAGCAAATAAAGGCACAGCCAATTATTGAGACAACTAAGGAGCTGTTCCTTTTCCTTGTCATATTTCACCCATAGGTCATCCTCAAACAATGACTACACTAAGACAAGCTGTAACAATCCAAGGTCTCCTCTCTTTCATGGGCTAAGAAAGCTAAGAACTGTTGAAAAGTCAAGTGTAAAATGGGGAAAAGAAAAACTGAACTCACAACCCCCCTCTTAGGACAAACGTATTTCAGGCAGTTTAAACATCTTGCAAGGAAAAAAAGTAATATCCAGGTGAAGATAGCAGGAACAACTGTCACCTAAATGATATGACACCAATAGTAGATGTCCAGAAAAACTCATTGGTGTTTTTCTAGAAAATATACAAAACAGTTAATGGAGAGTGGAGTAAAGTAAGAGTACAAGTATGTCACCATAGATGCACAAAGGCTGTCCTTGTTTAAGCCTCTTGAGAATGAGGCAATTGCACAAAGGAAGAAAAGCACTTTAAAAGTTGATTAATGGCAGTAATGGAAAAATATATCAATTGAAGGCAAAACCCATTAAGCAGATAAGGCAACTGCTTCAGCAATTTAGTGGACTGAGCTTTAAGAGTGATGTGGTAAAAGGATTCAGGATCACAATAATGATCTAAAGATTAACTGAAGTACAGAACATTCTGCATCTTTTAGTTATAAAACAAAGTACAATAAAACAAAGGGAAAATGTGAAACTAGCAAACGTCGGTTTCTTGCATTTGGCAGAATTTGGTGCAAAGACTACAGAAATAGAGTGATACTGAATTTCAAGAATGCAAATTCTTTCCCCATCTCATAAGACATAATGAAAAAAAAGAACAAAAATCCAGCAGCAAGTAAAGATGCTATAATTCAAGTGCATCACAGCAATAGCTCTTTACACACATGGGAATTTACCTACTTTGTGAAGCCAGGCAGCTTCACAAACTGCTCAAAAGCTCAAGGTTCACAACTCTTTAAATACTATAGAGCTGACATATGAAAAAAACGCAAACCACAATCATGTAAGGCCACTATATGACTTAGATAAAGAAACAAAACAGCCTGAGTTAACACTAGCCAGAAGACTTATTGTGAATATGAAATTTCACAAGGGAAAAGTTCTGATTAGTAAGACAGTGAGCTGGCTACTGCAGATGAATGCAAAAACTGCAAAGGCATCAGTGGCATATTTAGTATAAGTAAAAGCTATGCATGGTTCCCCAAAAATGCAGAGAAGTCAAAATAGGAATCTTCCATCACTAATACATTATTGGCACAGTCACAGGGAAAAAGCCTATATGGTAAATCTACTTTACTGACAGCATACTGATACACAGCCCCATGAAACCTAACCATAAATCATTTTAGAGGTGCATGGGTTATCAAGGAGTATCAAGAGGTGAAATGATAAACACTTAATACATCAAGTTCAGAAAATGAATACATCAAATCTCATTTGACAAATTAGCGCAAGCAGGCAGTACACTGCTAAAATAAACAAATACAAAACTGATGAGAAATCAGTCACTGTAAATTGGAAATACTTTTCTTATTATGCTTGAGTTAATCTCATGAACCTCCACTTCAGGAAGAATTGACCCTTCTCTAATTTTGAATCCCTGAAGAGCAAGTATTAACTTCCAAATTTAGCTCATATGGAGAGAGTCTAAATACCTTTAACACTCTATATTGAATGGTGGAAACATATTCAAAAATTTTATACTTATTTTCATGGGAATCACAGTATCACAAACATTCCATTAAGGTAACAGGTTACCAATGCTTTACAATGAAAAGGAAAAGCTATGAAGTAAAAAAAACAAATTACTCTCTTGGGAAACAAGCAGGAAGGTCAATTCCTACTTGGCAATGTTGAAACAATCAGCCCTAGCTCACTTCCGTCAAAAGAGAGTTAAAAAAAAGCGGGATTCCCCTTTGGCAGGATCAGGAGGAAAGAACAGGTTTTCTCCTTCCTGACAAGAACGTGAAGAAGTTGTCCTCTCCTCTTTTTCTTTAAAAAAACTGATGGCTATGCTGTCATGTTTTCACAGTGCTGCAGATTCCAAGCTCAGCCTATCACTTTAACTGTCCAGCACAGAGTTTGTATCTTTGCTTCTAGAAGCCTCTTCAGCCTTTCCATGCTCCTGGTCCCTGAAATTTAGGAACTGTGCTAACTCTAAGTCAGCATCTCATTGGTTTTTTCTGCCAAGAAACAGGAGCCAATCTGCTTGTTCCTTCAGAAGAATATTTTAACAACAACCCACAGAGTTGAATTAAGCCCCTCAATAGATCTCACAGCTCTTATTCTATACTGGAATAGGACAAGGTTTCAAGATCACTTTGGTTCTACAGCTCATTTTCACCAGCTCCTTCCCTCAGCCAAGGGGCTACTGATTATCCAGCAGGGTTTTTCCAACTATAGCAATTTCTTGAATTTCATAGCCTGTTTTCCTGCCTTCTAGCCTGCCTTACATGTGCATGCTACACAGCAGATGAACTCGCATGAGGACTCTTTCCATACTATACATGTTACATAGGTACATACATATAGGGGAGCTCCCCTCTGTTCTCCAGTAGAAATGGCAGGCTGGAGCAAACTGCAAGATTTGTTCTTGAAACAGCTGCACATTCTAAGAGAGGACAGAAAATTTGCTTGTGCCTGTGCTGAGTAGGCTGCTCCTATGCTTTAAACCCAGACACAATGAGAAGAAGAGAATACTGTGTACAGTTTTTCTGGTTTAGAATTTGGGGTCTGCCAACCTGCTTTGCAAGCATGAAGTGTCTGGGGTATTCAGATCTGCCTGTGGTGCTTACAGAACACCACTACATGGCTGGACAGGTCAAACGACAGCTGAAGCCAACCTTAATGCCCTTACTGCTCTCTCATCTCCACCTCTTTAACTTACATATTCCTCCTCTGCAAGTTGTCTGGATTTAACTTGCTGTAGTATAGACAGCAGAATTTTGGAGTGGAGGTTATGATCTCAAAAAAAATCTCTGTGCAATAAATGTCTCAGTCAGCAACTCTCTAGCTGGGACACTCTAGAAACCCTAATGCAATACCATTAATTATAAAACAGTTCATCCAAAAGAATTCAGCATGGATTACAAAACACTGGATTGTTACTTTAAAAAAACCAGGCGTCTACTGGTTCATAAAGGAATCCCTTTCAAGAAAAAATGATTGCACAAGATAGTAAGATGGACAAACTCTGGGTGTTTTTGAAATCATCCCAAAAATCTTTTGAAAGGTCAAGTAATTGTAGTCAGACATCACTAACATTTAACTATGCCTGCTATGAATTCTGACCATACACACTTACTATACTCAGCAATGAGTAGTTTTTTGCTTTCCATCTCTGTTGTGTAACAGGATTTTACTGAAAAATGTAAGTAGCTAGGAAGGAAAGTGACTGTTTTTTACAGTAAAAGCTGTGTAACCTGGCATCTGCTGCTCTGCATTGCTTTTGTCAGCAGAAAGACTGATGTTCAGATAAAAAAGGAGCATGTGAAAAATGACACTGAAATGGCTGCAGTAGCAAACTAGGAAGTCTGAAATGACCTGCAGGAGAACGTAAGGAAGTATTCAGTAAGAAAAGCAAGAAGTTTTAATTCAAAAAGCCCCACAAACCAAAATCCAACACTCTGGGGGAAAAACAGCAGCAAATTTAAATACACAGGAGTGCTGTGTTTAAGAAAGAGACTACAGGCCAAATTCTATTTCCCCTTGAACAGCACAAAGTCACCGGTGCCTGACTACAGTTGTGCAGAATGTGAAGAATGACTATTGTAAGCTGGCTCCCTGCTTTTGTAAAGCTGGCAGAGCTGCTTTTGTGCCAGCTGCTGTAAGCTACAGAGAAGTAATGAATTCTACTGTCAATCTTCTGGCATAGGTTAAAGCCAGCTTGGGGTCTGTTCCAACTCATGCCAAGGCCAGCAGTTCAGCCAAGGATTTGTATCCTTAATTCCTGTCTCATGTATATTGTCTACTACACAAATGTGAAAAGAAATTGCTTCCTAAGTAAGACTAGAGAATAATAAATAAAGCACACCACTTTTCAACATTTGCAGAAAATGCAAAGAAGAAATAATGCCTGAAATGTACTAATTCTAGAACACTTGCTCTGCAAGATGAAGTTTCTTTTTAAAAGAAACTGAGTTATGTGTGAGAAGCAGAAAGCAAAGACTGTAAGTTCTCTTGGTTTTACATGAAGTTATTCACAAATGATAATGCAGAAGGAAGTGTCTAAGGAAAACATAAACAGCTCAACACTTAAAGCTACCGTCAACGTATTTCAATAACAGGGTTTTTAAAACAATCCTAAAGTAACTGACACAAGTATCTAATAGACATTTTTAAAGATAAGGAAATGAAT
This sequence comes from Agelaius tricolor, assembly GCF_023055355.1. Classification (NCBI taxonomy): domain Eukaryota; kingdom Metazoa; phylum Chordata; class Aves; order Passeriformes; family Icteridae; genus Agelaius; species Agelaius tricolor. Next base: position 16,603,201 of record NW_027269271.1, on the reverse strand, counting down.
AATCTAAATGCTACATTAAAAAATGTGGTTCCATTACATTTCTACTGCTTTTTGAATTCCAGGATAATTTTCCAAAAGTATGTTGGCTTTATTTGCCCATACTAAGACAAAAAGCTTCACCTTCCTGAATCTATTACTGCGACTACTGCAACCTACTGATGAGATCTAACCCATAGTTATTTAAAAACAATAGACTACAAAAGAAAATTCTCTTTGAGCACAGGGCTAAGTCATCCAAGGAAATAACTTTCATTTCTGCCAGCTGATCTTGAGACAGGGAAGTGATCCAAAATTACTAACATCATCCAGCCTTCTGGAAAGCAACTGAATTAAATCAGTTAAAGCAAAAGAAGTGTTCACCACCATAAAACAATGGCATTTAGTAGAGGAGAACCTCTGATACTTGTTTAGCAGATTTTCTTCCCTGTGGTCCACAAGAATTAAGTGCCAAACATGCCATTATTCTCATGTGCCCCAGCCAGTGCCACCACAGACAGTTAAGAAGCTCCTTGATGTTGGAATTGGCACAAAAATCCTTTTGGTATTTTTGCTTTCTGAGTAATTGAAGCATGAGCTACACCAGTATTTCTGATACAGAAAACAATTCTACAACTGATTCTGTATCCATTCCTGTATGATGTGGCAGTTTTACAACAGGAAAGTGACAGGATATAGTCCGGTACAGTTCTGTACTCCAGCTCCTTCATGTATTTGCTCTACTGAAAGCAGTGGGCTTTGCAAAGTTCTTAAAGCCAACCAGACCATATTTTCCAGGCACCTAAATATTCTGCCAGTGCATACTCTGACCTTCCAATCACCAGAAAGTTTTCTGCAACAACTTATTCTGAAACAATGCTCACATGCTACTCTGAATAGGCCAAAAAAGAATATTACTATATATAAGACCTAACACTGATGTTTAAGAAAGCATTATTTTTCAATTCTATTAAATCCTATATATGTGATTAAAGTGTCAACTATCTAAACAAGATTCATGCAAGATGTTGCTGAACCCAATAAAAGATACTCAATTTTTGTGGTTGAACCTCATTTAGATTTATTTAATTGTCTCTGAAAGTATCTACTTCAAATTAAGTTTAAGTTGCAGTTATTTTTCTTATAGAAATAGGATCATCTTACATGGTAAGACTGAGTAAATAATTTCTCATAAAGTATCTGCAGCTACAAAACAACCTAACTTACTAATGAAAAAGACCAATAATCTTTTTGATTTTGGAAGGGCTGCTGGCTGTTTTGGTTTAGGTTTTTTTTGTTACACAAAACCTGATAAGGATATTCTCAGGAAAATGAGAAGGGGTATTTCCCAAACCACACTCTGTAATTTGGCTGTTGCACCTTTCCTTTCCTTACTGGAAAAAGCAATACTCTTAACCATATGAAGTCACTTTGAAGGCATCCAAATAAAGGTCTGAAGACAGTCAGGACACTAATTTATCCAGAAGAAAGAAAATACTACTTTATGAAAGAATGTAGACTATAAAAATCATCCAAGAGGCAGAAGTTAAACCTTCCTTGGAATAGTTACAGCCAAGGAGAGAATTGACACCAATGCTAACTAAATATTGCATAACAGGTGATGGAAGCAAGCAGTACCCAAATGGAAAAGTATTCTGACCCATTCAAAGGCAGATTTTTTCCAAACTTCATTTAAAAACAAAAGGTTTTAAACGAAGAAGAGAGTTATGTAATGCTTGTTTTTTGAAACTCTCCTTTGCAAGATTCTTCATGAACTAAGTGTAGCAAATGAGAAGATAAACCAAGTGAAACTAAGAGTTACAGAGCATGAAATGACAGTTAAAGCTGAAAAGACAGGAGGAGAAATTATGCTTTAGGTTACCCCAATTAACTGTGGAGTGCTACCAATTCATACTGACAGCAATTCTTACAAGCTGGTTTTAGAGAAGACAGAAAAAAGAACTTATCATAAAGTTCTCTACGAACTGTCACCACTGATCATAAAAGAAACATAGCAAGAAGAAAGCAAGGACCGTGTTTGGCAGCTATCCATGATATCAGCACACCAGTGTGCAGAAGTTCCACAGAACTCCTGTGAGAAAGCAGAAATCAGTACTTCATGGCTAATTTATATTTCTGGAGAAAGAAAAAAATAAAACCTCAAAAATTTAAAGCATTCTACAGAGGACCTTCAAACTAAAAGGATGATTTGCTGTGAAACACAGAAAACAGCCAAAGCTAAACCACTAACTCCTGTTTCATAAACAAGTGCAGGAAATACTAAAATCCTTCTGTAACATACTTATCTTAGAACTAGAAGACTAACATTTTATAATCCTGTTTAGATACTCTGTGAAACACCACTGCACTGCCTCAATAATACAAAATTGTAACTATGAAAAGGATTTTTTTCCAGAAGGTTGTAAGGTGCTAAGCCTAAAACCAACATTTGATGTAAAAACATATGTTATATGTTTTCAACTTTTCTATTTTTTATCAGCTTATGGAGAAGAAATTTTTCTGGTGGGCACAGGAGTTGTAGATAACAAACATTCATGACTTACATGTATCAGTAGCCTACATCAATCCTACTCCTTCAATCTACCCTCAAAGTGCATTGGCAGAGCATTTTGCCATACAGGAATATACAGCCTAAAACCACGCAGAATGAGGAGGCACAGGATGAGAAATTACACTGAGCTGACAGTGGCGCTCAAGACTACACAAACCAGCAGTTAACACTTCCCACTGTTAAAGAAACATAGATAAAGAAAGGTGAGGGAGCTCTGTTTCCACTCCATTTTTGATCCATAGGGAAGATCACTAAGCAGCAAGTGGTCATGTTTCAATCACAATTACTTCCACTGCAATTCCAGCTGTTGATTCATAGAGTACAAGCCAATACTCTCCAATCAACTTAGGGACGAGGAACCAAAAGGATAAAAAATCAAAACAAATTCTCTCTTACTTATCTGTAATGATTTTTACAGTAAAAATCTGCATTCCCTCCCAGAGCCGCTGTCACAACAAGCGCTCTGAGCGCCTGCTGCCACAGACACAGCTTATGTTGACAGAAGTGACTTTATGCTGACATAGCAGTCCCACCATTTCAAACAAACTTTGTTCCTTCCTTCCACAGGAGGAATTTTTTTTCAGTATGCTGTTTTCTTGACCTGTCTGCACTGCCCCAGCTGGGCCTGCACCACAAACTTATACGAAGAGATTCACAAAATTTCCAAGTGAGGAAGTGCAGTTCTCAAGTCAAGATACAGTTCTATTTTAACCTTCTACTTGTTTTCCTGTACATTAAACTTTACATTCACTAAGTGGGATAAATACCAGTTACTCCAACCTCATTATCAACCTCATATAAGAATCAGGGCTCTGTATCTTCAAATTCACTTAAAAACAACAGGTTTCTAGCTGGCGATTCTGATGGCAAACATTACAACCATATATCAAATAATGATTGCAAAGAGAAAAAAATCAATCAAAATCATTAAGAGTTTGCATTTGGATTTGAATTGAAAAGTACATTGCACATTTTTTAATATTACTGGGAAAAATCCCCAGTATAAACTGGAAGCTAAATTACAGCTAAAATTCTTACAATATATCCTTATTTGCCCCTTAGAAAGAATGTATCATATTTTAGGGAAGCATATTATTTACATTTGTCACATTTGAAGACAAAAATGTAATTTCAGATGCCTAACTAGGAATCACCACTGAAGCACAGTAAATTATGCTACTAAGCTGCTACATATCCTTTTCAGCAACAATGACAACAGGGTGGAGTGTTCAGAATAAAATATTTCAGCAAAAAATATTTCTTTGAAGCCTAATTTTGAAGTTCAAGATTATTGTCTGTTCTGAAAAAAAAGAAAACAATTCTGCACAAGTCTGAATTCTGAAGACATAAAAGCCCACACCCAGAAATATGGTAACATGAAGAGTGATGAGCAAGTAACTTTGAGAAAAATGTGTAATTTCAAATGCAGTGACTGGATTGTGATAAACACATAATTTTTGCTGCACTAATTGAAAAAGATAAGTCTCCTTGATGATCACTTCAACTCCCTCTCTCCCTCTGGGAGGTTAACATATCCACAGCAGAACTTCCAGAAAGAAATTGATGTATGCATTTCTCTGGGTCAATACAATTATTTAGCATTTTAACACAGACCTGTGCTCTGTTACATGGACATGGACTGCTCCTGAAGCAGTTTAGGTACAGGCACACTCACTCAATAATTGCACTGAAATGTCAATGCTGACATTATAAAAGACAAAGAATTAGCATTTTTGCCAAATCATTTTTATAACTCACTGAAGTTTAATCCATGAGATTATGTAATCTCCAATTGTAATACTGGAGATTATTACACACTAAGAAATGTGTTAAATCTTCTTGTTATTTTTAATTAGTAAGCACATACACTGAAGAACCACCTTACCTGACAGAGTTTCGGCTCCTGTTTTCTATTTTCATTAAAATTCGTACATCTGATTGAGGAGATGCTGTATAGATTTTTAATCTGAAAAAAAAGCAGCAAAGATGCAGAAATGATGTACAATGACTTTTCTTCCTGTCATCCATAAGAGATGGATCTCTTATGCATAATCAACAGCCAAAATGATGTATTTTTTCATTAAAACAATAATTTGTCAAATACTAGGTGTTTTCTATAAATGAGGGTTAATATATTAGCATGTTTTTCTGGGTTAATTATTAGCAAGGTTTACTGTCACCTCTACTGAAGTTAATTATGGTTACATTTTTCAGAATTATAGTTGCTTTATTTGGTCTTTATGCCATGAGTCAATTTCTTAATTTTTTGTTGGTTTAAATTTGGTGGCTGGACTCCAGGGTTAGTTGGTTGGTGAATGTAAGGATGTCACAGGAATTAAAGATGTACTGCTGACTGGGAACTCAGCACTGCAAGCTGATAGTGCAGCTAATTTAAGCCATGTATTCAGAACCATTCCCTTTTATTAGTGCATTAGATCAACGAGGCAGGAAAGTTATTCAATACCCACCTTTGACAAACTACAGGATCTGACTCCACTGGATCAATGTATGGCTTGAGGATATCAGCAAGTGTTTTATCGTCAGGCACCCTTTCAGCAAAGATAGAAATCAAGCATGTGAGACATCCCTCATCACATACACAAATATCTATTGTGAGTCACCTGTATATTAGCATGCTACACTGGCACTGAGTAGCTCATGGGAGGATCATAAGTGTGTATCAATACTGCATAGATATGGCAGCTTTATCTCAGTTTCAGCACTGGGATTTCACAGGCACGTATGAGGAGTAAACAGATGCATATCTCCAGTTTCTAACTCTGCAAAGAAACATGCTGTTCCAGTAGCCCTAGGAGCAGACAACACATAATTCTCATCTCCCTTCAGGCTAGGAAAAAAGGAGAAACATTTGTCAATAAAAGCTTATTTATTTTTTGCCTTTTCAAAATGTGTTTGTGGACTTTCCTACAAAGCAAACAATGCAACCATTTCACCCTGTATGAAGGTCAGTTCCAGAGTGCAGGTGAGGAGGGGTGGCAAACTGTGCTGAACATCTGCTCCATGAGAAGAGAGTGTGTCAGGTGTAGGGGCACTACTATTATGAATATACAAACTCTCTATTTACATAGAGAAAAGGACTAACAAACATTATGCCTGATTTGGAAAGTCTGCTAGCTTTCAGAGAGAAAAGGACTACACAACTTTCAACACTTTTTAGATTGAAATGCTCTTTTATTTAAGACTAAAATAAATACCTGAGTTTACCCTGTATAACAGAACTCAGTAAGAACTGATTAAAATATTTTGCAGTTCAACTTCAGCAGATTAATTGAAACTTTATAAAAATATTTTTTAAAGCTCTGTACCCTTTTAAAGTGTATTCAGCATGACAGTGAGGAAATATGAGCTTCAAATGCCAGTAGAACTTGTTCTCCCTGAAAAAAAAAAAGAAATGCATATTCTTAGTCTTAGTTGGCAACAACAATTTTTTTCTGTGATTAAGCTTGGTAACCTACAGCATAGGTGCAAAGAAAATACACAGTTAAGATTTTGAATGGCTTCAAAGAGTAAAAGGGGCATGCAGAGAAGCTGAGATGTCCTTTGAAAGATGTAATGCTCCCACATCCTGTTAAATTTCAAATCCTCATGGAATGAAAATCTGTTCCTTACAAATATATGAAGATATCACCAATTAACTGATCAACAGTATTTCACATTTTAAAAGCGAGTCCAGCTGCCCTTTAATTTCAGAAAAGGAAACTGCTTTTTGGCATATCACCCAGGACAGATTACCAAACCTGTGTAACAATAATAGCCAGAGTCCCAGGTGAGGCTGGGTCCTACAGAACACAGGGGACTCAACCTCTTCCAGCGATTATGGCCTCAATAGAAAATGTGTCATGGCCAGGGAAGGAAGCTGCCTTCTGGCATAACATGGATAAGAGAAGTTAGAAAGAACAAACATTTTACAGAAAGATTGTAAAACTTCTGGTAGAGACAAAGTGATGTCACATTCCTTTCTTCTGTATGTCAGTTGCTATTTTTAGGATCATCTTCCCTCTCCAGCTAGCATAAGTAATACCTGAGAACAGAAGCTACTGAAGCATAGCTCAAAAGCAGAATCAATCTAGGCAGTATTTCTAGAGAATTTTGCTACATCAGGCAGTCTCTATTTGCCTTTTTGCTCAGTTGCAGAAAGTCTGCAGAAACTTTTCTGAAAGAATTCCATGGGAGAAAGCTTAGGGAAAAAGATTCCCTAATCTAAAAGTCAGGTTCCTGGCCTTTTGCTCTGGTTCAGAAATTCACACTCATGACAAACAGCAAAGATTTAGAAATTGGAGCACAAACACCTGTGAGGCACAGGGATATCCAATGGTGTCTTTTTTTTAACTGCTTTTTAGAACATTATTATGATGAATCATTGCATCCAGGATAATCACCTTCAGTTATGCAAAGATTCTGGTCTACAATAAAAAGTAAACACAGTGTTGTTCCAACATGTTGATTAATTTGTTTATCAGGCCAATGAAACATTATCCAGCAGGTTCTAGCTGGCTGCAGAGAGAAGCATATGTGCATCCACTAGCAAAACAGTAAACTTAGCTGCTAAAATCAATTAACTCTGATAGTAATTTTTAAATGAAAGCCCTTTTTATAAAGTGAGCTTATCAAATAAGTAATTCTCTTACCTAGTTGTTCCTAGGAGAAAAGTGAGTTTTACAACTGAACTACACTTTCTGGAGTATAAGTAAAATCACATATATTAATATTTACAAAAAAAGAGCAAGCAGGAACCCCCAGCTCCAAGAAAGTAATAATTAGAATAAAATAAATTGATGAAATCCAGGGTCCCCAAAACAATATGTGCCTCAGCAGAGTTGTGCAGCACGCCTTGTGATTCCTCCCTTCTTTCTGCTCATATTTGTTAAAGTAGAGAATGAGAATGTGGAATTAGAGAACATCAGGTCTGGAAGAGGTAAGAAGACTGTACAGCCAGAGCTGGAGGGTAACACAGAAAACATTATTAATCATATAGCATATATATAACCAGAAGTTGACAAAGTATTTGGGCCCACGAATTTTATGCTCTTTTGCATATTGGTATGACAGTCCTAAATTACCAAACTGCAAAATGTTTTGAAATAACTCAAAATCACTGAGTGGAATTTTGGGAGTTTTCTACAAGGTAGGTAAAACAAGGTTTTGCAATTCTTATCTTGACAGCTGAGGGAAGCACCAACGTTACTATACACACAGAGCAAACTGGAATATCCCTAAGGTTATGTAACCAGTTCAGTTCCCTTGTGATTAACAAGCTTGTGATTCCTCTCAAACATGTTAATATCTGCCATTTAACACAGAATAGTGTTATTTCAAAGCACTTTCCCAAGGAGACTAGTAAAAGTTAGACACAGAAATAGGGTGACCAACAGTAGCTGAAGGAAACGCTTACGATGTATAAAAAGTTTATAAAAAGTTTATAAGGACTGTTCACATGAGGGTTTTGTTCTATGTTATTAACTAACTTGAGGCTTGGTGCCATGTTTTCATTTAACTCACCATCTTCCACAATTTTTTCAAACAGACCATGTTCATCTATTCTAAGTGACCCTTTCTGTGACACTTTGATCTTTATATCAAGACAGCCAAAGCATGAGAGAGACAAACCATGACACAGCTCACAGAAACATGTACGTGGCTCAAGGACTGTCTCTAACACAGGCACTTGAAAAAGAAATACTCCAAAAAGAACTTCTAGCTATCTGCTACCTGTTGCTAGGAACCCTCTACATGTGTCTGTAAATGGCAGTCACACAGCACATCCTCATTTCACATGCAAGGCTGATTCCCTGTGGGCTCACCGAGGCAGACTCAGCTCATCACTGCAGCTGTAAAATCAGCTTAGAGGATTCTTCTCTCACTTCTGCCCTCCCTCCCCCTTCCAGGCACAATCTTGTCTATGGAATAGGGCACAGAAAGTGCTGTGAATCAGGGAAGCTGAAGTTAAAAAGCTCATTTCTCATCAAAAAATTCCACTTTGATAAAACAGAAATGTTGATTTTTTTTCTCAGCAAACTAATACCATAACTGGCAATTAATGTCTTAGTCTCTCTTCAAAGTACTCTTTGGAATAGCCTGGAAGTAAATGGCAAGTAGAAAGAGGTAAGACAGTTTAAGAACAGGATAGAAGTAGGCAAGAAAAAAAGAAGCTTGGAACAGGAATAGCCTCATTCTCTTCACTATATAATGAAGTCTTGAAAAACAACCTGCTGGGTGCCAGTTATTGAAGTGAAGCCTCCCTCACCATCACTGATGTGTGCCCAGAGGACTTGATGTCAGCTATAGATGCTATCAAGACTGCTTCACAACAAGTTCTGATCAAAGTTAGATACCCTGGCTCCAGATCTCACTGACTTCATTTTCCATTATGGCTCACTGGGGCAGTATTTTCTTCAAATACAACGGGCATGTAGTATGTTAATTTTCTAAATGAAAATGCCTAATTGTACAAGTTATCTGCATTTGAGTAACAGCTCACTCCATGAAGCATTCCATGCCACTCTGCTGCCATGGAATGCCCCTCCAACAGTGCCCTGGTTTTTTGGATACCAAGGCACTGACTTTAAAACTACAAAAGAGCAGAGATCTGGGTGAAGCACTAGCACATCAGTGATGTCAGTAAAAGCAGCATCATAGCCCATCCCTGCCCTGCTTGGTTTCATCTCATTTTCTGGCTACTTCAGAAGCATGGAAATGGATCAGAGGGAAAAGGGGAGCCAAGCACCTCTCTCCCTACACGAGATGTAGATAAAAAATACTTTCAGAACTGCACAGGCTGTTTCACAACTACAGTTTTACAAAAAGTGACTATCTACCTTTCATTTCCCCTAAAACTTCCAAAAACTTCCTTTGTCATTAACTGTAGTTCCCCCAGAATTACATATAGATGATTTAAAAATTTTTCACAGCAACAATGGAAACATTTTTACTTCTGATGTTACAAAGACAGCAGCAGTATATACAAAGTGGCTGTCTCCTCCAGCAGGCTCTCAGAACAACTGCAAAAATTTGCACCACCTTTACAGTTACAGCAGTACCTAAGAAGATGCTCAAAAAACTGTGATTGCAGACAGTACAGCTGCTGGGAATTAAAGGACTGATCTAAAAAGGATTCTGGACTTGGACATACCTGTTAAGTGCCTTGGTAGATTTCTGGAAGTGTCTAATATTTATGCATTTCGTTAAAAATATATTAAATATCTCATAAAGCTTGATTTTCTTATCTAGGCTTCCTCTGAGCATTTCCTCTCAGTTTTGTCTAGGATGCAGTAGAACTGTTTTAACCATGTTTAGAAGATGTTTTGAAATGTGTGTTTATATATATGCAAACTAAAATACTGACAAAAATTCCAAATTCATCACATCTTAAGATATCAACAGCATTTCTGGCTCTACAGAAGTATTTCACTGGCAGCCTGTCAAAGATAGTGATTCACTGATGATTCTGTTTCAATTTAGCAACTAGTATTCTTAAAATATTAGTATACAGGATATCTTACGTCAAAGTGCAAATACTGTACTATTTCCTGTCTCTTTCATTTTGAATTCATAAAAGTGATTAAAAGGACATGAAGTTTAATGACAGACCAGTTATCCTTTCATCTGACAATACCCAGTACTCTGTCAGAATGCAATGAAGTTTAACTGAAGTACTGGGCATTCAGCTCATATAGGTTTGGATAATACTCTGACTTCCTTTAGCAACTTAACTTTCTTCTTCATGGGTCCAAGAAGGCAAGCAAACCTATGTACTAAGTAACAACTAAATTCAAGTTTAACAGCTCCAGCAGTGTTATATTAAGTCAAAACCCAGCTCAGAAAACTCCTTGCTACATTCTCAAAATCAACACTTCAAACAATAATTGATATTATCTCTACCTAGCTAAGGATTAGAGCTGACATTTTAGAGCTTCCAGGTGTACCTCAAAGTGTAACAATAATGATCTCTTAAATTATGCTAGTCCCCAAATCTCCACACTGTATTTTTTTCTCACAATTACATTGAAGAGGTGAGTTAATGTAAGAACTTCCTCCTCCTCCTACATATACCCCTCTGATCAAATGCTCCCAGGCTGCAAGCATGCCCACTGCAAGAGAGGTTTGTAGACCTCTGACCCCTCTTGGTGGGGAGGAGAGGTAAAAAGGATTTGGTCTGGGAGATATATGCTGTGGAGTGTGGAGGAAGCTGGCTGGAGATGTCTGTGACAGCGCAAGCAGCAGGGAGGCCTGGAGTAGGGCAGCACAAGCTGCAGAGCTCAGGGAACTGCACTGCCCCATTTCAGTGTCTCACGACATCACCTCCTGCCAGGAAACAGGAGCCATGGACTTGCAAGCTCATTCCCCTCTTCCTGTTTGACCTGCTGCCTGGAGCTTCCCAGTTGGTGCTCCTGCCCTTGGTTTCAGCCTGGCCTCACCCTTCACCCTTTTCCCTGAGGCCCCCTATCCCAGCAATTCACCCCATCAGCTCCATGGAAGGATGTATCCAGTGGGCAACTCTCAGCTGTACTGAAAAGAGAGGCACCACAGGAAATGTAGGGTGCAGCAGCACTTCAAAAATAATTTATGAATAAGGACTCAGATGCACCATGAGTTCACACTCTGGACTCAGACACTACTTTCTAATGACCCTCCATTACCTAGATATTCAATTTTACACATCAGTCTAACCCATGTGTTGCCCAGCATTGGCACGTATGCTTCCACAACATGGGATTTAGCAAACAAATTCATGGAATCCAGGAAGTGAAGAGTCTGGCTAACACTTCAAAACAACACTGATGTGTCCTCCAGTGCTGGCACAGGCAGGAGATGACACAAGAATACATCTTGTACTTCCTAGTTCTGGACTGCTCTCATTCCTGCCTTGTACTGCCCAAGAGCTTGGCTTGCAGGGAGAGTGTCGGGAGGACACAGGAGAAGCTGTTCTCAGTTTTCCACGCACACATGTTGAGCAGCTTCCAGCCTCCACCCTCTGGAGCAATCTGTCTACAAATCTTGGCTGACAAACAGCATGAGAAGGGGCTCACATCTACAGGAGAGGGACACACCAGACCCTGAGCACTGTCAGGTGCTAAGCTCATATAATGGATATATGACTATTTGCACAGCTTTACCTCATTTCAATGTGATATTCAACAAAATGTTATGGGTGTCATGAAGTCCTGTGACATCCACAGTCTGGGTTTTCTCTAACAGAACCAGTAAAATAAGTAACTTTAAAAGGTTACACTTCTACATCTATTTGATGTCTAACATTCTGCTAAAATCTACGAAACCAAACCTGCCAGTGTTTTTCCCTAGAGCAGCCTCAACGACCCAGGTGGGTGTGTTGAGCAGTTTCCAGGTGGGTTATTACTCTTTCAGAGACAGACCTCTGGTGGCCACCCAGAGACCAGCACCGTGGAATGCACAGCTCCCAGAACAGACGGAAAACACATCCTGAAAACATAAATGGCCACCAAAACTGAGACCATGAACAAAACAAGTAAAGGAGCCATCATGGGCATATGAGCCATCAGGGATGTCACTGCTGTGAGATGCTGAGAAGGCATTTTTATTTGACCCCAGGATACCACTGAGCTGAACTGCAGACCTGATTCCTGTCACAATGAAATACTTCCTAATTTCTTTCACTTTCACTGTGAAAATACTTTAAAATACAATCTCTGTATATTAGAGAAAAACCTCAGTGTGGATAAAGGAAGAAATAGTTAGATTTTCCTTAGCTTTCTTCCTGAATTTGTACTTGTCTGCACTTGTCTCTCTAAACTGTGCTGTATCAAACATTCCCTTCCCCAGCACAGCAGCTCCCATCACAGAATGCAACTCGGGTACTGAAGCACCTCTTCAGATTTAAGTCAGCCTTTTCAGAGACAGGGATTTGTGCAAGCTTTCTACATCAATCAATCCTCTATCATAAAACCTCCAAAGAAGCATTTTCTTTTTCCAGAAAAAACCCCAAGTGTTAATTAAAAGATCACAACAGCACTAATTCTTTGTTCCATTATCCAGTGTTAGCATTTTTCAAAATAAAGCATGAATTATGTAAGCTCTTAAACTGAGCTCAAAGAACCTAAAGAAAATGAAAACGTAAAGCATGAAATATTAAACAGCTTTTGCAAAACAAGGTGCATCTAACAGATTTCAAAGCAAGCATATTGGTATGAAGTCAAATTCTCATCACTATATGCTCAACATATTGCTGACTGTAACCAGCTGAAGACTCACATGGAATTGAAGGTGGTAGAATTTTCTCTTCTTTTTGTGAATCCAACAGGCAGTGTTTTTAGCTCAATATTGCACCCTCGAGCTTTGTTCCTCAAGCAGTATAACTGGAAAGAAATAAAAAAACATTAAAAAAATAATTGAATATATAAACCCCCAAAAATTAAACAATAAAAAGCTGACAGGAATTATGAGAATATTATAGAAAAGGCCATATTTAATGAAATACTCTTAATTTTTTAAAAACTATCCCGAATGAAAAAAATTAACTACACCTAGAAAACTCTCTGAAACTTTTCTGTAAGTTTCTTTACTATTAAAAAAGAACATGCAAATGACCTTTTCATAGCAGAAGTTCTTCAACATACCATGAAAGTCACCGTGTGACCACTCTGGGTGTAATACCACCACAGGGATGCTTTCTGGGTTACAAACCTGCTGGCAGAATGTACATACAAACACCATCCCAGCCACTGCCAAATTCTGATTTGAAGGTACCACTAATGGCAGCATCCCATTAACATGCCCAGTACCACACCCCTAAAACTGGCACCCATGCAGCATCTCACCCTTGTCAGCACATATTTCCAGAACATCACAGTGTTCAATACACACACACACAGAATATTACTCCAGCCAGAGAGGAAGCTGGAGCCCTGAGTGTAGGGCTGTATTTCAAGGTATCTTCGCAAGACTAGAAAACAAAATGGCCTTGATATCTTTTTGTCATTTACCAATGAGTCAAAATATTTTGGAGTAGAGTTGGTTGGGCTTTTTTGGGTTTTGTTTGTTTGTTCATTGGTTTTAGTTTGGGGAGTGTGCTTGGCTGCTGAAAGAGCTTAAGCAAAAACCCATTCTCCCTTAGAAGGCTATCTTTTATGTCACTCTTGCTTAGACTTAGTCTTTGAAGAGCTCTAGTTATCTTCATTTGGTATATAGGGAACCACATAACAATTTCTAGGCTATTATTAAATCCATTGTTTACCTGGGAAGCGTGTACTTAAAAATTCAAAAGTTGCGGCGGTGTAAGGAAACAGACTTTCCTAACACACATCTATCATCCAACAGCAACAGTGGTCATACATAAATTTTAAGAAATGTTAGTGATCTTTCCTCCCAAGCAACTGGATGTAGGCATCAATACTATTGCTGCATAACCTAGAGATTTCTTTTGATTTCTGGCTCTAAAATTCAGGGTCATTCATACCTTCATAAGAGAGGTACCAGCTCTGGAATCTGGACTAGGACTACCTCAGTGGGAATTCAAAGGTAGCCAACCCTAATTCCAACAGAGCAAAAGGAGAATCAGAAACTTACAAGTCTTTTTGTTGCTGGACTATGCACAATACAATGTCGAGCAGCAGCATCAGCTGTCCTTCCCACATCTTCCAGGAAACGATAATCTGAAGGTTAAATGGAACAAAGAAAAATGTAGTGCCAGCCTAGTAAAACCAGTGAGTTTTAGAACACACACAGTATGTTCTTACCACTCAGAAGGTTCAAGTCAGTAAATTCATTTACAGAGACAAATGCTGTTTTATCCCTGACTCCATTACAGCTCAGTGCAAGCTTATGTTTCTTTACACACAACAGGCTGAAATGACAAAAAAAAAAAGGAATTAACATGTTCAGTACATGAATGGGGAAATAATCAAAACTATTTAGTTCAGATAACAGATACCTGCACGAATATTTCATGCATCGTGGACATCTGTACTTGGCTGCTTCTTTGCTACAGGTTTCACACCTGAAAGAAGTAAAAAATACTTCTCAATAAGGGAGCATTTTTGCACCTTACTGGCCTATAGAAGTGCCTGCTCAAAAACCAGGCACTAGGCCATCCATCAGCATTTTCAGGAAAAGCTATTTTAGTGCACCTTGAAAGGAGAGAGAGAAAATACAAATATGCTGGATTAGGAAAGGTGGCAGACAAAACAACACAAGCCATGGAGAGTATCTCCAAACACACACACATTACAACACTGTAGATGCTTGAAAGAAAAAAATCCCACATGCTAACTGAAGAGCTGGAAACAGAGCAAGCCTTTATCAGCCTTTATGCTTTGTGGCCTGTGCTTTTCTCCTCCTGCATCACCTGTACTGTGCACTATACCAGGCTGGCTTATAATACTCCCAGCTTTAGGCACACGGAAAATAAGTCTCATGGATTCACACTAAACCCTGAACAATGCATCCCATTTTTTCACTGGAACAAAAAGAGCATGACAACATGGTCAGCCAAACAACTTCTAGCTGTCAGCAGGGCAAACTCCAAAGTCAGGGAACCTTTCAGGCACAATATGTAAGACTTATCAATTTAACTAATAAATACCAGTGAAAAATTATATTCCTCGACAAATATGACCATACATTTTTAACTAGGCTATCAAAACAGCTGTTTCTCCCACTCTTAAGAAAAAGGTCTCTATATCATCACTCTTATTTTAAATCTAACAAACAGAAAAGAGAAATAACAGTTCCCCCACTTCAGAAAAGTTTTTGCGAATATACAAACGCACCATTTTCAACTCCTAGGCGATAAATGCCAGCCCTAACCCATTTCCCTTCCTCTCCCCACCACGTGCTCACTGTTTGCTGCTAGCGAGGGCCTGAAGGACAAGCCCAGCAATACCATCGCCTGACGAGAGCTGTGAATTAGCAGTACAAAGCCATTCTAAGAACCGGGAAAAAGGGTTTCAAACATTGCAAACCAGCAACGGGGAGTTATTCTGAACAGGGATTCCCCTTCCCCTCTCTACAGGATCTCAGCGGTGCCCGCTGCCCACACCGCTCCAGAGAGGCTCTGCCCCGGCCGGCGGCAGCGCGCAGCCCCTCGCTCGCTCGGGCCTCACCCGCGCGGGGCTGCAGGGCACAGAGGCACCCGCCGAGACCCGCGGAAGGCGCTCCCGAAGCCCGTGCGGCCGCTGCCGCCGCCATGCCGTACCTGTGCAGGGACATCTTCCCGCCGCCCGCCGCCCGCCCGGGCCCGTCCCAGTCCTGCTCCCGCTCCGCCATGGCCGCGCCGCGGGGCCTCACGGGGCCTGCGCGGCCTCTGCGGCGCCGCCTGGCGGCCGCGAGCCCCAGCGCAGCCGCACGGGGCGGGCCCGGACCCGCCGCGCCGGGGCCTGCGGGGCTCGGGGGCCTGCGGGGCTCGGGGGCCTGCGGGGCTCGGGGGCCTGCGGGGCTCGGGGGCCTGCGGGGCTCGGGGGCCTGCGGGGCTCGGGGGCCTGCGGGGCTCGGGGGCCTGCGGGGCTCGGGGGCCTGCGGGGCTCGGGGGCCGATGTTCCAGCCAGGAAGGCTTTCCAGAGCCCAGAGGAGGCTTCCCGAGCCGCTCACTGCGCCACACAGCAGCACGGTGCCCCGCCAGGTGACACCGGGCGTCGCTCCTTACCTCTCCGTGTCCCGCCGCACCGGCCGCCGTCCCGCTGTCTGCGTGGGGTGTGCATTTCTGCCTCAGCTACGGAAATGCACATCCGAGCAGCCTTATAAGACTTTAAACTCCTTGCTTTTAAAAGAGATATTTTCTGAAATTAAAAACTCCCAAAAATAGAGCAATGAGACGAATAAAAATATACATGAAGCAGACATTTTCTTTAAAATTATAATCTTAGAAAACACACCCAACATTTGCCAAAATATCACCGCCAAAGCCAAACTCAGAGCAAATGTAAAATCATGATGTCAGTGTATTGATCTTGAAAATACAAAAAGTGAGACATTTTCTCATCCTTCTGTAACCTGGCTTTGTTTTTTATCAGATTTTTGTCAAAGTGGTCAAAAATGATGCTTTGCTACAAAATGTAAGATGGGATGTGGACATACATTACTTTGTAAAAGCAAACATTGTCCCTCTGTCAGTATTCTCTGGCACAGAGCATATGCATTTCCCCTTGGGAAGGGAAACACTGCCACCTAAGGAAAGTGCTCTTCTAGAGGATTTTCATCATTTCTAAGAATGACCTATACAATATGAAACAGAATAGTAAAAGACAAAGAGATAGCTTGGAAGCTTATTTTATTATACTTTGGTGGTGTGGTTTACTGCAGATGAAGACAGACAGGTTGTTGAACACTCCCAGGCTCCTCAAATACAGTCTGGTATCACCTTGCTGTGTACTGCTGAGCACACTTTCAATTGATAATAGATAGAGGCATATCAATATAAAGAGTGCTTTTCCTAATGGTAAAACTGTTCTTTTTTACAAAAAAAAAACCCAAAAACCAAAAAAAAACAAAAAACAAAACCCAAAACAAAACAAAAACTTCACTGAACATTTTAAGCTTAATTTTAAAAACCCAAAATGATCTAATAAATTTTGCAAAAAAAATGGAATTTCTAAGAGGATGAAATGCTGATTATAATTTAACAGTAGCCATTCAGAAGACACACTATAGTAGATCTTTTCAGAAGTTACAAAATATATACAGAATATATCATCTTAAGATGGCTTTGGCATTAGCAATGTTAACTGAAATGCAAAATTTAAAAGTCAAAACTACTTTAGGTAGTTCTTCTTACAACGATTTTCACAATGGCTGTAACAGAAACTGTTCTGACTATATGCATCATATACAATATGCTGTCTTATACACCATTTCCAAAATAGTACACAAAAATATTTTAAACAAGAAATCCACATAAATAATGTTTTCAGTTATGTGAAGTATGTGACCAACGGTTTAAAATAAGCACCTTCACAACAGAAACATATCCTGATGTAACCAGCACATACAGTCTGAAAGATAAAAAGGGACTCAAATAATCTCTGCTAAGGCCACAAGCGCCCTGTGTTATGAAGAGCACCAAGGCAACACGGACAGGAAACACAAAGAGGTAGTGTGCCATCTGTTCAGATGTATGTCCACCAAGGACTGGAATAAAGCAATGGTTAAGAAAAGAAGACTTATTGTACTGTGGCATGATTCACTTTTCATACAAAAGCTATTGCACATTTAGGAGCATTAGCAGGTATTGCTCCTCAGTATCACACGTCTCCAGCCTTCCTCAGGATGGTTTTTGTGCAGTGCTGTTAAAAAGCTTGCTAGGAACGCTTGATGTCCTGAAAAACTCCACGTTCAGATACTCAATTCCAGAAAATTATACAAGAAAGCACCAAGAAATTTATTTTTAAATACTTTAAGAAAATCGCTTTAGTATTTTCTTTCTTTTATTTTTTGAATGTCATTTCTCCTTAGGAGGAAGTCTTTTTCTTCCTGAGGTTATTTAATCAACAACACTTGAAATGATTCTTCAGTTTCCTAGTAATTTTGCCTGCAATGGATCATTACTTTTCATTCAATCTGTGCAGCACTCCATATGGATGCAACAAGAAACCTAGGACAGGAATCTTACAGGAAGCATACGGAGCCACTTTCTATGAAATGCTGCTGGCCTGGTTTGAGGTGAGGAAGTGCATTAACTTGAACAACTGGAAGCTGATTTGTGTCCTGAGTGTGGAAAAAGAACTGGGTCTTATGCCAGCTGCCGTCTTCAATCTGAAACACACAGGAGAAACATATCAGAGTCATATAAATGGTGAGCTTCAAAACACAAATGAAAATTGTGCTTACAGAGTGAAAGAGAAGTAGCGCACAGAAACATTTATTCTCTCAGCAGTTCCTAAAGAAACTGTGTAATTTAACAAATGCCATTTCTGAAGCCTGAAGTTTCATTTTGAGGGCAACTGTTCCTAAATTTTCCTGGAGGACCTCCCTATTTCTGTGCCCATGTCTCTGCAGTGTCTTTGTACACTCTCAAAATACACGAGACACAATGCAAACAGCAAGTATAGATACCCTGTATCATGGCAATTGCTTATACCCTTGAAGAGATGATGAATTCAGTATCTAAAGGCTGGCATAGGCAGAGCTATGTAAAGAAGCAAGCTTTAAGGAATGTGAATCTAAATGATTGTTATTTATTTGCAGGAGGTTAGTAATGTCTAAACAGTACCTCTGTCCTCCCTTTAATAGTATGATGCTAAAAGGCATTTACCATGCATTCATCCAGAAGCACTTTAGGTTCCAGGAGAGTATTTGCTTTAAATATTTGACCATTCCATCCTTTAAAGGTAACTGATGTCTTCCGGCTCCCTGCTGCAGTCAGTCCCCACATGGGTGTGTTCAGACAATGGACTGTGATGCTGTGGGTTGCTTCTGAGCTCAGTAAATGAAGGAAGTTCATCTGCACTTTCCCAACACCAAACTCCAGCTGAATTCCGAGAGAAAAGCATTGTTAGGCTTACAGCTGGACTGTGCTGAATGGCTCAGCAGCACAAAGTGCCATGGAGATGGCAGGATGGTGTTCAGGCACAGGAGCATGTATACATGTTTATATACATTGGGGCCAATGCCAAAAGAGCACCATCTGCATTCCTCAGGGAGATGTTAGGTCCTATTACAGGCATTACTATAAACAGAAGCTTCCACAGGACATGTTCAAAGCTTAAATAGAAACATTTGCTGATGCTTACAACACTGCTGAAACACAGCTGGTCAGAAAACAGTATTTTTAAATAAGGAAACTGAAACAAATGCTTTTGTGATTCAGACAAAGATATTATCAGCAGCAGTGTTTTAACTGAAGCCACATCAGTCTGCTGTTTAGTCTTCTTAGACCACAGGTTCTGTCAATACTGATAGTCCATTAAAATGCAAAAGTTCATAAGTATACTTTGATTTTAGACAGAAAATATAGTAACTCATACAAGAAGAATTTCTCTGAGACTATTCCATAGTCAGGGATCTTCCAAATGTAGGAACATATATGTGAACTTCACAGTATTTCTGAAGCTCTTCAAAGACTACAGTGTATATACAGAACTTTACAAACATAAAATTTCTATTCCCGAGATTCAAGAACTACATGTAAAGAGGAGCATGAACTATTGATGGACAGAAAACTGGTCCCTCCCTAATGGCATTAAAAAGTCCCTAAGTATTGGAAAGCAGTAATAATTTTCTTTCTTTCTAATGATCTCAGCATCTCAACACTTAAATGTCCTGAGTGATGAGATACTAATGTAGCTTAGAAGTATTTCAGGCTTATTTTTATTCCTTGTAAAAGAAAGTATAAAGCAAAACAAAATAATTCTATCAGCATGGACAGATTCTCACACAGTGAGAATTACTAACATATATAGTGTCCAGAAAATCTGTAACTTCTGTACCAGAATATATAAAGTCCTTCCACAAAGATGCACAATAATGCCCCCCTGAAACCTAACTCCTTTTAATGAGTTAAATAAATAAACATGCACTTGTTTAGAGTTCAAGCACAGACACAGTGTCTCTAGGAGCAATGCATACCTTTGTCACAGACAGTGGTGTTAAACATGTCTGACCACCTGCAGTGAAGTTGCAGAAAACTTCAATGGCATCAGAAGGACATCCAATATTTGGGTCAATCCAGTATTTTCCTATTAGTATATAATTCCAGACAGAAAATAAAACCAAAATATAATTACTACTAATTTGCTAAAATATTAACACTTCTTGGCAAATATTACATGTTATCACTATGTCTTCACAAGGAAATGAAAGGAACATGAAAGTGTTCTCACTACTAAAATTATGCTAATAACAGATACTGAGAAAAATTACCATAATAAACCACTTCTGACTACAATTACATGGACAGCTTTTAATAGGGGGTTTTTAAATTTGAAATATTGATTCAGGAACTTGTGAGATACAATGACTGTCAGTGTACCTGACAGTGGTAATGTATGGTATGCAATTTTTTCATTAGGAATCTAGAATCTTGCAAGATTAGCTATAAATATTTGAAAAACTTCAAATCACAAAATTGCACTCAGTTTCAAATTTTCTGGATACATCTGTTTGCTAATAGATATTATCTGTCTCATATTTATATATTAGACAGCTACATACTTCTACCTTTAAAATTCAGAAATTTTATCTTAAAAGCTGAAATAAATCTATTTGTGACAGGCCCACCGCAAGAGAATACAATAAAAAAGAATAAAAACATTAAATCTATCAGATCAGAATTTGCATGCAGAAAGCAACACTTGGAAGCAGCACCTTTCAAAGGTACTTGAGTGAAAGTGGCACTCACCATCTGCCACTTTATGATCACAGTGGAGCAGATCCCTGCAGATGCGTGCTGGGTTATCCCGTGTGCCAAGAGGGTTCTTGATGCTGTGCAGTAAATTGCTAAGGTAGTGGAGCGTTTTGAATATCTCTGTACTCTGATCTAGCAAAGTTACTTCAGTATTCTGGTATTTCTGCCAAGGGCCATTAGCAAATGTGTTACCACAAGGAAGTGTCACAACAACAGTATATGCAGTAAGAGTCAAATGTCAAACGGCCATTGAATAGCCAGCCAGAATCCAAGTGTTTATATGAATGCAGTCAGCCATGTAAAACCACCTAAGGGTAACATATCCCAATAGACAAATCAGGACATTTTATTAAAACTGACAGAATGGTGACATTAAGGCAGGTTTAGGTCATGCAAATTTGTCATTATGATCTATTGACATAAAAATATGGATACAAGGAAGAAAAGGAAAAATTTGGTGCATTTTTAAAGTAAACTTAGAGATTTCAGATTTGAAATAGCGAAATTTACTCTTGGACTTAACCTAAAAAATATATGCACATTTATTTGACTTCACCCATATAAGGGATTTTCATGCAACCAATGCAGCCAGATACCTATATGTTGATTTTTCTTTATCAAACCCTAAATGCTACTATTGTTATCTATGTCTGAACAGATACAGTCCACTATGTGTGATAGTAAATTTTCACTACTACCAATTATCACAAAAGGTAGAAATCTTGCTGCTTCTCTTAATTTCATTTCAACTCTATCCTGTAAATCCTAGCATGTTTCATTACATTCTATAACTTGCTATCAGTTATTAATTTAAACTAAGTCTTTGAAAAGAAACTGTTATGTCCTCAAAAAATAAAATTATAATTGCATTCCCTGTATGATAATGTAAATACGTTTAAATATATACCTCCATCTGCAAGGCAGCATTTGACTCAAACAAAGCTTGAACAGCAGCATTGAGATCCACTTGTTTCTAAAAAACAGGTATTTCAGAATATAAAGTGATGAAAAAGAATATACAAAAGTGCAGGTGGTAAATTCTTTGAACAGTGGAACAAGGAGTACATTTGAAGAGGATCCTGTTATTGTCCCTTTCAATAAAGCACTGGTTAGGGTAGGTTAGGCTTGTTACAGAATTTACCCTTGGTCCTGGTGGTCCAGGTGGTCCCTGGAAAATGGGAAAAAACATATATTAGGTGCTTCACATCTTTATATAGTATAATCAAAATGGAAAAATACAGGCAGAGTTTTTTATGCACTTACAGGTGGTCCAGGCTGGCCCTGCCGTCCCTGAGGCCCCTAGAAGAAATGGATATAGAATGCAATAGTTATACATTAAAGTTTCTGTTTTTATATTTATGTATTTATTAAATCACAAACACGTCCCAGTGTGTATAAGGAAGAAGGTGTGATATCAGCTGTGATAAAGTTGTGGATTATTAGTTACTATTGTTAAAGTAACCTTGCACCATTTACCATATGAATATTCACGTTGGAATTCCTGTGTTGTCTGGTTCCTTGTTTCTCCAATTACTTCTGATATGAAGGGAACATTAAAGGTCATAGAAAGTATCAATATATAATGTGCTATACATTGTGCCAGTGTTATATGTATGCTGAGAAGATAAGTACTAGAAGGGGTAAATAATCACAAGAACATTTTAAATAATGTTATCAGTTACTGCAAAAAACTAACTGATCCATTTTAATCCATGAGTATGTGCCAGGCTTTTATCAGTTTAATTTATCAGCAGTGTCAATTTTCAGCCAGAACATGTTTTGTTCATTGTTTTACAGTGATATGGCAAACTTCCTCTTTATTCAAGAAGTTATGCCCTTATTTTAGTGTGTAGGATGATTGCAGAGGAGAGGAGAAGGAACTGCTTTTCCCTAGCTTACAGTGCCTACAATGCACGTAAATCTGTGTTTTAGGCTGCCTTAGGATTGAACATGGACCTTTCCAGTACCCATCTGAATAATTCTTTCAAATATTTATTCAACTATTCACATTGAGCTAGAATTGGTTCTGGACATTTATTAATATGCAGTGACAATTGTGTCTCTGTTAGGTTCTTCAAGCTCTACATACTCAAAGCTTCTAGGAGCTATTGTAACAAACAATGGCACAGATGATCACAAGGAAAAGAACAGGTGGCAGTGCCTTAAGAAGAGAAAAAGAGAAGGAATGAAAGGCATGGGCTAGATCTGCACCTTAAATTACTAAAACCCTTTCAACACAGCTAAGTCAATTTAAGCAGAACATTCTTTTGTCAGTGCTGCTTGTACCAATTACTTGAGCACAATAAGCTGTTCCAACAAAGCCCTCATACGTCAGGACGGTCATGCTAGAACAAAATCTCTGCCAAAAGTGAAATAATCTGATGTGACGTGGTCACGCTGACAAACGTTGTGAAACTGATCTAGTCAAATAGGAATTAAGCTGTAAATCACTTGATAAAGTAATAACAAGTGTTTCTGCTGTGAGATTTCACAGCAAGCAAGGTCTCTGTGAGTGTCACTTCATGCTACAACTCCTGAACTCGGGTTGTGCTCAAGCTGCCAAAAGCAAGGGAAGCTGGAAATGGTTAAAGACCACCAGATTAAATCTAATATTAATTCATGCATATTTTAAAATAGGATCTCAAACCAGATAGGAGCAATGTACCTAAGTCACTGAGGCTGCAAATTTATCAGTACTTAGGTCCTGAGGCAGAGCACGTGGTGGTGCCAGGGAATGCATCTGCTGGGGGCTACAGTGGCAGCTGCACAAGTGAAGCGTGTCTGCACATCACCTGCCCTGGCCGTGCTGAGGGCTCAGCTGCTGCATCATGAAGGATGCAAAAACTGGGGCCATCCTGTAATTTCAAGCACCAGCTCTATGCAAGGCTATGTTGATGGCTATGTTGCCTCAAATGGCTTTGAGGGAAGATCCATGTCTTGTATATGTTCTTTGGAGAATAGAGGAAATTCAAAACTGAAGCAATTTCTGGATGTTTAGGTAGATGATTTTCTGATACTTAACCAAGAAGACCTTAATCAGATAAGGTCTATGGATTGTGAGCTTATTTATTTATTTATTGTGAACTTTTCAGCTGATAGATCCTGACCCTATTTATTTATGTTTCATCCCCTTACACCAATAGAAGGGACTGGAAGCCATCTTTTAAGTAGATATTTAATGATTAACTTCTTTATAAAAATGGTAACCATTAATGTTGGCAAAAGAAAATAGAAGAACAATTTTAGCATATGTAGTACTAATAGTATGGATATCCCTGTGGGTTCTGTGTGAAGTAACTAGCTGTCATTACTTTTCTGAGTTTGCTTATTGCCCAGCTTGAAATTTCTTTGAGATCCTATTATTATTATTAAATATGCATAAAATATTGTTGTTATTCATTATTAGAAAACTGTTCCGAGTTTACATAGATTACATTCATTATTCTGGCATAGTTCCTCAGCTATTGCAAATCAATTGAGTTTCAGAGCTATACTGTTGTATGCCAGCTGGGAAGGCTGACTCCACATTTAATTAATCAGGTCAGGTGCTGTTAGACTGCTCCAGGATACCTTCAGTCTCATGTGAATATATTACTGGCCTGTCTGATCATGCTTGGCCAAGTATGTTTAGAATAAAATGAAAGAGAAAGTGTGAAAAAGAATCTTGAGAAACAAATTTGACATTGTAAGGATATATTTGTTTATCTTGGTTCAGAACTTGATTATTCAAATACCAAATCAAGGAAAGGTAAAAAGTCTTCAACAGTTTGTCCCTAATAACCACTGCTCTTGGATGAATAGATGTCCTTGTTCTGAATGCTGAGATTTAGACATTCCAGTATATTTTTCAGATGACTGAATGCTTCAGTTAATGTTCTGTGTTCTTGGCATATGTCACCTTTAAAAGACTCAAGAAGTCTTGGGACAAGAGTGGTTCAATTTTATAGTGGTTTCTGAGATAGAACTGAATGTTTTAAAAATAAAAACCTGCACTGTTCCAATGAGTTTAAGGTATTTTGCAAAAGAGGAATGTCATTTGTCTTGATCCACTGTCTCCTTGCCAGTAAAACCCATGGGAAAAAAAAGGAGGTAAATAGTGAATGCTATTTGTGAACTACTTTGTGGAATATCACATTTCTTAAATGCATTAAACTTCAGAGAGCTATAGCAATTATCTTTACAAATCTTTAAAATATAATGATACTGCACAGAGTAGGGATTTTACCAATGTTCTTTCTTTCTGCTGCAGAGCAGAAAACTGAGGCTAAATTACACTTTTCATGAACTAAGTTAATTGCTAAATGTTTTACTGGAATGTACCGGATTACTTTTACAAATCTACTTAACTTAACCTTTGGTCGCGTTAGAATTTAAGTGAGAAAAGTGTAATTCCAGTCCATGAAAACAAAAGCAGAGACTAAACCAGTTAGTTTCAGGGTGTTCTTAATTCTTTAATCACTCCATTTGATTGAACAGAAGTTCAAAGGCCAAAATCCCAATCTTTTACTAATGCTGAGAGGCCCTGACTTTACATACAATAGTACATACACTTAACTATGAAAGCATGAGCAATCCCAAGGACATTCATATTTTCTAAGAATTTTTAAATTCTTGAGGAGTGTATTTTTAACAAAGAATGTGTGCTTTACCACTGGCCTCAATAAGAAGACATGATTTTGCATTCCATGTCTTTCTGGGGATAAAAGGACATTTCTTGCAAGTACTGAACTCCGTAACCCTGACAGACTGAAAAATCTAACTAAATATACTACAAAGAGGTTAAAATCTATGTGATTCTAGGAAGAATGCCAATATAAATTTTAAAGGTATAAATTAAAGCTCAGAATACACAGTTGGATGAAAAAAAAATTTGGTCTCCTTTGAGACCAAATAGTAGTTGGAAATAAATCCCTTTTTTGAGGGAAAGTAATGTCACTGTATATGACTTAAAATTAAACATTCTTCTTCTGAAGACAGCCTTACTAGATTAACTCATCATGAGGAATTCAAGAACTTATTTAGGAAATAACTTCTTAAACACCAGCACCAATAATGGAAACAGATGTTTCTTGTTCACCATTCTGGATGTTTTTTTTAAGGATTATTCTTGGATTTTTTTTTAAGTGTCAGCATTTTTAGCTTTATGCTGTCATAACAATTCTTATGAACAAACAGTAGAAAAAGACAGCTAAGATGTATAACAGCAAATTGAGAAAACAGCTTTCCTCTTATTCTGAGATAGCAATTGCCTCAAGAGCATTAGAATTAAAGAGGGGAGTTCTCCAAGACGCAGAAAGAAGCTTCTTTCCAAGCTTTAGCTCTTTAAAATGTTATGAATATTTCAGATTCATTTTTCAAAATTTTATAAGGCAGTTTGATTGAATTTTTGGAGGTGGCTGCTAAAAGCAAAATACAATAAGTGAAACAAAATAATTTTAAGTGAGATGGGGTGAAAGGCAGGGTAAGAGAAACAGGAACAGGATCACATCTGCTAGTTACTGGAAAATGAACTAATTATACATCTGTCATAGAAGGTAATATAGTTATCAACTTTGTGTTCATAAATTTGTTGTAAATATGATAACTTAATGACTTTTCACATAGCCATAATTAATTGGAGACTTTACTGGCTCTAACAAAATTTAATATTAAATCAAACATTCACGAATGTAGAACAACTCTTGCTGAAAAATGAAACAGCAAATTCATAACCCATCAGTGCTGCCCACAATTCCTACAGCTGGAATGCATTGCATGGACACCCACCTGCAGGTCTGGGCTTCTCCTGAGCTTCTCCCTTTCTAGACAAGAAGATCCAGATCTAGGACCATGTGCATGCTGTGAGCCACTAGATCTTTGACAGCAAATATGACTCAAGATTTTCCTTTTAGATCTGAACACAGACAGATTTGAAGTATGCTCCAAACTGCTGTATGACCAGGGCCCAGCAGCTCACACCCACGGGGCATATCTGCTTAAGTCAACTTGAACAAGAGGGTCACACTTCTAAACCCAGGCTGCCAGCTTTCCTGGGCAGTGCTCTCCAGGAGCACAACACAACTGCCTGGCATGCAGAGCATATTCAACCCAACACAGAAATAGATTTTACACAGCCAAAAGAATGAAAGCACAAAAGTCGTTTCATCTTACCATTTCACCCCTCGTGCCCTTTTCACCTCTTGGTCCCTGTAAAAGAGAGCAGCTGTTAATCTGATATGCTTTCTAGCTGCCTAGGACTGAAATAAGCAGATTAATATCCATGAGAATTATACTGCTCACACGAAAAGTCCAGTCTCATCTGTGGAAGTATTTACAGCTCTGGGGGTTTAATTTTCCAGTACCACTAGAAATTGAAATTAGTTGAAAACATCTTGTGATTCCTATATGTGGAAAGCTGTGTTCTTCAGCTTGTATGTTTACTCTCAGTAATTTTATCTGTTGTCTGTCAATCAGCTGTGTTCTCCACAATTTCATCCACATTCAACATCTTTAGAGAACAAAACTCAATACTCTCCATCACTGAAGAAATCCATTCATCACATATGTTTTTACTATGTTATTAGTTCTACTCTCATAATCAGATTAGATGCTATTTTTCTGTCCCTGTTTGTGGCTGGTTTTGCACTTATGTTCCCAAGGATGGCAACAATCTAAAAGTTCTTCACTGGAAAAATTTTGCATCTTAATGGCTGCATTTCATAACATGTAGAAGCAAACTTCAACTAAAATGCTTTCTTGATGATAATGGCAAACTTTTACATTCAATATGAAGTCTGTTAAAAGCCTTCATACAAGTGCACACAGCTGTAAAGTTTTTCTCCTCAGTGCAATTGAAAAGAATGGAGCAAGACAAAGTACTGATTTTTCCAACAAGTGGAAAGAATTATATAAGGGACATTCCCCTTCTTTCTAT
Organism: Agelaius tricolor; assembly: GCF_023055355.1. Classification (NCBI taxonomy): domain Eukaryota; kingdom Metazoa; phylum Chordata; class Aves; order Passeriformes; family Icteridae; genus Agelaius; species Agelaius tricolor. The sequence goes on along the minus strand of NW_027269271.1, from coordinate 16,575,409 downwards.
TTCCCTTGTAAATATTTGCATTTATTACTTTTATTGCATATTTACTATTTTTATGATTATTTTGAATGTTAGACATTCTCATTTACTCCAAGTTTACTTGATCAGGCAGAGGAACGTTCATGGTACAAAGAGTTTCTAAAACTGCCTTACATGGTTGGATGGTCTGGAAACATGAGCCAAGGGGTTCTCTTGCAAAACAAATCTGGCTCTGGTACCATGAGTGTGACAAGAGATGGAAACAGGAATGAGGGCAGAGGTCCCCCAGTGCAGAGAACCTGGGGTGCACTGGAAGCTGTCAGAGAGGCCACAATGATGTTTGAAGTGTAACAGGGACCTCATCAGCACCTGGAACAGCATTACAAGGGCTCACAGGCACTCCCAGAGTGTCTAGAGGGGCACTCTGAACAGTTCAGCCCACAAGAAATGAAAAATAAACTATATTGAAACTGAGTGTGGATATTTTGTAGATATATCTCAGACCAAAGGCTGAAAAAGAATATCCAGGTGGCAATTCCTGTGCGCTGTTTTACACCTTGGCTTGCCACTGCCCCTTTACACGTGCTGTCTGCATGCTGTACTTAGGCAGAAGACCATTGCAATTACTTTTTTGTTACTGGTTTTGGTCATTTTTTTCTTGTTTGTACTACAAATGCCAGAGTCACATACATTAACTTACCAGCATGGTATAACATGTTGCTATTGACAAACAGAAAAATAAGAAGGTTGCTAGTTGAAAAACAAGATGATTAAACCAAAGGGTAATGAAACAAACAAATTATGCAAAAGTGAAGGGAAACTTACAGGTCTGCCAGTTGGGCCTGCTATGCCTTCTTGACCAACAGGGCCAATATATCCCTGTAAACAAGCAAAGAATTTATTAGTTGACCATGTTTCCAAAATGAAGAAAATCCTCATGACATGTCCTGATTTAAAGTTGCTCAGCACACAGACCTGTCAAATATCCAAAAGATCATGGTGGTATTCTCTAAATACTGAGTGCACATTACAACAAAATCAGTAAGGTAAATACTTAGGTAATTTGTAATACTCATGCTTGGAAAGCCCCCACACATTCTTTAATGTGAAAAGTGATGCACTAAAAACAGTGGAAACTTAAGCACTCTGATTACAAAAGACCACATATTTATTGAGCTACAACCAACTCTATCTTGAGCTATATTACTGCCCACGAGGACTCTTGTATGGCTGCCAGTAAGTGCTGCTAAAATGCCACTTTTCAGTTCCATTTCACTTAGAGCAAACTGCTCGTGTCCAGTGTTTATCTCATATAGGAATGTTTAGAAAAATAAAGTAGCTATTAGAACAGTCCCCTAAAGCTGCTGCTCTGCACCTGGTTAACTGAAAAATTCAGTTCTGTGATGGCCAAGTGGCAGTGAGAGAACATGCTGTAGTAAGGCCTCCCAAGGTTCAGCCTTTCACACTTGATCCCACACTGGATGCAAAAAATGCTCATGATGTTTCCACGGTTTTGGGTGAGTAGCAAAGCAGAATATCATGAAGAATGAGCTAGTGGAGGTTAGGAACATTTTAGATAAAATGAAAATCTTCATTAAAAAAAAGACTACCTACTATTAATCAATAATGCCTGAGCACCACTGTGTCTTACTACAGGCAAAGTTTGATCCCTATTTTCTTTCGCTGTAGAACACAGTTACACAATGAGCAGTTTTGCCAGTAAGAAGAATGTTCAACAGATAAAGAAATACAAGGTCATAAAGATTACACTAGGAGAGCCACACTTAGCCAGCAGAGCCTGCTTTTTTCTTTCAAGATTAAGGGCCCAGCTCTGTTTGTGTGTCTGTGTGCACGATGTAACCAGAGCAGTGTTGCTTCTAGACTCAGACAGAAAGGTTTGGGTAGAGACTTCTGGCCTTGTTAATAAGAAAAAGGATTATTTTCTATGTTAAAAGCATGTGCCACTTTCAAACCATCCAAACAATCTCTTTCATGTAGTGAAACACTTACAGCTTGGCCTGTTGGACCTTTCGGGCCCAGAATTCCAACTAAGCCAATGTCCCCTGCAGGGCCCTGAAAATGCAAAGGAACAGTTTAATCCAACATGGACATTAGCTACCCACTTGTTTCAAACTCTTGCAATCAGTGAAAGGAAGATAAGTTCTAAGAGCAGTAAGAGTGAAAATATCAAGTGCACTGACCCAGAATGTCTGTCCTGAGACAGGGAGTACACAGTTCTGCCTACCATGTTCCAACAATCCAGAGATATTTTGAATAAATTAGTGTTAAAGCTGATTAATTCTATGCTTTCATAATGTTCTCACTCTGTAAATAGCTTACAATCTAAGACAAAAGAACGAGCACATACTTTTGGACCTGGGAATCCTTGAAACCCCATTAAACCTTGATCTCCATCTTCTCCCTGCAATAGGAGCAGGCATCCTTAGCATTAGTTCACCTTGCTAGCTCTTGAACTGCTTGTTTTGCATCAACCACTGTGATTACATACAATCTGTCCTTTCAGCCCAGGCTCTCCTGCTGGTCCTTGGTCACCTGCTGATCCTGGAAGGCCTCTTGTGCCTCGCTTGCCTGGATGACCTAGAAGCCCTTTCTCACCCTGCCAATAAGAAGAAAATATATATTTTAATAGAATTATGGAAGTTGCAGATGCAAATACAGGTTTCCTGTCAGAAGCATGGAACTTGCTTTCCCCTTAAGAAATACTCTTACTGCATTTATTTTATTTCCCGCAGGAAAATAATTAAGCATACACTAAAATGCAAAAGCAGTGACTTGACTGCTCCTTGACTTGGAAATATAAAAACCATACATGTTGGATCAATTCTAGTATGGTATCTCTCAGTGTAATCAGTAAAATTCACAAAATTAAATACAGAACAGACAGGTTAAAAGTGAATTTTAAAAATAATCCTCTGAGCAAGACACAGTGTGCTTGTTGAAGTCCCTGCTGTTAGACTAAAAATCCGCATTGATTCAAATGGGAACTAGACAAGTTCCTGCAAGAGAAATCCTCTGAGGACTATCAAATACACTGAAGACATGTCTAGCTCAGGAGGTTTTTGAGGTGCAATAAAAGCTGTGAAGATACAGGTTTCATGCTTTGTGCTGATGCTCTTTCCCAAGTTTTACCTTTGTGTTACTTGCCTTGAGTCAGTATCTGCATTATTAATGCTTATTCTGTAGTATATGTGGCAACAGTTTGCCCTCAACTCATCTATTCCTTGCCTTTCTCAGATTGCAGGCACTTCTGAGCAGGAATTACTTCCTACAGCTCATTGCCTAGGCAAAGAAGTAAAATTCAGACTGGAGGCACTGGCAATAAACACTGCAAATAATGAACACAGTTTATACTAAAGAAAATGATAACAAAGACATTATTGCCAGTTTCCAAGTAACTTAAGGTTTTAAAGAACAGCTTATCAATAAAATCTCACAAAGAAAATGAGCTAAGATAAAAATAATGATTTTACATAAAAAAATTCTGTTGTAAATAAAGAAAATTCTATTCAAAATTAAGAAAATCATCTGTAATTGTTACTTGTTTTCTTGTTTTAAAATTGAAATGAGTCTAATTTATATGAGGATATGCTGATATCAGGTACCTGGAACTGCCTGGAAAATGGAACACACTCAGATTTCTTTCTTTCTGAAAGGCCTAAAAAAACCCAATTTAAGTCCTGTGATAAATGATATATTTATTAGCCCCCAAACCTGAAACTTAGGCTTGAAGTTATGGTAATTCTCTGCTATTAGATTGCTGAAATGTTTGAATCATCCTGACTGTTCTAGTAGCTACCGAAGTTTAGAAATAAGTCAGGAAACATCTGACCCTAAAGCTGGAGTGAACAAATACTAAGTGTTTTGATGGCTTCTGGAGTTGGGAATAGCATTCAGATGGATGAGACCTCTATTTTCAAGTCACAGTTTATAGAAATGTTGTAAACCCTTCAAATAAGGCTTGATGTCTTTTACTCACATGATTAACAGCAGTGTGGTGGCTCCACAGCCACCAAATGCAGCATGAAGAATAAGCAGTATCAGCAAAACTGTAATTAAACAACCAGATCCCATGTATGTACCTACCTTTAGTCCAGGTGCTCCCATGGGCCCTGGCATGCCTGGCAATCCCTTGGGACCTCGAGCTCCAGGATAACCTGCTAGACCTGGTAAGCCTGAGTTTCCTTTATTGCCCTTAACAAATTGAAAATAATGGTTTACATGTAGAACAGTCAAGCATGCTTTTTCATTGTATGCTGAAACAGGAAAATTACATAAAATCAGCCAAAACCACTTAATGCTGTCTGTATATATGGACACACAATGGTAGTACGTCAAAATATATAGAAAGACAATGATCAGCGGTATCATGTGGATTTCTGCAAATATTCCAAAATTAAAAGGCTGAAAATTGTTTGAACTTCTCAGTATTCATCTTTTAAGAAGAAATAACTCCACATGAAACAGAATGAGACTACCTTCCCAAAGAAATATTCAAAATTCAACATGTTTATTTCTAAGGAACAGGCATGCTGGTAATACTAGTATGGTTGTGTGGACTCTGTAAAGATTCACACACAATAACATTACCAGATGAAGAAAGACCAGAACATTTGTTATGAAATTGTATGAGAACATCAACCTATCAACAAAAGCAACTATTTTAAATGAAAAAACCTGTTAGTGAGTAGGTGGAGTTTAGCCACTTTTGACATGCCACAAAATAGAAATTTGCTACCATACAAATGAATATTTCTGTGGTGTAATTTAATAGAAATATAAGCATAAAGAAATCTTCCTTATTTCCTATGACATCCAGTTAAGCACTCATAGAAATAAAAAGGTTGTATAAAACATGATTTTTGTATTAAATATAATTTTTTGGGCTTTTGAATATGGTGATGTGGCTTATAGATTGATGGACTGATAAACTTACATAGCAAAAGTTCTGCTCTTTTTATTCATTGCGGCAGAAATCAGTTATAAACCTCTCTTTGTACAAACTGTAATGGGGTAATGGAGTTGTCTTTACCATGATTGTATGACATTTTCTGTGGAAAGGCAAAAATGTAAAAATCCTTTGGGGTGATTCTCCTAAATCCAGCTCCAAAGAATTTTAAGAACTTGGAAGAGGTTCATGACCTGAGAGTGGAGAAGCTTGAGTAGGGTGCACCTGCCCCCTACGGGTAACTTGCTTAATTTTCTCTTTACTCAACCAGATTGGAAATTCATACCTGAAACAACAGTGCCTCATCCAGCACCTTGGCTAATTCCTAACTCCAAGTCTAACTCAGTAATATTTTATAACAATTACTGATCCATCTGGGTAGAACTACTGAGAAATTCATACTGGAAATCAAAATGGTCAGACTTTCAATGATGAGAACTACTCAAGGAATCTTCTCCCCCTCCCTGAAGGGACTAGTTGAAGATCTGTGTCACTGCTCCCAGTGGCAGCAGTCACCACCTTTGGCCCACAGCAAAGAACAGTCAGACAAAAAACCCATTTCCAAGAATGCTTTTAGATACCTCACATACCTAATACTCTATTTCACTGACTTTGGACATAGCTTCATAATTATTTAGGTGGAGAGACATAGGTTACAAATGCAGAGTCAATAAGGAAATGTGGGATTATCTCAGACCCTAAGAGGAAATAGTCTCAGTTAAGCTAATGTTCAGGACCAGAATTGTGCAGCTTCTCTAAGAAATGACTTTCACTTAGCTGTAGTTACTACTGTCATATTCCAATGAAACTGTTCTCACAGCACACTTCCCTTACACTAACTTTATATCTTGGCTGGAATATTAGGAGCAAAAGAGAAGGAAAATAAAAAATTGGTCTAATTTCCAAGATACTCAGGGAACAGAGAGTGGTCTCTTCCTTTTAAATACCTTAACCCTGGAAAATTCTGTAAAATGCAAAATGACATTGAGGAAATGTGGAAAGCAACTTACCTTAGGGCCAGGCTTCCCCGACAGCCCAGTCTTTCCAGGGTTCCCAGGAATGCCCTCTGGTCCAGGGTACCCAACTACTCCTTTCTGCCCTGGGGGCCCTGGTTTTCCCTTGAAAAAAATTCAAATCCAATATAGCACAGTTTGCTCTTTTCATCTTCACCCTCCCACAACTGGATTTCAGTCACAGTAGTTCCTAAATCCTACATAACAACAGACCCAGTGATATGAATGAGTAGTTGTGGAGGGAGCTCTGAGTTAGGATGTTTGGTTTAGAATTCTACTGGGTTAACCATAGACTTGCCCTGCCATGGGATCTGAGCAACTTCAGCTGAAATCATGGGACTGATTCGTGTGCCAGCCTGGAAGATGCCTGAGAGTGTCAATTCTTAAAATGAAGTGAGGAATCCTGATAAAGTCATCTATTTATCCCTGGAAAAAACCCAACCATACACCTTTTTACCTTTTATTTTACTAAATGCTCAGTACTGGACTTTCACAAATTTATGCTGTTCAAATTTGAACATATCAAAAATACAAATTTGTAATATGGCAAGTTTGTGGTAACTGTTGCTATACTTGCACAAAAAAGGCCTCATTTGGGATGTGCTTTGAAACTTCCTCAAGTTCTAGTTTTACTGTATCCTCATTTCTCTGTATGTCCCACTTTCCTATTTCTCCTTTGCCTGCTGAATGATCCCTGCAGCCCTCCAAAAGAAAATGCTGAGTATTTCCAAAGGACACACAGTTCCTTGTCTTCAAAAGGCTCCTCTTGCACTCTGCCCAGCAGGTACAAGCTCTGTGCAACAGCTGCTTTTCTCCAGTTACTGACAATGTTTTGATGTGAGGTTGTAAAAGTTATTTACAATATGTGCTTGTGTGGCATTATTTATTAGGGGACCAAAATAACCTTGATGCATTTTGTTCTTGGTTATGTTTACAGGACACCTACTGCTTCCTGCTCTGGTTTCTCCCTCAGGGAGAAGAGCATGCAAGTCAGCTCCTCTGCAGTTACTCAAGAAAAAACATTAAAATTTCAGCTCAGGGCAAGCAAAAGAAATAAATAAACCTCAAGGCATCTACCACATGTATCCATCATGGACATAAGGATCCAAACTTCTGTAGGCTGCAGTGGATCAAAGAACTGATGGGGTCAGAAGTGAACACAAGTACAGTTCTGTGCAATATAATGTGGTAACTTCCAAATAGACTCCACAAATGAGCCAATTAAATAACTTCACAAGTGGTAAGGACCTTGTTGTTAGTTGCACATCACTTCCATATGCTGAGTAACTGAATATAATTCAGTATAATTTAACAAAATTTCAAAAATCATTCATATTCAAAAATGAATATGGAAAATAAAAAGGTTCTTCAGAGTGAACACAAGACCTTCTGGTAACCCTGACATGATTCAATTCTGGTTTGATTAGTTAGTATTTTCTTTGTTTTATAATTTGAAAATAGGCTGTAGAATTTTGTTACTTACAGGAAATCCAGCTTTGCCTGCTTGACCTGTTGCTCCTTTCTTCCCTGTATGTCCCTAGAAGTCACAAATAGCTGTGAACTGACAAATGTCTAAAATTCAATCCCCTAAGAGGAGCTAAGGATTGTTCCCCTCTAGTATTCATGTTCACATTGCCTGGCTTTGGACCAGATTATTCTCATTTCAGGAGACAGCAGAAAGTTTTTCAAGTAAAAGCAAATACATTTTTGGCAGAATTGTGTATGTTTTTTTCCTGTTGTGAACCAGTTTTTAGAACTTTTCCAACAATAATCATAAAATGTTTTTCATCATGAATCTGGTAATTTCCCCTGAATCAGCCCCCCCTCTGTGAGGAAGGGCACTTTTATTGCATTTCCTGTACTCTTCAAAAGGGAAGTCATGAAAAGTAGGCAATGTAAATGCACTGAATGTCTGTGGAAGAGAATACTAGAAAACAATAGTGTCACGTATCACAGATGTGAACATTTGTTTGTATCTAACTACAAAAAAGATAAAATTTGCTTAAAACCAGAATTATTTTCATCTTTACTGATCTAGAAATTGGTAGTCTTAGAAAACTGAGAGAGATACTGAGCAGATAACATTCTTGTAAGTGGTTTAGTGGCACAGGAGGTCATGCATCAAGGAAGAAAAGCTCAGAATGGTCAAAAGCTTCTCAGAGAACTTTGCTATAGGATAGTCTGCACAGAATATAAAGATTTATAGCATCAATTTTATCCTACCTCTAAAAGATGCAACCACTGAAGAACAGGAACAAGTATAACACTTTTTAGCATAGAACAAGTAGAAAAAGTTTTCCAAGATTTTCTAGGCTAACTATTTCAAAAACACTTCTTAAAAGTTATGCTATCACTACCATGCTGCAATGACACAACATGCAATAAAGTGAAAAAGCCTAGGTTATTTTAAGTGTAAATGTTTTATAATTATGCAAATATGACAAAACCAGCAAAATGTTGTTCTATTGTCAATTTAACACCTTTTTTGTTAAGAATGGTATAAAGAAGTCCACAAGTCAGAACTGGAATGTGCATATTCAAATTACTTAAGATTGTTTTCCTTAAGATTTCTGGATGCATGTAAAGAAAACCCAGCTGATTCAGTGTTGCAGTTGGTGGGGTTAGCTTTGCAAGGCTTGCCATGGCAGCACCAGCAGTGGCACTGCAGGTAAGGCTGTCACTGTGCTCACTACTAACACTTCTGTGGAAATCTTTAAGCTCTCATGGGCAGCCCCATGCTGGGTATTGGTTCTACATTAGTAAATTGCAGTATTGATCTGAGGGGCATTTGCAAGACAAAGAAAACATTTCTTCAAGAGGAACTGCTGATTTTGTCCTGGGATGTGAGTAGTTTGTAAGAGCAATATATCCAAGTTCACAGCTGAAGTACATGTTCACGTCTCCACACCAGGCTTCCTTCCTGTTGCTCCCCAGTTCCAGTCTACTACAGATTCTTGTAGATACCTACAAAATGTTGAAACTCTAACAGAGTTGCTTCATGGAACTTTTCAGACAAACTATGTCATTTAAATTGCAATGGTAATTGGTATTTTAAGAAATCTTATAGCCAAAAGCTTTTGAAATCTCAAAAGCCAATGACATTCAGTCCGTGGAAGAACATAAACACTTCTGGCAATTTTCAACACACCACCAAGATGAGCTAATATTTCTAAAGAAAAAGATTTGGTCTTTGATCTTTGTCATGCCTTGCTCTGTCATTATTTCTCTATATTCTGTAGCAAATTCCTTATTCCCAGGTCTCTGAGAATTCAGTGCAGTGCAGTACCAGGAGGCTTCATTTACAGATCAGAGAAGCAAAATCCCAGTTGGCCTCCAGAGCTACTTAAACACAAGAAACTCCACTTTAGGGGATAATTAAATATCACTAAAACGTTTCCAAAAGAGCTTCTCATAATGCTTGATATCACTCCAAAGTAAAACTACTTGCCTATCAAATAACACCTATTTACTAACCAAGATCATTATGCAATTTTCCACTTTATATTTCATTTTGTCCCTGCAGGTATGAAAAGGAAACCCAAACACTCAGTTTTAGCCTTATGGAACAGTTTTCCAAGGATAGCCAGAGAACAACAAAACCCTACAAATTCCAGGTAAGTGCAGTTTTGGTTTACTTTTTTCTACTTACTTCTGAACCTCTTTCTCCTTTTAGTCCTTGCTCTCCCAATTCACCTGGCTCTCCCTTTGAAAAGAACATACATTAAATAAATTCCAGGAATCATTTGAATGCAAATGAAAACATATTTTCAACAGTCAATAGAGAAATCTCCCTTGTTTGAAATACTTACTGGAGGTCCTTGTTGTCCAATAGGTCCTCTAAGCCCTGGAAGACCTGTATGACCCTGGAAAAGAGAAAATATAACATATTGCAGCAGAGTAACTCAGGCTGCCATGCTTAGTGAGCTGCAGGCTTCCTTGTAAAGCCCATCCTGGGAGGAGTCAGGTGGACCCAGATTCATTGACACAACCTACATAAAGTATGGTCAGATCTCCAAGATCAAACTCTACAGAGTTTTTATTCTTTACATTTTCTACTCCAAGCTGCAAGTGGGAATTACATATTGTTTAAACATGTCTGCACTTCTGTAAACATAGATTTGGTTCATTCATTAATTACTATGTCTGTCTGTACTACTGTGTAACTTGGATATTCCCTGTCAAGGACTGTCTCGTATTTCAGTGAACTGCATCAGTGATAAGCATAAGTTACCATCCAATTTTTATTGCTGAAAGACTGAATATAATTCATGAATAATTTTTAGGATTAGATTTTAAATAAGTAGTGCTTAAATTTCAGAGAAAAATGTTAACTAATACAGTATTACAGAAACACAGAACTGTTTAAGTTAAAAGTGACATTTTGAGATAATTTATGGCCTCTTTCTCAAGCAAGGCCAGCTAGAAATGATTGTCCAGGACCATGTCTAGTCAAGTTTGCAGTATTTCCACAGATAGAGACCCCACAACATCTCTGGGCAGCCTGTTCTGGTGCTCAGTCATCTTCACAGTAAAAAAAAAAAAAAAAAAAAGAAAAAAAATTCAAAAGGAATTTCATGTGTTTCAGTTTTTGCCCTTTGCCTCCTGTCCTGTCACTGGACACTATAGAGACAAGTCTGTCTACCTCATCTTCATTTCCTCCCATCAGGTACTTGCACACACTAAGGTCACTGGAGTCTCCTCCAGCTGAGGAGCTGAAGCTCCCATGTCCCCCCAGGAAAGATGCTCAGGGTGTTCAGGAGTGCAGCAGTGCAGTGAGGGACCAGCACAGGCACCCCTGCACAGTTGTGAGGGAAGGTGACACTGCTGCTGCATTACTCCACATGTCTGCAGAGCATGCCAAGCTCAAATAAAAGGATAAAACCCAAGAGGTATTACCTTGTAGCCCTCATCACCAGGCTCTCCTCTATCTCCACGCTCACCACTTCGACCCTAGAGAGCAAACCAGGGAGCAAACTGTAACAGCTGAACTGAATATAATGCTGCAGTGAAATATGAACAGAAAGCTGGGATTTCTCTTCAACTATCCACTGAGAGGGAACTGAGGAATACAAACATAAAGGGTAGCTTGGATAAAGGAACAAACATGATATTTTTCTAAACAGAATGCATTGCAGTCATACAGTAGCCACATTCTAAATTTTTTTGTAACTGAAGACTAGAAGCTAAAAGATAAATATTAGATGGTGCTTAATGAAACAGGAGGGAGAATTGACCTCAGTGGAACTTCCCCAGATTTATACTTATATATAAAACATATATATATATATATGTATATATATATATGTGTGTGTGTGTGTGTGTGCGTGTGTATGTATAAACTTAGAATCTTAAACTTAGAATGGATAAATGAAGTGACTCTGGTCTCAAGAAAGACATGCAAGGAAAACTCTCTTATGGCTTCTGTAAGACATATCCATTAAAAATTGGATCCTTTCCTGAAATGACTTGCTGCACTCAAAATCTGCTTTAATTTTGAAGTTTGTACTAATAATTTTGAAGTTTGTACTAATAATTTTGACAGATTCATAAATGCTGCAGAGATACACTCCACATATGAATTCAGTACAAAAATGGTTACAAAATGCAGTCCTCTAAATCAGCTGAATTAGTTTGCAGTGATAATGAAATAAGTCAAAACATATTTTTGATTAGTAAAGCAATCAAGTGTAACTCTGGTTAAACAGGGTAAAATTATTTTTTAAAATGTGCTGATCTAAACACAGACTAATGGCATTAATGCAATTAAATAGAGGGCACAGATGTTTAAGCAGGAAAGAGCATACAACAGCATTTTCAGACTGAGACTACTCATTAAAGGACCATCATTCTATATTTTTGTACTGATTCCTGAGACAATGATATAAAGCTTCAGAAATAAATGCATTTGCTCGTGTCTTGAGATGCACTAGTATAATTTTTTTGAGAAAGAAAGACCTACTGGTTCACCTATGGGCCCAGGTAGTCCAGGGACTGTATTGTCTTCACCTGGGTAACCCTAAAGCAAAGCAAAGTATTAAAAAATGTTAACTTAGAAATTCAACTTCGTCTACCATGCACATAAGTTCAAATGCTGATAAAAAGCAGAGAAGACGTTGTATAGATGCTAAAAGTGAATATGATCCTTATGGTTTAATATAGTAGATATGGTAACTCCATTTTGACATTCACCTACATGTCCCAAAGACATTAAGGACTAAAAAAACCTAATATCTGCTTTATTCTCAAAGGCAGCTATAAGAAAAAAAACCCAACTAACTGAACAATATCCATGCAATCATGTCTCTGTTTAATGAAAAAAAGGATAAACAGGATATTTGACAAGGGGAAAAAAGAAAATTTCTTCCACTGTTTTGAGAAATACATGTAATAGAAAGAAAAACAAGAGTACAGAAGACTCCAACATTAAGTCTGAAGTGGATTAAAATTCAAATATTAAATAACTGTCATCCAAGTTAATAAACAAAAGATTATCTATTCCAGATGATACCTAGCAATAATAATGCAAAGAGACTCACAATTTAAATATGATTAAGGACTTCTACAGTGCATCAAAGTAGTTTTTCAGAAGTGACCCAGCAACCTAAACACTTAGCTGTGAACGAATCAGTTTTCAGTTTTTGTTTCTTAAATCATATCAAAACCTATTTACAACATCAGCCACTAAATGCCTATTCAGACTATTTATTGCAAAACTCGCTCCAGGTTGTAGCTCTGTGTCAAGGGCAGCTCCAATCCAATCTTCATGAAGTGAATCCATGTACCTGCCCTCTTGAGATCACAAGGGTTTCAGTGAGCATACAAATTTGTTTTCAGCATTTGAGACTTGAGAGAAAAACAATAAATTTGACACTAAAATAGCAGTACTGAGGCCACATCCTGTCCCTAACATTTTATATTAACCACAGACATTTGTCCATCCTAGCTGGACTTTCAGGCAAATCTGTGGGTGTACTCACAGGCTCAGAGTTAAGTAAATATTTAGCTGGTTCTGCACTGATTATTTTTGTCAGCAGTGCTCGCTGAGGGCAGTGGTGCTGTCTGATACAATAGACTGTGTTCTGTACAATGGGTACCTTGTGCTTTAAAACCTCAAACATTTTAACAGTATAATTTTGGACTCCAGCTCTGAATGACCCATTTCCTCACTTTGCATTTCTTTTCCTAGTCTTTGACAACACTAACAAATACTGCAAATGGTGGCTTTTGCTGCTTGCTGTGGAAAACAGTGGGTGTGCAGTAACATTTCCTCCCTTTATAACTTCACAAATCAGATCAGTGAAACCCATGTTCATACCTTTTCTCCTTTGGGGCCTGGGGGCCCTGAGGGCCCTGGAGGACCCTGGTGACCCTAAAGAAACAAACCAAACACAAATTATTAAAAAAAAAATTTAAAAAGTAATTAATTCCAAAATTTCTTTTAGCTACTTGCCACATTTCTTTTTCTGCTTGAAAATTATTCTAAATCATGTTATGACAACAAAATCAATGGCAGAAAATGGACTGTGTGCAGGAAAAGCTCTGGGAACTACAAGTTCTGATAGGGCTTAATGCAGCTGATGGGAGCTGGGCTGGTTCTTGCTTCAAGGTTGGGGTCAATGATGGGTGTTTTTGTTTGGAAAAGAGACTGGACAGTCTGCTCTGTAAGAGGACGACTCAATCTATGATGATTTTCACAGCCATTTTTCAGTGAAAGCCACAATATCTTTATGTCTTTCAACTAACATAATTCAATCAGTTTCTGTTACTTAAATGGAAACTACATGGCCAGACAGTAAGCAGAGGTGGTGGTGTTTGCTGAGCTCTCTTTATAATGAATAGCTGTATTAGCTTTAGAGGAACTTTATTCAGGAGGGATGAGATACTTTGGATAAACAACAGTTGAAAGTTTATGGTAAAACCCCCCTGTGAGCAAACTAAAAAAAGCCAGGCATCCTTGCTCAAGGCTAACAGTTCTGAGTAGGCAAACACACCACATAAACATACGTGAGTCCTGAAAATATTTGTGTAGTCTAGATACAGATTCCTAGGATATTTGAAATTGGAATACCACAGAGCTACTTTGGGATGTATGTGTATATGAATTCAGTAAAAAACATACCCCATAACCTGGAATTCCTGGCTCTCCTTCAGGTCCCATTCCTCCTAGATGTCCCTGTTAAATGCAGTAATCAGAGAGAGAAACGAGCTCCTTTGTAGAGTACTACAACAATGCCTACTATATAAAGTAAGCACTTGGAAAAATCTTGAAATATTGACATTTGACACCATGGACAACTTTCTTGTAGGTCCTACTTCATTTATTAAAGAATACTGGGCTTTTCATTCTTCTGTGGAAAAACTGGTCAATGTTTTGAGTCCTAACCTTATAGTCTTTGTGCATAATTAAATCAAATAGATCTGAGCTTTGAGAGGTGAGGAAGAACTCTCTTTATAAGTACTAGCATGCTAAGGGAAGAAGAGGGTGGTCATCACCTCAGAAAGTTGACTCCTACTCTTGAAAATATTGGCCATTGGACATCAAACTTTGCTTCTGTACTTCATGAGCTCAGGAGAGCACACTGCTGCATTCAGTGGCCACAGGACCGGACTGGGACAGGCACTTTGCCTCTCTAGTGGGGAGCCTGGATGCTTCTGTGCATCTGCCACACAGTATGGAGCAAGCCTGGGGAGCTTACTATGAAAAGAGCTAAAAGTTAATGGAATATAGACTTAATTCAGTTGGCTTTGGACCAGATTCCTATTTGATAGGAGTAGTAGCCTTCATCTGAAGTGCTTTGTTTCAGCCATGGCTAAGGTATGTGATAGCAAACCCCTTGATTTTTGTTCCTGGAACTGGAAAGGTTTATAAACACCCACAGCAGTGAGGTGGTATGTGGAGTGTGAGACATGAATGTTCCATGGTATGCTCTGCCATCCCACTCCCATAACTGCCAGATGACCAAAAGCTTGAGGTGGCTCCTTCCAGGTCCATGCCCCAGGTTTCTGTCTGGAAAGGTGAACAGGTCTCATTCTGATGCTGAAAGACCTCTGCAAATAAGAATGTTTTGTACTAACCATGGGACCTCGGGTTCCTCTTGCACCTTTAGGACCAGTTTTTCCAGGTTGGCCAGAATCACCAGCAGGTCCAGCTTCTCCTGGAGGGCCAAGCTGCCCCTTTTCCCCCTGTTGGTATTATTGTATTAAAAATACTAAGAGATTGACACTAAGTTTCAAAATGCAGTTGATGCTTAATCAAAATGTGTAACAGCATTTTTTAATAGGTATGACATTTACTGTATGTTATTTACTGTAGTTATTAGAATGTCTGAGCTCAGAACTCTGCAGTATAAAAGAGTCTCTGCTAAAGCCTTCCCATTAAGTCTTTGTTTTTCTTTTGGTCAAAGCTTGAAGCAGAAACTGCTCTGAGTTGCAAAACCACATCTTGATACAAATTTAAATTTCCTAAGACCTTGAATGTTATTGATTGCAGAATGATGACAATTCTAATTGCTATGGCTAACAAGTAAAAAAATTGGCTTGAAGCATGACACAAAACAGGGATAGTTTTGGTTCAATGGAATTCTGTAATGTAAATCTGAGTTTCAGATAAAAGGAAGGGAGCTGGGGAAGATGAAAAATACTACCTTCTTTCCTAAACGGCCCCTCTGACCTGGATTTCCTGGTGTTCCTTCAGGGCCCTATAGATTTTATTAGGGAGAGAAAAAGAAATGTTTGAGAAGGGCCTAGAAACATGTTTAACCTCTGCTCCAAAATGCATTAACTAAGTAGGCTTTGGTAAAGCAGAGAGGTGGGAGGAAAAATGTCATTAACTCTGTCTTCAAGCAAGTTATTAGGGCTGTCTCAATTTATAGCATAAACAAGTGGGCAAGTTTCAGGGATTATTTATAAAAGTAATGGAAAGGCACTGCAAATAAGGGTGAAAAAAACCATTAAGTCTTGTCCACACAGAAAATGTTACTTTACAGATTTGTGAAGCTTATTTGTTGCTTTGTAAGCTACTGTTTAAGGAAAATGTAGTATTACTCTCACCTCCAATGAAACACTTAGACAATGGGCTATAGGAAAATGATTTCCATGTTTAGACTAGGATATTATGACTGTCTGCATCCCTAGAACGAGGTCAAACCAGAACTGTGATGTGTACACTCCCAGATGCCAGGGAGGACAAGTGGAGAAGAAGGCAGCTCTACAGCTGCCTTTGGAACATGTAGAACAAAAACATGAAAAATCCCTCCCTACCCACATCCTCCCAAAAATCGAATTGCCAGACCTGCCTGTCTCACTGAGGCACAGAAACACTGCTGATGTTGATTATTGTACACAAGTATAATTACATAAAGCTTAGATATGCCAGGGTTGAGCTGTTTTACAATAATTTCAACATATGAAACTTCCAATGTTCCCCAAAACTACCAATTCAAAATAGAGTCAAAGAAACAAAACTTGTTCTGCAGTGCACTAAGAGTGCCAACAACCAAAAGAACACTTTTTTCATTTCCTAGAAAAAGTAATTCACAGTGAAGAACCCAGGACAAAAGACAGCAGAACGTAGCACTGATGCTTAGAGGACAGAGTGGACAGTGCTCCCAGCCATGAACAGCTGGAGCTCCAACCAATGTTTTGTCAGACCCCACCATCACACAAGAGCTGCACAGAAGGCAGCCAGAGGACTGCAGGTGAGAACATGATGGTTTTTGGTAAGGGAAACTGGTCTGATTTAAGCTACAATAGTTGCTTTGGAAGCTGTGCTCCAAAATTGTTCTCATGAAGGAGTTGTATGCAGTTTCATGGATGGATTTTAGTTGCTAGGAGTGATGCCAGAACAAATAGGCAAACTGATCTAACAATGTTGTCTGTGAATTCTAATGCTTGTCTACTATTTGATCTGTGTATGTTTGATGCCACATTGTTTGGAGAGGAGAGAGCTGAAGTGAGAGGCTCCAGGTTGTGTGGTACATGTGTCTGGATGACAGATGGTGAGGAATCACTATTTGCCAAGAGGTCCCATATTTAAGAGAGGAAAAGCATTTGTCTCCTCTCTCTACCAATCCTGAACCACATTGGAAGCTTATTTAAATACAGTAATCTCCAATTACATAGAAAACCAGAAAAAATCAAAAATAAAGGAAGAATGAAAAATTAACATTGTTTACTAAAAGCAAACAAGCAAGAAGTCCATTTCAACCAGAAAACACTTACAGGAATTCCCATTAGGCCGGGTTCACCAGGGGGCCCAGCAATTCCTGGTAATCCCATCTCTCCTTTTTCACCACCTTCTCCAACAAGTCCCTGGTCTCCAGGGTCTCCCTAAAACACAGTAAAAAACCCCCAAAAATCCCTTAGTCAGCCTGCTTCTACAGAATTACTTGTTCATAAGGAAAGGGAATTCTGGATCTCTGAGTTTGAAAAAAAGCCCACTGAAACTGATGTGAACCTTACTAGTCAAATTCAGATCAGGCTCTAAGTTAGGGTAAAGCCCTTTCTATCCCATTCCCACACTCCTACAGCCACATTTTGCCTCATCCATCACCAAGTATCTGAGATTGTTCTCTATGACATCCCCTGTGCTGGCACCTGTCCCAGTCCCTGGCACAGCACTGATCTAATTTGGGGAGCAGAGCAGCCTTGGGCTTGCTTCCTCCAGCACTTTAGTCACCACAGACAAAAGCTGTACTCAGGTAAAACTTGCTCTTCTTTGTCAAACCATTCAGCTTTGCAGCCTTTTCAAGCTAGGTATGTACCCAAAAGATACAGAAAAGCCTGTACTTTACAGGACCTCCTATGTTAAAACTAAGTGCACTCAATGGGCTTAGTTGATCTGGTGCCGACCTAGGATAAAAAAGGGGATTTGGGTCCTTAGGCTAATAAGAGTACTTTAAATCTGCTGCAAAAATTTAATGTACCTTTGGGCCATCTTTTCCTTGAACACCATCTTCTCCTGGAGGCCCTGGTTCACCCTTATAGAAAGAAGCAGTTGAAAACAAAGTTATTGCCGATATTTCTTGACTAGTTTTATATATGTTTATTATCTTTTAGACAACTTTTAGTTGCTGTTACAGTTTATTTATCTTCAGTGTCACAGCCATGAATATCTAATGCAAGAAAACATACAAGATGATCAGCATTAGAAAAATGAGGCAATACTATGCCCATATAACCCTGGAGATTTAGTCAGTGGCACTGAGATTTTGTTTGGATTCAGAGTATATAACACATAATTACAGTAACCTCAAAAATATACCAGTTCTGTCCTGAAACTTCCATGTTTATGTGGTAACTACTGTATTGGTATGTTTACTGTAGGGCCATTTATCATTAGAAATATTTCAACATTATAATCACAGAATCATCAAGGTTGAAAGAAAGCTTCAAGACCATCAGTCCAACCATCAGCCCAGCACCACCATAATCACATTCCCAAGTGCCACACCCAGATGCCTCTCAAATACTTCAAGAGACTGTGACTCCACCACCTCCCATGGCAACTTATTCCAATGCCTAACCATTCTTTCAGTGAAAATTTTCCTTCTAATCTGAAGGTTCCAATCTGAGCATCTCCTGGTACAACTTAAGGCCATCCATTCTGTCCTTTGTTTGCTGGCAGAAGAGTCTGACCCCCACCTCACTACAGCCTCCTTTCAGGTAGCTGTAGAGAGAAAGGAGCCTCCTTTTCCTCAGGTTAAACAACCTGTGCTCTCCCAACTGCTTCTCAAAATCTGTGCTTCAGCAGCTCCATTGTCCTTCTCTGGACATGCTCCACACCTCAGTGTCCTCTTTTGAACTGAGACCCAGAACTGGACACAAAGTTCAAGGTGCACCTTCACCAGTGCCAAGTGCAGGGAAAAATTCACTGCCCTGCCCTGCTGGCCAAACCATTGCTGACACAGGCCAGGGGGCCATTGGCCTTCTTTTCATTGGCCACCTGGGCACTGCTGATCCATGTTCAGATGGGCTGTTGACCAGCATCTCCAAGTCCCTTTCTGCTGAGCAGCTCTCAAGCCACCCTTCCCCAGTCAATACTCTTTTTATCTTGCTACAATATTACACTGGTTTTTTTTTTTTTCTTTTAAAAAAAGAGGCTGAAGAAAATAGCTTCTTATTGAATTCTTCTGTTAAATCAAGATTTCTCAACCTGCACTTTGTTCATAACTTCTCTGTTGTGGAAGAAGATTTGCATCCAGAGCTTACCCTCAAACCTTGGTCACCTGGTTCTCCAGCCTTCCCAGCAGGTCCAATGTCTCCCTGGATATCACAAGGAAAATCATTCAATTTTAAAGGACAATATTTGTAACAATGAGAGGGTTTACAGCTGATGGAGTCATCATGACAATAACAGTATTTCTTAATGGTCCGTCACTGTCTACTTGGCTAATGAATCAGATATCTCTGATTTGCTTTTATGAGAATTTGAAAATATAAATATCTTAAGACAGAATGATTTCAACATTTACCTTTGTGCCTGGTTCCCCCTGCAGACCGGGTTCTCCTTCAGGGCCAGGAGGTCCCTGCATGGTACAAGAGCTACTGTTACATGATCGCCAATAATAATTTTGCAACAACTAAATAATACACCCAAAACTGAAGCAGAAGAATGGCCTGAGACACTGGGAAAGATGAATGTCTGAAAAATCAAATCAAGACAACATAGTTCTTTGTTTTTTCTAGAGACAAACAGAAAAGAAAGAATAGAGGAAATATAGGGTGGGTCAGGAATATATTGAAGACTCAGCAGTACCCCTAAGCCTGTACCTTTCACCATAAATTACTGCTGAGCCAGCATCTATCTTCTGCAAATCTGACTGACAACTTCAGCTCTGTTTAGGCTTGGAGCCAAGTAGACACAGCCTTTGGAGAACTAAACCCTTCTTGGAGGCCTCAGCCCCTAATGAGTTGATGATATCAGACTGCTTTTTGTAGTTTACACATTTTGGTAGTTAAATCAGAAGTCTGGATTTTGGGTGACTGAGGAAGAACTTTGAATAAGCCAAATCCCTACTGCTCTAAGTGAGCTCATCCCTCAGGTACTTGATTACAAATGCTGCTAATACATTCTGTCACATTTCTCTCAATGAAATATTAAAAATAAAGCAAAAAACAGTAGCAGAAGCAAGCAAGAAGGCTTTCTACAGCTGCTTTCCTTTATCTACAAATTGAAAGAACATATGATTAATGGTGTTTTACTGCTAACTGCAAGGAGAACAGTGCTTTCAAAAAAAAAGTTTGCTCAATTAAGCATTCACCTTCTATGACAAATGTCGTAACTATATGCTCAAAGACAGTGCTTACAACAGAACAAGCTACTTATTTTAGACATTCTTTGGTAACAGCTTTAAGTAAGAGTCTCTGATAAGCTCATGATATTTAAGTCAGCTGCAGGTTTATAAAAATTTTTTATAAACATATTGTCCAGGATTAGTCAGTTGTTTGAGTATTTGTAATTGCTATATTAGTGATTAAAATCTCACCTCAAAACCCGTTTCTCCAATAGGGCCAGCATCCCCTGGTTGTCCTCTTGGACCCTGGCATGAAACAAAATTTTGGATGCATTATTCAATTAACATTAAATTACATTGTAGTGTGTTCAATTTGTCTCTTCACAACTCTTCCAACTGGAATAAAGAAATGTATTTCATTGTCCTTCCTCCTGAATCCAACAGTGTACCCAAAGTCCCATGATGGCATACAGTACCAACCTTGATGCACTGAAATAACATCTCAAATAATAGCACAGATGTCTTTTCTTTTAGATCAAAAATAAATTATTATCTGAACTAAGCTCTTCTCTTGACTAGCTAAGACTTTGTTTAATTAAGGTTTGTTAGACTGTCTGGTTTGCTTTGTGGAAAAGCCTACAGTCTGGTATGGAATTAACTGAAAACAACCACCTCACCATGGACAGGACAGTCACTGAGGCATAACAGACTAAAGGCTGGAGCCTTCTTAGTAATATTGATAACTACAGCATAAGCATTTTATGATAAGCCTTACATGTAAGGAGTAAATGTACTGCAGTAAAGCCAGGGATCATTTCCCAAAGTGGCATGTTCAAATTCTCTGCACATGTAAGATCTGAGCTCAGAGGGCAGGATTTGTGTGCTGGAAGCAGAAGCTGCCTGTAACAGCTTACTGCTGATTCCACAGCCACTGGGAATGTAGGTCCAGACAAATCAGCTCTCTGCATGTAACCAGTCTTTGAACTTCCTTGAAGTTCATATCTATTTATCCCTTTGGGACTCATCTGTGTCTAAACACATTCTAAATTCAAAACATTGTCTTGATCTACAATTCTCATGTAAAAGAAAGATGCTGCTTCTATTTATGACAGAAGCCATTTAAACAAATATTTACTCTTATTTTGTCTCACTTCCTCTTAAAGACTCTGCATATGGTTTTGCTCCTCCTGATGACCTGTGAATATTCTCTTCCCTTGTAAAAACAATGTAAATTGCATCTTATCATCAGAATTCCAGCAGATGCATCTATTTTACCTTTTATCTTCATTTAAATATGAACAACTAAAACTGCAGTTACTTGATAATTTACTTTGTCCTAAACTAAGTTAATTGATTTTCATCTGCAGAAACTCCATGAAATTCCACTAGGCAAGTGTCACAAAGCTTCA
This sequence comes from Agelaius tricolor, assembly GCF_023055355.1. Lineage (NCBI taxonomy): Eukaryota > Metazoa > Chordata > Aves > Passeriformes > Icteridae > Agelaius > Agelaius tricolor. The sequence continues at coordinate 16,553,811 of NW_027269271.1, read as the reverse complement.
GTTTGCTTCACAAATCAAGTATTTCTGCATATTACCATGGAGATAAGGCTGCTGGATCAGAAATGTATCTTTCTCCTGAGACTTTCAGAAGCCATAACTTTATAGCAATGTGGGAACTCATTTTAACCATTATTATCAGGTAATTTGCAAAGGATTTTACTGAAATGTCTGACAAGTAGATAAAGTTTGAGTGCAGTTTAGATCAATCCCGTTAATACAAATAGTTCTAATTGCTCACATTTCTCGGCTCCTCCACCAAAAATTAGGGCTTTTCTGCTCTTTGTAGAACTGGTGACAGGGCCAGAAAAGCTCAGCAGCTGGCTTTCACACAGTGACCAGCTGACAGAGGATGAAATCAAGCTGCTTGGTCAGGCAGCTAAAAAAGAGCCATGCATTTTATTGTGCAATATCTTCTGTCATTTTATCACTTTCTAGCTCCACAGACCTTCTTCTGAAGACATTTTACTCTTTCAGCACTTGATAGAAAAAGATACCTTGTTCACAGGATAAGATTTTCTTCTGACAGCGAACATGTAGTTTCTATGATGGTGAGCACAGAGAAATGTAGACCACTTAGATTAGGTAAGGCAGACAGGCATGCTATTGGATTTGAAAATTCAGACTTGGCCAGAAAATGGCAGGAATTTGACATATAAACCTTTCATTGTAAGGCTCTTAGATGCTGCAACATGAAGATAAGCTATAATAAATGAAAGAGACGAAGTAACAAGAATCCAGTGATAACTATTGGGAAAAACACATTTTCTGTGAAATATTTTGCCATTCCCATTTTGAGCTCAAGTTAAATATGCAATTCTATCCTAAAGAAAATTTGTTGGGGGTTTTCTAGCCCTCAAAATGTGTAATTACTTTCTGTAAGCATGGATTAGTAGAAATAATATTATAAAAATACTAAATACTAATAATACTAAAATTAATGCAATTTTTATCAACATTTCACTTTCGAGATTTAAATTACCTATGTGCAATTTACTGTGCAAAATGACTCTCCAGAAGCAATGTAAACACACAATTTTTAACAACTCTATTAGATTTCTGCACCAGAAAATGGGAGCCTTCTCCCAAATTCTTCTTAGGCAGCATATATTCTTTTACTGTATTTACATAATCTGATCTACCCCCAGAGATGGTGCTGCAATACTATTCCTGTCACAGCTATATCTTGCAGTTCAGTGCATTTATTTGCTTCAGGTTCTTCCCTGATCTTCTGTAACAATATCAGCCACACTAAAGTGAGCGTGGCTTTGACACAGTAACAAGAATCCATCCAGCAGAGGAATGTCTGAGGTTTATTACAGCAGGCTCTTCTTGAAAATTTAACCTGCCAAATGCATGTGGTCCCTGTGTTCCTGAACAACAATCCTAAGATTTGCCTAAAAAAACACCACTAAAGTATTGCCACATACATTTACCCAATACTTAACACAGATTTCTACCTCAATGTGGTGTTATATCGTGGTCTATGCTCTGTTATGCTCTCTTGTGTTGTGCCCCCCTTACTACAGAGCTTCCCAACAAGATTAACAGGTCTCTATGAACAAGTTACACTAAGCAAGGAAGGCAGACTCCAGGTCTGCAGTTTTGGAGCAATCACTCCACAATTCCTACCTAACCACAGCTGGAAATACTGGATCTCAGTAAAATGGAGCTTGAGTTGTCAGGGAGCTTGTATAATAAATACATGGAAAAACTTTGAACAGGCATAAGGATCAACTTACTGGCTCTCCCACTGGTCCTCTGTCTCCTGTGGCTCCTGGAGGCCCAAGCAAACCCTGAAGATTAAAATAAAATAAAAAATCACTGGAAAGAAGCTCCTTCATATTCTGAGCAGGCCACTTTCTCTCTTGTTTTTGCTCACACAGTAACTAACACAGAAACACCCATGAAGTACGTGTGGCCTTTTTTTCTGGTTGACATGCACTGACATATCACTGGCTTCTGTGGCAGGTGAGGGAGTCCTGAGTAAGTCCTTCCTCAGTTTCTTTTACATACAAATGAATCTTAGCTGAACCACCATTTACCAGTTCATTGTAATTCTCTGTAGATCCATGTGCTGCTTGTGTGTCCAAACTGCCCTAGGGGCTGCATTTTAGATAATCAGGAAGCTTCACAGCACACTTTTCTCTCTGCTCAACCTTTCTCATAGCATTTCTTTCTCACACTGTCTTCTAGGAACTGTAGCTGTAGGAGTAATAGATCACTATCCTGTACTTTGCAATAAATGTGCTATTAGACATCATTTCAGCCTAATGAGGTTTTGCTTCATTTATTTCTGTGTTTATAAATACATCTAAAAGTTCTAGTGAATGAAGAGGAAATGAAAACCCCTTGTGTCAAATGTGAGAGGCAACAAGCTCCTAAATCTGAGCAGAAGAGGCAAGAGAAGTATGGTGACAATCAACATTTTGAGCTTCAACTGCAGAACAAAATCACCATCATTCCTGCTTTATTTTTGGTTTTTTTGCTTCCCTCTTTGTTGAAAATCCAGTACAATTTGGACTGACTGATAACCTGCTCTGTAAAAAAAGCCTCAAATAGAACACATTAGATTTCCATTCAAAAAAGCACTAAAAGAATGAATTTTCTTCTATACATGATATTCATTTAACACATTTTTACATTTATCCCTACATTGATAACACACACCTACCCCAAATTCTATCAAAGAATTATTGTTCTATGTTACAAAGACTTTTATCCTTAAAACTGCACTTCTGTCCCTGGTTCTTTGTATGAATAATTGCAAACTGTCAAAGTTTTCCAGCTGCTCTGAAATAGATAAACTTCCTCATACCCAAGTGTCAAAAAAAGTATGAGATTTTCTGGATTTCTTTTTGGTAGAAGTACTAGTGAATTTCATACTCACAAGTGCACCCTGCTCTCCTCTCTCTCCTGGATTTCCAGCTTTACCCTGGTTAAAGAGAAAAATCAAAGGACAATGCTGGCTTCAAGTAATTTCCAAACACAGCTCAGAAATCAGCTACTGTGTTAAAGCTTACTGCAAGCACTGGCTCCAATACTTACAATGAGCCCAGGGACTCCTTTCTTTCCTGGATCACCTCTTTCTCCCTGATAAATAACAAACAATGTTATTTATTGTTATTAACAATGTGTAAGTTCTACATACATTTTCTTGATAAGCTACAGGCAGTTACTGAGTTTAAATGCTGGGTAACTACAGAAAATCCCTCAATGTACCTGGAAAAGCCAGAAATTTGCAAATATCTTAGATTAAATGGAACTCTCTGGCTTCTGCCATGATGGGCTGGAGGTTTTTTTGTTTATTTTCATCTGTTATGGTCTGCTTCAGTGTTTTATATAGTACTGAGCAATGCAAACACTCACCTTAACACCTTCTGTTCCCAGCTCTCCTGGAGGACCATCGAGACCTCTTGGCCCCTGAATATTGAACAAGTGATTTGGAATACTAATTATGCATTATTTTTGCTTATCATTAAGGAGATGTTACATAAGCTTCAGGAGAGGGGAAACATTTTGTTAGCAGGAAAACCAATTCTCATTATGTGTCAAGTGTGAAATAAAGCTTCGAAGAATAAAATAAGTTTCTGGTTTGTTGAATTATGAACTTAAGAAGAAAAGTTTTTTTAAAAAGTATGTAAACAAAACATTCAGTGTCCCTGCTGGAGCCAGATGGCAGGCTGATATTTTCTGCTCTTTTTTTCATCCAGCTTGGAACTCAAGCAACAGACATGGTCTTAGAGGGATTTAGATGATCACTGCATATATAGAGCAGTTGCTTTTGAGCACATTATAAGATGTATATCCAAAAATTAATCTTGCTAGTAAGACTAAAAAAAGCAGATAAAATTCTTCCACTAGTAAACCAGTTTGAGGCAAGATTAGAAGAAATTTATAATTGTGAACTATTGTGGTCTGTTGTTAGACTAAAATGCTTTTTTTTTATAAGCAATAGATGAACAAAGATAACCTGTTATATTATTGTAGCATAATATAGCAAATACCTATTGCCAAAACATTCAGAGTTTTATTATTTAGATTGGGAATCCAAATTCAAAAGCTTACAAGCAAATGAAAAATCCTTATATATATCATGAGCAAAATAGAAAATAATATTTTATCCATGCTGACTTAGGAAGTTATTTCCATAATTCTAAAAACCATGACTGTTTAGGTATGGAACATTAATTTAAAATCAGTTAATAACAACTTAAAACTAATGACCACTTCCTAGGAAGAGCTAGATAAGTATCAAGACAGGCTCTTTACAGCAGTGTGCATTGGGAGGATAAGACACAACAACTTTCCTGGTGGCATTTTTGCTGGGCTGGCATCAGAAGGAGTTAGTACACTACTATGGCAGTGCCTGGAGGAAAACAGTCTCCATTTCTATGGTGAATTTCTGAATTGTAGAGAACCTGACATCTTGGGTCATGTTTTATAGTGAAGGGCATCCAATCATGACTGATTTTCAATCACATAACTGTTCTAAATGATAATAATAGGGGCTTGTAGAATGACTTTGTTGGAAGCACATCTGAGTTAATTTAGTTTACTTTCCCTCCAAAAAATATCTGTGACTTCCATATCTCTCTTGAATATTTTGAGAAAAAACATACCAGAATTTGTTGTCTTTGACTCGGGCTGACTGATCAATATCAAAACCTCTCTTGGAACACTTTTCTCTGGAGCAAAAGGGAAAATGGCTGACTGGGAAAAGTGGCTCCCTGGCAAAAGGGAAAATGGCTGACTGGTAACTCAGGACCAGAGTGTATCCAGAATCATTTAGGCTTTTCTCCTGAAATGAAAACCTCTCAGGAACAGGCCTTTCCTGTGAGCTGATAGATAACCACAACCCCTGGCAAAGCCAGAAATATCCCATGAGAATTCATCTGTCATCATTTCAGCACTGCTACTTCTGGCCAGCACAGAGGAACACAGAAAGCATAGGAAAAGGAAAGAGGGCAGGCAGGGAGAGCTGTATGAAATGGGACACAGCTTTTGTGAGGCAATCCTTGGCCCAGTCTGGCCACCTTTTTTGTTCTGGTGTAAACCAGGACTGAGCAGTTACAGGCATTTCTTTGGGCCAGAGAGGAAAAGAGGCTACAGAAGACAACACTGAGCTGCCACATGGCACTCAATGTGAAAGGTCCCAAACCAAACAATACTGAAGATCTATGGAAAAAAATCTGTGACTTCAGTGCCCTCAGAAATTAGAAATGAAACACTAGTGGTGTTTTCAAAGGGGGCTTTTATAAAAACATTTATATTGGGACTCATGTTGAGCTTATGCAATTGGGTAACTCAATTGTTGAATTACTCTATAGCATAATTCAAAAGAAAGCTAAATGTCTCAATCAAATTAAGTTCAGGTTACTGCTCTTCACTTTTTTCTGTCACTGCTATCTGTAACACAGGTATCAGTTGTGATGAAAATTCAAGGCAGATCTGGCAGGTTTATTGTTCCCTGATCTGAAATGTCTCAAAGAACAGGAGGAGAAGGGACAAGAAGAAACTGAGATGGAGTGAGGACAGGTCATTGAGCTGTGGGGGTGGAAGGGACAGAAGCTCAAGGAAGACCCATGGAGGAACCACCTATGGCAACACAAGGAACGGGAAATTGACAGCATAAAGTTAAGCAATTGCGGGATAGTTTTAGATTTTCTCAGACTTTTTAGATATGTGACCTGTCATTTCTCCTTGTGTGTTCTCCACAGGGCTGACCAGAGGATAGAATCCCAAGAATAGATACTCAAGGAAGAAAAAGGACAGGTTTCCATTTTACAGATTTGTGTAATAAGGAATTGTCTTTCTACGTTTTATCTTCTATCATTCAGAATTACCAGATAAAGTCTTTCAACACTTCTGACATAATTTTAATTATGAAGAGGATGATAGCTTGCAGTTTGAGAAACAGGCCTGTCAGAAGACTGCACAAGATTCTTAGTCTGTGTTATGCACACACCAAAACCTTTCTGGCACTCACACAGATCTCCATTTCAGTGGAGTTCACCTTGAGTTCACCTTGGAGTTCATGGCAGCCCATGACAACTAATCTGATCACGAATAGTTAAGCAAAAAAGTCTACCATTTAAAACACCAATCTTCTACTATATAACTCTGAATTAAAAGCAAAGTAACAGAAAGCAACATGATCCTCTGGGCCATGCCTTCCTTTAGCCAGCCACAGAACAAAGGGCAGGAATCCAAGGGAAAGGCAATTTAATATCCTGACAAAAGCACACAATAACATTCCTATAAATAGTATGGTGTGACTCCTTATTGGCAGAGATGAATTGGATTGTACAATTTCTTACTATAGCTAGTACAGAATGAGAGATATACTTGATTTGCCTGCTGTTATTTAAATTAGGTTCCAAAAGAGCTGGGGAGTGAGGCTGCCAAATGAGTGCTACTGCTTTTTTCTTTGGCACGGGTTCAGCTCTGTTTCTAAAATGGAACATTTTACAATGAAAACTCTAGAATTATAATCTGAGAAAAAGTTCATCCAAGAAGGTGAAAAAGCACAATTTAACTATTTTTATTCTTTCTTGTTCTGTCTCCAAAATACCAGAAAGCAGAAATAACACAATGTATAGCTACTTCCCTTTTTGGGGCTGATATGGAAGAATATTAGAAAACTACATCAATTTACTCTCACTTCCTTCAAACAATTAAGAGACAAAAACATTCAGCTATCAATGAACCACCCTGGATACTGGACACTTGTTTCACAACTGCACAGAATTTGCTAAGTTCCATATTCCCTGTGAGAAATATGAAAGATATCACTCATTAAAACAAAGCACAGATGTCCCCAGGCAGCTGAGGTTCTTCATGCCAGTACAGACACCACTAAGCCAGGGACAACCCTACTGGCTGCTAGAGACATGAGTTGCTGCTGCCTGACCCTAAATTTACAGCAGTTCACTGTGTCATTTATCTGCATTTTCAAGTCCAAATTTCATGATCTGCATTCCAGGAAAGTTAAGAGCAGAAAAATTACTTCTTTTGAGCCTTAAAATACCAAATGCCAATCTGAAGAATACTAAATGTCAAGAATTTTAGCACCTGTTGGGAATTTTGCCCAGGTCTCACTTATGAAATGAATCTAATGATACAGAATCTCTTCCTTTCAAACTAGGAACTGCAGTTGAGTTAGTCCAAGATTATGGCATGAAGTGAAAGCAGTCTCTGATGTTGTAGTTTATGTCACACATAAGCAAAGACAACAGAAGATCATGCAACAATGACTTCATGGCTGCTTACAGTGCCAGGCTTCCAGACTAATGCATTTCTTCCCTCTGGTCATGGAAAGAAATTCTTTCTCCTACATATTGATACATTCACCCTCAGTGGCATTCTGCCATTGAAGTATCTACAAAATGGTGCTCTCCCTCTGTGTTTTCATAAGATTAACAGTAAAAAATAAAGTGCAATAAACCTTCCACATGATTCTAGCCAGGTGCATCAAGTCCCAGGCATGAGCTGAGGAGGCTCTGAGTGCTGTGCTCAGTGGCATATTCCCTGAAACCCCCAGGGGGAGAGAGTCCATAGGCTCCTAGACAGGCTGCCTTCAGCTGGCCGGAGCTCCTGGGGTACTGCAGAGTGAACAGCTGCACACTCTCACACAGGAGTAACTGCTGGGTAAGCTTGGATGCAAAACCATTGCTGAAAGGTCCAGAATTTATGAAGTGAATGAATTCCATTCTGTGACAGTGCACAAGTAGAGGGTCAGTGTTTCTAAGGCTTCTCACAGATTCCAGCTGTGAAGACAGGATAGATTGTTGTTTCCACACACAGTGAAGGGAAATTTCCATATGCTTCCATTTAACTGCTGTATCTGACTGTGTTATGCATTTTCTGAGGCCTTCCACACAGAGCTCTGGGTTCTGACACTTCTCCTTCTGAATCCAGAGATGACAAACCCCAGGTTTCAGGGCACCTCAGATATTTTCCTTATGTGAGATTCCACTTCTGATCTGACATTTTGATCTTGAGAGCAGATAAAATTCTCAGTGGCCTCAGTGGGAGTTTGTTCTCAGATCCTGAGGACCTGGGTCTGTTCTGAGAGCCTCTTTCATGAGACATTCCCAGTCATGCTGGGCAGAGGCAAAGGCATAAATCACAATTCCAAAACTGGGCTTTCACACAGCTTGGGATATTTGGGATTTATTTTGAGTGATCTTTAATTATAAGCACTGTACTCCATGATGTGCTGCCAAAATCACAGAGACATATTTATCAGGAATAAATGGAGCTGTGAAGAGACTCTGATCCAGCCCCTGGTATGAGCGGTACAAGTCTCTTAGGAATCGTGGATATGCTGTCAAACTGGTAGGTGAGGTGAGAGACACTTCACTAATATGGGCCTTGGATCAGGGTTTTGTATACAGTGAAAAAAGGGTTTCCATTTCCCTGATAAAAGTGAAATGGCAATGACAATCTAACAAGTGCAGGTTCAAAGTTTAGCACACAGTAACTTCTGATTACACTTCTGTCTCCTTCAAAACTGTCTTTGAGAGACTTTGATTGTATTTCCAAAGAACTAAATGCAGGTAAAGAAAATTGACCTTAAAACATTGAAATAGTCCAGTGGTAGTTATAAATGACAACTTTTGCATGTTTATGTGTACAGAAAAGAGTCAAGTGGCCATTTTGGTTCTAGTTTTGCTCTCAGCTGACACCAATGGCAAAGCCCATTTCACTGTGAGGAGAAATGAAGATTCAAATTGTTTCCTCCATGGAAATATAAGTATAATCTATCTGATTTCAGCACAAAGGAGTTCAGTCCAGAGGACAAAGGGAGCAGCTGTAAATGGGTTATATTCCAGATTCATCTTTGCAACACACCACTCTCTGCTCTAAGGAACAAAAGGAGCATTGGTACTTACTCTTCTTCCCTTAGGTCCCTGTGGCCCTGAAGGTCCTCGTGCCCCTGAAGGTCCCTACATGTCAAACAAACTTATTATTCATTGGCTTCTAAACACAGGTTCCTCAAAATTACAAGGCTTATGCACCTTGAGCAACAACCAATGCAAGAAAAACAAATCAATCACTTTCACTCATGGTTCAAATTCAATTAATCGTGTTTGTACAATTTATGTAGAAAAATATAATTAACAGACTCTATGTAACATTATTTTTACAAAACACTGATGTGACTGTTGGATAGATTACTTCTAATATCCCAAAATTTTCAGAAGATACTTGTATTTCAGCAATATTATGTTAAAAAGCATGAATATTTTCTGAAAAAAGTTTAATTTTTTTATCTGTATTGAAGACCCATGGTAGATAAATTGTATCAATTATACACAGCAGATTAGAATACAATTTATTTTTTATTAACAATGAAACTAAACACATAATGAATCTATTCATACTGTATTAGGCACCAATGAATTTTAAAAATGTTATGCAATTATTAACCATCCTTGCAAAATTCCATTTCCCTACTCGTCTCAATGGAGTGATTTTTGAATGGATGAGTAAATCATATAATTATTTTTCCCTCTCTCATAGATCATCCTGGCAAAGTGAACAGATTCTGTCTGGATGGGTGCATTTCCATGACAGTTTGATAGATTGCAATACAAACTAGAAACCATTCTTAGCTTCACCAAAGCAAGAAGACAATTTGAAAATAGTTCATTTTATGTCAAACCCAAGCACCACCCTATACCTACAGGTAATCCTTCTGGGCCCACAGGTCCAGGGCCTCCTGGAGGTCCTGGATAGCCCTAGAATTAAAATAAACATAGAAAAGACAGAAAAGTTTTATCAACATTGCTATTATAGCAAAAGCCAAGCCTGCAGCACATTTTCTAGAGAACCTCAACAAGAGCAAGGCCATGGGCACATGTGTGGGCTGTCACTTCTGCACCCCAACAGCCTTCCATGGAGGGAGTGACCTCTGGGCTGCATGGAGTGCTGTGTCCTGCCTTAGGACAAGGGGGATTGGCAGGAACCCACAGGAGTGGCAGCCAGGAGCTGTTTGGGCAGTGCTGGGCAGTGGAACCAGAGGTGATGATATTTACTAGTCTATCTACTAGAATAACCTGAGTTACCCTGGTTTACACAGGAAATGGTTATTTTACTTTCCCTCCTTTTAATTTTCCCTGCTTAGAGCCATATTTCAGAAATGCAGTTGCTCTGCTATTCATTCAGCAGATCACTTTGCAATCACTGCTGCAGAGGGGATAAAGCCATAAAATGAAACTTTGTAGGGACTATGCATCATAAATACTGCTCTCCCATAAGGTCTGCAAAGCTAGAAGGGTGAGAATTTATTCTTATTTTGGAGACTAAAGTGCCTTTCTAAGTAACATAATTGTGGATTTTACATTACTTGTAACTTACCATGACACCTTTGTCTCCAGGAGGACCTACAGGTCCTGGACTGCCTCGCTCTCCCTTTAACAACAAAGAAAGAGAAGAAAAAGAAAAGAACATTGAATATCCTTCCCCTTTTTCCAATGTCCACTGAGTACACCTGTCAGTGCATGACACTATTGGTTGAGAAACTGCCCTTCAGAAACAGTGCCGAGACCTTTTCTAATTTTTCTTTTTTTAAATTTCTGAATTCTTTCCTCCTACAAGCCTATCCATCTTTTGAAAAAAATGATAAAACTGAATTTCTCTGTCTTCTCTTTTCCTAGAAAACTGAAGAAGAGGTTTGGCTACATCAGTCTCTGAGAACTGCTAGACATTTCCTCTCTGTGGCATGCATCATATTTATAGTATGCTCCTTAATCCATAAAATTCAGGATAGCAAACAAAGAAAAAAGACAATTTTTTCCTCTCTTCCTCTTTTCTTCAGTATGTGTTAGGAAAGCACAGCTCCTAAAGGAAGGCCAGCCCTTCAAGAGCTGCTGAAGCAACTTCAGTAGGGGAAGCAGGAAGGGTGTTTTCTGGTCTTCCATACCTTTTCACTTTTCATTCATGTCACATCCAGCCCAAATATCAGACTTAGCTGTAGATTATCCTCAGAAGATTATACTTTTATTACAAATAGTGCACATGACATAGTAATAACACCATAATTTATATTGCATACTGTAATTATGCTGGAAATGCGTTTGTCATTTAAATCCACATAGCATGTGTTACCCTTGCACTACTTAATCCATAAGAGAGGAAGAATAAATTCTATAGAAACAGCATAGCAGTGCCAGTTATTGCACCATGAAGAAGCTTCCTTCCATTTGCTGATGATAAATTAATTAGTCTTTTACTGCCTTTCCCCTCCTAGCTAAACTAGCAGCAGTATCACAAGGTAATCTTTTTGGGCCAAGTGTAATTATGAAGAACAAGAATCCTTTGACATGAAATTCTAAGATGATATTATCACTAAAACCATAAGAGATTTGTCTAAATCGAAAGCAGGGCTTTCCACTGATGTATTTCCTTTCACAGATTATATAAATTATAATCAGCTTTTAATGGAATTTCTAGTAGTAGATTAAGACCTCCTCAATAAAATATCTAAATAGCAGACACCAGTCTAGGTGAAATAATTCAGCCCTGCAGGAAAGAAATACAAATGGTGCTGCATCATTCTGACAAACAATTATGTTTCTATCATAATTGAAGCTGACATGCAGTCCAGTAATAAATTCCTGGTTTTCAGTTTTAAAATACTTCACCTAAATAAAACCATGTCAAATACACTTAAGCTGTTTATACTGTTCAAGTCACGTTGAGTCTGCCAGGCTTTGCTTTCACAAACACAACTGTTACTGCACAGCAGACAAAACTCAGGCTTGTCTTTTTTATTCAGTTCATGTATACAGCCAAGTTTTAGCTTTCTACTTCTGTCTTCATTATGTAGTAGTGCTAAACCAGTGAGTACTGTATAAAACAAGTTTCATGCCAGTTTCTCTGAAACGATAGCAGTATAATAAAGTGATATAAGAAAGGTATCAAATCTGTCAACTCCAAATTAACTGTGAAGTAAAATCAAGGATATCAGATATATACCTCATATAGGAACATCTGGATTACAAGTAATCAAATCCCCATGCTCTGAAATAGCTACAGGAATATTAACTCTGACAGTGGTCAGTAAATAATCTCTCACCAGTACTTTACCACCCCAATGGTTTTCAAAGCTGCTGAGCAGTCAGATCCATTATTATACCTTTTCACCAAGGTTTCCAGATGGCCCAGCTTCTCCAGGTAAGCCAGCTGATCCCTGTATACAAAGAAAGGAGACTTTTGCTTGCATGATGTCTCTTCTAGTTCATGGCCAGCTGCTCTCCAGCAACAGAGCAGGGCCCATTTCTCCCTCACAGAGAGCCCTGTGAGACAGAGCAGGGCCCATTTCTCCCTCACAGAGAGCCCATGGCAGCCTAAGGGCACCTTGGGACAGTGGGGGCTGCAGGGGGTTCCTGGCTCACAGGGACCCTGCATCTCAGCACAACTGCAAACAGCTACTGCCAGAGGGAAACTGCATCCACTTCATCACAATAGCACCCTGCCAACTCAGATCTGCCACTCAGCTCTACCTTGCACTGCTAAAAGCTTTACAAACATACAAATAAAGGTGATAATTGCTCTGCTAGTGCTTCAGTCTGACCACAAATTTCAAAGGGAATAAATTCAGTGGAACAAAGTAAAATGCAGTCAAAACAAACTTATATTGGATCAGGTGTTTTCAGAATTTTCCCTTCAAGAGCAGTAGCCCCAAATGCCTTTGAAGTCAGAGGATCAGAGCCTTTCAGCCATTCAAAAATGAAATAATTCTCTCCTGAGGCTTTCTCACAAATTTCCACTGGATAGAACAAGTACGTTCATATGGGATGGGAAACAGGAGAGGAAGTACTTTTAAAACCTTATTCCCAGTGCTTACAATACCTACTTTATTATGAAAGCTAAAAGAAAAAGAAATTATAGCACAAGGTTCTAATTGAGAAAAATATGACACAATGAGCCTGAAGAAAAAGCACTGAGTGCCCAGAGTACACTGCAAGACTGCTCTTGGAACATGGCAGAAATGTGGAAGCTCCAGTAGTGATATAACACACAACTGTATGATGCCTGTATCACTTTAAAAAGGAAAAAAAGAGAAAGTGATGTCAATTCACACATTGGCATTGCCATCTTTTTGTGTGCAAGAAGGAACTAGCATTAGTAGCACTACACTGGCACTGAAGTACAATTTGAAAATAAAAAGGCATTACTTAAATTAAAAATGCAGTCTTTATCTGTAGAATCTGGATACAGTTCGGCCTCAAGTCCTTTAACAAAACAGGTGCAAAGTAAGTAGAGATTTTATGATTACTTGTTCTCTTGGACTGCTAGCTATGCTGGAAATCCCACAGTTTGACCATATGGCAAAGAGCCAGTGATACAGCTACTTTTGAGGCTGACAATACTGCACAAATCACTTTATGTAAGGAACTAAAGAGATAAGCAGGCACCTCTATGGCTACTGGACTGATATATGATGTGTGGGAACTTGTGTATTATATGTCAGAACTGAGATGTCTCTTGCCTTGGCAGCAGCCAAAGATGGGTCCTGGTGATACGGGTGCTGAGGCAATGGCCCCGACGTCACTGGCAGCAACGAGGGACTTTTGTGATGGATTCTGAGAGTGAGAGCTCCCAGTCAGAGCCAACAGTAGGCCTCAGTAGCAGGCAGAAAGCTGTGAGACAAAGAATTACCCTGTACTCCTGTTTATCAAGGTAAGAGGTGTGGAGGTACAGTTTCAAAACGCTAAAGATTAATCACTTTGATTCCCCTGCTCCAGAAAGAACAGGAGACATAATGAGAGCCAAGGTGAAACTCAGACTGTTCTCTTCCCACAGAGACATTCCTGATCTCCCACCCAATGCCATGCTGCTTGCAGGACTGAAGATGCTGATCAGAAAGATGGAGAGCTGTGCCTTGCCCCAGCAGTGAATCATTTAATATACAGCTCTGCTCAAGTTCTCTTTTCAATTCAGAAGTACTGTCTTCCCAATTTGATTGCTCTGGGCTGCAAGCAGCAATGACTAGGAAGCAGTGACTGTGAATGTGCTCTTGTAGTCCCTAGCACATTAGGGCAAGGGACTCCTCCAGAGAAAGGACAGAAACTGGCTATTAAACAGAACATTTCTTATACAATGGCTATTTCTCAAAAGCAGTTAAGAAAATTTATAGTAAAAAAACTAAGAAGGCTAATAAAAAGATGCAAAAGAAACTTGGCATACCTGCAATTGGATATCTATGGAAAGCAAAATAATAGTCAAGATGACTAGAAGTGAAGCCAGTGAAATGCTAAAAGCAACAGGGACTTCAGAGGTATGAAGGGGAAAGAAATTCATGACAGGTTAACTAAATGCTCTTCCATCCCTCTAGTCAAAACAGAGGTCAAGTGTCTGAGACTGAGAAAATGCTAGGGCTGGTATGCACACAGGCAAAGGAGCCAAAATACTTGCTTAAGAATAGAATCTTGAATTTCAAACAATTAGTAGTATTCAGTGAAAAGAAAGTACAGAGAGCAAAACATCTTGTTCTGTCAGCATATTAACCATAAAGTGAAGTTTCCCCTACATCATTCCTGACAGACTTTCTGTAAGATCATGTGTCTCTTAAAATCCCAGATTTGGACTGGCTTGCTATAAAGACCAGCTACTAGGACTGGATTGAGGTTTCAACTCTCTCCATCTTATGTAAGAAAATGAATACAGTCCAAAGCAGATCTGTTGAATCAATGTCTTCCAGCATCCCTTCAATCCTCTGGGGAGCACTGATGGATTCCAAATATAAAACTGAATATATTAGAAAACAAAAAAGTGAAGCAAAATCCTGAAGTGATTAAAAAAAGAAATCAGCAACTTATTAAAAAAATAGTCATCAACTTTCACTTACAAGGACTTGTGTAAAAGTCTCCAGTGACAATAACAGCATAATAACAGCATTTTAGAAACCTTCTTGACAGGAGCATTTTTTAGAAAATGAATCAAAGACCAGATCTCACAACTAACACATGCCTGAGAAAGACAAAAACATCTTGCCAGGGCATATGCTCTGTGTTAGAAACTGGACTGCAGCTGAATAATTGAAAACACATTGTACACTTAATGCAAACTCAAGTATGAAGTAATCCATTGAAAAACCTGGTAGTGAGAAATGAATATACAGCTAGTTCCAAACATTCCCATGGCAGCAGTTACCTGCCAGATTGTACTTTAATATGCTCGTCTGTGATAATTGAAATTTTTCCAATCCAGTGCTATTTCATTTACAGTTCAGCATTCTCAAATGTTTTTATTCAACATTCATTTAATACGATGACATAATACATTTAAAATACTATCTTGTCACAATGACATTTTTCTATTAATTTCCTGTCTGTTGAGAAAGTTGGTTTGTAATCAACCAGAGTTGATAATCTGAGTGAAAATCTCTGATTTGCTATGGTCAATGGAGGAAATGAATAAGAGCAGAGATGCACCATATTTGTACCTTGCAGCTGATATTTCACTCCATTCTTTAGAGGACTCCAAAATTCAACTACCTGAATATTTGAAAGGCAAAATGTACTGAATATCCATGGAAAGCAAACAATAGTCAAGATGACTAGAAGTGAAGCCAGTGAACTGCTAAAAGCAACAAGGACTTCAGAAGGTCTGAAGGGGAAAGAAATTGATGACAAGTTAACTAAATGCTCTTCCACCTCTCTATTCAAAACAGAGGTCAGAAGTATCTGAATATTTGAAAGGTAAAATGTACTGGCACCAATGACCTGCTCAACAGCAGTTTTAATAAATAAATAAATAGATTAAATTTTGCTTCCGGTGTCAAGCAGGGTAATTCTGTTTGATAGCACCTGTAGAGGAATGCTTGCATTTAAGGGAAGCTGCCTGACCAAGTGGGGGTAGGATGTGCTCACTGACAAAACCTTGGAGGCTGAACTGCAGATACCATGTGCAGGCACTATTATGAACCCTAAAAAACAGCTGAAACCAAAGGATAAAAAGAACCACTAGCAAAAAATCCTTCAAAAAATGAGCAACAGCTTGATAAATCTAATCTCTAGATACTGTAACCACTTCCTGCACTCCTCTCAGCAGGAGCTATAGCATATCAGGTCACCTGGGGCATAAACAAGAAGCACAAGGTAAAACACAGAAGTACCTTTATTGCCATTCACTGTGAAGTCCTTCATAGAACCCACAATAATCTCTATCCAACTGCTTTCTGAAAGCAGCTGGAGCAGTTCCTTCTTTGGCAATGTCCCATGCATTCACCAGACTTTGAAAAAAAAAAAGGCTTTCCTCAATTGACTTATCTTTTAGCCTATGGTTTAAAATTCTCTTTTGTATATCCCTAAAGCCCAGACTTTTCAGGATAATTCAAACAACTCCTTCTGTTGAGCATCCTGAACACATCAGTTAAAGTTCACTTAATCTTTTCTTCAAGCAAAAGGAATTGCAGTTTCCATTCTCCCTGAATTATGCATCCCTGGTGCCTAATTCAGCTAATTTTTACCCCTCTGAAAGATGTGGTAATTGCTTTATGGTAATTCTTCCCAAAAGCAGCTCGGCTACAAGGCACATGGCCTGTCTGCAGTATTTTATTGTCCTTCACAGACTCCTGCAGACTGACCATTTGCAGCCTGCTCTGGAGCTGCCATCCACAGCCCAAACATCACTGCTTCTCCTTTGCTGCATGGTAAGGGTTTTTTCATGGCAAAGCACTTTTTATTTCAGCTTGGTTTCCTTCTGTTGTTTCAAAAACTATGTGCAACTAGGGAAATTTGCTGACATGTAATTTCTGAAGATTATTTTTCCAGGATTTGTGTTCATGAACTCTGCCTTTTGACACCAGTTGCACATACTACAGCTGACAGTTCTACCCCTTCTACTCTGCCTCAATGTGTGTATAAACCTCAAGGATTTCTAATTCAGAAGTGTACAGGCTGAATTTAACAAATTTTAGCAAATAGATCATTTGTATGAGATGCTTGAAATCAGTTTCAAATATTTACTCCCCATCACTGAACTACATTTATCTAAGCATAAAAAAATCCAGTTGCACATGTCAGCAAGGAAAAAAATTTTCCTCCCCCAAAATATAAGGGGAATTTTCTCAATAGCTGAAGGGGTTGTTTCTTTTGGCATGGCTTCCAAAAGATTTTGTCTCATCAGCAGTGTACATTTGCTCTGTCTGCTGTTCCCTTGCTTCTCACTATCTTACCCAATCCCTCTTCAATTGGACCTGTTGGTCCTGCAGTTAACCAAATATCCTGCAGCAAGGAACAGCTGCTGGATTCTACCTCAGCTCAGGGCTCTGCTGAACCAAGCAGCCCCACCTCAATCTGCCTCCCTTCCCCTTTAGACAAACACAACATATGCTGTAGCCTGAAAAACAGTTTTTGGTGTAGGACTTGGTTAAAGAATAGTGTCTGAAGTCTGACTTTAAGCACATTCCTGGTCTACTCCTAAATGTGTGTCATTTATGCCTATGAGCACAGCAAACATTTTATAAATTTAGTCTACTCTGTTTCCACAGTGGACAAGCATCCAGAACTATTTTGGCAGAAATGTGCTCTGAAGAATCAGCAGCTTCATGTGACCTAAGAAATGTTGGATGCTGTGGCTTCTATCCTATTGACAGAGCTGAATTTCAGCACATATTCCACCTTACTAGGCTGAAAAGCCAAGTGTTACAGTCCAATCTCCTGCTGTTGAAGTTTCCCTGCTTGTGCAGAGTTGCCATCTGTGCTCTTCAAAGCAGGTATTAAGCAGGACCTGGGAAAGCTGCTACAGAAAAAGAATAACTGTTTTGGTACCTCAAACAGCAGTTACAGACATTTTAGTCAATAACAGGAGATGGATGATAGCAGGGGAAGCAAGCAAATTGAAAGAAACAGAAGAAAAATATTGGTACAACCCTTTGGTATCAATAGCAGACAGGCACATGTGGTCATGGCATAATTTTCAATGAATTCACCATTTACAGGATTTATGATTGCAAAATTGCTTCTTTGGACAGCTTATTCAGGAAATGCACTAGTTGTCATTTGGAAAACTGAAATGCTGTGATAGATTCCCCACTGCTAAGAACCAGTATAATATATTTTAACCATGGACTTGAAAATATGTGTTACATCCTGTAATTTGAAGAAGTCTGTCCATAGATGTAATGAATAAACAGAAAACCATAGACAAGCCAAAAAGGGAAGCTGGTGAGGTCGTGGTGCAGAAGGGAAAACCCAAATACACAACATTCTTTAGACATTGGGCTTATTATCAATATTTTAGCAATTTCTTTTTCCTTTTGCCTTGAATAGTAAATAAACTTTACAGTAGTTGTAGATTTTCTACTGCTATTTGTACAGTTCCTTTCTATATTTAGTGTCACCAAGCACCAGGTAGCACACAAACTGCACAAGGCATCAGTAAGGACAGATATGCCCCTTTTTTTGACTCCATCTCAAAATCTGTCCCAGTGGTTGGTAGCACTTGTACTTTGCTCTTGCACTTTGTTTTTCAAACTTTCTTCTGTTTTTCAAATTTTTTGTTTATTTGTTTTGCGTGTGGCATGTTTTAGTCCATGAGATGTCCTCGTGCCACCAGAGCCAATACTGAATAGCAGGGAGTGGATTTATCTGTGAATTAAGAAGTCCATACTCCATGTGCACACCAAGGGAAAGAGAAATTACTTGTTACAAACAGAAGCTGTTGAGAAGCTGGAAGCAAAGTCTGTGTCCAAAGCACACAGAAGTGAATATTTTGCATCAGGGCTCACATCTGGAAAAGCATTTTATGCATATGAGAAAAACCATCTTCCTGTTAGCACTTTTCAATTCTCTTTGGAAAAGCTTAACTGTTACAGATTGCAGTGGTGAATAAGGTGAAGGAAAGGCGTTTTAAAAGGTCTGAGAGTTCAGTGTGCTTGTGTCTCCTCTTGGTGTTTCACCACTGGCCTCAATGACAACAAAATATATATTATCCCCCTAAAAATCATGTAGTGGGCACAGGTGCTCTGCTGCCAGATAATGCAAAGGTAACAACAGATCAAGGGCCTATGAAGCTCATTTGATTAGATAAATGTACCTAAAGCAGAAGATATTCTACAATCCACAGGTAAAAATAAGAAATATTTATCAATAACTTAGAAACTAGTTTGGTTTTCAGGTATCACGTGCCATTCTGTATCACATAAGTTCTCCAAATAACACATGCAGGACATGGCAATTAATGATTGGCCATAATTATCTTTCTTCACAAGACTGTAACAGGGCTTGTTTGGCATAGAAAATATTATTTAATTCTTGCAGCTTAACCCTGACTATAGTCAGGTAGCTGGTATGAGGATTTTATTTAACATCACTGCAATGTTTCATCATTGATTATGTGTTTGAGCTAGTAATTGCTACATAGAATGGAGCTCTTTTAGTGGTATATATTATACAAAATATCTGAGTTGTGCAAAATTTGTCCACTGAATTCATGTACTAGTATTGATGTAATGATTCAAGATTGAGCCCAGCTTTGTCTTTTGTTGGGGGTTTTGGTGCATGTGGCACTGTAGAACACAGTAAATTCTATCAGTTTTCCCTAGCATGTCACAGGCTGAAAAACAGAATTCACACATAACAAAAGCCACACTTAGAGATACACTGGATGACTTCCAAGGGGACATTGTGGCATGTCATGGCACTGCTCCTTCCTGTGTCAGCAGATACTTTTAACAGACTGAGAGTCCAGCTCCTCAGTGCCCTTCCCCAGAGCACAGCCTCCAGAGTGCCCAGTGGGGCTGACCTGACCAAGCAGCAGTTTGTACCATCTCTGCAGGCACCAAGCAGTAGATGAGGTGCCTCAGGTACATCTGCTCTGTGCTTTGCTGACCATGGGGAGCAAACTCTGACTACCCACTAAGCTGGACAGAGTGTGTGTGAGTAGTACAGCACTAAGCCCAAACCAGGGTGTGATATCTCTCCTCAGCATAGGTTAATTCCAGAAATAAAATTGATTTAATCATGTTCTACACAATATTTGGGTAACTCAAGCATAGGCCAACAAGCTCACATCTGCTCATAAATCCCAGATGAAAGTTAAAATACAGAAGGGCAGGGGATGAAGTTAAGTAGAGAGAATTCCAAAGTGGTATGTTTCAGTGACAACTATCAACTAAAAAAGCACCTACAGTGGAAGAACTGAGAGAGATCAGGCCTTGAAAAAAAGCAGGATAGGAGGTTGTGGATCTCAAACTGAACAACAACACACTAATGTAAAAGGGAGCATGTCTATGCAAGAAATAGGCTTGTAGGAAGCAATGTTTCCTTTCTCAGCATTCTTAGCAGCTTGGGCAGTAAGCTGGAGTCATAGATGTTTGGATGAAATGGAAACAGACTGCAGGGGAGTTAGAATGTGACTTAAATTATCTCAAAAACATAACAGGCTAATTGAATTGGGACTGTTAAGCCTGAAAAGAAAGAATGAGGCACAGAATAACAACCACCATATGTAAAATGCTGTTTCCAGCAGAAAGGAATCAGGTTACACAAGTGAAAGAACTTTTTAAAAAATAGAGAAGCCCTGGTCTTGGAACTTTTTAATAACTGGCTAGACAAATATTTGTCAGAAATTATGCAAAGATAACAGGTCCTGCCTAGGCAGAAGAGGATGGACTACATGTCACCACAAGGTCACCTTGAGATCTGTGATTTTATGGAGCACAGGCAGAACAAGCCTGCAAAATACATCTCAGGCTAAATGCAGCCTCTCAAATGATGTAGTGGAAAAGGATCACTTGCTCACTTACATGAACATGCCTTGGAAAATCCCTACAGCCACCTGCAATATTCACACAACATGCTGGGAGAAAAGCAGAATTAATTTTGGAAATTGCTTAAAATGGGAAATTTCTTTAAATAGTATGACTCTTAAAGATTACAAAGGCATAACTGACATACTACAGCTTCGAATAGAGGCAAACTTCATCAGAAATGTCTACAACCAATTTTTCATTCAGTTACAAATAAAACAGAATTAAAAAATGAACCAGAAAGAGAATTCAAGCTTACTGCTTCACCAGTTTTTCCAAGATTTCCTTGGTCTCCTTTTTCTCCCTGTTAAATGTAGAAAACAGATGACTGAGTTCACTAGAAAAGTAATTTCTTTCATATGTGTATATTAAAGTCCTCTGTTCTCCTAGGAGCCTCTTTATTTTCTAAATTGCATCTGCCAATTAAAACTTTAAAAGCTAAAATTAAGTAACCAAAACCAATTTTGTCAGTGGCTAATTTTGATCTGGTAAAATGATGTCCTAATGCATTCAGGATTTGCCTGCACAAATAAAAACTATCAATTAAGTGCTCACAAAACGCATTAGGTCAGCAAACACTATATATTAATTATTCTATTTTTATTTAAATCTTTCAGCAAATTACCTTCACTATTTCACTACTGCTTTAAAGGTAGATATTGCCCATGCAGTTTATTGATTACTGTAATTTTGTTATGAAATATTAGGAAAATTGATATTTGAATGACATTTTAACAAACTTCTCCCCCTTCCCCCAAAATTTTGAAACTGTCATTAAGTATCAATTAATTCTGTTCTCCAAAATAACACTGTTACATAACTGGAACATTCTGCTGTGTGTTTCACAGGTGGAAGCTGGGTGTATAAGCACTATTGATTATCTGGCTGGGACTATAATCCAGTTATCTAATAACTGATGAACAGTTATTTGCACACTGTTTACACAGATTGTAGATCAGCACTGGGAAATTCTGCTGCCAGGAGCTCCTCTTTTGAGCTGCAGCACTTCATCTCATCCCCATTCACTTCCAAAACCCTGCCAGTGTAGGAACTGCCCTGAGTCCCTCGCTGCCCCCAGGCACAGGCACCCTCACATTCCCAGGCTGTTCAATTTCATTTTAGCAGGTGCAGTCTTTGCTCACACATCCCTGTCTCCTAGAAATCCTGTCTCCTGCCCAATTTTCTCCTTTTTCAAAATGGGATCTTGCAAGAAACAGAATCATCAGTATGATACACATTTATAGTCTTTGGAAGCATGTGTGCTTTCACTGGTATGTCACAGTAAATAGCTGTGTATAACTATTCCAAATACATTCTATTTATTTCATAATAAAACCATCATTTACCTTCAAACCTTCTGGTCCAGGATCACCTACATAACCGTTCTGTCCTGGCTTTCCCTAAAGTAAAGATTAGAATAAAATATTGTAAATATTTTATTACAAAAAGATAATTTGATCCCAGTTTATCCATTTATCAAAATACATGCACTAAAAATGTACCATTTAGTAATAATTAATATAAAAAATTTAAGCAAGTGTATTTAGAAATCTGTATCTGAAAATACACAGTGGAATATTTCATCAAATACTGGAACAGTAAGCAAAATTTGTATTAAGTCTTACAGCAGTTAACACTGAGAAAAAACTGTCACAATCCAAGATTGAAACACATTTCAATTTCACGTTGAAAAAACATATTAGGGAGACAAAAAAAAGGCAAGGCAATGTTCTCTCCTGGTTAATTCCAGCAGAACAGGGACTCAACACTAATAAAATTTGA
This sequence comes from Agelaius tricolor, assembly GCF_023055355.1. Lineage (NCBI taxonomy): Eukaryota > Metazoa > Chordata > Aves > Passeriformes > Icteridae > Agelaius > Agelaius tricolor. The sequence goes on along the minus strand of NW_027269271.1, from coordinate 16,531,265 downwards.
TGCTTAGACTTGAGGGACTGCTGTCATAGCTGTCCTTCCTCAACCAGACAAAACCAGCTCAAACACCCTCTCCTTATTCAGCAAATTGATGATTTTGAGCCTCATTTCTGTCCACTAGCATTTTGCTGCTGACAGATCTGGTTGCTGTGATACTGTGGTAACAGCACTGCTAGCCAGAAGAAATACAGCAACATCAATCAGAGCAAGATCACCAAGGAACAGGATCTTTGAAGCACTTGACAACATGCATCCCTCCCTCTGTCATCACTCACACAGACTCACAAAGGCACACGAACCAGAAAGCTTTCCCCTTAATTTTCAATTAGATGTTTATAATGTAATTATGTCTCCCTTTTAAGGAATTGTTTTCCCTCCTGGTACACTTTACTTCCTCAACCACATAAAACATGGCCTAACCATTTGTCTATCTGGAGAGCACAGCCCTGCCTACACAAACTTTGCCCATCTGCTCTGAGGAAAAGGCCCTGGGCCAGCAAACAAAGGTCCAGGGGACTGGACCTGGCTCTTGAGCAAGTTGCTGATGAGATTGCTGGAGGCTGACAACTGGAGAAAGAAAATTAATTCAACATTTTAATGATTCAGTATCAAAACCATGCTGATGGGTCCTAAAAAGAAATGACCAGTGGCTGTTCCAGCAAACTGAATAATTGGAATCACCAGAGTCTGTAATAAGAGTTTTCCATTCCACATAAGCTGAGAAAAGAGCAAGTAAAGCAACAGATAATAAAACTTTTCTTAAAAAGAGATGGCATTTTTTCATTTGGCTCTTTTGCTTCAGCTGCTCTGTTCCTGTCTTTCAGAGTATGTGTGTGTTAGTTTCTGAGCATCTAAGAAATTGTCTATATGGCTTAAAATTGTATTAAACTGTTTCAGCAGGTTCCATGACTTCTTGTATTAATCCCTTTCTATAACTCTCATTCTCTTTGCCCACCTGAGTGATTTCATTCTGCCCAACAAGTTCCAACAAATTAAATCACTTTAGGAACATATTTTTGTTTTTGCCAATGGACTAATATATGGAAAAGCCAAGAATGCAGGGAGAAAAGACCACGAAGAGAAGTTCTGAGAGAACCACATAAAGCAAGGCTTAACAAAGAATAAGTGATGGGCTTCTGCAGGTCACTACATACTGTTGGACTACTTTGTTGTAAAGAAACTTAAGGTCTTTCTATACAGCAAGACTGTAACATAAAAATGTTTTAAGTGAAATTCATCAAAAGAAAAGTAGTGGCCCCTGTAAACTGCCTTGATAATTTTAAGCCTTATGAGAGCTGAACTGGAGTTACAGCTTGTAAAGGTTTCTTGGCTGTCACTCCTCAGCCATATACTAGCTGCAAAGGACATAGAACAGATGGAAGTGGATCAGAAAATGGAACAAGTGGATTTAACTGGTAAAGCAATCTGAAACACATGGATTTGGCTTTAAACAGAAATACAATACATTTACACATGGAGGAAAAGCCACTGACAGAAGGTTAAAGTAGGGATGGCTGCTTTTCCACTCACAAACCCCTGAGAAAATTACTCTTCCAGGGCAGGGTAATCCCAAAGGAAATGTCTGTTTCCTAAAATATTAACTGCAAATTCTACCCTTCTCTTTCAGGAAACAGCAACCAAGTTGCTTCCTTTCACCTCACAACTGGTATGTACAGGTGTGGATATAAATATCTCTCACTATCACTCTATTTCAATCCTTCCATAGGCTTCCCACATGCCTTCAGCCCACAGGCAGGCACTTCCAAAAAATACTGCACTGGGGGCGTGGGGCAGATTTGAGAACATTTTCCACTATCAACAGGAGAAACTGCTCATCTTGTGACTACATAAATTCCAGCTTCTGTTTAACATATATAGCTCAGAAAGGAATCAGCTTGCAACAGTTCCTTTTTATTTTCTGGTTTAAACAATCTCCACTCTTTTAAAGGCATTTTCTTCTCCAGCAATGAAGAAATTAAAAAAAAAAACAAACACCAATGCTTGCATTGAGTGAGCTGAGCTGCACTGACAGTTACAGTGTTAATATTTGGATAGCCTTTGAGAGAGAGGGTTAAGTGGGTGGACACTGAATAAACACTCACATCTTTAGTACGGCAACTCCTGTAGTTTCATGGGACAAATAAGCAAACACCAAAAAATCAGGTAGTTTTTTTTTAAATGTAGAAGGATTAATTTAAGAGAATGTAAGTATTTGACTTTGGAATAGAATGGGTGGGAAGGTTTGGAAAGGAACGAATAAAACATCAAATGATGTGATCACATTCAGTTCAAACACTTCTTCCAAAGTTGAGACAGACTGAGGTCTTTGGAACTGAGATATATCCTGAGTAAGCAGGGGAACATCCTCAGTTTTGTCTCTAGTTGCTTTAGACACCTGGAGATGCTTTTTTGAGAGGTGACTGAGAACCCCTGTGCAGGTTCAAATTCACTTGTGTTCCAGCAGAAGATGATCTGTTTTGATGGCAGCACTGCTCAGCTGAGTCTCAGGGGTCTTTGGTCTCTTTCATGTTTTTAAAAGCAAATGGTAGAAACAAGGGCAGGGAAGGGAGGAGGGAGAAAAACAAGGTGAAATTTTATGGCTGCCAGCTTGCCACAAGCCCAAACCTGAACTAGGGATTGGATATTTTGACCAGAAACTGTAAAAGAGATGAGGATGCCAGAAGCACTAGAAACCTGCTGTTATTGTTTCATAAGAATAATGAAAGGTTTACAGTACATCACCTACAAGGGTACTTCACCTACCTCAGACAAGCCCCAGCAAATTAAGGTAACAGTGGCTGAGAAGAGGAGGAACCTATTTAACCTTGCCCACAAATAAAGGCTGTGGGGCAGGAAGCAAGGCTGTACTGAGAAAAACACAGGCAAGGCTTCCAGATAGAACAGCTAGACATTAGAAAAAAGGACTGAAACCAGGCAAACAACTGAAACAGATTGATGAGGAAAATGAATTCCCACTCCTGGAGGCTGCAAAACACAAGTTAAACACATCTGTCAACTAAAGACAGAGCTGACAGCTGATGGTGCCTTGGGGCCATGCATGGCCAGACCCCTTCTTCAGGTCCCTCCTCTGCCCCCATGGCTATTTAATGAGTGCAGTGACAACACAGTAGGGACAGTGTTTACTTTCAGGTGTAACATCCACTTCCTAAATCTCCTTTCATGGAAGATGGAAGCAAAAGCTATGTAAATCAAATTAACATCAAACTGCAGTCAAGGAAGCATAATTTAAAAAGACAGATGTGTTCAGCAGCTTATCGAGTCAGTCCTGCCACACTGTGTGAGATCTCAGCCCTGGCTGTGACTCTCACCCACTCAGTGTGTGTCACATGTGGGAGGCAGCACCAAGGACAAGCAGAGGTGGGAGCAGAGTGCAGAGCAGCAGCACAAACAAGCTGGCCTGGAGCTGTGAAACAGCTGGAGTCCAGAGAAGCCAGAGAATCCAGGCAAGAGCCTCTGGGCCCCTGGACAAGGAGGAAAACCAGGCAGAGCTGCCCATCAAGCAAAACCCCCTTTTGCCCTATCTCTCATTTCAGGAGGTGTGTTAGCCAGCAAGCTACTAAAAAATGTCTACAGCCAGCAACCCTGGGGCTCCCTTCATACTCTGCTCCCAGCTGCTTGCTGTGAGAGAGAAGCCAGAGAGCCATAAGACATGCCAGTGGTGTGCACATTTCCCACTGAGAGAAATAAAATCCTAAATGATTTAGGTCAAATTGACACAAAATAGATAAAAAATATTTCAGTTTGCTAGGTTACACAAAAATGTTTCCTCCTGGGTCACTCTGACAGCGGCTGATGGTGGCCTGTGCGTGCCCGGTGACGTGGGGATGGAAGGTGGTGTCTCACTGCCCATGAATCACCTACTGCAGCATCTTCTTTTCCAATTGCCACAGTACAACGTGGGAGTTGCTGTCCAGCCATGAAGCCCTGCCCAAGGAGGAGACTCAAAGGATGATGCAGCCAAAATAAAAATTTCCATGAGGCTCTCGGCAGAAGCTCAGAGAGATTAAACTCAATATTGAACTAAGTTACAGAATGTTTTGAAATTCTATTTAATTTTTTGCATGTTTTCCTCAGCTGAAAAACAAAGAGACTTTTGTGGGAAGGTTTTGTGTTTGGTCTTTTGCCTTTTTTTGTTTTGGTATGGGTTTGTTTGTCTTAACACCTAATCTATGTGGCAAATAAATATTTTAATATAATTTTTAACAGAAAGCAAATTCCCAGCTTTGACTAGCTACTGAACAGGAAAAATGACATATGCATATATCCACTCCAAAAGCAGAAAACAGTGGAAAAGACTCTCAAACTCATGCAAGAAATGGGAAGTCAGCCAGAATGAAAGCCAAGTCAGTGATTACCACACATAATCAAATCACGTAAAGGCAGAAGATCAAATTGCACTCAATAAACTTAGAGACACTCCTGTAATCCCTAGAGCAGGTTAGTACCCATTTTAGCCCAGAAATTTTCTAAAAATAAGCTTCAAGTTCACTGAAATACTCTTAGACAACAGTATGTTTTTATAACTAACAAAAAAATTGGATGATAGTTTTAAACAGCTACTTTTAAAAGATGTCAGCATAAACAGCATTGTGACCTTCCAGCTTTATTGTTTTCAGTAACTATCTGCCAGGTTTCTGGTAGATTTCTTAAAGTATACATCCTTTACATCGCTCCCTGTGAGCTGAGTAGGTTCTTCCCCAGTAGAAATATTTTGATATATCAGCTGGTTCATCCCTAGGAGGTGCATGGCAGTTTCATCTGTCTCAGAGGAGCACTATATTTTGTGCACTATAGCAGTGATTTCCTTTCAAACCCTTTATATGGAAAATAATTTCCTCTCCCAGCTCTGCTTTGAGCATGTTCTGAGGAAAAACACACATTTATTCAGGAGATGCCATTTTATCACAGTCACTTCTCACAGAAAACTTACATTTCAAAGCAGTATTCCTACTGAAAAACAGCCTGCCCTACCAAAATTCCTCATACTTACTCTTGGGCCGACTCCTCCAATAGGTCCAGCTGGTCCTACTTCTCCCTAAAAGAAATCAGGGCTTCAATGATCTTGATGACAAGTCCAGTTTTAAAAAAGAAAGTCTGCAGTTAACTGTTTGTATTTATTACATCATCCTAAGCTTCATGTGTGTTTGCCTGAGTCCAAGTCTGATAGAGGCACCTGGAAACAGACCATTGTGCCACTGTTAGCTTTCACTCACTCAGTATCTGGCACAGAAGCCCATCATTTAGCCCCTGAGAAGTCTAGAGATCTTTCTTCAGAATCACCAACTAAATTATTTTTGATCTTAATTATTTTTAGCATTCAAGATATAAGCTTTTGTTTTTATGATGATGAATTAAGAATACTTGATGACTCTATAAGATGAGGAACTGCCTTTCTCCCCTTTCAGTTAATAGGGGTCTAAGTGTTTACTTAAGAGTATCTAGGACACTGTAATCAAATTGGTATATGTTTTCTATTTCCATACAGCTCCCATTCCCTTCCCTCCCATCTCCCCAGTTTAACTAAAACAACCACATACAGCTCTGGACATACATTATATGAGATTCCACTGAAATTAAAATAAACCACATAATGGATGCACATCCCCATAAGGCTGCTAAAAAAATTTTAAAACGCTTGCCAAAATGCAAAAGAAAACTTCAAATTTTGCTTGACAACACCATGCACATCTAACCATTGTTGTCTAACCCTCTTAACCCCTCACAACTTTGAAACATAATCTCTTAATTGGATAATTTTTTCACCTTACCTCAACTCCTTTGGGGCCTTGTGGCCCTGGAGGCCCTCGGTCACCCAGAGCTCCCTAAACATCCAAACAAACACGGTGAGAACTTTCATCATGTTGGTCTAGTTTCTCTCCTCCTACAAACCCAAAACTGAGGTAGCACACCTAATGTCTTACCATTGCTCATAGTGTTTCCCATAGAAAGCCAGGCAAAGATGCAGAAAACCAAGCATCATAAAAACTTCTACACAGATTTTGCTGAAGCATTATTCTTTTTGTGTTGTGAGAAGGAAATAAGAAAATATTTGAACACGATAGAACAACTTCTCTCTTTTGGAAGAGGTAAAGCACACTACCATAGTAAGATTAAAGCATTATCAATGTGCAGACCTTGTACTAGGGAAGTCTTCAGAATAACACATGTTGACAACATTGCAATGGGAAGGAACTACAAAGTGAATTTAAACCACTAGCTTGTCCAAAACTACTTGTGATATTCAGCCCCTACTTTTCTATTAGGATTATAATCAGCTACCCAGAGATAAAGCACCTTAACCTCTGCCAGCTCAGAGTTTTCATGACTGCTCACACCAACATTTTCAAAACTTTGTTAAAAAGACTTTGCAGCTAGCAGTGTATCAAAAACATTGGGCACTCCAATTACAATGGGATAATTGGGAAAAGCACTTGACCTGGCATAGTACAACCAAAAAAAAGTGTAAACATATTAATGATCTGGGAAACCTAAGCTTAACAATATCAGATAAAGCAACAAGAACAAAGAAACTGCCCTTTAGGAGAGATATGATTATCCTCTGAGGAAAGCCATGGTAGAAAGTGTAAACCTTATTAACTGTGTACTAATGAATCTGATGTCTAGACTTTGGTCCAGGCATTGGTCCAGTAACAATTTACTCAGCAGGCAAAAATGCACCAGGCCATCTCAAGGTAGTGAGTGTCATGGAAGAGCCCATCAGTGTGGAAAGGGCTGGGGCGGAGTGCTGCTGGACACCACCACAGAAGTGACAGAAGGCCTTTCAGCAGTAATTAAAATATTACTAGATAAGTAATATTCTCCTATGGTTAGTAATGACATTTTCTCATGGGCACAGCTGTTTTATTCTAACAGCAAAGCCCATTAGGAGATAAGGATTTCAGTGCAGTGTAACTGCACAGTGCAAATGGCAGCAGCACTGCTACTGTACACACCCTTCCACTGCACTGAACTGAATACAGAGAAAAAATTCCAGGCTGTAAACTGAAGATTAATACTAAATGACATTTCCATCTCCTCCTTGGGGTTTCAGGCAAAAACAGAAAATGAAGGGAGTCAATACACATGTGCCAAAGTGTCTGGAAAAAAACAGGAGTCAGCAAATGGGGTATCCTGTATTTCCCATATGTAACTTCCCAGTTGACCATTCCTTCCAGAAGAGGTGAAACTCCTAATAATCACTTTATCAAAATGTGTTATACAAACAAACTTAAGTTAAAACGGGAAGGAAGCTCTTAGCTTCTTCCATGGTACAACACACTCTGCTGGAAAAACTACAGAAGAAGTCAGCATATTCTGACCATCTTTTCCTCTCACTTTTCTTGGTTAGAGAGCATAAACACTTGCAAAGCATAACATAGGGAACAAAGTTATTTCAGAACTTCTTAAAAACATTCTTTTTCCCTTTTTTTAAAAAATGTGTGTTTTGCTATTTGTTTAATAAGTGGTGGACCCAGATCAAGCACCTTCTAAAATATTGTTTCCAAGCTGAGTAATGTTCTGTAGACCAAATTACATAATAAATCCTTTGAACATTGATTTAGAAAGATCAGATTTGCTGATTATTTCACTAATTTGGGGAACATTTACAATCCAGAACTTCTACTGGCATTTAGAGACAGCTGATCACACTCAATAGAGCTTAAACGTCCAAGAAGTTGAATTTATCCCACACCAACTCCTAAAAAATAAAGCTTATCCTGCTTTTTTGGCTTTTAAAATGGGGTTTGCTTCTGAGGAAGCATAAACAAAAACATGAGGAAAATAGCAGCATAATGAGAACAGTTTTCTAAAAATAAAAGCTGGAGGAAAATTTTAGAACTGCAGTCAACTCAAGGCAGCTGGGAATCCCAAAAGCCAAACATTTCCAAAGTCATGCAGAGCTTCTCCCTCAGTACTGGGAGCAGTATAAGAGTTTTTCCAGTTTGGTAATCCTTCTTTTCAAATGCAAGCCATCAGTTTTCCCTGACTAGGGCAGGCTGTCTAAGCTTTTTGTCTCTAATACCAAATGTGCTGGAGAGCACCAAATCTGGTTCAGCTGTGTAATTTCTGTATCAAAGGAACATGGAGCCTCAAACTTTATAGTCCACCTCTTAGTAACTTTTTTCCTCCGGAATCTGTGAAAATGCAACAAATTTGTAACATATGTATTAAACAGAAACAGGATTGTAACAAATTCCTCAGATATTATGTGCAACAATTCAATCTCACTGAAGGAACTGGGCAGCAGGGATTAGATCTGTTACATCGTTCGCGTATAGTCTTGGGCAATTAAATCTGACCTGCAGCACGAGAATTGTTGTATTTCTCTTCTACTATTTTCCCTAGGCCCCAGACAGAGTCTTTCACCACCACAGGGTTTTTTTTGTGAACACTCTGGTAACTCAGAAACAAAAGAGCAACTGCCACTGCAATGGTGGGATAAACTCATTCACATAAGGCTGCTAACATTATGCATACATGCATATAAACTAGTTAGCAAAGCAATAAATCAGAATTGAAGCTGGACACCCTCTAGAAACATTTTAACTTCTCCTCAATTTGCCCCATCAGATAACCAGCTCTCAGCCTTCCTAGCGAATTAATGTCCATTTTGGTAAAAGGCTCTTGCCCGGGTTGAAAGAGAAGAGATACAGAAAACATTGGCTATGGCTTCAGCAACTGGATTATTTGAAAATGTCTGTTTATTCAAAGACAACCTGTATGATTTGTTCTTGGACAAATGATATTGTTGGTCTTGCACAGTTCTTTTGCCTCACCAGTTTCTGCCCTCTGGTTTACCTGAAGGTCAAAAAAGGCCTTCATTTTAGTCTAATAAACAAACTCTCTCTCAGAATAAAGCCATTCAAGTATTATTTCTGCATCTAGTCTCACTTGACCGAATCCTTCTGGAATAAAAATGCCCAGTTATGTACTAAAGAGATAAAGCCTTCTCATGCTTGAGCAGTGGCATTAATGAGACATTTGACTCATATGTTCTACAATTTCACTTAATTTCTAACTGCATTATTGTGCTTTCATTTCAAAGAGATCTGGCAATGTCCTTGGTCTAAGTTTATAATGAGATTTATTGTTTTGGTCCTTGCCTTAATCAATCTGAAATAACTGAAGTGGAATGACTTAGCAAAAAATGCATTTTTTTAGATAATCTAAAGATGCTCAATTTGGTTTCATATACAGTTTTCATACTGCCATACTTGTGCCTATTCACCACAGAAAATACAATGTAAGATACATTGTACATTATCTGTACATAATACAATAGTCCCACGGCTGATGAGTGAGGAACTTCATTGGTATTTGCCTTTCAACATGCAGTTAATATTTAGATATCATCCAATCATTTTCCTCTGGGTTAATTTCTGAGCTACCTGCACTTTTTCTATTAGTCTCTACCATTTCCAATTCAACAGAAGTTTCCTATATCTGCTTTTATTCCAAGCTTCATTGAAAACTCTACCCATGTGAATTATTGCCTAAGTTGGGTCTAAAATCTTAGTATACTAAAGAGCAGAAGCTAAATTATTCTGGCACAGTTTTGTAGATAAATTTTATCCTTAATTGTTATATCTATTATTGTGTCTATAATTTAATCTGGTGCATAAATTTTACACATTTTCCACACCTTCAAATATGATTTCTTTTAAAAATTGTTAAAAACAATTCTTAGGGCAGGTGGAACCTGAGTAATACAAAGATCTGCATACATTTGGCATGTATTCTATTTAAATACAGGTGAAACATATGCTATTTTCTAGCTACATAGCATTTTCTCAAACTTATTTTGCTATTACATGCTTCCACCTAACACTGTAATTGCTCTCAGAACTGTGTGGACAGCATTAAACTTTCAAATAACTTCCTCATATAAATACCTGAGGCAAAGTACCTGCATTCTGACAGTAGGATTATCTTCTCATAATGCCAGGGTCCATCTCTCAGAGCCTTTTCCTCAGAGATTAACACTATTTACTGTTATTTTTAAGAGGTTTTCATATAAACTTACCTTAGGACCTTCAGGGCCATTTAATCCAGGTACACCAATATCTCCTGGAAAACCCTAAAGAAATCATACAGACAAGTGATTTGCAGAGTAGGAATGTTTTCAATGTACTTGTTTTGATTCTGTTCATTCGTTTAATAAACCTGAGTCACAGAAACAAGAAATAAATTTCTTCTACCATCCCAAAAAATGTCTAAATCCATTATGTTTCCTTGAAAGGACTTGGATAAGTGACAGATTTTAGGCAGCTTTTGTTAAACTCAATTTAGCAGATGTCAGCATGGATTCAATTTCTCACACGATAAGACTTTTTATCCACTAAGCAATGTTTGAAATTAAACCATTGGACTGGTTTGGAGGCACAAAAAAAAAATCACCAGAGAACAGCCTGCACCAAGTCCTGCACTTATGAATTCAACTACTCTTTTCATAAAGTTGAGAGAGCAGCTGAAGCCCTTGAATCCACATTAAGGACAAGATCACTGCAAGATTAAGAAAAAGGGAAGAGGCTTTTGCCTCCAGACCAGCAGGTGATAATCGAGGTCTGGCTGGCACTAGCTCAAGGTCATCAGCATGGAGCATTATTCAGAACTGGCCTTTGTGAAATACACTCTAGTGTAGGTCAAGCTGTTAGTAAAGAAAAAGTAATTATGCACAGGAAAGGAATAAACTAAAATTATCACTGCGAACCTCCTGGCCAGTAGGCATTGGCTTGGGACACCATGAGCAGGCCTCTGTGTCAGAGGAATTCAGCTCCAGCTAGATTGCTTTGAAGAAATGAGTGTATTTTAAGGAAAAAAATGGTGCTACTAACCTTTATGCAATACAGTAGTAGTTAAGTAGTAGTGAGTTAAATTTCATAAACATCCAGAGTGAATACATGATCTTACATTTGTAGGATAAAAAAAAGCATTGGTAATTGACCCTGTAGTTAGCACACTGCTTATTCAGTCCCCTGACAAGATTTTGCTTTTTTAATAAACTTCCACATTTCATTAAATTTTGACCATCTGAAAACAGCAAGATTGCCACTTCCTCTGAACAAAATATTTATTACTACATCTAACCAAACCCATGGTCTAACACTAGGAAGAACAAGTTTCCTTCTTCATTAAGAGAAAATCATCCCAGATTAAAACATATGCATATTTTTCCAATAATGGAAACAAAAAGCACATGCACAGAACAATTTTTTAAAAGCAGGTTTAACACTTGGATGCTAATGAGTCTGAAAGAAAACCACTAAAGAGTAAAAATGGTCTGAGTTTTCAGAAGATGGGCAACAGCTCTAACACTCAATATTTCACAATACATCAGTATTGTGAAAATATTGTGAAATACAGTGGTTTCCCTTTCTTTTGCCATAAATAAGCAATTACAAGCAGAGCTGTGCAACAATTCCAACATGCCTCTAGGTGGCACAGAGCATATTATTTACATGTGACCAAGGCCCTGAGACACACATCTAGAACACTCACTTGCATCACCCTTGATTTCTAGACAGTTCAAAAGAGGATGTGTTGTTTTTAAAATCCTGGCCACTGCTGTCTGCTGAAATACATTGAAGAGTTAAGTCTATTCCTTAGAATTTTTTTTGCTTGTCCTTTCTTAATTTTAAATTTACTTATTTATAGACCTTAAATAGTTACTAAGGGGTGAGTTGTTTCACATATCTGTAAATTTGCTCATTTCTAATGTGTGAACAAGTGCTAAATGCTGACACAGACAACTTCCTCTTGGCAATAAACATTCCAGAAAACAATCTGCCCACAAAAATGGTAATTAAGAAAGATCATAATGCTTTTATGAATGAATAGATCTACTTTATTTGTTTAAATTTTTCTAGAGGGAATTCAGTAAGGACCCTGAGATCTAGGTGTGGACAGGTAGACATGTAGTTTCTATTGCAGGTAGAACAAACATGGTATTTGGAAATCTTTTCATGTCAGCAAAGTCTTAGGATACAAGAGGGTTACTGGCCTGAGAACATCAACACTAAACAATGCATTGAAAAATTTAAAATCCTCGTAATTTTTATCTTTTCTGCGAAGATGGATTAAGACTTTTCTTCTTGAGCACAGCCATGAAGAAAAGGCAGATGCTATGGCAGTATTAGAACACCATTTCTAAGATGTTCTCACATTAATAATCCATGAATAAGTGTAATAATCCACGACACAAACAGCCACTTTAGACAATTTCAGAAAAAGAATGAACCAGGAAGGAGCTCTTGAAATACCTCAGCAATGGCACCTACCAATCAGATTCCTCATAGTGAAGTGGGATGAATCTCTGGCAAAGCCTAAATTTGAAATGAGTTATTCAGCAGCCAGCTCCATGGGAAGTTACTCCAGATTAAAAATTCATTATTCTTCCATAAGTGAAAGGCCAGGAGATTAGTGTATACTTTCCAGCTGCAATGTAGTTTTCAGCACAGACTATTCAGAACCAACCAGCCCTTGGTATTATGACTTCTAAGGAAATGCAGATTCTTCATTTCCATCAGCCAGAAGCCCAGCAGCCGGTAGGATACAAATTATTTTCAAAATCTTGCTACAGATGTGATCTTTTGCCAGCAAAGCACTTTAGAATCCACTTCATTTAATCAAAAGAAATGTGGCATCAAAGAAATCTGAAGTGCCAACTATCTTAACAAAAAAGTGCTTTAACCTTGCTGTGGGAGTTCTGCTTTTTGTACTGAACACTTAACATAAAATTAACGTATTTATTGCTCTCATTTATCAATATAATGTTTAATTTTAAAAAATGTAGAGATGACCAAGTTGTTACTATGCTGGGCCATATCTCAGTGTCCCAGAGAGGAGCACTCTGCCAAAGCTTTTGCTTTTCTTTTGTTTTTCTGTGTGGCTGCAGATATGGAAGCAGAATATCAGAAATACTGAAACATTACACTCCATTTCCATGGGGAATTCTCTCTCATTTGCAGAATGCCACCTCAAACCATTTTCACGTGACATTTGCCAGCATCACTGGCCACCCATCTTCATGCCCTTGGCTGCCCTGAAGGGGATCAGGACAAGCACAGGTCCACAGGAGAGGCACCATGGAGGGAAAATGTCTCCAGGGAGTGCAATCGCCCCTTCAGTCACCAGGTTTCCCTGCTCCAATAAGAGTTCATTCAATAACAGGTTGCAATTAATTTCAATGAGAATTTAGAATAAATTTTCAGAAGCAAGACTGACTGGATGCAGCTACTGAACTTCAACAAGATATTAGGGATTCCTTACTATTACATTATTATAATCAGGTCGCCAAAAGAAGGTTTCTGCAAAAATCTACAATTCTCCAATAAGTGTTTATGATTCTTCTGAAAGCATGTGTTATGCAGACATAGAACTTTGGGAAAGGACCAGATGAAGATTCTATGCAAAGGCAAGTAGAGAATATGAGCAATTTCACAACAAGAGCATTTCCTCAGATATGTGCCAGAACATGAAATTAGTTCAGCCTTTAAATTGTCTTTATTTCTATATTTCCTACAAATCATTTGCATGCAACTCATTTGATGCAATATTGAAACATAAGGCTATGTTATCACTGCACACCTGGCATTGTTTGCAAAAACTCAAAAAATCATGTGATAATGCATGTGAAACTTGCACTAAAAATAAAGTTTTTTTATTAAATGAAGATCTCAATGCAGCCACTGATTCACTTACAAAATGTTTGCCTTTTTGACTCTTTACTGTTTTTTGAATGTATCCTTTCCTTTTGTAAGGCTGCTGCCTTGAGCATGGAACACTTCAGCTGAGTCCCATACAAGTACCTTCCTGAAGGAGTAAGCTCATGACTTCAGATCAAAATACAATACTGCACAGATGAAAAATGTTCTATTGAAGACAATGAAAAATTCTCCCTGCTTCAGATGAAACCTATTTATAACACTCTGAAGGCACATCTGAAGGGAACTATCACTCACTCTCATTTTGGGGGGATAATTAAATGCAATTCCTAGAGCAAAATTTAACTATAAAATATTCTGAATACATGTGGAAGCCTGTCAAAGGCTTGTCTAATTTCATTCACATGAACAATAAGCACTGCATACTTCACTGCACACAGTAAACTGAGACATTGTGGGTTAGAACAGTCAGATCTGCACTTTCCAGTCATCATGCCAATAAAACAAAGCTCTACCGAAATTTTATATTTCAGTGGTTCATTTTCAGATGCACAACAAAGCAGCCCAATGATGAAGAATCCACTCCATGAAGTGTTCACTGAGTATATCCAGTGGTTGGTGAGCAGCAGGCACTCAGGCACACGACAGACCCTGGCTCTACAGAAGCACACCCAGAAGAGAACTTGGCCTGACACTGCAGGACTCCTGCCCTGAAAGAGTCACTTGGCAGCCAAAACTTGTCTGGCCACCCAGAGAGCAAGAGCCAGACCTCTGTCCCTCCCTCTGCCCTCCCGCCAGCAGCACTGCAGGTCCCAAATGGACCCTGGCTAGAGGTGGGTGGCTTATTTCAACTCTGACCTGGTGTACCTTGGCTGCACAGCTGCAGAGGAAAGATTTAGGAAGCAATTCACTGGTGATCTGCATTTCAACCCACAAAACCCCGTGAGGATGATCAGAGCCTGCCCGCCCTGCTCCCACGGCTGTGTGCAGAGATAGTTACAGAGTTACTGCAGTTTCCACGGGAAGAAAATCAGGGACAGGACTACTTATTCTTTGCACTGGGAATGAAACACTCAAATGTGTCACTGCAAAGATCAAAGGATCCCCAGGTTCTTATTACACATGTACCCAAAACAAATGGGTATAGAGCACATTTAGAAATCCCACTGTCTTAATGTTGGACAAAAGGAGACAGGAATAGCTGGAAGCAGAGTTTGAGAGGTTCTGCCACTGGGCAGACACAGCCTTGCTCCTCCTGCTCACAGCAAAGTCCAACAAATCCCAATATAAGTTTTGGGGGATTTAAAAATGAAATCTTTCACAGAAGGCATATGGTATGTATTGCCACATCTATACTAAATCCAAAGTACTCTCCTTGAAAGACACTAATTCATCACATTCTTATATTTTCAGAAACATCAAGGGAACATTGAGTATACTATGTAACGCATGTTTTCTGCATGGGGTCACAGGAAGTCTGACCATTCAGATAATGAAACAGGAACAAGGAAAGCAGCTCTGTCTGACCTGCTAGCTGTCTGGGTTTGGAAGAAGAGACCTGATCAGACATATGACAGTAGGCTTTTCTTGGGGGAAAATCGACATTATTTGCTCATACTTCATATATTTGGTTGTGTCTAAATAACTTCTGGCAACAACAACTAGTTTATTTTTATAAGACAATGTAACATGAGGGACGCATACACTCTTCAGTTTTAAGTTGCTTAGTTTAAATTCCTTTCATTACAGAACTTCTAATATCTTCAATTTGTCCAAAATCCCAGTATGCTGCTATTCCACATCCCTTCTGTTTCTATTTTGCCATATGGTGACCATATTTTTATGAAGTAAAAGGTGGAAAAACCTCTTACTTTATTTGGAACTGTCTTGCATGACTGAAGTTAAGAGAAACATTGCTTTGCAGTTTTAAACTGACCATTTTGCAGACAATTACTAAAAAAAAAAGTGCCTGGACACCCTAGTTTTAATTATCTAGCATCATGCACCTTATTTGCCTTCTAATGATGGCAAATAAGGTGCATGATGCTAGATAATTAAAACAGAAGTAATTCTGCACTCCTGAGCAAGGGGAAATGCTGAGCTTTTCAGACAGAAAGATTCTCATCCCTATCTGCCCTGAGGGTAACCAGCCCAGGATGAGCTTTTCCCCAGACACAAAGGAGCAGCATGTCTGTGTTGGAATAAGGAACTATGAAGGACTACCAGCAGAGACAGCAGGGCCAGCAGGACACAGGCTTCAAGAGCAACACTTTGGGATTAACCTGCCTCAAGTCTCCCTTGCTGGAAGCTGTGCAAGGAAACCATGCAATGAAGAGTCTTGAAAAATCTAAAACCCTGAGCCACAGAGGGTGGCAGCTGTGGACAACACGCACAGGCTTTGTGTCTTCTGCACACCCTTTGGCCAAATGAGAGGGATTTATTCTCACAAGACCACCTTGTGTTGCTACAATGCACTTTCCAGTCAGTTTTCTCTCAGTGAGGGCTTCTGCCTAATAAGAAAGGTAGGAACACAGAGCCTTGGTTTGAGGAGATGTGCTCATGTAGAGGCAGAAAAAGGATCATTCCTAGTACGTGCCTTCCATTCATATTTTTTTTAAAAAGGAAAACCCACAAACAAAGAAACCCCACCACAAACCAAACAAAACCCAAAATACATTCATTGCAGGAGGCTGATTAGAAAGAACAATCTACAATTTCTGCTTTCATCTCTCCAGCAAATACATGTGTCTGTGTAGAAACATGTCTTTTTGGTACAGACCACAGCATTTTTCCTTAAAGCCTGTGGTATAAATGCTAAAAAGCACCAAAATGGGACAATTTGGAGACTGAGTTTCTGCACAGACTTCCATAGCACTCAGGAGTTCTTAGGAAACTTCACTTCCAGATTCAATGTGTGGCAACCCTTCCCAGGTGAGTGGGGTTTATCCTCTGTGTGTCTTGTAAGTGATAAATATGCAACCAGGCCTGGAAAATGGAAAATCCCATTTGTAAGCATGTTTTAGTATTTACAAATGGAAGTGTGCCTGAGAAATCACGTGGATCTCATTCCAGGTGTACCCCATAACAACAGGATTCAGGAGACAAATCCTAATCACATAAGCAAATGAAGAACTACTTTGTATTCAAAGATCCTGTACATTAATATTTTGCAGAAAAAAATATCAGCTGGAATCTTTTGTACTTTATGGAGGAGAATTAATTCATCAAATATGTCTGACTAAAAAGATTTCCCTAATTCAACTAAGAAAACAGTATTTTATGAAGCAAACCCATTTACCTTTTATTTTCATAGTTTAGAACCAACATTCAATTTACCACTACCAAGCAATTTCTTACCTCAGGTCCCTGAGGACCCAATGGTCCACGGGGTCCAGGTTCTCCAATTTTCCCCTTGAAAAGAATCCAAACAGTTAAGATTTCTGATGATAATATATTTTTAACAGCAGTTGGTTGTGAAGATTTTAAAAATATTTATTAACAGAAAGGCCAACAGAAAAGTTGAGATGACTTTTTCACTAAATAGGAAATTTCACTAAATAGGAAATTATATCTGCCTCTCTTTGGATACTATTAAAACTAGTTCTTCATCCCTCTTTGAAGTCACAAGAAACAAAAAATTCAAATTAGTTTAGGACAGAGAAAATTGGGACAAACCACATAAAAATCCCATTAAATATATAGCTGTTTTCACAATAAAAACTACATATTATTTAAACATCCAGAAAGTAACTGTAACAGATATTGGTTTACACACTTATATATTTTAAGTATCTAATCATAGCCAAAGAAATGGCAGTTTTGTGATTAATAACAACAAAATTAGCTCCTATCCACATGTAATGGTAGCTTCATTATATACAAATTTCAACCCATCTAAAAATGGGCCAAATTTCTCTAAGTTATATCTGTTCTTCCACATTTTCACAATCTTTCTGCCACCATAAGTAGATGTCATTTGAGCAAAATTAGGGTCTGACCTGGGAAACATTTCTCTAATTTTTAACATGAATGACTTGATTGTAAATTAATTCTACAAAGGTAAATTTCTATCACCTGCAGGACTGAGATCTCATAGATTAATTTAACATAAGTCATAAGGTTGGTCACATTCAGCTTGTGCTTAAAACCCACAGCTCTTTCAGGAACAGGCTGATTCACATGCTTATCTTAAAAGATAAGCGTATGAATCAGCCTATTCCTGAAAGAGGAAATTCTTGCATCTTTAAAAAAAGTTTGATTTTTCCCATCTAAGCTCAAGCAAATATGCATAATTTTATTGCAGGATTTGTGTTTATACTGTAAATTCTATAGGACAAAGAAAGTGTTATTGAATTTAAGGGCCCATGACATTCATGAGGTCTAAGTAGGTTTACCAGTTATTAGCTTGATTGTACATAAGAAAATTAGACAGCAGAGTGAGTGTTGGCAGCTTTTAATTTTATATTGAAAAGAGACAGATATTAGGAAAAACTAAAATAGGTGAGGGAGAGCCAGGTAACCCTGTGCAGTATGCCTTTTCTGCCTCAACATCTAAAAACCCAGCAAAAGTGGCAGCAGTGCACAGAAGCCTTTAAAGCTTCTAAAAATCAGTAAATACAGCAATCAGTAAATACAGGAAGTTGTGACTACTCCCATCCCTGAGAAATGACTGGCTGTTATTAATGAGATCTCACACATTTTCTGCAAATTCAGCTAGTCCAAAAGGTCATCTGCAAGTTCCCAAAGCTCTCAGTGGAATTGCTTCAAATATTATCCACATGTCCATTCCCCCCCCACAGTGATTGTCCCAGAATATCTAATGTCCTAAGCACTCTATTAAAATTTGACACATATACTAATCTTGGTAATAAAGCTTCACATTTTAGGATCTGACTTGCTCATTAACACCAGTCACTAGAAATAAAAGCAGCTTAGACCTTATCCTTTGTGCATTTTGAATCAGGTCACTTCTAGGGGATTACATGCACTGTGAACATAACAATCACACAAAAGTGTCAAATATCAACAGTAGTAAAAAATATCAACAACACACAGTGATATACTGAGAACAAAATTTGATGTGTAAACTTACTGGAGGTCCTGGTTTTCCTCTGATCCCCGGAGGTCCTGGTAAACCAAGAGCACCCTGAAAAAAGAAAGCTATTAAATGCACACAAAAATTGTTGTGTTATGTTGGAAGCAATAAATTGCTATACTTTGACACCTGAAACAGGCTTCAAAAGAATTCTTCAGGTTGAAAACTATCTTCTAACATTCAACTTTCATCAAAAGAGTTCTCACAGGATGTGCTATTTCAGTGACTTCTGATGTACTAGCCAAACAGGAAAGAAGATCCTTATTTATCTCAGTCTGATGATGTGAAGGAGCATGCCAGACTGTGTGCTGCTGCTAACCACAGTAGGTCCAGGTGAGCTGCAGATGAACCTCAAGGGTCAAGGGAAAAATACTTTTTACAACAGTTCCTTAGACAGACTGAGACCACACCAGAATCCTTGTTTGATGCATCTCTAGACACACAGCTGCCGGAGTTCTGCTTGTGCCCTTTACTTGGCTTTGTGCGCACTTCCCATAACTGACTTTTAATTAGCACAGAATTTCTTAAAAATATCTTAATACAGTGATAGCAGTATTACTACTGCATTCTACTTTTATGCAACCAACCTGCTGCATTTTAAGAGACTCATAAGCCTGATGAAGTTGTTGGAATGGGGTAATTTTGTAAAGCAATGCAGTTATAACTTACCTTGTCTCCTGGGTACCCCTGATCTCCTGGCTCTCCTGCAAGGCCATGTTCACCCTAAACAAGATATAATTTTATACAGACATATGTGTGTGGCTTAAAATGGGATAGTTTTCAGAAACAGAGAAAGATTAATTCAATATTCACTATTTAAAATGAACACAGATCTTTGACAAGATGCAAGGTGCTGCACTGAAATATCTTTTCCAGGAAAGTCTAAAGACACAGACCTGGATATTATTATGTTCAGTAGTTAGTGTTCTGTTCTGAAAAAACCTTGTCTAAACTACCAGATCATGAGTCTGACACAAATTTAAAAAATAAAAGTCAGAAGACCAAAGAAATCAAAAGGAAAAAGGGAAAGCTTTACCAAGCACGTCATGGTCAAGTTTTAATGAAGAGAGCCTGAAAGAACTACGTATCTCCAAGATAATGAAAATATTTAAATCACCTTATCACCTTTCATTCCAGGCTGTCCCACACTCCCTGGGAAACCCTGTTAAAGTAAAGAAACCATAAATCCAATGCTTGACTATAATTTGGAAAGCAGCATGAGCAGCTGGCTGTGGAATGATTGAATACCATACCATGGGCCCTGGAATTCCTGATGGTCCACTTGGTCCTGCTGGCCCAATGTCTCCCTGCCAAACAGCAAGAAAGGTGACTGCATTTAGTGAAATGGAGTAACCTAAAGGCTCTCAACAGAATGTGGCATTTTTCTGCACCACAGAGAGAAACCAAAATATTTTCAGGTTAATTTCTTAGGGAAAAAGAAAGGTATTGGTATCATAAGCCCTCCATGTTTACAGTTCCCAACATCATCAGTAGAAACACGAGAAACAAAACTTGCCTCTTCTCCTGTAGATTATAAACTCAAGAGAAGATCTCAGTGTATTAGGCAATGCCAATTAAGGAAGCTTTCTTTTGTACTGCAGCTGCAAATTCAGTGGCCATCACTGCTGTCCTTAGGGTTACATAACAGCACTTCTCTGTAGGCATCAAATTTGGCTTAAAGAAATTATTCTATGATGAGTAGGGCCACAAAAAGAAGCCTTTTTAATGGTCCTTTTACTCAATTTCTCATCTATCAGTGACTTCTATGAGTTAAAAGAAAAAAAGAAAAAAAAAGAGATGTGACTCTAAATACCACATGTGCAGAATCAAATCTATGTTCCCATGGGCACGGTAACCTTTTCTGTTTTAATGTACCTTTAAAGTCCTTACTGCAACTCTTCTTTCTGGGATTTATTTAGGCAGTTTTATGACAGGAAAAAAAAAAGTGAGTCACAAAAATTAAGAATCTTTAAAGATCAGCACAGCAATAATATTAATGAAAATGCATGAGCTAAATATAAGACCTGACTCAGAATACTTAAGACTATATTACAAAGGGAGAAGTCAATCTACTTTCTGCCAATTCAAGCTCGGGGGAAAAAATCCCCCCAAAAAAATCCCCAAAATGTAATATCTCTATGGCTATGCAGAAATTTAACAACACATATGAATAAAGAAATCTTTTGCCACTTGCTGAGAATGATATGGAAAAGATGAGATGGACATCTGTGCACTTCCAGTTGAGCACACATTCATTATTCTCTGGAGACTCTTTAGCAATGTCAGCAACCACATTCTCTGCAGCCACCATCAGACTTATGGCTCAGTGAAGAAAAAGCAAGACCACTCACTTAGTGTCTCAATGGTGCTTGGTAGAGCTCCCAAGAGCGTTGCCACTCTACATTGCTTTAGCTTTCCATGACTGCGTAAATGATATATTCTGCCATGCTAGCTGATCAAGGAAATTGTTTACATTGCCGTCTCTGAGCTGTGCTCCACATTCTAGCTCAGCAAGGCATTTATGCATTCATGATACTGAATGTTGAAATGCACACTTATGGTAACAACAGCATTGATTGCAAAATCACAGAGGGATGCTGAGGTGGGAAATCTAGCTTACAACAGCAACAGGAAGGAATTCCAAAACAGCTTTGCAACATTCGGGTTCATTAAACACCTGTCACAGTCTCCAGATACACTGAGTGACCTTATTACCAGCAAAGAACAGGAACTGCACAAAAATAAAACTGAACAAGTGTTGAATTAGTAAGTCTGTCAGGTTTTTTAATAATTCTCCACCTGAGACAGGCTTATCACTTTGGACAAAACTTGCTGATCAATAAAACCTGCAGCTACATAAATTGTACCTTTTCCAACACTTCTAGGTGACAAGTGAAACTAAAACCACCTTGCTTTTTCCAGGCAAAAAGATAAAATACCAGAAAAGGAAGACTAATGTTTTCCTAGCATTAAGTGGGTTTTGTAAAAGGGAAGAAAAAATTAAAAATTAAAAACTAATTTGGGTATCTAGCAGTAAATTTTCTACAACTCTTCATCTTAGCAAGGCCATGAGTTTTAATAAGTCTTGAAGGACTGACTATTCAGTCAGCCAAAACTCTGAACTTGGCAACAGCTTTGTATATTGAAAATAATCATGGATGGAAGGAATTACTGGACTCATCTTGCTGATGCTGCTCATTTTGCCATTGTTCTCATGAACAAAGACAAAAATACAACTAACTCTTGACATTGACCAGCTGGGCTGGACAAGCTACTTGAATTAATGCTCTTGGTTTCTGCCAGAAAAATATATTTAATCCCATGTACAATACTGCATCTTGTAGTAGTATAGTGTGTTATTACTAACTAAGTATTCTAAAGCAAACATTGAGGGCTGTAGCTCTTTGCTCATTTTTGGTTGACCATTAGCATCTGCCTGGACAAGAGAAAGCTGAGGCCAGGGAGCACAGACCCATTTGGAGAGCAGGGGTGGCTGAGGAGCAGGGCTGCTGAGGTCACCTGCAACTGCCCCAGGATCTTGGTGAAATTCTGCTGCAGATTAAAGAGTGCAATGGTCCCTTGTAAAGAAACTCTGGAACAGAGCACAGCTCTTCCAATTATCTGACTGGGAAAGAGGAAACCAGACTAACTCATAAACTGGAACCATGAGGAAGAGTCCCACACATAAACACGAGAAGGGCACTCAAATGGAGCTCACACTCTAAACAATTGTTAATTTTGTGCTGTTCAAAATCTAAACATGCCAAATCTAAACATTTTTTCCCCCCAAGAAATAGCTCTAATTATGGTTATATTCCATCTATGTACAAGTGGCAAAAGCTTTGGACTAGTTACAGATAATTATTTTTCTATTTCACAAAAGATTATTGACACTCAATCTCTCTGGAAGTGAATGCAACTCAGCAAGAAGGCATATGCAGCTTTGATCCTGCAAATATTTATGCTCACAAACTCTAGGCATGGATAAACTGCTAAATTTTAGTCAAAATAATCAGTAACAACCTTTTTGGAAGTGACATATTTTTAAAAAACTTCAGGTACATTTGTACAATTACTGAAGTCTTTGAGAGTAAATTCCAAAGACAGTCATGTAAGAGAGAAAAGCAAACCACAATTCTAAGCAAATTCTCAGGAGTGCAAGCTCCAGTCTCACGAGTGTGTCAATTGGCCTGAAGGACACAGAAAGTCATGTTTGCATGATGAAGGCTGGAAGCGACACAGGTTTCTTGCTTTTGTTTTCACCATAGCAATGCCATAACAATCCTAATCAGACAGCAAGGGATGACTTACAGGATTTTTTTTTTGTTATGAACATATAATTAGGAAGGGTAACAATTGAACTCAACTGTCGTGCTTCAAAGGAAAAGTAAGATGATCATCAGTGTAAAATATAAACTTATCAAGAATGTCTCAGATCTGCAGATAGCAAAAAACCCACAAAGCAAACACTGGAGACAATCATGGCTTTCTTAACTCAAGTGTAAACACTTGCTGTTTCTCCCTTGTTAAGAATGTGGCCCTGTAGCCAGACATGACTGAGACAACATCAAGAATTAGAGGTCCTCTACGAGCAAATACATGAATTAAAAAACATAAGGGAGTGAGACTACTCAGAAGGAAAGTCTTTCCCACCTTCTGTGGGACTCAGAGCTTCTCTGGCACAATTGATAGATACAACTACTGCGTAGAACATAGTGAGCATAACAGCCTTATTCTACATATATTTTTTAAAAATTAATATGATATTGTAAACATGATAAAGTAATTTTTCTTAGAAATTAATTCTGCTTTGAATTTGGTAGCCATATTCAGGAACCAATGAGGACTGCTGTCGTTAAAATATTTGAGATTATTGCACCCTTCACACTGGCTTTAGTAAAATAAATTATAAACTAGCAAACTTGGTTTCAAATAAAAGACCTGAACATACTGGGTCAGAAACAAGCATACAAATCCACACCAAGTATAGAAGTGCTCCATGCTGCCAACATGATAGCAGTTTTGTAGAGTGATACTATTTAAAATCATGGCTATCTAAAACAAAAGCTGTTTAAATACTTGAATTTTCATAATTGTTTTTATTATTTCACAAACACACAAGACAAATGCTGTAATGTAGCCATCTCAAACTAAATAATAAAAGTATACTCACTCTTAGTCCTGGAAATCCAGGAGGACCAACACCACCAACAATTCCCTTTAAAGAAAGTTAATCTTAGATTATCTGAATTTTACCATTTAAAAAGAAATCCTAGAATTAAGATAAAAGTGACCTACAAAGCAAATCAGTTTTCATTTTTACAGTTTCCAAAGAGTGACAGCTTATCACTGTATAGAGAAATATGCTTAGTAAAATCCCTGAATTGTAGAATTAGATCACCAGATATTTGCATCATGGGAACATTTCTGCTGTTAATATAGGAATATGAGATTTTTTTTACCATGATAGTTAAAGTGGAAGGAAGAAAAATCAATTTTTTAAGGGTGAAAAACAAACTTATTAAGATTTCCTAGAAAAATAAATAAGAACACCATCTCAGTTAAACTGAGAAGAGGCTAAAACACTGCTGAAAAGAGTTGCTAGGTCTCTTTGCCCTACGTGAAACAGGTATTGCAGTCCTCCAGGTCTCCATGTCTCATGCAAGCTGTGCCAGCACCTGGACCTGCTCCTCAGTGGGCAACACTCACAGGGCCCATTGCAGCCTGCTGGCACCCACAGGGAAGGGGAAGTTTTATGCAAGCAAAGCTAAGCCCTTTCTGTATGGGTCCAACCGGGCACGGCTGCTGGCCACGGCCCAGAGGACACCTTGGTGCTCCCCTCCCTCCTCAGGTGCCTTCACACTTTCCCCAAGCTGCTCTAAACTATCCCCAGGGGAAGCTGAATGCTCCAGCAACATCCTCCAAGGCAGACTGACATCCTCAGAGAATGGAGAGGGCGTTGTGGAAATGAAGGATGGCATTAAGCAGTTAAGCAGAAGATATTAGGCATGGAGACAAATGCCATTAGTGTTAAGTCAGCACATGGAAAGAAATGTCTTCCCTTCAAGTTCCTGCTGCCACAGGCCTCCCAGGCAGGCCCTGGTCTCCAGTGCCAGCTCCCAGAGAGGCTCTGTAAATATGCCATTAGCATTGCAGACCCTGCAGCTGCAGCACTGGCCCCTTGCCTGAACAAGCCCTGCAGGGTGAGCCCGGGGGAGGAGGGGAGAGGGGCTGCTGCCTGTCAAAGAAGGCAGAAAGATCAGCAGCTGTCTTGGCAGATTAGATGGAACTTGTTTGCAAATGCTTGCAGTGAATTGGGCTGCTTTGTAACGGGCACGTTTGTAATTTCAGATCTGGTGGAAAGACAATATCTGCTTTATCAGGAATGAAGGGAGACTTGGGAGTACAAGGAGGGGAAGGAAGAACTCACCTTTTAATATCATTTGCAAAGCAGCTGGTGACACTCAAGCCCTCAGTGGGTTTTCAAGATGAAAACCATACTGATATCACCTGACATTCCAACAAGGGAAGCTTTGCCTTAGGGACCACAAATGCATAAGAAATTTTTTCCTGTGTTCCAAAATATTGACACCAAACATTGATAATCCACCAGCAAAATTCATGTAAGCTTTCTAAAATAAGTTTCTAAGATGGGTGTTAAGGCAGATCTTCAGAAAATAGAGAAACTCTGCCTAGCTGATGACTCTGTTCCACATCAGGAATATCTTTAGAAGCAAACTGATAGCAGTTTCCAAAGGAGCACCCAACAATACCAGATGATTTAAATCAGCTGCTCTTTTACCCAGCACTTATTGCTGTTCTCTTCTCTTGCCCAAAGCCTTTCACTGGTTTCTGACACCGAAGGAAACCTGAGTTTGGAGTCTGCAGCCAGAGTTTCCCTACAAATAGAGCAAGAGAGCAAAGCTCCTTTGAGGGCAGCCTGTGAAGTGACGTGAGCGTGGCACAGGCTGGACAGCACACTGCAAGGGCACACACTGCCAAGGACAAAGCTGCTATCACACTGATTACAATGCACTAAATGACAGGCTAGCATAACTGTGTTCAGTACCAGCTCAAAGGATGAAATCAACTATCAAATGCACAAGCACACAAAAGCTGGGGTTTTACATGCTGGCCAAATCCTATTTTGTTAAGGTGATCTTAGAATAATGGTTTAAAAAAACAACACTAAGTCATCTAATGCAAGAACTTTGGAAGACAGAACATTCATCACTCAATGCAATGAGGACAGCAAGAGATCTGATTCTCAAGGTAGTCAGCACATGCTGCAGTGGAAAATGTGTTCTCTCGGCAGCTTTCTGAATATTTTCTTCCTCTCTTTTATACTTATTATAGTAGTTTCCTAGTAATTTCCATGGGAAAGTTAAAAGTTCAAAATTTTCCTGTGGCTTTCAAGACATTTCTTTTGAAGCAAAAGTCTCCTTTAATTTTGGAGGGGAGTTAACATCGAGTTTTACAAATTTTATCATGTTAATCAACACACAATTCAATACTTACAGGACTTCCATCTGGACCAGGGGGGCCTCTATTTCCAAAGTCACCTGGAAAACCCTAAAGCAGAATAGAAAATACCTGTTCTTCATTATTCAGGACATGAAAGGTGGTCTGGACACTGAATCCCTATAGATTTGGAGAATTAAGACCTCATAAATAGATGGAGGGAGTGTGATGAAGGAATGGAAAAAGCAGGAAGTTTCAGCTACACAGTTCAAATGAACAGAACAGTGATATTTGTTTGCCTCCTAAAGTCATAAAGCCAAAATGATAAAACTATACACAATGCAAACACATGGAAAAAGCAAACAATTGAATTACTTTCAGAGCAATATTAAACAAGTATTACTTGAACTGTTTTTTTGGAGCTTGTTTTCCTATTTCTTAACTCTTTTTTTTTCCTGTTAGCTTCAACATTCACTAAAACATTTGTCCTTTCCTCAACTCATCCCCAAATATTAATGGTTAGCATCTCAGTATGAGATCTCCTATTCATTAGAAATCAGAATTCTCATCTAACTGATGTGAACACTTCCCTGAGTCTGCATCTAGACACAAACAATAACTCAAGACATAGTAAAGCCTCGTTTATTTTATGAGAGTTTTAACTTCAGAGACTAGATTATCAGAACAGGAAAGAAATCTGATTTGCCAATTCAAGCATTGAAGCTTAAAACAGAATTTCCATTTCTTGCTTCAAAAAGAAAATGGAATGGAATTCCACCACTTTGCTGGCTCTAATCTTCTGTCCTTCCTGCTAGGGTTTTGAAAATTGCTTTACTTCTTTCAGATGTTGCCCACTGCAGAAGCATGTAAGTTGCTGGGGGAAAAGTTATTTGATTTTTTGTTTGGGTTTTTAGGGGGAGGTAGGGGTAGAATCCCATCCTTAACAATAAAATAAAATAACAAAAATATGTGAAATGCTCTTTGTGCTCTCAGTGTTTCAGTATCTCTTTACCTCTCCGTGTGTACCAGGAACAGCACTTGGAGGCATTAACCTTTCCCCTCAGTGAGACCATGTTCAAACCTGTTGCAGCTCCAAGCTACAGCTCATTTGGCCTTTGAAAGCTGCTTTGTTCAGAGGGCATCCACACAGCTGCCCAGCCCAGCACTTGCTGCAGCAGTGTCTTTCCTCAATGAATTGGGGAATATGCATCACCATAAAACAGTATTCCAACAGTAGTCAGGAAGACAATATGAAAACTGTGTCAAGGAGATGGAAAAATCATATAATAAATCAAAGTAGTTGATAGTAGTTAAGCCATATTTGGCTTTAGTAACAAGCCAAACTTTTATAAAATTGAAGGCAACATTTTATGCATATATATATATATATATGTTTGCATGTACACTGCCAAAATATGCTGAAACAACTGAATAACTATTAATTCTCATCATCGTGCACAATATATGAAGTAATCTGAGACAGCCTTCTGTAGCATCTTTTGGGCTGATTTTTAGGTGGAGATTTTTTCTGCTTTCTCACATTAATTCAGAAAAGGTAAACACAGGAATTCCTCTCACTACAATGAATTTTTTGTTCAGCATCTGATCACAGAATTCACAAATAAGAATCTACAGCTGTAAGATCTGACATATTTTTGCCACCTTATAATTTAAAAAGTAGAGGTTCTTAGGTAATGGTCAATAAAGCAGATTTAATTGATTCTGAAGGTTGTACACCATTAGTCTGTTTTTTTCCCAGCTGTCAAAATGTGTGTACAATTTTACATAAACAAAATGGATATTTGAGAGTGACTATGTTGTTAAAAGCTATCAACTAAGAGGATGAAGCCAAAGATTAATTTATGACCTTTTCCCAAACAGCATATTTGGGTTGTACTGCCTACTATTGGTAGGTGTTGGAAGAGGCAGAGTTGTCGTAACAGGTCTATTTTTGAAACTACAAATGAGGCCTCAAAGGGGAAATGAAGGATGCTGTGGGACAGTTTTACCAACCACACTGAATCACAAATGATTCAGCACAATCCCAGCATAGCAAGGGTTACAGAAGTGACAGATCACCCACAGTCATTATTATCACATTCTCAACAGCATGCATTTTTGAACTGATACTGAAAATCTATCTTAGTAAGTAGAAAAATGAAAGCAAATGCAACAGTCACAAAAGTATAAAACTAGAAGCAATATAATAAAACTACTGTGCAACAACTGTTTTATTAAATCAATATTATCATTTAACATTATTATTAAGCATACAAAGGATGATTATTCATAACTTTAATATAAAACAGAACCTGAACTGGTTTTACAGTTACAGTGGATTTGATTAATGAATTATTGGTAAAATTTACAAGGTCTGTTCTGACACATTGACAACTGGTTTTAAGTAATCACAGATAGAAAACTATGTAAAAATCTTCCCCCAAATAAAAGCAAAATGCATCATGCTAACAGGACAGCAAATGCATTAGAAATACTGCAGAGCTAGCCAACAGAAAGAAATTGAACACATATACTTCTACCATGAAATATTTCCTTTAAATGATATTGTATGCAAAACAAATATAAAATTAAAACAAATCCTCACTCTATAGATTCAGGCAATTGAATATTTTGTTCCATTTCAAATATGCCAGAAATATTACAAATATGAACAACTGTTCAATAAACCTACTAAGTAGCAGCATTTTGTCAATTAAAAATGTTTACAATCCCTTGTATGATCCACTTCTATACTTTAAAACTGCTTTCCAAAAATGAGATTATACTTCAGATCTCATGTCTTTCAAAAAGACCTCTGCCAGCCAGACAGGGTTTTAATTTTCTCAAGTATTATTAGGGACAGTTTTGTCCAAAAAAATAAGTTGTACCCTAGAACAAAAGGTGAGGATCCTGGCTTCAGGCACTGTAGAATTCCCATGGCAAATTTCTTTTAGTGACAGTGCCCTACCCCAAAGCTTTGTTAACTCTAGGGCACTGTGCCAAAAAACTCTCTCATTACAGCTATCTTTGTTTTGGGTTAAAATAACATGTCTTCTCTAGGCCTGTGATCCAGCAAAGTACTTCAAGCCAGGTTCCCATGTGATTTCTCTCCTGGCTGGTCTCACATTAGTAGCCTTTAGTCAAATAAGTACTTTATAGATCATAGAAAGGAATTGGAATGAACCTTGGGATTGAGGAAATTAATGACATTACAAAGAAATCAGTACTAAATGAAAGTAATCACAGACATCCTGCAGAGGTGCTTTTGGTGCTCTGCACCTATGTGAATCCTCTCTGAGCAGATTTATGCAAACAAAAGTCCTTACAGAACATAGCCTGGCACTGACAGAAGCCCTGCTCTTACTGTAAATGGAAAATAACTGCTGACCACAGCACCAACAGACTGCTATGGACTGGGACAAATCCTACAAGAACCACGTCATTGGCAGGCAGAAGCCTCACTGAAACCTACCACAGAGACTGATGGCAGAAGGCAAAACGTGCTCCAGTGTACACTGCTGTCACCTGAACTTCCTATTTCACACTAAACACCAGCCTTTGATTCCCATCCAGGCTCTTGGCCCCTTTAAACGCTGCCCGTACCTCAGGGGCACAAGACACTGCCAACTTCTGCAAGGACTGATGGCACAGGGCCCTTCTCACCCAACACTCAGATGCAGAGAGCAGCATTTCAACCAGATTCTATGCAAACTGCAGTATGCTCTCATGGCAGCTCCAGAAAGAGCAATCTACAGACTTAATGTAATTTTGCTTGCTTTTCTTTATATCAAAGCAATTTTTGTAGCCTAGTGACTTTTTTGGCTGATCACACAGAAAACAAAACACAATTAAACAGAATCCTCTACGACTTCCATAGCATAGATCAAGGGCCAAATGATGACCATCATACTACTGCTGGACAAATTTGTTCAACATGGTAGATGAAAATCATCTGAACTGCTGAACACAACTGACTGCACAGCTGGAGAGCCCTATGGTGTTTTCCAATCTCAAACCACAAGAAAGTTAAAACTGGAAACTCCTGGATAGCTTCAAAGACCTAAAATAATGTGGTTGCAACAGAAAACAAAACATTTGACATTGAAGACACCACAGGAAATATGTAAACCTGATAATGTGTACTTGGCAGATTTGTGTTTATTCTCAGCTGTAGAAATACATGTTAAGAAGAGGACAGCTTTAATTTACTACAGTCCAGAAATATCAGACATTAGAAGAACCTGATTTTCATCCAAGCCAACATCAGACTTATGAAGCTTGCATCATAGCTGCACCTCATGCTAACACCAATTCTACACAATGTATTTGTGTGTTTCTGTCACCTTCCAACCCTCCTCCTAGCTGATATCAGTAACCTGCCACAAAGCTCACAGTGCTGAGTCTTCCACACTTTAGTGCTTATAACCTGCACAGAATCTGCAGTTCAGAAAAGTACTAATTGAAAGTGATAGAAAGTCATTGATGGACAAAAATAAAACTAACATTTTTCAGCTGATTAAAGCTACAGAGTTAATTCCAGGTGGATTTACAGTGGCAGCAGGAATTGTAACAAGTATTAGAATCTTTACCTGTCTCCCTTTAGGACCTCTTTTTCCACGGAGGCCTGGGATACCCTAAGAAGGAAATAACCCACCATAAATAGATTTTCTTTTCTTCAATACTTAAATTCAAGTAATTAAACCTGCATTTGATTGGAAACAACAGAGTATGAGGAGCACCATTAAAAAAAAATATTTGAGCAAAGTATCATAGAGCAAATGTCCTGGAGCAGAAAGACAAACTTCATCTTTCCTGTGGCAATACCAGAACAATTGTGAAAAAGGGCCTTGTCCTGCTTCCATCACACTACATGTCCAGACAGCCTTTTGGCTCAAGTGCAATAAGAAAAGGCTCAAGCACAGTGATAGAGATTAACTATTCCATGGCTGGTTCTACTGCAAAGATCATCCAACAAGAGACAAATATTAGTTATTGTCAAAAAGAAATTGCTTAAATGAACAATATTCATTCACACTTTGCTGAAGAAAAAAAATAACCCTAATCCTTGCAGCTGTAGATGAAAGTAAAATAATACCTTAGAGTTGCTCCCCATTTTACTTTAGGACCAAGGCATTTCATTGATTAAACTAATTGGGTATGTCCTATTCATCTTATTTTCTTCAAATCAGTTTTGCTTTTAACCACCCCCCCCCCCCCAAAAAAAAAACCAAACAAACAAAAAAACAACCCAAACAAATGAATGGTTAAACCTTGTACATTTCCCCCCATTCTAACATATTGCATTACCACACAAACATCAACATTTCATTAATGTTCCATTAGGCCTACCCTTTCTCCTTCAGGTCCTGGTTGTCCTGCCACACCTGGAGGTCCAATAAAACCCTAAAATGTAAGAAAAGTGCTTGATTTCAAGGCTGGTTGTCCCTCAGTACTGGCCAGCTAAGGCTCATGACACAGGGATTAAATTCAGGCTCATTTGAAACTGCCAGTGAAGCTCTAGAAATTTAAATGTGAGTAGGATTTAATTTCTTGGAAGTTGATCTTTTTTTTTAATTATGGAAGATGGTACCTACCTTGTTATCCAGACCTAAGGGAGTAAGGAAAACAAAGGCACCTCTACTTTCTACAGTTACTTAAAACAGCTGAGAAGCAGAGCACAGTTTGATTACAGGAATATTTTAAACCTAAAGCTCTAAAGATACTTCACATCCTGTTGTTGTACACCTCCATGGCACAGCAGTATGTGTCAGGAGGGCTGTGTCATCATTTTTACTGGAAGTTACTTTTAGAATTCATACACAAGATTTAGCCTTAAGGTGTTTTCCCCTAAATTACTCATGCATTGGCCATTTTTAACTTTGTGTAAACACTTTTAGGGAAGTGACTGGAATCACTTATGTCTTGTTCATTGAAGGCAGAACAAGTCAAAATGCAGATGAGAATCTGAACAAAAATAAACTGAAGAAACATAAAAGAAGCAATCCCTGAGGGTGCAATATCTGTTGGCACTTGATTCTGCCAAACTAATTTTTCCCATCACCGTAATCAAAATGGCAAAAAAAAAAAAAATTCCAAAACCCCCAGACATGTGTTTGAGAAGCTGCTGCAGGTAAAGGCTTCTAGTAACTACACTAAAAAAAACAAAACAAAAGCAACTCTTGCAACACAGTAAGATTATATTAATTGATACTTGAGAACACAATACACTGCTGAGCAACCTGTATATGAGCTGAAGGCCTGAAAACACCCACCAAAAGCCTCCTTCCAATCCCAGATGCAACCAGCAACATAAAGGTTTCTGGAAACCTGTGCCTTCTGCTTGATGGTGAGAGTCAGTCTGAAGAAATACTTATCCATGCACAAGCATGTGTGGGCATGCTCATGTGTCTATTCAAAGAAAACTAAATTACACAGCACCCACCCAAAAAAACCAAACCAAAACAAAAACCAACAAACCCACAACCCTCAAAAAAACCCAAACCACCGAGAAAGAGCATGATAAAAGGCACAGAGAGAAAACCCCAAACCAGCCAGGAATAAAAACCAATCTATTTTGCTTCCAAGAGTAACCAAAACCAAACCTTGAATGCATGGAGCATTAAGAGCCTTCAGTGCCTGGGATACATATAACTATGACTGAATCAGTCTAAAATTTAAAGATCCCTTTCATGGTTTTTATGTGACAAGACTGTTGCCCTTTATCTACTTCTTTAGCTGTTACAGATTGCAAATGTCAGATCTGTCTCCCTTCTTGAAAGCCTCCATTATGGAAATAATGCTTCAGGCCTGAAACATCCACTCAGCCCTCACACCCAGCATGGCTTTCTTTTCTCTCCTGCATGCAAGTGAGAGGAAGGGCAACCATGGAAAACTGCTCTGTGCTGCTCACCATGGAAAAATAATAAACTCTGAGTTTTCCCATTTGTAGGGTCTATAAAAGCAGTGTGGTTCTGCAGGCATACCCTGGCACAGCTGGATTAAATACCTCACCCCCTTTCTTACCTACTGTATGGGTAAAACTAGACATGGATATCAAAATGCTTATGATGCTTACTTACTCTTACTCCTTTAGGACCTGGGTTACCTTCCGGTCCAGCTAGGCCCTGTTACAAAAAGAGAGTTGTAATTAATTTTAAACAACCAGATATGCTCTATGTAAAAGAACTGCAACAACATTTGTTAACTGTAAACTGGCAACACATTCTTGAAATTTTTAAGATTGAAGAAGGTGTCATCAAGTAGTCCCCTGGGACCTTGTTCAGAAAGGTCTCCCATTAGTGCATGGCTGAAACACAGATCATGACTGAAACTTCCATTACATTAGATTATTTCTTCTGGGAGAAATTTTTTTTCCAGACACAGTGATGAGGCATTACAGTGACATAATTTCACAGGATTTTTTAGGAGCATTTGTATTTGGACACATTTCAATTACGTTCAAGCTAGTGTCAGAATTGCACATGTGGTCCAAATGCTCTGAACACTTTATGTGATTTAACACAAAAAATGTTATCATCCATTACTGTATAAAATATTGTAATGGAACTTTGAAATACATAGCTACTACAAACTTAATCCAACAAACACTGAAGCATTGGTGAAATTCACCCTTTAAGCAGATACAAAACCAAAGTCAGTTGTTGTCAACTGGCTCACATACCTTTACACAAGGAAGATGCTGAGCATTTCTACTTTTTATCTTATTTGTATTACTGCACTGAGGTATCTATTACTTTATACATAAATCAATATTTATATAAGTACTTCTGTTTAAAGAAAGCTGCTTTCTGGCTTTATTGGTTGTCCTAAAATATCCAAGTGGGAATAAAACACCAAACTTTTAATGTTCCCCTTCCCTAATGGACTGAAGAAATAGTTTCAGCAGTGAAATAAACACATTGGTGAAAAATGAGGAGGAACAGGTTGTCTCCTACTGCCTCTGCCTCTAGACTTGAAATACAAAGAAGATAAACCACACAGAACAACATGAATTTTATGAAGGAAGTGTAAAGTATTCACATCCAAGTTTTAAAGTCATGAGACTCAACATTCCCTCCAAGTCACTACCAGAGAATGAGGTTTGTTTCAAAGAAAAAAGACAGGATGTAAACAAATACATTTTTACAATTAGTAGTTTCAAAAGAGTTATATATTGTACTTTTGAAAAGAATAAATGAGAAAAAAAATAAAATGCAAAGGCATTTGTATAGTTACTGCACCTGCCTGCCAGGGTAACCAACTGCCCCAATACTGCCAGCAATTCCTGGAATTCCCTAAGTGGAAAAGGAAGAAAGAAAAGGAAAATAAACAACAAACATGTTTCATGTCATGGTTTGGAGTCTGTTCTATCATTTCTCTTTTAACATCTACTCATATGACACAGCTTAAGCACATGGAAAAATTACTCTTTAAGCAAGCTACACAGAACACCCAAAAATTGACTCATCATACATAAGTAACTCTGCCAATTACAGTCATATATCCTTTAAAAGTGTGTAAGATTTTGTGAAATACAACAGTGGATGCTTTATTTCCATAATTCAAAAATAATTCAAGAGTGCTATTGGAGGCAATGAGGTAATTGCAGTGGTCCTAGATGTATTTGAAACAAATACATTAAACTTTCCATTAAAGAATTCTCGTGTCCTTACAAAGCCAATTTTTGTTTTGTTTCTTTCAGAATCAGGTCAATGTAGCACTGGATAAATCATGAATGCATACAATTGTCTCCACCTTCTTCTGATGGTAAGAATCAACTTTGTTTTTTCCTCACTAGTTATCTCTATCTCACTGATAGATTACAGTCATCACAGAAAACATACTGTGAGACTGTAATAAAAAATCACCACTCATTCAGCGAAGGCTTGGGCATAAAACCCAGGAAAGTCATCAATTATGTCCTTGAGTTTTCGTCTCCTTTCAGGGGTTTACCATCAGTTATCACCACCATTTCCTTTTCAGTGTGATTCAAAAGGAGATTCCGTCCATCTACTCTGCCTTTAGGGGCATCATAAATGCTAACAAGAGACATTAGCAATTGGATCTTTGAAATCATGTTCAGATTTCTTCCTGGACAGACAGGGCAGTTTAAAAAAGTGCTGAACAACTACTTCATTTCCTACATGCTAGGAGATGTAAAATGCATCAGTAGAGGTTTGAAATGTGCCTCTTATAAGAATTTTACATCAACATCCTCCCAGTTGGTGTGGTAGTTAAAAAATGAGCTGGATAAGCTTTTCCATTTCATTTAGACTAATTCTTTACCACACTGATATCAACACAATCTGAATTCTTGCTCAAAACTTGTCCAATATTTCCTTAAGCAGTTTACACAGCTTGCTTATATTGAACACTTTTAATGGATTATACATTCTCCTATCCTAATGGTTCATCTGCAGAGCACAGAGCTCTGTGCTTGCATCCCTTACCTGCTCACCCCGTGGCCCTTGCAGTCCTGGGTAACCCTTAAGACCCTGCAGGGAGAGAAAGAAATCTGTGACAAACACAATTAGACAAACAAAATAGACCTTCTTTTTCTACTCTATTCTCTTTTCATCAAAGAAAAAAATCCAGATTTTTCTGCCTGCAGAGTTAGTATGGTTTACATTTAGCTGCTCATGAAAACTGAGCTAGAGAAAAGAAGTAAGAAAACTTGGCAGTTTAGACAATTTCAAGACATCAGTATGCTTAAAGGCAGTTTCAGACTTGTGCTCTTTTAAACAAATGACTTTCCATTTTACTGCTGCCCTTTGTGCTTTACCAGAATTTCTAGGTATTTGTAATTAAAACCTAGCACATCATTGGCAACTACAGAAGAGTGCCAGGAAGTTCCTGTAACCTGTAAAAATCAGTAGGTAAAGTGTTGTGACTAATGCTACAACCATCAGCTACAGAGAGAAAGCAAGTGCAGCAAATAAAAGGACTCCCATGTGCTGTCAGAAGCTCTCACAATGCTGACTTTTTTTCAAAAGTTTCATCAGAAAACAGCTCTGTTTTATTTTTCCTTAGTGGTTCCATTCTATCTTGTCTATCTTGTTTGCTGATCTTTATTCCACAACTAAGACTTCACCTAGCAACTCAGCCCAAATATCCCAAGGAATGGAAATTCTACTTTTCTCTTACAGGACTGGAGTTTCCTTCTGCTCAAGGAAAATAGGATTCTGTAGAAGAAGCACTGGGAGACACTCAGTAGCATAAAGATGACACTTAATAGAATAATGCTGATCTTACCATAAATATACTGCTTTTGAAATTTGCTGATCAGCCTTACCCTTACATGATGCCAGCGTAAAGAAAAAATGAAATATGGAGCCCTTCTCAGGTTGAAACCAAGCTTTTTCCTTCCACATTTCTTACCGTGCTCTACTTCAGTATGCAAATTTTATCAGGATTTTATAGACCCAGATTCTCATGATTTACTGTCACACACAAATAGGGAGTAAACTAGAGCAAAAATTGTAGCCAGTCTTGGTACAGCTCTTTCCCAGAGCCATTGCAAAGCACCTGTACCCCCAGAGCACTGCAGAGGTTCTCAGGTGCTGCCATGGACTCAGGCAAGCCCCTGCCCAGGAGTGCTGTCCTTTGGTGCCAACCCACCCCAAGGGCCCTGGCTGCAGGGGCAGGTACTGGCCTCTCTGTGCAGCCAAGTGGGGCCACTCAGGGGAAAGGGGAGCCTTCTGCCCTATGAGATCTCCAGACTGATATAAGGAAAGTTTTGAGTGCTGATTTAAAAATGAAAAAAAAAAAAAAAAGGGACACCATTAACTCATATGTAAGACTTTTAAAATCTTTTTTCTTGCCTGGATGAGAAGAAATGTTGGAAATATGCTATTTATTCAATATATATTTTGTATATCAAAATATAATAGTATCATTATATTAAATACAATAATTATATATGAGAATTTTATAGTAACTAATTGTATATTATTATTTTATGTAATTACATAATTTTATGATAATTTAATCTATATTAATATAAAATAATTTCTCAGCAGTGCTGGAGTACAAAGCAAAAAGGATATATTTGATTCTTCTGCAGTTTCTTTCATGTGGCTGTGATTTACATCCTGCTATGATGATCCCACTGAACTGTTGTAAGGGGAGGTTTTGCACAGTAGACACAGTGCCAAGAGCAAGCCTAAAGTTCTTCTACCACCTCTGGACCATCAGACACCCACCTGGGGGGCACTGATTTGAGCCAGGATGAGTCACATGGGAACGGAAACAGCACCTTACCTTCTGGCCTTTGATTCCAGGTGGGCCTGGAAAGCCCATGGGGCCTGGATCACCCTGTACAACAAAACATCCAGAATTAATATGTTGCACTGGAACATGACCCAGGGTTATAAACATGCAGCACTTAATATCTTGTCTGCACTCTTGGACATTTGGTATGGAGAACTAGCTGATGTTGTTTGATTTTTATTACGTTTTTAGAGGAAGAAAATGGAAAAAGCAACAGTACCTCAATTGCAACCATTGAGTGCAACATGTCTGCTCCTGCAACATGGCCAAATCATGGCTGGAACAGACCTGGTTCACAGCATCAAAACGTTTACTTTTAGCCAACATAAACAGGAGTGAAGAAGCCATACAGCTCTTGAGGCAACACTTTCCTCAGAAACAAGTGGTTTCACCTCAAATTAATACATATATATCACCACTAGTGCGTATTGTTTGTTTTAATGTTATGCCAACAATCTGCAGCCAAGAGCCAGGACACCATTATGGGGTGTGCTCTGCAAAATCTGCATAAATCTGATCTCTGTGAAAGACAACTTGAGAGGTGCATATGGACAGAGAGGCTCTGGGGGAACACTGCTGCTCTCTTCAGGTTCTTTAAACTTCACAACCACATAATGGTATACGGCAATAAGAATCAGAAATCTCAAATGCTGGGGAGATGGAAAGAAGACACAAATTTTCATGGTTGTTGCAGATGGGGAAGGAGAGTCTTCTTGCTCAGGACTGACAGTGAAGAGATTCACTCTTTCATGATTAGTGCCTGAATTCAAACCCAGTAAGTCAAGGATTGCATCCTGGAAGTGAATTACTGTCCAAGTTAACGTAAGTCTATTAATTAGAACGAGCAAATTAAGAACACAAAATAACGAGAACTATAAAATGCGTATCGATCCCACAATTTTGGATTATAGATGTACTCTACATGTATTTAGGGATAGTCATACAAATGTGGGCTTTAGACTGTTCTGTGGCTGCTTGGGCTCATGCCAAAGAACATAGCTTGAGTGTCAGGCAGCCATGTACAGCTCACCACACTATGATCTGATTGCCAAAACCTGGCTAGATTAAAATATTTCTGTAGAAGCTGCACTTCAATTTCGCATCGGTGCATCAACGTTGACAACATATATTTGTGAATTTTAGGGTTTGACAGCATGGATGCACTAAAAAAATAAGTTATGTACACATCAGTAGGGAGTAAACCATAGTTATTTCCTAATGCTTTTTCATAACAGAGAGTAGTCCTCAAATCTTATAGTGCTTCCTACTTGGAACAAATATTCCAAAACTGATCTACTAGTAAATGCTCATAAAAGAACTTAGCATAAATGCAAGATATTCTTAAACATACAGCACAGGCTAGCATATTAGAATGCAAACATTCAATTACACTTTAAGTGTTATCACATTACTGTGTATGAAACTTCTATGTTAATCTGAAAATGAAACAATCACAAGTTTTCACACTGAAAATTTCCATGAAGAATGGAATATTTGAATATTTATATTCAAATGTTTGGGCAGAGAAGGCAACAACTAGTTTGACTAAAGTTGCTTAGGAGGCAGTAGCAGGAATGTGTGCGCTTGTCATCACCAAATTTTGTTTTACACAACTTTCTGGAATAATGCAAGGTACTAAGGGAAACTGGAATCTGTACTTTGTTATATCAGTGTGAATCTAATCCAATTTCATTGTTCTAAAAGTCCTTATATTTTATTTTTATAAGTTAAATCAAATATATAATTTAATTTTTCAACTTTTAATATATTTTTAAATTTGCCTTGGATTCATTATGTCACCTGTGTCTACAGTAGTCAGTCTAACATAATTAACTGCTAAAATACACCAGTGTTAAAGTAAATACAAAACATTTTGCTGTTATAATTTATTTGAATATTAAACCAGACTTCACAAAAGAATAGGACAGACAAAACATTTTTCTATAATTAAGAAAATAATACCTTTTCTCCACATTTTGCCCGTCCTGGAGAGAATCCTGGGTCTCCTTTAGGGCCCTGTCACAGAGAAATTAAGCTCAATAATACCATCAGGAGATGATTTCTAATAATATATGCTAAAACAAGTATTCTCAACTGTTACAGCAAGAGCAGAAAAAAATATAAATGTGCTTCCTATTATAGATACTTTTCTCATAATTTTTTCACTAAAGAATTAAGAAAAAAATAAAATAGTGTAGGTTCATACTGAAATGAGATTTACATTTTCCAAATTTTGTAAAGTCACAAAACTTTGAAAAGCAGATTTTTCGGTAAATTGAAGCAGGATTAGAGCAGATGCTCCAGCCAAATTGCTCTGCCCCTGTGTCCATCACTTCAGGGCAATGTGCAGGATTATCAGGCTGTATTACTGCATGAACCATTACCTTGTACAGGTTTCCTCAGGCTCAGCCTTCCCACAGTGCCAGAATCCACAAAATTAAATTTTCTTAACTAATCTATTTTCCAAAGAGCCAAGAATAAAGCCAAACCTCATGGATACCCTTACATTACTTTAAAAACACCCCCAGTTGTTTCTCAGGAATAAATGCTGAGGGATTGGCCATTGCTTAGAACTGCTGACCCTCACTCAGGGCTGGATACTTTGCTGCAAGGATATTCATGTTGTGCCTGTTTCAGAAGCAAATGCATAAAGGATCCTTCAGCACAGGAGGGAAACATTCATGCATCTTAAAGATAGAATAAAATAAAATTCTGCATTCATTTACTGCTAGAAAATTCTTGCAGCTCATCTGCCATGTTTTAGTATCAAACAAGAGTGTTTGTTTCAGTGTGGTCAGCTGGATCTTCACAGATAAAACTTCAAGAGCACCCAGTTAATTTTTATTTAGAGAAAACCACTTCAGAATATGCTTGTATCAAAAAGATAACTTATAATTTAACAGAAATTAAAGAGATCACTAAGCACCTAGTAATATGTATATTTGATATTTAAATAAAATATATATAGGTACATTTACATATGTACAATTCCTTCTATTCTTAAACTAATGGACAGAGCTACAGAACTGATCAAAATTATCATCCAGTCAATGGAGAAAATAAATTATAAAACAAAGCCTAGGAGTAATTGGTTACAATTAATTATTTTCCTAGAAATGTATTCTATTACATAGCCAGCATAAATAGAGTAAAAATTAATTCTGAATCTTTAACTGTCCTTATAGAGCTAGATAAAAACAAAAACACACAAAAACCAGAATCACTTGGTTTTACAGCACTTGGCACTGAAAGCTTTATTAAATTTCTTTTTATGTCCTCAAGCAGATTTTAGCACCTGTCATGACATGTCAGATTCCTGCAATTAGGAATCATGCTAAACAAATCATGGTGCTGCCTTTTTCCTAACAGATCTATCAAATTGTTCAAACTAAATATGAGTTGAAGGCATTCTGCAACTGCACAAATCTGTCAAATCTATTTAAAGGCCCTATGTTACACAAGATTGAAAATGTTATTTGAGCTTTAAGTCCAGTATTTTGTCTTTGACTTTAAATATCACTTCCATAAATCTTCAGAAAATTATTCTAGCATATTAATAAATAATAATGTCCAAGATATTAGAATATTTAAGTAGCAAAGCTTGGGCATGGGCAATAAAATAGCAATTTATAGGGACTTACAGTCTACATTTTTTTTTATTTTTTTTTAAGCAAAGCAAAAGTTTACAGCAATTAAGCATTTAAACCTCAGTTTATCAGAGGCTGAGCTGATTTACAGGAACTCTCTTGGGAAGTACAGATTACATGCAAAGATAACCATTCTCAAGTCATCATTCTGCACACATAGGTGATTTTCTTTCCACTGAATAACCTGCTATTTTGTTTTGATCTGAAGTTCAATTTGATCAATTACATTTAATTAAAATATATTTATAGTAGCAGTCTCCACCTGTAAACAAAAGAAGGTCAATTATTTCTATTATAGGAAACAGTTCTGAGGCTTCCAAAAATATTAAAAATTTCATGTGTTTACATGTCAGCATGGATAAATAAACTCA
Organism: Agelaius tricolor; assembly: GCF_023055355.1. Taxonomy (NCBI): domain Eukaryota; kingdom Metazoa; phylum Chordata; class Aves; order Passeriformes; family Icteridae; genus Agelaius; species Agelaius tricolor. The sequence goes on along the minus strand of NW_027269271.1, from coordinate 16,489,741 downwards.
CCTTGGGACCTGGCAATCCTGGCAAACCTGGGTTCCCATGTGGTCCTGGAATACCCTATTAAAAAACCCCAAACAAATGAGGAGAACAACAACTGGGATTACTCTGTACAGCACTGAATAAATGTGAATGGATTGCAGAGAATAATTTTACTGCATCTTTCCTGCTTTTAGAATCACTGGTTAGGATTTTCAAAGGATTCACAAGAAATAAAACATACACATCTTCCAAAAATTAAAAGTGAAGGTAAGTATCCCCTTTTTCATTACAAATCTCAGTTTCTATTGTCTTCCCAGGTAATTCTTAACAGGTTTGGCATAGTCACTGCAATGTTGCTCTCCAGCTACAACACTTGAAGGCATGGAATAAAATCAGTAAAATCCCATTCTGAGGTACCCAGCTACACACTGAAAAGTGAGTGGATGAGTTCCTGGTGAGTTAAAAATGTCTCAAAGCAATGTATCCCACATTCTTAAAAAAAAAAATAAAATCACAGATTCTCCTGATTCTCCCACAGCCAGTGTAGAAAATGGACTTTTTACTAAAATAATTCAACTTCACTGTTCCAGGAACAGAATAAGCTATCAAGACTATCTAGGCCTTCCAGTATAAATGTCCATTCCTGCAACACATTCAGCAATCTTCACTCCTTGAAAAATTGCACATTAGGGAAAATATTTGTTGCAATGGTTGTCAGCAGCTATTCATCTTCCAAGTGCTGAAGGACCAAACTGGTGAAAATCTGTCCCTGATAAACTAGCAACAAAGCTTCTGTTGAATTCACTAAAGCAAAAATTCTTCCAAAATCCAAATACCAAATATATTAAGAATACTTTTGAACTTTCTTGTATATCCAGTGGTGTAACAACAGATAAACTCAGTGTTTGTCTTTGCACCACACGAGGCCCCATTCACCAATGACACCTTGCAGTAACACTGAGAGCTGCATCTCTTAAGTGCTCCCTCTCTCACTAATGACCATGTTGACATAACCCCACAGAAATGCTAATCCCACGTGCTGTTTGAGAGATTAATTTGCACACTGGCAACTCTGGAGGCACTCTTAGGGATTTAGGAGAAAGGAAACAAATAGAAAGAGCCAGCAGTGCTGCAGTGGCTCCTGCTTTCACTGCCTGCAGTGTTACTGTCTTGGGGCACAGTACTGGAACACAGAAGCGCAAAAGGATTTTCATGGAATGAGGCATCAGAGGAGTTTCATGTCATCACTAATTCTGAAACCATTGAGATTTCATTATCAAGAAACTTGGAACAAGCCAAGACACTTAGAAAACATTGTCACATGTGAACTTCTTTACCATAGAATTGCAGGGATCAAAATCAGTTTCCAATGGAAGTCTCTAACCATGAACCACACATGCCCCAAGTGTCCCAACCATGTGGATCTCTGTCAGGATCAGCTTTGGACACACACTCTGATGAAGGCCCAGGCAATGCAGCTCTGCACTCTGCTGTTTCCCTTTGACAACTCAAGTCACATTTCAGGATCACAAATACCAACTCATGTGAAGGAAAACAGACGTCACAGGGCAGGCTGCTGGATGAGGAACTGAATTTTGAGTCAAAGTTTTCACAGGCATTTTGGCTCACAAAATTCCTGTCATAACATACATCATCACTACCTGCACCTGCCTGAATTTATGAGTATTGTACAAAGTAAAGAACACTGATATTTCAAAACCATTTCTTTTTTATCAAATAGTTTTATAGACTTGCTTGGCCTGTATAAATATATTTTAAACTCAGAACAACTGGTAAATATTCATCTCAGCCATTTTCATACTTTTCCACACCCCTTAGAGTAAGCTGTCCCTTCACATTGGAAAGCGTATCCTACACAATAATTTATCCACATTACTGCTCACCCAATAGAGCACTGAGCTTTTAAGTACTCTATGCCTCTAAAAAGACCTTGAAGCCCAAACAAATTGCAGCTGGGCAAGAGCAATCTCAGCAACAGGCATGGCTTTAAACATATGAACAGCCTCCTCTGAAACAAAGAAAACTTCCCACTTGTGAGGATCTACTTGGATATGTGAGATCCTGCCTCTGATTCCAGACATATCCCTGCCACAGGCAGTGTGCAACATAAAAAAGCTGAGTTGTAAGAATTGTCAGCTCCTACACAGAAGGATCCAAAAAGTCATGAAGAGATGAATTTGAAGGAATGTTTTTCATTTTATACTTTTAAATGTGTCTCTTCTCCTCCCTTGCCTCCAAAATGCTCTGAAACATGAGTTTGGTTTTTGGTTTCTTTGACCAGTGCCATGAGTTTCCACCCATCAGGCCAAGTTTAGAACGTCCTGTGCTCTGCTGGCTTTCAACAGGCTATTGAGCAGCATCTCATTTAAACCTTCCTCAAAGGCTGAACCAAAACTCCTCCCACACATCTGCTGAGCCCACAGATGTGAGCCCTTTTCTCCCACTTTCCATCTGCCTTGCTGACTGCAGCCACAACCATTCACATCCCCAGCTACCATGGCCTGAAATCATCCCCACACCAAACCGTCACCTGCTCCCTCCAGCTGCCCTTCCCCTAAACCCCTCTGATCAGCCATGACCTCAGGGACTGCTCAGCACATGGTTTTAGTACACATTGCACAAACAGAGATTCAGCCTCTTTTGCCCCATTAATTAATCAGTACAGTGGCACAGCACAGGCCTCTCCCCCGTGCATGGCAGAGGGACACAGGGCACTGGGGCAAAGCCCCTGCTCTGTCCCCAGGGTCACTGGGGCAAAGCCCCTGCTCTGTCCCCAGGGTCACTGGGGCAAAGCCCCTGCTCTGTCCCCAGGGTCACTGGGGCAAAGCCCCTGCTGGGCTGCACCCACTCACACAAAACAAACCATTGCCTACTGTAGCTCATTTCTTTAGCAAAGCACCCTGATGGCAACCTAGGATCAAGCTGCTGAAGCTCAAGAGACTAAAAGAGATTTTTGGAATTACTTTTTACCCCCACTCTGTCTTGCAGTGGTTAATTTTGTATCTGTGCCTGCTCCTCTGAGGCTGCATTGCTCACTCCCCCTCACTCCAAAACAAATGCATGTGGTTTTAGATTGCAGCAGATGGGAGCAGCATGGAAAAACCAGAAGTTAATATTGGGAGCAGCAAAAGCCAGGTACAAATATAACAACGCCCAGTGTATGCGCCCATACATGGAATTAATTATGCTGGAAGCTCATAGCAGGAGAAACTGTTTGTTTGTCTTGCTTTAACCTATCTGCCAAATGTTCAGAATCATAACACTTTCATCATAAGCATACCTCACACAATCACTAAGCATATGAATGAAGTTGAGAAAACCAAAATTATGCAAACTCCAGTGTGATTATTGGTGACCTGCCTAGAGGTGCAGAAGAACACAGTTGTTTTACTCACCCGAGGACCTCTCTTCCCTGAAGGACCAGGTAAACCTGGAGGACCTGGAGGACCCTGGTGATAGAAAATCAAAGAAGTTGAGGCTAAAACCTGACACAAGGACAGTATCACAACTCCAGATGAGACCAGTTTTGCTAACTGACAACCCTGTGCTCGTGCTTACCTCCTCAATTTGAAAACCAATTCCAAACAACAAGAAAGTGGTTTTAATCTGACTGCAAATCAGATTTCTGTTTAGAAAGTATCTTGTGTCAGAGAAATTGGAGCTAAAAACCTGGATAGTAACTTCTACTCAGGTGTATTTGTACTGAAGGAAGAAAAGTTTAGATGAAGAAAGCAAGTGCAATGTATTTCTAAACAAAGGATAGAGAATAATTATTAAGCCTTTCCAATAAGCTTGCTGGCATGCCAGACATTTCAGAAAGGTTAGGGTAACTGTGAAAAAATAAGATATCACCTCACAGAAATTACAAATATCAAATAAAGAAAATAAATGTGGACCAATTACTGTTCAGTTTCCTATTAAAAGCTGCTATTAATGATAACTGCTAGCCCATTTACCCTTCTATATAATGAATATACTTCTCTTTAAAGATAATGCAGACTTTTTAGGATGCTAGTATATGATCAAATGTATCTTTTGCAAATGAATTAGATTATTAGTCACCATATTAGATAGTGTAACAGCCCCTGAATATCTGGTTGTTTTGAACATAGAAACCTTTCCTTTTCTATATAATGACTGCTGTTCAGATTCATAACCCCAGGATCTACCTTACTGTACTCAAATACAAATGAGTGCTCTAAACTAAAATATGCACTACCTTCTATTATATTTCCCCTATCAAATTAGGGGAAATACATCAAATTCCTACAGAGGAATGGGCTGTTCTTAAGGGTGAATTCACCCCCATCCACATGCCTGCACAGCAAGCCCCAGCTGTAGCAGTAACCATGTACTTTCTGCAAGGGCATTTGGGCATCAGGAGAGTCAGAGCTCTTGAGGGAGGTCAGTGGATGACAGCATTAGGGGTTCAGCCTGCTTTTCACACAGGCTCCCTCACACTGCTCTGGGTGCATGACATCCTCTCAGCTGAGACACCAGGCAAAACCCTGAGTGCCACACTGCCCACCACCCAACAACGGAGCTGAAAACTGGCTGAAAGGAATACCAGCAAAAGCAGAAGGGCCATTATGGTGGCCAAAATGATCAACAGGAAGATTTTGCTAAACAGGGAAGAGATAAAAAAGGGAAGTGAGGAAGGAAAAACAGCCTTGAGGGTTTTATTAGCAAGCAACATTTCATTAAGACAAAGGCTGGATTTTTGAAAAGCTCCTGTTCTGTGTAATACTTTTTTTTTCTTAGAAAGGTAATGTCACTGCAGAGAAGACAGTGCTGATTATGGAATTTAGGCATCATCAAGCTACATTACATTAATTTGGCCAGAATACAGATCACTTATGCACAGTTCTGGGAAAACCACCATCGTTCTAAGGAACGAAAAGTATCAATTATTTCCTCTTCAATTAATCATAATAAATGTAGGAGTTAAATGTAATTGGGAATATCTGCATGTCCCTACATGCTACATTAAGTCATGCTGAAACCCATACCTGCACTTCCCCTGATCTTTAGATCAAACCATAACATCTCATGCTTTTAGCATAGGACATTCTCTATTCATTAGGACTGCACAAATTCTCACTAACATCCTCATTTTCTGAAGTAGAAAGACCCCTTGCTTAATAGCACAAAAAATGTAACGGAGATACATGGAAAAGTCTTGACCTGGCTTTCTTGTCCAGGTTCAAAAATCCACTTTAAAGGTCACAGAGAGCTCCCACCCTGCCCTGCTGAAGCAGTATGTTTTAATATCTCCTCTCAAAATGTAAGTTAAGAGATGCCTTTTGATTAGATAATTATCCTGGGACTACAAAAGAAAACATATTTTTTGTTAAGTGAAATGGTTGCAACCAGTGTGCATTCTTTTGTGATTTATGTTCTTCTCTATCCCTGTTTCAGACATTTCCTTAAAAATACATGAATAGGTAAACTCCACCATTTTCCTAATAGGAACTGAGTATTAAGATCCCTGATGTTTCTTGCTGATTTATTGCATGAGGGCAGTGAGAACATTTTTCCCTATGTGGCTTCTAAGTTTTTTTAAACACTATCTGCTTCCTTTGCAACAGAAAACAAATAAACACCCAAATCCATCCCACCCTTACTGTGATTACTCTAATTCAAACATAACTATCTCTTTTCATACAACAAAAAAAAAGAAAATCTAATCACAACTAAGCCCTCAGAAACCCCTAAAAGAAGCAGCAAAATTTTGAACTGGGCAGACAGAGCATTTTAAAACAAAGTCAGCTGTGATAGATGAAGTCTCTGGTTCACAATAACAGGCAGCCCCAGCCATCCAGGTGTTTGATTAAAATATTAAAGGAGTCTCCTTAACCGGAGGATGTTACTCTTTAGCCTCCAGCACAGACTCCTCCCTACAACTCAGGCAACACCTCTGCTGAGAGCAGACTTCAGCAGAGCACACCTAAGGCTTCCTGAACATGCTTTCCCAGAGAGCAGTTCCACATTATCCTGCCCTATGTATTTCTACAATCTGGGAAAGCAACTACAAAATCAGTATTGACTATTTTTATACTTGCTAGGAAGCTACTTAAGCCTCTCAGGCATCCATGTAAACCACAGCAATCAACATCTGAGAGTGAGCCAATCTCTCTTAAACCAAGGAATAAGTCACTTGTTTGAATAGCTTTTCTTCCAACTACTGGAAACAGTAATTAAACAAATCTGAAGCAATTAGAAATGTCAATCTGATTTTTAGCATTTGACACTTTGACCACCACTATCAAACAAAACAAAAGGAAGTTACTTTGTATAAATATTACAGATGCTAACTTAAAATTGTTTAACAAAATCAGTTTGCTCAAAACAGATAATTTGTAACTTAAAAAGATACTACAACTTACTGTCTTTAGGAATTGTAAAAACTTCATTTAGCTATTAAGCAAAAAAGCTCAAGTTCCAAATATTCATTGTTTAATCCTGAAATAAAAGTAGATGCTATTCTTCCAGAAATTTTCACAGCCTTTCCAATGGTCACTGGAATAAACGTAAGGAACTTTCCTAAACATGAAATAACTTACATTATTTTCCTAGGTTCTGAACCCTATGTTACTTGGGTTACATGTGTTTTAAATTTGACCTATTATCCAGAGGTAATAGGAAACATTTCATTTACATATAGCAAATCTTTATCTGAATCATTAGGTACTGAGATTTCTCAGCCTGGGCAGGGAAATGCAAGAAAGGGATTAGGTGACCAATATATCCCCTGTGGTCAGGGGAGCCTCAACAGGCAATTCTGTTCAACTGACAAATAAGCAAAGAGTGCAATCAGCAGAAGTATGAAAGGTTAGCTGAGAGTAAAATAAATGAAATAAGCTAAGTGTGAAAGAGAAGCTACAACATTTGGGATCTCTGAACTGCTCTCTCAGTGTTCTTACTCTCACACCTCTGGATTGCAATAGGACAGCTTCTCCAGGACTCAATTCTGCTCATTGCAGGGCTTGCCATTTCCCCTTCCTCCTGGCAACAATTCCAGACTGCTTCTCTTTACCAACTAGAAAGAACACCACCATTTGGTCTTCTACCATTCCTCCTTCTGGCAGAGTATCTTGAAAATCTAGAAAAACTTTTCCAATAGAGGAAATTTATTCCTAGTTCATTTCTCTTACTCTTAGAAGGCCACATCCTGTACAGATAGCCTGAAGATGCAATTACCTACCAGCAAGTAACATAAATCAGCACTTCAGCTCACACCAGCTTCTCCTTCTTCCTGTGTGGGACTATGCCCCATGTTATTCCAAACTACTTTAGATTGTGCAATGAAAAATATCAGCTTGAAAGTTAAACAGTTAAAAATGCACACCACATTTATTTTTGTAATCTTTACAGATTGCCAGCACCCTCTGCATCCCAAAAAGGAGTGGTTCATCAGATGGACAGAGCAACATTGCCTTGAAAGAAGTGTTTCAGGAAATCTTACTATTCCAGTTTAAACTCACTTTATATTTTTTTAGGGGGGGGTTTGGTCATTACAGCTGCTAGAATTTTAATCAGGGTTTTAATAGTTTTGAAAAAATAGCTGTTCCCTTTTTATACCCTATCCATAAATGAAAGCCTGAATTCTGGAGTCCTGCTTTGCAGCGGGAGGGGAATTCCACAGCTGTGGGATCATGGAATATAAGAGGCCTAATTATACAAGTCAAGAATCAGTTCTGGTAGATGATTAAAAGCTAAAAGAAGCTGAGTAGTTTAAGAACCACAAAAGCTAGTTCTTGCCTGTCAATTCCAATAGAACGAACATTAACTTCTGTGTTCAAATCTTGAAAGAAGATTCAAACCAACCACAACATAGTAAAAGAAGTAAAAAGAGGGGGTTTCATGCCTCATCAGGACATTTTGCTGCAAGGGAAGTTTTCAAGTTCTTCAGTGTTGCTTTTTAGGCTCCACATTGCAGACTCCATGAGTACATATAAACTAAAGTGTTAGAGCCACACATATAGAATTAATTCTGCATTAATAATTCTCGTCATCTCTGCATGGGAGGACTAGACTGAAAAAGCAAACCAAGATCATCTCTTCAAGTCTGAGACCAACAGCAGTAGCAGATACAGAGCCACACAATCTCCACAGAGCACAATTCTTAGTTTCATGCAGAGATCTCCTCTCCCTTTGGTGTCAGCCTCTCTGGGAGAGTGGTGTTTCAGCTTTGCCTCTGTTCCAGCAGGTGCTGCTGGTCCCTTCAGCCAGCCTGGGGCCCACAAAGGTCTAGATTAACTTCCTAGCTCTACCACAGATCTTTAAGACCCTGGGCACGTTATCTAAATCCTAACCCAGCAAAACACCTCAGTAGAAATGCACCATATTCCCTACAGACTACAGTGTGCATTCCCAAGCAAGACAATCTTCTCTATCCCCAGTCCATAAGACAGCATTGAAGATGGTAACAGACACCTCTGAACATTCAAGTCAGCTGTCACTTTGCCACTGTATGTGTAGTGTCTGTGTGTACTGTCTAGAAAAACAACCCAGAGCATTTGCTTGGAGTTTCTTAGTAATGCAAACAACCAACACTATCAGCAGCCATTTCTGACACGTGAAAAAGAGCAGATTTAACTTTCTTGGCTGTGACTGACTGAAATCACAACAAATAAGCTACAGGCTAAAATTAAAACCTTCCATTAGTAGTTACTAAACATCCTAAGGTCCAAAAATGGAAATTAACCTCATGCTGATGACAGCAACATGCTTAGTGACATGTCACCATGAATGCTATCATAAGAGACAAAGAGAGAAAAAAAAACTGACTTCACAATTGAAAAAGATTAAGCAAGAGCACTTCTGGAGTAGTGTGAATTACTTGTTAACACATTTTTCAATTGTGTAACAATTACTTTGTGCCTGGATCCTGTTTAGAGTAAAAAGTGAAGTTTTGAATAGGTTCTTAGTTGTTAACTAGTTCAAGAAAAAAATATTTCAGTGCTGAAAGAATAGATACAATAAATTTATAGCCATATTTAAATATATATTAGGAGCTGCTTAACACATATCAAATTGCTTTCCAGTAATAACCAAACAGATGAACACTTACAAAACCAAAACCAACCAAACAAAAAAAGCAAGTGGTTTATAAACTACGGTTTAAAATTTTAACCAAAATCTCACATATGCACGAAGCATGATCTATCATATTTCCCAGGCTAAGCAGGAACTGATGTTCTTTCTGATCTGTAGCTTCATATATACGGGCACATTTCTATGTATTAAAAAGCTTATGAGACTTCTGCACACAATAAGAAAGGATAAATGAGTTTCTGTTAAAACCACTACTGTGCATTTGCAATTTTATCAAAAATCACTTACCCTGTGAACTGAAAAAATACCTCAAAACCTTGTAAGACTGTTCTAAAAATGTTTTCCATGCAGGTTTGCTTAACCTCATAACCTTGGATTATGAATGCCTGCAGACTGGATTCTGCAGCTGATCTATTTCTACAACTATAAATTTTGACAGCATTGCTCAACCAAGACAACTGTGTCAGTCTTCCAAGTAGCCTTGGTTGTTCTTTTTATGGACCAGCACCCATACTTGTGAACTGCATTAAATTAGCCTGCAGTTTTATTATGTGATCAGTCTCTGTAATTAGTAGTTACAAACATCCACCTGCATTCCAAATTTTAAAGAAGCCTGGGTTGCCTACCACTTCACCAGAATGTGAATATTGTGGATGCCTTTATATTCTTCCAGTAAATAAAAGTATATTACACTTACATGAAAATTACATGTGAGAAAAAGACACATTTAAGGCAGACAAACATTTGTACAATACAGCTGGGAGAAACTGCAGTCACAGCTTTGGCATGCTTGGAGAGGTTTCTTTCAAAGCCTCTGTTAAATGTATGCTGCTGCAATATAGTAAAAAGAGTAATAAAGATAACTTACAGGAGGTCCAGTTTCCCCCTTTGGACCTCTGACACTTCCCCTTTCAAACATTTTGCCAAGATCTTCATAGTCATAAGCATAATTATCAATACCATTTTCATAAGTGCTTTCTGTACGATAAGTCTCATCAGCATCAAATGCACCTTCCTGCCCCGGATGGAGTTGATTATCCAGAGGGAGTTCAGCAGGCAAACTGTACAGAGTTGTGTTGAAGATTTGCTGCTTTTTGTTTGGTTCATCTAAATGCTGTTTTGCTTTTTCCATTCCCTTGCTTTTAGTTTTACTCTGTTTTACAGGGGAGATCAGAGAAGGCTCGCTATGTCTGTCTGCATCTTCTGTGGTATTAGCTGAACTATTTGGATACGATCCTGCAGGGGTTTTAGTGATGTTTCTTTTTCTGCTCATCTCCTGCTGCTGAAGAGCCAGATCAATGTTCTGCTGGAGTTCTGTTTGAGGCCAAGCTTCCAGCAACAGAGGTTTGGTCTCTGCAAACTCCCATACAGAGGCATTTCTTAACTCAAAGTGGTCTGGTAAAAAGTGAATCTGAGCAACGTTGGTAACAGGCATGTTTGATACTTCTTTCCATCTATAAGCTGATATATCTTCCAGGTTTTCCTCATCAGTGATCATCTTTGAAAAAGCATCCAGCCCATGTGGCAGAAGTGGAGCCCCACGCAGAGATTGATAGGTTTCAGCCTGGCGACACTGCTGTTTCACATATTTACAGTAGTTTGCAGAGGCTTCTGCAGAGGGAATAATATCCAGCTGACATATAACTCCTTCAAAGCTGACAGAGTGAGAGCTCTTCCTTCCCAGGGTAAATACACCCTCTGAATCAAATGTCTCCACTTTAGAAAGTACTTCACCACTGTAGTACTTGTTTCCACACTCAGCAAATAGTGAGACAGTCTTGTCCCCAATGCCAATGGCAAACAAATGCCATTGTTCATCATGAACACAATAATCAAAGTACACGGGCTGCTTCCCTCCGGTGTACACTGCTACCTTTCTTGGTAGCAGCTGGACACCAAACTGCAGCCTGCTTTTGTTCCTAACACTGAAAAGAAAAGCATTACTGGCTCTGTAAGAGTACAGCCCAACCAATAAGGTGAACTGATGCCCTAGATTTGATGGTATGACTTGAAGGACACGGGACTCAATATGTGCATCATCGCTTAGCACCACTCCTGATGCAGTTAGACGAACACCCTGAGGTAACAGAGAGGATGGTGAGGGCACTGCTGTCTCTGAAGGCTCTTGGACATCTTTCACAAGGCCTAGTTGATGAAGAACATCTATTGCTGTAAAAAGAAATAAAGGCACACTGTTGATTTAATTTACAAGCTCATACATTCAGATCCATATAAAAAATGTACACACAACATTTTCACAAATCTCTACCTCTCAGAGCATATACACTTCACACAGTAAGGCCACCAAATCCCTCTTGGAAGGCACTGATCTTTCACATGAATCAAACAAGTAATTAAACCCAGAGCAAAATTTCCATCTTAAAAAAAACTCCAACCAAGCTAAACAAACACACACACAGAAAGGTCCACAAAATGCCCATTGTAGGTTAATTCACTTATGAAAGTGAAAAATCCTCATTTGCTCTCTTCAAACTTTCCAGTGATCAGTGAATACACTTTCATTAGTTCCTTACTTACTAAGCTAATCCTGTCCACTCTTTGAGCAGAGAATTAGTCTTTTTTTCAAAAACTTTTTCTTCTGCAAAAAATCTTCTGCAATAAATCCATGCTGTTGCTCTTTATCTAAAATGTTCAAGTCAAAGCATTTGAGGGAAGGGTTGCTTAGTTTATAAGAAAGGAAAGCTATTTATAGCACAGTTAGCACAGTACCGCCTCCTTCCCCTCCACACAGTTTACTTGTTAGAGCCATGGATAAGGTGAACTCTGGAGCTGTGGAAGTCGTGAGAAGCAAGGAAAGAGAAGAATTGCCAGGACTCAAGGGGTACTGCTCCTGTCTTCTGGCTCATCTCTCCCCCTAAAGTGCACAAGGCTGCAGCCACCACGACAAGACATTGAACTAAGAATGCACTCCACAGCAGAAGGCAATAAGGAGACAGAGCAGCCAGCTGTCCTACTGATTGATGTTCTATAGATTTGGCTTCGGCATACAGAAATCTGGATAGATCTTCCTAGAGAAGAATGGGCAGTGGTTTATTCAGTGTTGGATTCTCTACTTTCTCATTCAATGTGAGCTATGTCCTTTAAGCCTTCCCTTAGTCTGGGTCACACAGTGTCTCCATCTTTTACCTGGCTAAATATCTTCACTTAATGGGTAGAAACACAATTATCTATCATCCTGATAAACTGAAATCTTGTCTGCTTTGGGATAAGAAATCAATGCCACCTTTGGGTAAATCAACAGTTGAAGATGACCCAATTAATTTCTTATTGCCTAAATCACATTTAGGCAAGTTGGAGTTGGTGGGCATAGACAACTTCCTTCAGGATGAATATAAAGATACATCCCTTATGATGCAGCTGAAACACTACAAAGGCTCCTTAGGAGCTAAACCACAGATCCTCAAGAGCCTTTCTGTAGGATCTCAAAATAAGATAGCATTTATGGCATTGATAGACTCATTGGTAAAACTGCCTGCCTGAGTGTTTGCGAAAGGTGCAGAAATATTGCAGATGTTGAATCAAAATGCAGTCACAGAAATATGGAACAAGAAGATAGGGAGCTAAAAGATGCTGAGAAGGCTGAAGAAATATTAGCTTGGTCTAGAGACAGGAAGGTTGGGGAATGTAAATAAAATTGTCCATTATCTGAATTGAGGCCATAAGGAAAACAGAGAAAAGCTGAGGAGTAAGACACAAGCTGCAGCACAAGAAATTTCAGCTCCATACAAAGAAAAAGCAGTCTCACCACAAAAGTGGTCAAGTGCTGGACCAGGGGAGGCAGAGACATGAGATAATCCCAATTCTTGGAGATTTTCAAAGACCAATTGGACAGAACCCAACAACCTGAAGTGACTCCAACCTCATTGACGCTGACCTCAGCAGGAGTTAGGACCAGATGAGTTCAAGGTCCCCTTAACCCATATTTTAGGATTTTTTTTCACAAGGGGTACCTGAAGACTAGTTCTTATAAACAGCATTACACAGCAGCATAGGATATCATCTGTTTCCACCTCTCATGGGAACAACTTCAGAGAAACACCTATATTAAAAATTACTTGTAGTATCTAATAGTTGCACTGATCAAGTAAGCCTGGCTGGGCAGACACAGGCACTTCCTATAGCATTTTGCTGAGGCTACTTTTGCTATGGGCATGCTTATACTAAGTATATAAAACTATTATAAAACACAACAAAAATTTAGCTTAAAGAAGAAAAGTTAAGAATTTGCTACAATATTGAAAGAAAAGAGCCACTGAAACAAATGGATATTTACGCTTTAAGTGGAAAAAAGGTCTCCTTTCCCAGTTTCCCTTTCTCTGTTTACTGAATGTATTCATAGCAAACTTTAAGAATAGACAGATGTTGGCTTAGTTTCAGTGCTAAATTATGAGAAGTGCCTGAGATTTCCTTGAGAGTGATTTATAAGTTGGAACCAAAAGCATCAACCTGAACACACTGTACATCTTGAAAATTAATTACACACCTTGTAGTGTTTCTAGTCATGTTTGAGATTCACGGACGGGCCAAGACTCTCCTGGCGAGCAGCCAGTGCAGACGGAGGTATGGAGAAAGAGTATTTCTGCAGAAAGTCCTGTGTATGCCAAGTTCTCAAGATGTTTTGCCTCAGAGCAATTAATTCACCATGGCTGTATTTTTATCTGTCAGGCTGATAACAGAGGTCAGGTTCTAGTAGAGCTCCAAAGCACAGTGCCTCTGCTAATGAACCACTGCTCTTTGCCAGGACCCCGTCCTGCCTGGTCTGCCTGTAGCTCTGCAGGAGAAAGCTGTGCTTGCACTGCCCTTGAGGAGGGAAGCTGGGAAGAAACACAGGTCCTGAGCTCTGGGCAACACAGTTGTACACATGCAAATAGTCCCCAAGGCAGAATGCACTGCTCCACTACCTCTTTGCACTGGGAGGGCCAGCTGACTGCACAAGAACAGCTGCTAGCCTAACCTAAGGTTGTGCCTAAGTATCACATCCTAACCTGAAATACTGGGCAAGTGGTTGCATTTTTACTTACAAAAATTTTAATTACCTATTTTTATTTTAAATAGTAATGCATGTGATCCATCCAAAGTATTATAAATTCAAGTGTAAAATAAAAAGCTTAAACTGGTTTAAAATAGTCAGCTTAAAAATTACATTCAAGCCTATCACTAATAAAAGGCAAACTGCAAGCAAAATGGTCAATTTTTTGGCAGTTCTGATTTGAAAAGAGCACATAGTTTAAAAGTTATTAAAGAAAATAATCAGCATGAAGAGGAATAAGATTTTTTTTTCTATCCTGCAAATAGATTTCTGCAAACAATGGCAGGTCTTGAGAGAGCTAAACGCAAATAAATATTGTGTGAAAAATGACATCAAAAAAGTAAGTATAAAGGAATTACTCCTTGCTGACTTGCTGTGTGTTAACCCACTGTCAAGCCAAAAGGTTGTTCCAAACTTTTTTGGCCAGTCATTTCGCTTCTGGTCCAACATGCATATTTATTTTATTTTAAGGCTTTCAGAAGCTCTTGGCAGCACACTGGATTTTGGGAGCAGGCAACCCTCTCATTCTTCCTTCCAGCATGACAATCACTATTTGCTTTACCTATCAGTTGTCAGTTTTCTTTGTTTACTCATGTCTACAAAACATCTGTCTTCACTTACTGCTTATTCAACCCATTAGTCCCCCAAACTGTAACAGCTCAACTTCTTGAAGGAAAGGTTGTTTTGAGGTTTTGGTGTCAAGTGTTTTCCTTCCACCTTCTAGGAGATCTTTAAAAATTCACAGCCTTACTGCATCATGAGGTAAGGCAAAACCTTACACCAGCTTTGGCAAAAAGCCTTCTGACCCTTGTGTGGCACAAAAATAACCCCACAAAGGAACTGGGGAGGGATGAAGGGATTTGACTATAGGATTGTTTCACATGCATATTCCCTTCAGTCCCTCTTGCTCATTTCCACATTGCTCCATACTCACAGCTACTCTGAAGGCAGGATCTCGGAGATGCTCTCCCTGTTTCAGCAATCTTAGTACACACATTTCTCCCTTTCCCTTTTCCAGTGTGGGTAAGGGAAAAGAAAAGGGCCATTCATCAATCAGCTCCACCAGAACCAAGAGTAATTTCTCATCAGATGGCCAATTTTCTAGGTGATGCATCTGCAACTGGGTATATTAAGATACCTGGCTGCAACAAATGCTCTCCTGGATGCCAGATCAATTACTGGCATAGGAAAGCCAGCAAGACACATTAATTCTGCATGTCCTTGAGCCCCACTCAAAGTATTATTCCTAAAGTCTGAGACTGTATCTTTACAAGTACTTCCCTGAACATGGTTTATAGCAGCATACCAAACTGAACAACGTGTATCCTCTCAGATGAAGCATGCTGAGGCTGTCTCCTCAGCTCAGGAGAGAAGGCATGTTAATCAGCTAGCATCTGCATGTTTGGCAGAATATTCTTTTTTCAAAATACCACTGCCAAGGAAGTTTAAAAACCAAGGTGCTAACATGTTCCTAATGGGCATGCAATCCTGTTCCTGGACTAAGCACCACAAATGTAATAAAGTAACTCTGTAGCTTATATACTGAAACTGAAGGATATACTTGAAATGCTCTATGTTTTTTCTGAGGAGGTTTCCTTCTCTGAACTGCTTTTTCCAACTTTGTTTACACACTGTGCAAATAAAGTGCAAGAGGAAACTAATCCACTCATGGGAAGAAAGTTTCATCAAGATTCAATGCATCATTTTGATCCCAAGCAAGCATTTAAAGAAAATAAAGTCATGTACAGCACTTGTGCATCAAGGATGAAGAGGAGTTTCCATTCAATAAGGCTTCTCATATGGCTGTCTAGAAATGCTGTTGAATAACAGTAATAACAATAACAACAAAATAATAATAGAAAAGAAAAGCAAACTCCTTCATCTGCTGGTAACAAAATAAAAAATAATTCAATATAAGCATGTTGAGACCAGAGGCTTTACTCCATTTCTGCAAAGCTCTGTGCATGGAGGCACTCTCAGCCAAGAGGCAGGTAGAACAGTCTCCACCCACTCCCCTGTGTTACTGCACCCCCCACCCTGCAGCTTTCACTGTCCTCACCTGAAGGGTCAGGGAAAAGCAATTCTCAGGCTGAGGGGCATGAGAGTGAGGAAAAAAGGTTTATTTCTTTGCAGAGGAGGAGGAGGGTGGGTTGGAGGGATGAAGACACTCAAATTGTCACCACACATCTGTCTCTGCCATCTGTCACCTGCTCCCACCACACCGGGAAACTGTAAACTGCCTTCCTAAAACTGCCTCTTCCCTTCCCATCCCTGCAGGCCTGGAGCAGGGCAGGCCACACACATCTAACAGTGCTGCCCCTCCTCCAGTGAGAACTTGGCTCAGCTATTATAAAAATCCGGGAAAATCCCATCATCACAAAAGCATATGGCCCCCATTGAGCGGGATGTGAAAAATCAACAACCAATCTTACCAGGCAAGAAATGGGCAACACTGGAGGGCAAAACTACAAAGGCAACGGGGCGGGGGGGGAGGCAAAACAAGAACTTCACAACTGAAGGGAAAATCAAACTCTGCCAATCTCTGGGAATGACAAGCAGGAAAAACGCATTGGTGAGAATAATGGTGGGAGGCTGCTGAGATATCCCAAAGGGCTCTAGCAAAACATTATCAGGAATGAGTCTTGCCTTAACCACGCAACCCATCTGTTTGCATTCAGATGAGTATTTGCAGTTACACACTCACCAGCCAAGGATGATCTACTTCATGCTTCACCTGTACTGCAGAGGATGATGGTAGAGAACTGATGCTGCCACTCTCATGGCAAATAAGAAGTGGCTAAATGGCACATCGGCCACCACCACTTTGGGACCTATCATTCCCACAGCAGTCTCCAGAGCAAGTTGCACATCTGGTGCTGTTATAACAGCTGGCAGATTAAAAAACAAACTAAAAACAAGACAACCCTTTTTGCTCACAACATCTGCATCTGAATGCAAAGCCAAATGAATACCAAATTTTACATTTTGCTTTAGCAATGCCAGCCTGTATTATATGCCATAGTTTGCCTGCCTTAAGTGCAAAGGTAACTCAGTCATAGCTCGCCACCCCCAAGGACACCCACTGCAGTGAAGACACAATCAAAGCCTTTTCACTGTACAAGGCTTCTTTTTTGTGAAGAGTTTGCTTAAATATGTAAGCAATTTCATAGACAGAAAATCTGAATAATTTTCGAAAGGTCATCTTTTCCAAACTGGTGCTTTAAACTTTTGCTCTCATTATGCTGTAATTGGTATTTTCTTTAAGTCACATGAATTAATGAACTGAACCTAAGGTCACAAGTAACAACAGACATTTACTCTTTTCATCTACTAACATATTACACAAATGTCCTATTATAAACAAAGCATTCTCACCTTGTTTGGGTACTTGTGCAACACCCACAGATATACATGTTGCAATGAAAAGGAGAGCTTTCCTAAAAGGGAAAGAAAGGGAAAAAACATGTGAGCAAACAGCTACCGTTTCAGAACTCCAAGGAATTAGAAACCTGGTTCAAGATCCAAATGGCAGAGTACCATTGACTTCAGCAAGTCCTGAATCAAAGCCATCACACTGTACAACTTTACTGATACTGAGAAGGAGTTTCACACAAAGATCCAGGTTGTGTATGCCCTCATGCATAGCACATATATTTTACACTGGTTTTTATTAATAAAATGACTGCATCTGCTTTATATTTTCTTGCAGCAGCTTTCAAATATGGATGCTGCTACATAGTACATTTCTTCCTGGAAAGAAAAAAAACATGACCATAAAAAACCCATAAAATAAATGACAAGCTAATTCCTGTAGAGATCATTAGATACTTTAGATACTTTTGATGTCCTATCAATCTTCTCACTAGATCACATCATCTTCCCATAAGTGAAAATGTTGTGTCAAACTTTTGTTCTTGTATCATAAAATTTTATCATGCTATAAGTCATGATCTTCACAAAGTAATAAAAAAATCCCATCACACTTCAACTTACAAGTCCATGCTCAGGTAGAAGAGTGTCATATTGATAGCTATATTGAGTGTTGTGTTTTGATTTAGTACGAAAATAATGTTGATAGCACACTGGTGTTTCAGTTTTTCCAACAAACATACATAAGATTGGTCTAGATTATGTGCTCAAAATTCACTTTAGAAGTGTTGAATGCTGTACAGACTACATTTTTGCTGTGATTAAGAACAGATTGTCTGCTGTTTCTTAATTATCATTTTAGCCAGATTAACATCTAACCACTCTCTTATCAGTGACTGAATCTTTTAATAAATGAGAAATCTGTTTTCTGTTACTGTTGGACAACCAGGCAGAGATGCGTGTAACAATTACAGTAACCTCTATCTACTCAGTTCTAAGAAGAAATATTTCAAAAATATCAGAAATATAGTTCTGACACTAACTAATCAAGTCACACTCAAGCCTCTTGCTCGTTAATGTTTGCAATCTCAGCATTTTTTCATAATATGGAATGCTAGAGTGACTAAAAAAGTTTCCTGGACCAGGTCAAAGAGCACTTGAGTATCTGGATTCAAGTGTACTTGAAAGTGACATAGCTGCAACTAAACATATATAACTTCATGTCACCTAATTTTGCCAGCTAATTAGCCAGATTTTCACACGGGGAAAAAAAAGGTAGGAAGAAAACACTACCACTCTTTATACAGGAACATATGGTTTAAACAGAAAGAAAATATATGTAAGTACATGTGCATACACACAGAGCAGTATTTAGTGAAAAGTCTTACTAATTCTTCAAAGGGTTTGGAATTCAAACATTTCAGAAACATCCAAGTACATGAAAACCACAGAGCAATAGCCTGATTTCGTCGAGTGGATTTGTATATTGTGAGAGCTTAAATTTTGGCAAACAGAACAAATTAATAATTTAAGCACAATAAGGCATAATAGTCGTCATTGCCACTGTAAAATGGTAGATACAGCATGCCTTTCAGAAGAAAATGCATAGAACATATAGGATATTCAAAAATATGCATCAATGCTTTAGCTCTGATCACAGAGGGAGGGAAAGGTGGAAACTATGCCTTACACATCCCAACATGCTTGTAGGGGCATGTTCTCTAATTAACCACCACTACAATCCCTAGCTATTCCTCCCTTCAAGCTTTCTCCTGCTACAGCCATGAAATGTCTACTGGAGCAGTTCTGTCACTCCTAAAAAGGACTTAACACCAACTGTTGTCCAAACAGCTCGTCCACTACAGGACACTCAGTTCATTTTTTCAGAGTCCTAAAGCTCAGAATTCAAGTTCAAAGTTTCTGCATCACACAATGCATCATCTTTTGATCAAATGAGAAACTCAGTGACAGAGACAGCTGTGCCAGACACAAAGTCCATGCATTGCACTGTATCAGCTAAAACTCAGGACAACCCTTTATTTGACCCTTATTATTTTCAAAGGTGCAAAATGGATTTGCCATTAAAAATCACATAAAACACTTTAGCTAGCTACAAAAAAAAGGATAATCAAAGAACCCCAGAGCCCAAAATTCAAAGATGACTCCTCTAATAATTACAACAGCCTCTTCTACTACACCAGACAGGTATAAAGCTGTGTCTGTCAGGTACCTGCCTCTGTCACTTCCAGCAAACATTTTAGGAAAGCAAGAAATTACAACATGTTCCCAGGGTTGTAAATTACACAGATGTAACTGAATATAAGAAACATTTAGTGAAAAGTAAAGACAAATGTCTGGCTTACACAGTGCTCTCCAGCTAATGTCAAGAACAGATGAGTTATCAACTAAGAGAAAAAACAGGGACCAGAGACAACCATAGTGCTGGGGGTCCTCTAATGCGTGAGAAAAGTGAGACTTCCTTCTATCTTTTTTCACAGGAAAATTGTTTGTAAATGAAACCATGTGCAACCTAATCCGTGCAAACCCTCCCTCTTGGTTGAGATCACCACACTGTACATTTGCAGAGCAGTCAGTTCTCAGTCTTCACTCTCACACCAGCACAGCCACTAAGACACCAGGCTCCAGGCATGGACAATGTGTATGTGGCTTGACCTGTCATCTGCCATAGCTGCATGAAGCTTGGCTCCTTTCTCAGCTGAGTCCACAGCTCTTGGAGATGTTGGGACACACCAATAGAAAAATGTAGAATCATGCAGCATGGAAGACTTCAGCTGACCCAAAAGCTGGCTATTTTTCCCCATTTAACATATCACCTGAAGCTGTTCCAATACCTTGGTTTTAGGGCAGAGCCAAGGGGTCTCTCAAACTTCCTCCCCTTCTTCTACCTTTTCATCTGCTCTATTGTACATGCAAGCATATGCTGAGGACCACTATTGAATAATTTTGGAGGAAGGCACTACCAAATGTGACTGAGCTATTGTACCACTAAAAAATCTGAGTTTATCTTTCTGATAATCTTTGTGGCCATTTGCCTCTTCCTACAGAGTGAACAGCAACTATCCATGGTGGTTTTTTGCGTTAGGGGTGATGGAGGGATGAGAAAATTGATAAGCTTCAAAGCAAGTTGTGGCAAGCTACAATGAAAAATTCTACCCTCTGAAGACTACTCAGCAGCATACAGAACTCAGGTTTGGTCAGTGCACAGTAGTATCCTCTTGATTCCAGCCTAGTTTCCTAAATCTCAAGTTTAAAGGAAGGAATACCACCAGCTGGCTGCTAGGGAGGACAAGTAAACCTGTCTGCAGTGTGACTGCCACAGGTGCATTCAGTCCTGCATGCCTCAGGGACAATGGTTTAAACATCAGCACCTGCCCCACACTTGTTCCTTCATTGGATCTGCCTGGGGAGAATGGCACAGCTTGGGTCCATCAAGCTTGAGAAGGGCTTTGGAAAGGTCACAGCACCTTGTGGACAGAGATGCCCTGCAACTCTCAAGCTTACCTTTCAAGATATAAAAAGAAATATAACTTTCTTTGCTGCTATAATTAAATTTTAGCCAGCAGGTCCAGTGCTGCTTCCCAAATTTTAAAAGACCTACTAGCAACACAGCTTGAGGGGACACAACAGCCTGCAAAACCTCTCTGGGTGTGACACTCACCGGCCCTTTGGTCACAGTCAGCACCAATTAGCCATCAAGGAATTCTTTGCCAAATTTCACAACTTGAACGAATGGAAAATGGGAGAAATACAAGATGACGAAAGAGGTAGAGGAGCATTGCCCTGAGAGGAGTTCTACAACAGGACTGGGGTTCAGAGAGAGGAAACTCCCTGCCTGGTGGCCCATTCTTTGGACAGCATCTGGCTTAAAATGAGAAACTACCAAATCCAGAAGAGCAGTCAACTCTGTTAGTATTTCTAAAAGAAAAAAAAATATAATTGAAAAGACATGATTTTAGAACAGTTTTATGAGTAAATCTCTGATTGCTTACCCTAGTTCTCCAGAGAGCACACACCTTTTTTTTTTTTCTGTATGAAGTGTATAACTTGTATTCTTACTTACGTGAAATATTCTTCTTTCAAAGGGTTTCTCTCTGTATCTTTTGTAGATCATTCTTCAAATGTACTACAACTCGGTGCTTGCAAGAAACAAGGGTGACACAAGGCTGCTCATACTTTAAATATTCTGTCAATAAGTGGGGTGAGAGACTGAGAAGTCATGCAGCTGTTTTACTTATTTAACCTGCAGAGACATCCCTACACAGGCCTGACCTAATGGTATTTCAAGGAAAAGGTGGCTGAAGTTGCAAGGGATTTACTGGTTTGACATATGCTAAGGAAACCTGATCCTTTTGTGGGGAATTCTGATTTCTTAATACAGGCAAGTGACCAGGTTGCTTGCTCTCTATAGAAGTAAATGAGGTAAATATTATAGAAGCATATAGACACATTCTGAAGCTATGTCATATTTTGAACTTGAGTAAACTGTATCTCTGCTACTATGCCTCTTTCCTATAATGCAGTTTATGTTTCTCCATCAGCAATACCCCTTTATAGATTTAAAATAAAACCATTCTTTGAAATTGCACTCAGACAATTCCTGAAGAAGTCCCAAAGACACAGCCATTAAAAACAGATCTCCTAGGAAGGCGACCTTCGGGAAACCCCTTACCTGCTCACAAGTACACCCGGATTATACATCAGCAGCATAATCCTCACTACGATACTAAACAAATTCTTCTGTCCTGCTCGAACGCTCAGTAAACTTAAGACACAGCCAGAACAAAATCAGCCCTTTACAGAGACACATGCAAGTAACCTCTCTAATATCGTTACAACTATAAATTCAGTCATTTTACCGAGGCTGCTTTTAGATAAAGGGCAGGGAACAGAGCTCTACCTTTGCAGCACAGGTGAGAATGCATCAGAAATACCTCCACCAATTGCAAAAACACGTGAATACAGAGCAGCTCATCTGGCAATCTCTGGTATTAAGAGAGTACCCTTAGCTCTTTAGCGTAAATTCTAAACGCTCTTGCGTTTGCTTGTGTGCCGCGTTTTACTAGCCAGGCACCAAAGGGGCGCAGGAGCTGCCAGGTTTCTGCGGAACGCTGGGCCCCGGGATCCTCGCTCCCCCTCGGGGATCACCGGCTCTCGGGTCACGCTGTCCCCGCTCCCCGGGGCACCAGAGCCAGGCTGCCCGGTATGGGCTGGGGAAGGACGACACGAGGGTGCCGGACGGGATAGAGCACATCCACAAACGACACCGGGGGTGCGGAGGAGAGGGACAGGGACAGCCAGCGATACGGGCGGTCTCTGTCCGAGCAGCCAGCACCCTGCCGGTCCGTCGGGGACCCCGCGGGGTTAGGGCTGGCGCTCGGAAGGTAGAGGTGGGGACGCTGCCCGCCGGGGTGGTCGTGCCCTGCCCGCGGTGGGAGCCGAGGCGCAGCCCCATCCCCTGCCCGGCCCCGCGGCGGGCTGGCGGTGCGGTGCGCCCCGTCTCGCCGGCTCCCGCTTACGTTTGCGCCGCGGGAGAGATGCGTCCTCGCCTTGTCCTCTCGGCTCTCAAATGCATTTGTATGCATTTGCCCGGGCAGCGGAGATCCGAGGGAAAACCGAGCGCCGCGCCGCCGCAGGGTCAGCTCCTGTCCATGAAAGCCCGCCGGCCCCGAGGTCTCCGCCGAGCTCCGCGCAAGCCCGAGGGCGGCCCGGCCCGCGTACGGCCCGCGGGGGCGGGCGCGGCGGGTGGGGGGGGCGCCGGGGGCCGGGCGGCGGGGGCGCCCCGCGGCTGCCCGCGGAGTCCGGCGGCGGAGCGGCGCTGCACCGCCTGCCCCGGCACCGGCGGAGCTCCCGCCCGCCGCGGTGTTGAATTTCAGCGCTGCTGCCTGGCGATTACATCAGCACACGCGGCCCCCGGGGCGGGCCGGGCCGCGGCCCCGCATGGTGCGCGCTGCCCCGCGCCGCTCCCCGAGAGCCGGCCCGCAGCCGGGGCAGGCAGCCCGAGCCTGGAGCCGCCGGCGCGCAGCGCCGAGCCCGGCCCCGCCCGGCCCAGGTGCGGCCGCAGCGCCGGGACAGGTGATGATGCCCTCAGCGCAGCCGGAGGGCGAGAGGAGCCTTCGGCTGCCGCTGGGCTCCAGCTGGGGAGACTCGGCAGGAAGCTGCAAGTTAAATTAAAATTTGGGACGGGCGGGGAGAGTTGATGAAATGATCTAAACACAAAAAGCTGAGTGCGCCGGACGTTTTCTATCTCCAGGATAATTGGAGTTGGGTCTAGAAATCCTCCCTCTAAAAAATGTTTGAGGAGCAGATGTAATTTAGTAGCATTACAGTGCCAAAGAAATATGACACCCTTCACTGTCTTCCTCGAGAGACAAAGGTCTTTTTAGTTTTAATTTCCAGTTTTCTTACCTTGTCCCCAGAACAAAGCCTATTTGTAACTTTATCCCATAAGACGTCTTTATGCAAACTGTCGCTAAAAACAAACATGGTAGAGTTAAACAATACCAGACGTTGCAGTACACGCTCTACACCGAACACGTGGTCGAGTCCCGCAGCCTTACTTAAGCAAAACTTCCATGGGCTTCAGAAGAAATTTGATGTGAGTTAGGGTTATGGTGCTTATCTCTTTCTGGGTGCTACAAGAATGAAGTTTTCACATCATGCAAATACCTTCATGACATACAGCAAATACCTTCCAGTTGCAGATAAGTTGAAGAAAGATGTCATGAAATAAAACCAAAGATATTCCCAAACAGCAGAAAATAATGGAAGTGCTAAAACAAAAAGAAAGGCTGTAAAAGATAAAAATTGGATATTGTTGTCACTGAGGGTGCCCCCCTTTGCTGAAAAGGACTTCTCTGGGTGATCCAGGTAGCTGGGAACTGGCAAAAAGATGGGGGGGGGGGAATTTTGAGGGAACCAACAGCAAAACTAAGGTGCTGAATTTTACTGGGGATAGGAACCCGAAGTTAGAGGGGGGGAAAGTTATTTTCAGGCAATACAGTGGAGTGTTTGATTTCAAATTCAAATTAATTTTCAATATCTTAAATAATTCAAAACTTGTATACTTTTACAGACTACAATGGGATTTCCTGTTTACTTCACTTTTTGAAAGCCAAAGATAGAACTGACAGCATTTTACTTTCTTATCTTTGTACCTTACGTTGGCCATACTGACAGCTAAATATGAAAATGTATATTTCCACTGAAGAGAACATGGTGCCTGCCCAGGCAGATATTGGACACTTCAGTATTTGTCAGCTTTTCTGTTTTAAATCATGCTTTAATGGCTTCCAACAAGAGAAGTATTGTATTTTATTAGGTTTTGTTTATCAGCATTACAATGAACTACCACAGAACGTTACTGATTGGGTTTGGTGCCCTTCCCTGAAATCTATCCATCTCTTACATGACATGGCTTGTATGAAGTAGACAAATAGTTGTTTTCTTAACTTTCTAGCACCAGCATTAGGGATATTATGGAGAGAATGCTTCCCTGAGAATGACCCTGGATAAATCCTGCCCTTGCAAGGCACATCTACAAGAGCCATCCTGCAAGACGTGGTGAGATGGGCTGGGGATATTTTGTGCAGAGATCTCCCTGTCTAGCAGCACTTGCACTGAAAAAGGCACAATTTGAGATTCTTGCCAGCTGCACACACAGGGTGTAAATGAAGCTTGCTGACCCTGATTATGCTGTTCCATAAGACAGCATAAAGTTTAAAAACTAGCATTGGTTGTTCAGTTTTCTATATTCAAAACTACCCAACTAATTTCACAACGTAGGACTCTTGTTGGCCCTTTGCTCTTCGTGTCCCTGTTACAGCCCCAGCTGGGGTTGAACACAGCCTTTAGGCTGTTTGGACAGGTTCTTTGGCCATGGGGAGGCCAGGAGAAGGGCTACCTGTGCCCTACCATTGCCTCACTGCACACAGCTCACACATCTCTGAGTCATGTATCCACAGATGGGTCAGGAATGTGCCGGGCATGTTCCTTCTCCCCTTCCCTGTGTCCTTCTGCCTGGAAGCTCTTGCACTCCTGCTTTTTGAGAAGTGGCTGATGCTGTTCTGCACCTCAGTTGCTTTCCTTCCATAATAGGACCCTGCAGAAATGCTTCTCTTCTAAACTTCATGGCAAAACCCAGTATTAGTTCTATTATTATACTTGCTTCTTCCAAGTGTTCTTAGAGTCTAATAAGAAAACCAACTATGTTTAAAGCTATCAGATTACATGTGTTTATTTCCAGAGCTATATTTAGCAGTCTGTGTACTTACACACACCTAAGACATGCTCAAGCTCCAAACCTATTAGCACTTATTGCAACACAGTGATGCTGGAAGTTTCATTTCCTATGGCAAATGTCCCAAGATCCCATCTTTCCACATCTGCTATCTCCTGCTTGTTCACAGCCTATCCCCAGTTATCATCTTTCCAAGTAAACTCAGGGATTACTGAAATACAAAATTAATTTTTCTGAGATATCACACCTTACCTTTCTAATACGATTACAAGATTTCCTTCTGGTTTTTTGCTCCTTTTCCAGCAGCTTTTTCCTCCTTTCATGATCTGACTTGCTCATCTGTCACTCCAGATTACAGCTGCTGAGTTCCAGCCGTGCTTTGGGGCACAAAACAGGAGCTACTCTTAAACAGTGTGAGAGATGAGGGAAAGGGTTTCTATCTGTGATTCGCCTTCCAGAAAATATACCGGAGAGTGCAAGGGTTTTTCCAGAGCCTAAAAATAAAGGAAAAAAAGAATTTGAAGGAAAATGTGTGAAATGGGAATGTGAAGGCTGAGTGCTGGAGCCTGAGCTTTATCCCTCTGCAAATGGGGGGAGCTTTGCCTTTGAATTGAGTAGGAGCAAAATGGGACCCACACAAGTTTCCTGGTACTGTCCCAAAATTAGGAATTTTTGGCAAAAGGTCCATACTGCTATTGAGTTCTTTTTGGAGAACTGTTTTTCTCTGCACACCACAATATATGGTGTTAGGCTACATACCAAAACTGCTGGAACCTAGTTCAGCAAAATTGTTTAGAATACTCTGCAGCAGCCAAAAAAAAGTTTAACACATTGCTCTGGTTAACGAAAGTTACTAAGTTATCAAATGTGATTAAGAAATACAAGAAACGGAAAGGATTACAGCATGTCTTTGACAACAATTGGCTAAAGTTGAAGAAAGGGGGACTCCAGGTCTGAAACCATTAGACTTGCCTATTCTTTGTAGAAAATGAAAGAAATTGTTATGATGAGCATTTGAGAGTTTTGAATATGCCAAAAATCTGGAAATGCCTTTAAAGAGCACAGTTGATTACTATTTGGATTAATCCTATCCCTTCTAATTTCCTACCAAGAAACTAAAGAGAAAATTGCCATCAATTTAATTCTGAAGCATTTGGAGTGGAGAGGATTTTCCTGCCTTACAAGACCAACACACAAAAACCTGTGACACGAAGGAGCTGAGAGAGGAAAGGAGAGATGCTGTGGATACAGGGGACCAGAGGTCCTTGCTCACAGAGCAAGAAAAATGGCATGGTAGGGTCAGGACTGACAGAAGTGCCAAGCCACAAATATCTATATAGACTAGTGAGATTCCTTAAGATACTTAGTTAAAGCAAGTAAGGGAATATATTCAGCCAGGAGCAAGAAACAGAAGAGAGTCTTAGCGAACCACAAGACAGGGTAGAGACTCCAGACCACAAGACTCCAGCAGCTCCAAGTGAAAGGTGTCTCACTGAAGCCAAGATACTTGCAATTGTTTACAAGTCCAGGTATTATCCATTTTGGAAAGTCACTGCTACAGCAGAAACCCACCATGAAGCAGAATAAAAACTCATGCAGAGAGAGCTCAAACGGGGAACTACAGCCAAGTTTGCTAGAGGAATAACCACACACACAGCCCCTGAAAAGCTGTGACGTCTTGCTCCAGTGATGGCACATAGTATGCCATATAAGAATGCAGAGAAGCCTAGCCAAACACACAAGAAACAGTAAAGGAAGAGAGGAGCCTCAGAAGCAGTTATTAGGAAAGTAATAAGGGAACACTTAGTACAAGAGTGAGTGTAACTAGGGGGCCATGGGAACAACTCACCAAATGAGAAGACTCTAATTACCAAATAAGCCAAACTGCCAAGAGAGAAGCAAGGAAATTTCCATGTTAAAGAGGGTCTCTGGAGCCTAAGAACAACCAGTGAGACTAAAACCAGGAGGAGTTAGAGAAAACCCAGTGACTGTCATTTTTGGTTAATCTTTATCCCATCGTCGATGGAGTGTTTTGCCATCCAGGCAGGAAGTGGAGACACCCACTCCTGCAGGCACTAAGATGTATGAGACATGAGGTATTTTCTGGGATACTCATTGAACTGAAAAACTCCTTCTAAGCAAAGTCCATAAACACAACTTAAGAGTCTGATTCCTGCCATCACTGCTGGGTTGTGCTGAGAGACACACAGAGCAAGATGGACTTCAGTGGGTGTGTTAAAGGAGCATTCTCCCACCAGTATGGGGGCTGTAACCTCCTGCCATGGACATTCAGAAACCTTGGTGGGGGCCCCTGCATCAGGGCTTCCTCAGCATGTCTCCCCAAAGCCTCCTATCCGCAGCAGAAGCTTTCCCCAAAGGGTCCTGGTTTTCTTGGTCATGGTATAAATCTTGCTGTATCCATCCCTAAAAGGAAGTAAAAGACTACATCTGCAAAAGAATAAAATCTGTAGTTGGCCAAGGTAAAAAACCCACAAGCTTATAGCACCCAAGGATCTTATTTAAGCTCCTTGATAGTGCTTTGGAGCATCTTTTCACACTGGAAGGATGGGGCAAAAAACCCTTTGAGACATCATATAGGACATCTTTCTGCATGCTAAGATCTACAGGTATTTCCTGAAAACCATTCTCTGCAATATAAAAGCAGAGCCTATCTGAAGTGAAACCAGCCAGACTCATATGCTCTTAGCTGGCTAGCAAAATCTCATCAGCACTAAAAATTGCTCACACATCTGGAAGGAGCAGCACAGTCATCTGAGAATTATTTCATTCCCAAGCCACAGAGAGCCCTGCATTAGGCCAGTGCTTTTTGAAGACATTCTCTTCCTTCTGTCAGCAACCCTGAGAAATGCCTCATTCTGCAGTTCATCAGTCCTAGAAAAGTCTTTCCTGATCATCTCTGCTTCCAGACCTCTGGCTGCATGGGTTCTCACACTGCTGCCCTGCAGCCAACAGTATGTGTTCCTTCTGCAATAATTGAAAATATAATGTTAGCTTGCTTCTGCAAAATTACCTTCTGGCAACTGCAAGGGGTCTTTGCAGAAGCCTTCTCACCTGATTAGAGATGAGATACTGATGCTTGGTGGCCAACACCATGTTAAATCTCTGCCTTGGAATAGGAAGGCTTGTTCCCACATTAGAAATCTTATCAGAATTTTCTCACCATTTATAAAAGCAGAAAATTCCATGAGATTTGTGTTTATGACATTCAAAATGATACAAAATATAATTGTTCGAGACAGCTACAAGTCCATTTCCTGTACTCAAACTTCGAAACTGAGGAATATCATCATACCATGAACAGTTTGAACTCCATCTTCTAGAAGTAAGAAATTTAATTGCAAGACATAAATAATTTGACCAATTTTCCCTACGTGGCTCAACCATTAACAATAAATGATTGCACTGATGTGTCAGAAAGCTTCCTCCAGCTTCCCACCAATTCTCTCTAGTGGTTTTTAAATATCCTGAGTCTTTTAACACACAGCCTACATAAATCATGGGGAACAATGGAGTAGGTTAAGGCTGACAACATTTGTTGATTACATTCAACAAAACAGGAGTTCCCAGGCTATTTCCAGGCAGGTATTAACATTATCAATGAAAACAGAAACTGTAGTACTTCCCACTTCTATTGTCTCTCACATAAGTAAGTCATCATTGGACATCTTCAGTACTCTTAACTCCCAATAAAGGAAACAAATGTGACTTATTGTTGTCTGATTTCTTGGAATCTCTGGATTTAAGAAAGCCAAAAATACAAAATGTCAATAACAACATGGTATTTTTGTATGAGGAATATTTAACTTTCAAATCAAGAATTTTAGATCAGGCATGTATCTAAAATTCATGCCTGAATGAATTTTAGAATTTTTTTTCCTGCATGTATAATGGCAGGAAAAAAAATTCTATAGAGAAATATTTTAGATTGATTGCTTTTTTTGAAAATACCAGACAGATAAAAATGGAGTCCAAGACCAAAATACATTGGCACTAACTTCAATGCTGATATTTTTACAATAGTTATATAATTAATTTTCATAAATCCCTTACAGCTGTACCACCAATATAGCATAGTATTTTTAATAGGCTGTTTCATCCCTTTAGTTTTAGAGATGAAGTTTTGATTGTGTTCCTCAGTCTTTTAAAATTGATATGTGAGGAAAAACTACTGTTGCAGGAAAGCAAAGGATTAAGTCTTTCACCAAGCCCAGAATTATTTCAGATAAATCTTCCCCCTGCTCCTCCCCACTCATGTCATGTAAGAAACTGAATAAAATATAAACACTCATTTTAAAATGAAAAATTAGAAAAAAATATTAATACATCTGAGAGATGAGACTTATTTTTTTTTTCTGGGATCAAAGAAGTTCATTAAGCCAGATGTGCCTGGATTATTCTTATTACAGAGAGCCATAAAAAACCTCATGGTTGCTTAGTTATCCAGTGTTGGCTTAGATATAGTCAAAAGTTGAACAACAGATGAGTAACTGCACCATGTTGACCCAAACACACATGCAACAGTTTAATAAATTAACTTCTTCAAAGCTGAGAAGTTCAGAGCCTGTCAAAGAACCGGCATTAATTTTTGTTTGCTACTTCACCTTGCACACTGGAGTCCTTACAGGGTCCTGGATTACTTTTCACTGGCCACCAACCTGCTTCTGGCACTCCAGGTCCTCCAGATGGGTGTTGCACCTTTGGACCTCCAGGAAGTGTAGGGGGGACACCTGCAGCATCTCTCCTGGATGCAGCTGAGCTGCTGCTCTTTGAATGGCTCCCAGCCTGTGTGGGTTGTAATGGCAAGGCAAGAGACGTGGGGCTGGCACAACCATCTGCTGCACCACCAGGCTTCAGCTGTTTTCAGCGAAGCAGGAGATGCCAAAGCTTACCTCAGCCTCCATTTTCAACCACAGGCACAGTATAGTCTTTACATCTCCTCAGAAACTACTGAGGCTGCTTGAAGTTTTCTGAACTATCCAGCCTAGACAGCCATTCACGCATGTCAAAATGTAGACATCTCTAAAACCAAAAAGAGGGAAAAAAATCATAAAAATTCTACAGTTTATTATTTTTCTATTTATTGTTTGAGGATTGTCTTTTTATCTTGAGTACTTATGGCGATAGAATGTGCCTATGAAAAATAGCATTTATGGTTATCAGATGTTCAGCTTTAAAGTGGTCAGCCAACACATGGAAGCTGACTGCACTTTTCCAAAGATAAATATTCTCTATAATAGCAAACTTGCAGCGATTGAATTGTATGTATGCAAATGTTACAGCATTCTTATTTACCTGTTGGAAAAAAAGGATTTAATAAAAATTCTCAACAAAATTAGTATTTTTGCATCTCAGAAATTATTAATATAGTTTAAAGACACATTAGGTTGGGCAAATATCACTAAATGTTTTTACAATATTTACACCTTTCTTGTAGTGACCCTAGGCTTAAGAAAATAATTTTCTAATCAATAATATTTTTACAAGTGTTTTTACTTTTTTGTTTTTATTTGGGGTTTTGGGGTTTTTGTAATTTACTGTTAAATTTGGGTCATTTCATTTGGATATTCATAGAGCCTAAACAACCATGTTTGTTAAAGCAGACTCCTGAACAAAGAATGACAATCAAAAGGTGTTAAATTTTTTAACAAAAATAGCAATAAATAAATAAAAGCCTCTCTTAAATCCATCTGGATATTTCAGCGAGACTTCTTCATATGAACATAACTTTAATTTTCAGAAATATCATCTATACCAAGTCCAGTTTACTTTAGCAAAATGCCAGTAACTGTCAAATGCACCCAGGGGTTTTAGGTTGTGACATGGAAGGAGGGCATTTCACAAGTGCCTCTGACAGCCAGCACCAGCTCTTTGTCTCATCTCAAAGACATCTTCTCTTTGGAGGATGGAAAAGATTTTGAATACCTTTGGTTTAACAAGTTCAGGAGTAGGACTTACTTTTGGGCTTCATGTGGATTGCTGGAAGAAATGACATGTACTAGTTACAGCCAGGCAAACACGCTCTTGTCCTGCACATGGAACCAGAGATGATGTGTTAATCCAAAGAAATGAAAACATGCATTAAGAAGAACATTTTATAATCCTTATAATATTTTTGAGGAAATGCTGGTGCCAGCAGGAGCACTGGAAGTCTGATCCCTGCTGTCAGACCATCATCAAGAGGAATCCAAGTGGCACCAGTGTCCAATTTTGGGCCCCTCACTTCAAGACAGACATTGAGGGGCTGGAGTCTTTCAGAGAAGAGCAGTGGAGCTGGGGAAGGGCCTGAAGCACAGGTATCATGAGAGGCAGCTGAGGAAGCTGGGGGTGCTTAAGCTGGAGAAAAGGAGGCTCAGGGGAAACCTCATTGCTCTCTACAACTGCCTGGATGGAAAATGTCATTAGGTGGTCATGGTCTTCTACCATGTCCCAAGTGAAAGGATAAGGGGAAATGGCCTTAAGTTGCACTGGGAGAAGTTCAAATTGGATATTAGAATGAAGTTTTTCACTGAGAGTTGTTAGGCACTGGAATAAATTGCCCATGGAGGTGGTGGGGGTCACCATCTCTAGAAGCATTATTTCACTTAGAAGTCTGATAGGAAAAAAAAAAAATCTAGTCATCAATTTGCATAGCAGCAGGTAACATATTACTCCAAGTCTGTAAATAAATTTAACGGAATAGTTATCAGGGAAATAATTGCTAGGACTGACTTCCTCGTCGCTTCCTTGTTGATGTTAGGGGATTTATTTTCCATTCTTTTCCTATGCCTCTCCAGTTCAACTGCTTCCCTCATTTGACAATCTTCCATAAAGACACTGAAGAAAAAGATACCACAAGGCATTTGGAAGAGAGAGTGTTTACAAAGCATATAAATAGACTGTGCTGTATCCAGAATAATTAGCTGTAAGCTTAGTAATAAAAAATGTGGAGAATTGACAAGTATGCCAGATAATTGAAAATCCAACATTTACTCAGATGTTAGGGATAGGTTGCATGCTATAAGCACATAGGATAAGTGCCACTGCATAATCTGAGGGGAAAAAATAAGCAATGAGCTACATTCAGACCAAATGCATGTAATACATCTGAAATATCCATCGAGCCAGATGTTAATTTAGCTCATGACCCTAAAAATACATTTCTGCAATCTTATGCACAATGTGCAATGCAGGATGCATTTTCCAGACTATCTACTGAAAACTGAATTATTCTGAAATAAGAGCTTTAAAAACCTTAGAATTCTTCAGAACTTTGCCATTGCAAACACAGCTTCTGGGGAGAATTATTTAGAAAAAAAGAACAGTAAGCACTGAAAGTATACCTCACTTCAATTGTGTAAGCAGCTAGGTCTCAGTGAAAAACCCTGTCCCTCCTTGCCCCCTGCTGTTATGTTTTAAAAATTAATGCAGGACTCCATCAGATCAATGTTTATTTCAGACAGGGAGCTTTTGGCTGAGCTGTAGCTGATGTCCTTGGCATGTTTTTAGCAGCTATCAGAATGAATCATCTGCTTTGGTAATACCACATTACATTTCTGTAGCTTGTTTGAAGAAGTAATGTGTAACAAGGGAACCTTTAAGGATTCAGTCTCCAGTTTGGGAGACAATTACATGTACTCATGGTGTGATATGTGACTGCAGTCCATTAAACAGCAGCAACCCTGGACTTACGCACTCCATACACACATATCTTCTTGATTTACCTTCTATAGCCTAAAATAGTAACTAATCCTCTCACCTCACATCTCCCAGAATAACATAATAAACAAACCCTCAATGCAATAATTTAAATAATTTTGTTTTACTAAGGGTGTCAATGTATGATACTAGGAGGAGCCTGCAGCACTTTCTAACCACAGCCTGAGGAGCTGGATGAAGAAGGAAGCAAACCCAGGTTAGGGGAGTACATCATCCTGTTATCCTCTAGCACCACTTGGTAATTCCTAAACAGAGTATTAAATGCATGCAAAATATAACAGGTGCTGTTGATTGCGATAATGCATGGTGATCACCTCAAACTGAATGGCTTCTTGGGCCATTGAGATCCCTTATTACTCTCAGAAATGCCCCTTTTGCAGAGGCACACTCAGCACTTGAAGCAGCTCTGGCAGCTGGAGGTAGCTGCTAGCTGTGCTGCCAGTCTCTGCCCTGAGCTGCTCACTTCAGCCAGGCACTGTCAGTAACAGCGTTTCTCAGTGGGATGCAAGATTGGTTCCTGCAGGAGAGGAAGCCACTGAATGAGATAAAACCATTCTCCCTAGAAAAAATATCAGATAAATGTATCATAGCAGCCTGGCCCTTGGCAGCCTTTACAATCTCTAGTGTGGTAGCATGAAGTTTCTTAACACGAGACTGCTTCCTTTCCAGTCTGTTGTATAATTCCAAGTACTGTAAATTCAAGAAGCTCAAATAGCATTGGACAATTTTTTTGTCCTGTAGCTATGTAAAATCTGAAGATATTATCCTCCCAAACAATACCAGCCATGTTAGTGACTTTTTTTAGTTGTCATTTATTTGGATTGACATTTCTAACACCACACTAGAGTCCACAGCACAGGCTTGCTATCGTCCGTCTGAGCTCACACACCCAAAAGTGTAGCAAACAGGAGCTTACTATGCTCTGTTGATATTCCTGCCCAACTTCAAAACAAAACCAGGAACAGTCCACTAATGGAAGGTATTTAGTTTTCCCATTTAACGCACTGCACCTCCTGACCATGTCCCAAGATCCCCAGGAAACCCCATTCCTCTGTATTTCACTTCTGCATGTGCCTTATCCCTTTTCATGCTCTTTTCTCTCCATTTGTGCCCTGTGAATCTGTAGTCAGAGTGTTTGGTACCCTGTTTGCTGTTCTGCTTTCACTAACAGCCGAGCTTCCCTGTGTGGGGAAGAACATGCACAGAGGTAATTAGGGAACCAAACAATGCTGCACTCCCAACAGTGAGCCATAGAGCTGTGTCTTGCATGTGGCTTTGTTTGTAACTTTTGTGGTCCTCAGGCAGTAGCCTTATTGAAGCATTTTGATAACCTCTCACAGAACATTTCAGCATAATCAGCAAAGGTTTCCTTGGCAAATCAAATCAGTATTTTATCTCTTGGCTGTATATAAGCATGGACTTATTTTCCATGCTGATTTTTCCCCCTCTCCCTCTGTTTCATACCCATCTGTCATAAGGTTTCATCAATAAATACTAGGCTACATAACCTAGTATTATAGCACTACATGTAGGGATTTAAAATAGAAGGTAAAAAGAATTTTTGGTAATATAATTTCATTAAAATTTATTGAACAGACATGCAACCCAACAATGTCATTCAGAGGTCAAAGCATGCCACAGCTAACTCTAAGGGAACTATGACATAATTTTTAAAACTTTTTCTTCACCCATCATATTGGGGGAAAAAAATCTTGCCCTTCCCCCACCAAGCATATTTAGAGCAGTCCAGCCAGCTGGATTATAGAGGCACAAAATGCTTTCAAAGTGTTAGAAACAGCTCTCTCCATTTGCTGATTCACATGACAGATGATAAAATAGCTTTATCCTGCCCTTGTACTTGTGTGTTTTGGTTTTTATCTTTTTTCCAAGATGTTCTGACATTTGTTAAATTACTTCTATATTGTTTGCTGACAGCATAATTGACCTCAGGAAATGTTATCTCCAATTGTATGGAAGTCTTGAATTGCTTTCCCAGCAGCAGGTAATGACATCTCACACCAGGGCTTTGTTTTGGTCTGCTACCCTTTGTCAAATTTTCAGTCTTAATTTACCTTGCAATTGTGGATTCCTAAATGTACTACAGTAGAAATTCACAGTGAGAGGAATACCAAATAATTCAGAAATTTTCCACCAGACAGGTTGGGTACTGGTTCATATGTAAAGGAATAAAAGAAGTACTTAAAATAAGTACATTGCAGGGGATTAGTTTTACTGTCTCAGTAGAGCACTCAGAAGTATAGCTCATACTTTGCATGTCTTATTTTCAAGAAGATTGGTTAAGAAACTTTCATTTTTGCCTAAAAAATTATATATTCGTGAGTCCTTGTTTCATACTGCATACAGTATTTCAGCATCCTTAACTGACAGTAAAATGCTGCAAGCTGTTGCTCCAGTTCCTTGTAAACACCAAGCCTGAAATTCTTTATTCTGCTTTACTTGAAGTTTAACCAAGCTGAGCAAGTACATCCTCTTTTCTATAGAATTGCTACTTGCAAAAAGCAGCATTTTTTTAAATATACAAATATATAAGGAAGATGTTGCAGTCTATCATATTCTTCTCAAAGAGACATATTTTAACTTGTTTTCCACAGATGCATCTCACAGGGACACATCTCAACCCTACCAGTTTCAAGTAAAATATTTACAATAAGCAACAAAGGCCCATGAGGAGAGTGGGTTCCATGTTTTCCACTTGTGTTTTGGATTCAGCCTCAATAAAACCAAGCAGGCAACTGCTTTCCTTTGAGCCATCATGACTGAAGCCATAGATGCCGATATGTTATCAACATCTACACCCACCACACAACACCATCTAAAGTAGAACACATTTCAGGGCAAGAAGAGTCACAGATTATTTTAGTGAGATATTTGTGTGCCTGTGACAGGAATAGGAAAAAAACCAACTAAGAAACCATTGGGGGAAAATAGCAAGAAGATGCTGCTTAAAAAGCTTATTTGGGAACATCTCACAGAACCAGCACCTACCCTTCACTGAACATTAAAGTTGCTAATGGAAAAAAGCATAAAGAAAACTCCACTAAACCCAAAATAACTGAGTCTTTAAGGATCTAGAGGTGTTTCAGGCTAAAATAATAGTGGGAATGAGAAAAACTTGAGGTGTCAAGATGGCATACCTTGCTGTGTCATGGGACATTTGATGGGGCATTTCCAATGCCAGTCTCAGTTGAATCCTGTCATGCCATCCTCAGGGTAACAGGTCAGCACTGTCAGGGTGTCTAACACCACCACCAGGACTGCAGTTCTTTAAATTCAGCAGCACAAGTCCCACCTGAAGGACCACTTTATCTTCCCCAACACAACCACCAAGAAACTGTGCTGAAGCCTATTTTTACTGCTGGTTTCAAAACTCACTGCAATGGAGTTGGCACACAGGCTCTACAACAGCATCAGTCCTGGTGGCAGAGGCACTTCAGACACTGCAGACAGGTGTGCAGGGCTGGTTCAGTGGACAATGTTCCCTTTGGACAGCAGAGTCCAAGGCAAATGTAATTAAAAATGCAGTCATTGCTCAGGTCGGCTGCTTGTATTTCTCATGTACAATCAATCAATTCTGTCCTCACTTAAATTTGTTTTCCACTAACTGTGCCAATTTTCATGATGTTATCCTAGACTTACACTAATGAAAAGAATAGAACCAGACCTGCTAAATTCCCTGAAAATTGTCTTCATTTTGGTTTTGGCTTTTCTTAGCTCATCTAATAAGAAGACATGTGACAGACTTACTCAGTAACACTTCTTCAGCCAACAACTGATGGTAACAAGAATAATTGAAGGAAACATTGCTGCTCTTCACAAAACATTTGTAAAGGAAGAAAAATTCTTTACATCTGGCATTTTCATTTAACAGCAGGTACTTTTCATAATTTTCTAGGATATTATGTCCATAAGAGAAGGGTATTAAATGATCCAACAAAAATAGTTGATAACTACAAAGCATATTAAATACTGATGTCTGGTTTGGGATTGGGACAGAACTGAACTGGTGACAAAACAAAGGAGCCATCTCCCAAGATGCTGCAAAGTAAAAACCAGCATTAATTCATTTTTCATCTCATTTTCCATCCTGATTCAACAACCTTTTTGAAATGAATGAATGCATCTCCTTGATGACTTTCCCAGCCTTGTTTTACAAGAGGAAATGGAAGAGACTGTGGTTGATGCATTAAAAACAAGGGGAAAGTGGTGTAAGCTTTGTCATGTTTCCTCTTAACTCTGGACAGGGTTGAATTCATTTTGGTAGGAAGCTTATCAAAATGAGCAAGTATTACAAATATTCTGGAAATTAGCAGGTTTTGGCTGGTGACCTTTGATGGTGAAAGACTGCTCAAAGGGCCAGATACAATAGGAAGTTTGTAATAGCAAACATTGTAATTGAAAATGGATAAACCCTTTAAAGTAATTCATTTCTGCTGGTTTGTGCTTTTGAGGAGGCTCTCCCTTTTTATCCCTCTCAAAACGAGGATAATCTATATGTGTCCTTCACTGTTATAAACATGACTTCCATGAGAAGCATCCCAGATGGGGAGGATGGAGATGGCTCCAGTGACCATACCTCAGAACAGAGCCATTGCACTCAGACGCTGGCACTCTGAAGGGTTTCCATTTCTGCCAGTGCCCCAGCATTGCTTTAGTAGAAAGCACCATCACTCAGGCTTCAATTCCCTTTTGCATTCATGTACAGCAGCTTTACCATAAACAAAAATCAGTCCCAGATGTCTTTACAGGAAATAGTACATGGGAAAGAATGCATAGTGTTACAAAGATAGAAATCTTTTCTCTCTCCATCCATTTCCAAACCTGAAATTTTCCCTAGACATAAAAAGACACATATAATTAAGGACATTGAGCTGGCTGTAGGGATGCAAATTTGTAGCCCTGCTCTAAATTAGTCCATCGAAGCAGAAGCAGTAAGACAGACCACTAATCAAGGAGGAAACCATTTATAGAAGGAAGGAGGGAACATGTGTGCCCATAGACCATGAAGCAGCCTTGCACCTGCAATGTCCCCATTACACAAGTGACACATTCTCTCCCTCCAAGCATCACCATATTTTTTGCCTGGAGCATGTCTTCACCCAAATGCCCTTGGCAAGGGTTGAGGGACTGGAAGAAACACCTTCTGAATTTAGATAGTGTGATCAGGGGCTTCTGAATGGCTGAAATATCATACTCACAGCTCCCCAGCAGCTTACAGTGAGAACATCCCAAATGGCTTCTAGGTTTAAGTGTACAAGGCTTCCCTGAGTTCATTCCAGAGTTTGAGTGGGAAAAGAGGGATCATTGGCCTAAAAACTTTCACTGCAATAAAAATTATTATCAAATTACCTGGTGTTTCATAGCAGAACAGGAATTTCTGTGAAGTAGCAGTTCCCCCAGGGTTGCTACTGAGCAGTGTCGAGCCCCTCAGTGTGCAGTTGTGGGGGCAGCAGTGGGGCAGTGACCCACAGCATAGTCCTGTCAGCACCCACACATCTGTCAGACTCCAGACACCCTCCCTACATCACCACTCTTGAGTGAAACTCCATTGCAGAGCAGGCGCTATATGAAGCTACAAAGAAACCATGTGTGCAGCCCTTCTGATACTGACAGACCAGGCAAGGCTGTCTCAGTGAGAGAGTAGATACTTAAATATTTAAAATTAAAGGATATTTAAAATTTTCCTCCTTTATCAGGTGTAGGCTGACAAGGCCAGTGAGAGCATCAGAGTTGAGAAAGCTTTCTTCTTTTACATGAAAGCCTGTACTATGCAGCTCTCAAACATGTAGTTTGCCATGTTTGACAGAAATAGTGTGGATGAAAGAGGAACTCTGTGCAGTTTACCCATTTGTTGCAAAACCTGTGTTTGCCCCTGTTCCAGGAGTGAATCTAAAACCAGCAGTGACCAATAAGTGACACACCAGGCAGCTCCAGATAACCACCGTTTCAGTATTACCAAAACTTTTGGAAGAGCCCACCCACAGCCACCAACAGCACCAGGAACATGGGGATATTTGTTTTCCAAAGCATTTCTAAACTGGTTAGGTGTGAAAAAGGAGGCTAGAGAAACAGATGGAAGCACACAGCTGAATTGCACTTCAGAGCTTCTGTATTCCTCTATGGTGCTTCACCTCTTCGTGAAAGATTCACTCTCCTTCCCTCAGAGTTCTTTTTCCTCCAAAGACCACAGTCCTCCTTTCTTATGTCCCCAAAATTATATTCAAACAAGTAATAAATAAACAAGTAATTGTATAAACAAGTAATCTAGCAGCCATGCCAAAACAGTGGAAATACGTTCCTAGAAAGGGTTGCTTGCTGAGCAATGAATTTAAAGGTGAGTGAGCCCTGTTTTGCTCCTCGCAGCAGCAAGCGGTGGAAATAACAATGGTGCCACTGCAGTTAGTAGATTGCCATTTGGCAGTTCTTAATTGACTGTTTCCCCTGCCCTTTCAAGACCACAGATACATTTTTATTACCAGCTCAGTGAATGCAAATACTGCCAGAGGTGAGCATAATTACCTAAAATGCACCTCCATCCCAGTGTTTCCTCTCATCTGCTGCAGATTTTGTAGGGCAAGTCTCATGACCCACCACTGAAGGCTTCCTATTCTTCCTGTTCTTCTTGCTTCCTGCAAGAGCATGAAAGAAAGTAAAGATGTGCCTCAGGAGGCCATGGTGAGACTGTTCTGTCTGTCTCATGCAGTGGGCATGGCATGAGACAAGGTGAGAATATTGTGCAACATACCTTACCCTCACCAGCTGTTCTTGGAAAAGTTTCTGCCCTAAAACTAGACGTGACCCTTACTTTTCTGTCAAAAGCTGTAAAAGAACATTAATAGGTTTTATCAATTTGTAATATAGAGTTTGTGATTTTAATAGTGAATAAAATTTCATTAATAAAATAAAATTATTATAAAATTAAAATATAATTATTATAAAACTTCACCAGACATGTTGTGAAACATAACTGTGCAAACCCTCCTGCCTGTGCCGCCCACCCTCGGGGTCTGGCACCTGCAGTGTCTGCTGGCTGCCCTCGGGGGATGCCTTTCCAGCCAGATGCCTCTGAGCTTTACACAGCGTGTGTGTGGCTTCCAGCTACAGACTTGATAATATCTAAACACCCACTTTTCACCTCTTTAGGTGAGATGGGTTGAGTCCTGTATGTTCAGCTTTTATTTCTCCACATCCTAGAGCACATAAATCCACACCAGATGTGCGTGAGAAGGGATGAACTCCTGTCAGACAGCAAAAAGCTGCATCAGAGCTTGTCTTTAAATCTGCACCTGCTTCTGAGGATGCTTTTGCACGGGCTGGTACCAGCTGGTGGTTCCACTCACAGGGCCCTGGGGAAACAGCTCGATGTCGTGACATGGTCAAGGGCTGACCACCATTTTCACATTTCATCACTGAGGACTAGAGAGCATCCTTCCTAAATATGATACCCCAAAGGTGTATTTCACTGCAGACTGTGCCCTTTGGGATTCAGCCTACTAGAATTAACGTTCCAGTAAATTTAAAAAGTCAGATACAGAAGATGGAAGTCATATGAATCTTTTAACCTAAGTGAAGAAGACATCACAGTCTTGCCTTGACAAAACTCACATGGCAATTTCATACATCATTCTGCCCCCAGTAACTACCAATGAATGGTATGATTAGATTTTGATCATGTTTAAAAAACTCCTCTTTTTCTCTACTTCATAGATTTTTCTCTCTCTTTACAGGGTACAAAATTCTTAAGGAATTCTTTCTGCTGTAAAGATTTTTTTTGTTAAGGGAACATGTGTCTTTTATTTCCAGAACATTATATACAGATATATTGCCAAGCACTAGATTTTTTTCACAATAGATAATAGCTAAAAAAAGAAAAAAGTGCTACAGACCTAAAATTAAATCTTTCAAACCAGTAAAATCATCAACAGGAGCTCAATTATGCTGTTTATTAGAGAGATGTTACTAATACCAAATGGTCAGGATAGATTCCACAGAAAAATGTTCCCTAAACGTAGTAAATTTTAATGATAATTTTGCTGAAAATTGAATATATTTATATATAATGCCCAGTAATATATAAACCAGATAATGGTTCTGCTTACTATAGGATACACTTAATCAAACAGAAGCACTCCAGAAACACTCTTGGAGTGCCTTTATTTGACTGAGTCCAGCTGAGAGCTCCACATATGTTAGAAATAAGATTTACAGTTAATTGGCAAAAGCTTAAAAGATTTGAGAAAGGTTCTTCTGCACAGGAAGACATAATCCACATCCACAGAAAGTCATATTTGACTCACAGATGCAGCTCCATCTTGAAGATGACTATTTCCAGCAGAGCTGGAGCTGAGGTATCTTCAGCTGTCGCACAATCACCCATTGGCTAAAATGGAGTCAGCAGTGCTTGGCTCAAAGCATAGTTCAGCAACAAACTTGATGACTGTTGTTCATTTTAATTTTAGCCTATTCTTAACACCCTCTTGAAAGTGTACATATATTTTTTGAGGAACTTCACTAAAAATAGATCAAGGGTGTTAATTTGACTGTAAACATAATGTATCTGGCATCTTTGAAGTAAATTATTTAATGATTTCACTGAAATCAAAGCAGCTTACTAACTGTTAATTAAGCATCTTCATCTGTTGGGTCACAGCCTATAGAATTAAAACTGTGAATAGTAAAATGAAAGAAACACAAAAGAGTTCTTTTGATCTGGAGATTTCCCCACCAGAATGAGATCACAAATGCTTCATTATGTTTCATAAACTGATGGAAGTTCAAAGCTAGCATGACACAGAAATTGGTTGTCCTTATTGGATTAAATATCAACTATTCAATCAGATGTAGTTAGTACTTATGGTAATTCCTTAAGAGTGTAAGAGTGAATAAAAACAGCAAGTATGGTAATCATACACAGTCACAAAAATGTTTAGACTTTCCTTGGAGCACCTTTACTACTAGTGGAAACAAAATTCAGTATTTTACTATGCAATGCCAGAAACAAAATAAACAAGATATCAGGAACATTTGAAAAGATGCAAGTTTCATTTAATACGCAGCTGTGCCCAGCTGATTGCCAAAAGGCCAAGGATGTGCCTCTACTTACCAGGGGGTAGCAACAAAAGCCCATTATTGACTGTGTTTCCAGTCAAACAGACTGCAAAAGCTGCCTGCAGAGAGGAGCTGGGGACTCAGGAGCAAAGCAGAGCACCTGCACAGAACCTGATGGGATGGGGTCCCTTGCCTGGAGAGCAGAAACTGTCCATGGCCTAGGTCCTGCTGCCACACTGCTTAAACCCTGAGACCTGAGAGAAATGAGTAAATTACAAGGAATTAGTCAGGACCATATTTCATTTGGTGTAAAAATATATTCTTCATTGCTCATATACATCTTTAAAAACTGGGTGCTGCTGAAAATGCCTGACAGTTTTGTAGCAGGAAATTTGCAAAAGCTCTTAAAAACATAACACATATGTGAGTGCTGCTTTGCATACTAATCTTAAATGGACACCCTACTTCTTCAGCAGTTCTTTGATATAGTTTTATTCTCTGGACTTTTTGAGAGGACTTTTTTTCACATCAATACCTTCTTTGTTTTATGTAGGGAAAAATGTGAATGAGCTCTGAAAAAAAAAATACACACACACACACACACACACATATATATATATATAAAATAAGTATAACTCCATATGATGGTTAAAGGAAATCTGTAGGAAGCACTCATTGATATTAAGCATACCATTTTCTAAAATTAATGTCTGGTATAAATGAATGTGACACAAATCACAGGCCATAGCCTGAATGAGCTTTTACTTACTGTAGGAAAGGTATTGATATATAGTGTAATGCAAAATGGAGAATAACCAGGGTTTTTCCATTGATCTTGAGACTTTTCCATGGATATTACAGCTTCCAAAATTTTCACAGGCAAGACTTGTCATGGCCATTTTTGCAATCACTATTATCACAAGTTATTAATAATATGGAACAATAATGAATTTGATTGGATGCTGTGATACAGGAGCCTGGAGAGTTAAATTGTGATACTCATAGGAGAGCAATGGTTGTTTAGCAATTTGAACAGAAACAATCCTCTTTGAGAGTTAAATCAGATAAAAGACAGAAATAATAGTGTATTTTTTCATTCCCTCCCCTATTTCCAGTGCTTGTACTAAAACAATACATCCAAGAATACTCCTGCCTAAGCCACCATATCATCATGATGTAAAACCTTGTTGTGCAGAAAAATGAGAAGTATGCAAGTCAAAGACACAATAAATGCTTTCTTGAAACTGAATTAAACAAGCTCTCCTTGAAGGTATTTTGCTGTTGTACTTCTATGGTAAAGTTGGTTGCTTTCATTATCCCTGCTGAGAATACAGGCTATCAACACTCCTAAAATAATTCTGCTTGTGCAAGTGTTTCTGTAAGAGAAATGACTGTGGACAAAGCAGACTGTAGGACTGTCTAGAATGGATAGTAGTTCTAGTGAGCAAATCGTGACTAACAAGACATTTAGGCACGATACTCACAAATAAGCAGCTATAGGCACTTAGTTTCATTCGTAGTCTGTTGTATTTCTGCTTTTGGATGACTAGAGGTGCATTTTGAAGAGAGCTACTGACACAAGCACACAGCTGAAGAGAGCAGAGGAATTTTTCCCAAGCTTGTATTAAATGACAATTTCTTTTTTTAAGAAAAGTGATACCAACATTTTCCAAGGTATAAACCGAATCTTGTGTACCTGCATTGCACATCCACTGAACACCTAACTCATGCCTATGATTGGAAAAGGAAAAATTCCTCCAAATTTGGGTTTGCTTGGGAATGGGAAGGAAGAAACCAAGGTTCTAAGTTTTGCCAGGTGCTGAGTATTTATTTTTGAGGGCTGATTCTTGGCCTTACTGACTGCAATGAACTCTTTGTGACAACTCTGT
Source organism: Agelaius tricolor (assembly GCF_023055355.1). Taxonomy (NCBI): domain Eukaryota; kingdom Metazoa; phylum Chordata; class Aves; order Passeriformes; family Icteridae; genus Agelaius; species Agelaius tricolor. The sequence goes on along the minus strand of NW_027269271.1, from coordinate 16,445,339 downwards.
CTGGTTTTCTCTGGTTCACAACTCTGTCTGACAATTCTGTCTGGTTTTCTCTGGTTCACAAGCCCTCCAACCCTGAAAGTCTATTTGAAATTGTGAGGGTGGCAAAGAAGCTTTTCAGATTCAAGCAAACTGCATTTCCTTGAGAAAAACTTCCCAACCACCACTGATGATGCAAGGGACAGAATATCCTGTGCCAAGGAAGAGCTGCTCAAATGCTTCCAGCTTTCTTTGATCCTCAAGGCAGGAAGAAAGGCTTGGGTGTTTTGCTTACCATGGCTGGCTGTGCCTGGGGCACAGAGCCTGTCTTTGGTGGGGCAGGAGAGTCTCTCAAGGGTGAAACAGTGTTCACCAGGGAAACGAGTGTTCCTGTCTCTCCAGCACTTTTCCTGGACGCAATTTTCTGGTCTTTTTGCAACACTGTCGTCCCTTTTGTTCAATTTGGTGCCCTGGTAAGAAAGACACAGGAGATGGATGTGCTTGAGCTGCTAACACTGAAAGCTGCATTAGATGCAATTTTACTAAAATTAGGGTCTGTTCAGTGCAAGCACAGGTCTACAAGAATTCTTTGTCTGATGAATGAAACATAGATACTCTCAAAGCAAATAGGGGCAAATGAGCAAAATCTGATGTACAGGGAGTATTTAAGAACAATAAAGGGGAATAATAAGGAAGTCATTTCTCCCAGGGTGTTGGCTGTGGATCTGGCATTTTCCGTGCCTTATATAAAGTTTTACTATTCAACGTGAGTAAAATTGTCATCTACTTTTACCAGCTCCAATCATTACCTCCTCTCCTTTATAAGATCAATATACTCAATAAGGGTTTCAGCTAATGAGTTCAACATAACGGAAAGACTATTCAACATCCTTTTCCTTGAGCAGATGCTCCAATGAGTCAATTCCAACTCATCATTTGATTTCACAGGTTTCAAGATTATGTTAAGAACTACAACCTTCCTGATTATTTGTTTAAAGGAATCCAAATATAGCCTCTTTTATTGTTTTAGTACCTAGAGAATAAAACAGCTGTCAGCAATATGTTCTCCTGAGTGGCTTTCAAATGAACACTCAGTCTCTTGTTTGTAATTTTAAAAATACAGCCACAGTCAATTGTCACCCACAGACAGGTGTGCGGTCCAAATATAAATTTTATATTTGCCAGCACATATGCAAATTAAATATGAAGATTCCACTAAATTTTACACAGTGGAACAGTAAGAGCCCTAAAATTAATATCAAATGCTTTGACACTGTCAGATGGTTACCAGGTGCCTTACCCTATGAATTTCCCATTATTAAGGACATATTTTAAGAAATGAGTGGTGCAATATGTCACCGAAATTGCCAAATTCAGACGTTGAATTATGCAGGGTAAAATTTCTCATGCTGGACAGACTTAAGTGGCTTAATGGATATTTTTGTCCCATGGGCTCTGTGAGCGCTTAACACAAACATTTAGAAGTGGGCAAGCTGAGGATCCCTGAACAGCGTCACTGAGTAAAAAGGTGTGACACCCTGTGTATGTTTGGGTTGAAGAAATCTACAATTGTCTACAGTTCTGAATAAAACAGAGTCTCAGCTTCAGAAAAGAGTTTTTTTAATTTGAATACAGTGGGTAGAAACGTATCTGATACATGCCTGGTCATGTTGATGTCACTGGCAAAACCCCTATAGAGTTTTAATAAACCCCTGTCCACTGACTCTAAAAGTAACTATTTTAATATCAAAAAATGTTTTGGATAGCGCCTGAACACAGGACTAGGAGTTGCCTCATTTAATATAACACACTGTGTGAATTAAAATTTACTTTTGCCTTTGTTTCTGCTTAACTAACAATAATGTCTGAGGATGTGTGGCGCAAATTGCATAGAACTTCCAAGATACTGAAGTTACCATTGAGTTTCTTTTCTCATGAAATAGTACAAAATCATTATTTTTAAAGAAGAAAGGGAGGGTAAGTTGAGGAATGAAACCAAATGTTCTAAGATATTTCTGTATGAGAGTATTATTTCATTTAGCCAGGAATAGTGGGCATGCCAGACAAAAGGACATGAGGGCACAATAGCTGCAACCACAAACATCCACACTCTCACTTTGCTCACATCCCCCTTTTTTTTAAAGTTTCTGTCCATGCCTGGAATTCATTACATGTCTGCACATTTCTGATGCAGCACACTTCTTATATAAGTGTGGGGCTGGGAATCACCACCATGTGTGCTTCCATCTCTAAGCACTGGAACCACTCTCCAGTCCCAGTGGCTGGGAGCACCTTCCATAACAACGCCATGAAAAGCCATTGCAGATTCAGAACAAACACAGCAGTCTACTGATAGCAGTTGATTGCTTTGAAGAAAATGCCTGAGATGGGTAGTGACCCAGAAACCTCTATTATTGGCCTATGATTTTTAATTTAATAAAATTTTGATAAGGCCAAGTTAATCTTGAGTAATGTACTGGTATGGAAACAATCTAGTTCAAAGGATGAATAATCTGTTGCAGTGTGATAAATGTTAAGTAAGGATAATTAATTCCAGATTTTTAGATTCAAGAACTTAAGCTTCTGCATGGCTAATCAAATACATAAAATGGTAAGATAATGCAGGAAGTCTGATCACATCTCATATGCGCCGCCAGAAGCCTCATCTATCATAAAAGAAATAAAAGAAATAATCTTATTTTTGAAGCAACTTGACAGCACAGTCAGACATTGCACCTAAAGCTATCCACATCTAGCCATCCATTCAAAGCATACTGTTTGGATATTCACCTCAGACGGACTTCTGTAATCCACATGTTCTTTCACACGACTTTGCAAGTGTATGTGAGTCTTCATTTTGATCTCTGTTTGGAAGTACTCAATTTATATCATTCTAGATCAAAATAGATGTCAAATCATTAAAATCTGGAATCAAACCTGGCAACCTTGGACATAACTCTAAATAATTTATCCATGTTTAGTGTACAGTTCTTAGATGCATCTTTTCATACTTTGTGGAAGTCTGACATGCACAATAAAGTATGAGATTCACTACTATAAACAAATATTTTTCCAGGAGGTAATAGTTACACTAAAGCACACTTCTCCCTTATTTAAGTAAATGATACTATGAGACTAATAAGATTTTAAACCATAAGGTTTTGAAAAAAACCCCAGGAAAACCCTGAAAGTTTAGGATGATCCTGAATGAGTAAGGAGATTGGTATAGAGTACATTGTGCAGGGGCAGTTGCTGTTGCAGTCTACATGTAAGGTCTGGGCTACTTGTGTTGAGGCAAAGAGGAAAATTATCACCAGAGAATAATGAATGAGTTCACCCTGAGGAATTTTTGGCATGATTGCCTTGTTTCTGATACTTGATTCGCCAAATTACAGCTGTCACTGAAATATACCATTTTTGAGAAAAATGAAATGGTTGTTTGACATAAACTCTTCACTGTAGAGTCATACATGCCTGTGAAGTACATCATCCAGAGTTTCTGAAACTTCCACAGCTGATGGAAATAGCAAGATGTAAAGCAAAGACAAAATGGAATTGAGCAACAAGTCTTGGGGCTACATTACATCTTCATGTGGACTAGAATATTCAGGCATTAGATCTAATGTGTGCAAAGCTGACTCCAGTGTAATTCTGATCTGGCTTTCAAAATAGGTTTTAGAAAATTATTTAAAACTGTCTTTTTTCTGCCTGGAAAAATTTAAAAGGAAGGAAGCCACTTCAAGAATTTCCACGTTGCTCAAAGAAAGCAAAACCACATCACCAACATGTCCTTTAGAAGCTGTGGAGAGTAATTAGATCAAGTAATGTGAGTTTGCCAAAAGGTTCCTATTTTAACACAAAATTGTAGCTCATGAAATACAGTGACAAGACAAAGAGAAATTAAAGATTTTATATTTACCATTTAAAGCCAGATATAACGCTAAGAACTGAGAAATTTTTAGGCTGCTAGAAAGAAAGGAGGTTTATTTTATAAAATTTGCCCTTTTTCCAGACATTAACTTGGGTTAACTGAAGCCAGAAGAGCTAAAACCTAGCAAGCAGTATTTTATGAAAATTAGGAACTGCAGTATCAGTGTCCCCAGTATCCCTAGCAGATGGGAGTAGTGCTTAAACACATTAAGTTCATGAGTGGAACCCTGCCAAGAATGCTATCCACAAACAGTACCTAGGAGGATTCAAAGATTATCTTGTGCTACACAGCAGCATGGAATTTTTGTTTCTGCTGCTGGGATTTATTTCATTCTGTTGGGCTTCTTTTTGGTTTAGATCTTGGAATGACGGGTCTATTAGAAACATGTCACTAGAAGACAAGATTTCCCCTTCATTATTACATGTGCACACTGAAAGAGAAATCCACAGGGCTACCACCTCTGAATGCTCCTGTCTGGGGAAATCTCCCATGAAATACAAGTATGCAAAGAAATATATAAATGTCTATTCCTGCATCACACATGCTTTACAATATGTTGGTGCTTGGCTGTAACTGCATTGAGTTACAAAGGATTGGAACGACAACAGTAAATGTCATTCAATATTTGAACACTGTCCTGGTTTAGAGCAAATTTGGTAGAGAATTTCCAAAGGGGGCCCCTCCAGAAAGCAAATCCACATGGCCCCTCCCCCCAGCCAGTGCGGGAAGGATTCCTCAGGGAGAAGTGGAAAGAACCTGTTCATTTAACAGGCACAGCACCCCCCAGCACACAGAATGAACAATACCAGATGACACCACTCTGAAAAAGATGACAAATTCAGAAAGTCTCTCTTGGGGGTGGTCGCTCTGTTCTCAGTCCCTCCAGCGCTGGGGCAGCTGCTGCAGCCACAAGGTGCAAACTCTCGGTGTTCCCAGGTCCCAGTCCAGAGCAGGTTCGAGATGGTCGAAAAAAAGGAAAGGAGAAACAGTCCAGGAAGAAATTTGAACTGTTTAGCTAAACTAGCTAACGAGCAGGAGCAAAAGCAAGCAGAAGCAAAGCAGAAGCAAGAGTGAGAGATGGAGCAAAGCAAAAAGCAAAAGCAAGAAAGCAAAAGCAGCACTAAGTACTGCCCCTCTGTGTCCTGCCAGGCTGATAAGAAAACCCAAACAAAACTTTCACTCTTCAGAGCCAGTCTTAAAGGCAGAGAACATAATATCCAGCATAAACAGAAGACATGAATGGGGATACAAGCATCATAACGTCACCCTAGGACAAACACTCACAGAACTTGAACTCCATTTTTGTCTATTCATAAATATCCATGAGAAATTTCTTCTGAACCATAATATTAATAATACAAGACTTAATAAAAGAAGGAAATTTATTTGAAATGGAAAGAAACTGGATATTTTTTCCACTCTTGCAAAGGATTTGCAGAAATACTTAAAAGATCCTAAGTTTGGCTCTTTCTTCAGATTTCTCCAGATTTTTTCCTCTAGAAAGAGAGTGAAATGTTAATATAAACCAGTTTGTGTTTTGCAGCATATTAATATACTGATTTTCTCAAGGAGAGGGAAGAAGGGGAAACCTTACTGTGAAGGAACAGTGAATGTTCTGAGAACAACCTGAAATGCCAACTTAGCATTTTTGCGCTTCAAAAAAGTCTTTGACTTTTATAAACAGCCATGATGGTAAAATTGAGGCTGTTAAAAATACATAGTTTACTTCAGTAGTTTATAATTCACAGTGGCATTTAGTGGGTGGAGTTGTAAATTAGTAAGTGGACTGTTGCCACAGCAGAATAGGCTGCTGCTCTGCAAAGGAGAAGCTTTGCTAAGAATAGGAATGTGGTCACAATGATAATGAACAAGGGCTCCACATGCCTGAAACGTTGATGGGAGATTGGGAAATGGTTGTTGGATCTTTAACAGCTGCTCTAGAAATTAGACGTTATCAAAGATCTGTTTGAAAGATTGAACTGGATGAAAAGCATGTAAAACCTAACCAGTAAGACCTGGTTTCAATTTTTAGTAGCACTACCAAAAGGCAGAGTGGCACATGAAATATTTATGTTGTCAATAAATTGGAAGGTACAGTTTTACAGCCAACAAAATGCTATGTTTATCCTGCTGCAAGAGGGAGGCAGGATTGCAGCAGTCTCCACACATAAAAGTATCTACTTTTTCCCTATTGCTTTCAAATTAAATAGATTAATGTGCCAAGAAAGCATTACAATATGTTAATCAGGTATTTGATCTGGTCTGTCAAACACTCAAAGAAAAAAAGTCAGTTACTTTCTGGAAACATATAATGTTCCACATAAACCCAGCTTTTTAAAAGCACTAGATTTCTCTGAGGGGGGATTATTTACTTATCACTAGGATGATTTGCCTTTGGACTCTTAGTAGCTGTAACAGCCTTATTTAAAGGTTGAAAGCCAACAGCATTATATCAGAAATCCTGAGTGAAGGGTGCAGATAGATATGGATGGCAATATAAAATAGGCCACCTTCAACTTTTGGAAGCTTTACTACTGAGTGACAGCTGCTGTGTGATTGCTGTTCAGCCAGAAGTAGACAGGAAAATATTCTGAATTCAAATGCACGACCTGCATGACTGCAATAATTTCATGTTTTTTACTGCTTAAATTCCCATTTGGTGGACATCAACACAGTGCTCCCAATTTTCTGGCCTTAAGATACAAGTTTGAGCTATGTTAACCTAAAGTGATCAACAGGAAACTGAAGAGAAAAAAAAATCTATATGAAATCATTGTGTCTACTTCACATGCTGCACAACCCTTTCCAATGGGGCCCTGCTTTGATCCCTGTTTGTGCTGGCCAGCTCTAGGCCCCCCAGAGCAGAAAGAGCTGCATACAGATGTTGCACTGCTAAACAGCTCATCAGTAGAGGAAACCAGGTCACTTCTCCTGTAGGAAGATCATCAACAAAGTGATTTTGTCACAAAAAGTCTAATCTGGCTGTTTTCTGAGTCAGAATACAGGACATGTTTCTAGCAGAAGACACTTTGAGCTGCAGTCCCTCCCCAAACTTTCCCAGATACCCAAATGCTGATTTCATTCACTATTAAATAGGCAAAAGAACTTCTCAAAAGGATTGCTGGGCTAGTAACCCACCACATTCCACTGAGGACTCATCCATACGGAGCTCAGTGATCACTGTGTACCTTCTATAAAGATATCCCCCAGGGAGTCATGTGTCTGGTACAAAATTGAGTATCTCTGCTCTTACTGGAAAGACTTCAACCTACAGGAGAATTTATAGCAGCTTTTGGGACATAGACAGGAAACAAAAAATATCTTTTGTCAAACTGAAGCCACAAATAAACTACTTGGCAGACAGGATTAAAGGTGTAGAGTCCCAAGAAGCCCTAGACTTATGCTCTTTGGTTTAAATTGTGTGTTCCCACACACTTTCAAATCTAAAGCATATCAGATTGCAGTAGGGAGTAGGGAATCCAGGTCAGCTCTTTAAGATCTGCCAGTTTCAGGACTCTACATGCTTACAATTTTAACAAATTAAAGCTAAAAAATTATAATAGAATATGGAAATGTACTAGCTAAAGTGAATCTGTCACAACCTCAAATCACTTCATTTATTGTAACTCTGAAATCCTGTCCCATTATGAAATGTGTGCAGCAGTGTATCCCACACTGACAAAAGGGCACCCTACAGGTTCAAATGTGGTGTCATCTCTGAATCATGTTTTAAAATGTGGTTTTGAAAGCTACTAGCAACAGTCAGATGTGCTTCCCAGAGCCTGTGTCTTCCTGCCCAGCTGATGCCTGCCTGGCCAGCAGGAGCACACTGCTCATGAGGGGTTTGAGCACACTCATCCTCACCCTAACAGCTCCTTAACTCATGGCTACCTTCTGTGTGTGCAGACCAGTCAAGAACTGAAGTATCCTTTTAAACTCTGCATATTCTGCTGCCATAGTCTCAATAAACTGATTTCAAAGCAGATCCATAGCAATCAGATTGAAGTCGTTCCTGGAAAACTCCACAGCAAAAAAAAAAAAAAAAAACAAACCAAAAAACAAAACAAACAAACAAACAAATTCATTAACATGGGTAGCAAATAAAGCAATAAAGCAAGATATAGGGGGGGGGATATTGTAACACTGCAGGTGGCTTTGATTTGGTTTACAAGAACACTTGGCATCAGTTCAGCCATGGGCTCTCTTACATACCTTGGATCATACTGAGCCAGCTTCTGCAAAAAATTACTACAAAATCCTTTCAAAATCAAAAAAATTCTACAACACACACAGTGTACATTTGACTGTGTACCTTAGTAAGCCTACAGTAAAAATGGCTTCTTACTAGGAAATCTAAATAAACTGGGGTATAGAATGTAGTGTTTGAATCTTTTTTTCTTTCTCTGTTCTTAACCAGCTAAAATCTCTTCCTATTGGAAGAGCTCATCACTGAAAGCATGGTCAAACTTTTATACAGAATCTCTGGGTTTTACTGCTTTTCTGGCCAAGGACTTTCTGCACAGCAGAAGAGAAACATTCCTGCTTGCTAAGGGGCCTGTGACAGAACAGTATCTGATCAAAAATATAATAAAAGCAAGCACTGCATGACCAGGAACTTTGGGTTTTGTACTTTTTCTGTCCATACTTACAGCTATAAGAGGTTTAATCTGACTGTATTTGAAAACTGCAACAGCATGTTCAGCTTTTTTTTTTTGGAAATGACAAATTAAAATCACATTGGAAAAAAGGCTGAGACGTGAGATGGTGGCAAAACCATCCTTACCAAAGGCTTCTAAAATTGTTAGAGATGACAACACCCCCAAAAGCAAGCATGATTAGTCTATTTCTTACTGTAAAACTGTGTCACTTTGCTACATGATGCAGATGGTATTAATTGCTTTGAAGAAAAATAGTAGAATCCCAAAATGCAGTCAAATCAGTACAGCTATATCCAAGAATTTTGTGGCAGAGCATACAGAATTCTATACTACAAAATGAACAAGGCAAGAACTAATTTAGCCATATATTACATAGTTACTAAAAATACAAGCAGCAATCCCAAGTAAACGCTAGATCCCTCAGTAGTTAGACAAAATTTTATTATTTTATTTATTAGAAAGAAACAATCCACAATAACTTGTCCTAAATTAATTTTTTAAATGCATAAGACATGATAAGCTAACACCAGTTCAAAACAGAGCTGAGGAAAACTAAATGATCCTTGTGACTATCAGCCCCATTTCTACCATGGCAAAAAAACCCACACAAACAAAAAGGTAATGGAGAACCACAAAAAGAAACAAAATAAACTAAAAAGGAAAAAACCAAAATCTAATGAAAGGTGTACAGCTTTTCAGTATGAGCTCTGGGAAACCACTCATGCACTGGACTGAACAATTTATTTCTGAACTCTTTCCTTCATACATGTTGACTTTCAAAAAGGTTTTTTGATATTTTATAAGTAGCACAATCAGAACTAAATGAATCCAAATGTTTGTGTGTAATGCAAACCCCCAAATTTAAAATAAATATTTGCTATTAACATGTCATACAGAATAAATGATAATTTTATTTTTAAAAAGTGCACAGAAATAGATCATTAGCACACATCAGTATTTGTTAAGATGGATAAGCATTTGCAAATCAAAGGTCCATATTCAACACATTACTAACAACTAATAATGAAATAGAATGGGTATTGCCTATGCATAAACAAACTTAAGGTTTTGGTGAAAAAATACATATTATTTAAGTAACAATTGTAAATCACATATGTAACTGAATGTACTATTTTAAAAAAAACATAGCATATATCTACAAAACTTATTAGAATTTAGAACTGAAATTAAATCAGGAATTTTTTCTTGTATAATCCTGTATCAGCTGAATATTTACATGTGTTTTACTTGAGGCACAAGCCATCTTATTGAACAGCGGCTCTGGAACTCAGACAAATACTTAAATATCTCACTGGAGCTGTGTCACCAGGGTATATCAGCACATTCAGAGCTTAAACTATACCTCTATCTAAAAATTTTTTCTACTCATATTTTTAAAATACTACTGTAGTGTATTCCTGAGCATAATGATGAGATGTAGAGAAAAGTGGCTGGATGGGACAGCCTTGTGGTGGCAACTCTTCCATGTAGTGTAGGGCTATACTGGGGCTAAACTGCAGGGGAAGAAAGAGAATGAATCTAATGATCTCAATTTTTGCCTGTTTTAATAGGTTAGATATCATTGAATTGAAAGATAATCTGTGATCACCTGCATTTACCATGGACTAAAAGGACTCAGGTAAGATTTTACAGGCCAGGACATTCAGAGACCCATTGTGTGCATACCCCACACATACACACCTGCTTTGCTGTGCCATGGAGAACACAAAGGTTTCTGTCAGCAACACCAGCTCCATTCCCCACGTGTGCCCAGCCACTGGGACACAGCAGTGGCTCTCCTGTTTCTCCTGCCCACAACAGATGTCCTCCTAGGGAAGAATTAACATCAAAAAATTTAATCTGTCAAAATAGTGTAAGGCCTCAATGGCTTTGCCTCCAACAAGACTGGGAGCCCAATCCTGACAAGTTTCTCTACTATAAAATAGATTAAAGAATTCAGCCAAACATTGTTACATATGCATCTTTCAAAAACTGCAAATAATTCCGGATGCTCTGGTTCTTGATCACTGACTTCTGTAGGCTGTTCTCCAGCTCTTTCAAATGTACTTCATGGTGCTTTTCATTCTAATGAAAAAAGAAAAATGCACAGAAACTTAGAAACAAAATATAAATCAATCAAAATAATAATCTAAGACACAAAGAACCTAATTTTTATAGCTTTATTTACCTGTAAATGTTTTCAGAGGCTCCACAAAAGCAAAGGTGTTAAAGCTTCAAAGGATTGAAGCTTTTATTTATGTTCAGTCAGGACCAAACTGAACATGTTTGGATAGACTTAAAATCAAAAAAAGCCCTACAATAATTTATAAAAATTATAAATTCAGATTACTGGCATTAACTCAGGAAAGAAAAACAAGCTATCACTACATCATTATAGTATTGTTATGCACCTAATCAAATGTAGATATACTTACTGAACACAATTGATCTGAGGGAAATTACAACTTCATACTTTATTTTTGTCTTGCAGGGAAAACTCAACTGAGTAAGAGTTGTAAATTCAATATTATTCAAGTGATTTAGTTAGACTGGACTTCTGTTAGGTTGGTGGGAAATGTCAATGTACAAAGTATATTGTCAAGTTGAACTAATTTACTGCTCTGTCAACTGTACTAGTAGTGTGTTTTCAGTAAAAGGAACTTGTTTTTGTAAATGGTGACATGGCAAGTGATTTCTTGAATCACAAACAGCATTATTTACTCACATGGTGAAATAAGAAGAGGAGTTGTTTTTTTTCTTCTTGCTTCTTTCTCACTTCAGCTTCAAGAAGTAGCAGTTTTGTCTGAAAGGCTTGTTCTTTGTATGATATTTTTTCCCATTCTTCAGCTACCTATAAAAGCAATGAGAAAGAAAGGATATATATATATACACACACAATGTATTTATAAATTATATATGTATTACATATATATTTACTCTTAAAACCCAAATAAAATTATTTTCTTATCTCTTAACATTAATAGCTCTATTTCCTAATCTTTAATTGAATACTTAACTTATTTCACATACATAGGTATTTAACAAACCTGAGAAATATTCTGGCTAAATTAGAAAACTGTTTCAATTTGGGAAAAAAAAAAGTAATACAGTGGGAGTGGAAGAATTTTTAGCTTATTTTCAAGTTAAGCCAAAATTTTAGTTTTCTCAAAACCAAAGCAATATCTTCAGTAGTGAAAAAAATCAGATGGTTATTTCTACATTTTTAATCTGAAATTACAACTTCATACATTTTTTCTGATTAAACTAATATAATTCACTACAATGTAAATTCCTACGTTTCCTCTTGAATTTTTTGATAGATTGTTTGCATAATTTCTAAAATTATAATATTCTGCTTAATATAGAAAGAATGCAAAATCTTCCTCTAAAAGGAGAAGGGTTTCAACACCAACATTCTTGTGGGCATTTAATACAAAGAAAAGGTAAGATTAAGCTTTTGTACAGAAACTTTTTGCCATATGTGTGGGATTTAATATAAGGTGGTTAAAGAATTTTGATTTGTCAATTAAAAAAAAGATCATAAAACATTGGCAAATTGAAACTTGGTATTTACTTCCATAGTATCCAAACTTGATAAAGAAATTGAATTGTTCCATCCTTATTTAAACATGCAGAAATTCACAGTAATTTTTAGTAGTTCTCCCTACATGCAAAATAGTCTTGTCCCATAACTTTTCTCAAGCTCATTTTTAATGTCATTTTTAAATAGAAAGTAGAAAACAAGATTGAGAGATGTATTAAATCACCAATACCATTTTTCTCCCTTCTTCCAAAGCAGATTCAAGTTGTCTGGTCAATGCATTATATTCTGCAATTTTCTCTTCAAGCTGCAATTTACTGCTCTGAAGACTCTCATCTTCTTTCCTGAGCTGGTGAGCAAGTTCTTCATTCTGATATTCCATCTGTCCTAAGTGCCTTTACACAAAACAGATAAGTGCATTAAAATTCACTACAGCAGAAAAGTGTAGTAATGAATTTTGATCAGATTTTTCAAGTTACCTTTGAAGATCTCCATATTTCTTCTGAATGTTACAGATCTCTTCTTCTAAGCAAAGATTGCCCATAGAAGTTACACTATGGTTATCCTGTGAAAATGACAATTTGTTTCTAGTTGAAGAGACCTGTATACAGGATCTTAATGGAGTCAAGTAAGTCTGTCTATTAAAATCCATCAAAAAATTTAACTGTAATTTCAGATAAATGCTATATTCATTCAGACAAACGCTATACTATAATCAAGTAAATATTATCTTGTATTATATATATCTTGTATTGTACCTTGTAAAATTATCTTAAATTAGTAAAATACAGTTAAAGTTGGAGACTAAAATTTTGTATGAACACTTTAAGGCTGAAAACCCCCTATGTAACAAAGTCCTAAAAAACTCCATGTGCTGCCCATGCAGCCTTGTGTATTAGGGCCAGCTAAAAAGGCTCCCTCACACTACAGTCACAGGAAGCATACAAATAACACTTCATACACATATGGTTATCACAGGAGAACAGTGCAGCACAGCCAAAGAATTGCAGAATGCATAGAATGTGAAAAAAGAAAAGTTCATGAAAAGAGATACATCAGCAGCAGAAGCTGATGAAGAAGAAGTCTTCTCCTGCCCAGAATCCAGAGTGCTAAACTTTTACACATTTTCCTTCAAATCTCAGTAGCAATAAGATTATTGCTCCTTGTTGCACCCATCAGCAGCATGTTAGCAATAAACAGGCACACCAACAGCCTGTGGGTGCCATCATTTACAGGGGTGAGCAGCACCATTCTTTGGACTACCTCAGGCAGTCCCATCCAGCAATTTGAGCTCATCTGCCTGATGGTGTTTATCAGAATTGCAGGCTGTTCATGTAGCAGCACACTGGTAGTAGCAGAAATTAGTCCAGATGAACCCAGGAGAGGTTTTCTACAGAAGGAGCAATTGCTCCAAAATGAATTTTCCTAAATTCTGGTCATAGAGTCAAGGGTAAAGTACATCAATCACCATGACTTAATGCTGAAATTTAACTACTGTTCCACCAGACTAGTGATTATATTCCCAATTATTTTGCCATACTTAAGAGGTTCTTCTCCACTTTTTCAAGTAAACATGTAGTTAATTAAAATGACATTCATCATTTTATATTATGTATAAATTTTGCACCTCAAAATTAATTATTGTTTAAGTACTTGATTTAAGAGTTTATGAACATTCCTGGAAGAATCAAAAATCAAGAGCAATGTTTTATATAAAGTCTATAGGACCACAGAGACTCACATTACTTCAGCTGTAGTTTTCCTACTGACATAGCAGGATAGGCCCCTTTCCCACCCTACTAACTTAAAAATCTTTGTCATTTATGCTCTTCTAACTTAAAAGCACATTAAAATAAAGACAAAAAACAATAACAAAAAAACCCCAAACCTACCCTGCCATAGAAATTGATGTCAGAGAAAAAAAAAGTCCAGGAAAATTCATTTTCAGGCTTTAGAGAAAATACAAGCATTAGTGTTAAATACAGCTAAAAATTGCAATTATCCTATTAAAGCATATTTTAAAAGTACTTACTCAACTAAAAAATTTTAAAATGTTATACATCATCAAGAATATAATTTATCTGATTAAATATTGTATGGTTTATAAATTTGCCATTAAAAACAAAACTAATGTAGAATTAAATTGTTCTACTAAATACAAAAAATATCTAGACTTGCATTTATTTCCAGGGAAGAATTCTGCAACACATCTCAGGACATAAGTATTCAAAAAGATCAAAAATATATTCATTATAAAATTTACAAGCCTTATCACATAATGAATTCACATAAATACAGTTGGCAATAGTTTTATTTGCATTATCTGATTTCCACAGAAATTGATTTATGATTTATGAAGATTTCCACAGAAATTTTGATTTATGAAGAAAATAACAAAGGAAACCTCACTACTGTCACACACACCAATAGCAAAATGCCCCAGTGACATTTTACCACGTAATTTTCTCATTTATCTTTAGAAATTAGCATGTTCTAACCACCTGAAGTTCCAGCTCCCTGAGGGTTGTGCATTTCTGTGCACAGATCCTTTCCCAGGCCAGAAGTTTTTGCTGGTTTTCCTCAGCTGCTTTCAGCAAGTCACAAACATGTTCTAACTCCTTTAACTCAGCCTCCATTTTGTGCCTCACCTGCATAGTAGCATCACAGGAGAAAAATGTAAATGTAAAACCATAAATTAATTGTAATACGTAATGGATTTTCATGTAGGTAATAAAGCTAAAATTCTATACAATATGTCACCTATTTTATAAAATACTGAAAAAGATACAAGTTCTTTTCTGATACTTAAGAATGTGCTGTCTTCCAGTGTTCAGCTCCATCTGCTGAAAAATTTATAACTCATCTTTGTATGGAGTCAATCTTAACTGTTAGTTAAAAAGAAAAGAACTTATAATAAGTTTGCTTCCATGTGCAACTTTCACAACTGTTCTGTCAAAAAGATAGTTTCAAAATCATCAATGATAAAATCACACTTTTGAAAGTGATAAAGGAATTCTGCAATTCTAAAATAGTAGCCAAATTACTTAGTAATTGCACTAGAAATCATTGCTCCATTGTTTGCAATTGTGTAGTATCCAAAAAGCACCAACTTTAGATAGCAGTCAGTAAAACTCAGAAATTTAAAACCAAGAGACAGTACCTTGTGACTTCTAACAAGATCACAAAAATGTAGAAAAGATCTGTGTTCTACAGAATTATTTGGAAACATTCTTTACTACTGAAAAACTTACCTTATCTGCTTCTAAGCATTTGTTTTCTGTTATTTTTTTGTTTTCATTTAAGACTGTTTCATATCTGGATTTCAATTCTTCCACAGCAATTTGTCTTTTTTGTACCTAGGACAACATACATTATTCACATACATTTGCAAGGTCCTTCATTTAAATATAGAAAAGGTAGAATCATTAGTATGAAGCATAAAGGAAAACCTCTGACTTTGAAGTTATTTATTTTCATTACCCTACTTGTCACAGGAAGTACAAATTGGTTACCAGGTAAAGGGCACTGTCATATCAGCAATGTGTTATGAGCAATGCAGAATGAGCTACAGCTGTGCTGTAGAAACAGCCAGTGTAACTCACACCTCTGTCCCCAAATAACAGCTGTCACTGACACTTCCCATCTGGAGTCACTACAGCCCTGACCTAGAGAATTCACTCCACTCACTGCTTAAGACTGGCTGTTACTTGGAACTACATCTACCATCTTGAAGCTGGCAGCAACTTTAATTATGATGAGGCATTCCAAAGACAAGGCTCTCTGGCTCTACTCTAGATTTTGTATCATGTCTTTCTTTTCTCTTGTCAGTGATTAAAAAAAAAAATCAGTAAGTGAAGAATGTCAATGAAATTGTGTCTATACTATAGCATAAATAGACACATATTTGAATCACTGTTCTAAAACTTCTGTGTGAATGAAGTCAAATACAAAAAATGAATTGATAAAGAGCCCATTATAAGTTTGATTTATTTGTTTCGCTGGTATTTCTTTGTGGATTTCCCCACTGAAATAAAACAACTCATATAACCCTATACTCATAACCTTAATATATATTTCTTGAATGAACTTGGATTTCTTGAGCTTACTTGAATACTGATATGCTCTTAGGAACATGAAGATAAAATATGGCCAAGTAGAGGTAAAATATCATCAGTATATCCACTGAAGACATCAGAGTCAAACTTTTTAAACATCTGGTTTACTGGGTCACTAACCCGCTTTTTAGCAAGCAAATCTTGTCAAAGCAATCTTGTCTTGTTGGCTTCAATGAGCTTCATGTGGGCTTCACACAATTCAGTACAGACAATGTGTACCTGTAACTGTGTGGAGACTATTCTTCCATATGGTCTGTAATAGCAATTTCTTCTTTCATACTCAATATTACAAAAATACTACAATCCCCATGACAACAAAATTGATTTATTACAAACAAAACCTTTATCATTTCCTCAAAATGGCTTACAAATTAAAAAAAATACTTGAAGATTTCAAACATGATAAGTCACCTCATTTTTACTGTGTTCTACAAGGTTTTCCTGTAGCTTTGCTTTTTCTTGAAGATGAAGCAACTCATATTCAACAGATGCTGTACTTTTCTCCAATGTAGCAAGGGAAGCCTTGATCAAAAATAGGAAATATAAAAATGTTAAGAGTGTTACATTCTACAATATATTACCAGCAAGTGACTGGCACTAGGACGAGTGATGTAAGTATTTTTCCTGTCAAACAAAAATGATAGTCTATAGTTCATTTGTCAGCTCATCAGAACATTTATATCAGATGATAAAACCTGCAAACTCTTACAAAATTGAAATTAAACTCAGCTCTTTCATTTGAAAGTTTAACAAACATAAAAGAACAATTTCTACTTAAGAAATTGTGCAGTTATTGACAGTAAAATAAACAGCATCCTGATTAAGCAGATATATCATCAGACAACTCTGTTCCTAGATTTGCCACAAATTTCCACTGGAGAATTTTCAGTATCTCATTTGTCCTTACTATTATAAACGGATGGCAAACTTATTCTGCAGGTCTGGGGTCTCTAGACAAAAGGTCGAAAGAGAATTAATGTAGTTGCTTCATTAATGTGTGAGAAATGTATAGCCATTCAACAATGATTTATAATCTCACCTTTAATTTTTTGTTTTCAAGGTAAATATTTTCATTTTCAGAGTTAACAGAATTTAGCTTTCCAAGAATTTCCTTTTCTGAGTTTCTTCTCCATTTCTCCCTTCTTTCCATGTCTTCCATCAGGCCTCGGATCTGACTTGTAAGACAGGCAAGTTCTCTATAATACACAATGCTTCCAAAACTCTCACTATGAAAATTAAACTGAACCTTAACATATTCCCCTTCATAGTATATATATATATAAAAGGGAGAATGCATTTATGCATCCAAAGAAAGGATTATCTGCTTATATTCTGAAATAAACTCTCTGCAAGAGGAGAGTTTCTACTCCAAGGAAGGTGTCTTAGCTCAGTTATAGAACACCAAATGATACTTCCAAGAGAACTATGCATATGTACAAAATATAATTATACTGAATTTATAGGGCATATCACATAATGTCCTACTAAGAACACTCACTAGCTACTTTAGGAATGTTACTTTCTATTATTAAAAGCAGCAAACTATGCTAGGCCTCATTTTTTGCTTTTTTTTGCTTAACAAAGTTCACAAAATTTGCTTTGCTGTTTAGTCAGCCACACACTGTGTAGTAGAACAAGTCTTGTTAGAATGGCACATTTCAAGTAAAGACTTGTATTTTCAGCTGAAACAAAAACAGCAAAAACCAGCTGGAAGCAGAATGAGTATTTGTTCTTTCTTAGATGCCTTCCTATATACACTGGACCAACAATGGGCTAGATAAATTTCTGGACTGATGTCATCTACCTGCCCTGTGGTTAAATTTTAAAATCTGCTGCAAATATTTTCAGAAATGCCAGATTTGCTGGTACAAAACCAAAATACTCAAGCCATTTTAATGTGAGCTGTTAAATACTTGAGCATGAATCAAGATCTCTGTGAAATAAACATTATCTTGGACCTAGAATAAAGGCATCTAACAGTTTCTTTTGCTGGTTTAAATTATAGTCTATATTTCTAACAACAGAAATGGTAAAAGGACATTTGTCATTGTCTGCTCAAAAAATAACATATCCTTCACGTACATTAAGATTTGACTGTGTAATTTGAATAAGGTTGGATAATTTTGTTCTGCTTTTCCTTACATGAGTGAACTGTTCGAATGGCATCTGAGAGGAACCCTTCTCTATCCTCTACTGAGGTCAGACATTAGTGGAACTGAAATAATTTGGCCATCACTAGTCTGAAGTAGGACTTACAAGACAAAGAACCTTTTTCTATTCTGTAAACAAAAGGGTTAACACTCAAGCTTTTGAATCAGTTATTAGATAAGTGGTTATGTGGAGGCCTCATAGGAGCTGCCAGCAAGTTCAGGCTGATCAGAAGAATGCAGGAAAAGGAATATGTTCCTTACTGGTAAAGGGGAATAAACCTTCAAAAGAAGTGAAATGCAACAGAGAGGAGGCTAAAAATCTTAAATTTGTTCTTATTTCCAACTTCCAAATTCTGCTCAGAATTTTAAAATATTAATAAACTCATTTACATTGTCAACAATGAGTATAGCACTACTAAATATCAACACCCTGCGACCACAGAAATAAATAAACAAAAAAGACCAACAGTCTGTGGTGGTTTGACAGGAAATGTTTTTGGAAGGTGCTGTGGTCAGCAACTTACTTCTCAAGATCTTCTATTTGAACTTCTAACATTGCCTTTTCTTCAACTATTCTATCATGCTGGTTTTTCCAGACATCAGAAGCTGACAGTATCTCATCCAGTTTGACTTCCTAGAGAATGCAGAAATTATAAATTATGTAACAAAAGAATGCCACTGAAGAATGCCATTTAATTCTACAAATTTTAGATAATAGAGATATCTAATATAGGATGGTTTTATTGGATCTCCCTTGTACAAATCAATATACATTTTCTCTCATCTCAAAATAAAATCAACAAAATTACCCACATTTTAAAAAATCAAAATCTAAGTACAGACTTACTTTCAAGGCAGAGACATAGTTAAACACTGGTACTGTATATCAACTGTAGAATACAACATTTCAAAATTTAAGATGACAATCTTTTCTTACCAAAAAAAAATTGTCTTTAGTACATCTCTATTACATATAAATTATATCAATTAATAAATGAATAAAATTGTGCCAAAATATTATAAGAATGAAAAATGCTAGCTGGGTAAGGAATGAAGCATTAGGTAAAATCCCTTAAATGAATATAGATAAAACTATTGATAGGCAAAGCAAGATTCCAAGGAAGAACTTGGATTAAGGAAGTTTTATGTTTGGATTTTGAAAAGGTTCAGAGCAAGCAGCTTTGAAACTAAAAGCTAAGTAACCACATGAGACATCACATATTAATAAATAAAGAAAACTAACACTTCAAACCTCAGTCATGGATTCTCAGTTAGTACACTGTATTCCTGAGTTAGTCAGTGCTTATCCACAGAGGACTAACAGGAAGACCAGGAGAGGTTTAAACAAAAGCTGATGACACTCCTCTTACTTCCTACAGCTTAAAATGTTCAACCTCTTAAGACAATCACTAAATTTTAACAAAACAAAAGTAGTTAAAAGTAATAGCTTGCAGGACACCTAGAGCAACCTTTTCCTTAAGAAATGAGCAGCAAAAAGACATACAAAAACAGCATAATGAAACAAATTTTTCTATTTTCCACAGGTGAAAGTCTTTCATTTGTTTAATTTCAAGCAGTACATTATAACATTGCTCATAGCATAGTCACTCACATGTTCTTTTATTTTTGAGGTTACATCTTTCACAGCTTCTTCTAAGCATTGAGCTCTTTGTTTCTGGGACCTTATTGCTTTTTCCAGAGCTATCTTCTTTTGCTCATTTGTTTCCTTTAAAGCTAACTTCTGGCACTTGTATTCACCAATTTGATGTTTCCACTCTGCTATTTTATTTTTTAGAGTCTGCAGCATAATTAAAATCAACTCTTCAGATTCCAAGCCTTACAGATAATTTTGTGCTATAAAATAATTAGGAAGAGCTGTTACATTTATAACATCTTTTTCCATATAATCTTGGTATCTCAAATCTTGTGGTTGTTACAAGGAGCCAGCCAAGTACAACAGTTGGCAAGAAAAACACAGAGAGAAAGTCATTACAAAGATGAAAAGAAGAGGCTGAGAAGGTGCAGGAGCAGGCAGGAGCAGGGGGAAAGACAGCAATCTACCCATGTCTGTGTGCTCTTGCAAACGGACGCAGAATTTCCACGGGCAAGGCATGGTATCAACACTACATGATGATATTCATTAAGAGCAATACCAGACTGTTTCAAGGAGAATCTCAGATCCACTTATCAAAAATGATCAAGCTACCAATAGACAATTAGTTTCATAAAGACAAATGTAAGTCCTGTTCATATCTCTTACTATTCTTCCACCAAACTCCAGCAATTTAGGTAAGCCAGCAGTGTCAACTTTCTTAGTTCAGTGATAAATGTCTGAATTGTAGGAATGATTAATGCATTTGTTTCCTTCCTTTTAGCCTAGGTCTGACACTACATTATGTACTACTAGTTAACTACTGAATCTGTGAATGTGCTAGCCTTATTCAAGATACTCATTGACAGTTGCTATAAAATATGCATATTATGGGTACCTCTCAGTAAAGTTCCTGCTAATGGCCCAAAGCTTTTACAGAATCAAAGCAAAATGTATGTGGTTTTCCAAGTAAAAGGTGGTCTCAGGTACTGGGATTCACTGAAAAGCTGAAGTACTACTTCAAAAAAAAGGAAATTACAAAAAAGACCCAAATATATAAAAAGTGTTTTTCCTATATAAATGCTTACAGGGCACCTAATAAACAAAGATGTGACTTGAGGTGGTGGATAAACATAGCAAACAAAATTTCAGTCTATGTATGGATTTCAGCTGTCAGTGTAAGTAAACAGCTGCTATCCCCCATTATAACCACACGAGGTCAGAATCACGCTAAGAATAAGTGCTTTGGGCATTAGCCAGTGGCTGAGGTAAATTCGAATTGAGAACTGATTTCATAGGGGCAATGCTAAGCTTTTGCAAGCTTTTGTCTAGTTATTAACAAAATCAACTCCAGGATTTAAGCTAGCAAACGACTTCAGCAATTTCTGAAAGTGATCAAAACTTTTAAATAGAGATTGAATGGCAATACAGCTGCATATCAAGTTATTTTATCTAATGAAAATGTTGTTGGAATTCTATAATTGTACTAGGTAGAACAAGAAAACAATTTTTATTTAGAAGGAAACATGAGACATTTAAGCAGACATAGACCTGTGATTTGAAATTGCCTTGCTACATGTTGGGTAACAATCTCAAATGATTCAATTAGCAGGGGATGCATGCTAGTAAAAGAGTTTGGAAATTAGAAATACATTGTTTTTAGCCAATGTTTTCTCATTCATGCCTATGTTCTTGACAAGTTTCATATACTGTATTCTGAGGCCGCATACAGCTACAGCCTTTCACACATGACCTCCTCCTTGCCTTTTTCTAAAGCCAGTAACTGATTCAAACGCTCAAATTTAACTTGTGCTTTTTAGAACAGAAAATGGAAATAATTTAACCGACTTTAAACAAAATGAGATTAGGCATTAGTCATCAGTGTTTTACTTTCAGTCAGTATTAAGAGACTTATTCTTCACAGACAATAAGAAGAAACAGGGTGTGGCTGTCACTGTTCTCTTAGAACAGGAAGTCACCATAGGGACTTGCTTATCTCTTGACCATATGGAAACTTCTAGACAGTGCAGTTGAGTGCAAACACATTTATGCACGTTTCACTTTGCTCCACCAGAACTGTACAAGTGTGCATAAGTTGAGAAAAGAAAAAACACCAACAAACAACATTGCAATTCAAATAGTGTGGTCAGGCAGATCTTGCAAAACATAAATGGTTATGATTTTAACTGTTTTGGATTTTTCTTCTATGAATAATTTGATTTCAAAACAGGTTTGTTTGTTTTGGGGGTTTTTTTCCCAATTCACTGAAACACAAGTAAAAATATTTTGACCTGCATTTTCACTTTTAATTCATAATTTTCTGCTTCTTTTCTTTCAATCTGACGCTGCAGGTGAGCTTGTACTTCCTTTACTGATTTTGACAGGTGGTCCCGTCTCTGTATCTTGATCTAGGAAAGATAAACACAAATTTATTGTACAATGCTGTATGATGCTCTCTGTATTTTTTCTACTATGCTGTAGTTTCTAACTGACATTTGAATGTCCTCAAAACCTGAAAAAGAAAAAACATGCTCTACAAGTATATTCACAAGTAGTAACTTGCTACTAACTGTATTAACGTTAAACAGAAATCACCAACTTGAAACAATTTATGTATAATTTTACGTATAAAATTTAATCTGAGTTTAAGTAGCAGGAATAAGGCCTGGAAGCATGAACTCAGACATCCAGGCTAAGGAAAGGCATCCAGCTAGCAGTATAACTAACACTGAACCACACTGATCAGCTGTGCTCTGACTAACTAGACCTGAACTGACCTTCATTAAATTCCAAAGACCTTCATCTCCTATTAGAACTATTGATACATTTAATTCAAACTCCAATTTTGGGGGATATGTAAATCACAAGGGAAGAGGAAACATGTCACCAGCACTCAGGTCAGATGATTCTATGAAATTTCTTTCAACTTAATTCCTTTGGCTCATTCTAAGTAAGAAGTAATAAGGTAGATAAGTATCGTGTTATCAGTATAGACTGCAAGAGACTAAAAGAATGTACCAGAGGAAGTGTTCATTATAGACACCAGTAAGAAAGGCAAATTCAGTCAAGTGTTGATCAAAGTGCCATTTATTGAAATTAATGTAAGAAGAAACAAGGGGACAGCATAGAAAATTATTTATCCTTTCAGATGGTAGGCACCCTAAATTGTCCAACATTAGGTAGTCTCCAGTCAGGGCATGGTATGCCACATAGACCCCACCAACACTGAAGTCTGATGGCATTGGGGTCTCCAGAATTTTTATAATCTTTTCTGTTCAGCATTTCTATTCTCGAGCAAAAAGATGTTTCCATGAAAATGTGCTCCTTCACTTCAAGATAAAGGCAAAGACATGACAAGAGCCCCCAAAGGCTCCTCTATTATAACCAGCCGGTCAATAGAGGTTAATATCCAGCAGTCAAGTGATATGTTCATAGTACACTGCTGCTCCCTGAAAGGTTTAACTGAGCCTATGCTGTCCCTCACTAACACTGAACCACGCTGCATGGCACGCACACAAAGTGCCCTGGAGGTATTCAATCTGTAAGAGACATTTCCAAACTGCCTGTCAAATAACTTTCAAACTTTTACAGTGCCCTCTTATACAGGAAAGTTCTCCCTTTTCAGTGCTGGTTTTTGCACTGAGCCCCTTCTTTTTGATGCAAAGAATGAATGAGCTCTCACCAGACCTGCCAGCCTTTGATGATATTAGCTCTGCTCTCTGTACTACCTGTCCTAAGAGAGCCATGGAAACCAGCTGTGATCAGTATCTGTTTAGCTTACTCCATATTATTCCTTATAAATACTTTTCCCCCAGAATATTGCAAATCAGTA
Source organism: Agelaius tricolor (assembly GCF_023055355.1). Lineage (NCBI taxonomy): Eukaryota > Metazoa > Chordata > Aves > Passeriformes > Icteridae > Agelaius > Agelaius tricolor. The sequence goes on along the minus strand of NW_027269271.1, from coordinate 16,421,545 downwards.
AATGAGAAGTCAAAAGCCACCTTAGCTGGTTTGAATATAGTTTTGATGGTTTGAAGATAATTCTGTAGGAAACACCTTTCAGGATTTTACTTTTTTCATAGATCTTTGAAATAATTGTTTTACTCAAAATTTATATTTTTTTAAATTGGGAATCTAGTATGTTGGAAGGAAATATTCATTCTAATGGAACTGATCACTCACTTTTTCACACTGGAGCATGGATGACAGTTCTTTAATCTGTTTCTCCCTTTCAAGTATTTTTTTCCTGAGATTCTTCATGGGAAAAAAACCAACAAAGAAATTATTTTAATGTCTGTATACAACAAAGCATCAGAAATGCACAGTGATGAACATTTCAGATGTAAAACTAAGATTCCATTTTGTGATGCTAAATCACAAATATTCCCACTTTGCCAATCTTACTGGAAATTGTATGACTCTATAAGGTCATACAAGCCAATTTCAGATATTCAGCACAGAACAGAGAGAATCAAATTTTAATTTACTTACAGAATTCTGAATTTCACTTTCACTTAGCTCCTGCATCCAAGTGTCAATGGTTTTACTGTCTAACTGCAACACAGAAAACATTAAAAATTTATTCTGATTATAACTGATTTTGTTTTTTTCAATAGTTTTAAATTGGTTACATATAGTTTGCTACATTTCTAAACCTGGTACATATGACTAGAAAAGCTCACATACTCACAAGCTGCTTGGTGATTAAAACCTAAAGATTCAATTTATTTTGTGCATGGAACTTTGTAGCTGAAGAAACAAACCAGGGTCATTCCATACATCTATTTATTTCTTTATTTTATCTAGAAGGGCTCTAAATACCATTGGTAAGTATTATTTAAGCATGTGGTTAAAGGGTAAAAGCATTTGTAGAATTCACAATATTTCAAAGACTAATATTAAGTGCTAAAGCCTTTCAGGAGCCTCAGTTAGGAGAATTTGAAGACTGAGCTAGAAAGCATAAGGTGGAAGATCACAAAAATCAATTTGAGTTAACTCTTTGTAGAATTTATGTGCCCGTGATATTGTCAACTAAACATTTCTTTTAAAATATCCTCCTGTGTGTGTGTGTGTGCGCACAACTTCCTATTTTAAAAAAAGCAGGCTTGTGTGGCTTTCACACTGTAAATCCAAGACATTTTAGTTTCACTGATGAGAAGATCAACCCACAAACTCAAGTTGGAAACCTTGGTATCAAAATTTGACTAGAACTCCTTCATCTTATCCTGGCCTGCGTCTATGAACATTCCTCATAATGTTCTGTAATCTTGATGCCATGCCTATCTGTAAAGTCAATCCATGGACCTCAATTCTGCATCCAGGTTTCCACATTTGCATGCACAGCAAACTTATAAATATTGTATTCAGTACAAGTCCTAATCTTTCCTGACTATACTGAATCAGATTTGTTGTCATCAAAAAATAATATATAAACAGGAATGGTGTTTTGTGGCCTGACACTGATTTATCAGCAAAAATACTTAGAAGGCTTCCCAGAACTGAGAAGTGACTGGAAATCTAAATTTATCACACTATCTTTCCATTCTCAGGAAACAGTCTTCCCCACAGTTTGCTCTTTTTGAACTTTCTTTTTATTTAATGACCAACAGAAAGCCTCATGCTTGTAAGACAACTAGCAATGTCTATGAAAACCTGAAAATTAAGATTAAAATTAAAAAATAAACTTCAGAATAAACACCCATTTTGTTAGCTTCTGAAAGAGAGTTAAGAAAGTCAGTAATGACAAATTACATTTAATTTTAAGAACAATCTACAATCTTCACTCCATCAGGTTTCTGTGTTAGTTCCACATGTGAGTTCTACATGTCTTCTTATACAGGAACTCACTCAGGTTCACCTCCTGTTTTAACAGACATAGTTCAACAAACTCCTTTCAAATTTTTAGTAACTTTCTTAGTGCATGGGACATAACAAAAAAAATCTTCCCACAATGTGTCTTATAAAGAAGATTATATAGATTATATGACAACATGTTTCTTTCAGACTAGTGTAAGAAACATACATTTCCATTGATTCTGTGTTTATGCCCTACATGTTTTCTTACTTGGTGTTCTAGACTGTCAGATTCTTTGCTCAAATCAGTAAAACACTTCCCATCTTGGATGGCTTTTGTAGTTCTGTGACAATCCTTTTTATCTGGCTGAATCAGTGAACACAGTTTTCCTGTTTCTCCAGGTGGCACACGTGTTTTTCCCTGAAATAGCAGTCATAATTATGTAACATTTAGTTTCACTCACAGTTAGGTCACTGATATTGCTGATTCAAGGATATCAACATAAAACAAGTCAGCTCCTCCAGAGAATCTTTTAAGAGAAAGTTTAAAGATCAAAGAATCATTTAGGACTTTCAACAAGGATAAAAGCCTGCCATATCACAGGATGTACCTTCAAACAGTTTGCTCACAGAACACAGCTAATTCACAAGGCAAAGGCAGATATTACCTCCAGTAAAGGTGAAGGCCAAGAGCTGCTCAGATTCCAATGTTGCTGTTTTTCACAGCAGACTTCTTCCAATTTGGAGGCAGCAATGGCTTTCCTCTTTCCCCAAACTGGAAAAGCTTCTCTCCAAGCCCAGCTGCTCAAGCAAATGATGCCGCCCATGCCATGGCAAGTCCAGAGCCATATCAGACCTAAAACCTAAATGAATCCCATTCCCTCCACTTCCTTATCAGGTACCAGCAACCTGTCATCACCCCTTCTCCAAACACCTCTGTCCTGCCTCCACCCTAGCACTCCAGAATGATTGATGCCTTCACCAAGCACAAAGTTACCGTTTACTCCACTCAGTACTCCACTGACTGCTCATTATTTTTTCAGAAGTGGATTGTGATGCCTTCTCCACCCACCAGGACCCATTTCTCCTGTGCATGTCCATCAAAAGGATTAGTCAGAGTTACAGCTCTTATATCCATATTGCCCTTCATATAATTGAGAAAATGAGTAACAAATTCAGGAAGTTCCCATCCTAAACAATCACTTCCTCACAGAATCAGAATGCAGATTGCTCTTTCCAATTGTGTCTGACAGCAAATAAGTACAATCAAACTTTTTTATTTTATATATGTGTATGAGTGTGTCTTGTTTTATTGCAGGATTAGATTTCCTGGCAGACCTCAGCTTGTGTAACACAGTGCAACTCTCTGTAGCTTTTTCCTGGATATACAACCAAAACCAAGTCCTTGAATTTAATTACTTCCAGTGAAAACAGCACATTGGAAGATTAAACATTTATCATAGCCAATTGATATAAGCAGAAAAGCAGAAAAGAACAAAGAATTTTGCCATCGTTTCAGTATACTGTTGCCATGTCCAGCACTGTCACTTAGCCAGTTTTTGAAATATCACCTACTTCACATCTATAACTAGGAAGTATATTTTAACCTTGTTAACAAAACTAATGCAGTTTAAAAAATCAAGCCTAACAGGAACAGAATGAACTTGCCTCAACAGTGTGAAGAATAAACTTTTCCTGAAGATCAAAGTCCAAGGAAGGAGCAGAACAGTCATGTACAGGTAAAGACAAGGATGCTCGTGATGATGATGACATTTTGATTTAATGCTGTATAACAAGACAATGTATGTCAACATATATTGGAATTCCACGAATCAGTAACTGAAACATGCCAGGGTGTTCCCACTAGCGTGGGACTGCTGGACTGGACCAAGCAGATCCCAGTCACAGCAGAGATGTAACACAGCTAATGCACCTGAAATCTTCCACAAGAATTCACAATTTGCAATTGCTCAGCACTGAATTCACAAACAAGGTGTGCAGAAAGCAAATCTTTCCACAGCAGAAAGCTGAATATCCTCGAAGGACAAAGCAAAGCTCGCAACTGCAATTTCCCACTTCCATGCTCTCCAGCACAGAGGGGAGGCTCAGGGGCACAGGTCACTCAATGCCAGCCCTCGCCCCGGGCCCACTCGGGCTCCGACCTCACCAAAGGCCCCCGCGCCCGCTGCCTGGGTGTCCCGCGAGCCGCTCCCCCAGCATCGGTCCTACGGGGCAGTGTCCCCTCAGCACCGCTCCTGCGAGACACTGTCCCCTCAGCACCTGTCCTGTGCAGCACTGTCCCCTCAGCGCCGCTCCAGTGGGGCACTGTCCCCTCAGCACCTGTCCTGTGCAGCACTGTCCCCTCAGCGCCGGTCCAGGGGGGCACTGTCCCCTCAGCACCTGTCCTGTGCAGCACTGTCCCCTCAGCACCGCTGCAGTGGGGCACTGTCCCCTCAGCACCTGTCCTGTGCAGCACTGTCCCCTCAGCACCGCTGCAGTGGGGCACTGTCCCCTCAGCACCTGTCCTGTGCAGCACTGTCCCCTCAGCGCCGGTCCAGGGGGGCACTGTCCCCTCAGCACCTGTCCTGTGCAGCACTGTCCCCTCACACCGCTGCAGTGGGGCAGTGCCGCTCAGCACTCCTCCCGCGGGTCTCCCCCGGCGCCCGCAGCTCCTCGCCGCCGGGAGCCGTTGCCGGAGCAACGCGCCGCTGCCATTGCCGCTGCCATTGCCGTTGCCATTGCCGTTGCCATTGCGGGTGCCGGCCCCTCTCGCGGCGGGGGGAGGCTGTGATGCCCTTCCCGGGCTGGCCCTGCCCGGCGCTCCCCGCTAGCGCCCAGTGCCCCCGGCCGGGGCCGGTGAGGGCCGTAGCCCCCGCGGGCCCGGGGAGGCGGCATCGCCCTTTCCCCGGGAGCACGAGGGGCGCGCGGGTGGGATGCGAAGGGGTCTCAAGAAGCGGCTGTGCCCCCTACTCGGCCGGGACGTGCCCGGCGCACCCAGGTTACTGTCCAGAAACCTGGAGACTTCTGAGGAGCTTTAGGTCCTCCAGATGATTACTTTCTGGGTGTTTCCATTAATTTTTAAATTTTTTTTTGAGGTTAACAGTAAGTATTCATATAACCTGACTGTATGTGCAACAGATGTGTGGAAAGATCATCTGCAAATCATAAATTTTGCAAAATTGAGTGATCATGTGATACAAACATGATCACTTGTACAGGTGCAAAGGTAGATATGTACATAGACACCTATACTCATACATAATTATAATTTGTACATTTTGTTTAAAAAATTGTACTGATAGAAATGTTACTTTTTAAGATTCTAGGCAATAGCAGCGTCAGCAACTTACATTAAAAAATAAGCTTGAAAGAAATAATCAAAATAAAAATCAAACATATGCTTTGTCATCTTTTGTAAACATGCCAGTGTATTTTTTCTTCTATTGCTGGTAATGGACTTTCAGAGAGCAGCTACTCACTTTATATACTCTTTGGAGAATATTACCTAGCCATGTGTGCCTGGTAATAAAAATTAAATGCTAAATTTCAACCTTTTAAATTCAAGTAGACATGAAATCACTTCATTATCCGTTCTGGAGTGAGTGCCCGATTGTACCTGAATTCCAAAGACAAAATCTTCCAAAGGAGATTTTGTCTTTGCTTGTGCAAAAGGCCTAAATCTTTGTTCTATATAGGACCCACAGCCTGGTATTGAGAATTCACCATCTCTGACAGACCTTTGCTTCAGCACCACTGTTATGAGCTGTGGCTTTGGGACTCCATAGTCACCTCAGACAAAATTCTTAATTTTAGCTGCCCAGAACTTGCTGTAAGATTGGCTTATTTTAAAAAGAAAGCAATAAGTTTTTGGAATTTTCTAAAAATCTGGTCATAGTTTATAAAATACCGCAAGCACTATCCAGCAGTGAGGGCTAATTAGCATGATAATTAGCATTGCACTCTGTACCTCCTAAACAAAGAATGAATTACAAGTTTCAGTCCTCAAAACCACATTTTAATGAGTGGCACAATCCACAGAGTGGAAAATAATTGAAGGAAATAGGACACACAGCTCCACAATGACGTAATTACAGGCCTTATTAAAAGAGATGTGCTTGAGAAAAGCTTCTTTAGGTACCACAGGAACACTGCTGAGTGTTTGTCACAGCTCATGACTTCATCTGCTCTAAAGGTATAATTGAACCTTTCATTTCCATGTCAGAAATTCATTACTCCAGTGTGTTTGTTCATTGGTTAATTTTGGCAATAGTCTGCTATTGCAAAAGCTGCAGATTTGCTGTGACCCTGTAAATACACTGTTCCTTCCCCACCCTTGTATGCACTGCTTGGTGCAGTACTGACCAGATTTGATTTCTCCAGCAACCCTTAGACACTCGCTGCCTCACACAGAAGTGGACATCAGGCAGAGTACTGTGTGTTCAGATCTAAAACTTCACTTTCCCAAGCAATAATCAATGTTGTAACTTCATATCAAAGCCAGAATAGCTGTTGCTTTATGGTAGAAAGACTCCTTTGGAGAAAAAAGTCAGAGATGAAGCATTATTTGCTAGTACTAGTTCCCTCAAATTGCTTTTAGGTTAGTGAATGCCCTTTCAGTCAGAAGTATCTCCTTTTGTTTGCTTCTGATAAATCTTCTTATTCCATAAAGGAGTTCTGCTGCATACAAATTCTTTAATAGGAACTACATCACACAATCGGAATAAATAGGTTGCAGCATTGTTCCTGTAACTATTTCCCGGAGTTATGTAAAAATATGACATTACACAGACAATCCCTGTGATCCAGGACAACTCATTTGCTACCTGGGAGACCCAGTCCTATCTGCCTAGCAAGCAGAGCTGCAGCAGTCAGTTGTATGGAGGCACTGACATCTAGTGGGCTCCAGCTACGTTTCCAGTAAAAGCAGCCTAGGGCTGAGGCTGGTCCCGAGGCAAAAGCCGTGGAGGCAGCCATGTTGTGGCAGTTTTGCACTCCCCTTGGGATGCCTTCGGCAGCTGCGGTGTGCCTTGAGCTCTGGGCTCTGTGGTTTTTGGACGCTAACCCTAGGCGTAACCCTAGGCAATAAAAGAAAGCTAGGGCTAAAGCTGGTCCCGAGGCAAAAGCCGGGCCGCGTTCCTTGCGAGCGGCAAGATTTCCACGCTAGGGGCGCGGACAGACGTGCCCAGGGGGTCACCCCCGCCCGCCTGCCCGCCTGAGGGGACTCTGCCCGTGCTGCCCGCCCTGCTAGCGACTCTTCATGGCAAGGGCCGCGCCCGGCTCTCAGTCTCCTTTGCTCAGGGCTGGCGCGCAGGCTGACCCGGCCCCAAAGCAGCATGCCCGCTAACCCCGAAGGCCGCCGAGAACGCTCGGGGTTAGCCGGCATGAAAACTATGCCCTGACATCAGTGCCAGACCTGCCCTGCCCTGCCCTGCCCTGCCCTGCCCTGCCACCCCACCCCACCTCGCCCCGCCCGCCGTCACCTCACGCCAGCGTGGGGCGGGCCGGAGCTGGGGCGGGGCGGGGCAGGAGAGGGAGGGGGCCGGGGCGGAGTAGGGCCAGGGCGGAGCTGTGGAGGAAGGCGGCCGAGGCGGAACGGGGCCAGGCCGATCCGGGCCCTGGGCTGACGCCGTGGCTCCGCCAATCGGCTGCGGCCGGGCCGGGCCCGGCCCCGCCCCCGGCGGCTCCCACAGGGACGGGCCGGAGCGGCCGCCGCCGCCGCCGCGGGTGCCCGGGCTGAGTCAGCGCCCCCGCCCAAGATGAACATCATGGATTTCAATGTGAAGAAGCTGGCGGCTGACGCGGGCACCTTCCTGAGTCGCGCCGTGCAGGTACGAACCGCCCTCCCCTGCCGGGGACCCGCCGGGACGGGGTTCTGCCCGGGCGGCTCCACGCGAGGACGCCCCAGCCGGGTCGAGGCCGCGGGCGGCTCCGCTGCGCCGCCACCGGGCCTGGCGCGGGGCGCTGGCCGGGGCGCTGGGCTCCGCCCCGGAGGCCGGCAAGGGCCGGGCCCACCGCGGGCCCCCAGCTCGGAGGGAGCGCCCGGCGCGGCTGTGCTGGCGGGGGCGAGGCCGAGCATTGGCCGGGCCGGGCGGCCAGGGCTGCTGCGAGAAGTCTCCTCCAGCCGGCCCCTCCGGCCGTGGGCTGGGCGGGCCCGGCGGTTCGGCAGGCAGGCTGCCATACAGCAGTCTCGGGGGGCTGCGGGGGTGACACAGCCCAAGGTCAGGCAGGCAGAGAGGGGAGAAGGCGCCAGCACTGGGAGCACGAGATGCGCAGGCATCAACTGCCGGGAGATACGGCCGGACTTTGTGCATGCAAAGGACGAAGGTGTGTCTCGCCTGAAATAAGCACCTGGGGTTTATTGGCTGCTAGAAACGTGTTCATATCGCTACTTGATCGGTAAAAATCGAGTTCTCATGCGACACATGAAAGCCCGGTATGTGTCTGCTTAGGCTGTTTGGTTTGTTTTACCTTTAGTATCGTTTTAATAGCCCATTGTTTCAGATTTGGTCTTCCCCTTTCTTCGCAGTAAGGGCATTGTAACTGTCTTTTGTTCCTTAGCGCTTGTCTTGAGCCGTAATCCCCTTTCCTTATATAATCAAACTTGAACAGATGCTGTATGGAGATGGGCATCCAAGCAGTATATAGTAATCCACTTTGGTTTCTCATGAGTTCTCACTGGGTCACAGTCAGGTTTGGAATGTGGTGAGCGTTGTTATCTAGTCTCATCAGTCTGATGTATTGCCCTAAATCTCAATATTCAAGCAGAACCAATGATCAGCAGCACAGCAGAGCTCTGAAAATGCAAACTCGTCAAAAAATATTGTTCAAATTCAAATGAAGTTAAAGCAGTCATTATAGCTTCTCTTTGTGGTGGAGGTATTTCCATGCTTCCCCCACTGCTCCTGGCTTCTTCCACACCTACCCGCTTCCCAGACCGACTCTTCCTTTCCTGCCTCCTCTTTGTCTTTTCTTGTAGGACAAGGGAAAAAAAGGAGATGCAATTTCACCCTTCATTGTAAGATCTTGTGATGGGGCCTTGTGATTTCATTTAAGTGTATGTGTGAAATCTAACATTGTGATCTTCACAATCTGCACACTGCTGAGAGGATTTATGGAAATATTAATAAGAAATATTAATAATTTTATATACAAATACTCGTATCTGTAATTAATTATAAAAAATAATTCCACACCTATTTTTACTGTCTGGTAAAGAATCTGTACAAAGTTTTTGAGAACACCTGGCATAGTTTAAAAAGCCTTTTAAACAGCAGCAGTAGTAGTAGTAGTATGTTTATGAATAAATTCCCTTCTTCCCTATACAGCAGCTGAACTTTCTCATGCCTGCAGTTTGCTTTTATGTAGAGCTGCAAATGCCAGAAGCATTTATCAAGATGTGCATGCTATCAAAGTTGGTTAATCTACATGTGGCAGAAATGAAAACAAACTTGGACAATGCAGTTTACTTCTCTTGTATTCTATTTCTTACTGGCCATCAAAGAACTTGTTAAGAATGTAACTGGACAGTCAGAATGCTTCCAGTCCTGTTAAATTCCTAATTGGTAAATTTGTTAGTGACTTAATCATGAGCCAGGTTCTCCTGAGAATGCCTGACTTGGAGCAGGGGGCTGTCAAGGATGGGATCTTTGCTGGGAGGAACTGCTGCTCTGAGGGGGGAGGGAGAGCCCTCACTTCCGCCTTCCCTTGCTTCCCTGATGTGAAATGTGGAGCTTCTCCCTGTCTGGGATTGAAAAACAAACTGCTCGTGGATTAGTCAGACTTGGCATGAATTTTGTATCAAGTGAAATGAATTGTCTGATGGATTTATTTAGCTAGATGATGTTATATTGTACTTCATGGTCATTAAAATCACAGCTTGGATGAGAACAGCAGAGGTGGTCTTACTGTTTCTGTAAAGAATAACAGGACATCTAAAGAGTCTATCAAACACTGGTTTGTCCTATTCTAAAAAGCAACTCCCTGTCTCCAAAGAGATAGATTTCACAACTTCCCAAGAAAGTTTGTTTTAGCTTTTAATCCTTGTCTTTAGAAGCTTTCCTTAATGTCTAATTATAATTTAAATCTTCTTACTGTAGTTTAAACTCCCTATTTTTGTCCTGTTTCCTCTGGACAGGACTTTTTTTCAATATGTTCAAGGTAGCTGCAATCAGAATCTGTTTTATCTTCAGGTTTTACATGAGGATAATTGACAAACAATTACAAAACATACAAGATTGAAGTAATCTTTTAATTTTCTGTATTACCTCTGGACTTCCATTATGGTTAATGTTTTAAAGAACACTGCAAAATTGGACAAACTGCTTCACATGGGAATTCTCAGTACCAAGTTTACCAGAGGATTTCTTCATAATGTTACAAATTACCTTTCACATATTTTTCTGCCCTTTTTTTAATCTGATAATATGGATGTGTTGGTAAACTTAACAACTTTCAAATTTGTCCTTAGATTTTTACTGGTGACTGGGGGAATGGTTATATCTTTTAAAACATCATCTTCAAACTAATATAAGTGACTGTTTTAAATTTGTTCTGGAAAATTATTTCTATGAACTGAATATTTTTTACTTGACTAACTTGCAGTTCACAGAAGAAAAGCTTGGTCAGGCAGAGAAGACCGAACTGGATGCTCATCTGGAGAACCTTCTCAGCAAAGCAGAATGCACTAAATTATGGACAGAAAAAATAATGAAGCAAACAGAAGTATTATTGCAGCCAAATCCAAGTAAGGAGCCCTTCAGGTTTTTGTGTTCAACTTTTGAATTAATAGATATGCCAGTGTAAATATTTACTTCAATAGCTATTGCATAAATAATGACTAAATACAGCAGTTTTAAAATTTGAACGCTGCAGTTATAGAAGGCACATTTTGAAGAGCTGGTAAGAATTGGAGTCACTGCCAATTGCTGATACTTCCTGAACCTTTCAAATGGGGAAAACTTTATACTGAGCTTTTTAAACTGTCGTATTGGTTCCATACTCTACTCAGTCTCAGGTTGATGGGATTTTTGAATTGTTTAGTGTTTAATTGAAATTCCCATTCTAATTCCAGATATCTTGGATAGCTGTAAGAATTCTGAAGTTCTTTATGGAGTAGATACAGTGGCTTAAGAAACTTCATTACTATGTAATTATTTAAAATCTCTGCACAATAGTAGTCTGCTTGAAGCAGACAAGATGGACTAAAATACCTGTTTTTAACAATTCCATTACTGAAGAATTAGTGCCCTACTTGAGCAATACAAAAAGTGTCAAATATGATTTAATCACTGTTGAGTCTCTAACAGCAACAGAAAAAAACCATGGTCAGAAGTAATGAAGTTTTATGGTGTGTTAATTTTATTTGTTTCTGAAATTGCTGCTATGAGTAGTAATGTTGAGGACATGAGTTTCAGACTCATCCTACAGTTGTACTAGAGTTTAGAGCTATAGGAATTTGCTTAGCGTATAGATCTAGATTTTAAGTCAAGACCTGGTGTCCAGTCAGTGGGTGAACTACTTCACTGAAAAAATCTAAACCTCCTTTGGGTTTGCTCAAATGATAATTTTATAAAACTGCTGTTACTTCTGCACTGAAAACAAATGTTCTCCTTGTAATGACATACTGAGCTAGGATTTATTAGTAAAGGTAAATCATACACTGCTAACACTTCTCTAATGCCAAATGGATAAATTCTTTATTACAGAGATGTTTGAAGTATTACTTTGGAAGTGTGTTGCATCTTTTAGTTCCTAAGAACAGTATTTTAAAAATAAACCAACTAATCTTGTGGGAAGGATGCAGCAGAACTTGCAGAAAATTCTAGCTCAAGTTTCTACTTTTGTCTAGGCCAGAGGAAATAGCTGTCTGTTTCATTCAATTCTGTATTTTGGTATCTCTTGAACTTCTACAGCAACTTGTCAACTTTGAATATTGAAGCACTGACTGGAGGCTAGTGGAAGTGTATACAGAAGTTTCAGTGGAAGGATGATATATAGTAGTGTCTCACTTCTGCTCTCCATTTTCTTATGGCTAAAAATACTCACCATTGAGCAGTGATCTTTGTGAATGTAACTTCAGCTGTTTGCTGGCCTACTTGGGAGAAGGATCACATGCTGCAGAGAGCTGCTTTTAGTGCTTGTTAATGGAGTGACCCTGTCTGGGGGAGGAAAAATCACTTTAAGTCCCATTTATAATTGTACCTATAGATCAGACCCATGTAATAGTCCAATAATTTTAGATTACTTTGCAGTTCTTTTGTGATTTAGTAAAAAATAAATACTATGGCTTGAGTAAAGAAAACAAATAACTTTTGATAATTTCTGGTTCACTCTTGCTGCCAGGGAATTTGCTGATACCCATAATTGTCTGTCTTAGATTAATTTTTGTGACCTCCATGAGAGAGTAGTTATTTAATGCACTGCTGTTGAAAGTTGTCTAATTAACAAGTAGTATTAAAGTGGCAGGTTTGTTCACTGGAAAGCTTCTTTGTGGTTGTCTGTACTATTGTAGGCTGAAATTAGTTCTTACTGACTGTATAAATAAAGCCAGCTAGGTGAGAAATGAAAGCACTTGGTCAGAAAAATTGGGTATTGTGTCTGAGGAGTTTGCTTTTTCAATTACAGAGTCCCTGTTTAGGTGTGTGAGGCCTTTCCACCTAAGAAGCTCCCTGTGGCTTAGTATTGTGATAGATGGGTAGTAATACTCAAATAGTCTCAACAAGTTTTTCTGATAATTTTATTGCTCAGACTAAGAAAATATGAGAAAATGAAATGAAACATTTTCTAATAACATTTTTTCTTTCAGAATGTTTCAAGGGAGCATGGGAAAGAGGATATAATTTCTGGGGCTATTGAACTTTCAGAATATCTTAATAGGGAACTTAGAGTAGTTGTTGAACTTAATTCCTACTGCAAATTGTAGTGAACAATTTTTTTTTTCTGGAGGGGGAACAAAAGACTGGCTTTTAAGGAGAAGTGTTCTGTTATTGCTCTTACTGTGGAGACTTCTGATCAAAACTCTGAAAAGCTGTATAACTATGCTGATGGAGAAGAAAAGTATACGTTTTCACTTTCCCAGATGGCTCTAGGAAATACTTGAACATGGCATGGCAAACATGGAACATGGTCAGTTTTCAGGAACAGGATCTCCGGCCTAACATTGTTCACTTAATATTGAGTTTAATGGCTGGATTTTGGAATTCTTTTTTTGTGTTCCTTTTTCTTGTTTGCTTGTTTCTCTTTCTAACTTATGCTTTAAATAACAGTAATTATTTCAAATAAATGTTTTTAGATGCCAGAATAGAAGAATTTGTCTATGAGAAGCTGGACCGCAAAGCACCAAGTCGCATGAATAACCCAGAGTTACTAGGCCAGTATATGATTGATGCTGGGAATGAATTTGGCCCAGGAACAGCCTATGGTAAGAAGTAAAAATCACACAGATACAGGCTTTTTTAACAATATAAAAATGTATTTCTTGTCTTCCTCTAGATAAAACTGTTGAATGACATTTGTATCAGTTTGAGTTGACTTGCTGTATTACTGAGCATTAGGAGATCAAAACTAAAATTTAAAGTATTGCTCGGTTAATGTGCAAATGCATATTTAGAAGTTTGAGTAGATGGGGGTGAGGAAAAGCACATTATTTTCCAGTATCTTAAGCTTTTTCCTTGCTACCAACTACTCCTGTCTTAAGAATGTTGTGTAGGAGAGGAAGTTGTTGGATTAAAATAAGTAGGTATGATGTCCAGTTCTGAAATAGGTGTTCACTATGGATTGCCATAATATGTGGTCTCATTGAAATCTTGCCTTGACCTGTGATTGATTATGGTTTGGCTTGTTGTTTATGTGGATGTTTATTTTGGTGTGGGATTTTTGTTTGTTTTTATGTTGGGTTTTTTTGGTGTTTAGTTTTGGGGGGGTTGGAGTGGTTTTTCTGGGGGCGTTGAGTTTTTTGCACATTATTTTCTTTCTTTTGAAGGCCCTTTTCATGGCATTGGGTTGTTTTTCAAACTGCTGGCCTAAACTTTCCTGACTGTGGCAACCTGTTTTGTTAACCTCCTGCCTGAACAATATGATTAACATCTTTTTTCCTTTGCAGGAAATGCACTCATTAAATGTGGAGAAACACAAAAGCGAATTGGGGCAGCAGACAGAGAACTCATTCAAACTTCTGCTATAAACTTTCTCACTCCCCTAAGAAACTTTATTGAAGGAGACTACAAAACTATTACTGTAAGTTGAATTGTACATTTTTCAGAATTTCACACCAATTGTAACTGTCAGTCTTCAAAATGTAGTCGTAGATAATGGTGCATTATTACTGTCCTCCAGGTAATAACAGAAAAAATCAAGTGAAATTTGTGCCTTTGGAGTATTTTCTGGTTTTTGCCGAGGTAAAAACAAGATAATGATGAAAATGTTAGTTCGGTAACTATTCTTCTGTAAGAAGTATGCATATTGAGCATAAACTGTATGAGAATAATTAGGATCTAATTCTGCCTCTCCAACTGAAGAACTTTTATTTACATGATTCTTCATTAAAAGCATTTCCAAGTAGACAGTCTTTTGCTTGTATGTGTACTCATTCTCACAAACTAACCTAACTCACTTTCAGAAAGAACGTAAACTGTTACAAAATAAAAGACTGGATTTGGATGCTGCAAAAACCAGACTGAAGAAGGCAAAAGTTGCAGAAGCTCGAGCTGCAGTAAGTAGAGGGTTTTTTTTCCAGTTGGTCCATAACTTTCAGATGGATTGATACATATTTATCAACTTGACTGCTTGGTTATGTTTCCAGTTCTAGCTTCTTACCCTGGTTGTTTTTCTAGGTACTTTTGTAACAAATGCCTTAGTGGAACACAAGGAAACAGAAGTGAGTTACTGATCAAGGTGTTAGTCTTCTACTTTTAAATATTCCATCAAGTTAGATTTACTTACTCTCTTCTTGTTTTATAGTAGATGAACCTATATTGTCAAAAATTAATTGATACAACCTGCCAATATGGGTGTAAATACAAGTACTTGAATCTCTGCAGATGTTGAAGTGTGGGTATGAAGTGTGTGCTTTCAACTGATGAACCTATCTATACTTAACTTCTCTCTGTCAAAAATATTTGTGGTTTCTCTTTATGCATTGCTTACTATTTTACACCACCAAACAGAGGTGAGATGCTTCAACTTTTATGACTTGAACCATTCTGATTCCCTCAAAAAATGCTTATTCAAGGAGATTAAATTGAAAAAGAAGGTTACTGCTTTTTAAACTCTTAAAATGCTCTAAGTGAAGGAATGGACTGTTGACTGTATGTAGTTTCATCAGGATATATTTACAGTATTTTCATAGCTATCTTTTGACTTCTTTCCTAAAGGTTCTGTAGTTAATGATGGATAGTGATTTCTCCTGTAAGAGTTAATACAGTAAGGGTCAAATAAAGAAATCGAGTTTATTTAAATACACAGGGACAGTGTACATGATGGAGAGGAAGAAGGACTGACAGATTTTGCTGGCTTTTCAAAATGGGTGTTTGTCCTGAAGGATCTCAGAGACATCGTCTTGAGCTTTGAAGTGCATCTTTGCGATGACAATCCATCTAAAAAACCAACATGATCTCTACCTGACAGTTCTGCCCTTGTGTGTCAGTCCATGTCATGCACACTGTCCCTCTGTATTTAAACTGACTGTATTTTTAAATCTATGCATGCATTTTCCCTTGTCTAAATTCTCTGCCAAAAGAGTCACTTCTCTGTTTGTCAAGCATTCTTAATTTGTAAGACTAACTATGGAGAACAGAGAAAGTTTTGATCAGCAAGCAGTGCAATTTTGAAGCAATGGATAGAGGAGCATTGGATAGTAAACTATTCCTTTGCTTGACTTTGTTCAGAGTTAAGTTAATAAAAAAAGTGGTTTTATTATTAGCTTCCTTTGTGGTATGGTAGCAAGTATGGACTTTTCTTTCTAAAGCAATGAGAATTGTTCCCCTTGAGCTTGGTATTAAAATTATATATATAAATATATATAAATATATATATATATAATACTGAAGTTTTAAATCCATCACCAGTGCAGTCATCCAGAGCTCGGTGCCAATTGCTGCTGCTCCTATTTGATCCTAAGTATTCATACAGCAAGTATGCAGTTTTATGCACATAATTTAGTGCTGGAAGAGCATGAAACCCTAAACCTCTTCTCTATTTTGCTTATACTTAGCTGTCAAAATGTAATTAAAATTAATGTGCATGTGTAAGAAGTATCAGATTGTAGAATGCCAGCAGAAATAACAAAATTGCATCTCTTCTTTGTCCTCTGCAGTATATAAGTGAGAACTAACCTGGATGTAGGTGTGATGCAAATGGGTTAGATTCTGCTGGTTCCCTTATTTATAAAGGAAGAAACCTAACAAACAGGGCTGGACTGATAGGTTAGTGTAGTGTATTGAGCTATGACACAAATTTTTATGCTTTACTGTTTTCTGTGACAGGTTAAATTGCTAAATTTTATCTACATGTGATTACATATTTTTATAACTGGCAAAAATAATTTGAAATTGCTTGTCCCATGCTTACTGTACAACTGAAACAGCTTAGTTCAGTATTTAAAATAAGAATCTAAACTGTTTTATTTATCTATATTCACTTCACAATCTTGTTTCACTTAAACTTGCAGTGCTTTGTGCTGATAATCTATTTACCTGCTGTATTTGCAGTTTTTTAACTTGCCTTTGTTTTTTATCTATACACTTAAGCAACTAAACATCTCTCAGCCTGAAGAAAATAACATTATGGTAAATGTCTCTTACATGCTCAACTTGCTGCATGTAAAATGGCTAAAGGTTTGTTGGCCTCCTGTGTTCATTCATTTTCCTGTCAAATGTTTCCTCTTGCTATTCAGCTCATTTTGTTGTTTTCCATTTGAAAATGGATTGGTGAAATGCACTAAATACACTTATGTCAGTACAGCATTGCATCTTATTTTTATCAGATTATTTCTGATAATTTGAAATATACAGTATTATATTCTAATTTCTGTGATTTTATGAATGTAAACTTATTATATAAAGGAGTTAATTTTTCACTTCTGAAATTATTTTCAGCTATTAGAGGAAAGAAATTATTGAGTTTTCTTATCTTTTTAATATGAGTAAAAGTGAATTATGTGAAACAGACAGGAATATGTAGAAATTATTCCCTTCAAGCAATGTGTTACAAAGAACTGCAACTGAATAATGTCACAGAAGTTAATGGCTTAACTTAAAGCACAATGTTTCCTAAACTTGTTGCAAAGACTCCCTAGTGCAGCTTGTTTTAGCCCTATAGCTGTGACAGTAGAAGAGAAAGGGATTAATTAGTTCTGTGCAGCATAGACTGCACTGTCCAGCCTGTTCTGGTTGGGGTTTGGATCTGCACAGCATATTGGGTCTCATCTCAATTTAGTGTTCCAGATTTCTCAGCTGTGATCAGATAAAAAAATGAGCAAATAAACTTATTTGTTACAGTTTGCTCCTGCAACCTTTATACACATTTCTTCCCACTCCTAATTGTGTCATCATCTTACAATGGCAGAAGATGAAAATTAAAGAACCACATTGCAAGAGGGAATTGAAAGAGCAAGCTGAAGTAATTAACTTTTAGACTAAATCCCTTGCAGTTCTATGATTTTGCTGTGCTGCTTGCTACTACTCTAATACTCAATGTGAGATACCTCTGTAGCAGTTTCAATTAAATTTAGATTTCAGTCAAAGTGCTTGTGAAATAGAAAACTGGTAATGAAATTAGCAAGAGAAAGCATTCATCTGTTTCAGTGTAAAAATGAGAATAGCTTTCCATAGTTTTCCATTATTATAACACATTAAAGTAACTTAAATTCCTCCTAAGGTAATTTGGTTTGTCTGATTCACGTCATTTTTTTAAAGTAGTCATGTCTTGTGTTGTAATAGCTTGTTTTAAGTAGATTCTTGTAATACATGAGTTCTACAAGTCACACTCTCCTCAGTATCTAACTTGTTTCATAGAGGTAATGCTATCCATATTCATAGTAGATTCATTGTGTATGAAGGGCTTTGGGCAACTGACTTGTAGTGCTCCTCAAACCCTGTGAAGTTCTGAGGACAGGAAAGTACTTAAAAGCCAAAGTGTGATTATATACTATAATGGAGTGCCACCAATGTCTAAGTTTGTATGTTTTTATTTTCTCCTCCCCCACTCTTAATGCTGACTAGATATGGGCTGAGGAAGTGACAAAAGTAAGTAAACAATTTTAAAATGCAGAATTCTGAAATCATAACTTGTGCTGGTCTGCTGTAAGAAGGGATATTACATGTTGTTGATTTCAGTCTGATGCTGGCAGCCTGATGCATTAGATCAGAGTACACTGGGCCCCTCCAGGGCCTTTCAGGTTTCAGTGGCACAACAATGCTTGGGGCTTGTTTTATAGTAAGCTGTTTCTGGCTACTCAGTACCAGTACCAAATGATTCTCATGGGACAAGATACAATAGACTACTACAGGACTTCTCTCAAAATTTACTGGTACGATATCCTCATCAGAACAAGCTTATTTGAAAATTTTCAGAAATATTTGGGTCTAGTAATCTAAACTCTCCTGAAAACACTGATCTTCAAGTTTTACCCACAACATGGAGCACCTCACCTTTCTCCCCAGTGTCACTAGATCTTAGCAGCCTAAGTTAGGGGGTAGGCACATCTGAAAACTGCACCTGCCCTGAAAGCTGGTTTGTAAGTTTAGCATTAGCCTTGGGATGGGCATTGCAGCCTGCTCTGTTGTGCCACCCCTTGGCCAGGGACAAACTCAGAGGAGCTAATGGGCTGTTGGGCAGTGGCTGCTGTGGTGCCTTGAGAAGGGCCATTCATTTTTCATAGGCTCACTGGCTCTGACAAAGCAGCATTGGCAGCAGGCTGTGAGGGCATGTGTTAGCAGGGAAGGAGGGGTTTCTTAGTGGATTTCTGTAGAGGAGGGGTAATTAAAATTATGTCAATAGAAGGAGAGCAGAGGCTTTGGAGTATGGTTTTTAATGGGGAACTAGCTAGGCAGCTGTGGGAGGTGTAGGGAGAAGCTGGAATATTTCAGCTTCAAGTGAAATCTTGGGGGTTGTGGGAATTGCTCTTCCAGCTTTCTGTGAGTTATGGTGCCCACAGGTGAGGATGAGTGTGAGTTCAGAGGGAAGGAGGCATTTAAAGTAAAAGGAGGGTTAATTGTAAAAGGAGGGTGAGGTCAACTTTGATCCTAAAGTTTGAGAATTATTTAATGAATTAAGTAAAGTAATATTTGGAAGGAGGAAACCTCTCTGTTGGTCCTATATTGGGGAACAAATGGCAGGGAAAGAATACTGTTGTATGAAAACTAATCTTGAAGCTCTTTGCTTTTCAGAGACAAGAACAAGCAATTTTAAGGGTAGCAAAATTTAACAGATTATGTCTTGGAAAGAAGAAATAATACAAAGTGCTTAACTATAGCATAAAGAAGACAAAAAACTTCAGCTTTTGTAATAAATTATGTAATTCAAGGTCCCTTTTTTATGTAGTATATAAATAGCAGACACTATTGAGAAGAAATGACAATATTATGTATTTTTGAGCTCTTCACTCTGTTCAGAAATAAAGGTGATCAGGCCATAAACTCCCCAGATTAAAAATCAGTTGGTTTTCACCCTTACCCCAAGGTGTAGAATAGATGTGCTGTCCTGCTACAGTTCACTTAGCAGTACTGAAAATAGGGATGGGCAAAACTCATTAAAGACATCATTGCGTAATTCAGTTAATGTAAATCTCTATAAAACCAGTACATTGGGCTTTTGTAAATGTATTTTAAGTCACTCTGTACTAAGTTAATATGTGTTACCACATTACCTACTTTTCCTTTTTTTTATAGAAAGTAGTTGATTTGCTGGAATGTTGTTGAAACAAATATAATTATTTTGATGGATATGTCCCCTTCTAAGTTCCTGTTCTCCTGTATTTACTTATCTGACAGGGAGACAGAAACACATTAGCAACTGCTGACTTCAGAGAAGCAAGGGACAAAGCTGTTTCTCTCCAGATAAATTATTTACTTATTGCTTTGATAAGTTTTTAAAAGAAAATTACAATGTTGCTTTTCTTCCCCTCTTGGCTATCAGATTAGCTTTTTTCATCTGTTTGTTCTTACATTTCTCTCAAAAGACTGACAGATGGATTTTGCTGCTGCTAATTCAAATTTTATCAGAAAATTCCAAGCAAAGATTCTTTCCTCAACAAACTTTGAAGACCTAATTAATTTGGAACTTGATACAAACAGTGCTATCTCAGATTTGAGTAGGAGGCACACAGCTCTCTTTAGGTACTTCTTCAGTGTTTAATTACTGTGTAAGCTCTTCCAGTTGCCATGACTTTTAGGTAACTGTGTCATTCTTCTGTGCTCTTTTCTGAGGTTCCATGTGACTTTTCATACTGATTAACATTAGCTGAGTGGAAGAGCAGGATGGTTGCAAACATATAAAATGCTTTTGAAACCGGTGTTTTACCTCGTATCACCTCATTTTTTTCCCCTGGTATCACCTCAATTTTCCTGAAAATATATTTCTCCTTTCTGAGAATAATAATTGCTGCACCTTGGACCTAATGTAGGTTTTTCCCTTGGGTTTGTTTTTAGAAACAAGGCACTAAATGAATATAAGCATTGAGGCGAAGTAATCCAGATTCCAGGCTGAGGACATTCTGTCTTGGAGCCATGAATCTTAGAGCACCATATTCTGTATATGTGTATTTAGTGTAATTTTTTTCTTCCCCCCCCCCCCCCAGAAAAAAGTACTCTAAAGTAATTTTGGCTGTGCTAGATTGAAGTAATTTAAAACTTAAAAATAATTCAGAATTATATGTAACAGGGAATAAATTTGAATTATTGAAATATGAAACTTGTATTACATAATTTTAAATAGAGATTTTACTCTAATTATAGCACCAAGCATTAGAACATTTTGTATAGTTCAGGTTTATTTATTTCAAAGACTCCTTGATTACAAGCTCCAGAAATAATTGTAGTAGTTTGGTGGCCAGTATAAGGCATTAAATTATGAGACATTCTGGTAAAACTGCACATCAAAGATTTATGTACAGCTGATTGCTGTGCAATTACATGGCAAAAATAATGTCAGATTTACCCTGAATTATTTCATCAAAGACCTGTTCAGTTGATCTGTGGAAAAAAATTACATTATTCTTGGCTGCCATTGGTGTGCTGACAAAACCCCTGGTGCAGACGTGGTTGTGCCAGTGAACACTTGATTTGTTATTGTGAGAGGTGGGGTAATAATGCTGGCAAAGAAATGCCTTTCTTTTGCATATTTAGTAGGTGTCTGTTAATAAACTGCTTGCTGTGTACACAGGGCCTCCACGTTTCTGAACCCAGAATGCAATTACTGGTTTTGCCTAGTAAAGATCTGCAAAGAAAAGCCCATTTCAAACACCTATAATTCATGCATTTGTGTGAGCAGTTCTGCATCAGGTGGGAGTGTTGCAGTGGGCAGTGTAGCACAGAGCACTGTACCGGTACCTGATGTGCATTCTTGCCTTTAGTCCGAACAGGAGGTGCGAATTACTCAGAGTGAATTTGACCGTCAAGCAGAGATTACCAGACTGCTGCTGGAAGGAATCAGCAGCACACATGTGAGTACCCAAAAGGTGTTGAGGAGGAAAGGCAATATCAGGTGCCTTCTAAAGAAAGCTGCTGTAAACTACTTGGGAACTCTGGTCTGTGAGTTTTCACTTCAGTGCATTAAAGCATCAAACCACAAGGGTTGGGGTTTTTTTTTAATTCTAATTTAATATTCACTGAATTTAACTTTACTTCCCCATTAACCTTCAGAATGCAAAAGTTTTCATTTTCATTCTCCATACCCAGCTTCCCATTCATCAGATCAATTGAGTGTTGAAACCATAAAAATGTTTACTCAAGTATGTTAATTTTTGTGACATTCTGTTTGCCTGGTAAATCCAGGCACTCTGCCTATCTGGTGTTTATCCCTAAGTGCCAGTATTGGCATTAGCACCTGACCAGGTGCCTACTCCTTCTAATGCACCTGAGTGCCCTTGTGGACTAAACTCTTGAATTCTTTGCTGTGTTACAGGCACATCATCTCCGCTGTCTGAATGACTTTGTGGAAGCTCAGATGACCTATTATGCACAATGTTACCAATATATGTTGGATCTCCAGAAACAACTTGGAAGGTAGTAATACTGTATAAACTTCAGAAAAAAGCTGTTTTTAATAAATGCTTATTAATAGTAGGAAAATGTACACTGATAGAACAGTGGTGGACACACAGGCATGCTGGACTGAAAGGAAGTGTATCTGTTCTCAGGTAATTGATATGTAATTACCCAGTGCAACTACTTCCCTAAGCCTACACACAGCACTAAGGCTTTTTGAGAGTTGATCTATTGAGATTTTATATATTGTGTAATTGAGGAAGGTGAGCTCTTGGTAACCTAATTAAATGTGACAAAAAGAAATTTCTGGAGATCTTTTTGGAGTCTCAGTTGTAGTCTCAGTATTTCAGTTGTCTTATGCTTCACACTACTAAACCACTGTGCAATGTGGGAAAAGTTTTTATACTTCCTATAAATTCCTGTTGCCTCTTAATTCACTGCAGGTCATTATCTGATTTTCTGATGAAACCTTGTTCTCCACTCTTAAATGAGCTGCCAGCATTGATAGTGTATAGGGAGAAATCTACTTCATCTCATCAATTATCCAGAGCACATACAGTAGAATGAACAAGTTTGTCTTGTTTCCTGGGCTTAGCATTTTTAAAGTAAGAGAAGAAGCTGACATTAGTTTTTGCTCTTAATCCTTTTTCTGTGATGGGTGGGAATGTAGAGATCCACATACTTACATTTCATAAAGTTTCTCTATTCTAATTCTTCACAAATCACCCTTTCTTAGAGTTACACAGATGTTATTTATATGAGTGTATGCATTGAAGAATTGTCTGTACTTAAAAGTTTACTCTAGTGTCTGTTCTAGGTAACTGTGTCTGAGGTATCTGTGTTTATGTTTTCCTTGACAAGGAAGTAAAAACAAAAGTGTTCTTGAGTCTTGCCCTTTTCCTGACTTGCAACTTCCTGTGGTATTTGATTTCCTCAGTTTGTTTAAATGTGTAGTTTAAAGATTTTTTTTTAGTCTTCTAAAAGACTAAACTCCTGAATTGTAGTTTAAATTGTTTAAAATTTTGATCCAAAAAATGCTGCATCTTTAAAGTTACCTCGCAGTCTAATACATTCCAGATAGTCAGCTATAAAATGTGGTAACACAGACATACAAGTTATGGAATTGAATGCTTGAAAACAAACATTTACAGTATTAAGGAAAAGCAACTATTAAATTAGAAATAGAGTGAAATATATTACACAACTATTTTTAGAGGATATTTTTAAAATGTGTACTTTTATCCTAGTGTATTTATCAAACAGAAAGTCTTAAACATAATACTCTTATTCTAAGGAAGAACATGTTCCTCTTTAAATTCTGCTTTAGGATGTATAGCTTGTCCCAGAACTGCTGTTTTTGCTTAAAATTTGTGTAAGTTGCTACTAGGTATAAAAAAAAAAATGTGTATTTGAAGAAAATAGTGCCTTTAGGAAAACAGAAGGGTGCATCTTTATGTGGCTGTGATCTGATTAGTATTTTTAATAAAATTACTATGACTGGTAGAAAACCAAAAGCATGGAAGCTTTGCAAAATTCTACATGCCTCTAACAGTGAAATGACGTTTCCCTGCCTATGTGGATTAAAATAGTTATGGTATTAAATCTTGGGTGTGTCTTTCCTTCCTTGTGCAAGAAAAATCTCACTGAAGTATCACAGAGCACTGGGACAGGGTCTCAGGTTGTGCTCCTTGCTTCCATTTATAGGGATGTGGTGTGTAGCCCTTGCAGTAAATAAGCAGATGAGTAGGTTTGTGTTCTGTGCTCCTGAGGTTATGTGGGCACTTACAGACCAAATAAATAACTTAGGCAACTCAGCTAGATGTGGTTGTGCTCTGTTGGTTAACACGTAGTGCTGAGTTACACAGCTTTTCACACATCTAAGAATGGTATTGTGCAATATTCTCACATAAAAGCCAAGAACTGTGAAGGATCTGAGTTTTGTTTTGAGGTTGTTGATGGACCAGAGGCATTCAGCCTCTAAGTGAGATCAGTTTGTTGCTTAAAACAGAAAGCTGGTTCTCAGAGGAGATGCATGTGATATTTTACCTGGGTCAGAATCTAGGGCATACACCCCTTTCTGGTTCCAAAGCTGAGCACTGATCTTCCTGATGTACTCTCCAGAGGCAACTGTAAGGAGGGTGGGGGGAAAACTTGTACTCAGTTCTCTTTATACAAATAGACATATTTTTATGGATGTTTCTCTTCAAGGCAGCACCAGCTGCTTATCTCTGTACTGCCTTCCCCTCCTGTGAGGCCGGATTGATCCTTTAAATCAAATCTCCCTTTTTCCTTATTTTCAGTTCCTCAGTATGAACTAAACAAATCTACTTCAAATATTCTGGTACTTTGGCTGCTTTTTTCCTTCCTGATAACTGCTTTTGCTCTGAAGTTTCTCAGCTTCCCTAACAGACAAATGTAAGCTGTGGCATAATTTTTTCAGATTATCTATTACTAGTATCTTACTCTACAAGCTGTGAAACTCCTGTTACTCAAGCATTCAAAATAGAAAACCCTGAGCCAGACAATCTCTGTGTAGCTGAAGCCTTCCAGTAAAATGCCTTACATACGGCTTTGCAAAAGGAGTGAGACTTAATGCAATTGATTGATAGATTTTGGCTTTCTGTTCCACTGACTGTACAACCAGTGACCCTTTGAACTGAGCAGAATAACTTACAGGTAATTACTTTGTTAACTGAGAATCTTCCTGATTTTTGGTGAGTTCAAATTGTTGAATCAAAAGCAGCAGATTGCTAGATCTGACTCAAATGGTAGAGAATGAACATCTGTGCTAAAAAGGGGTACAGGAGTGGGTCTGCCCTGTTTGGTGGCACTGCACGTTTACCAGGTTAAGTGTAGTGTGAACCTGGAACCTTGTGTGCAGGACTGCTGCAGCTGTTACAGATATGAGCTGCATTAGTTCCACTATTTATTGTCACATGAACCAAAAATTAGTTGCTGCATTGATGGGTTTAGTTTTCACCTGCATCATCTCCCTAAAGCAGCTCCGCTTATGATCATACGAGCACCAATAATGCTGCAGACATGGTTAGGAATATACTGATCTGGATTTACATGGGTACAGTTGCCACTGAGCTGCACCTTCAGAAAGAATCTGACTGGGGTGCAAGAGGTGGAAAGGGATGAGGCTGTTTTCTGGTGGGGTTTATATGCATGGTATGGATAGATCCTCCTTATGTCAAAGAGCAGGCACACGAAAGGAGGGGGGAGGCAATATGCCCAAATCCTAGATGTTAATGAAGAGGCATCCATGTAGAAGGACTGATGAGGGAAGTTTTGTGTGGGAATTCACTGGTCAAAAGAATGGAAGGGAATACAACTGTAGTTCCAGGTCATCATGACTCAGTCTAATTCCTAGTGCTGGCCCTTTTTTACTGCATCAGCTCTGTCACTTTTTAAAACCTCTATTGAACTACTCTTTAAGGTAGAATCCAGATGGGTGTTAGAACCAAGTAAGGCAGCAAAGGGACAAGAAATTGTTACATCAGCTGTTAAATAATTGAGTTTAGTCAGCCACAGGACTGCATCCCAGAATGTAGGGCAGAGTGACATGAAATGTTCTCAGAGCTCATCATTGCTGGTCCATTCTTCCTACTCCACTGCCCCAAAATCTCTTGCTGCTTTGCTCTCCTTTTTGCTCCTTCCATTTTTCACTCATGTTATTCTGTGCTTTCCCTTGTATCTGTTCTGTCACTCAGAACAGTTTATTGTGACTGAGGTCATTAACTAAGTAGGAGATTATACACTTTTCCCCCCTCGTTTTCAGTCAGGTTAATGAATTTAATTGACTTCATGGGAGGGTCTGGCAAGCACTATGGCTGGCACTGAGCAAGTAGCAGCCTGACCCAGAAATGAGCAGCTTAAGTTGATATAAGTTCATTTTTACTGTAAAAAATATTTTTTGCTTTACAGCATGAAGTTAGCTGAATCAATGAACTGATTTAGATTACAAAAATAATTGTGTGTTTTTTCTTGCTCTCAGAGGGAGGCTGTGGTTTTAAGTTGTATTATATTTCCCTGATCTGGTTCGTCAGCACAATCTTTTGTGTAACCACATAATTGAGGAATGAGCAGGAGGAGGTGGAGGCTACTTTTCCTGGCAGAGCTGTCAAAAGAAATGTTTATCAAAGTACAGTCTGAATTAAGTTTGACCAACAGTGTTTTCTTGGTTTTGCCTTTTCTAAGAGACAAATATCCAGGGTTTTTTAAGGTGACAGTATTCCTTTAAATTTATATTGATTTGATTTATGCTACTTTTCAGGAACAAGTATCTTTATTTATGTTATAGAACCCTTAGTGCTGCTCTCTTACTTCTATCTACTGGTGTTTATTGCTGATAAAAATAAGAATGCTAATTTAGGCATGGGAGCATGTATAATGCCCTGTGTAAAACAGATTCATTCAGAAGTATTTTCTTTTTTTTTTGTCCTCTTACAGCTTTCCATCTACTTTCCTCTCTAACAACAATCAGTCTTCCACAACTCCTGTGCAGAGTGTTTCCTCTCCCTCAGTCTTGGCCTCAGCCTCTGCTTCGTTGCCTTCAGTAAGCAATTCAATGGTTACTTCAGGCCTCAGTGAACTGAAGTCATCAAGTGGCAGCAGAAAAGCAAGAGTTCTCTATGATTATGATGCTGCAAACAGCAGTGAATTATCTCTACTTGCAGATGAGGTAAGAGTTTTCTATGTACCTTAATTATTTGAAAGTAAAATGGGAATGTTTGTGAGTAGCCAGTTGAGATCTGCTACATCAAAAAGTCTGTGTAGTTGATTTTTAAAAAACTAAATTTCATTAATACCCTTGGAGCATTGTCCTGTACCTATGTATCCTAATATTCTGTAGTGAGAGCCAACATCTGTGACACCATCTTAGCTTGCAAGAACATTTGCTGGACAGTCAAGATGCAGTTCTGCTGTCTACTTTTCACCACACCTTTAGCACTATTTTCAATATGATTAGTCTTTCAGACATTGACTATTGCAATTTGGGAAGAATATGAAAATACAACTACTTCTTGCTTTGATGGTGAAGGTTGTGCTGTGTTTATTCCTGTTCTAGTTCAGTTGCAGTTGTAAGTCAGAGTCTATACAAAGAAGATGGAGGTAGATGGTGAAGCACAGTGTATTCACCTGGTAATGTGAATGTTGCTTAATGCTAAAGAAGAAATTGAAAAAAGAATATTCAGAATTTTTGGGTTTTTTAGTGTGCATTGCTTCAATATTTTTATTTGACTTTTTTCTTATCTAGAGAGTGACTTAGATAGAAGCCGTGGGCTTGGATTTTCTGTGAAGATGTAGCACATCAACACCATCTGTCTTTCTATCATGCACTCCACAGAAGTTTCTTTTAGGCTGCCTGTTAAGGCTCAGGGCGAATACACAAGTTAAAGCATAATAGAAAATAAACAGTAATGAATAGAATTTCAACAGAAAAAAGGTACTTTAAACTATGATACTGTGTCTACTCTTTTCCATGGACCAATGAAATAATTTTTATGAGCATTAGATTATGTTCCGTGGATGCTCATATTAAATTCTCTGTTTAACCTGGGTAATCTCAATTCTAAGACACTGGGAATCACATGAAGATAGACTGTAACTCTGTTTCCTGCAAATGAAGTTTATAATAATGTCTTTTTCTTTTTGTAGGTGATAACAGTGTACAGTATCCCTGGCATGGATTCAGACTGGCTGATGGGTGAAAGGGGAAATCAGAAAGGCAAAGTGCCTATTACTTATTTAGAACTGCTAAACTAAATGGTTGGCCTGCATAGAGACTGTCGATTATGGCAACACCATATTTATATACAATTAACGTTATGTAAGCAGGTTTATGTGTCTTCCGTGTTACTGTCTTGAGGGACAAATACCAGCCATTAAAAACTGGCTTTTCTGCCAGCATGGTTGCACGGTCAATACTCTATTCAAACTTAATGTGTTTAAAGCTTTTACTTCATGTGCCAAGAACGTTTCCTACAGATTTGTTTCTACTGAAGTTTTCACTAATACAAGCTTCTACTTTTGAGTAATCTAGATTGAAAGCAGGAGGTACTGTTTTCTACTGAAATTTTTCATTAATGGCAAAGCTTTTCTTCACATAAAATAAACTTATTGTGAACTGATGCAGGTGTAATGCACATTATTTGAATAACCAAAACCAAATGTGACACATAAACCATGTGGTTCTGTTCCCAACATTGAGGAGCTCAGATGTGCTGAGGCACACATGGCTTCTGCTGAGTGTCTTGTGTGTTTAGTCACTTCTGAAAAGTTAAGGCAAGTTCCCAGTATGCTGAGATTTTAAGTTGCACATAGGTGGATTGACACAAAGTAGGGACATACAATTCTGACAGGTTTTTAACTTTGCCTTGTATTTTTTTCATTTAATTGCTTTCCAGAAAAGAGACTAATTCAGTTTGATTAGTAATTATAAAAATTCTTTCAACTGCAAATCAGCCTTTATGTTAAATTAAGCACTGCATTTTGCTAAGCAAATATGCACTGTCTCCCTACATTTAAGTAGTTGTATAAATGAGCATACAATTGTTCAGATTATAGGTTGTAATGAAATTCTGCATCCCCAATTCTTATGCAGCAGTTCATTGTCATGTTCTAATTGGATTCAATTAGTGTTAGGCATTTTGCTTTGCAAGAGAATCTCCAATGCAGGAAGGAAAAAATGTTTTGAATCTGAAAATGGTTTTATGAAAGGTAGTATTATTTGTAAATAAAATAACATTTTCCTGAACACTGCACCCTTTAGCATTTCATAAGTAGCAGATTTTTAAGGCTGTAAAATTATTTAAAAAGTGTGTAGTTAAAGGGAATCTTCCTTTCTTTCTTCTACCTTTAGTTTCAGTATAGTTAGTTTAGTGGGTTGGACTTGTAGAAGGAAACTCTGTCCATTGAGAAGGAAATTCTTCTCCTTGCAGATCATGCAACATTACCAGGAGTCCACTTTAGCTCTCAGGGAACACTGGTACCAATGCTTAGCAAACTGCTTCTGATCAGCAATTTTGTTTGCAATGACATTTCTTTAACAAATTTTTAACATTGTCACTGCAAGCATGTAGTGATGAAACATTCAGCAATAGAAATTACTTCAGTGGGATGGATAAAATTATATTAATTTAGGTGTTATGGCTATTTAATTAAAAAGTGATGATTTTTATTTTGAGTTTCACTTCCAAAATTACTCTCTCTTTTTTAGAGTGCAGAAGTTACATTAGAACAAATATATCACATTGATTCATCTCTTGGGGTAACTGCCGAGAAAATCCTAAATTTTTTCTGTCTATTAGATGCAAATATAAGAGACAACAATAATAATAGTTAGTGATTAAGTAGAAATAACCATGAATCATTCATGATGCATTAAATAAAATTAATGGGAAGATAAAACCCTACACTTTAGAAGTAAAAAGACTGAGCCATTTCACCATAGTGATGATCTGCAGTCCTCTCTAATGTGAACTGCAATCAAATGTGTTTAAATTAAAATCAATATTGTTCATTTGACTTAATTTTTAGAATATTCAAGATAATTAAAAAAAATTACTCTGCTCTGCTGGGCTATTTACTTTGTATTTTAAGTGAGTGCAAGAAAATGTTACAGAGCAGCATGTTAAATGACGATGGAGATTTAGTGAAATCTGAGTAGTATAGCTACGTGAAGGCAACATTTAGCAGCAGCCTAAACTTTCATTATGTGTCAACAGCTTAAGCTATGTGTGAGAGAAATTGAAGTTGACCCTCTGTCTTCCCTGTTTTTAATTTTAGCCCAAAAGTAATTTAAATAAAGAAACTTGTTAATGTTTTCTTAAACTCACCTATTGTGAGATTCCCTGTTGTACCCCTGAAAAGGGGAGCTGGTAGAACAGTGCTTGTTTGCACTTGTATTGTACTGAATATAACTTTACTGCAGGTAGTCCCAAAACTCCATCTTTGCATGTCACTTTGTTGGCAACTTTCAGGCAGAAATTAACTGGAAGTTTTTGGTTTTGTTTGCTGACTCAATGATTTTTGTGACAAATACGAAAGTAACTGATTTTGGCTTTGGGTCTCTTATTTCTTTAGTTAATTCCCTGTTTTCTTAGAACAAGATTTATTGGTTGAAAGAAAGGAGAAAAGGTAAACCAGGACAGAAAAATCCTATGTGGTATTTATGAAATCAGACTTCAAACACAGAAAAATATATAGAATATGCATTACCTTACATTTAATAACTGGTTTGGCAAACTAAGTGCATTCAGAATTGATACCTAAGGATATGTGCAGGCAGGGGATGAGTGATTCCATGGCTGTTCAATATAAGCATTTTTTTCCCCTGTATTCACTGGCATTTTACTTCATTCTAATTAATGCTAAGATTTTGAACAATTTCAAGTAGAATAGTCATCACATTTATATTCTGTAACAAACCTGAGTGAGTTTTCATCACAGCTTATCAGTTTTTATGGTAGATGGCATAATATACAACATCATTAGTGCCAGTAAATTAATACTTCTAGAAAACTATATACTTGTTTTATATAGCTTCTGCCATAACTGCTGGTTTTGATGCTTTCTTAGCCAGAGCAAGCTTGAAAATTAACTCTTACTGAGTCTGAACAGAAATTCTGATTTAGACCTCTTGCAAAGTGTGAGATTTTAATAATTTTTGTTACTTCTGTTTCTTTCTAGAGTTGTAGTGTATCTTGGAGCAAAATTCTCTGCCATGTGGAAATTTTGGCCACAGGTAAACCCATCAGTATGTAGTGTCTAATTGAGACAAATATGTGTGGGAAGGTGGAAAGAAATATCTATGGACTGTGTGACTGTGCAGAGATATTGAACTTAGCATAGAGCTCTGCCCAAATTAATTAGTCTTCTGAAATGGAAGCATGATTAGCCCACAAACAGCAGTGTGTCAGTATACAGTTCTGGCATCCCTGGATCCCATACACAGTGCAGGAATTACTGTGCTCTCTTTAGTCATGCAGGTGACATCATAGCCAGGGATTTATACGTTATTAAAAAGCAAATTGGGCAGGATTGGCCTCGTCTTGTATTTTGTGGCATGCTTCACATTTTACAAGAAGCTGGCATGGGCTTTCTGATTGTTACAACATACCAAGAGTGTACTGCAACTCAGAAAACAGAAGAACAAATGTAAAACTTGTCAGGACTTGTACTGGCTGTGTCTGTGCTGTGTACACACCTTGTCTGGGATTTCAGACTCAAAGGTATAATTCACTGTAAAAAAACTTGGTGTCCACATAATATTATCAGTATTGAATGGAATAGCTGAACTATGCTTCATCCTACCTTGAAAGCTGTTGGGGCTTAAAAACTGACATTGTGAAATGGATCTTTGGTCTGGACTTTAGCCAGGTACTGCAGTCCTGTGAAGTTGTAGGGGAACATCAATAGGCTACTTCTTCCTGCCTGCATTTTAGAAGGCCCAAGAATTCACTATTTCAGTGTTGTAGACAGAAAGGCACTTGTGACAATCCACAAAGCAGAAAGGCTTATGAAGCAAATGTTTTTGATTCAAAACCACTATATTACTTCTCTGACTTAAGTTTCTGGCAGGAGTCCCATAAGTAATCTTAATGTTTCCACCTAGAATGAGCAGGCATAAATATTCCCATATGTATTCAGTGTAAAATATTTGAGCATAGATTTTCAGTTCCCCAAAAATGTAGACCGAGATTGTCAATGGAAGGTGGTGAAGCTGTGTGAAATTCTGCAGTGCAACATGCTACCTTTTAATCCCTCTTTCAGAATTTGTGGAGTTTCTCTACCTTACCGTGCAGCTCCACATGAGACTTAGAGCAAAAGGATTTAGTGTTCAAATGCCTTATCAGTAGTTATGTTTGGGCTTTCCCTATCCCAGTTCAAAGCTGGTCTTTTAGAGGGTCAGGTAGACATCTGGTCTGAAATAAATACCTCTGGGAAAGGGAATAGGGCTATGAAGCCCCATGAGCCATAAATAAAGTTCTGGAATCCTGTGTAACAAGAACTCCTGTGAGAGTTTGTACCCTATAAAAGGTGATGGGAAATTAGTCACTGCCTCTCTGGCACTATGGCTGCAAGTCCTGTCTAAACAAGGACTGCAGAATTAGGCTGCCTTGTTTTCCATGGATTGCCAAAGGTATGTATTTACTTAGCCTCATAGTACTGAGTCCTGTGAGGGTGGTGTTGAATCCCTCTATCTCAGACCTCCTTGAAACTGTTTTAGTTTTTTTCTTCCATTTCATTCACCTTAAGAATTTATGAACTGATGAAAATCCTTGCTAAACTTGGCCTGCAGCCCAATCCTGATTTATTTTTTTAAAGCAGAATTTCTGGCTGTGTTTGTTCTAATACAATGGGCTGTAACCAATTAATCACACAGCTATTAATGGAAGTACAAGGCAGTACACTGCAAGCTTGTTAGTTTGGCCATGCAAATTTGTGTTTGGTGAGGATGCAAAGAACATCAGTCAAGCTGACAGACAGCCTCAGTTGTCTTATGTGCTGCTGCCCTTACCATTGAGCCGTGACATGGAGCATTCAGGGTGGCATCTGGGGGTGAGAAGCCCCTCCAAGCTGGGTAACTTGTTGAATTCTGTACCTTAGCTGAGGGAATGGCAGGAAAATGTACCATGAAGGCAAACACTGAACTACTGTATGAATGTTATGCCTTTTTAAAATAGTTTCCTGCTAGAAGTGAACGACAGGAAATACATTAGCATGGGGAGCTTACATGCAATTAATAATCTAGAATTTGTCAGCACAGAATTGTTTTATAAGTTTTTAAATACATGAAATAGATGTTTGACATGAGCAATTAAGGAAAGCTATTTGGAATTGCAAAATTAATTAAAGCTTTAAAATGTCTTTGCACAGTTATAGACAGAAGCAAAAGTACTGGAAATGGAGTAATGAAGGAGGAAATTGTTCATACAGAGAAACTTTTGAAACAAAAAATCTTCCAGTTTTACTTCTGAATTAAATCGCTTTTAATTTTAGATGCTCAGCAGTGATATTTGTGTGCATTGGGAGTCTCACAAAACCAGGGAGGTTTTGTATGTTAGAAGTCTTGAAAATGTTCAAATCCCCTTTTTGGAGATATTGGGGAGTTACGTTTTATCTATTTTTGGTAAAGGGAAGGGCACATGTCACTGAGGCTTAATTTCATATTTCCCCACCTCAACCTCTATACGCCTTCCAATGGGAAAAGCGTTGGTTTTTCTCCATTGGGAGTATTGAGCTTCTAGGAGCATTTCTAGGTCTCTAATCCTGTTCCTTGTGCAGGGGAACTGTTCATCATTTTCAGTTTAATGCCTCCATATTGCTGATCATAAACTTCCCTCACAAAGGTGAGTATCATTGTTTACCTGGGAGACTGTGCAGCACAGAAATGGGAGGATCCATCCACATCATCTGAGTGATCTGATGATTGAGGCTGCTGTTTTCCTGATAGCTTGTGCCTTAATCATATCCTCCTGTAAAGGCTGGCTCAGACATCACCTCTCAAGGGCTCTGCTTACCTTTTATATTAATAGCAAGAAGAAAAAATTACTTTAGATAGAATTCTTTCTCACTTGTTGGAATGAAAAGAGACCCTAATATTACTTTATAATTTTCCCAAAGTTTCATTTTGCTCTGTTGTTTTGTTTAGCACCAGTTGTGAGAAGGTCTGGCAGCCACTCAAGGGAGTACAGAAACACACAGAGTCCAACCTGGATCAGGTCAGACATATTTTTGCCCTGTGCTAATAGAATCACTGCTGGTGTCAACTTAATAAGGATTTTCTTTTCTTTGTCAATTCAAAGCTTTCAAGATCTTTAGATTTTAATATTAAGACTTTTTTAGATCTTTAGATTTTAATATTAAGATACTTAGGGAGGCAAGAGTATTTCACTCCAGAGCAGCATACAGTGACTGTAGTGCATCAGGTGAAGTTACCATGGGTACCCTAAGGCTTTTGCAAGTCACCCTTGGCTGACCTCAGGCCAGTCCTGCCTCCAGAGCTGCTGCACTGCTCACGGCCACAGGCTGAAGTTTCCCTGCCCCACGTGTGCCACAGGAGACTTTCTCTTAGAGGAGCAGATTCTTCTTTCGTCCAGCTTCCCAGGCAGGCTCAAACCCTGCCAATATTCATGAGCAAGAAGGTAAGAGGTTGTAGGGCTATGGGTGGTGGGAAATTACTGTTTAGAAAACCCAAATCCTCAGCTGTCAGGGTGCAGCGCAAACCCTGTGGTTCCAGTTGCAATCCCAGCTGGGGCCATTAGGTAGCATGTGTTCACTAGTATGCTGAGAGGTTTGGAGAAATCACTGGTAACAAGGGAAGGACCTAAAGCTTTTCAATGGTTATGTGAATCCTGTAAAAAAGTGTAGATCACACATTTTTTTCTCTCCTTTTCTTAATTATATATTTTAAAAACATGCCTAAGGATAAATAGCGTTCAGCTAAATTTGGCATAAATAAGGAGACTGTTTCGAGATGAGGGGAGTCTTTGTATGTGAGTTCTTAGATAACTATGATAGGCTAAATTGGAAACTTACTGTCTTTAAGGCATTGTACAGTTGGCTGGAGAGCTATTTAAGATTTGGTGCCAAATGACTTTTGAGCAGGTGTGCAGGAAACTTCATTTAATTCTCACAGCGACTTTGATTGCTGTGTATGAGACTTTCCTAGTGAGATGGCTGTCACATGTCCCCCAGTTTGTTTGACAGCAGCTCTCCCTAGACTGCACACTGTCAGACACTTTCTGGCCCAACAGCCCCTTTTCTAGCCCTATTGCTTCTCTGGCTGCAGAGGACTGGACCAGTGGCATTAATGTCTGTACTCCACTGAACTGCTCTCAGCTTATGTAAAATCCTGTACATTTTGAAGCTAACCTTTATTTGCTCTAGTTTAAAAGAACACTGATATCTCTTTGCACTTGCAAGGGACAGCATTACCAGTCTTGAGTCCAGCAGACCTTTTAAACGTGTCTTTGTGAGTGGGATAGTTGTACCTCCAAATTATGTGTATTTGTAAGGTGGAATTAAATGCTAGCTGCCTTGCAGCAGTAACCATCTGGAAAAAAAATATGTGGAGAACAGTGTTATTTTAGCCACTCTGGCCCTGCTGCCAAGTGCTGAGTCTGTCTCAATGGTGATTACTGTAGTTGTTTGTCATCCAATCAATCCTGCGGCAAATATCGGTAACAAATATGCTAATTATACTTTTAAATCCTCACAGTAGGGTCCTGAACAATCATATCCTTCCTTAAATGTACAACTGAAGGGATCAGACAGGATTCTTTGTCAAATGTCTGGGCTCAGGGAAGGGAGTCTTGGACTGTAGAGTTGGGAGTTTGATTGCCTGCATTAGTGTTTTGCCTGCAAAAGTTGTGTGCTTTTGATGTGAACCTCACTCTTGTCCTTGCTTAGTGTGCACTGGTTTGTGTCACTGTATTCTTAGTAGGCAGTCCAGATTCCTTTAGTGGGAGATGTTTCCTAGGAAAACACCTGGAATGTGCTATCCTGTAATGCTGGATTTTCAGCACCAGCTCTTTTACTCTGTGCACCTCTCCCTCTGTGCCACACTTGTGTAGACTGGAGATCAGAGATACCAAAGCAATGAAAACTCTTCAGAAAGTCTCACAGCATCCTGAGCTTAGCTGAAGGTTTTTACCTGAGTTTTTAAGGCATTCTTGTAATGATGCTGCTTTAAGAAAAATCACAACTTCTGCTTGTCTCACAAGCCTGGGCTTTCTGCACATAGGGCAAGAGCCTCCCTTCTCCTCAAGGAATATTATCACAAGTAGTGCACTGGAAACCCACTTAAAATGCCAGCATCTTCCCACTGTGCTCCCATGCTACATGGAGCCTTGTCCATTGGGCTGGGACTTCTGGGTGTTGCTCAGTGCCTGAACAAGAGGAGGCTGGTAATAGGGAACTTGTCATTCACTTGTCCTTCACTTGTCACTCAGACACTTCACTGCAGGGCCTTTCTACATGTAGAATCTATCTGCTAATGACAGCAATTCTTACCTGGGTGATGACATTTAGATCACATGAAAACTCTTTACTCTGCCACAGAAGTTCATCCTGAGTTTTTCAGGGTCTGTTTCAATGCAGTTTATACAGCAACACTGCCATCACAGTAACCCATGGAAGATGTCTGTAATGGTGCTGCTGTGGGGCAGACATGGTATCTGTCACACATGTGTAATCTTCATCGTTCACATGACTCTTTTCTCTAGTCCAGGTTTCAACTTAGTGCTCAACATGGGGTGAATTGATGAAGTGATGCTGTCCCTCTGATTTTGTAACCAAAGATGCAGAATAAAACAGGTAAAATTTCTCACTGAATATAGATTTACAGTTTATCAGTGGTAGTCCTTGTTGAATTTCTTACATTTTAAATTATTAAT
Organism: Agelaius tricolor; assembly: GCF_023055355.1. Taxonomy (NCBI): domain Eukaryota; kingdom Metazoa; phylum Chordata; class Aves; order Passeriformes; family Icteridae; genus Agelaius; species Agelaius tricolor. Next base: position 16,385,124 of record NW_027269271.1, on the reverse strand, counting down.
TATATTAAAAAGGAAGGGAGATGTCACAGTTGAGACAGCCATGATTTACAGAGTAACACTGTACCACTTCAGAAGGCTGCAAGCATCTGCTCTTCTTGTTCTTTAGCCCAGCCTTTTATATCCCTCCTGTTGATGCATTGCACCTTGTGTGCCCTCTGTTCCCTTTGGTGGTTGGTCAGTGCCCCTGGGCACTCCTTGGCTCATTGCTTTTAATGCTGTTCACCTGCTTGTCACAGCTGTAGCCCATTAGGGATGAGGCTTGGCCACAGCCCCACTCCCAATTATCACAAACTGTGTGCCTACAGGCAGATACGACTATGTGTATCTTAACTTAAAGCCAAATACAGTCAGGCTCAGAAAACCTGTGAGAGCAGAGCCCTGGCACTGCCTGTGTGAGACAAGCAGCAGCTGAGAGCAGAGTTGGTTCTTGTCACCACGTTCCCATCCTGAGCAGGACATGGCTGGGACACAGGTCCAGAAAAAGTGAGTAATAGGGTAACAAATGCTCTTAGTATTACTAAATTCTGTGACCTTCCAGTGCTTGTACCTGCATGAATGGTGAACAGCAGCATTGCTTTGCTTATGCTAGGCCCAGGGACGTGTTCCACTTCCACAAAAATAATTTATGGAAATCCCTAGCTATTACAATGATAAATGGCAATCAAATAGTTTCATGGTGTCAGCAAACTAGGAAGAGGGTGAGCCAGGGAAGCTACAGCTGGACAGAGCTGGACCTGTGCACAAGTGTGAACATAGGACAAGGAGACTCACCTTATTTTATTAAAAAGAGATAAAGTAAGAAAAGCCCACTCTTACACCCTTCCTGACATGATTGTGTCTCTCAGGTCCCCTTAGGAAAACACCTCAGTGAAATCCTGACACTGGAGCCCACCCTGTGCTGCAGTGGAGATTGGTCTCTCTGCAGTGGTCAGTGCTGAGGCAGGAGCAGGGGCAGCCAGGAGGTCTCTGGGCATGGAGAAGAGCTGTGCTGTCCCTTCACACCTACACACAGCTCCTCGGGTGGCTGTCACATGTCCCCCAGTTTGTTTGGCAGCAGTAAGTGCATTGCCTGATGGCAGGATCTGCCTTTGGTTCCAGTGATGCAGAAATGATCTGTAAGGCTTATTTCTTGGCCTGGCAAATCTGTTTTGAGGGCTGGTGACAGCTGCCATGCTTTTCTTCAGGAAACCTGAATCTTTGCCACCAGGATTAGGAGGTAAAAGCTCTGTTTTGGCTTAGTTTCTCTGCATTTGCTGTTCTGGTGGGCTGTCACCTCTGGTGTGACAGGATCGGGGAGCCAGTACCAGCTTCAGAGGTAGATGCTGCTCTGGGGTCAGAGGTCCAGGCTGAGGTGAGTGAGGGGTCATAGGGAGACTGTCCCATGGCCAGTGACACACCTCTGACTACTCCATTCTACCAGGAAAATTAGGATGTGGATCTTTTTTTGTCACAGTCCCTTCAGCAATCTTTTGGAAAGGTCGAAGGTGGCACTTGGCCAATACCCTTGGGCCTTGGTGTGCGTGGTGCCCCTCGACAGGGAGGCCAAGTGTCCTGTGTGAGGAGAGCCTGGCCAGGCTCCCAGGGAGGCGTGTGGCACAGGGGCCCTGGAGTTCAGAAATGACAGGTCATAAAACTTGATACAGTGTGACTGATCCAGATAATTGAATAAAGCATTAGCAGGACTCCACTCTGGAGACACAGCTGCTCCAGCTGGGGCATGCCTGGCTGAGCATGGTTGTTGCAGCATGGATGTGGGTGTTTCCTTACTGCTGAGAGTGGAGGGAAGCTGTGATTGTCATCTTATTACAGCTCTGCTGTCAGACCCGGGAGAGGAAAAAGCAACCCGGCATTATTAGAAATCACAGTATGACTGGAAACTCTACAGGTTGGAGCCTACCTGTACTGAGAACAGAGGCTCTGAGGTGTTTCACCATGATCCAGCCTGTTGCTTGAAGATGTGTTTGTCATCAATACCTTTCCTTATCAAAGATCAGTGCTTTACCAAAAACTGGGTCAGGTGGCCTAAAATCTAGAGTAACACTGAGAAACCAGGTCATTGAATGCAGGGGGAAAAGGCAGAGCAAAAATATTATTTAATGATCCTGCTCTCTGCTTATCCTCCTGCACCAAACATCTGTGTTTGCCCATGGAATTTCCTAGTCAGGAATAGTAGCCAAGAGCTGGGTTTGACAGACATCCTGCCTTGAAATGACATACATTCTGCAGCAGAAAAAAGCGGAAATTTTACTGTGCTCATATTTAAGATGAAGAATGCTTTAGTCTGTCTTACAAGTCTCACTTCAATTTTTAAGGGAAGAGACAGGAAGGTGCCTAACTAACCTAGTTAAATTCAACCTCAGAAGATCATTGTCAAGAGAACATCCCAGAGTATCTTTCCTGATTCTCCTCCCCATCCCACTGTGGAAAGGGAGCAGGAGGCCATGTGGTACTTCAGCTGCCAGCTGGGCTTAAACCGTGGCAGCTGGACAACACAGCCAGAGAGCAGACAAAATGGACTATGACTCAAAAGCAGTGCTGGCTTGATGCAAGAGTAAATAATGGTCAACTCTTGATCACAGTTGCCTTAGTAGTGGGAAGTGCTGAGAGAACTCTTCCATGTCCCAGGGTTTAGACACTTGAATTTGCACACTGGTGGACACGTGCTGAAGGCAGGCTTTCACTCTGAGGGGCAACTGAAACATGTTGTTAGATACCTTATTTCTTGGACAGCAATAAAGCTGATGGGCATTCTTGAAGATTTCAGAACAACAAATAATCGGGTACTCTTTGAGACAGTCTGTGTTCACTTGGTGCTATGGTTCCAGTTTCAATCAATAAATACTAGAATACTCTGATCGCTTCTGTAGTCTGTCTCCTGTCTGAGCTCACTAGTGAGTAATTTAATGATGCACTGCCCTCTATCCATCCTTCATGACCAGTGGTAGGAAAAAATTACTGATGATATTCTCCACTACCTTCTGCTTAGACTTTTTATAACAGTGCATAGGAGTGAAGCTGGTGTTCTGAACCACAGTGTTCAGTAACATAGCAGCAGGCTGGCTGTTCTGTCTCCTTGGCTATCTTCTCCCTTGGGTTCTTCCTCTTAAGACATGACTGCAAATTTGTTTCAAAGTAATTATGCTGAGCATTAACAGTAAACGACTTAAAGAAAATCACATGAGTTCAGGAAGTTATCTTTAGCTGTTTTGTACAGAAATACTCTTGTGTTTTAGCATTTCATGGACTCTTTTCAGGCACAGTTGACAAATTTCCAAGTCCATTTACTTTAAGTGACCAAAGCATTCCTAGCAAAGAAAATTTAATGCTTTGCCTGACCTTCCTTACACAATCCAAGAACTGGCAAATGCCAGTGTTCCTTGCAAGGCACTCTTGAAAACCATCTTGTTAGGTTTGAGCCTGCTTCCCTTTATGCACAGACTCTGGAAAAATTCTACTGCAGCTCTTACAATCCAGCATCCATGCTAATGAAGTAGAATGATGCCTAAAACATTTTTTTGTTTTTTCTTTCTTTTTTACATGAGGTGTGGTGTCTAATCTCCCTGGCTGAACACCAGAAGATATATTCTGCTTCTGAAAGCTCAAGTTCAAAACCAGAGACGTTCTCAATAGGGGCTCAGGTTTCTGAACAGATTTTTTGTGTGTGTGCTTTTCATTAAGTTGGTTATCTGTTCTTGTTCTATCTGTCTGCTGAAACAATAAAACAAGCACAGAGTGGAATACTTACTTTCTTCCCATGACTTTCATGTCTGCTGGAAGGTTTCCCTTAGCTCTGAAACAGATTTTTGCTTGCTACAATCACATTATCCAGGTTCACATTACATGAATCTATGACTAAGCAAGTACCCAGGAAACCCTTCCAAGTGGTTTGTACACTATGCTTCAAGTTCCTCTACATCTCATACATATATATGTGTAAAATGGAGTGTACAACACACTTTTTTCTTAAAAGCACAGATATTCTCTCCTGCAAAAAGATTGCTTTTTTTCCTTCTTAAAAGATAGGAGTAGTAGATGGACAGTTCATGTTCCAAATCAGTCATGCATGCTTGCTGCTTTTATTTGTCCTTTCATTAACTCTGAAGATTTGGCACAACAAGAGCATTATATAAGATTAAATAATTCTTACATAAGTCTGAGTGAATGCCTTTCATGAAGTACTGGGTACTTATCATGGCTATAAGTAAAAATGAATCACTTCCTTTTTAAACTGGAGCTTTCAACCTTGTATTCTGTGTGGTTAATTGCCACAAACCAAAATAACCTTTTGAGCTCTATGAATTTTCACAGCTGCAGACTGGAGGAAAAAACCTCTCACCAATAAATAGAAACTTAAGAATTTCCAAAAGAAATTATTCCCCACTCTAATTGCCTCTTTTAGCACAAAGCCCAGCTCATTTATGCCAGAATGTTAAATGTTCCTAACAGGTCTGTAGAGCCAAGAACTTGAGTATCATCTAAAGGACAGAATGAGAAAAATAAAGGCAGGACAGCATGAATTCCACACTTTAGAGCAGCCAACAGGTCAGGAAGTAATTAGCTTGTGCTAAAAGCTGTAGACTGAGTAGGATCAGGGCTCAGCAGCCCCGTAACAGAATCAGGGAGAACTCTGAACATGTCCCTGTATGTAGGGAATTGCAGGAATGTACCTTGTGCATACTTTTGAACTATGGGAATATGGATCCAAGGCCAGATTAGTATGTGGAATAGGAATCAGCAAACACAGGAATGGCTAGTACTGGATATAGTCAGTGTATTAGAAGACCAGTGGATGGCAGCATACTTTTACTACCAGGTTACAGGGTTGTCATGCCACGTGTTTTGGTTGTAGCTCATCTGCTGACTAACACATCATGTGTCCCAAGAACAAATCCATGTTTGACTGTGCTAAGTCAGCACAAGCTGCAAAATTGTGCTTTTTATGTACAGATCATGTTTCTCCAAGACAGTGGTGACCACTATTGTAGCTGTCTCACACTGAGTCACCTGGAAGATAGGAACATATTCACAAGAATAGAAGTCAGCTGCACATAATCTCTATGAGTTTATAAGAATATTTTGGGAATAAAAACTCCAAATGCTATGCCTGAAGAATAACCTTAGGGCATTACTTCTGGTAGTTCAGTATGGTCTCAGTCCCAGGTTTATTGTTCTGCTACGAATCTGATGATTTCTTCTCAAAAGCTGGGAATAAAGTCTGTAAATTACTGAGAAATTTTTTGAGATATAAAATTATACATGAAGACAAAAACTGTGTATCACTTCAATTCATAGCATAACACCCATCCAACCCAAATCTGGTGAGCATGAAGTAATTACAGCAAACACTTATTTGCTAATTAGACTTAAAAAAAAACCAACCCACATTATTTTTGATTACCATATTTATTGACTCTAAGTGGAAAAAACCCAACAAGTCTTAGTGGATTTGACTCAATACCATACATACTGTCTATATTCCCTGTTCACATAAATTTCAACTGAGAAAAAAGAAATACACATTTTAAAGGAACAGTTTCTAAATTAATTTCATAAACAAACTTCCAATAAACTTCTGAGAGTTGGAAGGAAAGCTATTTCAAGAGTTATAGCTCATGTTTTCTGAAGCAAAACACTTGATGTAAAGCACACCTGACATCTGACTTCATACACCTCAGAGGTTTTCTATGTAGTCTTCACTAAAGTGTACTTAATAAATGTTTCACCGTATCAGAGCATGAGTTCCTCCATCAGCTTTCAAACCTGTGAATTAGGTACTCACTGTAAACAAGGCTTCTACAAAAGGACAGTTCAAATACAAATAAAAAAGGGCATCAGTAGCCAAGTTTCTTTGGGAGATAGGTTGCATTTGGTTCTAACTTCCTTAAGAAAGAGCAGCAGACAAAAAGCATGGTAATAATTTCTATTATTTGAAGCTCTTCAGTTTGAAGAGCATTTGTAAAAACAGACCTGATTATAGCAAACTGAGATTTGCATAATTAACTTTGAAACAAAGCTTTCTTAATGATAAATGCATTAAGAGCTGACATAATAATGTTAAGACAAGCTATTTGTCAACTTGTCAGATATGTGTGCTGAAGCTTCCCTTCTAATTACAAGATGTAGTACAGCACAACAGATATTTTAAAACTAATACAGATGCTGGAATGTTTCTTCAATAGTAGTGCATTTCATCTGAGAAGATTACCATGACAAAATATGAAAAGGAAAGAGGACAGAAAGCAATGATTTACAGACGTTCTAATTTTTCACTTAGAAATTCTTCCACACTGTCTGTATTCCACTTGAGGATGCTCAGTTCTTCTGCAATGTTCCCACTGTCGTCCAGCAGCTTCAGTACAGGGTCAGAACCACGCACATACTGGGGGAAAGAAGAGTCCGTTACCTTGGTTGGCAAATGCATCCTCCATACTAACACTGCCCCTGCTCTCAAGTGATTTAAATCACTTCAGGCTTCTGACTTGCATTTAATGTCAGAGAGGAAAGTGGAGGAAAAAGTCAAATGAAGAGGGGTGGCGGTGGGTGTCAGAAACCTCTCTTTGTTCTCCTTGGTGCACCACAGCAGTTAATGCCTGTGCAGAGGGGCACTGCCATTGGCCTGGCTTTGAAGGAGGGTATTTACTCCAACTGTTTTAAATTACCAAAGCTAGATTTTTGATAATGAATGATTTTTCTTATATGATCAACAGCCTTTTTACCATTTTAGAAATTCTGAGTCACTCTAACAGGTCGAAGTTCTATCAATTTCTAATGTAATCACATTCTTTCTTGCTGTGTTGTATGTGTGCCTACTATGGTTTGCTGGTAACGTAATTCTTCAGCGCTTCTCAAACTCACTAAGTTCCAAATTAAGTAATGCAAATAAAAGCTTTTAACAGTATCAGAAAGCTGTGACCATTTAAGTTTATGGAAAGATTTCCCCAGGAGTATTCCACTTTGCTCAGCTGAGCTAACTTAGTTGGTTTTACTTAATGAAGCTAGTGGCACCTCTATAGTATAGAGTTTTCCAAAAGTCCTGTGAAATAAACAGATTCATTTGCACATTTTTTTTCTGGTAGTACTTGATACCAATTGTAGTCTAGACTGCTTTGATGTTCAATAAATCGATAAAGTTTAAAAAAAAAGAAACAGACGTACAGAAGGAGAGAAAGCTTTTGAAAGAAACTGGAGGACACAGAGACATGAATGCGTGAGACAGACAGAGGAAATCTGTTTTACATAGAATCTGCTGCTGAGAGGACAAATCACTTATTGCAGCCATGCATAGCTATGAAGTGATTCCAGATGGTGCCATTTGGGCAACGGAGATGGCAGGCACAAGATGTGAGAATCAAGATGTGCATCTTTAAAGTACACTTGAAGTTCACACAGGATTTTAAGAGGAAGGTGAAGTCTGAGATTAGATCTTGAAACCAAAGAATTGTTGGAGCTTAAGGCAGTGTAGCTTATGCAACTTTGCATATATGCAAGTCATAAGAAACACCATTCAGTATATGCATTTTTATAAAACTGGATGTCTGAAGTATAGAGAAAAAATAGCTCAGTAGAACACAGCAAGGAAATTCTGAAAGGGAGAAGAAAAATCCAAGAATCACTGACTGTTATGGAAATGGCAGCTCGGTAAGAAAACTAGGGGAGAACAAAACAGGAGAAACTATGACAGAATTGAGTAAATCCAAGATATCTATGAAGGAAGAACAGAATATAAACATTCCTCAGATTCTTTTCCCATCTGCTATAATAATAATTTTTTCTTGGATTAAAACCAACCAAACAACAATAAAATAAACCAGAACCTCACCACCACCAAAGAATTAGTACCAAACAGTTACTGAGCAGTAAACAAATCAACATTACTAACAGGAACTTGTAAAGATTCACACTGGCAATGCAAATATATGTCCTCTACTGAAGGATTACTTGATCAGCAAATAGGGAACAATCCACAAGACTGTCTCCACCAAACACAGTTCTTAACATCACAAACAAAAAAGTTAGGCTACTACTTACCTTGATTTGCAACCCCCTGAAGAGTTTTGGCTTATCACTCCTGACGAAAGCTACAGTTTGGAGAAAAGAAAGAAAATCAGATTCTTCTCTACTTGCATAAAGTACATTTATGTCAAATTAGTATTCCTCAATTTTTTTCAGTTATGCTTTAAAAGATATTTTAGTGTTAAAATCTTACTACCTTCATAAAATTAATACTAAGCTTATTATGCCAAAGGAACACCTATTTTTGCTGGTAATCCAAAGAGGAATTCTGTCTGTTTGGCTTTTCCTTGAACACTGGTGCAACTGTGGAAGGCAGTTGATCTGCACACCCAACTGGCAGCCTTCAGCAGACTGGCCCATATGCTGCTGCTAGGCAATGTGAGGAAAAGCGTTGAAGTGATCAGAGTCTGGCTGAGGATCAGCTCTGGGAGGGAGGCTCAGTGTGACACCATCTCAGCAGCACCCTCCCCACTCTGCAGCTCTGCAGGGCCAGGCACGCAGGAAGCTGTGGGCAGAGGTGTTATTCTGGTGAACAAGATGGTCAATCTTGTCTTGCAGAGATCTCTGAGATTATGTGTTGAAAACCAGCAAGAAAGCAAAGCTAGAAAACAGGAAGAGAAGCTCGTATTTCCTTTTCTCTTGGCACTCCTGAAGGCAGTCGGTGTCAAGGCTCCATGGGCTGTCAGGCAGCTGCAGGGAGGGAAGGCAGGTCTGAGGGGGGCTGCTGCTGCACCACCCCTCACCTGCAGCACCTGGCAGCAGCTATTAACAGCAGCACAGGCCCTGCATCCCTACAGCACAACCCAGGCCTTGCATTAATTCTGAAAAGACAATATGAAGTATTTCAGGACAAAGTGTGAGCATAATCCCCTACTTCCGAGCACTTCACCCTAATGAATGTCTGAGTTCTAGAAATACTTAAAATTTATTTAGAAAATAACAGTTCTCATTCTTCCTTTTCACATGCTAAAAGTTGGATTTAGTGTCTATATGGAGATTAAGTGGATTCAGGATGCTCCTGGAGTATGTCAGTAGCATCTCCCCAGGGATGAACCCTGTCAGTACAGACTGACTCCTACAAGGGTGCCAGCTGCATGTTAAAGCTGCTTTTTCAAGGTTAGACAACAATGAATCTCTCACAAATTGCAGTGCATCCAGCTGGTGCATGGAGATGAGTGCAACCTCAGGACTAATGTTTCATACTGCTTGACAAAGTGTAGTGCTTTCCTCAGTAATTGCACAGATATCCCCTGGCATCTTTATACCTATCTTTCCATTACTGCAGACAGTTCCCTTAACACTTTCTCAGCATGGTTATACAGTGGCACTTACTTTCTTCCTTCTTTCACCGAGCTCCCAGTACAGAGAAAAATCATATACACTGCTTGCTGCACCAACTACTACACAATATAAACATGTTTAAAAAATACCAATGGCCCATGGAGCTGCCGGATGTACCAGGCCCCTGAAGAAAATGAGTTGTCTCATTCAAATTGTCTTTATTCCTTCTACAGACTACGCACTGATGTCATTGTAAGCTGTGTATAACAACTTCAAATAGCACAAAATAACCCATACTTGCTCACATACTGCAGTTTGATTCTGATTTAAACTCAAAAATGTATTTTCAGCTTCAGTGTTTCCCATGCCCTTGTGACATGTTGCCTTGGTTGTCATCAAAAGTAACGTGCGAAGAAGCAGCATAGACATTTCTTATAATTTGTTAAGTCCACAGACTGTTGAAGTGTTTCTGGAGGAATTTTTCCACATTCTTCTTCAACCTAAATCTAAAGCTGAAATCAGTCTCTAGAGCTTTATATGAAAAGAGGGCTGTAAGAAGCAGTCAGTACAGTGGGTGACTAATTGCAAAATGGTACAAGAGCATAGTAAAATGGATAGAGTTTCTGAAGCAAATCTGAACTCTGGAACTTGATTGTAATAAAAAAATTCCCTTTGGGAGGAACCTCAGGTTACAGCACTTCAAGCTTGTAACAGGTGTGAGGATTTGTTACTTGAGTGATAGATTATTTGATGAAAGCTTATTTGGACATGAGAGGCTGTTCTCTGGCTGCAGTGTTGGACTGAACAAGCTCACATAAAGTAGAAACAGCATTAGGTGGAAGAAGAAAGTATTCTATAGGCAGCATTACATTCTGCCACATTAAAAGTAGCTATTACACACTTGTATCAATGTCAAATGTCTAAATCTTCAGAAAGCTGAAGCACTACAGAATGCTTTTCCTGAAATTTTAGACAGCTGCAACAAAATTAGTTTCTGTTATGGCATATTTATTTCTAATGCTGATCATAGTGACTTTCTGCATCATTCACTTGAATTTGTAATGCAACAAAGAAAAACACTCAATGTACAAATAACTTAATTTGTATATTCTGAATTTCGGAAGCTAAAATGAGAAACTCAAATACTGACATGCGTTAAAAACACAGATTACCCCATCAAATGCTTTTTTTTTTTTCTTTCCACAAAATCAGTCCTTGAGTTGAATTAGCAGCCTTTGAAATGATGAGGTTAGGAAGTCAGATGCAGCTACAGTGCACATTTAGGGACATATGACTACTTGCTTATCATGGGATGTGGTGCATATGCTCCACCTTCGCATTGCTCCAACAGTGTCCCCTCTATACCCTGACATCAACATTGCTTCTTATGGTTCTATCTCTAAAGGGTACTTGCACATCATCTATACACCATTATTTAGTAGTCTGGTGTTTAATACTAAATCCTATTCAAGCTATCTCCCCATCTGCTTCTCTCTGTAGCAGCTTTAGGAATTACCCACCATAGAAAAACAACTCTTTCTCTAAGCTACCTGTGGATGAGCAGGAGAGGCCTTTTCCACCGTGACTTCTGTAAGATGAACCCTGAGCTCAGTGCCAGGACACCACGTTCTGATGGATTAAATCCTGGAGCAGGAGTCAGAGCTGTTCTCCAGACACAGAGAGCTTTGCAAAACCACTTCACCTTATGCTGCAGGAAATGATGAGCAGTACCAAAGCACTGCTGCTGAAGGCACTGCTGTAGTGCTCCTGAAGTGCAGACAGGACTGCCCCACAATCACCTACAGCTACAGGCTCAGAGAAGGATCAAGTGTGTATGAGCATTTTAAAGCCTGGCCGCCACTGAACAGTGCTTTTAAAGAACTAAAAGCAGCCTTTACCTATGAACACAACAGATTGGAGAACTCACTGCTATCGTTAGAATGTCCATTTGTTTCAATACAAAACATAGAGGTGTAATAAGAAAGTCTGTGAAAACTAGTTTGTTGGAGTTAAATCCCAGAGCCCTAAGTGGAGACTGCAGGAATCTCAGGATCACTGTGGCCAAAAGGGCAAGTCTGTGTACATGCACAGACCTGCACTGTTCTCTGAGGTGCAGCAGGACACAGCATAAGAGAACTTCCTGACCCAAAATGGACATGAAACATCTCCCCAAGCAGAACAAACATTTGTTCTGAGTTAACCTAAATAAACAGAAAGCAAGTGTAATGTTACTTCAGATAAGCTGAAGGGCAGTCTGCTTTCTTGGCCATGAATTATTAGACACAAGCTGTTTGAAAATAAGAAATTTTACTGGAGACACAAGTTAGTGCATAATCCTGCAAAATTTTATATTAAAAAGGCACAAAGGACTTGACCATACAGACTTGACAATTCTGTACCTGAAATGAACTTGAATTAAAAAACATTTTATTGAGGCATTCCCAATTATCAAGTGTTAAATCCACGAAAAAGAAAAGAAACCAAAACAAAAGCTAGAGTAAGAGAGGGACATTTTATGAAGACAGGAAATTCCAATATTTAGTAATGCCTCCAATAGTAGAGCATTGCTAAGACAATTGGCAATGTTTGCTAGAAATATGAAGATGTAAATCACTGGGCAAGACAAAAGCATTAATGTCTTCCCTCAGACATTTGTTTTGGGGACAAATACATGCTCTGCAGTTTTGAATATGGTATGAGTCTGCTTCCAAAGTTACCACGAAAGCTGAGCAAAAAGACTGAACTACAGCACACAACAAGCACTTATTTACATGTGAATGACTATAGCTCTGTACCTTTTGGGGACCTCAGTTTGAGATAAAAAGTTAAATTGAAGAATTCATATGGCACATCAATAGCTACTAGTGGTAGTCTCTTAAGTTACAATGCAGCTGTCCATGATTTTATAAAAAGCACCACGTGCTTTCAGAAATGAATCCAAGACAGAGCTCCAATCAAACCTGAAGAAGAAGCTTCAAAAAATCCCAAAGACAGGGTACTTTGTATAAGCAGTTGGGCAAGAGACATTTCTAAATCTGAAGGGAAGTATTGTTTTAATTTGTGTGTCATCTATTTGCAAAAGATTACGATAAAGCAATGCATGTCTCCCACTACAGCATCCATATTTCTTAGCAAGAGTTTTAGTAATGCTTTTATCTGTGCAAGATTTAAGGTTAGTATAATTTTCTAACTTTCTTTTGTCAGTACTTATGAATTGCAGATTAACTAGGAAATGAGTGATCTTACTTCATACAATACAATCCCATAAGAAATTACATTTTAGTAGCTAAAAGAATTCCCTTAGCACTTGGAGAAGTTGGGTGATATAATAGTGCTGATTGACTCTGAAGTCAGAGGATTTAATGTACCTGCACTCAGCATGAGCGCAGGGATTAAGAACCTTGTTTCTAGAACAGATTTGCTGGAGCATGTCCACTTCTTAACTCACAAGGAGAGGTGAGAATTATTTTATTGAAAAAAAGAAAAAGAATAGAGAGAAATATGTAAGGAATGTTCAATGAAAAAACCCAGTCTAATTCAGTTTTTTAAACAAACTGGAGAGAATGTGGGAGTCTAAACACTGATCTCCTATCTCATGGTGAACAGAACACAGCTGCCACTGAAAAGTCAACTTAAAACAAATATGCAAGATTAATCACTGACCCAGCTAATTCATTATTCTGTTCCAGAGCCTCAGTTTTATGGATGTCTACCAAAAACTGTCATTGTGTTACCTGGTATATTAAGATATTGCTTCATCTATGAATCTTGTCACTTAGATTTTTAATATTCTACTTTAATGGAGAGCTTTTAAATGACAAATATTTAAAAACAGTTTTATACAGAACAATTTCAAAATATATGTAATATAGGAATTAATTTTAGAGTATAGCATTTCTAATAAAGCACTTTATTTTAAGGGAAACTTATCAGTAAGAATATTTTAGTACTGAATTTAAAGGGGGCATACAGAAATGGGGTCTGTTATCAGACTTATCACAAGAAACTATCTGAAAAACCTGAGAGACATGGCCACATTCACAAATGCCAAATTTAGTTGTTTGGTGTGACACTACAAACAGTAACATCCAGTTCAAGACTGAGATAACTTGCTGAACACCAGACTTTTCCATCCTCTTGCTGAGGACTAGATTTTTGTCATCATTTCTCACTCCTTTGCTTTCCTATTATATACAAATATATTCCATATGTAATGATTCTCACATTTCAGGCACACAGGTGGACTGAGAACTGTTTATAGCTAAAGATTATATAACCAGTAATTTTGAAAGAAACTTTGACAGAGGACCTAGCAGCCCACAGCTTCTTCCAACTGTGCAACTTTTACAAACCTTTATTAATTCAACTGATTTCAATCCTTAACTATTTTAATATGTGAATCTCATAATAAAAAATCCAACTGCAACAAAAAAAAACCCAACAAAACAACACTGCTCATCCCTTAGCCAAATAAAACATAATCCAGATTTAGCCTGAGACACATCAAGTCTGTGGGACTAATCCAAGTGACAAAACAATTTACACAGGTACTTAGAGGCCAAGACTTCACAGTTATTAATCTCAGAATACAGTAGTAACATACACTAATCCATGTAATTCTAATATATACAAAGTCCTGCAATTAACAATGCCATTTTGTGTATATTCTGGGGAGAAAAACCAAACACATCTAAACAAACTCTAACAAAACCCTCAGAGAAGCTATGGAAAAGGATTCAGATATTTGTGATGAGACGCTGTCAGTGACAGGCTACACAGCTGAATGAAGCCTACAAAGACAATGCTTCCAAAGCAGCAGCATGACCTTAAAGGCAACCTAACTTCCATAACAAATGTCTCAAGATGGAGACATTAAATACTGTTTCTGTTAGAAGTTAAAATAAATGAGAAAATCTGGGTATTCTGAGATTAATACAAGTGTGAAGGCAAACAACAGCTGAAAGAATATATTCTACTGCTTTTAAAAATTTCTAAGTATGCTTCTAATACATATCCCATCTTCCAACCTCTTCTAATACCCTAGCTGTAAATTTGGTTAAGATAAGTTTAGATTGAGTAGCTGCAGAAATTGGTGATGAAAACACAAAAAAGAAATTTAAGTGCACTACTCAGTCCTTAATTCTTACTGTACCAAATCAAAAGTGGTTAAGATAAGTTAAGATAAGTGGTCAAAACAGAGATCCTTTTCAAAAAACAATGAACTGTATCCAGCCACTTTAAAAAGTAACCTATATGATAAACGGAATGTAAATATTTGAGGAGGTTTAGATAACCAAGAATTGAAAGGGAAAAAGAACTAGTCACAATTTTCAAGTTTTTCCTTTTGCACCATCCCAAGTCTTTGGAATATGTTTCAAAGTGTGCACACAGCAGGAATTGAGGGCCATTTCCTTCAAGGACCTACACGTGAAGATAACTGAGCACACAATGCAGGCTCGAGTCAGGCTAACAGCTTAACCTGCTCCTTCAAACCTATGGCTCAAATGAGCACTTTCATGTCACAAATCCAGAACCATGAAGCAGCTGAGCGAATGGGCAGCAACAGTAGGGAATATTTTTATGTTTGCTAAATTTGAACATTCATGGAGATAATACAGACTCCTTGCTAACAAAGTTATCTCCTCACGTCCCTCAGTATGAAAAGTCATTTAAAGAATTCTCACTTGGACATTTTATACAGTGGAAAAGAGAAAAGAGCTTTGCTCTGGCCTTGTCATTCAACTCAGCTGTGTGGGCAGAGGTGGTAGGAAAGGATATAATGCAGTACAACTTATGTAAATTGTTACCTCTTTTAAAAACTTTTTTTTCCCCACTCTGTCAGCCAGCCTTCAAACAGGGAGGTATTAATACTTCCCACAGTAGATGGAGACTTGCTGCTTGTGCAATTTTAAATTCTAAAGCTAAATTAGTACTTATGTCCAACTATGTCCAAAATTCAGCATTAGAGAGTATGGTATTAGGGTCCTCATTTCAGGAAAAAACCCCAAAATAAACCATAGTACTGCTGTCACCTAAGCTCTTCCCTAATTTATAAGAAAAGTCCAGTTTGAAATTTCTCACAGTTTTTTTTCCTGCAGCTTCCTCCCACCAGACACTGATGGTACTGAATTTCCTTTTGCTCTACTGTATTCTATTCCTGTTATCTGTCTGTCATTATCCACTGATAAAACAATTAAATGGCAGGATCTGCGAAAATAAAATCGTTCCATAAGTGCACAATATAATTTCATCTAGCGATTACTGGAGGCCAGCTCTATGAGTTTCAGGTCAATGCAACTTTACTGATATAATATACTGAATTTATGACTACTTGTAATGTACTTAAAAGTACCTTCTGTCATTCAGCTGTGACAATATTTCATATTTGAAGGAATACTAGTGGCTTTACTTACCCTGGACTTGAGGGAACCTTCCCAATTTTCATCCACATACTTCTAGGACAGCTCCTGCATAAAGCTGTAATAATAAACAGAAGCTGTTAATGACAAAAGTAATCTAAATTACTAGTTTATTTATAGTGTGTTATCTGTTGAACTGTTTTTCTCTGAGGAGACAATATGATATTCTGTCAATGCTAATTACAAGTAAGATCCTAGACAGAATCACAGTTCCAGACCTGTCTCTGATTATGCAACAGCTGACCCATTCACTCAGGATACATGATAACTTTCATTCGTTATACTAAAAATATAAAAACAACAACAACAAAAAAGATCTTTTGAGATATACTGTTGGTGTAAGCAAAGTTTCATTTAAAAACTACAACTGGACATGTTACAACAGGAATTATGGATTAGTAATAGGAAAACTATTCCTTCCTTCCCAAAGATACTAACAAAATTTCATTAAATGAAATTTTACTTTCCATTATAAACCTAACTTGGACAGTGAAATACTTATAATAAAGATAAGGCAGTAATTTAAATTTTCCCATTTGGGCTACTGGTTGATTTTAGTTCATTGTGTTTGCAGAAGGACAGATCACATTAATGGGCCTTAGGTGAAGTAATATGTACAGGCTGGGCTAACTTTGATACTTGCACTTAGATGTCAATCCCTTCTGACTGCTATGCAAGATATTCAGATTCAGTCTCTTTAAAATATAAGTTAAATTTTATATAATATCTATAAAAACTATTCACCTTATTATCTTGCATACTGTCATATTTTTAGACTATTTTGTGATTCTTTTTGCAACATGCAAATGGTTCTATAGTTTGATGAATCTTAAATAAATTGGCAACATATTTTCCAGCTACTAAAATATAACTTCATACTCCAAAGTAAGGAATTTTAATATTACATGTAGTATATATACTATAGATATATAATACTGTATACCAAATCACATCCTTCTAAGCCTTAAACCCCACTGTTATAGATTAGCAGACAGAACGAGTTTAATTTAAAAATTTTTAATTTAATTTATTACCTTTCATAGACAATTAAAACCTCTGCTTTCATGTTCTTTTAGACAGTGTTTTCATAACAAATGTGCAAGTCTGAGTATAGAAAATATAACCTTACTGAAATTACATAAATTCATGCTTCACTTAAAATATGAACTGTGAACACAAATAATTAAAACTAACTTTCATGAACCCATCTGAAAAAGCAAACCACACACGATAAACAGAAATCTCCAAGACAATTTTATTAACATTCCATCACCGATCGCATGGAGGCATTATAGACAGCCAAAAATACATGTTCATTTCTGATTATGCAAATTCTGATTCAGGGCCAACTCAGTATTTGCTGAAATACTATCAATTAGAACATAACAAATACTCTAATCATTTGCAGGGAAATTACAACTTCTCTCTTACATGAACTAATCAATAATCATTACTTCCTTGGGAACCTGAGAAGAGAATGTTACACTGCTTTATCTGTTCGGAACAGCATCTCAGAAATTTGCCTAGCTACAGATACATTTTCAACTAAACATTGTATTTAAGATAAAAACCTAAGATTTGACTGTTAAAACCCAGAAATACTATGAAACAATACTCAAGAGATCATAAATACTAGACTTTTTATAAGCTTTTTCACCACCCAACTCAAGGTTTTAATTAAAAAAGGTAGTGATAAACAGCTCAGATAACTAGCTTGCATAATTAAAATTTCTCTGGAATTAAAACATGAAGTAATTACAAAAATGGAGGAAACACGGCACAGGGTTCATAAACTTCACTTACCTTGTCTCTTTAAAAAAAAAAATTCAACAGTTCTATGAGCAATCCTAGATTTAGATATTCCTTTGTATACTCACTAATCCACTGAACATTTATTCTGATTTCTCTGATACTGACAGGTATCTGCATTTTTCTATCAAGAAATCAGTATAAAGAAGTAGACAAAGGAATAAATAACCTTCTCTGTAGTTAATGAACTGTTTTATGTAAGTCTATCACAAGCTAGGTACACTCAAATTTAGGAAAACAGTAAAATGAACATTATCGAATTCTTATTACTGCAAATTATTCATAGTCATTTTCCTTCCAAACACGAATTTTTATGGAACAAAATCACTGTAGAAATCTAAAATATGTAAGACATTTTGTAACACCTCACTACTCCCAGTTTGTAATTCCTGGCCAGTATCTTATAGAAATTTAACAAAGAAAACAGTTCAATCATTGATGTCTAAATTTTGAGCTTGTAATTCTGCCATAATTGAAACCCAAATGTTCTCAGACAAAAAGGTTTAGATTCATGCTGGGAATAACAGCTGCCTTCTCGATAGCTAGACCAGAAAAAAGAAGAATCAACTGGCTTCATTTATAACTCTAAACAAAGGTGTCTTTTGCAAAAAACCTAGGTTTATTTGCATCACTTAGCCCACCACAAAAGCCTAGTTGTTAATATCTACCATCTCATTGTGTCCAGAGCAGATGTTCTCCAAATTTCCTTGTGAAGGCAGCCACTGTGTTCAAGTATTAATAAGAATGACATGTATCATATGGAGGCACAAACTTCTCGAGTCAGTTCATTACACAATGCTTAACTCATGAGTTAGTTCATTTTAAAGTAATGCTTCACTTGTTTTAGTGCTTATGAAAGTGAATTAAGTACTAGAAGCAATGAAATGAAGACATTCTAAACTATTACCGGTGTCCATGTTAAAATCCAAAACAAGTGCTGATTCATGTCTGCATCTATAAAAAGAACTTACATTTTTATAACATTCTAGCAGCATGTTTTCTAAAGTTACTGTGACAATATTTGAACTTCTCCCTCATTTTTTTCCAAAGTATCAATCTGAGTTCAGTTTATTTCAAGTTTTTGGAAAGCATTTGAAACTCTTGTAACAGTCCATACTGATGCAATCAGGATGGCTTTTCACAAATGAAAAGAGACAAACCACATTACTGGTCATGTCTGCTTTAATTATGAAGGAGAGTGCTAATTACATCAGAATAACACCCTTCTGCATAAGGATTGTGCTAGTTAAAAATATGCATTGTAAAAATATGCAACTTCTTTAACTTATATGAAAGAAAACTTTTCACCTGCTATTAGGAAGAGAATTGAAGCAATTTCTGCAAGACACAATTCCAGCAGTGCCTCATTTCTACATTGATATGCTATTGTTATCACAGTTACTCATCGTGAAGACTCCAGAAGAAAAGTGACATTTCTGCTACATAACCATTAATGTTTACACCCAAACAGGAATTCAGACCAAACTGAACTGCAAAAAGTGGTATTAGTCAGATTGCTCCTTGATTGTAATAAAATTCTGTTAGATCAAAGGTGACAAAAAAGTTAAATAAAATACAGCAATTTATACCTAATTTTACTTCTATGACATTTATATTTTGCACACTGCTTTCTTCTAATTATTAATTCGAGGTGACCCTGCCTGACACAGGTTACAAAGTGTCATTCAGGCTGGATTTGTACAGCTGTTTGTAATCAGCTGACAGTACCAGTCTTAAAACATGACATGAAACAGGCTGTTAAGGCACAGCCACAAAAGGGGCCACAGCTACTTTATGGTACCTGGATTCTCTCCAGTATGTGCATACTGTCCTCTCCTAATATCTGTTTCAAAAATATAGTTTAGTTCTGAGAATAAGCAGAAAAGCAAACTTATGGCTACAGCTAAACGTCTAGAATTTTCACTTGCCTCAGGTAAAATACTATCTTCTATTAAATCTTTAGTAACAACTCTCTTTCCAATGTAAACGCTGTTTTTATGACATTCACTGCAATTCTAATTTCATATTAAGATATAAGCAGGTTTGCAGAAGACAGCTCCTCATCTCCTATTGACTTCAAAAAATTTCAGCAAAAATATGGATGTTATTATTATTAATGGCCAAAGTTCCTTAGTTTATGCAAAATGGTACTGTTGAAAAATAGGGTAAATTATCTCTTATGAAAGCATGCAACTTAATTTTTACTGTGTTCCATCCACACACACAGAAAGAAACCAGGTTAATTAATATTTGTTCTTCCTAGAAATTTACAACAAAAATAGATTTTGCTTTTGCTTTTTTTCTCAACTCTTTTAACTAGCAGTTAATTTGTGACTTTTACTAGAAAACTAGTCTTCTAAGCTAGAAACCTTCAAAAGAATATACACTGAGACACAAACTATAAAGTATTTTCTGTGGGAGAGAATGCACTTATATGGACAGCTCAAGGCTTTCAAAATTGCTTTTGTCTTTCCTTTTCCTGGAGGCAGAACATGAGTAAGAATCTGTGGGTTAACAGGGAGCAGTCAGAAAGCCTCACTGCCAGGAACATTCTGAATTACTGCTCTATAATACAGCAAGCCAAGAAAGTCATTGCTATACACACACAATCATTCTGAACTGATGTCATCAGTAAATTTAGCAACAAAGCAACTTCTACCACTGACAGCTCATTATCCTGTGAAGGGACATGCCTAACTCTAAATAAGTGTGGAAACAGAGTCTAACAGTCAAAAACCACTTATGTGAGTCAGTGCTACTCCTGTGATTAGTGATATGTATTGCAGGCAAATTGCTCTGAACAAAGCTGAGCAGAATCTAAGCTCTCATTTATTTGTGGGGAAGGAAATTCCGACGGAGTGTAGGGGTGAAAAAAAGTCACAATGATGGTGTTTAAGCACTGAGGAATTTATTAAGGAAGACTGTACAATCTGCATTCTTGGAGATCCTCAGAACTTTGAGTTCTGCTTTGAGTAGAAGACTCAAAGGAGACTTTTTACTCTGTACATACAAAATATAGTTGTGCATTACTATTCCATTCTTCAGCATAAAGGAAATGTGTCATCCACCACTACTTTTGGTGTTTAATGATACCCTCCTTGTTGGATTCTATAAATATTTCTGCTGCTTAAATCCAGTAACCACTGAAAAGTTCCAAACCAGCTTCTGGTCCTGGCAGCCTGTTTTTATTAACTTTGTTCTCTGCAATGTTTGGTGTAAGTTCATGTGAGCAAGAGATCTGGCACAAGGGTGAGAGAGAAAATAGAGAAGCTGAGCAACCACCAACTTTAGACCTCTGGAACCGTCACTTGGCTTAGGTGGTGTGAATGCCCAGTTTGAGTGGAATAGAGAAGGGTGGCAGAAAAAGGGCCCCTATTTACTGGCTCTCACTTGGACCCAGTCAGAATGATGCAAGTGAAGGAGTACAGCCAGGAAGCTAACAGGTCAGGTTTCAATTCTGGACTATACCATCTGATTCTATCTAAGCACCTACTTACCTCTACAAGTAGAATCCCTGAACAACTCTTTTATTCTCCAGTCTGTGCTTTTGTTAAAAAATAATGCATCTTAGAGTTGCAAAGAAAACACTGAGAACAGATGTCATGAGATATTTATTTGACCTTGCACATTTCATTAATTTTGAGACTTTTACTTTTTGAAGTTTCTTCAACAAATGTAGAGTCAAATGCCAGTGCTTTATCTAGATGAAGGTCAGCCTTAATTAGCTAAAGGTACTCCATTGACCAGCACATTCAGTTGTTGATGCACATCAACAACTGAAACTCACATTTAGCAAATTCACATTTATAGTTTCCCTAACCTTTTTTTTTTCACTGATAAGATCAGATAGAGCTGTTCCATGGGTAAGGCTTACCCTATTACAGAGAGATAATGTATTTTATCTTAGTTTATCTGACAGAGATGAACACTTGGTGAATCTGAACCAAACAAAAGGCAGTAAATTTCTGTCTTAGGCATTGACTAGTTAGCTGCACTTCCCTTATCTAGGACTACTTCTTATCAACATTAATTTTCATTGCCAATAACATCATGTACAGAGGGAAGGGAAAGAGTGTAGATGGTAAAGTTCTTGAGAAGGACATCCACTGCAGCACACTTTCAATACAAGGAATGGTTGTGGGTAATATTTTGAAGCAACAGTACTGGTAAGAGACTTTCTCAGTTAGAGAGAACAGTGTCATCTCAGATTCCCTAACCTCTCTATCAATAGAGCCCATAAAATCATTCCTGTATGAACTGTATGGGACACTTAGTTAAAAGCAAACTTTGAAAGGAGATCATATGACATATTAGTCTCAATTACAAAGTTCTGATTATTTACTTGAATGTTAAACAAAATATGCTGTCATTGGATCACACTATTGTTGAAGTCACACTTGCTAGAAAATGAATGAATTTCAACTATTTTTGTGTAACATGTTAGAAATAAGGAAATCAGTTTACAGTCAGATAAAAACACAATTTGATTTTTTACAAAGTATCGAAGAGATTTCACAGGACACATCAAAAGACAGAAAAAGATGTGGGTTTTGAGAAACAGCTAGAATTAAACTAAAATTCTAATTAATTTCTGTAAGTATTGATATGACTTACTTTACATCTCTGAGATGTCAATGAATTCTAAGTAGTTCTGTTTTTAACCATTGAGTTGAAAACCAGAAGCTCCAATGAGAGTAGACCTATTCATGTTAAGAGCCTCTGGCAGAACAAGAGAGCAGTCAACAGCAACTTGAGTGTAGCACTCTAATTAGTGTAACGAAAAGAAAAAAAAACGAACCTGAAAAATGAATGCAAATTGGGTCACATAGGAGTAACCAGAAGCATTAAAAGCACTTCAACTTATTCTACTTCCAGCAATTATTGTGAGTTTTATAAACTATTTTTTGAGTTTTAAAAAGTAAGTCTGAACAAGAATGTTATTATTCTTGTTCAGACTTGTCACCTTATTCTTCCTTATAATTCATGAGAGCACATTTAAGAATTCTATACATGTAAAAGGGTGGAGTTTTAAGAAAGCTTTCAATTTGTTTTGTTGTTTTTTTAATAGAAGAAGAACCTAGTCATTACACCTGGTATCATGTTTTCTAAGTCACCAAACACTTTAACAATACCATATGACAAATACTTGACAGTAGAATTTTAAAATGTTGAAGTTCAACACATATTGGTGAGCAAAATATATTTTTCAAAGCTCCATTTAGATATATAGATAACTTTTATGGGTTGTAGGAATCCTGCACAGTGCAACTATAAAATTTAATGTATTGCAAATTTTATCACAGAGTTGATTTTTAAAATCAATTTGGATTTTGACACGCATATATTATTGAGATAAATCTAAGATTATAATATACAATTAATGGAATATGCTTATAGCTATGTCTGAAATGATAACACAGCCTATGTGAAGCTGCAGATGGAGTGCAGCTATTTTCAGCTACTGCAAAATATGGACAATCTCTCCTGCTACTACAATTTCACGCACAGTTAGCTTCACCTCCATTTCATCCTTCTCTGTTTTACACACCAGCAGAACTCTGCATCTGACAGACTGAGGCTTAAAACTTGCAGCTGTCTAAAGCAATACTGTTTAATCTGGCTTCTGAATTAGTGTCAGACTGCATACAAAATCTTTAGAGGAGGAGAAAATAACCAAAACAATTTTCATTTTACCCACAGTCCAATTATGAAGTAATTAAAATATTTCACTGGACAGGTGTCAGCAGAAGTTCAGAGCAAGACAAATTTTGTGTAACAAGAATATCTCACAGCTATTTTCCACAATGTCAATTCACAAACTACTGGACCAATAACAAGAGCAGGATTAATAAATACGCTTCTTTCAAGGCTATGAAACAGTTCAAATCTGTAAACATCTCATTTGAGGATACTATGCAGCATGAAACATTTTTAGGCCTGAGGATATTTCACAGACCATTTGTGAAAAGCAGCAATTATGTAAAAATTCTCAGATAGATGTGCTATTACCTTTAACTTTAAATTCTCATTTAGAACTCAGGCAAAAGTCATGCAATAAACTAACTCTTGCTTTCCCTATTTCTGATATTTGCCACATGGCTGCAAAGACAGTAAAATTAAAGTCCTGAAGCATGTCCTGGAACTCCAGCAGCTGCCAAGGCTGTTTGCAGCAGGCAGCCAAGGTGCTGTGCCACCTCTGGGGAAGCAGAGGTGCCTGGAGCACGGAGTCACAGCCCCAGCAAAACCCAGAGCACCCCTGCTCTGGAGCTCAGCAACATGCCAGGCTGCCAATCACAAAGTCAAACATTTCACACTGACAGGCAGGGCTTCTGAGTAAGATGAAAAATTCTACAAGCAAGAGGGTAGGAAAAAAAAAGCCTTTAAGAACTTTCAATATTCATTCACTCTTTACTATCAAATTTTCATTAGAAGGAAGATTTCTGTGGTAACAGGAAACAAAAAAAACAGGGAAAAGGAAAAACTACAGCAAAAGGCAGCATTCAGTTTTCATAGTCTGCATACCTAGCATGAAAATTTTTGTTTAGCAAAAAGCTGCTAAAAATTATATTGTTAACTTTTATGTAATAGTAAAATCTCAAACTCAATTACAGACATCTGTTACAACCAGCACTATGTAAAAACACAAGTCAATTCAAAACGTGATGA
Source organism: Agelaius tricolor (assembly GCF_023055355.1). Classification (NCBI taxonomy): domain Eukaryota; kingdom Metazoa; phylum Chordata; class Aves; order Passeriformes; family Icteridae; genus Agelaius; species Agelaius tricolor. The sequence goes on along the minus strand of NW_027269271.1, from coordinate 16,360,936 downwards.
TTCTGAATACAGTCTGTTAAGATAATATTAACAGTCTCCAAACACTAATTTTCCACTGGCTAGTCTTCAAGAGAAATTACTGAGTATGAGTTTTAAAAAAAATGTAAAACCTCCAAACAATTGCCAAATCTGAAATATACATTTCTAAGCAGTAGTACCAGTATAAAAAATGTCCACTTTCTGAAACAGCATTCATAATAAAATTAGAAATGATGCTATAAGAAATAATAATGTTAGAACAATCCAGTATTTCCATTCATGCACACAATATGGGAAGCCTGCACTCAAACTGAGCTATGAAAATGTATGAAAATACTATCATAATCACTCCCATACTTCAAGCTTACCATATTATCTCCAAATCTCAAGTATCATTTGTGTTACATTTCTTCAGAAATATCACAGAAATAAGGAAAGATAAAGTAATAATCAAAATCTACATTGTTCACATTTACTACAAAGCCCAATCCCAAGAAAATGAAACTGGGTAAAACACAAATAGATTAAAAAAACCAACTTATAAGATACAATTTCTTGCTTCTTGTGAATATACAAGGAAATCTGGTCCACTATGAAAGAATTTGTCAAACACCCTTGAGACCCTGTCCAGCTCTGTGCTATTTACTTTACTTCATTGATCATGACTAAAATAAAAAAAGTTTTCAGACTAATAATGTTTACAATGTGAAGTCCTGACCACAAAATGGCATTTGCTTATCCTTACACAGAAAGTGTAATTATCCACACAATGAAATCTAGGTCTGATTCAGGAAATTAAGAAGACTCTCTATTAATTTAATTTCTGTTATTTGATCCAAATTTTATTAATACAATGTTCACAGTACAAACTAACTTACATCCTTAAATATGTTATTGATAAACTGTTAAGACATTTTTCTCAGAAGTGACATTGACAGAAATGCAACATAGTTTCCCTAGCTTATGTTCCCATCAAATGACAACAGAAATTGTCCTGCTTCCTAAGTTCTTGTGCTACATGTTATGCACTGAGGGAAAACTCTGAGAATATTACCTGAGCAAATGAAAGCATCCTCTCTTTACATGAGGACACAAAGCCTCACTGCTGCTGCCAGCACAGCTGTTACTGAGCATGCTGGAGACCCTTTCTATTCTGCCACTCCCTCTTAGTACATTTCCTTAGACTTCATTCTGAAACCTCAGGTTTTTGTTTGCATATGTACAGATATGTACCTATTTTTATATATGTGTATACACATGTAAAAGAACTGGAGCTTCCCCAGAGACAAACTTTCCTTTATCAGGTTCACAGATCTAGCAAAGAAAAAGCCTTACATATCAAGTCCCAGAAGGATTGTATTGAAATATGACTTTGTTAATGCATAAATTTACTACTTAAAGTCTGTCAATAATAGGAAGCTACTAATTAAACTGAGAATTCTCTGCCAATCTCAAACATATGCTTCTTGATACTTAATATATTGTACCTAACACTGTAATCAGTGGGTTTATTAAAAATTAAAGGCAGACTTTCTTTTTTAAATATTAGGCTGAATTTAATTGACAAGAAAAACCTGCTAGATTTGCCCATTAATTTCATTATGTCAGTTATTTCACTATCTCCTAGCCATTAAAAATAATTTCAGCACCTCTCATCCTTGAAACCTCTACTTTCTCGATGATTAATTTGTCTTCACTATATTCTAGAACACTCTTAAATTACCCCATTTTAGAAAACATGTATTCTTTTCAAGAACTCTAAAAATTCTTCATTGATAACATACCTTAAGGATCACAGATATTTATTTACTATAGATAAAGGAAAGGTTTTGCCTTGAAAAGACTGAAGCACAGCATGAGCTCTTACAGAGATCATTCCCAAAATATCCAGCTGTTCTGCTGCAGGATGGAATTGAGCAGTCCTGCTTCTATCAGGTTTGTGCCACTCCAGGAACTGACTGGAGGCTGCAGCAGCCCTTTGTAGCCTGGGACTGATCTGAGCTATCCTGGCCATGGTGCTATGGGTCAGTGACCAAGCAGGAGCTGTCACCAAGCCCCACTCTCCTTATCCTCTTCTTCTGCCCTCTTCCAATCCCATGGATCTTCCTTTGAAAAGAAGCTGGATATAGCTCCCAACTATGGTCATGTCACACCAGGGAAGGGCTGCCAAAGAACCAAAGATTGCCCTGTTGGGACAGGGACATCATTTCACAGCAGATGGCAAGTCTGCAAATCCAGACCCTGTACATGTATATTGGGCTAGGAGTAACCACTGCATTTTCCTCTTGAGGTGATAACACAGGTTCTCATGTATCATAAACATGACATGTTCAATTATTCCACAAGGGATTTGGTCCAAAACTCACCTTTCTAGTTTCCAGCTGAGCTTCTTCCTGGCAGCACTCCCTGCAGAAGGGATCCAGCTGATTCAGATTGAACTGCCCAAGAAGGTTGCAAGAACTGCACAGCAGGTTACTGGAGAAGCCCAGCTCTCTGCAAGCTTCTGATGACAACTGTGCTCCATAAACACTCACCTGAAAGTCAATACAATGTTGCACTTAGTATTAATTATTTTTTTAAAAGATGGTTTTAAATGCTGCAATGATTAGAAAGAATGAGTTAGTCTCTTGACACAGTAGTATAAAAAGCCCCAAAGGAGCATTCCCAACTCTGCTGAAGCTACATATTAATTATGGCTCACTTATTAAATCAATGATGGTAGTAACTAAAACCATTTTCTTGTGCCTTGCTATCCACCCCTTTGATGCTTTATTGTCACCTCTTCACTGTCACTGCTGCATCTGCTCCTCTTGGAGCAATGACAGGGCTACTGGCATTGTCACTTGGCTTCCAGCAGCCTCTCTCCGGACACCTTTGCCCAGCAGATCCCTAAACAATCCATGAACGTTAGGCCAATGCTCTCCTGAGGATTTTATTTTGGGTTGTGTGTGTGTGAGAAAGAACCAACCAAAACATTAACAGTGTATGAAAGCAAGTAAAGGCTCCATTACATGATAATTCCTCATTCAAGCAGTTTTGGTTACACAGCAAGCTCAAAATACCTTGAGAATAAAAGTACAGAGAGGTAAAGGAAACAATAAAGAGAAGGAAATCTCTATCCCTAATATTTTTACTCATTTTTAGTATCGTAACTATCATACTTTCCTGAAACAATAATAATAATAATCATAATAAATGTCTCTGATTAGGACTGGAAAAAACCCCTAACACTCCAGAAAGCAAATTCCCATCAGACCAAGATAATTTCAGACACTTAGCAAGTGATGCGCCACATTTCATCAGCGTTTGCTCTTTCAAAGCTTTGGCTCCAAATCTACGCTACACTATTGCTTTCTTTTCACACCAAATAATTTACTGTGTTAAAAAAAGGCAGCACCAATACAAAACTATTTTAGGAAGAGGGCAGAAGTAGAGCCCAATCTCCGACATGGAAAGCAAAAGAGGCGGCCACGGCCGCAGGAGCAGTCGCCCCGCGGACGCCCGCGCCTCCCGCCCCGGGACACGTATAACGCTGCCTTCCCCGCCCTCACAACCGCTCCTGGTCTCAGGAGCTGCAGCCGCGCTCAGCCCCGAGCGCGAAGGCGCCGGATCGGCTCTCACCGCCTGCAGCCCCAGGAGCCAGCAGAGCCAGCGCCGCCCCAGCGCCCCCAGCTCGGCCACCACCGCCATCTTGGTGCCGGAGCGCCCCTGCCAGCGCCGCCGGGGGCCGCAGAAGGACCTCACTCATGGCGGGTGACCGACACACCGCCTGATGCGGGAGAGCACTGACTTGCGCCCAGCCCCCGACACGGCGAGCACAAACTGCTAACCCAGAGTATCTTCTGGAATTCTAGAGCAAAGACATTTTATTCTGTTCAGAGCAGTGCTTTGCAGCGGGGCTGGAGAAACTGCCGTTCTCCAACGCTGGTCCGGCATTGCGGAAACAACCCCGAATAAAACCCTTTCCCCTTTTTCGGGAACTGCCAACTGGCACATCGGCCCTCAGCCCAGTGACTGACAGCCGGTCTGACCAATAGTATTGTGCTTTCCCCACGGCAGTGGTGCCTGGACCCAACGAGATCGGGCGGATGGGCGGGACTTCAAGCGGCGCCTTCCAATCAGGAAGGGACGCATGTAGGCGGGACATCTCCCCGCTCCGGCGGCTCAGCGCGGCGGGGGAGGCGGAGCGATTCCCGCTTCCGGCCAATCGGAGCGCGTGAAGGGCGGGGCTGCGGCAGCATCGCCCAATGGCGGGGCCGCGGGGCGGGGCCCACCGCGGGGCCCGGCGGCGGCGGCGGCAGGGGCGGGGGCGGGCGCGCGGCCGGGCGTTCGGTTGCCGAGCAGCGCGCGCAGGGCGGGCGGGGCGCGGCGGGGGCCGGGCCGGGCCGGGCGGGGCGGGCGCGCTGCGGGCCGTGCGCGCGGCGATGTGAGAGCGGCGGCGCCGGGCCCTGTCCGCGCCCCCGGCCGCGCTCCCTCCGTCCCTCCTCGCCCGCGCCGTCCCCGCGGCTCCCGCCGGCCCCCGCGGGCCGGGCCCCGCGTTATGTCGTGATCCCGGGCGGGCGGCGCTGCTGCTGCTGCTCATGGGGCTGCTCAGGATTATGCTGCCGCCCAAGTTGCAGCTGCTGGCGGTGCTGGTGTTCGGGGTGGCCGTGCTGTTCCTGGAGAACCAGATCCAGAAGCTGGAGGAGTCCCGCGGCAAGCTGGGTGAGCGGCGGCGGGCGCGGCCGGGCGAGGCGCGGGAGGCGGCGGGGCCGAGGCAGCGCGGCGGGGCCGGGGGAGCCCCCGGGCGCTGCTCCCCTGGCTCCGGGCGCTGCCGTGCCCCGCTACACGGTACCGGGTCGGTGCGGGCCCGCCGCTCTGCAGGAGGGGCTGTCCGCGGCAGCCTTTGGCCTCTGAGTTCGTTTGTTTGTTCTGCGAGATCGGGAGAGCTGTGCGAGGTCAGCGCTGGGAGGACGAACGTGTCCGCCGTGTCCGAGGGGCTCTGTCCGAGGCGCGGTGCTCCCCTCACGGCCGGGGCAGCAGCGGCCGGCCCGCCCCTGCCTCCGCAGGCACCTGCGAGCGAGGAGAGCAGCGGCCGTGCTGACCCAGCTGAGGCTGCTGCTGCAGCGAATTACCATCTTCTGCACATCTGATTTCTAATTCAGACCTTTTACTAACGCTTGGCACTGTAATGGAAAGCACGGTGTAAAGAAAAGAAATGCTCTTAATGACAAATGGATAATTTGTTTACCTCTCATTTAATGTAGGATGTTATTTTCTGAATTAACTGAGTGTAGTTAGTGATTTCTTAGACTGCCACTGAGCTGTACTTCAGTGAATAGCGGACTAGAAATCTCTTGTGTAAAATTTCTTTTACTTTTCCTGCCTTAAAAGGGTATTTTTAGAGTAATATCTGCCTAGTGGGTAGCATCTTACTACTTTGTTGTATATAAGGCTGCAGAACTTGTAAAGCTTTTACATTGCTTAATTCAGGGTCTCCTGGATGTGAAAAAACACCATTCTCAACCTAGTTTGTGGTGCCTAGGAGTTGTGAAAACAGAGCACTGAGATTTCTGGTGTATACAAGATAAGGAACTGGTTCACAAACTTCGTGGATTTGCTTTCTCCTGTTATTTGACTATACTAAAATATTTACATTATTAACAATAGTTAATAGTGTAAATTTAAGTTTGTAGGAAGAAAAGTGCACATCCTTCTGGTGTTAACAGTAGAAGTGGATTTGAGTGACATGGGAAGTTTACCAATGAGTTTTTAACAGAGTCCACATACTTTAATGTTGAGCTGTATGAATGCCATGGGATTTTACTTCACAGCATTTCTTTTCTACTCCATTCTCTCTGAGCTGCATATTAGTGATTAGGACCTGGAAATTGCAGTGGATGACTGCTTGAGTTGAGGGAGGCCCTTACTCTGCGTACTTTTCAACTAAAAGTTCTTATCAATTATAATCGAGGCTCTTTTTTTGCAGGGTCTCAATAACTGTAAACAAACATTTGAAGAAGAAAATGAAATTGGAAGATAAAGCAAGCAAATGTTGCCATAGTGCTGAAGGTTCAGTGGTACTTTGTATACATCTGCTCTAAAGTGGTTCATAGCCATGGCTTCAATGCTTCTATTGCTGACAGTGTGTGCTACTTTAGTGAAATCTACTCCTGGCATTTAAAGAGTAACATAATATGTGTGAGAATCAAGAATTTTGCCGGTAAAACTTCTTCCTCCCTAATATATATGCAATGGACATATTTAACTTATATATTTAGAGGATTAAAATACTTAAACTGCTTTGGGACAAGAATCTAATTACTATCTTGTTCTGAATTTATTTCTTGAGGAGAAGGGAAAACTATTGTGAAGTTTCCTAAAAGTAAGATGGAAAGATTTGCTTTGTGTGCAACTTACTGGTGACTCTCCAAAACCCATGGAAGGAAGGGGAAAAGGACTTTCTGCAGCAGCTTTGAACTCAGATTCCAGTTTTTAGTCTGACAGTACGCTTTGTTTAAAAGCTTCTAGCTGTCTGAATGTCTCCCTTATCACGTGTTTAGTATGTATTTTATGACTTTCAAATATTAAGATTTCATTACAGCTGGTTTTTTACCATCATGATTGGTTAGAATTCTACTGAGGTGCATTATGGAAAATGGTTTTCTCCAGATCAATGCAATTAATTGGCCTAATGCACTTGAGTGCAGATTTTCCTCCCTGTCCCCTAAAAGAATGGTGTGGGTGTGTGTGGAGCAACACTATGATTTGAGGGTAAGGACAAAGTAGCTCTTTTGTTCTTTCAGGTGTGTTTCAGTGGGTGCTTTATGTAGCTACATTTCTCTTCACAGAGAAAAGCAAGGCACAACTTCCCAAGGATATTTCTGGGATTCACATTCTCTGATTGTGAGAGAAAGAAAAAACAATTCTTATCTCATTTACTGCTCCTGTGTTTTGGAACAAGTGAAATACATTGAGGAAGATTATTTACCTGAAGGAATTTGCTTGATTGGATTCTGGTGTGAGTGTTTTGATTCATTGACCAGTTGAATCCACGTGTGTGTGTTGGGACTGACAGTCACCAGATTGTGTGCAGTTGAGTTGAGTTCGTGCTTGGTGCAGATTCAGTTTAGATGTAGTGTAATACAGTATAGAATAATATAGTATAATAAAGTAATTAATTGGCCCTCTGATATCAATGGAGTCAGATGCATCATTTCTCCCTGCCATGGGGGTCACCTTGCCTTTACTATAAGTGGAACTCAACTGCACAGAATCTGGTGACTGTCAGCCCACAGTCCCAACACACCTGGATTCAATTGGTCAATGAATCAAAACGCTCACACCAGAATCCAGTCAAGCAAATTCTTCCTCAATGCGTTCCACTTGTTCCAAAACACAGGAGCAGTAAATGAGATAAGAATTGTTTTTTCTTTCTCTCACATTCAGAGAATGTGAATCTCAGAAATATCCTTGGGAAGTTGTGCCTTCCTTTTCTGTGTGAAGAGAAATGAGGCTACAGCTTTGTATCAGAAGTCCTGATACATGGTGTTTGGGGATTGGGCTTTGAGCTATGCCGAGTGTTTGCATTGATATATCACATGATAACCTGTCATCTTGGAAAGTTCTTGTAAGAGTTAGGCATTGGCTAGGAAAACCAAATTACTTCAATTACTTCAGATTTGATAGCAAAATAATTGTGCAGTCTTTTCAGCAGGTCTAAAAATGTTCAACTGTAGTTTCAGACAGAAAGGGCTTTATCCAAATCCTTCATGTATGAGCAACTCCAAATTCTGTAGTGAACAGTTGGGGGCCTTAATTTCAGTTTAATAACTTAGAATATTTTGCCTGTAAAGTGAAATTGGGACGTGTTTCTGGGTGAAACAAGAATGGGAACTTCTTTTTTTCTGTAAGACTTTATATGGATAAACTTGGTCACCCTGGCAGACTTCTTATTTGGGAAGTAGAGGACATACAAGCAAATGACCATCACAAATGCTGCTGCTTTTTGTGACAAAATTGCTGTGATCCTTTAAAAGGGTATTTATAAACCTATGGGCTTTTTCATATGAAAAATAACTTACTAGTTAAAAAAGGTAAATAAAAATATTAACATCTTTGCAGCTCTGTAAAAGTAGTTTATGGTGGTGAGATCACAAGCAGAGTGTGAACAATTTGAAATACATTTTTTGTGAGATTTCTACCTACAGTTATTAATCTTTCATATTTTCAGGTTTACATGATCCGTTAGCATGCTCTCCAGGCTAAGTTGTCCCTAATTGCCAGTGAGAACTTTAATGTTTTTATTTAAGCCTGGTATGTGCCCATTAGCTCTAGGAATACATAGCCCTGATAGAGAATATTGCTCCTGAAAGGCAAATGTTGAGATTTCACTGTTGTTCCTGGAACAGAATAACAGAGGTAATGTCTGGCTGCCCCTTTTGGGTTTTGGAAGCCTTCTGAGTGCAGCTCTGCCTTTGTTATAAATTGGCCTAGCATTTAACATGTTTAATGTGTACCATGCCATCTCCTGCATTGTCATTAGTATTTGTGGTGAGTTGGATGAAAAAAATTAACCAGCTGGATGTAAACTATCCCTATCTTCACTTCCATCCCCAAGATTTTGTAATCTATTGGTGGGGAGAAGGAAGGGGGAAGTTCTTATGTGTTCTAGTCCTTCTGTTTAAATAATAGTGTTTTACAGCACTAGAAGCACTTCAGGATTGGCCAGGGAAGTGGAAGAAGACAGTGTCTCATTTGAGGATTGAAGTCTGTAGGATTGGTGAGAGAAGGTGAGGATAGGAGGTGGAGAAGGATTGCTCTTTGGTGGGGGGGGGAATGAAACAATAATGCTACTTTCTAGCACTTTAGTGATGTTTCCATATTGTATAGGAAAAAGGCTTTGTCTGAGAAACAGAATATCCCATAACAGGGAAAGCAAGGATTGAACCTGCTTCAGATCATGTTGAAAAACTTCATAGCTGTAATGTGGGAGTGTTTCTTCTGTTAAGTGATAAACAAAATAATGGCTCATATCTATTAATTCAGCACCTTGAATTCAGAGTATTGAAGTCTGTAATTTAAAAGAAATCCTTAATATTTTACTTTTTCCTTTTCTTTTTTTTTTTTTTTTTGTTTAAAAATACTTACATCATTTGAAAGGCTAAGGCTCTTTTTGTTAGCCCAGGAAAGAAAATTTAATTGATGTATTCCATATTAAAAAAAAAAAAATTAAGGTGATTTCCTAGCATATGTGACCCTTGATGGGGTAGTATCTTTCTAAGCATTTTGTGCCTAATAAACCACTGTTCCCTTGAAGTTAAAGGCTTTAACTTCCCAATGATTAGGTCTTAGGCTTTATGGACATAAAAGACTTTGGGATGATGAAATGATAGGCATTTCATGTTTCCTTTATTTAGAAATGAAAATCTCCTGTCGGTAGGCCTGCCTGTTGCATGCTGTTGGGAAATCTCTTAGAAAATGTATTGTCTGTTCTAGTATAGCACGCATGGTTCCTTAGCATATTGTTATTGTAATCGAGCATTTATAAAGAGGGGCACAGAACATTATCAAGAGGAGTTTGTGATTGTTGGCAGGTCTGGCCACACACAGCTATGCAAATGATTTCCTAGATTTTTTTCTAAATATTGCCCTGTTAGACAGTAGTTTTTATTTGCTGCTGAGTAGCCCAAGGCATTCCTTCAGAAGCACTTTTATTGTATACTGGGTTTCCTGAAATAAGAATTGTAATGCTGCTTCCTTAGTCTATCCCCATCCAATGGAACTTTCTTACACTTTGTCTTTCTGGTTTTATCACACTTTTTCACTTGGTTCCCTCTTACTGTTCCCTTTCACCATGCCTCTGGTTGTCCCAGATGGTTTAAGAATAAATTTTAAGAATTTAAAATTTAAGAATAAATTTTAAACTACTCCCATACTACAGTTGTACTTCCCATTGAAAACTGTGTTATTGAGCAATTGTATAAATTTTGTTCTGCTTTTTATTTATGTTGTTGTTTGCGGTTTTTATATTTCTTTATAGCTTTTTGGGGAATAAATGTTGCAGCTGTTGGTGTTCTGTTTTCTGTGAAATTGGTAATGTGTGAACTTTGACTAGTACAGAACTGTGCACATTCCCAAGCAACATCAAGGCAGCTCAGACTTGCTGATGGGGTCTGTGACTTGATCTCACCCCCTTCTGCTGGTACCCCAACAGCTGGTTCTAACAGTGGAAATAAGAGGCATAACTTTATAAACTTCTGAAAGGCTGCATTTGAGAAACTACAATATTGTTGGACCTACTTTGCAGGCATTGTGCTTTTAGTGAAATAACTTGGAAAATTGGTGATCTGGCAGGGGTATATTTTTGTTAAAGATATTTTGCGGGCATTTTAGAGATATTTTGAAAGATTAAGTGGACTTGAGAAAACAGATGCAGTACCTCCAGTCCCTCCAGCCATGGGCAGTGGATGAAGTAATCACCAGGTAAGGCACTCTATCTTTCTGGGTTCTCCATTGAACACAGCCAGATTTGGGCCACTACATATCTATGTTACTTAGTAAGGCTCAAAGTTAAGTTGAAGAGCACGTAGAACTACAGTACCATTTTCCATGTGAATGCTGGAAAAGAGACATGTTTGCAGTCACCTCTTTAGGACAGAAAAGGCTTGTGGGACAGTGAAAGGAATGTGAGTACTGTGTTCTTCATTGTGAATTAATGCAATATTAAAAATTGGTAAGGATAGCTCTGAGTTCAAGGCTGGCAACTTCAGGAGAAAGTGTTCAAAGGAGTTCTGCATGCTGTTCTTCCATATCATTGTTTTTTTACTTAGGAAGATAGATTGGGTTATTTTAATAATGAAATACCTGTCAGGTTTTTCTACTGTGCTTAGCACTCTAAAAGGAAAAACAGTAACAGTACTGGAAATCAGAAAAAAACTACATTTGATGCCTTTATTTTCTCTGTGCTAAAGCAACTAAAACAACAGCATTATGGCATAATGGCATGCCAGCGTTCACTTTGTTTTTCTTGTCTATTTTCTACTTCTGAGCATGGCAAAAGTAAGTAAAATTTTCATGTTTCCAATATACCTCTGAAATCCAATGATTGCAAGTTCCTATGTCTTTATCTTTTCCTTAGCTCTCACTGGAGGCTAGTATATATATGTATACATATATATATACACTGCTTGTCCAAGAAAGACCTTGTAAACTCTTAGACCTTGGGTTTAATGTAACAGATGAAACCATTGCTTTCCAGTTTATCATGGCTGCCAAGGGAAGTTGAGGATGCCCCATCCCTTGGAGTGTTTAAGGACAGGTTTGATGCCTCTCTGAGCAACCTGCCCTAGTGAAAGGTGTCCCTGCCCATGGTGGGATGTTGAAACTAAATGATCTTTGAAGTCCCTTCCAACCCAGTCCATTCTATGGTTCTATATACCTGTGAAGTGAAAGAAATTGTAGAAATTTTTTTTTTTTCTGTATTTCAAAAAACTGACATATTTGAAGCTGGATTTTTTTCTTCTTTGCATAGCTTTGTACTGCCTCTGGTGTTGAAGTTAGGGACAGTTCATGAAGAAATAATTTCCATATCTACTGACTGACAACCATGAGTCACTCACTGCTAGACTTACTCTGGCCAGACTGGTCTTTTCTTCTAATAATGAGTGCCTTCTCTCGAGTAGGAAAAAGATGGCATTTGCATATGGAATCCTCCATGTATTATCACTGCAATGGATCAAAAGGCAGTCTTTTTGTGTAGCTGTGTGCAATCTGTAGTTTTTGTCACTTATCTAAAGTGTATTTAAACCTTGTCAAAGCAATATTAAAATAGTGGTAAGAGCTTTGCTTGAAATCTGTTTATGTATCTGAAATACTAGCCTGGCAAGCATAATGAGAGTTCCATGCTGTAGGAAAATAGCTGAACTAGTACGTGTATTTGCATTATTTTTTCAACTGGAAATAAAAGATAAAAGAGGGAGTGAAAGGACTCCAGTGTTGAGAGAGGTATTTGAAATTTGGCCAGCTGTCTGCAGCCTTTCATAAATATGTACAGACTCTTAGCTGCAATCTGGGGATAGGCAGTATCTTTTTCAAACCCTCAGCTTCATGTGGTCCTCAGGCCCATCCACTGTGTTGGAATGTTCACTCCCCTAAAAACCTATGGCTCTGTGAAGTTGTTGTGTTCAAAGCCCAGCATCTTGAGAATGGTGGCATTCAGAGAAGTCTTCACCCACTTAGGAGAGAAAAGCAAACCTCTTTCCTTGCTGGAATTGGCCCAGCTGGTTCTTTATTCACCCCCCAGCTCCTTGCCACTTCACTTTTTGAGTTCTGGAGAACTCAAGTCCCTTCATTTGGCATTCCTATCAATAAGTGATAGGAATGATAAAGTGATAAAATGATAGAAGTTCTTTTGCTAAACTGCCTTTATCAAAAGAAGTTCTAATGCTGATTATGGTTGGTTCGCCCATGCACTTCCCTAAGGATACCAAGTGTCAGTACTCAGGGAAGCATTCCTGTGGCACAGGTTTGTATGGCTCTGTGTCAGGACTGTGCTGACAATCAGGACATCAGTGATACTGCAGGATGTGCCTGTGGGTGTCAGGGTCTGGCTTCATACTGAGTGTCTGTTTGTTACCAAGGGATTCGTTCATTGCTATATTTAAGTTCTTATGGCTGTAAGTTAAGAGCATACTTTTACCATACAGGTATTGTTTGTAGATATGTCTGCAGAGAACCCAGCTGTGTCCACGTGTCTTTTTATTGTCTCTAGTATTCAGCATATTATTGCTGTCCTTACTTTGCAATATCCTTGTGTCATAATGGTTTCAATAACATTACTGCTGTAATTATTATTCAAGTTTTCTGGTACTGATAAAATTCATCGTGAGTAGCTGGAAGTCCATGGCAGTGAAATAATTGATAAGATAATTAAATTACAAGAAGTATTTGGAAAGAACCTTTCTATCACTTTGGCCCAATCTTTGTCTTCCTTCTTCATGTCCACTTTCTATATCTGGTTAGAGTTTAAAATGACAGCTGACATCCTTCTTTTTCATCAGTTTGCTGTTTAATTCTGAATACTGATTTGTGTTGAAACATATGTAAAACTTAAGTGCTGTTTTGATAAAACAGCTTTTGATGATTTTGAAGTGTTTATGCAAACCTTGTGCATAATTGCTGTAAAGCTGTAAAGAGTGTGGGGATGGGTTCTTAGGTTCCTTAAATTAAAATGCATATATTCTCCATTTACTTCTCTAGTGGCTTTTCTCTCAGACGATCTTATTTTTATCTTCTTTTTTCCTAATATATATAAAAATTCTTAGGTGAGAGAGAGTATGAAGTATATAAATTTATCATACATATAGTCCTGTGAAATAAATATGATCTATGTCTATATTCCTCACTCTCATTGTCTGTATTTTCTGATGTTGTAATATAGGACTGATCTTTCTTGTGCAGCAGATTGAAAGACAGTAGCATTTCATTTCACTTTGAAAAAGGTGCAAAAAGGCAAGCAGTTGGACAGAGATTATGCTTATGCATCTCACTTTCTGCAAAATGAAAGGGGAAATCCAGTTTGATTATTTTTTCCCCTTGAATTTTTCCCTGTTTATCTTTCCTCTTTCAGTATTTCTATTATCTTTTTTCTGGGTATTTTATTGTTGAAGGTATTCAGGATGATTGCATGAATAACATATCTGTATTTTTGTTGAAATATTTCCATTTCTTTGCATTAATTCTGTGGAGGGCTTGGGAGGAATGAGAAGTCTCTTTTTGCAAAATATGGAATTTGCAATGGATTTTAATATACTAAATCTTAATCAACGATTATATTAGAGTTGATGATGATCATTCATTCTAAGCAAAGGATTTCATTAATTCTAAGAAGGGTTTAGAAATTTACATTAAAAGCCAAAAGATAGGATGTGAAAATGATAGAATCTTATTCTGACACATTAAATAGACCAAAAATTGCCTTCCTTATGAAGCAAAGCACTAAAGATTTTGGCTCCCTCAGCATTTGAGTGACAGACGTAAATTGGGGAGATGATTTTTTTTTGGATGATGTAATTTAAAAGTTTTTATTCTTTCAAGAAAAGGGGATTAATATTTACAAAAGCTGAGTCCAGCCATGTCCTTCCACTGTTGGCAGTAAAATTAGTATCTCCCACCAGGGTTTTATTCCCAAGCTGAAGGACAGAAACCCTGTCTCCTGACCAAAACACTCGAGCACAAGCCTGTGATCACTTTCTGAAGATGTTGTTTTGTATGGGACACACAAAATAGCTTGTGTAAGGATCTGAATTTTTTGAAACAAAGCCATAATGTCAGGTTTTTTGTATGCTGGTGTTGAGTGAAGTGTTTCATTGGTAAAATCTTTATTTCAACTGCACTCCCAGTGAGAAATTCAGAGCCAAGGTTTTTCAGCATCTCTTTGTCAGTAAACCTTCAGCAGCGTGCACTCTTAAAAATTGTGAAAAGATGTTTTCCTATTGTAGGTATTTCTCCAGAATACCTACAAAATAACAATATTCTTGATACATTATCCTATGAACTGAGATGACCATAGCACTAAAATGCTTTCCTGTAATCAAATTTAGTGCCTTTGGGAATATTGAGTGCTTTAAAGTTTGCCCCTCTTCCCCCCTGCCTTTTTTAAAAAATTTAAACCAAACAAAAGACCCTTACAAAGCCTACGTCCTTATGTGAGAATAATTTAGACTGTTTTAATAGATTTTTAGTCAGAGTAGCTATTTTGTATTAAGTTTGTTGATTCTGCTAACAAGGCAAGCTTTTGAAGATAAGTACCTAATAAATAGTTTGCTGTTTTATGATGAAGTGATTAGATCTTGATGTCCAATTTGATGACTTCAAAATGTGTATAGTGGGATTGGACTGAGAATGTTTTTGAGCTTTGAAAGATAGCATTTCAAGAGTAGCTGTTTATTTGCTGTTTGAAGACTTCCCATCATAAAAGTGGCCTTTTGATGTATAAGCATTTAGTAGGAATTGGAATGTTTTGTAAATTTACTGTCTTTTTATTTTTATGAAAACAAATATTTTTTAAAAATACTTGTGGGTGTCTCTCCCTTTGCTGTCCATGTTGTTATCCAATGTGCTAATTGCACTGCTGCTGTCAGTTTGAGTGAGGGCAGAACTTGCTCTGGTGTTTTATCAGGGCCTCTTCAGGTTTAAAGTTAACTTCAACAGGAGTGTCTTTAATATTTTTGTTTGATCAAGCTATAAAAAGCACCGTATAAAATTTCTGGCATGCTGCTTGATTTATACCTGTAAACAAGGGCTTATTGTCTGTGTTGAATGTGTATGCAGTTTTGGCTAAAAGTGCCAGAATGCCTTGCTTTCTAGTTGGGCTAGTAATATTCATTCTAGTCCTTGAACTGCCCCACAAACATGCATTGTGAGCCAAAAGCACAGGCTGAATGACCAGAAATACCTGTCTAAGCTTAAACCTAAACACAGGAGTGTTTATGACCTGTCGTGTTTGGTAAAATCTTGAATTGTATCTTTGAAACTATTCAATTGCCAAAGCAGTTAGAGTTATTTAAAACCTTCTACACAGAGTTCAGTTGGAGCTGCTTTTATTTTAAAAATTGTGCATTTTGAGGAAAGATTTTGGAATGGTTGATGAAGTAAAATTTCTGCCAGTCATAGAGGGGCATAGGAGGGCTGGAGATGTCACAGCAGAGCTCTTAAAGTTAGCAGAGGATGCATGAAGTGCTCTCCCAGCAGTGTGCCTGGCACTCTGGTAGGACAGTGTCACCCCAGTGACAGCCAGGGTAGCAACCAGAGCTGTACCCAGCTCCTCCACCAGCAGGAATCAGCTTGGAGCATGAAGTTACAGCACTCTTGATTTCAGTTGAGTTTGAGGCTTTGGGTGTCTCTGCTTGGGTGTAGAGATGGCACATGTTTGCTTCTGGACTGGAAGGGACAGCCATCCCTTTGTCCAGCCCTGAAAAAAAAAAAAAGGTACAGGGTACTAGTCAGGCTTCTTGGCTATTCCTGAGGTGTGATAAGTGAATTTGGACTAAGGGCAAATTCATCTTGTAATCACATGGTCAGACATAGAAGAGAATATTAAAAATTACCTTCTGGAGAGGGTAGGAGAAGAAGAAAGGATGTGTATGTGAGGATCAGTGCAACTATTGCATTTGTGAGCTGCCCACAGTCTTGCTGATCCCAATAGAAAGGCAGTGAGTTTTGGAGAATATGCTTATTTTCAAGGCTGGCTTCACTAGTTTAACACCCTGAAAATATACTTGCTTCTGATTGCTATTGCTTTCTCATTTACCCTCTACAATGCCATTAAACCCTTCTCTCCTTTCTGATGTGAAAAGCCAGCCTAAAACTGAGGTGTTGGTTTAGCGCAAAGAAATGATAAATCAAACGGCAAAACATTTAAATGTATCCTCTTCTGGTTTTCCTGTCTCTGCCTTCCAAACCATACTCTGAAAAATCTGGTCTCGCTGACATGCTTGTGGGGGCATTTTTCTAAACATTTGTGGTTGCTGGAGCAACCCAAAGCATTATTTCCACTGATTTTTATGTGCCTACTTAAGTGTGATTGCATAGTGCAGATGGCAAGGCAGTCTTAATAGGAGAGTTAAGAAAGAGAAATAGATTATAAATTATTCACATATCAGGTTTAAGGAAAAAAAGTGTGTGAAGGAAGACTGAAGGTATTGAAATTAATACAGGTTTTTTCCTTGTTTTAATCCATAATTAAAAGCCCTTGAAAACTGAGTGACTAAGGAGCATTAGTGATGATTTTGTGGAGGTTTTAAGTATGTGCACACTTTAGGGATGGAAGCTTGTGTCAAGGTTGCAGTTGAAAACACGTATTGTTTTGCAATAAGTAATGGTATGTAATAAATATCTTAAACTGGTGCTATAAAATATTCATACAAGATAGTTATTTTGATAGAAATGATGAGAAGATTTTAAATGTTAAGTGAGATTGAAATTTTAATTTTCAAGAATGAATCTAGGAAGATGGTAAACATTTTTAGACTTGCCTCTTCTCATTATATATCTTAAAACAATGTGGAAATAAAAATAGCAATAATGTGCTTTTTAAATATGAGAAAACCTGCTGAATGTCTGACAGCATGACACTTAAGCAACAAAATCTGTCAAGTATTCATATAGCAGCAGGAATACGAAATAAAGTGATTGTTCCTACATCTCTTTTACTTAATATATATTAAGTATTTCCATGTAAATATAAACATGATATGGCACTCTAGAGATAATTACTATGCAAAAGAAATCTATATGAACATCCTCTGAGATATCCAGGAATTGAGTTGGATCTGTTTTCTGGCCTTGATGGAATTGCTTATCTATAAACTCTGCAAATTCTGTTAAAACCCTTCAACCTTTGCTGTAACAGGTTCCACAATTAAATAGGAACCTAAATTAGCTTTTTTACAGAAAAAGGCCTAGTCCTTACAAATACATGTCAGGCAGAACTACCAGGTAGTTTAAAGTTTTACCAGTGGATAACTGTTAACTAAGTAGAGGTGTAAAACCATCAAAAGAGATTGTTCTTTTTCCTTTGGTCAACACCTTGTTACAATGAATTTGAGGTGCTAAAAAGCCTGTGATGTTTAAGAGTCAAAATGCATCGATTTCAAATTTGGCTAATCTTGTTCTATTGGGTCATTTCAGTTGCATCCTTCATAATTTTCCTGTGGTATGTAATATAGATGGCAATTTGATTTTAAGAACTGCATGCTGTCCAAGATGGAATGTGGGAACGTGGTGTAGGCTCATGAGCTGTCTGCGTCTCTTTGTCCTAGGGAGACCCTCATAGAGGTTTTGAGTGTTCATTTTACTTTCAGAGCAAAGGATCTTGGTTTGGGGAAATTTGTAGGTAGAAAGAACTTAATGATTTGAGGATAATTATTTTCTTAAGTTTATCACTGCTTCCTGTTTGAGCTAAGTGCATGGTGAAAGTTACCTAAAAGTATCACGACATTCCTTGAAAAGTGTGGCACTTAAATTATCGCCAAATGCAAAGTTTTTAGGAGGCCTGTCATCCAAGAATTGCGGTGAGTGTCAAAGAGCATGTCAATTAGTTGCCAAAAGCATTCTTGGTAAGTGTAGCTGTTTTTCTCTAACAATTTACTTAGAAATCAAGTAAGTTTGCTCTTTTCCAAACTATGACTAATCTTACTACAATCATTACATATCTTAGTGCTATCATTTTATTGTACACTGCTCCTTGACAGCAGTAATGATCTTATGAAGGTAAAAGTTGGTTAGGCTTTGATTTTTTTTTAAATAGAAAATAACCTGATCTAAAACAATCATCCTAAATCGCACTTCAGTACTCACTAAGCATTCTGTCACTGTAACCTCCAGTACTCATCACACAGTGCTTGTTACATCAAGCAGTTGTGTTTCCAAACTAGAATCGCTCACATTTTGTATGGGGTAGTAGTTAAAGCATTTATGAGATTCTTAGCATTCTGAATTTGATTTTGAGGTAGACTTGTTTGCTTGTTTGATCTGCAGGCTTATTTCAGGTGAATTTAGGATACTTTGGTTTTTTGGTTTTTTTTAATAAAGGGATTGTCGTGACCAGAAAATGTCAGCGTAAATGTCTTGTACTTGAGAATTGTGTGTGGTAAATGCACATATTGCAGATTCTAGTGGTAGTTTTGTGACTAGGAGTTTTATTTTCTAATAGTTGGAATAAACTGTATTTTATGATTAGTTGATGAAGAGCTAAACTTTGTGTTGGTGTAGAAATGACTGTTGGGTTTGGGGTTTGTGTTTGGGATTGTTTTCAGGGGTTTGTGTTATTTCTGGATTTTTTAACGTGGACGTCCAAGAAGAACATTTGCTAATGCCAACTGCTGAAGTGACATTTTCTAATGAAAATTTAAGATTTCTTGCCTTGAAGAAGGCACTTCTGAACGCAACCACTGGATCAACAAAGTACACATGACTTTCCTTGTTTGTGTGTTTTGTGGAAATTTTCCTTTTTATGCTTTGTGAGCCTTGGCTACGATGCTAGAATGAAGAACAATTTTATTGAGCTTTTTGCCATTTTACAGGTTGACTTGTGAACCACTGCCTGAACAGGACAACTTTTACAGACTGTAAAGGGCAGCCTTTAACATGGAATAACAATCAAATAAAACAGAGTCTGTTGGGCAGAGTAATTTTCCCATGTTTTAAACAGTCTGTTCGTGAAGCAGGGGAAGGTTGGGGCTGCAAGGCCTTGGGATGAATAATAGCAAGACAAGCAATGATGTGATGGCAGGAGGTTACTACTACTAATGCTGTGGGTCACTATAGGCCATCAGGCATGGGAGCCTTCAGTAGCTCTTCAGCCTCTACTCCCCTCTCTGTGCAGTCACAAGGATGTAGCTGATCAGCTTACGTGTGTGTGTGGAAATGACAAAGTCTTTGTATTTTTAAAATACCCAAAAGAACCATCCTAATACAGAAACAGTATAGATCCGTGTCCTTCACAAGTGCATTGCAGGTATGTCACATTACAAACTTGTATATGTACAAAAAGCTACTGTTTGTACTTATATTTGAGTTTAAACTTGGTAATTCTTCACAAAATTTGCTAAATGTTGCTATGGAGAATAAACTGTATTGGTATCTTTGTGCCAGCTGACAGAGACCTGCGTTGTGTCCCTTACCCTGTTAAAGCTACATGAATTAGGTTTGAATGAGGATGCTCACTCAGGCCACTGCAGCCTCTCTGGGGCATGGACTTGGCTTCTCAGCCTGTTTCTGACCAGCTTTTGATCCTCAGCTCCCTCACGTTTCTGAAGTGCTGCTTTTATGATGTTGGTTTAAGCATGAGTCTGTTCATGATGTGTGTTGTCCTGAAGTGACTACAAATAGAGATTTACAGGTCTTCTTTCTGTGTCATTTGTTCCACTTCACATTAAATAAGGAAAAATTTCTTCCCTTGAAGTCCTATAGCCATCCTTGTGCTGAGAGAATCTTTATAGGTTGGCTTAAATGATTTAATGACATATTTTTAGTTATTAGTCCATATGGATTGTTAATTATTTACTAAATTATGTTCAGTATGCATTGAAATGAAACCTTTATAGAGTTAGGTACTTTTTATATTAACTGGAAGTAAGCTTGTTAAACTAACGTTTCAGAGGAGAGCGTATGTTGAGAAGACTGATGTCTGTTTTGGAGACAGTATATAATTTCTGCACAGTTTCTCATAATAAAGTCATGCTGTTAAAGACTTTCCAATGTTTAATGTGTACATGGACAAATATGTTATGCTTATTATTCTACTCCTCAAATAAGCAGTAGTCTGTCAGTCTTAGGAGCTCACTGGCTATTTCAAGAATTTAACCTCCTTTTGACACTTCCATGGCTTTTTCCTGGGAGCAACTTGAATGCCACTTACTCAGCAGTAAGTAAAATAAAATCAGCTTAGGAGAGCAGCATACAGCAAATGTTGCTGGTAACAGAAAAGGCATGTAAAATTGCTTGTGAGATGATAACATTTCATAACATTCTTGAAAACAACCTCATATATTGATTTTTTTCCCATATTTTTTTATCCCCCCCATGCAAATATGAAATGTAGTCTTTCAAGGAGTCTTATTTCTTCGTTGAAGACTTGCTGTATTGATCTGAAACCACAGAACTGAAATGGATCATATTTTAACAGTGCTCCTTTTCTAATGACAATATGTGGCCTTATGTTTAAGTGGAATTCTTGCTGCAGTATTTCTGTTACTGGAATTTGTGGACCAGTCAGGGAGGGACTTCACTAAAAACCCCTTATGAGATACTGCAAATGAAATACTTCCCTGACATCTGTGTGAATGGATAGCAGACATTTGTAGACATGATTCATGGAAGCATACTGCCAGCTTGCTTCAGAATAAAGTGATGGGAGAGGAGAGATCCTGAATAATCCTGTGTGAATGAATACAAAGTTTTGTGGTTTCTTTTTGGGTTGGTGCTCCACTTATCACAGGCCAACTAAGGAACACACTTCTTGTTAGTGCAACTTTAGGTTTCTCTCAATAATGATAAATATAAGGAAGTTATCTCAGAATAAGAGACAATTTCTCCTCATTTCCTGCTCCCTTTGCCAGATGATGAAATTAAAAGCTGCTGTGTATTAATTATTCCCCATGATAACTATGTTGGGGTTGTTGCAAAGCCTTACTGCTACTCTAAAAAGGTTGTAAGTTTAATAAAGTCAGGACTTAAAATTAATGAGAGAACTTTTTCCTCTCTCTGAAAAAACTGGGGTGAAAGATTTCATAAGAAAACATACAAAAAGGCTTAGGGTGATTTTTTTCAGAGTCTGGTTCTGAAAACAAAGGAAGTACAGAAGGTCAGAATAACAGTGTAGAATTTTTGATGCTTTCCAGTCTCACTTGTCCTCTTAACTCTACTGTCATAAACCTGTTGCTTCAGAACATGGCAGAGTGTTTGAATCTCTCAGAGGAAATGAGTTTCAGTAACAAATACCCTCTTAAGCTAATTTGGCCTGGGCACTCAAACACAGCACTGTATATGCAGTAATACAATTACTGTATTTTTAGACATAACAACCTGCAGGGTGAGGATAGACAACTGAAAGATGCCAAGAGTCTGTGCAAGCTTGGCTTTAGGGAAGAATAGGAACTCACTAGGTCCAAGTAATTTAGAGCCTGTTAAATTTACAGTCTCTGAACAAATTTTTCTGTTTTGGAAACTACACAGTATAAATTGAACATTAAATCAACAAATAATCTAATTGTAGTCCTGTCTGCATGAACCATGTTTTTAAATTCTACTGTAGTGAAATTTATGCTAGGAAAATGGGCCTCCAATCAAACAAATATTAACAGAAAACCCATTATGAAAAACTCTGCTTGAAGTTTTGAAAACTTTAAATGTGCAAAATGATTGTTCTTATCCAGTGCACACAAAAACCAGTTGGTTAATAATTTCACAAATGGTTGGGAACAAAATGAGTTCAGGATGATGCACTCTTGTGAATCATAAGTTCTTGCAGAAAGTGGTATTATCAGGAGAACATAAAACTCTAAACAGATGTATTGTTGCATACAAATTATGAAAGCAAGTTAGGCACAGCTTTACTGAAATGAGATAGGAACTGGACAGTGAATTTGATATTCCTCCCCTTTCCCATTGCCTTGCACAGTGCTGTTGCTGTGTTCATCCCAAAAGAAATTGTTTTTGTATGGTTTCACAGCACTTTCACTGAGGAGGACACCCTGACTGAAACTGTATGGTCTCAAAATCATAACACCACATAGTAAAGGTTTTTCTAGCTATAGTTTCAGCTGTAAAAAAAAAAAAAAAACAAACCGTTGCCTGACCAGTCTTCAATAAATCCACATGGTAGGGTTGGTTTAAATCTGGGGGATTTGGTGTTTTGTGAGGAGTAGACAGTTGATAATAGTGAAACTGATTGTCTGGAGTATCCTCCTGCAATTAAATTCCTTAAGTTTCTAATATAGTTGCACTGGATATGGTGGTACTCAGGGAATGCATTTGCATTTTATATTCAAGTCTATGTTTAAGCTTAAATTCTAAAGAAGTCTGTTTAAAAAAACAACCCAACAAAAAGTGCTATTGTTTGGGAACAGTTTTAATGTATTTTGAATAGCAGAGTTTAAGTCATTGAACACTAGGGCTGTGTGGGCTTTTGAAAAATAACGACAGTGTGACCTCTGCAGGTATCTCCTCATTTACATCTGATTTCTGCTCCTTCTAATGCTTTAGAGAGAAAGCTGAATGGTAGCTGAATGAGATTTGTAATGCTTTTAAAAAGTGTTTCTAGGTTGTTAATTACCTAGGAAAAAATCTGAATCTTTTGAAGACTGTGATTTGAATTGTTACTAGTATATTTTCCTGAACGTTAATTCGTAGTTTGAACTTGTGATACGTACTTTCCTGTTTGTTTAGAGATTATTGTGCATTGTTTGATGATAATGAGCTTTTCAGGGGAGCAATCTCCTAATACCAACTGACTGGGTAATGGCAGGTGAAACTTGTCATATCTAAGTGTATTAAGGGAAGAACAATCCCAAGTTTACATATGTTAAATTGTGAATTGGCTGTCCTCACTGAGGCAGGAGTTCTTGGGGTTACAGGAGTTATCTGTATGGAAACTGCTGATCAATTCTCAACAATGGTCAAAAAAGTATGTTAAAAACAAATCGTAAACCACATGAGAATATTTTGTTTTCTATTGGATGGAGCAGTTCTGCTGTGTTGGCCTTTCTTGCCCTTCATCATGGAAAAGGTTAGAGCAGACTTGGAAAAGATGATCTGTGACTGCTGAGAATAAATAAAGAAATGAAGCATCTCCCTATATGGGGAATGATAAAGTAGACCAAGGGTCACCAGACTTGGGAAAACATCTCAGGAAAGGAATGGTAGGAGCCTGTAACTATGGATAAAGTGAGCAAGGAATCCCTATTATACAAGTAGTAGGAAACAATCAAAAATTAACTATTGCTTGATAGCCTCAAAAATGCTGAAACAAACTGGTGAACTGTAGAACATAATGCCACAGCATGAAATGATCATGAAATGCTTAGAACTAGGGGTAGAAAAATTATTCATCTGAAAATTAATTAATTTACTAAGTAGCCAGCAGGTGGGTGATGTTAAGTACATCAGGAGCATATAACCTTGTCCTCAGCCTGGTTTTGTCTTCTCCAGATGCCAGTTGGCCTTTGTCAGAGACAGGGTATTAGAGCCTTGGTCTGAACCAGTGAAGCCCTTTAGGTAATGTGTGCACCAGGACCCTTCCCGTAAAATACCATGTGTCCCTTAATGCCCCCATTCATCCTTTTCAGGGTATGCCTGACAACTCTTCAGTGTTGTGTAGATTTATATCTTTTACCTCTGCTGAAGGCATAGAAAGACTTCTGTTTGTCATTACTCACTTAAATTTCAGGTCAGATTTAGGAAAGGTTTTGTCAATCCATTTCACCCAGGAAGGCATGTAGTCTTGCTTTGAAAATGTCATCAAGAAGAAGAGCATTTTCCTTGTTCATTTGGAACCTTTCAGTATTTTGAAATAAAGTCACAGTTTCTTAAAATCTGGATATGTTTGGTCTTGTGTTAAAGCTACTGGATCTTACAATGTTTTCTATATTCCCTTCTCACCACCCTGCAGGGCTTTTCCCCTGTGAAGGTACTTACATCCTCTAATCATCTCACTTCTCAACCTCTCTGAAAAACTAAACATGTTGAATTCCCTAAGCCTCTCATTGTAAGGTACCTTTCTGATTCTTGAATCGTTTTTATGGCACTTCTGCACCGTCATAGTTTTCCACCAACCACTTTAAAATATGGGCAAATATAGTATGGAATGTTTCAGCAGCAGGCTCCTCCCTGCCATGCACTTCATTGTTTTCCTCTGTTTTGCCCTCCTGACCCATCAGTGGATGCTGTTTGTGATTGCTTCTGCAGCTGCAGATACAGCTGAAGTGGCTGGTTTTGTTAGCAAGGTGCCATGTTCTGACATTCCCAGTTTTTATGAAATCAAATAGCAGATATAACTTTGATAACAGCAGCATCTTATGAAATTGAAAGCAGGGAATTTATCGTGTTATCTCTGAACCAAAAATGCCAACAAATATTTGCCTTCAATTTATTTGCTAGATAGTAGCAACTTAATTCGTAATGAAGATACAGAGCTTTTATAGTATGAGATAATAGTATAGCTAAAAACCCCCAAACTCTTTGAAGAGTTGATACTTGCTGTTTTTAATGATTTATTTTACTGGTAGGAAAACCTAGCATCTACCATCTATCAAATACAGAGAATATGTTTAATGTAGAGTTTCTAGTTCCAGTCCAAGCTATAGTGTTAACTGGCATGGAGCCATACTTGTTCAACTGTGCTGCTTTTATTTTTGAGCTGTTTTCAGGTTTGTCCACATGGTGCTCAGGGATTCAGAAGGATTTTGTTATAGAAGGCAAATCAGGAAAAAACCCCCAGATCTTAATTTTAAAGGTCTAAGTACCATTTAGAGTGTGTTTAAATGTGTGTGAATGTATTTATTTGAAACACTGCATAATTCCCGGTGTTACAATGGTATGAAATATGATAGAACACATTTTAGGATGGGTGATGGATTACATTCTTAGTGTCCTGGTGGAATAAATAACATATTAAGATAACATGTTTCTTTATTTCTTGCAGTTGTACAGTGGAAGAGAAAGCAGCTCACACTTTAATCTCTCAGGTTTTGATTTTTTTCTTCATATTGCCATAAGGAAAACTCTTTTCCTTATTTTTCCTTGAGAAAGTACTGAGGCTTTTCAGATTTTATAATTGACCAGTCATCCTTCTGATGTTATACTACATTAAATATTTGAAATGTAATTTCTTCTTGAGAGGAGAGCAAGTTACTTTCCTGCCTGAGTGTTTTGATTTCTTTTTGTGATGTGCTTAAGCTGGAGTCATTTGTAGCTTGTATTTCTGTTCCATAGCTGTATTGTCTCACATTAGAGATTGGAAACCCTTGTGGTAGTGTCTCTACATTGAAAACAAGTTGTGTATTGTAGCAGCTGCTCTACACTAATATTTATATTTGAGAAATGAACTCTTTTAAATTTTAAGAATTGTTCCCATGGCAAAGCTAGTTGCTGTCTATTGTTGCTTCAGATGTAAACTTGTAGAATTATTGTGAGGTATCTATGTGTTTAGCTTTAAAGTCAAGAGCTTGAATGCAGCTTAGAAAATAATTACTAGCTTGTTATAAAGTACTTTCTTTTTTATGAAGAAATATTGTTGGAGTGCTCTTTGCTTGGACTGAAGTTGTGACTCTATATTGAGGACCCTGAGAGATAAAAGTGGATATGCTTTTTTGTACCTCTGGTTGCCTAGGTAGATTTGCTGAATTATGGAGTAGAGCAGCTTATACTTCTGTTCATTTTTTGTGAAATTGAAAATATGGAAACACAGACAATCACAGTTGTAATGCCAAATGTGAGAGCAGTTGCACTGCTTTATTTATGTAACTGTTTGTTAAAGTTAAGCAGTATTTTGTGATCTTTGGCTTTTTTGTTTTTCTAGAGTCCAGACCATAGCTCAATCCTTTGTCACTGGGTATTGAGGGTATTTTTTACAAGAGCCTGTGTGTCTGATGTTTACTGTAGCAAGCACCACTCTGTGAGGCTGAGACTGCGTTTCCTGTGCTTCCTGGGGTGTGGTCAAGGACCTTGCTGGTCTGAGTTTAGAGAGACACAGGCAAACCAGTTGGGATGTTGGAGAGTCTGATGTCTGCCCAGCGGTACCCCTGGTGTGATTGGAACTGGAACCTCTCTCAGATGTTGTTAATGCAGGACTAATGCACAGCAAGTAGTTTGCTGTGTTAATGAACAAGATAAAGCCCATCTTATGGCTTTATCAGAAGAACAGAGCCTTAATTTTTCAAGTGAAATCTTGTCATAACTGGAACTGTTTGGGCTGGAGGGAAAAACATCAACCAAGTATGTGGTTAAATTTGTGGTTATCCTGGATTGCAAGTATGTTTTTCCACAATGAGAAGTATGTGGCTTGCATTTTACTTTAATGTTGAAATCATTCAGTTTCTCTTACTTCTCATAGTTTTAAAGACTAGGAATAGGTAGAGAACTTAAATGTATGCAACATATGGCTGAAATATCACATATACAAAAGATCTAAAAATCAAAAGTTGCTGTCTCCATGACAACTGTAGCTGAGCCAAAGAGTTCTTTTCATAAAGACAGCAGTCATGCACAGTGAAAGTTCAGAGTCTGGGAATCTGACTCCTGGGATGCTTTGGGATCCACATATAGATCTACAGGGAGGTGCTATTTATGTTTGTATCCACTTGGAACTTAAGAGTGTCACTTGTTCCCAGCTTCTGCCTACAAAACACACTGATGGGAGTAGAGTGTTTTTGTGATATCTAATTGAGATGTCTGACATGTTGCAGATGGGAATAGCAAACTAAGAAGTAATGCAACCTTGGCAAAGAGGAATTTTAAATGGAAAATGGGAGGATTTCTGTCTTTAATGTTGTGGGTGAGGGATGATGAGGGCTTTGACCTGTGGCTTTTGGAGATCAGAATTGTTTGTATGAATACTCATAACCAGACTCCTTCTGTGCAAAGACTCTCTGACGCTGATTACTGGAAAAATTTGGCTATTCAACTTTTCAGCTCTAGTGCCACTATATTTTAGTCATGTCAGGTGGAAATTTAATTTTTATTCCCTCTGATGCTAATTGTTCATGTCACAAAATAGGGAAAGAGAATCTTGATTACAGATAGTAAAAATACTGGGAGTGAGTGAGCCAATATCCTAACTATGGGGAGTTCTGTATAAACACAGGGTTGCACTGGTGTATTTATTGTACTTAACTCCCATTTTGTTTGGATTTTGGATTGATAATGGAACAGAAATTTTATGAGATTAGTTACTATTTACCCTATTTTGAGTATCCAGATATAAATAAAATGTGGATTAAGCAACTCTGTCTGCAAGTCATTTTCTTTCCTCTAGGCTACCCAGCACAGAAGCTTTCTTTTACCCTATGGAAGCAAATATTTCCAGTCATTTTTGGCTAGTTTCCAATTTAATCAAAGTATGTTTAGATTACCTGGTTTTTAATTTAAAACTAGATAAAAGCCCTATTATTTAAAAAGGAAGGACAATAATGATGCTATAGGACACCACATAGGCCCCCACCCCCCCAATTAAAAAGTAACTTTTAATTCATGAAAACTCTTGAAAATGTAATTGAACTTTCTATAAACCCATTACTGTAACTCGTTGCCATTACTTTGATTTGAATAGTTCAAACCTTTTCTGTAGGGACAGCCTGTATAATAATAGAACTGTTCCTTTTTTCTTCTCTGGCTTCTCTATATTAATGTATCTCAGTGCCAGTAATGGAGTTTGATCATCATATTTCTGGAATACTAATTCAAGAAAATTTAATCCCCTGGTGATACAACTTAGCCTTTCCAAATGTGCTGTTATAAATCCACATGAGAGCTGGGCTGCTGGTGGTTGGCAGTCAATGTTAGCACAGTGGATGGAAGCTAAGTGTTTACAAATCCAGTGCCTCTCTTCATAAAAGAGCTCTGATTCATATTCCCAGATTTCGCTATCTTGGTTTAACTGATTCTCTGCCTCTTGGGCCTGACCTTCCAATCTGCCCAAGGTGGAACTGTGTGGCACAGATGGTGAAGGGACTTGGCAGCAGCTCATGGAGCCACTTGCACTGCTACTCCTCAAGGCTGGACATGAGCTTCAGGCTGGAGCAGGAGCAGAGTCCCAGCTGAAGGAACAGCAGGGTTCCTTCACCATCATCAGGCTCTGGATTGGGCACTCAGACACATCCAGGCAGTTCCACCACTGCCTGCTTGTTTGAGAGGATTTGGGATGGAGGGAAAGAAGGACTTCACAGTCAGGGCATGGGCTTGTAAAGTGTCTGACTAGATGTCACCAGTCAGGAATTTCCAAATACAATATGAATTATAAATAAAGCTCTATTAATGAAAAAACACGAAAATCATTAAAATACTAGTGAAACCTAGCAGCAGATTTTCTTCTGCTTTCCAGAACTTGAAAATGTTTGTGGACAGTGCCACTTAACCCTGTTTTTGAATCTAGTGCTTTGTGTTAGCAATGATGGTTAACACATGTAATACACACACTCTTCATATAATACATAATAGGTGAAGATTGCAATAGAAGTTCCAAGTTGGCTTTTTAAGTGACGCTGCTTTTGGGGACATATAAAAATGGAGCTATATTTCCTGACAAATGAATTTATGGTTAATTTTTTTTATTACTTGAAACAACCAAATATATGTTAACTTCTGTCATTGAAGTCTTGGCTCATGCATCAGGTTTGGAAATCGAATTTGTGGATGGCACACTTGGAAAAAGTGCCACCTGAATGAAACATTTTTCTTCTGGTTCCTTAAGTGCTACAAATGTATCACAGGCTGAACGTAAATGTCACTGAAGCAGAATTCTTAAATACCATTTTCAGAAGCAGTACACTGGAAAATATGATCTTTCACTTCAATTTTTCTTTACCTCCAAGTCCAGGTGAAATTCCTCCATTCCTGTAAAGGATATAAGACCACATCCCAGCAAAGTTGTAGGTTTTCTGAACTATGCAGGTTTAGATTGTGCAGGCTCCATCATCCATCACAATTCTGCAGATTCTTGTATAAAAGAGCATCATTTTTTCTGTTCTTTGTTTTCAGTTTTGCTAGATTTCAAAATGGACTTTTCATGATTGGTTTCCCAGGCTCTATTTTGCAGATCAAAAGTCTTTTGAGAGTATCTTATCTTTTGTTTTAGCAAACAATGCATAATTGATAAACATCCATTGAAAGTAATCTTTAAACATAGAATTTAAAGATCCTCTGTTAAATGGTAAAACATTGATTAGTAAGAGACAAATCCTCTTACCCAGCCTGACTCACAAGTGAGAGGGGTTGCTAAGAATGAAGTTATTGGCATTGACAAAACTGTTAGCATTGGATTTAAGTACTGAAAGCACTGACAGGCCTGAGTTACTGTGTTAGGTTGAACCTTCTGTCCCTGGGATTCTGTATATGCAGCATTTTCCCTTTTCTGAGGTTTCTCTACAAACCACCACTGCAGCATAGCAACTGTGTGATGTGCATGTATTACATGTATTCCAGTGCTCTTTGTACCTCTAAGGCTTCCATACCCTTCGGGGATTTTTGTGGGGTAGGGGATAGTTGGGGGTGGTTGGGTATTTATAATTGTGGAAATACAACTGTTTAACAACTCCAGTGTTCAATTACCAGTGCTTTCAGACATTCCATTACTTTTCCTGGAGGAGGATGTGAATGGGAACAGCTCTTAAACCATCCACATCCTCATTCAGGGTGTTATTTAGCACTAGGAATTATTTTACAATTTAGAATCAATATCTTTCTAATCAGCATTAGTGAAGTCTGGACAAAACAGTTTAAATTCAAGCTATATTTTTGTTCATTAGAGGTTTAAAAATGCAGGATGTCTGAATTCCAGACCTGTATTCTACATTATAAACTGAAAGATAAATAGAATACAAAAGCTTTCTCTTCTGTAGTTTTATAATGCAAACATATTTATTGGTTATCTAAGTGGTTGCAATTTAGTATCTTATTTAGAACTGAATCTTATTCACACATCAAGTTGCTGGTATTGATGTAGTTCTACCAACCACCACATTGTACAGTGGGTCATGGTGCTTGGTACATTACTACTAGGAACAGAAATTTTTTTTATGGTTGAAACTTTATAAGACTTCTTCCAGTAATGTCCATCAAACTTCAGTTCTGAGCAGAAATCTGGTGATAATCTTATTCATTAATTTTAAAGCAAGTCAAGGTTAGGTGAATCATTGAAAAATAAATTTCTAATACACAGACTTATGTAGTGAATGCTGCATGTTGATGTAAGCTGGCTGGAAAAATAAATGTTGTAATCTTCAGCTTTTTGCTACAAAGAATCCTTTACACAGATGTAGGTTAACTGCTTCGTTATTGGCTGGTATAATTGGTACAAACTTGCCAGTTCTATTTGGAATTTGGAAGTCTGAATGGGACAGACACTTTGAAATATCTTAGAATACATGTATTATCTAATGCTGATTTAAATAGTAATTTGATCTTGGCAAGATTAGCCTGGGGCTTCCCGTAGCTAAGTTTGAATAATGAAATATTTAATGCAGTAATAAATGGTGAGGTTCCTAACAATGTTCTGGATCACTCAAGATCAACTTTATGCTTTGTGATTTATTTTCTAGTGGTGGTGCACTAACTTGACCATAACCTTACGCCACGTGAGTTTATGTCCTGGTGAGCACTGAATGAAGCTTTCAACTTTGTGGGCAAAATCTCAAAACTACTGATGCTTTGAAACCCACTGGATGGAGCTTTGAGTGGTGTGGTGTAGTGGAAGTTGTCTCTGTCCATGGCCAGGGGTAATACCTAAATAATTGTTAAGGTGCCTTCCAACCAAACCTCTCTGTGGTTCTGTGATACCAGTTAAACCATTGAAACTTACTGCTCTATGTGCAAAGCTGGGATCACTCGGGAGCACATTGTGCTGTGACATAGGATCCTCTTCATAAAAAACATAAGTATTCACAGCTCTGGTGTTGTGTTGTGTCAGCTTAAATAAGGACAGTCCAAGAAGAAAAAGGAGAAAGGGGTGAAGATGAACACAGTTAGTTTGAGGAGTGCTTAAGCCTTCCTTGACTAGTCTAGAATGTGGTTTTAATTAGTAGGGGAAATAAGTACTTGCGAGCAAAGAGGAGATTCCTATTAATAGTATTTGGAAAAGAGGTTATTGCAAAATAGTTACCCTGAAAATTCTCTGCCAGATTATTTCCCCTTCCTTTCAGAGCAGACACTGAAAATATGAAGTGTGCTTTTCAGATTTTATGCTGTTCTATGGTGTCTGACTTGATGTCATATATCTTTTTAGTTTCTGGTTTAGGGCTTTACAAAGATATGGTTTTAGAAGCAAAGAGATGAGGAAAACAGGCATTTAAGTCTGCACATACATAAGACCAACTTATTAACAAAACAAATTTTGTGTAATTGTTACCACTAAAAAACCAACCCAGCTCATCCTATCATGTCCACTTCTGTGGTCTTCCTTTGTTATTAAATTTCTGGCTAATAAAATATATACCATAGATTGTAAGTTTGTGTTTATTTTAATTTTTAAGATGCTGTAGTAATAATCTAGACAGTGTCTCCACTCTCACAGTCATGTATACTTGAAATAATCTGCTATACTAAGGCATTAATGTGCACTCATGACTCTTGCTTTTTGGTGATACTCTCACTAAAATATAAGTGTAACTTGCATTACCTGTAGAGTATTGCTTAACATTTGCTTAAACATACATTTACCAAATTGTACCAAGAGGGAAAATGAAGCATAATCATATCATAATTGCATAATCAATTCACTGTGATTATATTTTCTCCCTTGATGCAATTTAGTTAATGGGAGTTTGGGTGAATATGAAATAGAATTTCTTGCTTACTGTGATGTGTTAAGTTAGTTTTGGGTGGCTTTTTGACTTCAGAAGTCATAAGAAATATTTTTTATATTTAATTCAATTTAGGACAAATTTCCCTAATGGCCATTTCAGATTGTGCAGGTATTTTCATGGAGATTAGATCTGTTTCTGATGGTTTAAGTGTCTAGATTCTCTATTGTCCTTGATACCATAGAATTATAGAATTATTGAGTCACAGAATGGTTTGCGTCGGAAGGGACCTCAAAGATCATCCAATTCCAACCCTCCTGCCATGGGAACCTTTCACTAGACCAGGTTGCTCAGAGCCCCATCCAACCTGGCCTTGAACACTTCCAGCGATGGAGCATCCATCTCTTCTCTGGGCAACCTTTTCTAATGCCTCACTGCCCTCACAGGAAAGAATTTCTTCCTAATACCTAATCTTAATCTCAGTTTGAAGCCATTCCCCTTTGTCCTGTCACTGCATGTCCATGTAAAAAGTCTCTGTCCATCTTTCCTGTAGGCCCCCTTCAGGTGCTAGAAGGCCACAGTTAGGTCACCCTGAAGCTTTTTTCTTCTCCAGGCTGAACAATCCCCATTCTCAGCCTTTCCTCATAGCAGAGGTGCTCTATCCCTCTGGTCATTTTGGTGGCCTCCTCTGGATTTGCTCCAGATTGGTGCTCTTCCTGTGCTGGGCATCCCAGAGTTGAACATGGCACTCCAGCTGGGGAGTACTGCCTGCTGTAGGAGGTTACTCCACATGAGAGTAGCCAGAAGAATATGGAAAAATTCCTTAGTGTAAAACTTCTTTTCCATTGCTGTTAGTTGGATTATTCAGAATTATTAACATTCCTTTACAGTAGTAAGTGATGTACAAAAGCTTTGAGCAAAAAAGGTGACAAAAAGAGTTTGAGATCTGAAAGTTACTTATGGTGTGTGGTGAAAAAACTATTTCCTATTTTAATAAGAATAAACACAAGAAAATAGCTTAAACCTTGGGAATAGTAGTATGACAGAAAGGAACTTGTCAGGTAGATTATGTAAGTGTAGCTTAAATCTAAGTGTAATTTTCTTAGTTGTGCATGACAAATCTCTGTTAAGCAAGATGGAGTATTACTGGCTGTAATATTGATCCTGCACGCTCTAGTGTATTTAGGATTTTGCAGCATGTTTGTTTAGGAATAGGGTGTATATTCTAGCTGCAGTTACTGTAACAGGGATAGATGTTCTTTTGTGGGCAACTTGCCAAAAGAGCTAGAACCCTGTCATGAAAGTGTTTTTGCTATTTCAATGAGGTGTAATCATGTGGAGGCGGAGGAGAGGAAGTAATAGATATGTAGGTATCACAAGTGCCTTATAAATTAACCAGATGCTCTTTACTTTGAACTATATTGCTATTTTAAATTTTCGGTTTTCACACAGGGTAAGATTCTAGGGCTTTGTATATGTCAGTAAGTGTCACTAAGAAGCTCTACCATTAAAAGCAGAATACAAAGTCTGTTGAATAGGGAATAATTCACAAGACAGTCGTAGCTTTACTGCTCTGATCAAGAAAGTGGGGAATGGAAGCTCTGCCCTAAGAAAGGTAGTGACTAAACACATAAGATTACATGCTCAGAAGGGATGGCAAAGTACTGAAAAGATGCAGTCTTCCTTAAGCAAGGACACACATCGCTTCTCTTCATGCCCTTTGACTTTTTCATCAGTCTGAGACTCCTAGCCAGGACTTCTTGAACTGTAAAACTAAACAGTCTTTGGGTGCTTATGTAGCTAATGGAGAAGGCCTGGGACAGGGTGCCCTCTCTGGACCTAGCTGGGCTTAAAGAAGATGCTGCTGCTGCTCAGCTGGGGGTTGCTACCCTTGCTGTTTTGCTTTGACAGAAAATGATTATATACATGCTTCCTCATCTGTTTTAGGCTCCTAGTTCTATCATCTGATAAAGATTAGTAAGACCTAACTCACTTGACTTCCCTTAGGGCTCTTTGTAAACCTTGAACATGATTTTTCCAGAGGAGAAGAAGTAACAGCTTATTGATAGAGGTCAGCAGTCAAGAACTGTTGAGTTCTTTAGGTGAATGTGCGGAATACTAGGAGCCAAGGAAAACAACCCAATTCAATTTCTATAGAAATAACTGGCTGCAAATTAGGATTAGGCAGATATAATCTGATGATTTTCTTCATTAGAAAGGAGTTAAGTTACATTATTTTTCAAGTCTACTTTTCTCTTCAGTGAGTCAGCAGGTGCTGACTGACATGTTTAATAGACAAAGGTGTAACTCTTCTAAGTGTTATATTTGTGAATTTTGCTCTTTACGTAAGCAGTATTTATGACAAGAAATTGATGGGTTTGTTTGTTTTGAGCAAACACATCAAACATCAGTGTCTGCTTTGTTAGTGATGGACAAAATGATACTAATTTTGCAAGCAAATTCTTTCCCTTTTGTACAGTTTATTCCTAAAAAAGTCTTAACAATTTTTTGTGTTGTTACTAGCATTATTTGATGCATAGGATATGTGAACATCTCCATCATATAAGATTTAACAAAAGTCATACCCCTGAAAAAAGTGAAAAAGAAACCCCAGAATTTTAAGATTTCCAGTAAGAAATAATTTAAAATGTGACTAGTCTTGTACAAGTGAGTGGAAATACTCACTTGCTTAATTATCTTGCTGAATTGGAAACTGAGCCATTAGTAGGCAGCTAGTACAGGATTAGATGTTTATCTGTCTTAGATACAGAGGTCTAAGAATTAAACTCCTGGGGCATAGTGGTGAATGTATTGTCTAACTGGGCTCTCCTACCTTACTGGAAAACTGAACAAAGCTTATTTTCTATAGGCCTAGCTTGCAAAATTTCTTTAACTATACGTTACTGGTTTAGTTTTCCTAATGTTAGGAAGTAATGCTACAAAAATCTTGAAATACCTAAAGGAAATTTGCTTACATTTCCATTAAAATGCTTGTCGCTTATGTAATGAAACACATAAGTAGTACCATACCTTTTGGTAAAGAAGTAACCTTACATTTTGGTAAGGTTTTTTCCTGAAAGTTGAGTCATATTACACTAAAATGCACAAGAATTTTATTTTAAATCATGGCTGAGGCTTTTTGTTTGATATTTTGGGGCGTGGGGGCAGTTGTTGTGTTTTGTTTGGTTTGGCTTGTTTTTAATTAGTTTTGGTAAGACATCTTGACTATATTTTGTTTCCAAGTATCCAGTAAGTTATATTTAATATTGCAGTGAGAGAGAAGAGGGTTTGAGAAGAAGGCTCCTTTTCTGAAAAGCAGGCTAAAATCCAGACCTATTACTTATTCATTCCTCAATGTTCTAGATGTCTTAGGGATGTTCTTTGACATTCATTATTTCTGGCAGCGATGCTGACTTAGACAGACCCCACTACTCCTTCCCCTGATGCTCATTCCAAATCTGTATAATCTTTGCAGGATACAGAGGTAAAGTGAATAAGACTTGTTTTACAATGTACCAGAACTGCTACTCAGAGGTATAAGGACTGAAAGAGCTGTGGAGAATGTGGATATTGCATAAATATCTGTATATTGGTGGCTGGTTTTTTTCTGTTTCACTCCTTTATTTCTCTGAAAATAGATACTTGGACATAGAAGCTGGCTGCTGAATTATTGCTTCTGGACATTGGAACAGGAAATTACAAAGTTGATCTTACAGAAGAGGCAGCAGGAAGAAGATAAAAATATATATCCTGAAAGTATTTTAATCATGTATGTTCTATAAGATCAGATTCCCCTTCACCACCATGTAGAATTGAACTAAGGAGAACATGGTAGAGGGTGTGTGTGGTGTAGGAGTTCTAGTGAAGAGTAAAGAGAGGTAGGTGGAGGGGATAGAAAAGCACCAAGGATTGATGTTTATGTCTAACTGTCCTTGGTCTGAAGTTGTCACATTGTTAGTCACTGGATTCAAGGCCTCATGAAAGCTGTAAGACTGCAATTCAGGACTCAGGAAAAAGCCTTAATTGAGCTACAATGTTTTCACTTCAATGTTAGATGTGGGTTATTCCACAGTCCCTGTTTCCTCATCTGTGGAATGGTTTCATACATTTCACTGTATTGTCACAGCTGCATCTTCCATGGTCAGTGTTCTGTGGGAAGTCAGTAGAGATGCTCTGCTAAAGCTTTCCTGTCCAGCTGTTGGATGGACATTCTTTATCTTCCTGGTATCTGAAGAAGATAGGGAGCTGGAAAGCTGGCTGTCATGCACTTCAGCTTCACTAAGGACAGTGATGGTTTTGGGGAAAAGGTTCAGTGGTTTTAGGAATTAGTTGTGCTGCTTACTTGGAGGCCTGAGGCTTTCAGTTGGGAAGGTGCACTGCAGTCCGAGTGGTGAGAGATTTACTGCTTGTTCTTTGGATAGCCTGGGTAGCCGGGAAAATATATTTGTCTCCAGCTGGCCAAGTGATTGCAGCTTTTCTTTAAGGACTTGAACAAAACTGCAGGCATCCATCTTTGTCATCTTTGGACTTGATTACTATAGCACACTTTTTCTTTACATACTTTATGCCTGACATTTTGCTCTAATCAGCATTTTCAAGTGAAACTGGTTGCAAATGGGCTTGCTAGACTAACATGCTCTGTATTTTGTATTATTTACAAGTTTTCTTTTGGAATTGCTTCATATTTGATTATCTGACATTTCATATACCCAAAGACTGACTTTATGGAGCATATATTGAAATATATCTAGGCACACTAGCAGCCTACTTAATTCATGAGAGCCTGAATCTTACTGTTTCTAAGTCTTGATGCATGGACCTGAACTGTCTCTGTGGATTCATAACTTTTTTTTCTTCCTCGCTTACTGAGACCTCTTCCATCTCTTGCAATTACTTATTATTAGAATCATACTGTTTTTTAAGCCTCTGAAAATATTTGAAGTTCTGCACTTACTAATAAAAAAGCCTTCAGTTTAACAGCTAAAAACAGAAGAGCATAGGGATTGTATCTGATGCTGCTTGCATTACTTAAAATTATATTCATGGATTGTTTATGCACATTTGCTTTTTCCACCACACACGCTCTCCCCACCCCACTGCCAAGACCCTCAAACCAGGTGTCAGTCTTTTCTTAGGCTTCAAAATTTCATAAGATCTGTGGATACTGTGGCTGCCAGTAGAAGAAGAAAATTTAACTGTTGATACTTTGCTTTGTGCATCCTTACATAGATAGCCTGAAATACCTTTACAGCTGCAGCACTTCAAAAGGAAATGCAACAGTACAAACAGTCTGAGGAAATAAATAAATAGCTTGCCAAATAGTCTGCTTTATTTATGGCCTGACAGCTTACTTGTGCAGCTGGACATACAGATTTAGACAAGCGTGTTTGAGGAGGTACTTTAGAAATGTTTCTCCACACTGGCTCTATAGAAAACCCATTGACCTGTAAAAGGATGCTGCTGAGTGCTGTATGTTCATCTGGATAGTAAATGTATTTTACTGGTAAAATGGAAATCTTATTCATTACTGGCCCTAGCTGTCCTGAAGATGTTTTAATGTGTGCTTTACTTAACTCAGGTTTTCCTTTGTGCTTGCAGTCAAATGCTGCTCAGTTTTCATCTGTTTAGGGTACTGATAGCAAAGAATGGCCCTCAACATTTGGTTACAAGAATGAAGATACAGAAATTCTGAAAATAGCCTGATGCAATTAGTGTCTGCATTTGTGGGACAGTGCTCTTGGTTTAATCTTCACCTTTAATATGTTGATAGTGGCAATGTCCCTGACCTTTACCTTCCATTGGCTGAAGCTTGTTGCATTTTTATCATTATTTCTCTGCATTTTTGTTAGGTATCACATTACTGACTATTGTTTTTAAAATAATATGAACTGATTCCCTCAGCCTCTGGAGAAATTATATTGAAAAAAGTTCCCCATCCCATGTTGTAACACAGAAACATTTCTGATGCATCTATTGGGAGAAACAATATGGGAGACAGAGCAACTATTGAAAGAAATAATTTTTCTGGGGAAAAAAAACCCCTAAAATGTAAAAGAAGAAAGAAGCAACTCTGGTTTATGGCTATAAATATCATTCTACTGCAATGGTGAACAGGAAATCCCTGGTATGGAGCTGCTTGGCCATTGCAGAGTAATTAGATTTGAACATATCTATGAAAGAGATACTCTGGATGTTTGCTGCAAATAGATGCTTCTTACTTCTGACTCCTGTTGCAGCTTTCTCTCATTGTTTTCTGTGACTAGAATGTCAACTTTTTCTGCTGACACATTCACAATTGATTTGCCTAGAAAAAGTGGAAAAAAGGTTTGAAAATTTATTATTGAATATAAATGGAAATATGTTTTTTCTACTGATGTGAGGGAAGAAGATATGAATAAAGGCATTCAGATAATATTTGCTGTGGAGTAACACTTACATCCTTAATAGAGTTTTGGATTATAAAGTTGAATTGAGTGGCTCTTGCACAAAATGAGATGAGAAAAGAGACCTTTTGTTTTACTATAAACTTTAATGAAA
The DNA here is from genome assembly GCF_023055355.1 of Agelaius tricolor. Taxonomy (NCBI): domain Eukaryota; kingdom Metazoa; phylum Chordata; class Aves; order Passeriformes; family Icteridae; genus Agelaius; species Agelaius tricolor. The sequence continues at coordinate 16,322,426 of NW_027269271.1, read as the reverse complement.
TTCCAGAATACATTGACAGGCTCTTCAGTGCATCAATAGGGCTGCACTAAAACACTTGCTGTTTTCCTTGGGGTATTTTCTGTTACTTGAAAACGTGCAGTAAACTAGTCATAACAATATTTTCTCATGAGAATAGTGGTGAACTAAGGCCTGGTTTTTACATTGACATTACCAGCTCAGCTTCTTTTTGCTGCCAGAGAAGTTCAGTAGAGTTTATAGTGGTATTTCCAACTATATTAGTTGTGCTGATTTGTTGGTATGGTGCATTATAATACCATTAAATTCTTAATAAAAAATTAATGTAAATAATTTGTCTATAGTACTTAGAAGTCGAGTGGGGCTGATTTGTATAGGCAGAGGCTGCCTGCTGATTAATGGCATTCATTCCAGTAATGTTGTATTTGTTTTAAACAACAGTTGAGTAATTATGTGCAGAATGCCAGGTACAGAAGGTGATTCTTAGGCAGATAAATTATAGTCCTTCATCTCATTGATTGGGTCTGCAGTGGGCCTGCTGATTCCTACTTGCAAATGTTTCCTGTCAGGATTGTAGAAAAACCTGAAAATGGGGAAACTGGTCATAAACTGGTACATTCCTCTAAATATGAAGTATTAGGATAAAAATCTACTTTTGGGCCATGTAGTTTCAAAGCAGTGATTGAGATGATCACGTTCTTAGAGCAGTAATTGTTTGAGAAAGCTGAAGGGTTACACAGCTTCTAAGGCACTGCAGTGAATGTGGAAGCTGGGAACAGGAGGAGGTTATTTTCCTATCACTAGACCCTGGGATATCTTGAGTGATGAAATACCTAGTTTGAGAGAGACCATGTAGATCCAGAACCTATGATTTCATTTTATGAGAGTCTGATTAGTTAGTATTGTATAATTCATTGGATAGATGAGATTACAGATTGATGGTTTCTTATCAATCAGGTGGTTTCTTATCAATCTCCTCAGTCAGCAGGAGAAACCTACTGATTGATGATAAAGTGTGGTCAGTATTCAACATATTTTAAAATTTTAATTAGAGCTCTTAATTCAGTTCTTAATTCTGTGAAGGGGGAATGTACAATGATATGTGGGTGTATTTTTTTAAATGTATCTAATGTGTAGAATAGGATTTTATTCAATGCCCCCAAGAAGAAAAATCACAATGTATAAATGATAGAAAGAAGAGATCATATTATCAGGCATAGAAACTGCAAGATGCAAAGAATTGTTTTTATCTCCAAAAGCACAAAGAAGTGACTGCAGTGTTTTGAAGATCAGTTTTAACATCAAGTATCAAAGTGGAAAACCCAAGCAATAATGAGCTTAAGTCTAATAAAATGGATGCTTATAAAGGCCAGCAAACCTACCTCTTCAAAACTAGTTGCTGTCCATAAACAGGCTGAGGAATATAGCCAGGTTCTTACTTAGCACTGCATCTGTTTTTGAGGCTAACGCTGCTGACATTTTCCTTTGGAATTTTGGCATGACTTTCAGCAGAGAAGGACTTCTTTCAGGGAAATATAGCTTCTTCTTTTAAAAAGAAAAATAAATTTACTGTTAAGGAGAATGTTCATCTCTTACAATCTTATACTTCCTAATTTGAAACACCTACAAAAGTCATTATATAATTAGTACTTCAATTAGTATTGGAGGGGAGGAGAAGCACATATCTTGAATGGATCTGCCAGAGCTTCTTTCAGCTACTTTATTAAATCACAACTGATGAAGAGCAATAAACATCACATGGTGCCAGACCTTGCAGAGCTTGCGTGTCTCAAGGGGCCCTCAGAAAAATACATCAAATTACATGAATTTGGTATGTGTACAGTCACAACTGTGTATTTGAGGTAGTCTGCCACTCCATTTTTCCACATGGAAACCATGATGGTGGAATTAAAATACAGGGATGAATTCTCACATGATTGAGATAAATGGATAATGTCTAATTGCAACGTAGGACGGCATCTCTGATATCTTGGGCCTTACTCTCAGGGCAAACTACAAGATGTCTAGGTAAGGTAAGTGTGATAATTGCAATTTAAAGTTTTGTTGAATGAAGCTTGTGCTTAGTGGAGTACTCTTCATGAACAGATATGCAGCAGTCTTTCTGTATCTCTATACAGGTACTGGCAGCTTGGTCCCATGCTAATATACTCTGAAAACCAGCTGTCCTCTTTTTCTCAAGGGGCCGAATTACAGCAGTTAAGTTTAACTAAACACAATTCTCTTAAACTGTAATTAGTTTGGAAAGTGCCATTTCTTGTCAGACCTGATACTGCAGGGAGTGGATACTTGTTCACCTGGTTTTTTACCCCCAACTGTATAATTTTGTGTAATTTGATACACACCAGAGAAATGAGTAGGGAAAGGTAAACTTCTAGCTGCTGATTTTTGTTTTCTTGATAGTTGTATGCCTATTGTCATTCTCAAAGGACACTGGTGACTAAACAGATTTTGATAAGGTATTGTACTTAATGCAATAATGTAATTGAATTATCTACCCAGAGTAGATAATTCATTGCTATCTTGACCTCTGCTGTATGCAAGATTCAAACTTAACACAGCTTTTAGTACAGCTACCTCAGTGTCAGATGCCCAAACAGGTAATTTAAGGCATATTAGACAACTGCATTAGTATCAGAGTAGGGCATAAGGTGATGCTGCAGCAAAATAAATCCTATCTAGCCATTTGACAAAACATTCTGGTGAAGAAGTAGAAAATAAAGTGTGTATGTTCTGGTGTGCAGCTGAAGTCTTTCTTCTGAGAAACAAACTTGGATAAGATTTCAGGACACCCTTCTGGAAATATCAGCTGCTCTTTTGTGTCAGTCAGGGCTACAGAGAACTGTGATACTGATACTGTGATTGAGGTCTGAGCCAAGCATTTATGCAGTCTGGCTTTAAATTCTGGCTGGGGGCTGTGTGTGTGCATGCATGGGCAAATGGCTTCCTTGTTTATAAAATGGAAAAATCAGTTTTCCTGTCTCAAGAGAGTTTTGGAGTTTAAATCCATAAATTCTGGAGGCATGCAGGTCTCATGGTAGATGTGGTCATTGTGGTCATTCCAGAAATTTCAAAGATACATGAAAGCACCATCATGGACTAAAACAATCTAGGTGGTCACATTACAATTATTACATTAAGGACCAGTGTATACTAGTTAGAGATTTTCCAGGAATATTTCCTTCTTTTTCTTTACTTTTAAAAATCTTTCATACTTCCTTTTAGGAGTGCTCCAGCTTAGCATTTACCATACTATATCCAAAAGATATAGGTAAATGCAATGATATATAATAAATAAAATAAGTAAATACTTTACCAATACAATTACCAAGTAAATACTTCCTTGCTATCAGCAATGTTACTCTTTCTCACTAGTTCTATGAGAAAGTCTCTGTTCAATAGTACAAACACTCTCCTTGCTAGGAGTTCGGGCTTTGAGAACAATATTCATTTAGTAAATAGTTGCACTAATTTCTCAGTTTGGTAAGTAAAGTGTGGTGTAATTCACAGAAGTGAAAGAGAAGAAACAGGACCAGATTCCAGGGCATTTAAAATAGCTCTCTTGCAACATTCCAGCCCTTTGTGGTACTCCAAAAGGGGAAAAAAGAATCACTGTAGACTTGGAAAGATGTTTTTAGTAACACAGTTGGGTGCCACAATATAAGAAAGATCTTGTTAGAAAGAGGCCAGAGGAAGGCTATGAAGATGGTGAAAGGCTCATCAAGCCTTTTGAGCTATCAGAAACTCAGATTTGTTTTGCAGAGAGTAAAGTTCTAACCAAGTACATTCCCTCTGATTATTCCCCCAGTTGTGGAGTCTGGGAGGGTAGCTGGAGGAAGGAGCAGGGAAGGAACCACTGCTTTATGTTGGCCAAACATGAAAACTTAGTGCCATCCTCATGGAGCTGCTTTAAAAAGTATTTGTGTAGATTCCTTTGATGTGGTAAATGGCTCCTCTGATCACATCTATGAAGATTTTTACAAGAACCAACTTCAAACAAGAACCTGTACTTTTTTTTCTGTTACTTTGAAATACCTGTTCTGCAACTGGCATTCTCTTCTTGTAATGTTAATTTAAAGCTATGAAAAAGCACATTGTCTATTTAATCTTTATAGGCATATTCACTAATTTTGATTTCTGTTTCCAGTGCAGAGTAAACATTGGACTAAACTCTAGCAGTAGTAGTTTTACTGTTTATTGTGTAAAAATGTAAACATGCAGGAGTTTTTATCAGAATGCTTTACAAACTTTTGACTAAGTTAATAGTGGTAGTGGGGAACAGCCAAAAAGTTCTGTCTTACCAAGTATGCTGTTTCACAAAATATAAATCAGGCCATCACTAGTCATGAAACTTTACGTAGCAGTGTATTAAAGTTACACATTTAAAAGCACTCAAAATGTGAGTGTTCCCATCATTTCATCCTGCATTAAGCTTCAGGTCTATGTGTATTTATTGTCATAGAAATTTGTGTTAATGTAGTGCCTGACTCCTAATGAATAATTTGCAAAAGAGGTGGACTGACAGTTTCTCAGCATATTGTGTTTGCATCTTAATGAACATTTTCTGCTTGGTCATGATCAAAATAGGAATACATTTACATAATGTTAATCAAGTACTTGTTCTTAACATTTGGAAAAGGGCAGGTCTTAAATTTAATTTTTACTGTGTGCACGTCTAACACAAATTTAACGACTAGTTTAAACTACAAGCTGCTGTCATAGTGAAAACTGATCTTAACTATCCCTACTACAAGTTCTATATTAAATGTTCTTTTACAATGTTTTATAGATTGATATTTTATAACTCATTCCTATTGCTAGCTCTCTAGACATAAATCTTATCTGAACTTTCCCTAATCTTCCTCAACTTTTTAATTTAGAGGATCACTTTCCATTTTTAGCTGTTCATGGAGTCATAATTCTATTCTGCTGGTTTGGTACCACTTTTTCTTTGTAACCAAAAAGTAACAGGTGCTTATAAAGATCATTGAAGTTTTTTGACTTGCATCCTAAAGGAAGCAGGGGTTTTATGTTTGTTTTGTTTCCTCTCTCTGTTGTTAAAACTTTGACTAGAAACCTAGTCAGCTTAAAGCTGAAGAGAAACAGAGAAATATATATAGAGGTAGAAATAGTTATTTTTTAGACAAGGTGATGCCAGACCTCATTTGTTTGCTGCTTCTGTTCCTTGTAATGGTATTTTGTATTAAAAATTATGGAAGGGGGCATAAGAAAATAATCTGTGACACTCTGAATTAAAAAGAAAATGTCAGTCATGGGCAACCTGTATTGGCTATGTAATTTTCATGGTTTTTTTTTTTTTTTTTTTATGGTGGGTTTGTTTTTTTGTGTTTTGGTTGGGTTTTTCCTCTTTGTATTCCGAGAGTGTTGTGTATTTATTGGTTTTATTAATGGACTGCCCAAAAGTTAGCATTCACCTTTCTGGAATCAGGAGGAGATCTTGTGGTAAGAGAAATGTGTATTGGCTCCCATGGAATGTTTTGGCCATAGGATGATGTGGCAGAGCACAGGGAAGTAGAATGGAAAAGTGAGAAAGATGAGACTACAGGAAAATGAGGTAAGACTGAACAAAGCCCCCACAGGATCACTTTGGTGCTTCTGTGCCAGTGTCGTTCATCCCTTTGCACTGACCGTGCCCATAGCGGTACTGCTGGGCCTGCTGGGAAATTGCAGAGCCATTCCTGTGGGGCTCAGCTAATGCAGTACTCAGTTAACTGTCTCCCAGTTCAATTGTCATAAAATTCATATGCAGACTCTGTGAAGCAATTCTGTCTCTGAACTTGGTTCACACAGGTAGAAACCAGTTTTCTGAGATAAGCCATCTGTTATTAGTGTTAAAACACAGACCATTGGATTGCACCCTTTATTCTGCAGTAACCTTGCAAAATTCATTTTCTTTTGGATAAATAGTATGTCTGTGTGTACAGCCTGTAGGACAACAGCAGGGGAAAAAAGGAATTGATACCAGTAATAGCAAAACAATGATAACTTGCTTTCCTCTTTGTAATATTCATCTATATATAGTGACTTTATTCCTGTGACTTGTTTGATTAATGCACATGAATTTACTGAGAAAATTTTTCTTTCAGCTGCCTTTATGCAAAACAAATAGTGGTCTGACTTGTACCATCCCAGCCTTTTCTTCTTGATGACTATGACATTTCCATAGCATGAGAGAATTTAGACAAAATGATTTTCTCCCAGAATCTCTAGCACTTCTTTCCAGATGAAGCAAAAATCGTAAGAGGATCAAACTGAGAAACAGTCTTTGTCCCCAGGAGGTGAAATTTGCTATATTTCGATATGGCCTTGAAAATGTGCATCAGTCCTTGGTTTCCTTCAGTTCTTTGCTATGTCTCCATTGAAAACTCTGTCAACTGTTCATGGTTTACCATACTGGCTTAAGCCACTGTTGGGGATGGGTTTGTGACAGGAGGCTAAGATGGGAGCTAGGGCTCAGGAGGAGCAGATACATGGCCCATTCCTCATTCCTGTTAAGATGGTACTTCTCAGGCTCTGCTGTGTGCCTATCTGAGCTCTTCTGTACAGTAATTGAGAGGCCAAAGGAGTTGACACATATTACACTGGCATCTGGAATTTTAGGAAAGCTAAACAAAAGCAGGAGACATCTGTTATCACCTCTACCATAAATACTTTGAAGGAAGCATTCTGGTGGTAAAGCACAAGTTGAATGACCACCTTCATAAAGATTATTACTGGGTTTGATTTTACAGAGAGTTTTACATTTGTACAAAGTGTATGTATTAGCTGAAGTTATATAATGAGAATGTGATGGTGTGCTTTGTTTTGAGAAGGAACAGCAATGTTTGAATTGTCCAGATTCTTTCTGAAAGGACATGAATTCACTATTGGGAACCTTTGCATTCATTCAGTGCTGGGAAGAGCATTGCAAGCTGATTTATAAGCAGTTGTTCCAAAATACATATTGACAGTGGGCTGTCCTTGTGAGAGACAGAAAAGTGATTATTTTCACTTTGAAATCAGAATTCTAGTGTCTTGAATATGTTCTTTCAAATATACATGAGCATATTTAATTTTTTTACTGACCAATTTTTTCCACTCCAAGTTCTGATTTTGGTGCTATAAGATATTCTCCTGGGTCTCTGCACTTCAAGGATGGAGAAATTGATCCCTTAGTGTAAGTTTCATTTGCATAAGTATGCTATATCTCTGTTGCATAATTATAGACCACCACTATGAGCAGCAGATTATTACATGTCTGGAACTTGAAAAAATATTTTAATTTGACATTTTTGTATTTTTTGTCAGTCAAGGCTTGGTTTCATTTTACAGAATAGTTGAATAGGGAAATGATGATTGAAGTAGAAGCTGTTTCAAGCACCTAGTCTGTATATTAGTCATCTGCATGTTGCTATATCAATGTTTTATTCTGTAAAAGAGTTTTTCATTTTCTTTTTTTCTGTAGCAAAATATAGGTATAAAAATGCATATGACTAACTTGGATTGAGAGATAAATCTCAAAAAATACACCATGGAGCAAAAAACAAACAGAACTAAAACAAACCCAAATAGTCTCATTTGCCACAGCATAGTGATTATCTAGACTTTGACATATATAAGAGAGCTTAAGAAGAAATACTTCCAAGTGATATTTGTTTGTCTAGTGTTCGCAGCTTCTTGAGGGTGGAAGTGAAGTTTTTTTCAGGAAGTTTATATGAATTACCAGAGGTAAATACCTTGTGAAACATTGTTGTGGCTCTAGAGAAGAGGGCTGGAGTTCCTAGTGCCGTTCAGTTCGGTACCACTGTGGCCGTGGTGTCTGCAGGAAGCAGCTGGAAGCGGAAAGGTTGGGCTCGAGGCAGGGCTGTGCCGGCCTTGGGTCAGCCTGCTGGACCAAGCCCCTCTCCACAACTGGTGCCTCCTTCTCCTGCTCCTGGGAGCTGCAGGTTTGTGGTTTGGTGCTGAAAGGCAGTGCAGGTGAGCCCAAGATGTGGCTCCCAGCAAGGGAAGAGAGAGGCTGGCATGGAGCCCAGCGGAGCCCGGTGACACCCGAGCTGCAGCTGCTGGAGCCGCAGCCGGAGCACCGGATGTTCCAGTCCTGCTCCACAAAGTCAGGCTGGGAGAGGCTCAGCTGACTTGTTCAGAGCCCTGTCTGGTCCCACCAGGTTCTGCCTTGTCCCTGTTTCCCCTGCCTCAGCTGACTTGTTCAGAGCCCTGTCAGGTCCCACCAGGTTCTGCCTTGTCCCTGTTTGGGGCTGGGGGAAGCTAAGCCTTTGTTTTCCCATGTACCACAGGGCCAGTCACCATCTTGCCTTTGGGAAACCACACTGGGTGCTGTCTTCAGGAAGCATTTTTGGTTGTTTTGTGGTGAATCCCCTTTTGGGGTAAAACACTCTTTCGTACACTTTTATTAATATTATTGTGGTTATTGTGATTTTTCAGTAAATTGTGATTGCATTTTATAATCTCTTCCAGTGTTTCCTCCACTATCAGAAAGAGGCAGGGGCTAGGGGATGGCTTGAAGGGGTTTAATTTTCCTGCTGGGTTTTAAAGCAGAATAAACTTTAACAAAGTTGAGGTAGCAAATTTTGTCTAAGGGATAGAATTTGTGAAATACAAATTAGAAAAAACTTTTAACTGAAATAAAAAAATATTTTTTGTTAATTTTCTATAGGTGTGATTGACCTGGGGGAGCTGTCTTTCAACTGCTATTGGCTTAATCTGGAGACTGTTTCTGCATGAATTGATAAATGGATTTTCTTAGATCAGAATAATAGTGTTTCTATTCCTAAGTGTTTTGCTTTATTCCTGTTACTTTATTTGTAGCTGTTAATGGAAACTAGGCAACAGCAGCTTGTATGTGGGCATCTTAACATTTGGGTGTGTTTAAGACAGAGGAGTAGGAGCTTCAGAGGGTTTAGGAAGTACTGGGGAGATTTGACACTGGAAACTGAACAGCTGCAGGCTTGGTGCTTAAAATGACACCAGTGAGAGGTGACAAGGTGTGTTTGAGAAGACACTGATAGCTGTGAACAGAATGCAAGTAGGGCTGTCATAGCTGGAAACTACAACTGTGAACTTCATTACAAAGTACTTGGCATAATCATGTACTGATCAGCAGTTTTTGGTGTTGGTGAGAGGGAGTTACTTTGGTGGGGTTTTTTTATTTGGGATTTGTTTTAGGGTGTACTACAATTGAGTGCTAGGTCCTTTTCCCCCTACAGGAAGTGCTCTGTTTCCCCAGTGGCAGAATTTTGAGAAGGAATTGAATGATATATTCTTCCCCTTTAGTTCACAGGTCTGCAATCAAAAAACTTGTTTACTGTTATTTGTGGCTGCCAGCACAAATACCAAGTGTATTGGAAGATCCTCTGGTTCCTCACTTGGATGTATTGCTGCATCCTAGTAAACCTTCTCTGAGTAGACCAGCGGCTCTGTATTCTTGGTTCCTATTCAGTCTCTAATAAATGGACAAAGACATACCTTGAGTAATTTTATAATAATAGGTATGTTCTGCAGAGCAGAGTTTGTGCTTGGAGGGAGTTTAGGGGGAGTTGAAGTGATGTCCCCAGTGTTCTCAGCCTGTTCACAAGCCTTTTGTATGTCATGTTATATTACCTCTGAGCTGGAAGATACTAAAACAAAATCCATTAGGACAAGACCTAACATTATCTCAACTGCCTTACATATAAAAAGATAGATGAAGACTATCATTCTTCTGCTAGTGAAAGCTGCATGTCCATTCCCCTCAAGTTCCTGCGGCTTTATAAACAAGTATTTGTGTTTATTCTTTGATAAAGCAGCCGTAGAAAAAAGGCTGAGGCAGTAGATTGCATAACCTAATGGTTGGAAGATGGGATCCTCAGGCTGCTCACTGCTTTCTGGCCTCAGAGTGTTCCCATTCAAGTCTATTAAAAGCTACCTAAAAGAACTTTTAAAAGCTTTTGAAACTGCTGCATTTTTTTTTGTTTGTTTGTTTGTTTGTTTGGAAGAAGAACTACTTCTTTACCTCCAGTGCATGTGGTTAACCATCAAGAGTGCCTGGTGTTCTTTCATTGTAGTATACAGGGGTATATTTTTCTACTTCTTAAGATGGTCTCCCACCTTTTTTAGTGGTTTTTTTTGTGGCTATTTTTATTTTAACTTCACTTGCTGGAACTGTGGTTATGTCTTAATGGTGGTATTCAGTAAACCTTCAGACTCCTTCTCTTCAGTTTGGGTTAACAGACAAGTGCTTACTCAGCTGCATAAGGTAAAACAAAAGGAGAACATTGTTAATTATGAATGACTAGGCTTATTATCTGTGTCCAGACAAATACTGCAGAATTCTGGTGCCCTTCCCAAAGGTAAGTTTGAGATAGCTGTGAGCTGCCAGGTTTACTTTGTGTAGACTATTCCCAGCTCTCAGTAAATAATAACACAGACTTTTTGAACTTTGTGCATCTGTTGAATGTGAATTTATATACATATAAGAAATTCTGGATTCAGTGCTGGCTCTTTAGTGGAGTGTGGAATAACACAACATATTCTAATTGATAGTCAACTTACACATTATTTTTTCTTTCCAATTAGTTTCCTTCCTCCCCACATTTAATGCAGTTTGACCTCATGAATTCACCACATGAAATGGGGAATTAGGTATGTTGTCTTGGTTATGCCTGAAGCCCTAACTGTTGTTAGCCTGGAGTAATTAATAGTAAGGCCCTCCAATGAAATCCTTTTGGAGGTCATCGGTGATCTTAAGACTATTGAAACAGAAGAAAGTCTTGTTTCCTTTGCTTGTATTGTGTTTGTGCAGAAAGAAAATGAATTTAAAGAAGCTGAATGTGTAGAATAATAATATTACAAGCTTTCATTGGTAAATCCATGAAGAAAATAGCAAACTCAGTCTATGTGCAGACTCAAAATTTACACTGCTATTGACTTACATGCCGAAGGAAACGTCCATGTGGTACTTAATGTATTCTGACGTTTTGTGAAATAATATTTTGGACACTTTTTAGTTTACAGGTGGCTGAAGTTATCAATTTTATCAGTTGTGAAATACAGTTCCCATGACCCAGATGACAGCTGTACCTTATCTCCCATAGAGTCCCCATTCCTCTTGGGTGGCATGTTCAGCAACTGATGATCTCTGTATTGTTTTAATAGCATTAATATTTACTTTTCTTTTTAAATCCTGGCAGTGAAGCAGAAGGTTCTGATTAAGTGTAATCCAAAACAATACTGTATTTCAAGATAGTCATATTGATTGCAACAGCTGATATTACTTTGCCCTTAAATGAAGGGAGCAGTTTATTTTCATAGTAGTTTGGTGTTACATACATTAATCTTTGCAACTTGAGTTTCTTTCATATCTGAATGATATAAACAATGGGTTTGCTAATCTAGCCAAGATTATAATGGGAAAGTTTAATACATTTTTGGCTGTGATACGATAATCGGTTCTGACAAACCTGTGAAGCTCTGTAGCGCTTCAATGGTTTCTACTGATTTTCAGCCATAAGTTAGAATTCAAACCTGAGAAGTCTTAATTTTTAACTGAAACTGAAATGTGTGCTCTTTTGTGGGTAGTTTATTGGTTTTGATCCTACATTGTGTGCCTAAGGATAAAAACATAGGAATAAATAAGATTATTTGATTTGTAAGGAACATGAAAAGATACAGATTAAAATAGGTTGTTGTTTCATAGGCATTACATGGATGCCTCTGGTTTTTTCAGTGATTTGATGTTGGCTAATGGAAAATGTTAAGCATATTTCCTTCTTTTCTTTTTATATAAGTTTCTGACAGGAAATCTGTAGCTAAATATCAGTTTATGATTTCCATCTGTTCATGTATAATAGTGTCTTATAATGCAGTCCAGATTGCTGCCCAATGGAAATGTCCTATAGCAGGAGATAAGCTTTCAAGTGATTTGTTGTACATATTATTTTTGTAAATTAGTACTTCATATAATTTTGAAGACACAGAACTCATTTTAAAGACAGTTTTCTTGATGCAAAAATTTCCGCTAATTAGCAAAGATAGTCCCTCATCTTTCTAGTGACAGTATTTTTTAAAAGAAAGGTTTGCATAGTTGTACTACTATGGTAAAATAAGAAAATAAAATACATCCTTAGATTCAGGTAGGCAACAGAAAGAGGAAAATCGCTGAAATGTTTTTTAGTTGCAAATCTCTTTGATCTCTGCAGTGTGTTTCTCAGCTAGTGATGACTAGATTAGGGAGCATTTATTGTAACAGATACAATTTTAATTCTGAGAACTCAGGTAGTTTAGACTAATTAATAAAACTGTTAAAACTCTAGCTTTTGAAAGATGCATGTCAGCATATGTTTTACAGTGAAGATTTCTACCTTCTCAGCTGGAGGAAGGACTTGGTAATGGGACCCACATGTTCCTGTATGTGGAAAACAAGACAGTGAGTAAAAAAACCTTACGTGTGTTATTCATGCTCTTCATCACATCGGTCTTGATTTTTGCACAACTGACTGTAAATCATTGCAGGGGAGTTGGACTAGATGAGCTTTCAAGGCCCCTTCCAACCCAAATCATTTTGTGATAAATGGTGAATTATTGTTGCTTTTAAACTTTGCAATCAAGTTACCTTAAAATGCCTGTACTGCCTGAGAGTTTCCTGCTTTCACATGTAATGATAATCTGAATAATAAAGTTAACATGACGAATCATTTTAATATTTTTCAGTTTAGGACTTATTTAAGGACAGCTGTATTGTGTGTTAAATTAGCCAGGATGCTGTCTGTGATTTCCAAATTGGGCTGGAAGTTCTGAGAGGCAGAATGGTGCTCAGCCTAGGGAGGTTTAGCTTTGTAATAGCCTAAGTAATTATTATCAAGAGCTCTCACTTCTTGAAAAAACTGTATTTCATGTCCATGGTGAATTTCCTTTCACCAAGACAGTCTGCTGCAGTTGTTTTAGTGGAGTGAATGTGAATTTCTATGGGGTTTTGCAGCTCAGTTGTTATCAATTCAGAGCTGTTTTCAATGGGTAAGCTGATTTCGTATGGTTTGCCTCCTGTGGCTGTGTGCTTTGCACGGGATGACCCTTCACAGAGAGCTGGGGCTATTCCATCTCAAGTTCAGAGGCTGGAACCAGTCACATTTGTAGCCATGAGGGAGTGGGTCTCTATCATTTTGGAAAATGAAAGCTATTGGCTTCAGCTGCTTTTTTTGCTGAATATACTGGGCGAGTTTGTATCTGGGCTGAAAGCAGGGATTGTTCTCAAATGCTCGTGTGCGCAGCAGATGTGCAGAGACAGCCGGTCTGGGTCCCGGCTCGGCCCGCGCCGCTGAGCCTGTGTCAGGGACCGGCGCGGCCCCGGCACGGCCCCCGCTGTGGCAGGAGATTCTGCGGGCTCTGGTGCACAGTCAGCTTCCCTCCTGGGGAGGAGCAGCAAGAAACTCCTCTGCTTCCAGGGTGCTGAGAGGCAGGATTTAAAAACAAACCTCACAATACCTAAACCGACTCTTTTTCCCCCTCTGAGCAGCTGTAAGGCGCAAAAGCAGAACAGAGCTGTGGCAGCTCTGTGCTTTTTCGTTCAATGGGAAATGTTGTATTTTGAAATAAAACTTACTCTGTACAATTGTAAATACAGTTTTTAGAAGTCAGTATATTACAGAAATTGTACCTCAGAGAACAGGTTAAAAGAGTTCATGGTGCATACAAAATTACTGAAGTTCCAGATACTTTTTAAGTACCACGTGTAAAGTCAAGTGAAATTTCTACTACCTGTTGTAGTTGCAGTCTTGTGGCATTGACTACTGAGAGGGGCTTTTTCTATGGCCTCTGAAATAAATGGGTGCTACTTTAACCAAATTACCATTGAGATAATATGTTCACATTTGGGAGCACAGAGGGGAGACCACTTGGACAGAATAAACTCTTTTAAATTTGATATAGTTTTGCTGAAAAAATCACTACACATATGTACTGTGGTTCACCCTGGATCTTGCTTAAGAGTTCTCAGTTGGTCGTAGCCTAGTAGTATACAGAGATGTGAACTCCTGATCTACAACAATTTAGATACAGAATTTCCCTTTGATGAAAAGTGACCCATTTTCTCATTGATAGTGTGATGTATGAAACGTAGTGAGAATTTTTACCCTGAGTCAGTTTTAACCCTGCATATTGATGTCAGCCCAAGATATCCTTGCCTTCCTGAGAAGAAGATAAGTTGATATGAACTAGGTGTTAGAAGAGGTGTGAAAATATTTTGAGGTGGCTGTTTGGAAACTAAGAGAAGTTACTTTAATCTAGGAATGTAGAAGTAATAAGACTTCAGAAATTATTTTAATATGCACAAGAGAGGTTAGTGTTTACAACTTACATACAGCCATAGTGTTTCTGCCTTTTTAAAGATAAACTGAATTGGAACAGAAGATAAAAATGATGAAGTAGATATAGAACAGTACCTGAGGAGTTGAAGGATGAGAGTATGCACATTTTCAGTGTTCGCTCATCATGGAGCTTCCTTTGTACCACGTCATACTATGGAGGATTATTGCCTCTTGACTTTCCCTCTGTCTTTTCTGCCCAAACTTGTGTATGAATTGATCCTACCATAATATGTTGTCTCCTGAGTACTGTTGTCACATGGTTCCCTCTTTAACCACTGCAATTAAATTTGCTGAGTATCATGAGTCAAAGTTCAATTTATTTTATTTCCATTTATTTATTTTAAAAATTTATTTGATTTTATTCCTTATCTAACAGTGTTGCCAGAGAGTCTGTATCATGACAAAGAAGTCCTTTTCAAGTATCCCTCTGCTCACTCAGTCTGAAGAGTGAGTTCACTATTTAACATGTATCTGGAAGGTTATGTGTCATCAGAATTCACCAGTGGTATTCTTTGCTTTGAAGTATCTCAGATAAATAATGCATTTCTTATAAAAAATTGTATCAATCAGTATATCCTCCCACAGAAGTTTATAGTAGTGCTTTTGTAGGCCCTGCCTCTAGTAATGGCTTGGATTAAAATAGCTTTCTGATTTAAAATTCTAAAGTAGTAACTTCCATTTCATGTAGCAGAAGGGAAGACTTGTGTGTTTTTTCATACATGCTTTATTAGAATTACCAACAAATATTAATATACATCCGTACGTGGTTGCAGCTTGTTAACATAAAAATGAACCTTTGAACCTTACTATTCATATATGCAAAAGTAGTAATTGAGGCTTATGGAATTTGAGGATGGAGACTTAATGCAACAGCAAGGGAAATTTAAATAGTAGATACAGAAACCATTGATGGTCACTGGAGCCTTAAACCAAAAGCACCTCAGGAGAATTCGGGTTCGTGAATGGAGATGTGAAGAACAGAGAGGAAATGTTTTAGATTAATTTGGTAGTTTTCATACTGGCATAGAAAAGAAGTGTTACAGCTGTACAGCTTCTCTGGGGAAAGCAGACCAGTACCTGCAGCTCTGGTGTGGGCACAGACTTCTCAAAGTCACAGCATCTTTGGGAGCTCGGGCCGTGACGTTTCCACAAACCATCTCTTTAAAATAGAGTTTTAGCATTGCTATTCATAGCTGTGCTGACTGTGTAATATTTCTTTAAAATCAAATTAAAACATCATCAGTGCCTTGGTATTGACAGTTCAAAACACTTCCGCTCTCAATGGTAGCAAAAGGATTATTGCCTTCTAGAGCTCTGCAGGTTTCAACCTTATTAGAAATGGGTTAATGCTAGATTTTGGCCTACTGACTATTGTTGGAAGCAGATTACTTTGCTTGTATAAAATAAAATCTGACCACTGAAAGTCTTAATGTCTGCAAAAGATAATCTGACCAAATATGTGGGTGTTCCTGGTGTTTGGTTTGGGGTGCTTTGGTTTTTTCTCAAGACCAGTCAACTCTGCATACTGTGCAATTCTGACTGCTAACAAAGCAGTATGTAAAGCTAAATACACTTTCCCATCATAAAATGAGTATTTTAATGAATTTGAAATACCAAAAGAGAATCTTGATTCCTCTTTTTCTCTGGACTTACTGGGGGAATTCTTTTAGTCTTTTATTTCAGTGGCATTGCCTTACCCAGCATAACATTTGGCAGTTCTGACTTTTAGTAAGTTCAGTGATGGTATGTCTTCTGATAATGAATAATTGTGCTGTATTGTGGTTAGGAAGCATTGGTAGAGATTGATGAATACAAATCTGCTGTATCCCTCACTATGTGGGACCAAAATACTGAGCAGGGGGCTGGAATTGTTTTGAGCTTTTTGTAACAGCTACCTGAGATGCAGTTGAAGGAATGGTTTACCCTTTTCTTCTGGACAAATTTTCATCAAATAGTCCTCCTTGTTCAAAAAAAAAGATCTGGGAGAAGATCAGAATATTTCTCATGCATGTAGGAGAATAATTCCTTTTAATTAAAAAGCTTAATCCAATCTAAATCAGGATTAACACCAAGAGGCTTTCAATGAGCCAGCTGGCTCTCCTGCCAGAGGGAAGTTTTTTGTGTATAAAACCACCTCACTGTACACATCACTAGCCTGGACTATTTCTGTTTTTATTACCAAGCACAAGGAGCTCCATATCACACTGACATGAAATGAGGTCAAACTCTTGCTTGTATAATTGTGATATTACCAATCAATGTCTGCTACAAAGAGATTTATAGTTGTGATGTCAATATGCAGGTATTTGAAATATGATTGCCACTGTTTCTTAGCATGGAGAAGATGATTCTGGAAGATTTGCATTAGCTGCTAGTTGTGTCACAAGTGTTCTATGTGCATGGTTTCAAACTGGTATGGAAGATTTCATGGGGGCTTCTCTCATGACAGTCCAGCTGAACCTCAGGGTACACCAGGGGCGTACGTGTTGAGAGGAGTTTGTAATGGTCCCTCCATGGACTCCTTGGGTGCACAGGGCCACTGCTCCTTTCAATCCTCTGAGAGTCAAAGGGGAAGGGCTCCCCTTACAGCAGGTGATTATTTTATTCATAAAGGAACCAGCTTGATACTGCCTGTATTTTTACTCCTAGTTCTGCCTGAGAATAGCTTGGACTTAAGTGTGAGGAGGGGAAGGATACAGCAAAAAGAGTTTTCCAGAGATAATTATAACGTTTTAATTTCATGTTTGTTGTAATTCTAGCATTTAATTAAAAATGGAGGGGCTTTTGTACTTTCATTTACTTAAATTGGCTTTGATGTTCCTGAAATGTAATTTTTAAGTGGTCTGTATGTTGTTAGAGCTTATCTTTATTCATGCTTATCTTTTCGATCTTGCAGATGAGGTCTTTAGGCTGCCAACCTTAGACTGGAAAAATAGATAAAGCATTATTTTTAATCTATGTTGATATTTTAGTTACATGAAGTAGAAAATATCTTGATTAACAATTCACATTTTTGAGGGGAAAATAAAACATACTTCTGATTTATGTACAAAGCAGCCAGGATATAGAATTAAACTGACGTTTCTTAAATTAAGCTAAGACCAAGATAAATAGTTTCTATAAACAAAACAAAAAATATAATTAAGAGCTTATCTAATCAGTATTTTTAAAATGTAATTAAAATTAATTCTGTAATGACTTAACAACCGTGGGGCTCATGCAGCACACAGGCTCATTTCTGTTTTTTAAAACTTCTTTCAGAACTTCTGTTTTACACAAGCTCCAATAACAACATTAGGGTTAGAAATCGTGTTTATCACTGTAAATGCTTAATCTATACATAGCCAGTGTCAATTTAGCAAATATCACGCTCTGTCTGTTGGTGCTACACAGAGTTTTTGTAGGGTTATTCTTGGTACTCCAACTTCCTCGGATTCCTAGTAAAATGTTTAGCTCTTCTACCTTAACCACGTCAGCTGCCGTTCTGATCAGAAGGCAGTGCTGTTTGCTGTCTTCCTTTTTTTGGCTGTTAGACCAGATGGCAATAGCTTGTTTTCCAGATTAGGTTAGTTTAGCCAAGATGTGTGAAGACAAGCAGGGGTATAAGTGCAATATGTTGCAAATAACAGTATGTCTTAGCAATTAGTTTTATTAAACCTGATGGTGCTTACTAGAATACAGCATTGTCCTTACATATAGGCCTTTCAATGATTTTAACAGATAGGTTAGTGATTCTTTTTGCTTTTTTGCTAGTCAATACCCTTTTTAAAAAGTAAGTGATTGTATGGCTGCAGAAAGCTTGTGTAATAATATAAATAATGAATATATATAGATAAGCACCAGTCTCCAGGCTGCCTTACTAAATAGAGTCAGACACTCTATATTGATCTTGCTTTTTTTCACTATTTGAATTGGATTTTTCTTGAAGGAGTGACATGCATATTTGTATAGTGGAATGCTTGTGACAACTGTATGTGTGTAGAAAACAGTTCCATTAACTTCTCTTGCTGACACTGGAGACCTGCATTAAGATATTAAGGCACTATAAATAAAGCAAACCCTACTTTTATATACTCAGCTGATGTTTATTATTTAGAGAACAAATCCCTGGTTTGCAACTTATTTTTCTTTGCTCTTATCATAGTCACAGTGCTTCGTAACAGATTACTGACAGTTTTGGCATTCTGAAAAGTCACAAAGCTTTTCCTTGTGTGATTACATCCTTCACTTTACAGCTGTTTACTTGTCCCAAGGAAACAAGAAATTGCAAGTGACTGGGAGACAACAAAAATAAATGGTGACTGTTGTGTTTGGTCTGATGCTAATTCATCAACTTGAAGTCAACACTTGGGTCAAGCAAAACAGTTCAATCTGAAGTTGGAAAGCTTATGGAGCTGCTTGACATATGCTTATTTTTAAATATACTACATCATGGTGCCTAAACACTTTGCTTCCACAGATCTTTAGCTATCTTTATAGTTAGCATTATGTGCAGTATTCAGGAGTCATGGAAGTGGTGCTGTAGTTAGAGCTGAAGATGTGTTTTAAGTATACACCTTCTGTTTTAAAGCATTTACAAACTTTTGAAATTTTCATATTTGATGGAATTAAGTATTTTATTTTTTTCTGTTTTATTGGATGCTGTTTTATTGAAGTATTTGCTTTAAGTATGTATATTATTTCTGGGAATAACCATGCTTGCTGGGATACCTAAACTTTGTGTCTATATGGTGGGTGTGGAAAATGATTCCAAACATCAACTTCTCTACAGATTTATGATTCTATTTTAGCTGTTGTTCAGTTTTCATTCTTGGTCAGAGGAGAATGGAGTCCATAGTGAGTAGGTTTGCAGTCCTGCTTGGGTTCAGTGTTTAGGCCAGTCATGCATTTAACAGAGCTTTTGGGCAGGGAAACAGCTTGAGAGCTGCTTGCCTAATTGGCCAGGGAGCAAGGTGGAAAGCAAGCTGAGACACCAAGTCAGCTGGCTTACCTGGTGCTCCCAACTCCAGGAAGCCTGTTTGTTGGTTAATGGGGTGTCCAGAATGTAAATATACAGCAACAGTTTGCTCAGGGGCGGTGCTGTCCAGGCCAGCTGTCCAGTTCCTTCCCTTCAAGCCAGTGAGGCTGAAGTTTGAATCCACATCTTTTTCTTCTGTTGGGCAACACTCGAAGGCTGCTGAGCTAAAATTTATTTTAAGACTGAGTCTTTCCTTGTCTGGGTGGGCACTTTCACAATGAAGCATGGCAGGCACATAAGTCAGATTGAAGAGAGAGCCTAAATAATATCTGTAGATACATACAAAAGGAAAATAGGTGTAGAGGACAAAGGACATAGTTTGGGAAAGGAGAGCCGTATGCTCCGAATTATTTTTTTCAGTTACTTGAACTTGATTTTGACAGCCAGCAAGGCTCTAAATGTGTCTTTGATCAAGAGTGGTAAGTGCTAAGTTAGAAGGTAAAGAAGAATTTCTGATTTTGATAGATTTCTTTGTTCAGAGATCCCAGGAGGTTCTTATGCTTCTGTGAAAAATGTGAGGAATTTGAAATGTTTGGTTTTGTTAATCTTTCAGTTGTTAGAATCCATGACACACTATTTTCTTTGGGAAGATTTTGTATGCAGTTATGCAGTTAATTCTTGGATTTGAAGTCAATGCTAATAAGCTTGTTTTACCTAAGACATTTATCTGTTTGAATGTGCAAGGAATGTAGACTAATAACTGCTTAGGATCCCAGTCATTTGTTTCTATAATTATTTAAATATTGTTCATTTGGGTGATTTGTTTCTGTAATTATGCAAATATGGTTCAGCTGGGTTTTCAAATATTTTTAGAAGTATGTATGGGTCCACTGCATTTTCACAGGTGATTTTATTAGTTGGGATCCTTGGCCTGTCCATTTCTCTCCAAGTATTTCTTGTTAGTAACTTTTGAGCTTGTTGAGAAACTGCTTTGACTTGAAAGGGCAGTAACCTTGAAGTGATGGCATACAGATGAAATGTTGCTATTAATGCTTCTGCTGAAGGAGAAGACATAACTTGCCCATTATGTGTTATTTTCTGGTAGCATCTGACTGGCAAACCAATTTGTTGCTAGCCATGATATTTTGTGGTTTATTGCTACAAGAGGATGGCTCAAGAAATGTAGGTCATGCCAAGAGGCTGAGTTACAGAAATAGGATGAAAGCAGATTTAGAAGAACATGTAGACAAATGGGTGAGAAAACAAACTTGTTCTACTGTTTACAAAGCAGCTACTTCAGCCAACTAAGGATTTTCTGCAAGTAATTCATCTGCTGGTAAATAATCAGTTCAGCAACTGTTATTACACTGATCATATTGGTACTGCCTATGTGCAAACTGTCCTTGCAGTTGATGAAAGTTTGTGTGCAGGACAGCTGCAGATGACAGAACAGAGTTTATCCCAAGGGTGTAGCAAT
The DNA here is from genome assembly GCF_023055355.1 of Agelaius tricolor. Classification (NCBI taxonomy): domain Eukaryota; kingdom Metazoa; phylum Chordata; class Aves; order Passeriformes; family Icteridae; genus Agelaius; species Agelaius tricolor. The sequence continues at coordinate 16,301,641 of NW_027269271.1, read as the reverse complement.
TATATTGTGTATTACAATTGGGGAAATTCAACAAGCAATAGTAAAACAGTGTGAAACAGAATATTTTATGCCTTAAAATTATCCTGTATTATAGTTTTATGAAAACCTGTCTTGTACTCAAAGGGTATCACTTACTTAAAATATCTTTTAAAATGGGTGTAGTTATATAATGTGAAATTTAGAGTGTATGATCTTAAGCCTGTTTAAGCATTTGGCTCTTAATAATTTTGCATAAGTATTTTTCCTATAACAAAGTTTAAATAGAATGCAGTGAAAGCAATAAGACTTCGGGATATTTTGTCCACTGAATCTCTGAGATGAAAGAAATCACCCGTCCTGATTTTTAGAATTTTTAAAAATTGTTTTCAGTGAAACTAGTCCAACCTTATGTAGACAGGTTCTTGTAATCAAAGTCATATTCGCAGGGCTGTTATCTAAGGAGGTGTTTTGGTAAACATGATATATTTAGTAAATACACCTCCCTATCTTCCACATGTCAAATGTCTTTAAAGCATTGCATTTTCTACCGTATTTCTAAACATATAGAAGTATTGTTCATTTTTCAGCCATTGCAGGGCTTCTACTTCCAAGATTATTTAAATTTTATAGAAGAACAAATGAAGTAGTTAATCAAATGCCCATTAACTCCTCAAATTCTCTAACTTCTGATTACATGGGTATCCCAAAGACTATTCTCAGTTGCATCTTACCATTACTGGACCTCTTCCCATCTCCAAATAATAAATTAACGAACCTTATAAATAAAAAAAAATGATATGCATAATTTTAAAAGTTAAACTGACTTTTCAGTAAGTAGCAGAGGAGCTTCCTGACTTCCTGCTAACAGTTTGTGAGTGGGAAAAAATGTGCACTTTTACAAAATTTGCAATTTTCATTATTGTATTACTACATTCTGTAGACTAGAATGAAATAGGCCCTCAGAATGGCTGACCAGGTTAGACACTTCCAGGTGCTTCCTCTTGCGCTTCAGCAGTTTATATCCTTCACTTCATTTCAGATTTTGTTTTTTAACTATTGCAATTATTTCAAAAAGGTGATTTCAGTGCTTCGTCTTAAAGATCAGTTTTTGTTTCAGCTTGAAATTTTAAGCCTCCTTTTTTTTCCATAATAGGACTGTGTATACATCAAGCTTGTGAAGGTTCTGCTCCTTACCTGAGTTCTTGCTTTCCCCCTTGCAATGGGAAGCTGAAGGTGGTTGGATGCAATAGCCTTTCTGCTAATTGCATCCAATCATGCAGCTCTTATATCTTATGCATGGTCTTTAAAGTGCCCTTATCACACTAATTCTTGAATCATCAAGGTTTAAAATACCTCATTAGAGAATGCTTCTCATAAATCCTCTTGCAAATCATGTCTCTTTCTCACAAATGTTTCTCTCTTCCATGTAAGTGTTATCAGCCCTGGGGTTCTGTGCAGCTATGATTAAATCTGGCTTAGATCTGCTACTCTGGTGTAGAAAATACCAACCAAATGTGTTTCATTTCAGCCTCTCTAGGTGGTATTCACTATCCATGTAGCCTTGGGCAGCCACATGGTTAACTGTGTTCCCTACTGAATGCTTCCTCTAATCTGTTACTGGCAGGAAGGGGAGACTTGCTAGCCCCATTCTTCTGTAGCCATCTTCAGAGAGATGAAACCTGAGTCTGTTACCTCATCTCTTTCCAAAATAGGATGTCTGCCAGCATTGATGGGAGAGGTAGCAAATGAGAAAGGAAGGAGCAAAAACTGTGACTGATGTAGTGGGGAGCAACAGATGTCATGTGGAAAATTGAGATACACTCAATAAGCATTTCCTACAAACATTTTCCTACTGATGTAACTTAGTTATGGGGTGTGAGATATGAGCATATGAGAGAGTGAGTGAGTTTAAGCTTTGAAGCATTTCAGACAGATGGAATTTTGTGGTTTAAGACAATTTACGTGGAATTACAGGGTAGGCTATTCACAGCTTGATGATTCTGCTTTAGAAGTGATTTTATATTATAATTAAAGAGATTTGGTGAAAGAGAATAGAAGAAGCTGCCTAAAGAATCAAGGGAAGTAAAGGTCAAGAGCTGCTGCTGCTGTTAAAAGTGTGTCATCTATAAAGAGCTATACCCTGTAAAAGAAAATAATACAGAGAATTACAGGTTACTCTTGTGATATCAACTTCAGCTTACACTATTGATAAATGCGGATTTCTTTAAATACATTATTAAAGGCAGCATCACCACATGAGTGAGAAAAAGTGTTTTGACATCTGTATTACAAATTGTACTAAAGTACATACTTGTCTAGAACAGAGAAAAGCCTGAGTCTGTTACCTGTTTTGTAAGCATCTCTTGCTTCTATTCTTGTCAAACTTCAAATTAATAAAATCTTCTTCCACTATAATTTTTAACTAGGGGTATTGCAGAAATCATGTGGGATATTTCAGGGATGTCACCATTTCATTGTGCATTATAGACTTTCCTTTAGAGATGGTGAGTCTAAAGAAAATGACATCAGTGTGAGTCACAGAGTATGGTCTGTGTTCCCTAAGCATATTGTTTTCTAGGCTTCGTGTTCTGTGTTGGACTGTCTTTCCTTCATTTTTATTGATAAAGTTTTGTTCAGATATGTCAGAAATACATACTACAGTTAGTGTTTCTTTTCTTGCTCAGGAGTTACTGCTTTTCACCAGATTGTGTTCTAAGGTTTGAACTTCAGATTGGTGAGACTTACATTGAAATTTTATATTTTTCTTCCTTAACAGAAAGGGCTATTGCAAGGCATGAAGTCAGAGAAATAGAGCAACGTCACACAGTCGATGGTCCCCGACAAGATGTGACACTGGATGAGGAAGATGATGTGGTGATTATTTACAACAGAGTTCCCAAGACTGCCAGCACATCTTTCACAAATATTGCCTATGATCTCTGTGCGAAGAACAAATACCATGTTCTACATATCAATACAACCAAAAATAACCCTGTTATGTCTCTGCAAGATCAGGTAAACTGCTGAATGCAGGATGTCTTTATGAAACCAGGGAAGAGCATAAGAAAAAACGTTTGCTATGTAAACTTGAGTCATCTGATGTATTTAACTTCTTTGTCACATATTCCAATATAAATGAAATCTAATATTTTCATATTTTCTTTGTAGAGAATATTATTTCTTAATAGGTTGAGGTTTTTGCTTGGCTACTGGAGGTGGTGTCTGTTTATTGGACAAAAATGAAACTGAAAAGGGGCATGACTAGGGTAGAAATGACCTTCGTTGTTATAACTGTTTTGGCTGTGTAATACAACTTGTCTGTCATCTCCATCTGCAGTGAATGCAGTCTTAGGCAATTTGCTCTCTGAGTAGTGCAGGCACTGTGCCATGCTGTCAGGGCTAGACTTGTGTCTTTAGTACTGGGGCTAGTCAGGTCTCACAGGTGATAAAAAGCATATAGAAAAGTGCTTGTAAATAGCTTGCTCTGCAAAGGACTGGTCACTTAGCATCCATTAAAATCCTCACTAAAATCACTGTAGTACCAGACTAGAAATGACCATGGCTACTGTATTTTAAAAAGATGATGAGGGTTCAGTGCTGTGTTTTTTATTAGGCTGGGGTGAGGAAGTAGGTTTATTGGTTTATTTTCATTAGTATTTCCTTGGCTGCCATGAGTGCACTTGCAGAGAATCCAGGTTAGAGATCTGAAACATCACTGTCATCATCCCTGCCTGTAGAACAAATGTTTCTGAGCTCTCTACTGCCGGTTGTATGCTGATCACTTAAGTTGATATGCAGCAGAGGCAGGAGCTGCTCTGCATTGCAGCATGTCAGCACTGAGCCTTCCAGCTCCTCTAAGTGCATGTCTGCAGGCTGAAGCAGCTCAGCACAGCTGGACTGGGGCAGGGGTTGAGGTAGGGATCTCTGTGCAGAGGAAATAATGGACTTGGGTGATACTGGAATCTGTTCTGTGATAGTGGAGTTGTGTTACTGTGGAGTATTTCCTCCTGTAAAATTGTTTCCTACATATGAAGGTGGTACTGTCATACATGATTACTCTGATAGTAAAGTCTGGTAGTCATCACTATAGTCCTGTCCACTGCATAGAACAAGTACTAAGACCTGTGCACTAAGAGCAGGGTGATTTTTCAAAAGATTTAATAAGCCTATTAGTTAAAAATCATACTCAAGTCAGGTATCATAGTACTGCACTTCCCATCAAATTCTGTTTCTGTCAAGGTGTCTTTTGAAATGGAGGTCTGTCCTGGAGGGATAGGAGAGCTAGTCATTGAGTAGGTATAAATTAAACATAATAAATTAAATTTCTACTCCTGTTTGAACTTAATTCAAATAAAATTTGTTCTTTGCTGGCTTAGTTTTATAAAATAGAAACTCTTCATCTTCCCTCTAATAATAATCTATTGAAAAATGGAAATCTGTCTGTGCTGAGCATGTCCACAATACTGTCAGTCCTACCTTCATTTGATACTATGCTCTTGTCCAAGGTGGTAAATTATGTAGTTTAATTAGACACTTGATACTGTTTTTTTGGTGGCCATTAACTAGGAGATGCTGACAATGAAGAACTTCATATATTGCATAGTTGTTCAAAGATGCAGAAATAATTATTCACCTTCAATACATGGAGAGAACACCTTGCCATTGCAAGTCATAGTGCATAATTCAAGAGATGGCAGGGGTGCTGAGTGGTAGCTGATGATGTTTACTCTGTGTGGGCTTGGACTAGCACAGCATATTCATATGCCACCTCCAGCAGTATAGCTCACTTGGGTGCATTAGGTGTTTATGTGCCAGTAGTAAAATATATAAACATATCATAGAGACAAAATTGTTCTGTTAGTGATATTGTGTGTTAAAGCAAATCTCCCTGGGTAAGGTGAAGATTGCTTTGGGCCTGACAGAAATTTGTAAGTTAGAGAGTGTTCTTTTGTGCAGTTTTTCTGCTGTACTTTTTCCAAACTACTGTAATTCTCTAACAGATTCTAAGTTCTCTGCCCATATGTGAAACCTATACTTCTTGAATGCAGTATGAAACAAATGATATTTAAAATCCACTCCAAAATAGTATGTATCTGATTTGAGATAATCTGATAAGAGTTGCTAACACCATTTTAGTTTCAGGTGTAACTTGTCCCAGCAATCCTCCTTTCTTTTGCAGCATCTGTGGCAGCAGGATCCTGGGAGCTGCCCCTCTTTCCCCAGTCTGGGCCTTTTCTTTGCAGCAAGCTGAATGCTGTGTTGCTCATGTTGCATTTCTGACCTGTGTGCTTTTCTTAATTAAGTCAGAGTAGTTGTTTGGTTGAGTTTTACTTGCTGCTTGCACGTTTCAGCAGTGACACTTTGTCCATACAAGAATGCCTGTGTTACAGCTCTCAGGATGGCATACCAGTCACACAAACTTTATTGCTTTTGTTACATGGTGAAGTTGTCATTGAAAGCACTTAAAATTAAATTACTGTTCTGCATTACAGCATGTATTCTTGATATATTATTTAAAAAGTGGGTGTGAGAACATTCTCTGTACTGTTATTAATGCTACAATTATCCAGTGTTTCAGTCCCTCAGCTTGCTGGTTTCTGTTTCTTGGGTTTTTTTCTCCTTCAATTTCTCTCTCAATTTTTCTCTAAAGAGCACCATGAAAATATATTATCTTGCTTCCAAGTGCATTCTAAAACAGTTGGTCTCTCAGAGGACAGCACAGTCATAGTGGCTTTAGTGGTACTTATTTCCTCTGCTAGTGGAGGTTTCAGTGGCTGTCAGAAGTGGAACAAGTGAAAAGCCTGCAGCAACTCTGCAAGAAATGAAAGTACTGTCATGTGTTTGTGGACATTTAAGAATTTTTCTTTTGGAGTTAGATGATCTACTGAGTACAAGTGCTGAATGTGCCAATTGTACTTTTCCTTCTGAGAAAGAACTTCTACTGCAGGACAGGTATCCTGGCTGTACTGTGGCTGAACTGGTGAACTCAATCTTTTCACCATCTCACAGAATTGATTCTCAGCTGTCCTTGCCTTGAGCTTGCTTGTGGCTGTTCATGGCATGCAGCCAAAGGTGTGCTGCTTGCCTGTTCCAGCATTCCAGACCTGTGGGTCAGAGCCAGCTCAGACACACACACACACGCACACACACACACACTTGCACACTAGCGCACGCACACACACACACACACACTCTCTCTCTCTCTCTCTTGCACACTAACACACACACACATACGCACACACACACACACTCTCTCTTGCACACTAACGCACACACACACACTCTCTCTTGCACACTAACACGCACACACACACTCTCTCTTGCACACTAGCACACACACACATACACACACACATTCTCTCTTGCACACTAACACACACTCTCTCTTGCACACTAGCGCACACACACACTCTCTTGCACACTAACACACACTCTCTTGCACACTAGCGCACACACACTCTCTCTCTTGCACACTAGCGCACACACACTCTCTTGCACACTAGCGCACACACTCTCTTGCACACTAGCACACACACACTCTCTTGCACACTAGCACACACACACTCTTGCACACTAACACACACACACTCTCTTGCACACTAACACACACAAACACTCTCTTGCACACTAGCACACACTCTCTTGCACACTAGCACACACACACACACTCTCGCACACTAGCACACACACTCTTGCACACTCAGGCACTCTCACGCTGAGACACAAGCACAGTCACATGCACACACATCAGATACACTCAGACACACTCACAATCACACACGCACGCTTGCAGACGTGTGCACACGTGCATCTGTGTGTGCATGTGTGAGTGTGTGTGACTGTGAGTGTGTCTGGGTGTGCATGAGTTCACGTGAGAGTGTGCAGTCAGACTCTAGAGAAGAGGCACTGATGGCTGCAGTTACTGGACAGAGATCAGAACTTACAGCATCACTTTTGTTTGCACACATGGCTTTTTCTCAGACCTGGTATGCTGGTTGGGTTTTTCCTTCTTTTGGCTCACTGGGACTTGTTTTAAATTCCTACTGTCCTAGAAACTGAATGTGTTTAACTTACCTGTCAGGACATCTTAAGCCCCTGGAGTACCTTTGATCAGGCTTTTTAATTCAGTGAACCTCAGCTGATTTCCCACTTACTGAAGGCTGTGAAGCAACTTTGTAACTGATTATATAAAAGCACCCTGAAACAGCTTCACAGGAATTCCATTCACATCTATGTGAACTTTTAAAGTCACCTCAAATTTTATTCAATTGGGCTCTGATGGAGAAGCTTGCTCTGTCTCTTGAAAGCTACAGTATCTGCTAAGCCCTGAAAAGAAAAGTAAAATTGATCATATTTAACAGTATGAAGCAGTGAGCAATATTAATCTCTGACCTAAAATGTGTGAATCCAGACTCATTAGGCTGTCCGTGACCTGGAACAATTCTGGCTTTTGGAATGCTGCAAATTATGAGAGAAAAAAAAATCTCTTGCCTGCAGGCTAGTTATAGGTGTTAAAAACTATAGTTCTCAGGGCTCAGCATGTTGCAGGTCTGTCCTAAGAGAGATGTAAATGTCACAGGTGTGTTATAAAACCTTCCTAGCCTTCTCTTAGCTTGGCTGGTGGTAGAGGCCTGAAACATCTACATTTTGATGCCAGATGGCTGGCATGGGGATCTAAAACAAAAAAACTTAGGATTTTGTACTTAACATTACCTTATGTCTAGTCCAAGTCTATTAAAAACTGAAATGAATTAGAAATCATGTTAGATGATACAAGATTTTAAAAAGCTCATTCATGGAAATGTAAATGAACACTTTAATATGTGAGCTGCACTGCACAGCCTAAATAGCATAACTGGTCTACTTGGAGAATTGTATCAACCAGCCATGACATTTTGGGGTTTATAGGTGAGGGAAGGAAAGGTGATTGATATTTTGTATTTAGGAAATATCTTTGCCAGGTAAAGAAGTATTTGTAGCTGAGGCTCTCCACTGAAAATATTTTGTCATTATTTTGGAAAGATACAGTGAATGGAATTGTGGTTTATTTCAGTTTATTTACCAGTAAAGGTAAAGGTAGTTCAACTGGATTCAAAGTCCCATATTAACAGTTTGTGCTATGGAAAAAATCAGACAGAAAGCCAATGCAGTTTATAAAACACCATTGTGTAACATTGTGCAGTGCTTTTCAGCTAGATTTGCCACCATTTTAATGTGCAATATATGCTTTAAATTTTGTAATACCGCAAACTGTGAAACTTGTATACTAAAAAAATTAATGTTACCTGTTATTAAAAATTGGAATAAATTTCTGTTATCTAAGAGTCCAAGAGCCAGTGTTTAAAGAAATAAGGTTACCAACCTCTTAAATCATAGACCATGAGTTTTGCACAATTGAAGAAACAGCAGCAGGCCAGTCTCACCTCTTAAAATGTTCAACTGGGAGGTTATAGTAAGTAGTAAATATTAAGCTTCAGGACACTTTCAATACATTTGACCTTACAGAATGGTAGTTAGTGTGTTGTCTTGAGTTCTCAAACTTTGCTTTTTTGTGTCTCTTGTCTCACCTTAGAATCTTTGTGGTTATCTGTTTCTCTGTATAACAGAAAAGATATTGCAGATGTGCAGAGAACATTATCTTTTAATTCACAGCTTCAGAAATGGCATATCTTTGTCAAACAGCTCAGGCAGTACAAATTTATCATCCTCTCTTTATTATCCAATTCACTAGTTTTGGAATAACTTTCAGTTACTTGCTTTGATGTTAAAATATTCTGTTCATCTAGTAAAGCCAAGCTCTATCAGGATTTGCATGTCCCACTTAATTTGATCACACTCTCTGGTTTGGGGCATGTGTCTTATTTTGTTCTTTGAAATGTAAAGCTATTCCTATTTTTGTGAAGTTTGCCAATAAGTGTTCTATCAGCCCTCATTTAAAGGCTACTTCATGCTTTAGCATGAAAATTTCACTGAAATGTTAGGCTTAAGATGACTATTCAAAATAGCAAACTGTAGATCTGATTTACATTGCATGCATTTATAACATTTCTGGATTATTTGTGCATTGCATTTTGGGATGGAGGAGCAAATGAACCCATCAGATTTGTTTCTTATATCCCAATAAAATAGGTTTAAGAACATGCTGTAAATCTGGTACACTTTTATTTGAGGGACTGAATATCAGATCTGACAATTCCATAAAATATGTACTTGCATTTCTACTGAAAGAATTCTGCCTTTCTTTCCAATTACAAATAAAATGCACTGACAAAAAAATAAATGTTTGTTTTGCTGATATTTTTGTGATAGGTTTCCTTGGCCTGTCCTTCTGATTGCTGTATTCTGCTTTTGTTAGTTTCTGATCATTAAATCCTGATGACCTAAAATCAGTCATCTGTATGCTGCAGGAAAGTCTACTTTAGGGGGCACAATTTTTTTTTATAATACTCAAAATAGAGTTTTTAATCGAATGCATTATAAGATCAAAAGCCAGGAAAGAGCGTGTATGGGTAAATGTAATGAGGCACACAGAAACACGTTTTGTTGCCCGCTTTCGCAGGTGCGCTTTGTGAAGAACGTGACCTCGTGGAAGGAGATGAAGCCGGGATTTTACCACGGCCACGTCTCGTACCTGGACTTCGCCAAGTACGTTCCCATGGGCTCCGGCCGGGCAGCCGCGCCCTCCAGCGCTCCAGCTGGGAACTGCAGCGTGGGCAGGAGCCGCGCCCCGGCCCTCGCGGAGTGCCGGAGTTTGGGGGTGATCTTCACCCATTGCTCTTCTTTTCTTGCATGATAAACTATAGCCGAGTCTCATTTAAAAAAGAAAACGTTTATATACTGGGATTAGTGTTCCTTGTCTAAATTCCAAGCTTGTTTTGCTGAAAATCATGGCTTTTCTCTGAAGCACTGGCAGTTTGGTTTTAGGATTGGCTTCCCATTTTGGGGAGGTTTAACATACCTATTCTCAAAAATGCTTCATATAAAGAGTAACACCACCTGCTTCTTAAGTTATGTAATTCTTCTCTACCTTAGTATCCTTTTACACTTTATCAAAATATGAAAAGTTGTCTTTTTAAGTAGTTTTCTGGTCTATAATAGTTTGATTTGCTAGAAAAAGCATTGAAATAATTCTTGTGGAGTTAAATGCTGCTACTTCTAAAATTAAATTAAATAAAATATCTTAAAAATTGTCCCACTGACTTCAAAGGTTCAGGATCATATCTTTATTTCCACTTTCATGTGTTTCTTTTCTTGTCTTATTTTTGCTTCTGGATCTAAAGCTGTGATCCTCAATACCTCAGTCTTATGAAACCTCCCCTTGAACTGACAAGTCAGTTTTGCTTAAGATGCTTACTAGGCAGTGCTTTATCTTGCACTTGGAGCATGTGGAAAATTATTTAAAATTGAAAGTGGCATTTTCAGATCTCATTACATTTGACTGCACAAATGATAGTAACTGCTACTTTTACCTCTTGCTGATGGTCACTCAGTGTTTCTATGTTTCTGTGCATTAAAGTATTTATTTAGATTCTTTTTTGTATGTAATAATTCCTTTTGTTTAGTCATTCCTTTTAATTACTCATTCTGTCATGTACTCTGATTTTTAATTTGGACTTTTTATTACAAAGAATGAGATGGGGAAGTGAGACCTGTGTGGATTCCCAATACTGTACATTATCAGCAAATGCTAAAAGCTACAGTAGTAGCTGAAAATAACCAGTAGCACCAAGTTTACAAGAAGTAACAGGCAAAAAGTTACTGACAAATCAGTCAATCAAATAAAATACATCAAAATTCATTAGTTTCCTTTCTGACTTTTTAAAATTAAAATGCTTCAACATTAATAAACACTTGAACTGAGTAACTGCTTTCTGATGCAGCAAAGCTGAATGTTATTTTATGCATTAGTTCATAAAGCTGAAAACATTTTCAGATACTGGAACTCCTAAAACTAAAATATTTTACATCTAGAAAGCATCTAAGCAATTTCACAGATTTCTTTCATCTGCATCTTCCCTCCAGGACTGTGTTATCCTTGTCTTTGTTGTTTGTTGCCCTTTCACCTGAGTGATTTTTTTTTCCCCACAACAGCTTGCTTTCTCATACTTTGGGTTTTCATTATTAAAATAATATCTTGAATACGCTGGTTGTGCTTGGCAAGGCCCACACCTTTAAGGCTGTGAGGTATGTTCTTGTAATGAACATTCTTGTAGTTAAGAAGTGTAAAATATTTCAGAAGAGTCAGTGCTTCCTTATCCATGGACATCAGACTTAGGTCCACTGTCAAATATCAGAAGTACCTCTTAAAATATGCTGAAAATTAAAGTACTGGATTCCATCAATAACTCACAGTATTGAGGACAAGTTATTGTAATCCATCCACGTAGAAATTATGCTAATAAAAGTTTAAGTTTTTTCCCTTTTCTTTTTGTCTTTAAAATTTCTTATCCATTTATTCTCTATTTTCTCTGGTAAATAGTTGGGAAAAAATGTTCTTTGACAATGCAATTGCCAATTCATTATCATTATTAATAAGGTTACAGTAATAAGTTATGTTACTGGTAAGTTTATGTTACTTGTAACTGAAACTAGTTCTTCAAGCTCGTGTGCAAATGCAGGTGACTGTACAATGCAGCACAAGCATTTCTAAGGGCTTGGATATCTGCAATTAACCCACAGATATGTGCTGTTCATTGGCTGAGTCTGCTCTCTATGGAAATGGTTTGTTACAGCTCCCCCAGCATTTGCAGCAGTCTGTGGAAGGGGACACCACCTGCATGTCTCATGCACTTCAGTGGAGTTTAAAGAGGGTGAAGTTCAAAGCCTGGACTTTGCATCAGAATAGTTGAAATATTCACCCCTCTCTCCTCTGCAGACTGTGGGAAGTCACAGCTGGCATGCAGAGAGATGTCAGCAGTTCTGCCTTAGAGTGCTCCAGCCTGAATCATTGGTACTCTACTGGCAGCACTGGAGAATCAAGTGCTCTTTCTGTAGCCTTTAACAATTTCTCTGTCTGTAGTGCTTGTTTTTGGCAAAAGCAATGCCTGTTAATTGTTTTTTTTCTAACTTCCTCCTTTCTGCTACTTTTGCTACACTTCTGTTCTTCAGCTTTTCAACTTAACATTCCTCATATGCACAGTATCTGGTAGTAAAATTTGCCCCTTTAAAAATCATGGTACTGCATCTTAAAACTGTGAGTTCTCTGTTTTAGCCAAGCTAGGCATGAATGGCCCTCTTTTGATGGAGAGCACTTTCCCAGTTTGCATAGGAACAGAAGAGAACTTTTTTTCAAGCTTCTAGCTTTACTTCAGGGCACTTGACACACTTGCAATTCCCACTGTGATATAAACTCTTTAATATTTGGATACCATAATAATTTGCCACAGAATATCTCGAATGGAAAAGAAAACTGAGAAATGTATTGTAAAAGCTGACTTGAGCATAGATCATTGAAAGGTAGCATTTGCACAAAACAGTTTGGTGGTTTAAATTTTTCTCCTGTGTCGTATGAGCTTACCACCTCATTTCATCAGGTTTCTGTTTGTAGTGGAGGGCATCAAAATTTGCTTAGGGTAAATGTCTATGGAAAAATTTAATATCTTTAGATAGAAAAGTTAATATGGTTACAGATACTATCTTAGACTTATATTTAATAAGCATAGCTGTATGCATTCAACCCAGGCTATGGATGGGCTCTGAGCTCTGTCTTCCTGCTATTAGAGTTAATGTCTCTGACAGCTGAGGACCTGCCAGGAAAACCACTCACAGCATTGCAAAGCCCAGTTCACAAGGACCAGAACTCCATATCAAACTTCCTTGTACTTGTTATAAACATGAATGTGGCTGCTAAACTAGTTAAGGCATTACTAGAGTCAAGATGGTTGTGTAAACATTTTTAGTATCTATTTATGTGACAATATATCTGTTTTGTTTGTTTCTTTAATAATAAACCCTTAAAATCATCATCTTAGGCAGACTGAAATTGAACTTACTTTCCCATCCATGTAGTGCACTGGGTATGAGATGAAAAGAAGTGATCATTAAGCTTCCTCTCAGTGTCATGTGTTCTGTGTATGGATTTCAGTTGTAGCAATAAAGACAGGCTTTTAGTATTAGATGAGAAGCTTTGACTTGTCCTTTGAAAGATGTTTTTTCCTCTTTTACTTTAGATTTGGTGTTAAAAAGAAACCAATTTACATAAATGTCATAAGAGACCCTATAGAACGCCTAGTTTCTTACTATTACTTTCTGCGCTTTGGAGATGATTACAGACCAGGGCTACGGAGGCGAAAGCAGGGGGATAAAAAGGTAAAGTACACCTAATAATATATGCTGAACTTACTAAAATCAATGTGAAGACAATTTTAAAAATACCCTGATCAAAGCCAAATTGTTATTTTATCAGCCTTGGTGATAGTGATGGCTTTGTAAGCTAAATTCTCCATTTCCTGTCCATACTGGAGCAGAGCATGACATTAGTAGGTTCTCTGTACCCTTATACATTCACTGTATGTTGCAATTTGTTAAAAAATTAAATAAAATAGGTTTTTAGATTGTTATTAGGTATCCAGAATTATAATTACCAGATTAGGTTTATCCTCCTGTGTAAGAAGGCTACATCTTTTCTTGTTGAAAATATGTTGAGACATTTTTTCAGCAAAAGCTGTAGAACTGCTGATGCTTTGGCTTTGTTGATTATTTTCATATAATTAGCAACCCAATTTATTCTATTTTTTAAAAATGTAAACACTGCAATATCTTTTTGGAAACTGTGGAGTCTGACACATAAATTTCTGTACTTCCTCCTCGCGTCTTAGTGGCTGTAGACAAGTTCAGGTTAACACATTCAAACATTGACTACTGATACAGTTTCAGGATGGCAACGTCATTTAGGCTCCATAATGGATTTGCTCCAGAAAGAATCTCTACATCCACTGTCATGGTTTGCAGTATGACCTTTCTGGGCATGTTGGTTTCGATTTTTCTTATATTGGGAAGAAAAGCAGGGTATAAAATACATGAGTATGGTTTACAAAATTGTAGCTTGAATAGTGTGGAATCCTATAAAATGTAATGAATTTTTGTACTTTACAGAGCCAAAGACTTTATACATTTTCAGTGATTATATTTTCTTAAGCTGATGCTGTTTTTCTGTACTGTTGACAATTTAGTGTAGTGCTGTGTGAGTACCAAGAGACATTGAAAAAACAAGCAAAAGTCACACAAAATATACAGCTTAGTCTATAAACACCATAACAACTAATGATTGTGAATAATCATCTTGTGTGCTGTCCCCATCCAAATAGTGCTTTTTAAATATTTGGAGCAAACCATTCCTCTTTTTTTTTCCAGTTGGGAACTAAATGTTCCTCTGTTATTTAGGCTTTAGCGCCATCTTCAGTTACTGCATTTCAGTTTGTCCAGGTATCCTGAAGCACAGCAGCATAGGAAGAGAAAAGCTTCAAGAATAAACTGAAATTAAGATTAAAAATTGTCATTATAGAACTGGCTAAACAGATGAACAGGTGATGTGATATATATCATAAAGGCATTTTAAAAAAAGAGAGATAGGATCTCATCTTTTGTAGCCTGTCTTCGTCTTTCCTGCTTGAGATCAGTCACTTGGAAAGCTGAGCATGCTGCTAAGTCTGAGCTGTTTCTAGGACATAAAACTTACTAAAAAGAGTAAAATTTAAGTGTTTCTTTTAATTTTGAATTATAATCCAAACAACGTGGTTAGGTAGTCACTGAGAAACATGCCAAAAATCCTTAGTGTTGCTGCTTGGTAGACTGCACTGTAAGCTGGGATTTGATTTGCTGGGAAAAAGGTCATAGGCATTTCTGTTTATAATGCTTGCAATGCATTGCATTATTAATTTGATGTTTTTCTATTGAAGGGACTTTTTACATTTTATCACTACGATACCACTTTCTTTTGGTTTGAGAGACTTAGTTGTTGTAAAGACTTAAAATGTTCTGTAAGCATTTCAAGTTCATTTGAAGTGAAATTGATTTACTGTATCAAGCTTCTGGCTTCTTTCATGTAAATCAGGTAGTACTATTTTTCCAAAGTGTCTCTGGAGAACTGTCCATATATAGATGATGTAAATTTTGCATACCTTAGTTATAAAATTCAGCTTAAAATTAAGCTCAAAAATGGATTGAGCCAACTGCAGTGTCTTTATTCTAGTATGTGTTACAGTAGATTAATGAAAAGCTCTAGAGTTGAAAAGTAGGGAAGATCAGGAATTACTTCTAGTGAAACTCAATTGTTCCTTTATTAGTGGGAAGGAATCTCAATGTATTTTATACTCTGGCCCCTCCTAGTCCATACCATGGCATCTATATAGAAGAATTCTCAACTTGGTTGTTTTCTGTACCCTGTGCTTCCAGTCATAGTTAGCTTGGCTCCAAATGCAGAGTCTGTAGAGGCAAGTGTTTCTTATAATAAATCTCTGGATGGAGCAGCCAAGGTAGGTGCATAAGAGGAAGTGTGGAAGGAAGTCTGTCCTATTTCAGCTTACTTAGAAAATGGCTTGCTTCCTCTTGCTTATTAACTGTAAAATAACCTGCAGGTATAAGCAAAGAAATCTTTCTTTGCATAGATGCCAGTTCATTTTTAGTATAAACATTCATAATTTAGGAGGTGCACTTAACAATAGATCAGTGCAGACTTTCCCTAGAGAACTATGCTAGGAAAAGCATACCAATGTCTTGTTTTCCCACTTAAGCTGCATTTTTATCTATGATGTGTGACATGTACAAGCTATTCTAAACTCAGAGTTCAATGTGAACCAAGGCACCATAGTTTACTCCCTGCTTTGGCATAGCATCAATAATTTTTTCAGATTATCACATAAACTTCACCTCAAAATAAAAGTAAATCATGTTGTCCTTTTTCTTAACCCCAAATAATTACACAAATGTGTTTTTACATAGTTGCTTTGAACAGAAACTTGTAATTATACTGAAGAAGCAAGCTAAAAAGTTGTCCATGGGATCTATTATTTTTTAATATAGCCTAGGTACAGGCCTTATATCTTGATTAGAAGTGTCACAAGTGCTTCCTTTATTGTGACACAGTAAAGCATTTACAAATTCCCTGCCGTGCTAATGGAGTTCCTATTGTAACTGTGTTATTGCAGTTGAAACTCTGTTACTACAGCAGTGTATCCACATCAAGAGCAATATTGTATGGAATATTCTGTTACGCTCTGAACAACTTCTTTTCAGTTCTTCTGATTGCCAAAACAAAATTAGCCTTTGAAATGGCAATTATTTCTCATTATTCAAATGTAATAGAAGCTTGTTTAATCTAAAAGACAAAATGCACAATGTTCTGTGTTAAAAAAGACCTAGCTGTTGCAGGATCACACAATTCCTCATGGCATTTGATGCTGTATCTTTAGTGACTTCTTTTATAGGGGAAAATAATTATACCAACAGTTATTGACTATTTTTGCTAGTTTTGACAAATAGCCTTTGCTAAAGTTATATCAAAGGTATATCAATGTATCAGGTAAGATCAATTGTTCATTACTTGTAACCATAAAGGACTGTCCAAGTACTGTTTAGCTGAGATAGTAGATCATCCTGATAACACTGTGAAAGCAAGGCTTGACATTTTTTTCTAAAACATCATATATGTGTTTTTCTGTTTGAGATGTTAGATACATAGATGAGATTTTAAAGCTCAGCTCAATTTTGTCTTTGTTCCAGACCTTTGATGAATGTGTGGCAGCTGGAGGTTCCGACTGTGCTCCAGAGAAACTTTGGCTTCAAATTCCATTCTTCTGTGGCCACAGCTCAGAATGCTGGTAGGGAGCTGAATGTAGCTTGTTCATCAAGTACATCAGTGCTGAAATCTAAACTTTAACAAATTTCAGTATGTAGTCCAGTTGATAAAAGTGTGAGGGACTGAACAGAGTGAAGCAGTGGATACTTGAGTGTTTTCTGTTAAAGATGGATTTACTGAAACAGTTTTGCACTTCTTTAAACTAGCAGTATGTTACAATACTGTATCAGCAGTGCTATGAGGGAAAACATGTTTTCAATTTTAAAAATCATTTTTGCAGATTTAAAGTCTTGACATTTTTCTCTTATGTCAGACTACAGAATCCTTCTTTTGGAATGGATATATTTTAGTTCAAGCTCCCAAAGTTCCTGGGAATTACACAATAATTGAGATCAGGATAAATTTATCGTCTTTTTAAACGTTTACCAGATATCCAGTAGTCAATGCTACTTAGCAGAAACTGAAACAAAAGCAAATTGTGTCCATCTGTCAATGCAAAATATTTTATAATAATGGCAAAGACTTTAAAAAACTCTTAAGCAAAAAAACCCCATAGAGTTTTTGAAAGATTGAGTGATAGCAAGGGCAATTATTTGTCAAAGGTTTTGTTCTTTCAAACATAAGCAAAGTAAATGGCCACTTGGGAGCTCCTCTTTCAGTGCCTGTTGTTCATACCTGTCTCCTCTCTGGCCATGTGGAGAAGCAGGGAAAGAAAGAAGATGCAAAAGGGAAGGTATGCTCTTGCCAGATTTCTGGTATCTAATGTGAAAGTAGAGACAGAGTATTAATATTGAGACAGTGTAAATCCCCAAAAAATTGCTTGAATAGAGGCATTAATCATATACACACACACACACTGGATATTTTTGTTTAGACTATTTTATAAGTAGAGGAGTCACATTTTTAGGTGAGAACACAAATGAGAGGAACTGCAAAGGGAAATGAAGTTAGCAATGGTTATAACTTGGAATGAGTCTTGCCTTTCCTATACAAATGTCCTGTTGTGAAGTAATCTCCATCTAGGGACTAAGGATTGTTGGCTGACATCAGAACTTGATATAATTGTTCTCTGTCATTTTAGGAATGTGGGAAGCAGATGGGCTTTGGAGCAAGCCAAATACAATCTGATTAATGAATACTTCCTAGTGGGAGTTACTGAAGAGCTTGAAGACTTTATCATGTTATTGGAGGCAGCTCTGCCCCGGTTCTTCAGGGGTGCCACAGAACTGTACCGGACAGGTATTAAAACAGTTGATTCATGGAGTTTTCAACCACTTTCTGCCTTTTTTACTGTAAATTGTTTAGATCTAGGTGAATAGTTTGAGTCTCTGCCAGGTTTGCCTCTCAGCTGGATGATGCTCCTATATAAGAAACAAACTCCTTTTCAAAGATTCTCAGTTCTTTCTTTCTCTCTCTCTCTCTCTCTCTTTCTCTTTCTGTCAGGGGTGATGCTAGTCTAAGTATCTTTCTGCCTCACACAAATTATAAATATTTAAGGCTGGGGTAAAGGTAGATGTGTAGGTATACTGCATGTAGCATTGTGATATGTTTGTAACAGAATATTTTTTTTTAAGTTTTACAGTGGCTTCAGCTTTTTAAAGTAGCTGATGTGGCAGATTTCCATTTCCTCAGAAGCCCTGTGCTCAATGCAGCCTGGTTGGCTGAGCAATAAAGCCTGAGGGATGCAGAGACTGAAGTAGATGTTTATCTTCCTGCACTCCTAGCTACAAGAAGTAGCTCAGTTTCTAGGAGCTGGCCATGCAATTTATGATGAAGAGAAGATCTATCTTAGCAGGGCTCCTTGCTGCAAATAGAGGGAGAAAAGGATCTGATGTACAGAGCCTGGATATGTAGTATTAACAAGTTAATTAGAAAGCAGCAGCACTCCTTGGGGAAAATCTGGTCATCATTTTGGTCATCTTTGTCTCAGAAACTCTGCAACAGGGATATGGCTTATGTATAATTTATGATAAGACTATAGTATCCTATTTAGATGGGAGAATAATGGTTTAAATGCTATTAGTAGAGATTATATTTTGATTAGAAATAGACAATTGAAATCATGCGAAAACAAGATTTTTTTCTCTTTTATGGAGAGCTACAGAGAGCTACACCAGAACAGGAAGGTTTTTGGTAGTCTGAGTTGAATATAACCTTCCCTGGAGGTATTTAAAAGATGTGTAGATGTGGCACTGGGGGACATGGCTGACTGGGACTTGGCAATGTTAGGTTTGTGGTTGGACTCGATGACCTTAAATGTCTTTTCCAACATAAATGTTTCTATGATTCTATGAAAGAAGTCTCTGCAGTTTCTAAAATTCTTAACATTTGATACCAGATTAGCATATAAATAATTAATTTTGAAAGACCAGTTTTG
Organism: Agelaius tricolor; assembly: GCF_023055355.1. NCBI lineage: Eukaryota > Metazoa > Chordata > Aves > Passeriformes > Icteridae > Agelaius > Agelaius tricolor. The sequence continues at coordinate 16,282,490 of NW_027269271.1, read as the reverse complement.
CTCCAGGTCCATTATATGGAGTAATCTTACTCCTTAAATGAATGTTCCTTCCCTGGGTTTATTAGAGCAAACAGGAAGAATTGAAAGAATGGATGCAAAATTCATAAACATTGAGTGAGAGAGACTGCAGGTTTCCAACTCTTCATGTTGTGTTAATAAATTTTGGATTAAAGCCTGCTTCTTCTAATGCAGTTTATCAACACACTGAGAATATAAAACCTCTGTAAATAACAAAGGACTGTAAACATTTTTTGAGCACGTGAACTTGAAAGTGAAGTTATTGCTTTCATTTTGCATTTAGGAAAGAAGTCGCATCTTAGGAAAACAACTGAGAAAAAACTTCCCACAAAAGAAACTATTGCCAAGCTACAGCAGTCTGAAATCTGGAAAATGGAGAATGAGTTCTATGAATTTGCACTGGAGCAATTTCAGTTTGTCAGAGCACATGCAGTTCGGGAAAAAGATGGAGAATTGTATATTCTGGCTCAAAACTTTTTCTATGAAAAGATTTACCCTAAATCAAACTAAGAATGCTATACTATTAGATTTATGGACCTAAATCTTTGGCCACATCATCATCTTAGTCCTCAACCATGGAAACTAGATTGCTTGTAGACCTCCAAGACATTTCTTTATACAGGAAAAGTGGGTTGTGGATCACCTGCAGGGCTTTGGATATAGCTGTGTTGGTAATCCAGAAGCAAAGGCTTCATTTCTTTTATCTAACTAATATTTTCAGTGGGAGTCAATATCCTTAACCTGAAGAAATCTACAATGTAATTTGGAGCAATTAAAACACGGCAGTCCTATTTGAAAATGTAAACAATCAAAAAACCACTTCTATTGATGCTCTTTTTAATTTTCAGAGCAATTTATTTTCATTTATACTTCTGTGAAGAGGAAATCATTTTTCCCCAGCTTTCAACATGGAAATTTTGGTTGTATACAGTATGAGTAGTCCTAATAACTGGTTGACATCTGTGCTTTGTTTTAGTGAATCATGTCACATGATATTAATTGGGATGGTTAATCATGTTCTGCTGAGAAATGCTGCTGCTGGAATTGCCCATATTTATATATGTGGTTTTATTAAAAAATTACAACTACTCATTGGTGTTAAAAATGTCATTTTCACATTAATATTGTAAAAAGTTAAAGAATCAGCAGTGGGGATTTTGTTGGGTTTTTTTTGGGTTTTTTTTTTTTGTTTTTTTTTTTTTTTGATCACCACCACCACTGGCTGAGGTTGGGAAAACTACAAAGAAATTTGGTATTGTCTGCAGTTCTAGTTGATCCTTACACAGTGGTATAAAAATTGTAAATTCAGTAAGTTTCTCCATGGATTCTTTGTAATAATTGTAAACTGAGGTATTGGTGAATCCATATTATGACTCTACTAGTGAGCTGTGGTATGGCTAGGGTTTTCCTACTACTTCAATACTTTTATCTGTAGAATATTTTTACTGAGGTGCTTTATAATGTGTTTTAAAGCATTGCATTTACAAAAGGAGTAAAATGCTGTAAATACTGCTTATTTTATGTATTTGGACCAAAAGGTTTAAAGTAATTAGTTTAAAGTGGGGTTTTTTGCACTGGTTCTGTTATGTGTGAAGTGAAAAACATCACATCTACTTCCTCGTTGAGTTAACTGTTGGACATTGCTGAAATGCACTTCAGTGACCTCTCTGACTTCAATACCAGAATGTTTTCCAGGGATTTTCTTTTCAGAAAAGTAGTCTTCATCCTTTTATTAGGGTAAGAGAACAAGAAGAAAATTGTCATATGCAGTCTGGTTGGGAAAGGTGCAGTGAACTCGATTGACATAATTGTATTTATGTAACTGCCTTACGTGACTGTTGTGAATTTGTGAGTTGCAATTATTAAGAATGTGAAACACCTGGCAAATGAAGTAAATTGAAATTTGAGAACAGATGTTTGGGGCCACTGCATTATAGCAAATGGCCATGGAGCACTGCAAGAATTTTTCCTATTGAATTTTCTTAAAGATATGACTATTTACACAGCTTCCACCTGCCTTTTCTTAAAAGTGCTTTTCACAAGATTTGATCGGGAAGGCACTGAGGAGACAAAGAAAGGAATGGTGGGAAAGGTTTAAATTCTTAAGGTATGATGCTGAAGGTTTAGTTTAAAATTACCAAGTGGAGTTTCTTTAACCAGCTTGTTCTTGTAATGAAAACAAAGGAAATGGAAAATGGTCTGTGAACTGGATGTCTGCAGCCAAAAGCAACAGCCCAATTACAGAGAGGATAACGAGAGACTATCAAGTACATCTTGCAGTTTCTTTGTTTTCTTAGATTTTTCCCTTCTGATTTTAAAAATAGATCTCTCTTTGTTCTTCCCAAATAATCAGGGAAGTTCCTTCTCGTAAGTTACCATTTATATAGCATGAACCATGCATAAGACTTCCTGTTCTTGTTCTTGTCTGTTGACATAATAATAATGCCAACATCTTTGGATATAGGATGTGTTAGGTCACACATGAAGACATGTTTCCTAGCTAATGAAAGGAACTGAGGAGTCATACACAAAAAGTAGTTAATGGAGATCTAAAAGTTTTAATTGAAAAGCAGACACCTTTTTTAAAAGTAAAATAAATATCTATAGTCCCAGGAAAGATTTCCACTCAGTGATAGTTTTATGTTAGATTTTTTACTATGTTGTTCTAATTCAGATTAGTTTATCTTCTTGAATCTCCTTCAGAATTTTCAGCAGAGCACCTCTAAGAGAGCTCAAGAGCTTGCTAAGAGAAAATGCAAAATATTCATCTAAGTAGGTATGTACAATTGCTTCTCTATTGACAAGAAAACAATAGACAAAACTTCTACTGATTTCAGTAGGGTCTACAGAAACAACTTCTATTCTGTAAACAGTTTTGAAAGTTATGTTTCTTTTTTTTCCTTCCAGGATTTAGAATTTCTTAATTACGAGTCTCCAATAACAAAACCAATAGAACAATGCAATTTTTTTTACTTTTAAAAGAGCAATATATTTTTCATAGTTCATGTAAGATAACACATTTTATTTAAGCAGCTATAATTTCCTGTTCTTTGCTGTGAACTGTGATGGTTGAGACAAACAAGAATTTTAGGAACGTTTTTAGAAATGCTAACAACAGTTGGAGCGGTACTGATTTCAGGTATACTCAGAAAATGTGATCATCTGTAGAACACACAAGGACTGCAGACAAGACTATCTGCTTTTATATCTAGTGCAACCATTAAGGACAACTGTGAACTTAGAATAATTTGAATTTACAACTATCAAATTGGATTTCCTAAAAGACAGTTTAGGAAAAGGAGCTTTACAGATTTTTTAATAATCTGTTCTATTTGTTTTCTGTTTAGAAACAGGAACAATCCAAGTTGTTGCCATTAAAAATATTTGATGGTATATAAATATTATTTATTTCATGTATTTTCCCTTAATGACTCATAGAGGAAAGCAGCAATATGTGAAGTTTTGTTTTTGCAGGTTGTATGGTCAGTAAACTATTATGCAGCCTCCTGAACACAGATCTTTATAGTGGAGTCACTGTACTCTCTGTAGAGGAGTGAGATTGGCTTTTTGCAGGGCTGAGTTCATTTGAAAGGTGCTGAAATGCTCATATAGCTACATATAGTTGAGAGTAGATTTTGTGACACTGTTGTGTACTTTCTGTACAAAAGTGCCACCCAGATTTTGTGCACAACTCTAGCCCTGTTGAAACTCCTGATGTCAGCCTGAGGCATAAGGTCCTGCTGTGCAGGTGACTACACAGCCCTGCCCACAGCATGCTTGGGGCACTTGTGATACTCTGGGCAGTGCTGGCAGGAGAGCAGCAGTGCTTTTAGCTCCTTCCCTTAATAATTCTGCAGCCACACAACAAGAATTTCACTTTTATTTTGTTAGTGCATCTATAAGCAGACCCAAGGCTAGGATGCAGAATGTCCTCTGTGCACATTCCTGCTTGTTCTGGGTGGATTTTTCTAGCAATCTGCCTTTTATTGGTATGCTGATTATGGCTTCATTTTCAAACACACATTAAAATGTATAGCTATACAATGTAGGATGTGGAGAACCAGCCCACCCTGATCATTTGAAATGCCTTTTCTGGGTATTTAGGTTTTCTGAAGATACCTAGCTATTTTTACATTACCGGAATAAACTTTTGCTTATTGATGATCTCAGAGTAATTCTATCTTATACTGGGAAAAATTCAGTTTTTTTTTTTACACTTCTGTTAAAATTTTCCATTAAGCTTACCTGGCTTAATGTGTATATGTATACTTAAAGGTGTATGTGACAAAAAGGTGTGTGGATGATACTGTCTGAGCTGTGCTGCTTAAGCAGTCAGTGGAAAAGCCTGATTCAAGTGCACTGCCAATCTAGCTCTTCAAAGTTAGAGCATATTTTATGACTACTAGAGATTGAACTTAAAGAAAGTTTAAGGCTGCTTAGTTGGATGGATGCTTCCTTTACTGTAAGCCTATGCAACTGTGTAACCTTTGCAGCAGTATTTATAGAAAGAGCCTCTCTTCTTGAGACTTATCTGGAGCATAATTATAAATGTTCGTACACTTGTACTGTCTGATACTTACATCAGCAGCTTTCCATAGCTTCTGCAAAAGAGACAGGTTTGTGAGCATTTCTAAAGCAGTACTGAATGTAATTTTGAAAAACATGGATTGTGCTTCATGACCTTTTTATTTTTAAACACACACACAGCTAAATAGTGCCTTTTTTCCTCACAATCCATGTTGAAGATGCTTGCTCCCACTCACCCTCCGTAAATTGATTCATTTGTGCAATACTATTCCAACTTGAAACAATTTTGTCACAGCTATTTGTTTAAGAAATAATCTCCATTTTCCCTCACTGTGCTGCCAGCTTTCTGTTGTTTAAGTGTTTCAGTTGATTACCTAATGCAAATGCTATAAAATAAAATACCCATTGGGAAGGGGAAAGAAAAGAAGTCTGGTGTCCTGTCTTAATATTTGCATGTCACATTCACATGGAATGCTTTTTTTCTGGAGCATGTTGTTATACAGTATTGTGAACTTCGTTAGCAGCTATTGTGATTTTGGAGGGGAGAGAAAAGCTGGAGTGTAGCTCTTCTGTAATAATTTCATACAGCTATAACCAAATATATTTAGAGGCCCTCAGAACTTGCCTGGGCTTTGTGACCAGATAGGTTTTAAGTTTGTAGGGGTTATACACTGTGCTTGAAAGTGTCAATGAAAAGTTCTTGATATTAAAGCCAAGATTTGTAAGAACAGAAAACTGGCATTAAAACAGAGGATTTATACCTTTGTGCTTCCCTGCCTGAGGAAACTAATGACCAACCAATTGCTGTGGTATGGGAACAGCCTCAGTTACTGCAGTGCTGAGAGTGGTGTAAGAACTTGAGTAGACTAGAAATGTCATTTGCATTTGTAAGCAAGGACTTAGAACAAGAAAATACAGTGAGCATGGGTATGCTGCTGTTTATGATTTCTGAGGCATACTGTAACCACTGCCCTATAAACATCCCTGGCTGTGTGTGCTAAGGAGCTGAACATCATCTGACCCTGCCAAGGGGTCAGGAGTTAATGCAGGAGTTCCTCAGTATGTAGTTATCAGCCTTGACGATTAAAAACCATCATGGAACTATTCCGCAACTTCCACTCGAGGATTTTGATGGCTTTTAAATCCCCCTTTTGTTTAAAATAGATTTTTCCTTGCTCCTGTGAATGGAAGTGATAGGTGTAATTGTGCACAGGAAACAAAGTCTCTGCTTTTATCAGCTGGGGGAAGTGGAGGAAAAAAATGCCTATTTAGAGGACTTCCTAAGGTCACTGTACCTGTTTCTGAAATGATGTAGTAAAATAGAATGACAGCCAAAATAAGTTGCAATACAACAAAAAGCTTTATTTAAAATGACAGTAGCTCCTCCTCTGAAAGACAGAATTACTAGTGTATGTGGTAGGTACTGGTTGGACCATTTTTAACTGATGCTGCCATTTGCCCATGTAATTAATCTCAGCAGTTGGAATTCATGGGAGGGGAGCAATAGAAGGGAAAGGTGGTTTTTGTTCTAACCATTTTTTTTTTTTCAGATCCTGTATTTTCATTTTATTTATTGTTTGCATCTTGCAATTGATTTCAGTATAATTTCCTTACTTTTTAATAAAATAAAAAAAGTTGCTAGTGAATGTCAAAGCACTACCCAGATGTTTTCTTCAAGCACATGTCCCCTGCTATGACCTCCTCCCCCAGCTTCATTACCACATAACACAGATGTGGTAACTTTCAATAAGAGCTAATTTAAAGGACTAATAATTTTCTTTGTTAAAAAAAAACCTCTACAAAGAACACCTGTGGCCTAAAAATGAAGGCTTTGAGACCTTTAACCTTGTTATAATAACCAACTGCATCCTCATAAAAATGGAAAATACCGTGATAAACATTCTCTGCCCCTTTCCTGCACACTTACAAGGCTGATCCTGAATCCGTTCTCACATTTGCTACACACAGACATTAACCTTTTGTAATAAATATGACTGTCAAAATAATTGCACAGAGAATAATCTTCCTATTGAAAAAAAAAGTTAAAATTGGGAACAAAATAGGTTAAAATGGTGATTCATGGGAATTGTGGTTATAGTTCAAGTATATAGGTATTGCATTCCTCTGATGTTTTAAGAAATAATTCACTTCTATGCTGTATACATGTATGTGTTATTTCAAACACAGTTTCATTATTTACCAATAATGAAAAACCTTGTTCTGTTTTGAAAGAGAAACATACCTAATTTGGTATGATAATTTGAATGCTCTAACTCTACCAGAACTCTGAGTTTGATGCAGCAGTTACTGGAAAATATTATAAGCTGTCTCTTTACCAAAAAAAGAGAAAAGCTAGTGTAGAGAATAATGGCCTAGAGGGCCTAAAGGCACTATTACAGTCTTGACAATTATTGATTGCTGTTTTTAGCACAGAATAGAATTTGGAATCCTTAATCTCCTTTATTTAGAATTTAATAACTTTAAAAATGTTGTATGACTTGGAGAATTGGCAAGAGGAGAAGGAATGCTAGAGACTTGTGCAGTTACAGGCTGGCTTTGTGAAGCCTGCCTCACAGCAGTGTGTAACAATGGGTGTAAATATGGACAAACATCATGCAAAGCAGTTGATGTGGAAGGAGGGGTGTATTTACATCTGCAAAGACAGTCTGTAAAGAACAGAGGAAAGTACAATATATATAAACCACTATATAATGCAGTAATTGCTTAAATTAACAGCTATGATGGCTGTCTCTGGCCTAATTTTCTGCTTTGGATCTTCAGTGCCTTCTCCTGACTGAATTAATAAACTTAAAGCTGCAGCCATCGAGGCTGCTGCTATTATAAGCAAGGCCTGTACACCACCAAATGAAATGTCTCCTATTTATAGCCCAGACCATATACCTACTTCCCACAGTGCTCCAATACTACTGACAGCTAAGCTATGGATCTGGAAAAGTAAATTACATTGACTGGTAGGCTCATGTGCTCTGCATCTGAGGTCTTTGCTTCTTGAAGATAAAATAATAATTGCATGATAGAAGTCAAATCCGTAAAATCTGGGAGAAAGCAACTTAATGTTCAGATTATGTGGAGCAAAAATGCTGCACTTTTTTTTTGGTGTCCATTCAGAATGAGTTCACTGGCTCAGGCAGATTCCAACAAGACATCTGTTAATACTAAAGGCTACTTCAGAGAGATGGTTAGAAACATGAGTTTTACTGTCAGCAAAAATGGCTGTAAATGTTTTCCACAAAACTTTTCAACAAGGTTTTTAAAGGGTTTTTTTGTAACGCAAACAGGGAGTTTTCCCCTTAAAACAGAGCAAAACAGGAATGTGTCAGTGCCCTCCCCACACTAGCAAACATTCTCTGTCAGTGTCCTTTTATTTTTTTACCCCCTAGTGTGTGGAAAAATATGTATGAGTGCATGACATCTGTGTTCAGTCTGTCCCTTTTCTCAGCTGGCTCTATGAGATAGTGTGCTAGTTTTTGTTCCTCCACAAGTCTTCCAAAGGACAAGTCTTATCTTGCAGGTATTGTTGTGGGACATGAGATCACACCCCAGTATGGAGTTTATCAAACTCGGTGTTTACTCAGGGTCACCTTTGAGAGCCTGGTGGCAGTGGAGGTGCCTGTCCTGTGTGTGGGGGCAGCACTGGTGTGTTGTGCTGCATTAGCTCGTTTGTGCTGCTGACAGCACCTAGGACAGTTTGCATGCATCTACTCCATGTATCTGGCAAGGATACTTAACCCGGGGGGGATGTTTTTTCTTTTTTTAAACTTTGTGCAGGAAAAGTGCCTGACAAGATGAGAATTAGGCTGCAATCAACAGGTTTTATTGAGCAAAGCTTTGCAATAAGCTTATGTCTATCTTTGGTTCTATACTGCGTCTTCCCCAACTCACCCATCCAAGAAAGCTCAAGAAAAATGAAGAGTGAATTACAAGGCCAAAGGCAGCTTTTGAAGACAAGGTTGAAAACCTTGTAAGTAGTCAGAGGCACAGGCAGATGCATGAATGTGCTTTCAAAACCCAGCTTCTTTGTGTCTCTCAGCATCTGAGTACAGCTGGGGCTGTACTCAGTTCAGGTACCTAGGAAACAAGTTTAAAAGAGCTTTCTGCAATTAAAGATCCTAATGTTAAAGCTTGTTGCTCCTTTGACAACAGTGTTTTCCAAGGCAATTGTGTACCTTGTGACTGAAAGAGGAGGGAGAAACCCTGATGTCATCATGGTTTATCCTATATGTTCACAGATGATTGTTCAAATTAATTGCATCATTTCATGTCTGATTTGTGTGTGGTAATTTAAACTCTCTTGTCCCTTATCATAGGCATGAAAAAGATGGGTTTAAAATCCAAAATAGACTCTCTCCCATGCCAATCTCATTTTGTTTATCCAAATTCAAATCATGATTGAAGACTGGAAGTCTTCCTGTCTAGTTCCAAAGGTACTGCAGAAGAATAGGAAATGGGGATCTGGGTACCACAGCTATACTGGATGTTCTAAAATTTCTTCACGTCTGTGATATTCCATAACTAAAAGCAATGCAAGCTAAATGTTGTGATACTTGACAGTATTTGTCAATTTTTCAAGTGTGGAGCCTGACTTTAGCTATTTATGTTAACATATAGTTAAGTAATAAATTGTTCATGGGTTGTTTTCTTTCAGGTTGAGCAAGTATTGTAACTTTCTAGGAAAGCATAATACCTAGTTTTGTGACAAGGTATTCAAATTTCAACACTCTGGCATCTGAGTTTGTAATTGTTGACTTTATTCTTCTAAAACCAGCCAGAAAATTGGTTTCTGTTGTTTCATGCCTTGTTGTGAAAATACATACATACATTTCTGACAATTTTTTAAAAAATCATTTCCTCTTCATATTCTCTTCTGTAATCACATCTGCAAGAAAAATGTGAGTTAGAAACATTAATCATTTGGGAGCCTTGTGTCTAAGTCTTTGAAGACAAAGTGCTGCTTCTGCTGACTGTAGACTTTTTTGCCCAGGGTGGTTTCCTCTTTCCATATAAATCAAAAAACCCCATACAGCTGTTCTTCCCAAATCATGTGGGGGCAGGGGGAACCCTCAAGGAGTAAATAGCTGGTTTTCATGTGATGTTGCTACCACAAAAAACAGGCCACTAATAGAATCTTAAAGGATTTTTGAGAAACAAAGTTTAAGCAATGTAAATTAAAAACAAAGCCAAATTTTCACCCTGCCTAAAGCTGGTACAAATCCTTACCCACATCACTTCAAAATTGATAGGATTCCACTCTCTGAATGTCCTTTCAGATGAGGAGGGGTTTTAGTTTTAGTTTCTTAGGGTTCTGTGGATTGGTTTTTAGGCTTCATCCGCTGATGCATCAACTCTCAATAAATGCGTCAAATAATGAGATTTATTAGCATTTGTTGGTGTCTCTAATTCCTGTGAAGAATATCCAAGAGATGGTAAAAACTGACTGCTAGCTGAAGACTTGTCTGTTGAAAGGCAGGAGAAAGGTTAGTTGTGGGATATTGGTGTCAGGTTTTAGGAATTATGATTTTCCAGTCTTTTAGATGACACAGAGCATAACTGAGAAGTTTAAGTAACTTCCCCACAGTTACTCATCAGAGACAGATGTTTCACCCTGCACGTGCAAAGCAAGTAGACAAACACAGGTGCCAGAGGTGAATTGCTGCATCTGGCACATCTCATCTTCCCACTCATCTCTGGGCACCTGTTATCATCATCTGTCCAGCAGAGAGAAGTCCCTCCATCAGGTAAGCACTTTCTTTACCTATTTCGGGGCAGTATAGATGCTTGTTCTTTGTTGATCAATTAGATAAAGAGCTGTGTTAGTATTACTGCACAGAAATGTTTTTATTGGCACACAATGCAGTTGTGCTGCAGATCCAAAGGAAGCCTGTGTTGGTCAGAGGTATTGCTGTGTGGCTGCCAGAATATCTGTTTATTACTGGGTAGTATTGAATAAAGTCCCCTTCACCTTTACAGTGTTTTGGTTAGAAAATCTGGTACTGTTGTCCTGTGTCAGAAGTAAGCACTGAAGCTCTGGTGGGTTTGCTTGTCTGAGAAGCTGCATCTTCTGATGGCTGCTGCTGCTGCCTGTGTGCAGCCTCGCCCAGCTACAGCATGGTGGGCTGGGGCCTGGGCAGGGCTGCCCTGTGCCTGGAGGGGGGAATGGCTCCCTGGATTCCCCTCTCTGCTGCCAGCTGTCAGGTACAGCAGCCTGGAACAGTTTGGAGGAATGAAGACCTGGTGGGTCTGCCTGCTGAGCTGTTTTGATACTGATGTGTGCTGAGATAACAGCAAGATTGGGTTTTTCACTGCACTCCTAAGCCAAGAGTGTGGTATCTGCAAATATAGCACTGGTGTTGATATATGTGAATTGCCTCCAGCTAGGCAAGAACATTGTGGAGGAGCCAGGAATTCAGACCTCCTGAGCCCTGCACAGGCTGCTCCTGTCTTTTCGTTAATCTTCTTCCTGTAGAACTTTCTACCTTGGCATGACTAATGTTCCCAATTAATGTGTGCTAACCTCTAGCATTTTAATATAATAAAGTAATAATTTATGTCTTAATACGGAATTTAATTTTTGTACTTGCCTGTCATGTTTCAGGCACCATGAAGGGTCAAAAAACAGGTGTAGGTGTCAGGGGAGCGCTGCATTTGCAGCACTGCTCATGAGTTATGAATCAAACTTGCTGTTATTGGCCATATCAGGAAACAAGATATTGTTATTTGGGATGCCAGAATTAATCCTAGGCTCTGAAGTGAGAAATAAAGCAACATACAATTATGTACTGAATATTGCAGCTAGTTTGACTGATTTGGAAAAGAGTCAGAACAGGAAAAGCTGTCTGTGCTGGCAGCGTTAGTGGATTACAGAGCAGCAATTGCACCTGCTTTTCTCACCCCAGGTCTGATTCTTGCTTCTGAAGATTTGAAAAGAAATGTCACAATTACCTTCTTTGTTTGCCTGCTATATTAACCTCTTGTTTAAAAAACAATGAGGAAAATGATCAGAGAAGGTGATCTGATCCTTTTGGACAGCTGTAGCTGTTGGGAACAGTGGTGTGTCAGAGCCCTGTCTTGGGCTAGCCTTGTGGTGAAGTATGCAGCTGGTGGAAGGAATTGGGGAGACACAGAAAGCAGCATATTATATAGAACACTTTGTTCCCAGACTGACATCCCTCTTGTCCAAGCTCCATTAATATTTAACAGGGTAAAAAGAGGTTATTTTACTTCATTTTGAAAAAGAAAGCAAGCATCTTTCCCTGCCCTAGCAAGGACTAGTCATACAAAATGAAAGCATGAGGATATTGGATTGAGATCATGCCAAAAAAACCTTTTCACTTTTCACTATACATTCAGGCCTGTGTCTAACTGAAAACAAGCCCAGGAGCACCTGTGCCCTTGCCATACAGTAATGCTGTCAAAAGGAATATTACTTCCCCCTGCACTCCAAAGAAATACCAGTGGGCCATAAATACATGTCTGTGCAAATTGAGGGGTAAAACATCATACCTGTTTTAGAGAGCAGATCTCCCAGGGCTTTTCATACTTGCAGGTCCACTGCACACTTTTTTTGGAACTCTAGGCAAGTAACAGATTTAAACTCTGCCTGACTATTTTGCAAAGGCCTCTGTAGCAACCTCCCCATCCCTGACTACCCACTCTGTGCTTTGGTGTTTGGAGACCTGCTCTCATGGCCTCTGAAAACTCTCCCCATCTCCAGCAGGGCTGGGGGTAGGCACCCTTCACAGGGCAATAACTGCTTTAAAATGAACACATGTCTTTTTGCACTTGCTGCAATTATTTAGAAACCTCCTTGTCAGATGACCCATGTTAAGCCAAAGAGCATATTACTAGGGGTGTGCTAACAGCACCAGTGCACTAAACCACAACTGACAGCCTGACCCAGTGCTGTGCTTTAAAAGGGCAGGGCCACAGCGTTGGAGTTGGAATTCTGCTTTAATTAGGCCATTACCTGACCTTCAAAGCTGTACTTTGTTTCTCCTCTGCATGCTATGCTGGAGGAAGGGCTGCTGGAGAAGACAGGAAGAGCCCTATCTGATCGTTATCAGGAGCGGATGAAAGCCATGCATTGCCTTTTCCTTTTGACGTGTGCAATTAGTTTGGCTTGTGTGGAAGAAGCATGTCAAGGTAAATGGCCATCTCTGTTCTTCCCCCTGCTGATCCCTGGCAAGGTCCATCATGCAAAAAGCCATTCAATCACCTGTTGACAGTGGTATCCCTCTCATAAAACCTGATTATACACCATCATGAAGTACCTTTGCCCAGTGGTGGCCTGACACTACCATGGGCTGTTTTACAGGCTGAGTGCACTCCAGCTCTCCTCATAAAACTTTGTTTGAACCCATTTGTTTCTACATCTCTCTGCTCCCCTCCCCCTGCCCTTCAAAATAAGTTTTTCCATTTTTATGGGGATGGAAGAATCTTTGTGTCCAGGGCATGTGACATCTGTGGTGCTCACCGGGAACATGCTGCCATTACCCACACTTCTGAGCAATCCCCACCCTGCCAACCCAGCGGAGTCCCATGGCTCTGCTGCCACCTTTGGCCTTCTTGTTGAAGGTATGTGTCTCCTGTGTTTGCCCTCTGTTGTCTTAGGCAGAGATCTGTGCACTTACCTTTGGGAAACCAGCAAAATCAGTTCCTGCCAGGAACTGCTGCTGGCTGCCACCAGTGCTCAGTACCCATGGGACAGACCCTCCATGGCTGTGTGTTGCAGATGACTCTCACAAAAGGCAGAAGACCCGTTTCATGTTGGGGTTGGTTTTTTTTCTAATAGGCATAAGAATTTATTTTCTTTTTAAAATTCAATTCACTAGATTTAAATAATGCTCTGCTTATGAGAAATGAAGTCCAAAGCAAAGAAATCCAATGCAAGTGCTGAGAGAGAGTTCACTTTTAATTCACCTCTTAGGCCAGTTGCAGCACGTTGCAGATGGGTTATGCCAAGGAAAGGCATTAAGCTCATTCTGTATCCATATCTCAGAAGCATGTGCATGTGCCTTTCCACCACTGCTGAAGGGGTGGCCCCTTGCCGTGCCCAGCATGAGCCATGGTCACAAGTCTCCGGTCATACCCTCCATCTCACTGCAGATTTCCTGTGTGGTCACGGGAAAGTCATTTTGAACTCGTGCTATCTCCTTTGCTTTGACCAGAAGTGCTGCTAATCCTTTTCCTTCTTGTGAAGTTGACTGTGCATGAACACTGACTGTGTGGCAGGCCAGTGGCTGCCAAAGCCGTGTCTGTCCCAGGACTATGGGGATTCTATCTGTCCCTGTTTGGGTGCTGCACCTCAGCAGATGGTGATGATACCAGTGCTCCCCAGTGTCACTTAGATCACAGTGGACAATATTTGAGAGAAAGGTGGGAGAAAAGCTTACTTGTTTAGTCACAGAGGCTTTGTTTCCTTCTTCAAGCAATATTCGAAGTGTGATGGAGTAGCAGTTGAGTTAATTAGGGGACAGAAATTAGATAATATGTTGTAAAAGGAAGGATATTCAGAGATGGAAACAGCACTGGATTTTTACAGTACTACTATAGTATATTTACAGTATACTATATTTACAGTACTACTATACAGTTAAAAGAAGTATTTAGCTCTGGTTTATAAAGGAAGAAAATGAGGCATGGCAAGATACAATGGCTTCTTTAAGGTGTGACAGGAAATATTTTTGTTAGCACTAACATATGGAATGATTTGGCCAACAAATGACTGAAGTCCTGTGCTGCCAGAGAGCCCTGGAGGGTGGTGTCTGAGCAGGATGTGCCCCTGGCATCCCTGCTCAGAACCCCCCTCTGCCAACAGGGCCTTGGAGCCGGTCGCCCAAGGCTGCAGCAGCAGGAGCAGTGTCCGTGCTGAGCTGCAGCAGGAGCAGTGTCCGTACTGAGCTGCAGCAGGAGCAGTGTCTGGGGCAGCAGCAGGAGCAGTGTCCGTACTGAGCTGCAGCAGGAGCAGTGTCTGGGGCAGCAGCAGGAGCAGTGTCTGTGCTGAGCTGCAGCAGGAGCAGTGTCCGTACTGAGCTGCAGCAGGAGCAGTGTCCGTGTTGAGCTGCAGCAGGAGCAGTGTCTGGGGCAGCAGCAGGAGCAGTGTCCGTGCTGAGCTGCAGCAGGAGCAGTGTCCGTGTCCGTGCCGAGCTGCAGCGGGAGCTCAGGGCTGTGGGCACAGGCGGTGTGCAAAGCGGCTGCTGAGTGTGTGGGCGGCTGCTCGCCGTCCCCCTGCCCGGGTTGGGAGGTGGCAGATGCGGAGTTGCAGTGACATGGCAGGTAATGACAAAGATAATTTGTGCTTTTTATCACTTTTATAATGAAAATCCCAGTCTTTAACCAGATGATGTTCTGAGATGAATCTGAGGACAGATAAACTAGCAGCTGCTGAATTCAATCTTGGTGAGGCTCTGAAGTGGTAGAACCGCCATCCCTGGAAATGTTCAAAAAGGTTTAGACCCTAAGGGCCTAACGCTAACCCTAAACCCTAACCATAACCCTAATTCTGACCCTCACCCTAACCCTAAGGGCCTAACCCTAATCCTGAGCCTAACCCCTTGCCCTAACCCTAAAGCGCCGCGAGATGGCGCCCGAGGAGCGGGCATGCCGCGCCGCCCCCGCCGCAGCTCCGCCGCCACAGCGCGGCCCTCAGGCGGCCTTCCCGCGCTCGGCCCGCCTTTGCAGGAAGGCGGGTGCTTGGGGTGGCTCATTTTAGTGCTAAATTGAGCCCAGTATTATAGTTTAATGAAGGGCTGCTTCAAGTTAAATAATGACCCCGGCATTGTATTTATATGAATGAAGAATTAACCTTAAAAGGTTGCCCTTCTCAGAAAATGGATTGCATGCTTGGCTCTCTCTATTGATTAGTTTAGGTATTTAAAGTGCTGCATTTTATCTCTCCGGCCTCCCAGTAAATTTGTCATGATGATACTTAAAGGAGCAAATTTACGTTGTTTATTTTCACAAACCTTTTTGGCATGTATCTGGGGCTTCTTATGGCACCTTTGAGCTATATAGTATTGTGTGAAGGAACAGTGATAACCCTTCTGCTTAAATAAGCGTGACAGTCTAACATCTCTGTTCAGCTGAAATGCCACTGAAAAGGATGCTGCAGTGTGAAATGTGTATTGCATTGCAGCTGATGGAGTGGGGTGAGCAATTCTGAGGAGGTTTTTCAAGAGGACTGGAGTTTTCCCATGTTCAATGACTGATGGGAGGGTTTGTCAGAATTTCTGTTCACCCTAAAAATTGGAGTTCATTTCTTCCTGGAGGCTGCCAGACAATGGGAGCCATCCTAATAATTGCAAAGTACTTTAATACTGAATAGTGTTAGGGATTTTGAACGTGATGTGCAACTAAGCAAAAAGAGACAGGACACATGCATGCATTTCTGTATTACAGATTTCTGAGGAAATAATAGGATGATGTAAAGTTTTTAAGTTAAGTATGGGCATCTGGTTTTCCTACAGAAAACCTTTTTAAATTTACTCTAAAAGTTATGGAGAAGTGGGAGGATTTTGTGCTGTGCTGCTGAAAGTCGCTCCCCTGTGTACTGCTACGGGAAGCACCACTAGCTGTGGTTCTGCCCCCTGAGATGGGCTGTTTCCCCACTGGTGCTCAGGGAGCAGCCCAGAACTGCTTGTCCCACATTCCTGTTTCTGGGGGATGGCTGAGTGCTAAGCTGTGGCTCATGTCCCCTGCAGGATGACGCCACGGATGCCTCCCATAGCAGTGGCACAGGGAGCGTGGGTATGGGTGCCCCTTGTTGGAGAGCAGGAGGTTTGTGGCCCCTGTGGTGAGGCACAGCAGCATCTGCACTCCCCACACTGGACCAGGGTCCAGCCACTGCCATCTGCACTGCCCAGGGTGTGTGAGGGGCAGCCAGCCTCCACCAAGGCTCCTGTTCTCACAGCTGTCAGTCTTTAGCCTGCTCCTTCAATTACTCTCTCTGGTTTCTCAAGTTTACAGATCTGCTTTTGGTCTCTGAGTGAGCGATTGCCACCCCTTTCCTAACCCCATATCCTGGCTGGCAGTAGGAATACGCAGACCACTTAAATTCCCCAAACAAAGTGGAAATGGAAAGTCTTGGGTTTAGTTGAAAAGAACAGCAAATTCTGCTTGCAATCTGTAATGCAATTAGTGTTATTTGACTTGGCAGCCGTCGGAGGGCCTGCGTGGGCTGTAGGCTGTGAGGGCCTGGAGTCAGGCTCCATCTAGGAAGAGGACTTTGGAGGAACTCTCAGTAATTTTTACATCTGAAGTCTCTCAGTGGTTTCTCTCCCCCATATCCTCTTCCCTCCACCCTCGGCATTCAGATACTGCAGCCAGTCCTTCTTTCCAGCTGGGAAGGGGTGAAGTTGGCTGGTCCTCCCGCTCTGCGCCCCACCAGCCCCCCCGTGTGTCTAGGTCCCCCCGCCCGGCCAAAGGAAAATAATTCTGGGTCAAAACTCACTGAGCCATCTGTGTTTCTGAGGCTAAATTATTTCTTACAAAGGAAATAGCATTAGGTCGGTGTATCTGGCTGCTAATTGCTTTAACTGGCTGAAAAGATTTCAGTCTGTTCCTGAACTGTTTGTGCAAACTTAACGGAATAGTGTTACCTTCAGATCCTGCCCCAGCCACAGCCAGAACATATAAACAAGTCTTCTGGTACGAAAAGCAGCACAAAGTTTCAAGCTATGCTAGCAGAGGTTATGAGAGACAGGAAGTTATGGGCAAATTGATTTCACCACTGGGAAACTTGGGATTTTTTTTGCCCCCGCAAGTAATGACTGTAAAGCATGCTAATGCTATTCAACATTAGTGCATTAAAGTGTAGCCTTATTAATTTAAGGCATAAAGGCAACAAAATAAGCTGTTACATTTAAGATATAATACATATATATAATGAGAAAAAATGTATGAAAGCTTTATTCAAATGAAAATGCAGAATTGTTTGAGCTAGTGAAGTCTCTTTTGAGCTGAGTTTTGAGCATATGTAATAGATTTAATTATTAATTTCTCCATTGTTCTGTGCACACAGACAGGGTTCAAGGCACAGTTATTCTCTGGCTTTCATGGATCTAATTTGTATAATTATTGTCTGAATAAAGAACTACTCTGATTCCTAGCTCACTTTTTTCCTCTCCTAAGTACTACCTCACTGCTGCTTTCCAAAAGGAGAGCACCTGCCAATTCTTTAGGAATCAGCTGATCACTTCCAGTGATGAGACACACTCCCAGTGACATTCCTTTTCAAGCCTTTTTGTCTAAATGAATTATTGTGCATACTTTATAATTTTATTGAACAAATTAGATTTGTCAAGGTCTAGCTTTGTAAATAAATAGCTAGAGACACATGAATGCATATTGCTGCTGTTCAAGGTCTCCTGTTCTATTTATGGAAGCCAGATAAATATGAAACAAAAGAGAAACTTTTCTCTAAAAGCAATTATCTTTCTGCATTCCCATCAGTATAATTATATTGCAGGGAATTTTAAGAAGTCATACAAGTAGAATTGAATACTTAAAATCATGGCTGGATAGTTATGCAAAAGCTGAGTGGAGCATCTCACCTCATGCTAACAAAACATGCCATGGCTGGCTGTTCTCTTATGCCTTTACACCTGACATGTCTTTGGGTACTCATTGGGAAATAGGAACCTGAGATCCATGATATACATGAAAAGTATTTCTGGCGAGAACTACTGAAATCCTCTCCATTTTGTAGTAGTAATATTAATGGGTTGAATTATTTTGTCACTCAGGCATTTAAAAAGTCATGGTCCTTATCTGTGAGTGTTTTTAATCATAAGTGTTTTCTCTGACTTTGGAGATACACTGTGTTGTTAAAACAGGGCATCTTCTTTGTTTCTGGAAAGGTCTCCCCAGATGGTAAAAGGAATAAGGCTCAAGAACACATAGCAAGGTCCAGACTGTGTTGGTAGAGGAGACTGGTAAAAATCATTATGTTGACTGTGCTTAGAGATAAACTTTTTAGAAAGCTGCAGTACTGACACATGGTTTGTAAAAAGTCATGTCTTTCTAGGTGCAAGAATAGACAAAGTTTGCCAGGAAAGTACTTTTTTTTTTCCATTATCAAATTTTGGGACCTTTTCTTAAAAATGTAGTTACATTTTGCCTTTAATTTATTCAGAAAATGCTGTCAGACCACCAAAATAAAAATGATGGGTGTGTTCTATAGATTCTTTTACACTCCTATTAGAGCAGAAAACTGCAGGGGTACTTCTTGAGGAGAAGTACCAGCTGTAAAAAAAGCTCAGCTTTCTTCCAAAGCAAAGGAAAAGGGGTTCCTGCAAGAAGGATCTGCTACACCACAGTTCATCTGTCACCTGTCTTTGCAAGGAGGTGCTATGGAGATGTGAGGACATGATAGTGCAATTAAAAACCATTAAACAGTCCTTGTATGAGGAGGTGAAATAAAAGTGGCATGGGATAAATACATGGTATTTCCAGATTTGAATGTGTAACCTATATGTTTAAGTGTATGTTTGCATTTAATACTAGAAGTAGACAGATGTATTCTTTCCAGATAGATTTTTACCCTTACATCCCTCCACTCCTGCTGTATTCAGGGTTGCTGGCTTTTTCCTTTGCTCTGCCGCCCCTTTTTCCCTCTTCCAGTCTTTTTAATGTCAAACAGAACCATGTAAATTAAACATTTAAAACTCAGTTATGAAGAAATGATATATTTAACCTGACCTTGGCAAAGAGCTTTAGCAAGTAGGAAATGTTGCTAGCTGCCTATGCCATGGCAGATGGCTGCACGAAGCTGCACACCAAGAGGCGCCCGTCCCACAAGGGCCAGCTCCATGCTGCACACCCACAGCAGCTCCAGCCCAATGTTTTCTTTTCTGTGAAAGCCATTTTGACTGCCATGTGTTTGCATTTATTTCCTTTCCGGCTCTGTACATGACTCATCCACAGCAGGACGGAGGAGCCAGGGCAGAGCTGGCCTACCCAGGAGCTGCTTTCCTCACTCACCAGCCCTGTTTTGGGCAGCTTTCTGGAAGGCAGTCCCATGCAGAGGAGCAGTTCTCCAGGCTGCAGGAATTAACTTGTGCTTGTGTCAGCTGGGCTCAGTGTTGCTTTGCAGGTCAGGTACGCAAGGGCTCTCATACCCTTCCCATACAAGAGACAGAGATGCTTTTCCCTCTGTAAAGTGATGGAGGCAGCTTTTATTTACTCAGGCTTTGAATCTTGCCATTCTCTATAGGTTACCCACTAAGCATCCTGCTGCAGGTCTGACACTCCTAGGTTGTAGTTCAATCCAAGCCTAATCTTTTCTTCTTTTTCCAGACGTCCATTTCCATCATATTGGCACCAGAGTTTTCTTGCATTTGACCATGGGCAGGGTTGCAGTAAATGGTTTCCTTTCTCTTCCTTCTGGGACCCTCTGCCAGGGCAGAAGCTAAGTTTCCATGTGAGGATTCCTCTTGGGAAAGACTCTTACTTTTTGGAGAGACTGTACTGAACCATGATGGTATTTTAACTGACTTTTGTATTTTAGTAAATTCTCCTCCCCTGTCCCATAATCTGCAAATCTGTTACCAATCAGAATATGATACGTATCCTCAGCCAGTTTCAATGGGGTTTATTTCTATTACATCTGGCAGTGTGTCCAGAAGGGGGGAAAAAAAAACTCAGCCAGAATTAGCTGCACTCAAATCAGCTGAATTTTGGATGTGTTCAACCTTTTTGGCCAGACTCATTCCGGTTCATGAGAAGTAATTATCTCTTGAGCATCACATTAATATTAAAGATCCATAGGCATTACCGTTTAGGCAATATACCTTCTTCCCAGCTCCAAAAAAAATTATGTGGGATAATTGATCTGAACGTGCTCCAAATGTGCATATGTCTTTATTTATGAATTCCAATGTGGATTGTTTGGGAGGATAAGATGGAAAAAGGAAAAGCAGGCAAAAATGTTGAGACCTCTTCATCTCCCTGGCCATTTCTGTTAGGAGTAGTTATAATCCACTGAAACTGAGTTGTGAAAGCTAACAGTATGTAAATAGCATATGTTACAAACACTAAACCCCTTCAACTGGTACTCCTGATTTATACCTTTATCTGTTTCTTAGATCAGGGAATTCATGGTAAATGCAGTTTGTGTCTGCCAAGCCAGTAACTGCAGAACCAGGTTCGGGCACTTAGGGATCTGCTTCTTAAGGATGGCATGAAATTGCACCCAGCTTCTGGCTGCTGAAGGAAAAATTGCCCCTGAAGCTCCCAAAATGCTGTCTTCTTCAGGTCATCCATCAGCTGACATGCATCAAGTCCCAGACATGGAGGTGATGCTGACTGTGCCATGTCCCAGGACATGGTGGCCTCTGGTGTTCAGGCACTGCTTGCAGAGAGTGCGGCCAGCCCTGTGCAGATGGCTGTGTTGCTGGCTGAGGGATGGCCTTGAGCCACTGGGCACCCCCAGGCTGACACACTCCCCTGCCTTCCATTGTGTCTGTGACATCTGGGCCTATGCTCAGGTGTGCTTATGGGTACATAGCTGGTGTTGCATCGCTTGTCCTTCCACTGGAAGAAAATAAGAAAATTCGATTACTCCACTCTAGCCAGCAATGCCATCACATTAAATAGAAGGGGAACCTTTCCCTTACTGAATTCTTCAGTGTGTTCAGCTTCACTCAGTAAGGGAAAACAAGTCTATAAAAGTGCCACTAGCTTGTTTTAACTTCTGCACGTGCACCCACCTCATTTTCACGCCCTAGAGAGGGGTGTCAGACGCAGCCTGACTGCCTGAGCAGTCGTGGACTGGCCCAATTTCCTGCAGAGTGCCATGAAGGCCATAGATATCAACTTCAAAGGTAAACAATTACCTTTTATTATCACACATGGCTTTAACTCTACCAGTTTCAAATAGCACATAATCACAAGTCTGTGATAACATTTACTCCTGATGAGAGAAAATTCACCAAGTACTAAATTGCTGCTGAGATGACGGGAACATGAGCCAGGCACGAATTAACTGCTATGATGAGTCAGCAGATGTTAATGTCTTGCACCATGCTGGAGACATCTGCTGAGCCGTCCACTATTGAATCATCTTAAATATTTCTGTGTTATTACCCCTCCAGGAGCAAGCATCAGAGAAGTTTTGTGTCTCTGTGTTATATATGCATAAGCTATTTAAAAATAAATATATACAGGCACATAACAAGTGTATGCATTAGGTATATAGGTAATTTTCAGCTAAGAGAAGGATGAGCAAGTAGCAACTATTTAAAGTAAAACATGCATGGAAATGCTGATAGCAATTGCCCACATTTGGTGTTTGAAAAGTGATAGCTTTGCTTAGTCGTGGGTCTAATGAGCCTGGGAGGGTGACCTCATGTCTGTGCCATACACCCTGAACCTTCATGCAGACCAGCCTGTCCAAGTTCTCAAAGTAGGAATTACAAGTTTCTAAGGGCTCACCCCACTTTTTGAAAATTAATCTCTTCCAGAACAGCTGCAGGGTGCTGTGCTTAAGTGTATCATCACTTCAGCTATTCCCAAGTTTTTTCCCATATACCCAGAATGTCAATGTGTGGTTAGATAAATGTAGTAACTAGGCACTATCAAGAGCATCTGGTGAATCCAGTGGAGAATTGCAAATGCCCTCTTAAATGAGATCCTTTTTCACTGAAGGCCCTGCAACTGTCCCAAAATGTACTGTCCTCCTTCTGTAGTGGATCTTCATGTTGCTAAAGGCAGTGGTGTGTTACTGGGGGTGTCAAGGACTGTACTTTGGACAGTGTAATCATTGCACAAAGGAAGAGGCAGAGCTTTTATTTGGTAAACCCTTTGTTGCATTCAGGTTAACTCACTGCAACAAATCAACACACACTTTTTAAACTCAGAGTATTTTAAAGTATATTGTCTGTTCTGGCCTTAATTTAAACTTTTGCATACATAATTACCCGATTGTATGCACATGAGAACTGTAGTAATTCAGTGCACATTGTGCAAAGCTGCATTTTTTGAAACTCTGACTCTCTTAGGTCTGGAGGTCAAAAGTTAATTCTAGTGAGATGTGAGAGTTCTCCATGTTTGCCAAAAAAAATTTGTTATTTCAAGCATTCTGCAGTCTGAGTGTCACTGTTCCAACTTGTGTTTTTAAGGTTTCTCCACCCTCTGAATTTTCATATGCAATTGAAAAAAAATACTATCCAACCCAGAGAATGTTTTAGGATGCAGAGTGAGAGCAGGCTTGGCTGTTGCAGAGGGGACATGGAAAGCCCAGGCTGACAGTGGAGCTGGTGCCTCACAGAGTGGCTGTGGGGCAGTGGGACTAGACAGCCTCCCAGTGCCCATCCTGCCTCCCCTGGTCTCCTCCTTGCTGCTGCTGATCCCAGGCCTAGCACCCACTCAGGCAAGCCCATGGCTGGCTGCCATCTGATGGAGGTGCTGAGACCTTGTCCCCCTCTTCCTGGGGCTTGGGATGGCTTCAGGTGCCTCCTGGTCCCCACTCATGGGCCAGAGGATCTCAGGTCTTCTGGACTGATTCATTGCTAAAATGCTTAAAATAGCCCAAAGGAAATGACGTGAACATCCCCTGCATGCTGTGCTTTGCACTCAAACACTACTTTTTCCAAAAATTAGCTCCAACAACTCATCTTGAGGTGCCCTAAGCTAACAACTTAGTATTTAATGAACATTAAGGGGAAATTAAATTAATCTAAACAGTAGCTAGGTTTCAGACTTCTCAGTAGTGGCTGCACAAAAGTAAGGCAGTGTTTTTAGAGGAAATAAGAAATACATCCTTTGAGGATTGGTTTACAGTCCTCCAGATTTTTCCATGAGGTTAATAACCAAGTGAAACGTCCTGGCAGAAGTGATCACATTCTTACTACTGCCCAGTCATTACAATGGTACATCAGGAGATTTCAAGTAAACCACACAATTTTTCTGCTACTGTGGAAGACAATGTGTCTCCATATTAAGTTGAAAAGCTTTCTCCCATTTTGCTTTGCATACTGAACTTCTTGGGCACAGTGCATTAACTCTTCTTGAAGTACAAAATGGAGAATAGAGCTGCCAGAACATTTTTGTCAATGGTTTCCAAAAACTATGGAATTTCCTGCCCAGCTAGATCAGATCAGCCAACAACTTTGTAATTGCTAAAAACAGCCTGTTGATTTTCCTCCCAAGTGTTTCAGCTGGCCTGGCTGAGCTTTCTCTTTTCCACTGTCTTGAGATGTTTCTCTCATTGTGCACTGTACTGTATTTTTATGGTCAATATATCCTCTAGCAAACAATTTCAGGCTGATGGCGGAAGGGAGATTGGATTCAGGTTAGAGATTTGAGCCCGGAACAGGGAGCCAGGAATGCCTCAGTTCCTGAATCAGATCTGCCACTAAATCAGGAATCCACATAAAGCAAAGCCACATGATGAACAATTGTATGTTGATTTGATTTTCTGTGCAGAGGAGGAAGTGAGCCTTTGAATGCAGTTCTCTCCTTGGCATGCCCACTGCAACTGAAGCTGTGGCTACAGGTGGCCAGTGAGCAGGGGCCTGGAGCAGGTTCCTTCCAAGGAGAGGCAGAGATTGGTGAAGCTGCTGTCTGGGGACCAGAAGTTTTCACCAGAGTGGTACTTGGACTGACATCTCAGTGGTAAATGCAAATAAATTAGTTAGGTACGCATGCATGAAATTTTCCTGCTGAAAAACTCATTCTATAAAAGCATTTATACTGTATTCTTTATTGTCAGCTAATCCAGCCCAAACTCATTAAATGGCAGTGTGTGGGTTACTCGCTGTCAGTGAAATTATCAAAGGCATTTTTCAGCTGATGCACTGGGAAAGCATGTGCTTCAATGCCAACTAAAACAATAACGAGGAAATGTTATGATCAGACTTGACCAAATGACCTTTCCCATTTTAGATTAGTTCTTAATTTCAGCACAAGGGTCATCCTGTGAGAATAGTTACAATAAGTCACTGCTCACCTCTCACATGAAAAAGAAGTGACTTATTAGAAATCTCACTCTACTCATTGCAGTTAATGAGATGTGGAAAGCTTTATAATTTGATTTGCTGGACCATATGCTGTAAAGGGATACTGCTGATTTCATTCCTCCACATTTAATTTAAGCAGTATGCAATGGCTTCTTCGTATGGCTACTTATATAATAAAAATTAACTTGGAGCATAAAAAAAATAGACCATTGTGGGGTTTATTACTCTATGTGGTTGAGTTTCAAGTGTTTTTCATTGAAACATCTGTAAGTAATGTGTAAGTCTAATTTTAAATCCTGGCAAATATTTTCCATTTAACATTTGGTTTCACTGACAGACTTGGAGTGGTGGTTTTCAGAGCTTGTCAGTAACAGATACGTATTTTCAAAGATAAACAGTTTTTTAATTGAAGATAACTGTAACCCAAGACCTGCTTTTCCTACCCCTCTTGTATTTTAGTGGTTGCAAGCAGCAACACAGACACTCATCCCCTGTCCCCCAGACCCTGGCCATGGCAGCAGCCCTGCGGTGGCTCGGGCTGTCCCTCGAGGGCCGTCCCAGGCATGTGGAGCCATCTGGGGCCACACAGCATCCAGAGAGCGAGTGCAGCCCCTGGCACGGGCTCAGCAACCAGAGGGACAAGGTGGCAGACATGAGCTCCCTAAGACTGTGTCTTTCAGAGATGTCCCTTTGGGTATTTTGCAGGAAGTTACCTCTGCAGGGTGGATTTGGGCCCCAGGGGGGCTTGGCTGCCCGCCGCCCCTCAGCAGCACAGGCTCCACTGTCAGGGCCAAGTGCGCTCACTAGCACCGCAGTGTCTCACCGTCACAGCTTCACTCCAGGTTATTTGAGTTTCGGCTGCAGACAAAATGAAACAGCTCGAGCAGGCAGGCTGGCTGCGCGGCCCATAAAAGTGCAAACCGCGCTGCCTTGTCAGCGGGCGTCGCCTGGCCCGGCGGGGCTTGCGCTCCTGGTGCTTCGTGTGAGAGCCGGGGCCGTGGCTGAGCTAAAGGTGGTGGTGGAAATACCCAGTGTGAGGCAATGAAAGGTCAGTTTGGAAGTAAATGTTAAGCTCGTTTTCAAAAAGAAGTCCTGAAAGGCTAGAAATGTAGGAGAGTCCCTGGTTTCACCTGAAGAAAATGCCACAGCATTATTTGCAATTAGTGCCACAATGTCCACAATCTCTAAATACAAAAACTGTGTGCTTTAATCTAACCTGTTGGTAAAACTTGAAATCAGGCCAAGAAATCTTGTCTATTTGCTGCCCTCGGCAGGCCATGGCCCTGCAGCATGGCAGGGCTCCATCAGCTGCTGAAGCACCATTTTGTGAGGTGCTTGGTAGAGGGACAGCACTTGTTTGTGTCCCCCTACTCCATCACTCCCTCTCTCTACTTCTTACTGTTTCCTCAGCGTGATTTTACAAACAGGTTTAATCCGGCTTTCAATGAGAACTAATATTAATGGAATATTATTCCCTTCAGACCCAGGCTGTTGTCTTACTGAACTCTGAACTGCAGCAGCAGAAAATGGGATTTTGGTGCAGGGGCATTAGCCATGGTGTGGGATGCTGCTGGGAGGCCTGCGAGGGGCACTGCAGCAGCCAGCAGGAGCATAGGGACCTCCAGGCTCCCACAGCCCTGTGCTGAGCCTCCAGGAAAGACTGTCAGTGTTAACTAATTTAACAACTTTTCATTTAGAGAGAAAAACATGTTTTTCCTACCAAAGACAACCCATTTCATTTAATTTGGAAACTGCCTTTAATGCTTTGCAATGGTCTTTGCGATGGTCTGTGATGTGGGTTCCACAGCTGAACTGAAGTTATGGGCTTGAGCCAGCCCTCTGTGCCTCCTGGGTCTGAGTCATCTTGGTGGAGATCCTGACAGGGATTGAATGGCAGGCCCTCCATGAGTTGACCTCCACATTAAAAATATAATCGCAAAACCAGGTTTCAAGTTTAACACATCCCTGTTTTCTTTCATCAGAAGTTCTGAAATGCTTCTGAGGAGGCTGGTGATAGTCATAATCTCAGCCACAGTGATTTCTCATAAACATTGAGAGAAACTGCAGCCTTACTGAATATAGTGTCTGTTTTAAATGGCTGGTGGTTCACTTGCTTTTAATATGAGTACAAGCACAGAGGCAAGTAAAATCTAATGAAAGTGCTTAGAAGATTTTGTTTGGATACCCCACAGCAGCCATGGTTTATACTGAAAGGGAAAAGATTTCTTTATAGGCAGGTCTGCCAAAGCCAGAAATTTAATTTTGCCCCACAACTTATTTTATTGCATTTTTAATTTTCTCTTGCATTACCCTGACCCTTTTCTATAGCTTTTGACGCCTGGTGCTTAATTACTTATCATTAGCAATGTACATGGGGGCCTTCCTGCATATTTATAAATGTGATCATTAGTACATGGGAAGACAAAGACTTCTTTAAGACCGTCATTAGTTATTCTGTTTTCATAGAAATGTTCATTAGAGAAACTACCCACCTGGTTAAATAATTATAATTAAGAATTGGTAATCTCCTTTGCATTTTTAACTTGATCTTCAGGATGCGTGTGCATAGCTAAAGGAGCCTTGTTTGGACATCTTACTTCTTTTGTTTTTGATTTGAATTGTCAAGCAGATTTAAATTATGTGTTTTGGAACTGTGCACCCTATAGAATGATTTATGGAAAGATAGGTTATTAAAAAAAAAAAGCAGAAAGAAAGAAATCAACCCTGCAATTATCTCTGAATTCATTAACTGTGCACTGGCAGCAAGAGGTTGTGTAAGCCATTTACTGTAATGCACAGTATGGAGTTAAACAAAATGTCACTGGAGCCTGATTTCCCTTTCCTATCTGTGGTACTCACTGCAGACACCCAGACTGTGGGAGAACGCTTGCAGAAAGGCGTCATTTCCATGTCAGGGTCGAGTGTTACTGGGGAATGCTGGCAATAACTGGGATGGTGTCAGTAGTCCCTGCTCCCAGCCATTGTGGGGAGCTGCTGGGAAACCCGTCCCAAATGTGTGTGCCTGCCCATCCGCTGTGCCTGCGGGGAGGGAGAGCATCAGCCCGCCATGCCCGCCGTGGGGCACAGGGAGGGCTCACCTCTCAGAAACCAGGGCTATAGGAAGAGCTTGTCAGTGGCATAAATATCATCTGTAAACAATTAGGCAGCTACTGCTCATTCAGGGCAGTTCTGAGAAGCAAAGGAAGTCTGCAATCAGTTATATCTCCAATTACCATAAAAATATATTAGCCATTCATTCATTTATTAATGATTCATCAGTTAACCACACATAATGAGCAAATAATTAGCAATGCTGTACGGTTGCCAAAATTGAAGAAGTGTTGGCATTTTAAAGATGAAAGGTTGCATTTATGTAAAAAGTCGGGTGGTGATAAAGTTAATACAGAAGATAATTATAAAAGTGGCTGTCCTATTTTAGAGGCTGAGGTCCTGCAAAACTTGCCTAATTGAACCAAAATTAATATTCTTCAAAAGCACGCATGTTACTGGTTCCTCGCTGCTGCATTTAGTGGGAGATCTCCCTTCAGTAAGGTACATCACACAATACAAGTTAATAAAATGCCAGACAGCAAGACTGCGTTCTTTGTTTGCTCTGTTCAGGGCCTTGTGGAAAACAATAAATTACATTCATGTCAGCCGAGGCCCATCCCTTTGCTAATTACCGTTTGGTGCTGAAATGACTTCTGTGAAATTGGGAGCATGAAGAAACACACAGCCGTACAAGGGAGGCTTTTCAGGCAGCGGCAGTAAATGTGAGATAGGCCTTAGGCACACAGATGTTGAAACAGTGAATTCCCCTACAGATTACACTAATGGAAACCCTGTCAGCGTAAGTCAAATCTGGGGTCTGTGGTCAAAATCTAATTAATGTTCCTGTACTTAAAAAGAATATGAATGCCTGGAGGTGATGGAGAACACATAAGAAACTTGCTTGTTTGTAAAATTGCTGATGTGGACAGCAGCCGCCACCGAGCCCTTCCTTAGGAGGTAACACCTGCTACAGGAGCTGCTTGCATTGATTGGTGCGGGGCTATGGGCACTGGGCTCAACCTCTCCTGCAAGTCCTGCACAAAAATGGCTTTTGGCAGCTGGCCCATGGGCAATGGGGATGGTCATTGCTGTCATTGAACGCCTTCTCTTCGCTCGGCACGGCTGCCAGAGCCAGCAAGGCTGTTTAGGAGGTACCTGTAGCTGACGACATAAGAAAGGACCAGCTCCTCTTTGTGCAAAAAACAAAGGCTTGGCCATCTACTTTGAGCTTGAGGACATTGCTGGGGCTCTTACAGCGCTTTCACAGCTGCACTGTGCATGGCCTGTGCAATAACAGAGGAAATGAATTTATAATGCAACAATCTCTTCATTTTCACAAGCACAAAATTCCCCTAAATACTTAAAACAACACTCAGAGTGGGACAGACCTTAAATTTTAAATAAATGAAACCCTAATCCAGTGTGTTGCTGAAACAAGCATGTTATTAAAGAAATAAATTTGAAACAGCAAGTGGTTTGAGAATTTTGGATTTAATTATTTAAATCTGCTTAAGATAACTCTCTAGCACTGTGTTTGGGTTTCCTGTTGAGAGCATGTTTTCTGGGAAAGGTATTCCACCCAGAGCCTTGGAAATATTAACTTTCTCATGCAACAGTGGTTTAAGCAGTAGAGACAAATAATTATAATAATAAGCAAGATATTATATAGCAACTTGGTGGTAGTTCTTGGATGCAGCCTGCCATGAAAACTGCACAGAGCCAGTCGTGTTTGGAGAGATCACCACTCTCCTTGGCTAAATGGTACAGGGAGTGTGGCTCCAAACACTCTTCAGGTAAAGTGATTTCCTTAGTAATGTTACCTACTCAGCTATGACAAAATCGGAACCAGCATGTTTGCAATTTTAAGCTAATTTGAAGTATTATATGTTATTTAATAGGTAAATATTGCAAATCAGACTTTGTTCATTACTGTTTGCTATACTTTAGTGAAAACTGCTATTTCATCTTTAGGATATGATATAAGATTATGTCTTAATGCAGCATAGATCAAGACAGTAAACTCTATCTTGTCTTTTGTGGGGCCATAACAGAAGCTTCCTGAATCCAGACAAGAAATGTATTCAAGATGACCCAATCTGCACAAAACCTAGCAGAGGGATGAGAGCCAGGGAGGTGTTCCTCATCCCCAGCCACAACCTAGGCACATGGGAATTCAGCTTCCCCAGCCAGGAGTGAGAGGGGGAAAAACCTCCAGCTCTGAGTCAGATTTCCTTCCCCTGGGCTTGTGCTGGGACAGAGGGATAGAGCCATGCTGCATGCTGGCTCAGTCTCCCAACTTGGCTTGGCTCCTGCAGTGCAAGCACACTGTACATATTTTGTGAAGATCAGGAGATGTGTTTTTGTGCTGAATATCCTCATAAGTAATCATTTATGTCGTCAAGGCAGAATGTTCATCTTAGCCATTTTCTTTTGGTATGTTCTCTGCATTGTCTGTTTGCAATACAGCTCTTGCAGGGGGGTTACAGGCTGGTTTGGGACCAGACTCTGTTGCTGAGCATTGCCAGCATTCACTCTGTCGGTCATGTTGGCCATGGTGGCTCAAGTGAAACTCTCAGTAATAGAAATGAAGCCTTTTTGTTTTCCTAATGTTACTGAGGATGTATTGATGTAACTGAATTTGTCCCTTCTGTCGTGCATATGAGTGGGGTCTCAGACAGTGTTCAAGTTTCTAGCCAAAATTTGTGGGGATAAATAAAGGGCAAGTCCAGACTTGGTATTAATCAACTTAAATGATTCAGTTGCTTCTCAGAGTCTGATGGTCAACACAGCCATGTCATTGATTGCAGGAGCACCAACCAATGACTCAGGAGCTGCTGCTCAGCTCAGCTCTGTGCTCCCTAAAATTCACAACATGTGTAAGGATGCTGTTCAACCAAACCCCAAAGGATTCGCCTGGTTGTCCTCATTCAAGCATGCTCACTGATCTACCCAGTGGTTATGAGCAATATTTTCTTTTTTACATGTTTTTTATTTTCAAGAAAAGGTCCCACAAATACTTTTTTTCTTAAGTAGTGATGTCTATGTTTATGTGTTACATGAAGCAGATGTTGATTTAAAGCTTACTTCTTGCTTAAGATATTTTTCAGTCCACTGAAAGGGGTTGATTAGTGTCCCCTAGCTGAACCATTTTTTCCCTCTGTTGCTTTGACCCATTGATTTAATTAAGGTCTAATAAAGAGAGGGCTGAAAGATTGTTAAAAATCCTTTTTTTTTCTTTCTTTTTTTTCCCCACAGATCTGACCTATGCTGGTCTGTCAGTGCAATTTGACTCGCACATGCCCCCTTTAATATGTGAGCACACTGATACAGAGTTTGTCTTCTTTAGATTCAGTTGGTTTTTCCCCTCAATGATAGGTCAGATTTAATTTTGATTTTAACCGAAGCAAATGCTTTTCTGGAGACCTTCTACTTCAGTGAAAATAAGTAATGAAAAAATAACCAAAACAAGTCACAGTATCAAAAGGAAAGACCTTAGAAAGCTTAGTGGTGACCCTTTCTTTCTCTGTTTCCTTTCCCATCCTCCTCTTGCCAGCATGGAGAGAGAAAGAGAAATGAAAACTCAGGGTTTGTTTTTCAGTTAAGTAACAAGTGTGACTCAAAGTTTAGGAAATGTGTTGGGGTTTTCATTGAAAATGCTTGCTACTTTTCAACTTTGTGTCTTCACTAGGTCAGTGTTAATGCTCAAAAAAATACTTCACAGTATTTGTCATAATGCCAGACTCCTGTTTTCCTTTCCCTTCTCCTCCCACCAGCTCTGCAGTTTGCTACTCTAGGGTGAGAAGAGCTGTTCCCAGCATGCTAATTTTGCCACTGAGGCTCATCTGTATATTGTAAAAAGCAGATTACCATGAATGTGCACCCTCACCACACTCTGCTTCTCTGGTAGGAGAGGACTTCTGGCACTCCCAGCAGCTATCCCTGCTGATTGCAATGATGGTCTTCAGAAGAATAAAAAAAGGAAAAGGAAGAAAAGCCCCAGCTGCAAGTTCAAGAAATGGCTCAATGCACTATTCATGGCTTGAAAGAACAGCATTGCCATCCACAGTGGCAGTTTGTGTCTATGAACCTTCTTAGATGGCTCTCATGCTCAGATTTCTGTGCTGCAGCTCATTAGCAGGAGAGCTGCCTGTGAGGCTGCTGCAGGTTTGTAGTACAGCAGGATGTGCACTAAAATAAAAATCCGGTTAGGAGTGGTGTGATCCCAATGCTGCCTGGGCACTGGCAATTAAACCTGGATGAGAATAAGACACCTGGAGTTTGGCACTCGTGGGATGAACATGCTGCTTGCTGAGGGCCCTCCCTGCCCAAGAAAGCACTAAAACAGGTGTATAAATCCTACCGTGTTCAGTGGGATTTAGGCACCTGCTTAAACTTAAGTGCTTGTTTAGAGTTTCCTGAATGAGAGCCTGACAATTGTGCCCGAGAGTAACTTTTAAATTAGTTTTAATTTGTTCATCATAACCGGCTGTCATGAGTGTGTGTAAAAAAGGGTTTGTTTCTAGAAAGATGAAAGACTTCCCAAGCCCTTGGCTTTTATGTAAGCAGCCTTGTTGGATGGCCAGCATGCTGCTGAGCTGAAGCAGCTCTGCTCAGCTCTGCTTTTATTGTGTGTTGCTCTGTGGTCCCACTGGGGCTGTAGTGCCAGCACAGCAAACTGCCCTGCCAGCAGCTGGCACCATCCACTTGCACCTCACCAGCAGGGTCCCATCAGAGGCAATCTGCAGGCTGCAACAGAGGAGGAGAAAGTCCATGCTGTATTTAGTAGGGGAGTGCAAATGAAGGTGAGAGGGAGATAGGAGATTTGTGTCCAAATGGAAGAGTCAACTGACCCTCCCACTTGGAAACACAGCAGTCCTTTTGTGCCACAGGAGTAAGAAAGCTTCACAAGTTTTTCTTTTAGGATTCCCCCCCCACCACCACTCTACAATCCCTTCCTTGTTACAATAGAGTTTGAGGATAAACTTGAAAATAAATCTAATGTTACATTTACACCAGTCTCAAAGGAAAAACAAAATCCAGCAAACTCAAATTACTATTTAATTCTGTATGTGCACATATTTACATGCATCATCTACTTAAGACAAGTAGGACTGTGTCCATGTAGCTGAGAGTTATTTTATTTTTTTCTTTAAATACGTGGTTAATTATTCAATGGATGATACCACTGCTGTGTACTCAGAAAGACTAAATTTGCAATTAAAACATTTTAAAGGCTTTCCTTTGTAGAGTCCTCAAGTAATTAAGCTGAAATGCCAGACCATTTTATATATAAATGTACTGGAGCAGTGGTAGCTGATGTAGTAGTTAAGGTCAGGTAGAAACCAACCTTGCATTTAGAGTCTTTTTTCCAGTATCTCAGTTGAAACCCCCCTAAATCTAAATTAATCTTCCAGAAATGTATGGGAAATTTGGTTTATGAGGGGAAAAAAGGTCTTGCATTATTACCATAGTTTATCAGTCTTCCCTCAGCGTGACTCCATTCATTTTGCAATGCGTGGCTGTTCAGCATTGCCCACAGCTGAACTTCAGAAGAATTTTGCTGAAACAAAGCATGTCATGGGAACAGTCACGTTGGGTGCCCCCACCAAGGCAGGAGCAGGAGCTCAGCCCTGCCTGGCTGCGGCCCAGGGGGCTGGGGGCATGTGTAGGAGAAACCTTTGTGTGGCCCTCAACAAGGGACTTGGGGACAGCAAAATGCTCAAGGTGACAGTGACAAAACTGGGGGCAAAACTGGCTTCAATTCTGGGTCCTGCTGCAGTGCTGCTGCAGCCTGTTCTGCTCCCCAAGCCCCTGCTTCGGCTGCAGCTTCCCCCTTTGCCTCCTGAAGCTGTTCCCTCCCTTGCAGTCTTGCTTCCTCTCCTCCTTGCCAAGTACACTGACTCCAGCCTGATCTGAAAGTTAATTTTAACAAATAACATCTTGGTCCAAGCCAAGTTAGGATCTGGAGATAGGACACGCTGTGGGAAGGGAGCAGGGTGGGGTGGAAGGGAGCAGAACGCTCAGCCTTGTAATATGTGTGAGAGCTGATGCTCTCTGAGCAATCGAGTGCTTATTATTATTTCTCTTGGATAGGTCACCTGGGAGTGGTGGAATTTTTCATTTTAAATTAAAAAGAAATCTTTTATAATGCTCATTTCTGAAAGAAAAAAAAAACCCCTTCCCTCATCATGAAAGTAATTGGATGGAGGACACATTGAAAGCAGTGATTAGTTGTTAATTTTTGAGCTGTTGGCCCTGACAGAGGGGTTTTTTTGTCAAGGATTTCTTTTAAAGGATGCCTATAGTCCAAGGTTACTTCTCATTCAATAGCAATTACCATATGTCCATTACATGCTAGAGACTGCTTGAGGTGGATGCAGTGGTCCCCATCAGAGCATGTGTCAAGTCAAAGTGCCAGCAGCTGTGTAAGCCACAGGATAATAGTTCCTATCTGTTTCTTCTCTTTTCCAAGTCCCAGTAAATGTTCTAGGGAGTAACTTCCCCCTTCCTTGATGCAACCTGAAAGTGCAACCCTCCAGTTTGCATTTCAAATTTCAAGTCAGCCATGTCAAGATTTGAGCAACAACCAAGGAGGATAATGGCTCAGATGTAAGTAAGAAGTAAAACTACTGGTGAAGTAAGTTTTCTTTCTTTCTGCCCATCAGATTACAAACCTTAGCCCCACCATCACTTAAAAAAACTAATCTGCAACAGCAAACCCTGCATAACTGTTCTATTGTATCAGATGGAAACCAACTAACCAGACACCACAATACAAAAAAATACACACATTGTACTTCAGAAAAATATGAGGCTGAAAACACAGGAAAAATGCAGTCTTGTTAAAATGTGGACATGGTCCAATAATAGAATGAGTAGGGAAACTTGAATAGATCAGAGTCAAAAAACACTCTGCTTAAATCTTGAGGTTTTTTATTTGCTATTCAGCTTACATCAGTGTTAACATCTACTGAGAAATGCAGCCATTTACAATTTGCAGTTCAATGTGTTACTTTAATTAGTATGAAAATTAAAGGGCAACTATAGGCCAATGTGAATGATTATGGAAATACATGTGCATCACATGCTACGCTCTCATTTAATTAATCGTCTTGTAAACTATATCAAGCACTTTAAGTCAGTTGCTGAGTATAACAACTCTATTTTAAATAAGCACTTAATACTTAACAGGATGTGGAGAAAACACGAGCACACGACTGCTTCTCAAGTTTCAGTGTCTGAGATTTTTTTAAAGCTGACCCAAGTCAACCCAAAGAATGTTTAACACCCTGTGTCTGCACACAAGAAACTCTGTGATGTACAGACATTCAATTACATTTTTTAAAAAGTGAGAAACATTTTGCAAAATAGTGACTTTAGAAAACTAATTGGCAGCAGCAAACTTGAGTCAAAAGCCAAAAGCTAGAGGGGACCTTTTACTACAGTAACTCTAGTCAAGGAAAATGAAAATAAAGGCATCTTTGTTTCTCAGTCAAATTAGCTGATTAAGAAATAAAACATTTTAACATACTTTAAATGCAGCATTAATTATTTATATGTAAAAAAAATTAAAGCCAGGTTCCATGAATTACACTTTGTGTGTGTGAATTGAATGTTACGGGAATACTAATCCTTTTACATTCATGCCTTACTTCATTAGGCAAAACTAAATATTAAGGGCTCTATTCATTCAAAAACTTCTAATGCGTTCAAGTCACACCTTTTCTATGGCTTTTTTTTTTAAGAGTATCATTTATAGCACTGATTTTTAAGTATGATTCAAAAAAAACCTATCTACTTCTACAGCATGGGCTCTAGTAAACAGATATGTTTACAGAAGGCCAAGGATACAGTGGTGGATCTTGCTTGTCATTGGTGAAAAAGTCCAGAGTAAGTCATATTGTATGGTCTTGAAGCTGGTGTAACATAGGAAATCAGATGCATTACTAGCAGGGAAACTCTGAAATCTCTGAACCTTTTTCCCTATAGGTTACTTAGTAAAAAATTCTCCCCCTTTCCCTCCCCACCCCGAATTTATTGTTTCCAGTGACTGGGTGGTGCTTTATTCAAGTGAATGAAGAAAAAAGGTGATTTACTCATGCAGACATGTTCAGGATGTTCAGGAATGTACTTTTCTCTTTTCCATAAATGTCCATTTTGTGTCCATTTTGGCGTGTATGGTGTATCCCATGCCAATGGTGTATCCCATGTCTGACTTCCGGGGGGAGAGTCCATCCACTGCAGCTGCACTGACCTGTGGGATGTGGTTAAACACCCACTGGGACTGAAGCTGGGACCATCAAAGTCTGTCGTCTGCTCTTTTTTTTGAACTTGGAGCCATGAGTTAAGGAGCTTGCGCATTAATTAATGGGTTTGCTAACACCTACATGAAAAGAAATATGAAATGAACTCTGGTTTATTTCGGCTTCTTTCTTTGGGTGTTTTGTTGTTGTTGTTTTTTACTGACTGAAGAGAGGAACAGTTAGAACTGTGCAATGATGATCATGTTGAACTTTCAAAATAATTAGAAGATTGACTTAACATTAAAGTAATAACTTTATAGGAGAAGGGTCTTGGGGGAGGAGAGAGAGAGAAAGGGGAGGGGAAGGTGGGGTGGAAAGCAAGAAATTATAAAAAAAGGATTGCCCAGAAGCTTTCAAATTGTCAGCTGGCTGAATTTAAATAAACTTTTGGGGAAAAAAATATTGGGAAGTAGGACAAGGTGTCAGATGGTTGGGTAAGATTGATGTATTTAATAGTTTAGTTAATATGGATCAACATCTGCCTTTAGTTACATCTGCACAACCCCCTGACTTCAGCAGTGTTGTACTTTTGCAACCAAGTTTGGACTGATGTTTTTAAATAGGCCCCAGTGCAGAATATCTGCAGAGAGCCTGCGGTGCTCAGTGCTGGTGTAATCAGACAGCTCTGGAGAGAAGGGGTAATACAATATGTTATTGTTTCTCATGTAATTTTTAAAATACATTGAGGAGTAATATATTTTTTATAATAGGGTGCTCCCTGTCTCTTTAAGCAGCTGTCAGATGTAGGATGTCCTCATGCCAGAATGCTACGGTCTGCTCCCTCTGTGCAATTGTTAATTAAATCCATCCCTTATTGTAGAGCCTGCCTAGTCTCTTACCCATTCTGCTTATCTGTGATGCCAGATGATGCTCAGTAATTCATGGCCAACCTGCTCCCACCTTCAATAGGGCCTCCTGTGCACTGACCTTAACCAGCTTCACCTTTTCATTATTCCCAAGGAGAACAGAGCCCCGAAGGTAACAGTTTTATCAACTTTTCCTATTGACCAGATGACGGTTCAGTGATAAATAAATGGAGTGTGCTTGAGCTGGAGGCCTCCCACACCCATCACTCCCTGTCCTCTGGCTCCCACTGCCTGCCCAGACACAGAGCTGTGCAAGGAAAGGGGACTGCACTGCTGCTGGCAGGCAAAAACCACCTTTGCCTATCTGGGTAATGCTCCTCTGCCACTCATCCTATCAGCTGAAAAGTTTCTCTGCTTGCTATTGGGCTATGCCACCTGAAAAATCTCTTTTTCCCAGTGGTAAGGCTGATATACAGGAGCTGGTAGGAATATTTTCATAGCTGACAAGCTGTTTCCCATGAACAGTGTCAAAGATTTAAAAGCCACTTCTGCAAATAGGACTTTCTGGCAAATATAGTCTAAGCAAATCTTCTATTATTACCACATGACTAGAAATACTCCTAGAGTTCTCCTGAAAATGGGTACTGTACCAGCAGAAAGCAATATTCTCTTGGCCTGTACATTGCCTCAAGGGTATTTACTATGGTAATAAGATCAGTATTTCATCTCCTAAAATCACTGGGAGTACAAATGCTTATTTAAGTAGATGGTATCTTGATTACAACTGAGCTGGGAGAATTCTTAAAGCTGCCTGTTTAGGCTACAGATCTTTTAAAGGCAAAGGGCTGGTAAGCACAAGAACATTGTGTTTCATAGCTACCTTACATTTTCAGCAATTCACAGTAGATACACAGCACATCCCTTGACAAAATGGGCATGTACAAATAAGTCAGGAAGTTATGCCTGTTGAGTGTTTTTTTTCCCCTTTTTCTTTCCATAGAACTATAATAAAAGGAGAGATAAATCTCTCTCCATATCTAAATAGTTGGCTAGAATGAAGGAAACAGGGAGAAAGCCATGCTCTAACAGCACATAAGGCCATTTGAACCCCATTGTCCTGGGAGATGCAGTACCAACATCACTTAAGAGACAGCATTGACCCAGGAAAACAAAAAAGGGAAAGATCAGGAGGTAAAATGATTTGCTTCACCACAGACGAGGGCAGTGTCAGAGAAGTATCCTGTGTTCTTGAGATTCTTGCAGCCTACCATCTGCTAGCTCACAAACTCAGCAGGCTTCTTCTCTGGAAGTCCTGGAAGCAGAAGCTGCCAGTCTTGCTCAGCTGCTTTTTTTTTTTTTTTTTTGTTTACAAATCTGATCAAGAGAAACCATGGGTTTATGACAAAGACATAGAAATGGAAGTTTAAAGTTGAAGTTTCTAATCCCAAACTCTGTTACAGGAAATGTTCACAGAAAGGATGGTATAATTTAGAGATATAGAGATTCATCCAATTGGTTTATTTGAGGAAAAACACAGTTTGATTTCTGAGAATCCAAAAGCAGTGCCCATGACCATATGCCAGTAAAGTCTCAGGTGTTACATAGTATTTTACATTGGTGATGTGGCATTGAAGGTGAATCACAGAAGAACAGAGCTAGAAGTTGCTAAAACAGATGTTCTCTAGTTTGCCAGGAAGCCTGAGCCCTTAATGAGGACATGTGACTGAAATGGAAGGCATTAGCAGTTTCCCTGCTGAATGTTGTTCTGTACTTTAAATTCATCAATACTGCTCCTTCTTTGCACAGTTATTAAGTTGAATATCACTGAGGTATGTGCATATTTGATGAGAGAAATAGTTGTTTGTGCTCTTTATATATTTCAGAAATTAAAGATTTTTCAGCAGGCACGATTCTGCCTTATGAGCCAGAATTTTCTCTCTAATTTTTTCCGCAGTCATGGAGCATAAACATTTGAAATAACTTTCACCAGCTTGATCACTGTTCTCAGACAGAGTACAAATGCAAATGAAACTAATACTTTTTGCTGAAGTTCTCTAGATTCCACCAGAATGTATGGAATTGTCTTTCATTAGTTAACAGTACTTAACACTTATGTAGCAATTTCCATCCTCGGTGGCAAGCTTATTAATCAATGCAACACCTCTGAAAGGAGTATTGCTATGTATTCCTATTGGAGTGTGGAATTTAAAATGTATGGATGTGCTCTGAATTGTTGGACAAATAGCCGAAGAAATCTCACTTTCGAATCTGTAAGTTTGTGGTTTCTGTCCCCTGATTAGACCAGACTCCTTTGACACACAGACTCCTTTATGCATTTAATAGATCAAGCTCCACTGGGTTTAGAGCCACACATCAGCATGGCCATACTCTGACTTTGAAATGTGGCGATAACAGAAACGTTTTCTATAATTGCTGCCTAGAGGACCTGAGATGGGGATACTGCACACTGCTGTGATTTGCTCTTTGCAGCTTTGTTAAGAGTTGCAGGAGCTGGAATGTGTGTTTCCAGTGCACAGTAAAGAGGGTTGTGTTAAATGACCAATGCCTTTTTTCATGCTAATAGGTGTGACCCTGTTAGGCTAACAAAGTCAATCCTGACATAGCAATGATAATTTTGTCTGGAGTGAAATCCTTTGGATTCCCTCACCTCTCTTCAATGCCTGCTCTTGTAGGGCACTTATGGTACTGCTGATCAGCTCTCCTTGCAACTAAGAAAGTGTCAGATGAGAGTGTTTTCTGCTTGCTACATCCTAGGAAATAAAATAATCCTGCTCAGGGGTAACAGCCCTGATGTGCTGTCAGCCAGGAAAGGAGCTTTTGGGATGTCTGAAGAGAAGACTTCAGATGACAAGAGCTACCTAAAATTCACCCCTCTGGCAAGTCCAGCAAGCATCATCCCTGTGCTGGGTACCTTGACAGGAGAGAGCAGGGCTGTGGACCAAGCAGTACAGGTTCCCACATGCCTATGCAAGGCATAGGCTGCAGTACCATTCTCACTGTCTCCTTAATAGGTAAATTGCTTGGTACTGCCCATGGTTTGGGGTTGAGGCTTGCAGCTGCTTCTGTCCCTCACAGATGCTGAGTCTGGCCCCTCAGGGCATCTGGTGTTTGGTCTTGTGCTGTTAATAGGAACCAATTGCTCCTGTGGAAAAGGACTCTGTTTTGATGATTTGTGCATCCAAATGTTGTGAAACATTCATACCTAAAAGCAAAACATATGAGTTTTATATTAGTTTGAATGAGAAGTATTTTATGGGTTTTTATGACCCAACCTGTATCTATTTCATTGCCTCATGCTCATGGAAGTCTTGTGTCAGCTGAGGGGAGCCTACAAACCTAGGAGAAGTTAAGGGTCCTCTAGAAACTCTTTCCGGGTTTGATTTTATATTTCGATGCTGTTCCTTCTCACAAAGGAAGGAAATCCAGGTTCATGAGACTTGAAGACTTGGGAAAGGACCTAGAAAATACCAAGGTTAATCTGCTTTGTCCACGCACAAACTCTTTGGAAATTGATTCCAGCTACAAGGCTTGGATTTGGATTTGGATCCAAATAGTCCTTAATTCAAAGGCGGGACATTTATCCTACTGATGTCAATGTGATTTCTATCATTGGCGTAACTGGATGAGGGTCTATGCTGTGTTTAAAACCACAGATTTTTAGTTTGACCTATAGGTAACATAAAGATAGGTATTAACTGGGAAGTCTAAATTTCTGGAAGTCTCTCTCTCAGTAGTTCTTATTAAATTCACTACTCCAGTATAATGTAGCTTTCTGTTCTAATCATAGCACTGCTGTACTTGGGCATGGCACATCAAAGGGGTTACCTTGCTCTCGTAGCAGAATCCTCCTCAGATTCACTCACTCTAGGGACCCACACCAGATTTCCCCGGTTCTGCACACAGGCCAGATTTTCAGCTCCCTTTTAATCTTTGACAATTTGAATTTATATGGAAAACTTACAGGTGACAGTCTGGTTATGTTGAGACAAGTGGGATAGAAACCATGTCAGAACAGTCCCTGAAAGTCCTACAATGTGCTTAAAGCATTTCAAGAGAACCCTTGATCCAAAGTATCAAAGGGTTACAGTAAGATCAAGAAGAATTAAAACTGATGGTGTGCCAGAAATCACGTGCAGCGCAAGGTCATTACTCACCCTCGTTAAAGTGGTCTCAGTACTGTGGCCTGATCTGAAGCTTAATTGAAAAGTTTCAAATCATGCATTATAACGAAGACAAGACAGCCACTGCCCATTCCACGACCCCAGCTAAAAAAGGCAGATCAGTAATAGGACAGAAATCTAAGCAATTGCTTGAGGATAATCAAGGCCTAATGAGGTATCCACTTCAGTCTTTCAAAGGTGGAGGAACCTCTTCCTGGCACTGGAGAGAATGCAAGGGCTGATGTGAGCAGGTTCCTGCATCCAGGGAACAAGCCATCTGGCCAAAGTAGTCACTGTCCTTGGCAGTGGAGGGAATGCCGAGGGTGACACACTATCTGTGGCATGGGTTTGCAGCTGTACAAAAGGTTTCTGCCATGCCAGGCAAGCCTCTTCTCAGTTGCCATCTTTTGCAATCATTTTCTGTTACCCCACACCTTGGCCCAAAGTGATCAAAAGGAGCCCATCAGGTCTAAATTATTAGTTGTGTTAGGAACCAAGAGAGTGGCAATGGGAGATATGTGACTGCTGATGTTATCAATTTTCCCTAAAAATTCACAAAACCCTCAAAATTCGTTGATGTTCAACTTGAGTGTGATAACAAACTGCAAGTCACTATGACCCAAAGAAATCAAGTATCTCCTTACCATCTTCCTCTTTTTTTTTTTGTTCTATTATCTGTTCTAGCAGAGAAGTCAGGGCCCATGTCCACATGATTATCTCCACATCCAGCTGCCAAGTTGTGAAAGCTATTCTTCCTGGGCTACTGCTTGGGCAGATGTACTACAAGGTTTGCATATGCCTCTGCCCAACAAGCAGTTAGAGTGTGGAATCACCATTCAGTCTGCAGAAGCCAAATGGTTTTTCAACTTTTTTAAATAGCCATTTTAACCAATTTTAACCCATATCCGTAGGACATGCTTTTGTCAGGAGAGGGTGTCTCCAGATTCATATCTGTTTGCTGAGCATGTTTGCTTGCTGTTTCTAATCTCTCCTGTTTTGATAAGATCTCCCTCCTGTCTTTCTGAAATACACTAGTCATGGAAAGCTAGACTAGATAAAAACATTGTACAGGGTTTTGGGTTCAGTGACAGAGGACAGCCTTCAGTGATGGTTTTGCTTAAAAGCATCATACTCAATGACAAGTTACAAAAATTGTTAATGATATAGGGCATTTTCTTTGGCCTTCAAGTTCTTCCCTAATTTTAAGTGCCTTTAAAATCAAAGTATCTACCTGCTTTGCTATGAATCCTATTTTAATTTTCTTTTGCTTTTTCATGTAATTTCCTTCAACATTAAACATGCAGCCTGAAAAAGAATGCTAACATAAAAGAAAAGTTATAGTAAAATAATTAAACCCTATTTGTGCAACTCTTTGGATAGCTCTCTCGAAGACAATGAGAGGTGCAACTGGCTTCATTGGGACACCCTTGGATTTAGCATTAAACCATGTGTTTTGCTGATGTAAGACTTTTAATATACGACATATGGCATCAGCTCTACAAAATATTACTTGTTGGCCGACAGCCCTGCTTCTGTCTGTTGCTTGCCAATAATACTGTAAGTCTGTGTGCGTAAAAAGGTTGTCATCACCAGTGCCCGTGGTCACTGCAGGCTGCACCCACCAGCCTGAGGACTCTGCATCTGTACTTTCCTCAAGAGGTATTTGTGAGTTAAGCTGCTGGTGCTGCCCATGGAAGCAGTGACTGAGGCCTCCCTGCAGAGGAACCGGTTGTTCCACTTTGTTTCCAGATCTCCAGGCCCAGTGCTGGAGGACAGGGCACTGGAGCCAACAATGGGACCAGCAGTGAGAAATGGGCTGCCTGTACCCGGCTGAAGGTACAGAGTCAAGAGGCATTTCTTGATATATTGTTTCTTGTTAACAACCATTGATTGATTTAGCCATTTACAGATTTTTTTTTTTTTACTCATTTTACTTGTATATGAATGAGGACAAAATACAGATGGGGGGGGATGCCTAATGTGTCTCGGGATCAGGTACCTGCCTACTCTTCTCAGGAGTCTGCAAACCTCAGCTAGGTCTGATCATTTCAAATTCAGGGTTGCATTTTCCTCATCTGTTCCTGGCAATATAATCGCCTGCTCTTTCCTTAGGTTCTTGCACCATTCAGACAACTCACCAGGTCTCTTTGCAATACCTTAGGTTAGGGACAGTTGAACCTTAATTTGTCTATTCTACAGGTACTCTGCATGTGTGCATGCAGTGTGTGTGATGGGCCATAGACCATGGACTAGCTACTGCTGGTTTGGCTATGAAGGATAAGAAAGCCTTCCAAAGAACTTGCTATGGAGGAGCAGCATGAAACTGAACCTTGTGACCAATATGCAAACCCCAGTGTTTGCTGAGTTTTAAGTCACAGGGGGAAGAAACTTCTGATGGTTTTTAAAAATGTAGATCCTGGAATCCATGTAGCAAAAAATAGGGCAGTTGAGTTATCAGTAGCTGATGAAAATATGAGAAAACTAATTATTGTATAGTCCTATTAATAAAATTGTACTGCGGCTCAAAAGGAAAAACAGGAAGTTGCCAGAGAGAGCCCAGTGAGTTACTTCAGGGCAAAAATAGCTTCTATTATATGAATCAAATACCAGCTTGTGTGCTTAGCAGAGAGCTCTGGACACTTATAGAAATTCAAAACAATTCCATATATCCCAGTCCAGGATGGAATTAAAGTGTTGTAAAGCTTCCCTGGAAGCCAACATTTATCTATTATGTAAGCATATTTAGATTTCATTTTGAAATGGTTGTTAAAGGCTATCCTTTGGCTGCACTCTATCCTTCTTCCTTTTTTTTTTTTTTTAATTGTTGAACTCTGGGATTTTTATGCTAAAAAGAATGTACTTTCAGAATCAGATATGTCTGAATGACCAGTTACAGCATGTACTAACCCTGAGAGATATCCATTGAATCTGCTCCCCTCCTCCAATTTATGTGCTGTTTTTACAATCATGCCTTGCATTAATGTTCTACACTTAGCTAAACAGTGTGTCATGTTTTAGATGTATTTTTGTTTTGTCTAAAAAATTTCCAAATTGGCATTAAGTATTCAAGATGTAACCCCTGTAGCAGGAAACTAGTTATCAGATTCATATAAAATAACTGGGCAGTAGAAATAACTCTGAGCAGAAAGCATTTTTTCCCTTAGAATTAATTTAGAGGGAATTTAATGCCTGTGAAAGGTGCTGGATTGCAACATCAGAGAACTGAAGCTGCTCTATTTAACCACAGAGCGGTTACAGGATGGGAGATGGCTTTGTAAGATTCCCATGAGGGTTGACAAAATATTTGTCTCAGGTTTGGTGTCTTTCATCTAGCTGGAACAACCAAGCTTTCATGTGTTGGTAACAGTTGCTCTCCGGTGGTTAGCTTTCACTTGGGTGAGGGAGAGAGGCCTTGTATCAAAAAGGAGGGGATTTTGCTTTTGTGATAGCTGGCTAACATTTATAATATTATTAAACCTGAAAGACTAGATTTACTACAGCTGAGCTGGTACATCATTGTAAGGAACTGCTGTGAGTAGCAAATTCAAAGCACCAGGTGCATCCATGCTGTTCCTGCCCTGTGCCACAGAGGCAGATAGAACTGGAGGGCAAGGGAAAGAAAAGGCAGACTCTGGGACCTGCACCCCAATTCACACTCTGCCACCAACCCTGCAGAGC
Source organism: Agelaius tricolor (assembly GCF_023055355.1). NCBI lineage: Eukaryota > Metazoa > Chordata > Aves > Passeriformes > Icteridae > Agelaius > Agelaius tricolor. The sequence goes on along the minus strand of NW_027269271.1, from coordinate 16,237,953 downwards.
CCCTGGGCATAGTGCCACTGTGCTTGGACCACTTCAGAGGGATACTGAGACCTATGTTTGCATCTTTTGCATTCTCTTGCCACCTGTTTATCAGAGGAAAAATGAGTGGCAGGCTCTAAGCTGTCATTATTGGAACTATGCCAGGTTCAGAGTCCAATTCTCATATTTTGTCTTTTTTTCCCCCCAACGTTTCCAGAATAGTTATCTCTGAAGGCCATGTATGGTGTCTATAGTTTGGGTTGCAGGTCTCAGTAGTCAGGTTACTATTGCACAGGTACAGACAATATCATGTGTGCTAACTCCTAGTCTTGCCAACTGCAGAAGACACTAAGGACCACTTCTCATGATACAGGATATGCTTCAATTTGTATTTTCTACTTAGTTAAATTAATATGTTAGGTGTTGATGGTTTTTACTGACTTCACAAGGAGGGAGAGAAGGTGGTAGCCTCAGGGTAGTTCTAATTTCACACAAAGGGAGAGACTTTCACAGTGCTGCCTGCCTCCCCTGAGCTCATCAGGAAAAGCAAATCACCCTTTTGATGTGTCCCATGGGCCTGGTTGTGCAGGCTCATGTGGGACATGTAGCAGGCTGTCCACCACAGCTCTGCTGCTCTCACAGCAAGGCCAGCTGGAATACATCCATGGCAGAATGGACCAATGGACTTGTTACTGTGACACAAAGTCAATTTATGCATAAGCCCATTAGGAACCAGTTAAAAGGTTTTTCCTGGGAAACCACATTCTTCTGCTAGTTGTGGTATGTTGGACAGAAGCTGCATTCCCTCACACTGGAATTTCCTGTATTAGCACTGCAGAGGAGTGGGTTTATTTTGTAGTCCTTGAGATTTCTGAGCTTCATAAGTTTCACAGCCTTTATGCACCACGAAACAAAGATCTGGTTTCTAATGAGGCATTGCAGAAAGGATGAGCATCTACTGACTTGTTGGTCTTCTGAAAACTGACGCCCTCCAAGATCAGAGGTGAACCAGTCTGGGATCATTTCACTGAAGACTGAGGTATTAGTGACACAGCTTGCATGTAGCTCACATATGCCTTTTGCACTAATTTTTAGAGCTAAAAGAAACACTTCCTTTTTCTGTTGTCAGTTTAGACCCTGGTGTACTGCTGAGAGAGCTCATGTTGCTTCTGTTTTTGCAGGAATATGGTGGCTACAATCTGTAAAACACTAAACTAGGTCAAGGCACGGGCATCCTGCTTCAACATCTCCCACCCTAAACAAGCTTGTCATCTTCTGATCTTGTGGGCTCAGTACCATAAAGGCAATGTTATAGGTTCACTTTGTGATGAGAGCTTTTTAAAGAGGCCTGCGGAATCTCTCTTTTCTCTAAATCGTGTGACTCCAGCCCAGCTGTGCTATTCCCCCGTTATTTCATCAAAATTGCATGTCATACATACAGCCCCCAAATTTACAGCTTCATTGAAATGGAGACAAGTTATGTAAGACTTTCTGCATTAAAATGTGTAATAAGTTACATTATATTGAGTTTTGTGGAAGAGTGGAAAATATCTGTTTGGTTTTGGAAATACTTTATAGAGTTGTTTAGATGCCAAGTTTTTCATTGTTCTACTAATGTCTTCCTGATCTGCAAGGTTTTAAAAGATATAGCTAAGAAATTTTGCACTGTGGTGTTGTCAGGTCTCAGACTTTCACAGGAAATAAAGTGGCAGATGTGATTCTGTGGAACAGGTTTCCCAAAATTGCCCCAGCCCAATGCTCCACCCCTCTTCTTTATGCACCTCCCCACCTTAAATTGCTCATACTGAGTCCATTTGCCAGGAATTCTGAGTAACTGGTGAAGTGGACTGAAATGTTCAATTTTTCTAGTATTTATACTTTATGACTAATCTACATTATTGGTTTAGTATTTTTTATCTACCTTAATTATATGCTAACTAACATTTTTGTTTTGTGGAAGATTAATATTTGGTAAACTGTAGGCCTACCTCAGCAATCTCTTTCGTATACCTGCAGCCCAGAAAACCAATTGGATTTTTTCACCAGTGTGACTCTTTGGCTTCCCAGCAGGCCAACATGAATTTTCAGAATTGTCAAAAAGCTCTACAAATAAGCAGTCAAACTTCCCCCACCCAAACCTTCTCAACAGTGTCTTCTTTTATATCCTTACATTCTTTTTTTATTAAATTTGCCTTGGTAATCAATATGTCCTAAACCTGTGGAGTGTCTTGGTGGGAAATTTCATCAGCATCCCCCTAAAGGAACATTGCTCTGCTCTTATGTCCCTGCTGCAGATCCCTGTGAAAGAGGATGCCAGAGCACTGACTGATCTCATCTCTCCCAAGCACTAATTTAATTTGCAAAGTGTTGTGGGTTTTTTTTTCTAAAGTGTGTGAACTTTCCTTACTCTGTGTTCTTGAAACATGAGTCAATGCTCTGTTTTCATCTGTGTGGCCTCAGTATGTATCCTGCCTTTGCATAAAAGCCTTCAAAGCTGTGTGGCAAAGACAGAAAAGAAATAGCTGTTCAAGCAATGAAATGAAATTTTCTATGGCTCCTACTGATCAGAAGTTTGCAGTGATCCTTACCAGTGACACCCTTACTGGTGCTAATGGCCAAGCCACCACACTTGGGTGACTGTGTCTAGAAGCTCTGTCTTGATCACTGAAAACTGAAGGCAAAGCAGAGCAGTGGGAAACAGCTGAGCTGTGGTGCTCTCTTCACTGCAGGTACAGAGCCAGGCCATGGCCTGTATGCTGAAGCAGGGGGCTGGTGAGATCCTGCTGTGTAAATACAAATAGTAGTTTATAATTTTCATTGAATTCTTAGGGGTTTTTTCCTATTCAAAGGTAATTCTTATTATTTGTGTTTGAAACCATCTGGCCTTTAAATAAAGAGTTAACACTGCTCTATGCATTATCCTGGCCAAGCTGGGGTTTGAATTTCTTGTTTAAAATTCCCCTTGTTTTATAATTTCAGCTGAATAGTTTTAATGACTTCTTGTTGTGAGCCCTGGTGCTGTACAGTAGGCTTCACATCACTGAGAAGCTTCAGTCTAGAGGTAGCTGCACTTCAATGCCAAGGGAAATAATAACTGGATGGATGGAAAGCATCTGGGATTGATGTGGTTTAGAGGTGCTGTTCATGCAAGCTATTATCAAAGAGGGAGTTAGGGATGAGATTCATTCTTAAAGTGCAGGTGCTCTCATGCTTTCTCTGACAGATGTGTTCCAACAGTGTTTTGAATTCTGTTTAAATTTTGAAAGAGCTAAACCTTCAGGCTCTTCTCTACCTTTCTTAAATTCATTTCCCTGTTTAGATGAAAAAGAAATATTTTTGCAACTTACTTTAAACTTTCTTCAAAAGAACTGCTGAAAAAGGAACATTTCATGTGAAGCACATAAGCTATAAATTAGTGTTAAGCACAGGAGAAGAAGCAATTTTAAATGTGCTAATGGACAGACATTACACTGTAGGAATTTACCTAAGAGAAAACCTGAGATGTGGAGGGCCTGCCAGGTGAGGATAAAACCCCAATAAATGAGCCAAATGATAGGAAAGTATTACCAGAGTAAAGAGTTGTACATGCGAAATAAATACCAAAATGGGGAAATAGTGCCAGCAAAGATACTGAAAGATGGAGAACATTTTGGTTAAGTGATGCAGGAGCATGTACACACAGCCCATATTGAAAATGCAAGCTCTTAGGGAGAGATATCTCTCTCTCTCTTTTGCTCTCTCCCTGCCTCATTTTGACATTTTTTCCCCTGCTCATGATGGTAGCATAACAGAGTTTACAGCATTAATGGGCAAAGCTCCTTCCCACCTAAATGTGCCACAGACTTTTTCATCGTGCTCTGTCGCACGTTTTCAGGTGTGCACTTACCTCAAAATTTCCAACAAACTCTTTTCCTCAGATAATTTTTGATTAATTTTGTAGCTCTCCTGGCTGGTGGTTGGTTTCTCTGCCTGTGTGAAAGTAGCAAAGCAAGTGGGTTGAGGTTTGCATGATTTGTGAATATGAAGGGGAAAGAAAAGGAACAGACTAAGAAAAAGAAAATACCCCAAAGGAAAGAAATAATGGGCAATATATTTCCTTTTGAACTTTTTCAAATCAGCCTCTGGAAAAGGTGTCATAAAGCCCCCAGAAATGAGTAACAGCGCAGGGACAAAGAAAACTCTGTTACAGATGTCCCTGCAAGTCTATGAGCAAATTGTTTTTTCTAAATAACTCCAGAACATTACATGGCCTTAACAAGTTTCCCAGGACAGGAACTCCTAGTTTATTACTTGCTCACATTGTCATCAAAAATTAATTTTGTCCCTGAAAGACAAATTGGCTGCTAGCTTATGAAGTTAAATGGAAAGAACAAGTGAGCATCTGTTTCTTCTGCATTTTGTCTCCTTGGTGTCTTACATATAAATGAATCAGAGTGTTCAAACTTAAATTAAGATCTTTGGCTAGATAAACAGTTAAAACTGGTTCCCATAGCTACCTCTCACACATAGCTGTGATTGCATTATAATCCCCTAGTAATCAGGTCTAAATGAAAGAAAGATGATAAGGGTGCTATTTTCAGTTTTCAGTACTGATTTTTATTAGCTCTCAATCAGATCAGGACTGCTTTGCCTTTCATCACATTGTGGCAGTGTTTGTGGAATCATTAGAGTAATAAAGTGTAAATCTTACCAAGGTGCATTTTTCTTGAGTTGTTTTATATAACGAAAATCTGAAGATTACATTGGCAGGTAGAGGAAAGATTTGTTTCTGCAGCTAAAGTGAGGTTATAGTGTATGCTATATTCATTTATTCTTTGCCCAAGCGAATATCTAATGAATTACCTTGCTGAGGTAAAACAAAAAATAAAAATATCCAAACAATCAGCCTGTCTGAACATGGTCCTAATATACTGTATATTGCCAGTACTGAGTTTAGTAGTTTTTTTAATTTGCCTTATTATCTTGTATCATATCTCTCCCTGTGCATTACCATCCACAAATGAATTACAGGCAGAACCACAAGCACTGCCATTACCAGCCTGCTGTTTTTAGTAAACTAGTGCAGCCCGATAAAACATCATGTTGCAGCAATATATAAGTATTTATTGTAGACTAAATTTCAGCTAAACAAAAGCACTCAGGGAGGCCTGATCCTGCTTCGAGAAGAGGCAGTGGCACAGCTCGAGTTTGGCTCATACATCGTCTCACCTGCATCCTTGATTTGCAGTATCCTTTGAGGTAAATTTTACTTAATGACTTTACTTTTAAATTGTTCCTGACTGCCAAATTTAGAAAAGACTTAATCTAACCTCCAGAGGTGTTCCTGGGTGTTTCTGCAGGCAGAGCTATCCTTTAGCACAGAAATCTCTTTGTGTGGTGTTGTAGGATTGTTCACAGAGTTTGCAGGTGTGCCCCACATTTGCAATTAACTCCCAGTTTAATACTGGAGTGATTTTACTTTCCCACAGACTTTTTTTTTTTTAATATCTGGTGACTGTTACTGTAGCATAGCTATTAAAATGTCTCCCCATTTTAAATATTTGAATTTTATGTATTCTGTATTTAAACGAGTAATAAACTGTCCAAGTACTACAGTGTTAGATAGCTACAGTCATACACACAACAGCAGGAGTACCAGGTAGCAACAGCAATTAGTCAGAAAGCTGAAAAAGGATATGCAAACAGCTTTCTGGTTTTCTGATTGATTTTAATGTGCCTGATGTAGGATCAATGCCTGATATTAACCTTAACATGTTTTACTTACTTTTCTATAAAAGGTGGTTCTGTTCAGCCATCAAACAATGGTGTTTGCACAGTTAGCAAAGTCTAATATATCCTCTGATGTTAGGAAATGGAATACTTTAGGACAGGGACCATTTAAGGTATACAAATTTATACCTGAAATAATTAGGTACTGGCATTCACATCAGGCAAAAAAAGGGATAAATCAGTTTGTATGATGTTATAGATAAGGAAACAAAATTTATGTTTCAAATTTTAATCTATTAAGACTTCTAAGATGCAGAGAGGTTCTCAGTCAAAAATTATTCATTTCCTTCTAATATTTTAAACTACAAAAATCTCAAATTCCAGTGCTCTTTCAAAGAAAATAGGCAAAGACAGCATTTTGGTCAGGAAGTTTTTATGTGTGTTTGTATGTTGACACACAAATGTAATATGTCTGGAAGAGGTTGCTATGGCTAATGACACAAAAGAGAGTAAATTGTAGAGCCTGATTATCAACAGATAACAAGACATTCTGTATATAAATAAATGCTCAGCATCAAAATCCATTATTGGATTACCTATATAATCATGTTTAGGCTGTAAGTCTGTGCTGACAAATGAACACTTTTCATTTGGCTCAAGGTCCTCATCAGCAACGGAACTAATTTTACATTCTCACCCATTAAGTGAATAAGATGTGGAAAAAGCTGTCTGCTTTTTGAAGTGTAAATTTGCTGCTACAGGCTGTGCAGACCAAAGCTCTTTTGAAGCAGTGAAATGAGATCATCTCTAGGGACATGTGAACCTGACAAAGTTTAGGTCATTTCTGTGGAAGGTATGGTGGAGGGGGGGAGCAATTTGGATGTGGTTTCAGTAGTAACTTATATGGGGCAATTTGGAAGATGCAGAACTTTACAAGCTCTTTGTTCAAATTTGTGAGAGGACTTGAACTAGAAGCACAGATGCAAACTTTCAGCCCTCAGAAAGCAACCTCCATAACCATCGGAACTGCGTAGTTAGCCAGCACAATTTGGGAGAGCTATTAACAGGCTATGTGCTGAGCCTCTCCTGCAAGTCACTTTTACGGGTTGGATGCTTCCCATGCTTTCCCCTACACGCACATACACACGAATACAAATAGAGATCCAGGACCTAAAGTGGACCATTTTCTTGAAAAGGCACTGGAGGTGAAGGAACTAGAGCATCACATCTCACTTTCCACCTTGGGAAGTCCCCGGAGAGGGGAAGATCACAGGTCTGTACCTCATCTGGTTGACAGCCCCATAAATTGCAGCCTGGCACCAGCTTTGCCCTCTGGAAGCCCCTGGGCAGGGGCTGTGCCTGTGAAAGAGAGTCATGGTGGGCAATGAGGGCAGTGTGGACAGAATGGGAAGGGAGAGGACTCCTCAGAGAGCTCAGTAAGGATCCCCGTGGGCAGCAGTTTTAGGGGGCAGGATTGCAATAAGCTCCAGGGAGCAGTGTTGTGATGCACCCCGTTCAAGCAAGGGTGATGAAGATGTTGCTGACATCAGCTTAGAAGAAGAGTCTCATGAAAATAATTTAACTTTTTAGATTTCCAGACATACAAAGCAGTGTTTAACCACTGTTTAAGATCATGACAAAAATATCCCCAGGCTTTGTTGTGTGCCTAACCACAAGTCTTTTCATTTGCAAACCAACGAAAAATTCAGATAGGTTTGATTGTTCATTTTTTAATTTGATTCCACCCCTTTCACTTTGTTTGCTCACTGTGGAACGTGCTTGCATGGCTTAGGCTCTTGGTCTTCCTTGGAAATCATGCAGTTGTTTCATGCACCACTTCCGGATTTCTTGTAGCCCACCAGTGATCCACGGACCACACGCTAAGAAACACTGTGAAAATCCTGTACTCACAGTGCTGTGTGGGTATAATGAAACTAAAGGAAATTACAGGAAACCCAGGCTGGCATATTTGCATGCAAAAATAAACCTAGCCCATGATATGCCCCTGTGTAAAATGGGTTAGTTAAGTCTTAATCCAAGCACCTTGAGCATATGGTTTTGAAATTGTTTTTCTAAAAGTAATGGCTATCAAAGAGTAAAGAGGTTTGTCAGACACTTGTATAAAGTGACAACTTTTCAAAAAATATCTTCTAGGCATACACTCCACTGCTTTCACCCTTGGTGTTTTTTGGCCAGAGGTACTAATATTGTGGAGGTACATCTGACCAGCAGAACTGAACTGAAGCATAGGTGTGTAACCTCTGTGGAATCTTCACCTAAAAATTAAACTGAAATAAAGGCAGCTGAAAGCCACATTTTCACTTCCTCCTCTGAGCTCAGCTTTCCAGCCCAGCTGTTGATGGTGCTGTGCTACCACCAGGCTTCATTGTCTGCTTGCCTGGACACGTGGACAGAGGTTTTGGCCCTTGGAGCAGCCCCTCTGGAGTCAGCATCTGGAGCAGTGGCCGGTGAAAAGTGAAACGCCCAGGCTAGATAAGTGTCCAGCCAACCTCCAGCCAGTCAGGCACTTCCCCAACCCGGAGTCAGGGCTTTGTGCCTAAGGCGATGTCAAGCCTTGCGGACGTGTGGCCGCAGTAAAGAGCTCCGAAGTCGCAGGATGAAATGAAGAGGCGACCCTCAGTTTCTTCGGGGGGGTGGTTTTATTGGTAGGGAAACGTGCAGGTTCGGTGGAAGAAGCTGAGAGCCCCGAGGCAGGGAAAAAGCCTCGGTTTTACAGAGGGTGGGAGGGGTGAAAGATAGCAAATCAGAGAGGGATACATTAAGGATTGGCATGATCGGAGAACCCATCAAACACAGTTGCGGGAGGGACCCTGGCCCCTAACCCAATCACTCGACACCCTGGCCCGAACTCTCTAGAAAAAGAGGCAGGGGTGTCGAGTGACAGGCAGGCTGCCAGGGGTGGGGAACAAGAAAGATACATTTGGTAACCAAGACAACTGGGGAGGGGTTTGGGGATTGACACAAACTGGTAACAGGACAGGACTTTCTGAGAGAACAATGGAGGGAAAACTGAACAAGCATAAAACACACCACAACAAGCATCAATTATGCAAGACCTCCCCTTTCCTTATCAAAATACAGCTATAAATACTTCTCTACCTCACTGGCATGTTATGAGAGTTAATGAGTTGGTGTCTGCAAAAGACTTTCAAAGTATAAAATGGTGTGGAAGTTCTGAGCACTGTGTTGTGAAGGTCTCCCTTTCCCCAGCTTAAGGCAGAATGAGTTAAAGTTAGCCAAAGGGGATAAGAGAAACAAGAGAGACTTTATGAGTCTACCAGGGGAAAAGGAAATACTGGAGAGAAAATAGACCCATTAGCAAATGAGGAAGGAGATGAAGTTAATTATGATTTTAAAATGGATGAGCATCAGAGCTGCTTTTTTTAAAAGAAAAAAAATCAGTCCTGAACAAAAATAATAGGGACTGACAATTAGGAAGAAGTGGAGGCCTTGTGAAAACAGGGGATTGATTAAAAAGTGAGGGGGAAAGAACTTGTAAAACATGAATATGTGTAAATGAGCAAGTCTAGATGAAACTCATCTAAAGAACAATGAGAAACTAATGGATTTTTTCAAATATTTACCCATGGCAGATAAGGAAAAAGTCATATCAGGAAAAAAAAGCAACAACAGCCTCAAAAAAGCTAATGATGTTTGGAAAAAGGATTCCAGTGATTACCTGCCAGTAAGTATTCATCTGTACTCAAAACAAGAAGCACAACTGGAGTGAGCAGGCAAGCAACATATCTGTTGGGTTATGAAGCCAAGCATCACATTTTTTGGGTTATGAAGCCATGCTACACAAATGAGGTATCATTATAGAGTTTCAAAATACACCAATGAGAAACTCAATACCTGCTGGGTCAGATCCAGAATTGCTGTGCCTCTTTACACCAGCAGATCTATTTGCAACATCTGAACCTGAGTAAATCATTTGACAGAGATACCTTGCAAACTTGTGTTTGAGAAAATAAATCCAAATTGGCTTTGATAGGAAGGGTGTCATTTGGGCTGAGAATGGCAGTATGAGGTCACATAGAAAGTGATCTGAAGACAAAAATTAAAATAGAGTCTGGTTGTAAATATGTTATGATTATTTCAGCATAAAGAATGATTAAGACATAATTATAAAAAGAAAAACAAGTTACTGCGTGAGCAGCAGAACTAGGACAGCCTGGCTCCTGATGTATTTAGGTACTGTGGCTAGGTGGCTGATGAGTTTCCTCTGTGACAGCCCCTCTGAGGCAGAGGTGGGCTGGCACCTCAATGGGGGCATTGGTAGGGGTGCACTTCATGATATCAGTGACAGTCCTGTGTGTTTGAGCCCTACACAACCTCCAAATGCAACTGGGATCAAATGGCAAACCTTTCCAGAAGTTCTGAGGAGGGAATTCACAGATAGTGATCTCATTTGCCACAACCATTTACTGGGAACTCAGACTTTAAAATCTTGAAAGAGGGCAAATTCTGACTGAACATTAGAATGTCACAAATTAACAAAATGCTCTGAATTTTGAGACCCTACCCCTCTCCTTTCTCTCGTGTCTACAACACTGTGCCTACATGGATATAGAACATAGAGACAATAGCTGTAATGATCTCATTTTCATACCTACTTCTCAGCTTTTACTTTAGAAGCTTCCCATCCTCCCCTGCCAAAAGGACAAAGCATTTTTCCAAGGTGCTATTTGTTCCCATTTAGTGTAAATGGTTAAGAAAATAAGGAGTTTCTATGCTGATTATTTTGAGATATATTATTCTTTAAAGCCAGTCTCTGACTGTTGAACATGTACACCCAGCTATGATCAATAAAATTGCTTCTTGCAGAGAATGATGCTTACAGAGCTTCAGACAGGTTAAATTTGCCTGTTCTAGGGAGGGGATCAAAGCTCACTTACAGTTTATGATGTTCAACCTTCAGTATAAAGCTAGGCCTGCAGAACGTCCTGAATATCATGTCTGTGTCTGTTGCTGCACTGAGAACTGAAGTAAGGACAAGGGCACTATTTCTTGCTTGTTATTAAAAAGCATCACTGAGTTGCATGGGTCATCCCAATAAATTTTTATATGAGGACAGAAGGATGTAACTCTTTTTAAGAATAATGTTATGGTCATTCCTTTTCATGTCCAATTACTATTTTCTACTTGTGAATAGCAGATTTTGTGAAAACTTTTAGCCTTGTTATACTTCACATTTAATAAAAAATGTCTCCTACATGGTTTCACATCAGTAGAGAGGTCACAACACACATGGACTGAGAAGAAATCCCCCTAAATAGAAGGAAATATGTAACACCTCAAATATGGTTTTGAGAAAAGTGACTTAGCAGTTTTCATAGCTGTAAAGTTGGCTCACAGATACATGGAAAACTATGTAGAAATATACTTCTCTGTCTACCATCAGGATTTCAGAGCCCGAAAGGAAAGTGCAAAAGGAATGGTATGAAACCAGAGCCAGCATATGTTCTGTAAGAGCAGCAAGGCTCAGAGAGTCCAACTACCACTTGTAACCAATCTTCTTCCCATGGCTCTAATGCAAAGTTACATTTGGAGTGGCAGTTTTATAGTGGGGAGGATTAGGGTGCCTAGAAACTCTTCCTCCTCCTCCTCTTTTACCACCTCCTTGTCCTCCTCTCCTTCGGGTCACATATCTGGGGAGCACCCATGGCCCTCATCTGCTGCTGGGTAATGTTGAGCATGAGGATGTGGACTGACACACCCTCATTCCTTCTGTCTTCCTTAAGGTCCTGGTTTCCCCCTTCTCATGCTTTCCCTTGCAGATTTGCTTATTTCTTACCAGTGCAACATAGTATATTATGCTTTTGTGAGGAGCCTAAAAAAGCAAGACAGATTTTATCATTTGGACTGTAGATATTCAATGCCCATTATGGGCTGACTAAATTTAGTAGAGTGGCAATTCACCAGACTACTAAATTTAGTTAGGACATCCGGTCATATCATTTTACTTAGCTTAATATTGGATATCATAAGATAGGGCCTATCAAACAGTATGGCTCCAGCTTCCCCAGCTGCAGATTATATTATCACTATAGCTTTTCAAAACATTCATGCTAAGTTTTTTAAAGTCTTAACATTTTTTAGTTGGTATATTTTGTTACAAGTTTATAAATATGGTCAAAATTAATTTGGTTTTCACCATAAAAATCACTGTTAAAAAAAGATGCTGCTGTTTTCATTTTAAGTAAGACCTTTGTCTTTCCTTGTTTAACTTCAGTTAGAATAGGAGGAATTTTATCATCAAAGCTAGGTGGACAAGGTGGAATCCCATTTGGAGAGAAATTTTGCACAATGATTTTCATTGCATTCATGCATTTCTCGTTGCTATCAAATTTCTGTTTTGCTCCAGATAGGAAAGAAAAAAGCTTTATGAGAATCCAGTCAACCTGGCCTGTGACAGCAAGGAGTACTCAGTGCTGAAAATTCAAACTTCTCTTGTGTAGAGTAAATAGGAAAAAGATCTTGGTAGATCCCATTCACAACAGCTGGAGTTATGGCAATGGGATCAAATATGACTGACAGAATGGCACTTACAAGCTCATCAGCCCTGCTATAATTCTTATGTGTTATATGGCAAGAAAATTGCAGTAGCAATATTTTGGGAGTCTGTGCACTTAATATATGGAAAGAAAATTGCAGTTGCAATATTCTGGGAGTCTGTGGACTTAATCTTTTGTGGGAGGCCTTGAAAGGGAGCCAGTGTCTCTCCATCCCGAGTCAGTCATTTCCTATCCAAGTAAACTGGACTGAGATCATCTAGATTCTGGTCTTCGTTTCTAATGAGCTTTCACAGTAAAACAGGAAATAATAATCTTGAAAGGGGAAAAAATGGTCAAAAATCACTCAGAGAACATTTAAAGGTTTGTTCTGAACAAGCAGGGCTAAGAAAAAGGCCTGAGAAAAGTGTGTCCTGGGATCACTCACAGTTAAAGCACTGATTAATTAAGCAGAGGGTCATTCTTCAGAAAGACTCAAGGGCAGTTTTGGCCCCGCGGCTGTAATTTGGACACTTCTGGAGTTCTAGATACACTGAGCTATTCTGTGCAGGGCCTGTGAATATGTGCATTCTTCTGGCTGAACAATGGCATCTTTATTCAAATGGGAGCCACTAAGTAAGTGGCTGTCTCCTAATATGGGTGGTATTTCTTCCTGCTCTGCCTCAATCTCTGCTGCTTTCCCGTGGCCTTATCAGTGCTTTGTAGCACAACTTACAAAATGAAATCTATTCATAATGTTAAAACCCTCCCCCTTTTATAGACACAGGAAAAAAACCCCAAACGCTTACATATCCTCCAATTCTATGGCAGGGTGTTTACTTTTTTAAATGCAATTCTGCTTATCTGACGCTGGTTTGGAAATTAATAAAATGGTGCCTGGCTTTTATTGTTTTGACTATGGGAAGGAAATTAATCCACAACTATTACAAGTGTTTGATCCAAATAAGCAGAGATAAAACTACGGTTTGAAGAAACGTCGTCCCCTGTTTCTCAGGTATCCTAGTGCTCCTGACATGTCTGATTTATTCCTGCCTTGTTTAGCAGCAACACTGTCCAGGTAGTTGATGCCCATTCATCTTGCTTTGTGTAGGTATTTCTTCAGGGTGGCTTTATTTATTATGCCTTAACAACTGTTCCTTCTTACTCGCTAGGTTTGGCTCTGCCAGCGGTTAGAAAAGACGTTGTTTGTCTGAAGAGACAAGGGTGTGGTGAAAATACTCTGTGCCAGCCAAGTGAACCAAAACACTCTCTGAATTACTACATAGGCTGAAAAATAAAATTTAACTGACAGAAGATCTGGACCCCACCTGTGCTGAGAGACAGAGAGAAAAAGAATCACAGGAATTGCCACGTACAGTTGGAGGTAGGTCTGGAGAGGGGGACTGTGTCCCTCAAATCCTCTCAGCAGTTCACAGCAGAGGAGGATTTATAGCATTATTGCTTGGGGAAAGTTAATATCAATGTTTATGCAATATTAGTTGGTATTGTTAATAGTTAATTTGGCGACAGCAGGCTTACTGTGAAACTGTACTGCAGAAATCTGTGACTTCCCTTATCAGGGGAACTGGGCTGTGGAACCACTCACAGACCAGACCTGTCCCAAAGCTCACTGAAACTGACAATGGCTGCTGGAGTCGCAGGGACCGGAGTGGTGGGGCAGGAATGTTACTTGTTTCTAGCAAAAAGCAGAGCCTAGGCATCTTTAGCTGCATGTGTCTCCAGAAATTGTGCTTCCTGAAATACTTCTGAACATCCTAGATCTGTATAATCACCAGAAGTTACTGTACTGAGTGCTGGTTTGGTATTTCATATAATTGCAATGTAATATAAAACACGCCATCCCTGGAGTGGAGACCATGTTTGTCTTCCCCTGTAAGAGCCCACCTATGTGAGTGGGCAGCTGCTATCCGTCTTCCCAGAGGCTTTTGCTCCACTCCACTGTCCCACAAGTGCTAGACAGACCAGCAGCCACACTGGTGGTGTCAGGGCAGCCTGGCAGCTGTGGCCCTTGGTGGAGGCATGACTCCTCACAAATAATGTGGCTACCATCTAAAGCTCCACCAAAACACCTGGCAGTCTTCAGGCTGGGGATAAAATGGGAGGGAAAATGCCATCATTCCTACATTCTGCCTGAATGCCTGCTAAGCAGTGCATACTGTGAGAAAGGGCACTGGGTGGATGTGTCTCCCCACGCCTGTGTGGGGAAGGAAGCTATGAGCAGAGCCTTGGAGGACTCCAGAGGACAGAAGTTTTGCATTAGCTATGAGCCAGAGGCAGTTACTCATATTTAAACTGTACCAGATTCTGGGGAAATTCAGATGCAGACCTGAAATACATGGCTTGGCAAAAGACTTTTGTTACTGTCACATGTCTGACCTCTGAAAAATAATACTAATTCAAAAGTTAAATGTGTTCAGCTGACAGTGATACAGTATTTGTGTTAAGGAGGAGATTTTTCAAAGGCATAAAATCAGCTTAGCAATGTGGTACAATTGCTTCCTTGATGTCCTATAGAAGGCCTGAGTGCAGCAGGTTCAGAGGACTTTCAGCTGCCATGAGGCACTCATTGCACTGAGGGGTGTGGTTGTGGGCTCCCACTAAAAGGGTTGCATTTCCATAGGTAGTTCTGAAGATTCATGATCTTTCTGGACACTTTACAATTATTCAGGATATTATTTCTCCTTGCTTAGTTTCCAAGCAGGCAGTTAGATTGAGCAACCACAAACATAGATCTTGTAACCAGCTTTGATGTGAGAGCAGTATTACCATGATTCTGGAGATATCTCTTTCTTTTCTGAACTATATTGACAGCCCATGGTACCAGAATGTCAAAATGACATTCACTCTGTATTACACAGTGTATAAAAATTTGTGTTTACATTTTGTCTCCTTTGCCCTTTTCAATTTTGCTTTATTTTCTTATAGTTTTGTAACTTAAGCTGTACATATTTGGAGATTTTTTTTTTCCTTTCCTCATCTAGCTTTATGGCTTGTTCTGGCTGAGATGTCCTTACATGATTTGATTTACAAGAAATATAGGCTAACACATGTAATTGTTCCACAGTGAAGCAATCTGTCTGCAGCATTGGGGAAAGATATATATTAAAGTTTTCTTTCATGCAATTTAAATGTATTGCTGGCTGTACAAATGATGCAAAATATTAGGAACTGAAACAATAAGGCTTGGGCTAGTTAGCAGAGAGCATAAATGTATGGGGGAGCCAAATACTCCTCAGAGTAATATTTTCATCAGAGACAGCATGTACTGTAACCAGGGGAGATAAGCATGAGTAGGCAAAACTGGCTATGCTTAGAGCCAACATGCAACAGCAGCTACAAATCACACACTGCTGAGTGACACCTGAAAAACTGAAGCCTGATTCTTCTATCAGGAAGAGCCCTTCCTTCTCTAAGTAGGGTGTGAGGCAGGAGCAGGTCATAGGGACTGCTAAAGTGTGCCAAAATGCATCTGTGCCAACAGCAGGGAGCAGCTGTGACAATAGCTAGGAGGGGAGGCCATGCTGTGCTCAGCCTCTGGAGTCCTGCCACTTGGTCCTTGTGCTGGTGGCAAGTGGCCCTCTGATAATGGAGTGTTTAAGGAAGTGTCACAGAGCCAAGTGGATTGAGAGCAGGGAATCATCATGGAGGAGCTCAGTAGCCTTTTCCATGCAAAGAAATGTGGGAGGACTTTGGTGTTTCCGAGCAGGAGAGCAGTGATGAAAACAGGCAAGAATTGTTGCTGAGGTGGAGCAGCAAAGCTTGTTTAGCTCAGGGTGCATTGCAGTGGTATCAGCACTGTGGAGTCAGTGCTCCAAGTGCTGCATAGTAGGACTTCTTATTTAAAGCAGCTATTGTAAATGTCTGCGAGCCAGTTAATTACCAGTTTTTGTTATGTCAGGAACTCCTTGAGTTAAAGCAGAAAGAAACTATTCATGAATATGTTCCAGTTCTGTAGTTTAATGGGACAAATTAAAAAAAAAAAAAAAAAAAGAAAGAGAATGAAACTGATAAAATGATTTAGTTCATGGAAAGATTGAAAAGCCTTACAAAAAAAGCTGAAATTACATATTGTGCCCCATCTACTCTTGCATAAGCCATTGAAATTGCTAGAGACTTAGCTGGACTAATCGTCCATTGCAGTTATGCATGAACCTTAGGGAGTGCACAAGGTGCATATAGGTCAAAGCACCAGCCTATGAAAGAGAGGGAAATTATCCAACAGCATTTCTAAAAATGTAGATGTCCAGGTATGAAAAGCCAAGAGGCTTGGCTTGCATTTAAAAAGTATTAAGAGCAAGTGAGGAATTTAATTTAATTTATTCACCAAATGGACTCGAAGAGGTGTGAAAAAAGGATCGAAGTTGGCCAGGTTGGGCAGGTCTTTGAGCACCCAGATGTTATGGTAGGTGTCCCTGCCCCTTGCAGAGGGGTTGGGACTAGAAAATGTTTAAGATCCCTTCCAACCCAATTCATTCTATGAAGTGAAGCTAGGCAAGAGAAAACTTTCAATGGAAAACAAAAATCTACAGAGGACATTAATGTAGACTCATTCCCTTCCTGCTTACATGAGTTTTTCCCTCTGCACCTCCTTGTTTGCTGTGAAGTTACTGAGGGACCATGGTTATTGGAAGCAGATTTGGGCCTAGAAGTTCCATCTGATCAGAAAAAAAGTAATAATGCATGCTGCATATTGAACTGATCTGCAGATATTGGAGTAAATGTCTGTTTAGAGCCTGTCTCATACTATCAGTATTCTTCAAACATCTACTTTGCTCCTTCAGAACACCCTGAAAATCACCAACACATCTACTGAATTGAGTTTTAAAAACAAATCAGAAACAGAAACAAATCATAGCTTTTGGCTCTGCTGGCTAGAAGAATACTGTTGCTGAGGGGGTGCTTCCTGCATGTGTCTGAGTACTTCTAAAATGATCTGTCATGTATAAATGTGTCCTGGTTTCTTCTGTTGCAAAGAAAGTTTTTTAGTAATTTAG
Organism: Agelaius tricolor; assembly: GCF_023055355.1. NCBI lineage: Eukaryota > Metazoa > Chordata > Aves > Passeriformes > Icteridae > Agelaius > Agelaius tricolor. Next base: position 16,220,735 of record NW_027269271.1, on the reverse strand, counting down.
CCTATCTCTTGGGAGAAGAAATGAGTCCAGCTTACCAGAATACCCACCTTCCTAATTCTTACCATTCCACAACTGAGACCCCCTAGACCTGCTCATATATTATGAAGCATCTTGGAGGAAGCTTTTATGATTTTGTGCCTATAAATGCAGTAATCTCTCAGGATATGGAGAAAGTGCAGAGGATATTGAACACATTTTGTTAGATATTTTCTCTTGGTATTACTTGTATCTTTTCATCCATGGTAAACTTCTCTGTGCTTGGCTTTTCAGAAGTCCCCAGGTCCTACACCAAACACCTTAGGTAATGATTCTACTGTAATGTAGGGCTGACCACACTGTAGAGGTTATCAGCCTTTCAGCTGTGCTCTCTTCGCAGGGCTGATTTCCCATTTGGCATGCTACTCCTCACTTCTCCCTGCTCCTGCTCCCCTCCCCTGCCCAAGGGCTTTGTTCTGGGTGTAAGAGCCCCTCTGATGCATGCTGAATTTACAGAGTTCAAGACATGAGGCTTTTGCTGTGTTGTTCTTTAAAGTGCTAATTTGGTTTTACTAATATATTTTCAATGTTTGGGATTAGCAGAGCTTCTAAGAACACATCAGACCTGCCAGGTTTACAAGTCCACTCACCACCTTCACCCCCTTACATATTTTTTAATATAGCTAATTAGGAGATAACGCCGGTGGAATGAAACACTGTCATAAGATAATGATCTCACACCACTATAGAAATGGTAAGTGGGAAATGTTTATTTTCAAAGGGAAGAAACACTGATCATGTGCTTAATCCTATATTCTTAAACAAGTAAAATTCCTATAGATTTCAGTAGAGCCTGAGGTGACAACATCCTATTATGTGGTAGTGTTTCTGGATACAAAATGGCCCTAAGTGATGTAGTCATTTTCTCCAAATGATACTGGTGCAGTATTGGAACAGATGTTTCTCTTACCTTTATTAGCCTGTTGTATCTTCTAACTTGGAGGACAAATTTTGCATGTGCTTCATTGCACCAGCTTAGACAGTTTTTTTAAAGATGTGCTTTAGGAAGCAGTGAGCTGAGGTTTGGATGAAGTTATGCATATTTTTAACTTACTGACAGTTCCTAGTGGTGATGCACAAGTCTCAGTTGCTACTGCAGGCTCCCTTTGGTACACTAAGGATCCTCTCTGTTTAAGTCAAAGATGGCCTTCCCTCTGTCCTTACGGAATTTTGGAAACAAGGGTTGTCTTAAGTTTACCTTTCAGGAGTACACCACCTTATCTTTGTGGTGAGGGACTACTCACAGGTAACAGGTACAAGTGCATTAGCTCTTCTGGCCTACCTGTTCTTGTTTCCCAGTAATAGGATTGAGACAATGTGGGGCAGATTTACCTTTCGCTCAGGCTAATCCTTGTGTTTGTATTCCCACCAGTGCTGCTGGGGGCTGTGCTGTGCAAATTCTTCCCCAGATCACCTTGCAGGGAGCCTCTCTCTGCTATGAGGTAGCAGTAATGGGGTGGCTACATTCACCTTTACTGTCTCCCCCAGGGGGGCCATCTTTCTACTGCAGCTCTGGACTCACTTCAGATGCAGGGCTGTCTCACAGACAGGGGAATACTGCAGTAGAAATTAGAGGCAGCTACAGAGCTGCTTTCAGAGAAAAGCCTGACAGTAAAAGCATTGAGGTTTGTCCTGGTTAGAATTAACTTGCACAAGTTGTCAGTGCTTCTCCATGGAAGGTGGCCATTGGTTTTCAGAAATTACTGCTGTTTTCACTATTAATGAAGCTTCATCTTTCCATTGGATCATCTCTAACCTGCTGTAATTGTTCTGATTTTTATTTTTTACCTTGTTCACCAGTTCATGTCTAAATACAAGAAGATGTTTATATTGCATACATTCAGCTTTAATTGGCCCTTAAAAGAAGGTGTTGATTAGAATCTTCTCAACATCAACAGCTCGCTCGCACAACATTCTCTAATTACTGTTTATTAATTTAGTTCAAGTGGCATAGTTGAAAGCCCTGCTCAGATGGGAGAAGTAAATTGTCACTGGTATTGAATATGTAAATTATGTGCCATGTAAGTTTCCATGAAGAATGTTTAAAGTTAAATGTTACCCACATAAAGCCTTCCAGTTTCATCTAAGCCAGCCATATGACAGCTTTGCAAAAAGTGTCATGAAAATTTACCAGCCCTGGCAAAAAAAGTACTTGCCTATCCTTTACTTTTTTTCTATTAACATAATCATTATGATAATAATAATTTATTTGCCCGTCAAAAAAAAAGTAATCATTCATTCTGGCTGGCTGGAGTTTTGCAAAGCTGCCAATTGAATCTGAATTACATGTTGCTACAGTATAGGCATTCAGCAGCCTGGATTTCTTGCCCTAGTGCAGTAACCCTCCCTTCTCTTTAATTAGCTTATAAAGTCAGAATTTCTTTAACAAAGTACTCATTAAACATTGCCTTGTTACATTACTTTAAAATGCAATTAAAAGTTTTAAGAGTGTTGTGGAGTTTGCGTGCCATTGTCAGCATCCATGTCACTCACTATCGGTTTCCACCCACTCACACAGATCAGAAGCCTCCTGTTAAATATAGATGGCACTTCATAGCATGTCTATATAGACTAGGCATAAAACAATATCCTGATGAGGATGACCTGACTGCACCTTATATTTCTGGGAATAAGAGAGGAATGGAAGGGAGGACATTCTAGATGAAGGAGGAGCTCAGAGTATTCGCTGTCCTTCCACCTCTACAGTCCTCTCTCTGTGGCCCTTTGCGTGGGAGTAGCTGCACATTGTTGGTAAGTGTGCTGCTTCCAAATCTTCCCAGACAAAGCTGCATGGGAATACCACATAGTTATTCTATTATGCATCTGAAACAAGAGAGACCAGACATTGCATTAAAAGAGAATGAAAAATATTCAATGCCTGAATGCTGCCTGGGCCTTCACCCAGTCCTCACACTCTCGCTGGCTGCTGTTATCATGAATGGCACTAATCAGTTCCAGGAAATCTCTACAACAAGCATTATGTCACATATGGTTACGTCATTCCCTCTAACCTCTAGGGCTTCCTGTTGACATCTCTGGAGCTCTTCTACTACCAAATGGTATTAGAAGAAATGCCAAGCTGTATTTTTATCCATTTCTGTCTGCCAAAAGGAATTCAAATGTTTCCCATTTGCAGGTTTCACCTGCTGGGTCGCATCTTTGCTTCTTAAAATGAGCAAACCTTAGTGACCCTTCTAAGGGTCTCTCCAGATCTTTGCATAAAGGATGGTAAGAACATGTGAGGGGTTATTGAGACAGAAGGGGCAAATGCTCTGCAAAATGCATTTATTCTTAATGTCTACCAAATTGCTAATCCAGCCTGTCAGTTGTGTAACCTCTGTTATAAATTCCACCCCAGGAAGCTGTTTCTCTGTTTCATTCTTAATTCTTTCCTAAGAGATTCTGTTTCCCAGTGTGGAAACAGAATCTCTTATGAATCTCTTTCACCCTCTCATTGATTTCAAGCATTGTGCTGCATGGCATTCCCCTTTCTCCTTGCAGGGCCATCTCCAAAGGAAGGAGCCATTTCCCTCTTGGAACAGACAGTGACACCACTCAGCTTTTCCTTGCAACCCCCACTTACCCAACAGCTTAGCTGAAAAAAGTAGGGCTCAAAGTCTTTCCAGATCTAATGAGCAAGATTTTTCCTTCTCGAAAACCACTGTGCTCCTTGGTTTGGGTGTTTTTTATTCTTATTATTTGTCTGGTTTATACCATCCTTTCATTCTAAGAGTTTTATTTTTGTGGATGTTTTTGTGTTTATTCACTGCTGCAGTAGGTATCAACAACATGATTAAATTCCAGCTCTGACTGTTGCAACATAAGCGCTCTGCCTTCATTATCTGCAGTGCCTAAAACTATTTGATCTCTAATAAGTTCACCTGCAAGTGTGCCTCATTTGCATGATGAGGCTAACTGGTGCAGCCTGGGTGCATATTGGTCTGTAATTTCAGTTTCTCTTCGATCAGATGCATCAAACAGAAGGAACTATTAGAATTGCCAGCGACTGTATTTTTTAGTGTTAATCATGCCAGAATACTAGGAGTCCCAGGCAGCTTTACCAGGCTGGAGAAATCCAATGATAAAAAGCATGGGAGTGCTTCTGATGTCAGATCGCATACAAAACAGTGCTGTGCTGGGGATAGTTGGTCTGCTTTGATGGCACACAATGTTAAGATCATACCCAGCTCCTGAGCAGGTTATTCAGTAGCCTTCTTTGGTGAGCTGCACCATTGCTCCAAGCCCTTGAGGGAGCTGTGGGCTGTGCCACCCAGCAAGGACCTCTCCCCTGGCCCATCAGGCTCACAGATGGAGGTGTCCTTCAGCATCTCTGAGAGTCTCTGCCTGAGTGCCCCCAGCTCCCATTCATCCTCTCTGGTCCTGCACTTAGATCCAGCTGACATTTATTGGGCAGTAATGCCAAGGGTTTTACTGCCCAAAGTGCGTAGGAAGAGAAAATATGTTCTCTTACATCAAGCTTTTAGGAACCTGAACCTTTCTTTGTGTCTGAAACAGAAGCAGCAGACTTCAAAGCTAAATGTAAGAACAGAACAGCAGCTCAGAGATTGTGAGATTCATAGCAATAGTTCTGCAAACGTGTCAAGTTGCCTATTTCCTTTCTAGATCAAGCTCAGGATAGTCCTGTGTGTTTTATGTGTTCAGCATGACTTTAAGAAATGTGATTTGCCCCATTGCAGCATCCCTGACTTCTCTAATTTCAGATTTCAGCTTCTTACATTGCATTTTCATTTGAGACAACTTTTAATTGAGCTGAATGATCTCTGAGAACATCAAAATGTCTCTCATTGCAATGAATGGGTCCTAGACTGTGTTTGCATTTCATACACGAAACCAACTCTTTTCTTTTGCTCTTGGGCTCACACAGCAAATAAAAAACTAAACCAAGCAGAACCAAACAAAAGAATTCTGAGAAGCTCGTCAGCAGTATTTGCTTTGTACAGAACAGTAATTTTTCCCTAGCACATACTTCCAAGAATTTTTTAAAATGTCATTCATACATCATCTGCCCCAACAGACAATAGTTGTTCCAGAGAAGCTGTTGCTCTCTATTAGGTCAATGATCAGTGAACTAAACATTTTCTACTTAGGCCCTCATATGATAAAAGCCTAAGAGCTTTGAAGGAGCCATTACAGACTATTGCCTAGAAGAAATATCCATTTGAAAATTCAGCAATTATGTACTTCTATAATAGCGTGTAAAAGGAGCTCTGGACCCATTATGGGTTATTGAGTAAATAATGTATTTTTAAAAGTGTCTAAGTAATTTATATGATAGCCTGTATTGGCAGCAAAGAGTGACTGTAGACTAAACATTCTGTCTTTCTCTCTTTTTAAAAATCTCATTTAAATCCCTAAATAGCAATTAAAGAAAGAAATCCCTGATGCAGTTTCAGTATTTCTATAGTAGTCAATAGCTAATGGCTCTGACTTTGCTGCACTGAGGCTGCCATTTTGTGCTGAGACAGTTTTCTCTGGTCTGACTTTCGTTTTTTGTTTTGATTGGATAAGACAGGAGGCTTCATTATCAAATATAATATAGGAGTGTCCAGAGGCCTCCTGGAAGTCAGACTCACAGTCATCAGACCTACCCATAATCAGAAACAGCCACTAACCAGAAGAGCCACCAGCCCTGAGAGAGGACAGGAAGCTGACAGTCCCTATTTTGGGGAAGAAATGAGTCTTGGAGAGAAGAAATATGTTGTTTGAGATCATGCAGGAAACAAAGAACCTCTGCCTCCCAAGTCCAAGTTTAGTTTTCCTGCTTTATGTGTGGACCTTCCATGGAGAGGCACAGCCTGAGCTTCTCGTTGCTGTGCATCTTGAGTGCTAATGCAAACTGCTACTCTGTCAGGTGACCTCAATAGTCTTGCTTCAGACCACTGCATTCAGCCCTCTCAGGCACAGATCCTGGTCAAAGCAGATAGAAAAACACTGCAGTTCAAAAAATTTACACTGTAGCAACAATGCACTATGAAACATGAAGGAAAACAAACTTGTTTTCCTCTTGTAAGCATGGAGTAAGTTTCCTTAGTCCTCCCATTTATCTATCATACTGCTTCCTGCCATAGCAGGAACACAGCATAGTCACCTCTTTAATAATTTTCTGTCAAAATTTGAAAGAATAAGTTGAAACAGTTTTGGTTTTTTTAAGAAACACTGGTGCTTGAGCTGCTCTGAATTTTTGGACATTATCTTGGGATCTCCAAATATCTGTCAGACCAAGCAGCCTTCAATGCCCCAGGGACAGTACTGGACTTCTGTACTACCTGTACCTTGCAATATTGCAAGGGGCCTGACTTGAGGCAACAAAAGTAAAACAATTTTCTGCTGATGGTGGTGCTCCATCTTAACTCTTTTTGATGGTACTTTATCTGGCATAAATTTGATGCAAAGTCTCTTTGGTGCTCTGGAACCTGCAGGTCCAGACCTGTGTTGTAACTCATTTTGTACATGAAACACCTGACCAGCCAGCAGGAAGCAAGCATCTGTTTCCCATGTCTGCCAGCAGTCCTGATTTCCCTCTTCAGAGGCTGTGTAATGCTCCTTCATATGTGTGTTCAGAGCATATTGTGCTCTTCCCAAAACTAGCTACACTCTTCAGTCATATCTCAAGAGCATCAGCTTTGGACCTGAATTTGACTACATCTGCTTAATTCCTCATTGTTTAACAAAAGTGGTTCTGATGCAATGAATAAAATGTGGTGTTTTAGCTGCCTTCTGGGAGATGTCAAGGGATAGGTCTGTGTAGTGAGGTACTGGCATGTGAGAATTTGTTTTTCATGGGCTTGGAAATACACAAAGAAGAAAAGAAATGCAAGGGTAATGAGCACAGTTCAGAGGACTAAAAAGAAAGGGAGTCACTTAATGTAGAAATGGTAGGTAGTATGGAGAAAGTCCACCTTGTAAAGTAAAAAATGTAAAGGAAAAATGTAAAGTGAAAAATGGTGAAGGACTGGTAACAGAGACAGAAATAAATGAAGAAACAAGGTGAAAGGTGTAAACACATGTAAGTTGAATTCAAGAAAAAGATATAATGCCTTAAAACGCCATTGGTCTCTCTCACAGTTAGACTGTATTTGTCACTTAGGAAAGGAGAGTTATCTGTTGGGATAATTGACTGTTGTGATGATGAAGTACCTATCACTGGAGTATTTCTATGACAGAGTAGTCAAAAATCTGAGGAATGCTGCCAGCTATTAGATGAACCCTTCCAGTTCTATTTTCTGTGACCTCAGCATCCCATAATACCTGAGTGGGAGCAGTACCTCAGTTATGTGATCATGGAAAACCTGTTTCTCACCTGGTCACCTCCTCACCAAAATTCTCTATGATCTCAAAGAGTAAACAAGGCACAAATTTGGAAATGAAGTCTATGAGGAAAATTAATGTACAGGGGGGAAAAAAAAGAAAAGGAACTGGTTGATCTGCAGACAACATTTTCTTCTTGCCTATAGACTCAATGCCACAAAACTTGCAATTTCCTGCTCATGCTGAACAGCCCCATTCTGCAACAAATACCTAGTTTGGCTTAGATACAAACCCAAAGCCCTCACAACTTGAGTTAAAAGAGCTTGGGGTTTTTCTTCCAAGAACAGTTATTAATTGATCTACTGTGCTTCAACTCTAAATAATTCTGTTCTCCCGTTCAAGGAAAATTCCTTCTTATTTCAACCAAAGTCACACTTCTGAAGTGATCTGGGATCATTCTAGTCTGGTGATTATTTTTATGCAAGCCACCAGTTATCATCACTCTATAAAACAAAGTGCAAAACAGGGTCTTAAAAGTAAAGTAAAGTGAGGCATCAGATTGAGATGAAACAAACTTTCATTCTCCCATCATGTGGAGTTTCTTGCCAACAGGACCTAGGGCTTGCCAACAGGACCTAGCAAAGCCAAGTATGTTAATGTCAGTGGTCCTCCCTTGCAGGCAGGAGACTTGGATTGCTGCAGTGCATATACACATGTACAGTATAGGAAGGCACAGGCCTTTAAAGTGACCACTCCTTCCCCACACAAATCTGCCCTGTGTTCTTCTTTTTACATTCTGGACCACTGAGAACAAGGCTGGTAATTGGAGGAAACTGCTTTTTTTTCTCCTGACAGTACTTTAGAGACATTAGATTCATTATTTGAGGGTGTGTATGAGATTTTGGAAGTAGAATTTATGTCTGCTATGCTGTGAGATCTTTGGTATGATATTGACTCACTCATTGGCACCTGAGAGACGCTTGGGGAATTCAGCAAGTTTTCAACAGTCCAGTTTGAGAGATTAACAGAATTATAGCTCACTCAGGTTTGTCCTAATATTATTAAATTTTCACCATTTCTAATTGCATAAACATATGCAGCCAAGTATCCAGGTGGGGACTGGGATGAAGTACAAGGACACTCAGGCTCCATAGGCAGCTAATTGGTGGACTAAGCAATAGGGCACTTGGAAAGACTGGTATTTTTTCAGAACATTCTAGGATAAAATCCTGTCCCCACTTAAACTGAGTGGTTGTTGTGGGCAAGATTCGTTATTTATTTGTCTTGGACACAGGAAAAAAGATATAATGTCTCAAGACCATAGAACTCGCCTGATAAATATGGTGATAGCAGAAGGTTTTTGATCAGGGCTAAACACAAGACAAGCAATGGTTAACATTTTCAGATAATAGTAGGGCAAAGAAGTAATTTTGTGTGAACATTGTTATTGTTAGCAAATGCTAAGCTGAAATGTTTACAGTGATATTTTATATTTTGTTTTATAAAATAAATCTGTTTTTTCTATGTATAGGAGAACTCTTGAGCCCTAAGTTAAAGTAAAATGACACCAGCTGAGGTACTGGCCTGGCTGTTTATGTGGGTACTTTCTCATGAAATAATATTGCTGTCCATATTTGTTAAGGGAATGCTGCTGTTGACTTATTTTCTACAATCATAACAGAAAGAGGAGTAGGAGGGAAAAGTGGGAAAAGTCTACACTCTGGGTTTTGCTCTGCAGTGTTCTTTATCTCTGATACAGCATCTGCACTATGAAATTCACCCTGAATGAATGGACACTCAGATGTCTTCACTTCCAGCAGAGAATACACAACTCTCAGGCTGAATTAGGCCATTTGGAGAGGTTTACCAAAATCTCCATGGGTTACAGACACAAAACTCTTCTTTCACACTGGTCTGGACTGAGTACTTGGCGAGTAAGTAAAAATTTACTTTTTCCCCTTTGAAAAGTAGAATAAACCAAAGAAGTTGGTCACACATTTGGACTTGGACTTCCCAGCAAAGGTTTGCAAAATCCTCTAAAAAGTCAGAATATTTATAATGAACTATTTTCTAGCAAAAAAACCCAAAAAACAACAAGAGGGATTTAATAATGTTGGGATGAAGTTTTCTGTTAATGACTTAATTTTCTTTTTCCTCCTGTTTAGGCAGTAACATGAACTCTGTTACTGCCTAACTGAGTAACTCTGACCACATCACCGGTGTGAAATTGCTGATTAACCTTTTGACTCTGACAATTGGGACTTCTCTCAACACCAACTGGTAATGCAGAAGACCATTAGTAGTTAATATTGGGACATCCCAGCTCCAGATGTCAAAAGGTTAATGAAAAATCAAGTATCTTGCTTTTGCTGGGGAACTTGGAAACCTTCCCCCCAAAACAGTTCATTTTTTCTGATAAATAAGCCAGACTGCTTGAGCTGAGAAAGACGGGTGTTTTGCTAATGTGTACAACTGTTAATTGAAAAAGGTTTGGGTATGCTTGTTCTTCTGGATGTAGATAAAAGAGAGATTTGTTGGCGAACTTAGTTAGTCTTGAACACCCCTTTGTTCAAATACACTACACAATAATAATGCTTTGTTCTTTCTGTAACAACCATAGAGGGATTTTGAGTGGAATACTCATTTTCTTTAAGTCATATCTGCCAGTAATCATTCCTGGCTTAAGACCAGCTGCCATTTATGTGTTTTATGAAAATATAACAGTTTTATACTCAAAACTATTTTCTTTTTAGGTAAAAGTTTCAGCACAAGCTGGTTCCCCATATCTACCATAAATGCTATTTATCACAGATTTTGGTCTTTAAAACAGAAAGACAATGTTAAAACATTTTGATTACCCTTTCTTGCTGCTATCATTCACAACCCATCTTTTCTAATTATGGTATTAGGACATTTACATAACCGGGAAAAGGGTCCTTTAACTACATTTCTATTATGTTTGGCACTTCTGTGAAAGGATATTATATTCATGTGCATTAGAGATTGCTTATAAAAGATCAAGACAATAATAGCAGATCAGACGATAAAGGTTCCCTTTTCTCCTCCCAGACAGGCTGTCTCTGACAGAAGAATACAGTTCATCAAAATTGTCTGCAGGTTGTCAAACTCAGTGAGATTTGGGGACACTCGGAGGCTGTCATGGCCAACAAGAAGATTTTCTGTAGGGTTCTGCCATCATTCACCCTCAGGAAATAATCACTCACTACATTCTGCATGCTCTCATGATAGAGCTCTATTTGAGAGAAAAGAGCCATTTTATCAAAGGACAATATATCCCTTCTCTTGGTCCATGTAGCTTCCATTATCAGACCATAATAAATCATATTTATGTTCTCAGTTAATAAGACTGATTACAATGCAGGTTACAGGCATGGGAAAAGAAAATCAGGTGAAAAGATGTTTTAATGAAAATATGATAAGCAAACAGCTCCTTGTGAACATTTCAGACTGTTATTTGTAATGATCACAGGCAATTTTTGATACATCTTCTTTAGCAATGGTTTAAGCTGCATAAATTGGCTTGCCACTTTATACGTTGAAATAGGAAGAATCTCAGTGTCCTTCTTATGTTGTCTAGAATCATTATATATATTATAAGCATAAAATGAGTTTAATGTATGTGCTTTGAAAAGAAGGGGAAAACAGAAAATCAGGGAAGACTGATTTTAATGCTGCTCAGAATGATTTTGAAATTTTCTACTCATCTTTGTTACTAACGGTGCATTTTCCATGAAATTTAGGAATGACATGTACTGCTTTCATCTCTTTAAAATTAATATACTGTGCTCTCTGTTTTTCTCAATTTCTTCAAAGTTCTTAGAGCACTGTGCAAAGAGACAGAGAGAAATTCTCCACTCGAAGCGTAAGCATATCTGCTGTTAATGCTGAGGGGAGTTAAGTGTCTGCTTCTACAGGAGAATACACCCCTGAAGTGTTCCTGAAGGGCACCCTTTTAAAATGGTGTAAGAATATTTAACTTTGGCACATGTGATGCATTCAAGGGCCAACTTCCACAGATTTTTTTAAGTGATCAAGGCAGTTTTTTATTAGGGTAAATATTATGATACTATTTCAACATATAAGTGTATGGAGGGAAGTGGCTGGTGGACTGTCTTGCTGTCATCTTGTGAGAAGTCTTATTTTGCTATTATGTTCAGCATCATACTTTCAAGACCAAGTTAGAAATTTAAGGAATAATTTCCTCCTGCCAATACATAATTTTGACTGAGTCTCTGAAATTCTACAGTACTTGCAGAGCAATGGTGACAAAGACTCCTTGGTGTTTTGTCTGCAGGACCTATTTTGCTCTCTGGTATTTCCCTAAAATAATTCTTAAACAAATTTTAAAGCTTTGTATTTGTCCTGGCCCTGGAGAAAGGCCATAAAATTACCTTAACCCTTTTAGGACACTTCAAAAGAGCAGTACCCATATAAGAAACAGCAGACTGCTCTTCAAAGGCAATATCCTGATATGACAACAGATGTAGATAATGTACTTCATGATGGAACTGCTTGATACAGAGAAAAACACGTTGTAACTGCCTTCACCGTGAAAGGGGTTTAAAAACGCTGCCTGCCAACTCCACAAAAACCAGAGCTGCTATTTCGGTTAAAGGCCAGTGGATTGTATTTTTCACGTCAGTTTTCACTAACCTCAAACATCACTGTTATGACAGACTGTCATCCAACCAAACCAGCATTCTGTTGCCATTCAAGCAAGTAGGAAAAAAGCAAACATGAAGGAAACTTAAAAGTCCAAATAGTAATTGGGGGGTGCATGTGAGTGAACTACTTTTGTGTAACAATACTGATTACTGAAAATGAAACACTTAAAGGAAAATAAACAAAAAGCAGTGCTTTCTGAGCCAGTGGTGTTTTCTTGGCTGGCAATTTCTCTTTGTTCTATTTCATGACACCAGGCTCAATGGTTGAAGGGGTGTTCTGGGCCAGATGTCAATCACAATGTCTGACATAAACAAAAATAGCTAAAAAGGCATGCCAGCATCTTCCTTTTGTTTTGCCATTAGCTCCATTTTTCTTTTCATAGGCTGACAAAAAATTACTGCCTCCAAGTGAATTCAGTAATGTCACTATATATCTAATATCTAGGAGACCTTTTGTTTTAGCTTTACCGGGCTTAACCACAAAAGACACTTGACATTGACAAAGAATCTGTCAAACATACAATGATCAGTGCAATGAAACCTCTCATGACAGAAGGGCACTATTCTGCCTCCCCCTTGCCTCCAGCAGCAGCCTGTCTGAGCAAAATATGCTGGAGCACATGTAGCAGCTGAACCATTACAGAGCAGGCCAGAAGCTGAGATGCGTCTTGTTTAAATTGTCATAGCATATTAGTATAATTAAAACTGCCAAAAGAGTAGAAAAGATAGATGGAAATGTTACATTACTTGTTTCTAGAGATTAACCCCCAGCCAGAACTGAAATAGAGAGACATGTTTTGGATTTCTTAGAGCTCTGATATGGAATAAAACAAGCCCAAGAGTACATCTCTCAAAGTGCGAGACATGAAGTCATAGTTCCTATATTTACACCAAAAAAAGCAGAAATAGTGTTTCAGACAGACACTCTGTTTCCTCTGTGATTACAGCTCCCGTTGTGGCTGTGCTCTGCAGAGCAGTTGTATCATCTCTCAGCTAATTCCTTTCCACTCTGCCTTTGTGCCTGCAAGGTCTTGACAACTCCTGGGCTTGCTGATGAGCCGATGTCACCCCTCTTGGTCCTGTCCCCATCAGTGGCCATGGCTGGTGTCCCAGGTACCCAGCCCTGCAGCAGTACACGGTCACCATGGTCCAGGCTCTGGGCCCCAGCAATGCCCAGCAGCAATGGTCAGGAACTCATCCTGCACAGGTTTCATCTTTTGGGCATGCCTGTCACTGGGAAAGAGAAACAAATGTCTGCTGGAAGCAGGCACACATAGACCAGCCCTGAGACTGCTCTTGAATCCAGTTCCCTCATGCACAAGAGAGCCAGAAAGGGAAGACTCAGACTGCTTTGCCTAAGCTGTTTCTGCTTCTCATTGCAAGGGAAGATGTTTGAACAATGGCTTCAATTTAAAATCTGACCTTTCAAATGCCAAGCTTTATGCTTGTTTCTGTGTTGAATGTATAGATAAAACATGTGGCTTTCTAAAATTGACCCTGACAATAAGGTTCTCTTCATCAATGAGATGTTTTCCTTCCCATGCATCGTTACCTCTCATAACTATTCAGGACAAACTAGTCATGATCCCAATTTATAATTATGCCCTGAGTTATATCTGGTGGTGAGAAAATTATTTAAAACCTTCTGTGTGTTCATTCAGTTGTAGATGCTGGAATTCAATTTACCCAGAAGCTGGGGAGGACCTGAACTGCAAACAGCCATTCTGAAAGAGAGAAGAAGCAGCACAACTGCCCTCTAACAAAAATGGTACATTCAAGGGGAAGCTTCAGGAGTCAGGTAGGACTCATGTTCATTTCTTCTAGTATTAATGAACTTCACATCTTTGCCTCATTTGCTGACTTGCTTTAAGTAGAGAGATGTTAAATGTGAGCCTTTAATTTTAAGTTCCTCCATATTTCCAGAATTTCCAAAATTTAAATCTTAGTTAATGACTTCTCCATATAGGGCCTGTAGATGTGCAAAACTAGTAAAAAATATGTTATCTGCATTTAGTGTTGGCTTTTGGAACCCTCACCGCCAAGTCACCTCTCTACTGCATCTCACCTCACATGCATTTCTGTGTAGTGCCAGGAGAGGAATGGAAAATAGCCATGAAGTAAAAGCAGATTCTGCTCCCATTAAAGGCAATGAAAACTGTGCTTTTACTTCTAGTTACTCATAATAGCGGAGAAAAATGAAGTGGAAACAAGCACAACAAAACACCTCTGCCAGCTATCTACGAGCTAACCAAGGCTTCCACTAATGAGGTGCTCTGGCATTTTAAGAAAGACAGGTTCTTCCAGAAATGGAAAAAATACGCTGAGTTTTTCCTCCAGTTCTGAAAGGCTAGTGAAAGAATAACAAATTGTATTTCAAAAAAGAGATGACAAACTTTTAATGCCCACTGTGCTATTAAATACTTAAGGATGCCCATACAATTTCTTGTAAATTAAATGCTTTTACATACATATTTGGCAGCTTATTAAATATTAATACTTACATACCTCACCTAATTATTGACTGCATTTACAGGGTCCTTTAAATGACCATAAAATTTTTGAGAAAGTTAGTAATTTCAAATTACAATAATGGAGTAATTTTCAGGTCAAATTTTCTAGTAAAGTCTATACCATGGACAATCACATAGTCTATTAAACAGAACACTACAGTTTGTGGAAAAGATAATACTCCAGATCATGAGATAGCACCAGATTTCACATTATGATTTCCAGATGTCTTTGTGAGCTTAATGCATACAGCATTGGTTTAAGTCTAATCTGCATGGCAGAAATGCAAGTTGTTCCAATTTTCTCCTCTTTGGGGCTGTGTGGAGAAACAGGGGGGCATTGTTCTGCTGCTTCAGAGAGAGCAGTTTACCTGAAGCACAGGGGAAAGTCACACCTAGCAGTGTCCACATCCTCATCTGGCTGCAGAAAGCTGGCAAATCTGCCCCTGACCTTTATCTTCCCACCTCAGCAGCCCTTTTTCTGCATGCTTGTCTCCACACAGTGTCTCAGTCACCCAAGACATTGGACAGAGCTGGCCTCCCTGTCCTGTCCCCTGCCCTTACCACTGGAAGCATCAACATTCTCTTTTGTTTAGAATGCTGAAAATATCTGAGTTACAGCAGCCTGTCATAGCTGTCAGTCTGTGACAGTTGTATTATTCTAAGCAGTGTGTGTTGATTCACTTGAAGGGAGAGAGAGGGTGGAATTTGGCAAACTGAACCTCATATATACTCACTAGAAGCTCCTGGAGTGAGTGTCTGTGCAACCAGAAGGCAGCTTCCCAGCTGTTTCCAGGGTGCAGCTTTGGAAACAAAGTTCCCTGAAGATCTACTGTAAAACAATGTATTGCATCAGTTTCCTGGACCAGGGACTAGCTGAAGTCACAGTACATCAGTGGCAGCCTGGGGGATTAACAGCACTTTGCAGGGCAGCCCAGTATCTTCCTGTGCTCAGAGGGGCACAGATGTCCAGAAGTTTCTGGTGGGTCACAGGTAACTATAAACATGAAACAGTATTTCCTCTGTTACATTCCTGCTGGAGAGCATTTTACTGCTACAGGTAGGTGGGTAGATAACAGTGCAAGGATATGACAGGACATTTGCTTTTCAATTCTAGCACTCTTGGGCTGGGAAGTGAAAAAGAGCTCTGCAAACAGAACAGGTGTCTAGCATGACAGTGCAATGGGAAAGAAAGGCTGAAGGCTACTTTTTCTCTATGGGAATCTCTACCAAAAATTGCCAGTTTGGGGCTTTATAGATTTCTCTCTGGAATCAAATATTCAGTGTGAATTTACAGAGTGTGAGGAAGGGGTATTTTGGCTCCTTCAATCCTGTGTACAATACCTCCCAGGGTTTCAGTGAGGATTTTAGCATCTCTTGCAGTCTTCAAATGTTATGCTGTGCAAGGATGTGCTTATACATAATTTTGTAATTGAAATGGCATGTTTACTGTTCTATTTCATGCTTGATTGTGTTTTTTAAACACCTTTACTCATGCTGTTAGAAGTGGGATTATAATTAAAATGTCCTGTTGAACACCTTGTTCAGTTCAATGAAGGCATAATAGAAGTATAAAGACTTGTTCTCGTTGGCTCTGTGATGTCAGCACAACAAACACAGTAAATGTCATAAAACAAATCTCTCTTTCACCAAAGCATCTGTCAGAAGAGAAGGGAAAATAGAATCTGTAACTGGGCAAAGAGGGGCCCTCCCCTTTGGAAAAAGGAAATACCTTGAGATGTTATCCGTGATATAGATGTGTTAGCTAAGGCATGAAATGATTGATTAATTGATTGATTGATTGATTTAGCCAGTTATGAAGCAAAAAAAAAAAGATCAGAGGGGAATTCAGTTTCTGTGTTCACAGTCCCTTGGCCTAAAGACTTAAGTAGCACTTTCTCCTACACTTGCCATTAGGAAATGCTGAATCTGCCTGTGAAGTGTTAAGGAGCAACTTATATTTCTTAATTTTCCTGTTTCCTTAAAATACTAGGCTCAACACTGCACAAAGCCCATGAGGTTTTGGGTTTGTGTCCTTTCAAAGAGGACACAAGAGGGCTCTCAAAATCAATCCCAGGATGTGTAATATTTCTGTGCCAGAGCAGTACTTGCCAGTCAGTAGCTGCCCTATAGGAAAAGCCCACAGGATCTTTATGAAGCAGGCAAATAAGATGACCCAAAGGGTGTGGAAATTGCCTTCTGTACCCAGTTTCATTTCCAGCTACTTCAAGCTTAGCAGAAGTTGGACAGGCAGAGGGTTCACAGAATTTAGTCTTTAGAACGAAAATGGTGAGCAAGTGACAAAGTAGGAGGTTTTTTTCCCCTGGGATGAGAGAGGCAGGTGGGTATATAGGACAGTCCAGTCCAGACCAGAAAAAGATTCATCAGCATCAGAGATAAGGCTACAGAACACAGAACACGCAGGACAAAATGGACAAGAATGTTGTCAATGAGGATTCCAAGTAAACTTAGTGTATTTGTTTGAATGTCTCATTATATGTACAGGTGCAGCTCTACACACCCACACATGCAGCATTGATTTCAGTGTGTGATCATATAAATGCCTGCAGGTGTGATACAGAAGAGATACCCATGCTGAGGCATGAATATGGAGTTCCACATCTGTATTGGCTGCCTGGCTCACACAATGAACTAGTGCAGTCAGTGAGTTCTATTTCCACCTCCTGTATGCACTTCAGAATTAAAAGCAAAGGAAAGTCCATCCTGGTAACTACATTTAACAGGATGTTGTGGCATAGAACTAAAATATGTGTATGGGACAGTCATCATTACCTCACTGTGTTGCACATTATATACAAAATTAGGAAGAAACTAATTTCAGATAAAAATGGCCACATCAATTAAATGTATGGTAATAAATCCATGGAGTTGGAACTTAATGTGTCTTTTGGGACACCTAAAACTTCAGCTGGGCTTCAGTGCAGTGGCTGGTTTCTCACTTCTGGCACACACAGAGATGGCTCCTTGTCTATAATACTGTCAGATAGTCTATAATACATGGGGTGAAAATTGTGGCTGCTGCAAAACCATGCTTCTGAATCCACTGACTTGCTTACATGTAAAAAAGTCTCAGCCATGGCATTACACTTATGCAGCTGGTTTCATTAAACAATAACATGATGCTAACTACTTGACTACAAACACCCTCCTTTCAGTGTCAAAAATGTAAAACAGCTAAGGGATATAAACTGGGGGCAACCTTTTGCATGTAATCGCTACCTGCAGAGATTCAAGGTTGTCAAAGTTTCCTACCTTTTATAAGACCTTTAGTGATAACTTTTGTTTCCCAAAGAGAAAAATAAACCTACCAAAGTTCCTTTGAACATTTCAGCAGCCTTTCATAGTGTTAGCTGTGATAGTAATGGTGTCACCTTCCTAATAAGGATGTATACAAACTGTGTTTTAGGAGTCCCTGCTGCTTTCTTTGTGGAAATGATCTCAGATGCTTTGGAATTATTCGGCAGTAACTTCTTTTTGCACCATGATTTCACAGAGATCTTCTCTGTTATCTTCTCTTCAGCATATTCCTTTGAAGATCTAGGGAGAAAATGTGGTGCTTGAGCATTCAGTGAAACCCGGTTTGCATCTCCATCTAGCCAAAGTCTGGGCTGCCCTGTGACAGAAAATGTGAAGGGACCATAGTACCCATAATTCAGCAGAAATTTTACATACTGTTGTCCAGGCAAAGGAATAACGAGAATATGGTCAATTGAGATTTCATAGGAAGCAAAGAAGGAAAGAAAGCACGATTTTTTTTCAGGACTGAATGTCATTGCTTTGCCCAGAGGGACCCCTATGGCTGCCATCCATGGCTCACAATAGCAAATGTACTCTGTGCAGTGACGTGGGCAAAGGGAACACAAGTGGCTGGGGCAGTGGTAGAAATAACACTGTGCTAATGAAGAGTTTTGTCCAGGCAAATTTAACTCCCTCTGAATTAGCCTGGGTATCTCTCCATGACACATTTGTTTTAGAGTCACAGCATGTTGCAAATTTTAGGCTCTGGCAGGCTCCTATGTAGGAACTGTGTCCAAGAGCCTTTATTTCATCTGCTTCAATTGGGAAGAGCATGGCAATTTCTTTTGGTTGAGACTTTGCTATAACGATCTGAGCTTTAGTCACTGTGAGACTGGCCCTCTGTAAAGCATTCACTTGGTGTTACAACCAGAGACAACTGAGCTCCAAAAGTGAGTGCAGGCTGTGTCTACTTATTAAGTAAAGGAGCATGTGGAGAGCCCATTACTCAGTAATTGGTGCTTGCTGCCAGTTAGCATTCACCAGGACTTCCAGGATTTGTATAGACCTTACAGCCCAGAATGGCCTGGGATTGTTCTTGCCTTATTTGCTTCCACTATAATCAGCTGGTGGCTCCCTGCTTTGCAGAGCTACCAAAACCAGCTTGATCAGACAGAAAGGCACCTGGAAGTACAGCATGTCCTCAAGGAATCCATTGAGAGGGACATGCAGCTCTGAGAGATTTTGTGGCTAAGATTGTGTTCCAGTTTTGTGAACTTGCAGGTTTCTTCCCCTGCCATGGAAGAGGTAAATGATGACTGGGACTTGTGGTAGTGATACAAATGCCTGCCTGATTGTGTAAAACACTGGATAGATCTTTAAAGATGAGGCGCTCAAGTGTCATGTGACTCTTTAAGTGACACAGACTGCACTTTGGTATGGGGAGACTTGAGAGACAGTGTGGTAAGTCTTTACAGAAAAGCCTATATAGACATTTGACAAAAACACAGCTCTGTGGGGTACATGGCACTTGCAGCTTTACCGTGGGGAAGCCTTCTGTTGGCCATGTCCCAAGTGCTGCTGTTGCTCCCCAGGAGGCGGCTTGGTGAGGTTTTGGGTAGGTGTCCAGAGCCCCTGGCAGGGCTGATGGGCTCAAGCAGCCCACTCTGCTGCCAGGGGCAGGTGGGCTCCGGGAACGCAGGGGAAGAAAGGGGCTCTTTCATACGCCTATTCCCTGCACTATTGCATTTATTTATTTATTTATTTACAGCATAGGCAGCGTTAGCCCCAGAGGCTGGCAATGTATGCAGACCAGCTGGTCTCCCCAGGCAGGCGGGCTCTGCCAACACCTGAGAAGTGAAAACCTGTCTGCGCCGCAGATGAGACAGCAAATAGCGCAGGGTGCTGCCGCGGGAGTACCGCCCGCCAGCGGGGCTGCCGCAGCCACGTCCGCTGCCCCCTGCGACGGCGGCCCGAGGCCCGGGGCCGGGTGCGAGCCCCCGGGACCGGGCAGGGCCCATCGCGGCGCCCGGGCGGGCAGCGGCCCCGCCATCCCCGGCCCCGCGCGCCGTTCGCCCTAGCGCCCGCCAGGTGGCGCCCTTGCTCGCCGAGTGGCGTGAGGGCGGGCGGGCCCGAGAAACGCAGGGCCCCCACCCCCCTGCCCGCCCTGCAATTCCGGCAGCATTACAACCAAAGTGTTTTCAACTTATTATTATGCATGAGTAAAAATTCCATGAATGTGTAACATTTTCGCCTGTATTTCCCTCTTTTATAACATCATTTAAATTCCTCATTAATAATTTAGCAACGTTCTGGATTTTAATCACTTTTCTCATCCCCACGGTCTCTACCCGAGGCAGCGCTCTCCTGCTCACCTGAAGGTGACATGGAGGCAGAGCTGGAGCCAGGGACACCCGCCCCAGCGCCCTGTCCGGCTGCAGGGTGTTTCCTTCATCAATTGAAAATCCAGAGTCTACCAAACCTAAGGCTTGAGTAGGTCACCATTAGTGAAAATTTATTTTTTTTTCATCTGAGTTTAATTATGGTGGTATTTGTTTGATAGCTTGTTACTGTAAATAAAAGAGATAAAAGGAGCCCTTCACTCGAGCAACTTCAGAGTTGTGAAATATGTACCTAATTAAAACTATTGGTGTAAGAGGCTAATAAAGCACATGTGCCTACTAGATGTCTTATTCTAATGAATCTCGGATAACTTACTCTGAGCGATGTATTTTGGTGTTGGTAGTAAGAGCTGAATAATTATAGAATTTATCATGAGGTGCTCATGAAGAACCACAGGGATCTGAGAGGATAAGGGAAGGAGACCCAGCCATGGTCGGGTGCAGGAGAAGCGGAGCCCAGGCTCCCCCAAGCACAGGGGCTGCCGTGAGCCCCGGGCCGGGCCCCGCGGGCTGCAGCCGTGCGGCGGGGGCAGCCCGAGGGGCGGAATGAGGCGGCGGGGGCAGCCCGGAGGGGCGGCCTGAGGCGGCCGGGTGCGGGCTGGGCGCGGGGGCGAGAGTGCTCCCGCTGCCCCTGGCCGCTCCGCCCCAGCCAGCTCCTCACCCCCTGCTTTCCCCCTTGTTTTCGCCTGGCACGGGTGAGGAGCGGGCCACAGCATGCGCTCCTCAGACTCCCAAACCCAGTGCAGATGGGTTGTCTAAAGCATTTCAGATGGAGTTTTGGTCTTGTGCCAGCAGCTAATCAAAGTCTTAATTCTGGAGAATAAAAAGGCCGGGCTTTCCAAGCTTCCTCCAGCTGGTTTCTGCCGGGGATGTGGACGGCCGGCGCTGCTGAAAACCCTTTTGCTGTGGTGCTCCCAGCGTCACGGGCTGGATGCGGGGCCGGATGCGGGGCCGGCACAGCTCTACTCCCCTGTGCAGCCAGGCTGCGCTTGAGGTCACTTACCTGGTCCGGCTGAAGGGGTCAGCTTTGCACAGGCCTCAAATCCATGCCAGTCTGACCTGTAGTGAAGTCAGGCACGTGAAAATGTGTGTCGGGAAGCCCTGCCTGAGATACGAGCTTTGCCCTTTGGAGCAGTACAGGCTTGTCAGGATAAAGGATATGTACTGAGAGAAGCTGGGCAGTAATAAAGGGGCTGGTTAAGCAGAAAAAGAGCCCTCAGACTAGCACATATTTTTATTGCTTTTTTTTGTAACAGAGCAGTGAAAACATCCCAAGGCAAAATGTCTATTGTCGGCTTTGCTGTAGTCCCCAATAACAAGTATTTAAACGCTTGCACGTGTGCGTGTCCTGCCGGCGTCCCCCATTTAGCGGCACCGCGGGCGGCCCGTGGGTTGTGCACTGCGCTCTCCCATCGTAACCTGGCGCCCAGAAAATCTGCGGGGCCCCAGGCACGCCGTGCCTCGGCCCACGTGAGGCTGCAGGGCTTTGTGTACAGCCGAGCCATCTGGGCTCCGCTGTCTGTCCCGGAGTCAGATCTGATGAGTTCAAATGACTATCTGCAAGTGTGTGGTAGCTGCAGCTGCTGAAAGCGCTCCGGCAGTTTCTGATCTGCACATGAATTTGGAGGTTTTTTACAAGTGCTGCATCGGCAGTTTTTCTGCAGAATGAAATTTTCACTATTGCTAGTATCAGCTGGAGAGACGGGTGGAACTTGTTATCTTCCTTGCAAAATCTACCTTTTCACAGGGAAGAGATCGTTTTTCATGGTTGTACAATCTGTTAATGGGGTAGACTGAGAATGAGATTGGGAAGAACTAGTCTATTTCTCTCTTTGTCCCTGACTTACTGTTTGACCTTAGTAAAGTCTCTTGGTCATTCTGGAAACCTGGTTTCTCTATCTGTAGAAAAAAAAAAAAAAAAGCAATAATAGCTATATCAAAAGAGACAGTCATCAATATCTAGAAGTGGCTGTAAAATTTCAGGTGGAAGTGTTATGTATTGTCACACAAACAGTGTCTGTTCTGCTTTCTCAGAGACCTGTAAAAATCTGGTTTTTCCTGCTGAGAGAATTTTTTCCATGTTGCTCAATCAACGATCATTTTAATATATTTTTCTGCCTTTCAGATACATGTCAAATATTTGTGTCTGTACAATTTTCATGGTCTCATATCTTGTCTCTTTCTGTATAAAATGTATGTTGTCAGCTAAGGGGAATGCTTTTTTTTTTTTTTCAGTTTCTTTGTAATTACCAAAAATATTTTTAACCTGTTAAAATATTTTTGTGTTGTTGGCATGATGTGGTATGATATTGAAACCTCATTACTTTGCAACAAATCTTCCTGTGCATTACCTTCCTTCTGGTAACATTTCTCATAAGAAACCAAATACCAACAGAATGAAGGGGATACTTGCACTGTTGGGTCCAGTGTGACTTTGCATATGAAGATATGCAAAAGTAAATTACACTCTCATGTAGCTAAGAGAGAAATATAATCAAGTTGTTTCTGCTGGCTTTTCTTCAAGGCAGAAAAAAACCTGTGTGTGTTTTCTAGACAAGCGTTACTTGTACTATGGTCTGGGATCTGGCAGCAGGGATTCCTGTGCCCTGTGCAAAATTATTTTGATTTCAGCAAGACTCCACCAAGAGTGGAAGTCTGAGAATGATAAATGCAAGGCTTCATCCCTCTGGGTCAGTGGTCTGTGGGACAAGACACAGAGGAGACAGGAGTTGAGGAGACACTGCTGTCTTGAAGTCTGTATTTCAGGTCACAGTCTTGTCAGGTCAACAAAAGTCATACAATGTGAATGGTGCCAAAGCAGACTTGGTGGCTGGGCATGAATATTTATCCTCTGTCTTTTTATTATGAACTTCATTTTGCATTCTGACAGAGCTGTCATTACACACCTTTTTTGAAGACTTACTAGGAAAAAACCCCAAATGTGCTTTGTTTTGTAGTACCCTAGGCAATGAGCCAAAATGTAGGTCTGAGGAAACCTTTGTGTCACCCTCTTATTGGAATTTTCTTCCAGATCTTCTGTGTTGTAGTGGATCCAGCCCTTTCCTGCTGGGCTGTGGTCATCCTAGACATTGTCCTGAGATATGTTTTGGGGCTGCTCTCTGGGCTCTGGTGCTACTTACAGCAGCTCTTGAATATCTTCAGCTGATCATCAGTTGGAGATTATGGATGGTGCTTGACCCCTGACTTGTGTCTCAAACCCTTTTTTAGACCCTGGTGCTGACTGGTGGCCCAGACTGCCTTTCCCCATTCTCTTGAGTTTATAGGTAGTTCTTTGGCATGTATCCAAACCTAATGCAGCATAGAGGGAAAGGTCTTCAGGTTTCCAGAGTGTGTACACACATGTGGTCAAAGCCCCAGCTCATTAAATTAGTATGTGCAGGGAGAGCAGCTACTGATTTATGTTTTCATCTACGCAAGGTAAATTGGATTGAAACTTCACACTGTTTAAAAAGGAGAGCTGAGATCCTTGCTTACCTTTGAGCTCTAAATTAGCAGGCACATGGCAAAGCTTCATGGACCTGAAGAAGCTGGTTCTGAGTTAATATGATGCCCATACTGTTGATTTCACTGGAGCCTTTTGTATCAGAAACCACATGTACACAGCCTCACATTGTGAAGCAAGATTAATTTAGCTGTTGGCAAATTATGTGCTGTATAAGAATGTTCTGTGAATGACTTTTATTGCAAATTCTACTGCTTAATTTTTGCAATGCAAAGTACCAGTAACAGGAACTACTGGTTTCAGCTGAACTTTACAGAAATGTGAATGACAGGCAGCCAAAATAAGGAGATAAATGGTGGAAAACTAAACAACATAAGGCCCACTGAGTCAGATATTAAGGGCCTCAATATAAATGCTAACATGGAAGATGAAGTTAATGGCAAAAGTTTTAGAGCTTCAGACCCCCTAAAAATACAGAAGTCATGGCCTCTAAACAAAATGTGTATTTGTGATTCTCAGCTATAATTATAGGGAGCAACACAGGGGTGACTGCTGAGAATATTTCCATGTTTCAGTTTAATATGTTATTTTAATGTTTCTAAAATCTCTCCACTTTTAGAACCAAAATTCTTGTTCTCTCTCTCTTTGAATTGTTGTAGGAGTAGGTGAAGTGAAACAAACTTCCCATGATCTACCTACCTTGAAGAACAGAACCACTCTGGTAGGAGTAAATGATTGGTATGGAAACTTAGTTTTTGGTGTGCTTCCTAACTCCACCAATTCAATACCTTTGATGCAAATGTTCCTTACTCATATCAGTGAGATGGAGAAAGATGACATTTTCTTGCTCTCTGTATTGCTGATGATAACTTTTTCCTTGAGTTTTATTCAACCTTAAGATTGTATTGGTTCCAGTCTTCATGTTTATGTGTTCATCTAGTCCAAACAAATATCTTCACCAATGCCTTTAGAGACTCTTTACTAGCTGAAAACCACACCACATTTTGCTGTTTGCTCTGGTCCCTCCCCATATCTGTGCCATCAGAAGAGGCCAAGCAAGCATTCCCTAATGCATTACAAGTAAAGCCAGCCTGGTTAGCTCATATCCATGTTCATCACCAGGTGAAATGACTCTGGCTGCCTTAGCTTAAACAGATTAGGTGATTTGTGATCCCTTTTGCTAATGGAGCAGTTTGTTGGGTTCTTGGAAGACAGCAATAAGTGCTATAAACAGTGCTGTCATCTCCCAGAGGAGATTTCCTATAGTCTCAGGTTTTCACAGCACTCCCATCCTTGAACTCAGTCTTGCACCCCTCAACTTCCATGTTTTTTCTATGGATGTTGCCTTTATTTTTACTTTAGCTGCCAGAACTAAAGATATATTTTGACATTTTAAATGAGTCTTCTCTGTTCAGCTTGCTCTGCCTGTCTTTTTTAATTAAACTGGGGTCTTCATATTAGGCTCCTTCAGTTCATCTCTTCCAGTTTCAGCTCTTACTTTCCATTTGCCTTCATTATACTTTGCCATCCTTGAACTGCACTGAACTCTTCCTCATTTCACATCTTCCCATACAATATTCAGATCTGCTATTCCTCTGTCTAATTTTACCATGGCTAATGTGAAAATCATCTTTGCTAGAGAAGCAGCAGTGAGGAGGCAAACCTTTCTTCTCTTTGCCACATTCGTTCTCACTCTTACATAAAATCCTGGCTGAAAAAAGGGCATTCTCTTCTGTGATCATAACTTCACATTCCTCTTTTTCCTGCTACTCTTCCATTTGGAAAACATTTTAATACATTCTCATCCATGAAAACTATACTGTTTATGTTTGCAATTTTTCAATGTGCTTGGAGTTGGTGTTTTTCAGATGAACGGTGTATTAAGATTTAATCTGAACCTAGTCAGATAATATTGACCTGCAATGAAAAAGCTGTATGAATGAGATAGCAGCAGACAGCTAAAAGTGCTGAATGCCAATTGCTGACTGAAAAATGATACCCAGAATTTGGTGGTGGAGAGTAGATGGGACATTTATGAATGGAAAAGCTTTCTGATTGCCTAAATGTTGTGATTTTTTTTCCTAAGTTTCTCTGTTTTTTCCAATGTTTGCCAAAATTTGCCTGTGCCTGTAGGGTGGTACAGCTGCAAGCTTCCAGGAGGTGCTTATCCCTCTGCAGGCTACCACATCCTGATATCAACTCGAAGGCCTCTCTGTTTTGCCACAGTAGACTTCCCCAAAATTAAAACAAAGAACTGAATCTAAGACTATGGATTCCTGATGCATCTCTGTGTGCCCATTTCAGCTATATTTCCCACTGTTCACTGTTAGCAGTCATCAGGAAACATGCATTTTGGTTCCAAAATCAGGATCTCCTGAAACAAATCCCTGGGTGTTACAGTATTGCCACATTGTGTTAGGGCCCCAATAAGGAGTTAGTCCTTGCCCAAAGCAGCTTTTAATCCAGGTCATGTATATGGAAGAGAGGCAAGGGAAGCTGATTCTGTATATATCTGAGTTGCCTGGGCAAAATGTGGTGAATTATTGTAGGAAATACATTATAAACCCTCCCCTTCAGTTTTTCAGAAATTCCAAATGTGGATGCTGCTCTAAATTAGAAGAAACAATTAAAATGCCTTTCTGAATGCATTTGAAATGAAATAAGTTACTGTAATTTCCCTGGGCAAGCCAGCTCTTTGGAGGGGGCAAAAGTTGCAAATGGAAAAACAAACAAACAAATGAGTGAGTAACTGGGATGTGCTGCCAGAAAATCACAAACGAGCCTGGTTGAAGGGGGAGGGAAAGGCTCTTGTCTGCCCTGGGACAATTTGTAGAAACTAAAATGTGGGAGAGAGTTGAAATGAACAGGAGAAAAAAATTCCACTGCCTTTTTTTTTATCCAGATAATCAGGTTAGCAGGACCCATGATGCTGCTATGAAAGATGACTGACTTCAGGCCTTTGAAAAAGAAAATAGAAATTTCCAATTTTGTGGTTCAGGTTTTCCTTTACAGGGAAAAGGAAACTAGGAGGTGAGTTCCTTGGTTGCAATTGTAAAGGAGAAGACTGAATAACAGTGCCAGATGCCCCAAATTAACAGTGAGTGAGAAAAACCTGACTGTCTTTCTTGCCTTGCAAATCCTAGACCAGCCAGAAATGGAGCCATGGTTTAGGTCAGTGTGCAGGTACAGAGCATGCTTCACCTCCCATGAACTGGGGACGGGGAGGCAAAGGGAAGAGTGCTGCAGAGCTGCTGATTGTCTGCTCTCTGAAGGCTTCCTGTTAGGGAGAATCCTCAGTATCAGAGCTGCTCAGAGCTGCTGAGGCATGCAGAGGAGCTGCAGATGGGGCTGAGAGTACAGCTTGATACTTCTCTGTTCAGCCACTAGTTACAGCATTATCAAATGTTCACTAGAGGTGGGTACCAAGACTGCTAGAAGGGCTGAAGGCAAAGCAGGAGGTCTGCTTTTAATGAAAAGGTAGTTTACACACAGCATTTTTCTTACTATAATGGTAAAATGGATATGAAACAGTTACACTCCAGACCCTTACTTTTTTTTTAGTGCTTTCTTTTTTTCAGAACATTGAAAACAAAACAAGCAAAAAGAGGGGAGGGAACAAAAAAGGAAAAAGAAAACTCCCTTCAGACAACAATCACCTTTTGAGTTAAATTCTCATGCTTGGTCTTAGCCCAGAGGGATTTGTCTTGAGTGAAGTTTGAAGAAAATCCTTTCAGCAGTTTCTGAGTTACTTAAATGTAACCATGGAAGTTTGGATTCAGATGCTTTTTTTTACTTATATAACTCAAAAATAGCTTTGCTTTAAAACTTTTAAATTAACCCTCCTTAACTTTTCAACTTGTCACCTATCCTACTGTATGGCTTATAAAATTTTAAAGCTAATAGTATAACAAACTCAAATAATGATACTGCAGATGTTCAAATGAATCTTGGGGGAAATAAATTATAGGAGTTACAGTGGGTTGTTACTGAAGAAAGAGCGGCTGCATGCCTTAAACCATGTGTTCTTTCTGGTCTGAAAAAGGCTCAATTTTTTTCTACTGTTAAGAAGCATAAGTGTTCTAGGTGTGGATTTTAATACTTGGTTACACATACAAAATTAAGCATATAAGTCCTGTTCCTTTTTTTCCTCCTGATAGTCCTGATTTAGACTTGTCAAAACATTTTCCTAAATTTTCCTGCTCTCTTTTTAACACAATCTCAATCAGCAGGCCACTTAAATGTCTCCTAAATATTTATGGACTTCAAAGTCACTGAAATGCTCTGTGATTCTCTTACTGTTATTATTTTATTGCCAGCAGATTGAGGCAATAAGAAGTGAAGTGTCTTGGTTAGTAATGTTTTTTTTCCATTTTCTTTGTCCAATCCTCCTGTTGCTCTCTGATGTTTCTTCCTCTTTGTCTTCTTTCCAACATTTCTGCCTCACTTACTAGTCCCATTCTCACTGTCTCCTATCTTTCAACCATCTTTCTCCATTTATTCTTCTCCAACAATTGCACTGAAGAGAGCCCATGATAGAAATTATTTTTACTTTGGCAGCCACTTTTTACTTTTATCTTTTCCCTGAATGTCTGGGATGGGTCCAGGCAGCTCTCCCCACTTTCATCATCTCTCTTCACATCCCTCGTGACCCTGAGCTCTAGTCAGCAATCTGATGTCTGCCATGAGAGCACCTCCCATTATCCAAAGCCACAATCAGACTAAGGTGTTGTAACACTGTGTGTTGCTTTACTTACCACGCTTGCTCTGCTGCTTTCTAGGAACTGCACACCTGTGCCAGGTTTTTCTCACAGAATAATAATGACAGCACTGTCACCTTTTGCACGTCTCTCCTCCTTGCTCCTGTGCCCATCTTTCTCTGCTGAGCTTTGTGGTTCAGTCTCCTGGCTGGTGCAGTTTAGCCAGGATATGGGAGACTTGTATTTACGCTCTGCCTGAGGCAATTTGAACTTGAATCTCTTGCCCCTTGAATTTGCACCCTACCCAAGAGATTATCAACTCTTCTGTGAGGAGGGTGACCTGAGTCCTTTCTTAGAGTGGGAAAGCCTGAGCTTGACTTTTCAGTGTTGTAGTGGAGACACTCTCCCGGGTGGGGAAACCACATCTGCCAGGGCCTGCCCCAGTCAATGCTTAAATCCAAGTATGGAGGTATTCCCTGGAAGACAGTTGCAAACCCCAGGTTTCTTGCTCTCAGTAGTGCTTTGACAACAATCACACAGAACAATCAATTTAATCCATTTAATTATTCCATACGAGCTGGAACAGCTCCAACAGGATGGACCAGAGAAAGACCCTGCTCAACAAGATCCCTTTAGAACTGTGCTGAGCTCACTGGGCTGCCATGGGTCAGTTCCCTCATAGCCCAGAGCAGCCATGGAGTGCCTCAGCACCACTGATTTGACAAGGGACTGGGTAGTGAGGACGTGTGGAGACTGGAGGGGAGGGGAGGGAAGGGAAGCGTGCTCCTCCACTCTGTTATCCATGGTGGCAGGTTTGTAGCTGTAGCTGAAACACACATCTGCCAGTGCTGCCTCAGTTACCATTCTGGATAGGAGTGGCAGCAAATATGTGGTGGAGGGAAAAGAATTCTATTAAAAGACAGGGCAGCATGCTGGAGCATTACAAGGCAAATTGCTTTTAAAGGTGGAAATACAATAAAAATAGACTAAAGAGTCTTAAAATACAAAATCAATGCCAAAACAGAGAAAGCCAGAATGACTTCCAGAACTCAGCTATAGGCAGTTGTCCCCCAGTATAAGCCAGATACTGTCAGTGTGTGGGAGACATCCAGGAATTTTCTCTCCTACAAAAATATTAGGGACATTATATGTTTTAACTGTAATGGAAAACTAGAGCTCTAGTGCTCATTTCCAAAGAAGAGCACTAACCATTAGAAGTGATGTGGTACAGGGTGTGTGTGTGTGTGTGTGTGTGTGTGTGTGGCTGCTCCTTTTCTCCTCGAGATTCTATAGCTTCCTTCATTCTTCGCTTCTCTCATATTACAGAAAGAAGGTAATTTTTCCTGGCCATTTACTAAAGCTCATTAAAGACTGAAGAGAACAAACAATGCTATTCCTTAGAGACTACCATTCAAAGTCATTCTACAATTCTCTGTTCTAATACTTGAGACAAATTAATTATTCCTTAGTGAAAAGTGTATAATTCCTATTCTTCATTTTTGGGGTGGGGAGTGGGGAATAATAATAGGAAGTTTATATCTGAGTCAAAAGCTGTCTGAGCTGAAGGGAAATGAGAAAAAATGTGTGTTCCAAGAAGAGTAAAAGCAATTACTCTAATAATAATTCTAGGGATATTAATGTCTTTTTAAAGTAAATTGCTTTCAAATAAACACCAAAGTTGAAGGCATAGGAAAGGCTGGTTTATTTATTAATCATTCCAAAAGTGCATTTTTCTAAATGAACAAGTGCATGAGCAACTTCACTGGCACATATTAAATTTAGTTAAACGGCAACTTGTAAATATCTAAAAACTTCTGTAACCAGAGACTAATTTGTTTAACGTGTTGAAAATGTTCTGTGGATGTGAGGAGCTACATATTAAACTTCAAAGCAAAATGCTCCAGAGATTACACCATCTTAAAGACTGCATATTGGAAAGGCCTTTATACATTAAACATAAAGGACTTTTAATTCTCTTCTATTTTGAATACTTGTCAATCTGTGTGACTCATGCTTAAGATTGTAAACTATCATTTTAAGGTGTGATGTCCAAGTTGAGACCTGAACCATGATTTGCAAGGGGCTGGCTTTTCTCTTTCATCTCTATTAATTAATCCTGTTTCAGTTTGCCCAGCGTACACTTCTGTTGACATCACCTTTTCCATATACTTTAAAGAGTCCCCAGAGAGATCTACTGCAGAACAAAAACTGGACAGAGAATACATTTGGAAACCATTTTATTTCTCAATTACCAACCAAAACGTATGGAAAAGATTTACACTCTATCTGATTTACACAATAATTATACTTTGAAAGCTTAGAAATAAATGGCTTGATCCCTGAAATCATTAGTTACTATACCAAATGTAATTGGTGTAAACTAATGAGTTTACTGGATGGCTGACCCTTAATTACTGATTATAGTTAAACTCTAGCCAATCAAAATTTCGTTTACTTATAAAAGTACAGTGTAGTATTAACAAGCATTACATTTCCAAGCAAGCAGCTTTATGATTAGTTGTAGCACACAACTCAAGCCTGTTCAGGGCTATCAAAAGCAGCTTTTTAATAACAGTGCACTAAGCAACCATCATTCTCTTACCTCAGCTTCTATCAGACAAACAGAAAGAAACCACATAATTAATCATCTCATGCAATAGAAATAAAGCATCTGGGCCAGATCCAGGTGGGATATACACAGCCTCCTTAGTTCAAAGAGCTGCAAGAGGCTGGGGATCTGCCTTAGGATAGGATAACTGACAAGGGGAATTCTGGCTCTCTTGGGGGAGCAGTATGGGGTATGGAAATGAAATACTGATTGATTGTGTGCAGTCCCATGTGATGTGGAGAAACCTATCAACAAAATAGGTTTAATAATTCCTTAAATTGAGGAGGATTTCTTGGGCAGATTCAGTACGTGGTGATAGGACATACGATTACTGTACTGGCAATCCCAAAAATCCAGAAGTCATGACTCCTCTCTATTTATTAGATCAAATGGAGAATTTTTTTTAAAATAAAATACTAAATGGGAACAAATTATTTTCATTTGTCTCTGGTTGATCTTTAATAACTAATGTCTTGCCTAACCAGGAAGACTCAAAATTGCTACTAAAAAAGTTGAAAGCAGATTTCTATTTAGACCATGATTCCAAAGTTGGAACTTTAAACAGGTACACCAAATATATTAATAAAATCATAAGACTTTGCAATGCTTACAGTTACATCCTTAAAGGTACTTAGGTAAATGACTCAAGTGATTTAAGGATGTGGAAATTCTCCATCTCCGAGATCATTCCTGTGAATCCTAAACTTCAGATAGGAGATTGATACCAGAAGTCACAAGCAGAAGATCAGGGGCTATGGAAGGATATGTATTTGCTGGAGCTCTGCACTGTATGATGACCCAACAGACCTGACAGCTGCAAGGGTTAATTCTGTCATGATTGCAGGTCTCTCCTATTTCTGTTTTTCTCTATGAACCTTACCTGATGGCCCTTTAGAACAGGTACTGTAACACTTGCCCACTTGTTAGTATAAACATTTTCTTAAAAGTCAGAAATTTAAGAATGAAGTAGTTCTCAGAATATCTGCACATGGGTTAAAGTGAAATTTTTGTATTTACTGAACTCCTGTTTGTGAGATGTGTCTGGGGTCAAGAAGAGGTTAAAGTTGTTTACTGCCTTCAAGCTCTGGTCTTAGAAGTTAATTCAGAACTGTGCTTTGAGCAGCTACAGAGAGTAGTAAGTCCTTGCAGCAGTGAATTGCTGGTTTGATGTCAAGGTCCTTGAGCCTTAATCATAAAATTAGTTTGTTTCTTAAGGAAACCCTAGCAGGGACTTTATGGTTATATAAAGTCATTATACTATTTTACAACACAACTTTAAAGATGCCTCAGAATGATCAGAGTTTGTAGGAAGGGATCATGTTTTTTATTATTTGTGGAATATCCTCAAGCTGTCATAGCTACAGCACTGCCACTTGGAATAGCTGCTCCACAGTTCAAAAGAAAAGACAAAGGATTTGTTGAAGCCTAAGTCAGGCAATTAGGGCATATCTGTCCAGAGAAAGCTCATTGAATTGAATGGATTCCATGTACTTCCTGACAAGTGACTCCAGTTTTGTAGGAGCTGTATATTTGGGGCAATCAAGGTGTTTTATTACAATTCTACAAGAGCAGATAGAGGGCCTATGAAGCTCTACAAGTTCTGCTTTTCACAGTTCTCTGTTGGAGAATTCAGAGGTGAGTAATTTTGAAAGTCATGGAGAAAGAAGCAGGCAAATTTTCCAAAACCTGGAGATCCTGTGAATGCAAAGACAAAGGAAATACTAGACTACACAAAAACTTTCCCATCCACCCTCTACACAGCAGCGCTGGTAAGAACACTCCTGCCATTTCTGATTTACTAACACTGAGACAACACCCTCCAATGCAGAAGGGGGACAAGGAACCATTGATTTAGGAGGAGGGGAACACACTACAGACAGGTTCACTGTCCCCAGCCTGCCATCCCTGTGGCATGGAGGAAAGGGCAGGCTTCTGGAATGACTGGTGGAACAAGCACCAAAGGGCCCCTCTCTCCTCCTTTCCTGTGAACCCTGTATGACTCTTTCTGTGGAAGAAAGCATCAAGCCCCATCTTGTTCATGGAAATACAACATATTTGAAAGCCATAGTTAATGGATAAACTGTTTTCTGATAGGATGAGCCACACAATAAATCTCTTCCCAAGCCAAGTGCAATGCAGCTTATTCAGTTAGAGTGAAATGAGCCACTGTCACTTTGCTGCACTTGCATACATCAGGCAAAATGCTTCCATCTTCATCAGTCTCTTAGTGAAATAGAAATAAAACAATTTTAACAGAATGGTGTCACTAGATCTGTGGCACCTGCTTTAAAAATAAATCTCTTAGCTTTGTCTTCACTATTACTTTCAATAAATGTCCTAGCATTGCCACAGCATTTATCTAGCAGCAGGAAACCATTATCCTATGACAACAATCTATTCCATTAACATTAGCTCTTAATTGTAAGATTGTTTATAAGACAGCAAAAGCTACTGAATCATACTAGAATGATAAAAAGAGTTATGGTCATGGAGTATATTAGTCCCTCCAGTTATGAAAAATAACCTAAGAGTAGAAACCTATATTTTTATATTAAAAATAATGTCATATTCTTACACAATATAATATTTTTAAATAATGGATTATATCAGGAAGGTAGCTATTAAAGAGTTAATTTTAAAAACTGTTACTAAGAAACTCTTTCTTTGATAAGGCCATGGCTGAAAAATGAAATAGAAAGCTTAGAAACCCTTCCTCTTGCTTTTAGCAATGCTGCACTGAGCTAGAGAAATCATAATAACAGAAATATATTTGTCTGGTGGAGTGAACAGAAGAAATGTTGCAGAATTGAGATACCAAGAACCTCACTGCAGAACTGAAGGAGAACTGTCATTCTGATTGTTTGTCATTATTGCTTCATGTCCAGTTAAGTGAAATTAAAGTGACAGTTGTGTCATAACTGCTGGCATCTATGTAAATTTCAAATCAAATATGATAGAGGCATTTCTGCCAGACAGAAGTCACCAGGCTGCTCTTCCTCTTCATTTTTGTAACCCTCCATTTTCTCATGCCATTGCTGGTAGCCCTTAAATTAAAAAGACAACTTCAACAGGGGATCTCTGTCTTGTGTGTGCGTTTTCAGTGCTCAGCCTGTACCTTGCTTACTCTCAGCTTTTTGAAACAATGCCCAGTGTCAAATTTCCACCAGAAAGAGTCACCACAAACATCTAGATGGATTAGCTAAACCTGTGCCTTCCCATTAATGATGTATCATACAACAAGACCCTGTGAAGTTCCAGGTTGAGAATGTCCCCTGAGGACCTACAGAGAAAACAGCTCGAGCAAATATTCCTCCATTGGTTTACTGCAGCCCAAGACAGACATCTTCTCTGTGGATAGGAGCAAAATAGGCAGAAAACATTGGTCATGGACCTTTCTGTGCATTACAGCATTGTTCAGAGGTCATGGGAACTTCATAAAGATATCAGACATACTCCTCCACTGCAATGAGCTACATGTAAATAATTAATTTCTTGGATACACTCAGACAGATATTCTAATTACACAGGATTTGCTACTGGACACACATCTTTGAAAATAATTTCAATGCAATTATAAAGGTATTTTGTGTGGACAACACCATGAAAAAATATTAAATGTGCTATTTATTCATTCAAGGATAATATACTATTTTTTCCTGCATATTTAAAGTTACTTGGCTAATTAATTAGATAATACATGCTAGAGTTAAGTTTTCATTTTTCACTGCAACACATTGCATAAATGATAATGTTATAAACATGTACCTCTGCATTAGGTAAGTGCATTTTGGTCAGCTGATTGAGTCAGATTTTTATTTTTGTAATTCCTTTCCAGTTTTCCAGACTAGAACTTTTTTGTACTGTAAATTTCAATTAGCTCAGTGACTACCTTTCCCTATAATTTGGGCCTTCCAAACAGCACCAAATTGTGCTTTCCCACCTTTCCATTTGTTACAGTGACTAGTGAAGAGAGGCAATATATTAATGCAGTCCTATAAAAGTATCTGTGAAGAAAACACTTTTTTACCCCAAAGGGTAAGTTCTGTATGAGTTTATACTAGGTATTTGTCAAAGGACTTTTTTCCCTGTTAAAGATGGAGACATATGAATCATAAAAATATTTATATTTGAGACAAAATATCACTACAGATATGTCACCACAAAAATCAATTGTCAGTATATGTTTAAGAGTAGCAAATCAGTGTTAACTGATTTGCCATAAAAATTCCTATGGACTGTGGAATGTAAAGCCCTCTTTCAAAATTCACATAGTATTTCCAATTTTTTTAAATGTAGTGAGTGAACTTGTTATTACATACACATATTCTAGAGGCCTTTCAAGAGTTTTAATTTTAAACAAAAATTATATGTTATGTCAAGGTCTGATATCTTGCCTGTAGTTACAGAACCCACTTGCAGAACTTGCTGCTGCTACTGGCTTGCAGTAATGTATCAATTTCTCCTGACAGAAATGTGCACAGGACAAATTGGTGAAGTGATTTCAGCCATATGACGTCATTACAAATACAGCCTTAGCTCTTCCAAAAGTG
Organism: Agelaius tricolor; assembly: GCF_023055355.1. Lineage (NCBI taxonomy): Eukaryota > Metazoa > Chordata > Aves > Passeriformes > Icteridae > Agelaius > Agelaius tricolor. The sequence continues at coordinate 16,185,263 of NW_027269271.1, read as the reverse complement.
GACTTTATTGTTAATATAAATATATATCTGTAATTACTGACATTTATATTATTTGGCTCCTGTCCTAAGTTATAGATACAGTGATGATAAAAGGTCTTGCAAGCCCTTACCTAAGCAAACTGTGCTTACTAATTACCTCCCATGGTTCTGGGTTCCTGTAAATAAAATTACTCATATATTTATAAGCAAGTCAAAATCTATACACATATTTCTAAAGGTAACTTATCTTACTCTTTTGGGCAAACAGTACTGTCTACTGCTTCGAAAAGAATGCTAAGAGTGAAGCCATCCAGGATTCTTCCCAGCTTCTGCCAGGATGTGACTCTGCCATATCACTGGATATCCGACTTAAATACTTTATCCAGTCACATTTTTAAATTGATTGAGGCCTGAACCAGAAGATCCTATGTGAGTAAAAGGATGCATTACCTTTAAGTAAGGAATGGCTGTTGATTTTTCATCACTGTTTCTGGACAGACTGGGGTCAGAGTGTTTGTTTTAGAAGTTTGTTTGTTCAAAAGGTGTAGCTTGCAAGACACGTGGATCAGGAAAGTGCCACATGGAAGATCTCAAAGCAGCAGCCTCAACATTTCTCCCTAATGTGAAAAGGAAGTCCCTTAGGTATGTACTATTCAGGGAGAGAACCTAGAGGTCCCATAGGGATGCAGTATTTAGGGAGAGAACCAAGACTCTTCCCCTGAATGGAGAGACAAGTGATGAATTCCGGACTACCTGGTATCTTAGGGGCACATCTCGGTTTAAGAATTATTTGGATCCCAGGCTGTAACATTTTCCAGACATTCAGATTGCAACTACTAAGCCAGCAATTTTATGCTTTCCCTTCCCTGATTCCAACAGCACCGCAACATAAGCAGCCAGATTTTCTTCTGCATTGTGTTTTTTATCCATTCAGCCAAAATTAACAGTCTTCTAGGATAACGTATGCCAAGTGAATTTAAATCTTGTGGACTCAAATCGACCTAAAGTTGATGGATACATTCATGCCTACTGCTGAAATCTACCAATTACACAGAACTATGTTAACTTACCATAGAAACATCTCATCTAATAGCACAGATGATGTTGAACTAACTAATTACATTATGGCACATAGACAATGAAAAACATAACGAAGATGACAGCACAGCAACAGCAGATGCTGCACAAAAGAAAAATTAGAAAAATATTGCTCTGCAAAATGCTCTCAGTTAAGGTTTCCTCTGTTAAAATTAATCACAAAAATTAGTGATGATCAGATTTCAGAAAAAGATATGAACATTGTAATGCAATTTGGAAGACATCATTAAGCCATTTAAAAATCTGCTCCTTGAGAAGGTAATTCCTGTTTTTTGTATCACCCTCATTTTTAAGACTAGTAAACATTTTAGTGCCTATGGCAGAGTTTCTTGGTAGAATATCTTTTCCAATAAGGAGAGGTCCTAATGGCTCTCCCAGAGTCTGATTTTGGTAGCTTCCAGCCATTACAGGCTTAGATAATTAGACAATGTAGATTTTATTTGAGCTTGGCATTTGCTCTGTTCTTGTGCTCTTAACTGTCAGAGAGCTAAAATATCAGTGATTGTTGATTATCTGTAGCATGCCTTGTTGCTTTATATATTTTAAATTGTACCAGATCCTACATAACAAATCTAAAACTGCTGAGTATGTTTAAATGTAATATGTACATGGAGATTACATCCAGATGATATATTTCTAGACCTATGCTAAAAAAAATTAACCACAACACTGGTCCTCTCCCCTTTCCCTGTGGAAGCTTTCCATGAATTCCCAAGTCTGAATGAATCCCAAGTATGCTTTACGCAGACTCTGAACATATCCCAGTCTATGGAAGAACATAGAAATAGATTTTTCTCCCGTGTTTAAATCATACCTATGGTGCCATTCAAATGTCGATATTTTATTTTCTATATATTTAGAAGCAAAATGTATCTTCGCTTTCCTACACTTTCCCATTTACATTTCTCCCAGGTAGACGATTTTCCTTTCAATTCTAAATGATCGCTGGGCACACGGCTCCGTGCCCAGCCCAGGCCGGGGCTGCAGGGCTGCGGGAGACCCACAGATGGCGATGTGGATAAAGCACACCTGGGCTGCGACTGCGGGGCCGGGCTCGCCGCCAGGCTGTCCCCGGGCGGGCAGCATTCCTGCGCCGGGGCGCTCAGTCATTAGGAAGTACTCCCAGGAGAGTTCCGTGTACCTGTGCGGGGCACCGCGTCTGCGTGAGCCGCCGGCAGGGGCAGGTTTAAAATATCTTGTTGTCTCGGACACCGGGGGGGCGCACGGAACTCGTAGCTCGGTCACGCTGCCACCACCACGTACTTGACAGGGCAGCGAACGAGCCCGCGGGCGGCGGGGCCGCCCTGCCCTGCCCTGCCCGCGGCTCACGTCGAGCGGGGCCCGAGCGCTGCTGCCGTCCGGCGGGCGCTGCATTGGCTGCGCTTACGTCAGCGCTCTGGAATCGAGAAACTCCGGCTCCCAAGTTTTTCTGCCCTTTAACAGATCCCGGCAGTGCCGCTGAGGGGGCTCCGCCGCGAGCGCGGGGTGACAAGGGCCGTGTGTCCCCTGTGCCGGGCATCGCCGGGCGCGGAGCTGCGCCGCGGACAGCACCCGCATCCAGGAGCTCTGTGTTATTCCGGGGGTGGGTGTGTTCCAGCGATTCGCGGCTGTGCTTATCCTGTGTGCTGCACTTAGGCCTCGCAGGCGTGCAGTTAATACGTACGGGGTTTTTCATAGTTTTAAGCGTTCCCACTGAACATTACTTCTTCCGATTTGCCGTCATCCCCGGGCTTCTCTCTCAGAAATGCAGCTGCCTGCTCTGCTGAGGAGCGGCGCCGCCAACTGCGGCTGCTTAACCCACCGAAACCTCCACTGGGGCGGCCACCGCGGGCCGTGCCCGCCTGAGTCCCGCAGCGCAGCTCCCGCGGGGAACGTGTGGCAGGGGCGGCTGGACACGGCACCTGCGCTCGCAGGGCGAGCCGGGCACGGCCCGCCGCCTCCTACTCCCGGGCCCAGCGCGGGATCCCAGGACGGGGTGCGGGCACCGGGGCCGGACGCGGCAGCGGGGGGCGCCACGAAGGCGGCAAGCAGCGGCTGCTGTGGCCGCGCCTCCCCTCGGCACCTCCCCCAGCACGGCAGGGCCGCGGTGGCGGGGGAAGCGCCCAGCGGCCGGGGAGGGCTCCGACGGACATCGCTCCCCGGGCGGAGCGGGCCTGCCCTCGGGGACAGCGGGATGACCCCTCGCCGCCAAGTTTCTCAACTGGTGGCCGGGAGCTGGCGGGCGGGGCCAGGCGAGACGGACGGTGCCCTCACGGTCGCGCGCCTCCCCTCAGCGCCCGGGCGGCCGGCGCGGCTGGCGCTGCCCACCTGACTCCCTCCTTCCTCTCCATTCCCCTCCTCCTCCTCCTCGCCCCCTCCCTTCCTCCCTCTCTCTTTTTTTTTTTTTTCTTTTTTTTTTTTTTTCCTCCCCTCTCACTCATTCCTTTGTCTTCCCGGGGATTGGCAGGTTTTATTATTCCGCCTGAACAAGCCGGGGGCGGATTGGCTGCGGCGGGCTGACGAGGGCGCCGAGCCGGAGTGTAGTTGGGATTCTGCTCTGTCAGTAACACATGTGTGAGGGCAGCGGGCACACGCGCACCGTGCGGGCACACACGCACTTGCAGCCTCACGCTTAGACGGGCACAAGGGCCGCCCCCCGCGCCCCGCCGCCGCCGCAGGATCCCGGCAGCAGCTCCGCGCCCGGCCCCGCTCAAACTCGCCGCTCCCGCCCGCTCCGCCGAGGCGCTCCGGCGGGCCGCGGCCGGCCGACTCCGCGCCGCGGGAGGCTCGGGAGCCGCCGCAGCCCGGAGAGGGGGCGGAGGTGGGGGAGCGGGGGGGAAGCGGCACAAAGTGAAGCCACATTGCCAAACTTGCCCGGCGATTGCAGCATCGAGCGGCGGCGGCGCCCTGCGTGTGCGGCTCAGCGGCGGGGACCGAGCTCTGCAGCTCCCCTCCCGGGAAGCGGGAGCTGGAGGAAGGATCCGGGCAGACGCCTCTCATAGCAATACCTATATTTTTCCAGCCTGGGCTGCCCCTTGCCGGGCGGGGGGCTCCCTCCAGCCGGCGAGAGGGCGAGCGCTGTGCTTATTTCTTTGCAAGAAGATCTCCTCAGGCACCCCGAGCGGCGCTCCCCGGCCTTTTGCAATATAGAGGGGAAGCAGGTAAGAAGTGCCGGTCGCTCCCCCGTGTCTCGCAGCGTTCGTGTGCGCGGTGCCCGCCCGCCGCCGCCGTCCCGCTGCCCGCCGGGTGGAGGGGCGCGGAGCCGCGGACCCCGGGCATTGTCGCGGCCTCCCGTACAAAGCCTGGCGGCGGCCGCCGCTGGAGCGCCTTCCCTTACCCCCCTTCCCAGCTGCCGCCGGGAAAGGGCTCTGCCTGCCTCGGCTGTGAATGGAGGGGACGGGGGGGTGCGTGGGGGGAGGCTGGGGCACCCGCTTCCCCTGTAGTAAACACTGTTCTGAAACAGTGGCAAAAAAGATCAAAGTGAGCTCTCTATTTCTCTCCTCTCCGGTTCCCTTCCTGCCCCACACACAGTCTTTTGTTTCAATCCAGGAGAAAATCGGTGAATCACCTAATTAAAACCAAGACATGAATTAAGCATCCATTTTTGTACTACAAATTTCCAGCTCTCCGCTTGTCCCTCCCTTGGTCTCCATTAAAAAAGCACCAGAGACGCTGTTAAAAGGGGGGTATTTTGCCTCTAGCTTCTAGCTCTGCTTTCTATTTCACTGACTCCTATCCCAGGACCAAAATTGCTTGGCTCTGTAATTACTAGAGTAAGCCTATTTAAGTTAAAAGCTTCCCCCCCCCCCAACTCTAAATGAAACTTGATGAGGGCCCGTCCTTAGTTATCAAGGGAGTCACTTTCTGGTCAGTCCTCTTGATTCATCTTTTTAGATTTAATCAGCATTAAGGTATTGCTTGTCCTTAAGAGCTTTAGCTTAATGGGGTTACTGGATGGTTTTCTCAGTGTAACGTTTCCCATTTTATATTTATACATATTTGTCTTCGACAAAGACAGGTTAAGGTGGTGGCATGGAGCCTTTTTCTTTCTTTTAAGAAATCCGAAGTGATTTAAAGCATAGGAAAACGGTTTTAAGACTCGGAGCAGGAAATGCAGATTCATTAGGCTGTAGCTGGAAACTGTAACAAAAGGCAATTCCTTGAACAAATGCATCAGAAATCAATTTACATAAAGGTACACGATGCGTTCGGATAAATGCAATGCTAATGGCTTTTAGAGTGGTTTTCTTTCCAAAGTCTCGGGGTTTTTGTTACAGCTTAATTGGTGCAGTTCTCCTGGTTTATTGTGCGGTCACTGGACATACCTCCAGGTACTCTTTCTGAGGAAATGTGTGTTTAAATCGGCCTCAGTTCTCCTCCTGCAGCCGAGTTGGGCCAGTGTCAGGAAAAGTTCGTCCTCGCTGCTCTGGACGTATCAGTCTGAAGGTCCTTAGCAGATAGCCAGATGCCTCGGCATGAGCACATACGGCTTACAAAGGACAAAGACAAAACATGCTGCTTAATTGGCAGTAAATAACTTGATCTTTTTATAGTATAAGTGACTGGAGGAACACCGGGAGTTTATTGGACCCTGGATTGAAGGCAACAAATTAATCGGTTTAGAGTAAGCTTTATGAATTGATTCCTATATTATCTCTCGGTTGTCCTGCTTGCATAAAGCATTTATTAGAAAGTGAAAAATGCCCTTAGTAGCAGTTTCGGGGGCGGCCAGAGCAACCGCAGCCGGAGCGATTCACTTCATTACTCTACTGCTTTCTTAGGGTCGGTAAACTTTTTTCTCTTTTTTTCCTTTTTTTTTTTGGTAACAAAGCTTTAGCATTTAAACTGCTGATCAAGGGCAGATTAGCGAGACAAAAGTTGAGTATGTTTGTGTAGGAAGTTAACAGGCGTCCTGAAGTTCAATGATCTATTATTCGGGCCAGTGTTCTCAATCTGGAGTGTTTTCTCGGGGTGTTTTTAGTTCTCCAAAATAAAACTACAGAAAATAAAATCCCAAGGCCTCGAGGGCCGGTCCGGAGCCCCTCGTTACCGCCCCGAGCCTGCGGAGCCTCTCCTAGACTGAAAAACCAGTTTCACAACTTTTTTTTTTCCCCCTCCACTCTTCACACACTTTTTTTCATAAGCAAAACAAACCCCGGGACTGTTCCTGACTTGTGAGCTGCAGCTGCACAGGCCCGGGGCGGGGGGGCGGCGGGTTGCGCTCGCTCTGCCCCCCGCGCCCGCCGCTCCCGCCAGCTGCGCGGCCGCGCCCCCGCCCCGCGGCCCGGCCCGGCCGCCGCTCCCCGCGGGGCCCGGAGCGGCGCTGGCTCCGCGCTGCGCCCGGCCCGGCCCGTTCTGTCCCGGCGCTGACCCGCCCCCGCCCCTCTCTCCGCGCAGGCCATGGTGAACCCCGGCGGCAGCGCGCAGCCGCCCCCGGTCACGGCGGGCTCCCTCTCCTGGAAGAGGTGCGCCGGCTGCGGGGGGAAGATCGCCGACCGCTTCCTGCTCTACGCCATGGACAGCTACTGGCACAGCCGCTGCCTCAAGTGCTCCTGCTGCCAGGCCCAGCTGGGGGACATCGGCACCTCCTGCTACACCAAGAGCGGGATGATTCTCTGCAGAAACGACTACATCAGGTGAGGCGACGGCCAGGCTGGTGAGGACAGCTTTCCCCCTTTTCTGCTGCCTTTTTTTCCATTTTTCTCTTCCCCCTCCCGCCGCCCCCCCCCCCCTTTATTTCTCGTGGTGGGTGTCTGCAGGGCAGAGGGGTGGGCTGGCTCAGGATGGCTCCTTCCTTAGGAGGGAGAGACGTGCGGGTGCGGATGTTAGCGCCTAGCCCAGGGCGAGTTGCGACTGCCAAGTGGAGGAAAGAGTTGGGGGGGCTGAACGACGACTGTAACTTTAAAGTGGTTTGTCAGCACAAAACAAGTCCTAACTAAAAATAAACAGCAATCAGAGAGGCTAAATTAATCTGCTTTGTTGTAGTGTTGAAGGAGAAGTGTGCATATCTGAACAGTAAATGTTAAAATCGTAGGGCTTAAATAAGGCTGTGGCAGAGGTGCTAAATAATGAAATGCCTGCCTTTAGTATCTGATTAATTATGATATTTACATAAGCACCTTTAAACTCCTTTGAGTGGAAACAGAATGACTCATTCTCTGTTCTCCTTGTGAAAGAACTGATTAACCATCAGTTGGAGGGCCATGGATTCTACTTATAGCAAAAAACCAGTAGTATGATGTTTGTCTCAGCATTGTTACAGAGAACCTTTGAACTGATATTTCTCTTAACTTCGAGCGTAGACAATGCAGGAGATAGCAGAGGAGGTATACGCTCTTGCCCTTTATTTCTTATCTCTTCCTCTTTTGAAGCTGTTTGCTTTAAATGCCACAGATTTGGGTAGGGGGAACTAAGCCTCACTAATCTCACATCTGTTGGGGTACAGTAAGATTATGCAGAGTATCCCTTCCAACAAGTTTCCAATATAATTAATAGAATTCATGAGGTCAGGTGCCCGTACGATCTTTTCAGGTGAACTCAAGCTACTTAAACTCATTAATTTAAAAGGAGGCATTTTGAAGGATTACACATTTAATTTGAGTAAATGGTTTGATAGACTGATGCACATGAATGCTTCAAGGAGGTGTTCTGTTTCAACATTCAGTAATTAAAAAAAACAACAAAAAAGCCCCATACCTTCCCGGCATCACAGAAATGCTTAGTTAAAACAAATTGTGTTCTGTTTAAATGCTTCTGGCTCCTCATTAATAGTAAATGTCAAGAGTTAACCCTGGACTTCCTTTCTTTCTGATGGCCAAAAAGCGCCACTTTTTTTTCCTTTCTGAAGAAAAAAAAAAAAAACCTACCAAAAGCAGCCATCAAATGTTACAAGTTTGGTTATGTTGTAAAACTTGGGTTTGAGAAGATGCGGATTGAGCACAGGGACCTCTGTAGTTAAGAGGATGGAGTTAGGATTTAGTTACTATGATAGTGCAGTCTCTGACCTGGTACATGGCCGTGGCTTTGTGTAGTGAAGTACATGGAACAGGTCCTGTGCTATGTCTGAGCAATCGAAGCCTTAGCTTTGCTAGTTTCAGAGGTATTTTTAGAGAGAAATGCTAAAAAATCAGCACATTGTGGGTGCACAGTGGTGCTTTTTGGTCGTCGTCCTAAGCAACAAGCCTAAGTCTGGCAGAATAGTAATTAAATAGAGCAGAACAGTGTAAGGGAAGGAATCTTGTTTGAAGTGGAAAAATTGACACTACTGTTAAGATGCACTGAATAAGTACAGATTCATCACTCGACCAACACCATCAAACAAACCCTCGTGTCTGATTGCTACTAATTAAAAAGAGAAGATGCGTCCACTGTGTCCCAGAGGCAAGTTCAGGCAAGCTTATCACAGTCCTCTGGTTTTGTGTTGCCAAAAATTAATACTCGTTTATTTTAATGTAGGCAATTATGAATAGGATGCTTTATCAGATGAGGGGTTTCAGTTGATCTCCTTGTCCTGTCGCCTGACTTCTCCTTAGATCTGTGTAATTTGACTTGCAAAAATAACTCTGACAGATGCTTGCTGAAACTTGAACTGGACACTGTACACTCAAGGTGGGGTAGGATGGCCTGGCGCTGCCAGGGCTGAGTTAACTTGGAGCTTTCCCGCTGGAAATGGACTTTGCGGGCTTGCTCGTGGGTCACGCTGGCATGAGCGAAGCCCTCAGGTTCCATTTGGTTGTGGAGGCAGTGCCACTGACAGCGAGTCTCTCTGGTTCCCCTCTGCCATCCTTCTCCCCTCTGAGTTTTCCGGCGGGCTTTTGTGGTGGCGCGTTCTCTTCCCAGGCAAGAGCCACAGCGCAGCTCTCAGCCGGAGATGGGGGCACGCTGGACATGACTGGCAAAATGGGAAAGAGGATTGATTGGCCCGGCAGGCGCCAGGTGAAAGGGACTTGACTCCTTCGGGCCAGGACCGCAGGGCCATTTATTAATGAGCTTTTTAGCTGTATGTGGGGTTTTTTTGTTGTTGCTTAAACAACACAACACTCCCCTTTCCCTCCCTCTCCCTCCCCCCAAAATCCGAAAACAAATTGGCCGTAGAGCTACAGCTGCAGCTTTCATTGAAGGCCAAGGTTCCTGGGAAAAGAGGGAGGTGAAAACCTCGGTCCATTCCCTTCCCTCCCCACGGCGAGCAACGCGCTCAGGGAGAGGAGTGGAGCGCAGCCCTCCCAACCTTGAGATGCCAGATAAAGCAGCAGCGTGGCAGCGAATCCGCACAATTAAAAGCTTTAATTAGTGTCTCCTCCATTTTCTCTTAGTTCTGATGGGTTTTATCTAATGAGATCTGGTCGCTGGCTTAGATCTGCTCGGAATGACGTGTCCGAAATGAATGAGAGCCGCGTCGCAAACAAAACATTTAATTAACAAAATTGGCCTCTAAGAGAGAGCAGGGAGTGGTGGGGAAGGGGGAGAGGGGAAGATTGCCCGGGCGCCTTTTAAAGGGGCAGCGCCCGGCGCCCCTCCCCGGGCGGCTGCTCCGCGCAGCGCGGCGGGGGCGCAGCCCCGGGGGCGGGGGCGGCCGGAGCCGGGCGCGCCGCAGCGAGGCCGCTCCGGGGAGGGGGCCGCCGGGCAGCCAGTTCATTTCCCTGGTAATCAGCGGCAAGCTGCTATATTCAGGGAATGCTGTCCCTTTAATTGAACAGGCTAGGTAATTAAATGGCACTTTTCCAATAGGACGTGCTAGGTAAATCTAATAGTTGGTTATTTAATATCACTTTGAAGTCTGCCCACTCAAGCACAATGACAGCACAGGAGCATGTGAACTATTAGCTAGGAAAAAAAGAAAAAAACAGGATCTCAAAAATTAATTAAATCGCATGCAATTTAGGGGGAACGTTTATCTTGATTTGTCATAACAGAATTAATTCAAGGCCTCCAATTCACTTGGGGGCAGATCTGTTACTCTGAATTAACCAAGCGTAATTTGGCTGGTTTTTTTTTTTTCCCTTTTTTTTTTCTTCCTCTTCTCTAATGCAGCACTTGCCATTATGCACAGCCCCCCTTTTAAGTATCAATAGCTTCTGGTGCTTTTAAGGTGCTTGGTCTCTAGTTATTCTGAAGTACCTTTAATGGACTTGGCTTCAGGCATAATTTCTGTGTTGCCTTTCTTTGTTACATTTAATATAGCTGGTGCAGAATGTAGATTAAATGTGGGGAATGTACAAAAACACTGATTCCTTCTGGATCAGTAGGTCTGGATGTGCATTTCTCTTTGCTAGGGCTTGGATATATGCATGTAGACACAAATGTGCACCATGTCGTGCAAGAATCAAGAGTGCTTAAATCTGTCTCCACGATTTTGGAAAGCAGTGGAACCTTACTTTGTTAGTACAAGTTGCTAGAGACGTGTTTCTGCTGATGCTGAATTTTGAGCAGCAAGATGGGAAACTGGGTTGAGAAGATTTCTTGCTGCTTTCATTTCTACTCTCCTACAGAAAGTTCCGAAAAAACCCCACCAGCAAAAAAAAAACCAGAAGCATTTGGAACTGTGGGGAATGCTGTGTTGGAACCACACAGTAGTTAATTTAAGGTGGCTCAGTAAAATGCTGCTAAGTGTAGAAGAGCTGCCTTGTCCATAAAGGGAACCTCTTGATGTTTGTGATTGATTGCATTGCCCAAATGTTGAAATATTAATGACCTTCTTGGACTGAGGACCCAAAGAGGAAACTGAAACCAATTCTGTCATCACAATTAAAGAGTCCCCTGGCTTTAATTAGCCTGACCTGGGGTATCTCTACCCATTGCTGCAGTTAAAGAGAAAAGAGCCCATTAAAGTCCAGTCTGAGACCGATAGCTACTTAATTGAGCACCTAAAGCCTCAAGCCTTTTAAATCAAATACTGTCCTGGACAGTCCCCCTGGTTAGATAATTAGCTCTCCAGCTTCCCAGAAACCATGCAAAACAACTTTTTCAGTAAAGAATAGTTAATGTGGAAGACTTCCTTTGCTGGTAAGAAGCAAAAACATTTTTTTAAAAGATAAAACTTCTTTCTGTTAATGGCATTACAGAACAAAACCATTCATAACAGTAGAGATGGAAAAATAAGTTTAATTTTGTTGGTAAATAATAATAAGCAGTGGAAAGTCGTTCTGAGTTTGTAAGTAATTTTTAGGAATTTTAGCAGAAGATTCAGCTGAAGTGGCTTCCCAGAGTAGAGTTGTTCTGGGAACATGCCTGGGGAAAACTTAAAATGTGTGGAAAGCCTCGGGATTAGTTTGACTCCATTTATTAGAATTCACAGACATTCAAGGTGCGGGACCACTCTAGTTCAGAGAGAATAGTATAACGAATGCTTAATGAAGACAAGCAGTGCAATGAGATCAGCATTCTGAAAGCTGTGTTTTCAGTTGGGTGGTGCAATTGTACAGGGGGAAGAGGGGGGTTGTAGGAGACAGCTCATCACGTTCAGATGGACAACTGACACATCTGTCCATCTTTGCCCTTCTACCCAGCAATGCCCTTGCTGCCACCTCCTTACTCTGGATTGTTGGATCTTTGCTCTGGAAAGTGTAGCAGTGCCTTTCTGCCTCCTCTCACAGCCCTTTCCCGTGCAATCTCTAGTGCCAACTTCATTCCTAGTAAGGATGAAGGAAGGAAAATGCATATTGCAATGCTTTGGAACTAATCTGGGTGTATCATGGAACTGTTCTGAACTGGTCCTGGTTTGGAAGATGCCCTAATAATGGACCTTTAGTTTCCAGACAGTTTAGTCCCTTTGGCGGGGAGGTCCTGACAATGTATTAGTTCAGCTTTCCCTTTGTAACCGCTGTGATTCTGCAAGAACGTGTCAATGTGTCGTGGATCTCAGACTAATTAGTTTTGAAATGGAGTTTTGATTGAACTCTTCAAATCGATGCTGCTGCAAAATTTGTTTCTCAGCTTCCTATTAAAAGCCATCTTAAGGGGCAGTTTTACTACTCTCTCTGTCGTTCAGTCGATACATTTAATAACAACTTACAGGCTATTTTCAATAAAGTGGCGACAGCAAATTAGTAGTTTGAACATGACAAGCCTCCTCTGCAAGCTCAGATTCTGAAAATTCAAAGCAATTATTTTTATACAGAGGCACACCGCAATCATTCAGATTACGGGTATTCTGTTGTAATGTGTGTCCTAGGTTGACACAAACAGAATTTTATGACTTTATTTGGACAGGAAGGAGATGCAAATATTAATATTTATTATGACACCAATACGCTAATTTGTAAATCCTATTGCTGTGTTTTACATCGTACAGAAAAGTGGGTCTGTGACCCTGCCAGCTAGTTCAATTTCCTTTTTTACTGCAAAATGAATTGTGGTAGTCTTTATAAATATTTGTGTCTATTAGAGACTCGCGCAAAAGCAAATAAAGGTTTTTCTAATTCTAGCTAAGGCAGCCTGTAAAAGTAGAACTCAATAATCATTACTGTATTATATTTTGAATCGATGCATTGTGCCTTTAAATGGATTTGAAGAATTATGTATATATTTTTCTTCACCACTCTTCTGCCTATTCCCCCTCCCCCCACTGCGTGTGCCCCCCCCCAATGGCAGATGTTGTGGTCTCATTTGATTGCATAGGAAAACTGCAGTGATACAGCAAACACCCAGAGAGATATGATGACAAATGGGTCCAGATCCCGGTAAATTACTTTCTGCTCAAATCGAAATTTCATTCAGTTTGTTGCTAGCAGAGATGAAGTAATCTAAATTGTGGACTCAGGAGCAGATAGAGGGAAGTTGGAGCAAGCATTTCATTATCAAGAGAGAGAGAAGGTTAGGATGAAAGAGATGAGCAGAGGCAAATCTAAAGTGTTGACACCATGATTGAAAAGGTTAACCCATACACATTATATATCAACCTGGATAGCAGAGAGTTTCTAATGGAAACTCTGCACTGATGGAGGTTTACTGGAGTTTCAATACACTGAGCATGATGTCTTCTTAGATATACAATCAAATCCTCTTAACCCTTTTGATGACTCATATCTCAAGATATGATTAAAGTACAAAAGAGTTCTTCATATAATTTCAAGGACACAATGCATTTAAACTCCAGTCATGAATTGTATCTTTTTTTTTTATGATGAACCCAGTAATCTGATAAAATGTGTGTAGTACAGAATTGTTTGTGTTTCTAGAGGTGTAAGTCAATATTTCTGATTAAATCCTGTGTAACCACATCCAAGGTAAGGTGAAGCTACCAGTTGTTACACAAAAATAAACTTTTTTCATATTATGAAACATAAGCAAGTTGGAAGATGGGGGTCAGAAGTCTAAAATAGTTGTGTAATAAACCGTGGCAGTGATGTGCAAAAATGCCTAGAGCCTTCTGTGTATTAAATTATTCATGATCATCACCTCTGTTTCAGGTTATTTGGAAATAGTGGTGCTTGCAGTGCCTGTGGACAGTCCATTCCTGCTAGTGAGCTGGTCATGAGGGCACAGGGCAATGTCTATCATCTTAAGGTGAGGGTTTTTTTCTGTGTACTTTCGTTTTTAGCAGTTGATTAGTGTTGCCATGCCCCTTTAGTGTATAACCTGCATCTGCTTATGAATGAAATGCAAAATAATAACTACAAGAAGGAGTATCCATTATAAAGCTTTGCTTAGTGCGTAGCTTTGTTCCCTCGTAATCGCTAAAACTCTGCTTGAGTTATGTACTGCATAGTCCCAACAGGTAAGACTAATGCCATATTTGGAGATACTAGAAACCAAGCAGCTCCATATCTCAACTGCACTTGCAGTCTCTGAAGTGTAATTTTCAAACCTGCAGCATACTTAATTTGTGCTGTAGTTTCACTTGCTGTCTCTCTTTTCCCAGTGTTTTACATGCTCTACCTGCCGGAATCGCCTGGTCCCCGGAGATCGGTTTCACTACATCAATGGCAGTTTATTTTGTGAACATGATAGACCTACAGCTCTCATCAATGGCCATTTGAATTCACTTCAGAGTAATCCACTACTGCCAGACCAGAAGGTGAATACTCCACAATTACTAATAAGCTTTCTTAGAGCTAAATGAAGATCAATTTCTTTTCATACTAATAGTGGACATTCCCTGCCCCTGCAAAGAGACCTTTAAGTAGCTGAACTTACCTTAAGTTATTTAGGCACAGGGTTTGGGGGAGAAAATAGTAACCTTTTAAATATGACATACAGGGTGAGTCAGTTCATTTTGGTTTGGGCACGTGCGTCTGTTCAGGTGTTGAACTCCTTATGTACAAAGCAAAATGGAGAGCATATATTAATACAGACTTTTAAGAAAGAGAAGTAGTATTTTATTTTATAATCCTGAAATTAAATGCTACAAGAGAGCAGGTTTCTGAGGGAAGAAAATTAGATCCTTTAATATGGAAATAAATGCCTTGTGAAGAGAAAGTTCCTGGACTAAGCTAATGTATTTTATTTTAATATTAAGATTTTAGTTGAGGAAGGATGCTGGGGTACTCTTGCAGAAGTATTTGCTTGCCTGTTTTGCATGTCATAACTCAGATTTTAAAACCAAAGTGCTATTTACTTACTGTTCCGTAACACTAATATCTCAGCTAGAGGTTGTGTATCTCTGTGGTTGATAGTTTTGGTTTCTAGCTAAATGAGTAAATGATGATTGCACAGGTCGTAGAGTGAAGAAGAAGAAAAAAAAATTCTGATCAACAGTTGTCTTGTAACTCTGAAACTAGATAGTTTTAGATGTATTTTAATCTTCTTAATCAGTCCTAAAGCTATGCAAGTGAGTGCATTTTGATAACTGCTGTGCCTAATTTGTAACAATTACTGTCAACCTTGAGTTAAGAGACTGTTCATTCCACCCTGGTCCAGAAAAGAGTGGATGTATGACTCTTGCACATAATTTTATTCACATCATATTTCATACTGATTATGTATTGATGACATTGATTCATTTACTCTTTACAGCGCCACTTGCATGGATATTAAATCTTATTGACCACAGATGAATTTTAATTTCAGATTGGTGATAGATTTTTCCATCAGCTCTGATAGTATATTTGACTTTTTCATCATTAACCCAGGCAATCACACAGCACTGAGTTATTGCAATGAAACAAAAAGTGCACACTTCAGTTGGTAATTCTTTATAGATTTACAATAGGAACTTCATTAATGTCTGTAAGGATCACAAAAAATAACATTTATCTGCAAGTAGGAATTCGAAAGATTAAAAAAAATCTGGGACAAATGCTAGGCTGATCTTTTCTGTAGTGTGCAGTGTATTTTGGAGTGCTTTTAGTCCATGGAGAAATATGTCCGAGAAAACAGAAACTGTTCTTTATTTTACTTTTTGTTTTTGGTTGTGTTGCTACATTTCAATATCTGTGTTTGCCTTTTTTTTTTTCTGTGCATAAATTTACTGATTAATTTTAAGTATTCTTTTAAGTCTTATACAGTGAATGTAATTACATCAAAATAAAGCATGGACCTTTTTTATTTACTTAATTTGTCAATCGAGGTGATGAGAGAATTGAGTACAAAAATGCTACATAGTTAGGCAGAACAAAGATAATTAAGATTGGAAGAGAATGTGCAGCCTCTTCTCAAGGAAGTACAAATACAGTTAAAGATTCATAGATTTATACTGTTGTGAATTTTAATGAAACAAATCTGTAATATAGACTGGCTAGCAGTGATTCTGTTAAATGAATATTTATAGGTATCCCATTTCAAAATATAGGTAAAACCATTCATCTTTATACACTGCAGTAAAAGGTTTACCATTCTGAGAGTGGTTTATCCACTTGTCTTCTACGAATGTAAAGTTTAATGTAACTTCAAATAGGTGTCTAAATTGTCATTTAGTTTTATCAGTTTCTTTCTCTGCCTTAGCAAAACATAAAAATGATTTAGCTGCAATAAAAGCAGCAGACATGATGAGGAACATAGAACATGGCAAAGAGAAGTAAAAGGGACTGGGGTTGCAGAGCTCGTGGCTGCAGGTACCTGGTGGGGGCTAAATGCAGAGTGGTGAGGGCAGGTTTTTGTCAGCCCCTGTCTCTGCCTGGCAGTGGCATTGCTGCAGCCACAGCTGAGGCACACGAGCAGCTGCTGGGGAGAAGGCTGAGGGGACACGAGCTTGAGGGTTTTTCCTTTATAATAGAATATCTCTAGAAATTGTTCTGACTTCTCCTACGGTTTTTCAAAAGGAATTGCAGAGCACCATAACTCCAGAAAACAAACACAGTTAAAGAGACAAATTGATAATTTGTGTATTTGTCAGGTTTCTGGAATTTTGGAAGCTGCAGGGGCAGTTGCTAAGAGAGTTCTATTTTATAATATATTTTTTTATATTTTATATTTTTTAATAGTTTTATATTTTTCTTTTTTAATAGTCTAAAGATTTTAACATCAGAGATGTTTTACAGGAAGCTGCATGTTTTAGGGACACTAATTAAAAATATTCTTCCACTGTAACACAGTTGGCTGTAACAGATACTTTTTATTAAGCATTACAGATCAATCATTTTCCATGTTATTCTATCACTAGAGATTACAGAGATAGCATAATATGCACAGGTTTGTTTTTTTTTAATTTAACCAAGGAGATTGAGATACTCCCAGCATTAAAACACATTTTTGTTATGCATTGAAGGTGACAGTGATGAACTTACTCGTCTTGCTGCAGTTTACAGGTGACCAGTGCAGGCAGGAAGGGTTGCATGGCCTAACTTGGTTTAAAAACTTGGGGTTTTTTTTTAAGGAGACAAACGCAGGGCTGTTTGCCATTCGCCATTCCTGCCTTTTGCCTCCCTGAGGCAATTCACACATGTAAATTATAAGTTCCCATCACTTGCCCTGTAGTTTAAAAAACCCTGTTTTCTCTGAACTCAGTACTGCTGCCTGCTGAGTGCAGACTTAGTTTGTAATGTCCTGTGTGCCATTTCACTTGAAGGGGCTGTATTGTCAAGAATTCTCTCTGCTTTTTTTGTACTGGTAGTATTCCTGTAGTATTTCTTGTTTGCAACAGTATTACCACCTACTGAAAGTGTACATTTCCCACTGGTTGGCAGTGTTTGTAACAAATGTTTGTCTTCAGCTTCTATGCTTTTAAATAAAGTATGAGTTACATTACGTCTCTTAGAGAAGATCTTAAAAATCTTCTAGTTTACATATCACTCAGCAATTCCCTTGTAGTTACATAATTGGTGTTGTCTGTGTCCATAGTAGAAGATATTTGATGCTCATTTATTAAATATGCTTGCTGGCTGCTCCCTAATCTTTGTTCTGGACAGACAAATTACCTTTCTCACACTGAGCTTTGGCTCTGGGGAATTAAACCTCCAAGCTTCTACTACTTTAATTAGCTTGAAAGTGGGGGGTTGCAGTTACTAATAGACCTCAGGCTTTTAGTAACTTAGAGAAAGGGTGAGAAAAGAACTTCCTGGGAAGCGCAAAATGTCATTTAAAAGCCATAAAAATCTAATATATATTATTTCATTTTGGTAATTGCAAACAGATTGTATTTGAAGACTATGGATGATCATTCCTATTTTATCCACGAAAGTTTAGATTTTTATTGAGTTAGACACTTTTAATTATCACAATTCATTAACACCAGTATGAAAGCACATGTTTGACTTCATATATTAAAATGTTTATGTAACATTAACTAACGTACCAGATGAGGAATTTAAATGGGAGGGGGGAATCCTGAAATATCTATATTTAGCTCTTGTGCAATGCAGCATATTAACCAAAGTTGCCTTGGGAGGATATTGGCTGTACTTCATATTTGCTTTACACACTATTTCTTCCAATTACAAGATCATATTACTTGCTTCTTCAAAGGCCTGGCATAATGGTTCTTCCCTTTCAAACGGGGCCCAGAAAAACCACCTTATTCACTGTATGATTTGTTAACAGAAAGTACACATTTCTTGTTGTAGTCTTTTTTTCATTTCTGCTTTCTTTAGTAGTGAAACTGTGAAAAATGTTTGCTTTTTGCTGTTTAAAGTTGAAACGTTAGCAGTATGAATGGGCAGCGTAGAAAGCCTTAAGTCACAGTTAGCAAGTAGTCTAATAAAAAAGAGATTAGTGAATAGGGAAAAACAAAAGCAGTCATGTTGTAGTTTCCTATCTCAAATTTAGCTAAGATACCCATTTTTATTTCTTACAGGTCTGCTAAAAGGTCAGAGTAATGCAGAATGCGTGCCTTCATCTCAAATTTTGTTCATCACAGATGGATCCCATGTCTCCAAGTAGACAAGTCACCTTTGTAGCTAGCATCAATGCCAGCTCCATACCATTGCACCTTCTTTATTCTTGATTGCCCTTCCCACATTTATTGGTGTATTAAAATGACTGAATATGAACATTAAGGACTCCATGAACCTGGGCTAATGGGAGACTGTAGAGAAAATGAAAAAAGATCCACCGGAGGACATCTTGGGGGGGGGGCGGGTGGGGAAGATGACTAATGAAGCTAATTAAAAGAAACATTGAAATCTGCTTTCTACCCTCATTAACAATTAGCAGGGCACTGGCCAGTTTGTACCCTGTGTTTTACCTTAACAACATTCTATTTGCTCTTTGTATATTTAAGTGTTGTAAGGAAATGTGTTTCAATCAAACTGAACATGAGATAAAGATGTGGCTTTTGTGATATTCTATCACAAACACTTTTATTGTATCTCTGTAAAATACAATGTATGTATGCATGTAAGTGTTTTTGTCCTAATGTTGCTACTTCCCATGGCAAAAAAAAAAAAGAAAAAAAAGAAAAAAAAAAGTCAAGCTCATAGCAGCTACTGTGTAGAAATTTTCACCTACTTCTAATTTGCTGAATGAAGAAAAATCTTTTATTTGTGATATTTTCAGAGACATTTGCTCTAGTATGGTGTATTTAAATAATAAAAAGTAAAACAAAACCAAGTATGGGTTTTAGAAGCTTTGCTTTTTTTAAAAAATTACATTCAAAACATTCTGCAACTTCATCTTACATAGTCGTTACCTGAGTTGTCAATTACCTTTAAAAGTAGGTTTTTAGTTTGGATTTTTTCTTTTGTCTCATGCCAAGAAAGACTCTGCTAAACTACTTGACTGTGTTACTTGTGGCAAGGATAATGAGTACTACTTCAAAATTATATTTTTTTTCGTGGCGATTCTTAATTCTGGTATCAAGAAGTACATTAGAATTCCCATTTGCAGTGAATTACAGCACACACAGAGGTACTGTGGTGTCTTTCTTTCCAGTTCCTTCTGTTTTAAGGATGTCCCATGTCTCTGAGCATGCAAGCATAGGAGGGTATGAATATACCATAAGAGGTCAAAAAAATAAAAGCCAACGAAAGGTCTGTACCTCATGCTGAGCACTAGAATTGACTATTCATGAAAAGGAATACAATAGCTATTCTGATCTGAACAACATAACTTTATGTTTGCTGGGGTGAGGGACTTTAGCTTTTCAACACTGATAATCTTAAGGAAAGACAAACCTGTTTCCTGGGCTGTTTCTGAGAACTAGCTGATCTCAAAATATGATCTGTTTTCTAAAAGCAAACAAACAAAAACAAAAACCACCTCCCCACAAAGCAGCAGAGCCACCTCTAAGCTTACAAAGGGAACAACTTCATTTTGCATGTTTTTCCCATCAGGCTGTTTAGTCGTAGATCTGTGCAGAATACTTTTGAGAAAAAAAAAATCTGACTTTTCATGTTTTTAGCAAGAATACTAACATGGATCTGTGGCTGTCCACTGTATGCCTTCAGTCAGGAACCTGCAAGCAACAAAGCTGCCTTTGCTGCAATTTAAAGCAAATCAATATTAAGGGAAATCAATATTAATAGGAAACTAATACATTCATAACACACCATTATTTTGTTTAACTCTGTTTTTTAGAATGTGTTCACTGCTCAGCTGCTTGGTTATGGAGTAAGCTTGACTTTTTTTTTTTTGTGATGCCAAGAACACAAAAAGCTGATTTATAGATTCATCTGTATAAATAACCAACAGCAGATATTTTTGTTTCAGATTCTACTTCATGATGTCTAGTATATTGGAGGGCTGCTGAATTTTTTTCTTTTAACACGTCAGTGCTTGAGGAAGCCCCACTTCAGAGAAAAGAAAACGTAGCAACGTACAGTATCAGACAGTAAAGACAAAAGTCTTCTTGCATAACATAAATGACTGACACTATGTATGACTTTTAATTAAATGCACTTGTGGGTATTTTAAATAAGTTTCTAAGCTTTTTGATCTGGCATTAAAGTCTTCAGAGTCTGCAAATTGTGCTGCTTCAGTATCTTTGAAAAGACACTTGAAGTCATATGAATATAGAATTCAAGTATTAGTGAGACTGTAGACATCTTTTTATATTCTTTCAGTATAAGCACTCAAGGTACAGTGTTTAAATCTAACATGTACAGATTTTTGGTTGTCCAATATAACCTAGAAGTGCTAAGAAGATAGCTAATAACTTCTAGTAAGAAATGTAGTATAGCATTTAGTGATGTAGAGGTTGAAGTTCATTAACAGCTTTAAATAAACTATTATATGACTCATTTGTAAAGCACAGCTACCTATTTAATAGCTTACTTTAAAAGCATTTCTTAAGTTGCAGACCTATAAGATTACAAATGTCACTCATGTTAGCATAATCCACATGCAAGTGATGAAGCCTTTGCTTTGATGTGCTAAATTGCAGGAGGACTAATGGAGCTATGAATATACAATAGAACATATTTAAGCAGTATTCTTGCTTTAGGTAAAACACTTTCTTGAAACCAGAGGCATTTCACACAATGAAACAGGCTGTAATGGGGATGGTAGGTGTGGGCAGAAGGCTACTGAAAACACTTAGATTTGTCCTTACGTGAAAAATCACTTTTTTAAGGAGATCTGTGAAGAAAAACACATACTTGTTCACCTTTTGTCACATGCATTTGGTGCACTGAGGCTGAAATACACCCTCTGCATTTAGGGCTGCTGAAAAGTCAAATAATCATTCAGTAAGAGCTTCCCTTTCAAAAATGAATGCTGTTAAAAAAAGAATCAAAGGAAATATTACTAATCTGAAATCATCCTCATGAACCTGGATAAAATGCACTGTCTATACTGCATCTAAACATCTCAATCATATAAATTGTCACTCTTATTAATGAAACAATTTTGTAAAAAGATTGCCCTCTAAATGGGTTTAATGTTTTTACCTATCCAGCTGTCTAGTTACGAGATTTACGCATCCTGGCAGGCAGTGGGACATTAAGCCTTTCCAAACCAAATTCTGTTTGCAACAAGATACTGTCTTTTCAGTCCTACATGATTTATCTTTAAATATTTTAAGAGGTTATGCAGTATCTTATGAAATATAAAATGAGAATGTCTTAACAAAATGAAGCCTATGAAATTAAGTCACATCTTCAGAATATTAACCGCACTGAGTTTGTCTTTCTTTTTCCCTGTTAGTTAGCACTGATAAAATTTGCATCACCTAACATTAGGGTAAATACTAAAAAGCCCCCAAACTCACACAGTGGCAGAGTATGCCTTGCTATCAAGGCAGTGGAGTCACTGCTCCTGCAGGTGTTTAAGGAAGGACTGGACATGGCACTGAGTGCCACAGCTGACACGGTGGTGTTCAGTTTAACTCAATGATCTCAGAGGTCTTTTCCAACCTGATTCTGTGATTTCAAAAGATCGTTTCAATTTAAATCTTTTATCAAAGTATTTTGCTGATAGTTGTATGTGAAGTGTGCAGCTTTTTGCAAGTATCTATTCTGAAGAGCTCCATTAAAATAAAAAAAATCAAATTGAGATTAGGAAATTTATGTATATACATTTTTTTCAGGTATTAAATTTAATCCGTGTGAAATAGTGTTCTGGGTTTGATGGCACTGCCTGAGACTCCTGTACATGCAGTACTAGATAACCCTCCTTGCTGCTTGTTACTGTTACTACCAGGTGTATGCCTATTGTCAGTCCAGCTAAGCCACAGACAAGCTTATTGCAATTAAATAGCAATTTGTTTCTATGAAACTGCAATTAAAGTATTACTGATCAGCCATTTTAGATTGGCAGTGCTGTGACTGCATGTTAAACAGAGGAGCTCTGGATTCCTTTCTGCAGGAGAGGCGAGTAACAGTGAGGTGTCGTACACTCACCTCTGTCCCTTGTCAAGCTGGAGTATGAGTCCTTGGTGAAGTGCTCTGATCTCATCACCAGCATGCTGAGAGCGATGACAAGTCAGGGCTCATCTCTGTGAGTTGAACTTGCAGCTTACAGGACCTGAAGTTATTGCTGTTTCTGTTCCTGTATAAGCAGGGATGTGTACACTTCCTACGGGGATGTTTTCAGCTCCAGATTGATTCTGTTCAGAATGGACAGCAAGTTGTGGGCCCCAAGCCAATAACGTTCTGCAGGTCCTGACTTGTTAGAGCTGTGTAAACAGGGCTACTATAGCTCCTTAATCATAACTGATAAAAGACTTGAAGAAAGCAATCAATTACCTTATAGGTTTGGTTTGTTTTGTTTGGGTTTGTTTTTAATAAAAAGCAGAAGTTTATCTGACACTGTGATTATTTTCACACTCATACAAGGGATGAGAGATTAAAGCAATCTGATGGGCTTACCTGTGTGTACCTGGGCTTTGCTGGCAATTATATGCTTGTGATATTCTGGGGAAGCCACAGTGCCCCTGCCCCTAGGCCCTGCAGAACCCACCAGCCACTGCCTGGGGTCCCTGACCAAGCTTGTACCATTCCTGGTTGAGTTGAAATCTGAAATATAAATTTTTGGTGCAAATTAAAAACTTGTTTGTAAGAACTCAGAGAGGAATTAACTTTGTAGTGGTAATTTTGTTTTTTAATTATCACCATATTTTAACAAAGTCTGAGACATGTTAACTTTAGTTCCTGCATTTTTGTGGAGCGGAGGCTGTAGACATCCTGGTTCCTCTGCCAGAGGGGATGACATCACACCTGTGGCATGCATGAGATAAGCATTGCTTCATTTAGGCACAGGTTCTTGGCTCTGAGAGATGTTCCTTGTGGGGGTGAAGGCTGGGGTCCTGCAGTGTGACCCAGGGTGATCGCTGCAGGGGAAACTGCTGCAGGTTTGCTGCTCATGTGGCACATGGATAACAAATGTCACCTGAGCAGCTCTTGGCTCCTGGCAAATGGCAGGTAAAATGCCTGTGCTTAAACCTAAGCACAAGCGGCCCAGCTGACAGTAATTCATTCACCCTGGTGGAGTGGTCTTATGTCTGAGCCCAAGGCCTGAAAAGAGCCCTGTTTACTGGAGACAGACGCTACTGTGTTGAGGAATTTTTTTTTCCTTCCTCTGTGGGTATTTTTTAATGAGTTCTGTTGTTGTGTTTCTTTTCACAGTAGTTCAGGCATTAAGCTCACAGAAATGTTTCTGGTGTGCAGGAGGCTGCACAATTCAGAGGAGGAGGCAATAGGATGTAAGGGGGTAGTTGGGGGTGGCTCTCCAGAGGCTTTTTTACCCCACTCACCTGTAGCTTGTCCTCTGAAGGCCCCTGAGGAAGACCAGGGTTGAGGAAGGCACTGAGGGGGCTCAGGCCCCTGAAGAACCAGTTCTGACAAGGGCCTTGGCTTTCAAACAGCAGAGCATGCATCCCAGGAAGGCTGGAAATTTTAATAGGTGCTAACTTTCAGCAAATGTAAGCTGAAAGTTCTCTCATATTCATTGTCATAACGGAGACCTTGTAGACCATTTTGCTATTTTGTTCCCGTGTGTAATATGGCTCTTATATTTTTTTGATCATTTTATCTTAAATCAGTTCTCTGCTACATTATTCACCTGAGCTTACAAATGCTAAAGCTCGAAAAAAAGTGCTTTTTTTAAATTATCAAAATGTTTAAAAAATAATGTTTTGCTTCTTAGAATTGTTTTTATTTGCTGCTATGTATTTACCTTTAAAAAACCAAAATCAAAACAAAATCCCTCAACAATTTTGTTGAAACAATCCTACAAACTGTAGCATTAAGACCAGAATTAGGCCTAAGACATGCCTGCTGCAAAAGAATTTTTTTGAGAGACAGTATAGTGGAGAGAAAATGAATATTTTGATAAAAGTTGTTCTTCCTGATTGGATGCTGGCCCCAGGGAAGCTGCCCACGAGGAGGGGGCCGTGCTGCCAAGCACAGTGAGATGGGCAGCATGAAAGGAGCCCCCACAGACAGAGCCTGCCCTGCCACCTTTCCCAGCACTGGTGAGGGGTCCTCTCTGGTGCCCATCGTGTCCTTCGCTCCTGGTGGTGGCTGCCGAGCAAGCCAAAGCTCTCCCTGTGCAGTCAGATTGCTCTGCAGCTAAACCAGATGATGTTTCTTTCTCACATTGTTGGAATATGCTGTTAATTACATTTTGAAATATCCATATACTTTTCCTCTTAGGGGATCTTATGAGCAAGGTTTTTGCTAACAACTTCTGTGGTTCACCATAACCTCTCAGAATAATCATTGCTTCCATTGAACCTATGCCAGTTGTTTTGTTAAACTAAGTTGAGAGAACGGGGCCTGTATTAATTCTCGAAAGGCAAGAGATTGCCCTGTGATTTGGGGAAATCTTGATTGCTTACAGTATGAATAACTGAACAAGGCAGATATTAACTTTACACCTGACTTCAATTTCTTTGAGCAGTGAAGTAATGTCCATTAGGAGGGTAAAAATCCTGCTAAAACTCATAAGCCAGCCATTAATAGGCTAACTTTATTGTGCTGTAAAATCCTCAGCTGCTTATAGAAAACAAAGAGGCAACGAATGCAGTATTTGTCTTTTATTCTTAGAAAAAACCTTAGATCAAACGGCCCCTAAAAGACTGAGCTGATCTGCATCCCACTTACATATTTTTGGATATCATCTGATATTCATTCCACTGATGTATTTGATAGGTAATTATATCAGCCATATCGAGATGCTGATACCAAATAGTGGAAGACTTCAGTGTTCTGCCATGAAGCTTATACCCCTTGTTACTGAACTCTCATCGCACTTGAGAGCTGCAGCAATCATTTGAAAGCTGTAGTTGGTATTTTTGTGCTTATGCCACATTTAAAAATTATTATTCTTGCTTCATCAGTTAGTCTTTTTAGCTGACTTGAAAAAAAAAGCATATTGCAAATGAGCTACTATTCTTATTTGTTGTTTTAAGAAGGGTAAGCACTGAAGTATTCAAATGGAACAGATTATACCTTTAATTACATCCAAACAGGATGCTGAGCTGATTTTTCTATTTTCCGTTTAATTGCTATAGTTCAAAAAGATATTGCAAATTTGTAGATGAATTATTTAAGCATAGCCTTCTGGCCTCTGTGTTTATGGGAGAGACCAAACCAGGGGGGGAAAAAGAAAACAGAATTTAAAGGGAAAAATTACCACTTCCTTCTTTAAGAAAAAAGCTTGAATAAAACATCATGAGGGAAGATTTTTTTACCTGTAGAGATATTTTATGCTTCGTGGGAGCATCTTGGTTCTCCATGGGATTTGTTTGTACCCCACCAACCAGAGGGGGTGCCTGACTCCTGAGGGCCCCCCTGTCTCATGCCATGGGTACAAAAGTGCTGTTTCTTCTCCAGCCTGCTCCTTGGTGACTGTGCTGCTTCACAGACGTGATCCCAACCAGCCACCCTTTTCACGGATGTGCCTGATCTCTGTTCTGCTATGTACAAAATGAGAATAATGAAAGCAAGCACAATTCATCAATTCTTAAACTAAATATATTTCCATTTTGTTTGCATGTTCATGTGTATATATCATTCACCATAAAGATTTTGAATATGTACAGCGACATTACAGCCAGTGATAAATCCTACTCACTTACTATATGTGTTATTTGCTGCAACATTAAACTGAGTAAGAATTTTATATGTAACTTGTACCAAAACTAAATATATTATGAAATTGATGCACAGCTGTAAACAAGTACATCACTCCCTGCTTCAACACAGTCGAACGTGGCAGCTTGTGTGGCAATTCTTTTGTAAACAACTGTACACATTCCAAAGAATAAGCCAGTTAATTACATTTTTAATGATGTTTTTAGAAAATAATATTCTTGGGGGGGGCGGGGGGGGGAACCTCCAACCTATAAACCAACAAGAAAAGTAAACTTAAAGCTTGTACTGTATAAAGAAATGCTGTTGGTGATAAAGTGGACTCTGCTGGGTGCAGGTCTTTTGCTTCCCCCATCTTATTTTTTTTCTTGTGCTGAACTTGCCTGCGTAAAATACTTTTTTATAGCTCTACTGTGAATTCAAAGAAAGATGACACTGGCACAATCTATTCAAGTTTTTTGGTGGATTATCTTATTTCATTATTTTCAATACTGCTAAGTATGTGCTACCCACTTAGAGAGCTGATGTGGTGCATAGCAAAGCTCAAGATGTCCTCTTAAATACACAAAGCTTATGCAAGGCTGTGACACAAGGAGGTTTTAAACATCAGCAGTGTTGGCAGCTCTGAAGGGCTGAGACAGTACAGCCTTGCTGACACAGGTTACAGGGAAAGATTCAGGAAGAAACTGAACTAACCAGAGTAAGACTAGGACACAACTTTTATGGATGGAGTTCAGGGGAAAGAGGCACCAGGGGCAGCTGTATTAATCCCATAATAACTTGAAATATAATCAGTACATTGCTGCAGGGATGGCTAGGAAGGCAGGGAGGTGGAGGTGTCAGGGTTTAAGTTCACAGGCATTCCCAGTTCATTAAAAAGTGAATCAATCAGAAAAACAGGCTGGCTTTTCAAAGGGCTGGCACTTGTGAAGGGGCTGTGGACGTTGGGTGGAACGCAGATGGTGAGCCCTGCCTCGTGCAGGGGCTGCTGGAGCTCACCAGCCATTCATTTGAGGAGATGGCTGTGTTCTACCCTGCTCAAACCAGTAAAATGTGTTATAATGTGCTAGGGGAGATTCTGGCTGCATTCTGAGAACTTAAAAGCTAGGCAGTGTTGGTGCTGTGGGCCATATTAAGGTGACGCTGATAGATGTTTATAAAGAGAAAAAAGTTTTGTTTTATAATTTCTAGAGTGGTGGTTTAACCAGCAGGCAAATGGGCAGAAGGAGTCTGCCTACAGGACCCCTCTTTGTAAGCAGCTGGTATAGTAATTAGCTCATTACTATTAATTTTTGCCATCCCTGGACTGATCAATGATGTGTTTTAAAAAAAAAATGGAATCTGTATATCTGGATCTGGCATTTCCTACATCCTTTTGATGAAGCTGGTGTATGTACACAGACCAGAGAACATCCTTGGAGAATGAGCTTACTCACACCCATGGGCACTCAAAGGTTCAGGACAGAATGCCCTATATTTAAATAGGACTCATGACTTTTTAATTACTGCACAGTGCAACAGGGCTCAGTGAGAACACATGGTTGTCCAAACTGGTGTGCTGTGATTGCTCACTACTGGTATGGGAGTGCATGTAAGCAGTGGTCTGTAGTTCACCTGAAACTCAGCACCCACCACAGGCACAGGTAGGAACACTGACAGACAGACAGTATTTCCATAGGAACCTCAGGCCTGTTTGGGAAGATGGTATAAGAAAAACTGTGTCCTATGGATGAGTGATGCAGGCTGAAGAACATCCATGTTAGAAGGCAGCAGTGTCAGTGGGACCTGATAGCTCCTTAGAAGGAAGAACATCCTTCTGTGAACATCTTTGCTAGAATGAGCCCAAATATTCCTCTGTATCTGCC